>NC_073240.2:22972500-25472500 GCF_029281585.2 Gorilla gorilla gorilla
GTGGCCCACCTGAAGTGTGTTGGGAGTGGCTGGAACTGATACCTGAGGGGCTCTGCGACCCAGCAGAATTCTGTGCTTTTCCTGGGGAGAGCTTCTTCTAGGAAGAGGTGGCCACGACAGCCGATAGAAGGCTGTGACCTGAGTGCAAGCCTCATGCCAGCCACTTTCTGTATGTGAGACCGTGCTGCTTGCCAAAAGCTGTTAGTTCCTTCCATTCTGGCTGGCTGGGAGAGATTTCTCATGGTTGCGCGTAGGGAGAGTTGACATGTTTATGTGGAGGTAATGACTGTGTTGGCTCCTTAAGGAAGAATTAGGATGAGAGCCCAGTTCCCTGTTTGGGGACTTGAACTTAGATTCTCTGGTGGCCTGGAAAAGGTGGATACCTTGCAGGTTAATGTAGGAAGTTACCATCCCATGACAATTTTATTTTACTCTTCTTTCCTTTGCCCATTAGCTACTGCAAACTTAAAATTACCTATAGTGGAGAGTGGTAATAGTCTACTTCAAAAACAGCAAATTCCCAGGGATTTGCCCTCACTTTTGGAACCTTAGCTAAATATTTTTTTCTCTATGGGATCACCCTCTTTTGCACGTGACTGAGGCAAGCCTTAAAGATCAAGCTGATGTCAGAGCAGAGGAACTGCTGTTTGGTAAGGATGCCTCAGAGATGAAAAGGGGAGGAGGGTGCTCAGAGAACCAGAAGAGGAGTGGGAAAGTCGGCCCTGGAAGAGGACTTCTCACTCCTTCCCCAAGCCTTGCCCTATCTCTTGACCTCCCTTGACTCCCTGCTCTTCCAGCTCAGCTTTGTCCATGGGCTGGACTGAATATTGCCAGCAGGTAGTCATAAGGACCCATGCGATCCCCCAAATCAATACTGAATACAAAGAAAGCTGTTGTTTCTGCTTCTCTGGCAGGAGAATAGGAAGTGACCACTGGCTTGAGAAGGGCTGTGCTACCAAAGTAAACCATCACGGGACTGGTTCTGAAATGATCCAATTCCCTGTCTCTTTAGGATGAATCTCTTTAATCCAAGTACATTAAATTGGAATGTAGTGATCATTCAGATTCAACTAATGTTTATTTTATGAAGTGGCTACTATGAACCAAGCACTGGGATAAAGCTTTAGTACAGTTAGGCCATTTTATTCACTTAAAGAGCAAAGGGCTCAAAGTTTACCTTTCCATGATCTATGAGAAAAAAGGTTTACCAAGCAAATGAGTGCTATATGCAAGATTGCCAAGGTGAGATTTTAAACCACTTACAAGGACAAACTGCTTCCCAGAAGCCTGCCAATGCTTCTTAAATACTCCCTTGTGTGGGCAAACACAGATCCAGGAGACAAGCGGGAAGGACCTAGGACAAAAAGTCAGCAGGCTAGATTCCACTTCTAGTTCTTCACTGAAGTAGTCACATGCCTGCTATTGCATGGTGTCATCTAGTCCCCATTTCTTGTCCACAAAACTAGTATGAGCCCTCCACAAAAGCCTTGCTGAGCAAGGGGTTCAGTGTGCCCCTTTTGCATAAAAAAGGGAGAAAATAAGAATAAACATGCACACACATTTGTATTTGCTTCCATGTTCACAATGACATCCATAAGCTTATTCAAGAAATTAATAATCATGGTTACCTATGGGGAGTGGAGAGGTAGGAGTGAGACCTGGGCAGATGGAGACATAGATGGGAGGAAGATTCCTCCCCATGGATATATTGGGTTTTGTTGAACCGTAGGAATACATTACCCATTTAAAAATTTAATTCGTGGGAAGGGCCTCCTAAAATCCAGACATAATACTATGTAGAACTTCCAAACAAAGTCACGTTGGCATTACCTGTTCTATTATACTGATGTTGGCTCTTCCTAATCATTCGTTTTTTTTCTAAGTGTTCCCACTATCCTTAAATTGTTCATTTCTAGACTCTTGCCTGGGGTGGATGATATTCCTCAGTGCCAGGTCACTGGGCAGAGATTTTTCACTGTATTGGATCTCTTCTGCTTTCTCTGCTTTCTTATTCGTGAAAACATGTGTGCATACACACAGAGACATACACACATGTGCACACACACATGCGTGTGCACACACACACACACGAGCTGACTCCCTTAAACCAGGTAGCTGACCTCCATGGGTCCACACTCTGGGTCCAAACTCAACTGAAGGAAAGTGAACTGAAGGAGGCATTTGTGAATTTGATTCTCCAACCTAAGGACTTTGCTTTTCAAACCAAGAGTGTTCAGAAGGGCACAGACTGCAGAACATGAAGACTTCTGTTACCATTAACATAGTTCCCTGGCTCCATGAGGCATAAACAGCCTCTCTGAGAATGCACCAACAACTCAGCACGCCTTGTAAACAGGCCACAATTATAGAGCTTGGTTTTGACTTTTTTTCCAGGGCCTTAAAGTTGATATATTTTTACATTTCCCTGGATTGGAGGGTAGGGGGCATGGCCTTGGGTTTAGCTTTTGCTCTGCTGATTATCTCTTGGCTCTGAGAAAAACCTTGGCAGTGCTGTGGGGAATTGGTGTGGTGGGGAATGGAGGCTTGGAGTCAGTTGACCTGCAGACCAAGATAGAGCTGAAGGTGGAAACTTGGATGAAAACTTTAGGCTGTCCCTTCCAGTCCTCAGTGAGAACCTAGGGATCACCATGTGCAATGCTATGTGGATGTGGCGTGTCACACCACAGGCACCAGAGGGAGTTTCTGAGGTTGCAGAGGTGACTGGCAATATCTTCCAAGCTCCCTGGTGTATTCTGGTTTGGCCAAGCAATGTGTTGCTGCAAGAGCTGAAGGAAAAGTTAGCACATGGGAAGGAAAAGCAATCCATTGGGTGACTACATTAATGGATGGGGAGAGACTTCTAGGACACAGACTTTGGCAAAATATGGTCATCATAAAGAAAATGGCTGAGTATATCTCTAGGCTTTCGAGTGTTGTCATTTGCACTGTGTTATTTTTCCCTCCAAGGGGTTATTTGGGGAAAATTGTATACATCCCAGGGTTGAACTTCCAAACAAATGCAAGCTGCAGCCAGCCCCAGAGCTGCAGATGGGCATGTCCCTAGGGTGGCTTTAGAAAAGCGTAGTTCTCTCTGTGCTCAGCTCAACCTGCCCCCTCTGCCCTGAGATGCACACACACACACACACACACTCACACACACTCACACACACACGCCACTCCCCCCACTCCCCCCCACACACAGTTCCTTCCTTTGCAGAAGAGATGAGAAAACCTCTCTTTCTTTCTACTGTAGAGCAATTCCTTTGGAGGACAAAGACTGTTGCAATGAGCTTTTTGTCTCAGCAGAGTTTGCTAATACATTTAAAAATATTTATTGTGAATGGGTTGGAGGAGGTTGCTGTGGGAAGCCCTGTGTGTTATGTATACCTTTGCATGCTTCAGCAATGCCTGCCCAGTGCTTTGGGGACTCAGCAGATGTCCACAGATGATGATAGTGACTTTAAGGAACCCCCATATTTCTTGAATTTTTCATAATGAGTGTAGAAAGAGGTCCCAGCACTGGAAAGGAAGGTGGGGAGCTGTTCCCCTCATTGCTTACAGTGGTCTACCTCTTGTAGACACAAACCTCTACCTTGAGGAGCCCCTTTCTGAGGTCAAGTGTGCTTCTGAGAGGGCAGGTGCCAGCCATGCATCACAATCTAGGGAGGTGGGAAGTGTGAAGTTGCATGGAGGCAGGGAACCTGGGCTCTAGACACGACTCTGCCTCTAATATTCTGTGGAAACCTCAGGCTTCTGTCGTTTTGAGCCTTGGTTTTCCATGGGTAAAGTGAGACCATGGAGACCCACCTCACGTAATTGTTGAGAGGATTGTTTAAAATACATGTTTTGGCCAGGTGTGGTGGCTCACACCTGTAATCCCAGTGCTCTGGGAGGCTGAAGCAGGAGGATCACTTGAGACCAGGAGTTTGAGATCAACGTGGGCAACATAAAGAGACCTCATCTCTATAATTTTTTTTTTAATTAGCCAGGAATGGTGGTACAAGCCTCTAGTCCCAGCTACTTGGGAGGCTGTGGTGGGAGGATTAACTGGGTCCAAAAGTTCAAGGCTGCAGTGAGCTATGATTGTGCCACTGTACTCCAGCCTGGGCAACAGAGTGAGACCCCATCTCTAAAATAAATAAATTTGAAAAATTAATACATGTGGAACATTTCAAAAACATGAAATAATAGGGAAAACAATGTAGTGAAACTTCATTTTCTCTCATCCAACTTCAGTAATTGTCAGCTCCCAGTTTTGTGTCATCTCTATTCCCACTCCCAGCCCCTTCCCATTATTACCCCTCAATGCCAGAATATGAGGACTTCATGGCATGGAACAGTGGCATGGAAGTGCCCTCCAGAGTATCTAACACATAGCAGATGCTTAGAAAATGTTTGTGGAATATGAACTATTTAATAGTACATGCTTTATAATTATTACCTACTGTAGCATGGCCAGAGGGTACAGTATTTCTCGCTGCCTTATGGATGAGATGACCTAGTCTCAGGTCAAGTGACTTGCCTAAGATCATGCAGCCACATAGGAATATGGTGCTATCCTAGAACCATGGTTTCCAAATCCCACACGTGTACTCTTGGCAGTATGCTCTGCTGCCTCTGTGTTGATTTTTCCTTTTGAATATCTTCTTAGAGAGGAACAGGAGACTTGTAAAGTTTTATGTGGGCTCACAGTTTAAAGAGAACCTGTTTATGGGGTTGTAATAACCATGTGTTCATGGACACAACTGCTTATGTCTGCGAAAGATCAGCAATTCATCAGACACTTAGTGAGTTATTTTCTTCTCTGATTGTCAGAGTGAAAGGTGAGTAAGATCACTTCTCTCAGGGAGCTCACAGTCATATGCACTGAGTCACATGACATAGAGTGGAGCGTGATGAGCGTAATGGCAACAGCATGAACCAAGTACTGAGGGTGCATGGAGGAAGGTTGTTTAACTCCTAGCTTCTGTCTTCATTAAGAATTATCAATACTTCCAGCCATTTATGACAAACCCACAGCCAATATCATCCTGAATGGGCAAAAGCTGGAAGCATTCCCCTTGAAAACCAACACAAGGCAAGGATGCCCTCTCTCACCACTCCTATTCAACATAGTATTGGAAGTTCTGGCTAGGACAATCAGGTAAGAGAAAGAAATAAAGATATTCAAATAGGAAGAGAGGAAATTGAATTGTCTTTGCAGATGACATGCCCCTGTATCTAGAAAACCCCATCATCTCAGCCCCAAAGCTTCTTAAGCTGATAAGCAACTTCAGCAAAGTCTCAGGATACACAATCAATGTGCAAAAGTCACAAACATTCCTATACACCAACAACAGACAAGCAGAAAGCCAAATCATGAATGAACTCCCATTCACGATTGCTACAAAGAGAATAAAATACCTAGGAATACAGCTAACAAAGGGAAGTGAAGGACCTCTTCAAGGAGAACCACAAACCATTGCTCAAGGAAATAAGAGAGGACACAAACAAATGGAAAAACATTCCATTCTCATGGATAGGAAGAATCAATATTGTGAAAATGGCCCACAGTAAGTTGTAGACTCAACGCTATTCTCATTAAGCTACCATTGAAATTCTTCACAGAATTAGAAGAAACTATTTTAAAATTCATATGGTACTAAAAAAAGAGCTTGTATAACCAAGACAATCCTAAGCAAAAAGAGCAAAGCTGGAGGCATCACGCTACCCAACTTCAAACTGTACTACAAGGCTACAGTAACCAAAACACCATGGTGCTGGTACAAAAAAAGGCACACAGACCAATGGAACAGGATAGAGAACTCAGAAATAAGACCATACATCTACAACCATCTGATCTTCGAGAAATCTGACAAAAGCAAGCAATGGGGAAAGGATTCCCTATTTAATAAATGGTGCTGGGAGATCTGGCTAGCCGTAGGCAGAAAATTGAAACTGGACCCCTTTCTTACACCTTATACCAAAAGTAATTCAAGATGGATCAAATAGTTAAATGTAAAACCCAAAACTATAAAACTGTAGAAGAAAATCTAGGCAATACCATTCAGGACATAGGCACAGGCAAAGATTTCATGACAAAATTGCTAAAAGCAATTTCAACAAAAGCGAAAATTGACAAACAAGATCTAATTAAACCAAAGAGCTTCTGCACATGATAAGAAACTATTGCAGAGTGAGCAGGCAGCCTACAGAGTGGGAGAAAATTTTTGCAATTTATCCATCTGATAAAGGTTTAATATCCAGAATCTGCAAGGAGCTTAAACAAGTTTATAAGAAAAAAAAAACATTAAAAAGTAGGGAAAGGACAGGAATGGACACTTCTCAAAAGAAGACATTCGTGCAGCCAACAAACATATGAATAAAAGCTCAACATCACTGATCATTAGAGAAATGCAAATCAAAAACCACAATGAGATACTATCTTACACCAGTCAGAATAGCTACTATTAAAAAGTCAAAAAACAACAGATGCTGGTGAGGTTGCAGAGAAACAGGAATGCTTTACACTGTTGGTGGGAATGTCAATTAGTTAAACTATTGTGGAAGATAGTGTGGAAATTCCTTAAAGATCTAGAACCAGAAATACCATTTGACCCAGCAATCACATTACTGAGTATATACCCAAAGGAATATAAATCATTCTATTACAAAGATACATGCACATGTATGTTCATTGTAGCACTATTCACAATAGCAAAGACATGGAATCAACCCAAATGTCCATCAATGACAGACTGGATAAAGAAAATGTGATACATATATACCATGGAATACTATGCAGCCATAGAAAGGAATGGGATCATGTTCTTTGCAGGGACACAGATGGAGCTGGAATTCATTGTCCTCAGCAAACTAATCCAGGAATGGAAAACCCAAACACCGCGTGTTCTCACTTATAAGTGGGAGCTGAACAAATGAGAACACATGGACACAGGGAGGGGAGCAACACACACTGGGGCCTGTCGGGAGATGGAAGGGGGTAGGGAGAGCATTAGGCAAAATATCTAATGGATGCTGGGCTTAATACCTAGGTGATGGGTTGATAGGTGCAGCAAAATACCATGGCACACGTTTACCTATGTAACAAACCTGCACATCCTCCACATGCACCCTGGAACTTGAAATAAAAATAAACATTTTTTAAAAAGAGCTATCAATACTTCCAAAAGTTGTGACCCTGGAACCATTGCAATTTGTACTCACGCTTATACAATCCTAGAAGCTGACTACTAGGTTTAATCTTTTCATGAACTAGGAGTCTTCATTAGGTCAATGTACCAGATTAACAATGACCACACCAGGAGAGGTGCCATCTACTTATCTATTAATCAATATTAACACTGAAATTTTAGGCCAACTGTAAAGAGTTAACCAACTGTGAAGTGTGGGAACTTGATCTACACTTCTGACAGCAATTGCAAATTCAAGGGTCCCAAAAATTTGTTAGAAGGACTCATAGAACTCACTGAAGTCTGTTGTACTTAAGGTTATGGTTTATTACAGGGAAGGGACGCAGGTCCCTTCTTCAACCAAGGGAAGAAATGCATAGGGTGGGGTCCCAGAAAGCAGCAAACGCAGAGCATCCGGGTGTCCTCCTTCCATCAAGCCAGGACAGTGTTTCTTTCTCAGCATCGGCATGTGACAGTAAGTTCAGAGTATTGCCAGCCAGGGACACTCATGCAAGCCTTGTGTCCAGAGTTTTTACTGAGGCTTGATCACATTCCACCTGCATGGTTGACCTTCAGTCACCAGCCCTTCTGGAGGTAGACCTGATACAATGTGGCTCTAAACCCCCTTCATAGATCTCGTTAGACTGTCCAGTGGCCAAAGCCCCAAGGCAAACAAAGACACTCCCATCAGGCGGGGCATTCTATGGAGATCACTTCCCAGAAGCTGAGGACAGGGCCCAGCTGCTACAAAGGCACTCTTTGGTTGAGTGGGGTGGGGGGTGGGGGGTGGCAGGACCAGGGTGGGACCAGGGACCGGAATGTGGGGCAGGATGCAGAGTGGAGAGGCTCGCTCAGGTGAAGGCACTACTGTGTCACCATTGGCTCCTGGGTCCTGGCTCCAGGTGGGGAGAAGCAGTTTCTCTTTCTGGGGCAACAAATAAAATCCCTCCGGGCACAGGAGTGCTCATTGCTGGTTGGTTATGCCAGTCTGTCTCTATTTTTATAAAGAACCACAAGAAGGAGGAAAAGAATCTAGAGAAATAAGTACAGATGGATTCCTCCCTGAGGCAGAAGCTGGGGTCTGCGGGATGAAGCACAGATGCAAAGCCATTGTCCTGCCACCCAGCAGTGGAGTCGGAGATAGATGGCATGAATCTAGAATACCATGGGAATGGGTCCTTGCCCTGGGCCAGTAAACATTTGGGACTCAGAGCCAGAAGATAGGATGAGAAGATTGCAGTGATGAGACCCACAAAGGGCAGCAGCCATCTCTTAAGGGATCAACTTGGAGACCAAATCCATCACTTCTTGGAGGTCCAGTGGCCCTTGCACCCTCTGCGCTTTGCAGAGACATCCTGCAGTTCAGGGAAGAAACAGAGCTGAAGGGCATGTGGAAGAAGAATGTCACGGAGATGCAAGGGGTTGGGTTATTGGTTGGCTTAAGGTCAAATCATTATTTGCTGCCTTAAGGAAAAAAAAAAAGACCTTGCTTAGGGACAGAAGTCCTTGTTCTGGTCTTAGGTCAGATGAGGGGGTAAAGCAACTCTTCCAACTGTCATGGAATTGGGTATTTTGCCACCAAAAATTTCATGATCCAATAATGATGATCATAATCAGTGAATGCTGGATTAAACTGAAAATAGTACAGGACTTCTCCGAGCCTTTACTATGAATTTGCCCATTAAATTCCATAAAACAGAGAGAGAGGCTATGCGTATTGAATATCTGTTAGTACCTGGAAAATCCAGTTTTCTGTTTTTCAGTATGGGGGAGAACAGAACCCTGCTTGAGGGTTGAAACAAATTCCTCTGAACACAGTATGGGGAATTCAGAAGAGATTAAAAGAACATACAATTGGAATTATTCAGATCTGGATGAGAAGCCTGGGTCAGCTGTTTACTAGTGTACTAGTGTAACCCTGGTCAAGCAACCAAACTTCTTGGGTCTTAATTTTCTTATGTATAAGATGAGACTAATAATTCATATCTCAAAGTTATTGAGAGGAATAAATGAAATCAGGTAAGTAAAGAATCCTTAAAAGAGCCTGTAACATAGTAAGCATATAAGAAATGGATGGATGCATGGATGGATGGATGGATGGATGGATGCCTGGATGGATGGTTAGATAGATGGAAGGATGGGTAGATAGATGGATAGAATGATGGATGCCTGGATGGATAGGTAGATGGGTGGGTGGATGGATGGAAGGATGGGTAGATAGATGGATGGAATGATTAATCTTGGCCCACTACCTTAGCTAGATAGGGTCATTGTTCTAGCACATACCCAGACCATCAAGCATGAGTTTGTGTGTAGACACATGCTTGCATGTGCACATATGTGCATAAGTATATATGCAAGCACTCATGCATGAATTTTCCTAAGACAGAAAAGTTAGAACCTCTTCCACCATGCTTCCATAATATCCTAGCCGTGGCTATATCACAACTACTCCACTGCACTGTAACTGTTTCATAGCCCATCTATCTCTGTTAGAACACTAAGCATCCTGGACCACAAAGGTCATAGCCCAGTTCCTGCAACACCATGAATGCTTATAAAATCATTGTAAAATGATTCTTCTCAATTGTCTAGGCAGGTAGGGCCACTGCACCGGTGACATCTGAGAGGCCTGACCCGACCAGCCTATCAGTGTATCTTAACCCCTCTCGAGGGTCAAAACAAATTCCTCTGAACTCAGCACTCACTAGGGAGTTGGAGGGGGCTGATGACAGGGCTGGTGTCTAGAGTAGGATGAGATGAGCTCTGGGAGCCATAACAGTGCAGAGGTTCCTGCCATCAGCATTTCAGGGTATGGGCTGAGCATTTCAGCATTTCAGGGACCGGGCGCAGCAGCTCACACCTGTCATCCCAGCACTTAAGGAGGCCAGGGCAGGCAGATCACCTGAGGCCAGGAGTACAAGATCAGCATGGCCAACAGGGTGAAACCCTGTCTCTACTAAAACTATAAAAATTAGCTTGGCGTGGTGGCGGGCGCCCATAATCCCAGCTACTTGGGAGGCTGAGGCAGGAGAATGGCTTGAACCCAGGAGGTGGAGGTTGCAGTGAGCCGAGATCACACCACTGCACTCCAGCCTGGGTGACAAGAGCGAGACTCTACCTCTAAATAAATAAAAAAATGTGCCACGGAAACCTGCTCCGTACCCACCTCACCCAATGTCAGAGTCAGGGACACAGGGCATGCCCCACAGGGTGGGATGACAGGAAGTCCACCCGGGCCCTGACCCTCCTGACCGCCCCTCATCCAGGGGTACCCTAACCCTTTCGGACTGCAGGGTGCCCTGAACATTAGGACTGTGGGGTACCCCAATCCTTTAGGACTGTGAGGTGCCCTGAACATCAGGGATGTGGGGTACCCCAACCCTTTAGGACTATAGGGTGCCCTGAAAATGACGGCCAGGGGGTAACCCGACCTTTTAGGGCTGTGGGACACACTGACTTCTTAAGACTATGGCTGGTGCCTACAGGAGTCCAAGGGATACCAGGCCTATGTGGGGAGGGGGCAGAGGTAGAAAAGCAATGGGGGAGGTGCGGGGCATCGGCTGTCCCTGCCCTGGAGAGGATGGGGCCAGCCAGGTAGGTGTGCAGCCAGGACCACTCAAGGACTCAAGGGAGAGATGCCGTCAGGGGGGGGGGGGACAGGGAGAGAGGAGGGGGGGATGGGGAGAGAGGAGGGGGGGACGGGGAGTGGGGAGAGAGGAAGGGGTGCCGGGGAGAGAGGAAGGGGTGTCTGGGAGAGAGGAAGGGGTGTTGGGGAAAGAGGGGAAAGGGGACAGAGGGGGCGGGGAAAGGAGCCAGAACCGGGGTCACACATGGAAGGCCAGGACCCTGGGTCAGGAGTGGGAGCCAAGACCCGGGGTCACACGTGGGGCTGGCCACCTGACTGGAGTGTGGTCTTCAGTCATGCTGTCACCAGCCTGTGGGACCTCAGGGTTGCAGTGAGGGAGCCAGGCCTCGGGGGCCCGGCCTGGATTCTGCCGACTCCCATCCCTCAGCCTCACCGAGAGGCCACTGACTTTGTCACTGCACAGAGATCCCATCCTGGGGTTCTGGGGCCTGTGCACGAGAAACATAGGTGCAGGGACACGTGCCCACACCGCCGGCATCTGTGCTCCACAACCAAACTCCTAGAGCCATCATCATCTCTGGTCTGCAGTGACCGCTGGTGACAACTCCCTGACCACCTTGCTGTGGTCACACTCCTGTCCCCGTGGGTAGAAAATCCAGTGATGTGTGTAGACAAAGAGCCCTCTGCACACCTGGAACCCCAGCGCCTTGGGAGGCCCAGGTGGGGGGATCACCTGAGCTCAGGAGTTTGAGACCAGCCTGGGCAACATGGCAAAACCTCATCTCTAGGAAAAATTTAACCATCAGACGGACACGGTGGTGCATACCTGTAATCCCAGCTACTCAGGAGGCTGAGGCAGGAGAATCGCTTGAACCCGGGAGGCAGAGGTTGCAGTGAGCCGAGACCGCACGACTGCACTCCAGCCTGGGCGACAGAGCAAGACCCTGTTTCAAAAAAAAAAAAAACCATTTAGCCATTTGCATGATGAGGACCATAGAGAATAAAAAATAAAATGAAAAGAATCTCAACAACTCACTCTCCAATTCCTTCAGAAAATGAAATGAGAAACATACACATGTAAAGTATTTAGCATTTCCTGCAGTTTAAGAAACAGAATCCAGGGCCAGGCGAGGTGGCTCACGCCTGTCACCCCGGCACTTTGGGAGGCTGAGGCGGGTGGATCACCTGAGGTCAGGAGTTCGAGACCAGCCTGGCCAACATGCTGAAACCCCATCTCTACTAAAAGTACAAAAAGCAGTAGCCGGGTGTAGTGGCACATGCCTGTAGTCCCGGCTACTCGGGAGGCTGATGCAGGAGAATCACTTGAACCCAAGAGGTGGAGCGTGCAGTGAGTCAAGATCGCGACACTGCACTCGAGCCTGGGTGGCAGAGCAAGACTCTGTCTCCAAAAAAGAAAAAAGAAAAAAAGAATCCTTGTCATTCTACAAACAGACAAGAACACCAGTACCACACTGTCATGATGAGGGTCACTTCTGCGGGACGCACAAGACACAGCTCACACCTGCCCCTACACACAGCTATTTCTGACCCCAAACAGCGAGGCAGTCACTTCAGACCCAAAAGAAAGGTGAAGCCTGCGGCCCTCCACCATCCGCGTGCCACTGCGCTGACTTAAAGCTTCTCATGGGCCGGGTGTGGTGGCTCACGCCTGTAATCCCAGCACTTTGTGACGCCGAGGCAGGTGGATCACCTGAGCTCAGGAGTTCGAGACCAGCCTGGCCAACATGGTGAAACTCTGTCTCTACTAAAAATACAAAAATTAGCCAGGCATGATGGCAGGCACCTGTAATCCCAGCTACTCCAGAGACTGAGGCAGGAGAATGGCTTGAACCCGACAGGCGGAGGTTGTAGTGAGCCGAGATCATACCACTGCACTCCAGCCTGGGTGACACGGCGAGGATCCATCTCAAAAAATAAATAAATAAATAAAGCTTCTCGTGAATGATGAAACCAAAATGACCATCGTGTCTGCACTGTACGGATCTGCCTGCTACAACCAGCAGGACCACAGCCAGGCTGCAACTCACTTTCCTTACAAAAAGTACCAGGGATGACCAGGAATTAGTCCCCACCAGGTGACACTCACAGCCTTACCCACACGTAGGAGCCCCACAGACATAGGATCAAATACAATACGAGAGACACACATCTCACCCCATTCTGTGCAGCCAACACAGTGCACATTCAGCATATGGTTTGGTTTGCTTTTTGTTTTTTTCTGAGACAGGGTCTCACTCTGCCTCCCAGGCTGGAGCGTGGTGGTGCAATCTCAGCTCACTGCAGCCTCCACCTTCTGGGCTCAAGTGATCTTCTCACCTCAGCTTCCTGTGTAGCCAGGACCACAGGTCCCATGCCCAGCTAATTTTTTTTTTAAGAGATAGGGTCTCACTATGTTGCCCAGGCTGGTCTTGAACTCCTGGGCTCAAGCAGCCCTCACCATTTGGCCTCCCAAAGCACTTGGCACAGGGTAGATTTTAAGTTAAAAATCTCATAAAACAGGCCGGGCGCAGTCTCATGCCTGGAATCCAGTACTTTGCAAGCCCGATTGGGGTGTTTTTTTTAGTAGAGATGGGTTTTCGCCACTGGAATCCAGCACTTTGGGAGGCCAAGTGGGGAGGGCTGCTTGAGCCCAGGAGTTTGAGACCAGCCTGCAGAGCATAGGCTCAGAGACTCTGTCTCCATGAAAAAAAAGCACACACATACACACACACACACACACACACACACACAGCCAGGTGTGGTGGTGCACGCCTGTAGTCCTAGCTATTTAGGAGGCAGAGGTGGGAGGATTGCTTGAGCCCAGGTGGTAGAGGCTGAAGTGAGCTGTAATCACACCACTGCACTATCTAGCCTGGGCAACACAGCAGAAACATGCCTCGAAAAATTAAACATTTACAGGCCAGGCACGGTGGCACACACCTGTAATCCCAGCACTTTGGGAGGCCAAGGTGGGTGGATCACCTGCAGTCGGAAGTTTGAGGCCAGCATGACCAACATGGAGAAACCCCATCTCTACTAAAGATACAAAAAAATTAGCTGGGCGTGGTGGTATATGCCTGTAATCCCAGCTACTCAGGAGGCTGAGGCAGGAGAATCGCTTCAACTCGGGAGGCAGAGGTTGCAGTGAGCTGAGATTGCGCCACTGCATTCCAGCCTGGGTGACAGAGCAAGACTCTGTCTTAAAAAAAAAAAAAAAAAAAAAAAAAAAAAGTTTAGAAAACAATATACACAATATGATTTTTTTTTTTTCTAAGACAGAATTTTGCTTGTTGCCCAGGCTGGAGTGCAGTGGTGCAATCTTGGCTCACCGCAATCTCCGCCGCCCAGATTCAAGCGTTTCTCCTGCCTCAGCCTCCCTAGTAGCTGGGATTACAGGCATGCACCACCATGCCTGGCTAATTTCTGTATTTTAGTAGAGACGGGGTTTTACCACATTGGCCAGGTTGGTCTCGAACTCCCGACCTCAGGTGATCCGCCTGCCTGGGCCTCTCAAAGTGCTGGGATGACAGGTGTGAGCCATTGTGCCTGGCCATGAATCCAGTTTTGATACAATTTTGAGAAACACAAATGTCTATATACAGACATACACAGGTATATCTATTATCCATGCATGTGTGCCTACACACACTCACAAATGTGTGAGTGCATGTGTGTATACTTATACATTTTGGTGATATTTGGTGATATTCTTCTAGCCCCATATAGGACTGCAGGAACATAATCAAATCTTTTTTTTTTTTTTTTTGAGATGGAGTCTTGCCCTGTCACCCAGGCTGGAGTGCAGTGGCACAATCTTGGCTCACTGCAACCTCCACATCCTGGGTTCACGCCATTCTCCTGCCTCAGCTTCCTGAGTAGCTGGGACTACAGGTGCCCGCCACCATGCCTGGCTAAATTTTTGTATTTTTAGTAGAGACAGAGTTTCACCACGTTATCCAGGATGGTCTCCATCTCCTGACCTCGTGATCTGCCCGCCTCGGCCTCCCAAAGTGCTGGGATTACAGGCTTGAGCCACTGCACCCGGCCAACCAAATCTTAACAATGCTTATCTCAGGGCCGGGTGCAGTGGCTCATGCCTGTCAGCACTTTGGGAGACCGAGGCAGGCGTATCACCTAGGTCAGGAGTTCGAGACCAGCCTGGCCAACATGGGGAAACCTCGTCTCTACTAAAAATATGAAATATTAGCTGGGCGTGGTGGTTGGTGCCTGTAATCCCAGCTACTCGGGAGGCTGAGGCAGGAGAATTGCTTGAACCCAGGAGGCAGAGGTTGCAGTGAGCCAAGGTTGTGCCATTGCACTCCGGCCTGGGCAACAAGAGCAAAACTCTGTCTCAAAAAAACAAAACAAAACAAAAAGAAAAACAAACTTGCAAACCTATTATAAAACAGCCACCCCCTGGCTGGGCACAGGGGCTCACGCCTGTCATCACAGCACTTTGGGAGGCCAAGGCGGGTGGATCACCTGAGTTCGGGAGTTTGAGACCAGCCTGGCCAGCATGGAGAAACCCCCATCTCTACTAAAAATACAAAATTAGCTGGGCGTGGTGGCAGGTGCCTGTAATCCCAGCTACTCGGGAGGCTGAGGCAGGAGAATCGCTTGAACCCAGGAGGCAGAGGCTGCAGTGAGCCGAGATCTTACCATTGCACTCCGGCCTGGGCAGCAAGAGCAAAAGTCTGTCTCAAAAAAAAAAAAAAAAAAAAAAGAAAAAGAAAAAGAAAAACAAATTTGCAAACCTGTTATAAAACAGCCACCCCCTTGGCCTGACGTCGTGCCTCACGCCTGTCATCCCAGCACTTTGGGAGGCTGATGCAGGCCTTGAGCTCAGGATTTTGAGACCAGCCTGGCCAACGTGGTAAAACCCTGTCTCTACCAAAAATACAAAAGTTAGCCAGGTGTGGTGGTGCATGTTTGTAATCCGAGCTAGCTGGAAGGCTGGGGTGGAAGGATGACTTGAACCTGGGATGCAGAGTTTGCAGTGAGCTGAGATCACGCCACTACACTCCAGCCTGGGTGAGCGAGTGAGACTCTGTCTCAAAAAAACAAACAACGGTCACTCCCAACCAACTCACGTTAAACCGTTCTCTCAAGGGCTATGGATAAACAGTTCGAATTTTAAGAACACAGGCTGCCATGAGACATTTTAAATTTTTTTGTCAGCAGAGGGTAGAAAGTTACAAAACTCAATGACAGGAAATTGCAAATATCTAAGATTATAGTAGGCAAAATATCAACGTAATCTTTTTTTTTTTTTTGAGATGGAGTCTCACTGTCTCCCAGGCTGGAGTGCAGTGGCGCAATCTCAGCTTACTGCAAGCTCTGCCTCCTGGGTTCACAACATTCTCCTGCCTCAGCCTCCCGAGTAGCTGGGACTACAGACGCCCACCACTATGCCCGGCTAATTTTTTTGTATTTTTAGTAGAGACGGGGTTTCACCGTATTAGCCAGGATGGTCTCGATCTCCTGACCTTGTGGTCCGCCTGCCTCGGCCTCCCAAAGTGCTGGGATTACAGACTTGAGCCACTATGCCCGGCCTTTTTTTTTTTAAACACTTGTGAAGGTACACAGGTAAATGATCAGAATTTTTTTTTTTTTTTTTTGAGACGGAGTCTCGCTCTGTCACCCAGGCTGGAATACAGTGGCATCCTCTCAGCTCACTGCAGCCTCTGCCTCCTGGGTTCAAGCAATTCTCCCACCTCAGCCTCCAGAGCAGCTGGGATTACAGGCATGGGCCACCACGCCTGGCTAATTTTTTGTATTTTTAGTAGATACAGGTTCTCACTATGTTGGCCAGGCTGGTCTCGAACTCCTGACCTCAGGTGATCCGCCTGCCTTGGCCTCCTAAAGTGCTGGGATGACAGGCATGAGCCACCGTGCCCAGCGTAGATTTATTGGATTCTAAAATGCACAATTCTCTATGTTTCGGTGTTTCTGAAACCAAGGTCATCTCACCATCCACAGGAATCTTTAATAGTTTTTCTTTTTTTCCCCAACAGTTATTACATCACTGATGCATCTTAAAAGTCACTGGTATTTGAAAGTCAAGAAAACAGGAAACTCTCAAAACCAAGTTCTGAAAGCCACAGGGTGTTTCTGCTAAGCTGGCTGCGGCCTCCTGTGTATTTCGAATACCAGCCACAGTGTGGCGGCCACATCTCACCCAGGCAGGCCTCCATAACAGCTTCAGTACCAACTGAGTGGCGAAGTTACATATAAAAACCTGAAAGAGGCCGGGCACGGTGGCTCACGCCTGTCGTCCCAGCACTCTGGGAGGCCGAGGCGGGCGGATCACGAGGTCAGGGGATCGAGACCATCCTGGCTAACATGGTGAAACCCTGTCTCTACTACTAAAAATACAAAAAATTAGCCACGCGTGGTGGTGGGCACCTGTAGTCCCAGCTACTCGCGAGGCTGAGGCAGGAGAATGGCGTGAACCCGGGAGGCGGAGGTTGCACTGAGCCGAGATCACGCCACTGCACTCCAGCCTGGGTGACAGAGTGAGACTCTGTCTCAAAAAAAATTTAAAAACAAACCTGAAAGAGCCAGTGTCCTTATACGAAGGCTGGAATGTAACAAAGACCCACCAAGAGTTTTGCCCAGGCCTTTCCTGGGCCTTGAAAATATGACAACGAAGGAATTCCTAACAGGACCTGTTTGGGTTTACGTAGTTTTACTGGGGATCTGAAAAATTCCCCTTATCTCGGGTAATCACCACAGCACCTGGACCCACCTACATTAAGTCAATTTACTGAGGCTCCAGAGAAAGGTCTTCAGGACTCAGACCTTTGTTATAGATTAGAAGAAGTTAATGCCTTTTTTCTTTTTTCTGAGGCCGAGTCTCACTCTGTCGCCCAGGCTGGAGTACAGTGGCACCATCTCAGCTCACTGCAACCTCCATCTCCTGGGTTCAAGCAATTCTCCTGCCTCAGCCTCCTGAGTAGCTGGGACTACAGGTGCCCACGACCACACCTGGCTAATTTTTTGTATTTTTAGTAGTGACAGGGTTTCACCGTGTTAGCCAGGATGGTCTCGAACTCCTGACCTCAGGTGATCCACCTGCCTCGGCCTCCCAAAGTGCAGGGATTATGGGTGTGTGCCACCACGCCTGGCCCCGCTTATGTCTTTAGATGAATGCACACTTACACATAGACATATAAAAGGTATATAAACTCTGGAAAACTTTGTAATTTTGAGTCGGTCTGGTGATAATTTCCAGACCTTCTCCCTGCACCTGGTTACAGAAATAAAACCTATCTTCTCTCCCAGGTCATCCACATCTCATTATTGGGCCGTGAGAATAAGCAGGCCGAGCTTCGGTTTGGTCCGGGAACAAGAGAAGTGACATTATCCTACCATAATCAGTTATTTTTCCCTCTTTTCCTCTGTCAGGACATAGTATCAATAACAGAGAAGACAGTAAGACACTCACCACCTCATTAGCAAGAACGTTAATCCCCACCGCTCCCCTCCCCCACCTCCCAAAACCACTGGGAGGGCACCACGGGGGGACACGTGGCCACGTCAGGAAACTGGAAGAAAGGAAGGCAGGGCTGGGCGCAGGGGCTCACGCCTGTAAGCCCAACACTTTGGGAGGATGAGGCGGGTGGATCACCTGAGGTCGAGAGTTTGAGACCAGCCTGACCAACACGGAGAAACCCTGTCTCTACTAAAAATACAAAATTAGCCGGGCACAGTGGTGCACACCTGTAATCCCAGCTACTCGGGAGGCTGAGGCAGGAGAATCGCTTGAACCCGGCAGGCGGAGGTTGCAGTGAGCCAAGATCGTGCCACTGCAGTCCAGCCTGGGCAACAGAGCGAGGCTCTGTCTCAAAAAAAGAGAAAAAATTCTTACAGAGAAGAGGGTCTCGCGATGTTGGCCAGGCTGGTCTCGAACCCCTGGGCTGAGGCAATCCTCCTGGGTTGGCATCCCACAGTGCTGGGATTACAGGCCTGAGCCACCGCGCTCGGCCATCTATGGCTTTTTATCCCCAATATAAGACAAGGAAGAGGCATAGCTCAGGAGTGAGCTGAGTCGATACCAAGTGGCGCTCAGGTCCCGAGCCTGCTCTGTCTGCAATGCAGCCGTCATCCCCCGACCTGCACGTCCCCTCTCATCCCAGAGCACGCCCTCCGGGGCCATCATCCCCCCACCCGCAGGGCTCACCCTCCAAAGGACCCCAGGGCCTGCGTGGTGGTCCGTGGACTCGCTTACCGACCCTCCTTCTGCTCGGCCTCCTGAAGCCCTTGGATGCCTCGGAGGGCATGGGGACTAGGTACTAAAGGATAATGATGGCTACACACACGTCCCTAAGCTCACCACCTGGGGACGCCCTCATTCCGTCTCTCAGTCTATTAACAGGGGAGATGGAGCCCAGGAGACGGCTACACACACACACACACACACACGTGTCCCTGAGTTCACCACCTGGGGGCGCTCTCATTCCGTCTCTCAGTCTATTAACGGCAGACAGAGCCCAGGAGATTGACGGCTACACACACACACACACACACACACACACACACACACACACACACACACACACGTGTCCCTGAGCTCACCACCTGGGGACGCACTCATTCCGTCTCTATTAACAAGGCAGACAGAGCCCAGGAGATTGGTGGCTACACACACACACACACACACACACACACACACGTCCCTGAGCTCACCACCTGGGGACGCCCTGAGCTCACCACCTGGGGATGCCCTGAGCTCACCACCTGGGGATGCCCTCATTCCGTCTCTCAATTAACAGGGAAGATGGAGCCCGGGAGACTGACGGCTACACACATGCACACACAGACACACACACACACGTCCCTGAGCTCACCACCTGGGGAAGCCCTGAGCTCACCACCTGGGGATGCCCTCATTCCGTCTCTCAACAGGGAAGATGGAACCCGGGAGACTGACGGCTACACACATGCACACACAGACACACACACACACGTCCCTGAGTTCACCACCTGGGGACGCTCTCATTCCATCTCTCAGTCTATTAACAGGGCAGACAGAGCCCAGGATTGATGGCTACACACACACACACACACACACACACACACACACACGTGTCCCTGAGCTCACCACCTGGGGATGCACTCATTCCGTCTCTATTAACAAGGCAGACAGAGCCCAGGAGATTGGTGGCTACACACACACACACACACACGTCCCTGAGCTCACCACCTGGGGACGCCCTGAGCTCACCACCTGGGGATGCCCTCATTCCGTCTCTCAATTAACAGGGAAGATGGAGCCCGGGAGACTGACGGCTACACACATGCACACACAGACACACACACACACACGTCCCTGAGCTCACCACCTGGGGACGCCCTGAGCTCACCACCTGGGGATGCCCTCATTCCGTCTCTCAATTAACAGGGAAGATGGAGCCCGGGAGACTGACGGCTACACACATGCACACACAGACACACACACACACGTCCCTGAGTTCACCACCTGGGGACGCTCTCATTCCATCTCTCAGTCTATTAACAGGGCAGACAGAGCCCAGGATTGATGGCCACACACACACACACACACACACACACACACGCTCCTGAGCTCACCACCTGGAGACGTCCAGCACTCCTCCCACAGCATCTTCGAAGCTCTCATTCTGTCTCTCAGTCTATTAACAGGGAAGACGGAGCCCAGGAGAGGTCTCTGTCCCGTGCTGTCCTGGCAAATCTGGGTCCCGATTCTGAGTTCAATGGTGTTAAAAATAATAGGCTATGTCCCCACTAAAGGCTAAATATAGCCAACCCCATTTACCCAGGCTGTGCATGTCACAATTCCACTTGTAGAGGCTCCTACCACCATCTTAGGTCCATCCCCAGAAGGTCCATCCCACCCCCACCCCGCCCCCGTCAAGGTCTCACTCTGTCACCCAGGCTGGAGTGCAGTGGTGCAATCTCAGCTCACTGCAACCTCCACCTCCCAGGTTCAAGCGATCCTCCTACCTCAGCCTCTGGAGTAGCTAGGACTACAGGTGTGTGCCACCACACCCAGCTAATTTTTGCATATTTAGTAGAGTCGGTGTTTCTCCATGTTGGCCAGGCTGGTTTCGAACTCCTGACCTCAGGTGATCCACCCACCTCAGCCTCCCAAAGTGCTGGAATTACAGGCGTGAGCCACCGTGCCTGACTTCAGACACCTCTTGGTGCTTCTGGTTTGAGATGGGTTCTCACTCTGTCACCCAGGCTGGACTGCAGTGCTGCAATCTAAGCTCACTGAAACCTCCACCTCCTGGGCTCAGGTGATCCTTCCACCTCAGCCTCCAAAGTAGCTGGGACCACAGGCCCCCACCACCACGCCCGGCTAACTTTTCTTTTTCTTTTTCTTTTTCTTTTTTTTGTAGATACAGGTTCTTACACCATGTTGCCCATGCTGGTGTCAAACTCCTGGGCTCCAGCAATCCTCCCACCTCAGCGTCCCGAGTAGCTGGGACCACAGGCACCCACCACCATGCCCAGCTAAATTTTTTTTTTGGGGGGGGGGTAGAGAAGGGATCTTACCAAGTTGCCCATGCTGGTGTCAAACTCCTGGGCTCAAGCGATCCTCCCACCTCAGCCTCCCAACGTGTAAACGGGTGCTACATTTCTGCACAATCCCCGCAGTCTCCCTTATTCTGTTTTACAACTACTCCCACATAAAGTAACATAGAAAGGCAAGCCCCGTTATTCCTTTAGAAGGTAGACTGGAGCTTGCAAGAAGCTGTAGGATAAAGATTCAGAGGTCAACTGAGATAAAATGAAACACCCAGGTGATTTTAAGCTAATCAAGAGCCTCTTTCACGTGCGTGATTTTAAACTACCCGAGTGACCCTTTCACACAGGTGATTTTAAACTAATCAAGAGCCTCTTTCACGCAGGTGATTTGAAACTAATCGAGTTCTCTTTTCACACAGGTGATTTTAAACTAATCAAGTGACCCTTTCACACAGGTGATTTTAAATTAATCAAGAGCCTCTTTCACACAGGTGATTTTAAACTAATCAAGTGACCCTTTCACACAGGTGATTTTAAACTAATCTAGAGCCTCTTTCACGCAGGTGATTTTAAACTAATTGAGTTCTCCTTTCACAGAACTAAAAGGGGTGGTTAATTTACACAAATGCACAGGCTACAGCCACCTGTCCTTCCTAGGGACTTCGGGCTGAAAATGCCACCTGTCACACCTCCAATCCAGGCACTGCAGGGCTGTTAGGAGGGGAATTAGCAGCTGGGATACCCCAATCCTACAATGAGGGGGGTTAGCAACCCCTCCTGAAATACCAAAGAGGCCACAGCTTCCTGCAGATGCTTAAGAAACATACCAATCACAACTGCTTTCCTGAAAAACGCAAGAAGTCCTGGTGAGGGCTGGGGTTGCAGGACGCTTTGCACACCACGGGTAACAGTTTGTTGGGGCACTTCTCTGGGACCGGCTACCTCTTCCTGTCCCCTGGACCGGGGGGGCGCCGCTCTCATCCTCTTGGCGTCTCCCAGGCCCCTGCCCCACTCAGAGCTCCACCGCAGGGGCTCCCGAGGCTGGACTCAGAACTGGTGGATCCCATCAAGGCCCCCAAGGCAGACATCTCACAGATGTCTGTGCTGGGGGGTGCCTCTGAGGCTCTCCTTGCTTCATGAGGCTGCTTCACCCCATTCTTGTCTCCCCTCACCTCCTGACACCCTGGGTTCCCCATGGGCCCCCCTCCCCTGCACAGATTTTCACCTAGGCCCTGGGAGGTTGGTGGAGTCCTGGGTTCTAGAAGACCTCAGAGACCCAGGGCAGAGTGAATGTCAGGGGTTGTCAGAAGCAGGGGCTGCCCAAGACCCATTGCTGAGGGAAGAAGGAGTGATGAATGAGATGGATAAACATGTCAGCTGTTCGGCTTTCCACAATCATTATCTATTTTCAGCCTCCGTGTCCTGATGTTTAAAATACAGCAGCTAAAATATCTGGTGGTCTTTTCTTCCTCTTCTGAGTGCAGCCACAACATGCCACATCTCTGCCCATGGCCTTCTTGCCTTTGTCTCTAGAGGGTGCCATCAGGGATGGATCTGTCCATGCAGGAAGGAGCCTGAACCCCAGACTCTTGGACCTCAGACTGGGAGAGAGTGTGGGTGAAGGCACATGGACCAGTGATTGATTAATTGATTGACTGATTGATTTATAGACAGTCTCACTCTGTCACCAGGCTGGAGTGCAGTGGCACAATCTCGGCTCACTGCAACCTCCGCCTCCCAGGTTCAAGCGATTCTCCTGCCTCAGCCTCCCGAGTAGCTGGGACTACAGGTGCCCACCACCACACCCAGGTAATTTTTGTATTTTTAGTAGAGACGGGGTCTTGCCATGTTAGCCAGGCTAGTCTCGATCTCTTGACCTCATGATCTGCCCACCTTGGACTCCCAAAGTACTGAGCTTACAGGTATGAGAGTGCAGGGCCAGAGGATGGCAAAGACAGGGGATGGCCCCAGGATCCTCAACTGTTGGCATCAGGACCGGACTCAGGGCCTCAGTCTGGCAGCATGGGCGTCACGCTGCCTGCTGGGCAGAGCCCTTTGCCCCACCTGAAAACCCTGTGGTCACAGTGTAGAGGCTGGAGCGTCATGCTGGGGTGGGAAGCACTGTCCTTTTTGCTCTGTCCCCTGGCTCAGGAGCCCCTGAGAGCGGCTTCTGCTCCCCGAGCTTCCTGCGCTCCCTGAAAGTTGTGCATCCAGTGCTGAGTCCCGAGGGCCTGGGGGCGTCAGCCCTCCTTCCTGGCTGTGACATGTGGGTTGGAGATTTGCCTGTGTCTTAGTGAAATGCCAGTGGTCAAATTCAACAGGAAAGAGGAAAAAGAAAGCATGAGCCTGAGTCCAGGGTGGAGGATGATGGCATTGAGGAAGGACCTGCGGCCCTGCTTCTCCCACTGTCCCCAGTCCACACCCTTCTGGAAAGGTCACATGATGGCTGCTGCAGCTCCAGGAGTCACTGTATGGACATGAAAACATCCAAGAAGAGGAGGCATCTCCTCCTTTGCATCACTTTTACTGGAAAGGAATGCTTTCCCCAGAAGTCCCCACACCCCATGTCCCACACAGCAGACCTCCCTCCAGGTCCTGCTGGTGCAGCTGAGTGCCAAAGGAGATGGAGACAGTGAGGACGTGGAGCTCACAGATTCTGCAGCAGTGGCAGGCCTGCTGGCCAGGACCAAGATCACATGTCTGCTCCAGCACCCTCGGGCTTAACCCCTGAGCTGTCCTGCCTTACCCTCTCCTGAACTCTCTGGCCTGTTGCCACCAGGCCAGCTTAACAGAAAATACTAGAACCTGTGGTTGTTGGTAAATGTTTAACAACTGGCTCTCCAGAGGTCAGGGGTTGGGGTAAGCCCCATTTTGAAGGTTTGCTGATTTCCAGGGTATAAACACTCCCACTTTGGTTGATTTCAGGGTACCAATGCAAAGTCCCTGAGTGTGGAGTAGGGAAGAGACGCTCACCATCAGCTCTCGTGAGCCCTACGAACTGGCCACAGTGTACCCCTGACTAGAACCCATGGGAATCCATACCTTAGAGCTGCGAGAAGGGATGCCCTACCCAGGCTGCAGTGTAATAATTAAGGCATTAAAGGAGCTGGCTGGACACAAATGAGACCATTTGTTGGATCCCTACGATGTGCTGATCACACACAAATGTCATCTCGATGCCTCATAACTATCCCTTTGTCTGATGAAGAAACTGGGATTCAGAGAGGTTGAGGCACCTGGTGACTGTATGGAATCAGAATCCAAACCCAGGTCTGTCTTCTTCCAAAGGCTGTGTTCTTTCACCCAAAACAAAGGCCTAGATTCAGAAGAGACCCAGCTCGCTCTCATTCCACCCTGATGACATGCCAGGGGCCAAGATGTTCAAAGTGGAGCATGACTCACAGTCACCGAAAAGTAGGAAAAAACAAATGTCCATCGCTGAGGAGTGGATAAACGAAACGCGGTCCATCCATACAACTCATACCATCAGCCATAGAGAGGAACGAGGCTCTGACACACCCTACAACGCGATGAACCTTGAACATGATGCTGAGTGACAGAAGTCGGACACAAGGGACCACGTATTACAAGATTCATCCCATTTACATGAGAGGCCCAGCATGGCCAGTCTACAGGGACAGAAAGTGGATGGGTGGCTGTCAGGGGCCAGAGGGAGGAGGGAATGAGGAGTGACTGACAACAGATATGGGTTGTCTTTGTGAGGTGATGGAAATGTTCTAGAACTAGATGGAGGTGTGCACAGCGTGTCAGTGTGCATAGTGCCCCTGAAATTATAAAACAAACCAAGCGGTGGAGGATTCCTCGAAAAGGGATTTTCCTTGCTCCAGCCTCCCAGGCTGAGGCTCTTGTGTCACTTTCTCAAGTTCACTGCAGGCGGCTTCCCATGCTACCAGGTAAAAAGTAAAGGAGGCGAGGCCAGGCATAACGGCTCACACCTGTAACCCCAGCACTTTGGGAGGCTGAGGCGGAGGATCACCTGAGGTCAGGAGTTTGAGACCAGCTTGGCCAACATGGAGAAACCCCATCTCTACTAAAAATACAAAATTAGCCGGGTGTGGTGGTGCACGCCTGTAGTCCCAGCTACTCAGGAGGCTGAGGCAGGAGAATTGCTTGGACCTGGGAGGTGGAGGTTACAGTGAGCCAAGATTACACCATCGCACTCCTGCCTGGGTGACAAGGGTGAAACTCAGTCTCAAAAAAAAAAAAAAAGTAAAGGAGGCATTTTACATGCATCTTTTGCACTAAGTACTCTCAACTCCCCTGTAATTGGGGAATGCTATTAACCCCATTTTACAGTGAAGAAAACTGAGGCTCAAAGAGAAATTAAGGAACTTGCCCATGAGCCCACAGCCAGTCTATGGGAGAGCCAGGACTTGGACCCAGGCCTGTCTGATTCCAAAGTATTGCTCTAAACTCTTCACTGTAGTAAAGCAACGTCCAGGTTGCATGGGATTTTCTCCTTCCAGGATGCTAGTCCAGTGGCATGGCAGCTCAGAAGGCCACATAGGCTGGAAGCTTCCATGTCTCCCAGCCTCTGCCCTCCCTCAGCAGGAACGAAGGACTGGTGCTAGAAGGGAAGAGCCCTGTGCTGAGGGCATCCCAGGCCCGTCTGCCACATCCCTTCAGGACACTCAGCTCTGTTATGACTCGGCTGTGTGGCATTCATTAGGCCTCATTTTGCTGACCTTAAAAAGTGACCAACAGCAGAGATCAGTGGTCCTCTACAGAGGCTGTGCTACCCCTGGGGGCCTTCTGGAAGTTTTCAGGGGTACAACAAGTGGGACAGTCCCCCAGATGAAGAACTCCCCCAATCCCTCTGCTTTTCCATGTCCCACCAGGCCCTGGTAAATGAAAAATCCTCTTGTAAAACATGGGTCCAGAACCAAACTCTGGGTGTGTCTGTTTTTTGCATCATTGTCATATACATTAGATATTCTGGGAATGCAACCACTGTGTGATCAGGGGAGAACTCCCTCCGGAGTTGTCCAGGATTTGGGAAAATCCCATCACCAGCAGCAGTACCTTCATGGTCTTTGAGCCTCCACATGACACACCTGTGTCCACGTGCACCTGTGGCTGTCATGTTTATGTGACTGTCTGGCTAGGTACAAGCATCAGGCCACTTCATCATGTCACCTGATATGGCCAGACATGAACATTCACCTTGTAAAATCCACATTATTTTATTATAATTGACTATCCTTTTGCAATTTTTCTCTATGTTACAGTCAGGGCATTATATTGATTTCTTTTTCTTTTTGCAATTGGTTTGTAGGTGGCTTAGATTTTCTATGAATTTCATTTCAGAATAATAAAAGAAGCATTACAAAATATTCATTGCTAAAAAAACAGTGTTGGTCATGTTTGATGGCTCACATCTGTAATCCCAACACTTTGGGAGGCCAAGGCAGGTGGATCCCTTGAGCCCAGAAGTTTGAGACCAGCCTGGGCAACAATAGCAAGACCCCATCTCTAAGAAAAAATGTTTAAAAATTAGCCTGGCATAGTGGTGCACAACTATAGTTCCAGCCACTCGAGAGGCTAAGGCAGGAGGATTGCTAGAGCCCAGGAGTTCAAGGCTATAGTGAGCTGTGGTCCCACTACTGCACTCCAGCCTGGGTAACAGTGTGAGACCCTATCTCAAAAAAAAAAAATGTGTTAAGGCTGATATGGTTCTGGGAAACAGTGAGATATATGATTTCTTAAGATCCCTTCCAGTTTTTAAATAATTAAACCTGACCTCATAAAGCTTTTTCCATAATTCTAGTAAAACCAAGTGCATGGTGCCTTTTAAACAATCCCCAGAGCATCGTTGCACTACTGTGACCCAAGTGTGCCCAGAGGCCGATCACAATTAACAAACCCTGAAGACTCTTAAGAGGCTTCCTTCTGGCCCTTGGTAGAACAATCTCTTCTGTGACGTTCAATGACAACATCTTTGCCTTGTTTATTTCCTTTTCACCTTAACAAAGAGAAGAGCTGATGCCCTAAACTCAAACTTTCTTATGCTGTCTTTGTGCTTTGACAAGTTCAGTACTTAACTAGAATATTTTTGTTTTTGTTTTCACTGAAAAGAAAAAAAAAGAATAAATGGAACTCCAAGGAAATTTGGTAACATATTTTTATGTGCTGGAGTGAGTTCATGCCATGTGACATTCCTTTCTATTAATTATTTCTCCTGGGTTTATCTTTCCCTCATCTCTTCTCTAACTGATAATATTCTGACAGCCGCCCACAGGACATTCTGGATGGGTGCCACCTTTTCTGTCTGCACAGAACAGACTGTTCACAATGGCTGGTGTTGGAGATGCTTTGCAGAACCGACAGATGAGCCAGGGAGTAAAAAAAAAGCAAAAAAGGGAAAGTGGAGAACAGAGTCAACCAAAACCAGGCAGGGAGCACTGCAGTACCGAGGTGTTCGGGGCTGAAAGATATCCCCCAAAAATGCATGTCCACCCGAAACCTCAGAATGTTGCCTCATTTGGAAATAGGGTCTTTGCAGGTGTAGTTAGTTAAAAATTATGTTCTACTGGAATAGGATGGGGCTTAAATACAATGACAGTGTCTTGAAAAGAAGAGGACACAGAGACACACAGAGGGGAAGGTGCATGAAGATGGAGGAAGAGATGCGTCTATGAAACAAGGAAAGCCCAGGAATGCCCAAAGCCCACAGAAGCTGGGAGAGGCTACAAAGGTCCTGGCACAGAGCCTTAGGAGTGAGCATGGTCCTTTTAACGCCACACTTGTGTCCCACAGCACTGTGGGAGAATAAATGCTTATTCTTTTAAGTGACTTAGTGGATGAGCATTTGCTATGCAGCCACAGAAAACAAATCCCGGGATCACAGGAAAAGTAATCTTAACACTAACCCTAATCCTAACCCTAACACTAACCATAATCGTAACCCTAAAGACTAACCTTAACTCTAACCCTAACTCATGACCTTAACAATTAACCCTAACCTTAACCCTAACACTAAACTCAAATGCTAACCCAAAAAGCTAAAGCCAACCCAAAACATAACCTAACCCTTAACCTAAACACTAATCCAACCCTAACCCAGAAACCTAACCATAACCCAAAGCCATAACCCATAAATCTAATCATAACCCTAACCCCAACTCAGACCCTAACACGAACCCTAACCCTAGCCCGAAACACTAAACCTACCCCTAAAACCTAACTCTAACCCTAACCCTAACCCTAAACACTAACCCAACCCAAAACCCTAACCCTGCCACTAAACCGTAAACGTAAGCCAAAACCTAAACCTAAACCCTAACACTAACCCTAAATCTAACTCCTAAACCTAAACCCTAACCCTAACACTAACCCTAAATCTAACTCCTAAACCTAAACCCTAACCCAAACCCTAAAACCTAATCTTAACAATAAACCTAAACCCTAACACTAACCCTAAAGCCTAACCCTAACCCTAACTCTAAACCCTAACCCTAACCCTAAGCCCTAACCCTAACCTCACCCTAACCTACAGGTGGGAGAGCGATCTCCACCTGCCCCACTCTCCCTCCATCTAGCCAGCAACTGCAGAGTTGATTTTTAGAATCTGAGTGGTGTGTAGGGTGGAGGAAGAACCTGCTGGGCTCTTTGCCTCACCTACAGGTGGGTGGTTTAGAGACTGACCCCGCCCTGGGTATTCCTTTAGCTCCAGGTAAATGAGCCACTTCCTACATGCTGGGGGCACTTGGTGATAGGAATAATGGCTGACATTTACTGAGTTCTTACCATAGTTCTGGAACTATTCAAATGAATATATATGAATTTCAACACTCTATATTCTATTATATTAAGAATTTTATTAAGAGTATGTATATGCTATTAATGATGTTATCATCAAAATAGCAATTGTATTTTATGAAATCCTAGTCACCATTAGTTGTAAGACACAACACTATGTTACTATGGTTTTAGGAATTGAAAAAAAAATCTGTCAACACATCATTACTTGTAAACACATCCTAATTTTAGAGATGTTAAAATTCAAATCTTAGAATCAATAAAATATGAAGCCAGGTACAGTGGCTCATACCTGTAATCCAATGCTATGGGAGGCTGGGGTGGGAGGATCGCTTAAGCCCAGGAGTTCAAGGTCAGCCTGGGCACCAGAGCAAGACCCCTTCTCAACAAAAAGATTAAAAATTAGCCAGACATGGTAGCATGCCTGTAGCCCCAGTTACTCAAGAGGCTGAGGCAGAAGGATCACTTGAACCCAGAAGTTTGAGGCTGCAATGAGCTCCGATCACACCACTACACTCCAGCCTAGGCACAGAACCTCTCTCTAAAAAATAAAATAAAAATAAAGAATCAATGAAATGTGGTATTATCATCACTCCTATTTTATGGATAAGGAAATTGAGGCTTAGGTCACACAGATTTCAAGGGTAGGGCCAAGATGAAACTCCCTGGCCATGTGACTCTAGGACCCAGGCTCTTTTTTTTTTTTTGAGATGGAGTCTCATTCTGTCACCCAGGCTGGAGTCCAGTGGTTCAATCTCAGCTCACTGCAAGCTCCGCCTCCCGGGTTCACATCATTCTCCTGCCTCAGCCTTCCGAGTAGCTGGGACTACAGATGCCCACCACCACACCTGGCTAATTTTTTGTACTTTTAGTAGAGATGGGGTTTCACCGTGTTAACCAGCTGACCTTGTTGATCCACCTGCCTGGGCCTCTCAAAGTGCTGGGATTACAGGCTTGAGCCACTGCGCCCGGCCTGTAGGGCCCAGGCTGTAAACCACTGTCCCATAGGATAGCCCCATAGGGGCTATCATTAGGGCACTGCCAGCTCTTCAGCTTCGAGTGTCTTAGGCTGAGTCTACCAGTTATCATCCAATATCCATCTTCTCATTCTTCCTTTAGCATTAGAGCCCTTGAGTTTCCATGGGGCACAGGATCAAGCGCTAAAAGCTGCATTACCAGCCTCTCTTGCAGCTAGATGTGGCTGTTAGAGAAAGAAGAATATAGGAGAGCCAGGGTGACACCACCTAAAAACTCAGCTCTGGCAGAGTGCAGTGGCTCACACATGTAATCCCCCCACTTTGGGGGGCCGCAGCAGGTGGATCACCTGAGGTCAGGAGTTCAAGATCAGCCTGACCAACATAGTGAAACCCCGTCTCTACTAAAAATACAAAAAAAAAAAATTTAGCTGGCCGTAGTGGCAGGCGCCTGTAATGCCAGCTACTCCGGAGGCTGAGGCAGGAGAATCACTTGAACCCGGGAGGCAGAGGTTGCAGTGAGCTGAGATCACGCCATTGCACTCCAGCCTGGGCAACAAGAGCGAAACTCTGTCTCAAAAACAAAAACAAACAAACAAACAAAAACCTCAGCACTATCTTAAAATTAGCAAGACACATTCCTGGTTGGTCACACTCCATGGTCGTAAGATGTTTACAGTTGAGGAAATGGCCTGATGATACCTGCAAGAACACACTCCTCTGACAATGGAACGTCCAGATGTCCCAACGCCCATAACAGTGTATGCTTTCAGGATCATGATAGTCGTGCTGGGATGTATTTATGCGCTAAGTGCCAAGGATAGTTTTCTTTAAATCAGCAAAGTAAGAAACGTTGTCATGCTGTGAGCCCATCCGCATGGAGTAGACACAGCTTAGCTTTTCCATAGATAAGGCGTCTTAGTAAGAGGAATTTAAAATGATGATGAGGCACTCCTCCTCTTGCTTTCTGAGGGTATAACTTTCTTTCTGGGCTGTAACTTTCTGGGCTTTCTGGGCTGTCACTGAGTAGTGTTCAATAAGCCATTTTTTCTCACTGCACTCTGAGACTCACTTTGAATTCTTTCCTGTGAAAGATTCAAGAACCCTCTCTTGGGTTCTGGATCAACACAGCCACGTGACACAGTTCTGGCCAGTGAGATGTAAGTGGAAGACACGAATAAAGCTCTGGGCCTTGCTCTCATTTCCTCTTGCCTCCTTGCCTGGCTGGAATGTGGACGTGCTGGCCGGAGCTGAGGCAGCCCCATCTCAGATCTTAAGATGGAAACCACATATTAGTCTTGGCAGACCAGCCAGATAGACACCAAAGGGCACCCAAATTTGCTAGGCTCAATCTGGGGCTGTTTCATGAGAAAGAAACAAGCTTCTATCTTGTTTAAGCCACTGTCATTTTGGCCTTTTTTTCTAGCAGCCAGAACGTGTTCTGATGAACACAGTCAATGCTGCCCTACAGGCACGGTCCTGGCCCTCCAAGAGCTGCAGACTCATTAAACGAGAATGAATAGAAAACACCTAATGCGGGGCTGGGCACAGCATGGGCCCTGGGTAAATGTTAGTTCCTCACAAAACATGGCTGACTCTGGCATGAGTTGCTCGGCTAGCTTGTCATTCTCCTGCTTTCTTCAAATCCTATCCATGTATGGTAGGAAAAGCAGTATTACTCTTGTTTTTCTTTTTCTTTTTTCTTTTATTTATCTTATTTTTTGAAACAGAGTCTCACTCTGTTGCCCAAGCTGGAGTGCAGTGGCATGATCTTGGCTCACTGCAACCTCTGCCTCTTGGGTTCAAGCGATTCTCCTGTCTCAGCCTCCCAAGCAGCTGGTTTTACAGGTATGCATCACCACACCCAGCTAAGTTTTTGTATTTTCAGTAGAAACGGGGTTTCACCATGTTGGCCAGTCTGGTCTCCAACTTCTGGCCTCAAGTGATCAGCCCACTTTGGCCTCCCAGAGTCCTGGGATTATGGGCATAAGCCACTGCACTTGGCCATGTTTATTTTTAGAGAGGGTCTTGCTTTGTTGACCAGGCTTGAGTTTTAGTGGTGCAATCAAGGCTTATTGCAGCCTTGATCTCCTGGCCTCAAGTGATCCTCCTGCCTCAGCCTCCTGAGTAGCTGGGACAACAGGCACATGCCACCACACTCAGCTAATTTTTGTATTCTTATTTTCCTAAGTTCCCCTTCCAAAACCACCGTCACCTTCCCCTTAATAAATCAAATGTTTTCTCGAGAGTCAGGGCAGTAACAGTCAGCTCCTGCCTTTATATGACAATGGACTTTGGCTGCCATCTCTCCCTGTCCATCTGATAGTGGCTTCCACCTCTCCTCAACCCCAGCCAACTCCCTGTGGTCCTGACAAGGTCAGAGCTTCTTGTCCCCACCCTTCATCAAGCCAGAGGATGCTCATGGTCCAGCCTAGCCAGCCAGAGTTCCCCATCCCTCTGGCTACAGTCACTGATTTAGGGATGTGACCGGCATGCAGGCTGGATTGATCTGAATCTTTACTAAGAACTGGCCAATGGTGTTGGAAGGATGAAGGTCTATTTCCTCAATTCTGACCTATGGGGATCACGAAAGCTATAGCAGGGCACATCGCAAATTACCCCAAAACTTAGTGGTGTAAAACAAGTATTGATTAAGCTTATGGACTCTGGGGGTCAGGAATAGGCACAATATGGTGCTGGCTTCCAAGGGCTAAGTGTCCCCAAAGAGAGGGATGCCGGCAGAACTGGATTGCCTTTCAGGACCCAGCCTCAAAAGTCATAGAATGTCACTTCCAACATTTTCCGTTGGTTGAGAGGGTTACAAACGACACATGGATGGGACATATGTTGGTGTGGCCAAATTTAGAATACACAACCTGCCACAGAGCCTGGAGCTACTATCATCCTTGCTCAAGTGGATGAAGATATCTAAAAAGTGACATCACCACACGGAGGAAAGCAGAGCTGAGGGAAGGGGAGATATCATTTGAGTCCCTGGATCCAGTTGCGCCTGAAGCTAGACTCACCTGCAGGGGCTTTTTTCCAGTTAAGTGAGCTATTGATATTATTTTTGCTCGGCCGGGCACGGTGGGTCACACCTGTAATCCCAGCACTTTGGGAGGCCAAGGCAGGTGGATCACCTGAGGTCAGGAGTTCAAGACCAGCCTGGCCAACATGGTGAAACCCTGTCTCTACTACAAATACAAAAAATTAGCCAGGTGTGGTGGTGGGCGCCTGTAATCCTAGCTGCTTGGGAGGCTGAGGCAGGAGAATTGCTTGAACCTGGGAGGCATAGGTTGCAGTGAGCTGAGATTGCGCCATTGCACTCCAGCCCGGGCAACAAGAGTGAAACTCCATCTCAAAAATATATCTATATATTGATATATATTTTATAATATATAATATACATTATTTTTGCTGTAAGTGATTCAGGTTGAATTTCTGTCATTGGCAGCCAAAAGAGTCCTGAGCTCAGTAAGGGGCTCAACTGAGCCAGGACAGGATACTCTGGGACTTTTAGCAGCACAGAGCACTAGCTGGTGCTTGGAAATGATGTTTCCTCTGCTCTTGGCTAGCTGGAATCCCCAGGCCAGCATCCCCAAGATGAAATGTGCCCCTCCCTTTAGAAGGAAATAATTGATGACAGTGAGTTTTTTGTTTGGTTTGGTTTGAAGTAGCCCAAATGTCCCCTTCCTGCCACGAGGGCAATGCAGCTTCTATCTTATGGCATCTGGGAGGAGCCATTTTTTATGGCCTGGATCACCAAGACGGGAAGAGGGAGAGCAAACCGGGGGATGGCACACTCCTCCAGGCTGGGTCCTGGGAATGTGGCTATTAGGAGGAGGAGAGCCGCCACAGCAGGCCCCTGTGATGAACCACGCCTCCGCTTTTGCACACCTGATTCCTGGCTGTTAAACCCTGTAAAGAAGGTCTTATCCCCCTGCTACAAAGGAGGAAACTGAGGCAGAGAGAAGGGATGCAACTCGCCCAAGATCTACAGCTGGGAAGTCATGACACCAGGCATTGGATTTCTGACTGCCACGTTTACGGAGATAGGAAGGACACGGGGGAAGGGCGTTCAGGACGAGTTGGATGGAGGCTTGGCATTGTGTGGCAATGGGGCAGCTGGCAAATCTGCTGTGGCTGCAGCAAAGAGAGGAGGGCCTGGGTGTGGAGTGGACACTGACCAGGCGGCCTTGCACTGCTCAGATAAATGAGGTTTGGCGTCCTGTCCTGCCGGGCCATTCTTTGGTGGCCTCTGTGTAAGCTGAGGCCTGGCTGTCCTGAGCCTGGCTTCTGGCTGCTGGTGAGTGGCTGTGGACCGTCTCCCGCTTGCCAGCATCGCCTTTGGTGCTTGGCTGGGTAGACAGAAATGAGTCACACTCCCCAGTCCTGCCCAAGCTCTCCCTCCCTCTGCCCGGGGCACAGGCTGCCCGGTGTAATCCAAAATAAGCAATGTGTGGCCCCAGGGGTTGGGATGGGCAGGGAGGAAGCCCCATTAGGCATTCCTGTGAGGACAGCGTCCCTGAGCTGGGAGGACCCAGCTTTAGACTGGTCAGAGGACCGCATCCGTCAGAGGTCTGAGTTCGGAGATTGTCCATGCCTCCAATTAGCCACGTGGCCCTGAGCAAGTCCCCTCTGTAGCATGGAGGAAATTGATCCCGGCAGAACCTCCCAGCCAGAGGCTAGTCCCCATCTTTCAGGCTCCCAACACTGTTCCACTCCAGCCTTCCTGTGGGCTGGCTCTCATCTTACCTCTCCACTCTGTAGCTAGCTCAGTCCTGCCCATAAACCCTTGCGTCCAGCCCCAACATGGTTAGCAAGAGCCAGGTTCTGTTGCTTGCAACCCCAAAACCCTAGCTGGAGGAGCAACTGAGGCATGTTCTGTGTCACCCCACCCATCCCACCGCCCACATAACCGCCAGCATCCTGAAGGGGCCCAGCATGCTCAGCCTTGCATTGTACAGTGTGTTCTGCCTCAGTCCCATGGTGGCTCAGAGCCCACCCCTGGCCAGAGCCAGGCTGAAGGAATCCATGCTGCGGACATGGATCCAGCAAGGGAAGTGTTGCGAGAAGTGCTCTGCAGAGCCTGAGCAGGGAGCTTTCCAGAAGTGGGGTGCGGCCACATGTGTCAGAGCTGCTGGGGAGTGCCAGGCAGGATGTGATTAATGTCGGCCATGGGTGTGACAGCCAGCCAGCCCTCAGCCTCATTGTCAGAGTGGCTCGAACGCAGCCCCCTTTCCTCTCCCCACCCCTGCTCACAGCACCCACCCCTGCTATGTGTGGCATCCCCTCTCCTCCCTCCAAGTGTACTGATCCATGGTGCCAGTCACTTAAAAATAGCATCCTACCTGAAACGTAGGCATGAGGCGGAACTCCAGAAAAGGAGACAGCACCCCTCTTGTGCCTTGGAGCACACAGATTCTTGAGCAATCTGTCCCTGGTGCTGACAAGGAGGGCCTCTCGCCGGCACCTTCTGTTCCACTGGGGAAGGGAAAGCCCGTGTTGTAAGTCCCCCCATCTAAAGCTGGCATCTCAGCTCCACAGGGCCATAGGGCTGCCCAACCAGGGTCACTCTCTCTCTGCCCAGGGGCTGGCCTGAGAACCATACCCTCGCCCTTCCTCACCCTCTCTGCTTCCCACTGGGGGAGCCCTGGCATGAGATGTGAGGGAGGGTGGGGAGGGAGGCTGGGGTACTTATCCCCCATCTTTCTCCCTACAAGGTCAGCACAGGCTGGCCATGACCTTAACAGAAATTCTCAGGTCTCTCCACCTTCCACCTCACCTCCATCCCTCAGGGCCCATTGGCCCACTGAATTTCGTTTCCTGCAGACTCTATTGTGCAGCATGGTGGGTAATAGTGAAAAAAAACCGAAGGAGCCAAAATATCCAAAAATAGAGGTCAATTGAGTTAATGACAACAGTGGCACTGAGGAATCCTTTGTGGAATTTAAGAAGGATCTTTTAGGCTGCTGTGTTTCTTTGAATCTGAGAAGCCATCATTTGTTATTTGTATTACCAGTGTCATCATAACCCCCATTTTAGGGGGGAAAAAAGAAGAAATAGCTGGCACATTTCTTTTGACATTGATTCTAAAACACATCCTTACTTTGAAACATTACAAAGTAAAAAAATATGCAATATGGTAAAATGTAATGATTTGGAGAACGTGTTGTTCTCCATATATTTTTAAGTTTTAAAAAAGTGGGTTAAGATATATTATGGCTGGTATTAAGAAAAAACTAACATGTCTATACATACATAAACTATCCTCATTCAACTATGACCAGATCCTATGAAATATACACATGCATACACACCCACAGGAAAAAAAAACAGGAAGGACAGCTAACAAAAGGCCAGCGGCGCGGATCGCCGGGCCGTGGGGCTACATGCACTTTTGGTTTTCTTCTTTGTATTTTTCTATTTCCCATTTTCTGATTTTATAAGCAGACAACTAAAATAATAATCTCTACCACTGATTATCTCCTTTCCGCCTAACAGCACTTAACCTGTGCTGAACGCTTTGTAATGACGATCTCATTCAAGTCTCCAACACCCATGGGAGTAGGAATGCTGGTTACCAGCTATTTCACACACTGGGAAACGGAGGCTCAGGCAGCTATAAAGCAATGGAGCCAGGACCCAAACCCTGGTCATTCCGACTCCAGAACCGAGGCCCTTAACCATTATATTCTAGACACAAACTTCACCCTAAGGGTTTGCACCTTTTTGAGAATTTAACGCAATGTTGCAAGAGGGCACCCAAGGAAAATGTCACCCCTTTGCTGGCCAGGCAGGGACACTCAGATGCTGACCACAGAGAGCCAGCCTCACAGCACAGCCTAAACAAAGGCTTGGGGCTGCAGGTGAGGACCTCCAAGTCTCTCTGGTCCTGAAAAAGCAATGTGTCTTGTGAGCCAATAAGGAGCCCCTTGGATGCCAGCCTGGCTGACGTAGCTCAGGGCATCTCCGAGGCACTGTCAGCTGAGGCAGTACAAAGGAAGTGGATGTTCCCATGGCACCACGCTACGATGTCTTGACAAGGCCCCCTGCACCTCGTTTTGTGGTTCATTCTTATTTTGCTGAAAGGAGCTCTTCCGCTTCCTCCGAGATAAACATTCCTAACATCATTTCTTCTGAGCCGGCCAGCCAAGAGAACAGCTGGGAGCTCTCCAAGCACGGGCAGAGTGCGTTCATTTTCTGGAACTCCGCTGAGAATCTTTTCTCCAGGAGACCCCAAGAAGCCATTGCAAATAAACAAAATGAAGTTGCTGGGGAAACTGGCGGCCAGGAAGCTAGAGCTGGTGTAGCCCTGGGGAGGAGAATGGAGTCAGCCCCCAGTGCTGGGGTTGCTGGTGCTGGGCGCTGCAGTTGGCGGGCGCTGGGCTCCTCTGGATCCCAGGCTCTGCCTGTCCAGAACAGCAATCCTGCATGTCCACGAGGCTGCCCCATTGCACAGATAAGGAAGCTGAGGCTCAGAGAGGTGAAGCGAGGGGTCCCACGGCTGGCATCCAGCCTGAGCGTGGCCTCACAGCTCTCCCACTCTTAAAACTCTCCCAGGTCACAGACTCCTTAAGAATCTGGTGAAAGTTACAGACCCTCTGCTTTTCAAAAAAAAAAAAAAAGTAATCCTGAAGTGCTGAGATTGTAGGTGTGAGCTGCCATGCCTGGCCCCAATGAAAAAACATTTAAAGCTTCATTAATTAAGACCTGCCTGTCACCTTCCACCATGACTGTGAGGCCTCCCTAGCCACCTGGAACTCTCCAGCTCCAAGCAAGGCCTAGTTTAAATGCCACCTTTTCTGTGAAGCCCTATTGGACTTTCTCAGGCTTATTTTCCCTTTGGACTTCTAGAGCATCTTGTAGACAATGGCAATTATCAAGGCCTGGATATATATATTATATAATTGTTATGTAATTATTAATGTGGCACAGAACAACAAATACGGATCTTGCAGACAGAAAAAAAATTGGGGTCATCCTCTTTATGAACTTTCTTGATTATTTCATAAAACATCTATAATCATTGTTTAATCTGAGTTTTTTTTTATTTTTTGAGATGGAGTTTCGCTCTTCTTGTGCAGGTTGGAGTGCAATGGCACGATCTCGGCTCACTGCAACCTCTGCCTCCCGGGTTCAAGTGATTCTCCTGCCTCAGTCTCCCGAGTAGCTGGGATTACAGGCGCATACCACAAACCTGGCTAATTTTTGTATTTTTATTAGAGATGCGGTTTCGCCATGTTGGCCAGGCTGGTCCTGAACTCCTGACCTCAAGTGATCTGCCTGCCTTGGCCTCCCAAAGTGCTGGGATTACAGGCATAAATCACCACGCTCGGCCTGGTCTGGGTTTTTGGATAGCTCATAGACATGAATTCTTCAGGGCAAGAGTCTCCAAAGTGTTTAGATCATAGATCCTAATGGGCAAAACCTTTCCTGCAGGTGCCCACCATATATGTGTATCTTAAAACTTATGAATTATATATATGCATTGCTGCTCTCATGTTTTATGTATAATCATAAAACTCCTGTCAAAATGGATATTTTTTTGAGGTGGAGTCTTGCTGTGTTGCCCAGGCTGGAGTACAGTGGCATGATCTCGGCTCACTGCAACCTGCACCTCCCAGATTCAGGATTCTCCTGCCTTAGCCTCCCAAGTAGCTGGGATTATAGGCGCATGCCACCATGCCTGGCCAAATTTTGTATTTTTAGTAGAGATGGGGTTTAACCATGTTGGCCAGGCTGGTCTTGAACTCCTGACCTCAGGTGATCCACCCGCCTCGGCATCCCAAAATGCTGGGATTACAGGCGTGAGCCACTGCGCCCAGCCAAAATGGAAATTTCTAAATGCCGAGTAAAAGATTAAACAGAGAACATTCTTTTTAATGTCTTGCTAATTATGATGGTTTCCATTACATCTCAAGGCAAAATATGCATTTGGGGTGAGGATTATTGTCAACAGGGATGGATTTTCTAATCTGTACTTCAAATAGACTTCTGGATAACTAGGGTTTGTGTGACTGTCCTCTGCGAGACTGACTGGCTGGCTGCCTGCCTTTGTTTTTACCTTGGGATATGTCTGATAAAGAGCTCAGGCCAGGAATAAGATAGCTGCTCTGATATGTTCTCACTCTTTACTCTGCTTGGCTTATTAGTGTTTCCTTCATTCCACAGTTCCTTTGTATGAATCTTTTTGAGGCATACGTCGAATTTAGTTAGAACCAGACAAGATAGGTACCAGAAGCTACAGATCCACTCTACTAAGCCAATACTTCACCAACGTATGTTGCCATATTTTAAGATCTAACACACAGGTGTGGTGGCTCACACCTGTAATCCCAGCAACTTAAGAGGCCAAGGTGGGCGGATTGCTTGAGCCCAAGAGTTTAAGACCAGCCTGGGCCACATAGTGAGGCCCCATGTTTACAACAAATATAAAAATTAGCCAGGTGTGGTGGCGCATGCCTTTGGTCCCAGCTACTTGGGAGGCTGAGGCAGGAGGATTGTTTGAGCCCAGGATGCAGAGGTCGCAGTGAGCTGAGATTGCACCACCACACTCCAGCCTGGATTGACAGACCCAGACCCTGTCTCATTAAAAAAAAAAAAAAAAAAGAGCTAACAAACTGGCAGATGGGACTTCACTGTGAAACTCCCATTCATCCTGCAAGTTTCCCTTGGGTGACAGCTGAGGAGCCACCAGCGCAGTGCCACCAAGCCTGAGGGGTGTCCCCGCCTGTGACCTCAGGTCCCCCTTCTGCCTCTTTAGTCCTCCATTCCTCGTTCCACCAATGCCCAATATTAAATTCTCTCTGCTAAACTAACCAGTGCGTTTTCTGTTTTCCTGACCAGACCGTCATGGGTACAGAGAGCCAGCGTCAGCTCAGAGTCAATATTCATAAAACCTGATTTCTTGCTTAATCTTAAGCAATAATCTCATCTCTTCTTCCTGGTCCTCAGTGGATCACCTCACACCCCAGGGACATGATCACTGCTCTATAACATAGAACTCGTGGGACATTTAATGTTAACTTAATTACCCCCATCATTGGCTTGCTGTGTACCCACTGTGGCAGACTGAATCACGGCACCCAAAATGATGCCCATGTCCTAATCCCCAGAATGTGTGGATGTGACCTTACATGGTAAAAGGGACTTTGCAGATATGATTAAGTTATGTATGTTGGCAGGGTGTGGTGGCTTATGCCTTTAATGCCAACACTTTGGGAGGCTAAGGTGGGAGGATTACTTAAGGCCAGGAATTCAAGATCAATCTGGGCAACATAGTGAGACCTTGTCTCTACAAAAAAAAAAAAAAAAAAAAAAATTAGGGCAGGGCACAGTGGCTCATGCCTGTAATCCCAGCACTTTGGGAGGGTGAGGTGGGCAGATCACCTGAGGTCAGAAGTTCAAGACCAGCCTGGCCAACATGGGGGAAACCTCGTCTCTACTAAAAATATAAAAATTAGCCAGGTATGGTGGCCCACACCTGCAATACCATCTACTGGGGAGGCTGAGGCAGGAGAATTGCTTCAACACAGGAGACAGAGGTTGCAGTGAGCAGAGATCATGCCACTGCATTCCAATCTGGGTGATAAAGCAAGACTCTGTCTCAAAAAAAAAAAAAAAAGCCAGGCGCAGTGGCTCACGCCTGTAATCCCAGAACTTTGGGAGGCTGAGGCAGGTGGATCACAAGGTCAGGAGATCGAGACCATCCTGGCTAACATGGTGAAACCCCGTCTCTTCTAAAAATACAAAAAAATTAGCCAGGTGTGGTGGCGGGCACCTGTAGTCCCAGCTACTCGGAAGGCTGAGGCAGAAGAATGGAGTGAACCCGGGAGGTGGAGCTTGCAGTGAGCCCAGAGTGCGCCACTGCACTCCAGCCTGGGTGACAGAGTGAGACTCAGTCTCAAAAAAAAAAAAAAAATTAGCTGGGCATGGTGGCTGATATGGTTTGGCTTTGTATCCCCACCCAAATCTCTTCTTGAATTGTAATCCCATAATCCCCACCTGCCATGGGAGGGACCCAGTGGGAGGGAATTGAATCATGGGGGCAGTTTCCCCCATGCTGTTCTTGTGATAGTGAGGGAATTCTCTCAAAATCTGACGGCTTGATAAGCGTCTGGCATTTCCCCTGCTGGCACTCTTTCTCTCTTCTGCCACCCTGTAAAGAGGTGCTTTCTGCCATGATTTTAAGTTTCCTGAGGCCTCCCCAGCTCTGTGGAACTGTGAGTCAATTAAACCTCTTTTCTTTATAAATTACCCACTCCCAGGCCAGGTATGGTGGCTTACGCCTGTAATCCCAGCACTTTGGGAGGCCAAGGCAGGTGGATCACGAGGTCAGGAGATCAAGATCATCCTGGCTAACATGGTGAAACCCTGTCTCTACTAAAAATACAAAAAAATTAGCCGGGCGTGGTGGTGGGCACCTCTAGTCCCAGCTACTCGGGAGGCTGAGGCAGGAGAATGGTGTGAACCCAGGAGGCAGAGGTTGCAGTGAGCCGAGATTGTGCCATTGCACTTCAGCCTGGCAACAGAGCAAGACTCCATCTCAAAAATAAATAAAAATAAATGGCCAGGTGTGGTGGCTCACACCTGTAATCCCAGCACTTTGGGAGGCTGAGGCGGGTGGATCACGAGGTCAGGAGATCAAGACCATCCTGGCTAACATGGTGAAACCCTATCTCTACTAAAAATATAAAAAATTAGCCAGGTGTGACGGTGGGCGCCTCTAGTCCCAGCTACTCCGGAGGCTGAAGCAGGAGAATGGCGTGACCCTGGGAGGTGGAGCTTGTAGTGAGCCGAGATTGTGCCACTGCACTCCAGCCTGGGTGACAGAGTGAGACTCCATCTCAAAAAATAAATAAAATAAATAAATAAATAAAAATAAATTACCCACTCTCAGGTATTTCTTCACAATGGCCTGAGAACAGACTAATACAGTAAATTGGTATTGGGAGTAGGGTGCTGCTATAAGGATAGTTGAAAGTGCAGAAGCGACTTTGGAACTGAATAACTGGCAGAGGTTGGAACAGAGGGCTCAGAAGAAGACAGGAAAATGTGGGAAAGCTTGGAACTTCCTAGAGACTTGGAGAGCTCAGAAAACAGGAGGATGTGGGAAAGTTTGGAACTTCCTAAAGACTTGGTGAATGGCTTTGACCAAAATGCTGACAGTGATATGAAGTCCAGGCTGAAGTGGTCTCAGATTGAGATGAGGAACTTGTTGGGAACTGGAGCAAAGGTGACTCTTGCTATGCTTTAGCAAAGAGACTGGCAGCATCTTGCCTCTGTCCTAGAGATGTGTGGAACTTTCAACTTGAGAGAGATGATTTAGGGTATCTAGTGGAAAAAATTTATAAGCAGCAGAGCATTCAAGAGGTGACTTGGATACTCTTAAAAGCATTCAGTTTTATGTATTCACAAAGGTATGGTTTGGAATTGGAACATGTGTTTAAAAGGGAAGTAGAGCACAAAAGTTTGGAAAATTTGCAGCCTGACAGTGTGATAGAAAAGAAAAACCTATTTTCTGGGTTTTGTTTGTTTGTTTGTTTGAGACAGAGTCTTGCTCTGTTGCCCAGGCTGGAATGCAGTGGCATGATCTCGGTTCACTGCAACCTCCATCTCCCAGGTTCAAGCGATTCTCCTGCCTCAGCCCCCTGAGTAGCCGGGATTACAGGTACCTGCCACCACGCCTGGCCAATTTTTGTATTTTTAGTAGAGACAGGGTTTCACCAGATTGGTCAGGCTGGTCTCAAACTCCTGACCTCAGGCGATCCACTCGCCTCGGCCTCCCAAAGTGCTGGGATTACAGGCATGAGCCACTGCGCCTGGCCAGAGAAGCCTATTTTCTGAGAAGAAATTCAAGCCAGCTGCAGAAATTTGCATAAGTAACAAGAAGCCAAATGTTAATTGACAAGACAATGGGGAAAGTGTCTCCAGGGCATGTCAGAGACCTTCACAGCAGCCCCTCCCATCACAAACCCGGAGGCCTAGGAGGAAAAAGTGATTTCGAGGGGCAGGCCCTGGGTCTTGCTGCTCTGTGCAGTCTTGGGGCTTGGTGCCCTGCATCTCAGCTGTGGCTAAAAGGGGCCAACATACAGCTCAGGCCATTGCTTCAGAAGGTGCAAGCCCCAAACCTTGGCGGCTTACATGTGGTGTTGGGCCTGCAGGTGCACAGAAGTCAAGAATTAAGGTCTGGGCCGGGCACGGTGGCTCACGCCTGTAATCCCAGCACTTTGGGAGGCTGAGGCAGGTGGATTACCTGAGGTCAGGAGTTCAAGACCAGCCTGGCCAACATGGTGAAACCCCATCTCTACTAAAAATACAAAAATTAGCCAGGTGTGGTGGCACACCCCTATAATCCCAGCTACTCGGGAGGCTGAGGCAGGAGAATTGCTTGAGCCCGGGAGGCAGAGGCTGCAGTGAGCTGAGAACATGCCACTGCACTTCAGCCTGGCCAACAGAGCAAGACTCTGTCTCCAAAAAAAAAAAGAAAGAATTGAGGTTTGGGAACCTCCAACTAGATTTCAGAGGATGTATGAAAATATCTGGATGTTCAGGCAGAAATTTGCTGCAGGGCCACATGGAGCTCTCTGCTATGGAGAACCTCTGCTAGGGCAGTGCAGAAGGGAAATGTGGGATTGGAGCCCCCACACAGAGTCCCCATTGGGGCAGTGCTTAGTGTAGCTGTGAGAAGATAGCCACCATCCTCCAGGCCCCAGAACGGTAGATCTACCAACAGCTTGCATTGTGCACCTAGAAAAGCCACAGACACTCAATGCCAGCCCACGAAAGCAGCTGGGAGGGGTGTGGGAGCCCACCTCTTGCATCAGCATGACCTGGATGTGAGACGTGGAGTAAAAGGAGATCATTTTGGAACTTTAAGGTTTAATGACTGCCCTATTGCATTTCGGACTTGCATGGGGCCTGTAGCCCATTTGTTTTGGCCAATTTCTCTCATTTGGAATGGGTGCATTTACCCAATGCCTGTACCCCCATTGTATCTAGGAAGTAACTAACTTGCTTTTGATTTCACAGGCTCATAAGTGAAAGGGACTTGCCTTGTCTCAGATGAGACTTTGGACTTGGACTTTTGGGTTCATGTTGGAATAGTTAAGACTTTGGCAGACTGTTGGAAGTGCATGATTCTGTTTTGAAGTGTGAGGACATGAGATTTGGGAGGGGCCAGGGATGAAATGATACAGTTTGGCTATGTGTCCCCACTCAAATCTCATCTTGAATTGTAAGCTCATAATGCCCACATGTTGTGGGAGGGACCTGGTGGGAAGTAATTGAATCATGGGGGCAGTTTCCCCCATGCTGTTCTCATGATACTGAGTAAGTTCAAGACCACCCTGGGCAACATAGGGAGACCTTGTCTCTACAAAAAATTAAAACGTTAGCTAGGCATGGTGGTACACATCTGTGGTCCCAGCTACTTGGAGGCTGAGGCAGGAGGATCGCTTGAGCCCCAAGAGGTCAAGGCTGTAGTGAGCTGTGAACACACCACTGCACTCCAGCCTGGGTGACAGAGTGAAACCCTGTCTCAAAAAAAAAAAAAAAAGAAAAGAAAAGAGGGAGACAAGAAGTTCAAAGGTAAAAGAAGGGGATGTGACTGTGGAAACAGAGGACAGAGTGATGCGCTTTGGAGATAGAGAAGGAACCATGAGCCAAGGACTGTAGACAGCTTCTAGAAACTGGAAAAGACAAGGAAATAGATTCCCCTCTGAGCCGCCAGAAAGAACCAGCCCTAGCCAGGCGCGGTGGCTCACACCTATAATCCCAGCACTTTGGGAGGCCAAGGCAGGAGGATCGCAAGGTCAGGAGATCGAGACCATCCTGGCTAACATGGTAAAACCCAGTCTCTACTAAAAATACAAAAAATTAGCCAGGTGTGGTGTTGGGCGCCTGTAGTCCCAGCTACTCTGGAGGCTGAGGCAGGAGAATCACTTGAACCCGGGAGGCTGAGCTTGCAGTAAGCGGAGGTCATGCCACTGCACTGCAGCCTGGGCGACAGAGTGAGACTCGGTCTTAAGAAAAAAAAAAAAAAGAACCAGCCCTGATGACACCTTGGTTTTAAACTCATGGAACTCATTTTGAACTTCTGGCCTCCAGAACTGTAAGAGAATAAATTTGTGTTGTTTTAAGCAACTAATTGCGTGGTAATTATTGTTACAGCAGCAACAGGAACTTACACTCCTACCCAGAAGACAGCATAAATCCCGTAAATTTTTCTTTCCCAGTTCCCTGGACAAAGCAAGGAAGCTCGCAAGACTTTGAAGCCTGTCCTCATAGAAAAACGTCAATCCCTACTTCAGTGTATGCTAAGATGCCAGCTGACTACTAGGAGATTCAATTCTCTTCATTAGAGTCCAACCCAGGCCACACCCCAAGGGCTGTAAGAAATTGGCACTGAAGTTTGTAAAACTCAATGGTTTCGGCCGGGCGCAGTGGCTCACACCTATAATCCCAGCACTTTGGGAGGCCAAGGCGGGTGGATCACTTGAGGTCAGGAGTCTAAGGCCAGCCTGATCAACATGGTGAAACCCCTTCTATACCAAAAATACAAATATTAGCTGGTGGTGGGCGCCTGTAATCCCAGCTACTGGGGAGGCTGAGGCAGGAGAATCACTTGAACCCAGGAGGAAGAGGTTGCAGTGAGCTGAGATTGCACCACTGCACTCCAGCCTGGGTGACAAAGTGAGACTCCATCTCAAAAAAAAAAAAAGGCAGAAAGACCACCAGCAAACAGTTAATGAGCACCAACTGCATACATGGTACCCATCTGGAGCTGGAAATCCAAAGTGACAAACTTAATCAGCCTCAGCCCTGACTCCTGCTCTCAAGGAGCTGAGAATTTAATTAAGCCTCAGGTGAATGTATATTGGCATGGCCAGCTTCCACAGGAACACACAGGGGGGCTTTACTGTGTCTTACACCAGGGGTCGTTCTGATGGTTCTGTGCCAGCCTCCTAGTGAAGAGCCATCCCTGGGTAAGAGAAAAGAAGCAGGCATGCCAAGACTCAAATATGTGCAAGGAATCATACGTACGACACGTGGACCTACAGGTTAAAAAAGTGTTAACCCCCAAACCACTCTCAAACAAAGTCTTAAGCTGAAGCCAGCTTTCAGATATGTATTATTATATAGTAATACATATTAATATATATTAATATGCAATTTGTACATATTAGCATCAATAGGAACACAGGACCTACATATGCACACACACGTACTTACTAGAGCTGCTGTGGCTCAAATGCAAGGGCAAAATCCTCTGCTTCCTCAGGAATCCCCTAACGTGATGAGGATCACACAGCAAAGAAGACACAGGCTTCATTATCAAGCAGACCTGGACCTGTCCTTCTCGCTGTCTACACTGGGCAAGTGGCTTCTCTAAACCTCAGTTTCTTCATCTGTAAAAGGGGAAGAATGTTCTACTGGCAAGATTGTTGTGAGGGCCAAGGGAAATGAGGACATGAAACCCCAGCCACCAGCAGGTCTCAACAGGTGTCAGCAGCCGGGACACCAGCCACAGCTGTGAGGCTTCAGGAACCTGGTCCACTTGACCCTCCTTGCCAGAGTCACCATCCAGACCCAGCCTTGACCCACAGCCGCTCTGGAGGGGACGGGGCAGTGGGATTTGGGATCGGGAGAACTTGGTTCAAGTCCTAGCCCTGCTGGTATCTGCTGGCCTCCCCCAGGGCCTGATTTCCCCCTCGGCCAGGTAAGGATAATGATCTATTGATTTTAAAGCATGTCACCAGGGCTAAATGAGGCATGAAAGTGCTTTGTCCCCTGGCACTTCTGCCCTTCCTGTTTTCGGTGCCAAAACCCTTAGCCTGGCCAGGCTTGGTGAGAGGCACCGTGAGGCTGCTAGCCTGAGCCCTAGCTCTGTCCCTGGCTGGCGGGCTGTCCTTTGCAAGTGACCGCTCTGCCCCAGTTGTTTCACCTGCAAATGATAACAGCCAGCACCAGCTTCACTCATGATGGAAGCCCCGGTGTTAAGCCCCTGCCTCCGCCTCCACTTGGCCGGCTCCAGGCAAGGCGGCCACTGTGGCAGTGACTGTCAGAATTGCTCTCTTACAAGGTGCTGCTTGCACCAAACTCAGGTGGGGGTGTCTGTGTTGCAAACACAAGCACATGCACTACACACACATACACAGCACATGCCACACACATGCACACACCACACACACCACACATACCACAGGCATACATATACACACCACATAGCACATAGAACACACACACACTCCACACACACCACATGCCACACACCACACACATACACCACACCCTGCACACATACACAACACATGCCATATGTATGCACACCACACACCACACATACCACAAACTTACATAAACACACATCACACACACAGCACATGCCACACACATACCACACATATACATATACACACCACACATAACACACATACCACACAGATACATAAACACATATATCACACACATACAAAGCACATGCCACACACATACCACACATAAACACATACATCACACATACACAGCACATGCCACACACATATACATACCACATAGCATATGTGTGTGGCATGTGGCATGTGTGAAATGTGTGTGTGTTGTGTGTGCTGTGTGGTGTGTATATGTGTGTGTGGTGTGCATGTGGCATGTGGTGTGTGTGAAATGTGTGTGTGTTGTATGTGCTATGTGGTGTGTATATGTGTGTGGCACATACTGGGAATTGAGATGATTTGTGGCTTTTTATATTGTTTTTTACTGAGGTATAAGCTGTTCATAAGGAACACATATTGCATCATAATCAGACAAAACAACACAGTCATTTACATGTTTTTAAAAATCCTGTATTTGCTTGAAAATACTCCAGAAAGAACATGTGTGTATGTCGGGGGTGGCGTGACAGAAATGGATGGAATAAGAGTGGCAAAATGTCATCTTTGCTGAAGCTGGCCAAAGGGGACTATGAGAAATCACCATATGATTCTCTTGACTTTTGAGTATGTTTGCACATTTCACGAGAAAAGGTGAAAACAAACAAACGAATAAAACCAAGGTCAGCAGTGAGTTCATCCTTGGCTTTTAGAGGATATCACAATTGCAGTGCAATAAACACAGAAATATGAGAAACAAATACACAACAGAAATAAGGCTGCAAAACTTAACGCTAAGAACCCAGGAGCCATCAGCTGTGCGACCTCAGGTCAATAACAGCCTTATGAAGCCTCAGGTCCCTCATCTGTAAAACGGGAGGAAACCCTTGTTGCATGGCAGGCTTGTGGTTCAAACTTAAAATTCTAATTACTACTGTGGCTGCTGTTGTTCAATCTATAGGCCCTGGAAGTCTGGAAGCAAGAACTCCACACCCCAACAGTGGTTTCAAACTTTGGTGTGCACTGAGATGACCAGGGTTACTAGCAAAAATGCAGATTCCTGGCCAGGCACGGTGGCTCGTACCTGTAATCCCAGCACTTAGGGAGGCCGAGGCCAGTGTATGGCTTGAGGTCAGGAGTTGGAGACCAGCCTGGCCAACATGATGAAACCCCATCTCTACTAAAAATATAGAAAATTGACCAGGCATGGTGGTGCGTGCCTGTAATACCAGCTACTCAGGAGGCCGAGGTAGGAGAATCGCTTGAACCAGGAGGTGGAGGTTTCAGAGAGCTGAGATCGCGCCACTGCCTGGGTGACAGAGTGAGACCCTGTCTCAAAAAAAATGCAGATTCCAAGGTCCTACCCCTAGGGATCCTGACTCCATAAGTGGGGCCAGGCCTAGGACCCTCCACTTTAAATAAGACCCCAGGCCATTCCCACTAGGGAAATGCTGCATCTAGCCCCACACCAAAGACACCCGGGTAAGCAGGTCTGCCATGGACAAAAACGCCTCGCCGTGCAGAAACCGGGGCTGGACGTTGTTCAGGGCTGATTGCCCATTTATGACTCTAGGTGGACTTTGTCTGCAGTCATGGCTGGAAAAGCTGGCAAGCAACAGACACCTTTGCAAAAATAGCAAATAAACAATATGTCACATTTGTGGTTTCCTCCTGGGAGGGGCAGAGTCTACGGGCAATTGACTTAGGGCAGAATCCAATTCCAACATGAACTAACTGTGTGGCACGGGCCGAAGCCCTTGACCATTCAGTATCTGCATGATGGGAATTTTGATAGCAGTATCAGAAACAGCCCCACGGGGTTTTGTCAATTACACGAGGCTGTCAGGAACCGAGGCCTGGAGCCAGGACCCCATCAGGAAGTTTAGGGATCCACTGGATTTATGGCCTCCATGCTCAGGGTGTCAGGTCCCAAACCTTCTCAATCACAGGAAAGCAGGACTCAGGCCAAGGGAAGGAAGCGCATGTCGCAGCTGGAGACCACACATACCTTGGCAGCACCCCAGGGAGAGAAAATTCCCTGCTGCACCAGGCTTCTCTGTGCACTTCCAGCCCCGATCACTTAAGGAGCCCCTGTCCCACTCTGAGTCTTCTTCTGAGGCCTCTGTTTGTGTTGTCCTGCTCCTGTCCTGGCCTCCAGATACCTCCTCTCGTAGGGTCCTAGGTCTGAAGGAAAAGCAAGATGGCGGCAGTCTGGGGGAAGAGCATGTGCTTGGGGTCCCCGTGGCCCATTTCTGGGCTTGGCCTGGTCACCTGCTGCAGTCAGTATCACTCATTCAGACCTAAGCAGTAATGCCAGGCAGGTCATGTCCTCCTTGTAAAATTGTTTGTTTGGAGAATTTGTGGTGAACTCCAAATCTCTCTCTCTCTCTCTCAAAATTAATACTATTACAGACATTTGTGCTTGACTGCAGCCTTATGGAAGGGACAGCCCCACTTCTCCCCTTGCCTCTTTGTGGTTATTTGTAGGGCAGTCACAGGAAACCAATACAATGGCATTTCCCCCTAAACATGAGTGTGGCTCTCAGCGCAATCCAGTTCACAACAAATAGTCCATCCTTGACCTACAGGACCAGGCCTCAGGAAGGGCTCGGGGGCCTCAGAGGCAAATGTCACCCAGCCCTTCAACCCTGCGCAACCACAGACCTCACACCCAGTGGTAACCAATTTGGCTGAACAGCACCCTACACTGTGGGCTCCCCGTGGTGCTGGGCCCCCTCACAAGGAGGCAGGGCCCACCCTCCTGATCTAGCCTGAGCCCCTGAGTCCTCTCCCAACCTCCTCCCAGCGATCTCAGCCACTCCAGCAAGGCGTGGGGCTGGTGTCCTTCAGCTGCCTCCCTCTCCAGAGGAGGAGAGGCGGCAGATGTTGAGGCAGAGGTGGAGAAAAGCTCCTGGCACGCTTGCAGCCGGGGTCACCTTGTGCATGGGCAGAGTCAGGGAAGGGTGAGACAGTAGGTGCCCTGTGTGGAAAACCAGAATCTCGGGGCCAGGACCCAGAGAATGCTGGAGGGCCCGGGAGGTCAGCGCCTGCCCTCTCCCCATGAGGGAGGCCCCCTCCCTCAGGCAGTCTGCCTACTTCAGAGTGGGGAGTCCAGGTTGTCAGTTCTGTAGGGTCGATGGACCTGGTCTCATTTGCCTCTGAGGCCCCCAAGCCCTTCCTGAGGCCTGGTCCTGTAGGGCAGGGATTTCATATTTGTTGTGAACTGGACTGAGCTGAGCCACACCGACATCTGGGGGGAAATGACATTGTTTCGGTTTCCGTGGCTGCCCTACAAATAACCACAACACGTGTGAGTGCGGGAGGGGTGGGGGAATGGGGCGTGGGGGATAGGGGTGGGGGAGGGGAGGGGGAGGGGAGGGTGAGGTGTGGGGAGGTGAAAACAATAGCAACTTACCCTCTCACAGTTCTGGAGGCCAGGAGTCCAAAGTCAAGGTGTGGGCAGGGCTGTTCCCCCTGGAGGCTCTAGGGGAGGGTCCTCCCTGTCTCTTGCTCCAATCTCTGCCATCCTTGCACATAGTCTCCTTTCCCCCGAAGTCTCTATGTGTTCTTTTCTGTATCTTGTAAGGACAGTCTCATTGCATGTAGGGCTCACCCTAATTCAGTGTGATTTTATCTTGACTCTTACCTTAATTATCTGCAAAGACTCTTTTTCCAAATAAGGTCACATTCTGAGATTTGGGGTAGAGATAAACTTTGGGGGGACATGATTCAACCTACTAAGCCATTAAATCATAAAGAGCACGCAAGAAGGATCAAAAAGGCAGCGGGAAGTGGGGAGGACCTTGATCCAAGGACTTCCACAGCTCAGGCCTCCCTTGTTCCAGCCAGCAAGGACTTTCTTTCCGTGAGCACCTTTGACTTCCACTGCTAGCCAGGATGACGGGTTCCTGGCTCTCTTCTACAGATGAGGAAACTGAGGCTCAGAGGCCTTTGAATGCATAGCCAAGTTCACACAGTCAGCCACAGCTGGGACTGGAGCTCACTTGGTACCAAAGCCTGGGGGTTTCACAGCCAGCTCGGCTGGATTGAAGAAGCCCCACCCCCAACCCCAATGAGGTTCCAAGATCTTTCTCCAAGGAGCTTACTTTATCAATAAGAAATGAATCTTTTGTTTTTGAGACAGAGTCTTACGCTGTCACCCAGGCTGGAGTGCAGTGGTGGGATCCCCATTCACCGCAACCTCCCTTTCCTGGGCTCAGGCAATCCTTCCACCGCAGTCTCCCAAGTAACTGGGACTACAGGCACATGCCACCACGTCTGGCTAATTTTTGTATTTTTTGTAGAGATAGGATTTCGCCATGTTGCCCAGGCTGGTCTCGAACTCCTGGGCTCAAGGGATCTACCCTCGGCCTCCCAAAGTACTGGGATTACAGATGTGAGCCTCTGAGCCCAGCCAAACTGTCTTGATGTTCACGTTATTTCACTACCTTAGATTATGAATTTTGGAATGTGGCCAGTTTCCTGGAATCACATTAAGAAGTGAGGTCCAGGAGAACAACGATTAATTTAATTATTAATAGAAATCAGCCTAGACCTGGGAAATAAGATGAGGAGACCCAACTGTCCCCAGCCTTGCCCTTGTGCCCATGTGGGAGGCCATCCTGACTCCATTTAGATTTTTGCTGCTTCCTACACTGACAAAGAACACTGGGGCGGCTCCAGGGAAATATGCCCAAGGTGTGGAGGGGGCTGGGGGAGTGGAGAGCATTTTTTTCTGTTCCCAACCGTGCCTTTCTGCAATGTCTGTTCATCCTTGAAGACCTAAGACTGGAGAATGTGGGGTTTGTTTGTTTTGGAGAGACTGGCGGGGAGGGGGGTCTCACCATGTTGCCCAGGTTGGCCTTGAACTCTTGGCCTCAAGCGATCCTCCTGCCTCAGTCTACCCAGTAGCTGGAACCACAGGCGTGCCAGATTCGGCTGAAGAGTTTTGTTAGGAAGTTTTCAGCTCCTTGGATCATATCCTGAAAAAGTTCATTCACTGATTCAACCAATCTCTACTGTGCACTGCCCAGAACCAGAGTGTGAGCTCCACGGGGTAGGGAGGGCGCCAGCTTTGCTCTCAGCTGCCCCCGGGCGCTTGGGACCTGGAACCCATGAATGAACAGACCCCGTTCTAGGTCAACAGACATTCAAAGCAGCGCTCTAGGGGAAGGGCAGGGGAGGAATGAGCGTCCAGCCCCTGCGGCTCTGCTTCTTTGCCTGTGTGTAAGTGGTGGGATTTAAAGATGGTTGGGTGCAGCGGCCCTTCCCCCACCTGCAATCCGGTGCCAATGCAAGTGCCAGGGGAGGGGTGGCGTTTCTGTTTACTTCCAGCCAGGTCAGCTCCCTTGCCCCCGCCCCTGTGTTTGCATTTTCTCGGTTTGGCGAGCTGGTGGAGTAGCGGCGGAAAGAAGGCGGATTTAAAGGCTCCATTTGGAGGAGGCTTTTGGAGAAAGCTTGCACCTCCCATCACACCCCCAGGGCAAGTCAGCCGCCTCAAAAGTGCCGGTGCCGGCCCTCTGTGAGCTGAACACCTTCGCACAAACCCCCGGGAGCGGTTATTATTACCCTCATTTTCCCGGGGAGGCGCCTGGGGCTCAGAGAGGCCAAGTGACTCACCCAAGGTCACACAGCTTAGCAGTGGCCGACCCAGGATTGGAACCCGGGGCTCCGGACCCCGCAGCGGCCGTTTCTCGAAGATACCCACTACCTCCCTCTTAACACCGCTCAGGAATAAAGCAGGAAGGCCGAACGCCCCGTTTTCGCCCAAAAACAATGCTCCACATAAATTTGCGGGAAAAAAAGCAACCAGAAATCCAGCCCGGGTTTTCCGCCTGTCCGATCTCCGCGGACCAATCGCGTCCTGACGGCCGCCGAGAGACTAGAGGCGGTGGCTCCAATATGATCCACAGCCCCCCAGGGCGGCGTGGCCGTGGCACGGGCGAATGGGATTGGGGACCCGGCACAATCACGGGCCGAGAACGGGCCGCCTGAGCCAATCAGCGGGGGGGCGGGCGGGCCCGGGCTGTCGCGAGAGGCGGCCACCCCGCCCACTTCTGCTGGTCCCGGCCGCCCGTCAGCCGCGAGCGCGACGATCCCTCTGCTCCTTGGCCGGTGCCTGCTCTGCCGCCGCCGCCCGTCCGCCGCCCGTCCGCCGCCCGTCTGCCGCGCGGGAGCAGCAAGGCCGGCAAGTCCCGGTAGGATCCCTCCGCGACTGCCGCCGCGCGTCCCTCCCCCTCCAGCTCCCGTTCCGCGGCCGCGGCCCCCAGCGCTCCCCAGGCTGCGACGCCGCGCCCGCGGCCCGGGGTAACGGCCGGCCTGGGGCCCGCAGTGACAGACCCTGCGGCGCGTGGGGAGATGGGGGCGGCCGCCTTCCGGGCGACGACGACGACAACGACGAGGAGCAGCCGCCGCCGCTGCCGCTCACCGGCCGCTGCTGGGCACGGGCACGGGCGCGGGGAAGGCGCCTCCCCGTGAGCGGCGGGCCCAAGGCCGCTCGTCGCCCCCGGCCGCCGCGGGTCCCCCCCGGCGCCCCGCGCACGCCCGCCCGCCGGCCCCAGTCCCCGCCCCGGCTCCCGCCCGGCCCGCGGCGCCCGCGCGCCTTCGCCCGGACCCGACCCCGGCCCGCGTGCCCCCGGTCCCGGCGCGTCCCGGCCGCGGCCCCCGGCGCCCCCCGGCCTCCGCCGCGCGGGCCCCGGGTCGCGGCGCGGCGCGGCGCGGGCGGCAGCATGGTGGAGAAGCGCTGCCCGCTGCAGAGGGACGGCGTGTACCGCTGGTTCTCGGAGCTGCCGTCGCCGCAGCGCGTGGAGTTCCTATGCGGCCTGCTGGACCTGTGCGTGCCGCTCGAGCTCCGCTTCTTCGGCTCGTGCCTGGAGGACCTGGCCCGCAAGGACTACCACTCCCTGCGCGACTCGGAGATCAAGGCCAACAACCCGGCCGACCTGGGCAGCCTCACCAACCTGACGGACGAGGTGGTGCGCAGCAAGCTGCTGGTGTCGCTGGCGCTGCTGGGCTCGGAGCAGCGCGAGGCGGCGGGCGTGCTCTACCGCAAGCTCACGCAGATGACTCCATCATCCACATCTACGGGCTGCAGCTCAACGAGGGCCGCACGGGCGATGAGTTCCTGCTGCCGTTCACCATGTCCTCCAACCACCGGGCCTTCAGCTTCCACCAGAAGCAGATGCTGCGCCAGGAGCTCACGCAGATCCAGAGCAGCCTGAACGGCAGCGGGGGCCACCTGCCCGGCCTGCCACAAGGTGCGTGCCCGCCCCGAGTTCTGCTCTGTACCCCAACCCTGCATCCCCAACTCTGTACGCCAAGCCTCCAGCCTGCACCGCGAGCCCCCACCCACGCCTCCAGCCTGCACCACGAGCCCCCAGCCCGTGGCCCAAGCCCCATCCTAAGCCTCTGTGTCGCACCCCAAATGTGTGCGCCACCTCTCCCAGCCTCCACCGTACATCCCAAGTCCCCACCCCGTGTCCCAAGCCCCCATCCTAAGCCCGCACTCCTCACCCTAAGTCTGCACTTCAAGCCCCAAGACCGCACCGCGGCCCTGAGCCCACACCCTCAGTCTCCTCTGCGTGCCCCAAAGCCTCCAGATCTCCGCCTCGCGCCCCTTGGGCAGGAGCGGCTGCAGGGGCCCTGGGTCCGAGGATCCGCGGGAGCGGTGCGGGAGACGTCCGCGGTCAGAGCTCACAGTCCCAAGTGCCCTCCTTTCACTTAGCCGGCTGCAAACGTGATAAGGCCTTTGTCCCCTTAATGGGACCCTTGGGTGACAGATAACACACATTGCGGCGCCTTGGTTTCCCCAAATCTGGTATTTATTACTAGAAAAGGAAGGAGCCGTGGCCATGCCAGAAGCCGCCGGTGAGGTGAACATTGCAAGGAGTTGGGCTTCGCCTTCTGAGCCGCTCACTCCATACAGGTGGAGGCCCTGCTTGGGGCCTGTGTCGCTGGGGGCCTGCGCGCGGGACGTGGCTGTCCGTGTGAGCTCATTTATGGACACGTGCATGCTGTATGATGTACACGTGTGTCGCATGTGGGCATGTATGTGTGCACACGTGTGTATGAATGTGCACATGCCTGTGAGCGTTGTGTGTGATTGTTTTTAAGAGCCGGGCTACCTGTAACAGACAGAAAAAGACTCCCAGAGCCTTAAATGCCCGTGAAACCTATTTATTGGCGACCCTTAGAAACAAAACCCAGGCTGACGTTTGAGTAGGAGGGCACTGGTGCCTTAAAGAATGTTAGGTTAGGTTAAAGATTTCCCGTCTCCAAATTGAACCGGAAGGGCATCCTGGCCATCCACTTAGCCATGTGAACTTTTGTCTAAGTGCTTCAGAACTGAAAACGCAAAGTGTTTGGGGCTCCAGCTATTTTGAACAGGCCCCTGCAATCCAGTGCCAAAATTTTGCTGCCGGAAGAGATTACTTTGACCTGGTGTGATGTGTATTTAGATTACAAACTGATTATTTTTTTGGAAGGGAATAGGTTGCAGTCGGGACCAGTCTTGCTGAGTGCCTCTTTGCAGTGTCTTTAAGCTCTTTGAAGTTAAAACTTTGATAAGACTTTGCTTTTATGAGTGGCTGAGAACACCATCTGGTTTGCTAGGTTTTTTGTGTGTGTGTTTTTAAAGCTGTCTTTCAATCCTAGGTTGTGGCTTTTCCTTTTTAATGTCTTCCTCTAAGAAGTGGTTGTGGTACATACATTGGTTTTTTTGTGTGTGACATTTATCTCCAAGACTGTAGTTTTCTTTTTAAGTTCAGCTCCCACCCTACATTTCAGGCTGTGTGCTGCGCAGAGGGTCCTAGGAAATGTAGTTGTTTCTAGTAATCTATGTAAGCCTTAACATGCCAGCAAATTGTCGCCTATTCATGGAATCTCAGTCATTTATGGTCAGTTTCATGTGCTGTTTGTTACTCCTTTGTGTAGATTCCACCCACTAATAATTTCTATGGCTGTTGCTACAGTAAAGTCATCTCTTTAAGGGGATTCTTAATGTGTGAGCACGGGTGCATCACTTTATACAGACAGTGGTGATTATTATTTTGGTTGGGCAGTGAGCTAAATCTGGAACAAAAATGTCTTTTATAGGAGAGCCTTTCTGTCAAGCAGAAATCCCTTTGACGAGATGAAGGAGCTAATCTATTCGTCTCAGCTCACCCCTGCACTGCCCCCCCTCCCCCCCAGCCCCAAGGCCATGGGCACTGAATTTACCAGCCATGCAACCTTGGCCAGGATCCTTCTACCTCTCAGTGTTGTCCCTATTGCAGTGGAGGGGATGTAACCTACCTCACAGGCTTGTGTTGAGGATTACATAGGTAACATACGTGAGCTTCCAGCAGAGGTGCAGTAAATGCGGCTTTCTCCTTTATGGCCTCTCCGGCTTTTAACATTTATTTTTATAGAGGTATGCTAACTTAAAGCAAGGCATGTTTTATAGATTGAATTATTTACATCTTGGCTATGAGCGTTTATGTGTTCTAAATTGGTTTTTGAATAGTTACTTGGAGCTGACAATTTTTTTGTTTCATCTTTGGAAAACTGGAGATTCTGTGACCCTTAATGAGAGGATTATTATAAGGAGTAACCTTGGGCTGTCAGTTCTGTATTTCAAAACAACCGTGGTTTCTAGTTTTCCCTACATCCCTAGTGTCACTGCTAAGCTAATTTCAGCCCCATTCATTTAACTTTCGTTTCTGTTGCTGCTTCAAAGCTAAGGCTGACGTTGATGAACCCTTTATTGCTTGGAGCAGGCAACTCAGATGAAATCTAGCATTTAAGTATTTTGCTTTCTTAGTTTCTAAATATTCCTGAAAAAGCAGCCCCATTAAAGCTGTCTGCATTCTTTTGTAAGCCTGTTGTATTTTGTTTTGAACTCTTTGAGCTTAGAGATTTTGTGTTTTTCTTTTAGAGATACAAATGTTAATTGCTTTTTAAATTCTTTATCCAATTTGAATTTTTATTTCTTGGCCTGGCAAGGTAGCTTACGCCTGTAGTCCCAGAAGTTTGGGAGGCCAAGATGGGCAGATCGCTTGAGCCCAGGAGTTCAACACCAGCCTGGGCAACACAGCAAAACCCTGTCTCTACAAAAAATACAAAAATTGTCCAGGAGTGGTGGCACACACTTGTAGTCCCTGCTACTTGGGAGGCTGAGGTGGGATGATTACCTGATCCCAGGAGGTAGAAGCTGTAGGTGAGGTATGATCATGCCACTGCACTCCAGCCTGGGTAACAGAATGAGACCCTGTCTCAAAAAATTTTTTTAAAATTTATTTTAACTGTATTTTCCGAAATAGTCATTATTTGCAATTCCTTATCCAAACCCTGTGTTTTTATTTAAAAATTCTTATTATTCTGAGGACTTCTAGAGGTGTAAAAGTGGGGGGAGTATAAAGTAGACATGCCTGTGTTTTACTTTCAGAAAGAAAAATACTTCCAGTAGCCACACTGATGATAGGCTGAATTAGTTGTACTCTGCCTAGTGGCCGGTAATGCTGCTGCTTGCTGCTCCTGCAGTCGCCTGTTCCAGGGTGCCAACTGTGGGGGATAGTTGGCTTAGACTTTCCAATGCCTATTTTACGTAAATAAAAGACCATAGTTTTGGAAATAGTTAAATCCTTTGCAGTTTTTTCTTTTTGTCAGTGGTAATAAATATGCTATGGTATGTGCACATGCTTATTCTTGTTTTAAAAATAACAGCTTTATTGAAAGAGAATTCATATACTATACATACTTCACCCTTTTAAAGTGAAGTCAGTGGTTTTTAGTATAGTCACATAGCTGTGCAAGCACGACCACTGCCACTGAATGTTTCCATCACCCCAAAAAGAAACCCAGTGCCTATTAGCAGTCGCTCCCCATTCCCCCTCCCCCCAACCCTTGACCACCCCTTTTTGTCTCTGTGGGTGTCTTTTTTGGACGTAGCATGTAAGGGACCACACACTGTGTGGCCCTTTGTGACTGGCTTCCTTCACTCTGTGTGGTGATGTCAGGGCCCCTCCGTGCTGTGGGTGTGTCAGCACTTCCTCCTCTTTCGTGACCGAGTGGCGTTCCCGTGTGAAGAGGCCAAGCTGTGCTCACACGTTCTTCAGCGGGTGGACCTTGGGGTTGCTTCACATGCTTGCTTGTAGACTTTTGTCTTCATGGTTAATAGGCTCTTTATCTTCATCCCCGTGCACTGTGCCTAACACTTAGAGCATCCTCTGTGGACCGCTGGCGTACCTGTCAGTGCAGGGCTGTCCTGAGGGCTGCTGTTCCACCTGGTAGATTGCTAGGTGTGGTGTGCAGAGCTGTGTAGGTGTGGCCTCAGCCAGCCTGGGGAGCTGCAGTTGGAGGTGGCAGGGAACTCTGTGCTGTCAGTACAGAGCCTCTGGGCTGGTGCATTTGGTCAGCGACAGGTATGGGGGAGCAGGGCCTGGTGGGCAGGGCCTGAGCTCCAGCTGTGAGGGCCCTGTTGTTTGTGTTTCAGCATCCTCAGGGTATGGATAATGAACTGCTTCATGGGGCTGATTTTTTTAAGGGGGCACTAAAAAAATGATGTTTTTAAAGTTTTTGGTGCAGGGGTGTGGTGGGGTTAGTGGTCTTTCTTTAGGGATATGTTCTGTGGAACAGTTCTGGAACTCTCTGTGGCTTGCATTGTGAGTACCTGAGGGTAAGCACTGTAGAAACTTCAGATAGCCACAAATACTCTCAATAAACCTGCTGAAAATGTCTGTCTAAAGATCAGCAACAGCTTTTGCTTTGTTGCTTTTTGTAAGCTGTTGAAAATCGTTGCAGTTCAGAGGTGAAACATGGGATAGATAGTTCATCGTCTGGTGATCAGGCAAAGTGGTTTCTCCCTTAGCCCTAAACTCTGGGCCTAGCAGCCAAGAGTCATCTAGCATTCCATAAGAACGGGCTGTCTCTGGAGCAGCTGTTGTCACTGATGGTTAAAGGAATAGCTGTGACCTAAAAGCACTGTTTTGTCTCCATCTTTAACACTCGTTCTCCTGGGCAGCTGGGAACCACCTGGTCTATGAACTTGTCTGTGAACTAAGTCTTCTGGCTGTCTTTGTATATGTTGCTTTTTTTTTTTTATTGCATTACAGGAGATACAGGAGATAATATTCTAACACATAGTGGATCTTTTTTTATTTTTATTTTTATTTTTTGGCCAGCTGTTACAGGTCTAAAACACTGTGCTGTTTCATAGTACAGTACAGTACATGATACGGGAATTGAGTCATGTGCTGCTTAAGGACACAGATACATTCTGAGAAAAGCGTCCTCAGCTGATCTTGTTGTGTGAGCACCACAGAGTGCACTTGCACAAACCTGGGTGGCAGAACCCGCTACACCCCCGGGCCACATTGTAGAGCCTGTTGCTCCTCGGCTATAAGCCTGTACAGCGTGTTACTGTACTGAATACCGTAGGCAGTTGTAACCCAGTGGTATTTGTGTATCTAAACACAGAATCGGTACAGTAAAAATGCATTATTAGAATCTTAGAGGATCCCTGGTCCGTGTGGTCTGTCAGTGGTGGAAGCATCCTTATGCAGTGCGTGACCGTGCTGGGATGCAGTTCTGATTGCTTTCTTGGTGGTAGTATTTTTGTTGATGCCATGATGGAGCTGCAGTAGCACTGCCATCTACTGTGTAATGGCTTGGATTATGTGGTACTTTAATTACTGTCCTTTGCCCTCACATTAAATGAAGGCCATTTACTTTGATATGAGCTAGTTCACACTTGCCTCATTTAGTTGAACACACATTTGAGTTTTGCTGTTTTCTACTGTGTTCTGGAGCACAGTTGTAGAAACTGGAAATTCTGTGTCGTATTTGGGTATGATGAGTAATATGATGGTATCATTTGTTCAAGTGCGAAGATAATTGGAGATAAGCATCTGCGTTAGTCTTGTCACTGCGGGTGAAGCTTACCGTTTACTTAGGCTTTAGTTTACCCATTTTCTCTTTAGTCCTGTAAACTTCATCTACCTTTTGGATTAACATGCTTTTCCAGCAAATCTACATGAGTCTTAAAACTTCAGAGTCCAACTAGTAGAATAGATAGTAAGAGGTACTTGTGCTGGGGCATCTTTTTTTGTTGAATTGATGACGAAGAAATTTTTGTTATGCTAGGAAAAATTTCTACTTTAGTATTCTCCCCCGCCCCCCACCTTAGAGGGATTAGATTTTAGAAAAAGATCCTTCTTTTTTTTTTTTTTAAAACTGCCAGTTGGAACAGTAGTTATCTTGTTAGTTTAAGTAAGAAGTGTAGCTGCAAGTTACCTAATTAGGGTACATTATTGAAGGGCTTTTGGTTTTGGACTTCAGTCTTAACGTACTCAGTTTAGAAATTAGTTTTAGCAAGGTAATTTTTTTCTCCAATCTCTGTAGATGTTTTTATTGTAGAGAGACCTGACACATTGTAGAAACATTTCCTGTCAAAGGTAAAAAGAGATCATCCAGAACTAACAAAATAGGTTAATTCTTTGCAGTTTCTGTTTTGTTCTGGGTTAAAAGACCTGAAGCTACTTAAAGTGAGAAGACAGAAGCAAGGCAGAGTTGCTCTTCTAGCAGCCGTGTGTCATGTCTGATCAGGGCATGATTAAGCAGGACAGGATTTTACATGCCGGCCACAAAGCCCTGGACCTGGCCGCTCACCCTGAGAGGGGCACTGTGGACCCCGCCCGCCATTCACTACCCAGCTTGCCAGTGGGGCGGGTGCTTTGCAGGCTCACAGAAAAATCACTGGCCCTTGAAATGTCTTATCTGGGCCTGGACACCTCCTTAGTTTCTCTTGTGTTTCCTTTCTGTGTAAGGCTGGTCCCTCACCGCTGGTTTGGTCACAGCCCTGTTTCCTCAGGGTCACTGGTAGGTCAGCGTTTGAACTTTGTGATTTCCGTCTCCCTCCTTCAGTCCAGTCTTTGACCTCTAGCCTCACCTGACCCATAAACCATAATGGTTCTGATTTGTATTTTCAACAAAACCCCACTTTTAACACCACTCACCTCTACCAGCCAACAAAACCCCGCCTTTAACACCACTCACCTCTACCAGTCAACAAAACCCCGGCTTTAACACCACTCATCTCTACCAGCCCCTCTTCTCTTGGTCGCTTCACCACCGAGGCCTCCCTGAGCAGCTAGCAGAAAAGGCCTTCCATCCCGCTGGGTGGTGCTGGTCCCTGCGAATAGGTTGCTGTGTGTCTTTCCAGACGTGTTTATGCACATATATGTTCACACGTTCTTTCAAAAAACCATACGCATGCTTAGATACACGTAAGATCTTACATACACGCTGTTCTTCATGCTGTAACATGGCCACGCTTCGTGAAGTCACTCCTGCTGTCTCTAGTTCCTCACCTTCAGTTATTCCTCAGCCTCCTGTGACCTGCCTTTTGCCTTGAACCTCTTTGACAAAAACAATTTTTACAGAAAAGTATTCAGCAGTCTCTTCAGTGAAGAAAGATTTTAAATCGGTAATGTAACCAGGGGTAGGAAATGGCAAAGTGCCAGAGGCTGCTGCATGGAAAGTCCCTTCTCCCGCAGATGGCAGGGAAGGGCACCCAGGACGTTTTAAGGGTCAGGCAAGGTTCTCCTTTCCCTGGGTGTTGATAACTTTTATTTCACGTGTAAAAAACATGTTTCTTACCCTCTTCCCAGCCATCCAGTTCCCCTCTTTGCAGACAGCACACTTCCTCGTAGAACCTTCCAGATAAACCATATGTATTTACAAGTAGGTACCTGATGTCCCACTGCACACACAGGTGCCTCCTGGTCTTCTCTTGGCAGTGTTTCCAGATGAGCCTTCTCTGTCAGTCCATAAAGAGCTTGTTCAGTGGCACAAATGTGTTATTTAATCAGGCCCTGTTGATAGCATTTTGTTCCATCGTATTATTACAAACCAGTGCAGTGTCATTTACATGTTATATACATATCACCTACATGTTACAGACAACAGATGGGACCTTTCACATTCAGGTAAGTCTACCTGTGAAGTAGAAATCTGGAAGGGGAGTTAGGTCAAACGGTCTGTGCTTTTGTAATTCTTTTACCTGTTGCCAAGATCTGCTTTTAGAATTCCCACAGCCACGTACAAGGCCTGTTTCCCTAACCTTTAACGAGCCCAGTGAGTTAGCCACTTGCTGGTTGCGGCCATTCAGTTAGGTGGAGACTTAACCTGGTGCGGTGTAGTTTTATCTTAGGAGTGAGGTTGAATATTGTTTCAAGTAAACTATTTCATTGATATTTGGTGAGCTGTTTGTCTCCTTTGCTCATCTCTGTTGAGTTGTTGGTCTTTTCTTTTTTTAACTTTTACTTTATTTGAGACGGAGTCTCACTCTGTCACCCAGGCTGGAGTGCACTGGTGTGATCTTGGTTCACTGCAACCTTTGCCTCCCGGGTTCAAGCAATTCTCCTGCCTCAGCCACCCAAGTAGCTGGGATTACAGGCACGTGCCACCAAACTTGGCTAAATTTTGTGTGTGTGTGTGTGTGTGTGTGTATTTTTAGTAGAGATGGGGTTTCACCATGTTGACCAGGCTGGTCTCAAGCTTCTGACTTCAAGGGATCCACCCACCTCGGCCTCCCAAAGTGCTGGGATTCCAGGCGTGAGCCACTGCGCCTGGCTGGGTTTAGTTTTTAGAAACTCCATAAGTTTCAAGGAATCGTCTTTAGTAGGAATTGCATGTATTTGTTTTCTGGGTTTTTAATCTTGTCTTTTGACTTTGCCATGCAATTGTTTTCTTTTCTTTTTTTTTAAATGCTATATTTATCAGTCCTTTTTGGTGTGGCTTCTGGGTTTCGTGTCATAATTCATAATGTATAATGCGTTTCTTATCATACGTATTGTACATATGCATGTATTGTGCATACATAATACACATGACGCCCCGTACATTCTAAAGACAGCCCCCTGCAGTGTCGCCTGGCATGGAACTTGTGTGATTCTCTTTTTATATCAGACAGATCCATCTGGAATTGATTTGGTATAAGGTACAAAGTTAGTTTTATATTTTCCAGATGACAGCCCATTTGTCCCAGTGCCATCTGTTAAATAGCCTCTGCTCTCCCTCCCAGATCTGAGCTGTCTCTCGTTTACTCCCACATCTATTTGGGTTCACTTCTGGACCCTGCATTCTGCTTCATGGATGTCTCCATCCAGATGACCTCATGTTGGCCAGCTTCATTGGATACTCTTGGTTTTGTTTCTTACCTCTCGTTTGTTCTTGTGGGTTTCCTACACAGAGGAATCCCCAGGAAGGGTTTTTTTTGGGGGGGTTTTGTTTGGAATAAATATGGCTGCGAGGCGCCTGCCCCGGATGGTGGCTTCTGCAGCCTGGGTGTGCCGGGCCGGCTGGGATCTCGCTGCCTCCGCCAGTTCTGGCACTGCTGGTTTTCCTCTTCTCTGGACATTTGTTTTCAGTTTCTCCTCTGCTTTCCTGCACTTTTGATGATGTTATTCCTCAGACTTCTGTCCTTTTTCTTCTTTCTTTTTGCTTTATAATTCATGACCTTTTCAGCTGTGGTTTTGCCAGTCTCACTGATGAGTCCAAAAAACCTAAAGGCTCAACCAGACCTCCAGCTGCCAGTGAAGGTTCCCAGTAGCTCAGTGTGGCAAAGGCGGGTTTCTGTCTTCCAGCCTGCCATGGTTCCCATGTTTCCCTCAAAGTTTGCATCTTAGAAACTTAATCCCCAGTGCAGCAGTGTTGGGACGTGGGTAGGTCACGAGGGCTCTGCCACTGCCATTACAATGAGGTAATATCCTTGTCACCTGAGAGTGGTTTTTGTGAAGGCCGGTGTGGGGCTCCTCTTGCTGGCTTGCTCTCTGGCTCTCTCGCCCTTTCCCCTTCTGCCTTCCACCATGGGATGTCCCAGCAGGAAGGCCCTCAGCAGATGCAGGCTCTTACTGTTGGACTTTGCAGCCTCCAGAACTGTAAGAAATACATTTCTTTTCTTTATAAATTACCTGCTCTGTGGTATTCTGTTACAGGAACACAAAACAGACCAAGACACCAACCCTGACCTGCTCTGTCCTTCCCTTCTAATCCCCTCCAGCCAGAGGCCGAGGCCTGTCATAGAGATGCCCTTTTTTATCCCCTCCAGCTGGTTTATGACCAAGTCCTAAATATCTTTAGATTTGTCTCCAGTGACACCGTTACAGCCCCGGTTCAGTGTTCCCTCAGGGTTTCCCTTTCTTTCCCCCTGTACCTTGCTTTCTTCCTCTCCTTCCTTTCCCCTCCCACTTCCCCTTTCTCCCCCGTTTCTCTCCCTACCACACTTGCCATGGTGGTCACATACATGGCACACTTCTCTGGACGCAGGCTTAGATTTGAGGCAGTATGCCAGGGAAGCAGGACGTAGATTAGAATAGTCTTCGGGAAACCAGCATGGCCCCAGCCTAGCCTAACTCCACTTTGCTTCTGGTCAGAAATCCGTGTTAGAATGCAAGTCAGTTGATGTCATTGTTTAAAGTCTACAAGAAACAACTTCGTAGCTGCTCCATTTTATTTTCTAATTAAATAGTTTAGAAGCATTGGTACCTTAACTCTTTTTAGAAATAACACTAATGTGCCCAACTCTGATCGTGACCTAGGTCTAGCCTCATTAACATTCTAGTCTCCTGGCCTGGGTCTGCCCGCTGTAACTCTTTTTGGTCTCCCTGGCCTGGGTCTGCTTCCATAACCTCCTCTGGTCTCACTGGCCCCCTCTTAGTCTCTAACATCAGTTCCCTTGTGTCACTGGAATGGTCCTGGTCAAATGTATGCAGGACCCTCATTTCTGGCTTACGGGTCTTAGCATGATGTGCCATGGCCTTTGTGATCTGCCCCCTGCCTGTCCGTACACACCTCTGTCTGTGGGCGCAGTTCCTCCTGCTCACTGTGTTTTTTCTCTCCTGTGTCCTTGGAGAGGCTGTTCTCTCAGACTGGACACTGGTTACCTGTGATACCCCCATCCCCATTATTAGTTCATAGATACCAGTCATTTTGTTGTTGCATCCTTATCCTAGACCTTATGTGCTGTGTTCTATTTCTGCCCAAGACTTTGACTTTGGCAGAGACTGACTTTTTAAATCACTAGAGCCTAGCAGTTCCTGCCACCTACTAGGGGCTCACTGTAGAGCATCCGTTAAACCTAGGGGCAGGAGGTGTTGGGTGGATGAAAAGCCGCCATAGTACAAGTGCTTTTTTCCCTTTTGGTTTTTCTTTTCAATGGCCACAGTAGTAACTCCTGTTACCAACTCATACTTTTTATCTTTTTAATTTTTGCCTTTATCCAATGACTACCTCTCATATATTATGTAGCTGTAGATTCTAGTGAAGTTTAACTTGAATTTTAACATCTGTATTCTACTTTCTTATTTTTATTTATTTATTTTTTTGAGACACTGTCTCGCTCTGTCGCCCAGGCTGGAGTGCAGTGGCGTGATCTCGGCTCACTGCAAGCTCCGCCTCCCGGGTTCATGCCATTCTCCTGCCTCAGCCTCCCAAGTAGCTGGGACTACATGTGCCTGCCACCACGCCAGGGTAACTTTTTGTATTTTTAGTAGAGACAAGGTTTCACTGTATTAGCCAGGATGGTCTCGATCTCCTGACCTTGTGATCCGCCCGCCTCAGCCTCCCAAAGCTCTGGGATTACAGGCGTGAGCCACTGTGCCTGGCCCTACTTTCTTATTTTTAACTTTATATTTTTCAAAAGCTGGCATGCAAGGCCAGGTGTGCACTGGCTCACACCTGCAACCCCAGCACTTTGGGAGGCCAAGGCAGGTGGATCACTTGAGGCCAGGAGTTCAAGACCAGCCTGGCAACAGGGCGAAACCCCATCTCTATTCAAAAAAAAAAGAAAAAGAAGAAGAAAAAACTGGCCTATGAAAGCTTTCATTGGGAAAAACTGTCTGACATGAGAGTTGAGCTTTAGGTTACCTGGGTTGCATGCATACAAGGTTGTGAATCCGTTAGCTGAGAGCTAGGAAGAAGCCGCGTGGCATCATGATGCTTTGGTGGCCTCGTCTCCTGTGGAGCCTGTGGAGGCATGTGTGTGGATGAGTTGATTTCCATGCAGTAACATTTTTAGTTCTGCATGTAAGTTTGTCTGGATTATACTTATTTAATGCTTTTAAAACTTTAAATCATGGTAAGCCTCGATGTTTTAGTTTGCTACGTAATGTCTATTTTAGTTTGCTACATAATGTCAATAAATTGAAAAAGTGTTACTCATTCTAATTAAGGTTTCATTTGTATTTCTCTTATGCTTTCAACAGTGACATTAGATTAACTCTTAAGAAGGGAGCATTATGGAATCATTTGTTTAATTATTTGGGACATTTGCATAAAAGCATCAATAGAATTACCAGAAATTATATCCTTAGGTTTCTTTTTTTTTTTTGAGACGGAGTCTCGCATTGTCACCCAGGCTGGAGTGCAATGGTGCGATCTCAGCTCACTGCAACCTCTGTCTCCCGGGTTCAAGCGACTCTCCTGCCTCAGCCTCCTGAGTAGCGGGGATTACAGGCACCTGCCACCACACCCGGCTAATTTTTGTATTTTTAGTAGAGACAGGGTTTCACCATGTTGGTCAGGGTGGTTTTGAACTCCTGACCTCAGGTGATCTGTCCGCCTCGGCCTCCCACAGTGCTGGGATTCCAGGTGTGAGGCACCACGCCCAGCCTATCCTTAGGTTTCTTACTGACTCTAATTAAAACATGTATATATAGGAACTAGTGCTAGAAGGATTATAGTCTAGACTTGAAAAAAGATTAAACTGTTTGAAATAGGAAGAGATTTAGTGTATGGGGAAGAGGAACAACCCTCACCCCTACTCTGTTTTGGGTATTTTAATAAAATTTAGAAGCTTGAGAATAATGCTAACAACCTAGTTATAGTAAAATTAGTAAAATTGGCCGGGCGCTATGGCTCACACCTGTAATCCCAGCACTTTGGGAGGCCGAGGCGGGCGGATCACAAGGTCAGGAATTTGAGTCCAGCCTGACCAATATGGTGAAACCCCATCTCTACTAAAAATACAAAAATTAGCCGGGCGTGGTGGCGGGTGCCTGTAATCCCAGCTACTTGGGAGGCTGAGGCAGGAGAATTGTTTGAACCCGGGAGGCAGAGGTTGCAGTGAGCCAAGATGGCGCCACTGCACTCCAACCTGGGCAACAGCAAGACTCCGTCTCAAAAAAAAAAAAAATTAGTAAAATTAATGAGATACTTTGAAAGCACGGAGTATTTAGGTTGTATGGGAAGCACTGTGTGGTGTGTAAACTCTACCCGGACACAAATAGATACTCACAGAACTTGCACGCCACCTCTGGAAGATTCTCCTGACTCCAGGTTCCTGGTAGAGTATCTTTCATATGTGAGAACTCAGGCCATTTTCCAGTCGGTTCCCGCCTTCACTGCACCCTGACTCCTGGGCCTTTTTTCTATTCTTTTCCTCGATTCTGTTTCTTTTCCACCACTGATCAGTTTCGCCTATTCTAAAACTTCATTTAAGCAGAATCATGGAATTCCTGTTGGCTTCCTTCGTTGTGTGATTTTAGTGGCTGGTCTAGGGATGACAGTGTAGATTCTGAACTTTCCACACTGCGTTGTGCCACAGGTCGTGCAGTGTGTCATTTCTCAAAGCACTTATATGTGTGGGTTGTTTTTTAAATAGGTGGAAGGCTTTTAAACCAGCATACCATTAATATTGTATTGAGGAAGTTAATTTATCAATGTTATTTTTCCTTTTACAATTGCTAATAAAGATATGAGGTGAGGAACAGCAGGCTACAGAGAGGAGCGATGCCTGGGGGCGTGTCAGTGTTTTAGGCACGTGCAGTGATTGGCAGCAGACTTGGGAGCGATGCGGTGGAGGCATGTCATTGTTCCCCAGGTGTGTGCGGCGAGGGGCAGCAGGCTCCAGAGGATGCGGTGGGGGCATGTCGGTGTTACCCAGGTGTGATGCGGTGAGGGGCAGCAGGCTCAGGGGGATGCGGTGGGGGCATGTCGGTGTTACCCAGGTGTGATGCGGTGAGGGGCAGCAGGCTCAGGGGGATGCGGTGGGGGCGTGTCAGTGTTCTTCGTGTGTGTGCGGTGAGGGGCAGCAGGCTCAGGGGAGCCATGTGGTGGAGGCATGTGAGTGTTCCCCAGGTGTGTGCGGTGAGGGGCAGCAGGCTGCAGGGGGATGCGGTGGGGGCGTGTCGGTGTTCCCCAGGTGCAGGAGGCTGCTCTGAGGGTGTCGCATGTATTTCATTTAATCCTCATAACAGCTCCATGAGTTAGGTTCTATTTTTGTCCCCATTTTAGCAATAAGAAAACAGACACAGAGAGGTTAAGTATAAATAATTTGACAAAGATGACATTAGTGAGTGGCTATTTTTATTATGTGAAGTTAAAATTGTTTATGTGTTGACTTCATCATTTAAAGTGAGAGGAAGAACCTGAGGAATATGAAATGAGACAAGGAAGAGAGCCCCAGACTCTGCGTCTGGTAGAAGTAGGGAGTGTGACCTCATCCCCGGCTTCTTCCAGCTCTGCTGATGCCCGGGGCTGCCCCAAGTGCGCGGCCGGCCCTGGGCGGGATCCATGCTCTTGGTGACAAAGCTCCTCTCCCTGCCTTCGCCCCAGCGGCTCGTTTTTATTCATTCAGCACAGAGTGTGTAACTGATAGTCCTCAGTACCGCAGTCTAATATTTTGTTGGGGTTCCTTTTTTTCTTTTCATTTAAAGGTAAAACCTACATTTAGTGAAATGCACATATTTTAAGTGTGTCATCTGAGTGTTTTCACCACTTCAGTTTTTTTTGGTTTAGTTTTTTTTTCTTTTTTGAGACGGAGTCTCGCTCTGTCAGGCTAGAGTGCAACGCAGCGATCTTGGCTCACTGCAACCTCTGCCTCCCAGGTTCAAGCAATTCTCCTGCCTCAGCCTCCTGAGTAGCTGGGATTAGAGGCACGCACCACCATGCCCTGCTAATTTTTGTATTTTTATTAGAGACAAGGTTTCACCGTGTTGGTCAGGCTGGTCTCAAACTCCTGACCTTGTGATCTGCCCTCCTCAGCCTCCCAAAGTGCTGGGATGACAGGCGTGAGCCACTACGCCTGGCCACCACTTCAGTTTTGACAGAAGCAATACGCCTTGATGGGGGTTTGTGCAGTATGACGGTTGCCCAGAGAATTCCCTCCCGCCATTTTCCAGTCAGTTCCCACCTTCTCCCAGCCCCCACCCCCAGGCCTTAAAAACTCTTTCTTCCTCTGTTCTGTTTCTTTTCCACCATTGATTAGTTTTGCCATTTCTAAAACTTCATTTAAGCAGATTCATGGAATTCCGTTTTTTATCTGTTGGCTTCCTTTGTTGCATGATTTTAGTGGCTGGTCTAGAGATGACACTGTAGATACTGAACTTCCCACAGTCTGCTTAGAGTTAATACTGTACCCCGCCTTGTGCAGTGTAAGAAGCTGGTCACTGTCTTACAACCAGGTGCCTTCCCGGTCCTTGCTGTGGCAAGTGTACATATTACATCTATGCTATAGACATCACAATATATATAGTATTGTTGTTTGCTTCAGTATGAATGTACCTTTAAAAAAATTACGAGGAAAATATTGTCTTTTATATATACTCACATATTTACCTTTTTTTCCCCAACCCCTAAGAGTGGGGGGACTCTTGCCTCACCTCCCTCTTTTCTCACTCCTTGTGCCCACTGCCCCCTTGGTGTCCTCTCTGGTTGACTCCAGCCGCCCCTCCCTCCACAGGGCCTGCAGCGTCTCCAGGTCCCTGACCCTTGGGTGGCATCCCCTGCCTCTTCCTCAGGGCCCTGCAAACCTCTCCTCTCATTTCACCAGGAGCTCCTTTCCTTCCCATATTTGTGTAAATGAATTCACATATTTTGACCTAATTGTCTCAGAATGGCCCAATTTGGAGTTGGACTTTTCTGATGCTCATAAAATTCAGGAGGCGGTTTTTAATCAGTTAGTCTGCTACGGCTGCCTCCTCAGAGAAGGGAACAGTTTCTTGTTCTTCTATTTTTTGTTTTATAATGTTGTTGCTGAGGACAATTTAATTTGATCTCTGAATCATCCATGTATCCATCCATGCACCACCCCCACACCCATCCTATCCACACACCCCCATACCCATCCTATTCACCCACCTACCATCCCCCATCCTATCCACCCACCCATCATCCACTATCCTATCCACGCCCATCCTATCCACCCACCTGTCTATCCACCATCCATCCACCACTCCCACACCCATCTTATCCACCCCCCTACCCATCCACCCACCCACCTATCCTATTCATCCACCCACCCACCCTGTCTATCCACCCACCCACACTGTCCATCCACCCACCCACCCATCCACCCACCCACCTATCCTATCATCCATCCACCCACCCACCCACCTATCCTATTCATCCATCCACTCACCCACCCTGTCTATCCACCCACCCACCCGCACTATCCATCCACCCACCCACCCATCCACCCACCCACCTATCCTATCATCCATCCACCCACCCACCCACCTATCCTATTCTTCCATCCACTCACCCACCCTGTCATCCACCCACCCACCCGCACTGTCCATCCACCCACCCACCTATCCTATCCTGTCATCCATCCACCCACCCACCCACCCACCCACTCACCTATCCTATTCATCCACCCACCCACCCACGCAGTCTATCCACCCACCTGCCCACCCTATCTATCCACCCACCCACCCTATCTATCCACCCATCCACCTATCCTATTCATATATCCACCCACCCACCCACCCTATCTATCCACCCATCCACCCACACTATCCATCCACTCACCCACCCACCCATCCACCCACTCACCTATCCTATTCATCCATCCACCCACCCACCCAATCTATCCACCCACCTGCCCACCCTATCTATCCACCCACCCACCCTATCTATCCACCCATCCACACACCCACCCACACTATCCATCCACCCACCCACCCACCCATCCTATTCACCCAACCCCCACCCACACTATTCATCCCCCCACCCACACTATCCACCCAGCCACCCACCCAATCCACCCACCCACCAGTTCTATCCATCTACCCATCCATTCTACCTAACCACCCACTCACCACCCATCCATCCATTTATCCATCCTTCCATTCATGCACCCACTCATCCATCATCCATCCCTGCTTCCATCGTTTCATCCACACATCCATCCATCCATCCATTCATTCTTGTGTTGGGTGCTCCATCTTAAAGTTATCAGAAGTGTTTCTGTCCGAAACTGCAGTTGCAGTGGAGAGGTTTTCAGCCCAAGCTTTTTATTCTTTTTGGACTCCCAGTAGACACTGATGAGTTTTCAGGGTCAAAGAGGAACATTTTAACAATGGTGTTAGCTGATCATTTTTTGTTTGTTTGTTTTTTATTTTGAGACAGAGTCTCGCTCTGTCTCCCAGGCTGGAGTGCAATGGCACAATCTCGGCTCATTGCAACCTCCGCTTCCTGGGTTCTAACGATTATCCTGCCTCAGCCTCGCGAGTAGCTGGGATTACAGGTGCCCACCACCGCACCCAGCTAATTTTTGTATTTTTAGTAGAGACAGGATTTCACCATGGTGGCCAGGATGGCTTCAAACTCCTGACCTCAGGTGATCCGCCCGCTTCAGCCTCCCAAAGTGCTGGGATGACAGGCATGAGCCACTGCCCCTGGCCTGATAATTTTCTTTCTTTCATGATTGGCTCGTTCATGCTCTAAACTTAAGACTCATCGAGGACCTAGTACGTCTCTGTATTTTCAGTTGCTAGCACTAGTAGCCTAGCAGGACTTGGGAGTTTATGAATATCTGTTTAGCAGACGGTTCATCTGGGCAAAACTTTTGTAGGCAGTGATAATTTTTCCTTTTCTTGAAATATGTTTAGAAAATGGAAATCCTATTTGAAAGCATGTTTCTTACATAGAAGGAAGTAATCTAGTTTTGTGCTACATGCGTTCCTTCTTCTAATGTAGCTTATGATGCATGATTGCTCCTTCATCACCTATCTCCCAAAGACTAAACACTTTCTATTTTGCTGAATGTCTAAGGATATTTGAGATGCTTATGAGGAGGTCTTTTCTGGTATGAGGTTTGACCTAAGAGCGCTGCAGAGAATATATGGTAATTGTTACGGTTTTAGCATGACCAAAGAGAATTTTCTTTTTTCTTTCTTTTTTTTTTTTTGAGATGGAGTCTCCTTGCCCAGGCTGGAGTGCAGCGGCGTGATCTCAGCTCACTGCAACCTCTGCCGCCTGGGTTCAAGTGGTTCTCCTAACTCAGCCTCCCGAGTAGCTGGGACTACAGGTGCCCACGACCACGCCCGGATAATTTTTTGTATTTTTGGTAAAGATGGGGTTTCACCGTGTTAGCCAGGATGGTCTCGATCTCCTGACCTCTTGATCTGCCCACCTCGGCCTCCCAAAGTGCTGGGATTACAGGTATGAGCCACCATGCCTGGCTGACCAAAGAGAATTTTCTCTGCATCTGAAGCATATAACTGCAAACCGATTTGTTTGTGGTTGTTAAGTAAAGAGGACCAATCTTTTGTTTGTTTATATGCACTGTTTCCTTTCTCGCCCTAGTTGCATGAGAAACAGAAGCTTCTTAGATTGATCAGTTGCCTCCTTTTGTTGCATTTGAGCATTGAGAACAAGGACCAAGAGTTTTCTCCTCCATTGTGGTTTTAGTTCTAACATCTGGCACATAGTATTTAGTAAAGATTTGTGGAATAAGTGAGATAGGGTATTGGGGAAGATCATAAGAAAAACAAAAGATGAATTATTTATTTATAAATTTATTGTTAGGTCTATTCCAAAACTGACTTAGAAAGACAAAATTTTTTCCTGCTATAAAATATTTGTAAGAACTGTGTTGGGTTGGAGTTTGGGATTCACTTTTCCCATTGCAGATGCTTAAAAACCTCAGACTTTTCTTGTTGGGTTTCTTTTTGGGGAGGACTTTATTAGGGATACCATTTATAGTAGAAATTTGGAAGACTGTAAAAAACACTTAATATTCCCGAAAGATGGAAGGTTGTTTCTGGAAGCTGTTAGGTTTTGTTAAGGCAGGGATAATACATTTTCTTTTCTTTTTTGAGAAGGAGTCTTTCGCCTAGACTGGAGTGCAGTGGTGTGATCTCGGCTCACTGCAACCTCTGCCTCCTAGGTTCAAGCGATTCTCCTGCCTCAGCCTCCCCAAGTAGCCAGGACTATAGACGTGTGCCACCGTGCCCAGCTACTTTTTGTGTTTAGTGGAGACAGGGTTTCACCACGTTGGCCAGGCTGGTCTCGAACTTCTGACCTCACGTGATCCCCCCCCCACCCTGGCCTCCCAAAGTGCTGTGATTACAGGTGTGAGCCACCATGCCTGGCCAGTAATACATCTTTAGAGAGATCATTTTCCTTGGAACATAACTGAAAACGGTAGGATGAAAAGATGTGTAAAATGTAACTGAAGGTGGAAAAATCTTGCTCTGAATCTCTCACTTTCGTTTGAGTTAAATATTATTTTTATTCTTGAAGGAAGTTCTGGGAGTTTGTAGAAGTAGCCAGAAAATATCTTTAGAATATAGTGCTCTATGCGATATCCTGAGACTTTTTTTTCTTTTTTTTTTTTGAGATGGAGTCTCTTGCTCTGTCGCCCAGGCTGAAGTGCAATGGTGCGATCTCAGCTCACTACAAGCTCCGTCTCCTGGGTTCACGCCATTATCCTGCCTCAGCCTCCTGAGTAGCTGGGACTACAGGCGCACACCACCACACCCAGCTAATTTTTGTTGTATTTTTTAGTAGAGACAGGATTTCACCATGTTAGCCAGGATGATCTCGATCTCCTGACCTCGTGATCCACCTGCCTTGGCCTCCCAAAGCGCTGGGATTACAGGCGTGAGCCACCGTGCCCGGCCTATCCTGAGACATTTTTGACAGTGCTGCAAACTATTACTATTTTTTCAGGTAGAAATATTTTATTTTATGTTGGAGATGGGATCTCGCTTTGTTGCCAAGGTTGGTCTTGAACTCCTGGCTTCAAGTGGTCCTTCTGGCTTGGCCTCTCAAAATGCTGGGATTACAAGGCATGAACCACAGTGCCTGGCCTGGAAATAATTTTTACTACAGATTCTTTCCTCTTTAAATTAATATTATGGGTTATGAAGCTCCTTTTGTATAATAATATCCAATATATGTTGTCAACCAGGGTATTGCTTTGCTTTTTCTTTAAAAAGGAGAAAACATGTAAGGTAGAGGAAGTGTAGTTTACTCTTAGGCATTCAGTCAGTTTTTATTATTGGTGTCGTAGAAAACCCCAAACCATTTGCTGAGACCAAAAACTGTATTTTTAAAATTTTAACACTTAATTTTTCTCCTGTGGCTTGTGTGAAGTTTTTAGGTGTAAAGCATGCATAAGTAAGAGATTCATTTAACAAAACATTATTTTAGGAAACAAATATGAAAAAGCGTTAAAACAATTTTTTTTTCTCTCCTAGCATTTTTGAAACATTGGGGTTGTTGGAGTGGTTGGATTTTCCATGGAATTGAGTGAGAAATGAAGAAGACTGAAGTCCAGGCTTACTATCTACCTTTCACGGAGGCCTAGCCATGAGAGGACAGAAGAAGGCAAGTGGCGAATCATGACAGCAAAGACAAAGACGAAAAGAAGGACCGGGACCGAGACTGGGACTGAGAGAGAGAGAAAAGAGACAAAGCAAGAGAGAGTGAGAATTCAAGGCCACGCCGGAGCTGTACCTTGGAAGGAGGAGCCAAAAATTATGCTGAGAGTGATCACAATGAAGACGAGGACAGTGACAGTAGTGCCACCACAGAGGAGTCCACGAAGAAGAAGAAGAAGAAGAAACCACCGAAAAAAAAGTCTCGTTATGAAAGGAAAGATACCGGCAAGATAACATCCTACATCACTGAAGATGATGTTGCCTACAGACCAGGAGGTAAGGAGCCTTACGTTTGGGTCTTGCCAGTGTTTACAGTGGGGGAATGATCTTAGCATTATGGTGAAATAAATACGCTTTGTACACTTAAAGGAAGGCTTGGAATCTAGAAGAGTAGGAAACTTAATTTGGTAAACATGTGACCCACTTTTGGTCAGTTAGGTTTACCCGCTTCTTGCTTGTGTCTGCCTTAATTTGGTCTTGTGTCCTGGTTTATGCATTCATGAGTTCTTTTCTTATTTTCCTATGCTGCTTGTTCTCTAACTTGACCATCTGCTTAGTATTTTTCTGTCTTTTGAATTCATGCTTGGTTTTTAATCTTCAATCATAAATGAGACTGTGGTGACCCTGCAGAATTGACTGCTTGGTGGAGACAAGTAAACCTTAAGATTCTTGGAAACAGGAAATTTTACCTTGGGACAGGATCGACCAGACTCTAGAGAGGTACTTTTTAAAAATGGCCTTTAGGCCAGGCATGGTGGCTCACTCCTGCAATTCTAGCACTTTGGGAGGCTGAGGCGGGTGGATGACCTGAGATCGGGAGTTCGAGACCAGCCTGACCAACATGGTGAAACCCTGTCTCTACTAAAAATACAAAAATTAGCTGGGCTCGGTGGTGTGCACGTCTAATCCCAGCTACTCGGGAGGCTGAGATAGGAGAATTGCTTGAACCCAGGAGGTGGAGGTTGCAGTGAGCCGAGATCGCGCCACTGCACTCCAGCCTGGGTGACAGAGCGAGTCTCTGTCTCAAAAAAGAAAAAAAAAAAGGCCTGAAGATCAGAGATTTATTGCTCCTGCTAACTTCCTTTTCCAAAAATTTGAGCTTCAGGCTCTCTAATCAACGATAATAGAAGAAGTCATCTAACCTGCATGGTTTTCCGGAAAATGTATTATGGTCATGCCAGTGTATTGTGGCTTATAGCATTGCTCAAAAAAAGACAGACTCAACTTTTAGATGAGATCAGGGAAACAAGTGAGTCAAAACCTGTTGAACACTAGCAAAGCCTTTCCTTTTCATTTGATGTATTGTGTGTATTAAGACACCTTTTTTAGGCTGGGCACAGTGTAATCCCAGCACTTTGGGAGGCGGAGACAGAAGGATTGCTTGAGCCCAGGAGTTCAAGACCAGCCTGGGTAACATAGTGAGACCTCATCTCTACAAAAAATTTTTACAAATTAGCTGGGCCTGGTGGCATACACCTGTAGTCCTAGCTACTCAGGAGGCTGAGGCAGGAGCATCACTTGAGTCTGGGAGGTCGAGGCTGTAGTGAGCCGTGATTGCACCACTGCATTCTAGCCTGGGCGACAGAGCAAGACCCTGTCTCAAAAAAAAAAAAAACAAAACAAGATATTTTCTTACAGAAGCCAGTAAAACCTAGGTGAAATCATTTTGTTTGAGTTACTTTTACTGTTGAAGAGTGACATGAATTTTGTATGAGATGTAATTAGCAGATTAAAGCTGCCCATTTTTATGTTTTTCTGAGAAAGAGATTAAAATACTTTATTGTGTTATGTCCATAATCTGGAACAATCATTTTACTGAGGAATGCTGTTACTGTTCTGAACTTCACATCAAGTTCCAGATTTTCATTCTCCCACATAGGAGTTTTTTAAATTTCAAAAGATGTCAGTGGGGCTGAGCACAGTGGCTCATGACTGTAATCCCAGCACTTTGAGAGGCTGAGGCAGCGGGAGGATTGCTTGAGCAATGTGGAGACCTGCCTGGGCAACATAGTGAGACCGTATCTCTACAAAACAGTAAAAAATTAGCTGGGAGTGTGATGAGATTGTAGTCCCGGCTACTCAGGAGGCTGAGGTAGAAGAATCTCTTGAGCTCAGGAGGGCAAGGCTGCAGTAAGCCCCATTCACATCATAGCACTCCAGCCTGTGCAGCAGAGCAAAACCCTGTCTCCACCCCTGTCCCCGCCACACACAAAAAAGTCAGTGCTAGAACTTACTACAGACAAATTTGCATTCACAACTACAATTTCTTGGTTGAAGATTAACTGAGAAGGTATTCGTGTGATATAAATTGATTAGAGTGGAGGTTTTAGAGCAGTTAAAAATCTGCTGTGAGGATTAAATGATGTGTGTAGGTTACAGTACTGTCTGTATTTATCTTTGATTTAGACTCAGCTATTGGGCAGTAAGAATTTCTTAGTGACTGAAGAATCTCTCAGAGTTACCACAGATTGCTTGTTTAGGGTGTATGCACATCTAAATCATGGGAAAGGAACAAAATATGTTAACTCTTTTTTTTATTATTATACTTTAAGTTTTAGGGTACATGTGCACAATGTGCAGGTTTGTTACATATGTATCCATGTGCCATGTTGGTATGCTGCACCCATTAACTCATCATTTAGCATTAGGTAGATCAGCACTTTGGGAGGCCGAGGCAGGGGGATAGCTTGAGCCCAAGAGTTTGAGACTAGCCTGGGCAACATAGTGAGGCCCTGTCTATGCAAAATGAATGAATGAATGAGGCATTATGGTCACTCTTACTAGATTTGATTGACTGTGCCTTTACTTTTCAGTAAATAATACACAGACTTTCCTGACCCAAGCTTTATGATGATCTCAGGTTGTGATATGGGGTAGGAGGAGGTTAACTCTCTCTATAGCCACTGCTTTCCTTAAAATCATTGCTTTTTATTTAAGTATCTTAACATGACATTTTAAAAAGCAACCTTGGCCAAGCATGGTGGCTCATGCCTGTAATCCTGACACTTTGGGTGGCTGAGGTGGGAGGATTGCTTGAGCCCAGGAGTTGGAGACCAGCCAAAAAAAAAAAAAAAAGCAATGCTTTACACTCCAGTCATTGAGAGCATCAAAAATTATTTTCCAACCACTGCCATGTCAAATGTAATTTAAGAAAGCACCCTTCTTCCCTGAAGAAAATGCAATTTGGTTTACTTTATTCCATCTCTGATTAGTGGCATTGGTTTTGTTTACAATTAGAAAATAAAATGTGTTTAGAGTACAATTTAATGGCAAATTGTCTATAAGAGATTAGTTTTCTTTCTCTTTTTGATTAGCTGAAAAGGTCATTGTAGTAGCATGTTCAAGGTAGTCATCTTTGCATATTTAATTTATTTCCTCACAAAATATTTATTACAAATATAGTAGCACGTTTCTCTTTTTTGAAGACATGTGAGCATCTATCTGAATAAGATACTCAAGATTTCATCTTGATGTGTGATCTTGAGCAAGCGGTTTCTTTTATCTAAATGTCTTCATCTGAATATAGATAATCCCTTGGAATCCTCCCCTTCTTCTTCAGGGACTCTGAAGAAAATAATTTAGGCTTCATCAGATTCTCTAAATTATTAGAAAAATAATCAGAAAGAACCAAAGGGCTGTTTTCCTTTAGCCTAAAGATGTTTGCAATTTAATATCATCTTTTGGAAAAAAATTTACAATAAAAGATATACGTTTTGTCACTTATTTATGCAGTGGCTTTATGGGCCCTGTCTTTGTTCCTTAAAGGTAAATGCCATTGTTTTAAAATTTCTTTTTCTTTTAAAGACTGTGTGTATATCGAGAGTCGGAGGCCAAACACACCGTATTTCATCTGTAGCATTCAAGACTTCAAACTGGTAAGCATTTTTAACGTGCTGTTCGCTCTGCTCTGTATTCTCTCTTTTCCCAGTTCCATTGGCTATCTCTTATTGTTACTCCATCACTGTTGACGTGGTTACCAGTTCACCTTTTGAGTGCTAACTGCCTCGTGGCAGTAGCACTGAAATGAGGGTTACTAGTTCCATCTTTTCAGCTTTGTAACACTTACTCTCATAATGCTTATATTGTAAACAATATTTCTGAAGTTTTTATCCCTTTAGTAACTGTTTTGACAATTTCAGATAGTCCCTTGAATTTCTGAAGTAGGTTGTTTCTTCTCAGCCATTGTTAAGAGCCTAAAGTAAAGTAAATTCAGTAAATTGATGAATAGGGGAAATAATATAAATGGGTCAGAGAATAGTTTCCAGTGGAAATCTGTCACTTCCTTCAATATTTCGGCAGGTGTAGAGTATATGTTGAAATTGTTGTGGGGGTTTCGCGGGGTAGCGGTTGAAAGAAGTCTGGCTTGGGCGTGGTAAAGCTGTTATACTTTCTTTCCAGTTTTAGTGCATGTGTTGCAGAAGTGAGGACATAGCTGCTGTACTTTCTCGTTAAAAAGTCTTCCTGAATATATAAGTGTTGATGTTCCTCATTATGAAATCGCTTTTTTAGGGCCAGTGGTTCTCATACTTTAGGCTTTGGATCCCTGGATGTCTGCAGAGATTTGGCAGAGGTCTGCAAATAAACACGCTAAGCTTTATATAAATAAATTGATCTCACACGTCTGGACAATGATTTTTCAGCCTGTTTTCAGTATGCTTTTATGATTTTTAAAAATTTCACTTATTTAAAAGCAATACACAGTTAAGAACCACTATTTGTTGTTGTTGTTGTTGTTTGAGACAGAGTCTTGCTCTGTCACCCAGGCTGGAGTGCAGTGGTGCAGTCTTGGCTCACCACAGCCTCTGCCTCCCGGAAACAAATGATTCTCCTGCCTCAGCCTCCCAAGTAGCTGGGATTACAGGTGTGTGCCAGTACAACTGGCTGTTATTTTTATATTTGTATTTTTAGCAGAGAACAGGGTTTGTATTTCTAGCAGAGAACAGGGTTTCACCATGTTGGCCAGGCTCGTCTCCAACTTCTGACCTCAAGTGATTTGCCTGCTTTGGCCTCCCAAAGTGCTGGGATTACAAATGTGAGCTGCCATGCTTGGCAGGAACCACCGTTTGTTTGTTATTTTCCTCAAACAATTGGTATTTGAAATACTACTGAAGTAGTATCATTTGGGAATCTTTTGAAACATTTTGATCTTACAAGGGACCCTAGTACTTTGAAGATTGTGAACCACTGTCTGTACTCTTAAGGGTAGAGAATTCCTAATTCCTTAGCTTTGTAGAGATGTGTATCACTATCTGTGAATGCTGTTATTTCCAACACCCTTTGTAATTCGACAATATTTGTGTTCTGACATATGTTGTATGTGATATTTCAGTCTAAAGAAATGTAGTTTGAAAAGATCTTTCTCTGCATCTCCTTTGTTTTTTATCATTTTTAATGGCCCAAGTACCAAATTAGTATATTCAGTAAAAAAAAAGTCACATTATTTTTCTTTGTTAAAAAAGTTATTGCTTAAGTTATTGCATGCTTACTGTTTTAAGATGAAGTCAGATGTGCTATTTACTTCTAAGATGGGTCTATTCTTGATAGGCGGCTTTTACCTTTCCTGGTTGCATTGCAAGGTGGCCTTGCAGTTTAATCTTGTAAATCAAATGCTTTCTATCCAATTTTTATGTCTATATGAATTTTTAAAAACCATTTTTAGAGGTCTTTGCTACTTATTGTATCTTTCCTTCCAAAGTTTTTTTTTTTTTTTTTTTTTTTTTTTTTTTTTAACAGATACAGCACTGACACCTGAAATACGGGTATAGCCTTATTCCTGAAGAGTTTTGTTTTGGTAGTGGCTGCTGCTACTGCCCTTTTCCTGCCCATTGTCTTTGTGTGTGATTTTTACTAAACCAAACATCAGTGCACCATGAAAAATATATAGCTGTGAAATAAAATTGTAAATATTTTTATTTTACCTATTAGATCTTGAGCCGCCTTTGTACAGTTTTGGCACATTAGCAGGTGCCTTCATGTTTGAACAGGCATCTCTTATGAAATGCTGATTACAATGCGATAGTTGCTGTTCTGGGCAGAGGTTCCTGCTGAGTTACGGTAATTGCTCAGGGTGTTAACAGCAATAAAAGCTGAAGCTTCTGTTGTCAGTATTGGTCTAATACAACACATTAAAGCTATCTACAAAAATATGTGGGAAGTAGGGTGCAGTATGTTTAGATACCTTTTTCTAAATCACACACTGCTGTTTCTCATGTTTTTGTTTGAGGTTCTGTATTTGGCACATCCTCATAGTTGTTGTGTAAGAACAACAGATGATGAAATATTTGCTCTTGGAATATAGTTATTTCCACTGTCTTATTTTCTTACTTCTCTGTACTTATTAAAAGATAAATAGATGAGAATGATCAAGATTTTTTTCTCCTTCAGTTTACTGAAGCTGTAAGGGAAAAAGATGAGCAGAAGGAAATAAGCTTTGTTTCTCTGCGAGATTTTAAAAAGAAGAAGAAATTGAATTTGATTTTGCTCACAGCAAATAACATGACTAGTGGAGCAATGAAAGAAACAAAAACCCGATAGCTTTGAAATGTTGAGTGATTAGGTATTTTATCTTTTTAATAATCACAAAATAAAAAGTTGGTTTGGGGTTATAACTGAGAGACGTGTTTCATTGTTTATACTATAAATGAGAATCCCTTTGCCGTGGTGAAATTTTGTGTATAAAGTATGTTTGGGCACTGTAAAAATAACTGGGTGAATGCCCTTTATGATACACATTAGTAGGTATGATTACGATGTTAAAGACAACAAAAGCTAATGAGGTGAGGCGTGGGGAGGAGGAGACATGTACCGCCAGTCACTGAGACTAGAATAATGGCAGTTTATTGAACCGAGGGCCTTAGGTCACATTTCATGAAATAGCGCTCTATGAGATAAGGAGAAGGGTCTTTGTATTTTATGTGGGGACCCGGGTCGTCTTCTCAATTCTGCTGCTGCATTCCCTTAGAATCGAGTCTGTGGTATAGAACACAGCTGCCTCTATATCCTGATCCCTGTCTGTTGTCCTGCCAGACTATTAAACAGCCTCCCCTTTCACTCTCAAAAATGTCTGAGTGTGGATGATAGGTTGTGTGGTTATCTTGCCTATGGGGATAGGATCCATGGCTTCTGCTTTATTAATATTCAACCATCAAAACACATAGGGACACCACCATCCTACACTAGTAGGTGTATTTCGAGCCCATGCTTCCACAGGGTAGGTGGAGGCTATGATAGTATCAAGCAATTAAGTTCCTAACTGAGCTGAGGTTTTAAAGGTAGGAATTATGTATTCTGTTAGGAAGCTTTCATTCTCTTAGGAAGTATTCATTTGATTGGGCTTATTTACAAATGGAGATGTCTCATTTTGTTTGAATGCGCTGACCAAAGTATTTATGGAACAAGTAGTCAAAAGCAGGAGCTCAGGTGAGCAGAAGAGGCAGGGTAGAATTATGGCCAGTGCATACTTAGAAGCAGGAGAAAGAAGTATTGTTGATTAAAAAGGTCACTTCGCACCATAGATTTCTGAACTAATTAGTAAAATAGCTGGCAAAGTCTTTATTTAGCTTTTTGAAGGACTAGTAATTCGGAATGACAGTCTGTGATCCTTGTGGCCTGGCATGAAAAGATTAATTGAGCCAAATTTCATTTTTAGAATTTAGAGTTGAGAAACTGAGAGACTGAGGCAGTTAGTAGAGGGGAAAGGTGAATGGATAATTCAAGAATTACCCCTAATATATCTGTAAAAATTAAAAAAAGAATTACCTGAATGACAAGAGCAAGGTTAGGGCTGACATAGGCAAGCTCGCTTGCTAGGGTAGGAAATTGGGAAAAGCAGAGGACAGGGAAGCTGTGGGAAGAGCAGCAGACTGCCAAGGGAAGTGCGTGCACAGCTGTCTCTTCCTTGACTCTCCTGGGTCCCACTGCACTGATGTTCTTCCCACAGGATTCTTAGATTATCCTGTTCGCTCTGAGTAGAGAGCTCTCATCTGGGCTAGCTTGAGTGGATCTTCATGAATTGCAATGGAAAGAGCCTAGGTTAACATCTCCAACCCTTCTGCTGCCCTCCCATAACTTTTAGAGGTCACCGTGTGACTTAGTTACTTTGAGGGTTTTGTTCTGAATGAGTCAATATCATTGAGGAGGGTTTTGTTCTGAATGAGTCAATATCATTGAGGAGCATTATATCACAGAGTGCAAATAGGAATGTTTTGGGCTATAATCAGGGCCTTCCACAGGCATTTACTGAATACCTGCTTTGTGTTCTTTATGGAACTCAGCACTTAAAGGGAGATTGAAGAAGTATAAAATATTGTTCATTCCCTCAGTGATCTTAGATTCTAAGTGACAGACAACTTGTGGCATTATTGGATGTCAGTCTTCTTTGGAGAACATTCTGAATAGGATTGACAAGAAGAGCATTCACTTTTAGATCTAAAAGAAATGATTTCTTTTGTGCATTTATGAAAAACAAATCATATTTTTATGGAAACCCAGGCATTAAGAAGTATAATACAAATAATTTGCCATCTGGAAATAATCATGGAGTCTGAGAATGCTAACAAGGTCATGGAGACAGTAATTTTCATTCAGTATAACACTGAGGAGTTCCTTGTATAGTAAGTAGTTCCTTGTAGCAGTTACTACCTTTCTTTATTCACAGATAAGTAAGCAAACTCACTCCTGTAATATTCTCCATGGAAATTCAGTGTGGATTCTTGCATTGCCGTCATTCATACAGTAGAGGAAAACATGCTTTTGGTTTCCTAAAGTTACATAGGTGTTTCAGCTGTTACTTATACCAAATGAGTTTCTAGGTAGTATATGTAGCTATAAGTACTATTTTGGGTTAATAACATTGATTCATTTTGGTTCCTTAACTGTTTATTAAAACTTGGAAAATTGTCCTTAAAGTTAAGCCAGATACAGAGATTCCTTAGAATTGGGGGTGATAGTTAGGGATGTTAAAGTGTTTCAGGTGATGGTTAGCTGGGCTCGACATATTGTTACGGCTCTGCATAGATGATAATGCCGCTGTATCATTTGTGTCCCCAACAGCCTACTTTCTAAGTGCTAGTTCTGAATGTGAAATAGCTAAGGATGCATACTACTAGTTACCTTGGAGAACGCACATTTCCATTATTGCTGTGAATGTGGGGGCCAAGTTATTTATTGTTTAATACCATATCCCTCTCGTTGTTTCATTGTCAAATGTGAGCAGCTGGAGGAAAAACACTTGGAATTTCTCTCTGATCCCTGGTCTGTACTCATAAGTTGTTTGCTACTCACTACCCTTTATTCATGCCTTCCCCGACAGTACAGCAGCAGAAGGGCTGCAGAGAAATTAACTTCATCTTAGGTTCCACTTGCCATTGAGATTGCCTGCCCTCCACCAAATTTATTTTCTTAAAAATGGATTAAAAGTACCAAGAAGCTATTTCTCCTCCTTTGTAATAAAAACTTACTGAGGATGAGTAATTATGTCTTCTTTTCTTATTAGAACCATAGATGATGCTGGGAGATATCAGATAGCAACTTAATTACCCATACTTTTTGTGCACACATTCAAGTGTACACACAGTGACTTAATTATCAGACTTACGCATTATCTACCGCATTTCTTTAATCCCAGCTTGGCTGTTACCACTTAGCACAGAAGGTGTAGTGTATGGACATTCATGGAATGGGCATTCGTTTAAAAGGAGGTAAATCTTGCATTAGAGCCCTTTTTTGGTTGGTGGGGGGGAGGTGGGCAGGAAGGTCCACATAATTTGAACATGGCTAATTCAGAATTTAGGATCTGTTATTCTGGGATTGAGATGAGGGATGGTAGATTGCCCAGGTTCAGAGCTCGGACTTCGACATCAGGTTGTCTGAGTTCACGTACTCCGTCCACCAGTTGCCATCTTTCCTGACCTTGGGAAATACACTTAACCCTCTTAACTTTCTTTAGTTACCTGTGAAGTTGGGATATAAAGTACCTACCTTGCCAAGTAGATTGTTTTTAGATTAAAAGGTCAAACTTACAAAGTGTCCAGTGCCCCATAGAGTGACACTGATTGTGATGTTGATGTTTAGTTGGTACCTTAGGTTTATGCTTTTTATTCACTGATGTATATATTGTGTGCTTATCACATTGGCTGGCTGTATTGTCCACAGTAAGTATTTATTGAACACTGAATGAAGTAACATTTAAGTGGAATAAATTCACTGGATAAGTATTTTTAAAAAACTTTAGTAGTAGTTGTTTGATACAGTGCATACATCAACACAGATTAACATTCTCTTAAACAAGCCAAAGAAGTCTACTCACTTACTTTTGGTTAGCCTGCAGTGCATAATGTATAGAAATAATACAACTTTATTTCTTTTAAAATACTTGAAGAAAATTCAGTTTCTTCTTTTCTTCATGAATTTGAATGAATGTAGCCTAAGTCATAACATTTTTTAGGCATCATTATATTGTTTTGGGTTTTCCATATGACTGACTTTCAGCAAAGATAAATGAGGGCCTAGTATACGTGTGAACCTCCCAGAAAAGGCCAACTGTTATGAAAAATGCCTTACGCTATGATGATTTGTTTCTGTGTGACACATCAGTTGTTTCTGTTTTTGTTTTTGACAGTCCTTCAAGGTAGGCCTGCAAAATTGAGTATTTCTTTCTATAGCTCCTTCTTCTCTTTACTTTCTTGGCTTGTACCATACAAAAAGGTCAGTATCACCCAGTTACGCCTTTGTGACTTGTTGTGTAGTGTTGGATAATGAAGTAAAAACTTTACATTAAAGTTCATTATCAAGTATTTTCAGCTATTATATCCAAGGACCAAGCGGCCTTTTCACATATAAATTTGTGATTTCTAATTTTGTTTAATTCTTTAACGAGGCAAGAGGCAGGATGGAATTCTTTTTTGGAGACAGAGATTCCCTCTTGTCACCCAGGCTGGAGTTCAGTGGCGTGATCTCAGCTCTTTCCAACCTCCGCCTCCGGGTTCAAGCGATTCTCCTGCCTCAGCCTCCCAAGTAGCTGGAATTACGGGCACCTGCCACCACCCCCAGCTATGTTTTTGTATTCTTAGTAGAGACGGGGTTTCACTATGTTGGCCAGGCTGGTCTTGAACTCCTGACCTCGTGATCCACCAGCCTCGACCTCCCAAAGTGTCAGGATTACAGGCATGAGCCACTGCATCAAGCAAGATGAAATTCTTTAGCCCTGAGTTTGGTGGACTCAGTCAGAGGAGGTTGTATATCTATACTCCCCTCCCACCACAATTATAGAGTAATGGTGTTGAAAGTTTTTTGAACGACCACATCCTTTTTGCATGATATTGATGTCAACCTCTAAATGGACAGGGTGGTATTAACATAAGTGGAAATCAAAATGAGGCCTTGGGAATAAATAATCCCAGCATTTTATTGGCCCCATTTTCTGAGCTTCCCAGCAATTTGTCTTCACTCGTGGCTGCCAGTCAGGGTAGGGCACTTGGGATTTTTAGTGTTTAACTACTATTGTGAGGTTGGGTAATTCATTTTCTTCTAATTTACTTGGGTCAGGGGACTCTAAGAAACTATTGAAAAAGTTTTGTTTAATTATATGTATTTCCATAAACTATATTTCTGAAAATGTTATTTACTAAAATTGTTAACTATATGTGAAATTGTTTTCAATGCAGAAAACTCATCTTGTGGCCAATATAATGGCCAAATATAAAGGCCAATTTATATGGCTGTTGGCAACTGAAATGGGGAAAAAAGGGGGTAAGTTTGAGTTCAGGTGTGGAATGTGAGTTTCCCCAGGCTCATTGGGACTCATGACCCACCAATCTAAACTATTTTGGGTGTTGTCCTCTCAGGTGACATTTTGTAGGGTATTGCTCAGAAATAGCGAGGCTTTTCTCCAGTGCTAGATGCAGAATAAGCCCTTCACGAGGCTTGGGTTGGGCTGTAGCTATACTTCTTAACAGCTATCCCTTGGTTACTCCTCTGTTACTAGTGGTGGTCCTGAGGGATGTGTAAGAGGCAGCAGGATGAAGTATCTGTAGTGCTTTATCCCTTAAAGCACAGGGACCCGTGTGGGTGATCATAGGGGTTATTATCATGTAGTGCATCTCCCTTTTTAGGAAAGTTCACACTTGTCTTCCTTTTTTTTCCTGTAATGGTAGGACTTAATGGAGGATTTAATGGTAATGTTTTCTGAAAGTTGAGTATTTATTATTCTGAGTGACTACTGGGTTAATATGAAAAAAGTGTGGTTTCAGTTAAGCATTGACGTCAGTGTGAAGAAGTGACTGTGGCACCCCAGTTCGTACTGAATTAGCAAATAATACAAGAGGATAGCAAGCTCTCTCACACTTAGACACACACAATGCAGGATACTGTCAATATACGGTGAGTTGTTCAGTTGCAGTGTAGAATATTAATATCTTGGGGTGAAGAAAAGAAAGTGCTCCAGATGAGATGTGGCACTTGGGGAAGTCCTGTGAAGGTGGGTAGGTTTTGAGGAGCTGGGTATGTTTTTCACACATCAATAAGAAGTGGATAGGCAGAGTATAGGAGCCTTGCAGGTGTACATGGCAGCCTGTCCTTATAAGCAACACAGGCAGTGAGGCTGACGAGTCTGGGAGTCGTGAGAAGATGACCCGCAGGACGTCACTGAAGAGCACAGGTTAGTGGATTTTGGGAGGCAGATGTGGAGATATAAAATGGGGCTAGATTATAGAGAATCTCCAAAGTTAGCAAAGTTAAGATTTTGTGTAATAGGCAGTAGAGAGCTTATGTAAGCTTTTTTATTCGAGACGAGCCACCTTGCAGACCACTGCTTAAGAAGATTGACTGTAGCAGTTTGCAGTGTGGAACGGGAAAGATGGTGAAAGTTCCAAGTAGGAGGCTAGGGCCGCCATTCATGGGTAAGATGAAGAGGACCAAGACAGTAGAGATGATATATTGATAATTGTAACCAAATCAGGAGTAATTGTTGGAACAGCATAACATGTTTACATATTTGCTGATGTAATTACTCAAGGGTCATACCATAAAAAGGGGGGGGGGATTTCACATTATGGAAACCTTAGAATTCTCTGTCTTACGGTGGAAGACAGAACCCAGTGTAGTGTAGATAAAAGTCTAATTTTAATTCCCTGAGAAAGACTGATATCTTATGGGACAAATTAGTAGATTCCCAATGTGACTACCTACTTTTAAAGCTTCAGCCTTTACCAATGACCAATATGTCTTATTTACCGATATGTCTTATTTCCACATATATCTAAAAAGTGGGTTTTACTTTCAGGCTGATATTTTCTTAATCAATGTGGATGCTGTTATTAATACTTTTATTTACTGTAATACTCAACAGGATTTGCTGAATGGATTTTAAGTCTTCCCCGTAATAACATTAATGATGACTAGTATTTATTTTTTAGCAATAAAAATATTTGTGTCTACTGATGATTTAAATAAGTTCATGACTGGTGGAGCACTTGGGTACATTATATGTAGGTGTGAGAGATTCTGTAGTGAGAGGATAAATCTTCTTTCAGTCAAGATGATGGTACATAAAGCTAACTGTATTGATTGTTCTTTAATGATGCTTTGTGCTGCCAAAGTCATTTGAGCTGGATCTGAATCAGATCCAGTTGGCAAAGCTTCCCCATATGTGGAGCTCTCATAAATCCTGCAGGCACACAGATCTAATACAGAGTAATGAGAGAGCTGCTGGGAGAAAAAAATTGATTACAGGGTTGCAGACAATATCATTAACATTTCTTACCATGATACACCAGATGTCTTCCCTAATAGACTATTTTTGTTAATTTGGTTTTTATAGGATAGCATTGATTGCATCATAATTTAGCTTTCTTTGCATATTCAGGTATATGTGATCTGTGTTTCTACACTAATGATGGCATAAACTCATCAGATTTAATTTTGTAAGTTTTAACTTATCTGTTCATTTTTCTGTCTGCTGGAGAGGCAACATTTTTACTTGTACTGAGAATCTGTTAGCTTGGATGTTTTCTAGTAAAAATTACTGTGTTCAGTGGTGGGGAGGGAGTAGTGAGGGAGGTAGGAAGGCAAAGATAACATTGCCCAGAACCTCCCTAAACTGGTCAGAAATGATTCTACCCGTCAGCTGATTTACATAGAAACCAGGTGGCACCATGGCGGAGGCTCTAGCCAAAGCAGGAAAGGTGCAACCTTTCAAGGGGACATACATGCACATTTATCTCCATTGTCAAGGGTGTGGCTCTGCAGGAGAGGACTCATGTTGGCTGCACCTATCCTCTTCCTCACTAGAAGATCAAGGACTAAAGAGGATATTAGTTAGTTAGCATTGTAATTCTTTTAGCCATATCTTTTTGTGTGTTTGACCTCTTTTGAGTGGTTAACACACATAATAGGACAGTATTGTAGGGGTGGTTTGAACTGTTTTATTTGAGTAGTGTTTTTTGTTGTTGTTGTTTTTGTTTTGAGACAGAGTCTCACTGTGTTGTGCAGGCTGGAGTGCAGTGGCATGATCTCGGCTCACTGCAACCTCCATCTCTTGGGTTTAAGCGATTCTCCTGCTTCAGCCTCCTGAGTAGCTGGGATTACAGGTGTGGGCTACCACACCTGGCTAGTTTTTGTATTTTTAGTAGAGAGAGTGTTTTGCCTTATTGGCCAGGCTGGTCTTGAACTCCTGACCTCAAGTGATCCTCTCAACTTGGCTTCCCAAAGTGTTGGGATTACAGGTGTGAGCCACTGTACCTGGCTGTGTATATTTTGTTGTTGTTGTTTTTTGAGACAGAGTCTTGCTCTGTCACCCAGGCTGGAGTGCAGTGGCATGATCACAGCTCACTGCAACCTCTGCCTCCTGGGTTCAAGCAATTCTCCCACCTCAGCTTCCCAAGTAGCTGGGACTACAGGTGCATTCCCCCACCTGGCTAATTTTTTTTGTATTTTTAGTAGAGATGGGGTTTCACTGTGTTAGCCAGTATGATCTTGACCTCCTGACCTCATGATCCGCCCACCTAGGCCTCTCAAAGTTTTGGGATTACAGGTGTGAGCCACCACACCCGGTGTATTTTTTTTTAATCATTATTTTTGTTGCGCATTTTCCTTTAGGGAACTTTTTTTCTTTTGACATGTTTCTTGGTAACATAGGTTATGTTAATTAACCTTTCTAACTATTAGTTTTCTCACTTGTAGTATGGGTATAATAATACTACTATCTATGACAAAGACTTGTTGCAAAAATTAAATAAAATAATTCATTAAATTTCTTAGCACCATACTTAGCATATAGCAAGCATACATTAAGCATTGTCTATTATCCTATAAGACTCGAATTATACAAATTCTGGTCATTCTTTGTTTATTTATTTATTTATTTATTTATTTGAGATGGAGTCTTGCTCTGTCGCCCAGACTGGAGTGAAGTGGCACGGTCTTGGCTCATTGCACCTCTGCCTCCTGGGTTCAAGCGATTCTCCTGCCTCAGCCTCTGGAGTAGCTGGGATTACAGGCGTCCACCACCATGCCTGGCTAATTTTTGTATTTTTAGTAGAGATGGGGTTTCACCATGTTGGCCAGGCTGTTCCTTGTTAAAAATCAGTTAATCATATTTGTTTTGTTCTATGTCTGTGTTCTCTTTCCTTGATTTATGTGTATCTTTTAACTGTATCATATAATCTTGATTATTATAGCTATACTGTAAGTTCTGAAGTTGGGTAGTTTGTGTCTCCACATTGTACTTTTTTTTTTTTGGCTATCTTTTGCCTTTCTATTTAAACTTTAGAATAAGTTTGTCTATATCTACAAAGTAGTTTGATGGAATTTTAATTGAGATTGAATGAAATCTGTAGATCAATTTGGGAGAAAAGGGTGTCAATAATGTTGGGATTTTCAGTCAATGGCATAGAATGTTTTCCATATAATTAGATCTTTAACATGTTCCATCTGTGTCTTAACTTTGCATACAGATCTGCACATATTTTGTTAAATTTATACATATATGTTTTATTTTCTGCTACTATTGAAAATAATATTGCTTTCTAAATTTCAAATACCAAAATTTCATTGTTGGTATATAGAAAAAGAATTGAGTTTTGTACATGAACTTTGTGCCCTGAAGATTTGCTGTGCTTGCTTATACACTCCAGAAGATTTTTCCTTGTAGGTTTTTGAGGATTTTACATATAGACTATCATATAATTGGCAAATAAAGACAGGTATTTTTCTTTCCAATAAGAGTACCTTTTATTTTTTGTCTTATTGAATTAGGTAGAATTTCCAGTGAGATGTTCAAAAGTGTGGCAACAGAAGTTATAATTGCCTTTCCCTACTTTAAAGATGTAACATTCAGCCTCTAACCATTATGTATGATGTTAGCTTTAGGTTTTATGAGTGTACTTTATCAAGTTAAGAAAGCTCCCATTTATTCCTAGTTTATGAGATATTTTTGTTTGTTTGGTCAATGAATTGATGAATTTTTGCCAAAAGGTTTTGCTGCATCTATTGATATAATCACATATTTTTTCTTTTTTTTTAGCCTGTTGAAATGGTAAATTACATTGATTAGTTTGTGTGTTCAGTCATTTTTGAGTATTTGAATAAATTCTGTTTTGTTATGGTTATAATTCTCTTTATATACTATTGAATTCTGTTTGCTAACATTTTGTTGAGGAATTTTGCATTTGTGTTCTTCAGATATATTAGTTTTTCCTTTTTAGTTTATTTTTAATCGACAAATAATAATTGTATACATATGTGGGTACAAAGTGATGTTTTCCTATGTGTGTACATTTTGAAATTATTAAATCAATATCTATCACCTCACATGCTTATTTTTTTGTGGTGAGAACATTTAAAATCTGCTCTCTTAGCAGTTTTCAAACATACCATACGTTATTGTTAACTACAGTCACTATGCTGTACAATATGTCTCCAGAATTTATTCTTCCTGTCTATCTGAAACTTTATACCCTTTAACCAGTATCTTCCCATCTCCCCCAATCCCTTTTAACTACCATTCTGCTTTTATTTCTGTAAGTTTGACTATTTTAGATTCCACATATATGTGGGAACATGCTGTATTTATCCTGTGCCTGGCTTATTTTATTTGTCATAATGTCCTCCAGATTCATCTGTAGATTTACTTATTTTTCAAGGCTGAATAGTATTTCATTGTGTATATATACCACATTATTTTTACTCATTCTTCTGTTGATGGACACTTAGGTTGATTCCATATCTCTTCCATTGTGAACAACACTGCAGTGAACATGGGAATGCAGATATCTCTTCAACATGCTGATTTCATTTTATTTGATATATACCCAGAAATTGAATTACTGAATTATATGGGAGTTCTACATTTTTAGATTTTAGAGAAAACTCCATAATATTTTCCAAAATGCCTGTACTAATTTACCTTCCTACCAACAATGTACAGTGGTTCCCTTTTATCCACACCCTCACCAACACTTGTTAGCTTTTGCCTTTTTGATAAAAGCTACTTGAGCAGCTGCGAGGTGATATCTCATTGTGGTTATAATTTGCATTTCCATGATGATTGGGCATTTTTAAACATTCCTATTGCCTATTTGTATGCCTTCTGTTTTGTGAAGTGTCTACAGGAGGTCCTAGTGACAGGCATTAGGCATAAGCAAGAAATTACATGCATCCAAATCAGAAAGGAAGAAGTTAAATTGTCTCTGCATATGATATGATCTTATATATAAAAACTCTAAAGACTCCACCAAAAAAACTGTTAAAATTAATAAATGAATTTAATAAGGTTGCAGGATACAAAATAAGCATTCAATAATCAGTAGTGTTTCTATTTACTAGCAGTGAAATATCTGAAAAAGAAAGAAAAAAAAACATTTATGATCCCATCAAAAATATGAAAAACGAGGAGTGGCAAGATCTGTACATTGAAAAACTATTGAAAATATTAATGACAAAAATTAAAGAAGATACAAATAAATGGAAAGATATCATGTGTTTATGGGTTGGAAGAATTAGTATACCATAATACCTAAAGATATCTGCAGATTCAGTGCAATCTCTATTAAAATTCTCAAGACATTTCTCACAAAAATGGAAGGAAAAAAAAGTAATTCTAGGATTTGCATGGAGCCACAAAAGACTCAAATATCCAGAGCAATTCCAAGCAAAAGGAACAAAGTTGGAGACATCACACAACCTGATCTCAAAATTTGCTACGAATATTTCCAATTCAGAAGAGTATGGAATTGGCACAAAACAGGCATATAGATCAATGGCACAAAACAGAGATCCAAGAAATAAGGTAATGTGTCTTCAGCCAATTGATCTTTGACAAAGGTGCCAATAACCTGCAATGGGGAAACGGCAGTCTCTTCAATAAATGATGTTAGAAAAACTGGCTATCCACATGAATCCTTAATTTCACCCCATATACAAAAATCAACTCAAAATGGGTAAAATAAACATTAATAAAAAGATAAAATTACTAGAATAGAAAATACGAAAAGCTTCTTGACATTATTCTTGAAAAAGGTATTTGGATACAACCCCCAAAGCACAGGCAAAAAAGGTTTGTACATTTTATGTATGAGTTTTAGTATTGGATAATGATTGACTCAGAGAATGAATTAGGAAAAATCTTCCCTGTTTCCATATGCTGGAATAAATTGTGGAAAATTGATATTATTTCTTTCTTAAATATTAGGTAGAATTCACCAGTGAAATTATGTGGGTCTCAGGCTTTCTTTTTGGAATGTTCTTAATTATTCAATTATATATATGTATATCCAAATAGATAATATATCCAAATTGTCTATTTTTTGTGTGTGAGTTTTGGTAGCTTGGATCTTTCAAAGAATAGACCTATTTCATTTATATTACAAAATATATGGGCATATGATTTATTTATTTTCTCAGTTTTAAATTTATATGTGGCGTTTTTTGAATCAATTTTTAAATTTTCAGTAACCTTTTTGCTTTCTCATAGATTTATATTTTATTTCTTTAAATATTTTAATAATTTTAATCAGTTTCTAATTCAAAACTCTGGTAGCTTTTGGTTATCTAAAACTATTTTAATTTATTTTGTTTGCTTTTATCTTATTTTTTGAAAATAGTTTGCCTACTTTAAATAATATTTAATATAAATTTAAATATAAGGTCTCCCTTTCTTGATGTGTCAAAATCCTTGAAGCCTAAATTGGCTATAACTCATAAGAAGAAGTCCCAAATTTTACTCTTTTTTAGTGTACCTAGATTAATTGAACCTGGATTTTCAGTAAATTAGCTACCCTAGCTTATGGACATCTAAAGGCTGAATTCCCAGGTCATTATGCTGATATAGGCAATTGTTTTCAGTCTAATTCCCTAATTTCATATATCCTTACTTCTCACTCTAGTTTCTGCTTATAATTATCTTCAGCTGTCTGGAGAATCCATTTATTTCTTGCAAGCTAAAAATATGCATCATAAATATTTGTTTAGGGTGTCTCAAAATAGATTTTCTTAAATAATTTGATAAGCAAAATCTTACCTTAGTTAAAATGTAAACTACAGAAAATTAAATAATACGTAGTAGGAGGTAGGGACTAAACAAATACATTTAGAAAACAGATAGAACTGAGAGAAAAATTTGTAAAGATGGCATGTTTACTACAGTCATGTCATATATATTTTGTTGTCCATACAGAGAAAATAGCTAAAAAACGAATTATAGATCTTCTTATAATTGCATGTCACAAGCTAGGTATTACTTACACACTGAAATATATGAACTTTATTGCTACTAAAATATCTTTCAAAAAATGGAATTTCTGAATATCTCTTTGTTAGTTTTGTTCTTGCAGCTAGTTTATTTTTATTTTTTTGAGAAGTTCAGTATGACCATGCAAAGTAAAAGCTGATTTTACTATCAATCACACCTATATTTTATCATGAAATAATTAGTCAATATTACACACACGAATTATTTAGAGTGATGAATCTCTACATATGTCAAGCAGTGATATCATGTGACCTTCTCAGCTTGAAAGACATTTGTGTTAAGTATCAAGCAAATGTTATTAAAAATAAAAGTGGAGATTTTATGCTAGGTAAAATTTCTATAGCAAAGGAGATTACGTAAATCAAATTATTTCAAAGGCTGTGATAGAGTCGTAAATAATAAATAACCTTACATCAATTAGGAAATTGGTAAATTTTGTATTTTTTGTGTTACCAAAATTCCCTAGAAAAGAAAATGAGACTTTCAGTAAAATTAATTTTCCCAATTTCAGTGTAAATTATAAAGTTTATTATCTAAATGAATATATTAAATTGCATGTTTGAAAATCTTTAAAAATATGTTTGTAATAAAACTATACCTAAACGAAATTGTTTATTTACATAAAATACACTATATTAAAAATATTATTTTATCATAATCGGGTGGCTACTGCATGCCAACTTGGAATTTGTGTCCCAGTGGTTTTCAAGTAAATGGCTGGAATTAGAAGGGCAAAACTGACTATAAAAGGATGATGCTTTTGTAATTGGAGAATTATTATCTTCAGTAGGAACAATTTTATGTAAAGGATTTATCACTTTGTAAAGAGAATACACCTCAGTGCTTTATAAAATACTTGCTTAGTTAGGAAAATGAAGAGGACAACAGAGCTTTATCTTCCATATTTTCTAGGGTAGAAAACATGATAAAAGTATTTATGTTTAACTCTCCAATTAATAAAATGTGATCAATCATAAATATATATATATGAACATGTTCTTTGTAAAATTTCATTACATGTATTTCTTGCCAATATTTTTCAATTTGACTTCTAAGTAAAATTTATATTTTTATTTTTAAGAAGAAACATTGCAACAATATTTGGAAAGTTTGGTATGGTTAGATAGACATTAAATTCTACAGTTTTACTTGCCATCCGGCCGGATATTAAAATAACATTTAACTATGCATGTAGAGATGCCTGGGTTCGTCTAGGATGTTCATTACTTCATCTGTCATTTTATTCCATTAGTAAACAACCTGATAACGCTTTTTTTCAAAACCAGAGCAAGAATGTACTACATAGATGGCTTTCTAGGGTATGTTTCAATGTTTATATTGGAAATAACTTTTTCCAACCAATAATTTAAGTAGAATTATACAAAGAATAAATATTAGTACAGATTGTAGCTCTGTTTTAATGTACTATATCCATGCTAATTAATATTATGGGTAGATGGCTTACAAACAATACACTAATATAAAAGCAATTCACATTAACTTTAAATTTATGACATGTCTCATAAGTGTTCTGACTAAGATTTCTATAAATTTTTATAATGTTATGTAATGACTAGTCACCCATTTAATGCTTGTTGTTTTGATTCAGATGTCATATTAGAGAAGTCTCCTTGTTGATTGTCAAATATTTTCTCTCTGAAAGAAACTGAGATACAATTTTCTGGAAGGATAATCAGAGTGATACATTTTTAATTCATTTATTTTAATTTTGTTATTAAATATATATAGAATGGTCAAGAATTTTGAAAGGTATTATAAATTTCAAATTAAATATACATAAAATTTACATAAAAAGCACGTAATAGGATCCATTATACACCAGAAACTGTCCCTAAATTCCAAGAAAATAAAAATGAACAGATATGAACTCTATTCTAGAGAAACACAATGTACTGAAGTGAGGAGGCATATACACAATGCACTGTAACAAAAGGCAAATTCCTCGGGACACAGAGAAAAATGAGCATTTACAAGAGGAAAATATTATTCTCATTTGGGTGGTGTATATGTCTATAAGTATCATGGTGGGGTGGAGGAGGTGACTACTGAACTGTGTCTTGAAAGATTCATAATACATAGGAATATGATAAAAGTGCATTTAGAAAAAAGCTAAGACATACCACAAGAACTTCGTGAGAGAATATTGGCAAAAACTGAATAATAGTGAAAGACTTTAAAGATTAAAAATGCAAATTGTGTCATAGTATTAAGAAAAAATACAAATTTATTTAAAATAGGTACATGAAAAACACATACAGAATCATTGACTTTTAGCACATACCAAAATATACAAATAGCTTGCACATAGTCGGTTCCAAATAATTGTTCAATAAAACAGATGAATTTATTTATTAGATTATATGGCTCTATTATCTTGAAACTGAAAGATTATGTGCTTTCTAGGCATGAACTGAGATTGATTTGCTTTGTATACCTAGTAACCATTACTATCCCTGAAACATTAGAGTCCTTAAATGTTTGCTAAAGATTGTTAAATGGATTAAAATTTGTGCTTGACTTATTGTGGAAGCTACTGTAGTTCAGCTAATGTAAGATAGAATATACACTGATTTGATTTTATGTAAATAAACCAATAAATCATTTGTAAGATTGCTGAAGAACATCCTCAATCTCTGTCCCAGAAAATTTTACTACCTTTTAAAAGAACACATTATTTTTGTGTAAAATATTATTAACCTTTAATCATGATGAGTTGAAAGAAGACATTTACATGGTGGTCTCTTGGGAAGCTGGGTAGACAATGTGTATCTGTAGAGGAGGATAAAACCCAGAACTCCTAGCAGTCTCTTGTTCTGACACTGTCTATATACTATATTCCCCTTGCCCCTGTGGTTTTCCACGTATGAATTGAGTTTACATTGCTTGGACTGTAATTGCTCATCCCTACCACAGTTACTTTATTAGTTTAGCTATACTATTGGGAAGATGATTTTTCATCATGGTTATACAAATTTGTTTATAAGCCTATTTAACTCAAATTTAAATTATGCTGCTGTGGGTAAAAATAGTAACAAGTACTTTTTCATGGATTTCTTCAGAGACTAACTAAAATGATCAATCAATGTGTCCAAGAAAATATGAGAAAATTTATCTTTCAGAAATGTTTTGTATGAAATTCTCAAATGCTTCAAAGGCTTACAACTTTACATGAAATGATTAAAGACAGATTTAAAAACAAGAACAAAATCCACAATTATTATTATCCACATTACTTTTGAGTACTGTTAATACAGCCATTATAGAGACCTCCAGATAGAAGGAATGATAGTATCTAAATAATAGAAATAGGATGATTAAGTTGCATTTATTTAAAAACAAGTCTTTTTGGTTGGAAATAGGATGTATAAAAAAGCTCAATACCAAAATTTAGATGAGATGTACATTTATTGGAGAGAATAAAATTGTTGAGATAGTTTTTAACAGCAAAAAAAAACCAGGAAAGCATACAAAACAAACAAACAAAAACCTGAATCAGAGCTTTGGACTTCCTCAAATCACATTATTTGTAGTGGATTGGTTGACTCCATTTTAAGATAGAGGAGACGAACAAGATGGCCGACTAGACACAGCCAGGAAGTGCCACTCCTCTCAAGAGAGGCCAAATTATTAGGTAAACCACCATAATTTGAACAGGTATTCAAGGAGAAAATGCTGAAAGTGGATGGAGAGGCAAGGTCGAAGCCAAGACTGAAGAGGGAGGAAGCTGGAAACCCTGAGTTAGCTACCCAAATGCCAGGGCTAATTCCTGGCCCCAAACAATTCCAGTAAAGGACTGAATGAAGGAACTGAGGGATGGTTCACTCTTGCCATGAGCATTTGATTTTCTAGCTACAAGGGACCTTACACGACCATGGATGTGTGAGCTGGCAGGGGGATCTCCCTGGGGATCAGGCAGAAACAGATTTTGGACAGCACAGAGCCCAGGAGCTTTTGTGTGCTGGACTGCTGCAGGCAAGAGCAGCCATAGATGCCCATTCCCCAGGGATTTCCATTATCCTCTGGGAGGCATGGACCCCTACTGACCTCCAAGCCAGGAGAGAGTTGGGCCAGCTTTCCTGCACGACTGGGGTACATCTACTCTGCAAGCCCTTCTGCTTACCAGCCCCTCCCAGGGTCCATGCCTAGCTGCCCTGTAGGAGCAGGTGCATAGTGCAGCCTTGGAAGGTCAGCCTGAGTGTGTAGTTGCACCCACATATTTTCTTCATGACACTGGAGCACACTGTATCCCCCAGTGCAGCAAGAACCCAAACCCAAGCCATGGGCTATCCCAGTGTCCCCAGGGCTGTAGTGTGCAGCTTGGGAGTATGGAACCAAGATTTGTGGCTGGCACTCAAACAGAGAAAGAGCCCCCAATCTCAGAGCCGTGAGAGGGGTGAGATGCACGGATTCCTGAGCTGGGGTAAGAGTGGAACATGCCTCCCTTCTCAGGTCCAGTCCAAAAAGCATGTGGCATATCTCCCTGCCACAGCTTCTGCCCAAGAAGACCATGTGGCTCAGAAAAACTAACAAAAGAAATGTGGGCACAGCACCAGCTATCAGAGGGAGCTCTCTCAAGTTTTACAAGCAGATCTGTTGAGGGAACCATATCACTCCCTCCCCACTGCAGAGCGTATCTGTGAACTCAAGAAGTACAAAAAAGCCCTGTGACCAGGTATTAACCTAGCTACCAGTCATTACTGTTAAACCTCATTCACTGGATTGCCGCCCAAACTACAACACCTAAATTTTATTCTGCTAATATATACAGCTGTGAAACCAAGTCAAAAATTTACCCACACATAAAGATTCTGTACAGAGCCCTGGGCCTCGAAAAGCATTCAGAAATTAAGCCAACTGACTATTCTCAACTTACACCACAGTTAAAGAAATGCCAACCCTCCCAGATGAGAAAGAATTAGCACAAGAACTCTGGCAATCCAAAAAGTCAGAGTGTACCCTCACCTCCAAATGAGTCCACTAGCTCCCCAGCAATGGTTTCTAACCAGTCTGAAATGACTGACATAACAGACACAGAATGCAGAATCTGTGGCCAGGAAACCTTAGGACAAAGTGAAATTCAGTGCAAGGAATTCAAATAATTTAGTAAAGCAATCCAAGAGCTGAATGATAAAATAGCCATTTTCAGAAATAACCAAACTTAAATTCTAGAGCTGAAAAACTATCAGAATTTTATCAAATAATCAGTAGTAGTAGCAGCAGAATAGACCAAGCTGAGGAAATAATCTCAAAACTTGAAGACTTGTTCTTTAAATCAACTCAGACAAAAATAAGGAAAAAAATAGGAAAAAAAGGTGAAACCTCCAAGAATATGGGATTTTGTAAAGCGAAAAAAATCTATGACTCATTGTCATTCCTGAGAGAGGAGAGAGAATACGCAACTTGGAAAATATATGTGAAGATACAGTTCATGAAAATTCCTCTTATCTCTTTAGGGAGATTTACATACAAATCCAAGAAACACGCAGAACCCCAGATAGATATGACATGAAATGACTACCTCCAAGGCACATAGTACGATATTCATCAAGGTCAACACTAAAGAAAAAAGTCTTAAAGGCAGCTAAAGGGCAGGGTAAAGTCACATACAAGGAACTTCATCAGGCTAGCAGCAGACCTCTCAGCAGGTATCTTACAAGTCAGAAGAGATTGGTAGCTTATTTTCAGCATCCTTAAAGAAAATAAATTTTAACCAATAATTTCATATCCCACCAAACTAAGCTTAAAAGTGAAGTGAAGCAAATGCTAAGGGAATATGTTTCAACTAGACTAGCCATACAAGAGGTCCTTAAGGGAGTGCTAAACATGGAAAAGAAAGAATGACAGTCATACCACAAAAGCTCATTTAACCACATAGCACACAGGCGCTATAAAGCAACCACATAATCAAGTCTACATAACAATCAGCTAGCAACATGATGACAGAATTAAAATCACAGATATCAGTACTAACCTTGAATGTAAATGGGCCAAATGCTCCACTTAAGAGACACAGAGTGGCAGGCTGGATAAAAAGACCCAACCATCTGTTATCTTCAAGAGACCTATTTCACATTAAGAACAACCACAGGCTCACAGCAAAAGAATGGAGAAAGATCTACCATGTGAACAGAAAGCAAAAAAGAGCAGAAGTTGCTATTCTTATATAAAATAGACTTTAAACCAATAAAAATTAAGAACAATTACATAATGATAAAGGGTACAATCAAACAAGAAACCTTAACTGTACTAAATATATATACACTCAATATTGGAGCACCCAGATTCATAAAACAAGTTCTTCATTGCCCATGAAAACACTTAGACAACCAAACAATAACAGCAGGAGACTTCATCACCGCACTGACAGCACTAAACAGATCATTAAGGAGGAAAACTAACAAAGAAACTCTGGACATAAACTCAACACTTTAACAATTGGACCTAATAGACATCTACAAAATACCCCAGGTAATATCCACAGAATATATATTCTTCCCATCTGCACATGGAACATATTCTAAGATCAACCACATGCTTAATCATAAAGCAAGTCTCAATAAATTCAAAAAATTGAAATTATACCAAGCAAACTCTTGGACCACAGTGAAATAAAAATAGAAATCAAAATCAAGAAGACCTCTCAAAACTACACAAATATAGGGAAATTAAACAACTTACTCCTGAATAACTCTTAGGTGAACATCAAAATAAAGGTAGATTTAAGAAAAATTCTTTGAAATATTGAAAATAGGAATATGACTTACCAAAATCTTTGAGATGCAGCCAAAGCAGTGTTAAGAGGAAAGTTTATTTCCCTACATGCACTAATCGAGAAGTTAGAAAGATCTCAATTTAGCAATCTAACTTTGCACCTAAAGGAACTAGAAAAGAAAAAGCTAGCAGAAGGAAAAAATAACTAAAATTAGAGAACTTACTGAAATTGAGATACAAAAATCCATAGAAAAAAATAATAAAAAAAGCAAGAGTTTGTTCTTTGAAAAGATGAACAAGATGGATAGACTGCTATTTAACAGCTAGATTTACAATGAAAAAAAGAGAAGACAAGTATAGTCAGAAATAACAAAGATAATATAACTGATCCCACAGAATTACAAAAGTTTCCCATAGAATACCATGAACAACTCTATGCATACAAATTAGAAAATCTGTAGATGAAATTGATAAATTCTTAGAAACACACAGTCTCTAATTGAATCAGGAAAAGATTGAAGCTTTGAATAGAGAAATATCTCACTCTGAAATTGAATCATATGTAATAAAAAAAAACTACCACCAACCAAAAAAGTCCTAGACCAGATGGATTCACAGTCAAATTCTACCAGATATACAAAGAAAAACTGGTACCAATTCTACTGAAGCTACTCCAAAAAAAGGAGGGAATCCTTTCAAACTCAATCTCTGGCAGAAACACAATGAAGAAAGAAAACTTGAGGCCAGTGTCCATGATGAACATAGACAAAAAATTCTCAACAAAATATTGATAAACTGAATCCAGCAGCATATAAAACAGTTAATTCACCACGATAAAGTAGGCTTTATTCCTGGGATGCAAGGTTGGATCAACATATGCAAATCAATAAATATGATTCACCACATAAGCAGATTTAAACACAAAAACTATCTGATCATCTCAAAAAATGCAGAAAAACTTCAATAAAATTCAACATCACTTCATGATAAAAACCCTCAACAAACTAGACATCAAAATAATATGACTCAAAATAATAAGAGTCATCTATAGCAAACCCAGAGCCAACATTATACTGAATGGGCAAGAGCTGGAACCATTCCCTTGGAGAACTGAAAAAAAGGCAAGCACTCTGACCATTTCATATTCAACATAGTAGTGGAAGTCACAGCCAGAGCAATCAAGCAGGAGAAAGGCTACTGGAACTAATAAATGATTTTAGCAAAGTTCCCTGATACAAAATCAATGTAGAAAACATCAGTACCATTTATATGTGCCAATAACATCCAGGCTGAGAGTCATATTAAGAACACAATCACATTTAGAATAACCACAAAGAAAATGAAACAGCTGAGAATACAGGTAACCAAGAAGGTGAAAAATCTCTACAAGGGGAACTAGAAAACAATGCTGAAAGAAATCAGGTGACATAAATAAGCGGGAAACATTCCATACTCATGGAATGTTTTAATGTTTCATGGTAATGAAAAATCAATATCATTGAAATGGCCATACTGCCCAAAGCAATTTACAGATGCAATGCTATTCCTATCAAACTATCATAGAATTAGAAAAACTACTCTAAAATTTATGTGGAACCAAAAAAGAGCCCAAATAGCCAATGCGAACCTAAGCAAAAAGAACAAAGCTGGAGGCCTTACACTATCAACTTCAAACAATAAGGCTACAGTGAAAAAACAGCATAGTACTGATACAAAAACAGACACATAGACTAATGGAACAGAATAGGAAGCTAAAATATAAAGCTGCTCACTTACAACCATCTGATTTTCGACAAGGTCAATGAAAACAAGCAATAGGGAAAGGATTTGCCATTTGATCAATGTTTCAGGTTAACTGGCTTGCCATAAGCAGAAAAATGAAACCAAATTCTTTCACTAATACAAATATTTACTCAAGATGGATTAAATATTTAAATGTAAGATCTCAAACTATAAAAACACTAGAATAAAACCTAGGAAATACTTATGTCAGTACTGGCCTTGGCAAATAATTTTTGGCTAAGTCCCCAAGCAATTGCAACAAAAACAAAAATTGACAAGTGATACCTAATTAAACTAAACGGCTTCTGCACAGCAACAGAATAAGCAGACAACCTATGGAATGGGAGAAAATATTCATTAACTGTGTATCTGTATTAATCTGTTTTTACACTGCTATAAAGCATTACTTGAGACTGAGTAATTTATTTAAAAAAAAAAAAAAGATGAGGTTTAATTGACTCCCAGTTCCCCATGGCTGGATAGGACTCAGGAACCTTACAGTTATGTTATGGCAAAAGGTCAAGGGGAAGAAGGCCCTTCTTACCTGGTGGTAGGAGACAGAGAGCAAGACAACAAGGAAGTGCCACACTTTAAAACCATCAGCTGTTGTGAGAACTCACCCACTGTCATGAGAACATCATGGGGGAAACTGCCCCCATAATCCAATCACCTTCCACCAGGTCCCTCCCGGCACATGTGGGGATTACATTTTGAGATGAGATTTGCGAGTGTCACAGAGCAAAACCATATCAGCATCCGACAAAGGTCTAATATTCATAATCTACTTAAACAAATCAACAGATTAAAAGCAAATAACTCCATTAAAAAATGGACAAAGGACATGGACAGGCACTCCTCGATAGAAGACATATAAATGGTCAACAAGCATGAAAAAAACGCTCATCATCGCTAATCATCAGAGAAATGCAAATCAAAACCACAATGAGGTACCATCTTACACCAGTCAGAATGACTATTATTAAAGAGTCAAAAAACAACAGATGGTAAAGGGAATGCTCATTTGTAGTTGGTAGGAATGTAAATTAGTTCAGCCACTGTAAAAGGCAGTCTGGAGATTTCTCAAAGAACTTAAAACAAGGCTACCATTGAACCCAGTCATCCTATTTCTTGGTATGTACTCAAAGGAACATAGATCATTCTACCAAAAGACACATGCATATAGATGTGCATCACAGCACTATTCACAATAGCAAAGACATGGATTCAACCTAGGTGCCCATCAACAATGAATTGCATAAAGAAAATGTGATACATATACATCATGGAATACCGTGCAGCATAAAGTATAACGAAATCATGTCCCATGCAGCAACATAGATGGACCTGGAGGCCATAGTCCTAAGCAAATTAATACAGGAACAAAAAGCAAAACTCCACATATTCCCATGTATATGTTGGAGCTAAACATTAAGCACACATGAACATAAACATGGGAACAATAGATACTGCACACAACTAGACAGAAAAGGGAGGAAAGTGGCACAAGTTAAAAAACTACCTACTGAGTACTGTGCTCACTACTTGGGACCAATATACCCATGTAACAATCCTACACATGTGTCTCCCATATCTAAAATAAAAGGTAATTTAAAAAAATAGGCAAATGACTGAAGGAAGTGAGAAGACACATTCTGAAATCCTGAGAGTGAAAGTTGGGGAAGGGTGGAGAGAGAAGCGTGATTGATGGTGGTGATGAGGAGAGGATGATAATCATAGGTTAATGAAGAGCACACATTCTAAAGGAAAGCACTCAAGAAATGAAGGAAGATTTCATACAAGTACTCCCTTATGATTGAAAACGAATGATATTATTACAACAATTTAAGTTGGAAAAAAAGATAGAGGGTTTAAAAAGCCATGCAATTTGAAAAAATAAAAAGTAAATTTGAGAAGCTTACAACAAAAGTAAAATAACCATTACGGAAATTAAAGTCACATGAGTAGGCTGCCTCAGAGCATATAGTACATTCCATTGGAAAGATGGTCCTGCCATAACATATAGCATCAAGTTAAAGCAGGGGAATAAAATTATATGATCAAGTGTGGTAGTAGTTTTCCATCGCTACATAACCCATCACCACATATGTAGTTGCTTAAAACAACACAACACAAAACAACACGGAAATTACTATTTCTGTGGGTCCAGAGTGCAGCCCTGAGTTATGTAGGTCTTCTGCTAAGGAGCCCATCATTCTGCCATTAAGGCACTGGCTTCCTGTAGTTCTCATCCAGTTGCTGGCAAAGTTCAGTTCATTACAGGTGTAAGACTGAGGTCTCTGTGTTGTTGCAGGCTGTTGGCCACGCCTTCTGACAACATGGCTGCTTACTCAAAACCAGCAGAAGCATCTCTCTCCAGTGGGCTAGGAAGAAGTCTTATGTAGCTTTATATACTCATGAGAGTAACTATCCCTCATAGTCACAGGTCTGCTCATCCTTGATGTTGGAATTACATGGGACATACACACCAGGGGGTGAAACTCTTAGAGGTCATCTTAGAATTCTGCATACACAAATTACAAAATGGAGAGAAATGACAAGAAAAGCAGTATGTACTATAAATTTGATGTTTCCGAAGAAAAGAGCAAAACAAATAAAATATGAATTTTTGACTTTAAGATGATAGAGAACTTTTGACTTCTTTCTCCTTCAAAAAACACACAGAACAAGAAGGAGACACAGTAAAGAATTAGCTGAAGTCTCATTCTCTAACTTGTGAGTGAAAAAGCCTCAAACAATTGCAGAAACTAGTAAGAAACAAGCAATTGAACTTTGCAGAACAAACGAATTTAGGAATGAGCACTAGCACTACTGTAGTTGGTGGTGGCTGGTGTGAAAGTTCACAGAAGAAACAAAGAGCTTCCATTTCCCAATTACATCCCACGGCGTCCAGTACCTGTTCTTTCTGGAATGAGGCATAAGACTAGATATTTATTCTCTGGAGAAATATGTCAAGAGAAGGGCCAGGTGTAGGGACACAATTCACAAAACAAGAGAATAAGGTCTACCAAACAGAAGGGTAGATCTCACTGTACTTACATTAATTGTAAATCACTCTCATAACTTCTTCTGTTCAGATCCATACACTGGTAGTAATAAGTATAGAGAAATTCACAAGCAGACATGTAACATCACCCAAATACCATCTCCAATAAGTGTTACAGTTCCTCTATCTTAAAAATGAATAGATAACCAAGATTTGACAGTAACCTCAAACATGAAAGGCGGGGATCAAGGTAAAAATAATAATAATAATAATTACAAGTAAATCTATAATAAAAGATACAATACAGGCCCAGGAAAAAACTTTTAAAAATGATATGCAGTTATGTTCAGAGAGAGAAAATCTATAACACCTATACATCTCAAAGATAGAGGAAGCTGTAACAAGTAAAAAATTCAAAAAATAAAATACATAAAAGCTTTTGAAAATTAAGAAATACAATTGCTAAAGGAAAACAAGTCAGTAAGAAGAATTGAAGTCCAGTATATTTTTGGAATAAATAGCCAAAACTGATCAAAATGGAGGCCTCTAGGGTGGAAGAGTTTCCACAGAAATGCTCCATGCTGGATGGAAGGCAGTGAGGCAGTGACTGCAAAATTCTGACAGAAAGGAACGTGACCCTAGAATTCTGAAGCCAGTCATGTGTTCTTGCAAGTGTAACAGAAGAAAACACCCAGGAGCTTTACTTCTCACTCTTGACTTGAAAACACGTCAAGCCAGACAGAAATTAAAATAACAGACTCAAGAATGTGAAGATTCAGTGAAATGAATGATGCTGAAAATTACCCTCTATTTAAATATTGAAATTAAATTAGAATGAAAAAAAATCTTTGTCAATCATGGTTAAAGGAGAATAACTGTTTAAAGCATTGGCAATGTAAACTTAACAATATAACAAAATAAATTGATCCATATGGAGAATAGAGGTACAAATATTATATCCTCTTCTATTAAATATGAAGTCACTATTTCAAGTTGAATTGTAGAAAAAATGACAGTCTTATTTTTATCTTCTGTTTTTGTTGCTTTTGCTGTTTTTAATTTAGAACTACATTTTAGAATTAATTTTTTTGTGCCAGCAGTTTATTTTTGCTATAATTTTACTTCTGCTTTATTATATTCATTAAATTAAATATTATAAAAGTAAAAATAACGTAGTGTGGTAAAGAATCTGATTTGTGGGATTGTATGAATTGATCTATTATTCTGTTTATTTACATGTCTATTCATATGTCTGTCTCCACAGAGAAATATAAAGAATGCTGTTCACTAAATAATAACAATGTTTGTATTTTGGTTTCATTTCTGAGTAGTAGGATTTTGGTAATTGTTTTAGTGGCCTTTTATTACTCTTCTATAGAAAGCTTGCCCTAATGTTGTAACAACAAACGTGACGGGTTTTTTTTTTTTTCTTTTTTGAGACAAGTCTTGCTCTTGTCCCCCAGGCTGGAGTGCAATGGTGCTATCTTGGCTCACTGCAACCTGCGCCTCCCAGGTTCAAGCGATTTTCCCGCCTCAGCCTGGGATTACAGGCACGTGCCACCATGCCCAGCTAATTTTTGTATTTCTAATGGAAATGGGGTTTCTCCATGTTGGCCAGGCTGGTCACGAACTCCTGACCTCAGGTGATCCGCCCACCTCAGCCTCCCAAAGTGCTGGGATTACAGGCATGAACCACCATGCCAGGCCAAAGATGAAATTTTTACTTTTATTTTTGAAAAAAACATGTTGATTGAACTCCTTTACAATCAGCCTTAGCAATTGCAAGAGCTAGCTGATTCAAGAGTAATGAAACAATCAGATTATTTAAATGGAGTGGAAGCATGATGCCCTGGAATATGAGCATTTGCTAATCCTGCCACACTAGTGTTTATCCCAGGTAATCTCTAGAAAGACATTTGTCTATCCTTATGCCCTAAAAATGTTATGAATAGAGAACACATAAAAACTTCGTAGATGTCAAATTTTTAGTGATAATACCATTTTTACAGCCTAACTCATTATGTGGTAGGTGTTCTGGCCCACTTAGGTAGCCTCTGCTTCTCTTTTCGACAGTAATAAACCTGAAGTTGGAAGTCATCAGAGTCTACAGCACTGCAGAGCTGAGTAGAGGAGACTAATTATTTTATCTCCTCTTGGGCCATATTGGACTCTTATCTAGGATTGTATGTATCAATAAGCTTTTCCACTTCTACCACTGTATTCTTTTCTTTAGATGACTTTCATCTTTGTTTTGGTATAAAGTCTCCTCATACTATGCAAGCAGCCACTTTCTGCTGAATGCTCCCCACTTACTCAGTCAACTGCCCCCCCTCACTCCCAGTTTGTGTTAGATAGTGCCTTCTCTCATTACACCCTGTGTTTAAGTTGACTACTTCTTATATGAAAATATACATCAGCTGCCTTTTTCATGTCTTTCTGCTCAATTAGATTTTGAAATCCCAGAGAAAAATAGGTCATATTCTCAACTTTCACCTGTGTTTATTGCCCTAGTCTATACATCTGACTGCTTCATTGTGTGCCCAACACACAGTCCAAACTAACCTAATAATAGACGTGGAATTCTACTACACAACCAGTGAGTTTAATGAGCTGCAAAGAAAAGGACCATGTTGCTTCTTCCCCCCCATTAAATTTCATCCTTTATAGCTGTTTCGGCTATCACTGATTTTCATGGGTTCAAATTCAGATGTTTGCACAGTAAAATGAAAATGTTCCATAAAAGGATTACTTTATTCTTAATTGGTTGTTTCCATTTTAGTCAGAGATGAGTGAAGAGGCAATGCCCACTAAACTTTCTCTGTTACTGAAGAAGACAACTAGGCTGAGGTGGCAGGATTGTTGGGTCCAGAAGTTTGAGGCTGCAGTGAGCCAGATTACACTACTGCACTCCAGCCTAGGAGACAAAGCAAGACCTTGTCTCAAAAAAAAAAAAAAAAAGTCTTTTTATATATCAACATGTATGTTAATTTTTGCAAAAGGTTTATTAAACCACATTATTCTTATTTTATGGATAGGAAAACTGATAGAGAGTTTAGATAACTTCTAAGTATCCTCCCATTCATAGATTGGGATGCTACTATCTGAATTTAGATCTTTTGATACAAAGTTTATTTCTTCAGTCATGTTCTGGAATAGTTATTATATAAAAAGTAGACAAAATGGCAGATTTGACTTTCACCTTCAGTAATTTTTGAAAAGATTATGGAAGTGTGAGAGTAGTGGTTCTCCCAGCACGCAGCTGGAGATCTGAGAACAGGCAGACTGCCTCCTCAAGAGGGTCCCTGACCCCTGAGCAGCCTAACTGGGAGGCACCCCCCAGTAGGGGCAGACTGACACCTCACACGGCCAGGTACTCCTCTGAGACAAAACTTCCAGAGGAACGATCAGGCAGCAGCATTTGCAGTTCAAGTAAAACCGCTGTTCTGCAGCCACCGCTGCTGATACCCAGGCAAACAGCGTCTGGAGTGGACCTCTAGCAAACTCCAACAGACCTGCAGCTGAGGTTCCTGTCTGTTAGAAGGAAAACTAACAAACAGAAAGGACATCCACACCAAAAACCCATCTGTACATCACCATCATCAAAGACCAAAAGTAGATAAAAACCTCTAAGATGGGGAAAAAACAGAGCAGAAAAACTGGAAATTCTAAAAAGCAGAGTGCCTCTCCTCCTCCAAAGGAACGCAGTTCCTCACCAGCAATGGAACAAAGCTGGATGGAGAATGACTTTGATGAGTTGAGAGAAGAAGGCTTCAGACGATCAAACTACTCCGAGCTACAGGAGGAAATTCAAGCCAAAGGCAAAGAAGTTAACAACTTTGAAAAAGAATTAGATGAATGTATAACTAAAATAACCAATACAGAGAAGTGCTTAAAGGAGCTGATGGAGCTGAAAGCCAAGGCTCAAGAACTACATGAAGAATGCAGAAGCCTCAGGAGCTGATGCAATCAACTGGAAGAAAGGGTATCAGCGATGGAGGATGAAATGAATGAAATGAAGCGAGAAGGGAAGTCTAGAGAAAAAAGAATAAAAAGAAACAAACAAAGCCTCCAAGAAATATGGGACTATGTGAAAAGACCAAACCTACGTCTGATTGGTGTACCTGAAAGTGACGGGGAGAATGGAACCAAGTTGGAAAACACTCTGCAGGATATTATCCAGGAGAACTTCCCCAATCTAGCAAGGCAGGCCAACATTCAGATTCAGGAAATACAGGGAACGCCACAAAGATACTCCTCGAGAAGAGCAACTCCAAGACACATAATTATCAGATTCACCAAAGTTGAAATGAAAGAAAAAATGTTAAGGGCAGCCAGAGAGAAAGGTCGGGTTACCCACAAAGGGAAGCCCATCAGACTAACAGCGGATCTCTCGGCAGAAACTCTACAAGCCAGAAGAGAGTGGGGGCCAGTATTCAACATTCTTAAAGAAAAGAATTTTCAACCCAGAATTTCATATCCAGCCAAACTAAGCTTCATAAGCGAAGGAGAAATAAAATACTTTACAGACAAGCAAATTCTGAGAGATTTTGTCACCACCAGGCCTGCCCTAAAAGAGCTCTTGAAGGAAGCACTAAACGTGGAAAGGAACAACTGGTACCAGCCACTGTAAAATCATACCAAATTGTAAAGACCATCGAGGCTAGGAAGAAACTGCATCAACTAACGAGAAAAATAACCAGCTAACATCATAATGACAGGATCAAATTCACACATAACAATATTAACTTTAAATGTAAATGGACTAAATGCTCCAATTAAAAGACACAGACTGGCAAATTGGATAAAGAGTCAAGACCCATCAGTGTGCTGTATTCAGGAAACCCATCTCATGTGCAGAGACACACATAGGCTCAAAATAAAGGGATGCAGGAAGATCTACCAAGCAAATAGAAAACAAAAAAAGGCAGGAGTTGCAATCCTAGTCTCTGATAAAACAGACTTTAAACCAACAAAGATCAAAAGAGACAAAGAAGGCCATTACATAATGGTAGAGGGGTCAATTCAACAAGAAGAGCTAACTATCCTAAATATATATTCACCCAATACAGGAGCACCCAGATTCATAAAGCAAGTCCTGAGTGACCTACAAAGAGACTTAGACTCCCACACAATAATAATGGGAGACTTTAACACCACACTGTCAATATTAGACAGATCAACGAGATAGAAAGTTAACAAGGAACTGAACTCAGCTCTGCACCAAGTGGACCTAATAGACATCTACAGAACTCTCCACCCCAAATCAACAGAATATACATTTTTTTCAGCACCACCCCTATTCCAAAATTGACCACATATTTGGAAGTAAAGCTCTCCTCAGCAAATGTAAAAGAACAGAAATTACAACAAACTGTCTCTCAGACCACAGTGCAATCAAACTAGAACTCAGGATTAAGAAACTCACTCAAAACCACTCAACTAAATGAAAACAGAACAACCTGCTCCTGAACGACTACTGGGTACATAACGAAATGAAGGTGGAAATAAAGATGTTCTTTGAAACCAACAAGAACAAAGACACAACATACCAGAATCTCTGGGACACATTCAAAGCAGTGTGTAGAGGGAAATTTATAGCACTAAATGCTCACAACAGAAAGCAGGAAAGATCCAAAATTGACACCCTAACATCACAATTAAAAGAACTAGAAAAGCAAGAGCAAACACATTTAAAAGCTAGCAGAAGGCAAGAAATAACTAAAATCAGAGCAGAACTGAAGGAAATAGAGACAAAAAAACCCTTCAAAAAATTAATGAATCCAGGAGCTTGTTTTTTTTGAAAAGATCAACAAAATTGATAGACCGCTAGCAGGACTAATAAAGAAGAAAAGAGAGAAGAACCAAATAGATGCAATAAAAAATGATAAAGGGGATATCACCACCGATCTCACAGAAATACAAACTACCATCGGAGAATACTACAAATACCTCTATGCAAATAAACTAGAAAATGTGGAAGAAATGGATAAATTCCTCTACACATACACCCTCCCAAGACTAAACCAGGAAGAAGTTGAATCTCTGAAAAGACCAATAACAGGCTCTGAAATTGTGGCAATAATCAATAGCTTACCAACCAAAGAGAGTCCAGGACCAGATGGATTCACAGCCGAATTCTACCAGAGGTACAAGGAGGAATTGGTACTATTCCTTCTGAAACTACTCCAATCAATAGAAAAAGAGGGAATCCTCCCTAACTCATTTTATGAGGCCAGCATCATCCTGATACCAAAGCCGGGCAGAGACACAACCAAAAAAGAGAATTTTAGACCAATATCCTTGATGAACATTGATGCAAAAATCCTCAATAAAATACTGGCAAACCGAATCCAGCAGCACATCAAAAAGCTTATCCACCATGATCAAGTGGGCTTCATCCCTGGCATGCAAGGCTGGTTCAACATACACAAATCAATAAATGTAATCCAGCATATAAACAGAACCAAAGACAAAAACCACATAATCATCTCAATAGATGCAGAAAAGGCCTTTGACAAAATTCAACAACGCTTCATGCTAAAAACTCAATAAATTAGGTATTGATGGGACATATCTCAAACTAGTAAGAGCTATCTATGACAAACCCACAGCCAATATCATACTGAATGGGCAAAAACTGGAAGCATTCCCTTTGAAAACTGGCACAAGACAGGGATGCCCTCTCTCACCACTCGTATTCAACATAGTGTTGGAAGTTCTGGCCAGGGCAATTAGGCAGGAGAAGGAAATAAAGGGTATTCAATTTGGAAAACAGGAATTCAAATTGTCCCTGTTTGCAGATGACATGATTGTATATCTAGAAAAGCCCATTGTCTCAGCCCAAAATCTCCTTAAGCTGATAAGCAACTTCAGCAAAGTCTCAGGATACAAAATCAATGTACAAAAATCACAAGCATTCTTATACACCAATAACAGAGAGCCAAATCATGAGTGAACTCCCATTCACAATTGCTTCAAAGAGAATAAAATACCTTGGAATCCAACTTACAAAGGACGTGAAGGACTTCTTCAAGGAGAACTACAAACCACTGCTCAATGAAATAAAAGAGGATACAAACAAATGGAAGAACATTCCATGCTCATGGGTTGGAAGAACCAATATCATGAAAATGGCCATACTGCCCAAGGTCATTTATAGATTCAATGCCATCCCCATCAAGCTACCAATGACTTTCTTCACAGAATTGGAAAAAACTACTTTAAAGTTCGTGTGGAATCAAAAAAGAGCCTGCATCGCCAAGTCAATCCTAAGCCAAAAGAGCAAATCTGGAGGCATCACACTACCTGACTTCAAACTATACTACAAGGCTACAGTAACCAAAACAGCATGGTACTGGCACCAAAACAGAGATATAGGTCAATGGAACAGAACAGAGCTCTCAGAAATAATGCCGCATATCTACAACTATCTGATCTTTGACAAACCTGACAAAAACAAGCAATGGGGAAAGGATTCCCTATTTAATAAATGGCGCTGGGAAAACTGGCTAGCCATATGTAGAAAGCTGAAACTGGATCCCTTCCTTACACCTTATACAAAAATTAATTCAAGATGGATGAAGGACTTAACATGTTAGACCTAAAACCATAAAAACCCTAGAAGACAACGTAGGCATTACCATTCAGGACATAGGCATGGGCAAGGACTTCATGTCTAAAACACCAAAAGCAATGGCAACAAAAGCCAAAATTGATGAATGGGATCTAATTAAACTAAAGAGCTTCTGCACAGCAAAAGAAACTACCAGCAGAATGAACAGGCAACCTACAAAATGGGAGAAAATTTTTGCAACCTACTCATGTGACAAAGGGCTAATATCCAGAATCTACAATGAACTCAAACAAATTTACAAGAAAAAAAACAACCCCATCAAAAAGTGGACGAAGGACATGAACAGACACTTCTCAAAAGAAGACATTTATGCAGCCAAAAAACACATGAAAAAATTATCATCATCACTGGCCATCAGAGAAATGCAAATGAAAACCACAGTGAGATACCATCTCACACCAGTTAGAATGGCCATCATTAAAAAGTCAGGAAACAACAGGTGCTGGAGAGGATGTGGAGAAATAGGAACACTTTTACACTGTTGGTGGGACTGTAAACTAGTTCAACCATTGTGGAAGTCAGTGTGGCCATTCCTCAGGGATCTAGAACTAGAAATACCATTTGACCCAGCCATCCCATTACTGAGTATATACCCAAAGGACTATAAATCATGCTGCTATAAAGACACATGCATACGTATGTTTACTGCGGCATTATTCACAATAGCAAAGACTTGGAACCAACCCAAATGTCCAACAACAATAGACTGGATCAAGAAAATGTGGCACATATACACCACGGAATACTATGCAGCCATAAAAAATGGTGAGTTCATGTCCTTTGTAGGGACATGGATGAAATTGGAAATCATCATTCTCAGTAAACTATCACAAGGACAAAAAACCAAACACCACATGTTCTCACTCATAGGTGGGAATTGAACAATGAGAACGCATGGACACAGGAAGGGGAACATCACACTCTGGGTACTGTTGTGGGGTGGGGGGAGGGGGGAGGGACAGCATTAGGAGATACACCTAATGCTAAATGATGAGTTAATGGGTGCAGCACACCAACATGGCACATGGATACATATGTAACAAACCTGCACTTTGTGTACATGTACCATAAAACTTAAAGTACAATAAAAAAAAAAGAAAAGATTATGGAAGTGTCATGGTTACCTATGTGTTTAATGGCTTAAAATTAGAATAATTAGAATCTAGAGAATCAAGTGTGCAATTTAATTTATAACATTATTTTAAAGAATGACTTCTCTTAAGTGCTGAGATGAAAAACTTGTTTCAGGGGATTCCTGGAGTGTAGTTTGCTGGTCACTGTTCTCACACTGTTTTGTTTGTTTGTTTTTGTTTTTGTTTTTTGTTTTTTTCCTGATGGCATGCTCCTGAAGGTTCTTATGCAGATATGTGGTAGTCTCATTTTCAATAAATACCTAGAAAGTGTAGTTGTGGTCACACCAGAACACATATCTTAGGCATTCAGATTCAAGAATTAGGCCTTGTCTGATTACATGGCCTTATAAGATGTTAACAAATGATGGATGTTCACTTAGAAACACTCAACTGAGTGAATTATCATATATATGAAGAAAAATATAAACCGAAAAGTGTTAAACCTGTCTGCTGATCACACACAAATAGATGTATCAGTGAGCAATGCACTTTAGATTTAAAACTATAGAATTTAATAGCTTTTCAAAATGTAAATACACCTATAGGTATCAAGTTTTTGTTTTTGTTATTATTGTTATTGGTCTCATATTTTTTATAAAATTGCCCTCAGTGGATAATGGAGTTAATTGCTCATTTCAAACAATACTTTTGGAATCTGTAATTATATCTAAAACCTATCCATTTTTCATTATATTCTATAAAATATTCATGATCAATTTACTATAAATCTATCTTAATGTCTTAAAATTATACAACTGTTGCTTCATGAAGATGTTGTTGATTTATACTCTTGCTGTAAGCAACTAGCACCCTTCTCCTCTGAAGATACATGTACTCATTTATCAAAAAACAAAGGAGCAGTACATCTGTTAGCATCCAGGAAAATCCAGAATACCGTCGTGACCAAATGCTGGAGTGGAGCTTTCATTTGTTGCTGGCGGAAATGCAAAATGGTATGGCTTCTTTAGAAGAGAGTTTGGCAGTTTCTTACGAAACTAAACATGCTGTTACCATACTAACCAGTAATCACATTCCTTGGTATTTACCCTAAGAAATGGAAAATATTTGTTCACACAAAAGCCTGCGTGTGAATGCTTAAAGCACCTTTATTGCTAATTGCCCAAACTTGGAAAGCAACCAAGATATCCATCCTTCAGAAGGTGAAAGGATAAATAGCCTGCATTACATCCAAACAATAGAATGTTATTCAGCACTAAAAAGAAATGAGCTATCAAGCTATGAAAAAACATGTCAGAATCTTAAGTGCATGTTCCTTAGTCGCAGAAGCCGATCTGTAAATTTCCAATGATACAACATTCCGGAAAAGGCAAAATTATGAAAACAGTGAAAAGATCAGTGGTTGCCAGGAGTTGGGGGTGAAGAGGTTGAATACACAGAGCGGAGACTATTTTTAGAGCAGGGAAAATACTCTGCATGGTACCTTAATGGTGGCACATATCATTATAAATTTTTCCAACTTATGTAATGTACAGCAGTGAGGGTAAACCCTAATGTAAACTATGGAGTTTGGTGATTATGATATGTCAGTGTAGGTTCATCATTTGTAACAACTGTCCCATGCTGGTAGGGGATATTGATAATGAAAGGCTCTGCATGTGAGGGGGCAGAGGACTTATGGGAAATCCCTGTTACATCCTTTCAGTTTTGCTATGAACCGAAAACTGCTCTAAAATAATTAAGTCCTTAAAAATAAACAAACAAATAAGTGAGGGATTAGACCAATGATGATCATGGCAGAGATAATGCAGATAGCCAATCTTAAAATAATCAGAAAGCTGCAGTGCCCACAACCTCTCCTGACTTTAATGAATTAAGTAGATATCCAGGGATTTTCAATGGAGAGTGGAAGATAAAGCTACAGGAAAAAAAAGACAAAGACACAGTGGTTAAATGCTGAACCTTGGCCAAATGCTCTGGTGTGAAAAATAAGACTTTGAAAGACTCTAGAATAAGAGCTAGCTATCCCAAGTGACAGAGTGTGAGAGAGGTCATAGGAACCACAGACAGAACACAGAAAAACAGTGTCACTCAGCATAGACCTATCTCTACGGCCGCTATGGGTAACAATCATTGTTTATTTCTTAACGTGGAGGAACCAGGAATTGTGATCAGAACTCATTTTGATCACCTAAGTCATTCAATTTATGGAAAGAATATGTATGTATTAAACTATGTATCTCTAATTCCAGAGAGTGAATTCAGTTATTCCCCAAAATCCTTTTGTTGTTTTAATGAATTCCTGAGTCAAAGAGCCCCTGCTGCTCTTTAATAGACAGATAACTCAGGTTTATGAAGTCTACCTGTGTGGTACCCACAGTAGGCAAATGAGAAAAGTAGCCCAATTCAGAAAACCATATTAACTGGGGCTTAAATCCGGCTGAGTGTTACATATATCTGATTATTGAGAGATATTTTCCTTTCAGATGACTTTTTCATTTCTTTTTAAAAGAAAGAATGGATCCGTATGTGGTCAATTCACTTTTCAACAATTCTTTCTCTACTGACAGGCTGAAGTGATTTCACATTAAGAGAAAATGAGTTTTGCTGCTTTTCATAAATTGGTAATGAGCTTTTTGAACAATCATAGCCATAACCTGATTCACAAAAGAACCTTCTCAGATTTGCCATTAACATGTCTATAACAATAAGCTGAGAAAAAAATACCAAATAAGTTGATGCCACTTGCTGAGAACTATTTTCCTCTCTTCATTTCAGCCCTTTAGATTATTTCTCCCTGTGACGCTATCAAGCAGCCTGGGTTCAGTTTGACAGTTAAGCATTGAGATATCTCTATCACTACCCTGTCTCACTTTGCAAAAGGAAGAGAACTTCAATGCTGTGCAGCAGGAAGGATGCCAGGAAAATTAGATTTTATTTTCAGCTCTGCTCCTCACTAGCTTGTGTGATATTGGGAAATTTATTCTTCTGCTCTGGATCAGTTTCCAATACTTCAAATATGCGTGGACCTGTTTCCAAAGAGCCAAAAGACCTCCAGAGGTCCTCTCATTATTAAGATATGATGATGCTAATAAAAGTGTAACATCCAAAATGCTACCTATTACTTCTGTGGAATGATTTCTCCCTGGATGCCTTCTTGTTGCTTACTTTCATTTCCTTCAGAGAAACCAACAACCCATAGAATGTTGCCTTTACACTACTAGAATGGATTGAGGCCATATCGAGAAAAAAAAATTCCAGCAATTCCTCTTTTAGCTCATCTCACTTCTCACATTCTTTATTGTAGGCAATTAAAGGAACCACTTGGTGCATTCACCACTCTGCCCAAAAATTTTCTTAGCCAGATTTGCAAGTTTATTAGCCACATTTGCTATCTTCCACATAAGAAGGTGGCAGCTTCACTGATTTTTGTGCCAATATCATTAAGGTCCATTTGTTTTTAGCTCTTTCTAACAGTTTCCTCAAGGTTTTTAGTCCATAACTTCCACCTGATCATAAAGCCAGTGCTGCATATTTTGATATTTTGTTGCTGATGCACCCCTCTTCTGGTGTCATTCTATCTTTTGTTAATCTTCTTCCATGGAACAAACTACCTTTAAAATATTGTGGCTTAAAACAGCAATCACTTGTTATTTCTCATGATTCTGAGGGTCAGGATTTTACAGAGGCAGTGGGCTTATCTACGCTCACTTCAGTGCCTGCTGTCACTGGAAAGGCTGCAACAGCTTCGTTAGCTTTTTGGTGCCTCAGCAAGGGAGATTTGGGTGGTGGAGGGCTGGCTAGAAGAGCTAGATTCGAGGAATGTCTGGATTCTTCAGTTCTCAAGGTTCTCTCTCTCCACATGACCTCTTCATATTTTCTCTTTACAGTTTCATCTAGAATTCTCATGTGAAATTTTAGGACTTCTAAGAGTTCATAAGTGGAAGTTTTATACTTTGTTAAAGCCTAGGCTAGGATTGCACAGCAATATTTTTGCTATATTCTATTCTAAAGTCTTTGAGTTATAAGCTAAGCTTGGATTCAGTAGGAAATAGCTACAAAAAGGCATAAACACTGAAGCATAACCCATGGGGTCCTACTAGTGTTAACTAACTACCACGATGACAGAGGAAAAAGTAACACAAGAAAAGAATTACTTTTTAAAAAGTTAGGAAAATGGACAAACACCCTGGAAGTTGAATTTGTGTACTTTTTAATGTATTTATTTTTATTTATTTTTTCAAGATGGAGTCTCACTTTTTCACCCAGGCTGGGGTGCAGTGGCACGATCTTGGCTCACTGCAACCTCTGCCTCCAGATTCAAGTGATTCTCATGAGTAGCTGGGATTACAGGCATGTGCCACCACTCCCAGAATCCCAGCTTCTTGGGAGGCTGAGGCAGGAGAATTGCTTGAACCCAGGAGGCAGAGGTTCCAGTGAGCTGAGATCATGCCACTGTACTCTAGCTACAGCTTGGGCAACAGAGTGAGTGAGACTCTGCCAAAAAAAAAAAAAACACCACAAACATATGTATAAATGAAATCATAAGATTCATGGGATTTAGTTCAAAATATGGGCAATGCAGTTTCAAAATGGGTGGGAGTATAGATAAAATAACAAGATTGATCATGACTTGATAATTATTATAGCAGATTTCTGGATATATACAAAATTACCATTTTTTTATGTTTGAAATTTTTTTAAAGAAAAAGTAAATAAAGAAATACATTCTAATATCACTAATGAAAACTGGATAATTACTGTAGATCTTTCTTACAAATTAAAGATAACAAGATTAAAAATATTTCAGGCCAATATATTTGATACTTTATATGACATATGCATATATCACAAAAGAAAAACTTGTTGAAACAGACTGAAGAAGAAATAGCCTAAATAGTCCTATATCTATGTAAAACAATGAATTCATTAATACCCTCAACACAATTTGAGGTACACAGGATGTGCCCTATGAATTATTTCTAATTTTTAGAAAATAAATAGCACAGATATTACAAAAGGTATTTTAGAGAACATAAAAAGCATGAGAACACTTCACATGTCCTGTTATAAAGCTATCATATTCTTTATAGTAACCTTTGGCAAGAACATCAGTAGAAAAAAAATCACAGAATAATGTATTACCAACACTGATGAAATCATTTTACAACTGACCCTTGAACAATGTGAAGGTTAGGGATGCTGACCCATCCATGCAATTGAAAATTTGTGCGTAACTTTTGACTCCCCCAAAATGTAACTACTCGTAGCATACTGTTGACTAGAAGCCTTACTGATAATATAAACAGTTGATTAACACATATTTTGTATGTTATGTGTATTATATACTGTATTCTTACAATGAATCAAGCTAGAGAAAAGAAAATTTTATTAAAATAAGGAACATAAAATATATTTATTATTCATTAAGTGGAAGTGGAATTGTTTAAAAGGTCTTTATCCTCATTGTCTTCATATTGACTAGGCTGAGGAGGAAAAGGCAGAGGAGGGTTGGTTTTGCTGTCTCAGGTGTGGCAGTGGCAAAAGAAAATCTGTATATAAGTGGACCCATGCAGCTCAAACCTATGTTGTTAAAGGGTCAACTGTATTCATATATTTATGAAAACTGATAATATATCACAAAGCCAATTAAGGTTTATTACAGGAATATGAGAGCAGCTTAATATTTTTCAATGAATAGAATTTATTACATATTAATAAAAAGAAAACATATTATTGATATATTTAGGAAGAATATTTGATAAAATTAACCAACCATCAATAATATGTTTCATCATGATGTGTAAGTAGATGGAAATTTATACAATATGACAAAGAATATTAACCAAAAACATACTGTAAATCTTATAGTTACAGTGAATTATTGAATGTATTTCCTTTGACATCAGAAATGCCATGTGTCCCTGATCTTACAAATTCTATTAATGATATTACAAGTTCTACTTAGTGTAGTAATAAAAGAAAAAGAAATAAAGACCACAAGATTAAAAAGGAAGAAATAACTCTCATTATTCAGAGATCATACAATTACATATATAGAAAATCCAAAAGCATCCATTGGCAAACTATAGGAATCAATAAATAAATTTAGCATGTTGGTTGTATAAAAGTCAATATATAGATTAATTTTTCTTATATGCAATAAAAATTAGAAAATAAAAGTTTAAAATATTCATAATAAAATTAAGAATATCAAATAACTGAGAATAATTATAATAAAATATATTTAAATTGACACCAAATGCTGCAAAACTGTGCTGTAAGAAATAGCAGAATATATTTTTGTGTATATACATACATGACATACATATGTACAACAAACCTGTACAAGTACAGGTATAGAATGTGATTTTATGAAAATACATAACATTATAAAAATCACAATTCTTTCTAAATATTTAGATCTAATATGATATCGATCAAAACTAGGTATAATTTTCTGTTGTTTTGTTGAGGTTGGCAAATTCTTTCCAATATTAGTTTAGAAATATGAAGGGTCTTACATAGCCAAACTATGTTCAAGAGGAAAAAGAAAGCTAAATGACTCATTCCAATTTATATCAAGATTTATTGCAATGCTCTAGTAATTAGCACAGTGTAAAATTGGTAAAAGTATAGACAAGCTGATCAAAAAAATGTAAAAGTGTATTTAAAAGCAGTTGCACATACATACAGTTGCCTGATACATAAAAGTGAAACACTAGAGTACAATAAGAGAAAAATGGTCTTTTCAATAATTGCTGCTGGGCCACTTATATGTTTATTGATATTTTCAAAAAAGAATCTATTAATAGATTCCTATATTGTACTATATACAAAATAAATACAAATTGAGTGGAAATATAAATGTACAAATTAACACTGCTAGAAGACAGTACAGAAAAATATCCTTATGAATTTGGGCTAGCAAAAAAATTTAACACAGAAAAGGATTAATCACAATGAAAAGAGATTAAAAATTCTACTATAATACAACTAAGAATTTCAAAAGTCACCATTAAGTGAATAAGAAATTAAGCCACAAAAGCCTCTTATCCAACATACATAAACAAATTAGCATTTCACGTTTGAAAAGTGAGACAAATGCTAGAACATGCACTTCATAAAATAGGACATCCAGATGTCCAATAAACATATGAAAGGGTACTGACCTTCACAGTAAATATAATTGTACATTTAAATACGAATTATAACCAAAGTATAAAACCCTTACATAACAGAAAAATAGAAACACAGACAACACTACATCTTTATGAGAATGTGGAATAATTGAAACACTCATAATTACTGCTGGCTTCAACAAATGGTGCTACAGTAACTGAATTTCCACATGCAGAAAAAAAAAGTTAAGCTATATTAAAAAATGAACTCAAAATGGGTCAAGGACTTAAATATAAGAGACAAAATCATAAAATTCTTAAAGGAAATCATGCAGATAAATATTCTTAACCTTAGATTTGTCAAGGAAATCTTAGATATGACACCAAAAGTACAAGAAACAAAAGAATTAACAAATTATTTAACAAAATTAGAATCTTTTGTGCAACAAAGGACATCATCAAGAAAGTGAAAAGACTACCTACAAGATGGGAGAAAATATTTGAAAATCATATATCTGATAAATATTCAATATCCAGAATATATAAAGAATTATAATTCAACAACAAAGGGACAATCCAATAAAATTTTTGTAATTGGCTTAAGTTTACATTTCTTCAAATAATATTTATAAATGCGCAATAAGCATATGAAAAGATGCTCAACATCATTAATCATTAGGGAAATGGAAATCATAATCACAATGAGATATTACTTCATGCCTACTAATATGGTTATAATAAAAAATATTTAATTAATTAAGAAACAAATGTCCAGGATGTGCCGAAATTAGAACACTCATAAATTTCTGATGGAAGTGTAAGTAGTGCAGTTGCTGTGAAAAATAGCTTGATGGTGTCTCAAAAAGCTAAATACCTCTACACAATTACCATAGAACTTGGTAATTCCACTTTCAGATATATACCCAGGGACTCAAACAGATACTTTTATACCAATGTTCATTGCAGCATTATTTACAATAGCCAAAAGATTGAAATAACCCAAATGTCCACCAACAGAAGAATGTATAAAGAAAATGTGGTATATGAATGCAATGGAATATTATTCAGTCCAAGAAAGAAATGATGTTCTGATACATGCTACCGCATGAATGAACCTTGAAAATACTGTGCTAAGTGATGTAAGTTGCCTGGGAAAATATTACATGATACCACTTATATGAATTATCCAGGCAAGGCAAATTCATTGAAAAAGAATGTACAAATGATTACCAGGGGAAAGGCAGAAATGGAAAGATATTGCTTAATGGGTACAGTGTTTCTGTTTAGGTGAGGAAATTTTTGGAAAAAGATAGTAGTAATGGTTGCACAACATTGTGTTGTAATTGATGCCAATAAATTGTACACATAAAAATAGTTGAATATAACAAATTTTATATTAAGTATATTTTACCACAATTAAAAAAATTAAATCTGCCGAGAGTTTCATTAAAAAAAAACCACATTGGAACACTTTTTGATAGTATCTATTGAACATATTTATACCATATGTCTCATATTTGCAATCATACCAAACATAAATGTGTACATACCTTCAACAAAGGACATTTTCTAGAATTATCACTTACGCTCTGTATACAATAAAATGAGTTTATGAATTGTGGTATATTTGTATTCTGTGGAAGTGAAAACAAACAAAATACAACTATGCACATAAATTTGTATAAAATTCACAAAGATTTTGATGAAATAAGCCAGAGGCAAAAAACATGCATATCTTATAATTCCAGTAATATAATATCAAGGACAAGCAAAATCTATCTGTCGTTTCAGGTAAGAATGTGGTTGTCATCGGAGTTAATTGCCTAAAGGGATCATGGGGTCGGGCAGATTGTGATTTACTGTGATTCTATGTCCTGGTGTTTGAGAATTTTTCCAAATTCTTGTTATGCTTCAATAAAAAAAGTTACAAAGATAAAGAACTAAAAACTAAAAGTACATTGTAAGTGACCAAAACTATTTGTCTCATTCTTTTAAATGTTACACTAGAGAGGCAAATGTGATTACATTGGTAAGTAGCAGCTATATAAATTACTGACAGATTCATTGGTAATATTATAGTCAACTAATTGCAAACCTAGTATAAAGTTTTTTCTTTAAATGCTGACAAGAGAGAAATGGGATTATGGAGTAACTAGTAAATAGCTGAGCTTATGGGGAGGCTGAAAGGCATGAATGTCTTTGGCTAATAACCGATTCATGGGCACCAGGTCTATGATGAAGCTGCTACCTCCTCAGCTACAAAATAATGCACATTTCACAAAACCCTCTCTTGGAGTTTAATCCCCAAGTCATGGATAGTATAGTATCCTATTCACTGGATAATCATTTACAAAAGATTTTTCTATCTAATAATATCCAGAAGTGATCTGGGTCTTTAGGAAGGCCCCGTCACAATGTCAAAATTTTAATTCTTCCCATAATAAAAAAACTCATTAATATTAGGGCAGTAAGAATGCCAACTAGAAATTGTACATCTTTCTGAGCACAGTGGCTCATGCCTGTAATCCCAGCACTTTGCGGGGCCCAGGTGAGCAGATCACTTGAATTCAAGAGTTCAAGACCAGCCCGTACAACATAGCAAGACCCCATCTCTACTGAAAGTACAAAAATTTGCTGGGCGTATTACATGTGCCTGTAGCTCCAGCTACTTGGCAGGCTGAGGATCGCTTGAGCCTGACAGGTCGAGGCTGCTGTGAGCCGTGATTGTGCCACTGCATTCAGCATGGGTGACAGAGTGAGATCCTGTCTAAAAAAAAAAAAAAAATCTTGTTATCATGATACTAGTTGGTTATTTTGCAGATTTGTTTATGTGGTTGCTTCATAGTGTCACTGGTCTGTGTACTTCAGTGTGTTTTTGTAGTGACTGGTAACAGTTTTTCCTGTCCATATTTAGTGCTTCCTTCAGGAGCTCTGATAAGGCAGGTCTGGTGGTAATAAATTCCTTCAGCATTTGCTTGTCTGAAAAGGATCTTATTTCTCCTTTGCTTATGAAGCTTAGTTTGGCCATATGTGAAATTCTAGGTTGAAAATTCTTTCTTTAAGAATGTTGAATATTGGCCCCCCATCTCTTCTAGTTTATAGGGTTTCCCCCGAGAGGTCCTCTGTAGTCTGATGGGTTTTCATTTGTAGGTGACCTGGCCTTTCTCTCTGGCTGCCATTTTTTCTTTCATGTTGACCTTGGAGAATCTGATGATTATGTGTCTTGGGGATGATCTTCTCATGGAGCGTCTTACTGGGGTTTGTTGCATTTTCTGAAGTTGAATGTTGGCTTGTCTTGCTAGATGGGGAGGATGTCCTTGATGGTATCCTGAAGTATATTTTCCAAATCGCTTCCATTCTCCCTGTCTCATTCAAGTACCTCAATTAGTTGTAGATTCCATCTCTTTACATAATCCCATATTTTCCAAACGTTTTGTTCATTCTGTTTTATTCTTCTCTCTCTATTCTTGTCTGCCTGTCTTATTTCAGACAGAGAGTCTTCAACCTCTAATATTCTTGGTCTAGTCTGCTATTAATACTGTGATTGCACTATGAAGTTCTTGTAGTGTGTCTTTCAGCTCTATCAGGTTGGTCATGTTCCTCTGTATTGCACCTATTTTGGCTTTTAGTTCCTCCATTGTTTTATCATGATTCTTCGCTTTTTTGCATTGGGTTACAACAGATACCTTTAGCTCAGCAAAGTTTGTTTTTATCCACATTCTGAAGCCTGCTTCTGTCATTTCAGCCATCTCAGCCTCAGTCCAGTTCTGAGCCCTTGCTGGAAAGGTGTTGTGGTCATTTGGAGGAAAGGAGCCACTCTGGCTTTAAAGGTCAACATTGCTAATCATTAGAGAAATGCATATCAAAACCATAATAAAATACCATCTCATACCAGTCACAATGACGATTATTGAAAAGTCAAGAAACACCATATGCTGCTGTGGTCTGAAGAAAAAGGAATGCTTTTACACTGTTGATGGGAGTGTAAATTAGTTCAACCATTGTGGAAGACAATATAGTGATTCCTCAAAGACCTAGAAGCAGAAATGCCGTTCAATCAAGCAATCTCATTACTGGGTATATACCCAAAAGAATATAAGTTATTCTTACATTCTTATTCAAATGCCCATCAATAATAGACTGGATAAAGAAAATATGGTACATATACACCACAGAATACTATGCAGCAATGAAAAGGAATGGGATTGTGTCCTTTGCAGAAACATGGATGGAGCTGGAGGCCATTATCCTTAGCAAACTAATTCAGAAACAGAAAACAAAATAAGTGTTCTCACTTATAAGTGGGAGCTGAATGATGAGAACACATGGACACATGACAAGAAAAACCACAAACTAGGGCTTGTCAGAGGATGAGGCTGGGAGGAGGAAGAGCATCAGGAGGAATAGCTAATGCATGCTGGGCTTAATACCTGGTTGATGGGATGATCTGTACAGCAAACCACCATGGCACATGTTTACCTATGTAATAAACATGCATATCCTGCACATGTATCCCTGAACTTAAAATAAACATTGGAAAGAAAAAAGAGAAAAAAAGGAGAAATTATACATCTTTATAATTGAGATAGAAAGTAAATTATCATTAATCAATGCACCTTAATACAAAAATACTGAATTATAAATAAGAAAAATATACTTACAAAAAATTTTATAATAATATAGAAAATGTCTACTTATTTACAGTATTCACTGTAAATAAATCTGGAGTTTCTTTCAGATTCAGTACTTAAGCTCCTTGATAACTACTTCATCTGCACCTGCAATTTACTGTAACTAACTTGCCTTGTGATATAAAATATGTTTGCTCTTATTTTATCATATATACATATTTTTTGAGTTGGAGTCTCGCTTTGCTGCCCAGGCTGGAGTGCAGTGGTGAGATCTCGGCTTACTGCAACCTCTGCTTCCTGGGTTCAAGTGATTTTCCTGCCTCAGCCTCCCAAGTAGCTGGAATTACAGCTGCATACCACAACACCTGGCTAATTTTTGTATTTTTTTAAATAGAGATGGGGTTTCACCATGTTGGCCAGGTTAGTCTCAAACTCCAGACCTCAAGTGGTCCACCTGCCTTGGCCTCCCAAAGTGCTGAGAATACAGGCGTGAGCCATTGCACCTGGCCTATTTTACTATAATTGTCCTGCCATTTTAGGAACAATTTTACATTCTGACTTGCCCTTGATTTGTGTGTTTTTCTGTCTAATATATTTCAGCTCAATTAGGAAAGTACCCTCTAAGCTAAATATCAACAGGGCTGTTATTAGAGGTGACTAGAAGAGCAAACAAATTAGGACTCAGAGTTTTGGGACAATAGAGAATAAATGTCCCTTGAGCAAGTAATTCCTTAATACTTAACAAAACTCGTTTACCCTAGAAGACACATCAAAAAAATGACAAGTTGATGACTGAACTAAGTTTCTTGGTCTATGAAAATGAGTGTTCTAGCTGAGTGGTGAAAGAATTTGTGGCAATATAAAAAGGAGGAAGGAAATTCCAGGGTTGTGGAAACAATTGTCAGGGAAAGTAGAGCGATATCAATCCCTGAAAATAGTAGTGAATATGGATTTCTTATTTCAGTCTGTTGAAAAGTGAATGGGAATTGAATAAGATGACGATAATGTATGTATCATTCCTTCGAGAATCAGCTTCTGATGAAAATAGAAGAGAAGGTATTTAGCATATTAAGGGGTATTTATATTGAGAGACAATAAAGGAAGTAAGGAAAACACTAAATATTCTAGCAGAAACATTGGAAAGCACTGTAAAAGGATAAATTGATGGAATAGTCTAAACAATTGTAAATAATAAGACTCAGCTAACTAATTGTTATTTTCAAATAGGAGGTCATTTATAGTTATTTACTACTCAAAAGGGTCTGGACTTTGAAACAAGACTGTTAAGAGCATCTTTTGTACACCTACTATTGTCTCTCTCTGTACCTTTTATTATTCCATAGAGACACATTTGTGAACAACTTATTGCACTAAATTTACCATATCTCAGGCTTATTACTGGTAGTGTTGTATGCATATCTCATTATATTATTTCTTGTAAGTTAAAAGAATGTAGATTCATGATTCTGTCTGTCTGAGACATTAGATTTTTAATTGAAAATGATCCATCATTATCTTCAGTGCTATATGAAAAAGTATTGACAAGAGCTATTTGCATGAGAACATCATAGGTGCTTGAAAGTAAAAGTCAGTGAGATCACTCTAAGTTAATTTAAATGTTTTCTCATCTCCTTCACACACTGCAAATATCTATATAAATATAATTGCTAACCCTTTTTTATATTGAAGTTTGAAAACGTAGAGCAGCATCAGAAAGATGTAGAATAGATGGAACAGGTTTGGTTATCACCTCTGCAGTATATGAGCTCTTTAACTGAGGGAAATGTAACCAACCTTTTTGAGCCTATTTTTTCACATGTAAAATGGGTTTATAAATATTTTCTTGCAAGTATTTTTTGTGAAGTAGAGATTACATACATGTAATATACACAGTATGTGTGTGTATTTGTGTATATGCATATGTAATGCTTAGCCTGGCAAAAATTGGTGTTCGATAAAGCAGTTCTCATGATTTTTGTTAATCTGAGAAAAGGTAAAAAACAGTATTTCAAATCATAAATGGTTCAATGAATTACTCCATCTTTGAGGTAAAATTTGGCAGATGTCTCAATTTGTATTTCAACTTATATGAAATAATATACTTTGAATTCCTAACAAATTATTTTGAAATGCAAATCGCAATTGTTAGCTGACTCCAAATCTAATTTTAAATTTATTTTGCTAAGGTAATTCGACTGCAGATCAATTGTTTTCTTCTAAAGATAACCAAAATATATTTTCCTCAGAAAGTCACAAATGATTCATTTTACTCTTGCATAATTTTTTCAGTTGTAATGATGCTGCCTTATTAATAAGATATGATTATTTGATAGAGTATCAATTTACTATTAAAGCATTGGGAAATTTGACTTAATTTATAGTTTAGTAGCTCTTTGAATGTTGGCTTCCCAGACACTGTCTTCCTAATCATTGTCTTATTTGACTCTTACTCATCTAGTGCTAGACTAAGTTTTTCACACTATAATGTAAGTAGAAAAAGAAACACTTTAGTATTTGTGGCCACTTATGTCCTACCCATATTTTTATGTCTAAAAAATATCCATACCTCTTTATTTTCATATTGGGATACAATTATCTCCATATGTCATTTTTCTCAAGTAATGGTAGGGATATATTAATATACTTTTAAACTATTAAATGATAAATATTGTATTATTTCTTTAGAAAATAAATATAAAAAGTAATTCTGACTTGAAAACACTCATTTAGATCAAGAACACTTTCATCTCTGTACAGGCAATGGCAGAACTGCTATTCCTTACATGCATAAGTTAAACCATAGAGGAGATATAGTCAATACAAATATGAAAGCAAGATTTGTGTGATCAAGTGGAATTAAGATTGCAGCTAAAGATGGTAAAGTTATGTTTCATGTAGCATCTTCCTCCAAGAACTCATAACTTGAAAAACTAATCTTTGATGGAGAGTGAGAACCAAAAAAGCACACCAGAAGCAATTAACAAAAAAGGCAATCACCTGCATAGGCAGAAATATCCAGGTGTTCCCAAGATTTAGATTTTTGCAAACACATGTGGCACCTAGCTAAACCCTGAAGAGAAGTGCTAAAAAGAGGCAAAGGGAGAAAAGAGTGAGTGAGGGCAAGTGGAAGTGATAAAAGTGCTCACAAGTAAAAGACAAGCTCCAACTTAGGAAGAAAATTAAGAGTGGATACCAACGAGTAATGATATCACACTCTGGGGTGTAGAGAAAAAACTTTCCATTCTAGTGAAATTCCCCTCAATAAAAATCTATATAACATCAGATACAGAAATCATTACTGGGGTTAGCTATTTTTGTGAAAATTTGAATTTAGTTTTTGGTTTGCAGTAAGATGACATTTAGCCGAGCAAATACTGAAGAGATAACTTAAAAAAGAGAAATATCTATTAGAAAGCAAGCTTCATATAATTTAAAAAAAAAAGCAGGAGGACACCAACATAAAAATTTAGCCATGAGTAGTAAATTAATATTGTTTTTTTCTTGTAAACTGAAATAAAATGAACATCATAATGAAAAAGGTATAGTATATAAATTGTATATGTCTCATAAAGAAGATAGACTTGAACTACAAAACTATGGGTATAAAAGATTTTTACTTCACATTAAATCTTGGAGGAAAAGGAGAAAAGGAGGAAGAAGAGTTGACTGGTAAAGTTCATTATAGCTAATAGTAGGGAACCGATATACCGTATCCAAATTTGGGGGACAGAGATGAGAACCTTACATACAAAAGTAAGTATAAAAATTTGAGCATTTGAACAAAAGTATAAAACTTAAATAATAAAAAGTGATAGAAAAAAATAAAATAGAAATGAAACGACCACAAGAGAACTGAAGCCAAACATATTGATAATATTTAAAAAGTTAGAGAGGCTTACTCACCCTATCCAGAACACTCGAGACAAACCTAAAACAATGAAATCCAGAAAGCCTAAACGTAAAAACATGACAATGATGAACTATGGAGAAGTAGGAAGAGAGTGAAGAATAAAATATTAGTGTCTAGCATGATTACTTTCAGAATAAAATCATAATAGATTCTAGTTCACTTGATAATATTAAAAGCTTTAATACTCAAAGAAAACACCAGATATTAATGTCTATAGCCTCAATAATGCAACAAAAATCTTCATGAGGAAGAAAATACAGAGCTGCAAGAAAAAATAAAAATAAGTTTGTAAGAGAAAATAAAACTAAAAAATGCTTTAGAGAAAAATACACTAAAATGAAGAATCTGAAACACATATTCTCAATCCAGGACAAATAAAATCAACAAAAATTAGTAAAGATATAGAAAATGAAAAGAGCTTGATTAAGAAGGTAATAAACACACACACAGTCTTTTCAAATAAAAATAGAATATTCACAAAATTTGTTGTAGTTGACTACAAGGAAAAACTTGACACATTACAAGAAAATGAATAATACAAATGTATTAATCAGAAATCACATATAAGTAGAAATTAATGACAAAATTTAAAAAATACTTTGCATTTAATAATATTAAAATATTTTAAATACTCTGATCAAACAGGAAATATAAAAGAAACATATACAATCTCAAAAAACACAATAAAACCTATTGTCTAGATTTATCATATATTGGAGGAATTTTTTATCATTAAAATCAGTATCAACTTCAGCTGATAACTTCAGCAATGTTGCAGGCTATAAAATCAATGTACAAAAAGCACTAGCATTTGTATACACCAACAACAACTAAACTGAGAGCTAAATCAGAAAGGAAATCCCATTCACAATTGCCACACACACACACACACACACACACACTACCCAGGACTACAGCTAACCAGGAAGGTGAAAGATCTCTACAATGAGAATTACAAAACACTGCTCAAAGAAATCAGAGAAGACACAAACAAATGGAAAAACATCCCATGCTCATTAATAGGAAAAATCAATGTCATTAAAATGGCTATACTGCCCAAAGTGATTTACAGATTCAATGCTATTCCTATCAAACCACCAATGATATTCTTCACAGAACTAGAAAAAATATTTTAAAATTTATATGGAACCAAAAAAGAGCCCAAATACGCATGGCATTGGTTTAGGCAGTGATTTATTCGATATGACCACAAAAGCACAGGCAACAAAAACAAAAATAGACAAATGGGATTACATCAAACTAAACAGCATCAGCACAGCAAAGGAAAAAAATCAGTAGAATGAAGAGACAACCCACAGATTGGGAAAAAAAATTACATATAACTCATCTCATGAGGAGTTAATATCTAAAATATATAAGAGACTCAAATTACTCAATAACAAGAAAGCAAATACCCTATTTAAAAATAAGCAAAGTGATCTCATTGTTCAATTCCCACCTATGAGTGAGAATATGCGGTGTTTGGTTTTTTGTTCTTGCGATAGTTTACTGAGAATGATGGTTTCCAGTTTCATCCATGTCCCTACAAAGGACATGAACTCATCATTTTTTATGGCTGCATAGTATTCCATGGTGTATATGTGCCACATTTTCTTAATCCAGTCTATCATTGTTGGACATTTGGGTTGGTTCCAAGTCTTTGCTATTGTGAATAATGCCGCAATAAACATACGTGTGCATGTGTCTTTATAGCAGCATGATTTATAGTCCTTTGGGTATATACCCAGTAATGGGATGGCTGGGTCAAATGGTATTTCTAGTTCTAGATCCCTGAGGAATCGCTCGACTGTTGTGGGGTGGGGGGAGGGGGGAGGGATAGCATTGGGAGATATACCTAATGCTAGATGACGAGTTAGTGGGTGCAGCACACCAGAATGGCACATGTATACATATGTAACTAACCTGCACAATGTGCACATGTACCCTAAAACTTAAAGTATAATAAAAAAAAAAATTTAAAAAAAAAAAAAAAAAAAAAAGACCAAAAAAAAAAAAAAAAAAAAAAAAAAAAAAAAAATAAGCAAAGTACATGAATAGACGGTTCTCAAGAAAAGACATACAAATGGCAAATAGATATATAAAAAATGCTTAAGTACAAAAATTATCAGGGAAATGCAATTTATAAAAACAATAATGACACCTGTTAGAATGCCTATTACCAAAAAGATGAAAGATGGCAAGTGTTGGCAAGGATGTGAAGCAAAGGGAACCCTTGCACTCTGTTGATGAGAGTGTGTCATTACAGCCATTTTGGAAAACATTATGAAGATTTCTCAAACAAATAGAAATGAATTACCATATGATCCAGCAATCCCACTTCTGGGTATATATCCCAACAAAATGAAATCAGTATGCTGAAGAGATTTGTGCACTCCCATGTCCATTGCAGCGTTATTGACAATAGCCAAGATACAGAAACAACTTAAGTGTTCAATATGGATGAAGGGCTAAATACACACACACACACACACACACGCACACACACACACACAAAATGGAACATTATTCAGCCCAAAAAGGAAAGGAAATTCTGTCATTTGCATCAACATAAATGAATCTAGAGGACATTACACTAAGTAAAATAAGACAGGCACAGAAAGACAAATACCACATGGTCTCACTTGTATCTGGAATATAAAAAAGTTGAACTCATAGAAGTTGAGAGTAGAATGATGGTTACCAGGGGTAGGGGGAGTGGGGTGAAAAGCAAAAGGGAGACATTGGTAAATGGGTACAAAGTTTTAGTTAGACTGGAGGAATAAGTACTGCTGATCGATTGCACAGCATGGTGACTATAGTTAATAATAATGTATATTTGAAAAATGTGAAGGGAATGGATTTTAAGTTTTCTCACCACAAATGAGTATGTGAGGTGATAGATGTGTTAATTAGCTTGATTTGATCATTCCACAATGTACACATGTATATAGACATCACAGTGTATGTGATGTACACTATCATTTTTACTTATTGTCAATTAAATATAAAATTCTAAAAAATGAAATAAATCATATAACCATCTTAAGAAAATCTGAAAAAGCCTTAAACAGACAATTCCTGTAAAAAGCACTTAAATACTTCCTTGACACAGTAGATGTAGACGTAGATGTAGATTAGATAGAGATGTAGACCTCCAGCAAACAAGAGTTCTGATTTAATTGTAACACACCAGCAGCTTCTTCATTACTTTTTCTGTTATTTTCCTTTGTCTGGAACTAGACAAGGAAGGCCACCATCTCTATGACAATTCAACACCATTGTAGAGAACTTAGCCAATGTGATTAGGCACCAGAAATGGAGTATAAAAATTGTAAAGGAAGAAGTAATGTCACCTTTGATGTAAATGGTATAAACATGCACATAAATGTGCCAATAAAACTCAACAAAATTGGCAGATTTATGGGAAAAATTAAGGGAATCTAGTAAATTCACTAGAGATGTAAATAATTTTCAAAAGATCAGTATCTTTTTATGCACATTCAAAAATAAATATATAAGGAAAGAAAATGACCCACTGAAGATAGAATAGAGATAAATAAAAGAACCACATATAAATTTAACAAGAAACAGCTTTAACAACCAAAAATCTTAAAAATATTCCTGAAAAAAAGGTGGTCTTGAACAAATGTCAACACATACCAAGAAAAACTCAACATATTAAATGTAATTTTTCCTAAATTAATTTAAAATTGTTAGAATTTCAATTAAAATACCATGCATTTTTATGGAAAAAAAGTAAAACAATGTATAGACAAATTGATTACAGAATACATTTGGAAGTACAAATAAGTGCTTTATTCAATTGAAATTGGAGTGTGTTAATTCTAAGAAGACTATAAAAGTTTAGTTTGTAAATTTTAATCCCCAGGACAACAAATTAGTGTGAAAAGACTAGTGTAAATAAATGAATAAATAATCTTGAAACTAGATAAATTATAGTGAAATGCTTTGTACACATGTTTAAATAACCCAAACAGAAGGCAGAAAAAGGAAGGGAAAAAAGAGAGATAAAAAGCAGAGGGAACTAACAGAAGGTAAATAAGAAAAAATAGACTGAAATCCAAATATATCATTCATTACATTAAATGTAAGTGGTCTTAAAACACTAATAAAAGAGACTAGATTTGGATAATGTATTAAAAGGTAATAACCCAACGTCATCTAAAGTAAACCCACTTTAAGAACAATGATATAGATAGGCTACAATTAGAAACATGGAAAAAAGTTATACCATGCAAAAACAAATCAGTAGTAAGCTGGAGACAAAACAGAGGTTAGAACAAAGAAAACTAACAAAACAAAAAGAGATAGTATATAAAGATAAAATGATCAATTCACCTAAAAGACACAACAATCTCAAACGGGGATATGTCTAACGAAGTGTTTTATAAATGGAAAAATCTGACAGAAGAGAAAGAAGAAACATACAGATTCACAATAGAGAACTTCAACATTTATCTGTAAATGATAAATGGATAGAAAACCGCAAGAATTTAGAACAACATTATCAAGCAACTGGATCTAATGGATTTTTATAGAACATTCTACTCAAACACATGAATGTCATATTTTTTTCAAGTATATGGGGAACATTCACCAAAACAGACATATTGTAAAGGAAACTTTAACAAATTTGAGTGATTCAAATTAATGTAGTATATTATTTATGTACATAGTGTAATTAAACTAGAAATCAATAAGAGAGACGGGAAATATCCAAATTCTTAGATATTAAATAGCACATTTCTAAATAATCTAATAAATCCACAATAAAACACAAATACATAGAAAGATACTCAATATTTTACAGGTGTTCTTGCCATTATTATAAGGCAAATCTATTAATGAAACCATCAATACATCCATCAGAGCAAACATTAATGTCATTCTACCAAGAAAGGAAGATGTAAAACTGTTTTTATTCCCTGAGGACATCATTTTGTAGAATATCCTAACAAATCTGCATTAAAAACTACTAGAACTAATAAAGAAGTTTAGCAAGGTTGTAAGATGTAAGATCAATAAATTGTATTTTTATGTACTAACAACAAATAATTAAATATGAAATTATGAAAATAATTTATTTTATAATATAAAAATATAGAATACTTAGGAATACATTTAATAAAATAACTTCAAGACATATTCAACTAAAACTACAAAGTATTGGTGAGATAATTGTTCCAAATAAATGAAGGCCATTCCATTTTCATTGATTGGAAGACTCAATATTATAAAGACGGCAATTCACCCCAAAATTGATCTATAGATTCAATTCAGTGTCAAAATCCAAGCAGAATTTTTTTGTTGTTAAATTTCATAAACTCACCTAAAATTTACCTGAAGATGTAAAGGCCTTTAAGTAGCCAGAAAAACTCGGAAAAAAAAGTAATGCTAGAGGACTTATATTACTTGATTTTAAAACTCACTATAAAGTTACAGTAATCAGTAGGGTATGGTATTGGTATAACTATAAGTATCTGGATCAATAGAACAAATTGAATATCAATCCAGAAATAAACTTTTCCATTTATGATAAATTAATTTTCAAAACAAAGTTAAGATGTTTGCTGTGGAAAGGATAATGTTTGCAAAAAATTGTGCAAGGACATTGGATATCAGTTTTAAGTTGAGGTACATTTTTTATTGTCAACCCAAAACTTCAAAATGGTGTTTTATTAATATAAAAGGTATAAGAATAGGCATACCTGACTCCCAAACTAGAAATGTGGCTAATCAACCTCACAGGCATGAAATAAAGATGGCTGTGTGAGCACTTGTACTTCATCAATGACAACAGTGTTAATTCCCAGTGCCTTTACTCTTAGAAACATCTGTTAGATTTTGGCCAGTGTTACAAACGGACAGAGGAAAATTATGCATAGTACTGTAGCTGGAGTCCTGACAAGATCGGGATTAGCAATATGCTGCAATAATTTTTGTAAGTATACATGCAAATACATGTATCTCTCATGCACAAGCACACAAAGATATACATGCAGTATTTTGAATCAGATAGCTATGGGTATTGATTCAATTTATCTCATTTATTAGCTGTAATTTACAATGAACTGATAGGAAATACAATCCTTCCCATTGTTGTGAATTTTAAATTAGTTGATACATGTCAACCACTTCCCACAATCAACACGTGAACAAGCATGTTTGGATATGCACACTCACACATGCACACAGGCACAATCCTAAACAGCATACCCTTTTCTAGGGAAGAAAAATTAAGTATTTTCAATTTAAAAGGTAAGAGGGGCTATCTGTGTTATATTTCAAGAATTCAAGGTCTATTGTTGGTGTCTGTCATTGACAGGCAATAAATCAGAAAAATAACAACCATGACAACCTCATTTGTAATTGGGACAATCAAATTTTCACTTTCATGAATATGGTTAGAGGCTGATGCACAGTAAGATTAACTCCTCCTTGATGCTTCTCACCTCAAGGAAGTCGGGATAAAACCTCCTTAATCTTGAAATCATGTGTATTTATATGATTCATACTCTGTTCTGGATTTCCAACCCAGAAATGGGTCACCACAGAGTGTGTGAATATAAGATTGTGGCAGTAATTGTCATGATCTGGAAATTCATGCTTCAGTGATACTTTCATATACCATACTCTTAATGAAATTGTAGAAATACATAGGAATTCATTTACACAGTCATTCAGGTTTCATTAAGACTAAAGATATTCAGTTTTAAAGTTGTGTGAAGTTTTTAGGACAAAGGCCTAAAACCCAGACTTTCTAGATAGGAAAACAAATCTAAATAACCAATGGGGATGAAAAAATTACTTACTTGCAATGTTGTGAGGCTCCACAAAAATTATGCTTTCTACAGCCATGTGCAGATTATGTGGTAGAGGATGTTTCAAGTTTATATCTGTTTATTAATCTAATTTGATAACTTCAATTTTCTTAATAGACTTATTTTTAATCTTTTTAAAATAACACAGTTTAGAAAATTTTGCACAAGAAATACAAAAAAGCTAATTTTGTGTTGGGCCCAAATGAATATCTGAGAGTCATTATACTAGAGAGCAGAGAATGTTGGGTGAAGTAACTGGGAAAATTACATAAAAAAAAAATAGCCAACCAACCAACCACTGAAATTCATACCTGTGGTTAATATTTAAAAAGATCTTACCCTTTGGATATCATAACACATACACATATAATTTTCATAGATTTGACAAGGACTATACTGTAGTATTCCTCAACTAACATTCACAAATCAATGAGTTATGCTATGTCACTTTATCATTTTTACAGTGCTTTAACATATCGCACTATGTTTTACACATTCTATCGATAATGGTAAGTGAAGTTCATGGAATTAGGGGAAAGAATTCCACTGCCAGAGCGTAAAGAAGCTTGTCTCAAATCCAGCTTCCCTAATTCTTTTTACTATGCCTATGGTGCTTCATGCAGCTATTAGTATGAAAATAAGATTTATTGACAAGCATTAAAATTATTAATGGTCATAGAAATAGTACCATCAACATCCTAAAAACAGTAGCGTAAGCCTTGGAATAGCTGTTCTCCTGTTCTCCTGTTAACACTAGCTACATTATCACAAGTGTATTTCTAAATATTATAAATTATGAATTTGTCTACAGCTTCCTTCTGGAGGAAATAACCTCAACATGTGCGCTGAGAGGAATCCATAAATCAGTCACTGCAGCAAATGATTGTTTTCTACTTTCTAATCAACACTACCTAAATATCCACCCTCATTTTTCTTATACTATAATTGTACAGAATCATTACTCTTTTTTTAATTCTTAGCCCGTTGAAAGAAAGATTTATATTTTCTTGCCATACACCTTGATACTGATATTATTTCCCAGGAAAAATGATATTTTAGCGTGGCTATAATGCTCTGCATGGCACTAATATTACAGAGTCTATCTGTAAAATGCCTATGTGATAAACAGGATAATTCCATTTAAATAAGAATAGTGTGGGAGACATAAACCAGGGGATAGATTCGACGAGACATCTTACTCTTCTGCGAGGACTGTAGATAACACCTTATGCCTGGTAACTTATGGAAGAAAAGCACTTAAATATTACTAAGGCTGAGAAATAAGGAAGGGGCTCATTGAACATTGATCATGGACCAGTACGTATCTCATACACTTTGCTTATATGTTATAATGTTTATGAAACTGGCCCAATTGTCCTGTAGAACTGATGTTTATGGTTTCTTTTGAAAAAATAAAAATAAAAAGTTGACCCTCCCAGTCTTAAAACTGAAGAAACTTACACTTTTCTTATCTGAGTTCCTTTCTCAGGAAACCAACTATCAGCCCTCCAAGATAGTTTCAAAGAACTGCAACTCACCAGATAACTGCACCTGGACAATGAGATGCCAGACCCAGACCCCTTGCCAATTATGGTTGCCTAAGTAACCTGCTGCTGCCTGTGGACCACCTTCTCTTCTTAATCCTCTCCTAATTCCTATTTTTCCATACTTAGTTACGTTTCTTCCCTTATTTTTCTACCTCTGATTTTAGTCCATTGAGAAGATGGATTTTTGAGTGATGTCCCATTCTCCTTGGCTGCAGCATCCAAATAAAGCCCCTTTCCCTGGCAATACTCATTGTTTCAGTGATTGGCTTTCTGTGAAGCAAGCAACAGGACCTAGACTGAACTCTTGATGTTTCAGTAACATTTAGTTACACTCCTGGCAAATATGGTATGTAAGTTATATAGATTGTAAAATAGAAAGATAGAATCTGGACTGGGATTTACATAATTATGGTATTATTGTTACTTTACAAAACCATGCAAAGTAACAGACTAGAATAGAACACAACCCACAGATTTATCATTTCATAAAGGTAGAACCCGAGACCAAGTGAGTTTGAATGACTTACCCGATGTCATACAAGCAAGCAGAGGAGAAATATAGACTCCTATCCCTGGATGATTTAAATTATGGTCTATCTGGCTTGATGTAATGGGCTTCAAGTGTTTCATTCATACAGATTACACCCTAGTTTATGCAAAAAATAGGACTGATAAGCTACTTTAGGCTATAGTCTAAACTTTAGATAAGTACATTCAATCAGGAAATATTTAGAGTACCTCTATTGGCAAGACATTGAGTGCTGAGGATATATAGGTGATTTACAACAGCAAAATCTAATTTCTATCCTCATTGAACTTCAACTCTAGTTGAACTCTCTTGCCCACTCCTGTAAGAGTGCATGAAATTCCTCCATACAAGACATTTTCCATGGGTTTGAAGAGGCTGCTGCTCAAGCGATCCAGGCTGAAAATATTCCAGAACATCTTCTCCATACTCACTTCTCCACATGCAGTAAATAACACCAACATTAGCTAATTTTTACTGGGCTTGTGTAAGTGCTCTGCTCTTGTGCTTTAGATGTACTGACACATTAAATTGCCAGAGCTTCCTGTTTTTTTTTACATTTCAGCAATCAGAGGCACAAAGGGTTTGAATAATGACCCTAAACTGCCAACCTCTGGAAGTTGTGGAACCAGGCAATCCAAAGCCTTCTGGCTCCAGCATCACCCTTGTGGCCACTAAGTGGTGTCACCAGCAGCTGCTCTGGGCTGCTCCTAATGTCTTATCCTGAACACAACTTGAACAGCCTGGAGTGCCCTTTCTGTGCTGTGTCCACATGTGTGAACCTTTCCCTTCATGCAAGGCCAATGTCAGGTCTAACACCCCCAAGAAATACCATCACAGTTCTCAACACACATTTGGTGCTTATGCCTTATTACATTCTTCATCAGCATGCAAAATGATTATCTCTGCCATAGTGCATTTATTTTACTTTGACTGTGTACGATGGCCTTTAGCAGATCATTTAGTGTTCACGGTGCCCCTGCAAAGTGTATATTATGGTCTCCATTAAACAGATAAAAACATTCAGTACAGTTTTGTGATTTGCCCAAGGTCACAAATGTCTTGTATTGGGCTAGGAATCAGAGCCATGCAATCTCTAAACTCAATGCATTTTCATTACTAAACTTCCAAGTACATTCAATCAGGAAATATTATGGTTATACTTCTTCTGACATTGAAAGATCCTGCCAATGACTTCACCATTGGCACCAGCAGAAAAGGAGGAAACAAACAAAAAAGCCTATATTATGGTATCTATACTGGTTTTCTATTGCTGCTGTAGCAAATTACCACAAATTTGGGTATAACAACACAAATTGGGCCAGGAGTGGTGGCTCACGCCTGTAATTCCAGCACTTTGGGAGACTGAGGCAGGCGGATTATGAGGTCAGGAGATCAAGACCATCCTGACCAACATGGTGAAACCCTGTCTCTAGTAAAAATACAAAAATTAGCCTGTAGGCCCAGCTATTTGGGAGGCTGAGGCAGGAGAATCAGTTGAACCTGGGAGGTAGAGGTTGCAGTGAGATGAGATCATGGGCCACTGTACTCCAGCCTGGTGACACAGCGAGACTGTCTCAAAAAAAAAAAATTAATTATCTCAACAATTCTAGAGAGCAGAAGCCTGAAACAGATCTCACTGGGCTAAAATCAAGATGTTAGAAGGGCAGCATTGCTTTTGCAAAACAAACAAAATGTTTCCTTGTCTTTTCCAGCTCCTAGAAGGTGCCCTCATTCCTTGGCTCCTGCCCCTCTTCCGTTTTCTAAGCCAGTAACAGCCAGTAGGGCCTTTCGCATGCTGCATCATCACACTCTCTTATGTCTTTCTTTTACTTATAAAACCCTTGAGATTACATTGGGTTCATACATAATCAGAGACAATATCGCCATTTCGGGGTCATCTGAAGAGAAACCTTAATTCCACCTGCATTATTATTTCCCCCTTGCCATGCAAACTAGCATGTTTACAGATTCTGGAGATTAGGATATAGACATACTGAGGAGGCATTATTCTGTCTACCACAGTGTTGTAAGCCCAATTCATTCATTTAACATATCAAAATTGCCTACCATATGCCAAGAACTGTGCTAGGTGTGAGAAATCATCAGATGAAGAACGGGAATATAAAGGGAGGGAATCATGGAAAGATTCCTATAAGATGTGACCTTTGGCTTCAGTTTAAAGAAATAAGCAGTGATCAGTCAGTATGATATATGGCAATTGGGTTCTAAGGCAAAACAGAGACAGAGTTGACTAAAAAGAAGAGCATTTTCATTTAATTTGTATGCTTCATTTGCTTACATTCTAGTTGCTATTTGTTATTTTTTGGAAAAATTCAGCTCTGGCATCCGAGTTTAAAGCAACACCATGTGCTTCCCAGTCTAGGAGATCAAACTATGCTATTCAATCCTACTCTTTTTTTTTTTTATTACACTTTAACTTTTAGGGTACCTGTGTACAATGTGCAGGTTAGTTACATATGTATACATGTGCCATGCTGGTGTGCTGCACCCATTAACTCATCATTTAGTGTTAGGTGTATCACCTAGTGCTATCCCTCCCCCCTCCCCCCACCCCACAACAGTACCCAGAGTGTGATGTTCCCCTTCCTGTGTCCTTGTGTTCTCGTTGTTCAATTCCCATCTATGAGTGAGAACATGCGGTGTTTGGTTTTTGTTCTTGTGATAGTTTACTGAGAATGATGATTTCCAATTTCATCCATGTCCCTACAAAGGACATGAACTCATCCTTTTTTATGGCTGCATAGTATTCCATGGTGTATATGTACCACATTTTCTTAATCCAGTCTATCATTGTTGGACATTTGGGTTGGTTCCAAGTCTTTGCTATTGTGAATAGTGCCGCAATAAACATACGTGTGCATGTGTCTTTATAGCAGCATGATTTATAGTCCTTTGGGTATATACCCAGTAATGGGATGGCTGGGTCAAATGGTATTTCTAGTTCTAGATCCTTGAGGAATCGCCACACTGTCTTCCACAATGGTTGAACTAATTTACACTCCCACCAACAGTGTAAAAGCATTCCTATTTCTCCACATCCTCTCCAGCACCTGTTGTTTCCTGACTTTTTAATGATTGCCATTCTAACTGGTGTGAGATGGTATCTCATTGTGGTTTTCATTTGCATTTATCTGATGGCCAGTAATGATGAGCATTTTTTCATGTGTCTGTTGGCTGCATAAATGTCTTCTTTTGAGAAGTGTCTGTTCATATCCTTTGCCCACTTTTTGATGGGATTGTTTGTTTTTTTCTTGTAAATTTGTTTGAGTTCATTGTAGATTCTGATATTAGCCGTTTGTGAGATGAGTATGTTGCGAAAATTTTCTCCCATGTTGTAGGTTGCCTGTTCACTCTGATGGTAGTTTCTTTTGCTGTGCAGAAGCTCTTTAGTTTAATTAGATCCCATTTGTCAATTTTGGCTTTTGTTGCCATTGCTTTTGGTGTTTTAGACATGAAGTCCTTGCCCATGCCTATGTCCTGAATGGTAATGCCTAGGTTTTCTTCTATGGTTTTTGTGGTTTTAGGTCTAACATTTAAGTCTTTAATCCATCTTGAATTAATATTCAATCCTACTCTTTAATTTTACCTGATTTAAAACATTACATTTTTAGATGAAAAATATTCTCAGGAGAGGTATGCTGTGTATTTTTCAGGAAAGAATGTCCAGATGTTGTTTTTGGAGAAGAAGAACTACAAAGTTAGAGTAAATACTCTTATTTATAAGAAGAATGAACTCAGTGTGTGAGAAGGAGAATACAAATGCAACAGCCTCAAATTAGCAGTGGATGCCTGCTGGGCTCCTGCAACCGCTTTCCACGTGTGAGCAAACTCTCAAAGCTTGAGCTGTTGCTCAGGTTTTCCCTAGGGAAGCGTTGATGGTGTCCTGGGGGCACTGCACTGCAGTGATGGCCAGCAAGCCTTGTAAATACAAAGCATGGTACAGGATATGCATGATAAAATCACCTTGCTCAAATAAATGCAGCAGGAAAAATGGATTTCATCTTCTGATTCCTTTAGATTCCACCAGATGGCTAGCTGGTAATGACCCAGACGCCTCTGAGTAAACTCCCAGAAAGCCTGACAAATATGTTGCAAACTTAGCCACATTTAGAGTGGCTACGCCACATTTGCAACGCTCTCTTAACAGCATGACCTTCTTTAATAGTGATCACTTCCATTTTTAGGCCCTTTATGCATTACTTTTGTCATTTTATATTGCTTCTTTTTTTCTGATCCTTGCAAAAACCCTGCCAAGAAAGCAAGAAAATATGTTTCCCCCTCAGGACCTGGACAACATCAGATAGAATGTGTCACATAAATATGTATTCATAATGAAAGTTTTATAGGTATTAAAAATGAAAGCTCAAAATGGCTAGGTGATATTCCTCAATTCATATGAACATAGATCTCTTACCTTTTTTCTTGATATTATATTGAATATGTAAAGATATTTGAAATAGTTTATATATGAGTAATGAAACCAGCTCATCTTTTTCTCTGTTATCTTCTTTATTGCTTTAAATCTTACAAACACGTTTACCAACCAAAGATAAAGAACCAACTATATTGCTTTAAATTGTAAAAATATGTAAGTATCCACACATAGACATACAGGAGTTAGAATCCCAAAGGGAAATACTTTTTACCAGACATAGAGGAAACCAGAATCGACATAAAGCCATAAGGACACCCTGAGTGTCAAAAAGAGATCTCAGAGTTCTCTACAGTTTTATTACTGTTTTTAGATTTTCACTCATTCATAAGATTATATTGGTGGCAACCATTTAGTACATTTAATTATGCCCCCAATCTGTCACAGTTGAGATAAAAGTTGACCAACCTAGTATAATCAGAAAACTTATTCTTGGAGTTTGAAGCAAAAATTAGATTAAAATGTTTTTGGATGTGACTGGATCATGTTAGTGGTTATCTACAGGGCACAAAGTCCAGCCTTCAGAAAGAAAGTATAGAAAAAATAGATAAAACTCTTAGAGGATAGAAGGAGAAAAAAAAACACAGAGAGAGAATATTGATTAATTTTCTCTTAGTTGGTTCCAGAAATTTTCTCAGACCAAGTTGTACTTCAATCTTTTGGTTCCTTTAGTCACCACCCTCTTCTTTTTTGATTTTTCCAATTTGTGTTAACACTTGCCTGTATTGATCTCTTGCATTTGCAGCCACATGAATGTGAAATCCATAAGGGCAGAGAGTTTTGCTGGTTTTGTTCACTATCATGTCCCTTAATAGCTAAAATAATGCTTAGCACATAGAAATCTCTCAATAAGTAGGTTTTGCATGAATGAATGAATTAAATTAAATGAATGAAAGAACAAAAGAATATTAACTAAATAAAGCTAAGGGTCAGGAATTAAACATATCACAAACATGCTTGGAATCTTTTACTACATAATTGCCTGCAGAATATCATTACTATACAGTAACACCTAGAGAACATCCGTAAATTAAATAGTTTGATTTACTGAAAGGACTAATTTTATATCAGCAAAAATGACTTTAGTAATTTTCAGAGAAACATTGGTCAAACGTATAATCTTGAAACTATTTTCTTTATCTCTCCTTTCTATAAATATAATGAACAAGTATTTAATAAAAGACTTCTTGTTTGTGACACAATTTTTAATGTTTTCATCATTCATTAATGTTTTTAAGAATGTCTCTAAGCACCAATATGTTTCAGAGCCTGTAGTAGTCATGAAGGTAAAATAGTATTTCACATGCTGGCTTTCTCTCTGCTGCACATGGTCTGGCTTATACATCTTCGTTATGCAAAACACATCTCCTTCACTGACCTTCATAGGAGACAACTGCACCAAGAATATTGTTATATGTGTAATTTTACTAAATGCTTACAACATAGTTGAGAGGTTTCTTCCTTTCTCTCTCTCATGTACTCTCTCTCTCTCTCTCACACACACACACACACACACACACACACCATATAACATACTCCACTTATGCATATATACACATACACCACAGATAATACACCACAGTCACGCCACTCACACTCATCACAAACACCCACACCACACATCACCTACCACACATTACACTACACACATATGCACACATACCAGAAAAACCACACCGCCCCAAGCACACATCTCATATATAAAATCATACCCCCCCCCCCCCACACACACACACACACACACACAAGATAATGCACACTTTTGTTTTTGAGGCTCTCTGCTCAGTGTCCTGCTAGTTTTGTCTCCCCCACAGCAGCCAGCAGCGCACGATGTCTTCCTCTATTCCGGGGCTGGTAAGTACCTGCTCTTTTTTTACAGAGAACATTTTACAAATGTCACATTCTTTAAACTTCTATCTATCTCATTTTGGCACTAAACAACAAAATGCTCCCCTCCACACACATGCACCAGTTAAGAGGACTCATGCGTTTCACATTTCATACAGAGAAATGGGGTAAGACAAAATAACAACAAAAATGTACCCAAAATCACAGGGCGCAGTGGCTCACACCTGTAATTCCAGCACTTTGGGGGGCCAAGACAGGTGGATCAGTTGAGGTCAAGAGTAGTCTGAGACCAGCCTGGCCAACATGGCGAAACCTCATCTCTACTAAAAATACAAAAATTAGCTGAGTGTGGTGGCACAGGCCTGTAATCCTAGCTACTCGGGAGGCTGAGCCTGGAGAATTGCTTGAACCTGGGAGGTGGAGGTGGAGGTTGCAGTGAGCCGACATCCTGCCACCGCCCTCCAGCCTGGGCAACAAAGTGAGACTCTGGCCAAAAAAAAAAAAAAAATCTACCCAAAGTCTTACAGAATGCTTCCCTTTCTTCCGAGGAGTTTTGGAAGACTGTGTGTGTGTGTGTGTGTGTGTGTGTGTGTGTATATATATGTGTGTGTGTGTATATATATGTGTATATATATATGTGTGTATATATGTGTATATATATGTGTGTATATATATATGTATATATATATATATATGGAGAGAGAGAGAAAGAGAGAGACTCTAAAATAAAAAGAAGAAAGCATATGATTCTATGAACTTTCAGAAAATGAAATAAGTAACTCTTTAGAATCTGGTCCAATCAGTGAGGTTCTTACAGACCAGCAATCTGGACCAAAGGCTAAAATATGTCATAAAAATAAATAAGGTTGTGAGTCAGTTTGTCCAGATCTTCACAGAAAGAGGAAACAGAACATGAGGGTTTCCAGAGGTGCAAAGCATAAGGTAATTTTTAAGGATTCAGACAATATTCAGTATGACTGGCATAAGGTTTGTGTAGGAGTCTAACCAGGGGTGAAGCTAGAGATCTAAGTAGGAGACCACATCATTAAGCATCTTTACAATCATTATAAGGGCATTCTTAATATTCACACAAAGGCAATTGGAACCCACTTAAAATCATGTCACTCCCCTTCCAGTTCTTCTGATCCTCCAATATTGTGATTGGTTCTTCATTTTCTGCTCACTTGACCTCTTTCCACCATCTTGCCACCCCTTCCTTTGAATGGCAGATAGGTTAAATAGATAGCTTACATTTTAAATCTTTTGGTGCATTATTTTCTGCATAGTGCTTTGCTGGGGTGATATATTTCCCCCTATTATTTCAAGATTCAGATTTTAGTCGTTTCTGATTTTAAAAAGAATGATATCTCACTCCATAACCTATATTTAAAACTAAAAATAAATGTATTTTTACCATTGTATAAAAACCTTCTAAAAAGAGAAAAAGCATTACTGTTAAAACAACTTGATTTCACAAGCCAAATTAGAGTTTCACAGGGAAACTGCAAAAGGGCAGAGGTAATTTAGCTGAAATTGGCATGGCAGTTATGTACCATGTTGGTCAACCTTTTCAAAGGCATAAATCACAACAGGCTACATCAGATTGGGAACAGAATCATTTTGGTGGACTGAGAACTGTTTTTCATTTCCACAGCTAGACTTGGAATTTTCCAAACAAGCTGGATAAAAGAAAGCCATTTGTGCTGTGCCCTAGAAAACTAAAGACCTCGGCAGGTTCCATAAATACATGAGCTAATTGTTTGCTATATTCCAAATATTTCCAATTTATTTAATGTATCTCCTAATGGGAAAAAAACAGTAGGAAGTAGCACTGGCCAGTTAGAAGTTAGAGGCAGTAAGGCATAGCAGATAGGAACACAGGCTTTGAAGTCAGATTCCTGTCTTTCCATCAGGAAGAAGAACTTTCCATAATAGGAACTATGTGTTCCTTACAAATTTCTCTACACTTCAAGCCTCCTCATCTTTCATATAGTGCTACTAATTGTGGCTAGCTCAAAGCCTGGCTAAAAAATTGGTGAACTTATACCACAAAATAATTTTTAAAATCTCCTGACCTATAGTGAGCATTCCATATAAGGTTAGCTGTTTGAAGGCTTTTTGACCCTTAGGTCATGTGATGGAGATGTCAAGGCCTCTTAGAATTATGAAATCATGAATGAAGACCACCCAGTTGTATCTTGTGTGTCAGAAAGGGAAAGAGCCACGGCAGAGAAGCATTACCAAAATGGAGTTCTGGCTTCAATGGGATTTTCATGAAGTGGTTTAAGTTTTATAATGTGCATATATGTGATATATATTGTTCAAAATTTATGTAAAAATTAGATAATAAAATATGTAATGCTAATTATGATTAATTTTACGTGTTGACTGGGCCACAGGAGGATGTGCAGATACCTGCTCAAACATTATTCTGGATGTGCCTGTGAGGCTGTTTTGGGATGAGGTTATCATTAGAATCAGAAGAGAAGCAGATGGTCATCTCTGAAGTATGTGGGGATTATCCAATCAGTTAAAGGTCTGACTAGAATAAAAAAACACACCCTCCCATGAGTTGGAGGGAACTCCTACCTCACTGCATGAGCTGGGACATTGGTGTTTTATTGCCTTCAGACTTAAACTGAAACATAGGCTCTTTTTGGGTTTCAAGCTTGCTCTCTTGGACAGGAACTTACACATTTTTTTTTTTCCTGGGTCTCCAGCTTACAGATCTTAGGACTTCTCAGCCTCCGTAACTGGATGAGCCAATCCTGTAGGGTAATGTTTGTTCTGTTTGTCTGGAAACCTTGACCAATACATCGATAGAAGGAAGGACAAAGACTGCATACTGGGGTTCCAAACAGGGATCTGAAATCAGGACAAGAATAAGGTGTCCTGTGCTTGGTACCTGTGAGGGAGATTCACGTGCCCTTCACATATAATTAAAGTCAATCCTGATTATTTGTGGATTTCATACTTGCAAGTTTGTCTAATAATACATTTTCTTTATAACCCCAATACTCATGGCACCTTCATAGTTTGTAAAAACATTCACAGCAGTGAAAAATTTGAGTCACCGCCATGCACAGCTGAAGTAAAAAAGGTGATAATCTTCCTTATTTTTTCAGCTCTCGTACTATAAACACATGTCTGTTTGTGGTCTATTTAGTACCACATTTTCTGCTTTGTATTGGTGATTTCATTGTTCAACATGGCCTCAAAGCAGAGTGCTGGAATGTTGTCTAGTGTCCCTGTACACAAGAAAGCTGTAACATGCCTTACAGAGAACAGACACTGTGTGTGCTAGATGAGCTTCGTTCAGGCAGATAATGTTGTTGGCTGTCAGTTCAATGTTAAATCAAAAATATATTATAATCAGGTATTTCTAAACAGAAATAACATAAAAGAAAGTTATGTATTGATCAGATGACAAAAATGTTGTGATCAGAGATTCACAGGAACCTAACCCTGTATTTTTCCTAAGGACCATTGCTCTGTTTTCAATGACTCAGTGTTTTTGGTGACTTTGCAGTTGAAACAATAGTTACAAACAAACAAACAAAAACGTCTCACAATTGAGCAAATCATGGCTTACAAAATATTTATTTCCTATGAAATGCCGTTTAATTTATGCCTGTGAGTAAGACTTTAATGCCTGTTTTCCAAACTCACGGGTTCAATATGGCTCAAATAAATAACAAGATTTGCTTAATGATGACTCGGAGTAAATGACAGAGGCAAAATTAGAAAACTCAGAGGCCTGTGATTTTTTTTTTTTTCCATGAGATCAGATTTCTCAGAGCCACCAAATGCACCATGCTGGGCTGCTCAGTGGGGCCAACTTGCTGGCAGGGAGTCGGGGAGCCAGAGTGATGGCTAGACACACACACAAGGCCACGGCACTGCAGTCATCAACAGAGCTCTGCCCAGGGATAGAATTGATGGAGAACAAGGTTGTGGTTGAGACCACAGTTCAGGGGACATGAATAACAGCTACAAAAAGAAAGAATAAGCATTATTTATTGATGACCTGGAGTATTAAAAGATTCTATCCAAACACTTCACAGTTAATGTCATTCCTAAGCATTTTATTATTTTTTATTTACAGTAAATTTTTTTACATATTAAAGCCATATTATACTCTGTAAACTTATGAATAAAAATGCAAAATATTGTAAATTTATGTTGTCCAAAACCTTATAACATATTTTATTATGTGCCATGGTAGGCTCTAGAAAAGGAAGGAGATGATAAGAGAGAGAGTCTATAATCTTCCTGGTGGCAGAAGCTACTTTCATCATTGTTTCCTGCAGTAGTCTGCAAATGAGTAACTTTTTTCTTTTTTTAAATTTTACTTTAAGTTCTTGGATATATATGAGGAACGTGCAGGTTTGTTACATAGGTATACATGTGCCATGGTGGTTTGATGCACCTATCAATCTGTCTTCTAGTAGGTTTTAAGCCCCACATGCATTAGGTATTTGTCCTAATGCTCTCCCTCTCCTTACCCCTCAACCCCCAACAGGCCATGGTGTGTGATGTTCCTCTCCCTGTGTCCATGTGTTCACATTATTCAACTCCCACTTATGAGTGAGAACATGCAGCGTTTGGTTTTCTGTTCCTGTGTTAGTTTGCTGAGAATGATGGTTTCCAGCTTCATCCACGTCCCTGCAAAGGACATGAACTCATCCTTTTTATGGCTGCATAGTATTTCATGGTGTGTATGTGCCACCTTTTCTTTATCCAGTCTATCATTGATGGGCATTTGGATTGATTCCAAGTCTTTGCTATTGTAAATAGTGCTGCAGTAAATATACATGTGGATGTGTCTTTATAGTAGAATAGTTTATAATCCTTTGGATGTATACCCAGTAATGGGATGGCTGGGTCAAATGGCATTTCTAGTTCTAGATCCCTGAGGAATCGCCAAACTGTCTTCCACAATGGTTGAACTAATTTACACTCCCACCAATAGTGTAAAAACATTCCTATTTCTCCACATCCTCTCCAGCACCTGTTGTTTCCTGACTTTTTAATGATGGCCATTCTAACTGGTGTGAGATGGTATCTCATTGTGGTTTTCATTTGCATTTATCTGATGGCCAGTAATGATGAGCATTTTTTCATGTGTCTGTTGGCTGCATAAATGTCTTCTTTTGAGAAGTGTCTGTTCCTATCTTTCGCCCACTGGTTGATGGGGGTTGTTTGATTATTTTTTTGTAAATTTCTTTAAGTTCTTTGTAGGTTCTATATATTAGCCCTTTGTCAGATGGGTAGATTGTAAAAATTTTCTCCCATTTTTTAGGTTGCCTGTTCACTCTGATGGTAGTTTCTTTTGCTGTGCAGAAGCTCTTTAGTTTAATTAGATCCCATTTGTCAATTTTGGCTTTTGTTGCCATTGCTTTTGGTGTTTTAGACATGAAGTCCCTGCCCATGCCTATGTCCTGAATGGTATCGCCTAAGTTTTCTTCTATGGTTTTTATGGTTTGAGGTCTAACATTTAAGTCTTTAGTCCATCTTGAATTAATTTTCGTATAAGGTGAAAGGAAGGGATCCAGTTTCAGCTTTCTACATATGGCTAGCCAGTTTTCCCAGCACCATTTATTAAATAGGGAATCCTTTTCCCATTTCTTCTTTTTGTCAGGTTTGTGAAAGATCAGATGGTTGTAGATATGTGGTATTATTTCTGAAGGCTCGGTTCTGTTCCATTGGTCTATATCTCTGTTTTGGTACTAGTACCACGCTATTTTGGTTACTGTAGCCTTGTAGTACAGTTTGAAGTCAGGTAGTGTGATGCCTCCAGCTTTGTTCTTTTGGCTTCGGATTGTCTTGGCAATGCGGGCTCTTTTTTGGTTCCGTATGAACTTTAAAGTAGTTTTTTCCAAATCTGTGAAGAAAGTCATTGGTAGTTTGATGGAGATGACATTGAATCTATAAATCACCTTGGGCAGTATGGCCATTCAACCTGATACCAAAGCCTGGCAGAGACACAACAAAAAAAAGACAATTTTAGGCCAATATCCCTGATGAACATTGATGCAAAAATTCTCGATAAAATACTGGTAAACCGAATCCAGCAGAACGTCCAAAACCTTATCCACCACGATCAAGTGGGCTTCATCCCTGGGATGCAAGGCTGGTTCAACATACGCAAATCAGTAAACATAATCCATCATATAAATAGAACCAAAGACAAAAACCACCTGATTATCTCAATAGATGCAGAAAAGGCCTTCGACAAAATTCAACAGCCCTTCATGCTAAAAACTCTCAATAAACTAGGTATTGATGGGACATATCTCAAAATCACAAGAGCTATTTATGACAAACCCACAGCCAGTATCATACTGAATGGGCAAAAACTGGAAGCATTCCCTTTGAAAACTGGCACAAGACAGGGATGCCCTCTCTCACCACTCCTGTTCAACATAGTGTTGGAAATTCTCGCCAGGGCAATCAGGCAGGAGAAATAAATAAAGGGCATTCAATTAGGAAAAGAAGAAGTCAAATTGTCCCTGTTTGCAGACGACATGATTGTATATTTAGAAAACCCCATGGTCCCAGCCCAAAATCTCCTTAAGCTGATAAAGCAACTTCAGCAAAGTCTCAGGATACAAAATCAATGTGCAAAAATCACAAGCATTCCTATACACCAATAACAGACAGAGAGCCAAATCATGAGTGAACCTCCCATTCACAATTGCTTCCAAGAGAATGGAATACCTAGGAATGTGGAAACACATTGTGAGGGTGGAATACTTTGTAGTATGAAGGGGAGGTCTCTAAGTCATCTTGATGCAAAGGAGGCACCCCTTAACAGGAATGTGTTGGTCATATCTGCGGACGATGTTGAAATATAAGGGATATGGGTTTACAATATTTTTAGATGTAATAATCCAGATACTCTTACTCCATGAGAGTTTCATTCTTTCCTGGCCTGAGTTTTTATGTGGTTATAGCAGACCTGCTTAGTTTGAGAGTTTAAGTTTTTTTACAGCTCTCTTCTACTCTTATGATTGAGACTTTGGTTTGGTCCTCAACATTCTTTGCCTCTAGCTGCAGTAAATGAGATCCTCTTTACATGCTACTTGCTTTCATGCATTGGCATTCATGCTTAGCTTTTAATTTCAGATTAATGAATCATATTTTTATCTTTTTCTTCAAGGCATACTTCAAGTTTAGCAAAGCTACTCAATTCCACTCTCCTTATAACTACTACGTCTCCAATATTTCTCAAATATTTAACACATCACACCACATCATCTAGTGCATTCTCTTCTACTGAGTGTATACCATTCTCTTCTACTGAGTGTATACCATCCCTCTGCCACTGAAGATTTTAAAAATGTCACTGTTCCCTTGTGCCAGGGGCTGCCTTTACTTATTTATCACCATTGATGGTGTCCTTTTTTCCTTTTTTTTTTTTTTTTTTTTGAGACGGATTCTCGCTCTGTCACCCAGGCTGGAGTGCAGTGGTGTGATCTCGGCTCACTGCAAGCTCCGCCTCCTGGGTTCACGCCATTCTCCTGCCTCAGCCTCCCGATTAGCTGGGACTACAGGCGCCCACCACCACGCCAGGCTAATTTTTTGTATTTAGTATTTGTATTTGTATTTAGTAGAGATGGGGTTTCACCGTGTTAGCCAGGATGGTCTTGATCTCCTGACCTTGTGATCCGCCCTGCTCGGCCTCCCAAAGTCCTGGGATTACAGGCGTGAGCCACTGCACCCAGCCAGTGTCCTCATTTTCAACAGGGCAGTGGATAATCCAACTGCAAAATCTCATTTTAGCATCTGCTTTCTGAGACCAGTTCAGATACCAGCCCTTTTTGGTCAGGTTCCAGAGGAAGAAGGGCCTGATATGGGAATTAGCATGCAAAAGATTTATTGGGAGACTATTTTGAGAATAATCCCATAATAAATGAAAACTGCTTCCTCTGCCCAATCTTGCTTCCTGTCCTTCCTGTAAAAGACAAGGAAAGGGAAGAAAAGAAAACAAGATTGGGCCAAGGGAGCAGTTTTCATTCTTAATGAATTCTTTTCTCAGCTGATGGTGTTTGTATCTGGAGGGCCCCTCAGATCTATAAGGGGCCACAGAAAGGACCTGAGTCTTTATAAACCTGCATGAATCAGTTATTCATGTACATGCTGTCTCTTAGGAATTCATGAGATGAAGACAATTACCTCATCCAACATCACTTTGCCCTCTCAGGGCAAAATTGTGCAGCACAGTTCTCTGTTGTGCTGTCTAATGCATTGCAGATGTTTAGAAGCATCCCTGGCCTCTACTCACTAGATGTCAGTAGCACCCTCCCCTAGTTCAAGAATTACACTGTCACCTTGTGTCAGGGGCTGCCTGTACTATACCTCAGCAGTGATGGCATCCTTCTTTCCATCTGGGTAGTCAGTAATCCAATTATATTAATTCAATGATTAGACTAAGTATATAATGTATATTTTCCCTCAAGTGATATCAAGAAGAAATGGAATGCTAAATTTAGCTAATTGGTAAATTTCACATATTTTATACCATTTGGACATGGGAGATTGGGAGTTAAATAAAGTTTGAAAGAATAATTTAGGCTAACATCCAGGGTGATCCCCCTATCACCAAGGACCCTTTAGGACAAAGAAGATTAGAACTGCTGTCCTAAGTGTTTAAGATGACAATGGCAAGCTGTTGTAGTGTATATATCAGTGCGTGTGTTATGCGTTAGAAAAAGGCTTTGCAAACTACCACATGCTCATAATAAAAACGTAGTGGAAAGATGATAGAAACACAAGTTTGAAGTACTACTGAGCTGCTGACTAGCTCAGTGACCTTGGTCATTTCACTCACTCACTGAGCTTTTCCTCACTCTTACTTGAAGATGATTGAAACCTTACAGTGTTAATATTTTTGTGCATATGTGAGTGCATTCATAAATGTCTGCAATTTAAAAGAAATTTAACTTATATATGTATATAAAATATGTACATATATATAAAAATATCTAGCATTATGCCTGGCCTGTAGTGGTTACTCAAATGCCAGATGAATTTTAATGACTAGCACTCAGCCCTACCTAAAAAGACAAGAACATCTTGCAAGTAATTGCTTCTGTCTTCTAAGATAACTGCTGCTGTTTGGCAACACAGTAGGGACTCCCAGTAGAAGCAACCTTGCTCTCATTGCATCTGCTCCAGAGAAATCAAGAAATAATTACCTTTTTATTTGGAGACTTGATTGATGCATCAGCCTTCCCCGTGGCTGTAGAGAGATAAACTAGGCCAAAGAGAATAACCTGGATTTTATTCTGCCTTGATTACTCCTGTTGCAGGGATAATTTGAGTTCAGGGTGGGAAGTACCACAGCTGATTAAAGAGAGGACCTTGGGCACATCAACTCTCAAATATCTTGATTACAGAAATTGGAGGCTCCCATTCCATGTTCATGAATACTATGAAAATGTGACATCCTGCATTGCCAAGGTAGCTGTCTGAATTATATGAATACAAGGAGATACAGGGTTTAATGATCAGCGGCAATGTCAAGGACTGGAATCATGACAGGAACAAGTACTGCTTCCTAAAACACAGTGCAAATGATTTATAGTTGAAAATGGCAATCACTTCAATTTATATTGATGAAAATAGAATTCTTTTAGAAAGTCTCTATTTAAAAAAAACATATGCCTCTTTCAGTGATGATAGCTACATGACTACCCCATATTACCAGTTGAAAATTAACATTAAAATACCTTTCACCTACATAATCTTTGGAATGGATGTGGAAAATATTCAGATTACCAAAGGTTGTAAACACTTCAATCGTAATGCTTTTTTTAAACTTGGCTAGTTTCTTATACTTAAAAAAATAAAAATAACTAAAAATACACTTAAAACTGTCTACATTTTATAAACATTAATTAGGTAAATAGGGGAGGCATAAGAATAGTGGAAGGCTTTGTACAGAAAGATTCAGTGCTCTTAGTAAATGTCAGTAGGGTATAATGAGAGGAGAGCAGTGTTACAATTGAGAGCAGGTAGATTCAAATCTTCACCACCATACACTAGCTGTCTGGAATTACGCAAATCATTGTATCCCTTTGAATTTTACTGTCCTACTCAAAAAGTTGAGATGACAAATAGAACTATTGGGTAAAAGTTTCTAGAAGTTTTCATGTCATTGTAAATGTAATATGCTACGTAGATTATTTTAAAGCACTGCGAAACTGTTCAACATTTTCATTAACAATATTAGCTAAAATGTAATTAATTTGTCAAGGAATAAATAAAATATGTTAAACCCAGTGTGAAGTCCACAGTAGGTCTTCGATAATGGTGATAAATGAAAGTTGTATTGAATATGTTATTTATTGTCTTTATTTTTCATTAAAAAATCTGCTAAATGTTGAATGATGAGTACTTCAATTCATGTAAACAAAGTTAACTGGTCAAATAAACTTTAAAAATATTAAGTGATATTGATGCTAGTAATATTTGTTCAATGTTGTAGTGGTAATATATAAGTCTTAGTAATAATAAAAATTTATATTAATGCCTTCTTATGAGAACTCAATTCAACATTTAGAAAGAGTCAATCAAAAAATAACCTGGGATTTTATCTATCATGGTTTATCAGATATTGTTTGTTTTATACAGGAATATATATGTGTGTATATATATATATATAAAAGTCTGGGAAAGAGAAGAATCTTGATTTTGTTCTCTTTGATTTCTCCTGCTGCAAAGATAATGTGGGTTTAGGGTACTGTGTATATATTTTATTATAAATTACGGAGTCATAAGCTATGTATAAAATTTTTGAGAAAGGAAAAAGTGATTAATGCATAGCATAAAAGGTACATATACAATTATTTTATATGTAATTTATAGTTACATATAATTGCTAATACATATACAGTTGAAGCCATTTCATAGTCTAGCTCTGTTGTTAGTAGAAAAGTGATAGGTGATCATAGCTACAAATACGTCCATAATTTTCACAAATAATAAAGGGGGAAATTGAGAATTTTTATTGCAATCTCATGATGAAACATTGGGACTAAACGAAGACAGAAGGAAAGATATAAACTATGCAGAGAAGTGCTTTTGGGCATAAAAAGGTACTATGCAGAGAAGTACTTTTATGCATAAAGTGTTTTTATGCACTGTGTCATCAGTTCTTAAAACAGGGCCTTGTACGTAGGTGCTTACTGGGTGGTTCTTTAATGAATAACCAATGCAAGATCCAGTGCGGCCATTAAGAGTGAATAACAGTTTCACTTACATACATTATCTCATTTAAGTCTCTCAAAATCTTGTCACATAAGAAAGTGTGATTTTATAATTTAAAAGGAGAAGGTTTGAGGAATAATATTATGTAGATTTGATCTGTTTTTTGTACTGTAATGTTAATTATTCCACAAGTATCAAATGGCACTTACCAATCATAAATGATGTATTTGTAATTTTTGTTACTCCTAGGGATTAAGACTAACTTACATAGATTCTTCTTTAATGTTTGCTAAATTTAAGTTGTTGTGTATTCATATTTTGAGACATGAAACAAATATAACCCACCCCAGAGAGCCTCATTTTCTGATTTGTTTTTCTCTTCTGTGTTTATATCTATATTAGCCCTTTTTATATTGTGGTGCAATCAAATATTCAAATATCTTCAGCCCTAATTTGAGTCAGAGCAACATGAGATGGCAGGAAAAAAAGAATATGTTAAACAATTGTTGATTCTACCTGAAAAAGCATAAATGTTTCTCTTATTAAAAATAAAATAAATTAAAATTGATTAATATTTAAAAATATTTTTTAAATGTTTTAATTTGTTAAGAGTAAATGAATATATTTATTGGCATTTTATGTCTAAGAAGTTTGTTTTTGGTTATCTAGCATGTAAGTGTGGTATCTTCTAATATTTTATATCTTCTGTTTTATTTGTGGCTTTGTAGATTTCATTAATCTGAATTAAATTGATCATTTGAGCAAGTGCTTCACCAGTGACTTCTTTCACACTTCTAGAAGAGTTTTAATTAGAATAACCTTTCATAGCATTTTTAGTCTAGTAACTTCAAGCCTCGTAATATATTCACTCCACATAAAAACACTTATCAATGGAGTCCACAGGATGATTTAACATGCCACACACACCTCTTGTTCTTCACACTGATATGTATGTAATACAGTCAGACCCACCTCTTCATTACTTCCAAAGAGCCAACTTTGTCCGGTCTAAAAAATAATAGCTCTTTCTGATATTTTTTTTCAAGGGAAAACCTATTCTTGGGACTTTTTTTCCACTTTTCTTTCAGTTTTTCTTTGAATTTTCTCTTCTGTCACATTTTCAAAATGCCATTATTCATGATTTATCGCTGTCTTTAAGTGTCTTTGTAGGAATTAAATATCTTTTTACTTTTATAGTTTCAAGTCTTTTGTTGAACTTATTCAACTAGCACTAAATATTTTTATTCATTTTAAAGAAAATTATTTCAGAGAATTATCTACATTAATAGTCTAAATGGTTTTATCATGGTGAAATATATATATATAAAACATAAAATTTGTCATTTTAATCATTTTAAAATATTCAGCTCAGTGGCATTTTATATTCTTATTGCTGTGCAACCATCATCACTATCTATTCTAAAACTTTTTTATCACTTCCAACAGAAACTCTGCACCCATTAAGTAATAACTTCTATTTCCCTCTCCCCCAGCCCCTGGGAACTTCTCTCTGAATTTTCTTATTGTAAATATTTCAAGTAAGTGGAATGTTACATCATTTATTCTTATGTGTCTCATTTCTTTTAGTTAGTATAATTTATCCAAGGTTGAGCCATATTGTAGCATATATCAGAACTTTTTTGTGACTGAATAATATTACTTTATGTCTATTTAACACATTTAGTGTATCCATTCATCTGTTGATGGATATTGGTTGTCTCCAATTATTTCTATTTTATTTTTATTTTAAGTTCTGGGGTACGTGTGCAGGATGTGCAGATTTGTTACATAGGTAAACATGTGCCATCGTGGTTTGCTGGACCTATCAGCCCATGGCCTATGTATTAAGCCCAGCATGCATTACCTATTTTTTCTAATGCTCTCTCTACCCCCACTGCCCGCCACCAACACTCTGAATCTTTTTGAATACTTTTCATAAAGCTTTTGTTTCCAATACCTCAAGGAAATTAATGTTATCAAGGTCCTCAGTGATCTTCATATATTTAAATTGAATGGTTGATTATCAATCCAAGTATTGTTTGATATATAAATGGCATTTTACAGGACTGAGTACATGTACCTACATGAAATGTCTTCACTAGATTACCAGAAACTACTGAAGAGATTTAGAAGGTAGGATGGCCCTTTTGCAGATTCTGTGTAGAAACTGAGACCCTCCCCCTTGAAAATACCAGAGAGGATTTCCACAGAAGCTCTAATCAACTATTTATATTGTTTTATTGTTCTGGGTTAGATGACATGCCCATTCTTGATTCAAATACAGAAAGGGAAGATATAATCATTCTAATTTTCTCCAACTATTCTCTGGAGCCGAGAGTAGACTCAGTAGCAGCTGAATAAGATGCACAGACTTGTGAAAATGGTGAATATTCAAAGACCTTTCTGTTTGAAAAGAGAAAGGGATTCTGTTTGGAAGGAGAAAAATAAGAATGATACTGGATTGGCAGTTAACAATATCCACTGTATGCCTGAAAGCATATCCATAGAATATTTTTTAAAAATATCATTTCTACCTCAAGTACTAGTATTTGACTCTAAGAAATGTACTTATGTGCTTATTTAAACATTAAACCAGCATAAAATTAGAATGGTTTCTAAATTTTCTCCATGAAGGTTCATATTGAATAGAAAAAGCTATTGTTTTCTTCTTTTCCATTACAGAGCATGACCCTTTAAATGTTTGAACTTTTTCCTTGAAATGCACTTTAAAATAGAAGTGATATGCATGTAGCTTCATGATGGTTTTAGGTGAGATTTAATAGCTAGCCATACAAATAAACCCTGCAGGTGGTAAGCAATGGTCCATGCATGAAACAAGCATCCCAATTTCCAAAAGGCTATCAATTAAATGAAAATGACTATTGAACTGATCTTCTGCTACCAAAATGCTAATTAAAATTTCATTACTGGTTCCAAGTCTTTGCTATTGTGAATAATGCCGCAATAAACTAGACTGGATTAAGAAAATGTGGCACATATACACCATGGAATACTATGCAGCCATAAAAAATGATGAGTTCATGTCCTTTGTAGGGACATGGATGAAATTGGAAACCATCATTCTCAGTAAACTATCGCAAGAACAAAAAACCAAACACCGCACATTCTCACTCATAGGTGGGAATTGAACAATGAGATCACATGGACACAGGAAGGGGAATATCACACTCTGGGGACTGTTGTGGGGTGGGGGGAGGGGGGAGGGATAGCATTGGGAGATATACCTAATGCTAGATGACGGGTTAGTGGGTGCAGCGCACCAGCATGGCACATGTATACATATGTAACTAACCTGCACAATGTGCACATGTACCCTAAAACTTAAAGTATAATAAAAAAAAATAATAATAAAAAAAAATTTCATTACTGTTCATCAGCCACTCATACTGTAGCTCTGGGATAATGGTGATGCAGCGTCTCAGTATATTATAATCTTAGTGATATATTTTTATATCATCACCATAAGAAACATTGTGTTACTCCAGAATATTTGAGATTTCTCACTGCCTTAGGCATGTATTTATTTCATATCTTTTTATTTTAGTTTATTCTGTTCAATCCTCTTCTTAATCCATCTACCTGTACCTGATGCATGGGTCTCTGATACTAGGCCACAGACAAATATTCACCCAGGATTGGCCTTGAAAATAAAACATGATGTTTGTGTCATAATCATAGTTCACATCTGACTTCATACTTAGTACAGCTAATTTTACTCCTTTTTCCTTGTGTAAATGCCAGATCCTGATGAGTTTTAAATTTAAAAAATCCTCTTTCCTATGTAATTATAAACTATTTCGTTGTTTAAACCTTATAGTATCATGAATTTAGTACTTTTTTTTCTGGAAATATTTGGCATATGAACCTCTCTCACTTATGAGTAGCATATTTTTTAATTGAGATTATTGTAGATTCACATGTGGTAGAAGGAACGATACAGAGAGATCCCTTGTATACTTTATCCAGTTTCCCCTAATGGTGACATTTTGCGTAACCATAGCATAATAGCATAACCAGGATATTAATATCAATAAAATCCATTGATCTAATTCAGACTTACCCAGTTTTACTTACACACATATATGTGTGTATTAAATCTGATACAATTTTAAGATGAGTAGGTGTGTTTATCCACAAATAGGAGTAAAAATGCTAAACACTAACAACAATGTCAGGATCCTTTCTATTCTTTGATAACCATACACACCTCCCACCATTTCTCCCACTCATTTTAAATGTTGCCACTAAACTTATCCTCTATTTCTAAAATTTCATCATGAATAGAACAATACAGAATATAAACTTTGGGGATTAGTATTTTTTTACTTTGTGTGATTCTCTGGAGACTTGCCTAAGTTGATATGTACATAAACGATCTATTCCTTTTAATTGTTAAGTAGTATTCCATGGTGCATATGTACTGCCATTTGTTTGACCATTCACCTACTGAAGTACATCTTGATTGAGCAAAGGTTTTGGCTATTATGAATACATCTGCTATAAATATTTGTTGTATAGGCTTTTGTGAACAGAGCTTTCTCCCCACTCTTGGAGAAATTCACAAGAGTACAATTTGCTAGGTCGAATAATAGTTGTATACCTTTTTTATTACCAAGCTCCAAGCTGTTTTCTATAGCGGCTGTATCATTTTACATTTTCACAGGAAATATATGAGTGATTTAGTTTTTCTACGGAAATGGCAATATTTGCTGCTGTCACTTTTTTGTTAATTTTTGCGATTGTAATAGATGTGTAGTATTAGGTAATAATATATCATTGTGGTTTTAATTTGCAATTTTCTGGTGATGAATGACGTTGATATGATGCTTATTTTCCATCTGCATATCCTATTCACTGAAATGTCTCTTTATGTCTTTTGCCCATATTCTAATTGGTTTTTCGAGTTCATTTTTATAAGACCTTTTGCAATCTGTATAGTTTTGTTTTGTTGAGGTTAGAGAGGTCTTTTTTATGTTCTAAATACTAGTCCTTCCTCAGATATATAATTTTAAATGTTTTCTCCAAATACGTACCTTGGTCTGTCTATCCTTTTCACACCGGTTTTCACTAAGAGAAAGTTTATAGTTTATAATTTTTTTATTTTATGTATTGTGCTTTTGATGTCAAGTCTGAGAAATTGTAGCTTTCCTGTAGATACTGAAGATTTGTTTTCTTTTAGTTTAAACATGTTTTTTAGCTATATATTTACATTTAAGGATATAATTTATTTTGATTTAATTTTTGTATGTTATATGAAATGTAGGCTGAGATTATTTTTCTTTTGTTTTTTTTTTCCTTTTGGTCTATGCATATACAATTGCCGCAGGACCATTTCCTGAAAAGAACATTTTTCAGTTTAGTTCTTGCATCTTGCTCAAAAGTTTGTTAGGTATATTTTATGGGTCTGTTTCTAGGCCCTCTACCTTGTTCCATTGGCTTATGTGTCAATACCACATAATATTAATTAATGTATGTAGATAATAAGTCTTGAAATCAGATACAATAATTCATTCCTTTTTATTTTTCCTTTTTGAAATTGTTTTAGCTAGTTTAGTTCCCTGGGCATTGCATGTAAATTTTACGGTGATAATTCTATATTTATACAAAAATGGGCTATTTTGGATAAGAATTACATTGAACCTGTGCATTGATTTAGAAAAAATTAGCATCATTACTATACTGTTTCTTCCAATCCAAGAACACAATGTCTTTCCACTTATTTAGGATTTTTAATTTATTTCATCGTTGTATATTTTTCAGCATAAAAGTCTTGCACAGTTTTGTTAGATTTATAGTTAAATAATTCATTTTTGAGTGTTGTGAATGGCATTGTGTTTTTAATTTCAGTGTTCATGGGCACATTCTAGTATCTAGAATGAAAAATTGATTGTGTTATGCTTATCTTGTATCTTGTGACCTTGTTGGCATCATTTATATTAGCTCTGTTTTTTGATAGATCCTTTAGGATTTTCAACACAGACAATCATGTTATCAGCAAATAGAAAAAAATTTTACTTTTTCCTTTCTTGTCTGTATACCTTTTGTTTCCTTTCTTTTCATTATTGTGCTAGTTGAGGACTTCCAGAACTATGTTGAGAAGGGAAGTAAGAGTAGTCATCTTCACCTTGTGTGCTAGGCTGTTCTTATGTTGCTACAAAGAAATACTCGAGAATGAGTAATTTATAAAGAAAAGAGGTTTAATTGGCTCACGGTTCTGCAGGCTGTACAGGAAACACGGCACTGGCATCTGCTCAGCTTTGGGGGTCTCTCAGGGAGATTTTACTCCCTGAGAAGCGGGAGGAGGTATGTCACATGGCCAAAGCAGAATCATGTGGCCATTGTCATGTGGCCAAAGAGAGAGAGTGGAAGGAGGTGCCACAAACTTTAAAACAACCAGATCTCATGAGAACTCACCTACTAACCTGAGGACAGCACCAAGACATCAGGGATCTGCTCCCATGACCCCAATACCTCTCACCAGGCCCCACCTCCAACACTGGGGATTACATTTCAACATGAGATTTGGCAGGGACATATATCCAAACTATAGCACCTTGTTCCTGATTTTAGGAAGGATTTTAGGATGTTTTTCATCATCAAGTATAATCTTAGCTGTAGGGTTTTTACCTGTTCTTTAAAATTTGGAGAAGCTCTTCCTCTATTCCTAATTTTCTAAGAGTTTTTTATTATATATATTTATTTTTGCTGAATTAATTTTATGCATCAATTGATATGATCATCTGATTTTTCTTCTTTAGCCTGTTGATACTGTTCATTGCAATGACTGATTTTGTAATGTTGAACCATCCTTGTATTGCTGGAATAAACACACTTGGTCATGTGTGTAGTTATTTTTATATATTATCGAGTTTTATTTCATAATATTTTGTTAATGATTTTTATATCTATATTTGTGAGGGATACTAATCAATTATTTTCTTTTTTGTACACTGGCTTGGGTATTAGTGTAATACTTAATAAGAATAGTTAGGAAATTTTCACTTCATTTCTATTTTCTGGTAAAGCTTGTATAAATTTAGTAATAATTACTTCTTAAATGTTTATTACTATTCTCCGGTGAAACTATTTCAGCCAGGAATTTTATTTTTCAGGACCTTTTAATTAATAATTGAATTGCTTTGATTGTAATAGAGCTATTTTAGATTGTTAATTTTATCTTGGTAATTTTTGATAGTTTGTGTTTTCAAAAAATCAGTCCGTTTAAGTTGATGAAACTATAAGCATGAAGTTGTTCGTATTATTCTCTTTATCCTTTTAAAAGCTACAGAATCAAGAGCGTTATTTCTTACTTTAATTTTGACATGAGCAATAGCTGTCTTTTTGTTACTTTTGTTTAGTATTTTTGGAGTTTTATCAATTTTATTGATAAACATATTTGAAAGATATTTGGTTATATTAATTTTCTTTATTGCTTTTCTGTTTTCAATTTTATTGATTTCTGCTTTGATTTTTTTATTATTTTTTCTTTTTGTTTTGAGCTTATTTTGCTCTTCTGTTTCTACTTTTGTTAATAGAAATGTAGATTATCAACTTGAGACCTCATTTTTAATGTAAGCCTGCACTGCTATCAGTTTTTCTCTAATCGCTTCTTAGTTCTATCTGACATAATATTTTGTATCTTTTAAATCATTCACATCTATGTATTTGTTTTTAAATTATTTGAGACTTCCTTTTTGACCCATGGATCATTTAAAGATATGTTATTTCCCACATGTTCTCAGATTCCTCTTGTTTTGTTATTTATTTCTAGTTTGGTATCATAAAAATACATAACACAATTTAAACTATTTCTTTTTTTAAGTTTGTTGAGGCTTGATTAACGTCTACTTATGTCTATGATCTATCTTGATGAGTATTCCATGAAGGTCTGAAAAAAATTGTGTGTTCTGCTGTAATTGAGTGGAGTGTTTTTATGTGGCAGTTAGATCTTCTTAGTTGAATGTGCATATATTCTAGATATTGCAGGTCATTGCTGATTTTCTAATAATTCTATCATTATTATCATTGTTATAATGACAGTGCTGGAATCTGCAATTACAGTAGTGAATCTCTGCTTTCAACTCTTTATCAGTTTTTGTTTCATGTTATTTTGCAAATACGCTCTCGTGGTCGGTACATATTTAGAATTTTTATGTCTAGTTGATTGATTCTTTTATCATCATTAGTATAAAAGACACAAGGATCAAAAACATCTAAATGAAACGTGGTTCGGACAAGAAGGCATAGACCCATTTCTTCTTGCTGTCTCTCACGAGACGCAACCTTAAGCATTAGAAGTAGTGAAAAGACAAATATAGAGGAGAACCCTGAAGGTAGTAAAAATAAGAGAGCTTTCTTTGTACTATCCTTGAGTGTTTCACTACGTATTAAATTTCCACAATGCATCACTAGAGCCTATATTGTATCTGTGGACACTCTTGAAATGTGGACATTTAAGCAAAAGTCGAAAGAATAAATCTAGAAATAAAAATGAATGTGAAATTTGATGAGAAGGATTGGCTCCTGCTGCAAATAAATTTCTGTTCGTTATACATTACAGTCAGTGGTATTCTATTATAGCAGCATGAAATGGTCTAATACATCTGATCAAGAATGGAGAATCTCAGTCCTATGAGGACAAAGAGGCTTCCATGACCTACTAAATTGCCTGGTATTGTTCAGTCTCTCTTGCAGGCTCTGTCTTGTAGCCTAAGTATCTCTTGGTAGAAAAAAGAAGTCTCAGGGCAGGTGGGTGAGGAGAGGCACTCTCATGTCTTAAGTTCAGCTGGTGCTATGCTGGGGGCTACTGTTTGATCTGGAGAAACAATGGGCCTATCTGAGCTGCCTTCTGCTACTATGTCGTGGGGGAAAGAAGTACTGGATATGGATGGCCTTCCTCTGTCAGGTGGGAGGACACAAGGCATCTTGATGTTGTGTTGTTGCTCAAATCCTGGGTCCCCACACCAGCTCTTCTATTTTAACCACCTGCAGAGTTCTCCTTTATTTGCTTTTTGTACCATTTGCAGTGCTTAAGGTTGTGCCTAGTGAGAGGGAGCAAGAAGAAATGGGTCTATGCCTTCTTATCTGAGCTACAGCTTACTTAGATGTTTTTGATCCTTGTTTCTCCAATATTAATGATTAATTTTTAAAACTTTAGCCTAAATTAATCTGTATTACCTTATTTCCATAAACTCCATAAAGACAGAATGTGTTTCATTTTTATATAAACACCCTGCCTGCAATTTACAAACAAATGACATGTCATTTAAGTTTCATAAATGGGAAAAAGATTAATCACAGAGAGTTTATTTCTTTAAAAAATAACACAAATTTCTTATTTCTGTATTTGTCATAAGTTCAACCTTTTTGCATTATCTTGATCAGTGTAAAATGCTTGGATGGTCAGTGTTGTTTGACTTGTGTCTGTATTTGGTTAGGATCCATTTAAACTCTCTAGGATAATGTCAAAATCAGTTTCTTCCTTTATACTTTCTTATTTTCAAAGAAATGGTGCTAGATATTTCTATGAATATATGGAAATATCTGTGCGAATATGTATCTGACTAAAAATGTTGCAGGCATCTTTTCTGTTTTTTTTAACCCTTTGTAATATTTTTATTTTGTTTATTTAGTGATATAAGGGAAAATTGTGAGCATTTAACTACATAATCTTTATGTTTCCACCAAACTCAATTTTTTAGTTCTTAGTATATGGCCTATAATCTAACTTTAATTTATCCCTTTTATATTAGCTTATTTTCTTGTTAACAACAAGGATATCTCTTCTGGAGTATCTCAAGTCAAGGTAGAAAAAGTAGTCAATAGGAAAATGAACAGAACAGTTTTGGATCTGTATGAGAATTTAAAGCAAATGTTTCTAAATGAGAAATTGTAACTCAGGAGATATTTGGCACATTCTATCAAAATTTTGTGAATTTTGATAATAAAACATTCATAATTCAATTAGGAGTAAAGGAAGAAAATATAAGCTACATCTATCAATAAAAGATTTTTTTCCATTTTTGTTTCATCTAGCAATATTCTTTTCCCTCCATAAGGAATCTGTTAAAAACTCTCTTCTTACTATCCTTCAGTCTTTTAAAATGTGTTAAATTCCCACAGTGCATTATTAGAGCCTATATCTGTGGACACTCTTTATGTGTTGGTATTTGAGCAAAAGTAGAAAGAATAAATCCAGAAATAAAAATGAATGGGAAATTTGACAGGAGAGGTTGCTTTCTACTGCCAAATATATAACTATACTTCATCTAGTCTATCACTCCAGGAGGTTTCAGAATGAAGAATCATTTCCAAAATGCCATCCTACTTTCATCTTTTCCGAAGGAGGTTCAGAATAACCTGCAAGTGGATCACTGAACAAAGAAAGTACAAAACCACAAATAGTCCCTCTAAGGTCCTTTAAAACACAAACTTGGAACATTTTTATGACATTTCAAAATGACTTGTGATCCTGATACTACTATTTAAAGATATAGCTTGAATCAAATAAAATAAATCATAGGTCATCTGTCTAAGGATGGAACATTTTGTTTTGTTTTTTTCCCCATTTGACTTCTTAAAATTAATTATGGTTTCTTTAATATATATTGCAGAGATTATATATTTTTAAATCCAGGTTATAGAATAAAAATACTTTGCTTATCATCATTTGATATAAGTTCTATAAGTAAAAACTCAGTTCTACTTATATATTTCTACATAGAAGCACCACTTATAGTTTGTTGGCTTTTTAAAAAGAAGAAGGTAAAATTATACTAACTGATTTTGCTATGAGATGGATCAACCTAGATTTTATGAATACAATAATTAACTTAAGTGCTTCAAATAGGTTTAGTGCATTATGGTCTGAGACACTGCTTCCATCTAAAGAAACACCAATTTAGGAGAAACTAGAAAAAGAATTGGGAAAGAAGAAGAAAGTGTTTTTTGGAAATACACCAACCATAAAAGAGCGAAGCTCACTCTGCTCCTCTTAAAGTTTACTGCATTGTAATTGGGAATTTGTTATTTCCATGGTTCCTTTGAGTAACATAGACATAAGCAAAGAGAGTATTTGTGTTCTGCACGAGTCCATCCATGTCTCTATTGGTGTGATTACCCTCCCCACCCATGCACCTTCCGTCCAAGCAGGAGTGCAGCCTGCTTGGGCTCAACGTCCCCTCTTCTGAGAAGCAGCCCGGCCCAATCCTGAGCGCCCCTGGTGCCGCAATCCCTCCTCACGCGTATGGGGCTGGCGGTTGATGTCGCCTGGGCTGGGGGTGCACCTGCAGCACAAACACGTGACTGAGCATCTTCTTGTCCCGGACCCTCTCGGCGTTGGACCCCAGGAAGCCCCTCCAGGGGGCTTCAGTCGCCCACCCACCTACAAAGCCCCTCATCTGCAGCGGCGGCTCCGTTCCCGGGACGCGCCCCAGGCTCTGCACAGGCATGGCCCGCAGACCCTCAGGAGCCCCCGAAACATGATGACCTCCAGCCACGTGCCAGCTGCCAGGAGGGGGCTTCAAGACCCCAGATGAGCACCCGGCTGGCCGTGCCCCAGGGACAGAGGACCCAGTGTGACAGAATCCGGCCTGGGCCACAGCCACCCACGCAGCCCATCCCAGTTCAGCCCGAGGTGGACAAGAAAAGTCCCACCAGGGACTGGAGCAGATGGGGCGGGCTCCGGACCCCTGCCTGGCCCACCATCTGTCCTGCCAGTCGGTCCGTCTACCCAGGCAACCCCTCCTCCCGGCCCACCATCTGCCCGGCCCTGCTAGGCCCTCCTCCTGGCTCCTCCAGGGCCCTCGGGAGGGGACAGAGCTGGAGCCAGGGCCCAGACCTCTGCTGCTTTGGGCCCGCCCCATCTGGCACCTCCAGGAGAAGGGGGCAGCAAGAGCTTGGCCAGGGCAGGGGCACTCCAGGGCAGCCGAAGGCCCTCGCCAGCTGTCTCATGATATGAGCAGAGGGAGGGGGAGGAGAGGAAGGGAGAGGAAGGGAGAGGCTCTGGGAGGACAAGGGCCCCTCCCCTCCTCCTCCCCTCTTCCTCCCCTGCCCATGTGGCCTGGGCGGGAGGGACACGCGGATGGGAACATCCCAGCTGGTCCAGGCCTCTGCTCCCCCCAGCTCCTCCTCCTTGGCTGGCAGCTCTTCTGGGCTCCTGAGGTGCTGCGCAGCCCCTTCCCTGGCCCTGGGACACCCAGTGCCTGAGATGAAAGAGGAGTTGCTTCCATGGAGGGTCCCAGTGCAGGCTGGGGGGCGCTGGCCCTCAGGACACCAGGCCCCCAAGACATAGGGACACCAGAAGTGCCCGCTCTGCCTCCAAGGTCCAGCAGCCCCAAAGCCCCTGCTCAGAAGCCAGCGATGGGGGGGCAGGGCCTGCCTGTGGGACCCACCATGGGCGCAGCAATCGCCAGGCCCTGGGCAGACAGCAGCGCAGCCTGAGTCCAGGTCTGGGGCAAGTCGGCAAGTGCACCCCCAGAGGTGGAATGACAGGAGCTCCTGTGGAGGACGCAGGCGGCCCCCGCCCCTCACTCCACTGTGAGGCCTGAGGATGCACACGGGCAGCTTTCACCGGCTTATGAAATGCCCCCACCCCGCTGCCTCTCTGGGTCCTCCTCACCCTGTGGCCTGCAGGGTCAGGAGCGTGACTTTGGTGTCAGGAGAGAGGCTGGCTCCTCCCTGTGGTGGGTGTTGGGGGAGGAGTGGGGTTCATTATAAATTACACTCCCCTCGAACCCGGCTTTTAGGCGAGGGCAGGGCTGGGGTTCACCCTGCTCTCTACAGGGGAGGATCAGCCCCCAGGTATGCCTGGGTGGGTCTCCACGGCAGGCCAAGAGGGCAGGCCCTGGGCACGTCCACCCCCTCTCTCTGGTCCCACAGCTCCCCTACTCGCCACCTGCCCTGAGGTTCCCCAGGAGAGCACACGCAGGGAGGATGCTGAGGGGCTGGAGAGCAGGAGTCCCGGCTGAGGCTGTGACCCCGGCTGTGCTCCCCGTTCCCTCTTAGGACCAGCCAAGACCCAAGGACAGGCGGCCAATCAGGGCCCGGCGTTCACCCCTCCTCCCCCACCCCCATCACGGGCCTCCCGCGGGACCCCCAGGAAGAGCAGCTTCCATTACAGCTCACGCCTGTAATCCTAACACTTTGGGAGGCCGAGGCAGGTGGATTACCTGAGGTCGGGAGTTCCAGACCAGCCTAACCAACATGGAGAAACCCCGTCTCTACTAAAAAATACAAAAGTTAGCCAGGTGTGGTGGCGGGCGCCTGTAATCCCAGGTACTCAGGAGGCTGAGGCAGGAGAACCGCTTGAACCGGGGAGGCAGAAGTTGCAGTGAGCTGAGATCACGCCATTGCACTCCAGCCTGGGCAACAAGAGTGAAACTCTGTCTCAAAAAAAAAAAAAAAAAAAAAAAGAAAAGAGAAGAAGCCCTTGTCTTCTAATAAGCTGGTGTTGGTTTTCAGAGAGCCCAATCCAGGCACTTCAAACAAGGCAGGGAAATCTATGGCCCTGAAGAAAGAGTTTCTCTTCAACAAGCCCCTCCGTCCCTGACACTGGCACCAAGGCATTCACCCACCAGCCCCTCTGTCCCTGACACTGGCACCCTGGCATTCACCCACCAGCCCCTCCGTCCCTGACACTGGCATTCTGGCATTCACCCACCAGCCCCTCTCCTCCCTGACACTGACACCCTGGCATTCACGCACTGTCCAGGGCAACTAACGTTTCCTCCCACCACTGACGGGACAGCACCCTTGCCTACCACTTTTGAGGGGGGGAAAAATTAGAAATCCCTGGCTAAAGAGGGGACAAATCGAGCCTAAAATCAAGCCTTGGTATCTCGCTTTTTAAATCTACCTATACCTTTTGTGTATTGGTTATGTAATTTTTTGTGTATTCATTGTGTGTAATTGCTGAATACACAATGAATACACAAAAGCTATAAAGAGATTTAAAGAGAGAAACCAAACCAAAACCCATCGGTAATCCACTGGAAAAACAAGGCTCCAACTCTCTATTCGGAACATTGTCAATTAAAAGAAAAGAATTAAGAGTTTCCCTTTTAAACTATATTTCAGGATAACTCAATAACTCTAGTGGACAACAGCAAGTTTTTTTGGGTTTTGTTTGGTTGGTTTCTTTTTTTTGAGACGGAGTCTTGCTCTGTTGCCCCGGCTGGAGTGCAATGGCACAACCTCGGCTCACTGCAGCCTCTGCCTCGTGGGTTCAAGTGATTCTCCTGCCTCAGACTCCTGAGTAGCTGAGATTGCAGGCGCCCACAACCAGGCCCTGCTAATTTTTTGTATTTTTAGTAGAGATGGGGTTTCACCATGTTGGCCAGGCTGGTCTCAAACTCCTGACCTCAGGTGATCCACCCACCTCGGCCTCTCAAAGTGGTGGGATTACAGGTGTAAGCCACCACACCCAGCCTGTTTGTTTTATTTAAGAGACAGGGTCTCGCTGCATCACCCAGGCTGAAGTGCGGTGGTGTAATCACAGCTCACTGCAACCTTAACTTCTTGGGCTCAAAGGATCCTTCTGCCTTAGCCCATGAGTAGCTAAGACTACAGGCACGCACCACCATACCTGGCTAATGTTTTATGTTTTTATAGAGATGGGGTCTTGCAATGTTGCCCAGGCTGGATTCAAGCTCCTGGCCTCTCTCACCTTGGCCTACAAAAGCTCTGCGATTACAAGCGTGAGCCACCGTGCCCAGCCTTTTTTGTTGTTGTTGTTTTTGATAGAAGAATTTCAGCTACTCATTGTGAAGAGATGAGATCATGAGAGAAACCGTGATTTTGCCACCTCTCATGACATAATTATTTCTCGCAAGGGTCATGGGTGAGATCAGTAATGACGAAACAAGGGCATCACAGGGTGGGTCCGGGCTATGACCACCTGGACCTATTGGCCACACTTAGCATCACAGGGTGGGTTCGGGCTGTGGCCACCTGGACCCACGGGGCACACTTATCATCACAGGGTAGGTCAGGGCTCTGGCCACCTGGACCCACTGGGCACACTTTGCATCACAGGGTGGGTTCGGGCTCTGGCCACCTGGACCCACGGGGCACACTTAGCATCACAGGGTGGGTTCGGGCTGTGGCCACCTGGACCCACGGGGCACACTTAGCATCACAGGTGCTTCCATGTGGCTCTCACAGCTCTGCCCACGAAGGCTTCTGGCAAAGAAAGATGAGCCTGAATCTAAGGGCATTTCTGCAGCACAGCTTCCATTTGCAGGAGACATGGGGCGAGGCGACACCACAGAGAGGCAAACAGCTGCGTGATAGGCGACACATTTGCAGGACAGCTGATCTGGTTTCTGCAACAAATCACAAGTGGTGGGAGGAGCAGTGGGGGTCGGGGGCGGCGCCTGATCTAGAGTAAGAGAGGTTCAAGAGGCGCCACCACAAAACTTAAACTGTGGGCCTTGTTAGGAACCTATGTGTTTCATCTGATGGATGCAAGCAAACAATCAGGGGAATGTGATTCCGGATGGGGCCTGAGCGGGTGCCAAGGAATGACTGTTAATTTGAACATTGCCCTAAGGGAGCTGCAAGTGTGTTCCAGAGTTTCCCGTACTTGGCGCCTTGCAACCTGAAGTTCATAGGAACAGAATTTCAGAACATTTGCTACAGGATGGAAGATGCTTCAGCCAAAGGGGAAAAGGAAAGAGAAAGACAACAGCAATGCATGAAACAAGTGTGGCGATTATCGATAAAGCATGTGTGGTGATCACTGATCACATGTGTGAGTTTATTTGAAAAGTTACATTAAAAAATTTTGAGGCTAGGCACGGTGACTCACGTCTGTAATCCCAGCACTTTGGGAGGCCGAGGCGAGCAGATCACCTGAGGTCAGGAGTTCAAGATCAGCCTGGCCAACATCGTAAAACCACATCTCTACTAAAAATAAAAATAAATGCAAAATAAGCCGGATGTGGTGGCAGGCGCCTATAATCCCAGCTACTCAGGAGGCTGAAGCAGGAGAATTGCTTGAACCTGGAAGGCGGAGGTTTCAGTGAGTCAAGACGGCACCATTGCACTCCAGCCTGGGCAAAAAGAGTGAAACTGTGACTCAAAAAAAAAAAATTTTTTTTTGAAAAGAGACTAGGCATGGTGGCTCATGCCTGTAATCCCAGAACTTTGGGATATCAAGGCAGGAGGATTGCTTGAGGCCAGGAGTTTCAGACCAGCCTGGGCAACATGGTGAGACCCTCGTCTCTTTAAAAAAAAAAAAAAAATTGCCTCCCAAGACACATGCCTGTAGTCCCAGCTACTTGGGAGGCCTAGGAGAGAGGATTGCTTGAGGCTGGGACATTGAGGCTGCAGTGGGCTATGATCAACCCACTGCACTCCAGCCTGGGTGACAGAGCAAGACTCTGTCTCAAAAAATAAATAAACAAAAATAAAGAAAGACATAGCCTTTCTCTTACAGACGTGGTCAGGCATCGTGGAAATCTTACTGCAGAAGTTGCTCGCCCTTCACCCCTAAGCCTCACCTCTCTGTTTCAGGGGATCCGAGTTTGGGGAAGGAAAGTCTATGGGGCCATCATTTCTCCCTTGTGGCTCCTGCGCCCACAGCCATGGGCCCCTCACACTGGGGCTGGGTGCCTGAGCAGAGTCCCTGTCCAGCCCCCACCAACCTCCAGCATCCTGGACACCTCACGCCATCCCTCCTGGACTTTGTGCTGGGGATGAGGTCAATTTGAGAGCCTCCCTGAGGTCTGGTCACTCCTGCACACCCTCCACAGTGGGCAGAATGGTGCCCCCCAAAAGGCCCACATCCTAATCCCGGGACTGTGAATGGGCTACTTTTCATGGCAAAAGGGACATTGCCAGTGTGACCGAGGGTCCTGTGATGGGAGACTCCCCGGCATCATGCAGGTGAACCCAATGGCATTACAAGGGCCCCTGTGAGAGAGAGGCAGGGGTCAGAGCAGACGTGGTGCAAAAGCAGTGGGTGTGGTGATGCCCCAAGCCTGGGACTGAGGCCCAGAACGTGGTGGCCTTCAGAAGCCGGGAAAGGCCAGGAGATGCATCTGCCCCCAGCCTCCAGAAGGAGCCAGCCCTGCTGACACCGTGGCTTTAGCCCAGTGCGGCCCCATGGGACTTCTGACCCCCAGAACTCTAAAATAATAAATTGGCATTGTTTTGATCCTTCTGTGGCTGGTATGTGTGATGAGGGTGTTTTCACACTCTTGCGTGGGACGTGCAACATCTTTAGAACAGTGGCACATTACCTGTCTTACATGGGGGAAAAAAGAGGAAAAAATAAATACATTTGCATTGTTTTAAACCGCTAAGTTTGTGGTCACGTGTAACAGCAGAAACAGCAAACAGATGTGCCCTCCAAGGCTCCCCTACATGCCTGCGAAGCTCGGGGATGCTGGGGAGGGTCACCTTGGCCATCTGGGGGCAGGTGGTACATCAAGACCCTCCCTCCCTCATCACCACCCTTCCTCCCCCATCACCATCCTCAATGGCACAGGGGCAACCCATGGTGAAGCAGCCGGACAGGCAGACTGTGCTAATTCCCTGCAAGGCAGAGCTGTTCCTCCAGCCTTGGAATGCAGCCAGCCCCTGCATGGCAGCCTCAAGGGGACAGGACCCCCCCCCCATGCTCTCTCTTTCCCCTGGCCCCGACCCTGCCCCTCTGCTCCCTGCCCCCCAGCCCCACTGCCTTGGGCCTCCCTTGAGCTCCCAGGACAGGTCAGCAAATTGCTATGTGTACATGTTTTCTAGGGAGAGTCCACAACCATGGTCAGAGTCCCTCGAGTCCAAAAAGAGACAGAGCCACAGCCTCAAGCGGCTCCTTGGGCCCCGGGTTCTGAGCTGGAATTGGATTCCCTGAGCCAGCTCTTAGTCCATGGTGACAGGCATCTGCTGATGTAGCCTCCTCTTATCTTCCCCAGAAACCAGATTAGACGCGGCCAGCAAAAAGAATATTCTCAGCTGGCAAAATGCTTTCACCGGCCACCAAAGGCCCCCTGTCCCTCCAGCCCACGGAGGGGACGGCGCTCCCTCATCCAAATGGGCTCCACATTTGGATGTGTCCCACATTCCTGGAGTGAGCCTAGGCCTTGCGCTGCGTCGATCGTCTGGGAGCGTTGTGGGGTGTGGGTTTCCCCCCACATCCAGACCCTTGAGTCCTCAGGAGCAAGGACTGGCCTCTCTGGTTTCCCTTCACACAGCAGGTGCTGAATCAATGCCCGGGAACCGAGGCGTCCTGTGAGGCGACAGAGGCTGAGCTGGAGAAGGCTCACCTGAGACCTGCACAGATTCAGGCGTTATCGCCGCCAAGGCCCAGCAAAGGAAGCGAGGCTGCCGTGGACACAACTCATGGCTCAAACTGGGGTGGCCTGAATGTTCCTTTGTGGGGCCCCAGGGCTGGTGGAGGGGGGTCTATTCTCTTCCCCCTGATCTTTCAGCAGGTCCTGGCTCACCAGGGCTCAGCCCCACCCTGCAACGCACCAGGTGTCACTGGGCACCTGCTCAGTGGAGCCTGTTGCTGTTCAGAGACTGAAAGTGGTGATGATGAGGCCAACACCGATGGCCATGGGACCAACATCAAGGTGAGGAAACCACCAAGGACTGCACCAGAGGGATACCCCTCCCTGCCACACACACATACACACACACACACACACACGAGATCCTGTCCCCTGATGGGGGAGGTAAGGGGGAGCAGGCCCTGCAGTGACCTGTTGGCCATCTCTTATCCACCCGACATGGCCAAAGGTAGCCACGTTATCTCCCATTGCATGTCCTCACCTCTGTATCAGGACACAGTAGACATCCAGGTGCCTATAAAATAGACGTTTTTGGAGATAAGAGGCCCTTTGCGGCCTCTCTGGAAAGACTGTGAGAACAGTCCTGGTGAATGGAGAAGCCCTTAGCCACATGGTGGCAGGGGCCCCACTGCACCTCTGGCCTTTGGACAAAGTCAGCACAAGCCACTCCCACCCCACCCACCACTTTCATGCGTTCTGCAGCTGCCACTCCCTGCCCGCCAGGGCGACCAGATGCTGGCCGGAGCCAGGACAGGGGTGGGCACTCTTCGGCATTTCCACAGGAAACCCCAGACCCTGTCCCCGCAGCCTGGCCCTCAGACAACTGCTCCCACTCTCCCCCTGCCCATGGGAGCTCAGCCTCTGGGGCAAGAGGGGACCCTGTTTACACCAATGCACCTAGGAAAAACCTTGGGGAAAATTCCAGGCCTGAGTCCTGAGTGTCCCCAGAGTCCACAGCTGGTGGCAGAGGGCCAAGAAGATAGTGACAATGAGGATTTATACCCCAGCAATGAGGGGACAGCGACAAGGCAGCTTCTCTGCAGGTCCACACAGGAAAAGAAACCCACAGCACGGCTCCGTGCAGCAGGGGCTCTGAGTGACACTCGCAAGGCCGTGGCATCAGGCAGGGGACCCCCCACCGCGGAGGGCATGGCTCAGCAGAAGCCAGGAGAGGGTGGGTCCTGGGATCCCAACCCAAAGCAGGCAGTCAGGAACTGAGTGACCGCGGGTACCCTGGGGGGTACAGGTAGGAGGGAGGAGAGTGTGTCCGAGGCCCCCTTGCCAACCCTCAATGCCAAGTCCAGCAAAGGTGGTTTTCTGGCACCAACTAGCAGGCACTGATTCCCCTCATATCCCCAACTCATGACCCAGCCACCTTTCCCAGGGGCTGAGTGGCTCTGAACAGGGGTGGAGCCGTGGGGCAGTCTGGGGCTGGCACCCAGGAGGCGGTGGGGGAGGCGCCCACTCAGGCCCTCGCTGCCTGGGGGAAAGGCCGCTGCATGCAAAGCACGCTGATGCCAGAGCCTTCGGCAGAGGAGGGGGAAATTGTTTATGTCTTGCCCTCCTTCTTACCATGGGCCTCCTGGGGGCTCCTGGCCCTGGGTGAGCAGGACGGACCCGGACCTGAGATGCCTCAGAGGGAAGCTTCTTGGGCAGGAGGACAGCACAGGCCATGGAGTCCCAGAGGGAGGGGGAGGGCTGTCCCACTGGGCCCCAGTGGGTCCTCTGCAGCAGGACAGTCTAGCCTGCCCCTGGCCATGCTGAGCCACATGGCTCTCCTCTCCGAGACCCTGTGGTGACAGGCAAGGGCACAGGGGTGGTGGGGCAGAGGCACTGTTGAAAAACCTGCCCAAGGGCCTGCCCTTGGCATCTCCTGGACCCACCCTCATCTTCCCTGAAGCTGTCCAAGTGCTTTCCCGGGTAGTCTGTCCTCAGTGGGAATGCCGCAAGCCTCCTCCTTGTGCCTGGCACAGCCCTACATGCTAGGGGAGGGGACACTAATGATCATCCCCAGCTCACAGGCACAGGAGGGAGGCCTGGGGCAGGGGTAGCCCAGGGTCGTGGCTGAGCCACTGAGAAAAGCTCAGACCCCCAACCCCCTCAGCTCTTCCTCCCCCAGGTTCCTAACCACTGCCCGACCTCCCTGGTCCAGTGAACGTCCCACTCCGCATTGTTTGCTACCCACTGGGTTCCTCCAAGGTTCTCAGAGTCCAAGCCTGGTGATCACCAACAAAAATCTCTGCAAACAGCAGATTCCTACACAGATGGCCCTGCCTTATTAGGATGGCTCCACCGACGGGCCCCGACTCCGCGATGGTAAGAATGTGGCCAGAACTCAGCAGCAACGGCACTTAAGTCCCACACAACCATGTTCACTTTCAGTACAGTATTCGACAAATTGCACAAGAAAATCAACACCTGATTAGAAAACTAGCTTCGTGAGCTGGGGACAGTGGTTCACGCCTGTAATCCCAGCATTTTAGGAGACCAAAGCAGGAGCCCAGGAGTTCAAGACCAGCCTTGGCAACATGGCAAGACCCCATTTCTACAAAACCAAACCTTTTTTTAAATTAGCCAGGCGTGGTGGCATATACCTGTTGTCCCAGCTTCTTGGGTTGCTGAGGTAGGAGGATCATTTAAGCCCAGGGGTTTGAAGCTGCAGTGAGCTATAATCACACCACTGCACTCTAGCCTGGGCAGCAGAGTGAGAGTCTGCCTAAAAAAAAAAAAAAAAAAAAAAAAAAGGCTTTGTGTGAGCTGATTTTGCCTACCTAGAGGCTAATGGGATTGTCTTGAGCACATCTGAGGTCAGCTGGGCTGAGCTGGCAGGGCGGTTAGGCATACTAAATGTCTTTTTTTTTTTTTTTTTTTGTTTGAGATACAGTCTCACTATGTTGCCCAGGCTGGAGTGCAGTGGTGCCATTTCGGCTCACTGCAACCTCCGCCTCCTGGGTTCAAGTGATTCTCATGCCTCAGCCTCATGAGTAGCTGGGACTACACGCGCCTGCCATCATGCCCAGCTAATTTTTGTATTTTTAGTAGAGACAGGGTTTCACCATATTGGTCAGGCTGGTCTCGAACTCCTGGCCTCAGGTGATCCACCCTCCTCAGCCTCCCAAAATGCTGGGATTACAGGCATGAGCCACCACACCTGGCCTGTTGCCACATTTTTGCTTTTGTGAATAAGCTGCTATGAACACCTGTGTGCAAGTATCTCTTTGAGACCCTGCTTCGAATTCTCTTGGGCGTATACCCAGGAGTGGTATACATGAACAAATAAACAAGGGACACACCAGGCATGCCTGTAATCCCAACATTTTGAGAGGCTGAGGCAGGAGGATCCCTTGAACCTAGGAGTACAAGACCAGCCTGAGGAACATAGGGAGACCCTGTCTCTACGAATACATTTTAAAAATTAGCTGGGCGTGGTGGTACACACCTGTGGTCTCAGCTACTCAGGAGGCTGAGATGGGAGGATGGCTTGAGCCCAGGAGGTCGAGGCTACACAGTGAGCCATGATCTCACCACTGTACTCCAGCCTGAGTGACAGAGTGAGATCCTGTCTCAAAAAACAAATGTAAAAAAACACAGGACAGGCCGGGCACAGTGGCTCATGCCTGTAATCCCAGCAATTTGGGAGGCCGAGGCGGGTGGATCATGAGCTCAGGAGATTGTGACCATCCTGGCTAACACGGTGAAGCCCCATCTCTACTAAAAATACAAAAAATTAGCCGGGTGTGGTGGCAGGCATGTGTAGTGCCAGCTACTCAGGAGGCTGAGGCAGGAGAATGGCGTGAACCTGGGAGGTGGAGCTGGCAGTGAGCCAAGATCATGCCACTGCACTCTAGCCTGAGCGACTGAGCGAGACTCCATCTCAAAGAACAAAAACAAAAAACCAGGACACAGGATGGTCACAGAGGGGCATAGACAAACCTGGAAATTCTAGGTGTGAGCACAGAGGCTCCCAGAGAGGAGGAAGGTGGGTCGTCAAGCATATGGGTATTTTATGGGTTGAAGCGTGGTCCCCAAAAAGATATGACCCTGTCCTAATTCCCAGAATGTGTGAATACGGCCTTTTTTGGATGGAGGGCCTTTGCAGATGGAATTAAGTGAAGGATGAGGAGATGAGGTCATCCTGGGTTATTCAGGCAGGCCCTACATCCAAGGGCTGGTGTCCTTATAGGAGTCATAGGGACAGACACAGAGAAGGCCTCTTGAGAATGGTGGCTGAGCAGGAGGGATGCAGCCACAAGCCAAGGATGCCCAGGCCACCAGAATGCATGACTGCTGCTTGAAGCCACTCAGTTTGTGGTCATTCATTACATCAGCTAAGCCAGGTCTGCACATACCTGCAGAGCAGGAACTGTGGAGGAGAAGCCAGATCCGAAAAGGGACAGTTTCCCCTCTGGCCAGGACCTCACCCCATCAACCCAGCTGCCCACGAGGCTGCTGGGTCAACATCCCAGGCCTACAGCTGCCAGCCTGCCCTGGGCTCAGCCAAGGGAAGAGGGAGCTGTGAACAAGTCAGCCCTGGGCCCCTTCAGGAAGCCAATGACCCCCTCCCTTCCTCCCTCATGCACTCATCCCTTCATTTGTTCATTCAGCCATCCATTCATCACTCCTTCCGTAAACAGGCCTGGTACCTCCCGCGCGCCTAGATATGAATGCAGTATCAATGTGTCCCTTTCAGGGGCCCACAGCAGGCAGGTAAGCACACCCACAAATTCATAACTCCAGAGGGGACAGGAGGCCCAACAGAAGAATCACAAGAGAAGCCACAAGGGCCTCAGCTCTGCCTGGGGCAACAGGGAGAAGCCCCCTAGACTGGTGTCTGGAGGCCTACCCTGGACTGACACAGAGGCTTTCCTGATGGGCAAAGGAGGCCTCCCTCTGGCTTGTGAAGGAGATGGTGGCACGGAGAGCTGGAGGTGGGATCCTGGGTTTTGTCCTCCAGGCGATAGACACAGGAGGGGTGAGAACAGGCTCACCTTTATCAAACTTTGGTGGAAAATTGAAATTGTGTTCCAGAAGGACCAAGAAAGTCTGATGCTGGCCATGTTCAGGCTGTGCTGCTCTGAGATACCGGGGCAGGTGGGCTTGGCAAGGTGGCCCCCAGCCTCTCTCTCCCCATGTCCCCCTGATCCTGCTCCTGCTCCTGCTCCTGCTCCTGCTCCTGCTCCATCTCTCCCCACTCCCAGCTGCTCAGTGGCCAAGTCTGGTGTCCTTCAAGAAGTGGCTGAAACCTCTAAAGGGACTTCACCCTGCAGGGCAGGCCCTGCCCAAGGACATCTCCACCACCCAGAGTCCAGGTCTGGCCCTCGCCACCCCACCCCCATCCCAGAGTCTGGAATGATGCAGCCCCCAGCTCCTGGGGCCCCCACATGTAGCCCCTGCTCCCAGCAAACCAGCAAGGGGGGCCTGGGGAGAGGGAGGGGCTAAGAGGGAGGGGAGCGCCTGGCCGTCCCCAGAGAGTACAGCTAACCCACAGCACATAATCCTGTTAAAAAATTAATCCTCATTTAGCCAGGAGGCAAGGCGACCGCTGAGATAAAGCCCCTGAGAAGTAATAAAAGGCAACAGCAATTGATAAAGTGGTGAGGCCACTCATAAAACCCTGCTACAGTCAAGGTCAGGCAGGTCCCAGGAATCGGGAGCAAGCACCGCCAGGTGGGGGTGGGGGGCGTTGCCTTACAAGCCCCAGCCCCTGCAGAGGGCGACCACCTTGGGCAACAGAGCTGATGCTGATGGTGGAGAGAGGCAGAAAGGAGGGAGGCTGCCTTTCTCAGCTCCTCCCTGCTCGGCCTTACTGGATGGCTGTGGCCCTTTGGGAAGGAATCACCATCCTTGGTCCTTGTCTCTCTCCTAACATCATGGCCGTGAAAGATCACAGCCCCCCTGGGGCCCAGCCGGTCCCAGAGTAGACCTGGTGAGGCTGGGCCCGTCTAGCGTGGCTCCTGGTGGCCCCCGCTGTCCCCCACACACTTGTCCCAGGGATAGGAGGATGGAGAGCCCACCCCAGCCTCCACACCAGGGACTCACCTGGAATCCTCCCAGATGGCAGGTGTGGTCACCACTGCATCTGGCATCTGCCTGCTGGGGAAGACTCATTGCCATGTCCTCATGGGGACGTTCCACTCCAGCCAAATTGCATAACCAGGCCATTCCTCCTTCAGGGTCCCCAAAAGCCAATAATGGTCCCCAAAAAAGGGCACTGGACTGGAGGCAGGAGAGACCCATTGAGACCCAATATTGTCACCACTAGTCATGCTGGAAAATCAGGGGAGGGGGCTCGATGCCTCCGCTACTCCAACAGTGGCGACAACCCACAGCTGTAAGTGCCCAGCTTCCAAGCCCACACACCTCACCAGGGCATCAAGGGCTCCCTGGAAGCACCAGTCTGGGGCTGCACCTGGCCAGAGAAGGAAGAGTGTGGTGATTCCCATTACTGTATCACTCCAACTGCTGCCTGGAGACTAAGGAGAAGCAAGGAGACCAGTCAGAAGGCAGTTGCAATGGTCCTGACCATGCTAACTTCACCCATGTTTTCTTTCATTTATGCACTGAAGAATCATTTATTAAACACCTACTGTGTGCCAGGCATCAGGCCAGGAGCTCGGGATACAGTGTTGCTCACAGCCTTGTAGGAGAGACACATAAACAATTGCAATAGAATTCCTTGCATCAGGTTATTAATGAGAACAGGAAGTTAGCGGCAAAGCTGACCTTGTGGAGGACAATGCCTGCCTTATGGCTCTTGGCCACCGGCTGAGACACCAGCAGGCCTGGGCAGGCCAACCCCTGGCCCAGAGGCTGGGTCCCTAGGGCCCGAGCCCCCTACATGGCTCATCTGCATGGGGCAATCTCTACCTGTGCAAGCGTCAAATCCACCCGGTCCCCAGGCCAAGGAGGCCTCTGGATCTGGCTGGCTGGCTTGGCTGGCTTGGCTGGCTGGCTGACTGGGTGGCTTGGCTGGCTTGGCTGGCTGGGTGGCTTGGTGGGCTTGGCTGGCTGGCTGACTGGGTGGCTTGGCTGGCTTGGCTGGCTGGGTGGCTTGGCTGGCTTGGCTGGCTGGCTGGCTGGGTGGCTTGGTGGGCTTGGCTGGCTGGCTGGCTGGGTGGCTTGGCTGGCTTGGCTGGCTGGGTGGCTTGGCTGGCTTGGCTGGCTGGCTGGCTGGGTGGCTTGGCTGGCTGGCTGGCTTGGCTGGTTGGCTCGCTGGGTGGCTTGGCTGGCTTGGCTGGCTTGGCTGGCTGGCTGGCTTGTGTGGTTTGGCCAAATGGCTGGCTTGGCCGGCTGGCTGGCTTGGCTGGCTTGGCTAGCTGGGTGGCTGGCTGGCTTGGCTGGCTGGGTGGCTTGGCTGGCTTGGCTGGCTGGGTGGCTGGCTGCCTTGGCTGGCTGCGTGGCTTGGCTAGCTTGGCTGGCTGGGTGGCTTGGCTGGCTTGGCTGGCTGGGTGGCTTGGCTGGCTTGGCTGGCTGGCTGGCTTGTGTGGCTTGGGTGGCTTGGCTGGCTGGCTGGCTGGCTTGGGTGGCTTGGCTGGCTGGCTGGCTTGGGTGGCTTGGTTGGCTGGCTGGCTGGCTGGCTGGCTTGGGTGGCTTGGCTGGCTGGCTGGCTTGGGTGGCTTTGTTGGCTGGCTGGCTGGCTGGCTTGGCCGGCTTGGCTGGCTGGCTGGCTGGGCCGGCTTGGCTGGCTGGCTGGCTGGGCCGGCTTGGCTGGCTGGCTGGCTGGGCTGGCTTGGCTGGCTGGCTGGCTGGGCTGGCTTGGCTGCCTGGGTGGCTGGCTGGCTTGGCTGGCTGGGTGGCCAGCTGGCTTGGCTGGATGCCTGGCTTGGCTGGCTTTGCTGGCTGGCTGGCTTGGCTGGCTTGGCTGGATGCCTAGCTTGGCTGGCTTTGCTGGCTGGCTGGCTTGGCTGGCTTGGCTGGCTGGTTGGCTTGGCTTGTTGGCTGACTTGGCTGGCTTGGCTGGCTTGGCTGGCTGGCTGGCTTGGCTGGCTTGGCTGGCTTGGCTTGCCATGTGGCTTGGCTGGCTTCGCTGGTGGGGTTGCTTGGTTGGCTTGGCTGGCTGGGTGGCTTGGCTGGCTTGGCTGGCTTGGCTGGCTGGCTGGCTTCGCTGGCTGGCTGGCTTGGCTGGCTTGGTTGGCTTGACTGTCTTGGCTGGCTGGCTGGCTGTCTTGGCTGTCTTGGCTGGCTGGCCGGCTTGGCTGGCTTGGCTGGCTTGGCTGGCTTGTCTGGCTGGCTGGCTGGGTGGCCTGGCTGGCTTGGCTGGCTTGGCTGGCTTGGCTGGCTGGCTGGCTGGCTGGTCTGGCTGGCTGGTCTGGCTGGCTGGGTGGCTTGGCTGTCTTGGCTGGCTGGCTGGCTTTTGTGGCTTGGCTGGCTGGCTGGCTTTTGTGGCTTGGCTGGCTGGCTGGCTTTGGTGGCTTTTCTGGCTGGCTGGCTTGGCTGGCTTGGCTGGCTGGGTGGCTGGCTAGCTGTCTTGGCTGGCTTGGCTCGCTGGCTTCTTTGGCTGGCTTGGCTGGCTTGACTGGGTTGGCTTTCTGACTGGCTGGGTGGCTTGGCTGGCCTGACTGGCTGGGTGGCCTGGCTGACTTGGCTGGCTGGCTGGCTTGGTTGGCTTGGCTGGCTGGGTGGCTTGGCTGGCTAGCTGGCTTGGGTGGCTTGGCTGGCTGGCTGGCTTGGCTGGTTGGCTGGCTGGGTGGCTTGTCTGGCTTAGATGGCTGGCTGGCTTGGCTGGCTTGGGTGACAGGCTGGCGTGGCCGGCTTGGTGACTGGCTCGCTGGCTTGGCTGGCTTGGCTCGCTGGCTTCCTTGCCTGGCTTGGCTGGCTTGGCTGGGTTGGCTGTCTTGCTGGCTGGCTGGCTTGGCCGGCTGGCTGGCTCTCCCAGGCTGCAGTGCAGCTGTATGATCTTGGCTCACTGCAACCTCTGCCTCCCAGGTTCAAGCAATTCTCCTGCCTCAGCCTCCCGAGTAGCTGGGATTACAGGCCTGAGCCACAACACCCGGCTGATTTTTGTACTTTTAGTAGAGATGGGTTTTCACCATGTTTTGTACTCCAGTATTGGTGACAGAGCGAGACTCTGTCTCAAAAAAACAAAAAAGAATTTATACATTGCCATACAGATTCACACACATACACTCATATTCACAAACACACAAATACAATAAATGCAGGGGCACACACAAACACCATCACAAAAACACACTTCCATAAAACACAGGAATGCACGCTCACACAGAAACACGCATGGAAATACACGTCTTACAGACTCACAGACACACTCATCATCACATAAACAGGCACACACACACAGCCACACAAGCACACACCCACACCCACATTAACACACACACTCCCACTTGGCACCCATGCACTCACGCACACAGGCAGAACAGGCCTGCATTACCTGATAACGCAGTTGAATCAGACGTGATGCTGCCTGCCGAGGAGACCTGGAGGCTTCCCATGCATGGGCTTTCGGATGAGAGGTCTCTGGGTGCATCTGGTGACACCCCAGGCAGTGGGGGAGACGTCCAGGCCGGAAGGCCAGCCACAGCCAGCTCTGCCCAAGGATGCCACGTCCATTTGCTTCAGTAGGATCTGCATCCTGTAAACCCTGGTTCCTGCCTCTCCAGGACACCCCACTGAGGTCGGCACACTCCCCAGGTTTAGAAGGGGTCTCTCGGTGAAATTTGGTGACACCCCAGGCAGAAGGGGGGACACCACAGCCAGCTCTGCCCATGGATGCGATGTCCATTTGCTTCAGTAGGATCTGCACCTTGGAAACCCAGGTTCCTGCCTCTCCAGGACACCCCACTGACGTTAGCACACCCTCCAGGTTTACAAGCGGTCTCTGGATACATTTGGTGACACCGCAGGCAGATGGGGGATGCTACAGCCAGCTCTGCCCGCGGATGCCACTTCCATTTGTTTCAGTAGGATCTGCACCCTGTAAACCCTGGTTCCTGCCTCTCCAGGACACCCCACTGAGGTCAGCACCCCCCACCCCCCACCCCCATGTTTGTCCGTCTTCGCTGTCTGGGGAGATACACAGAAAGACCACATTCGGTGGAATTCTGGCTATAACCTTTTGTGGCTGGCAAGAAGGATCACCAAGCTGTCCTGTAACCTTGCTGGAGCGATCACTGGTTTCACGCTTGGCCCCTGTGCAGTGAGTGCCTGGGCCAGGCTCGATTCCTGGAGCTCCGGTGAAATTTGGGCTTGGAGCTCATGCCTGCACCACCCAGAAAGCAGAAGGCAGCCAGCCCGGGCTGTACGGTTCGTAGAATCAGAGAGAACACTGCTTGCCTTCATGTCTGTACCACAATAAATCCGCCAACTGCGGTCAAAGTCTCTGGATTCCTGCCCCTTCATTTTATTTTGTCTATTATGGAGCGGAAGGAGTGAGAAAGATTTTGCTTCCTATTTTGTTTTGCAAAGCGTTTCTAAGAAAAACAACCCGTGTTCTGAAAACGAGATTCTGAGTGTCTCCTGGGTGTGATGAAAATAAACTTTGGGAATACAAGGGCCTGAGAGGCAGAGTGAATGTCATTCACATTTCCCTGCGAATGACAAAGTCACTTTTTATTTATTATTATTATCATTATTATAGATTCAGGGGATCCACGGGAAGCTTTGTGACCTGAGGATATTGTACGATGCTGAGGTTTGGGGTATGAATAATCCCGTCACCCAGGCACTGAGCATTGTACATTCCTGAGGTATATAATGTGTACTAAAAATAAAATGTATATTTATATATGCACTAATGATTCAACTTGATTCCTTGTAATTAAGAAAGACAAACCTCAAATTCTAGAGGAGTTCTAGAAATATGTAAGAAGAGAGGCCAGGCGCAGTGGCTCATGCCTGTAATCCCAGCACTTTCGGAGGCCGAGGCAGGTGGATCTCCTGAGGTCAGGAGTTCGAGACCAGCCTGGCCAACATGGTGAAACCCCGTCTCTGCTAAAAATACAAAAATTAGCCAGGTGTGGCGGCGGGTGCCTGTAGTCCCAGCTACTTGGGAGGCTGAGGTAGAAGAATTGCTTGAATCCAGGAGGCAGAAGTTGCAGGGAGCCGAGATTGCACCACTGCACTCCAGCCTGGGTGCATTTTTTTGAGACTCCATCTCAAAAAAATAAATGAATAAATAAATAACTAAATAAATAAATAAATAAAAAAGAGAGAGGAAAAAAACAAACAAGCAAGAAAATGCAACAGAAAAATCCGTGACCCAAAGGCCCCTGCTTCCTGCTCTATTAGTCCTGAGGGTCTGTGGTGCCCCTTCATTGTGTCCAGGTGCAGGCAATGTTTAGCTCCCACCTATAAGCAAGAACATGTGGTATTTGATTTTCTGTTCCTGGCGTTAATTCACTAAGCGTAGTGCCCTTCAGCTTCATCCATGTGACTGCAAAGGGCATGATTTTATTCTTGTTCATGGCTGTGTAGTATTCCATGATGCAGAAGGACCACATTTGCTTTATCTAATTGAGAACATGTGGTATTTGATTTTCTGTTTCTGGCATTAATTCACTAATAATGCCCTTCAGCTTCATCCATGTTGCTGCAAAGGGCATGATTTTATTTTTGTTTATGGCTGTGTAGTATTCCATGATGCGGAAGGACCACATTTGCTTTATCTAGTGCAGAACATGTGCTATTTGATTTTCTGTTCCTCATATTGATTCACTAAGCATAATGCCCTCCGGCTGCATCCATGTGGCTGCAAAGACATGATTTTATTTTTTTCATCACTGCATAGTATTCCGTGGTGTAGAAGGGCCACATTTGCTTTATCCAGTGGAGAACATGTAGTATTTCATTTTCTGTTCCTGGCACTAATTCACTAAGCATAATGTCCTTCAGCTGTGTCCATGTGGCTGCAAAGGACATGATATTATTCTTTTTCATGGCTGTGTAGTATTCCATGATGCAGAAAGACCACATTTGCTTTATCTAGTGGAGAACATGTGGTATTCGATTTTCTTTTCCTGGCACTAATGCACTAAGCATAATTCCCTTCAGCTGCGTCCATGTGGCTGCAAAGACGTGATTTTATTCTTTTTCATGACTGTGCAGTATTCCATGGCGTAGAAGGGCCACAATTGCTTTATCCAGTCAAGAACATGTGGTATTTGATTTTCTGTTCTTGTGTTAATTCATTAAGCATAATGCCCTCCAGCTACATCCATGTGGCTGCAAAGGACATGATTTTATTCTTTTTCATGGCTGTGTAGTATTCGATGCTGTAGAAGAACCACTTTTGCTTTATCCGGTACCCTACTGATGGGCAACTGGGTTGATTCCATGACTTTCCTAATGTAAGTCATGCTGTGATGAACCTTACAGGGCTGGGCACTTAATCCCAGCACTCTGGAGGGCCGAGGTGGGCAGATCACCTGAGGTCAGGAGTTCGAGACCAGCCTGGTCAACATGGTGAAACCCTATCTCTACTAAAAATACAAAAATTAGTCAGGCATGGTGGCGCATGCCTGTAATCCCAGTTGCTCAGGAGGCTGAGGCAGGAGAATCACTTGAACCTGGGAGGCGGAGGTTGCAGTGAGCCGAGATTGCTACTGCACTCCAGCATGGGCAATAGAGTGAGACTCTGTCTCAAAAAACAACAGAACAAAAAAAACAAGGAAGTTTACCATGCATGTGTCTTTTTGGTAGAATGACTTCTTTTCCTTTGGGTAGATGCCCAGTCTTGGAATTGCTGGCGCAAATGGTGGAGCAGTTTAGATTCAGGAGGTACATGTACAGGTTTCTTACATGGGTACGATGTGTGATGCTGAGGTCTGGGGTATGAGTGATCCCATCACCCAGGTAGTGAGCATAATACCCCACAGTTGGTTTTTTCAACTCTTGTCCTTCTACCTTCCTCTCTCCCCCTAACTAGACCCCAGTATCTGTTCCCTTCTGTCTACATATACACAACATTTAGCTCCCACTTATAAGTGAGAACACACAGCATTCTGTTAATTTACTTAAGATAATGGCCTCCACACTGTTCACAATAGCAAAGATGTGGAACCAACCCAAATGCTCATCAGTGATAGACTGGATAAAGAAAATGTAGCACATAGACACTGTGGAATACTATGCAGCCATGAAAAAGGATGAGTTCATGTCCTTTGCAGGGACATGGATGAAGCTGGAAACCCTCACGTTCAGCAAAGTGACACAGGAACAGAGAACCAAACAGTGCATGTTCTCACTCATAAGCGGGAAGTGAACAATGAGAACACATCGACCCAGAGAGGGGAACATCACACACTGGGGCCTGTTGCAGGGGTGGGGGACTGGGGGAGGGACAGCATTATGAGAAATATCTAATGTAGATGATGGGTTGATGGGTGCAGCAAACCGCTATGGCACATGTATATCTATGTAACAATCCTGCACATTCTGCACATATACCCCAGAACTTAAAGTAGAATAGAAAAAATAAAAAATAATAAAAATAATTAAAAAAGATAATGGCCTCCAGCTACATCTGTGTTGCTGCAAAAAAAACAAAAAAAATATGATTTTGTTCCTTTTCAGGGTTGCGTAGTATTCCATGGTGTAGATGTACCGCATTTTCTTTGAGGGTGGAGGGTGGGAGGAGGGAGAAGATCAGCAAAAATAACCTGTGGCTGGGTGTGGCAGCTTACACCTGTATTCTCAGCACTTTGGGAGGCTGAGTGGGTGGATCACCTGAGGTCAGGAGTTTGAGATCAGCCTGGCCTACATGGCAAAACCATATCTCTACTAAAAGTACAAAAATTAGCCGGGCATGGTGGTGCACGCCTGTAATCCCGGCTCCTCTGTAGGTTGAGGCAGGAGAATCTCTTGAACCCAGGAGGCAGACATTGCAGTGAGCCGAGATCGTGCCACTGCCCTCCAGCCTGGGCCACAGAGTGGGACTCCATCTCAAAAAATAATCATAAAAATAATAATAATAACCTGCTAGGCTTAGGACCTAGGTTGATTCCATTACAAAAAAAGAAAAAACTAACTTTTTAAAAGAAGGATCTCTCTGTTCAAAAACAAAACCAATGCCCTGTCAGGAAAGATGTGCTGTGCTTCTGGTAAAGCTGGAAAGAACCTACAGGATGGAGTCACCCCATGAAACTAGTGGAGCAGCATTGCCTTTTAGGGTGAGGGCTGCTTCTGTTAGGCCACCAGGATGAGTGCCTTCCTGGGGAGTGTGATTCATCCTATACCATCCAGGAAGCAATTCCTGCCCCCAAATCACCTGCCAGCTTCTGCCCTGTAAGTAAAATCCCCAGCAAGCGGGCAGCAAGGAGCTGCTTGCCTTGGAAGGCAGCTGAAGTCTCTGCCCACCGCCCAGACTGTGTCCTCTGGGCAAGGCCAGGGCTTCCAGTTGGATGGTTTTCACATTAGCAGCTGCTGTTTAGAATCATCAACATTGGCCAGGCGCGGTGGCTCACGCCTGTCATCTCAGCACTTTGGGAAGCCGAGGCGGGCAGATCACAAGGTCAGGGACCAGCCTGGCCAACATGGTGAAACCCTGTCTCAACTAAAAAAAAATACAAAAATTAGCTTGGTGTGGCTGGGCATGGTGGCTCATCCCTGTAATCCCAGCACTTTGGGAGGCCGAGGCGGGCGGATCATGAGGTCAGGAGATCAAGACCATCCTGGCTAACACGGTGAAACCTCGTCTCTACTAAAAATACAAAAAATTAGCCAGGCACGGTGGCAGGCACCTGTAGTCCCAGCTACTCATGAAGCTGAGGCAGGAGAATGGTGTGAACCTGAGAGGCGGGGTTTGCAGTGAGCCCAGATTGCTCCACTGCACTCCAGCCTGGGCGATATAGAGTGAGACTCTGTCTCAAAAAAAATTAAAAAATAAAAAATTAGCCCGGTGTGGTGGTGGGCACCTGTAATCCCAGCTACTCAGGAGGCTCAGGCAGGAGAATTGCTTGGACCCTGGAGGCAGAGGTTGCAGTGAGCCGAGATTGCGCCATTGCACTCCAGCCTAGACAACAGAGCAAGACTCTGTTGCAAAAAAAAAGAATCATCAACATTGCCTTGGCCCAATCTCTTCCCAGACTTGTCAAATATTTACCACTGGACCTCCATGTTCTAGTTTCAAAGCTCTGCTGGCCACAGTGGCTCATGTCTGTAATCCCAGCACTTTGGGAGGCTGAGGTAGGAAGACTGCTTGAACCCAGAAGCATGAATCCATCCTAGGCAACATAGTGATAATAGTGTCAAATGAGAGCCAGTGTCCAGTAATTCCCCAAATATCTGCGAATTTTCTTTTCTTTAAGTCTCAGTCATCCTGGCAGAAGGCTGTAGGTCCCTTTGGGGAAGACTGGGAAAAAGATTAACAATGTAAATTTTTGGCAATGTAGCAGCGTACTTCCCCAAGATCACCCAGCCTCCCCTTCACTTAAGGGGTTGTGGGCCTGTGAACTGGCTCAAGTCTGGGAATTGATTGAGGGTTTTAGATCTGTGTTTCACTAATTTGAATTAGTCTTTTATTCAGTTGACCTGGAATTCTTCATTTTTTAAAGAACTAAGACTTTGGTACAGCCCATTAACTCTCCCTGTGGATACCATGGACTACACAATGCCGTGGGTGTCTGTGAGTCAAACCATTCTGACTGCTGCTTTGACACTGCTTTCCACTGTGGTGACCACACCCACCTCATCTTTGGTGATTAAGGACAGCCCATGTTCCCTGCCACCCCAGGATTCAATTATCCTCATTTTACTTAAAGATCCCAGTCCAGTGGCTGCAGTTCCTGCTGTAACATTTTGCCTACTGAGAGCACAAGCTCAAAGCTCTTCCAGGATACTGGGCTCCTCTCACAATATTCTTTCTCATGATCGTTGTGAGGAGTATGTTCTGTAGACCCTCCAGTGTGAGTGAGCAGGTCTGACATAATAAATCCAGTCTCCCTGAGTTTTTGCATACCTTTCTGTACACATAAACCAAGGAAGTTGTGGCATCTCAACTTTATGTACCTTAGGTAAACTCTGATTCTGTTTCAGCCAACCAACCAAGTCACCAAACAAATAAGCAAACGGCCAACCAATCAACCAACAAGCAAGCAAGCAACAAACCAACCAACCAAGCAAGGAAGCAAGTACCAACCAACCAAGCAAGCAACCAACCAAGTAACCGATCAAACCAACCCTTGGAGCCCTTTCTAAAGCTTTGTCCTACAACCCTGAGTCCAGAATCTCTGTTTAATGGGCCAACATTAATAAATTTAGCCTAATCCAACTTTATGTTACTTCCACCATGGTGTCACACACTTAATACATTCCCACATATATTCTCCAGATTTCCTTCTGTATAAATTGCGTGTGTGTGTGTGTGTGTAGAAAGAGAGCATCAACTGAAAAATCACACAATTTTATAAATTTAGAAAAGAGAGCTTTATTTCTTATAAAGGTTTGCAGTCTGCAAGGTGGCCATTATGACAGGCTGGGAAGTGTGGCCTACAGCCAAGGCCAGAGGCAGGCATTTCCAGGGAGGGAAGGAGAGGACAGGAATTTGAGCCAAATGAGTTGGCTACATATACATACTCAATAGGATATCAGAGGAGCTATATCATTTTATGAGAATACTCATAAAAGAGGTCTTAACGCATGCATATTCAATAAACATGCATGTTCATTCTGGGGTGGAGACTTGACATTTAAATGTATTATAATTAGGCCCTACACATCAAAAAGTGAAGCAGGGACATGAAGGTACTCAGCCTCTGTAAAGCCACAGCCTCTAAAACTGGCCAGAACCAGTCCATGGAGGATGGTCTCTTATCAGGAGAAAGTTACTGAAATCAGTCCCTTGTCCAGAGAAAGCTGTCGTTAAGATTAGTGGGGCAGGAGATCAGTTACTCAGCGTCTGTGAACTGGGTGAGTTGTAATTGTTTTAATCTTGCTTCTCTCACAGCCAGTGCTTGCTTGGCTGCTAGAGAAAAATAAAACCCATGTGGTAGTTAGAATCTAGTTAATTCTTTAAGAGTAGGGTACAAGACTTAACCCTCACCTCGCATAGCCCTAGGTCCTGTTTATAATTTGAGGTCTTATTGCCACAAAGAGTCTGTTCTGTCAGTCTCATGATCTCTATTTTAACATTAATGCTGCTCAGTTGTTGGGTCTAAACCATAAGAGGGAGGGAGGTACAGAGAGGTATGTCTGACCTCCTGTCCTGTCATGGCCAAGAACTGAATTTTAAGATTTATTTGAGGTTCTGTTGGCCAACAGCGTGTCTGTTAAGTCGGGTGGGGGGCTTAGGATTTTATTTTTAGTTCTCAAGGGAGATAAAATAATTTAATCAATTGGCCCCTGTGACTGTGGGACTAACATGGCTATGATCTGTCGGACAGACTTCAGGCTGGCACCCAGGCAAAATTCTATGCTGTAGTAAATGCATCATGCACATTTGTAACAATATGTACATAACAATGTCACAAAATACTTTCACGGTGACACCTAGATTAGTATTTTATTGAATAGCTGATGATATAAACTAGCTCATTTGATGCCAAGACTGACCATCACCACCATACCAAGGTCATCACTGATCAGAGGCCTAACCCAAGGAGGGGGTCATGTGCAGACCCAGCAGTGGGGAAGAAAGATGCTGCAGAGGAGACGGATGCCCACAGAGGCCCCTGAGTGGATACAATGCTCACTAAGTGGTAAGTATAGACTCAACGTAGGCTGTAAGGTCTCCCCCTGTGCAAATGGGACCCCGTCCACTTGAGAGTCAAGGGTCTGTTTGGGTGGCAGGGATAGCCACTTCTGAAGGTAGAAAGGAAAATAAGCCACCAAATTGGTATCTTTCTGTGAAATGGACATCGTGCTTAGAATCTCCATTTTCCCCACAACCTGGAGGAATAAGTACTGTCATCTGCATTTTGTAGCTGAGGAATCTGACTCAACAAAATTAAATTACTTGCCTAAGCAATTAGCAATTAACCAAGTCTTTCTGACTCAGAAACCCAGCTGTTGCCTGTTCATATCCAGCCCCTGTATTGGGGTCAAGATCTGGCCTGTTCTCAATGCAGCAAGATCCAGGCAGATCACACTGGACTCCCAGCACTGAATCTGGCTCGAGGGAACATCAAATTTGACTGGGTCGTGGGGCTCAGGAGCATCACTCTCAAAAATAGCAGTACAGGAAGAGGCGATGGCCCTAAACAGCATTTGCAGGCAGATCCCATGTTAATCGTAAGGGTCAGGACTCTCACTTTTCTGTCTCTCTCTCTGTCTCTCCTCTAGGGCTGACCCCACATTGGACACCACTGCATCCATGTCCATCACACACCACAGCTGCCTTTTCTTCTGCCTGCTTATGGGAAAGTCCCCTCCTCTCCTCTGTTTTCTTCTCTTCCTGCCCTATCACACCGTGCACTTCTCCCTTTCCTTAAAGAACCACCATCAACTTTAGGAGGAGGGAAAGGGGTGGCTCTGGCAGGAAAAGCCAGAATCCCCTCTAGCCAGCAGAGAGAGAGGAATGGCTGCATGTTTCCTCCCCCATTCCAAGGCACTAGGTTTTGGCTAGGTTGCAGGTTCCAAGCTGCTCTCCTGCTGTGTCGGTGAGTTCTGGTTAACCTGCAACCTCCTGATGTGGCTACTGCAGTTCATCGAGTCTTCAGGGACTCCCCATGGCCTGGAGTACTTTGCCTTGCTTACAGGGGAGAGGAGAATGGATTTATAGGGAACATCATCTAAATCCAACTTGACCATTGTGTGGCCCCACTTGCTAGATTGCTTTAGTCTAAATCTAGCATTGTAGAAAGATGGGGGAGCTTGGAGCTGCACAAACCCAGGTCTGGAACTGGCTCCTTACCTTGAAAGGTGAATAATCCTGGCAGGACTCTTAGCCTCCCTGGGCCTCAGTTTCTTTATCTGTTTCTTGGGAAGGAGGATCTCTGCTGGTTGGTTGGGTGATGTGCGGGCTGTGTGAAAAGAACTTGTCAATACAAGCCGAAATAGGAATATTTCTCCACAGAGTATGAAGGTCAAATGAGAGAATACATTTAAATTAAATGGAAAATTAAAATGGCAAAAAAGGCAAAGCTGTATTGAAAATTCTGAGCTTCTCTATAAGGAGCTTTTTGACTATGTAAGAATCCTATACTTGTTCCCCCTAAATATAAAAAAAAAAGTTGAAGGAGGCAGAAGGGAGAGTGATGCACGATGGGCGAGGACTTCACCGGCTGTTGCTGGCTTTGAGGATGGAAGAAGGAGGCCACAAACCTAGAAGCTGGAGCCCCTAGAAGCTAGAAAAGGCAGGGACCCAATTCATCCGTTGAGCCTCCAGAAGGGACATAGCCCCACCAGCACCTTGACTTTAGCCCAGTGAGATCCTCTTAGGACTTTTGGCAACCAGAACTATAAGACAGAAATGGAAGCCACTGAGTCTATAGCTGTTTGTTGCAGCAGCAATAGAAAACTAATGCAGAGCCCAAGAAATCACTGATGATGAGATAGGGAAGTGGGCTCAGGAGGTCTGGATCTGTGATGAGATGGGGAAAGTGGGCTCAGGAGGTCTGGATCTGTGATGAGATGGGGAAAGTGGGGGAGGTCTGGATCTGTGATGAGATGGGGAAAGTGGGCTCAGGAGGTCTGGATCTGAGTTGGGGATCTGGAGTGGAAGGGGAATTCATTTGTTCATTGTCTATCTTTTTGCATTGATTGAATTTTTTTCTATATATATATGTGAATTTTCACGATAAAAGTTTTTTCCAAAATAAAATAAAAGAAACAAAAGGGGCTTTTTGCAACCCAATTCCTATCTATGTCTGAGTCCACTTGTATTGAATGCGTCTTTCTGCTAACGTCCTTATATTTGGGTGACAATCTGAATGTCAGTGACCAATCAGAGCAGAGGCAGACCTTGGAGTGGGCAGGGTATCCTGAGGGCCCTGATTCCTGCCATGAGGCATAACCCTTTAGGTGCCAGACCATGGGGAGGTCCAGGGGTTGCAGGGGAGGGCTGTGCATCTGCAATGACTCTCAGGGGGCTCCCGGTGGTGGCAATTGGTGAATCTGCACGGTGGTGTTTCAATATTGTCACAACCCTGCTGTCTCTCATGCTCTCAAAAAGCATTTCTCTTACCTGTGACAGACTTCCTATACTTAACAGCTTGCAAAAATGTTCCAGGTTAATGAGAATAATCTCTCGGAGCCATAGCTCCCTGCTTGGGGTCTCAGTTTACCCAACTGTCTCCAGACAAGTTAGGCTAGAAGGCCCCTGAACCTCAGCCCCTCTATACCCCTCCTGTCACCCAGACCTGATCTGGGGCTTGCACCCTGAGTGCAGCATGACAGGGGTGGGCAGGGGCTGGCTCTGGGCCAGAGGACCCTTTCTGATGGACTTCAGCTGTTGGCCTTCCAGGGGAGACTGATCAACCTCACAAGAGTCATATGGTGAGTAGCAGTGGGCAAATCCATCCCCCTCATCTTAGATTTATGGGGAGACAGAGAGAAAGAGACACTCCACGAAGACCTGCAGGTGGGAGTACCAGGTTGAAACCAAGGACACCTTCCTGGAGGAGCTGCTGTTTGAGCCAGCTCTGAGAACAGGTGGGGACAGGACTGGAGAGGAGGAGCGGGTCCCCTATGAACAAAGACTGGCCACCACCTGATCTAACACCCCCACAGGGCCCCTGTGGCATCCCTGTCCATTCCCTGTCACCACCCAGTTTTTCCCTCTGGACCCAGGAATTCAAAGTAAGCAAGGAGGTCCGCTGCTCCAGTTGGCTGCAAATAATTACAACCTTGAGCCCAAGCAGCACTTTGGGTCCTGGTTTGGGACCATGAAGCGGCTCGGTGAGACTGAGACGTAAGGCCAGGGCAGGAATTCGGATAGTAGGATTGAACTCTCCCTGGGGGCCAGCCTCAGAAAGCCTGTGGCCATGGCCTCTTGGTCAACATCAGATCCTGTGGTCTGGCAATGCCTGGGGTACCCAGACCTCACTCTGGACAGGCCCTGGGAGGGGGCCCTGATGAGATTCCTGGCAGCCTCACAGCCACTCTTCTGTCCATAGCTACAACATGTCATGCCAGCTGGAGGCTCCATCCCATTTGGCTGGGAGCACAAAGGCCAGGAAGATAGACATCACCCACCACAGGGGCCAGTCGGGGCCTGAACCAGGGCGGGCAGAGGTTGGCTGCCTTGGGATATGGGTGGGCTCAGGGAGTCAGACAGCAAGGGACTAGCCTCCCATCCTACTGCTGACCAGCCCTGTGACTGGGGAGTGTCATCTTCTCTGGGCCTCAGTTTCCCCCTGTGGAGTGACACTAAATGATCTCTCTGGAGACTGGGATCAATAGGGCACTGGTGATTGACCAGGCACTCAGCACATGCTTGGAGCACACGGTGCAGGGCTGTGGTGGGGAGGTGGCCTGAGTTCCTGGGGAGTCACCCATGTGTGCCTGCCATTCTGACCAGCCACCAGGCCCTCAGGGCAGAGCCCACTACCAGCAGCAGCTCATACCCCGAGACCAGCTCAGAGGCGGCCCCTACCTCAGCAGCAGGGACATCACGGACACTTTGAGCTGCTACTAGGGTTGCTTCTCCAGCTCCCACGTGGAGAGGGGTCCCAGCTGAGTCCCACTCACATGGAGTCTCATGCCCATGAAAGTGCCATTCACCAATGGTCAGGCTCATGAGGCCGCATGAGAGGGGGGTCACTGGGGAGGAGATATCAGGGGAACAGAGAGGGTGGTTGAATTTTTGTATAATAGGCAGTGCAAGTGTTTACCATTTGGGAGGGGAAAGGTTTGTTATTATTAGCAATGCTACACTTGAATATTATACTAAAATCCAGTTTCTCTATAACCTGGGAGTTGCTCTTTTGTTCTTTCTTTTCCCATCTTAATTTAAATGAGATGCAGACTCTCACGGTCCACAGTCGATTAAGAAATCTTGCACGGCCATCAGGTTATGTCTTGGAGAGCAGAGTTTCAGTACCATCAGCCTGGCAAGGAGCCGGGCCTGCTCCTCAGAGCTCCCGGGACTGCGAGAATTGGCATGTTCACAGGGCACCGTCACAGCCTCTGAAACACGCTGTCTTTAAAGATGTTTGCAGGCTGGATGCGGTGGCTCACTCCTGTAATCCCAGCACTTTGGGAGGCAGAAGCGGGTGGCTCACTGGAGGTCAGGAGTTCGAGACCAACATGGCCAACATGGCAAAACCCCATCTCTACTAAAAATACAAAAAATTAGCCAGGTGTGGTGGCAGGTGCCTGTAATTCCAGCTACTCGGGAGGCTGAGGTAGAAGAACTGCTTGAACCCAGGAGGCAGAGGTTGCAATGAGCAGAGATCACACCACTGCACTCCAGTCTGGGCAACAAGAGCAAAACTTCATCTCAAAAAACAAAAACAAAAACAAAAAAAAACACAAAGACATTTGCAAGGACCATGTCCTCACCCAGAATGGTGCCTGCCTTTCTACAGTTTTTCAGGAAGAGGAAACATTTTCTGCTTCTCTCGCTGAGGTTTTTTTTAACCACCCATTAGGAACCTATAGATTTCAGGATCGAACACTGGGATTCCCTCAGCACTAAAGGAGGAAAATTGCAAACAGAGCTGAAAGTGCAATGTGCAAAGGTCAGGCTGAGGAAGGTTCTTAGCCAGTAGACCAAGGGCAGGAAGGACACTGCCTCCTCAGTCTCCCACTAGGGAACTTGTGATTCTTGTCCCCTGACCTCAGAATTCCTTGTCATGTTTGGTTTGTCTCCAAGGGAAGGGTTTGAATTACAGAATTTAAGGCTAGAGTGGGCCTCGTGCAGTTAACATTAACCCTCTCTCTCCTTCACTGGCTGAGGTGGAGTCTGGGACCATGTAGCTCTGACGTCCACTCTCTCGGGGGATCACCAGTTCACCCATGTCACCCGGCAAGCTGGGCCCTAGTTTGGCGACAGGCACCTTCCACCCACCTGGGAGGCAGGGTTCAACACTCTGCCTCTGACCTTGTTTCCTTCTTCTACCACCTGCTTAGGCAGCCAGAAGGGGTTGTCCAGCCAGCACCTGGGCTTTGGCGCTCCTCAAGCAGGTGGAGGAAGTTTCAGGCACCTGGCTCCTCAGGTGTCTGCCATCCAGGTGCTCTTCAGGCCTGCCCAGCAGAGCTTTCTTGATCCAGCTAGAACTGGCCAGAACTGACTCACTCAGGAATGTGTAGACTTTGGCATCAGGGGCTTCTTTAATTTGCACAATTTCCAAATACCTCTTTTTTCTTCTTTTTCTGATGAGTCATCTCCCTAGACTTGCATTTTAAAGAGATAGATAGTTATCAGGTTCCAAAGAACACGTGGTAGAACATTTCTATCTCAAAGACACAGAGCTGAGACTTCAGGTTTAGATACTATAATTTGCCTAAACCAAAAAGGAAGGTGTAGGTAAAGTTCTAGTCAAGACAGGATGGCCAGGAAAAACACCTTAAACCAAGGGATGGCTTGCTTTGCTGATTTAAGCCAATGGCTTCTTTATCATAAGACTTCCCAGTGATTTAGTCCTCCCTCTCTTCCAGTGCACAGAGACATACCCCTCCTTACAAATAAAAATGTTCTTTATAGATGTAAATTTATTTTACAAAAATGTTTCAAAATAACCAGATGAAAATCATCCTTATGCCAGAAAGACTTTTTTTTTTTATTACTAGAAATGAAACAGTAAGTATTTGTTGTATTGACATACTTAGGCTTAGACCTATGTTTAACAAGAAAGCCTAATAATAGCACTGTGGTTAGACTGTAGCCTATTTTTCCAAGGCATCATTTTGTTATTAAGGAAACGGATTAAATACCTTTCATTCATCTGATATGATCCTTTAAAACACATTCCACTAATAAGTCCCATTTGGAACAGCTGAAAATATTTTAATAAAACTTTTTAAAGATGAGCTCATGGCTTAGTGTAAATTTCACAAGCTTAATTAGGTCAAATGGAAGGAACTCAGATGAGTAGGTGCCCAATCAGAGCCCATTATTTGTAAGTCATCAGACCCCTCCATGACCTTAAAACTCCACTCTGACCTAATTATTGCAAACCTATATACAACAAAGTGAAAGGATTAATTTTCATTCATCAACCTCTCAATCCCAGATTTTCAAAGAAAAAACCTATGTAAGGAATACTTACCAAAACCAGACAGGAAAATTAGAGCCTGCATACTTAAGAGTCAAATTTGTTCCACTACAGCCAGGTCGCATACATCATCTGGTTCTTCATACACTCTAGAACTGACTAGGACAGAGTTTAGCATAGAAAAACTGTAAGAAATAGGTTCTGAAACATAGAAATTGCAAAGTTCAAAAGGCTATGAAAAAAACTAATGTAAATGAGAGACTCCCCTCCCTTTGTTTAAAAGAAATAGACCCATCAGAGAAATGCAAATCAAAACCACAATGAGATACCGTCTCACACAAGTTAGAATGGCAATCATTAAAAAGTCAGGAAACAACAGGTGTTGGAGAGGATGTGGAGAAATAGGAACCCTTTCACACTGTTGGTGGGACTGTAAACTAGTTCAACCACTGTGGAAGACAGTGTGGCCATTCCTCAGGGATCTAGAACTAGAAATACCATTTGACACAGCCATCCCACTACTGGGTATATACCCAAAGGATTATAAATCATGCTGCTATAAAGACACATGCACATGTATGTTTATTGCGGCACTATTCACAATAGCAAAGACTTGGAACCAACCCAAATGTCCAACAATGATAGACTGGATTAAGAAAATGTGGCACATATACACCATGGAATACTATGCATCCATAAAAAATGATGAGTTCATGTCCTTTGTAGGGACACGGATGAAGCTGGAAACCATCATTCTCAGCAAACTATCGCAAGGACAAAAGAGAAAACACCGCATGTTGTCACTCATAGGTGGGAATTGAACAATGAGAACACTTGGACACAGGAAGGGGAACATCACACACCAGGGCCTGTTGTGGGGTGGGGGGAGGGGGGAGGGATAGCATTAGGAGATATGCCTAATATAAATGAGTTAATGGGTGCAGCACACCAACATGGCACATGTATACATATGCAACAAACCTGCACATTGTGCATGTGTACCCTAGAATTTAAAGTATAATAAAAAAATACAAAAAAATAAAAAAAGAAATAGATGTTCTGTAAAAATATACACAATTTTTACAGACAAATACATTTATAAGTTGTTTTTATCTTAAAAATTGGGGATATTTCATATTTATAACTAATTATTGAACCTTAAGTTTTCTTGGCCATTTCTAGGCTAATAAACTAAGAATCATGTAAACTAAGCCAAAGTAGAATAGACATAAAAGTCCTGAACACTTCAACTTCCTATCCTTCAAGAAGTATACCTCGCAAAGCTCATTTGAGAGAGGAAAAGCTTTCCTCCACCCTCGGTTTTACAGTGCTGAGGCTTCTCATCACATTTCTATGACTTGTAGCTTAAATCCATGTTACATGGTCACTGGCATTGTTAGTGCTTCTCTTTTAACACTGTAGGAGTTAATCAATTTGGTGGTGTATTTAATTAATTCTATCACTAGAGGATTGTAAAATTACATATATTAATACCTCACTTTAGAGGCCACTTAATTTTTTTCCAAGGGGATATTTGACTATATTTCACTTGTGTCTTATTTAATGATTTTATAATTTAAACCCTAAATTATAAATCTACAAGTTAGAAAGTATATTTCCCCACTGGATTACATTTTTGGAAATATTATTTTATATGTGCAGAAATATTACAAAATCACTGTAGACATCTGAAAACTATATTACCTTTTAAAGGCAATATTTACATTAAACTGGTATAACAAAATTGTTTGGTGCATTTTTTCCAGTACATTTTGTGTATATTACATGTTTAACCTTTTTTTATTCAGCAAATAATTTTTGAGTATCTACTAAGTGCTAGGGTCTGCATTACTAACTGAATTTAAAGAGTGAAATAACAGACATGGTCTCAGACAATAAAAATTAACATTAGGTCCCCTATTTATATATTTTAAAATGGTAATTATGAAAACTTTTTGAGATTTTTAACTAGATAACATTATAATAATATACTTGATGTTGTTAATATTTGCCAGTGAGAAAAAAGAAAATAAAAAGATGGTTTTATTCAATATACACTTTAAAATTGCAGAAAATAGTCAAGTTTCTCTGCTTTGCAGTTGAATGTCTATGTGTTTTTCTCTGCAACTTGGCTTTTGTGGAGTGAAACAATTATTCTTCCAGCCCAATAAAGGCAGAAGAATAACAATAAATCTAATATTTTAAATGCTTATCAAAAGATAGTAAACATATTATTTCAGAATACTGAGTTCAATAAGTTGACCTACAAAAAAAGCCAAACTGACAGTATTACTGAATAAGGAAAGGCCCAAAGAGACAAAATACTTTTTATTTTGTAACCTCGGTATGACACAACTTACCCTAACTATAAAGACCCTAAATTACCAAGATGGGTGCTTATAATATGGAGAGTAAAAAAAGTCATTTCACTTTTAGCTTTTTTATTTCTCTCAGAATAAAAAGTGTATAAGGAGTTGATAAAGAAGTTGATACTATAAGTTAGTACTACAATGACAGCACTTTTCAAGAAAAGACTTTTTTCTATCTTACAAATATCATGTTAGCAGTATTTGTTTTCTCCAGAAATAATGAGGAAATAAAAACATAAGTATGTGGGTAATTAGTGTAGTTTCTTAAAGAAATGAGTTAGGCAACAGGCTAATAATGTATACTTCGCTGGCTTTTGAATGCCAACAATCATATTCTTTATAAGGCACAGACAAGATTTTTCTGAAGAATAAGTATGTGAACCTGAAAAGTAATCACCACTTGGTAGTGACAATATGGATAGGGTGAAGGGCGTCACCAAGAAGCAATGAAAAGATACATTTGCAGTGAAATTTGAAAACCATGATGTTTAATACATATAGTAATAAAGAATACTTTCTCCTGTTTCAAAATCATTTTAGAATTTAAGATAGAAGCTAAAATACCTAGGGATAATGATATGACTATCAAAAATTAAAAATTAAAGGACATTTTGAGTATTATAAGTTAAGAATGAGAACTTATTACCCAGTGAACAGGGGATAATTCATTATGCTCCATATCCATTGAATTAAAAGACAGGCCCATTACCTGGAAAATTTGAAAGTTTAATTTTATTTAAAAGTCTTGTTTCATTCATCAAGATAAAGGATTAGCTCCCAGAAATATTCTAGGATTGCATATCCCCAACTCTGTAGGAAGTATAGAAAGAATGTTATAAGGGCCACCATCTAAACATTATTATGTAAATAATTTAGTACCATTCCATTTGCCTTTGTAGATTTAAAAATGTAAATGGCTTTCTCATATTAGGAAACATCATTTTTCAAAACCCAGATAAACATAGTGTATTGCAAGAGAATAATTATTTTCTTTATTAAAAAAGAAATACTGGATGCTAAGTCCAAAAGACATACTAATAACTACCAACATTTTATTCATTAAAATATAAAGGTCAAAGATTTTAAAATGATCTTTAAATGACTAATAACATGTTAATCTTTTTCTTCTTTCTGTAAAACTTTTTGAGTCTGAAAAATACTAAACTATACAAGCAATATTAAATAGTATATAAACTTGGATTAAAATATTCAAATTTACTAGAAGGTAGACATTGGAAAGAATGAAAATAAACAGAAGCATAAAGCAGCAGATATAAAATTAAGAAAGCAACTAAGAGTGTTTAAAGTACATATTCATCTGTAGTCTAATGTCTACCATAAACAATCAGTCTTCTCAGTAAAACACAAATTGTTCATGAAGGGAAAAAGCAAACTGTATTAGAGAATATTCAACATTTTTTTTTAGTACTAACTTGTGTATTATTGGTTTTTCTATTATGCACTTATGCACTTGATAATTTTTTTCATAACAATTGTATGTACAACTCCATTCAAAAGCAGTTTTTGGTGGTTTTTTTTTTTTTTTTTTTTGAGACAGAATTTTGCTCTTTTCACCCAGGCTGGAGTGCAATGGTGCGAACTTGGCTCACAGCAACCTAGCAAACTTTGCCTCCCAGGTTCAGGTAATTCTCTTGCCTCAGCCTCTCGAGTGGTTAGGACTACAAGCATGCACCACCATGCCTGGCTAATTTTGTGTTTTTAGTAGAGACATGGTTTTGCCATGTTGACCAGGCTGGTCTTGAACTCCTGACCTGAGGTAATCCACCCACCTTGGCCTCCCAAAGTGCTGGGTATGGGCAAGAGCCACCATACCTGGCCTCAAAAGCAGTTTTTAAAAGCAAACACAATATAACACCAAAGTTGAAAAGTCTACGCTCACCCAAGGATGCCAGGTTTAATAAATTATTTATAGAATACTGCATCAAAAATAAGACAATAACCCAAGATATACCATTAAAAATGTATCCACTCCTACAACTAGAGATAATTAATCTATCTGGTAGCAAATAATACTTCAATCAGTTTCAGCATGTCTGAAATCTTTAAGGACAAAAGTGATAAAACATGACTTCATTCTTCATTAGACTCTTAGAACACTTGAAGGAAAATAATTTCTGAAGCACAAAGAGGTAAAGAGGTGTAATCTTTCAAAACGATATTCAATGTTCAAAATCCAAGAGTGCAATATCAGGCTGGGTGCGGTGGCTTATGCCTGTAATCCCAGCACTTTGGGAGGCCATGGTGGGTGCATCACCTGAGGTCAGGAGTTCGAGACCAGCCTGGACAACACGGTGAAACTCTGACTGTACTAAAAATACAAAAATTAGCCAGGCATGGTGGTGTGTACCTGTAGTCCTAGCTACCTGTGGGGCTGAGACAGGAGAATCGCTTGAACCTGGGAGGTGGAAGTTGCAGTGAATCGAGATCATGCCACCTCACTCCAGCATCAGTAACAGAATGAGATTCCATCTCAAAAAAAAAAAAAAGAAGTGTAATATCATATCGGTATACACAGATAATATACTGAATGAAATAAATAGAATAATTTGAAGAGGTATCTTGATGAACAAGGAGTCATTAGAAAGGTTGTATTCATGTCTTTGAAGGAAATTGCAATGTGAGAAATTAATACTTTGCTATACTAAAAGTTTATTGCTAACATGTATTGAGTTATTAACGTGTGTTAGGCAGAGTACCATATAATTTACAGGTGTTATCTCATTTATTGTAGCTAAAACGTAATTTCGAACTCTGGGAGTATAAATGAATTAGATAGAATAAAATTCTATTTAAATGGCCATCAGTAAATCGGTATCTAGGAACAGGGTGATACAGTGCCCAAGTTTTCCATTCTGACTAAATGTTGTGTTTCATTTTCAATGTTTTCTTGGATATTGCTCTTTTTTGGTCATTTTGATTTTTTTTATTTTAGAAAACTAATAAATTGACTTTTCTTGGTACTGACTCTTGGGTTTTATAGAAGAAAAAGTAATTAAATTCTGTATATTTACCTTTACCTCATTTTTTGCCTTTTAAATTTATTTTAATTGACATATAATAAATGTACATGTTATGGGGTACAGAGTGATATTTTGATATATTTATGCAATGCGTAAAGATCAAGTCAGAGTCATTATCATATCCATTATCTAAATCATGTATTATTTCTTTGCAGTGAGAATATTCAAAATCTTTTATTTTAGTTATTTGAAAACACACAATAAATTCCCGTTAACTACAGTCACCCAACAGTGCTGTAGAGAATTAGAACTTCTTCCTTCTCTCCAGCTGTAATTTTGTATGTATTAACCACATTTTTCTTATACTCTTCTTTCTCCTACTCTTTCCAGGATATGGTAACCAAAACTCTACTATCTACTTCTATGAGATTAAAAATTTTAGCTTCCATACATAAGTGAGTACACGTAGTTATGTGGTGTTTATGTTTCTATGCCAGGCTTAATTTCACCTAACATAATGCCCTCCACTTGCATTCTTGTTGCCACAAATAACAGGATTTTGTTCTTTATTATGACTAAATAATATTCCATTATATATGTATGTCACATTTCTTTATCCATTCATCTGCTGATGGACACTTTTGTTGATTCCATATCTTGGCTATTGTGAATAGTGCTGTAATAAACATGGGGGTGCAGGTAAATCTTTGATATACTGATTTTCTTTCCTTTGGATATATACTGAAAACCATATGATTAAATTAATAAACACAATAAAAGCATTTGGCAAAATTAAATATTCTTGAATGACAAAAAACCTCTCAACAATTTAGTATAGAAAATATATGCCTTAACACAGAAGGACATAAAGGACAAATCTACAACTAAGATCCTACTGAGTGTGGAAAAGGTGAAAGATTTTACTGTGAACAAGAAAAAGATTTTACTGGAACAAGAAAAGGATGCCTATTCTCACCAATCATATTTCACATAGTGAAAGTCTTAGCCAGGACAATTAGGTGAGAGAAAGAAATAAAGGACATCTGAATTGGAAAGGAGACAGTCAAATTGTCCCTGTTTAAATCAGTAGCATTTCTATATATTGATAGTAAACTAGCTGAAACAAGAAATTAGGAAAGCAAATCCTTTTACAATAGCTACAAAAATGTACTTATAAATTTACCCAAGGAAGTAAAAGATTTTGACAACAAAAATGACAAATATTAATGAAAGAAATTAAAGAAAACACAAAAAAGGAAAGACATCCACGTTTATAGATTGAAATAATATTCTTAAAATGACCCACTATCCTATGTGATTTACAAATTTAGAACAATCACTAGCTTGTATTTTTAAAAGCACCTTTGCTGCATATTCTTAAGATATTCAATGACAATGCCTAGACTGAAGTTTGAGGTATTATTATATCTATTTTATATTGGGCACAATATAATGTTATCAGAGGTAACGGTTTTGATTGGTCCTAGGTCATACAGTAATATATACATTGTGATTTATAGACATGCTATCTTCTAATACTCAGACATTTAGAAAGTTCATTTAGACAAAGTTATAAAAACTTGCCTTCCTTTCTGCCTATATCACCTAAAAATCCTAATTTAAGAGGTAATAACATTTTTTATTTGATATACAATTTATCAACACAACAAAAATCTAACAATTATCATGCGCAGAGTGTGAAAATCTCATCAGATTAAGGAACACAAAGACATCTTTTTCATATTTCGAATGTAAAACTGTTTTGGAAACTTATTTTTAGAAACAGTTAAAAACATGTTTTCATTAGTTTTTCACGGAAAATTGTGACAACCAGCATGAAATAACTGTCATCACAGAAGCACGGTATATTCGATTCCAAAACATATTCTTGGTAAGTTTTAATATATTTATGTATTATTTATACTTAGATTGTAACCCATAATGTAGATAATATTTTTCCCTCAACTCCGAAGAATATTGTTAAATAATAAAATTAAAATTAATGAATTATAATTTTTGTTGGTTGGGAAAAAGAATAGACACACACGTGACAGTGCATCACTTTACCTCATCATTTCATCTCATCATTTCATCTCATCATTTTATCTCATCCCATCCCATCTCATCTTATCGTCTCATCATTTCATCTCATCATTTCATGAAATCTCATCTCCATTTCATTTTCATTATTTCATTTCATCATTTCATTTCACTATTTCATTTCATTTCATCTAATCTCGTTTATTTCATTATGTCATTGCATTTCATCTCATATTTTCATCTCATTTTTCATATCATTTTTCATCTCATCATTTCATCTCATTTCATCTCATCATTTCATCTCATCTCATCATTTCCTCCTTTCATTTCAACATTTCATCTCATCATTTCTTCTCATTTCAATTTCATTTCATTATTTCGTTTCATCTCATTTCATTATTTCACCTAGTTTCATTATTTCATCTCATCTCAATTCGTCTCATCTCATTTCATCTCAACATTTCATCTCATCGTTTTTCTTTTTCTTTTTTTTATTATACTTTAAGTTTTAGGGCACATGTGCACATTGTGCAGGTTAGTTACATATGTATACATGTGCCATGCTTGTGCGCTGCACCCACTAACTCGTCATCTAGCATTAGGTATATCTCCCGATGCTATCCCTCCCCCCTCCCCCCACCCTACAACAGTCCCCAGAGTGTGATATTCCCCTTCCTGTGTCCATGTGATCTCATTGTTCAATTCCCACCTATGAGTGAGAATATGCGGTGTTTGGTTTTTTGTTCTTGCGATAGTTTACTGAGAATGATGATTTCCAATTTCATCCATGTCCCTACAAAGGAGATGAACTCATCATTTTTTATGGCTGCATAGTATTCCATGGTGTATATGTGCCACATTTTCTTAATCCAGTCTATCATTGTTGGACATTTGGGTTGGTTCCAAGTCTTTGCTATTGTGAATAATGCCGCAATAAACATATGTGTGCATGTGTCTTTATAGCAGCATGATTTATAGTCCTTTGGGTATATACCCAGTAATGGGATGGCTGGGTCAATTGGTATTTCCAGTTCTAGATCCCTGAGGAATCGCCACACTGACTTCCACAATGGTTGAAATAGTTTACAGTCCCACCAACAGTGTATAAGTGTTCCTATTTCTCCACATCCTCTCCAGCACCTGTTGTTTCCTGACTTTTTAATGATTGCCATTCTAACTGGTGTGAGATGGTATCTCATTGTGGTTTTGATTTGCATTTCTCTGATGGCCAGTGATGACGAGCATTTTTTCATGTTTTTTGGATGCATAAATGTCTTCTTTTGAGAAGTGTCTGTTCATGTCCTTCACCCACTTTTTGATGGGGTTGTTTTTTTCTTGTAAATTTGTTTCAGTTCATTGTAGATTCTGGATATTAGCCCTTTGTCACATGAGTAGGTTGCAAAAATTTTCTCCCATTTTGTAGGTTGCCTGTTCACTCTGATGGTAATCTCTTCTGCTGTGCAGAAGCTCTTTAATTAGATCCCATTTGTCAATTTTGGCTTTTGTTGCCATTGCTTTTGGTGTTTTAGACATGAAGTCCTTCCCATGCCTATGTCCTAAATGGTAATGCCTAGGTTTTCTTCTAGGGTTTTTATGGTTTTAGGTCTAACGTTTAAATCTTTAATCCATCTTGAATTGATTTTTGTATAAGGTGTAAGGAAGGGATCCAGTTTCAGCTTTCTACATATGGCTAGCCAGTTTTCCCAGCACCATTTATTAAATAGGGAATGCTTTCCCCATTGCTTGTTTTTGTCAGGTTTGTCAAAGATCAGATAGTTTTAGATATGTGGCGTTATTTCTGAGGGCTCTGTTCTGTTCCATTGATCTATGTTTCTGTTTTGGTACCAGTACCATGCTGTTTTGGTTACTGTAGCCTTGTAGTATAGTTTGAAGTCAGGTAGTGTGATGCCTCCAGCTTTGTTCTTTTGGCTCAGGATTGACTTGGCGATGCGGGCTCTTTTTTGGTTCCATATGAACTTTAAAGTAGTTTTTTCCAATTCTGTGAAGAAAGTCATTGGTAGCTTGATGGGGATGGCATTGAATCTGTAAATGACCTTGGGCAGTATGGCCATTTTCACGATATTGATTCTTCCTACCCATGAGCATGGAATGTTCTTCCATTTGTTTGTATCCTCTTTTATTTCCTTGAGCAGTGGTTTGTAGTTCTCCTTGAAGAGGTCCTTCACATCCCATGTAAGTTGGATTCCTAGGTATTTTATACTCTTTGAAGCAATTGTGAATGGGAGTTCACTCATGATTTGGCTCTCTGCTTGTCTGTTATTGGTGTATAACAATGCTTGTGATTTTTGTACATTGATTTTATATCCTGAGACTTTGCTGAAGTTGCTTATCAGCTTAAGGAGATTTTGGGCTGAGACAATGGGCTTTTCTAGATATACAATCATGTCGTCTGCAAACAGGGACAATTTGACTTCCTCTTTTCCTAATTGAATACCCTTTATTTCCTTCTCCTGCCTAATTGCCCTGGCCAGAACTTCCAACACTATGTTGAATACGAGTGGTGAGAGAAGGCATCCCTGCCTTGTGCCAGTTTTCAAAGGGAATGCTTCCAGTTTTTGCCCATTCAGTATGATATTGGCTGTGGGTTTGTCATAGATAGCTCTTATTATTTTGAAATACGTCCCATCAATACCTAATTTATTGAGAATTTTTAGCATGAAGGGTTGTTGAATTTTGTCAAAGGCTTTTTCTGCATCTATTGAGATAATCATGTGGTTTTTGTCTTTGGCTCTGTTTATATGCTGGATTACATTTATTGATTTGCGTATATTGAACCAGCCTTGCATCCCAGGGATGAAGCCCACTTGATCATGGTGGATAAGCTTTTTGATGTGCTGCTGGATTCGTTTTGCCAGTATTTTATTGAGGATTTTTGCATCAATGTTCATCAAGGATATTGGTCTAAAATTCTCTTTTTTTGTTGTCTCTCTGCCTGGTTTTGGTATCAGAATGATGCTGGCCTCATAAAATGAGTTAGGGAGGATTCCCTCTTTTTCTATTGATTGGAATAGTTTCAGAAGGAATGATACCAGTTCCTCCTTGTACCTCTGGTAGGATTTGGCTGTGAATCCATCTGGTCCTGGACTCTTTTTGGTTGGTAAGCTATTGATTATTGCCACAATTTGAGCTCCTGTTATTGGTCTATTCAGAGATTCAACTTCTTCCTGGTTTAGTCTTGGGAGAGTGTATGTGTTGACGAATTTATCCATTTCTTCTAGATTTTCTAGTTTATTTGTGTAGAGGTGTTTGTAGTATTCTCTGATGGTAGTTTGTATTTCTGTGGGATCGGTGGTGACATCCCCTTTATCTTTTTTTATTGCGTCTATTTGATTCTTCTCTCTTTTTTTCTTTATTAGTCTTGCTAGCGGTGTATCAATTTTGTTGATCCTTTCAAAAAACCAGCTCCTGGATTCATTGATTTTTTGAAGGGTTTTTTGGGTCTCTATTTCCTTCAGTTCTGCTCTGATTTTAGTTATTTCTTGCCTTCTGCTAACCTTTGAATGTGTTTGCTCTTGCTTTTCTAGTTCTTTTAATTGTGATGTTAGGGTGTCAATTTTGGATCTTTCCTGCCTTCTCTTGTTGGCATTTAGTGCTATAAATTTCCCTCTACACATTGCTTTGAATGCGTCCCAGAGATTCTGGTATGTTGTGTCTTTGTTCTCGTTGGTTTGAAAGAACATCTTTATTTCTGCCTTCATTTCGCTATGTACCCAGTAGTCATTCAGGAGCAGGTTGTTCAGTTTCCATGTAGTTGAGCAGTTTTGAGTGAGATTCTCAATCCTGAGTTCTAGTTTGATTGCACTGTGGTCTGAGAGATAGTTTGTTATAATTTCTGTTCTTTTACATTTGCTGAGGAGAGCTTTACTTCAAAGTATGTGGTCAATTTTGGAATAGGTGTGGTGTGGTGCTGAAAAAAATGTATATTCTGTTGATTTGAGGTGGAGAGTTCTGTAGATGTCTATTAGGTCTGCTTGGTGCAGAGCTGAGTTCAATTCCTGGGTATCCTTGTTGACTTTCTGTCTCGCTGATCTGTCTAATGTTGACAGTGGGGTGTTAAAGTCTCCCATTATTAATGTGTGGGAGTCTAAGTCTCTTTGTAGGTCACTCAGGACTTGCTTTATGAATCTTGGTGCTCCTGTATTGGGTGCATATATATTTAGGATAGTTAGCTCTTCTTGTTGAATTGATCCCTTGACCATTATGTAATGGCCTTCTTTGTCTCTTTTGATCTTTGTTGGTTTAAAGTCTGTTTTATCAGAGACTAGGACTGCAACTCCTGCCTTTTTTTTTCTTTTCCATTGGCTTGGTAGATCTTCCTCCATCCTTTTATTTTGAGCCTATGTGTGTCTCTGCACATGAGATGGGTTTCCTGAATACAGCACACTGATGGGTCTTGACTCTTTATCCAATTTGCCAGTCTGTGTCTTTTAATTGGAGCATTTAGTCCATTTACATTTAAAGTTAATATTGTTATGTGTGAATTTGATCCTGTCATTATGATGTTAGCTGGTTATTTTGCTCGTTAGTTGACGCAGTTTCTTCCTAGCCTCGATGGTCTTTACAATTTGGCATGATTTTACAGTGGCTGGTACCGGTTGTTCCTTTCCATGTTTAGTGCTTCCTTCAGGAGCTCTTGTAAGGCAGGCCTGGTGGTGACAAAATCTCTCAGCATTTGCTTGTCTGTAAAGTATTTTATTTCTCCTTCACTTATGAAGCTTAGTTTGGCTGGATATGAAATTCTGGGTTGAAAATTCTTTTCTTTAAGAATGTTGAATATTGGCCCCCACTCTCTTCTGGCTTGTAGGGCTTCTGCCGAGAGATCCGCTGTTAGTCTGATGGGCTTCCCTTTGAGGGTAACCCGACCTTTCTCTCTGGCTGCCCTTAACATTTTTTCTTTCATTTCAACTTTGGTGAATCTGACAATTATGTGTCTTGGAGTTGCTCTTCTCGAGGAGTATCTTTGTGGCGTTCTCTGTATTTCCTGAATCTGAATGTTGGCCTGCCTTGCTAGATTGGGGAAGTTCTCCTGGATAATATCCTGCAGAGTGTTTTCCAACTTGGTTCCCTTCTCCCCATCACTTTCAGGTACACCAATCAGACGTAGATTTGGTCTTTTCACATAGTCCCATATTTCTTGAAGGCTTTGCTCATTTCTTTTTATTCTTTTTTCTCTAAACTTCCCTTCTCACTTCATTTCATTCATTTCATCTTCCATTGCTGATACCCTTTCTTCCAGTTGATCACATCGGCTCCTGAAGCTTCTGCATTCTTCACGTAGTTCTCGAGCCTTGGTTTTCAGCTCCATCAGCCCCTTTAAGCACTTCTCTGTATTGGTTATTCTAGTTATACATTCTTCTAAATTTTTTTCAAAGTTTTCAACTTCTTTGCCTTTGGTTTGAATGTCCTCCCATAGCTCAGAGTAATTTGATCATCTGAAGCCTTCTTCTCTCAGCTCGTCAAAGTCATTCTCCATCCAGCTTTGTTCCGTTGCTGGTGAGGAACTGCGTTCCTTTGGAGGAGGAGAGGTGTTCTGCTTTTTAGAGTTTCCAGTTTTTCTGTTCTGTTTTTTCCCCATCTTTGTGGTTTTATCTACTTTTGGTCTTTGATGATGGTGATGTACAGATGGGTTTTTGGTGTGGATGTCCTTTCTGTTTGTTAGTTTTCCTTCTAACAGAGAGGACCCTCAGCTGCAGGTCTGTTGGAGTACCCTGCCGTGTGAGGTGTCAGTGTGCCCCTGCTGGGAGGTGCCTCCCAGTTAGGCTGCTCGGGGGTCAGGGGTCAGGGGTCAGGGACCCACCTGAGGAGGCAGTCTGCCCGTTCTCAGACCTCCAGCTGCATGCTGGGAGAACCACTGCTCTCTTCAAAGCTGTCAGACAGGGACATTTAAGTCTGCAGAGGTTACTGCTGTCTTTTTGTTTGTCTGTGCCCTGCCCCCAGAGGTGGAGCCTACAGAGGCAGGCAGGCCTCCTTGAGCTGTGGTGGGCTCCACCCAGTTCGGGCTTTCTGGCTGCTTTGTTTACCTAAGCAAGCCTGGGCAATGGCGGGCACCCCTCCCCCAGCCTCACTGCCGCCTTGCAGTTTGATCTCAGACTGCTGTGCTAGCAATCAGCGAGACTCCGTGGGCATAGGTCCCTCCGAGCCAGGTGCGGGATATAATCTCGTGGTGCGCTGTTTTTTAAGCCTGTCGGAAAAGCGCAGTATTCGGGTGGGAGTGACCCGATTTCCCAGGTGCTGTCCGTCACCCCTTTCTTTGACTCAGAAAGGGAACTCCCTGACCCCTTGCACTTCCCAAGTGAGGCAATGCCTCGCCCTGCTTCAGCTCGCGCATGGTGCGCGCACCCACTGACCTGCGCCCACTGTCTGGCACTCCCTAGTGAGATGAACCTGGTACCTCAGATGGAAATGCAGAAATCACCCGTCTTCTGCGTCACTCACGCTGGGAGTTGTAGACCAGAGCTGTTCCTATTTGGCCATCTTGGCTCCTCCGTATCTTATCATTTTTCATCTCATTTAATCTCATTTCATTTCATTTCATCTCATCATTTCAGCTCATCATTTCATCTCACCACATCTCTTCATTTCATCATTTCATTTCAACATTTCATCATTTCAGCTCATCATTTCATCTCATCTCATCTTTCAATTTCATTTCAATATCATTTCATTTCATCATTTCATCTCATTTCATTATTTCATTATTTCATTTCATCTCAATTCATCTCATCATTTTATCTCATTTTTCATCTCATCATTTTTCATCTCATCATTTAATCTCATCATCTCATCTCATCATTTCATCTCATCATTTCATCATTTTATCTCATTTCATCTCATCTCATTTCAATTTCATTTCATTATTTCATTTCATTTCACTTCATTTCATTTCATCTCATCATTTCATCTCATCTTATTTCATCTCATCATTTCTTCTCATCTCATTTCATCATTTCATTTCATCTCATCTCACCTCATCTCATTTCATCTCATCATTTCATCTCATCATTTCATCTCATCCTTTCATCTCATCATTTCATCTCCTCATTTCATCTCATCTCACCTCAGCATTTCATCATTTCATCTCATCATTTCTTATTTCATCTCATTTTATCTCATCATTTCATCTCATCTCATCTCAATTCAATTTCCTTTATTTCATTTCATCTCATTCATTTCTTCTCATTTCATTACATCTCATCATTTCCTCTCATCATTACATCTCATCTCATCTCATCATTTCATCTCATCATTGCATCTCATCATTTCATCTCATTTCATCACATTATTCATCTCATCATTTCATCTCATCTCATCATTTCCATTTCATTTCCATTTCATTATTTCATCATTTAATTTCATCATCTCATTTAATTTCACCTCATTTCATTATTTCATTTTTTCATTTCATTATGTCATTTCATTTCATCTCATTACTTTTCGTCTAATTTCATTTCATCTCATTTCATCTCATCATTTCATCTTTTCATCTCATCATTTCATCTCATCATCTCATCAACTCATTTCATCTTATCTCATCATTTCATCATTTCATCTCATCATTTCATCTCATCTCGTATCTTCTCATCTCATTTCAATTTCATTATTTCATTTCATTATTTCATGTCATCTCATCTCATCATTTCATCTCATCACATCTCATCATTTCATCATTTTATTTCATAATTTCATCTTTTCATTTCATCTCATCTCATTTCAATTTTATTTCAATTTCATTTCATTATTTCATTTCATCTCATTATTTCATTTTTCATCTCATCAGTTCATCTCATCATTTCATCTCATCTCATCATTTCATCTCATTTCATATCATTTTATCTCACCATTTCATCTCATCTCATCATTTCATCTCATCTCATTTCATCATTACATCTTATTTCATCTCATTTTATGTCATCATTTCGTGTCATCATTTCATCACATCTCGTCTCATCTTTTCATCTCATCATTTCATCTCATCATTTCAACTCACTGCATCTCATCTAATCATTTCCATTTCATTTCCATTTCATTATTCCATTTCATCATTTCATTTCATTATTTCATTTCATTGTCATTTCATCTCGTCACATTTCATCTCATCTCATCATTTCATCTCATCATTTCATCTCGTCATTTTATCTCATTATTTCATCTGATTTCATGTCATCATATCATGTCATCATTTCATCTCATTTCATCACATCTCATCTCATTTAATCTCATTTCATCTCATTTCATCTCATCTCATTTCATCATTTCATCTCATCATTTCATCTCATTTCTGCTCATCTCATCATTTCCATTTCATTTCCATTTCATTATTTCATCATTTCATTATTTCATTTCATCTCATTTCATTATTGCATTTCATTATGTCATTTCATTTCATCTCATTTCATTACATCTCATCTCATTTCATTTCATCTCATCATTTCATCTCATTTCATCTCATCATTTCATCTCATCTCATCTCATTTCATCTCATCATTTCATCTCATTTCATCTCATCATTTCTGCTCATCTCATCATTTCCAATCCATTTCCATTTCATTATTTCATCATTTCATTTCATCATTTCATTATTTCATTTCATCTCATTTCATTATTGCATTTCATTATGTCATTTCATTTCATCTCATTTCATTACATCTCATCTCATTTCATCTCATCATTTCATCTCATTTCATCTCATCATTTCATCTCATCTCATCTTATTTCATCTCATCATTTCATCTCATTTCATCTCATCTCACTTCATCATTTCATCTCATTTCATCTCATCTCATTTCAATTTCATCATTACATTTCATAATTTCCTTTCATTATTTCATCTCATTTCATTATTTCATCTCATTTCATCTCATTTTTCATCTCATTTCATCTCATCATTTCATCATTTCATCTCATTTTATCTCATCATTTCAACTCACTGCATCTCATCTCATCATTTCCATTTCATTTCCATTTCATTATTCCATTTCATCATTTCATTTCATTATTTCATTTCATTGTCATTTCATCTCATCACATTTCATCTCATCTCATCATTTCATCTCATCATTTCATCTCATTATTTCATCTGATTTCATGTCATCATATCATGTCATCATTTCATCTCATTTCATCACATCTCATCTCATTATTTAATCTCATTTAATCTCATTTCATCTCATCTCATCATTTCATCTCATCATTTCTGCTCATCTCATCATTTCCATTTCATTTCCATTTCATTATTTCATCATTTCATTATTTCATTTCATCTCATTTCATTATTGCATTTCATTATGTCATTTCATTTCATCTCATTTCATTACATCTCATCTCATTTCATCTCATCATTTCATCTCATTTCATCTCATCATTTCATCTCATCATCTCATTTCATCTCATCATTTCATCTCATTTCATCTCATCTCACTTCATCATTTCATCTCATCATTTCATCTCATTTCATCTCATCTCACTTCATCATTTCATCTCATTTCATCTCATCTCATTTCAATTTCATCATTACATTTCATAATTTCCTTTCATTATTTCATTTCATCTCATTTCATTATTTCATCTCATTTCATCTCATTTTTCATCTCATTTCATCTCATCATTTCATCATCTCATCTCATCATTTCATCTCATTGTTCATCTCATTTCATCTCATCATTTTATCTCATTATATCATCTCCTCATCTCATTTCAATTTCATTATTTCATATCATTTCATTATTTCATTTCATTTCATCTCATCATTTCTTCTCATCATTTCATCTCGTTTCATCTCATCATTTCATCCATCATCTCATCATTTTCATCTCATTTCATCTCATCTCATCTCCTTTCAATTTCTTTTCAATTTTGTCATTTTGTCTCATCATTTCATCTCATCATTTCTACTCACCATTTCATCTCAAAATTTCATCTCATCATTTCATCTCATCTCATCATTTCATCATTTCATCTCATCTCAAGTCATATTATCATTTCATCTAAGTGAAATGACGTAATGGAATCATGAAATGAAATGGATAGGATGCCCTCAGTGATGTTAAACTTAAAAATTGTTTTCATGTATTCATTTTTATATTTACATGTATTTATATTTATATTTACTTATATTTTTTACTTATTTTTATTTATGTTTTTACTTATTTCTTTATTTATAGACAAGGTCCTGTTCTGTGGCCTAGGCTGCAATGCAGTGGTGCATTCACAGTTCACTGCAGCCTTGAGCAAACCTCCCACCTTAGCCTCCCGGGTAGCCAGGACCCCAGGTGCGCACCACCACACCTGGTTAATATTTTATTATTTGTAGAGATGGAGTCTTGCTATTCTGCCCATGCTGGTCTCAAACTCCTGGGCTCAAGCAATCCTCCTGCCTTGGCAACCCAAAATGCTGGGATTACAGATATGAGCCACAGTGCCCAACCTATTCATTTATTTAATAAAGAAAAGGTCTCACTATGTTGCCCAGGCTGGTCAACTCCTGGACTCAAATGATTCTGCAAACTTGGCCTCTCACAATGTTGGGATTACAGGTATGAGCCACCATGCCTGGCCTAAAAATAGTATTATATTTTTGTATTATATAATTTTCAATTAGGTAATATGAATACTCTGTACAGGAAATACGCCCTTAATTACATAGGAATAAACATTTGTTACACTGAGAAAAATCTAATAGAGCTAAAAATAAAAATTAATTTGGAAAGGTCATTAGCTACTCACACATTCTTACGTTTATACATTATTTCATATATTCATATACTCTTTTAATAGTATCAATGGTTTGGAGTTATGTGTACAAAACCATGACCTATATGTAATACAACTAATAACAAGCACTTACAATTCAAGGCATATTATATACAAAGCTTTAACTTCTCATCATCAGATTTTTTTTTCTTTCTGTTTTGGCAGATACTATGAACACAACATTCAACTCACAGACACCATGGAGCCCTTACTAAGCATAAAGTACTGTGAAAGGCCAGGGCTAGGACAGAACTGAGACAGGGCCAGGGATAGGACAGAACCGGGGCAGGGTCATGGACAGAGAAAAACCAGGGGCAGGGTCATAGCCAGGGACATGAGAGGACCAAGGCCAGGGCCAGAAGCAGGGCAGAACCAGGGCCAGGGCAGGGACATGGCAGGGCCGGGGCCATGGCAGGATCAGGGCCAGCAGAAGGCCAGGGCAGGGCTAGGGTAGCACAGGGCCAAGGCAGGGCAGGGTCAGTGTAGAGCAAGAATGGGCCAGAGTATGGCAGGGCAGGGACAGGGAGGTCGAGGGCCAGAGTCAGGTCCAGGACATGGACAGGGCAGGGCCAGAAACATGGCAGGACAAGAAAGGGAACAGGGCAAGGGCAAGGCCAGAGAAGGACTATGGAAAAAACATGGCCAGGGAGGGTCCAGGGCAAGGGCAAGGCCAGGGCAGAACCAGAGCCAGGGCAGGCCAAAGGCAGGGCCAGGCCAGGGCAAGGTCAGGGTAGGGCAGGGCCAGTGTAGGGTGAGGGTAGGGCCAGGGCGAGTTCAGGGCCAGGGTAGGACTAAGATAGCACAGGGCCAGTGCAGGGCCAAAGGAGGGGCCAGGGCCAAGCATGGCCAGTGTGGGGCCTGGGGATTGTCAGGGCCAGGGCCAAGGCCAGGGTCAAGACTGGGCCAGGGGCAGGGCCAGGGAGAAGGCAGAACAAGAGAGGATCCAGAGCAAGAGCAGGGCCAGGGCAGAACCAGGACCAGGATAAGGCAAAGCCAAGGCCAGGGCAGGGCAAGACCAGGGAAGGGCAAGGCCAGGGTAGAAAAGGCTAGTGTAGGGCCAGGCCAGGGTAGGAGAAGGCCACAGTAGGGCCAAGGCCAAGGCAGGGCAGGGCTAGGGTAGCACAGGGCATGGCCAAAAACAGGGCAGGGCCATAGCAGTGGCAGGACTAGCAACAGGGCCAGGGTAAGTGCTGGACCAGAGCATGGTGGGGACAATACAGGGCCAGGACAGAGGATGGCAAGGCAGGTCCAGGGCCATTTCATGGACTCAGTAGGCCTGGGGTCAGGCCAGGGCAGGGCAAGAGCAAGGCAAGGGAGAAGGCAGGGCTGGGGCCAAGGCAGTGCCAGGGCACGCCAGGACCAGTGCAGGGCCAATGCAGGGTGAGGGCAAGGCCAGGGCATGGAAGGGCAGGGCAGGACCAAGGAAGGGCCAGGAGAGGGCCACGGCAGGTTCAAGGCCAGAACAAGGGTACGGCTGGGGTCAGGAATATGGTAGGACAAGGGCTGGGCCCAGGCTGGGACATGCAGGGCAGAGCATGGCCTGTGCAAGGCAGGGCCAGAGCCAGGCCATAGAGATGGGAGGGCAACACCAACACAGAGTCAGGGTAGATCCACGGCTGAGCAGAGTCAGGGCAGGTCCAGAGTCGAGGCAGAGCTAGGGCCCAAGCAGGGCCATGGCAGCGTCAGGGCAGAGGAGGGCAGGGCAACGCAGGACTGGGCCATGGCAGTGCCTGGTCAACTCCAGGGCAGGGCCAGAAGCAGGACAAGGCCAGGGCCAATGCTCAGGCCAGGGACAGGGCATGACAGGAAGTGCCAGAGCAGGGCTGGGCCAACGTTGGGGCAGGGCAAATCAGACCAGGACACCTCCAAGTCCAGCTCTGGCCCTGCCTTGGCCCTGGCCCCTTCCTGGCCTGACCTTGTCCCTGGCCCTGCCCTATCCATGCCCTGTGTGTTTGAGCAGTGTTTTATAACCAGAATCCTACAAGAAACTTAAATCAGCTCTTTTTGTGCATTTTTAGTAGAGATGGGGTTTCACAATGTTGCCCAGGCTGGTTCCAAACTCCTGAGCTCAAGCTATCTGCCTGCCTTGGCCTCCCAAAGTGCTGGGATTACAGGAGTAATCTGGCCAAGTATTTAACTTCTTTATACCTGTTTCCTACATTTGGAAAATGGGGATATTTAAGTACCTAGGACATAGAATTATTGTGAGAATCAATGCCTCACATATTTACATATTGATAAAATTATACTCATAGAACACTACTGGAAGCAAAGATAGTATTAGTTAAAATTTAGTGATTATTTACTGCAAATACTATTACAAACAACATAGTATAGACATTATTACTACTACTACTGTAGTTATCCTAAAAATCTAAAATAAAAATTTTACATAACAGCCTAATGTAATCTCTCCTGCTCTGCCCCGGCTCAGCCCTAGTACCAGCTCTGCCCCTAGTCCTACCACATCCCTGGCCCTGACCCTTCCCTGGTCCTGCCGCTGCCCTGGCCCTTCCCATCTTCAGGCCTTACCATGGCCCTACCCTGGTCCTGACCCTGGCCCTACCCCAGAGAAGGGGTATGGCAGAGCCAGGGAAGGGCTGGGGAAATAAGGGACAGGACACATCCAAATCCAGGAAAGGGCCAGGGCCATGACAGAGCCAGGGCGAGTCCTTGGCAGGGCCAGGTTCCAGGCCAGGGCCAGGAAAGGGTCATGGCAGGGTCACTGTACGGCCAAGGTCCAGGCCAAAGCCAAGGCAGGGGCAGGGGCAGGCCTGCATAAGGGCAGGACAAGAGCCAGGCCACAGAGTAGGGCAAATGCCAAGGCAAGGCCAGGGTAGTGCCAGGGCTGAGGCAAGGTCAGGGAAGGTCCAGGGCTGAGTCAAGGCTAGAACCAAGACGGGGCAAAGGCCGGGACAGATCTAGGGCACAAGCAGCGCAGGCTAAGGCAGGGCAATGGCAAGACCAGGCCATGGCAGGGCCAGCCCAGGATAGAACAGGGCACAGGCAGGGCCGGGCCAGGACCATGGCTGGGGCAGGACAAGGACCAGGACCGGGGTCCAGGCCAGGGCAAGGGTATGGCCAGGGCAGAGGTAGGGCCCGAGCCAGGGTCTGGGCAGGACCAAGGCAGGTCCATTGCAGGGCCAGGGTTCAGACCAGGGCCAGAGCAGGGCTGGGACAGGGCCAGGGCCAGGACCAGGAAAGGGCAATGTCAGGACAAGGGCCATGGCAAGACCAGCAACGGGGCTAGGGCCAGGACAGGGACAGGGACCGGGTCAGGGCCAGGGCCAGAATAGCATGCCAGGGTAGAGCCAGGCCAAATTAGGGACAGGACAGGGTCAGGACCAGGGCTGGGCCAGGGTATGGCCTTAAGTAGCGAACGGCCAGGGCCAGGGTCCATGCCAGTGCCAGCACTGGTCCAGGGCAGAGGCAGGGCCATGGCCAGGTCTAGGACAAGGCTGGGGCAGGGTCAAGGTCTGGGTCAGGGTCAGCACAAGACCAGGACAGAGCTGGCAGGGGACAGGGCCATGGCAGGGCCAGGTAAAATCAGGGACAAGACACCTGCAAATCCACTTCAGGGCCAGGGTCAAGGCAGGGCCAGTTCAGGGCCAGGGCCAAGACAGGGCCAGGGCCAGGGCTGTCAGGGTCATCGGCAGGGCAAGGGCCATGGCAGGGCCAGGGTCAGGAGCAGGAGTCAATGCCAGGCTAAAGCCACAGATAGGACCAGGTCTGTGCTAGGGCCAGTGTGAGGGCCAAGGCAGGGTCACAGCAGGGCCAAAGGGAGGGCAGGGCCAGGGCAGGGTGGAGCAGGCCCAGGGTAGCACACGGTTAAGGTAGGGCACGACCAACCAGGGCAGGTCTATGGCTGGGGCTGGGGCCAGGGCCAGAGCCAGGGCAGGGCCAATACAGTGGCAGCTCCAGGGCAGGGCCAGGGTTAGGACCACGGACATGTCCAAGGCCAGTGCCAGGGCAAGGACAAGGGCAGGGGCAGGGGCAGGGCCAGGGTTATCTAAGAACCAGGGACAAAGCCAGGCCCAGAGCAGGGCCAGGACAGGTACCTGTCCTGGGACAGGGCCATGGCAGGGCCAGGGCCACAACCAGGTCTGTGCTATGGCCAGGTCCAACACAGTGCCCAGGTAAGGCTAGGGTGAAGGCCAAGGTAGGGCCAGGGCAGGGTCAAAGCCAGGCTAGGGCCAAGGCAGGGCCAGGACAGGCAAGGCAGGGCCAGGAAAGCATAGGGCCAAGGCAGGGCAGGGCCAGGCCAGTGCCAAGACCTGGGCAGGGCCAGGGAACAGCCAGGGCAGGGCCAGGGCCAGGGCCATGGCCATGGCCTGGGCAGGACCAGGTTTGGGGCAGGAGCAAAACAAGGACACGGTCAGTGCAGGATCTTAGCACAGCCAGGGTCCAGGACAGTGTCAGGGAAGGGCCAAGGCAGGGTCTGGGCCATGGTAAGACCAGCAACAGGGCTGGGGCTAGGCCAGTGACAGGACCAGAGTCAGGGCAAGGGCCAGAGCAGTGCAAGGCCAGGGTAGGGCCAGGCATTTCAGGGTCAGGGCCAGGGGAGAACCAGGGCAAGTTCTCAAGCAAGGAAGGGCCAGGGCCAGGACAGGTCCAGGGCAGGGCCATGGGCTGCGTTAGGGCAAGGGCAGGGCCAGGGCAAGGTAAGGGTCAGGGCCAAGGCCAGGGTAGGGCCAGGCATTTCAGGGTCAGGGCCAGGGGAGAACCAGGGCAAGGTCTCAAGCAGGGAAGGGCCAGGGCCAGGACAGGTCCAGGGCAGGGCCATGACAGGGCCAGGGGCTGCGTTAGGGCAAGGGCAGGGCCAGGGCAAGGTAAGGGTCAGGGCCAAGGCCAGGGTAGGGACAGGGCAAGAAATATGGCAGGACCAGGGGCAATGCCAAGGCCAAGGCTGGGCCAGGGCTGAGCCAGGGCTGAGTCAGGGCAGGGCATGGTATGGCCAGTGCAGGACAGGACAAGAGCCAGTCCACAGAGAGAGCAGGGCTGATGCCAAGAAAGAGCCAGGCTAGTGCCAAGGCTGAGGCAGTGTCAGAGCATATATGGGGCAGGGCCAGGGCCAGAACCGAGCCAGGGCACAGCCAAGGCAGGGTAGGGCAGGGAAATAGCATGGCCAGGTCAGTACTGGGACAAGGCAGAGCAGGGCAAGGCGATGGTAGCAGCAGGAAAGGGACAGGCCAATACAGAGCTATGTTACGCCGGGGCCAGGACACCTCCAAGTTCACTTCAGGGCCAGGGCTATGGCAGGACAAAGACCAGGGCCAGGGTCAGGGCCAGGTCTGTGGTGGGGCCAGCTCCAGAGCAGGGCCTAGCGAAGACTAGGGTAAGGGCCAAGGTAAGGCCAGGGCAGGGTCAAAGGCAGAGTAGGGCCAGGGCAGGTTGATGACACATCCAGAGCACAGCAGGGCAGGGTGATGGCAAGACCAGGGGCAGACCACTGCCAGCTCAGGGCCACGGAAAGGCCAGTGCAGAGCCAGGAAAGGGTCTGGGTCTGGGTCAGGGCCAGGAACAAGGCAGAGCAGGGCCAGGGCCATGGCAGAGTCAGGGCAGGTCCTTGACAGGACCAGGTTCCAGGCCAGGGCCAGGGCAGCAGCAGGGGCAGGGCCTGGATAAGGGCAGGGCCAGGGATATGGCAGGACCAGGACTAGGGTCAGGGCCAGGCCATAGTGAGGGCAGGGCAAAAGCCAAGGCAGGGTCAGGGCAGGTCCAGGGAGTGGCCAGCACCAAGCGGGGCCAAGGCACAACCAGCGCAGGGTAAGGCAGGGCAATGGCACCACTGGGCCATGACAGGGCAAGGTCAGTGCCAGGAGAGGGTAGAACAGGCAGGCCTATGGTGGGGCCAGGGCAGGGATGGACCAAAGCAGGGCCAGGACACGTCCAAGTCCAGGTCAGGGCCAGAACAGAAGCAGGACCATGACCATTGGCAGGGCCAGTGCCATGACAGCACCAGGGTCAGGACAAGGGGCAGGGCCAGAGCCAAGGTCAGGCCAGTGCAGGTTCAGGGCAGGGCCAGTGCCAGGGCAAGACCAGGGAAGGGACAGGGTAGCACAGGGCCAAGACAGGGTCAGGATGGGACCAGAGCAGGACAGGGCCGAGACAGGGCCGAGACAGTCCAGGTAACAGTAGGGCAGGTACAGGGCAAGGCAGGGCAGTACAGGGCCAGATCCACGGCACAGGCAGGGCAAAGCCAGGCCCATTGCCAATGCACCAGCCCTCCCTACAAGGCTCCTACCATCTGGCCACTGCTGCAGCCCGTCCATTGCTGTAAGACTGACCCCCAACCCTGGCTGCAGCCGCCTGCCCTCCTAGTGCGGCCGCTCTCCTACCACTCTGGCGCACTGCAGTCTCTGTCGATGCCACCCTCCCGCAGCAAGGTGAGCCATGGTGTCTCCTCCTCCTCCTGCCATGGAGCAACTGGGCGGGCAAAGCCAGAAAAGCCTAGAGGAAGATGTGAGGGGTGGAAGGGTTAGAGCCTCACCTTGTCATGCCGGCCACTGGGTGGCAGGGTCCAGTTTCAGCAAAGGCACTCACACCCACCCTCCAAAGTCCAACCTCTCCTTTTGGCCCAAGCTGGCCGGGAACTGGGATCTGGGGTGGGTGCTGGAGACACCACAGCACCCAGCTCCCCACTCCACAGGAACCATTGGGCCCACCGGGGCTGCACTCCTCAGGGAGCAGGAGAAGCAGAAAAATTCAGACCCAGCCAGCCCTCCGCACCCAGGTGCCAATTCCTGTTCCAGACGCCTCCACGCACAGGGCCCTGTCCCCCATGGTGTCCCCAGGGGTGCCTGGCAGCCTCTGAGGCACAGACCCAGAGTGCACAGGCCCAGGAACCACGGTGGGTGTGGGGGCTCTGCCATGCTCAGGATTCCCATGCAAACGCTGTGCGCCTGCCACACTCCAGTATGACCAAGAGTGGGTCGCCCTCTGGAGTGTGGAGTCAGGGAGAGGAGAACCACTCCTTCCCTGGATGCCAACTCTGCTGACCGCCGCCAGCAGTGCAGCCCCTGATAGCACTGAACAGACCACCACTCCACGGCTAGTCCTGCCCTCAATAGCTCCCCCCACCTCCATCCCCCGATGCCACCAGTAGCGTATACCTGATAGTGCCCTAACCTGTCCTTCTCCATGGGCATTGCAGTCCCAGAAAGCGCCCATAACCCACCCTCCCTGCCATGGGTAGTGCAGCCCTGTACAGTGCTACCAACCAATACCCCTAATGCAGGCAATGACACCCTGGATAGCGCCCCCAACCCACCCCACACTGCGAAAGGTGCAGCCCTGGATAGCCCCTGTCCTACCACTCTGGTCGTGCTGCAGTCTCTGTCACCGCCACCACCAACCACAGTGAGGCAAGCCAGTGGGCCACAGGCTGTAGCACCCAGCAGCCAGGCACGGAGCAGCTCTCGCTGATGGCTGGCTCCTACCACTCTGACCACGCTGCTGTCTCCGTGGCCATCTTCTTTGACTACAAAGGAATAAAACTAGGTATCAATAAGAAGAGTAATTTTGGAAACAATACAATCACATGGAAGTTAAACACTACCCTCCTGAATAAATGACTAGTGGGTCAATGAAGATACTAAGACAGAAATTCAAAAATTTCATGAAACAAAGGGTAATGAAAACACAGTATACCAAAACCTGTTATGCAGAAAGCAGTACAAAGGCAGAGATTTACAGCTATAAGTGCCTACCATCCAAACAAAAGAAAAACTTTAAATAAACAATACATCTTAAAGAACTATTAAAGTAAGAATAAACTAAACCAAAAATAAGAAAATAAGTAAGATCGTAGCAGAAATAAAATTGAAATAAAAAACACACATGATTAAATGAAAAGTTGGTTTTCTGGAAAGCTAAACAAAATTGACAAACTTTTAACCAGGCTAACTAAGAAAAAAGAGACAAGATTCAAATAAATAAAATCAACAGATTAAATAAAAAGGAGACATTACAACTAATACTTCAGAAATTCAAAGGCTCATAACTGGCTATTATATGCCAATAAATTGGAAAGCCTAGTAGAAATTGGCAAATTCCTAGATACACCTACTTAGGTTGTATACACCTACTTAGGTTGAATAATGAAAACATCCAAGACCAAAACAGATTGGTAACAAGTAATGAGATTGAAGCCATCAGAAAAAGTCTCCCAGTAAAGAAAAGCCCAGGAACTGATGTCTTCACTGCTGATGGCTTCACAACAAACAATTTAAAGACTTAGTACGAATCCTACTCAAACTATTTTGAAAAACAGGAGGGAATACTTCCAAACTTATTCTATAAGACCATTATTACTGTGATACCAAAATCAGACAAAGGCATCAAAGAAGGAAACTACAGGCCAGTATTTCAAATACTGATGCAAAAATCCTCAACAAAATACCAGTGAATCAAGTTCAGTAATACATTAAAAAGATAATTCATCACGATCAAGTGTGATGTATCCCTGGGATGCAAGGGTCACTCAACACAATGTGATACATCATATCTACCAAATAAATGACAAAAACAGTATGATCATGTCAACTGAAACTGAAAAAGCATTTGATGAAATTCAACATCCTTCATGCTATTAATCCTCAAAGAAACGGGTACAGAAGAAACATACCACAACATAATAAAAACTACAGGAAAGACACCCACAGCTAGAATCATATGGAGGGAGGTCCAGGCTGCAGTGAGCTGTGATCCCACCACTGCACTCCAGCCTGGGCAACAGAGTGAAACCCTGTCTCAAAAAAATATGTAAAAAGAGGTATGATCCTCTTTTATAGGTGCAGTGACTCACATCTGTAATCCCAACACTTTCTGGGAGGCTGAGGTGAGAGGATCTCTTGGGGCCAGGAGTTCAAGATCAGCCTGGGCAACACAGCAAGACCCTTTATCTACAAAAAATTTTTAAATATTTGCCAGGTGTGGTGGCACGTGCCTGTAGTCTTAAACAATTATCATATGACCCAGATAGTCTATTCCTTAGGGATATACCCAAGGGAAATGAAAATATACATCCACACTAAAATTTGTACACAAATGTTCATAGCAGCTTTGTTCATAATAGCCAAAAATTGGAAAAAAAGCTCAAGTGCCTATCAACAGAGGAACTGATAAAATATGGTATAGCCATTCAAAAGATTACTCAGCATTAAAAAAGAATGAAGTGCTGATATACGCTACAGCATGCATAAACCTTGAAAACACTGTGCCAAGTGAAATAAGTCAATCACAAAAGACCATATGTAGTAAGATTTCATTCTGTGAAACCTCCAGAAGAGCTAAACTCAGAGACAGAAAGTAGGCTAGTTATTGCCAGGGACTAGGGGAAAAGGGAATAAGGATGACTGCTAATTGGCATGGGGTTTCTTGTGGACTGATGAAAATGGTCTGAAAGTATCTAGATACCTGTCTTGTTTGTGCGATTCTGTGAATATATTATAAACCACAAAATTCTGCACTCAAGGGGTTGATTTCATGGTAGGTCAATTTATCTCATTTATCTTTATCTCAATAAAGCTTTTTAAAGACACTTTAAAAAGACATATCTGTATAAGCTACAAAAATAACATACTGAGAGACTAAAATGCCTAATTTTTCCATTTTTCTTCTTCAGCACAATCTCAAGTCCAAAAGTCTTTCCTTCCTATATATGCATATTTTGTCCAGTGAAACAAGACACTCTATTAATTTTTTTATTAGAAATTTAAAAAAGCCAGGTGTGGTGGCTCACAGCTGTGCTTTCCAGCTACTCAGAAGGCTGAGGCAGAAGGATCACTTGAGGCCAAGACTGGGAGTTCAAGACCAGCTGAGGCAACATAGCTAGATCCTGTCTTTAAAAATATTTTTTAGGCCAGGCACAGTGGTTCACGCCTGTAATCCCAGCACTTTGGGAGGCCAAGGAGGGCAGATCATTTGAGATCAGGAGTTCAAAACCAGCCTGGACAACATGGTGAAACCCCATCTCTACTAAAAATATAAAAATTAGCTGGGTGTGGTGGTGGGCACCTGTAGTCCCAGCTACTCGGGAGGCTAAGGCAGGAGAATTGCTTGAGCTGGGAGGGTGGAGGCTGCAGTGAGGCCAAGATCATGCCATTGCACTCCAGCCTGGGTGACAGAGCAAGACTCCGTCTCAGGAAAAAAAAAATATATATATGTATATATATATACATGTATATATATATACATATATATATACATACATATATTTATTTTTTTAAGTTAAAACCCTACTGAAATGAAACTAATAAAATAAAATTCAACTTAATTAAAAAAGCAGTTCCTGAAATATTAATTTTCAAACAATTCTATTTTAGCTTTGACTCTGAACAAAATATAAACCTCAATTTCAAAATATCACAAAGATTGGCCGGGAGCAGTGGCTCATGCCTGTAATTCCAGCACTTTGGGAAGATGAGGCAGGTGGATCACTAGAGGCCAGGAGTTCCAGAGCAGCCTGGCCAACATAGGGAAACCCAGTCTCTACTAAAAAAATACAACAAAAATTAGCTGGGTCTATTAACCCCAGCTACTCAGGAAGCTGAGGCATTAGAATCACTGGAATCTGGGAGGTGGAGGTTGCAGTGAGTGGAGATCATGCCACAGCACTCCAACCTGGGCGACAGACTGAGATTCTGTCTCAAAAAAATAAAAATAAGGCCAGGTGCCATGGCTCATGCCTGTAATCCCAGCACTTTGGGAGGCCAAGGTGGGCAGATCACTTGAGGTCAAGGAGTTTGGGACCAGCCTGGGCAACATAGTGAAACCTCCTCTCTACTAAAAATACATAAATTCGCTGGGCATGGTGGCACACACTTGTAATGCCAGCTACACCAGAGGCTGAGGCAGGGGAATTGCTTGAATTCAGGAGGTGGAGGTTGTAGTGACCTGAGATTGTGCTACTGCACTCCAGCCTGGACAACAGAGTGAGACTACATCTCAAAAAAAAAAAGAAAAAAAAAAGAAAATTTACATTTAAAATTTAAAAAAAACCACAGACTACAAATACTCAGGTTTAAGCAAATTCCCACCTTTCTTGAATTAACAGTAATTCATATTTGCTTTGTCAAAAATGTAGATATTTACCTGCCCCAACGGAATAAAATCCTAAAAGCCTAGTGTTCTGAAATGATGAAGAGAAAGAAACATGCATATTTTAATTTAGAATTTTGATTCAAAATTAATTTTAACCTAGCTGGAGTATACATAATCATTTATGTATTTATTTACTTATTTAAGAGACTGGGTTTCGCTATATTATCCAGACTGGAATGCAGTGGCACAACCTTGGCTCACTGCAACTTGTACTTCCTGAGCTCAAGCGATCCTCCCACCTCAGCCTCCAGGGTAGCTGGGACTGCAAGTGCACGCTACCACACCCAGCTAATTTTTGCGGAGACGAGTCTCGCTACGTTTCCCACACCGGTCTCTAACTCCTTGGCTCACTACAGCCTCAAGCCCCTGGGCTCAAGCAATCTGCCTCCCAAACTGCCGAGATTACAGGAGTGAGCCACCGCACCTGGCCTAGTCGATAGTGTATACTAAGCAACATATACCCTGCTTCTGCCTAGAACATACTGAAAACATGGCATTAAAAACAATCACAAAAGTTGGGAGCTGAGAAAAATCATATACTGTAAAACAAATCTGACAGATATTAATCTCAAGAAGCTCCTGAAATGTCTCAAGAACTCCTATGTTGCACTCTCCCTAATAATTTAGACTTTCTACAGATATTTTCTGATCACCTACCGTGTGCCAGGCACCATGCCAGGTACCAAGATGCCATGGTGAGGTATACATAAAAACAGCTCCTGCTTGCAGGAAGCCTACTCTCTAAAACAGTGCTTGCCAAGCTTGACTGATCACAACTTGGGAGCTTGTTTTAAGTTCCAAATCGGCTTCCCTGCTTTGGTGAGCCACAATCCGTGGCATTTTTATCAGGTGCTCCCAATGATTCCTACGCTCTAACGGGTTTAGGAGGCAAGGGTGGGGGTAAGGTCGAGAGCCCAGAGCCATCCGGTCCAGCGGGAGCCCCACCTCTAAAGTCCCTGTCGCTCAGCATCCTTCCCCCTGACTAGTGGCCCAAACACAGCACGAAGCTGAGGTGGGTGGAACGCTTTCCAAAACAGTGCTCTGTGATGAGCCACCGACAGACTTGCTCGCCCCCGGGTAAAAAGAGCTCACTCCTCACAAACCCCACCCGGGAAAGGTAGCACCTGAGCCTCCCGGGCTGCGCCAACACCTGTCTCCCCGCGGGTGCCGCCTACTGCTCTGGTGGACTCCAGTCCCCAGCTTCCGCCCCACGGGGACTGGGGGGAGGGGGGAGGCACCGCGCGCATTAGGCGCGACTGTATACCGACCCCCCCACCCCCGGTGTGCGCAGGCCAACACCCATACACACCCACACACACCCACACACACTCTCGCGGAAACTGAGGCAGGCAGGCGGCTAACCAGGTCCCGCCGCCTGACGGCTCGCGGCTGGGATGGAACCCGGACTGCGAGACACCTTCCGCCTCGCAGGCGCTCCTCAGTCGCTGAGGCCCGGCCCGGCTCCCACCGCCGGAGTTTGACAAAGAAAGTCTCCCGGCCCCAGCCCCTCACGCACTCACCGGCGCCGACGCTGGCGGCGACTCGGTCTCCCGCCGCCTTCAGCTCCTTGCGGGGGTCGGCCCTTGGGCCGGCTCGGGCGCCGGCGGCGGCGACTGCTCCACATCCAAGGGGTCCGGGCCGCGTCCTCCTCGAGCTAAGGGTCCCGCCAGCTAGGCGCGCGCGCCGGTTCCGCGCGCCATGTTCCCGCCGTGCTACGCGCCGCCGCGGCGACTCTCACTGCCCCCCAACCGCGCACGCCCCCGCGGGCCCACACACGAACCGCGCACGCGCGCGTTCGCCGCGCCCCCCTCCCCGCGCGCCCGGCCTCGGGCACTCTGCAGCTGGCCGCTGTTCCCAGTGTCTCGCCCACCCCCGCCGGAACCGTCCGACTGGGCGGGTGAGCGCGCGGTTCCCGACTCAGCACCGCCGCCTGCCTCTCTGCAGACCACCCCTGACCCGACCTCTCGGCCATTTCCCCACACTGCCCCTTTCACTTCCCCCACGACGCAGGGCCTAGGACGAGGGTCTGGGCCAAGAAGAACTTCCCCGCAAGAAGTGCCGAGCTAAGGACGCTACTAAGGGGGTGGGATCGCCACCGTGGAGGTGTGCAAGCACGTGCCTGTGTCCCGGTGACAGCCAGACTCAACGGAGAAGCTGAGTTCAAGTCCCACATCTCCACTAACCCTTGCGTGTTAGGGTCAGGGCTTCGGGACTTGTTTCTCCTAAATCCTTTTTTTTTTTTTTTGAGACAGTCTCGCTCTGTCACCCAGGCTGGAGTGCTGTGGCGCGATCTTGGCTCACTGCAAGCTCCGCCTCCCGGGTTCACGCCATTCTCCTGCCTCAGTCTCCCGAGCAGCTGAGACTACAGGCGCCCACCACCACACCTGCTAATTTTTGTATTTTTAGTAGAGATGGGGTTTCACAGTGTTAGCCAGGATGGTCTCCATCTCCTGACCTCATGATCCTCCTGCCTCGGCCTCCCAAAGTGCTGAGATTACAGGCGTGAGACAGCGCACTCGGCCTGTTTCTCCTAAATCTAAAGACTCAATATAATAATCAAGAGAATGCCTCAGCACCGCGCCTAGCACTTAGTAGGTAGTGATCGAGAGAGAAGACCTCTTAAGTGGTTTTAATGGTTAAGGATCACAGGTTCTCAAGAAACGGAAATCTCAATTCAAGTCCCACCTCCATGTCTTGAAAACTGAGAAACCTTGAACAAGTCACTCAGAGGAGCCAAAGATCCTTGATTTCTACATGTGCAAAAGGGGAGTGTGGCAGTAGCACTGCACAGGGCTGACTGAGCTTTCAGGGAGATGATGACTGTACGATCATGCCTCTCTTAATCATGGGATGGTTCTGAGAAATGCCTCCTTAGGTGATTGCATCATTGTGCAAACAGCAAAGTGCATTTACACAAACCTTGTATAGCCTTGTACAGCCTACTACACACCTAGGCTGTATGGCGTAGCCTATTGCTCCTAGGCTACACACCTGTACAGCCTGATACTTTACTGAATATACTATAAGCGAAGGTACAGTAAGAATACAGTATAAGAGATTTTAAAATGGTACTCCTGTGTAGGGCACTTACCATGAAAGGAGCTTGCAGGACTGGAAGATGCTGTGGATGAGTCAGTGAGTGCGAAGGCATAGGACCTTACTGTACACTACTTTAGACTTTATAAACACCATATGCTTAGGCTACACCAAAATTTTTTAAAGCTTTTCTTCAATAAATTAACCTTAGCTTACTGAAATGTATCTTAAAAATTTTTGCCGGTCGTGGTGTCTCACACCTGTAATCCCAGCACTTTGGGAGGCTGAGGCAGGCAGATCATTTGAGGTCAGGAGTTCGAGACCATCCTGGCCAACTTGGTGAAACCCTCATCTTTAATAAAAATACAAAAGTTAGCCAGGCATGGTGGTGTGCACCTGCAGTCCCAGCTACTCAGGAGACTGAGGCAGGAGAATCGCTTGAACCCAGGAGGCGGAGGTTGCAATGAGCCGAGATTATGCCACTGCGCTCCAGCCTGGGCAATTACACACATGGAGCTGTCATCTCCTGTGATAACAATGCCTTCTTCTTCCAGAATACTTCTTGAAGGACCTGCCTGAGGCTGTTTTATAGTTAACTATTTTTTAATGTAAGTAGAAGACATACATTCTAAAATTATGAAAAACACTAATTACACCAGGGCTGGGCACAGTGTCTCATGCGGGTCATCCCAGCACTTCGGGAGGCTGAGGCGGGCAGATCATTTGAGGTCAGGAGTTTGAGACCAGCCTGGGCAGTGTGGTGAAACCCCATCTCTGCTAAAAATACAAAGATTAGCTGGCCGTGGTGGTGGGTGCCTGTATTCCCTGCTACTCAGGAGGCTGAGGCAGAAGAATCACTTCAACCTGTGAGGCAGAAGTTGCAGTGAGCCAAGATCATGCCACTGCACTCCAGCCTGTGTGACAGAGCAAGACTCTGTCTCAAAAAAATAAAATAAACCAGTAACATAGTTGTTCATTATCAAGTATTATATATTGTATGTAATTGTACATGCTAGGCTTTTATAGAACTGGCAGCACAGATTTGTTTACACCAGCATCACCAGAAACACAGAAATGCATTACCCTAACATTACAATGGCTATGTCACTAAGCAATAGGAATTTTTCAGCTCCATAATCGTCTTATGGTACCACTGACTTACATGTGGTTTGTCATTGACTAAAATGTCATTACATAACACATGACTGCATATCCCAGGGCCCAATGCCTGGCACACACAAAGCTGAGTTTCACTGGTGTAATTCCCACCCTATCCATCCAAGACTCCTAAAAGTTTAATGAAAGGGGCTCTGCTCCCAAAACCCTGTGGTATAAGTAGCTGGGAGGAGTTCGCCCAACTTGGGACTGCAAGGACTCTGTCTTCCCACATCTTTGCTTTCCTTTCTCTCCCCCAAACTTCTCTGAAAACCCTAAAGTTGGCAGAAAAATGGAGAATGTTTTCTCTACTAACAAAAAGAATCTTCAAGAGTCTCTTGGAATTTGTAAATGGTTGCATTTACTAGTCTGGTTTTTTTTTTGTGGTTTTTTTTTTTGTTCTTGTTTTTGTTTTTTTTTGAGATGGAGTCTTGCTCTGTCACCTAGGCTGGAGTGCAGTGGCACGATCTCGGCTCACTGCAACCTCCGCCTCCCAGATGCAAGCGATTCTCCTGCCTCAGCCTCCTGAGTAGCTGGGATTAAACGCACGCACCACCACGCCCGGCTAATTTTTTTATATTTTTAGTAGAGACGGGATTTCACCATGTTGATCAGGCTGATCTCAAACTCCTGACCTCGTGATCCACCTGCCTTGGCCTCCCAAAGTACTGGGATTACAGGTGTGAGCCACCACAACCAGCCTTCTAGTTTGGTATTTTTCTTATTCAAGTAACAAGGAAAAAAAATAACTCCACCAAGAGTAAAACAGAAAAAAGGAACAAAACTGATAGCATGACTGAAAAGGCCTGGGGTGGTACCTCACTTCAGGCATAGCTGGATACAGGCACTTATACAAGATAAGTCTCTCTAATCTCTCAGTGCTTGCTTCCCTTTGATTACTTCATTCTCATGCAGTTCTTTCCACATAGTGGCCTGAGCAGCTCCTAACTCACATCTGCTCAAGAAAGCAGAGGCTGTTCCCCAATAGTTCCAGCCAAAGTCCCAGGACTGACTTTCACTGGACCCATTTGGGCCACATGCCCCTGCCTGAGCCAGTCACCACATCCAGCCTGGCCAGACCTGGCTTTCATGAAGCCCCTTCTGGAAGCGGTTGGGGTCATCCCCTCCAGAAGGACATGGGGAAAACCAGAAAGTGGGAGGAGGGATGCTTCCTTCTGAAAAATAGGGATGCAATTACCACAAGGGGTATCAGGTACAGGGCTGGCACAAACAAGAGCTATCCACGGCACCATCATGTAGGCATGCAGCAGGTCCACCATGAAGCAACCTGGCTGCTCTGCAAAACAGAGTCACAGTTAATTCAGCCAATGAGAAATATCCCTCTACCTGGGTTCCCACCATTCACCCCAGGCCTGGTACGTCCCAAATTTGCTTGGTCAAAGGCAAGCAAATTACCCACCTTTTATGCTGTACAAAAAGCTGAAAAGATTATCTTACTTCTCTGGCTCAAGAACTTTCTATGACTCCCTCTGGCTACTTATGTGACTCCCCCACCCTTAATGATAGAAGCCAACATTCATGAATCCCTTACCACACGCCAGGTACCTTATGGACCTGCCTCCTCCAAACAGCATAGAAGAGCTTGGTACTCTTACCGCACCCATTTTATAAATATGGAAACAAAGGCTCAGCAATTTGAGGTAATTTACCCAGAGCCAAAGTTAGGAAGTGCAGAGTTCAGATTAGCACAATATTGTTCCTGCCATTGCCATCCCAGCTCCATTTGTTCATGTTTCAAAGTCCTACACCCACCTCTAGCTAGGGGCCAGTGGGAACAGCTGCATGGCAGAAGAAGCCTCTAGGAACCCCTTCAGCTTCTGCAGTGGTGGGGCTGGGGAGTAGGTGCAAAAGATACTTAGCTTTACCATCCTCTCCCATAACTTTTTTTTTTGAGATGGATTCTCACTCTGTCACCCAGGCTGGAGTGCAGTGGTGTGATCTCAGCTCACTGCAACCTCTGCCTCCTGGGTTCAAGCAATTCTAATGCCACAGCCTCTGGAGTAGCTGGGATTACAGGTGCCCACCACCACACCTGGCTAATTTTTGTATTTTTAGTAGAGATGGGGTTTCACTATGTTGACCAGGCTAGTCTCAAACTCTGGACCTCAAGTGATCCACCCACCTCAGCCTCCCAAAGTGCTGGAATTGCTAAGCCACCATGCCTGGCCCCATCTCCCATAATTTAATGGGATAGGGAAAAGAATTCCTCCAAGATAAAATTAGAGTGAGGTTAGGAGAGGAAGTAGGTGCTTGGTAGCCTTAAATCAGCAGCTGATTTCTCCCATTGGTGAGTCAATTAGTTTTCTATGGCTGCTGTAACAAATTACAATGAACTGATTGGCTTACAACAACACAGACTTAATATCTTATTGTTCTATAGGTCAGAAGCCTCAAATCAGTTTCACCTGGCTAAAGTCAAGTTGTAAAGGACTGATTCCTTCAGGAGGTTCTGAAGGGAAAACCCATTTTCTTGCCTTTTTCTGCTTTTAGTGGTTACCTATATTCCCTGGATTGTGGCCCTTTCCTCCATTTTTAAAGCACACCACTCCAATCTCTGCACAGTCTATGGTTTGAATGTGTCCCCCAAAGTTCATGTGTTGGAAATTTAATCTCCAATGCAACAGTATTGAGAGGTGGGACCTTTAAGAGGAGATTAGGTCATGAAAGATCTGCCCTCATTAATAGAGTAATGATGTTATCTCAGCAGAGGGTTAATTATCATGGGGATGGGTTCCTAATAAAAGGATTGAGTTCAGCCCCCTTTCTCTCTTGATGTGATACCTTCCATCATGGGATGACACAGCAAGAAGACCCTCACCAGAAGCAGGCCCCTTGATCTTGACCTTCCCAGCCTCCAGAACTGTAAGAAATAAACCTGTTCTTTATAAATTACCCAGTCTCAGATATTGCATAGCAATACAAAAAAGACTAAGACACTCAGTCATCATCACATTGCCATCTCCCTTGACTGCTGAGTCCCTCTTAAAAGAGCACTGTAGGCTGGATGTGGTGGCTCACACCTGTAATCCCAGCACTTTGGGAGGCCAAGGTGGGCAGAACACGAGATCAGGAGTTCGAGACTAGCCTGGCCAACATGGTGAAACCCCATCTCTACTGGAAAAACAAAAATTAGCTGGGCATGTTGGTGAGCGCCTGTAATCCAGCTACTCGGGAGGCTGAGGTAAGAGAATTGCTTGAACCTTGGGAGGTGGAGTTGCAGTGAGCCGAAATTGTGCCATTGCACTCCAGCCTGGGCACCAAGAGCAAAAAACTCCGTCTCAAAAAAAAAAAAAAAAAAAAAAAAGCACTGTGATGGGACTCTGGGCCCACAGGCAACATAGGATAAGTTCCCATCTCAAGATGCTTAATCACATCTGCAAAGTCCCTTTTGTCATGGAAAGGAACATAGTCACAGATTCCGGGCATTAAGTTGAGGACACTTTGGAGGGGCCATTATTCAGCCTACCATGGAAGATATCATGAGAGGGAGTTAATACAAAATGCTCTAGAAACAGAGAAGGGCGCCCGGGCATGGTAGCTCATGCCTCTAATCCCAGTACTTTGGGAGGGAGGCGGGCGGATTGCCTGAGGTCAGGGGTTCAAGACCAGCCTGACCAACATGATGAAACCCCATCTCTACTAAAAATACAAAAATTAGCTGGGCATGGTGGCTGGTGCCTGTAATCCCAGCTACCCGGGAGGCTGAGTCAGGAGAATCGCTTGAACCCAGGAGGCGGAGGTTGCAGTGAGCCGAGATCACACCATTGTACTCCAGCCTGGGCAACACGCATAAGACTTCATCTCGATTTAAAAAAAAGAAAAAAGAAACAGAGAAAAGCTGGCTAACTCTCCACAGTGGGAAAAATGTCCCAGGAAACCACAGCCTCCACATTAAATACTCAAATGAGCTAAAACCCATCTAGGGCAATCTCAGCCTTATTCCTTTAAAAATGCAAACCAACTAAATTCCCAACAAACCCCCTACACCAGGCCAGCCAAGTCTCAGAATGCTTATATACCGTTTAATAGAAATTTCCAACCACCATCCCCATTTCCTAAGGAAATGGCTGTGTGCCCTTGACTCTGCCCTGACTGAATCGCCAGTGGCCTTTGAACCACGGCACTCAATTCATGGCATGGCCAGCGAGCTACAAAGTGTCCTAGCATCAACCAAGCAAAGTTATAAAAGCAGATTCAGTGGACAATAAGGAACACTAGAGTCAAAAAGACCTGGGTTGGGTCCCAGCTCTGCCATTTACCAGCTGTGCGACATCAGAAAAGTTACCTTTGTCCTCTAACTTTGGTTTCCTCACCTGTGACATGACAGTGGCTAGAGGACCTCACTCATAGAATCACTGTGAGGACAAGAGCAGCCAAGGGTAAGTCTTTGCACAGGGCCTCCCTGGTCATTATTGGGTCAACAAGACAGAACCATGCCTTATCTCCACTTCCAAAACCCAAACAGCTCTCAAAAACGAGTCATTGTAGCTCATTTGGAAGAAAAGACTGATATGAATCAATATGCAACTACCTATAATCTTTCTCTATCCCTCTTACTGTGAATATTTGCTGTGGAAATATTAACATGTTTGGTCTCCAATGGGGTAGGACTCCACATGTGTAGGACTCCCCTGGGGTGCTCCACATACACATAGTAGATATGCCTTACCACCTTCCTAAAATTGGGTAATTAAATTTCACAACTTATCTAGCCCAAAGGTTTCAGAGACTGTAGACCTGTATCTTTATGAGGGCAAGGATGAGAATATAACCTGGCCTGTTATTATGCACCAAGGTACCTGCTGTTCTCATGAAGATGTCAGCAGCCAGCCAGCCAGTCTCTACAAACTCCACCCCCAACCTCGCTATGCTCCTTTCCCTGGAACTTTCCAAGGGGCCCTTAGAATTTGTATTCGGCTCTCACAGGCTGAGACCAGGGTGACATCCTGGGAAACCTGCCTAGTGATAGCCAAGGTGTAGCTCCAGATGAAAGGCACACAACAACTTTAAATATAAAAAAGCCATTCAGGCTAGGCGCAGTGGCTCACGTGTGTAATCCCAGCACTTTAAGAGACTGAGGCAGGTGGATCACCTGAGGTCAGAAGTTCAAGACCAGGCTGGCCAACATGGTAAAACCCTGTCTCTACAAAAAAATATAAAAATTAGGTGGGCATGGTGGTGCATACCTGTAATCCCAGCTACTCGGGAGGCTGAGGCACGAGAATCGCTTGAACCTGGGAAGCAGAGGTTGCAGTGAGCCAAGCTTGCACCACTACACTTCAGGGTGGGCAACAGAGTGAGACTCCATCTCAAATAAATAAATAATAAAGCCATTCAACTAAAGAACCAATTATCAAGCAGAAGCACAAAGCCCAGATTCCATCAGGTTTTTAATTGTACATCAGTGACTGTGAAAAAGCAATTATTTCCATAATTAAAATACACACTATAAAAAACAGACTCAAAGAAAAGAAAGATGACAGAGTGAAAGAAGGTACATTTCTTTCGTGTTCAAACCACGGAGTTCACAACACAGCAGCACACACAGCCGGGCGCTTTGTGGTCTCGGCACCCTCGGCTTCCCCTTCACGAGGCCACTTTCGACTAGTAGAAGGCTGAAAATAAAGGAAAATGGAGAAATGTTCAAAAGAAAATCACTGGCTTCTTTAAGATTATCAAAGTTCCTCAATATACTTCCAGTAAAGTGGGGGCATTTGATGTGAAATTCTAGTACCAAAAATTACTGGTTGTCGTCATTGACAACCGAGTCCTCACCACAGCCCGCAACTCAGACATGCTTATCTAATATATATTTCTCTCCCTTATGGCTTCTGACCTCTGAATGATGTATACTGAAAGCAAGTAGCATAACCAACTTCCTCTTGATCATCCTCTTCTAAATATCAAGTTTAAAAAGACTACAATACCTCTCAGTTGAAGCCCCAAGTCTTGGTCTTTTGTGGGAAGACAACCTTTGTGCCTTAGTTGTTTTCCCATACATAAAATTGGGAGGAAGGCTGGGTGTGGTGACTCACGCCTGTAATCCCAGCACTTTGGGAGGCTGAGGTGGGCAGGTCACTTCAGGTCAAAAGTTCGAGACAAGCCTGACCAACATGGCAAAACCCCATCTCACCTAAAAATACAAAAATTAGCTGGGCGCAGTGGTGGATACCTGTAGTCCCAGACACTCGGGAGACTGAGGCAGGAGAACTGCTTGAACCCAGGAGGCAGAGGTTGCAGTGAGCTGAGATTGCACCACTGCACTCTGGCCTGAGTGACAGACTAAGACTCTGTCTCAAGAAAATAAAAATCGGGGGTTGGGGAGGAGGAAACAGTGGGAAAAAGGACAGCTACCATTCAACAACAATGACAACAAAAAAGTAGGACTGGAATTAACTTATACTCACAAAGAACTTTAAAGAATAAAATTGTAATCAAGGAATCAACTACTGACCCAAATTTTAATTTTTCCAACAAATTTATATTTGAGCCTCTAATAGAGTCTTTTGAAATTGCCTTGCAGGTGACCTTTTGGATGACAATCCCTAGCTCTGCTTATCTGTCTATTATGTGTTAGATATTAAACATATCCTGCATTTTTAAATCTAAGGGTGCTGGAGTGAATCAAGCTCAAACAGAGTTTCTACTACTTTATAACTGAAACAATGTTAAGCAATTGCTACTCAGGAAAATCTTGAATTTCATCATCTTTGCTTATCAGCTCCTTAAGCCCAGACTACATTTAGTGATCATTAGGAATACGAATACCTGGGCTAGAACCTGGAGTAGAGCTGTGGATTCATTTTCCTCAAACAGAAGATCTTGAAACTTTCTCTTCATGTCTTCATCCTGTGAGGGAATTAAAAACATAAGTAGCTGTGTCTGAAGGATAATAAACTTCTAGAATGACAGGGCTAGCATGCCTCTGTGGAAAGAGGGAAGAAAAGATGTCCGTCCAAGAATCATCCCCTTGATGAAGCTCCCACAGTGAAGGCATCATGTGTTGCCCCCATCTACCTTCCCACAGGAGTCCAATCAGCAGTCAATGCTCCATCGATCCTGGCTGACTCACATCCACATGCCTAAAAGCTCTCAGTGGGTCAATCACAGCCTCCAGCAGTCAAGAGTTTCTGAATTAGCATCCCAGATCCTGAGAAAGGTGACAATCAGGGGGTCAGGGGCTGGGTCTGACTCCTTGCAGCTCCTCAAATCCTTCCGGGACCGCTCTCCACCTGCTGCCCCTGCCATGAATGAGGCCAGTCACCCAGGCTGTCTTAACAACCAGCCCAGCACCCTAGGAAAATTCACCCAGCAGATGCCATACAAATTTTCAGAAGTACTTAAGCCCACAATATCCCAGAGTTCAGGTCTAATGAGAAAGGGAGACAATAAACAGAACAAAGCATTACAGGTGTTTCATGCTGCAGGAGCGGGAGATGAGGAGGGCACAGACAGTGTGTATACGAGTAGCTCCCACCTCTCTGGATGCTCACTTCTGCAGGGTTCAAGGATTTGCATTAGGAAACCCTGAGAGGTGGTCCGGTGCAGCTCTCCCCATCTTCAGCAAGGTGAAAGGAACATCTATATCTAGTAATGTGGCCTTTGAGTGCTGGCCAGAAGCCCAGCTCAGCCACTCACAGGTGACATGTGCAGAACACAGACCCAGAGTTATCTGATTCCAATGCCTCATGTACCTTCCCACCCAACTCCAGCCCCTCCCACTGAGCCAAGCATACCACAGTGGGGAAAGGGAGAGGATACAGCAAAGTCCTCCACCATTTGGCAACTTGATGGATATGGAAATTTTACAACACTAGGTTGGGCATGGTGGCTCATGCCTATAATCCCAGCACTTTGGGAGGCCAAGGTGGGAGAATTGCTTGAGGCCAGGAATTTGAGACCAGCCTGGGCAACATACTGGGACTTTGTCACTACAAAAAAATTTAAAAATTAGGCCAGGCATGGAGGCTCATGCCTGTAATCCCAGCACTTTGGGAGGCCAAGGTGGGTGAATCACCTGAGGTCGGAAGTTTAAGATCAGCCTGGCTAACATGGTTAAACCCCATCTCTACTAAAAATACAAAATTAGCCAGGCGTGGTAGTGCATGCCTGTAATCCCAGCTACTCAGGAGGCTGAGGCAGGAGAATCACTTGAACTCGAGAGGCGGAGGTTGCAGTAAGACAGGATCACACCACTGCACTCCAGCCTGGGCAAAAGAGTATGACTCTGTCTCCGAAAAAAAAAAAAATTAAATTAGCCAGACATGGTGGCATGCACCTGTAGTCTCAGCTACTTGGGAGGCTGGGGCAGGAGGATCACTTGAGCCTGAAAGTCATCGTGCAGTGATCATGCCACTGCACTCCAGCCTAGGTGAGACAGCAAGACCCTGAGGAAGGAAGGAAGGAAAGAAGCAAGGAAGGAAAAAGGGAGGGGGGATGAAAGAGGGGAGGAAAAAGGAATGGAGGAGAGGGGAGGGGGAAGGAAGGAGGAAGAAAGAGAAGGAAAGAAGGACCAGGCACAGTGGCTCACACCTGTAATCCCAGCACTTTGGGAGGCCAAGGCAGGGCAGAACACTTGAGTTCACCATGTTTTGAGTTTCTCAGTCTAGCTCCCCATTGCCATTTGACAGCAGCAAGCTCATCTGGATTCCTCTCCGCACCCTCTCACGGCTTTACTTAGGATCTCAATTATCTTGCAGTGTCACTCTCAAAAGTCCATCCCTTGGCAGCCCTTCAGTGAAGCCAAACAGAGTGGTCACAAGCCTAATCAGGCCTATATTTAAAACAAGTAATCAGGTCAGGCACAGTGGCTCATGTCTGGAATCCCAGCACTGTGGGAGGCCAAGGTGGGTGGATCACCTGAGGTCAGGAGTTCGAGACTAGTCTGACCAACATGGTGAAACCCCATCTCTACTAAAAATACAAAAATGAGCTGGGCATGGTGGCAGGCACCTGTAATCCCAGCCACTTGGGAGGCTGATGCAGGAGAATCACTTGAACCCAGAGATGGAGGTCACAGTGAGCTGAGATCACACCATTGCACTCCAGCCTGGTAGACAAAAGCGAGACTCCATCTCAAAAAAGGAAATAAATAAATAAACATTGATTTTCTTCATGATGTCTACAATTATTCCAAAATATTAAATTAGCTAGGAACAGTGGCTCGTGCCTATTATCCAAGCACTTTATGAGGCTGAGGCGGGAGGATCCCTTAAGGCCAGGAGGTCGAGGCTGCAGTGAGCTATAATTGCACCAGTGCACTCCAGTTTAGGCAACAGAAGAAGACTTTGTCTCCAACAATAAATAAAATAAAAATTAAATTATAATATCCCTTGAAAGCAAACAGAAGAAATCCTCTATTTCAGGCAGTAAATATGAAGCAGAGAGTAGATGTAAGGGATGCTCCCAAAACTGGCCACTCTGTTAATGACAAAACAGAGACCAGAATCCACATTCCCAACACTCAGTCCAGCGCCAGACCCACAAAACCATTTGGTTTTTGCAAAAACACTGAATTTTCCCAAAATAAAACCCAAACTATCACTAACAGATGTTTTAGATGGTCAGTCTTCATCCTTGTCTTCATTCAATGCTCATTCCTCCTTTTACTGCAAAAACAAAAGGTGGCTAAAAGAGTATTCCAGGGAGATCCTGCAACGGAGTTGAACTTCACCTTCTCCTTGGTTGTTAATAAGCTTTCTTTGAGACAAAGAGGTACAAGAAAAATAGGCTACGCTTGCTCATAAATTTCAGGCAGATGCAAACCCTGTTCCCAGGCTCAACTGGCCAGCTCTATTTTTTTGCTAGAGATGAACACAGCTCTTGTACCTCTATATTTAGACCCAAGAGTTTCCCTATTAGGACACATGAAAAGAGCCAAAAGACATGTTTCTCTTTCTCATCAAAATTAAAATCCCCACATGCAAAAGCACCCTTTGTTTCCAAACCCCTTTCCTCCAGGGTCTCGCTGTTTCAAATCTGTGTGGTCTATTACATGCTAAATCATCTGATAGATTTCTTCTGGGGAGACTATAGTTTCCAGGGCAACATCCAAAACACATATATCTGTCTTTTTTTTAAGTTTTTGTTGTTCTCGACCTGAGCTGGCCTGAGCAAAACTGTTAGGTGTAGAAGATTAGAACAGAGAACCGGGACAGTCTTCCCAGAGTTCCAGAAGTACTGGGCTGAGGCTGGATTGCCCAAGGAGTTCCTGGACCAGTAATCCCCAGAGAAACAGCATTTAGCTCAAGTAACAGCCTCTAGCTCAAGCTACCAGTTCTGTCCCCCATCTCCAGAGAAAACGGATTGATACAGTTTGGCTTTGTGTCCCTACCCAAATCTCATCTCAAATTGTAATCTCCAGGTGTTGAGAAAGGGACCTGTTGAGAGGTGATTGGCTCATGGGGGCAGTTTCCCCCAGGCTATTCTCATGATAGTGAGTGAGTTCTCACGAGATCTGACAGTTTCAGAAGAGGCTCTTCGCCCTTCACTTCCTTCACAAGCTCTCTCACCTGCTGCCATTAAGACATGCCTTCTACCCCTTCCACCATGATTGTAAGTTTCCTGAGGCCTCCCCAGCCATGTGGAGCTGTGAGTCAAGTAAACCTCTTTTCTTTATAAATTACCAAGTCTTGGGCAGTTCTTTATAGCAGTGTGAGAACAGACTAATACACAGACCAAAAGAAAATTAACAGAAAGGGGCATGGCTGTGCTGAATGGAACTGCTCGTTACAGAAGACCAGACATCTATCAGAAAAACCTGCCCAATGCCGTAGCTAATTCCAAAACTAAAGATTAACCCAGCAAAGCCACAACGTACTTCCAACTCTTGGCAGTTCCAAATGAGGTCAGCATTTAATAATGGCAGCCCCAACCCCTAGCAGGAGCACAGCAGTAACACAGATGAAAGGTGCAGGTGACAGCCTTCACTAAGGACACATTTACTCACCTGAATGAACAAGCAGTGGGACCCTTTATACCGAGTCACTTGGGCTTGAGAAATAGCTGGATTCTCCCCAGGGAGGCTGCCCTCCTCCCCCTCCCCCAGTTCCCTGATTTAAGGTTGAAGATGGCTGGAATGCACCCCACCTATGAAGAGCAGTGGACATGGCTGGGGGTAGAGCCAGAACAAGCCCTCAAAAGAACACAGGCCAAACTGGAGACTCGGGGCAGCCAAGTGGAACCAGAACAGGACATAAAGTGAGCTTGTACATCCAACAGCCATGAGTAATATCAAAAAGGTTGTAGCCTGGCCAACACGGCGAAACCCCATCTCTACAAAAAATACAAAAAGTAGCTGGGCGTGGTAGCATGCACCTTTAATCCCAGCTACTTGGGAGGCTGAGGCAGGAGAATCACTTGAACCCGGGGGGCAGAGGTTGCAGTGAGCTGAGATTGTGCCACTGCACTCCAGCCAGGGTGACAGAATGAGAACCTGTCTCAAAAAAAAAACAAACAAACAAAAAACAGGTTGTAACCCATCCTCCAAGATACCCCCCATACATCTAAAACAATTAAACACATTCAACAAAGTAAACATGTTTCTGTCCTCTGTCTCATGTCTCTCAGGCAGCAGGGCTTCCCAAGTATTTTATGCTAGCAGGCACTGTCCCACACCCACCTGAAGCCACGGTGTCTTAAGGCTTCTTCTGTTGTAAAACATGCCTTTGGATCCACTACCAACAACTTCTTGACAAGGTCCAGAGCTAAAGCAACAACTGGGCAAATCACAGTGAAAAGGATAAATATATTATCAGTAACAGTATGCCAGAATTAACAGGCCACAATCCAGAAAGAGCAGAGAGGGTCTGAGATCATCAGGGAGTCAGCAGACAGGGCCCCCTAATCTTCCTCACTCTCTGTATTCAGAGTACTGTGAGAAGACCAGGAATGATAATGACAATCCCTGTCTCCTGCTGCTGGGACATCAGTCACGACCTCTTCGCTGCCTGTTCCCTCTCTTCTTGCTAGACTCAAAGTCAAACTAATTAAAGCTAAACTTCTACCCAATTCTAAGATAATTGGGATGCACAGCAAACTCTCCCTGACATCTACAGATGGATGGGTGACAGTTACTCAGCCAGGGAGAGGCTCCCTGGAACTGCAGACTTGTCAGAAATAAAACTTGACTACTCCAGCAAGCAACAAATGCATGCTGGCCTGTATATCACAACATTATTATTCCTTAAATATTCTGACATTTAACACAATCACCTATGTTATGTTATTTGACATTTAATTTTCTATTTTCTCTTCAGGGAACTAAAGTTGCCAGGATAAATTATAAAATACAAGGTAACTAAAGACATATAGTTTTTACACGCTTGCTTACTCAAAGGAAACCTTGTAACTAAAAAGTTACAAGTGCATTTATTTTCCTCAGTAAAATAGGTACAAGGCACTTGTGTATATTATACCTAACCCTCAAAAAACCTTTTAAGGTAGGGATTATTGAGGGTCCCTTTACACAGAAAGAAATTGGAGACAGAGGTTAAATAACTTGCCTAAGGCCACACAGCTAAGTAGTAGCAGACCCAGGACCTGAGTGCATGCTCTTAATAATTTCCAGTGCCTCTCAAATGGTGTGAAACTAACGATAGAAAAAAAGAACAGAATTGACAGGAGAAAACACCATGGAATTTGGAAAGAAACTCCTACCACAGGACACACACATTTTAGCATACCACAAATTCTTAACCCTTTCATATTCATACCTTTCTCTGAGACTTCTGCCCAGACTTTAGGAATGAAGTTGTGTTTTCCACTGGTGATCTGATCCTTCAGTGACACTTGAGTCCTGTGCTCAGAGAAAGGTGGATACCCACTAAGGCTTAATATTGGTAGAGAGAGAAAGGAAAAGAAATCAAGTGGCATTTTCAGTGGCATTCAGATATAAAGATTTCTTTTTCAGCATAATGAAAAGTCAGATTTTTCTTTAAATTGATGGTCAAAAAGTGAGCTAAGCTGGGCACAATGGCTCATGCTTGTAATCCCAGCACTTTGGGAGGCCGAGGCAGGAGGATCACTTGAGCCCAGCAGTTCAAGACCAGCCTGGGCAACATGGCAAAACCCCATCACTACAAAAAATAGAAAAATTAGCTGGGCATGGTGGTGTGCGCATGTAGTCCCAGCTACTCAGGAGGCTGAGATGGGGGGATCACTTGACCCAGAAGGCAGAGGCTACAGTTAGCCAAGATCAAGCCACTGCATGCCAGCCTGGACAACAGAGCAAGACACATTTGTGACTTCATCTAATCACCTCCTACCAGTCTGTGAAGCAATGAAAATATTTCTTACCAGATAAAAAGAATAACTCCTAAACTCCAGCAGTCCACAGCACGGTTATACCCAGCAGTCCCAACAGAAACAAGAACTTCAGGAGCCAAGCAGGTGGGGGTTCCACATAAGGTTCTCATGAGAGAGGTCTCTCCCAAAATCTTGGAGTGCCCAAAATCAGTAATCTAAAATTCAGTACAAAAGGGAATAATGTTGAACTTGTCATAAAATAAAAAGATTAACATAGTCTGCCAGTCCAAGAAGACACGTAGGCTAGATCAGTTTCTATTGTACAATTCACACCTGCCATTAATCTGGAATCTACAGATTCATGTCTTTGCAAGTTAAGACATTTAACTTTGCTTAAATTAAAATTCCTGAGCCTAGGAATCTCAACACTCAGGCTTTCCAACTTAATCTATGTCCTCTGTAATCTTACAAAAAGCTTATTACCTTTATCACAGACACTTCAGGATTCTAATTAGTTCTACATGGTTCTTAGACCCCACTGTCTCAAACTTGGCTGCGCTATGGAATACCTGGGGAGCTTGGAAACACATGCTTATACCTGAGTGCCACTCTCAGGTTCTGAGGTAAAGCCTAGGTGTCATAAATTCTAACAAGAGATTCTAAAGTGATGCCAGGCTTGATAAACAGGGAAAGGGAGGGCATGTGATTACATTCATTCATTCATTCATTCATTCACCTATTCTGCCCAAAGCGAGGCAGTGTTCCCAAGGTCTGTGCTGAGGAGAACGCTGCTCTGCCTTCGCTGTGTCCCCCGGGTCTGTGCTGAGCAGAACGCAGCTCCGCCCTCGCGGTGCCCCCGGCCCGCCCGCCCGGGTCTGTGCTGAGGAGAACACTGCTCCGCCTTCGCTGTAGCTTCGAAGTCTGTGCAGAGGAGAACTCAGCTCGCCCTCGCGATGCAATCCGGGTCTGTGTTGAGGAGAACGCAGCTCCGCCCTCGCAAAGGCGCACGGCGCTGGCGCAGGCGCAGGCGCAGGCGCAGAGAGGCGCACATTTTATGAATAGAAAATGTTTCTCCCTGTTCCTCCTACGTCGAGGCCGGACACACGTTTACAGGGGATCAGTGTGAAGGGAAGCTGGTGAGGCTGCCTGGGAAGCCCCCTGCCTGCATCTCCCAGTGGACTCCTTGGGAGCGCCCCCTCCCCACCTCTGCCCATCAGCGCCTGAACCGTGGCCACTTGCACTCCTGTTGCCTCCCCCGTGGCTTGAACTCCAGAACTTGCCACCCTTCAGTGGAATTCCTGGAGGAGTGAGGAGTTCTGTGCTATGCTTGGCCACCAAACATGGGCCATCTCTCCTATTATGGTTTGAAATGTACCATAGTGTCTTGTTTGGTAATTGTATAAAAATACGGGGAGACTGTGTGGGTGTCTGCTAGCTTGTCTGCTGGTTCTTACTCATGATGCCTTCTTCCCTTTCAGACTTGGGTATCTTTGTGTGCTTCTTGGGGCCCTTGGAAGGGTGTCTGTGGGGTTTCCGTGAGGCCAAAGACAGAGGTTCCTTCTCACAAGGATGGTGTTTGCTTTCACATGGACAGCCCAGACCACCTGGAACCAAGTGCACAGAAGCCCCACCATCCCCGGGCCTCCCAGGTGTGATGGGTGAGGGGTCCAAGTCCGCCGGAGATCCAAGGCTCTTTGTGGTTGAGTCTGTGAGTTTCCTTTCCTTTTTTCCTCCCACTCCTTTTAATGCTAATGAATTCCTTGTTTTGGGGCAGGGACCAGGGTTATCTCTACTTCTGTCTTCACCCAGGTGAGGCCTTTCAGGCTCCCAGCTTGATATGGGGGTGAATCCCCTCCCTATCAGTCTCCTCATACCTTGACCTCTGTCTACCCCCCTGCTCCCTCCAAGGTCGAAGCCCAACTTGCCAGGTTGGCAAATGCTCACAGGCAACAATGGCCCCAGCGCTCCTCTCTAGGTTCTTGGTTTTCCCCTGAAACTTGGCCTGGAGGTTTCCCACTAGCTTAGCAGCCCTTTGATGCTTTTAACGTAATTTTGTTATTGTTCCATCCAAAATTCTTGCTTGTTTTCAGAGGGAAAGTGGGTCTGCCATTACTGCACAGAGAATCTGGGACAGTTATTATAACCATAGAAATTTATTTTCCATGTGCTGTCCCATCTTCTTGATGAGACAGATGTTTAACAGCTGGAGAACTGGACCCCATCTTTATCCCCATCTTGCCTAGCAACAGAAGGTGGTCACTAATCAGGGATTTTCAAGCCCATTGCTTAAGGCCGTTGTTGACCCAAAGGATAGTGGGTCCCTGCTCCTCTTCCTACGGAGAGGCCCAGGTGCCCAGAGGGCCCTCCTGGCTTGGCTGCCTACAGAGTGGCTGATGAAGTGTCCGCTGTGTGCACAGGGCACCCAGCCCCGCTCCTCCCCAGGCAGCCCCTCAAACAGCTGTTCCTCTGCTGCTTCAGCTGTGGACCTGAGGCTGAGAGGCTGAGCCATCGACCTGAGCCACATGCCGGGGAGTGGCAGGCCTGGACCCGGTGCCCAGACCTGGCTCACATGACCTTACTTTTTCCACTATGCCTGCTGCTCCCTCCCGGGCTCTGTGACCTTGGGCAGCCATGGCCGTCGTGCACCCATTCTCAGCTGTAGAATGAGAGGCTGGGCTGGCTGATCTCAAATGTCCCCTGCCAGCCTGAGATTCTGCGTTGTGTCCTGGGGTGTGACTGTGACATGCCTCCAAAGGCAGCTGCCAGTGCTCACGAGGGAGGCCTTTTTCCTGAGTTAAGGCGAGTGGGGGGACTGGGGGTGAGTTGAGGGACTGGGAGGTGGGGGAAGCACACAGACAGTCCTCCCCAGCTGAACCCTCATGGTGAATTACCTTCAGTCCCAGGCTCAGTGCTTTGGAAATGCTCTCAGGCCCAGCACCCAGACCTGGAACCAGCCTCCAGGCCCCTGGCCCTCCCTTTCTCTACTGGAATCTTCCAGACCAAGGCAGGTCAGCTGAAAGTCACTGACTCTGCCTTCCACAAACTCATAGCTGACAGACCATTCCATGTCCCCTCCCAGCCCCATCCCAGGAGGGCAACTCACTTCGCCTTCCCACCCTCCAGGCCGACTCACTGTCCGTCACTCTCTGGGTCCCACCCACTGTCCCACCGACTTCATTGGTCTAAAAATATGCTCTGGCATCTTGTTGGAAAGCAGAAGGAATGATGGGCCCTGCTGATAAGGTGAAGAAAGTGACCTGAGGGGGCAAACTTACGGACGGGACATGCTTTAGCAAAATAACAAAACAGCGGGACCTGAAGGCTGGCTTCCCAAGCGTCCTCAAGGCCTTGTGCCAGGAAGAGGACCCTCGGGCTTAGGGAAGTGAAAACCAGGCTCGGGTCCCTCACCCAGACCCTTCTGCCCACTTTGGAAGGGAGCCTAAGAAGTCAGCTAGGGAGGGACCTCCCGGTGGGACCTGAGTCCTGATTGGAACTTTCTGGGGGCTTTCTTGGCATTTTACGTGTGTTGTCACAACTCCTTGACGGGGGAGTTAAGCATGGTCTGTGGGATTCCACTGGGAGAGGACCCCTAGAAGCCTGGGCTGGGCCTCCTCCCAATTTTACCCCGTATGCCTTTCCCTTTGCTCATTATGCTTTGTGTCTTTTGCTGTAGTAAACCGCAGCCATGACTTTTGCAAGTCCTCCTAGATTAACACTGAACTTGGGGGTGGTTTTAGGGACCCTGACATACCTATGGATGTCCGCCTGCTTTAGCGCTATTTGTTGAAACAATAATCTTTTCCACATTGAATTGATTTGGCACTTTTGTTCAAATCAGTTGTAAAGATTTGCTACATAAATGTAAACATTTGTTCCTGGACTCTTTTTTTTTTTTTTTTCCCCGAGATGGAGTCTCGCTCTGTTGCCCAGGCTGGAGTGCAGTGGTGCGATCTCAGCTCACTGCAAGCTCCACCTCCTGGGTTCACGCCATTCTTGTGCCTCAGCCTCCTGAGTAGCTGGGACTACAGGTGCTCGCCACCACGCCCGCCACCACGCTCTACTAAAAATACAAAATTTTTTTGTATTTTTAGTAGAGATGGGGTTTCACCGTGTCAGCCAGGATGGTCTCGATCTCCTGACTTCATGATCTGTCCGTCTTGGCCTCCCAAAGTGCTGGGATTACAGGCGTGAGCTACCACACCCAACCTATTCCTGGACTCTTATTCTGTTTCATTGCCTATCTTTATGTCAGTACCATGCTATCTTGATGACTATGGCTTCTTAGTAAGTTTATTTTTTATTTTTTATTATTTTTGGGGGGATGGAGTTTCGCTCTTGTTGCCCAGGCTGGAATGCAATGGTACGATCTTGGCTCATTGCAGCCTCTGCCTTCCGGGTTCAAGTGATTCTCCTGCATCAGGCTCGCGAGTAGCTGGGATTATAGGCATCTACCACCACGCCTGGCTAATTTTTTGTATTTTTAGTAGAGATGGGGTTTCACTGTGTTGACCAGGCTGGTCTCGAACTACTGACCTCAGGTGATCTACCCACCTCAGCCTCCCACAGTGCTAGGATTACAGACGTGAGCCGCCATGCCCAGCCCAGCTTCTTAGTAAATTTTAAAATCAATATGTCTTCCAACTCTGTTCTTATTTTTCAAAATTATTTTGCCTATTGTAGGTTTTTTTTTGCATTTCCATATGAATTTTAAGATCAGCTTGCTGATTTTTATTAAAAAGGTTAGTGGGATTTTGATTGAGGTTGCATTGAATGAATGTACCAACTAAGGAGGCTTGACAACTTGACAATAATGAGCCTTCCCATCCGTAAACATGGAATAGCTCTTCTTTTAATATATCTCAGCATTATTTTGTAGTTTTCAGTTTACATGTCTTGTGATTCTTTTGTTTATTCCTGAGTATTTTATTCTTTTTGATGCTATTGTGAATGGAATGGTTTTCTCAATTTCAAGATTGTTCATTGCTAGTATATAGAAATCGAATTGGCGAGGCACAGTGGCTCATGCCTGTAATCTCAGCACTTTGGGAGGCTGAGGCAGGAAGATTGCTTGAGCCCAGGATTTCTGGGCCAGCCTGGGCAACATAGTGAGAGTCCATCTCTACAAAAAAATACAAAAATCAGCCAGCGTGGTGGTGTGCACCTGTAGTCCCAGCTCCTTGGGAGGCTGAGGCTGCAGGATGGCTTCAGCCTGGGAGGTTGAGGCTGTAGTAAGCCATAATGGTGACATTGCACTCCAGCCTAGCTGACAGAGTGGTACCCTGTCTAGAGAAAAAAAAAAAGAATTGATTTTTGTATATTGATTATACCCTGTGACCTTGCTAAATTTATTAGTACTAATATTTGTTTTATGGATGCCTTAGGATTTTCTATATATAAGATAATGCCATCTGTAAATAAAGACAGTTTTATTTCTTCCTTTCTAATCTGGATGCCTTTAATTTCTTTATTTGCTTCATTGATTAGAAATAGCAAAAGTGGGCATCTTTGCCTTGTTCGTGGTGAGAAGAGGAAAGCAGTCATTCACCACTAAGTGTGATGTTAACTGTGGGTTTTTGTAGGTGTCTTTTATCAGATTTCATAAATTCTCTTTTATTCCTACTTTGTTGAGAATTTTTATTATGAATCTGTGATGGATTTTGTCACATAGTTTTTTCAATATCTGTTGAAGTCACCATGTGTTTTTTTGTCCTTTATTCTGTTAATGTAATATATTATATTATATTGGCTTTCAGATGTTAAACCAACTTTGCATTCCTTGGATAAATCCCACTTTGTTATGGTGTATAATCCTATTTATATGTTGCTAGGCTTGGGTTGCTAATACTAGTCTTACGGAATGAATTGGGAAGCATTACCTCTGCCTTCATTTTCTCATTCATTTATTTTATTTTACTTTTTATCATATATATATATTTATATTTTATTTCATTTTATCTTATTTTAGTTTTTAGAGACAGTGTCTTGCCCTGTCACCCAGGCTGGATTGCGGTGGTGTGATCATAGCTCACTGCAGTATCAACCTCCTGGACTCAAGCGATCCTCCTGCCTGGGACTATAGCCATGCATCACCATGCCCAGCTAACCATCCATTTCTTTCTTTGTTTAAAACAAATTTTATGTTTATTTATTTATTTGGATTTCTCCTACCGAAAGGAATCATTCATTTCTTTTTTTTTTTTTTTTTTTTTGAGAGGGAGCCTTGCTTTGTTGCCCAGGCTGGAGTGCAGTGGCACAATCTCAGCTCACTGCAACCCCTATCTCCCAGGTTCAAGCCTCAGCCTTCTGCATAGCTGGGACTACAGGTGTGCACCACCACACCCAGCTAGTTTTTGTATTTTTTAGTAGAGACAGAGTTTCACTATATGTTGGCCAGGCTGGTCTCGAACTCCTGACTTCAGCTGATCCACCTGCCTCGGCCTCCCAAAGTGCTGGGATTACAGTTTTGTTTTCTCTTCTCAAGGCGGAGTTTTTGCAGGATGTCATAGAGTTCATGTCTGCAGCTCACAGTGTCATTGCCTGTGTCCCCAGCTCCACATACTGGCAGGTGTGCTGCAAGCTGGGCAGGTGCTCTGTGTCCCTGGGATACCTTACCCAACACTCCCGGCCCTCCTCTGCAAGCCGTGCCCTGATCCTCCCTGCAGGGACTGGGGATTGGTTCTGCTCACCCAGAAGCTGGGATACCTGGCTGAGGGCACTTCTCTCCCTCTTCTCTTTGAACAGAGTGGCCGTGAACCCAAAGGTGCGGGAACAAGTGGGGCTGGAGCTGAGCTTCGTCAACTCAGACCTGCAGATGCTCAAGGAAGAGCTGGAGGGGCTGAACATCTCGGTGGGCGTCTATCAGAACACAGAGTAAGTGGGAGCAGCACACCTTCCAGAAGCCTCTGAGCCAGAGATCCTTCATACATCCAGGGTATGAAGAGGTACCTGGGTATGAACCCTATCTGCACAAACAGGCCAGATAGGGTTCTAGACTGGGGTGTGACAGCCCCAACTTTGGGAAGTGAGAGAACCATCAGGTTTGGGGTTGAGTGAGGTGCTAGACTGGAAGGGATGAGCCCATTTGTTGGGAAATATCTGCAGTGTTGGGAAATATCTGTAGTGTTTGGAAATATCTGCAGTGACAAAAAGGCATTTGTGAGGCCAGGCACAGTGGCTCACTCCTGTAATCCCAACACTTTGGGAGGCTGAGGCGGGTGGATCACCTGAGGTCAGGAGTTCGAGACCAGTCTGGCCAACATGGTGAAACCCCGTCTCTACTAAAAATAAAAATAGCCGGACGTGGTGGTGCACATTTGTAATCCTGGCTTCTCAGAGGCTGAGGCAGAATTGCTTGAACCCGGGAGTTGGACGTTTCAGTGAGCCGAGATCACACTACTGTACTCCAGCCCGGCTGACAGAGCAAGACTCTGTCTCAAAACAAACAGACAAAAAAAAAAAACAAATGAAGACAGTATAAAATCTAGTGTAAATATACGTGATGAACCAAGATAAGTTTAAAAGTTAGATGCCTTGGATTTTATAGTTAAGTTTCAGTAATTCCGCGTAGTCACATTTCATAGACTTGCAAACATTGGCAAGATATGTTATTAAATTCAACTGAACAGACATTGAGCAAGGATATTTTACTGGGTCACCGTAATTTTCCTAAGAAACATTAAAGGGACATTGTTAGGACAATACCTTTCCAATGTTGGCTAATTATTTTCTCATTTATTTGCCAAGGAACAGAAAGCATACACAAATACTTTGGGATTAAGGCCAAAGGCCAAAATTGACCCTGTAAGGGGAGGCCACTGTGCACACACAGAGATTCTGTGCACTGTACTTACGTTGGACTGCAGTCTGTTTCCTAGCTGGAGGTGACAAACTGAAACAGAAAAATCCAAATTAAAACAAAGTAACACACCAGTCTCCTTTTAAGGTTGTATTTCCTTTTTTTTTTTTTTTTTTTGACACAGAGTCTCCCTCTCTCACCCAGGTGGGAGTGCAGTGGTGAGATCTCAGCTTACTGCAATCTCCACCTCCTGGGTTCAAGCGATTCTTGTGCCTCAGCCACCTGAGTAGCTGGGATTACAGGCGTGCACCATCACACCTGGCTAATTTTTTTTTTTTTTTTTTTTTTTTAGTAGAGACAGGGTTTCATCATGTTGGCCAGGCTGGTCTTGAACTCCTGGTCTCAAGTAATCTGCCCACCTTGGCCTCCAAAGTGCTGGGATTACAGATGTGAGCCACTGTGCCTGGCTCCTAGGTCAATTTTGAAGGCACTCTATCATATCATTCTCCATAACTCAATTTTGGAATCGATTTCTGCAAGGTGAAAGCCAACAACACCATCCCTCAGAATTGCAATACATCTCCAAAAATGGAGATCTAACTATGAAAGAAATGCCCCTCTTGCCTCATGCCTGTAATCCAGCTCTTCAGGAGGCTGAGGTGGGGGATCGCTTGAGCCCAGGAGTTCAAGGCCAGCCTGGGCAACATAGTGAAACCCCATCTCTACAAAAAATAGGAAAATTAGCTGGGCATGGTGGTGTACACCTGTAGTCCCAGCTACTCAGAAGGCTGAGGTGGGAAGATCACTTGAACCAGGGAGGTCGAGACTGCAGTAATGGCAACAGAAAGAAGTCCTGTCTCAAAAAACACAAAAACAAAACAAAACCCTAAGTGAAATGCTTCTTTTTAAGGAGAAATAACTTTGAGACAGTTCAAAGAAGGGTTTACGTGCTTTTTTAGTATGGGCATGAGACTTCTCAAAAAGTAGGTGGGCCCCAGGGGAAACTCAGTCGGAAAATAGCTCCCTGGATTTGGGAACCTTAAGTCACCTATGGAATGTGTGTTTCCTGGTGCTGGTCCTCCACAGGGCACCGGGGTGGTTTCAGAGCTGGAGGGGGAAGTGTCAGTGTGTGAAAGCTCACTGGCTCTTCCCTTTGTGATACCCCGTGCCTGGCTTACCTGTGGGCTCCTGTATGGTTTTTATTGTTTGTTTGTTTGCTTGTTTTTTGAGATGGAGTCTCTCTCTGTCACCCAGGCTGGAGTGTAGTGGCACGATCTCGGCTCACTGCAACCTCCGCCTCCCAGGTTCAAGCAATCCTCCTGCCTCAGCCTCCTGAGTAGCTGGGACTACAGGCGCATGCCACCATGCCCAGCTAATTTTTTGTATTTTTAGTAGAGATGGGGTTTCACCATGTTGGCCAGGCTGGTCTCGAGCTCCTGACCTTGTGATCTGCCGGCCTCAGCCTCCCAAAGTGCTAGGATTACAGGCGTGAGCCACCACACCCGGCCTACTGTGCAGTTTTGAACACCCAGTCAGTGTGACAGCTAATGGAAGGTTCTCCCAGCCTATGCTCTGGTGTTCAATTCCAGTGTTTGTCCAAAAGGTTCAAGTTCTGGAGGAGGCGAGATGGGGCCAAGGTTTGGTAATAAACGTCGGCTGTTCCACACTCTCATTTGCTGTGCCGAAGAGCAGGGACGTGCAACACAGGGCTTCCCACAGAGTGAACCAAAGATCTCTGGAGTGGTCCCTGGGCTCTAGAGTGGCCAGTCACTGCCCTGTGTCATTGGGAAGAGGGAGAGCTGTGCAGATTCAACACGGCACCATGCATTTGGGTCCTGCGTTCTTCTGTTTTCTTTTTTTTCTTTTTCTTTTTCTTTTTTTTTTTTTTTTGAGACGGAGTCTCGCTCTGTCGCCCAGGCTGGAGTGCAGTGGCGTGATCTTGGCTCACTGCAAGCTCCGCCTACCGGGTTCACACCATCCTCCTGCCTCAGCCTCCCGAGTAGCTGGGACTAAAGGCGCCCGCCACCACGCCCGGCTAATTTTTTGTATTTTTAGTAGAGACGGGGTTTCACCATTAGCCAGGATGGTCTCAATCTCCTGACCTCGTGATCCGCCTGCCTCGGCCTCCCAAAGTGCTGGGATTACAGGCGTGAGCCACCATGCCCAGCCCTGTTTTCAAAGTAGATTGTTTCTTTCTTAGTATGGTTGATCTTTTTTTTTTCTGAGATGGAGTCTCGCTCTGTCACCCAGGTGTGGAGTGCAGTGGCGTGATCTTGGCTCACTGCTATCTCCACCTCCTGGTTGAAGCGATTCTCTTGCCTCAGCCTCCTGAGTAGCTGGGATTACAGGCGCACACCACCATGCCCAGGTAGTTTTTGTATTTTTAGTAGAGACGGGGTTTTACCATGTTGGCCAGGTTGGTCTTGAACTCCTGACCTCATGTGATCTGCCCGTTTCAGCCTCCTAAAGTGATGGGATTATAGGCGTGAGCCACTGCGCCTGGCCTGCACTATTCTGTTTTCAAGGTAGACTGTTTCTTTCTTAGCATGGTTGATCTTTACAGTCTTCTGGGAGGTAGGCGGGAAAGAAATAACCTCATGGTGCATGAGGTTATTTCCCTCCCTCATGGGAAAACTCAGGGAGGCCGGAGGACACCTAGAGGGCGCTGTCAGTGCCACACTGGGGCTGGGGTGCCCTGGAGTTGGGACTCAGGACACTCGCTCCTCCTCTTGTCGTTGCCTGGACAGCCACAGACCTGGCTTCCTGCCCTGCGTAGCCTGGAGGAGCCTTCAGCAGGATTTGGCTTTCCATGCCCCCGGGATGGGTCTCACCTGGCCGTAGCATGGCTGTGCTGCAGAGCCAGGTTCAGCTTACAGCTGCATTGTCCCCTTGCCCTGCCCAGCCTTCCTGGCCTTCTTGTGGGGCTGGGCTGAGCAGCCCAAGGAGGTCTCCTGTTACAGATCAGGGAGCTGAATTCCTGTTTCCAAAACACAGCCTGAACTCCGTTCACTTCCTGCTGTCCCTGCCCCTAGGAATGTAGGCTCAGGGAGCACTCCCCAGGAGACCTGTGGTTACAGAGTGGTCAGCCGGGGGAGAGGAGGTGGAGGGTGTCTGACCCTGGGCTGGGAGGCAGGTGCACTTCGGTGTCGGATGGGCCTCCTGCCCTGACAGCATCTTCTGTGCTGGTGGTGGGACACCTAGACACTTCCCAAAGAAGAGGCCCCTACGAACCCAGAGTTGCGAATGTGAGGGTGTTGGAGAGCTGCCACAGCTGTGGGGCCCACTGAGGGGAGCAGAGGAGGAGGGGGTGAGGAGCTGACAAAGAAGGCGCAGGGCAGCAGGGTGGTGGTGCACCCAGGTGGGAGCAGCAAGTGCACCATGCACAGGCCCTGGCACACGATAGACTCTCAGCACAGCTGCCGAAAGAAGCATTGAGACTGAGCTGGGTGCAGAGGCTCGTGCCCGTCATCCCAGCACGTTGGGAAGCCAAGGTGGATGGATCACTTGAGGTCAGAAGACCAGCCTGGCCAACGTGGTCAACATGGTGAAACCCCATTGCTACTAAAAAAATATACAAAAATTAGCCGGGTGTGGTGTCCTGTGCCTGTAATCCCAGTTACTCAGGGGGCTGAGGCAGGAGAATTGCTTGAACCTGAGAGGCTACAGTGAGCTGAGATTGCGCCATTGCACTCCAGCCTGGGCGACAGAACAAGAGTCTCTCAAAAAAAGTAAAATAAAATAAAAAAGGAACCACTGAGGCATTGAAACCGGAAGATAAATCAGTGTCAAGATGCCAGGGGCCTGATGTGTTAGGCGGGGTGGTCCAGCAGTCTTAGGGAGCAGGGTCAGTTTTAGAGCAGAGGGTGGGGCATGACCAGAGTCATCCTTATGGAAAATGAGCCTGTCAGCCAGGTGAGTACTGGATGGGGCAAGGAGGGGGCACACACCTGAGCTGGGCTGCTGAGGGCAAGGCTGTGGCATGCACAGGGGTCCGGTTGGGGGTGTTCATACATACCTTGTTGTGTTCCTCAGGGAGGCATTTACAGTTCCCCTGATTCCTCTTGGCCTGAAGGAAACGAAAGACGTCGACTTTTCAGTCATCCTCAAGGTAAATCTCAAAGCCATGGGCACTGGACTCAGTGTTTAAAATGGAAATAGGCCATTTGCAGTGGCGCATGCCTGTAGTCCCAATTACTTGGGAGGCTGAGGCAAGAGGATCGCTTGAGCCCAGGAATTGGAGGCTGCAGTGAGTTGTGATCATACGACTGCACTCCAGCCTGGGCAACAGAATGAGACCCTGTCTCCAAAAAAAAAAGCAAAAAAATGGATATAGAGAAAATATGTATCCCTTGCAATGGCCTTAGGCTCAACAGGCAGAGTCTGTTGATATCTACAGAGTGACCCTGAGGCCCTTCTCAGCCAGCTACATGCATAATTGATATGTTTATTCCTGCCATATTTTTGTTGTTGCCTTTGATGGCTTCTGAAGCTCCTCCTGGGTCTTGGACAACGCAGGTTGGAAACCCAGGAGGGCCTTCCCCGAGAGGCCAAGTCAAAGGGTCTGTAGTGGATATGCTTTCAAATTTAAAACTTACATCCTCTTTTATTAATAGTGTATTTTTTTCTTAAATCATGTATCCAGTTTAGGTTATGTCTTTGGAAGAATAGCTAAAGTTTTTTCTCTAACATTTGATTGTGAAAATTTCCAAACTTTTCAAAAAATTTTAAGAATTTTATAGCAAACCCCTGTGTACTCACTTCTTCTGAGAACATACTGTCAGCATTGCTTCCTGACATATTTATCCATCTGTGCATTCTTGTGTCTGTTAGGTTGGTTTGAAGGTAATTGCAGTTTTTGCCATTGAAAGTAATGGCTAAAGGCTGGGCACAGTGGCTCATGCCTGTAATCCCAGCACTTTGGGAGGCTGAAACAGGCGGATCACTTGAGCTCGGGAGTTGAAGACCAGCCTGGCTAAAATGGTAAAACCCCTGTCTCTACCAAACGTACAGAAATTAGCTGGACGTGGTGGTGCACACCTGTAATCCCAGTTACTTCAGAGGCTGAGGCAGGTGAATCGTTCGAACCCAGGAGGTAGAGGTGGAGGTTGCAGGGAGCCGAGATCACGCCACTGCCCTCCAGCCTGGGTGACAGAGCGAGATCCCATCTAAAAAAAAAAAAATTAGCTGGGCATAGTAGCATATGACTGTAATCCCAGTTACTCGAGAGGCTGAGGCACGAGAGAGGCGCTTGAACCCAGGAGGCAGAGGATGCAGTGAGCTGAGATTGTGCCACTGCACTCCAGCCTGGGCAACAGTGAAAGAGTCTCAAAAAAAAAAAGAACGAAAGTAATGGCTAATATCAATCTGTCTTATTTGTGATGCAATTTCAAAGGAAATCAAAGATGTCAATTCATTCCCCTTAAATATTTGAATAACCAGAGTCTTTGCTTGTGTGTCCCCCTGCCACATTTCTGGGTATCTGGACTCCTCTCCCATTTGGCAGATCCTCATAAGCCCACCTGTGCCTGGCACTGTGCTGGGTGCCAGAGGTGCCACAAGCACTGCCTGCGGGGCCCTTGGGTCAGTGGGGGATTCAAGTGGGAAGTGGAAGGGGTGCTTCAATGGAGAACACAGGAGAGACCGTGCCCAGAGGCTGGGGCCAGGAGACCATCCTGTGCCTGGAATACCCTCCTCTTCCTTCCCTCTTCAACTCCATCAATTTGAGTTTTTAACCAGTCACTTCCAAATTCCATCAAGGAAGGGAAAGGGGATGAGGTGCAGGGTGGCCCAAGTTTGCATCATGCAGCCCAGGCATTGGTTATAGGAATTAATCCTAGCATTGCGAAAATTGCTTTGAAGAAATATTTTATGTTCTTTTTTTTTTTTCTTTTTCTTTATTATTTTGAGACAGAGTCTCACTGTTTCACCCAGGCTGGCATGCAGTGGCATGATCTTGGCTCACTGCAACCCCTGCCTCCTGGGCTTAGTTGATCCTCCTACTTCAGCCTCCTGAGTAGCTGGTACTACAGGCGTGTGCCACCGTGCCTGGCTAATTGTTGCATTTTTCTTTCTTTTTTATTGAGATGGAGTTTAGCTCTTGTTGCCCAGGCTGGAGTGCAATGGCATGATCTCGGCTCACCGCAACCTCCACCTCCCGGGTTCAAGCGATTCTCCTGCCTCAGCCTTCCAAGTAGCTGGGATTACAGGCATGTGCCACCATGCCTGGCTAATTATGTATTTTTAATAGAGATGGGGTGTTTTCATGTTGGTCAGGTGGGTCTCGAACTCCTGACCACAAGTGATCCACCTGCCTTGGCCTTCCAAAGTGCTGGGATTATAGGCGTGAGCCACCATGCCCGGCCAATTTTTGTATTTTTCATAGAGACAGAGTTTCCCACTGTTGCCCAGGCTGGTCTCAAACTCCTAGGTTCAAGCAGTCCTCCTGCCTCAGCCTTCCAAAATGCTGTGATTATAGGCATGAGCCACTGTGCCTGGCTTATTTTACTTTCCATGATAATCCTCTTAGTTGGCTCATCTTGGACTACTTTTAGTTTAGAAAAGAAAACATCTTATGACATTTTGACTATTACTTTTTTTTTTCTTTCTTTCTTTCTTTCTTTTTTTTTTTTTTGAGCTGGAGTTTCGCTCTTGTTGCCCAGGCTGGAGGGCAGTGACAGCCATCTCAGCTCACTGCAACCTCCACCTCCCAGGTTCAAGTGATTCTCCTGCCTCAGCCTCCTGAGTAGGTGGGATTACAGGCACCCGCCATCATGCCTGGCTAATTTGTGTTTTTAGTAGAGATGGGGTTTCACTATGTTGGCCAGGCTGGTCTCGAACTCGATCCACCCACCTTGGCCTCCCAAAGTGCTGGGATTACAGGTGTGAGCCACCGCTCCCGGCCAACTACTACTTTTAAAAGCAATTGATTAATACTTTGGAAGCACTTGACCTTCATTCTCAAAGACGGTGAGTTGTTTGACATAAATAGAGGCCTTTTTGACTGCTGCCTTGTTTAAATCCTGTGAGTTTGGGGTTTATTTTGGAACTGGAGAAGGGAAGTTGGTATTCTGAGTGTTTCAGGACTCAAGTTTACCGGAAAGTTTATGTTCTGGGTAGAAAGCAATGAAAACAATCCAGGAATTGCAGCTTTATGCCACACTGCCACAGCCTGCCTGAACTTTTACGTGAGACTTATGCCCAGATGCAATGGCTCATGCCTATAATCTTAGCACTTTGGGAGGCTGAGGCAAGAGGACAGCTTGAGGCCAGGAGTTGGAGACCAGCCTGGGCAACAGAATGAGGCCTTCTCTCTCTCTCTCTCTCTCTTTTTTTTTTTTTTGAGACACAGTCTTACTGTGTTGCCCAGGCTGGGGTGCAATGGTGCGATCTCAGCTCACTGTAACCTCCACCTTCTGGGTTCAAGCGATTCTCCTTCCTCAGCCTCCTGAGCAGCTGGGACTACAGGCATGCACCACCATGGCCAACTAATTTTTGTGTGTATATATGTATATTTTTTGAGATGAAGCCTCGCTCTGTCGCCCAGGTTGGAGTACAGTGGCGTGATCTTGGCTGACTGCAAACTCCACCTCCCAGGTTCAAGCAATTCTCTGCCTCAGCCTCCTGAGTAGCTGGGGTTTCAGGCACCCACCACCATGCTGGCTAATTTTTGTATTTTTAGTAGAGACAGGGTTTCACCATCCTGGCCAGGCTGGTCTTGAACTCCTGACCTCATGATCCACCTGCCTCGGCCTCTCAGAGTGCTGGGATTAGAGGTGTGAGCCACTGCACCAGGCTAATTTTTGTATTTTTAGTAGAGACAGAGTCTCACCATCCTGGCAAGGCTGGTCTTGAACTCCTGACCTCAGGTGATCTGCCCACCTTGGCCTTCCAAAGTGCTGGGATTACAGGCGTCAGCCACCATGCAGTCATCTCTTTCTCTCTCTCTCTTTTTTTTTCTTTTATAAGAGATGGAGTCGCCTCACTATGATGCCCAGGCTGGTCTTGAACTCCTGGCGAGAAGCGATCTTCCTGCTTCCACCTCCAGCAAAAGTGCTGAGATTATAGATGTGAGCCACCACGCCCAGCCCCATCTCTATTTTTATTTAAAATATATGTGTGTATATATAAATGCAAAAGTAGATGTGACTTGCCACTGGTCTGTGGGACTCAAAACAATCCACGTGTCTGGAAATGTCTATTGCTATTGTAGAAGTTTCTTTACGATTTAATTTGTCTGTTGCTTGGTGCTGGGCTACAAGAATGCAAGCATTTTTTTTTTAGATGGAGTTTCACTCTTGTTGCCCAGGCTGGAGTCCAATGGCATGATCTCAGCTCACTGCAACCTCTGCTTCCTGGGTTCAAGCGATTCTCCTGCTTCAGTTTCACAAGTAGCTGGGATTACAGGCATGTGTCTCCACACCCAGCTAATTTTTATTAGCAGAGACAGGGTTTCACCATGTTGGCCAGGCTGGTCTTGAACTCCTGACCTCAGATGATCCGCCTGCTTCAACCTCCCAAAGTTCTGGGATTACAGGCATGAGCCACTGCGTCCGGCCAAGAATGCAAGCATTTTAAAGGAAGAGTCTCTTGGAGAAACTTAGGAATTTTATAGGCATTTTTAAGGATTCAACTGGGTCATGTTCTGAATTCCACATTAAAGCAAATGAAAATATTCACATGTTGTGGACATGGCCAACTGCCATTCGGCACAGGCTTCCAACCATGTCATTTTAGCCTAAAAGAGACGCTACAAATGTCAGTCATATGAAAATGAGAACGTTTGAGGGGCTTTCTGTTGTATTTTTTCTCTTCCATATTTGAGAGAAACACAGGTACTGCAGAAGTGGTTCAGCAGACTGAATTAGGGCAATTCCATTTCAAATCTGACTTGTGTGTCCGTGTGATTTTTTTAATAATCAGTGAAGCTTCACAGTGTGATTTTGTTTTATTTTATTTTATGTATTTATTTATTTAGAGAGGGAGTCTCGCTCTGAAGCCCAGGCCGGAGTGCAGTGGCACAGTCTTGACTCACTGCAACCTCCGTCTCCCAGGTTCAAGCGATTCTCTTGCTTCAGCCTCCTGAGTACCTGGGATTACAGGCATCCACCACCACACCCAGCTAATTTTTATATTTTTAGTAGAGACAGGGTTTCACCATGTTGACCAGGCTGTTCTCGAACTCCTGACCTCAAGTGATTCACCTGCCTCAGCTTCCAAAGTGTTGGGATTACAGGCGTGAGCCACTGCAGCTGGCTGATTTTGTTTTATTTTGAGGAAATAGGGCCAGGCACAGTGGCTCACACCTTCAGTCCCAGCTACTTAGGAGGCTGAGGTGGCTTGCTTGAGCCCAAGAGGTCGAGGCTACAGTCAGCTGTGATTGAGCCCCTGCAGTCCATCCTGGAAAACAGAATGATACCTTGTCTCATTAAAAAAAAAAAAAAAAAAATCGAATCAATGAAAGAAAATGAAATCACATCTGTTCTTCAGTAAAGTTTAATAGTTTTCTGCTTAATTATATTAATTTTATCCCTAGAAATGTATTTTTGTTGCTATTGTGAAAGGTATTGTTTCTCTGTTAGGTTTTTTTTGTTTGTTTGTTTGTTTTTGAGACAGAGTCTCACTGTGTTGCCCAGGCTGGAGTACAGTGGTGCAGTCTTGGCTCACTGCAACCTCTGCCCCCCAGGTCCAAGTGATTCTCCTGCCTCAGCCTCCTGGGTAGCTGGGATTAGAGGCACCTGCCACCATACCCACCTAATTTTTTGTATTTTTAGTAGAGGCAGGGTTTCACCTTGCTGGTCAGGCTGGTCACAAACTCCTGACCTCAAATGATCCGCCTACCTCAGCCTTGAAAACTGCTGGGATTACAGATGTGATGAGCCACCACACCTGGCTGTCTGTTAAGTTTTTCTAATTGGTTATTGCTTGTATAAGAAAGGAAGAATATTGACTTTTCTTTTTTACTATTGACTTTCATGTGTTAACTTCTTTGCCACTTTATTGAATTCTTATTAATTTAGTAATGTTTCAGTTGATGCTATTGGTTTTATAAACATGCTGTTGTGTTGCAAAAAATTATTTTGATTGTTTCTTTCCAATATTTTATGTCTCTTATTTTTCTTAATGTGTGGGCTAGAGAATGTTTGGAATTAGGCTAAGTAATAACAGTGATGGTAGAAATTCTCGTTTTGTCCCTAATGTTTACAGTGGGTTTCAGTTAGGATTTTTTTTTTTTTTTTAGACAAAGTCTTGCTCTGTCATCCAAGCTGGAGTGCAATGGCTCAATCTCTGCTCACTGCAACCTCCGCCTCCTGGGCTCAAGCTATTCTCCTGCCTCAGCCTCCTGAGTAGCTGGGATTACAGGCACCTGCCAGCATGCCTGGCTAATTTTTGTATTTTTAGTAGAGATGGGGTTTCACCACGTTGGCCAGGCTGGTCTCGAACTCCTGGCCTCAAATGATCCACCTGCCTCGGCCTCCCAAAGTGCTGAGATTACAGGGGTGAGCCACCGTGCCTGGCCAGTTAGATAATTTTTTTTTATCCCACTAAGTATGTTAATCTACCCTAGTTTACTAAGTTTCAAATTCAGGATCACATATATAATTTAATCAAAATCCTCTTTGACTTTTATGAGGTGAACATAAGATTGGAGTGCAGTGACGTGATCATGGCTCACTGCAGCCTCAACCTCCTGGGCTCAAGTGATTCGCCTCCTGCCTCAGCACGCCTGGCTAATTTTTTATTATTTGTAGAGATGGGGTTTCACTGTGTTGTCCATGCTGGTCTCAAACTCCTGGTCTCAAGTGATTCTCCCACCTTGGCCTCCCAAAGTGCTGGGATCACAGGCATGAGTCACTACACCTGACCCCTTTTAACCACCATGCCCAGCTATTTTATTTTTTATTTTTTAAATTTTTAATGGAGACAGGGTTTCACCATGTTGGCCAGGCTGGTCTGGAACACCTGACCTCAAGTGATCTACCTACCTCAGCCTCCCAAAGCACTGGGATTACAGGTGTGAGCCACCATACCCAGCCCATGGCCAAGTTTAAAGAAAAGAGGCATAGTCAGCTGAGCGCAGTGGCTCATACCTGTAATTCTAACACTTTGGGAAGCTGAGGTGGGAGGATCACCTGAGGCCAGGAGTCCGAGACCAGCCTAGGCAACATAGGAAGACTCTGTCTTTATGAAAAATAACAATATTAGCTGAGTGTGATGGTGCACACCTATAGTCCCCTCTACTGGAGAAGCTGAAGTGGGAGGATGACTTGAGCCCAGGAGTTCAAGGCTGCAGTGAGCTATGATTGCACCATTGCACTCCACCCTGGATGACAGAGCGAGACCCTCATCTCTTAAAAAAAGAAAAAGAAGGCACAGCAAAGTTGTATATTTAGTACAAATCCATTTTTGTAAGACAAGTGTTTGTGTCTGTACGTTGAACACACAAAAACAGGAGGAGCTTTAATGTAGAAGTTGTGTAAAGAGGTTACACAGTCACTTGGGAAGACATAATTGAGCCATCTATGTGATCACCTTTCTTGCAGCTTGGGGGAGCCAGCACTTGTAGGGGCGGGGGTGGGGCAACAGGGCAAAACCCCATCTCTATTAAAAAATACAAAAATGAAATTAGCTTGTGGCACGTGCCTGTGGTCCCAGCTACTTGGGAGGCTGAAGTAGGAGGATTACTTGAGCCCAGAGAAGTCGAGGCTGCGGTGAGCCGCGATCGCACCACTGCACTCCAGCCTAGGCAACCAAGTGAGACCCTGCCTCAAAGATAAAATAAAATAAAATGCCTTTATAACATGTTTAAGGGTCTTCTTGGCAAAGGAAACCTGTATCTGGGGACTGTTATGACAGTCCTACCCTCAGGGTCTGTGCTGGGAAACTCGTCTGGGTCCTGAGGGAGGCCCAGAATTGCAAGTCTGAGCCCCTGAATATCTGCAGTGTTTGCAGTATAGTTGAATGTATAGGCCATAGACTAGTCTCAAACTCCTGGGCTCAAGTGATTTACCTGCCCTGTCTTCACAAAGTGCTGGGATTACAGATGTGAGCCATGATGCGCAGACACAAAGACATTTTTAAGCAAAAAATTAACTTCAACTCTCACTTTTACTGAAGCAACACAGCATTTAAAAACATAGGCATGGGGTGCAGTGGCTCACACCTGTAATCCCAGCACTTTGGGAGGCTGAGGCAGATAGATTGCTTGAGCCCAGGAGTTTGAGACCAGCCTGGGCAATGTGGTGAAACTCCATCTCTACTAAAAATAACAAAAATTAGCTGGGCATGGTGGCACATGCCTGTAATCCCAGCTACTTGGGAGGCTGAGGCATGAGAATCACTTGAGCCTGGGAGGTGGAGGTTGCAGTGACCCAAGATCGCAACATTGCATTCTAGCCTGGGCAACGGGAGTGAAACCCTGTTTTTAAAAAAAAAAAAAAAAAAAATTCTATGGCCGGACACGGTGGCTGACATCTGTAATCCCAGCACTTTGGGAGGGTGAGGTGGGTGGATCACCTGAGGTCAGAAGTACAACAATTAGCCAGACGTTGTGGTGGGCGCCTGTAACCCCAGCTCCTTGAGAGGCTGAGGAAGGAGAATTGCGTGAACCTGGGAGGCAGAGGTTGCAGTGAGCCGAGATTGTGCCACTGCACTCCAGCCTGGGCTACAGAGCAAGACTCCATATAAAAAAAACTACATAAATTAAGAAAATAAATTCCCCCACTTTGAAAATCACTGTAAGTTTTTCTTTATTCTGCCTTTTTAGAAACAGGTTCACAAATGACATATTACTGTTATGCACATACATGGTTTTCAATCACATTTTATAGTATCTAACCTCATTTTTCTTTAAGGATTTTATCCTGGAACATTACAGTGAAGATGGCTATTTATATGAAGATGAAATCACAGATCTTATGGATCCGAGACAAGTAAGTTTTTGTGTGCAGCAGAGAGGGGAGGGTAGCTTTTCCAAGTCTTCAGGGAACCCCATTATTGCATGCTTGTGGTCTTAACAGAATCGTGGGCAGATTGAGGTGATGGTTGGGGGGTGCTGGAATCATCCATTCCATTTGCTGCATAAGAAAACTGTAGAAGGAGGCCGGGCGCGGTGGTTCATGCCTATGTAATCCCAGCACTTTGGGAGGCGGAGGCAGGAGAATCACCTGAGATCAGGAGTTCCAGACCATCCTGGCCTACATGGTGAAACCCCGTCTCTACTAAAAATTCAAAAATTAGCTGGGCGTGGTGGTGCATGCTGGTAATTCCAGCACTTTGGGAGGCTGAAGCGGGTGGATCACCTGAGGTCAGAAATTTGAGACCAGACTGGCTAACATCGCAAAACCCCGTTTCTACTAAAAATACAAAAACAAGCCGGGCATGGTGCTACATGCCTGTAATCCCAGCTACTCGGGAGGCTGAGGCAGGAGAATCACTTGAACCTGGTAGGTGGAAGTTACAGTGAGCCAAGATCACACCACTGCACTCCAGCTTGGGTGACAGAGCAAGACTCCGTCTCAAAAAAAAAAGGAAAACCATAGAAGGGGAGAGACCTGCCTCCTGGCAGGGCTGGGACTGGATTCCAGGATTTCTGACTTCCTGCCAGGTTCTTTCCACCCCTCCTAGAGTTTATGATGCCAGCAGTGAGGTCGTCATACTGCAGAAATAGTTACAGGCACCTGCTGGTATGTGCAGGGCACCTTCCGGGAAGGGCTGTCAGCTGTGTCCTCCTCTGCTCATGCCCTCTGGGGTTCTTTTCCTCGCAGGCTTGTCGGACGCCCAGCTGGGATGAGGCCAGGGTGGAACTGCTGATGACATACTTCATCCAGCTGGGCTTTGTTGAGAATTGATTCTTCCCACCCATGCGGCAGATGGGACTCCAGTTCACCTGGTAGGTGCTTGAGGTCTGTGCTGGCGCTTCACGTGTTATGGCAGCCACAGTTTCGGAGTCTCAGCATCACAGACACCCCTCTGCGGGCACCTCAGCCCCTTTTCCTATCTTGCATTTATCCGGGGTGCACCCCTGTGCACCTCAGCCCCCTTTCCTATCTTGCATTTATCCAGGGAAGTCTAGAAAGATGTCAATACATTGGTATTTATTTATGAAGGTGATCCGAGGGAGATGGCCCCAACAGACTGTGGCCTCTTGCTTCTCAGAACAAGTGAGCCAAGGAGAGGAGACATTTTTCTTGCTTGTTGTGTCACTGGGGAAGCACAGGGCTCTGAAATGGAATTAGTCAGAAGCAAGATTCTTGTCTCAGATTGGACTGGGGCATGCATGTGTATGTGTGAGTGAGTGAGAGAGAGAGAGAGAAAATCAGGTCTTGTCCAGTGAGACAAAAGCACCAAACAGAAATAGATCAGGTTTCTTTTGAAATGGGGTCTCACTGTGTTGCCCAGGCTAGTCTTGAATTCCTGGGCTCAGGTGATATTTCTGCCTCAGCCTCCTGAGTAGCTGGGACTATAGGCATGAGCTACACACTCAGCTTAGATCAGATTTAAAAAATGGAAGTAGAGGATTTGATTCTTCTCCACAATTGGTATTTTCAGACAAGATCAGGCACGTCAGGGTGGTATGGCCGTAGACCCAATTGGTGTTTTCAAAGATTAGTATACTTTAAATACTTGGGAGCCCGGGTACAGTGGTTTTCACGCCTATAATGCCAACACTTTGGGAGGCTGAGGCAAGCAGATCACTTGACCCCAGGAGTTTGAGACCAGCCTGGGCAATGTGGCAAAACCCCATATCTACAAACAATACAAAAATTTGCTGGGTACGATGGTATGCACCTGTAGTCCCAGGTACTCGTGAGGCTGAGGCAGGAGAATCACTTGAGCCCGGGAGGCAGAGGTTGCAGTGAGCCTAGATCACACCACCGCACTGCAGCCTGGGTGATAGGAGTGAAACCCTGTTTCAAAAAAGAAAAAAAAAGGCTGAGTGCGGTGGTTCACACCTGTAATCCCAGCACTTTGAGAGGCCAAGGCAGGTGGATCACGAGGTCAGGAGTTCGAGACCAGCCTGTCCAATATGGTGAAACCCTGCTTCTACTAAAAAATACGAAAATTAGCTGGGCATGGTTGTGCGTGCCTGTAGTCCCAGCTACTTGGGAGGCTGAGGCAGGAGAATCGCTTAAACCTGGGAGGCAGAGGTTGCAGTGAGCCAAGATTGCACCACTGAACTCCAGCCTGGGCAACAGAGTGAGAATCTGTATTAAAAAAACAAAACAAAACACCAAAAACCTAAAAAAAAAAGTACTTTGGAGATGCTGCACCCCTTCTCTGAGTGTCGTTAGGAGTGTCAGTGAAAGGAGAATACATCCTAGAAGGTCGGGGCGTATCAGAATTGAATGTTTCTATAGCCGATGGTTGGCTACTGATGCCTTCCTCATGGAAAGCAAAGGAAAGGGGGATGACTTTTCCTAACAATGCACCAGGCTGTCTGTATGGTGAAAGGTGGTTTCTCCTTAGTCATGAATTAGGGAGAAGCTGTCTGCACACCGCTTGGTTCATGAGTAAACTTTAAAACAAGTCCTAGGGCCAGGTGCGGTGGCTCACACCTGTAATCCTAGCACTTTGGGAGGCCGAGGTGGGTGGATCACCTGAGGTCGGGAGTTCGAGACCAGCCTGACAAACATGTCTCTACTAAAAATACAAAAATTAGCTGGGTGTGGTGGCGGGCGCCTGTAATCCCAGCTACTCAGGAGGCTGAGGCAGGACCATTGCTTGAACCCGGGAAGCAGAAGCTGCAGTGAGCTGAGATGGCGCCACTGCACTCCAGCCTGGGTGAAAGAGCAAAACTTCGTCTCAAAAAATAAAAATAAAAAATAAATAAATAAATAAATAAAACAAGTCCTAGGCTGGGTGTGGTGGTTCACATCTGGAATCCCAGCATGTTGGGAGGCCGAGGTTGGTGGATCACTTGAGCCCAGGAGTTTGAGACCAGTCTAGGCAACACAGTGAGACCCCATCTCTACAAAACAATTAGAGAAAATGTGCCAGGCATGGGTGGCACATGCCTGTAGTCCCATCTCCTTGGGAGGCTCAGATGAGAGGATCGCTTAAGCCCAGGAGGTTGAGGCTGCAGTGAGTCATGATCATGCCACTGCACTCCAGCCTAGGCAACAGAGTGAGACTTGGTCTGAAAAAATAAAAAAGTAAAACAAATCCTGAGGTTTTAGATTTCAGAAAGAATTATGAGGGGTTAGTAATTGCCATATTTCATTTAGGAGAAGCTATATATATATACACACACACTTTTCTTTTTTTTTTTTTGAGACGGAGTCTCACTCTGTCGCCCAGGCTGGAGTGTGGTGGTGTGATCTCAGCTCACTTCAACCTCTGCCTCCCAGTATCAAGCCATCTTCCCACCTCAGCCTCCCAAGTAGCTGGGCTTAAAGGCACATGCCACCACCATGTATTTTTGGTAGAGAGGGGTTTCACTATGTTGCCCAGGCTGATCTCAAACTCCTGAGCTCAAGCCATCCACCTGCCTTGGCCTCTAAAGTGCTGGGATTACAAGTGTAAGCCACTGCACCCGGCCTTTTTTTTTTTTTTTTTGAGACGGAGTCTTGCTCTGTTGCCCAGGCTGGAGGGCAGTGGCGTGATCTCGGCTCACTGCAACCTCCGCCTCCTGGGTTCAAGTGATTCTTCTGCCTCAGTCTCCTGAGTAGCTGGGACTACAGGTGTGCCCCACCATGCCTGGCTAATTTTTGCATTTTTAGTAGAGATGGGGTTTCACCACGTTGGCCAGGCTGGTCTCAATCCCTGGCCTTGTGATCTGCCTGCCTCGGTCTCCCAAAGTGCTGGGATTACAGGCGTGAGCCATCACACCCGGCGCATTTTTTTTTTTTTTTTTTTATAATTGAGGAACTTACCTGACACATCATTATCACCCAGAGTCCATAGTTCCCATTAGGGTTCATTCTTGCACTTGTGTATTCTGCAGCTTTTGGCCAACATAGAGTGACAGTGATCCATCTTTGCAGTGTCGTACAGAAGAGTTTCACTGCTGGAAAAATCCTCTGTGTGCTCTGCCTGTTCCTCCCTCCCTCCCCCTAAGTCCTGGCAACCCCTGATCTTTCTTCTGTCTCCAGGGTTTTTGGCTTTTCAGAATGTTGGACTCATACAGCGTGCTATACAGTAGGTAGCAATGTTCAGGTTGGCTCTTAGTAATGTTTCCTCTGCATCTTTTCAAGGCTTGCTTGAAAAGGCTCCATTTTTAGTACTGAGTAATAGTCCATTGTCTGGATGTCCTATGCTGTGTTTATAAAGTTACCCCATCAGATATTTGTGTGTGTGGCTGTGGCGGTCAGTGTGATTAGTCCTGTCATCTTGCTTGGAAACAAAAGCCTCAGTGCATGTGCATTCTTGAATTTTATTGAAGAAATGAGTTTGTTGTTGTTGTTATTGTCACCCAGGCTGGAGCACAGTGGTGCAATCTCGTCTCACTGTAACCTCCGCCTCTCGGGTTCAAGCAATTCTCCCGCCTCAGCCTCCTGAGTAGCTGGGATTACAGGCGCCCGCCACCATGCCTGGCTAATTTTTGTATTTTTAGTGGAGACTGGGTTTCACCATGTTGGCCAGGCTGGTCTCGAACTCCTGACCTCAGGTGATCCACCCGCCTTGGCCTCCCAAAGTGCTGGGATTACAGGTGTGAGCCACCACACCCAGCCAACCCAGGAGTTTAACAGCAGTTTGGGTAACATAGTGAGACCCCATCTCTACAAAAGTTAAAAAAAAAATTAGGCAGGTATGGTGGCATGCACCTGTAATCCCAGCTATTCTCATGAGGCTGAGGCGGGAGGATCAATTGAGCCCTAAAGTTGGAGGCTGCAGTAAGCTATGATCACACCACTGCACTCCAGCCTGGGCAACAGAGTGAGATCCTGACTCTTAAAAAAATAATAATAGAGCCAGGCACAGTGGCTCACGCCTGTAATCCCAGCACTTTGGAAGGCTGAGGTGGGCGGATCATGAGGTCAGGAGATCGAGACCATCCTGGCTAACATGGTGAAACCCTGTCTCTACTAAAAATACAAAAAATTAGCTGGGCGTGGTGGCGGGTGCCTGTAGTCCCAGCTACTTGGGAGGCTGAGGCAGGAGAATGGCGTGAACTTGGGAGGCAGAGCTTGCAGTGAGCCGAGATCACGCCACTGGACTCCAGCCTGGGCGACAGAGCGAGACTCTGTCTCAAAAAAAAAAAATAAATGAAATAATAATAATAATAATAATTTTTTCCACTTGCATCCAAAAGTAGCATTAACTAGCCAAGTAATCTGTATTCCCTGAGTGCATTTCTTTCACATAGGTATGACTCCCTCACTGGGGTTCTGGTCAGCCAGCAGAACCTGCTGCTGGAGAAGGCCAGTGTCCTGTTCAACACTGGGGCCCTCTACACCCAGACTGGGACCCGGCGCTATTGGCAGACGCAGGCTGGGCTGCAGAGTGCCATAGATGCCTTTCAGAGAGCTGCAGGTATGTCTCCTCCAGGGCTGACTGGACAGAGCCTTGGCCCCGCCTGGTGGCACCAGGGGACCCCCCACTGAAGAGGGTCTACAGGTCGTCCCCTGCAAGGGCCAGACCAGTCTTCAGCTCTGGTGTAACTTCCCATTAAGAAACTTGCTCTGGCCGGGCGCGGTGGCTCATGCCTGTAATCCCAGCACTTTGGGAGACTGAGGCAGGTGGATCACAAAGGTCAGGAGATCGAGACCATCCTGGCTAACATGGTGAAACCCGGTCTCTACTAAAAATACACAAAATTATCTGGGCCTCGTGGCGGGCACCTGTATTCCCAGCTACTCGGGAGGCTGAGGCAGGAGAATGGCATGAACCCGGGAGGCGGAGCTTGCAGTGAGCCGAGATCGCACCACTGCACTCCAGCCTGGGCGACAGAGCCAGACTCCATCTCAAAAAAAAAACAAAAAAAAAACTTGCTCGGTGGTTCAGACCTCAGTCTGGGATGGCTGATGTACATGGTGAATCCTGTGGCTGATGATTGATCTTTTCCAGACAAGTGGCCCTGGGATGGCAGTGCATAACTGTTTCTTTCAACACTGTCATGAAGAGCAGAATAACTTTTCCCAAATAGTGAAACTGTAGGCTTCTTTTTCTTGTATTAGGTGTACCCTATCTGTGCGTATTACTCTCCGTGCCTTTATTTATTTATTTATTTATTTATTTATGAGATGGAGTTTCGCCCTTGTCGCCCAGGCTGGAGTGCAGTGGCGCAATGTTGGCTCACTGCTTGAAACCTCCCAGTTTCAAGCGATTCTCCTGCCTCAGCCTCCTGAGTAGCTGGGATTACAGGTACCCGCTGCCACGCCTGGCTAATTTTTGTATTTTTAGTAGAGATGGGGTCTCACCATCCTGGCCAGGCTGGTCTCGAATTCCTGACCTCAGGTGTTCCGCCTGCCTCAGCCTCCCAAAATGCTGGGATTACAGGGTGAGCCACCGCACCCTGCCCCTCCATGCCTTTATGTCACCTGCATTCTGCCAACTTCTCCAACATGAGGTGGGTGTTCTCAACCCTTTGTCAAGTGATGCATTCAAAGGATGTCTCATAGCTCAGTTCCCTTCTTCTGGGAACTGTCTTTTGTTATTTTATTTTATTTATTTGTTTATTTTGAGATAGAGTCTTTCTCTTGTCACCGAGCCTGGAGTGCAGTGGCACAATCTCTGCTCACTACGACCTCTGCCTGCTGGGTTCAAGCAACTCTTCTGCCTCAGCCTCCCAAGTAGCTGGGATTACAGGTGCCTGCCACCATGCCCGGCTAATTCTTGTATTTTTAGTAGAGATGAGGTTTTGCCCTGTTGGCCAGGCTGGTCTCAAACTCCGGACCTCAGGTAATCCTAGTATGAGAACGAGGTGCGGGGTTGAGGAGAAAAGCAGCCTAGTGCTTACAGCTGTAGAGGACCGGGGTCACCAGACCCAGTGCTGTGGGTGAGCCTGGCACGGCTCATCCTTGCCTACGGGTTCTGCCTTGCTCCCCCATAGCAGGGCCTGTGTCTGGGTCAGACTCCCCGTGGGGATGGATGCAAGAGCAGGGCACAGTGTAGACCACAGTGTGTTCTCCACACTAGCTCTATAGTGTGTTGCCTTCTAGGTTGATCATCGACATTCTGCTTTGGGGTATGATCCCTTTCTACCCATGTGGATCATTGTTTGATATCACTTTGCCCTGCAAGCTTGTGAAGAACCAGAGCTTTGCCACTTCAACTCACTGTGAAATTTCTGATGTTACAATGATTGGTCCTACCAGCCTGGGCCACACAGGAAGACCCTGTCTCTACAAAATATTTAAAATTAGCCAGGTGTGGTGGTGTACGCCCATAGTTCTAGCTACTCCAGAGGCTAAGACAGGAGGATCACTTAAGCCCAGGAGTTTGAGGCTACAGTGAGCTATGATTGTCAAAAAGAATTTTTTTTTTAATTAAAGAAATAGGCCAGGCATGGTGGCTCATGCCTGTAATCCCAGCACTTTAGGAGGCTGAGGTGGGTGGATTGCTGGAGCTCAGGAATTTGAGATCAGCCTGGGCAACAAGGCAAAACTCCATCTCTACAAAAAGTACAAAAATTAGCTGGGCCTGGTGGTGCATGCCTGTAGTCTCAGCTACTTGGGAGGCTGAGATGGAAGGATCAGCCAAGGTTGTGGTAAGCCAAGATCGTGCCATTGTACTCCAGCCTGGGTGACAGAGCAAGAACCTGTCTCAAAAAATAATTAATTAATTAAAAAAATGAAAGATTGGTCTCTTGGGTGAAGCGATATGCTAAGATTCCAAGTATGAGTTGATTTCTTTTGTTGTAAATCTTTTTTCTGGACTCATCTTTCTGGGGAATCTTAGGTAGGCACTCTGTGTCCTGTCTCTGAGATTATAGCAATGGAGACAAATTATAGATGAAATGAAGCAAGTGGGAGAACAGTGGGGAGTGTGAGGGAACCCCTACAGAGCTCACAGCTCAAAACAGCAGGTGCCATCCCTCCGCAGGGCGGGGATTTTTTTTTTTTTTTCTTTTTGCTCAGCAACAAAACCAGAGGACCCAGTTGGATGGAATTCATATGAGAGAATCTATTTCAGTTCCAGATTGATTGTCAGTTAGCGCTTTGGACAGTTAATTTTCTAAACTATAAAGAAGTCAGTGGAAGGCTGCAGCATGAAATTTTCCATTGGAGCAGACGGATTGAGTTTTGTTTTTTTTTTTTGAGACGGAATCTCACTCTGTCGCCCAGGTTGGAGTGCAGTGGTGAGATCTCGGCTCATTGCAGCCTCCGCTTCCCGGGTTCAAGTGATTTTCCTACCGCACCCTCCTGAGTAGCTGGGATTATAGGTGTGTACCATCATGCCTGGCTAATTTTTATAATTTTAGTAGAAGCAGGGTTTTGCCATGTTGGCCACGCTGGTCTCGAACCTGACCTCAGGTGATCCACCCGCCTCGGCCTCCCAAAGTGCTGGGATTAGAGGCATGAGCCACCGCGCCTGGCCAGAATAGATCTTTCTTGAGGTCCAGGGGAAAAGCCCTGGACTGCTGAATGACTCAGATCTTATGTGTGAGCCCCTCAGTCCTTCTGCCTGCTCTCTGCTTGCATCTCCATACCTGTCGTGATGGAATTTTGTCCCAGGTGACACAGGAGTTGTGGGGAGCAGGCTGGTTTCTCTACTCAATAGAGATGTAAGTGTTTTGGAAGATAATCCAATTTTTAAAAATTGGGTTAAAAGGCTGGGTGGGGTGGCTCACACCTGTTATCCCAGCACTTTGGGTGGCCGAGGCAGGCAGATCACCTGAGGTCAGGAGTTCAAGACCAGTCTGACCAACATGGTGAAACCCCGTCTGTACTAAAAATACAAAAATTAGCTGGGTGTGGTGGTGGGCACCTGTAATCCCTGCTACTTGAGGGGCTGAGGCAGGCGGATCACTTGAACCTGGGAGGCAGAGGTTTCAGTGAGCTGAAATCATGCCACTGCACTCCAGCCTGGGCATTTATTTATAAATAAATAAATAAATAGTGTTAAAATATACATATATAACTTAAAATGGACTATTTTAACCAGTTTTTTTATTATAGTAAAATAACACAACATAAAATTACCATTTTAATGATTATCTTAAATTTTTAAAATTTTAAAATTATCCTGCCAACCAGAAGCACATTTTAACCATTTTGAAGTGTGCAGTTCAATGGCATTAAGTGCATTTGTACATTCATAGTGTTGTGCAGCCATTACCACTAAACATCTCCAGAAGTTAAAATTTTTTTTTGTTGGTTAGGCAAGGTGGCTCACACCTGAAATCTCAGCACTTTGAGAGGCTGAGTCAGGAGGATCACTTCAATCCAAGAGTTGGAGACCAGTCTGGGCAACATAGGCACACCCCATCTGTACAAAAAATTTTAAAATTAGCTGGGTGTGGGGTGGTGCATGGCTGTAGTCCCAGCTCTTCAGGAGACTGAGGTGGGAGGACCGCTTGAGCCCAGGAGTTTGAGGCTGCAGTGAGTCATGATCATGCCACTGCACTCCAGTCTGGGCAACAGAGTGTGATCTTGTCTCAAAAATAAATAAAATAAATACATTTTTAAAAAGTATATATTTTTTAAGAGACAGGGGTCTCAGTATGTTGCCCAGGCTGGTCTTGAACTCTTAATGTCAAGCAACCCTCCCACCTCAGCCTCCCTTGTAGCTGGGATTACAGGCAGCAGCCCCTGTGCCCAGCTATCTCCGGAACTTTTTCATCTGGATGATGGATAAGCAAAGCTCTGTACTCAGTTAAGCAATAACTTCCCATTGCCCCCTTTCCCAGCCCCAGCTAACCTCTGTTCTCCTTTCTGTTTCTGTGAATTTGACTATTCCGGGTACCTTATCTAAATGGAATCCTACAATATTGGTCCTTTTGTGAATGGCTTGTTTCACTTAGCATAATGCCCTTATTTACACTGTACCATATGTCAGAATTTCATTCCTTTTTAAGGCTGAAAAATATTCCATTGTATGGATAGGCCACATTGTGTTTAATCATTCGACTGCTCATGGATGTCTGTCAAGCTCTTGTGAATAATGTTGCTATTAACACGGGTGTTCAAGTATCATTTAAGCCCCCACTTTCAATTGTTTGGGGATATATATCATAGGAGTGGAAATGCTGGACCATATAATTGAGAATCAAACTTTTTAATATGTTGTAGGACACTGGTTCTTTTTTTTTTCTCCTATCTTTCTTTTTTTTTTTTTTTTTTTTTTGAGACAGAGTCTTGCTCCGTCACCCAGGCTGGAGTGCAGTGGTGAGATCTCAGCTCACTGCAACCTCTGCCTCCTGGGCTCAAGCAATCCTCCCGCCTCAGCCTCCAGAGGAGCTGAGACTATAGGCGCACGCCATCACACCCAGCTAATTTTTGTATTTTTTGTAGAGACAGGGTTTCACCATGTTGCCCACACTGGTCTTAAATTCCTGACGCAAGTGATCTGCTTGCTTCGGTCTCCCAAAGTGTTGGGATTATGGGCATGAGCCACCGCACCTGGCCTCCTATCTTTCTCTACAGCAACGTGATGAAGTAAATGTAAACCTGAACTAATGGGCAAAACATTTTCCACTTTTAGGGGTTTTAAACTACCTGAAAGAGACATTTACCCATACTCCAAGTTACGACATGAGCCCTGCCATGCTCAGCGTGCTTGTCAAAATGATGCTTGCACAAGCCCAAGAAAGCGTGTTTGAGAAAATCAGCCTTCCTGGGATCCGGAATGAATTCTTCATGCTGGTGAAGGTGGCTCAGGAGGCTGCCAAGGTAAGACTCCCTGGTTCCTGTGACTTTGGGGAGTGGGCAGGAAATGCTGGCACAGGAGCACTGGAAGTAGCGGGGCCTTCCAACGGGAGCTTGCCTGTGACCTGGGCATTGTGCCAGCTCCGGCCAGTACTGCTGGCTTGAGTTTTCTTGGCAAGTGTTGGTGTTTCAGATATGGATCACTGATTCCATCTGCAGCTTAACCTAAAAACCAGCATAATGACAACAGCCTGATCCCCCTGTTAACTGTGACAATGACAGAACGAGGGGTTGCTTGGAGTTGCTCCCAGATTCTGGAGCAGCCCCTGGCAGGGGCTGTTGCATGAGAAGAAGAAAGGGCTCTTTCTCTGCAAATGGGTTCATGAGGGCCCTTGTGCCGGGCTGCCCCTTCCCAATGCCCCTTCTATTTCAGGTGGGAGAGGTCTACCAACAGCTGCATGCAGCCATGAGCCAGGCGCCAGTGAAAGAGAACATCCCCTACACCTGGGCCAGCTTGGCCTGCGTGAAGGCCCAGCACTGCGTGGCCCTGGCCCACTACTTCACTGCCATCCTCCTCAACGACCACCAGGGTAAGGCCTGTGGGGTTTGGGGGTTTGGCCAGGGCTGTGGTCCAGCTGCCCCAGGGGCGATTCTGAGCTGAGTGAGAGCTAACTGCCTTCCCTGGAGATGCTCACAGGCTGAAGGCAGAGGATGAGAATGACCCATGACTGAGGCAGCTGCTGCACAGGCCATGGCGGGGTTAGGGGTTATAAGCTTCTTTAGAGGGAGGAAGAGGAGGCACCTTTAATTCTGCCTGTGTGCAAGAGGATGAATTTTCACCTGGAATCTAGAATCTAAGGGAATGCCAAAAATGCTGGCATCAAGATAAGTAACATTTTAAGGTAATATTTTAAAAGAATCCAAATTAATGCAGGCCGGGTACAGTGGCTCATGCCTGTAATCCCAGCACTTTGGAAGGCCAAGGCAGGCAGATCATTTGAGGTCAGGAGTTCAAGACCAGCCTGGCCAACATGGTGAAACTCTGTCTCTACTGAAAATACAAAAATTAGCCGGGCATGGCGCGTGCCTCTAATCCCAGCTACTCCGGTGACTGAGGCAGGAGAATGGCTTGGGCTGGGGAGGTGGAGGTTGCAGTGAGCCGAGATTGTGCCACCGCACTCCAGCCTGGACAGCAGAGCAAGACTCCATCTCAAAAAAACTAATAATAATAAAATAAAAATTAATGCAAAAAAAAATCTGTGATGATCAGAATTTAATTTTATTTTATTTAATTTTATTTATTTTTAGAGATGGGGCTGGAGTGCAGTGGTATGATCATGGCTCACTGCCTTCTTGAACTCCTGGGCTCAAGCGATCCTCCCACTTCAGCCTCCTGAATACCTGGGACTACAGGCACATGCCACTACACCAGTTAATTGAAAAAAATTTTTTTTTGTAGAGATGGAGTCTCACTATGTTGCCTAGGTTGGTTTCAAACTCCTGGCCTCAAGCAATTGTCCTGCCTTGGCCTCCCCAAAGTGTTGGGATTACAGGCATGAGCCACGGTGCCTGGCCAGGGATTTTTGATCTAATGAGTACTAATCCAGGCAGCCTCCCAAGGAATTAAAAAGACAGCCTCTGGAGCCAGACTTCCTGGGTTCATATCTCAGCTCTGCCATGAATAAGCTGTATTACCTTGGGCAAGTTACTTAGCTGTCCTCTGCCTCGATTTTCTCATCTGTAAAATGGGTATATGGAGAGAATCTACCTCACAGGCTGTCATGAAAATGAAGGGCCTGTATGCAAAGCTCAATAATGCTTTATATGCTGTAGGTTCTCTGAAAGTGTGAGCCACCACTCCTAGTACTATATAGTCTATTAGGCGAGACAAGATGTGGAAATAAATAGAAATATCATATAGTGCCTTGGTGATTGCTGCAGAGACACAAATGCAGCAGCAGGTGGACTCCATGGTGCAGTCATTGATGGCTTCTCAGAGGCGATGACATTTGAGTTCAACTTTTCCATCTGCACAGGAGGGCAGGGTCAGCCTAGAGGGAGTAAAGTGTCTGAGCACAGGAACAGAGGCCGAGGGTGCTGGGGAAGTGGAGAGTGGTTTTATGAAGTTTGAGAGCAGGACACGCACCAGGGAGGGTGTGGTTGAAGCAGGAAGGGGCTGTGCTGCAGGTGTGCAGGCCTGCAGAGGGGTGCAGGCCAGGCATGACGGTCTGGGCTATGCTAGGAGGTTCTGTGTGGTGGGTGAGTCAGAGGAGGTAGCGTGTGGGGACTCAGGGTCAAATTATGAACCTCACTGGGTGTGGTGGTTCACACCTACAATCCCAGCACTTTGGGAGGCCGAGATGGGTGGATCATGAGGTCAGGAGTTCGAGACCAGCCTGGCCAAGATGCTGAAACCCCGTCTCTACTAAAAATAGAAAAATTAGCTGGGCATAGTGGCACGTGCCTGTAATCCCAGCTACTCGGGAGGCTGAGGCAGGAGAATCACTTGAACCCGGGAGGTGGAGGTTGCAGTGAGCCAAGATCACACCACTGCACCCAAGCCTGGGTGACAGAGCAAAACTCCATCTCAAAAAAAAAAAAAAAAATTCTGAACCTCTGGAGCATGACTGGTTCCAATGAGCAAGAGCTTCGGGGTAGCCAGGCATGATGGCTCACACATTTGATCCCAGCACTTTGGGAGGCTAAGGCAGGAGGGTCGTTTGAACCCAGGGGTTTGAGACCAGCCTGGGCAATGTAGCAAGACCTCATCTTTACAAAAAAATTTAAAAATTAGCCTGGCGTGTGGTGGTGCATGTCTGTAGTCCTAACTACTCAGGAGGCTGAGGTGGGAGGATCACTTGAGCCCAGGAGTTCAAGGCTGCAGTGAACTATGATTATGCCATTGCACTCCAGCCTGGTGACAGAGTGAGACCACACTCCAACCTGAGTGACAGAGTGAGACTGTCTCAAAGAAAAAAAAAGCTTGAGGGTCAGACTGCCTGGGGTGTGTCCAGGGGCAGAAAGGAGAGCCATGATCCCAAATGCCTTGTGAAACTGCAGAAGAAAGGAAACTAGAGACATGGTAGAAAGAGAAATCTCTATGTGGGTCTGTGGCCAGGTCCATGAGAGGGGATTTAACCTGTGGTTCTCTTTGCAGTGAAGCCAGGCACGGATCTGGACCACCAGGAGAAGTGCCTGTCCCAGCTCTACGACCACATGCCAGAGGGGCTGACACCCTTGGCCACACTGAAGAATGATCAGCAGTGCCGACAGCTGGGTGCGTGTCCCTCTGCACCCAGATGCGGGTCCCACTTGGTGCCCAGCTGGTCCTGCTCCCAGACAGCCACAGAGAGGTCCCTGAAGAGGGCCCGGGAGAGGGGGTTGTTCCAAGTCATCGTGGCCACTTTGGGTTCAGAAGTCATGAGGTGCAGTCCTGAGCCTCAGAGGGCTTCCCAGGCTGTGTTCTCATGGGTTCCATAGCACCCAGGCCTCCCACTGTGGAGCCAGGACTTTAACCATCTCCCTTGGCATCCACAGGGTGGCCTGTATCATGCTAACAGGGAAGGAGATGTTTGTTGATTTCCTTATGCATGGTTGAATTACTAAGAACACCTAATGACTGTAATGAAGTGTCCTGGTTTGGTCTCTGCCATGTCTCAGTTTGAATATCTCTTCCCATGTGCAGACCTCACCTCCACCACCCTGATCTGTCCCCACGCACACATACGCAGCTTCCCCATCTCAGTGATGGCAACTCCCACCCCTCTAGGTGCTCAGGCCAGAAACCTTGGACTCACTCTCCACTCTTCTTTTCTTTCCTCCTCTTTCCCCTCCTCTCCCCTCTGCTCCCCTCTCCTCTCTTCCCCTCTGCTCCCCTCCCCTCCTCTCCCGTTCTCTCCCCTCCTCTTCCCTCCCATCTGTTACCCTCCCCTCCCCTCCTCTCCCCTTCTCTCCCCTCCTCTCTTCTCCCCTCCCCTCCTCTCCTCTCTCTGCCGTCCCCCCTCTCCTCTCTCCTCCGTCCTCCCTCTCCTCTCTCCTCCGTCCTCCCTCTCCTCCCCTCCCCTCCTCCCTCTCCTCCCCTCCCCTCCTCCCTCTCCTCCCCTCCCCTCCTCCCTCTCCTCCCCTCCCCTCCTCCCTCCCCTCCTCCCTCCGCTCCCCTCCCCTCCTCCCTCTCCTCCCCTCCCTTCCCATCCTTCCCCTCCTCTCCTCCCCTCTGCCACCTCCCCTTCACTCCCCTTTCTCCTCCTCTCCCCTCCCCTCTCCTCTCATTCTTCCTCCTCTCCCCTCACCCTTCCCCTCTCCCCTCCCCTCTCCTCTCCTTTTCTTGTTCCTTGTTGCTTTCCTTTTCTTTCCCTTTCCTTTCCTCTCTCTCCTTTATTCTTTCTTTCTCTCTTTCTCTCCTCCCCATCTACCCTTCCTCCCTCCTTTCCTCTTTCCTTTTCTTTCATTTGCTTTCTTTGACAGCGTCTTGCTGTCCCCCAGGTTGCAGTGCAGTAGTGCAATCACAGCTCAGTGCAGCCTCGAACTCCTGGCTTCAAGTGATCCTCCTGCCTCAGCCTGCTGAGTAGCTGGGACTATAGGCATGCACCACCATGCCCGGCTAATATTGTAAAAAGGTTTTTGTAGAGATGTGGTCTCACTATGTTGCCCGAGCTGGTTTTGAACTCCTGGCTTCAAGTGATCCTCCTGCCTCAGCCTGCTGAGTAGCTGGGACTATAGGCATGCACCACCATGCCCGGCTAATATTGTAAAAAGGTTTTTGTAGAGATGCCGTCTCACTATGTTGCCCAGGCTGGTTTTGAACTCCTGGCCTCCAGCGATCCTCCTGCCTCTGTCTCCCAAAGTGCTGGGTTTACAGGCACGAGCCACCACACCTAACCTCTTGTCTTACTTTCTCACCCTACATTTGATTAGCAAATCCCCTTGGCTGTACCTAGAAGACACACTCAAATCTGGCCACTTTAACCCTGCTGCCCTGGTGGAAGCCACATGTGTACAGTGCTTATGTAAGAAACATTTACTCACTTAAACCCCACACAACACTATGAGGTGGGTCTCATGGCATCCCCATTTTACAGCTGAGGAAACTAAGACCCAGAGCGGTCACGTGGCTTGCCCTCCTCATAGCTGGTTTTCTTGCTGCCCCTTCAGAGTCTGGTCATGCAGGCCAGATCACATCAGTCCCCTGCTCACACCCCAGTGGGCTCCCATCTCACGCAGAACAGGAGTGAGAGCCCTCATCTCGCACGCGTGAGATCCGCCATGATCTGGCCTTGCTCCTTCCCTGCACTCATTCTCTCCCGCCCTCCCTGCCCTCAGGCACACCTTAGCTCCTCCTTGCCCTGGAACACCTGTGCGTGCCCCTGCTCCAGGGCCCTCGCACCTGCTGCTCTTTCACATCCATCAGGGCTCTGCTCAAAAAGGACCATATCACAGAGCCTTCCTTGGCTGGGTGTGGTGGCTCATGCCTGCAATCCCAGCACTTTGGGAGGCTGAGGTGGGAGGATAGCTTGAAGTCAGGAGTTTGAGGCCAGCCTGGGCAACATGGAGAAACCCCATCTCTACCAAAAATACAAACACTTAGCCAGATGTGGTGGTGTGTGCCTGTAGTCCCAGCTACTTGGAAGGCTGAGGTGGGAGAATCGCTTGAACCTGGGAGGCGGAGGTTGCACTGAGCTGAGATTGTGCCACTGCATTCCAGCCTGGGTGACAGAGTGAGACTCCGTCTCAAGAAAAAAAAAAAAAAAAAAGGCTTTCTTGGTCACCCATCATAGGACAACCCCATTCCCAGTCTTCTCTTACCATCTCCGCTTACCCTGCTTTATTTTTCTCTATAACCTCATCACCACCCCATCCATTACATATTTCTTGTCTTGTTAGTTATCTGTCTTCAACCACTACATGTAAACTCCATGAATGTGGGGGCAGTTTGTTTACTCGTTGCTTTATCTCTAGTGCCCAGCACATTTGGTAAATATTTGTTGAGTGAACATCTTATGGACACAAGTGAGCTTATTACATACGCATTTAAGGGAGGCTTGGGCTGGGCGCAGTGACTCACGTCTGTCATCCCAGCACTCTGGGAGGCTAAGGCAGGTGGATTGCTTGAGGCCAGGAGTTTGAGACCAGCCTGGGCAACATAGCAATGATAATGAAATGATAATGATAAAGAAAACATTATCCAAGTGTGGTGGTGCATGCCTGTGGTCCCAGCTACTCAAGAGTCAGAAGTGGGAATTTCAGTTGAGCCCAGGAGTTTGAGGCTGTGGTAAGCCATGATTGCACCACTGTACTCCAGCATGTGAAACAAAGTGAGACCCTGTCTCTAAATATAAAATATAAAATGAAATAAAATAATATTTTAATAAAAGGCTTGTTGTAACCAAGCGAGTTGTAGAGAAACGCCACACTTTGAGACTAATTCAGGAGTCATTTATTAGCCGGCAACCGAGAGATGGCTAATGCTCGAAATTCTCTCGGGCCTGAAGAAGGGGCTAGATTTTCTTTTATACTATGGTCTAAATAGGGGAGGGGGGTTTAACTGAAGCAATTTTACAGAAGCAGAATAGGCAAAAAGTTAAAAAAAGTAATTGGTTATAGAAGCAGTTACAAAAAATAAACAGTTCCAGGTGCAGGGGCTTAAACTATCACTGAGAGATAAATGCAGGGGCTTTAGGTACCTGCCACTGAGCACATCCCCAGGAGCTGCTGGTACAGCCTGCCTCAGTATCTTATCAGCAGTTTGCATTCCTGGATGTGCTTGGAGTCAGCTTACACTAGTTATTCCCTTAAGGGGGATAAAGGGGGCTGCAAGTGAAGAAACTAAAATGTAGTCTGTCCGGCTCTCTCTGCTGGGAGAGAGTCACTCAGGTTAAAACAAGGTAGGGTATCACGGGCTCTAGCTATCCAGGCAGATCCTTTAGAAAAGAGAACGTCCAACCTCTTGGGCTGCCTCTTGGGCCCTTATGCTCTGTTTGGTGGATCTCCAAGTCACGTGGGTGTTGGCTTCCGTCTGCAGGGAAGTCCCACCTGCGCAGAGCCATGGCTCATCACGAGGAGTCAGTGCGGGAGGCCAGCATCTGCAAGAAGCTGCAGAGCATTGACGTGCTACAGAAGGTGCTGTGTGCGGCACAGGAACGCTCCGGCTCACGTACGCCCAGCACCAGGAGGATGATGACCTGCTGAACCTGATCGACGCCCCCAGTGTTGTTGGTGAGTAACCTAGACTGTGTTCCCTCTGTGGGGGTGCCTGTGCCGCGGAAAGAGTACGCCTGGCCTGTGGGGGTTGAGCAAGCCCTTGCTGTGTGCTTGGCGCAAGGAGGGCTGCACAGGGCAGGGACCGAGGTGCTTATTTTGCCCTGGAGTTCTCTTTTCTTTTTGAGATGGAGTCTCGCTCTGTTGCCCAGGCTGGAGTGCAGTGGCATGATCTCGGCTCACTGCAACCTCTGCTTCCCGGGTTCAAGTGATTCTTCTTCCTCAGCCTCCCGAGGAGCTGGGATTACAAGCGCCCACCACCACGCCCAGCTAATTTTTGGATTTTTAGTAGAGATGGGGTTTCACCATGTTGGCCAGGCTGGTCTTGAACTCCTGACCTCAAGTGATCCGCCTGCCTTGGCCTCCCGAAGTGCTGTGATTACCAGGGTAAGCCACCACACCTGGCCTAGATACACTTTTTATGCTATTTGTTCTCGTGTAGAATCAGCCTGCCCTGGGATCCTTTGTTAGAAATTGACCAGCCTTATGTTAAGGGTAGTCCGAGCGTGCTGTGAAGATGCTGCTGGGGGTATGTAGCTGTCAATGGTTATGATTTGGCAAACCTCCTTTTCACTGGGAAATCCTCATACCACATTAATAATGAAAAGGTCAAGCACGGTGGCTCAAACCTCTAATCTCAGCACTTTGGGAAGCCGAGGCAGGAGGATTACTTGAGCTCAGGACTTTGAGACCAGCCTGGGCAACATAGTGAGACCCCATCTCTACAAAAAATTTTAAAAAAAATTCATCAGGTGTGGTGGTGCATACCTGTAGTTCCAGCTACTCGGGAGGCTGAGGCAGGAGAATCATTTGAGTCCAGGAGGTCAAGCTGCAAGAGAGCTGTGATCGCACCACTGCACTCCAGCTTGGGCGACAGAGCGACACCCTGTCTCAAAATAGTAATAATGTTGAAAACAGAAAGCTCAGTATCCCAGGACTGTGTCCAGTGAGGCATGGAACTTCCATAACAATGACACTTGAAACATAGATGACTTCTCAATAGGTTTTTTGTTTGTTTGTTTGTTTGTTTTTGAGAGGTCGTTTCGCTCTTGTCACCCAGGCTGGAGTGCAGTGGTGTGATCTCAGCTCACTGCAACCTCTGCCTCCCTGGTTCAAGCTTCAGCCTCCCAAGTAGCTGGGACTACAGGCACGTGCCACCACGCCTGGCTAATTTTTTGTGTTTTTAGTAGAGATGGGGTTTCATCATGTTGGCCAGGCTGGTCTTGAACTCTTGACCTCAGATGATCCTCCCACCGCGGCCTCCCAAAGTGCTGGGATTACAAGCATTAGCCACCGTGCCTAGCCTCCTCATTAGGGATTTATGAGTGTCAGAGAAGCCCACTAAGCCCCTTAAATATCAGGAAACCCCATGGGAATGTGTCTGGTTATCACTCCTTGGTCCCAGCTCGGGAATGAGTTATACCTCCTATGGCTCACAGGAGGTACCCAAATGGAAGGTAGAGTTCAACCTAGGTCGGGGGTTGAGCTGTGTTCCATCTTCTTGTACTACTTGTCTAAACCGAGGGGAAGGATGTGTGACTAAGAGAAAGTTCTGTACTGTCTCCTTCCCAAGGATCACTTTCTTTTTTTTTTTTCCCCCTGGAGTCTTACTCTGTCACCAGGCTGGAGTGCAGTGGCAAGACTTCAACTCACTGCAACCTCTGCCTCCTGGGTTCAAGTGAGTCTCCTGCCTCAGCCTCCCAAGTAACTCGGATTACAGTCGCCTGCCACCATACCTGGCTAATTTTTGTATTTTTAATAGAGACGGGGTTTCACCATGCTGGCCAGACTGGCTTGAACTTCTGGCCTCATTGATCCACCAGCCTTGGCCTCCCAAAGTGCTGGGATTACAGGCATGAGCCACAACACCGGGCTATAAGGATCACTTTCAATTACAGAAACATTTATCCTCCCATTTCTCATCCTCTATTCTAGCTAAAACTGAGCAAGAGGTTGACATTATATTACCCCAGTTCTCCAAGCTGACAGTCACGGACTTCTTCTAGAAGCTGGTATGTTGAAAGCTCTCTACATAAATGACCTAAGGGGGCAGCTCTTCACTTTGGCGAGTATGGTGTCTTAGTCCATGTGGGCTGCTATAACAAAATGCCTCAAACTGGGTGGCTTATGAACAGCAGAAATATATTTCTCAGTTCTGGAGGCTGGGAAGTCCAAGACCAAGGTATTGGCAGATTTTGTATCTGCTGAAGGCCCATGTTCTGGTTTATAGGTGGGGCCTTCTACCTGTGTCCTCATGGCAGAAAAGGTGATGAGCTCCCTTGGGCCTGTTTTAAAAGCATGTATCCCATTCTTGAGGGCTCCACCCCAAGACTGAATCACCTCTCAAGAGGCCCCACTTCCTAATAATTACATTGATTTTAATATACATTTTAAATTTTAATAAATATTAATAAAATTTTAATATACAAACTTTGGGAGGGTACAAACATTCAGACCATAGCATATTTTATTTTATTCATTTATTTTTATTTATTTGTTTTTGAGACAGAGTCTCACTCTGTTGCCCAGGCTGGAGTGCAGTGGTGCGATCTCGGCTCAGTGCAGCCTCCACCTCCCAGGTTCAAGTGATTCTCCAGCTTCAGCCTCCCGAGTAGTCGAGATTACAGGCCTGTGCCACTACGCTCAGCTAATTTTGTATTTTTAGTAGAGACAGGGTTTCACCATGTTGGCCAGGCTGATCTTGAACTCCTGGGCTCCAGTGATCCCCTCACCTCGGCCTCTCAAAGTGCTGGGATTATAGGCCTGAGCCACTGTGCCCAGCCCCATAACATATTTTAAAAGTAGTTTTTAGGTATTGTCTATTTGAAATTTTTTAAAATATTTTTAAATTTTTTTTAGAGATATGGTCTCACTGTGTCACCTAGGCTGGATTACAGTGGCATGGTCATAGCTCACTGCAGCCTGAACCTTCTGGGCTCAAGCGATCCTCCTACCTTAGCTACCCTAGTAGATGGGACTACAGGCACACACCACCACGTCCAACTAATTTTTATTTCTTGTAGAGATGGGGTCTTGCTATGTTGCCTAGGCTGGTCTCAAACTCCTGAGCTCCAACTATCCTCCTGCCTAGGCATCCCAGAGTGCTGGGATTACAGGTATGAGCCACTACGCCTGACCTGAGATTTTTTTCCGTTTTTTGTTTTTTTTTTAGACAGGGTCTAACTCTGTTTTCACCCAGGCTGGAGTGCAGTGGCACAATCAGTTCACTGAAGCCTCGAACTGCTGGGCTCAAGAAGTCCTCCTGCCTCAGCAGCCTGAATAGATGGAACCATAGGTGTGCACCACCATGCCTGGCTAATTCTTTTATGTTTTTAGTAGAGAATGGTTCCTGCTATGTTGCCCAGGCTGGTCTCAAACCTCTGGCCTCAAGCAATCGTTCTGCCTTGGTCACACAAAGTGCTTAGGATTACAGGCATGACATGCCTTGTTTTAAATTGTTTATATTAGAGATTTTATTTAAGATGATTTTGGCTGGATGCGGTGGCTCACGCCTTTAATCCCAGCACTTTGGGAGGCTGAGGGGGGCGGATCACCTGAGGTCAGGAGTTTGAGACCAGCCTGGCCAACATGGTGAAACCCCATCTCTGCTAAAAATACAAAAATTAGCCAGGCATGGTGGTTCTCACCACCAGCTACTCAGGAGAATTACTTGAACCCGGGAGGCAGAGGCTGCAGTGAGCTGAGATCACACCACCACACTCTAGCCTGGGTGATAGAGCGAGACAATGTCTCAAAAGAAAAAAAGAAAAAGATAATTAATACAATGTCTAAAAGATAATTTTATTGAAAATATATTGGGTATGTTTGAGAAGATGGCTTTCCAGGTTCTCGCATGACTGCTGTAGCATGTATGCCCCCAGATGTGTCATTTGTCCCTGAACAAGGCCAAGTGAGATCTTCAAGGACAGCAGGCAAAATTCCCTTTAGCTTTCCAGCGTCTGATCCAGCCTTCAAATCCTACACCTAACGATGATCTCTTCCAAAGGGCCCCTTATCTGTGTTTTTGGCTAACAAGCAGTGGATGCCTCCTCGAAGCATCTGCTTCACCGCAGAAGAAGGGGACTTGGGGTTCACCTTAAGAGGGAACGCCCCCGTTGAGGTTCACTTCCTGGATCCTTACTGCTCTGCCTCAGTAAGCACATGCTTTTCTTGGTTGGCAGCAAATACAGATATCTGGGTGATTGAATTTAGGGCGGGTTCACCCATGTCAAAGGCCTGACTTGATGTGAAAGGCCTCATGGGTGCTACATTCCCTAAAAGAAAAGGATTAATTTTTACTGTCTTTATTTTGTTTTTAGTTTTTTTTTAGACGTTGGGAGGTGGAGGCTGCAGTGAGTCGTGATCGTGCAGTGGCGCGATCTCAGGGCTCACTGCAGCTTCTGCTTCCTGGGTTCAAGTGACTCTCCTGTCTCAGCTTCCTGAGTAGCTGGGATTACAGGCATGTGCCACCACACTCAGCTAATTTTAGTTTTTGTTTTTGTTTTTTGAGACACAGTCTCGCTCTGTCGCCCAGGCTGGAGTGCAGTGGTGCGATCTTGGTTCACTGCAACCTCCACCTCCTGGGTTCAAGTAATTCTCCTGCCTCCGCCTGCTGAGTAGCTGGGATTACAGGTGCGTGCCACCATGCCTGGCTAATTTTTTGTGTGTTTTTAGTAGAGACGGGGTTTCACCGTGTTAGCCAGGATGGTCTTGATCTCCTGATCTTGTGATCTGCCCACCTCGGCCTCCCAAAGTGCTGGGATTACAAGTGTGAGCCACCTGGCCCAGCCTAATTTTTGTATTTTTAGTAGAAACGGGGTTTTGCCATGTTGGCCAGGCTAGTCTCAAACTCCTGGCCTCAAGTATTCTGTCTGCCTTGGCCTCCCAGAGTGCTAGGATTATAGGCATGAGCCACTGTGCCTGGCCAATTTTGACTTTTTTTTTTTTTAATTGCACCCAGGCTGGAGGGCAGTGGCATGATCTCGGCTTACTGCAATGTCTGCCTCCCGGGTTCAAGCAATTCTCCTGCCTCAGCCTCCCAGGTAGCTAGGACTACAGGTGCCCACCACCACACCTGGCTGATTTTTGTATTTTTAGTAGAGATGGGTTTCACCGTGTTGTTCAGGCTGTTCTTGAACTACTGACCTCAAGTGATCTACCCGTCTCAGCCACCCAAAGTGAATTTTTGCTTTCTTGATGCGAACTTACGCAAATACTTATTTTGTTAATGGGGACTGATTCAAGGATTTGAGTGAACAAAATGTTGACTTATTTTCAACAATACTTTTTCAGGTGGCAGGAGCCCGGGAAGGAGATTATATTGTCTCCATTCAGCTTGTGGATTGTAAGTGGCTGACGGTGAGTGAGGTTATGAAGCTGCTGAAGAGCTTTGGTGAGGACGAGATCGAGATGAAAGTTGTGAGACTCCTGGACTCCACATCATCCATGGTGAGCACTGACACCTCCCTGGGCAGTCAGTAGTGGTGTGGAATGAAATCTGCATGAGTTCAGCCCCAGAGGTGTTTATCAGACCCTCTGTCTCCTGCCTGTGTAACATGGTACAAATGACTGGACTCCCAGGCTTGTAATCACTGTAATGTGCTCACCTTGGGTCAAAGAGAAAATTGGCAAACTTTTTCTTTTTAAAGACAGGGTCTTGCCGTATTGCCCAGCCTGGTTTGCAGTGGTATGATCATGGCGTACTGCAGCCTCTATCTCCTGGGTTTAAGTGATCCTCCCACCTCAGCCACACGAGCAGCTGGAGTTATAGGCACCCACTACCACCCCAGCTCATTCTTTATTTATTTATTTATTCATTTTTTTATTTTATTTTTTTTTTGAGACGGAGTCTTGCTCTGTTACCCAGGCTGGAGTGCAGTTGTGCAATCTCGGCTCACTGCAAGCTCTGCCTCCCAGGTTCACGCCATTCTCCTGCCTCAGCCTCCCAAGTAGCTGGGACTACAGGCGCCTGCCAATGCGCCTGGCTAATTTTTTGTATTTTTAGTAGAGATGGGGTCTCACCGTGTTAGCCAGGATGGTCTCGATCTCCTGACCTCGTGATCCACCTGGCTTGGCCTCCCAGAGTGCTGGGATTACAGGTGTGAGCCACCATGCCCAGCCCATTCTTTATTTTTTGTAGAGACAGGTTCTCGCTGTGTTGCCAAGACTGATCTTGAACCCCTGGGCTCAAGCCATCGTCTCACCTTGGCCTCCCAAAGTGCTGGGATTACAGGCATGAGCCACTGCACCCTGCTAGCAAACTTTTAAAAATATCCTGTAGATAAAATAATCAACTGATCTATTTTTCTGATCAAATTGTTTAATTACAAAAGTAATACATACTCATAGTGAAAAAAACAAAAAACAAAAAAAAAATTCTAATGGTACAGAAGAGCTTAAGACCTGTGAAAGTTAAGACAATCCCTCTGTACACCCTAGAGGCAGTGTCAGCCATGTTCTGGGAGATTTGGGAAGCATTTGAGTCTCTCAAGTTCACCTGCACAGTTACCACCTTTAATTTTCCCCATGTGAGGCCAGGCACGGTGCTCATGTTTGTAATCTGAGTACTTTTGGAGGCTGAGGTGTGTGGATTGCTTGAAGTCAGGAGTTCAAGACCAGCCTAACCAACAAGGCAAACCCTGTCTCTACTGAAAATATAAAAATTAGCTGGGCATGGTGGTGCGCGCCTGTAACCCCAGCTACTCAGGAGGCTGAGGCAGGAGAATAGTTTGGGAGGTGGAGGTTGCAGTGAGTGGAGATGGTGCCATTGCACTCCAGCCTGGGCAACAGAGTGAGACTCTGTCTGCAAAAAAACCCTAAAATTTTCCCCAAGTGCTAGGGTTCATGCCACACTTAATGACGTTCTCCTCTGTACTTTGCCACACTTAATGACGTACCCTCAACCTTCCCTCTGTAACAACACTCATTTATTCATTCAACAAATATTGATTGAGGATCAATTGGGTGCCAGACACTCTCTTAGGTGTCAGAGCTCCAGTTTACATTACACAGGTAAGGTCCCTGCCCCCCGCCCCACGAAGCTGGCACTAAGTCAGCAAATAAATGGTCAGGATTTTGATAAGTGTTGTAAAGGAAAAAAGACCTGTAATGGGGTGGAATGACTGGGGAGGAGGCGAGGCTCTATCTAGGCAAGGCTGGAACAGACATGAGAGTGACCAGGAGGTTCGAGCCAGTTGCAGAGAGATAAGAAAGGCCTTCTGGGCAGGGGCACCTACAGGTACAGGGCCCCTGCAGCAGAATAAGCTTCTCCTACCAGATAGGCAAAAGGAAGGCCTTTTGGCAAGAGCACCAGGACAAGGAAAGGAGCCGTGGGAAGTGAGGTAGGAAGGAGGCCTCGGCGGCAGTGGTGGGAGCTTGGAAGCCACTGGGCCTTTTCAGAAGGGCAGCGGCATGGTGTGATGTTTGTTTTAGAAGGGCGCCTGCTGCCGGAGACTGGCCATGGCAGTTGTCCAGGCTGGTGACGTTAGTGGCTGAGGTGATGGGGGTGGCTGTAGAGTTGGAGAGACATGAGTGTCCCTGGGACATAGTTTGGAGGTAGAGCTGATGGGGGATTTGTGGATGATTTGTGTAAAGGAGACAGTGAACAGGGAGGTGAGGCCTCAGTTTTTGGCTTGATCAATCTCATGGGTAGTGGTTATTTTTCTACCTTTAATTTCCTTTTTCTCTTGTTGTTTTTTTGTTTTGTTTTGTTTTGTTTTTTGAGACAGGGTCTCACTCTGTTGTTTGGCTGGAATGCAGTGGTGCAATCATAGCTCACTATAGCCTTGACTTCCTGGGCTGAGGCAATCCTTTTGCCTCAGCCTCCTGAGTAGCTGGAACTACAGGTGTGTACCACTAAGCCTGGCTAATTTGTTTATTTACCTATTGTACATTTTTTTTGGTAGAGATGGGGACTTGATATATTGCCAAGGTTGGCCTCAAACTCCTGGCCTTAAGCGATCCTTCCACCTCTGCCTCCCAAAGTGTTGGGATTACAGGCATTAGCCACCATGCCTGGCCTGGTTATTTTTCATAATGATGGGTAATGGGTGTGAGGGAGGTGAAGGAGAGAGAAATCAAGAGTTGTGTTTGAATGTTTCAGATGCTATTAGCAGTCAGACGTAAGCATAAAGGAGGAGATTGGATGTGAAGTCTTCAGTTCGAGGAAGAAATCAGAGCTAGAAATCAATATTTGAGAATCATTGCACAGGGATGATATTTGAGGCTGTGAGACAAAATGCAGCTCCCTGCAAGGGGGCTAGGGCTGAGGGCTAAACATTTAGAGATCAGTTGGAAGAGAAGCAAGTGCAAAGAAAATGCAGGAGAGTTCAGAGATGTCGGAGGAAAGGAGCCTCTCAAATTAAGAGGAGAAAGCTTTGCAGTGAGAGAGTGATGGGTTGCATTGAATGCAGTCGAGAGGTGGAGAATGAGGTCGGCTTAGCTGTGCCTATTGTATTTGGCAGCAGGATGAAAAGACACTTTGGTGGAGAGGTGGCAACAGAAGTCAGTTGAGAGAGGGCCAGAGAGCCAATGGATTTTGAGTCCATGGATATGAAATGCTCAGCACAGGCAAATCCAGAGACAGAAAGTAGATGGTGCTGGGGCTGGGCAATGGGAGTGGGGAGGGACTGCTGAAGGGTCATAAGGTAGAAGGTTTCTTTTTGGGGGGATGGAAATGTTCTGAAATTAGGTAGTAGTGATGGTCACCTAACTTTGTGAATATACTAAAAAATCACTGATGTTTTGGCATACTGGCTCACACCTCTAATTCCAGCACTTTGAGAGGCTGAGGCAGTATGTTCGCTTGAGCCCAGGAGTTCGAGACCAGCCTGGGCAACATGGCGAGACCTTGTCTCTACAAAAAATAAAAAAAAATTAGCGAGGCATGGTGGCACACACCTGTAGTCCCAGCTGCTTGGGAGGCTGAGGCCGGAGGATCACTTGAGCCCAGGGAGGTTGGGGCTGCAGGGAGCTATGATTGTACCACTGCACTCCAGCCTGGGTGTCAGAGCAAGACCCTGTCTCAAAAATAATAAATAAAAGCCACAGAAGGGTATTACAATGGTGAATTTTATGCATGTATGTGAATTATATCTCAAAAAAAAAAATTTTTTTGAGACGGAGTCTCACACTATCGCCCAGGCTGGAGTGCAGTGGCATGATCTTGGCTCACTGCAACTTCTGCCTCCAGGATTCAAGTGATTCTCCTGCCTCAGCTTCCTGAGTGGCTGGGATTATAGGCGGGCACCACTATGCCTGGCTAATTTTTGTTTTAGTGGAGACAGGGTTTCACCATATTGGTCAGGCTGGTCTCGAACTCCTGACCTCGTGATCCATACACCTCGGCCTCCCGAAGTACTGGGATTATAGGTGTGAGCCACCACACCTGATATACTTCAAATTTTAAAAGAAGATAAAGTCAAGGGACTCAGAGCATCTTGGGAGAAGGGATCATAAGAAATTATATTTTTAGGGACAAAATGCATGGAGTTTATGGACAAGTGATTAAGGTCCCCAGCAGAAACAGAAAAGAAGTTTGTCCAAAAGGAGGTTAGAGAAAAGAGCCGAGCCACACACTGAAGGTTGGAGTAGGGACCCCGTCAGCAGAGGCCTGAGTTTATGGGGCATGCCCTGCCCCCTGTGAGAGGTGCAAAGGCTTGACTTTCAAGCCTGTGACATCTTTACACCAGGCCAAGGAAGGGGCTGCTGTAGTAGCTGAAAGCAAGGGTTCTGCACTCAGACAGTCTAGATGTGTATCCTGGCTTTCCACCACCATTGTGTGGCCTTCAGCAAGTCAGGGAATAGCTGTGAGCCTCAGGATAAACTGAGTTTACATAAAGCCCTTCCAAGAGGGCCAAACATGAGCTACATTTCAATTCACAATAGGCATTATAATGATGATAACCATGATCATGATGTTTATTCTTTTCACCCAGCAGGATGTCTTTAATTTTTATAAAAATAATGTTTTTAGGCCGGGCGCAGTGGCTCACGCCTGTAATCCCAGCACTTTGGGAGGCTGAGACGGGTGGATCACGAGGTCAGGAGATCAAAACCATCCTGGCTAACACGGTGAAACCCCATCTCTACTAAAAATACAAAAAATTAGCTGGGTGTGGTGGTGGGTGCCTGTAGTCCCAGCTCCTTGGGAGGCTGAGGCAGGAGAATGGCGTTAACCCAGGAGGTGGAGCTTGCAGTGAGCCGAGATCGCGCCACTGCACTCCAGCCTGGGCGACAGAGCGAGACTCCATCTCAAAAAAAAAAAAATGTTTTTAGGCTGGGCACAGTGGTTCACTCCTATAATCCTAGCACTTGGGAGGCCGAGGCAGGTGGATCACTTGAAGCCAGGAGTTGGAGACCATCCTGGCCAACATGGCAAAACCCTGTCTCTACTAAAAATACAATAATTAGCGGGATGTGGTGGCGTATACCTGCAGTCCCAGCTACGTGGGAGGCTGAGGCATAAGAATCGCTTGAGCCTGGAAGGCAGAGGTTGCAGTGAGCCGAGATCGTGCCACTGTACTCCAGCCGGGGCAACAGAGAAAGACCCTGTCTAGAAAAAAAAAAAAGTTTGTTTTTTGTTTTGAGACACGGTCTCGCTCTCATTGCCCTGGCGCGATCTTGGCTCACTGTGGCCTTTACTCTTGGGCTTAAGTGATCCCCCCACCTCCGCTTCCTGAGTAGCTAGGACTACAGGCATGCAACACCATACTCAGCTAATTTTTCATATTTTTTGTAGAGATGGGGCTTCACCATGTTGCCCTAGCTGTTCTCTAACTTCTAAGCTCAAGCAATCTGCCTACCTTGCCTCCCAAAGTGCTGGGATTATAGGCATGAGCCAGCATGCCTGGCCAAATAATTTCTTTTGTTGTTGTTTTTTGTTTTGTTTTGTTTGTTTTGAGACAGGGTCTCACTCAGTTGCCCAGGCTGGAGTGCAATAGTGCAATCATAGTTCACTACAGCCTCGAGTTCTAGGGCTCAAAAGATCCTCCCTTCTCATCATCTGAGGTCAGGAATTCTAGACCAGCCTGGTCAACATGGTGAAACCCTGGGTGTGGTGGTGGTGGGTGCCTGTAATCCCAGCTACTTGGGCGGCCAAGGCAGGAGAATTGCTTGAACCCAGGAGGCAGAGGTTGCAGTGAGCCGAGATCATGCCACTGCACTCCAGCCTGGGCAAGAGAGTTAGACTCCATCTCAAAAAAAAAAAAAAAAAAAAAAGATCCTCCCAAGTAGCTGGGACTACAGGCGTGCACCACTATACCCAGCTAATTTTTAATTTTTTTTGTAGTGACAGTCTCATTTTGTTGCCCAGCCTGGTCCCAAACTTCTGGGCTTAAGCAGTCTTCCTGCCTCCGCCTCCCAAAGTGTTAGGATTACAGGAATGAGCCAGTGCACCAGGCCAAAAGTAATTTCCTTTTGTCTTTTATTTAACTAATTTTGTAGTGACGGGGTCTAACTAAGTTATCCAAGCTGAACCTGAATTCCTAGCCTCAAGAGACCCTCTTGAATCAGCCTCCCGAATAGTTGGGATTACAGGTGTGAGACACTGTACCTGGCTCTTTTTTTTTTTTTTTTTTTTTGGAGATAGAGTCTTGCTCTTGTCATCCAGGCTGGAGTGCAGTGGTACAATCTTGGCTCACTGCAACCTCCGCTTCCTGGGTTCAAGCAATTCTCCTGCCTCAGCCTCCCGAGTAGCTGGGATTACAGGCACCCACCATGATGCCTGGCTAATTTTTGTATTTTTAGTAGAGATGGGGTTTCACCACATTGGCCAGGCTGATCTTGAACTCCTGGCTTCCGGTGATTGGCCTGCCTTGGCCTCCCAAAAGTGCTGGGATTACAGGAGTGAGCCACCATTCCCAGCCCCTGGCTTTTTAAAAATAATTTTTAAAAAATAATTTATTTTTGTCTATTAATTTTTATGATAAGGATTTTAGATAATGACAGCCAAGCACTGTTTTTAGTGACTGAACCTTTCAAACAAAATCAAATAAAGAGAGCATTTAGCCTAGCACTCTGGCTGAACCGATGACCTGCTGCCCTTGGCTACCCTCTTGACTACAGTGGGGATCCCTAGCTAAACAAATCTAAGCTTGGAATCAAGCTCTGGAATTACGCCCTGACTGCCGTTCACAAGCTGTGTAACCTTCAGCACGTTCATACCCTCCCTGGGCCTCGGTTTTCTCATCCAGAGGATGGAAGAGTTAGGCCTACACAGTGGTTTTAAACTGTGCTCTATAAAGTCCTAAGAGTTCTAGAGGGATACCCCAGTGGATTTGAGTGAGGAGTGGGTGGCGGGGAAAGAAATAGTAAATGGAGCTGGGCACAGTTGGCTCAAGCCTGTTAATCCCAGCACTTTGGGAGGCTGAGGCAGGTGGATCACTTGAGGCCAGAAGTTCAAGACCAACCTGGCCAACACGGTGAAACCCTGACTCTACTAAAAATACAAAAATTATCTGGGCATGGTGGCATGTGCCTGTAATCCCAGCTACTTGGGAGGCTGAGGCAGGAGAATCACTTGAACCTGGAGGTAGAGGTTGCAGTGAGCCAAGATTGGGCCACTGCACTCCAGCCTGGTGACAGCAAGACTCTGTCTCAAAAACAAAAAAAAAGGCTTTTCAAAGAAAGTAGTGGTACACATTGCAGGAGTGAGAGAGAGTGTATGTGGGCATGATACTGGGGTGGACCTGGAGGGGAATAGGATCAAGAAAGGCTTTACTTTTTTTTTTTTTTTGAGACAGAGTCTCACTCTTTCGCCCAGGCTGGAATGCAGTGAGTGGCGCTATCTCAGCTCACTGCAAGCTCCACCTCCTGGTTCACGCCATTCTCCTGCCTCAGCGTCCCGAGTAGCTGGGACTACAGGTGCCCGCCACCACGCCCGGCTAATTTTTTGTATTTTTAGTAGAGGCGGGTTTCACCATGTTAGCCAGGATGGTCTCAATCTCCTGACCTTGTGATCCGCCCACCTTGGCTTCCCAAAGTGCTGGGATTACAGGCGTGAGCCACTGTGCCTGGCCAAGAAAGGCTTTTCAAAGTATGTGATGGTACGCATTGCAGGAGTGTGTGTGTGTGTGTGTGTGTGTGTGTGTGTGTTTGTGTGTGCAGAGAGAGGGGTGTGTGTGTGTGTAGAGAGAGAGGGGTATGTGTGTGTGTAGAGAGAGAGGAGTGTGTGTGTGTAGAGAGAGAGGGGTGTGTGTGTGTGTGTGTGTCTGTGTAGAGATCTGGGAGGCAAGGGTGCCTGGAGGAGAGAGGGAATGGGATCCAGGCACACAGAAGGGCTTGGTCTTGGGGGACGGATGCCATGAAGTATACGGCAGGGATTTCAGGAGGGTGCGTGAGTGGCTTCAGCAGGAGAGCGAAGATAAGAAACAAGTATACAGGAGAAAAGCAAATGAAATTACTAGGGACACACAAGAGTGCCAGGAAATGGGTGCCTATTAGAGGTTTGGGGTCAGGTTAGAATTCCAAGGGAAGCCTTGGTGAGTGTCCTCCAGCAATGCACAACCTTTCAGATACAGCCCCTAGGGGAGGCAGAGGGTGGAGATGAGCGAGTTAGCATTGCTGGGGGCAGATGGAAGAGAACTGAGGGTATTTATAAGGCAGTGGTTTTGATACACAATGGACTTTGAGCAGCTGAGGGTTGGGAAATGCTTTCAGGCCTCACATCTGTCTCCAGGATTATTTGTTTTATTATTGTTTTAAATGACATTGTGTGTGCTCCGTAAAACATGGTGGAGTTAGTGGTCAGTTTTCCAGAAAAGGAAGAGGCATCTCCATCCTTAGGGGCTCAAAGTACCCCCTACTTTATTGCTGCATAACTCAGATTCCTGAGGGTTTATTTTATTTATTCATTCATTATTTATTTATTTTTTGTGATGGAGTCTCACTCCATCACCCAGGCTGGAGTGCAGTGACGTGATCTTGGCTCACTGCAACCTCCGCCTCTTGGGTTCAAGTGATTCTTCTGCCTCAGCTCCTGAGCAGCTGGGATTGCAGGTGTGCCCCACCACACCTGGCTAATTTTTGTATTTTTAGTAGAGATGGAGTTTCACCATATTGGCCACCATGGTCTTGAACCCCTGGCCTCAAGTGATCCACCCACCTCAGCCTCCCAAAGTATTGGGATTACAGGTGTGAGACACTGTGCCTGGCCCCTCTTAGGGTTTATATTAGGAACAATGTCCTCAACTATTGCAGCGATATATTGTATGCCTAATGTTAGTGCCAGAACATAGTAGACCATCAATAAACATGTGGTGAACTAAACCATCTCAGTGTTAGGCAAACCTTAGAAGCTGGTGATAGCCCATGTGGAAGTCTTCAGAAAGCAAGCTTCCTTAGATTTCCAGTTTGAATCCTACATGATTCTTGGAAAGTTAACAGTAGAGAGTGTTTAATGGTACAAAGTTTCAGCTGAGGAAGATGAAAAAGTTTTAGAGATGGATGGTGGCAGTGGAGCATAATGATGTGAATGTAGTTAATGCCACTGAACTCTACACTTGAAAATGATAAAAATGGCACTCCAGCCTGGGCGACAGAGCGAGACTCTGTCTTAAAAAAAAAAGAAAAAAGAAAATCAGGTGTAGAATAGTGTAGTATATTCCTTTTAAGAAAATGAATGGTAATATACTTATGTACATACAGAAATACCTGTACATGCACATCATCTCTAGAAGTATAACATGGAGGGCCTAGAAGCCCAGGTGACAGGGAGACCTATTGCTCACTGCATATTCTTTTTTTTTTCCTTCCCTTCCCCTCTTCCCTTCCCTTCTCCTCTTCCCTTTCCTTTCCCCTCTTCCCTTCCCCCCCGCCCTTTTTTTTTTGAGACAGAGGTCTCACTCTATTGCCCAGGCTGGAGTGCAGTGGCACAATCACAGCTCACTATAGCCTCAACCTCCTGGGCTCAAGCAATCCTCCCCTCTAAGCCTCCCAGGTAGCTGGGACTGTAGTCATGAGCCACCACGCCCCATCCTGTACTTTCATATTCGTGACCATTAGTATTATTACTTTCTCAAATAGAAGAAGAACCTTAAAATGCGAGTTGTGGCTCCTAAGCTTAAATTGTTACTATTGAGTACATTCCTTAAAAATTATCCTTGTTGGGCCGGGCGTGGTGGCTCACGCTTGTAATTCTAGCACTTTGGGAGGCCGAGGCAGGTGGATCACGAGGTCAGGAGATCGAGACCATGGGGAAACCCCGTCTCTACTAAAAATACAAAAAATTAGCCAGGTGTGGTGGTGGGCGTCTGTAGTCCCAGCTACTCAGAGAGGCTGAGGCAGGAGAATGGCATTAACCCGGGAGGTGGAGCTTGCAGTGAGCCGAGATCATGCCAGTGCACTCTAGCCTGGGCGACAGAGTGAGACTACGTCTTAAAAAACAAAAACAAAAACAAAAAAGCAAACAAAAATTATCCTTGTTGCACCTGGTGGCACACACCTAGAGCCCCAGCTGCTCAGGAGGCCAAGGCAGGAAGATCACTTGATCCCAGGAGTTCAAGACCAGCCTGGGCAACATAGCAAGACCCTGTCTCAAAAAAGAAAAACAGTTTGTCCTTGTGTTAAGAACCTAATTCTATATAAGCATTGGTCACCTGAGTTTCCGAATTATGTCTGTTTAATTTATTTTTTGGAGACAGAGTCCTGCTCTGTCACCCAGGTTGGAGTGCAGTGGTGCGATCTCAGCTCACTGCAACCTCCACCTCCTGGGTTCAAGTGATTCTCGTGCCCAGCCTCGCAAGCAGCTGAGACTACAGACATCCACCACCACACCTGGTTAATTTTTGTATTTTAGTAGAGATGGGGTTTCACCATGTTGGCCAGGCTGGTCTTGGACTCCTGACCTCAAGTGATCCGCCTTCCTTGGCCTCCCAAAGTGTTGGGATTACATGTGTGAGCCACTGCGCCTGGCCAAACTTCGTAGTTTTTATCATCTATCTTGATGATGCCTGACGCCCTTTTTCTTTCTTTTCTATGTGCAGCATAGTAAGAGTGCCACATACTCCGTGGGAATGCAGAAAACGTACTCCATGACCTGCTTAGCCATTGATGATGACGACAATACTGATAAAACCCAGAAAATCTCCAAGAAGCTTTCCTTCCTGAGTTGGGGCACCAAAAAGAACAGACAGAAGTCAGCCAGCACCTTGTGCCTCCCATCGGTCGGGGCTGCACGGCCTCAGGTCAAGAAGAAGCTGCCCTCCCCTTTCAGCCTTCTCAACTCAGACAGTTCTTCATACTAATGTGAGGAAACAAATACTTTCAGGCCCCAAACATTTCCGGTGCTGACTCGGCCTTAAACATTTGTGCCATAATGGAAAATATCTATCTATTTTCAAATCCTGTTTTTCTCATAGTGTAAACTCACATTTGATGTGTTTTTATGAAGGAAAGTAACCAAGAAACCTCTAGGAATTAGTGAAAAAAGAACTTTTTTGAGGCGTGTTACTATACTGCTGTAAGTTATTTATTATATAAAGTATTGTAAATAGAATAGTTTTGAAGATATGAAATATGGCTATTTTTAATGGTGACAGTTATGACTTTTAGTCACTATTAAATTGGGGTTACCTATAATAATACAATTTGTAGTTGTTTCCAGGTTTGGCTAATAATCATTCCTTAACCTAGAATTCAGATTATCCTGGAATTAAGGCAGGTCAGAGGACTATAATGATAGAACTAAATTAGTGTCACTAAAAACTGTCCCAAAGTGCTGCTTCCTAATAGGAATTCATTAACCTAAAACAAGATGTTACTATTATATTGATATACTATGAATGCTATTTCTAGAAAAAGTCTAGTGCCAAATTTGTCTTATTAAATAAAAACAATGTAGGAGCAGCTTTTCTTCTAGTTTGATGTCATTTAAGAATTGCTAACACAGTGGCAGTGTTAGATGAAGATGCTGTCTACAAGGTAGATAATATACTGTTTGATACTCAAAACATTTTTCATTTTGTTTAAAGTAGAAGTTACATAATTCTATATTTTAAGTCTTGGGTAAAAAAGTAGTTTTACATTTTATAAAGTAAAGATGTAAATGATTCAGGTTTAAAGCTCTATTTGACTTTTTTGTTGTTGTTTGAGATAGAGTCTTGCTAGTGTCAATAGCAAAAGCCTCTAGCTATCTGCCTTTCAGGTACATGGTGGGGCATACTTAACTGTTCTCTCTGATGTTGGGCATAGCATGGACCTACTTGGTTCAATATCTGACACTATCTGCATTTATTAACACTATCTGTGTTGATTTGTGCTATTTCCTGTGTGTGATTTGCACATCTGCCATTGCTTTTTGTCTCTAGTTACTGCTTTCTTTTCCTGTTTGTCTTGTTCTTGTAGAACCCTTTCTGACTCTCTCAAGAGGGACCTTTTCAACCCCAACTCCCACTGGTCTAATCCTAACCAGCACCAGCTGGTTGGGAAGTAGAGCAGGAACTCTGGCTGCCCTAATCTACATGGTGCTCTCTGCTCCTGGGCAGGGATGTGGGTGTTTTTATATACTATTCTCTTGAGTATGAAATGCCTGAACAAAGCAGTGATGGCAAGCCTGAAGTCACACACTGGGGCTCATAGTAACTTGCTTCTGCTAGCAACGTGAGCATTAGAAACATTTCCTGGCCAAGTAGCCTTGAATCAGCTAGGAGTTGGGGTGCAATGAGTCTGGGTTCACTTTGCTCAGGGTGACAAGGCTTTAGAGTATTGGTTAATTGTCAAACTCTTTTGTTTAAGAGACAAGGTAAACACACATACATACATACATAGAGAAGCTTTCTAGGGTTACTTAGGCTTTATGTGATTACTAGCAGAAATGTTTGTATTTGCAAGCAAAGCTTATAAATCACCTCTTAGATATCTTTGCAAAATGAAGCTAAAACATGGTTTAGAGAATCAAAAATACAAGATATTTACAATGATTTATAATTGAATCAGAAATGCATTTGGTATTTTTTAAAAGGAATAATTGGCTAAGATTTAAATTAATTTGCTTTCCTTAAAAACCCAGAGCCTAAACAATAGAAAGAAATAGGAACAGTTACACTGGGTGTGTGAGGGGTGGAGGGGGGGACCCAACTGGGACTGAAATTTCTTGGAGAAAATCTACAAAATCAGCCAAGCACACATGGATTGTGTGACTTCATTTAGTTGGAGGAGAACTGAGCAACCCTCTGATCTCAGATGTCTTTCCCCAGGAGAAATAATCTCTCTTGTCTTGGAATGGCTGTAGCATTGAAAGTCTGTTCCACCCTTGGCACTTACCTTAATCTATGCTGTAATATTATCTCTTTTAGAAATGTTTTTATCTCTTCATTATAACAATTATCTTTTTATGTGCCTGACTTACCTAGGATGCTCATTCATTCCAGGTAGACTGGAACAGTTCTGATTTGCACCCGTTGCCATGGTTTAATTAATAGTGCCCCCTTTCACTCTCAGAAGTGTCCTGGTTTGGATGATAAATTATAAGGTTCCCATAGTCGTATCCCAACTAAACGGAAAGTTCCTGTGTTAGTCAAGATCCCAGCAAGAAACAGAATATTCTGTGGGGATTTTTGAATAGATAAAAGTCCCTTTAATAAAGGGACTATTTACAGAAGTGTGGGCAGAGTTAAGAGCATCAAAAAAGGATGTTGAGGCACCAGGCCTGAAAAGGTAAAGGGAAGAAATGATGCCATTGGAGCTTACCTGGGGGGCACAGCTTTTGAAGAGGGGCTGCCCTAGAGAAGCCATAGTCCTGAAAGGGCTCAAACACTACAGAATGGGCCAAGCAAGGGAAGACATTCCCTACCACTGTCCTCCCACCCATCTATTACCTATCTGTGCCTTCTATTGGTTGAACTCAAATGCAAGCCAGAAGGCAAAGGAGCCCTGGTGATAAAGTTGGAAGGTGTTCGTTCCCTTGGGAAGAAGAGCAGGGAAAGGCAGAGAATGAATTGAGGGGGATCAGGGTATCTTGGGTCCTAGGGAAGTGGCAAACAGAAAATAAAGCTTCCTAAGGGGAGTCTCTTTGTCTTCAAGTGAATTAAAAACACATGTGTGCACACACGTGCAAAACACTACAGGAAAGGCCATGATTGGCAAGACTTGGCAGCTATTTAAGGGAGATATTCTCTACAATGGGGAACAAGAAATAAACTTAAGGAAGTTAAATTGCAGACTGAAGGTAAATAGCAGACTACAACAATATTAAGCAGTATAGGGTGATTGCCAGATCAATGGTGTAGGCCCTAGATGTTAAAGGAATTTGAAGGATGAAAGATCACAATGGGCTGGAGCAATCTGAAAAAATAATTTATGGAAGAGGAGAGGTTTTCAGCAGCATTGAAGTTAGAGCCAACTTATATGGGCAAGAAGGAGAGGTTGGTCTTCTTTGGGGCAATGGCATCAACAAGAGCACAGGTGTTAGCCTGAAACACATCTTCCCATGGGTGGAGGGCTGGTGTTGTTTCTGAGATTTTCTAAAATCTTACAAACATTCCAGGCAAATACCTATGGAAGGGGCTAAAGGGCATTAAATGGGCTGTAAGAGGTATAGGTTGTGGGTGGCCATTGATTCATTCCTTCAATAAACATTTATTGAATGCTTGGTATTGGTCAAGCCACTGTTCTGAGAGCTGCTGATGCCAAGTAAAATAAGACATGGTTCTTTCCCTTGAAGAAAGGGAATGGAAAAGGTAACCAAGGGAGAAAATAATTATTTTGTCTTGTGTCCAGATGAGGTTTTTCACATTCTCGGCTGGTCTTTTCACTCACTGCTTAAACTCTTTGGAGAGCCTTTACTCCCTTCAGGGGAAAGGATCGAGGCCCTTCCAATGTGGCCTTTTCTTGAGTCTCCAGCCCCATCTCTTACCACTCCTCTCAACACAAAGGTATGCACAGACGATATGCAAGCACACAGGAGATCATCTAAATGAGACTCGAGCAGAGAGTGATTAAGGAAGACTTCCTGGAGGAGGTAATGCAATCTGAATTCTGAAGTGTGAGCAGGGGCTTTGTAACGGTGTTTCCATTTATTTGTGTCTATCCTGATGCATTCTAAAAAGGAAGTAAGATGGTTGGCTTAAGAAATACACAGAGCAGGATAAAAAGAAAATTAGGTAAAACATAGGGTGAGCTTATTTGCCTTTTATGTACATTGCTGCATTTTATTTCAGAAAAGCTTTATAAAGTTGCAGTTTTATTTTCATTTTCCAGATGAGGAAGCCAAGACCCAGTGGTTGAAGTACCTTGGCTGCTGTTTCATAATTATAAGAGTTTATCTGTATAATAAATTCCTAAAAAGTGAAACGCTAAGTCAAAGAGTGTTTGCATTTGGAATTTTGAGAAATAATGTCAAAATATATTCCATACAGGTAATACAAATATACATACGCATAGAATTACCTGTTTCCCACACCTTTTATTAATCAGATCGGTGAAAAACATTATCTCAGTGTTGCTTTAATTTGCATTTATCTTATCTTATGAAATGGTAGGCACTTTTCCATAAGCTTAAAATTACTGATTTTCCTTTATTGGGTATTACTCTCCTCTGTTCAAGTTTCTATTTGATTGCCAGTCTTTTCTTATTTATATGATTGATTTTTAAATTGGGATATTAGCTGTGTGGGAACGCATTAACTCAGCAAGCCTGAATTGCCAAAGCCTTCAGCATCCCCCAAAAGGGCTTATTTTCATGAATAAGCCTTGGCCAGCTTGTGGTAACTGAGCTCTTGAAATATCTGAACTGGCAAATGTGTTCTGTATGCTCAGATCTTGAACCATGTTGTACTAGTCTGTTTAGATAGTTTGCGCAAACAGTGTGACTGAAGGTGAACACCTGCTTTCCTTTGAAGGCTCTGGAACTTCAGTAATTGTGGTCAGTCACACAGGTCCTATGCCTGAGAGATAAGCCCCCAATAAAAGCCCCAGAGTCCTCGGCTCAGGTGTCCAGGTAGACAACACTGGCCACCTGACAGTATGTCAGAAGAGACAGAGCAAGCATCCAAACCAGACTCAAATATGGCAGGGATGTTGGAATTATCAGACTGGGAATTGAAAACAACTATGATTAATATGCTAAGAGTGCTAATGAAAAATGTGGATAACAAGGAAGAACAGATCAGAAATATAAGTGGTGAGATGGAAACTCTAAGAAAGAATCGAAGTGTTCCAAATGAAAAATAAAGTGTCAGAAATGAAGAATGCTTTTGATGGGCTCACCCAGTAGACTGGCATGAGCTTGAAAATATATCAACAGAGCAGGCCGGGGTGGCTCACGCCTGTAATCCCAGCACTTTTGGAACCAAGGTGGGCAGATCACTTGAGGTCAGGAGTTCGAGACTACCCTGGCCAACATGGCGAAACCTCGTCTCTACTAAAAATACAAAAATTAGCTGGGCGTGGTGGTGTACGCTTGTAATCCCAGTTACTTGGGAGGCTGAGGCTGCAGTGAGCTGAGATTGCACCATTGCATTCCAGCCTGGGCAACAGAGCAAGATTCCGTCTCAAAAAACAAAAAAACAAACAAACAAAAAGACATTGCAAACAGGAAACAATAATAAAAACGGCAAAACCAAAAACTGATTCGCTGAAGAGATTAATAACATTAATAAATCTCTAGACATACTAACCACAAAAAAAAAAGAGAGTATACATACATTACTAAAATCAGAAAATAAAGAGGGGTCATCACTACTGATCCCACAGACATTAAAAGGATAATAAAGAAGCTCAGCATGGTGGCTCATGCCTGTAATCCCAGCACTTTGGGAGGCCAAGGCAGGTGGATTGCTTGAGGTCAAGAGTTCGGGACCAGCCTGGCCAACATGGTGAAACCCTGTCTCTACTAAAAATACAAAAAATTAGCTGGGCATGGTGGTGGGCACCTGTAATCCCAGCTACTCGGGAGGCTGAGGCAGGAGAATCACTTGAATCTGGGAAGTGGGGGTTGCAATGAGTCGAGACTGCACCACTGCACTCCAAGCCTGGGCGACAAAGTGACACTCAGTCTTAAAAAAAAAAAAGAAAAGAAAAAAAAGTGTGAAGTTATTGCTATACCACACAGCAATCCCCAACCATTTTGGCACCAGGGACTGGTTTTGTGGAAGACAATTTTTCCATGGACTGTTGGGTGGGGGTTGGTTTCAGGATGAAACTGTTCCACCTCAGATCATTAGGCATTAGATTGTCATAAGGAGCATGCAACCTAGATCCCTCAAATGTGCAGTTCACAATGGGGTTTGCTCTCCTATGAGAATCTAATGCCACCGCTGATCTGACAGGAGGTGGAGCTCAGGCAGTCATCCTCACTCACCCCACTGCACCTCCTGCCATGCAGCCCGGTTCCTAGCAGGCACATATTGGTACTCGTCCACCATGTGGGGGTTGGGGACCTCTGCCATAACAAACACATCCAAGATGCCACATAGCAAGAGAAAAGGATAACCAATCCCACCTTGTGTAAGTGGGTGGGGGCTGTGGACAGAGAGGGGATAGTGAAGCAGACGAGACTGCACAGCCTTACTGATTCCCTCAACAAACATGCACTGTCCACTGTGCTCTAGGTGTCCGGGAACAAATCAGACACAGAGCCCTATGCCTGTAAAATGTGCATTTTAAAGGGGGAGACAAGAAAGGAACTATAAAGAATTGAAATACATAGCATGTGTGGAGACAGTGCCTGAGTTTAATATTAAAACGTGAGTTTCCTCAGGCAGGAGAAAGGGAAAGAACTATGTAGGCACAAGATGTGTCACAGCAAAGCTAGGGAATGTGGTCCCACTGTGTTCAGGGAACCCACAGCTGTTTCCATACGCTTGCCATCCTTGGTTTGACCTCTAGGGGGCTACAGACTCAGCAGCTAAGGTCAGCCATGTGGGCTCTGCTTGCTTATGTGACCCACCCCCAGTAAAAATGCTGGTCACCAAGGCTCAGCCGAGTGGCCCTGGGGGGAGTGGAGGGTAATACTTTACACATGTTGTCATATACTGTTACTGAGAGAATTAACTGCATCCCCAGGTGACTCCACTGGGAAGGAACATTTGGACATGCGTGCCTAGCTTCTCCTAGACTTTGCTCTAAGCACCTTTTCCCTTTGGTGATTTTAATCTGTATCCTTTCACTGTAATAAACTATTAACAGTGAGGATAACAGCTTTTTTTTTTTTTAAGTTCTGTGAATCCTTTGAGCAAATCATTATGCCAAAAGGTGGTCTTGGGGAATCCCCCAAACAATATGAAAGTATACCAGGCATCTAGTAAGCATCTACAGACAGTCACTGCCAAGTGCTGAGAAACCATTTGAAAGTTTTGAGATACCCAAACAATGCTACTATTTGTATCAATCTCTGATCTCTCTTTCCTTAGTAGGACTGAGGTGAAAAAATGATTAAAAACAAGCTCTTTCTTTCATCACAAACTGAGGCATAACTGGTTTGATGGCAATATTTAAGTAAATTTCCAAGAGATCCTGTTAGCCAGTAGATAATACTAAAATAGAATGTTTAAACAGTAACTGAAACAAATTGACGATAATCAGATAGGAAACAGTAAAATACACAATGGAGATCTCATAATTGAAGGCATACCTTTATTTCCTTTATACTGGGAAGTGGTGCATTTAGAAATTCCTCCGTTAATCTCTTCCAACTAGCAGCTTTGCTAAGATCAGAATGAATGACAAATTTTTCATAAATTCTAAAATATAAAAAAAAGATTATAAAGCTATCTTAAAAAGATCTATAAGAAAATACATATATTTCTGGATGTGTATATATACACACTGACTTACCCTTTGATTGTTTTTTCTATTTTGTGGCTGTTGACATCCAAGAAACGATGAAATCTATTAAAGACAAAATGCAATTCTTACGCCAACTCTGTCACACAGGTATGTGAACTCATCTCATGGCCCTCCACATCCCCCATATGCTCTGTACTCAGCTACACATTTCCAGAATGGAGTGTACCTTGTCCTCCGTTACCTCCACCATCAGGCAGGCAAATAATCACCGTGTCCGAGACTGTGCAAGCATCCTTTCTCCAGCACACAGGTGCTTCCTGACCCTCCCAACCTTGTCTTCTGGCTCCTCTGTCTTCCCATAAGCCCCTGTATCTAAGTCCAGCTGAACACATTCTACATCAGGTGGTCCCAACCTTTTTATGCCATAGTGAGGCCCGGTGAAGCCTAAGGACTCCTTCTCTGAATAACATTTTTAAAGCCAAAAAATAAATACAAAGGAATCCCATTATACTGAGATACAGTTGTCAAATATTTAAAGAACTTTAAGATATGGCAAGAAATGTTATTTATGAAAGTATTAAATAACAAGATTTAGCAATAGGTCCAATTAACTACCATTAAAGTAACAGTAAACATCCCACTCCCATCTCCTTCTATTATGAATGAAGGCAGCACACCATAGCAGTATTAGCCTACCTATGACCTCACCTCAGAGGCCCCACCTCAGAGGGCCTCCCAGCACAAGAACACACTCTCTGCTCTTGCAACTGGCTGAGCCTATTCTGGACACTTTGTCTCACGATGCTCAGCGCAACCACGGGCAGGTTGTTATGTCCATCTTAGAATGACAAGACCAATACCTGGCAAAAGTGGTAGCCCACTGAGCTCAGGTCATCTGCTCCCAACCACTGCCCCCACAGGCAAGTGGACAGCTGTCTCGGGATCCCTCACCCTGGCTCACCCCCTTCTAAACTCATGAGGGTCCAGAGTAACTGAAGATAGAAATCGCTATATGAGTGTGGGTGTGTGTGTGTAAATGTGTATATATGTATGTGTATAAATATGTGCATGTATATATGTGGGCATGTGTAAGTGCATATATATGTATGTGTAAATATGTGCATGTATATAGGTGCATGTGTATGTAAATATGTGTATGTATACAAATACTGTACATATAATTATAGGTATATGTGTGTACGGGTATGTGTGCACACATGTATGTGTGTATGTATGTGTGTGTATGTGTGTATGCATATATACATGTATAAATGTGTGTGGATGCATATAGCCATGTGTGCATGCATGTACACATGTATAACTGTGTGGGTATGTATGCATGCATGTATAAAGTGTGTGTTTATGTGTGTGCATAGCTATGTACATGTGTGTGCTGGTCCTCTGGAGATGGCCAAATGGCTCCTGCAGGCACAGCGGCATGTTTGTGGCCAAGAGGAGCCCCACCTCAACGTGTTTTCTGATCCTGGCAACACCTCCCACACCCATCTTGACTGGCTCCAGAGCCTGGCCGGCTCTGCCCTGACACAGGGCCCAAATGTTGAGACCTCAATACATCACATTTCATGAAGACAGTTCTATGTTGCTGCCATAGAGATACCCCTCTCCCAAAATTACATAAGGATTTCTTCACATGTGCTTTTTCTAGTACTCTTACATTATTGTTACTTACACTTAAGTCCAAGATTTATCTTGGCAAAAAACTGAATGCAACTTTTTGTTACTGTATTAGCCCGTTCTCATGCTGCTATAAAAAACTGCCTGAGACACTGGGTAATTTATAAAGAAAAGAGGTTTAATTGACTCACAGTTCCACATGGCTGGGAAGGCCTCAAAAAATTTACAATCATGGCAGAAGGAGAAGCAAACATGTCCTTCTTCACATGGTGGCAGGAGAGAGAAGAATGAGAGCAGAGCAAAGGGGGAAGCCCCTCATAAAACCATCAGATCTTGTGAGAACTCATTTACTATCACCAGAATAGCATGGGGGAAACACGCCCGTGATTCAATTATCTCCACCTGTTCCCACCCTTGACATGTGGGGATTATTACAATTCAAGGTGAGATTTGGGTGGGGACACAGAGCCAAACCCTATCAGTTCCCCTCCAAATGCGTGTCCACTTTCGTAACATGGGTGAGCCACACTTTTGCAGTTGTCTAAGAGGTTGGGTTTGCTGAGTTTGTCATACACCTATATCTGGGACTTTCCTGTTATTCCTGTGTTGGTGTGGCATTATATAAAATGTGGCCAGTTACAGGACAAAGTTCCCTCATTCCTTCTCGTCTTTCGTGTTTCTCTTCACATATTTGTTTTTTCACATATCTGATCTCACACTTGCATTTTTCCCCAAAACTTTTATCTGCAAAAGAAGCCTCGTCAGGTTGTAAAGCAATTGCACTGAAACTTCTGCCAGGTTTGCTTTCATTTCAATGCTGTTTCCCCTGAGAACCGCTCATTGCAGAAGTTCGAGGGCTTTGGGCAGAGTTGGCCTTTCACGTAGGTCCTGAACATCCATGGAAGTGTGCTCCTAGATGGTTTGTTTGGGGTGGTATCCTCAATGGGTGTCTTCCTTACATTTTCCAAGGTTTAGGAAAGCTATGTGTGGAATGCTGTGGGGCCTGGCCCCTCCCAGGCCACATCACAGTGGTCTGGTGCTCCAGCCTCCTCAAGTGAGTGGGTATGGCCAGCGGGGAGCCAAGCCCACCTGAGCAGGGAAGGCCGGCTCCCTCACCCGCAGCCTCCTCGAGGGCCACCTCCCCTCAGGGACATCTCCCCAGCCTATGTCCCCCACCTCTAGGTGCCTGGCCATCCTCATGGTGCAGCAGGACAGAAGAAGCTGGGAACCCCAGCTGACCCCTGCTTCAGATGCAGAGCATGGATTGCTCATCTCCGGAGGAGACAGCAAGTGGTCCTCAAGGACCTGCCAGGAGCCCTGGGATTCCAGAACTCAACCGGGATCTGACTGGGGGAGCAGAAAAGGCCAGAGAGAAAGGAGAGACACAAGAGGGCAGAGACCCAGAGCAGTGTCTGTTCCTAGGACACTGTCCCCTGGTCCCCTGCACTCCAGGGGCCCCTGGAGCCTTGTGGCCCTGGGCTCTGGCCACCTTGCTGTACAAGTGCCTACAATGCTGACTGGGGGCTGGCCAGTTCAGTCTGGGTAACCAGAGGGAGAGCCTCGCTCCACAGCGCACCATGGGACCTGCCTGTGTGCTTCCCATGTAGAAACAGCGTTTTCATACACAGAGAAGTCTGACATGAAACAGTCCACTTGGCCATGATTTCTCAAGAATTCCCACTGACAGGAGCCTCTCTTCTTGAGCACTGGCATTCATGACAAAATTCTACCACTGGCTGGATGGGAGATGTTCCTATTGCTTGTGCAACTTTAAGTTTTCCCCAAGAAAATTTGTCCACAGGAGGAACAAGACGGGCTGTCTGGGACTCACTGGCCGGAAGCCAAACTCAACACCTGTCAAGATGTAGGACCCTGCACTGGGAAAACGGTTGCCCTCCCTGCTCAGGGACATCCGCACAGCACACTGCATTCCTGTCCTTTGGGGTGACATGGGGGCACGCTGCTTTACTTCTTTCCACTGCTCTTTGAAAACTGAGTCGTTAGGAAAGCATCAGCAGTGGATATGTGTGTGTGGAGGATGGCAGTGTGGCTCCCAGGTGACACCTGCATCACTGCTGAGCTCCACACCCTCCAGGGCTGTCCCTGTGACACCCCAGTGGGGCTCATCACGCGCTCCTATCCCTGCCCCTGCAAGTCCCTGCCAGGGTGAGCTCAACAGGGCTCCACACTATATGAATATTCAGGTGCTAGACCCTTAGTGAGTACCACGATGCTGAGTGTCTCTCTCGGAGCCAGGCAATGAGGACAGGGACATAGGCCAGTGGGGTGGCCCCTGCCCCAGCTGCCTGCCCCCTGCCTCTGGTGCATGCGTGACCTTGGGCCATTGGTGCACCCTCTCAGGCCCCCCTCCTAGTTCAGCAGAGGCAGTGGCTGCATTTCTAGAAAGGAAGGGCCCATAGGAAAGCATGCTTTATGTTTGTATGGCTTTTCTGAACACGCTTCTTCCATTGCAAAGTTGCAATGATTGATAGCATAAAATAGAACACATGTTTCAGAAAGGATTCTGGCACAAAAAGTCTGATTCCTAAGAGCTTCAAATAGGAAATGCATTTAGACTTTACATTTTATGAATACATTGAAGAAATCACCTTTTTGAAACTATCCAATTCTCCAGTGCTTGTAGGTGATGGTCTCATTATTTTTGATCCACAAGAACACCTGGCAACCTACAGGAGCTAGAATCCAATGCTCATGGAAATCAACTCTATGAAACTCCAAGACATTGCCCTGTGATGTTGCCATGGCCCTCAACATAATAGCAGCTCTCTACGGGGCCTGCACTGTGAGAAGCCTCCATGCCCTTGTCAGGGTATCTGTGCCCCTGAGATGTCCTGGAGACCAGTGAATCCCTTGGCCTGCCCAGCCACTGTCACTGCTGCATCAGCTCTGTAACAGACAGGGCCCCACAGACAAGGCTCTTACACTCCCAGAATGCCTGCTCCCCACCAAGAAATGGCCCTACTACACATACTCCAAAAACATTGGCCCAAAAATACATATAAGCTACTCTTGCATTCAAATATTTATCGAGCACTCGCTTGGCCAGGGGCAGGCATGAACAAGACACACTCCCTGCTCTCAGACAGCAAAGCCTCCTGGGCACAAGCCCTCTGAGAGTAAGACAGGTAAGCAGCCGCTGCTGCAGGGGAACAGGTGGGAACAATGTCATCACCAAGACAGGGGTGGGATTTGTACTCAGAAAACTCAGGACTAAAGCAGGAGGGGAAAGTAAACTGTCCAACAAGACTGATCCCTTCCCAGATCAACCAAACTAAGCCACCAGGCTGGACCCTGTGACTACTGGATCGTAAATAGCCTCACACACTGGGAGGCAGCCTGCCTGGTCCTGGCACAGCGGGGAGTGACATGCGAGGACCCACCCAGAGCTGGGTACCTGCAGCAGGTCACCCTGGCCCACTAACTGCCCTGGTATCCTGAAGGGCTGGTAGACATTCTCTCATAGCCTTATAAGGGCCTGGGAACTGACCCTCAAAGCTTGAGGGTGCCCCCCAATAATGAAATGAGAGACATTGGGGAAATGCTGTCCACATGCATAGCCACTTGGATGCTGAAGGCAAAACTGCAGCAGGAGGGTTGATAAGGGGTGGCTCTGGGTGCTGGTCCACTGCCCACAGGGAAGGACGAAGGCCAGGAGCTGGGCCTGGCTGCTGCCACCCTTGCCTCTACCGCCTCTTCCGTCTGCAATGTCCTCTGGGAATTGGCCTTCCTCTGTGGTGGGGCCTTTGTCCGCTTTTTTCTGAGCACTCCCTCTTTCATCTGCCTCTAGCAGGGAAGGCTCCCTCTGCAGCTTCAGGAATCACGCAGGAGGTACTGGCCCAGGGCACGCTGGCCACCTGGCTCAGGCCCCACCACCCACCACCGTGCCCAGCTCCTGCCACCCTGTGCCCCTCCACTGCTCGTTTTCTGGACTCCCTGTCACCTCCTCATCCCCCTGAGGTGGCAAACCCAGACACATCTCAGAGAGATGGGGTGGTGCCCTGCTGGGAAGATGTTGTCGACTTCTCTATTTCTTAGAGACCAGTGTTAGTGACTTTATGTATGTTGCTCTTTTGTATAAATAGTAATCCAGGTGACCAAAACACTTAACAGAAAATTGTCACTATTTCAGCCCCCAAAATAGCTATGAACAGCTCCTCCCTTGCAGGCAAGTGGGACTAGAAGAGGTAATAAACGTAGCATCCCAGAGCCCAGTCCAGGGGGCAGGTGTGCAGGGGAGAGTCTGCGCTGGGGTGCAAGCCTGTGGTCCAGGGCCTGGGTCCTCTCCCTGCTCCCAGAAGTCCTGAGGGGATGCAGTGAAGGTCCCCAAGGGCCCCGCAGATGAGGACAGCTCTTGTGCTGGATGAAGGGGTACATTCCCACTGGGTCCAGAGAGCGCTCAGTGAAGCCTGCCTTCCCCTAGGAAAAGGAGAGTGCATAGGACATTAGATCACACCAAATGCACCTCACTGCTTAGAAGGCGACAAACTGCACTTTCTGAAGATGTTTGAAAGCCTGCACTGTCCACTCAAGCTCCAGTTCCTCCCTGTGCCCACAAGACAGCAGAAGACTGAGAAGGTGAAGACTGGCCTGCAGGAGCCACGCAGGGCAAAGCTGGTCTGCATTTGGGGAACATCCTGGAGCTGCAGGGAGGTGGGGCGTGAGCTACTGCAGTGGCCAGGGAAATCAGTTATTCATTTGAATAACCCAAAACTTATCAGCAAAGGAATAAGGTAAATCTTATTTTTTCCTTATTAAAATCATCAGAAGGATAAGATAGGCTGAGTGTGGTGGCCCTTGCCTGTAATCCCAGCACTTTGGGAGGCCAAGGCAGGAGGATCCCTTGAGCACAGATCAAGGATGCAGTGAGCTATGACTGCACCACTGCACTCCAACCTGAGCGACAGGGCAAGACCCTGTCTCAGAAATAGTAATAATAATAATAATCATAATAAGACAAATCTAAATTTGAGATTAACTAAAAGATGTACTACATTAAAATTATGTGAAAAGAACAATTTTTAAAGACTTCCAAATGCCTTTTGCTCCCTAGTAGTAAAGTCTTCTGCAGATTTCCCATTTTATTGACCCCAAAAAGGGAAGAGCAAATCTCCTCTTGGAAGGAAGCATGCCTGGGCAGAGCTGGAACACGCACTGGGTCACTTCGTGTGTAATTCATTCACTCCAGTTTCTATTAAATATAACCGGCCGCTAGTCCCCTCGGTGAATGGGAGCATGTGAAGTCAATTAGTACTTACTCTGTTTCTTTCTATTTAAGAGTCTCTCTTTATGTACACATTCATTCAAGCCAAAGTTCAGACTCCCAATCAGGATTTCTCCCCACCCAAGGAGCAGCACACACAATGGCACCATGAAAGGGGAAGGCTGTGGGCGAGCACACGCCACATGCCCCTCATGCAACCCGCTGCTTCCACCAACCCTCATGGCATTGCAGGAGCTCCCACCCCTGGTGCCAGCACCTCTGCTGCAGTCTCATGTTTCACCTGGTCCCTGCCAGGCTCCTCAGGGTGCTGGCCCTGCACTGAGGCAGGTGGGAAGTGTAGGTCCCCAGCATGCCTGCCTGGAACTGGAGGCCAGGAATCAGTCTCAGACCACCTCATGGACACTGCTCCAGCAAGGCCTGCACACCCTCTAGCTGGGGCACTGCAGGCTGGGATGTGCTGACCAGACCAGCACCTCCTGCCCAGCCTTGCGAAGTGATCACCTTGCTGCTATGAATTTTATTTTTTTTAATCCTAGCTTGAAATACAAAATGAGCAATGACTTGTTTGTTCTAAGCCAAACCTAATCTTCTTGCACCCTTGTGGGGATAGAAAAGCACTTCCACTTAGTATCTCAAAAGTATTATTTTTGTAAGATGAGATTTGCTTTCAAATCAAAGGAAGACGAGGTAACAGCAGGAATGGCACAGAAAGGACACGTAGACATTCTCTCCTCCATAGAAGCAGCAAAAACACTGACAAAACTTGTCAAAATCAATATTTTCAGAACTTTGGAAGTTAATAAAAGTATAAAACAATCCACAGAGCATGTATTCTAGAGGATGGCCAAGGCTCAGTGAGAAAATTTTAACTTGCTCTATTGCCATATCCCTTTACCCAGTTCTGTGCTGGGCTTGAAAATCAGCCCTGCCATGATGATGAAAACCAGAGGCCTAGCAGCCATTGAAGAGAGCAGAATTGGACTGAGGCACTTCCAAATCTCCTTTACAGAGAACTGGCACTATTGGAGCTGTCTGGCAGTACCTTGACTACCCCTCTCACAGGTACCATCTGTATTGGACCAGGCTCAGAGCTCCAGAGGTGAATAGCCTTCTCTCCTGGGCATTTGCCACAAACAATGAGCAGCAAGTGTTTAACATCACAGCTTCCTGAGGCAGCAACAGCTACTGGGGCTAACAAGAAGCCAACCAAAAAACACAAAAGAAAAAGCAGAGTTTGTAAAGCTCCAACACATTCCTAGGCATTCAAGCACAGGGCTGTGCGTGTGCCCAAGAGGGACCTGTGAAGTCCTACTCATTCACCTCTGGTTGACCGTGAGGCTCTGCAGAAGCCAGAAGTGAAGAAGGTGGCAGAATGTCTGGCTGGAAGCTGAAAGTCGACCCCAACATGTACACACAGCCCCTTGACAAAGGCAGGGAGACTTAATGGTCCCAGCCCTTATTTAAGAATATCTCTGTCCGGTCACTAACTGAACAGAGAATTCACTGCCCACACACAACAAAGAATACAGACTCAATAACATGAGTTCAGGAAAGTCACTAAACAAACAGGAACAGCAAAAAGCCCTGGGAAGGGGGAAGAATCTGATTACTAGAGCTTCCATATTATATTCTTTTAAATGTCCAGTCTGACAAAAATATACACATGCAAAGACATGTATGGTCCATACACAAGAAAAAAAAATGGTAAATAGGATGGAGTCCTTGTGAATGGAATTAGTGTCCATATTAAAAGAGACCCAGAGAGTGCACTCACCCCTTCCACCAGGTGAGTACACAGAGAGAAGGCACCATTTACGAGGAACGGGCCCTCACCAGCACCTTGACCTTGCACTTCCCAGCCTCCAGAACTATGAGAAATAATGTTCTGTTGTTTATAAGCTACTCAGTTTATGGCATTTTGTTACAGTAGCCTTAATGGACTAAGACATCTAATCTGACATTTCATATAAATGAAAACATACAATTTATCGTTTTTTATATCTGGCTTCTTTCACTGAGCATGTCCTTAAGGTTTATCCAAGTGGTAGCACATATCAGTACTTCTTCTATTTTTATGGGAACTATGTTCTGTTGTATGGATATGCCAAATTTTGTTTATCCATTCATGAATTGATGGGCAATGAGGTTGCTTCTTTCTTTGGCCATTAGGAATAATGCTGCTTTGAACACATATGCACAAGTTTTACACAGGCATGTCTTTTCAATTTTGTTGTGTACATACCTAGTAACAGAAATGCTATATCAAATGGCAATCCATGCTGAACAGTTTGAGGAACTGCTGAACTGTTTTCCAAAATGGCAGCACCATTTTATATTCCCACTGGCAATGCATGAGAGTTCCAATTTCTCCACATCAGCCCTAACACTTGTCATTGCCATCTTTTTTATGATAGCCATCCTATTGGGTGTCAAATGGCATCTCGCTGAGCTTTTAATTTGCATTTCCCTAAATACCACTGATGTTGAGCATCTTTTCAGTTGCTTACAGGCCATTTGAATATCTTCTTTGGAGAAATGCCTATTTAAATATTTTGCTTGTGGGCATGGGGGGAGTCTTTTTATTATGGAGTTGTAAGAGTTCTATATATATTCCGAATACTAGTCCCTTATCAGATACACTGTCAGCCATTATTTTCTCCCGTTCTGTTGCTTGTCTTTCCACTTCTTGACAGTGTCCCCTTTATTCACAAAAGTTTTTCTTTTTGATCAAGTCCAATTTATGTACTTTTTTGTTTGTGCTTTTAGCATCAAATCTAAGATATTGCATAATTCAAAGTCACAAAGATTTATAACCATGTTTTCTTCTAGGAGTTTTATAGTTTTAGAACTTTCATTTAGGTCTATGATCCCTTTTGAGTTAATTTTTGTATATGATGTGAAGTAGGGGTCCAACTTCATTCTTTTTCATGTGGATAGCCAGTTATCCCAGCACAATTTGTTGGAAAGACTATTCTTTCTGCATTTATTTGTTTTAATACCCTTGGTGAAAATCAATTGAATTTACATATAAGAGTTTATTTCTGGAGTCTTGATCCTCTTTCATTAATCTGTATGTCTATCCTTATGCCAGAAACACACAGTCTTAAATTACTGTGGCTTTGTAGTAACTTCTGAAAGCAGAAAGCATGAGTCTTCCAAGTGCTATTCTTTTACAAGGTTGTTTTGGCTATTCTGGATTGCTTGCATTTCTCTATGACTTGCAGGATCAGTGTGCTGAAAATGCAGATTAATTTGGGTAGTAATGCCATTTAATAATAGTAAGTATATCTTCTTGATGAATTGACACTTTTATTACCAGAAATTCTTGTCTCTAGTAACAATTTTTGTCTTAAAGTCTATTTTGTCCAATATTAGTATAGTCTCTCTACCTCTCTTTTGATTACTGTTTTCATGATATACCTTTTTCCATTCTTTTACCTTCAGCCTATTTGGGGTTTTGATTCTAAAGTGTGTTTCTTGGTGATAGCATACAGTTGGATCATTTACTTTACCCAGTCTGCCAATTTCTGCCTTTTGGTTGAAGTATTTAATCCATCTATGTTTAATATAATTACCAATGAGGTAAGATTTATCTGCTATTTTGGTATTTTTTTCTATATGCCTCATGTTTTTTTCTGTTCCTCACTTCTCCATTACTGCCTTCTTTGAAGTCAAATAGATATTTGCTAGTGTATCATTTTGATTCCTTTCTTCTTTTTTTACTGTATGTTATTTTAGTTATTTTCTTGTGATTGCTGAGAGGATTACAATTATCGTCTTAAAACAATCTAGTTAGAACTAGTGCCAACTTAATTTCAGCTCTATACAGAACCTTTGCTCCTATATAACTCTATTTCCTCTCACCTGTTTGTTCTATTGCTGACTATAAAGTACATGTTTACACATTGTATATCCTTTAACACAGATTTATAATTACTGCTTTATGCAACTGTCATTTAAAGTAGATGGTAGAATGAAGGAGTTGCATAGAAAAACATACATTTATGCTGTGTTTTATGTTTTCCTATACAGATTTCTTTACTGGTGCTCTGTTTTTCCTTATGTGGATTTGAGATACTGTCTAGTGTGCTTTCATTTCAGCTTGAAAAACTCCCTTTAGCAATTTTTGTGGGAAAGGTATAATGTTAAAGAACTCCCTCAGCTTTTGTTGGTATGGGAATTTCTTAACATCTCCCTCATTTTTGAAGGGCAGTTTTGCCAGATATAGAATTTTTAGTTGACAGTATGTTTCTTTTAACATTTTATATATGTCATCCCACTGCCTTCTGGCCTCCATGGTTTCTGATGAAAAATCAACTGTGAATCTAATTAAGGATCCCTTGTATGTGACAAGTCACTTCTCTCTCGGTGCTTTCAAGATTCTCTCTTTGGCCTTCACATGTGTCTTGCTATAAGTCTCTTTGAGTTTACCTTATTTGGAATTCATCGAGCTTCTTGGATTTGTACATTTGTGTCGTTTTCAGTTATTATTTCTTTAAAATGTTTTCTGGTCCTTTCTCTCTCTCTCTCTCTTCTCTGTCTGGAACACCCATAATGTGTATGTTGTACTATTTGATGGCTTTCCACAGGTCCCTTGGGCTCTATTCACATTTCTTCATTCTTTTTCCTTTCTGCCTCTCAGATTAAACAGTTTCAATTGTCCTATCTTCAAGCCTGCTGATTCTTTCTTCTGCCTTCCTAAATCTGCTGTTGAATGCCACTTGTGAGTTTTTCATTTCATTTATACTTTTCAGCTCAAGAATTTCTTGCTGATTTCTTTTTTATAATTTCTATCTCTTTGTTGATAGACTCATTTTGTTCATATGGTGTTTTTCTTATTTCCCATATTTATTTGTCCTTTTTTTTCCTTTAGCTATCTAAGCATATTTAAGATAGATGTTTTAAAGACTTTTTTCAGGAGGTATTAATATGATGTCTGGGCTTCCTCAAGGATGGAAAGAAACAAATCCATTTAAAGGATTTAAATGGATTTTTTTCTTTGTGTGTCTTGGGGTTTGTTTTTTATTATTATTATTGTTGTTGAAACACTTTGTTGTTGGTGGCAGTGGTTGCTGTTGTTGTCACTGTTATTAAATGCTGTAGCAGTCCATTGATTTAGGTACTTTTCCAAACTATTTTTCCAAGGACTGTATCCCTTTTCATGTCTGTGTTTCCTAACATCATGTTCAGCTAATGTTTTGACAGAGATTTTCTTCAATACCAGGAGATTTTACAAGCAAACCAGAAAAAGAGAAAACACAAAACCAAAGAAGCAAACACCTTTCCCAGTCATTGCAAAGTGGCTCTGATGGAGCACTTCATCAACAATTATCAAGTCTCCCATTGAGACTAAGATTAAGCTTGAGGTGAAAGTTTAGGGTTTTCTGTGGTCTTTTCTGAGCATGCATCTCACCCTAATTATGTATGTGGCTTTCTAAATTCATCCACACACAGGTACTTTTGAGTATCCTAAGTTCCCAAGGAATCTCCTACAGCTTTTGCACCTAGGTTTTAGGCAGTCTATTGTATGCCTCAATCAGTATGCATCTGCCCTAGGCCTCTATAGTTCGTCAGACTCCCTGACAGTATCTTCAAGCAATGCTCATCACTTTTCCAGCTTATGTTCTGAGTTAGGCAAAACAGAGCTCAGAGTCTTGTGTCAATCCTTCAGTGAGCCCACAGACAAATCAGAGCAAACGCAATAATTTACAGTTTCCACAACTCTTAGTGCTGGTTCTAAGAGTTTCTGCTTGTTTTCAACGTTTCTGGGGTTGAATAAGAGCTTGGAACTGCTCACTTTGCCATTTTGCCATCACTATTCCTCTGCAGTAAGTCATTGCTTTGGGGATTATTTTGTATCTAAAGATAAATTAGGGGGAAACTGTCATCTTAATTATGTTGTTTTCCAATCCATGAACATTGAAGGCTCTCTACTTATCTAAATCTTCTTTAAGTTCTCTCAGCAATATTTTGTGTTGTTCATTATGAGTCTTGTACTTCTTTTATTAAATTTAATCCTAAAAATGTGATTCTTCTTAATGATTTTGTGAAACAGTTTTCTTAATTTTATTTTCAGATTATTCATTACGAACATATAAAGACAATTAGTTTTTGTATGTTGATTTATAAAACTGTCTTTATTCACAGACATGATTATTTACTTAGAAAATCCCCCACAAAAAAATCTACAAACAAAAAGTTGCCATACTTAATAAGTTACTTTAGCAAGTTTGCAGAACACAAGATCAATGTACAAAAATCAATCCTGTTTTATGTACCAACATTGAACAAATGTAAATTGATGTTTTAAAACAACACCAAAACATAAGTCACTTGGAGATAAATCTTACAAAATATGTCCAACACCTATCCACTGAAAACTATAAAATTTTGCTTAGAGAAATTAAATAATACCTAAACAAATGGAAAGATAAGCCATGTTCCTAGAGCAGAAGATTCAATATTTGAAACCAAAAATAAAATTCTAAGCCCCTCAACCAACTAATGGGAATCCTCCCCTTGGCCAAGGGAGTTTCAAAGAAACCTAAACAATCAGTTCAAGCCATGATGGGAAAGGGAGGTGGGAGGCGTTAGATATGCCTCATTATAATCTCCTCCCGTTGGAATTCAGGCACAGCTGATTAGCATTAACATTTAAAACAGAGACATTAAAACTGATGAAGCAGACTCTTTGTAGCAATAAGATACCAAATTCCAACCTCACCCTAATATAGCATCACATGACAGACAGCAGACCCTAAAAGAAAAGTATTTTGCCCCAAAATATATTTCTTTGACACATTTTTAATGGCCCTACAAAGCTGTCTCTTGTGGGGGCAATTTACATTCTATAGAGAACCGCCTTCCCTTTCTGATCCTGAAGAGATTAGCTGAGAGTCTAGCACCTTTTAAAGGTCTAAACAGGAGACATTTGCCATCTATTGCATCTAAAGGTGGCCACCTATGAGATTTCATCTACTCAAAAAGAACTTTGGTCTCCACAACCTTATCCTAACCCGGACATTCCTTTCTATTGATTCCATGGCTTTAGATAATAACTTAATTCTTTCAACCAATTGCCAATCAAAAAATCTTTTAATCTACCTACAACCTGTAAACCCCCATTTCAAGTTGTCCCACCTTTCTGGATCAAACCAATGTGTACCTTACATGTATTGATTGATGTCTGCCTGTAACTTTTATCTCCGTAAAATGTATAAAATCAAGCTGTAACCTCGGACCTCCTGGTGTTGTGCCCACAGGCCATGGTCCCCACATTTAGCTCAGAATAAATCTCTTCAAATATTTTACAGTGTTTAACTTTTCTCATCAACATTATTATTAAGGTGTCAACTCTCCATAAATTCATCTTATAGACTCAATGCCATTCCAATAAAAATCCTACCAGGATCTTCTCTTTCTCTTTCTCTTTCTTTGTTAATCTAGCTAGGAGTCTATCAATCTTAGTTATTTTTTTGAAGGACAAACTTGGTTTCATTGATCTTTTGTATGGATTTTTGCATCTCGATTTTATTAAGTTCTTCTCTAATTATTTCTTTGGATTGGTTTGTTCCTTTCTCTCTAGTTCCTTTAGGTGTAAAGTTAGATTGTTAATTTGGGACCTTTCTAACTTCTTGATGAAGGCATTTAGGGCTACAATCTTTCTTCCTAATGCTGCATCTCAGAGATTTTTGAAGATTATGTCCTTATTTTCATTAATTTTAAATAACCATTTTTTATTTCTACCTTAATTTTTATGTTCACTCAGGACTTATTCAGGAGTAAGTTGTTTAATTTCCATGTATTTTTGTAGTTTTCCAAGACCTTATTGGTATTTATTTCTATTTTCATTGCACTATGGTCTCAGAATGTGCTTGGTATGATTTCAATTTCTTTTGAATTTATTGAAACTTGCTTTATGACTGAGAATGTGGTCAATCTTAGAATATGTTCCATATGCAGATGGGAAGAATGTATCTGTGGTTGTTGCAGTGTTCTGCAGATGTCTATTAGGTCCAATTGGTCAAGTGTTGAGTTTAAGTCCAGAGTTTTTTGGTTAGTTTTTTGACTTGGTGATCTATCTAACACTGTCAATAGGGTGTTGAAATCTCCCACTATTATTGTGTGGTACTGTAAGTCTTTTTACAGCTCAAGAAGTTGTTTTATGAATCTGGGTGCTACACGGTTGGGTGCACAAATATTTAGGATAGTTAAGGTTTCTGGTTGGATTGTATCCTTACTATGTTATGCCCTTCATTGTCCTTCTTAATTTTTATTGGTTTAAAGACTGTTTTATCTGATGTAGGAATAGAGACTCCTGCTCTTTTTTATTTTCCATTTGCATGGTAGATTTTACTCCACCCTTTTATTTTGAGCCTGTGGGTGTCGTTACACGTGAGAAAGAGAAGATCCAAATAAGCACAATCAGAAATGACAAAGATGACATTACAACTGATCCCACAGGATTATAAAAGATCTTCAGAGACGAGTATGAATAACTCTATGTACACAAATTATAAAATCTAGAGGAAATGGATAAATTCCTGGAAGCACACAATCTCCCAAGACTGAATTAGGAAGAGATTGAAAACCTGAATAAACCAGTATCAACATCTGAAAGAACCTATCAACCAAAAAAAGCCCTGGGCCAGATGGATTCATAGCCAAATTCTACCAGAAGTACAAAGAAGAACTGATATCAATATTACTCAAACTATTCCAAAAAATCAAGAAGGAGGGGCTCTGCCCCAACTCACTCTATTAAGCCAGTATCAGCCTGATACCAAAATCTGGCAGAGACACAATGAAAAGAGAAAACTTCAGAACAATATCCCTCATGAACATAGATGCAGAAGTCCTCGACAAAATACTAGCAAATAAAATCAAGTAGTGCATCGGAAAGTTAATATGCCACAATCAAGTAGGCTTTATTCCTGTGATGCAAGACTGTTTCAATGTACACAAATCAATAAATGTGTTTCACCACATAAACAGAATCAAAAGCAAAACTGTATGATCATCTCAATAGATGCAGAAAAAGCTTTGGATAAAATCCAACAGCCCCTCATGATAAAAATCCTCAACAGACTAGGCACTGAAGGAATGTACCTCATAATACTGAGAGCCATCTATGACAAACCTACAGCCAGCATCATACTGAATGGGCAAAAGCTCAAACCATTCCCCTTGAGAGCTGGAACAAGACAAGGATGCACATTTTCACCACTCCTATTCAACAGAGTACTAGAAATTCTAGCCAAAGCAGTCAGGCAAGAGGAAGAAGTGATAGCCATCCAAACAAGAAAAGAGGAAGTCAAGCTATCTCTCTTCACGGACAATACGATCCTATACTTAGAAAATCCTAAAGACTCCTAGAATTGATAAATGACTTTAGTAAAATTTCAAGATACAAAATCAAATGTACAAAAATCAACAGCATTTCTATACAGCAATAAAGTCCAAATGGGAGTGAAATGAAGAACACAATCCCACTTACACTAGCCACAAAGAAAATGAAATACCTAGGAATACAGCTAACCAAGGAGTTGAAAGATTTCTATAAGCACTACAAAACATTGCTGAAAGAAATCAGAGGTGATGCAAATAAATAGAAAAACATTTCATGCTCATGGACTGGAATAATCAATATCATAAAAATGTCCATACTGCCCAAAGCAATGTACAGATTCAATGCTATTCCTATCAAACTACCAACATTCTTTACAGATTCAGAAAAAACACTATTCTAAAATCCATATGGAACCAAAAAAAGAGACCAAATTGCCAAAGCAATCTTAAAGCAAAAAGAACACATCTGGAGGCATCACGTTACCCAACTTCAAACTACACAATAGAGCCACAGAAACCAAACAGCTTGGTACTGGCACAAAAACAGACACACAGACCACTAGAACAGAATAGAAAACTCATAAATAAAACCTGACACCTACATCTATCTGATCTTTGACATGGCCAATATAAACAAACAATGAGGAGAGGACTCCCTGTTCAATAAATGGTGCTGGGATAACTGGCTAGCCATATGCAGAAGATTGAAGCTGGACCCCTACCTTTCACCATATGTAAAAAGTAACACAAAATAGATTAAAGATTTAAATATAAGACCTCAAACTATAGAAATCCTGGAAGACAACTTAGGAAATACTCTTCTTGACATCAGCCTTGGCAAATAATTTTTGGCTAAGTCCCCAAGAGCAATTGCAACAAAAATTGACAAGTGGGACCTAATTAAACTCAAGAGCTTCTGCACAGCAAAATGAACTATCAACAGGGTAAACAGACAACCTACAGAATGAGAGAAGATACTTACAAACTATGCATCTGACAAAGGCCTAATATCCGGAATCTATTAGGAACTTAAACAAATCAACAAGCAAAAAACAAGTAACCCCGGCCGGGCACAGTGGCTCACGCCTGTAATCCCAGCACTTTGGGAGGCCAAAGCGGGCGGATCACCAGGTCAGGAGGTGGAGACCATCCTGGCTAACATGGTGAAACCCCGTCTCTACTAAAAATACAAAAAAATTAGCTGGGCTGGGTCTTCTCAGGCAGGGCAGAGTGTTGAATCTGGGCTGTCATCTCCACCACACTGACTATTAGAATATAGTGGAGGAGGCCGGGGGCGGTGGCTTACGCCTGTAATCCCAGCACTTTGGGAGGCCGAGGCGGGAGGATCACACGGTCAGGAGATCAAGACCATCCTGGCTAACACGGTGAAACCCCATCTCTACTAAAAATACAAAAAAAAATTAGCTGGGCGTGGTGGCGGGTGCCTGTAGTCCCAGCTACTCGGAAGGCTGAGGTAGGAGAATGGCGTGAACCTGGAAGGCGGAGCTTGCAGTGAGCTGAGATCGCATCACTGCACTCTAGCCTGGGTGACAGAGCAAGATTCCATCTCAAAAAAAAAAAAAAAAAAAAAAACAAGTAACCCCATTAAAAAATGGCAAAGGACGTGAACAGATACTTCTCAAAAGAAGACATACAAGTGGTGAACAAACATATGAAAAAGCGCTCAGCATCACTAATCACCAGAGAGATGCAAATCAAAACCACAATGAGATACCATCTCACACCAGTCAGAATGGCTATTATTTTAAAAATCAAAAAACAACAGATGCTGGTGAGGCTACAGAGAAAAGGGAATCCTTATGCACTGCTGGTGGGAATGCAAATTAGCCCAGCTACTGTGGAAAGCAGTCTGGAGATTTCTTAAAGAACTTAAAACAGAGCTACCATTAAACCCAGCAATCCCGTTATTGGGTAGATATGCAAAAGAAAAATCATTCTACCAAAAATTCATGCACTCATATGTTCATCACTGCACTATTCATAATAACAAAGACATGGAACCAACCCAGGTGTCCATCAATGCTAGACTGGATAAAGAAAATGTGGTTCATATACATCATGGAATACTATGCAGCCATAAAAAAGAGTAAAATCCGCAGGGCACGGTGGCTCACACCTGTAATCCCAGCACCTTGGGAGGCGGAGGTGGGCAGATCACCTGAGGTCAGGAGTTTGAGACCAGCCTGGCCAACACGGTGAAACCCCGTCTCTATTAAAAATACAAAAATTAGCTGGGCGTGGTGGCAAGCAACTATAATCCCAGCTGCTTGGGAGGCTGAGGCGAGATAATCGCTTGAACCCAGGAGGTGGAGGTTGCAGTGAGCAAAGATTGTGCCACTGCACTCCAACCTGGGCAACAAGAGCGAAACTCCATCTCAAAAAAAAAGAATGAAATCATCTCCTTTGCAGTAACATAGATGGAGCTGGAAGCTATAACCCTAAACAAATTAATGCAGGAACAGAAAACCAAATACCTCATGTTCTTACTTATAAATGGGAGTTATGCATTGAGCACACATGGACATGAGTGTAGGAACAATAGACACTGTGGAATACTAGAGGATGGAGGAAGGGGGAGTGGGTTAAAAAAATAAAAAACTACTTATCAGGTACTAGACTCATGACCTAGGTGACGGGATCCATACTCCAAACCTCAACATCACATAATATTCTCATGTAACAAATCTGCACATGGGTACCCCCATATCTAAAATAAACGTTGAATTTTAAATTTTTACACACACTGTATGATTTCATGTATATAACATTATCAAAATGGCAAAATTCTAGAGATGAAAAACAGATCAGTGATTTCCAGGGGTTAAAGATGGCAGGGGGAGGGGTATGTAACTTAAGGGTTTGTGTGAGGGATTTCTGTACGGAATCTGAGATTACGATGGAATAGGTCTATATCTTGATTATAGTAGGGGTTACATAAAGCTACCCAAGTGATAAAATGACACAGACAGACAGACACACACACACACACACACACACACAGAGTACAAAAAAAAAAATCCCAGCAGGAATGTTACGTAAATCAACAAAATGATGATAGAATTTATATGGGAAGGCAAGCGGCATCGAATAGCCAAAGCAATCTTGAGAAAGAACCACGTTAGAGGACTCACATCATTTGATTTCAGAACTCTTCATAAAGATTCAAGATAGTGTGATATTCATGACATGATAATCACATAGACTGATGGAACAGAATAGAGATTTCAGGGGGCCAGGCACGGTAGCTCACGCCTGTAATCCCAGCACTTTGGGAGGCCGAGGCGGGTGGATCACTTGAGGACAGGAGTTTGAAACCAGCTGGCCAACATAGTGAAACCCCGTCTCTACTAAAAATACAAAAAAAATGGCCGGGCGCGGTGGCTCACGCCTGTAATCCCGGCACTTTGGGAGGCGGAGGCGGGCGGATCACGAGGTCAGGAGATCGAGACCATCTGGCGAACACAGTGAAACCCCGTCTCTACTAAAAATACAAAAAATTAGCCGGACGTGGTGGCAGGCGCCTGTAGTCCCAGCTAATCGGGAGGCTGAGGCAGGAGAATGGCGTGAACCCGGGAAGCGGAGCTTGCAGTGAGCCGAGATCACGCCACTGCACTCCAGCCTGGGCAACAGAGCGAGACACCGTCTCAAAAAAAAAAAAATACAAAAAAATTAGCTGGGCACGGTGGTGGGCACCTATAATCCCAGCTACTTGGGAGGCTGAGGCAGGAGAATCGCTTGAACCCAGAAGGCAGAGGTTGCAGTAAGCCGAGATAACACCACGGCACTCCAGTTGGGCACAGAGCGAGACTCCGTCTCAAAAAAGAATAGAGAGTTCAGAAATAAATCAACAGATAAATGGACAATGTATTTTTGACAAAGATACAAGGCAATTTAATGGACAAAGGAGTCTTTTCAACAAACGGTGCTGGAACAATTGGACATCTATAAGCAAAATATAAGTAAACCCAGCAGCATATGCAAAAATTCACTCAAAATGGATTATATGCCTAAATGTAAAACCTAAAACTACAACATTTCTAAAAGAACAAACAGGAGAAAATCTTTGTGATCTTGGGTTAAGCAAAGATTTCTTAGATACAACACCAAAAGTATACTCCATAAAAGAACAATTGATAAATTGGACAACATCAAAATTAAAAATTTCTGCTCTCCAAAAGAAATGAAAAAATAATAATGCAAAGACAAGCACAAACTGTCAGAAAATAATTGGGAAAAATGCATTTTATAAAAAAAAGTTGTGTTGAGAATATATAATGAATCACAAACCCCATAATAGGAAAACAAGCAGACCTCACTCTCCAAATATATAAAACTATAATAAGGTGCCTCTAAATACTTATTAAAATGGCTAAAATTAAAAGTACAGTCAATATTAAGTGCTGACAATGATGCAGAGGACTGGAGCTCTCATGCATTGCTGGTGAAAATGCAAAATGGTACAGCTTCCTTGGAAAGCAATTTGGCCATTGCTTAGACAGTTAAACATATATTTATCAAATAACTCAGCAATCTCATTCTTAGGCATTTATCCAAGGGAAATTAAAATTTACATTCACATAAAAACCTGTATGCCAATGCTTATACTGGTTTTATTCATAATTACCAAAACTTGGGAACAATCCAAGTGCCCTTCAAGAGGAGAATGAATAAACAAAGTGTGATATGTCCACACAACTCCACTCAGCAATAAAAAGAAACACAACTTGGATGAAGCTCAAATGCATTATACAAAGTAAAAGAGCCAAACTCAATGGTTCCATTTATTTGACATGCTTGAAACAGGCAAAAATGTAAAAACAGAAAACAGATTGATGGTTAACAAGTGCTGACGGGAAAAGGAAGCAGCCAAAGGAGTTTTTGTGGGGTGATAGAAATATTCCAGATCTTGATTTGCTGACCATTACACAATTGTATGCATTTGTCAAAACTACTCACCATTTCTGGTGAAATTATACCTCAATTAAAAATACATAAAATAATAGCTTTGAGCAATCTGCAACAGCACTGATAGTGTTTACAACATATTGTTACATTTAAGAAACTACAAAGCAAGAGATACACTCTGAGCACCATTATGTAAAAGCTTGTATTACATATAGGAGAGACCAGAAGGGAACACAGATGAATGCAAGCAGACAGTAACGACTGTGTTAGAGGCACGACGTTGAAGTTTGGAGCCTTCGACCTCCAAACTTTCAGCAATGTATTTATTTTCACTTGATAATGAAATACAGTGACCAATCCATGACAGACGTAAACGCTGCCTTAAATAATTTATCTTCATTATTTTTAACACATTCTCTCTAATTTGCTTCCCTGTCCAATCTGCCATCAAATATATTCCTGCTAAGTGGAAGACCAAAAGGTAATTAGCTAATTTTGAAAGGGCAAATTTTAAGGTCAATTAATTCCTGATTTGTGAAAACAATTAGAAGAAATTAATTACATTTTCCACTGATTAGAAATAAACCTTCCCACACAATCTTGCCTTTAAAAAAAATAGATAATTTAAGTCTGTCAATCTGACAACCAATTGTATTTAAGTACATCTGTCATTCTTACATACTATTTTGAGATACAAAAAACATTGATTCAAAATTTTCTGAGATTTAATTAGGCAAAGCGAATGGGAAAGAGAGAGTGGAGAGAATGAGGAAGTCTGTGTGTCACTCTGTGCTTAATTTTTTTTTTTTTTTTTTGAGACAGAGTTTCACACTTGTTGCCCAGGCTGCAGTGCAATGGTGAGATCTCAGCTTACTGCAACCTCAGCCTTCCAGGTACAAGCAATTCTCCTGCCTGAGCCTCCAGAGTAGCTGGGATTATAGGCATGTGCCACCAGGCCCGGATAATTTTGTATTTTTAGTAGAGATGGGGTTTCTCCATGTTGGTCAGGCTGGTCTCGAACTCCTGACCTCAGGTGATCCACCTGCCTCAGCCTCCCAAAGTGCTGGGATTACAGGCATGAGCCACCGCACCCAGCCCTGTGCTTAGTTTTTTTATGAATAAAATTAGCATATTAGATTAAAAAATTCATCTTTAATTGGGCAATTTTGTTTGTTCCATGTCATTACGATTGTATGGACAAGACGTATTCCTCTAACAAAAGGGTGGAAGTCCTCAGCTAGGACAGGGGAAACAGCCCTGAGGAATGTCCAGCAGCGTTCCAGGGCTGGACATACAGAGCAGGCGCAGGGTCCCAAAGACAAGGGTTGAGGTGCCCAGAGAATGAAGTCTGCTTTCTCCATATGTCTTTGTGGTTGGTTCCCTCTGTTATAGGACTACTATTAAAGGAGGGTAAAACTGTGACTCACGTCCCAATATAAAATGAATGCAGGTCAATATTTTGTTTAACTCATCAATTAGAAGAAACTGATAAGATGCAAAAAACCACACAAACATGGGCAATTAGAAATGCTGAATTGGGCGGAAGCGGTGGCTCATGCCTATAATCCCAGCACTTTCGGAGGCCGAGGCGGGTGGATCACGAGGTCAGGAGATCGAGCCCATCCTGGCCAACATGGTGAAACCCCGTCTCTACTAAATATACAACAATTAGCCGGATGTGGTGGCGAGTGCCTGTAGTCCCAGCTACTCGAGAGGCTGAGGCAGGAGAATCGCCTGAACCTGGGAGGCAGAGGTTGCAGTGAGCCGAGATTGCACCACTGCACTCCAGCCTGGGTGACAACGTTGAACTTACAAATAAATACAAAACTGGACAATGCATTCCACGGACACAATCCAACTTTACTTCTAGGGAAAAGAGTTATTTGCATTATTGTCAGCTTTCTGATCAGTTGCAAACAGTGAAAGATGCAGATAACCTGGAAGGACTCCAGACCTCCCTTCACTTCCTATAAAAGACACCAATCATCTTTGTGTTCCATTTCCAACTTTTTCACAACAATTTCCTTCATCACTATTCATCTCTGGGGTTGGTGATGCCTGAGTGGCTCCCAGGAATTGGCCTGCTGCTACTCACACCCTCCAGCAATCCCATCTCTGAGTGTGGGCTGGACCTAGTAGTGACTGGCTTCTAACCAACAGAATACAGAAGAAGGGATGGTGTCACTCCATGATTAGGTCACAAAAGACTGTCCCTTGTGCCTGCCCAGATGGAGTGGGCCCCTGGAAATGAGCTGAGGTGGCCTCCAGTCAACAGCCGGCAAGGAACTGAGGCCATCCATCCAACAGCCCAGGAAGAACCACACCTGGCCAACAACCACACAGATGAGCTCAGAAGCGGACCTTGCTCCAGCTGAACACTGAGATGCTATGGCTAGAGCCATACATGACAACTTGTCCCAGCCTGTGAAGACCCTGAGCAGAGGACCTAGGTCAGCTGTGCCCAGATTTCTGACCCATGAAACTGAGAAAATAAATATGTACTCTTTTAAGCTGCTAAGTATGGGAGAAATTTGTTACCTGGCAATAGATCCTGAATTCACTCTTCCTTCCAGCTTTCTTTATATGTATATCCTGCCTTGTTTCACACAGATTTTAATCATTTTAAGAAAATACCTAGTAATCAGTTTGTGCACAGGTGATGTAACTGACCCAAGAAATTGCACCTGAGCTGCCTAGGAGCCAAAGGAAAAAGGGGACACGGCAGGCTACAGCCTCTGCCTGCTTCTCTCCTGCAGAAACAACAGAAAACCAGGCTACAAGGGGATGATTCCCTGAGAGCTAAAACATAGGCCAGTACAGTCCCCCAAATTACCTTTTCAACACAGTCTGAAGCAATCTATTTGCAGCATCTCACAGTGTTCTTTCGTTCTGCTCATTCTCTTCACAACTGAACCCATAATAGATGAGTTTGACTTCATTGAGGCTAAGGGGTTTGCTGGTTTCCACATACCTGAGACTCCCACCTATGGTAGATTCAAAGACTTACGTATCTTTTCTCTGATAAGATTACTGGGTTTTTTTTCATTTTCTGCCTATTTTCATGAAACAAGAAGGGCAAAATGTAATAAAACTCTTCAGTAACCTTTAGCCTGAGATGACAGTGCTGGGATACTGTGTACACGGCCACCAGGCGACACGGCCACACACCTGCCCAGGAGTGTGCTGTTTCAGGGGGCTCACCTAGGGCCATGTGGGCAACAGCCTGTGCCCTCCACACTCAGACATTCACACCAGTGAGCCCTTCCCCCGAGAGCCCTCACTGTGGGTGGGTTGGGCCAACACGCCATTCTCCTCATGGTGCTGAGAGCTGCCCCTTGAGGCTGCGGTTCCCTGTTGCTCCTCCTCCTGGGAGAAGCTCCGCATGGGAGGTGCTGCTCACTCATGAGGGCTCACGCCTGTGGACAAGGGTAGCACCTTCTGGCATCTCCACACTCAGCCTAGGTAGTTGCCAGTGCCATCCCGACACCCCCTCCCCATGCCCTGCGCAGGCTGTGGGGTCAGGGCACCCTCACCCTCCCTTCACTGGACCACCACACCTGCCAGCTCCTGCCCCCATGTGCCTGCGCCTGTCAGCACCTCTCCACGCTCTCCTTCCTCCTCCACCTGGAATCCTGCCTGGCTGCCCAGGGCCTCCTGCCTGTGGAGCTCATGATAGGCCCCAGTCTGCCCCTGGTACACCATACATCGAAGCAAGAAGTGAGGTCAAAGAACTTGGAACATATGCAACATATGCTCTTCTGGTTTTCCCAATTCTTGTCTCACTGGAAGCTGAACATTACCTTCCATCACTCACATCCTGGCTGGGACAATCCTGCTGCCTCATCTGCCTCCCCATGCACAGGCCACGCAGTCCTTCCGGCCATATTAGACACTTCCCAACAAAACACTCTTTAAAGAAAAGGAAAAGGCAAGCTTCTCGCTGGGAGAAGATCCTGCAACATGGGACCAGAGAAAGTTAATACTCAGACTATTCCATATGAATCTGGGGGGAACAGACACATTCAGTGTATAACAGAGAACATTTGCTGCAGGCTGTTTTTAATAGCACATACTGGGGGATGAGGAGCAGAAACTGAAAAGCCGCCAACAGGAGAACATGTATTAATGGTAGCATATTCACATAATGAAATTCTATGCAAGGAGTTCACACGAATGAACTAGAGCTACAGGCATCAGCACAGAGAAACCTCAAAACACGTTGCCAAAGAGAGCAACTCAAAGTTTCACCACTTGCAAAAGGACAGCATAGACTGTAAGTCAACAGAAACATTCAGTGAAAGCATGAGCACGCACGCTGGGGAGCTCCCCCTGGAGTGGGCAGGATGACAGCAGCAGCATGCACTACACCCGCATGCAATTCTGTGGTGCTTTGTTAAAGGCTGGAGAGACCATCAGTACTGCAGGGGTCAGGGCTCTGGCTGTGGGAACGAGGATCCTCAGATCTGCCATGTAATCGATATGGCCCAACAAAGACAGGCAGAGACACCTACTCATAGGATGCTGCTTTTCTCTTTACAAGGACATCTATGTGAACTGCAAATTATGGGTTTGCAGTATAAGCACTGACATGTAAAAACCATTCATTGTCTTTACATAAGTAAATATTTAAAGATGTATCAAATTTTTCCTTAAGGAATGAAATCATGTCTTTTGCAGCAACATGGATGTAGCTGGAGGCCATTATCCAAGCGAATTAACCCAGGAACAGGAAACCAAATACCACATATTCTCATGACAAGTGGGCGCTAACCCCCGGGTGCACATGGACATAAAGAAGGCAGCAGGGGACACTCGGACCACACAGGGGCGGGAGGAGGGAGGGTGGAAAAGTAACTATTGGGTACCATGCTGACTACCCGGGTGATCAGTCGTACCCCAAACCTCAGCATCTCACAATATACCCAGGTAACAAACCTGCACATTTAACCCCTGAATCTAAAATAAAAGTTGAAATTATTTTTAAATTTCCTTTTATGTAAATTCTGACTTTTCTGACATGAAAAACAATACTGAGTTAATTCACTTGCTATATGTATAGAAATAAGGCATGCCCTAAGAGACATACGCTTTCCAAAATTGCAGAATAATTGCAATACTTTAAATAATATATTAACTGTTAAGTCTTCATGCTACAAACTCTTTTTTCTATTTTTATTATCTTTTGGAGCTAAATTAAGTTCATCATATTTTACAAATATCAGTCATCAAAAACTAAGCCATGAAAGTGATCTAATGCTGGAAAAATTCTTGCAAAATTTCTGGAAATTTTTCCCACAACAAACGTGGGGGAACGATGCTCATGGAAACCCAATCTGTGTGAAGTCCACATTTACAAGATGGCACTATTTTAAACTCACCTCCCTTTTGTGAGGAATGAAGCAAACTCCTGGCCTGCAGGAGCACAGGAGCTCTGCCCGGCAGCCCCGCTGGGGCAGGAGTGCGAGGGGTCAGCCCCACCGGCTCCCCGAGGAAGCCTGCGCTTGCCGGCGCAAGTTCAGCGAGTCCAGTGGGCACGGACGTCTGCAGGAGCTCCACCACCGGCGCGCCGGGGTACTGCCTGCCGTCTCTGCCCTCCAGATGCATGCTCCACTGCCAGTCTTCTCTCTAGGGCAGCCAGAAAGAAACCACTCTTGATGAAAGGCACACTGAGACTAACGTTTGCACCTTGGGAGTCCGTACAATAGGAAGGTTGCTTCTACGGAGGCAGTCCCAGAGTTCCAGCATCCTAACCACGCAAGAGCATTTCACACTAGTGAGAAGTGAAGCCAGCTGGACTTCCTGGGTGGAGTGGGAACTTGCAGAACTTTTTTGTCTAGCTAAAGGATTGTAAATGCACCAATCAGCACTCTGTGTCTAGCTAAAGGATTGTAAATGCACCAATCAGCAATCTATAAAATGGACCAATCAGCACTCTGTACAGTGGACCAATAAGCACTCTGTAAAATGGACCAATCAGCAGGACGTGGGCAGGGACAAATAAGGGAATAAAAGGCTGGCCACCCCAACACACTGGACTCCCCTACTAATCTGTGGATAGTTTTGATGTTTCGCTTTTCACAGTAAATCTTGCTGCTGCTCACTCTTTGGGTTTGTGCCACCTTTAAGAGCTGTAACACTCACTGGGAAGGTCTGCAGAATCATTCTTTAAGTCAGTGAGACCAAGAACCCACCAGAAGGAACCAACTCCGGACACCCTAGCAGTGGCCTAAGTGTTCAGCAACACAGAGCTAGTTAAGTAGATTGTGATGTGTGCACAGCATGAAATTCTGTGCTACATTTAAAATGATCTAAGAGATGGTTCTTGCTATTGGGAAATGCTATGGGTGTGTAAAGAATAAGGACAAGTGGTACACTGTGGTGTTTTTATTGAAATAAATATGTATAAATTACATACATAGAACAGAGGCCCAAAAGACACACCCTCCAAAACATGGCTACCTCTGGATGGCGAAAGTGCCCATGCGGGTCCTTTTTCTTTGGTTTTGTTTGATCTATGATTTTCACATTTTTTGCATTTAGCCAATTAATACTATTCTGGTGAGAATATAATAATACCTACGATAAAAGTAAGAACTATTCCTATACTTCTAAAGTAATGCTGTCCTACTTTGGGGCTTATATTTCAAACCACTCACCATTTTATTTTTTGCATTTTCAAGCAGCCGACAGCACCAGAAATGACCTTTGGCCTTGCAACCGCTTGGTTTGCTGTCCAGGGTAGCTGGGAAGCCAGGACTGACTGTGCACTTTGGCCATGCAGGATGTCTGGCGCTGAGATGCAGAGGCACATGCTGGGGCTGGAGTTAGCACAGTAGTGCATCACCACTCCTAATCGCCTGTTTCACATACAGTCTTCACAATGCCCCATGAGCACAGAATTCCAGTGGACCCAGGATGAAAGGAGTTCGCTGAGACTCAAAGCAAGTACAAGACGTGTGATGGCTACAGCTGAGTAAGCCAAGCACTGACAGCCCCAGACGCACACTTCCTGGTGGAGCCAGAACTTACTTCAAATATAGAAAAACATGACATTCGAAGAAACCTGAATGACCAAGGAAGTCCATATATCCTTCTCACCATTGTTATTTCCCTGCTTTAACCAACCACTTATGCTGAGAGTGATCACTCACAAACCAGTAAGCCGAAGGCAGGCCATGTCAGCAGAATGTTCTTGTATCATAAAAGTGAGATAAAACGGTTGCATTGGTTTTAGACAGTGGCTCCACTGCCTGGTAAGAACAAAGTACAAATGTACACACCAGCTATAAAAAAGTTGTCTGATTTCACAAATTCCATACATGAGCTAAATGTTTCAATATTTGCATTTAAAACTGATGTGGCATCATATAAAGATGACTAGTAAAAGTAATGCTAACAATTTAAAATTTAAACTTTTTTATTTAGAATAATGACATTAAATACCAATTTAAAAGCACCATGACAAGCCAAGAGAGAGAGACTATGGAAGAAAAGAGAAAACTTTATCCTTACCATTAATGGCATTTTCCCTGGTTTTTGAACAAAGGGCCTCACAAATTATGTAACTGCTCCTGCTGAGACTTTAGAGGGGGTCCTCCTGCTCTCCATTGACAATTCCAGGGTGCCATTGCCCCTCCTAAAACACCCAGCTTCTTTAGAAGAACATGCCATTGGAATTGCCACAGACTGAATGTGTATGTGCCCTCCAACAAACTCAGAGGCTGAAACCCTGCCCTGTAATGGGATGGTATTCAGAGGTGTGGTCTCAGGGAGGTGACTGGGATTTGGAGAGGCCCTGAGGGTAGAGCTCTCATGAATCAGCTCCAGACCCTTCTGAGAGTCGCGAGAGAGCTCAGCTCCTCTCTCCACCATGTGTGGACACTGCGAGAAGATGCTGTCTGTGAACCAGGAGGTGGGCCTCCCCAGACACTGAATCTGTTGGTGCTGTGATCTGAGACTTCACAGCCTCCCAAACTGTGAGAAATTATGTTTGTGGCATAAGTCATCAGTTTATGATGTTTTGTTACAGCAGCATGAATGGACTCACACAGGAACATACCACCCACCCTTAGTGCAACAAATGTCCATTCTCTTTCAGGCCATGTCCCTTCTCCAAGACCTCACTCCCCTCTTTCCCAGTGGAGCCTCTCTGGTCAAGCAAACACCCTCCTCTTACTTGCCCCAACTCATTCTCTCAAACTTACCTGATAAACGAGTTTTTTATTGCTGCAAAACAAATCACCACAAAGTGTACCTGTTAAAAAGCACACACGTGTATAATCTCAGAGTTTCTGTGGGTCAAAGCCAGGGTGGCTCAACTGGGTTGTCTGCTTGGGATCTCAAGGGGCCACTGGGCTGTGATCTCATCTGGAAGCTCAACTGGGGAAAAATCTGCTGCCAAGGTCACTCAGTGCAGACAGGATCCATGTCCTGGTGGCTGCATGACTCAGGGCTGCAGCTTCTTGCTGGCTGTGGGCCAGCAAGAAGTTTATGGTGTTTTGTTACAGGAGGCCCCCTCAGAGGCGCCCTTCACCCCAACAGGCTCCTGCATCCTCACCATGTGGGCTCCTCCAGTATGTCTGCTTGCCTTTTCAGGCAACAAGGAGCATCTGGAGAGCGAGCAGCAGTGAGGCAGAGTTTTATAGGCTATTACGTGTCAGGGGGACATCCACCGCATTGCTGTATTATGTCAGCTGGAGGTCAGTCCTGGGTCCTGCCTGCCTACACTCAAAGGGAGGGGACTAAACCAGGGTGTGAACACCAGGAGGTGGGGACCATGGGCCCCTAGAGTCTGCCACCTGTGGCCAAATCCCAACCCTGCTCAGCAGCTGAACATGGCTGTAGAAAACCTTCCTTGCTGCCTATGCCTGCAGATGACATCATATGAGGAACCCCAGGTGGGCCCCAGTACTCCCCAGCAATCCCACCGCACCTCCCCAGACAGTGTACGCGCCTGCTCTCCTCCACTCCCCACTTAAACCCCACACACCCTTCCCCCTTTCACTCCCAGCTGCTGCCTCTGCCTCTTGCTCCCTTCACTGCCTGAATCAGCCAGGGTCCAAGAAGGAAATAGAAGCTACTCTGAGAACTTCTAGAAGGAGCTGGAGCCCCAGAAGAGATGCCCCAAAGAAGAGTGGGGCATCCTCCCTCCCCTAATCTTCTAGAAGAGTCTCCTATTGGCTGAACTCAAGCCAGAGCCCAAGCTGGAGTCAGACACTGGGATTCAGAACACAGTAGGGCAAGAGTGAGGAATGTCTCCAAGAGCAAAACGTCCCAGAATGGCTGTGCTGGCAAAACTAGAAGCAATGAGAATAAAAGCCCAGCCTCTCAAGGGACACACTTGTCTACAGCCCTGCCAGGTACAGTGGAGCCCACCTGCTCCCACCCCCACCCAGATTGCACTGTTGCATTCCTCCCCATCCCAAACCTCACAAGCTGGCATGCAAACATACTGTCCTATCTGCCAACACTAAAAATATACAGCTCAGGACTGGTGCTTTCAGGAAGACAGAGAAGACCTACTTTTCCCTGTTCTTCCTGCTAAGTACAACTAAAAACCTGATGTTTAGAACAAAAAGCCCCAAAGAAGTCTGCCCCCAGCCAAAGGACCAGGAAATGAGTAGCCTAGCAAGACAGAAAGCTTTTAGACAATCTCTGTTCTACTGCAGCCTAATACTGCAGACCCACATCCACTCAGGAGAGCAAAGGCTGAGTGGGCACCCTCCAAAGGCTATTACACAGTGCCTGGCCCCCAGTCCTCACACGGATGCTTCGCAAAAGGCTGAGTAGGGAGTTTGGACATTCACCGTTGCTGAGTGCTAGGGAGTTCCACCTCCTCCCTACACACTCCTCCCCCAATGGTTTAAATGGGGACCACCATGTGAGGAGCCTGGACTTCATCCCTGCCCTGCAGTAAAAGGGACCCCTCTCCTTCCTTGCTGACATGGTCTCAGAGGAGGCCAAATGGAGAGTCAGGGCATTCACTTCTGCTCAGCAGTAATGAGGCCACCCCCCAATGGTGTCACTAGAGGTCAGTAATGAGCAGTAATGAGGTGTCCCACCCCACTCAGCCAGCGTGATATCAGCAGAGTCCCAGTGAGAGGCAGAGGTCCCACAACCACCCAGCAATAAGGTGGAATCCTTCCCCATCTTGGGGAACCTGAACTTCTAACCCTATCTGGCATCAATGAGACAGTGTCGGGCCCTTCTGCTGGAGTGGTGTCAAAGGAAGGCACCTAAACAGAAGGTTTAAGTGGTGATTAGAGTCTTATGTAATACTCAAAATATGCAGGTTTCACTCAAAACCACCTGTCATAGTGATAACCAGGAAAATCTCAACTTGAAAGAAAATAGATGATGACACCAAGATGATGGAGATGTTAGAATTATCTGAAAAAATATTTTTAAATCAGCCAAAATAAAAATGTTTCAAAGAGAAATAAACACATTTGAAACAAATGAAACACAGAAAGTCTCAGCAAATAAGACTCAAATGAAACTGAAAACACAATAGCAAAATTCAAAATGCAAAACTGAACTCAACAGTAAAATGGAGGGGACAGAGAAAAGAATCAATAAGTGGAAGATAGAACAATAGAAATTACTCAACCTGAACAATAGAGAAAATATAGTCTAAAACAATTTATCAGAATCTCAGAGACCTATGGGACCATAACAAAAGACCTAACTTTCATATAATCCAAATGCCAGAAGAAGATGATGAAGAGTATGTAGCTTAAAAAGTATTTGAAGATCTCATGGCTGAAAACTTCCTAAATGTGGCAAAAGACATAAACCTACAGATTTGAGAAGCTGAGCAAACCCCAAACAAGATAATCCCAAAGAAATCCACACCAACATATATAGTGGGCAAAATTTTAAAAACTAAAAGCAAAGAAAAAAGTCTTAAAGAGAGAAATTAAAATGTCCCTACAGGGAAAAAACAATTCAGACGACAGAAACCATGGTGGCCAGAAGAAAGTGACATAACATTTTTCAAGTAATGAGAGGAAGGAACAGTCAAGCCAGAAGCCTATATCCAGTGAAAGAAAAATCAAGATGTTTTCAAAGAAAACTAAAAATTTATTGCCAGCATACCTACCCTGAAAGAATGGCTAAAGGAAGTTCTCTAAACAGAAAGGGAAAATGAAATAATACATTTTAGAACATCAGGAAGGTAAAAGAATATAGGTAAGGAGAGGCATGGTGGCTCACACCTATAATCCTGGCACTCTGGGAAGCCAAGGCAGGCAGATTCATTGAGCCCAGGAGTTTGAGACCAGCCTGGGCAACATGGCAAAATCCCATCTCTATTAAAAACACAAAAACTTAGCCAGGCATGGTGGTGCATGCCTATAGTCCCAGCTACTCAGGAGGCTGAGGTAGGAGAATCACCTGAGCCAGGGAAGTCGAGGCTTCAGTGAGTCAGGATTGTGGCACTGCACTCAAGCCTGGGTGACAGAGTGAGACCCTATCTCAAAAAATAATAATAAAATAAAAAGTAAGTCCAGGCTGGGCACGGTGGCTCACAACCTGTAATCCCAGCACTTTGGGAGGCCGAGGTGGGTGGATCACCTGAGGTCAGGAGTTTGCCACCAGCCTAGCCAACATAGTGAAACCCCATCTCTATTAAAAATACAAAAATTAGCCAGGCGTGGGGGCAGACACCTGTAATCCTAGCTACTTGGGAGGCTGAGGCAGGATAATCATTTGAACCCAGAAGCCGGAGATTGCAGTGAGCTGAGACTGCACCATTGCACTCCAGCCTGGGCAGCGAAAGCGAAACTGCATCTCAAAGGAAAAAAAAAAAGTTAAGTCCAAGCAAGATTCTTAACAGATGCATCATGTCCTGTTTTCATTCAGAGAATGCAAGTGCTTAATGGAAATAATTCTGTCATCTACTGTTGATAGCATGCTATTGAATAACATTTATACGTAGGTAAATATGTTTTCCCTCTCCTCTTGATTTTCCTAAATTCTGTTGAATGTTTGAAGCAAAAATTGTAACACTCCTTGATGTGTTTATTAATGTATGCAGAAGGAATCGTCAAGACAATTCTATAACAAATGAGAGAGGTAAAGGATGTAAAAGGAGGTATGTTTTCTTGATTTTACTCAAACTGATAAAATGATGGCATCAGTAGACTGTGACAAGTAACATGTATATATACTTTAATACCTAGAACAACAACTTTAAAAGAGATACACCAAGAAATATTATAGATAAATTATCGGGGGAAATTCACCCCCGATATTTCATGTAGGTTCTTTTCTATTTTCCCTAAGTGTCAGCCGGTCTGAGAAATAAAGGGAAATAGTACAAAAGAGAGAAATTTTAAAGCTGGGCATCCAGGAGAGACATCACATGTCGGTAGGTTCCGTGATGCCCCCTGAGCCATAAAACCAGCAAGTTTTTATCAGTGATTTTCAAAAGGGGAGGGAGTACATGAATAGGGTGTGGGTCACAGAGATCACGTGCTTCAGAAGGTAATAAAATATCACAAGGGAAATGGAGGCAGGGCGAGATCACAGGACCAGGGCAAAATTAAAATTGCTAATGAAGTTTCAGGCACATGTTGTCTTTGATGACATCTTATCAGGAGACAGGGTTTGAGAGCAGACAATCGGTCTGACCAAAATTTATTAGGTGGGAATTTCCTCATCCTAATAAGCCTGGGAGCACTACGGGAGACCAGGGCTTATTTCATCCCTCATCAACAACCGTAAAAGACAGACATCCCCAAAGTGGCCATTCCAGAGGCCTCCCCTTAGGGACACATTCTCTTTCTCAGGGATGTTCCTTGCTGAGAAAAAAAATTCAGCGATATTTCTCCTATTTGCTTTTGAAAGAAGAGAAATATGGCTCTGTTCCTCCCGGCCCACAGGCCACCAGACTTTAAGGTTATCTCCTTTGCTCCCTGAACATTGCTGTTATCCTGTTCTTTTTTTCAAGGTGCCCAGATTTCATATTGTTTAAACAATTTGGGCAGTTAATGCAATCATCACAGGGTCCTGAGGTGACATTCATCCTCAGCTTACAAAGATGATGAGATTAAGAGATTAAAGACAGGCATAGGAAATCACAAGGGTATTGACTGGGGAAGTGATAGGTGTCCATGAAATCTTCACAATTTATGTTCAGAGATTGCAGTAAAGACAGGTGTAAGAAAGTATAAAAGTATTAATTTGGGGAACTAATAAATGTCCATGAAATCTTCACAATTTATGTTCTTCTACCATGGCTTCAGCCGGTCCCTCCATTCGGGGTCCCTGACTTCCCGCAACAACAAATCAAAATGGAATTCTAAAAAAATGTTCAATTTACCCATAGCCTTAACATATCAGAAAAAAATGCATTACATGTAAATGGTCTGAATACATCAACTAAAAGACGGATTGGCAGAGTGAATTTAAAAATATGACTCAACTATGCAAGGTCTATAAGAAATTTACTTCTAAAATAACAGTATATGGATTCACATGGACATAAAGATGGGAACAACAGACACTGGGGACTACTGGAGCAGGGAAAGAGGGTGGAGGTCAAGGCTTGAAAAACTACTTATTGAGGACTGTGCTCACTACCTGGGTGACAGGTTCAGTGGTACACCAAACCTCAGTGTCACACAACATGCCTTTGTAACAACCTGCACATGTAGCCCCAAATCTAAAATAAAAGTTGAAAAATAAAATTAAATAACAATATAGGTAGGGTGCAAGTAGAAGGATGGAAAAAGATACATCATTCAAGCATCAATCCAAAGAAAGTAGGAGCAGTTATAGTCACGTAATATATGCTAAACTTCAAAGCAAAGAAAATTACCAGGCACAGAGAGAGACATCTTGCAGTGATAAAAAGGTCACTTTACCAAGAAGACATAGAAATCCTAAACACATATGCACAAAACAACAGAGCTGCAAAATATCTAACACAAAAACTAATAGAACTAAAAGGAGAAAGACACGTTTATAGTACAGTTTTATAGTTAGAGACTTAAACATTCATCTCTCAGCAATTAATAGAACTAGACAGAAAATCAGTGCAGTTATAGAAGAACTGAACAACACCATCAACCAATAGAATATAATCAATATTTATGGAACACTCCATCCAACAACAGCAGAATATTCTTACAAAGTGCCTACAGAACATACACCAAGACAGACTACACTTTGGACCATAAACCAAACCTCAACAAATTTAAAAGAATTGAAATCACACAGAGTATTCTGTAGCCACAATGCAATCAAATCAGAAATAAGTAACAAAAAGAGAGGAGGAAAATTTGCACACTTGGAAATTAAACATACTTCCAAATAATCCAGGATTCAACAAGAAAGTCTCAAGGGAAATCAGAATTATATTGAACTGAATGAAAGTGAAAATACAACATATCAAAATTGGCAGAACACAGCTAAATCAGTGATGGGAGGAAATTTACAGCATAAATGCTAGTATCAAAAGGAGAGCAAGTATCAAAAATAATATAAGCTCTCATCTCAAGAACCTAGAAAAAGAAGAGGAAAATAAACCCAAAGCAAGCAGAAATGAGAAATAATGAAGCTGAGATTAAAAATCAATGAAATAGAAAACAAATCAACAAAAGTAGTAGAAAAAAATCAATGAAACCAAGAGCTACTTCTTTGAAAATATCAATGGAATTAACAATCCTCTAGCAAGACTGGCAAAGAAAAAAAACAGAATGACAGTTATTAATGTCAGGAATGAAACAGGAAATACCATTACAGACCCTGAAGACATCAAAGAATAATAATGGTATATCAGATTGCCATTTTACAACTTTACATACATAACTTGGAAAACTTAGTGATTCCTCAAAAAGCACAAATTACTATAACTCACCCAATATAAAATGGGTAATTTCGATAGCTTTATAATTTCTATTAAGTAAATTAAATTTGAATTTTTACAAAAGAAATCTCTAGGGTCAGATGGTTTCACTAGAGAATTCTGCCAAACATTTAAATTAACACCAATTCTATACAATCTCTTCCAGAAAATAGAAAATGAGGTATACCTCATCAGTGAGTTTTATGAAGACAATATTACCCTGATACCAAAATCAGATACAGTACAAAGAAGAAATACTACAGGCCAATATCTCTTATGAATATGGTGCAAAAATCTTTAACAAAATATTAGCAAAGGGAATTCAGTAATATATCAAAAGAGCTACACACATAACTAAGTAGGGTTTGTTCCAGGAATGCAAGGCTGGTTCAATGTTCAAAAATCAATCAATGTTGAACATGGAGCTACCATATGACGTAGCAATTCCACTTGTAGGAATATGCCCATGAGAAATGAAAACATATGTCCACACAAAAATGTGTACAATAACATTAATAGGATCATTAGTCATAATACCCTAAAAGTGGAAACCACCCGGCCCTGCACGGTGGCTCACATCTGTAATCCCAGCACTTTGGGAGGCTGAGGCAGGAGGATCACTTGAGGTCAGGAGTTTGAGACCAGCCTGGCCAACACGGCAAAACCTCGTCTCTACTAAAAATACAGAAATTAGCCAGGCATGGTGATGGGCACCTGTAACCCCAGCTACTTGGGAGGCTGAGGCAGGAGAATCATTTAAATCCAGGAGGCGGAGGTTGGAGTGAGCTGAGATCGTGCCACTGCATTCCAGTCTGGGTGACAGAGCAAGACTCCATCTCAAAAAAACAAAAGTACAAACAACCCAAATGTCCATTACTAAATAAATAAAATGTGGTATATACACACAGTGGATTATTTGACAATAAAAATGAATGGTGTCTGACACATGCTAAAACATGAATAACCTTTGGAAACATGCTCAGTGAAAGAAGCTAGTCACAAAAGGCCACATATTGCCTGACTCCATGTATATATAAAATCTTCAGAACAGGTAAATCCATAGGGAAATAAAATAAAATAAATTACTTGCTGCTTATGGCTAGGGGAGGGGATAGGGTTGGAGGGAAATGAAGAACAAATGCTAATGAATGTGGAGTTTCACTTGGGTTAACAAAAATGCTCTAAAATTGATCATGGTGATGGTCACACAACTCAGTGAATATACTGAAAAAAAACCATTAAATTGTACATTTATTTTGAAACAGGGTCTCTCTCTGTAACCCAGGCTGGAGTGCAGTGGTGCAATCACGCCTCACTGCAGTCTTGTCCTCCCAGGCTCAGTGATCCTCCCACCTCAGCCCCCAAGTAGCTGGGACCACAGGCACACACCACGACACTCAGCTAATTTTTTATTTTTAGTAGAGATGGGGTCTTGCTATGGTGCCCAGTCTGGTCTCAAACTCCTGGGATCAAGTGATCCTCTCACCTTAGCCTCCCAAAGTCCTGGGATTACAGGTATGAATTTGTACACTTTAAATGGGTGAATTATATGGTATTTAATTATAATCTCAATAGAACTGTGAAAAATATCAAGCAATGTAATCTACCATATTAAAAGCTAAAGAAGAAAAATCACATGGTGATATCAATTGATGCAGAAAAAGCATTTAACAAAATTCAACACCTATGCATGATAAAACAAAAACTCTAAGAAAACTAGGAATAGAGAGGAACTTCCTCAGACCTATTAAAGAACATCTGCAAAAGACATAGAGCTAACATTACGCCTAATGGTGAGAAACCTGAAGCTTTCTCAGGAAGACAAGGCAAGAATGTTCCCTCTCACCACTCCTAAACAATTTTCAAAATTCAAAAGTAAAAAAAAAAAAAGTAAAATGGGCAAAGATTTCACTAAGGAGGATATGCACACGGCAACTAAGCACGTGAGAAGATGTTCAAGATCGTGAGCCATTAGGGAAATGCAAATTAAAACTATGAGCTATCACTGCACACCTATCAGAAAGGCTGAGATAGAAAACAGGCCAGGCGCAGCGGCTCACACCTGAAAGCCGAGGCAGGCAGATCACCTGAGGTCAGGAGTTCGAAACCAGCCTGACCAATATGGTGTAACCTCGCCTCTACTAAAAATACAAAAATTAGCCAGGTGTGGTGGCGGGCGCCTGTAATCCCAGCTACCGAGGAGACTGAGGCAGGAGAATCACTTGAAACCAGGAGGTGGAAGTTGCAGTGAGCCACTGCACTCCAGCCTGGGCGACAAGAGCAAAACACCGTCTCAAAAAAAAAAAAAAAAAAAAAAAAGAAAGAAAGAAAGAAAGAAAGAAAGAAAAAAGAAAACAGAGACACCACCACCAGCTGCCTAGGACTTGAGAGGCTGGTTCACTCCTGCATCACCAATGGGAATGTAAAATTGTACAGCCACTCTGGAAAGCAGTTTGACAGTTCTTAAAAAAACTAAAATTGCAACTACCAGCCAACAATTGCACTCCTGGACATTAATCCCAGAGAAATGAAACTTTCATTCACACAAAACCCTGCACGCAAATGTTCATAGAAGCTATATGAAAAATTGGAAGCCACGCAGCCGTCTGTCCGTAGGGGTGTGTGAAATAGGCCGTGGTGCATGCATGCCGGGAAGACCACGCCACAATCAAAAGGAACAGACAATTCATACACAGCAAAGTAGAGGAATCCAGAGTGAAAATCCTCAGTGAAAAAAAGCAAGTTCCAACAGACTATTTACTCTGATTCCATGACTACAACATTCTTGAAACGGCAAAGTTATATCAATGGGGAACAGGTTAGTGGTTGTCCGGGGTTGAGTAGGGGCTCTCGTTCCACCTCACTTCCTGCCTCTTCCCTGGGAGACAGAGGCCTCTGCTCACCCAGAACTCTCCCTCTTTCTCACACATTCCTCATCCAGTTCTTCCAAACACATCCTAACTCCTCCTAGTCCCACCTGGTCATCACCTCTCATGCAGATGATGGAGCACTCCAATCCCACAGCCTGTCCTCTGGGGGACCCCAACACCCTAGCACACAGCCTGTCCCTTAGGGGACCCCAACACCCTAGCACACAGCCTGTCTCCTAGGGGACCCCAACACCCTAGCACACAGCCTGTCCCCTAGGCGACCCCAACACCCTAGCACACAGCCTGTCCTCTGGGGGACCCCAACACCCTAGCACACAGCCCGGTCTGTGGGGAACCCCAACACCCTAGCACACAGCCCATCCCCTGAGGGACCCCAACATCCTAGCACACAGCCCATCCCCTGGGGGACGCCAACACCCTAGCACACAGCCCGTCCTCTGGAGGACCCCAACACCCTAGCACACAGCCTACCTCTGGGGGACCCCAACACACTAGCACACAGCCTACCTCTGGGGGACCCCAACATCCTAGCACACAGCCTGTCCTCTGGGGGACCCCAACACCTTAACACACAGACCGTCTTCTGGGGAACTGCAACACCTAACACGCACCCCGTCTTCTGGGGGACCCCAACACCCTAGCACACAGCCCGTCCTCTGGGGTGACCCTCCCCTCACCCCAGCCCGTGGCTGCACTCTCACGGGAACCACAGCTTCAGCCTGGCTTTGCTTTACTGGCCCCATGCGCTTGACTTGCCTAGGGCAGGGCCACCCTGGGCAGAGCTCCCGCCTGTAGGGACACCTGCAGCTGGCGGGAGAGGGGTAGGGGAGCTGTAAGCCGGCGGCACAGGGCGGAGTATGCCACAGCCCCAGCCCACCCCTCCAGGTCCTCCCCGCGATGGCGCCCAGGACCCTCCTTCCAAGCAAGACTCACACCGAAGTGATCAAGTCGTCACCAAATTTTAGAAAGAAAAAATAGATAGTTGTGGCTTATTTTTAGAAAAAAAAAAAAAAAAAAGATGGTTCAGAGTCGGTGGAACCTTCCAGTCCTCACACCCAACCCCAAATCGTTTGTGTGGGCTACTGCCGGCCCTCTCTCCGGCTCTGCGCTCTTTCTGCCTGCAACCGTGCCCCCGAACTCGGGACCTGCGAGGTGGGGGTGGGCCCGGGCCCCTCCTGCCGCCCCTGCTGCCAGCACCGTCTCTCCGAGGCCCTCAACGCCCCGCCGTGCCGTGGCCTTCAGAGCACGCCAGACGCTCACCAAGCCTGCCTGAGCCCCGCCTCCCGCAGCCGTGCCCAGGGCGGAGTGTGGGGACGGCACCGGTGCCAGGACCGACAGAGGTCAGGGCGCGGCGCCGGGCGTGGTCCTGACAGCTGCCCTGCCAGGGAGGGGACGGCGTTCCACGCCTGGGCCCTTCTCCACTGCGTACAAGAGCCTCGGTCACCTGCTCGGCCCAAGAAAAGGCTCCAGGCCTGCGGGTGTGAAGGAGCAGCAGCCAAGAGAGCGGTGCTGCCGGCGCTCAAGCTAGGCCGGGTCACCGCCTCCTGCCCAGGTCCAGGCAGCCCCGGCCTTTCCCGCTGGTACTGGCGCGCCCGTGGCCGCACGGCTGAGTGCTCCGGGCATGGTGGGTCTGCGGGACTCGGAGCAGAGCTCGAGCTGGCGGATCCCCGGTTGGCGCCCGGCGGGAGGGCAGGAGTGGCCCAGCCAGGCCGCCCTGCGCACTCCCCGCCCGGGTGCGCCCGGGGGACCGCGGCCCTCCCACCCCGCCCCTATGAAACGACAGCCGGCAGCAGGCGCCGCACGCCGACTTCACAGTGGCGGCGATCAACAGCGTGTGGAAAACAGCTTCTTCGTAAATCTTAAGAACATTGTGGCCGGGCTCGGTGGCTCACACCTGTAATCCCAGCAATTTGAGAGACCAAGGCGGGCGGATTACTTGAGGTCAGGAGTTCGTGACCAGGCTGACCAACATGGAGAAACCCCGTCTCTACTAAAAATACAAAAATTAGCCGGGCGTGGTGGCGCGTGCCTGTAATCCCAGCTACTCGGGAGGCTGAGGCAGGAGAATCGCTTGAACCAGGGAGGTGGAGGTGACGGTGAGCCGAGATGGCGCCATTGCACTCCAGCCTGGACAACAAGAACGAAACTGTCTCAAAAAAAAAAAAAAAGAACATTGTTCTTCGAGTTCTTTAAATATCTGACATAATACCGGCAAGGAACGAGAAGCACCAGGTTTAGGCGCTGAGGTGAAAATTTGGCTGTCGAAAGGCAGTCCCTCTGCAGCCAACTCCCCTCTGGTGGACAGTGTCCAACATCCAGAGAAAACACCCGTCACTGAACGCTCCCCTCCCCACAAAGCGCTGCTCGGCCCCAAATCGTCCCTAATGCGCTGCTCAGCCCCAAGGCGTCCCTCTGAGCGAGAAACCGCCCCTGGCTATGCTTGCAGGGGCCTGGCTGGGTCCACAGGGCATGGCTGTGTCTCTCGGAGCATGGCCCTTGTCTCCGGGGGCCTGGCTGCGTCTGCAAAGGCGTCAATGTGTCTCCGGGGGCGTAGCTTGTCTCCGGGGCGTGGTCGTGTCTCCGGGAGGTGGCTGGTCTCGGGGGCGTGGCTTGTCTCCAAGGCGTGGCCGTGTCTCTGGGGGCGTGGCTTGTCTCCGGGGCGTGGTTGTGTCTCCTGGGGCGTGGTCGTGTCTCTGGGGCGTGGTCGTGTCTCTGGGGCTCGGTCGTGTTTCCGGGGGCATGGCCTGTCTCCGAGGTGTGGTCGTGTCTCCGGGGGCGTGGCTTTTCGTTGGAGGTGGTCTGTGTCGGGCGTGACTGTGAGCCGGGGGCGTGGCCGTGTCTCGGGAGCCTGGCGGTGTCCGCAGGAGCGATGCTGTGACCTTTGCATTTGAAGCATTCCTTCTAGTTCCCGGATCCCAGGGAGGGGGCAGGAGAAGCCCTGCGGCCAAGAAGGCCTGAAGAAGCCCGTCCAGGGGTCAGCCTCCTCCTCAGCCGGTCCTGGGCTGAGACAGGGGTGTCCCGCTGAGGGCAGTGTAGGGTGCGGTGCCCCCACCCCACTTCGGGCCTGGACCGAGATCGCGAGTGTGACCGTATATCCCTTCAGGTGGATTTTTCAACATGTGAACTTGGTTAAAAGCTTCTAGAACGTTAAGCCAAACATCGTGGCTTTCCATCCGTTTTCTGTTCTTGTTTGAAAGAGTACGCCTCCTTCCAGCCTGGGAGGAGGGGCAGGGCCCGGGAGAGGGCCTCGGGAGGCCGCGGGTGGGCTCTGCCGAGGGCCGCGTTCGCAGGGCCCCCCGTGACTGGCGGCCCCGCGGCAGGCCAGGCGCACCTCTCGGGGAGGAACGAGCAGCGCCAGCAAACGCGCAGCCGGGCACGCGGCCGCCCAGCCCCGCTCCCAGCCCGGGGCCAGGACCCCTCCCCGCGGCGCCGCTGCTGCAAGCCTCCTCTGCTACCCCAGCTGCGGGCAGTTTGGCCCGGCGCTGTGCCGCTGTAGTTCGGTGTCCCTTCGCCCATCCTGCAGGCCAGCTTGGAAACTGTGTCCCATGCCCCTCGAAACACCGGATCTGCTCCCCGCCGCCCTGCGGAATGCGCCTCCTGGCGCCTCAGTGGGTGGCCGGGCCCGAGAGCACAGGCGCGCCAGCCACACCTCCCCACGGGTCGGACCCACACGGACCCCGCCGCGCTCCGTCGAAACTGCGCGGGTCCCGCGGGTGGCCGGCGCAAGAGCCACAGCCCGCGACAAGCCGGCTGCCTGCAGGTCAGTGACAGAACCCCAAATCGAAACTGCGGAAACCCAACAACCAGCGAGTGAGCTGGTACAGCCAGCGGCCCCAAGGAGCTGAGGGAGCTCCAGCTTGTGGAGTCTCTTCTCACATGTCCAGCATATGGAGAATGCCACACTGGGTCAGCCCCTGCCCCAGATCCTGCCCCTGGCCTCCAGGCTCTGGGCTTTCCTCCCCTTTGTGGTAGCCTTTATCTCCATTGCAAGCCATCTTTCCACTACTAACAGTTAAAAGCCTCCCTTTTCTCTCTACTCTCCCAAGAAACCTCATCCTCACCTGTGGACAGGTGGCCGCCCAGCTCTCTTCTGCAGCTCAAACCACAGTGTCCATCTACCTCTTTGTGTCCCTAGACATAAAGGTACCCAGAACTCCCAGAGTGCTGAAGCCACACCTGGCCTTTCCCAGAGGCCCACTGATCCCACCATCCATCACCCATCACCAACTGGGAATCTACCCTGCAACTCACCAGTGTTTCCCTGCCCCGGCCTGGCAACCACACTCAGTGGGAAGGCCTTGGCAGTGGCTTTCTTCAACTCCCCAGCTGCTCCCAACCCCCCAGCCACAGTTTTCCAAAATGCATATGGCCTCAAACTCAAAATATTTCCTTGCTGCCTGCCACTCCAGCATAGAAACGGGGACCCAGGTGACACAGGTGTCATGCTGCTGGGTTTCCAGGGACAGCCAGGACCTCCCTATTCCTGGTATTCCCGATATCTTCAGATCTCAGCTGCTCCAGGGGCTGGAGGTTGTGGTGTTCTCATAAAACAAGAACAGTATAGGCATTTGCTTTTCATCAGTGTAATGAAACTTTAGGGACTTATGATCCTAAATCACATTACACCAATGTGAACTGCACTCAAATTGTTGTAAACTAAATTTGCAGAACAAGCAGTTTTTGTGCAATTCTTTGCAGTCTACTCAGCTCTTTCACCGCTGTGTTCAGGTTCAATCCTCATTAGTTCTTCTATGAGAGATAGTTATCCCCAGATGCGTTCAATGCCCAGCTCCTTGCCCTGGCAGGCCCCGTCCCAGGGTCCTGGATGGCAGACGCCATGCCCGCCCCGCGAAGCTCAGGCTCACCAAGCAAGCAAACCACAGCTGGTTTAGGTAGACAGCAGCTGCCCACAACTGCTAACAGCCTCGGGTTTCTTTTCCTCAGAATCACTCACCCTAAATCTACACATTGTAGACTGTCACATTGGTCTAAGTAGTGCTCCTCAAAGTGCACTGCACATTAGAGTCACCTGGGGAGCTTCACCGCCGGGCCCCAGGCTCTGATTCGCCCAATGGGAAGGGAGCACCGGGCACTTGTCCTGAGCCCCTGGCCCCTGCCTGGGTCTGCAAACCCAGAGCGTCCACATACCAGGCTTCCTGTGCTTAACATTGTGTCCTTGAAAAGAGCTAGCTGCACTAATGCCCATTGATTTCACTGTGTGTGACCACAGTAAAGAGAAGCAGCTTTGAGGGATTTAGTGTTTTCACTCCAGTGCATTCCATTCTAAGGAAACGCCTGACCACGGCTCACGGCTAGGAGGCCCCGCAGTGCCAGATGCTGCCCTGGAGTTCAAGTGGAACATTTGCTGTCTGAATCTTTCCAAACTCCCCCCACCCATGACCTCGCGGCCCACCAGGGGGCGACTTTTTCCTGGGTCGCCTGGCAGAGAGCCGTGGGGGGTGCTCAGGGGGCAGCTGCTGCAGGCCCAGGCGGACTCAGCCGCGCTAGGTCGGCTCCATCGCACCCGTCTGTGCACATTGACCTTTAGGGGAACTTGCCTTGCTTCCTAAGCCGCGACTCAGCCGGGGCTGTGTAAACCCTCCCTGCCTGTTCCCAGGCTAGGCTGGCTCCTCGCCTCCTTCCTCCCGACCGCGGAGCACGTGCACTTTACCTGAGCACTTGCTGATCTTTCTCCAGGAGTGAGTTTAAGGTCCGCACCTCCGCTCTGGATGGTGAGCGGAGCACAGCCTTAGAAGTAAGAACTCAGAGGGAGCTCGGCGCTCCCGCAGCGGGTCCCCCACCCAGGCACGGCCCCGGCCCCGGCCCGGCCCCGCCCACAGCACTCCCCACTCGGCCCCGCCCACAGTGCGGCCACGCCCATAGTACGCCCCTCCAGGCCACGCCCACAAAGCTGCCCACATGGCCCCGCCCACAGCTCGCCCCCTCGGCACCTCCGGCCCCTCAGCTCTCCAGCTCCCGGCGGCGCGGGCTGCGGCGGAGCCTTGGGCGCGGGCTGAGAGCAGCTCCGTCTAAGGCCGCGCCGCCCCGGCGTCCCCGACAGCGCTCTCCGCGGGGATAGTTTCCAGCTTTACCTCTGAGGAGGCGGCCCAGGACCGCGGACAGGCTTTTCCCTATGAACAAGAACGGGGAAATGCTCAGTGAATATTCTGTTCCCTTCAGAGCTCTCCCAGCGGGCACTGAGAGGCCCTCCAGCCAGGACGCCAAGGTTACACTTGCCGACAGCCCCTCCTGCAGCACAGACACACACACGAGATACACAGACACACACAGATACACACACAGACACACACAGATACACACAGACACACACACAGATACAGAGATAGACACGATATACACAGACACAGAGATACACAGATACACATACACAGAGACACACACAGAGACACAGCAATACACAGACACACAGATACAGGACACAGATACACAGATGACACACAAAGACACATGCAGATACACAGACACACATACACAGATACACACAGACACATGCACAGATACACAGAGACACACAGGCACAGAGATACACACAGATACACAGATATACACACAGACACAGATACACAGACACACACAAATATATACAGATACTCACAGATACACAGACACACACAGGTACAGACACACAGATACAGATACAGAGATACAGATACAGAGATACAGAGACACACACAGATACACACACGGACACACACAGAGATACACAGACACAGATATACACAGGCACACAGATACACACACAGATACACACATGCACAGATACACACAGATACAGAGATATACACACAGAGATACACAGACACACAGATACGCAGACACAGAGATACACAGATACATAGACACACACAGACACACACAGAGATACATGCACAGACACACACGCAGATACACATATACAGATATACAAACATAGATATATGCACAGACACACACAGACACACAGATACAGACACACACACAGATACACGCACAAACACATGGAGACAACACAGCTACAGACACACACACACAGCTGCAGTGGCCAGGCCCTGCACAGGAATTGGCAGGAAGTAAGAGGCTCCATCCACAGTGTAACAGCAGAGCTGAAAGAGATCTCATGCCTTATAACAAAGCACATTGCACAGCCACAGGGTGGGCCAGGGGTTGCCCTGGTAGCAGGGACCGAGGATGTCCTCGGCATGGCAGGCTCCAGGACACTGAAGTTCCCAGCCAGGGGCCTGACAGCAGGAGAGCCCGAGATCTCTGAGACCACATTCACTGTCGCATGTGCAGACCCCTCAGTTCAGACCACCGTGTGCGTTAGGTGTGGATATGGCTGGCAAGCAGCCTGCATGGTGACCCCATCCTTGTGGGATGGCGGCGCCAGGGAGCCTGTGACCACCGATGCACCAGTTCCCGTCCCAAAAATACTGTCTCATCCTCGCTCATCACTGCACCTGCTCCCCTCCCAGTGCCTCAGGGACACTGTTACAGGGCGGGAAGGGGCCCGGGCACAGAGCCCGGGGGAGGCTCCCTGAGTGGGCAGAAGGCTCTTGGTGTGCATGCAGATCTGTCGAAATGCGGGCTTTGAAACGCCAGCAGGACAGCTGCGGCCAAGCGTGTGGCTCTCTGTGCCTTACAGGTCACAGTTGTTTTTGTGTAACTGCTGAATGTATGGGGAAGGAGCAACCCTACCCCAGCTCCAGGGATAGACCCTGAGTGGCCACAGTAATGGAGGAAACCCAACTTCCATGCCAGGGACTGGCTCGGGTGAGCCAAATCTATGTGTCCCAGCCCTGGGGGCAGCTGAGGGGTGACAAATCTCCCCCGCGAGCAGACAGGCACCCACACCCAGCACAGCCACATGCTCACTGTCTCTGGGCTTCTTAGCTGCCGTCAATCAGTCCCCTTGGTTGATTGACCCTCAGGGCCAGACCCTCAGGGCCAGATGGGGTCTCCTTTCCTGGTGGCTGAGAGTGAGTGTTGCCTGCAGATGCATCAATGGAAGCCTGTGTGTGACTCGAACGGCCAAACTTGCCTTCAAGGGGCACCGTGCTTCTTCAGTTACAAGTGATTGGGGCCAGTCTCAGAAATGACGTGGTTTCTCCTAAGCTGAGCATGAAGATTTGGGTCCCAAACAAGATATGATATAGAATTATACTCTTTTTGGCTGGCCCAGGAAATTCCAGAAGGAAATCCCAAAGTAAGTCCCCCCCTAAATGTTCTTGGCAAAGAACAGCACCATTGGAATCAGATATAAAAGCCAAAGGTGGCTATTTCCAAGCAGAGGGCTGGGATGCAGTGTGGCTTTGGTGTACGTGTATGTGCATATTTTATGTTTGTGGCTGACCCAGTGAAGGCACCCTTGGCTTCTTGCCCTGGACAGGCAGTTGTGACTCAGAGGACAATGGTCCAGGAAAGTGAGAAGCTCTCAGAATTGGGCAGGCCTGAGGGTGCAGGAAAGCGCTGCCTCCCCGGACCACAGCATCCAGAGAGAAGAAAGCGCCTCCCAGCCCAGCCCTCCAGCCCCGTCATGGGGAAATCTGTCTACAGCTTCCCTTTATGAATCCCTCCCCAGGGGTACCCGGGGCCACCTGCTGTGCAGGCCTCTGCAGTCCCCAGTCTCTGCCTGTTCCTGCCACGGTTCAGCCCACAAACCCTATGCACCCACCCCTGCCCGAAGTTGGCTTGATTCAGCAAGCATTCTATCAAGTTCCCAGATCCTGAGGGTCTGGAATTCAGAAAGGCACAGTGGAAACAGCTCGTCTGCTTCCCACTGCAGCCAGGGCAATGTGAAGGCTGGAAATGACTGGAGTCTGGAGGATCCGGAGGTGCGCTTGCTCACTCTAGGGCAGGTCTGTCGGCTCTGCCACGTGGCCCCTGCACCAGCTCTTGGACTTCCTTACAGCATGGCAGCTGGGGCCCAAGAGACAGGAAAAGGAAGCCACCAGTTCCTTAGGGCCTGCACCCAGGACTGGCAGGAGTCATTTCTGCCATATTCTATTGGCCAAGCAGTCAAGGAGCCCAAGGAAGGACACAGACACCAGTTCTTGAGGGGAGGAATGTCAAAGAACATTGGAGCCATGTTTTTTGTGTTTGTTTCTGTTTTTGAGACGGAGTCTCACTCTGTCGCCAGGGTGGAGTGCAGTGGCGTGATCTTGGCTCACTGCAACCTCTGCCTCCCGGGTTCAAGCAATTCTCCTGCCTCAGCTTCCTGAGAAGCTGGGACCACAGGTGGGCGCCACCACACCCAGCTAATTTTTGTGTGTTTAGTAAAGATGGGGTTTCACTATGTTGGCCAGGATGGTCTCGATCACTTGACCTCATGATCCGCTCACCTCGGCCTCCCACAGTGCTGTGATTACAGGTGTGAGCCACCGCGCCTGGCCAGAGCCATGTTTTAAAGTTACCACGGCTTTAGGAGGCAGGAGCTGCATAATGAGGGCTTGATGCTAGCTTCTGAACTTAAATTCTGGACTTTAAAGACATGTTTAAATGTAATGAGCTGTGGAGTCACAGGAACTCCCATTCATTGCTGGTGGGACTGCAAGATGGTACAGCCACTTTGGAAGACAGTTGGGCCGTTTCTTACAAAACTAAACACTCTTAGAATACGATGCAGCAACCAATGTTCCTTGGTATTTACCTAAATGATTTGAAAACTTATGTTCACCCAAAATCTGCACATGGGTGTTTATAGCAGTTTTATCTGTCATTGCCAAAACTTGGAAACAACCAAGATGCCTTTCAGGAGGTGAGTGAATAAACAAACTGGGGTACATTCAGACCATGGAATATTTATTATTCAGAGCTAAAAAGAAATGAGTCTTCAAGCCATGAAAAGACACAGAAGAACCTTAAATGCAGATTACTAAGTAAAACAAGCCAATCGGAAAAGGCTGCATACTGCCTGATTCCAACTAGATGACTTTCTAGAAAGGTAAAACTATGGAGACAGTAAAAACATTGGTGGCTGTCAGGAGCTAGTGGGGAGGGGAGGGATGACTAGCTGGAGGGGATTTCAGGGCAGCGGCCCTAGTCTGTATGATACTGTAAGGCGGATACAGGGCATTAAACATTCGTGCAAACCCACAGAAGGCACTGCCCGAGTGAGCCTTGATGTAACCCGAGGCCTCTGGATAATGCTGGTGTGTTGGTGTAACCCATGGGCCAATCTGGTGGGCAGCATGTGCACTGGGGCAAGCTACATGTGTGGGGTGGGTGTATATGGGACTTCTCTGTACCATCTGATCGATAATGTCTTTCTTTTAATGAATTAGAGGAAAATAGAAAGTCTCATTTGTGTGTGGGGAAAAAATCAATTTTGAAAAGTGACTGGGATGGGCAAAAACTCCAGGACCGACTCAGGAATAAAAATGATTATAAACTTCATCCGGAAGAGGGCGGGTCCTGTGACTGGGATGGGCTGGCCCAAGTCCCGGGTCATCCTGAGCTGAAGGCTCCATGCGGAGGGGCGGCCCTGGGTGGCAGGAGAATGGGGAGGCCAGGCCCGTGGGGGTGGGAAGAAAGTGGGGTCCTGAGAGCTGGTGCTCCAGCGGGGAGCGAAGCTGGACACGGGAGTCTGCAGCTTGAGGGACGAAGGTGCCTGCTATTGCTTCGGATGTTGAGTAGTTGGTATCTGTGTGCGTATGTGTTTCCATTTGCATTTGGATCCCATGAGAAATGAGGCCCAGGAGGTCCTGCAGACAAAAGCCTCCCACCCTGTGGAGCTGGCCTCCATGCAGAATGGACCCATTCGAAGACCTTTTTAAAACGATCTTTTGTATTTTCTTGTTTTAGAAACGGGGTCCCTCTGTGCAGCCCAGGCTGCAGGGAGGGGCATGGTCATAGTTCACTGTAGCCCTGAGCGATTCCCTGTTTGAAGTGTTGACTATCTTGACTATCGGGGAGGAGTGAGGTCTGCGCGATTCGGCCGGGAGGACCCTGAGTAGGACTCACTCGCCAGACTGGCCGCCAGTGGGCCTGGCCCTCCCTGACATGGTGAGCCATCATGGCATGTCCCTGGCAGTGACGAGGGATGTCCTCAGGCCCCGACCCTCCTGTCCAAGCCACCCAGGGCAGGCCTGTCAGGGGCCTTCCTTGTTCCAATTTTTCAGAGGCCCAGCGCTCTCCTTCGGCATCCTGCCCACCTGCCCAGCTGCAGGCAGCATGGGGAGGGGGATGGGGTGGGGAGAGGGTAGGGAAGACGGTGTGTGTGAGGGTGAGTGTATGTGGCGGGGCCAAGATGTATGTGTGTGGGGGGGGTGTATGTGACGGGCTGTATGTGAGGGATGTATGTGTGTGGGGGGTATATGTGTATGTGTATAGGGTGTGTGTTTGGGGTTGGTGTGTGGGTGTGTTTTGGTGTATTTGTGTCTGGGGTGTGGGGGGAGGGTGTACGCATGGGTGTGTGTGTACATGTGTGTGGTGGGTGTGTGTGCATCTGTGTGGGGTGTGTGTGTGCATGTGTGGGGGTATGGGTGTGTGTGCGCGTGCGTGTGCCTGGTGTGTGTGTGGGGGGTGTGCATGTGTCTGTCTGGGGTGTGGGGGTGTGTGTGCATGTGTGTGGGGTGTGTGTGCATGTGTGTGTCTGGTGTTTGGGGTGTGTGCATGTGTGTCTCTGTGTGGGGTGTGTGCATGTGTGTGTCTGGTGTGTGGGGTGTGTGCATGTGTGTGTCTGGTGTTTGAGTGGGGTGTGTGCATGTGTGTCTGGTGTGTGTGTGGGGTGTGTGCATGTGTCTGGTGTGTGGGGTGTGTGTGCATGTGTGTCTGGTGTGTGTGGGGTGTGTGCATGTGTGTGTCTGGTGTTTATGTGGGGTGTGTGCATGTGTCTGGTGTGTGGGGTGTGTGTGTGGGGGGTGTATGGGGGGTGTGTGCATGTGTGTCTGGAGTGTGTGGGTTATGTGCACGTGTGTGCATGTGTGGGTGTGGGTGCGTATGTGTGTGGTGTGTGTGGTGTGGGGGGTGTGTGTGGGGTGTGTGTGATGTGGGTGTGTGGGTGTGGTGTGGGTGTGGTGTGTGTATGGTGTGGGGTGTGGGGTGTGTGTGCGCATGTGTGTCTGGGGTGTTTGGGGTGTGTGTGCATGTGTGTGGGGTGTGTGCACGCGTGTGGGGTGTGGGGGTGTGTGTGGTGGGTGTGGGGTGTGTGTGCGCATGTGTGGGGTGTGTGTGCATGTGTGTGGGGTGTGTGTGCATGTGTGTCTGGGGTGTGGGGTGTGTATGCATGTGTGTGGGGTGTATGTACGTCTGTGTGCTGTGGGTGTGTGTGGTGTGGGGGTGTGTGTGTGGTGTGGGGATTGTGTGGTGGGGTGTGTGGTGTGTCGGGTGTGTGCATGTGTGTCTGGGGTGTGTGTGTGCATGTGTGTGGTGTGTGGGGTGTGTGTGCATGTGTGTGGTGTGTGCATGTGTGGTGTGTGGGGTGTGTGTGCATGTGTGGTATGTGGGGTGTGTGCATGTGTCGGGTGTGGGGGAGTGTGCATGTGTGTGGTGTGTGTGCATGTGTGTGTGGGGTGTGTGTGCATGTGTGTCTGGGATGTGGGGTGTGTGTGCATGTGTCTGGGATGTGGAGTATGTGTGCTTGTGTGGGGTGTGGGGGTGTGTGTGCATGTCTGATGTGTGTGTGCATGTGTGGGGTGTGTGGGGTGTGTGTGCATGTGGGGTGTGAGAAGTGTATGTGTGTGTGCATGTATGTGGGGAGTTGTGTGGGGTGTGTTCACGTGTGTGAGGTTTGTAGGGGGTGTGTGTATGTGTCTGGGGTGTGTGTGTGCATGTGTGGGGGGGTGTATGTATGTGTCTGGGGTGGTGTGTGTGTGCGTGTGCGTGTGCGTGTGCGTGGGGGGCGTGTGTGTGTGCATGTGTCTGGGGTGTGTGCGTGCGTGTGTCTGGGGTGTGTGTGTGCACGCGCGTGTGTGTGTGCATGTGTTGGGTGTGTGTGCGCGTGTCTGGCGTGCGGGGAGCATGCATGTGGTGGGGGTTCTGCCTCTCACTCCCTCACCCAGGAGGAGGCTGTACCCAAAGCAGTGTTGCCAGACTGGGCCAAGCCAGGAGCAAGGCTGAGAGGCTCCACCCGCGGGCTCCCGGGCTGGGACCCGGGGTGTCACCCGCAGTGCTGAGCGTTTGTGCTCTGAGACCTCGTTGTCCCCAAGGGTCTCTCCACCCTCCGGGCCCCGGGCTCCGGCCCCGCCTGGCATGAGGAGCAGGGAGCGCACAGCAGGGTGGGGGCACCGGGCGCACGCGGGGAATTTCCCCACGACCACGGCGACGCCAAATGCCTGAACCTCCACGGCTGCCGGCAACAGCGAGCGCAGGGAGGGGGCTGTGCGCGCGGGGGCCCTGGTGGCGGAGCAGGCGTCACCCCGAGAGCGCCGAGGTTTGTGGTCGCAACCCCGGGAGCCCCGCTGCGGGAGGAGCGGCGTGGCCGGGCAGAGGCGACTTCCTCGCAGGCAGTACCGGGCCCCGCGGCCGCCTCCGGGCCTGTCCTGGTGCCCCGGGCTTCCACCCGGCGGGCTGGGGTGCGGGGGCTGGTCTTCGCCGAGATCCTGCTGGGAGCGGGCTCCGGCCCCACGGTGAGCCCAGCCCCAGCCTCGGTGATGCGCTTCGCTGCCGCGCGGGGAGGGAGAGAGAGTCTGGCAGGGTCACGAGGCGCCGGCCCCGGGGCCGCTTGAAACCCGAGGAGACCCCGCTCGCTCGCGCGCCCGCCGGACGAATCCTCGCAGAGGTCCCGGGGCGCAGCCTCGCAGAGGTCCCGGGGCGCAGCCGGCGTGAGGGTGGGGCCTCATCGCAGGGGCGCCGGGAGCCTCCCCGCTCCGCTAGCTCAACTCAGGGCGGCTCAGAGGGGCTCTTACCCTGAACCTCGGCTTTTCTAAAGGAAGGGCAGACCCCAGATTTCCCCCTTCTCTTCTCGAACGTGGTTTGGGTGTTCTTCTGGTTTCTTTTTTGGCAAGTCAAGACAGCGCACAGTGCACGGAGCTCCGAAGCTCTCTCAGCTACTCCCGGATTTCTGGTTAAACCTGAGGGTGAGCCCGAAAGACCGCTGCCGCCGGCGGCCACCCCAGCGCGGGTCCGCTGAGAATGGAAACAGCACGTGCGCGCCGGCCAGGCCGCCACCTCTCCCTCCTCCAACAGCCCCGGCAGCCGCAGGGGCCAGCCCCGGGCCAGCCAGGGCCCAGCACAAAATGCCTTCCAGCGACAGCAGCGCCGGAAGCCCCTTCTGAGGTCCTGGATAAGCCTCGGCGCGGGGGCCCCGCGCTCAGCCCACCCCGCATGCCTCCGCGCCAGGGCTTGCTGGTGGGTGGCCGCCTGCCCCGGGCTATCCCGGGCTGGGCACTCGCGCCGATCCCGCCTCGCTTGTGGAGCTGCACTTGGGGGGAAAGATGGACCGGCAGCGTGGGACGCAGAGCCAGGCCAGGCCGCACGGGCTGTGCACAAAGATGTGCCCGACAGGCGGGGAGAAGGCACGGCCCACCGGCTCAGGAGAAAGTCCTGGAGGGGAGGCAGTCCGCCCCTGGGCACAACGCGGGGGACCATATTCGGACACCACCAGAAGTTCCTGTCGGAGACGCTAAGGGTGCCCACGGTGTCGGGCACCATGTAAAGCTCTCCTAACTCTAAACAGACTGCAGTTTCGTGCACATCATAAGGGCACAGCCACTGTCACCGATTTTATTAGCAGAAAAGCAAACATGAGGCAGGAAACCACAATTAATCCCCAATTCACAATGCTGGTGAGCTTCCAAACAATTGTCAATGTGACAAGTTTCCACTCCTAGCACAGATGGGTCGTCTGTCTTTTCTACAGTTTAATGGTCTCTGCTGCACACATTTGTCTGTCAAAGTGAACTATGTAACTTCAGGCTTTGGAAGTTGGATGAGAGTAAAAAGTTAAACTGAAGGTGACATGGAACTGTCCGAGAGGGTCCTCTTGTCCAAACATGAAGAAGCTGTGGCTACAAAAATTACTAGCTTTTTTTTTTTTTTTTTTTTTTTTTTTTTGTGGGAATGAAGTGCCCTCCAGTATGCTTTTAGTTAAAAAAGAAGAAAAAAAAAAAGGCCGGGTGTGGTGGCTTATGCCTGTAATCCCAGCACTTCCGGAGGCAGAGGCGGGCGGATCACGAGGTCAGGAGATGGAGACCATCTTGGCTAACACGGTGAAACCCAGTCTCTACTAAAAATACAAAAAAAAAAAAAAAAAAAAAATTAGCCGGGCGTGGTGGTGGGCGCCTGTAGTCCCAGCTACCCAGGAGGCTGAAGCAGGAGAATGGCGAGAACCCCGGAGGCGGAGCTTGCAGTTAGCCGAGATGGCGCCACAGCACTCCAGCCTGGGCGACAGAGTGAGACTCCGTCTCAAACAAACAAAAAAACCATAACACTTACGCCATTGCTTCTAACTGCAGAAAGCAGAGACACAGCCCCCGAAGGGCAGCTGCATGGGGGTCCCGCCTTGGTGTCTGCGGCCTGCCTCCTCTGGCACATTAGCTTCACCCTCAGGACTCTTTCATACGAAAGCTCTCAATCCTCATTTTCGTCTGGGTTTTACCTATCACATTGGAAATTACTACTGAAAAAATTTAAAATATTGAATACGTTTAAAATAAAAACAAACCCATGACTTGTTAACATGGACACAATTTTGAAAAATCATTTTCCAAAACAAAAAAAATTAGAGAATGGCATTAATACTTTTATTAGCCTCTTTAACTGTCTGGCTTAATGGAAGTGTAAACCAAAAAAAGTGGCCCGGCGCAGTGGCTCACGCCTGTAATCCCAGCACTTTGGGAGGCTGAGGCAGGCAAATCACGAGGTCAGGAGATCGAAACCATCCTGGCTAACACAGTGAAACCCCATCTCTACTAAAAATACAAAATTTAGCTGGGCGTGGTGGCGGGTGCCTGTAGTCCCAGCTACTCGGGAGGCTGAGGCAGGGGAATGGCGTGAACCTGGGAGGTGGAGCTTGCAGTGAGCCGAGATCGCGCCACGGCACCCCAGCCTGGGTGACAGAGCGAGACTCTGTCTCAAAGAAAAAGTGAGACAGGCCTCAGTCCACTTAGAGGTTGATTTTGCCACAGCTGAGGACGTGCCAGGGAAAGAGACAAGCCACAGTAGGCTCTGTGTCCGGGGCTTCTTCCAAAGAGCTTTGAGGATTTCAATATTTAAAGGGGAAAAAGGCAGGAGGGGAAGGAGGAAAGAATAAAAAGGAGGGAGAGTAGGAAAAGTGAGAGAAGTGGGGCACACCCTTGTGAGGCTTTGATGAGTGCTCGCTGAATCGCAGGGGGCAGAGGAAGAGTCAATTATACATTCGGCTCACACTCAGTAAATCTGCACTTTACATCAGATAAAGTCAACCTAGAGTCGAGGAAGAAGTCAAATATGCATTGGTCTGGGAATGTGCGTACAGACAATTTCTAGTCTCTATCCCTTACGGAGCGATGAGCTGTGACTTTACATAGTCTGGGTCCGGGAGGCCACCTGGGGAGATACCTGTTCAGGCACACAATGAAAAGGCAGTTTCCCATGTGACTGTTTCCAAGCTCACGCTTTTCTTCTGGCCTAGTGGGCTTGCGGGTGGAGATTTTCCTTCCTTTCACAGAAGACAGGTGAATTCTCATTTCTGTCTGTGCATCCCCACATTGTGAAGTTTTGGTGGAAGGAGCTGAAGAAAATCTGGTCTCACAGAGAGACGTAGTAGGAGATAGAGGCTCTCATGGACACCCTGAAAGGGCCCCTCAGGAACTCCAGGGGTCCTCAGCCAGGACTTTGAGAACCCACATTCTAGAGGAAGAAGGCATTTGCCAGCCTGATTTGGGGGTTGGCCAATGGAAAGTGGGTGGACAGTGCAGCTCTGGGCCCTCTTACACCTGTGTCACCACCGTGATACACACGCCTGAAGCGAGAAGAGAGATGTGAAGCCTGACACCTCCTAACCGCGGGCCCAGAGCCACTCAGCAGAGGCCGGCCCAGCCAGGCGCGCGAGTGAGAAACGCTGCTTCTCACTGACTTCAGGGGCAATTCTGTTATGCCGCAAAAGCTGACAACAAAAGGGTTGGTGATATTAACAAAAATAATGCCACACAGCTTATGGAAGTTTTGAGCTAAGCTGAAAATAGACTAATCCTGGCATTTACCAATTCAGTCCTGGAAAGGTTCCCAGAAAAAAAATAAAACTTTCCCTCTTTGGATCTTCTGTGCCAGTGCTAAACATCGTGTCCCTGAATAAACTGTCTCCCGACGTGAAATACATAGTTTTGCCTCAATCTGATAGTCTTCAGCTCAAGCTCTAATGCGTTAGACCTGCCAGCCAGTTTTCCTAGCCTGTTCTCAGTTCTACCCTTCGCAGAGTGCGTGCCATACACAAGCAGCCCAAACCGTGTACCATGGCTGCCTGGACCGAAGATTCTCAGCCCAGGCCAATGAAAGCAGAAGCCAAGGCTGTGCAGACAGATGGGGCTGGGGAGGAAGTCGGAGGAAACCCTGAAGGCTCCAGAGCCCTTCAGCCCCTGCCACCAACTGGTCCCATGGAATCTTACATTCTCCTAATCACTTCTTTGTGACTTGAGTTTGGTTTCTTTAACAAAAAAAAAATCTCAACTTGGCTGAAATCTTTCCTACTGCTGTATCAAGAACTAACTGATTTTTTGGTTGTAGTATATCCACTGGTGCTAGTCTAACTGGTTAAGAAAGCTCAGCCTACACTTTTACGTCAGATGTTTTATTTATAGATAATTAAAATTTAGGCATATACATGACACAAACATTATATATATATAGTACACTTTCCATGATAGAAGTTATGATGCTGTTCACAGAAAGGCCTCAATTCAGATGACATAATGCATATGCTACAAGGGGACACCTGGGAGATGGGACACCAAATGGCCTTCTGGTTTTTCATTTTGGTTTAAATATCCTCTGGATGCATTCAAGTAATACTAATCATTTCATGTTCAAAAGGCTTTTAATAAACAAATTCAGAGTAAAATTAATTGAAATATTTATAATACGATTTGTTACACAGTTATTTCCAATATACAATCAAGACGACTCACGACACTTGAAAGAAAGGAGAAAGAAAAAAAATCGATTGCACCCACAAGTAAAAAGGCTTTATTCATTTTGGGGATGCTGCAATTTGGTATTTATATAAACATTTACACACTTTAGTAAACACAGTCCTACATGTAATGCAGCATTACGGGTGAGAAGACCCTTGGAAGTCGAGCGTCCACAGTGTTCCACGCACACAGGCGGACCTTCTCACTGTCATTCCCATCACGGCCAGTCAGTCTCTCCACCCCCTCCTCCCGCCTGGCTCGAGGACGGACGCTTCTCATCAGACACACCAGGAAGCCTACAGTCTACACAGCAGCGAGCGCTCTGCTGCCTGGCTCAGGCTCTCGTCTCACGAGGACGTTTCCCCATCTTAGTGTCCTGTTAAATAATCTTGTGTAGAGTCCGAAGCAAAAGGAGTTGACATCCTCGTTATCTGAATCGTCGCTGCTGTCGTCGGCGGCCGGCTCTCCTGTAAGTGTGATGCGAGCGTAGTCATCTGTGTCTATGGACTTGCAGCAGTGGATGGCGTACTTGAGCTTCTCCTCCAGCACCTGCTTGCAGGAATACCTGGGCAGCTTCAGCAAGAAGAAACAGGTGTAGGACTCAGGGAGGAAGTGGTCTGGAGGGTTGTATTTATCCAACACCTGTTAAGCAGAAACATGAAGTGATCAGAAACTGAGTATGGCTGCAGTCTACTTTACTGTGCTCATTAGACTCTTCGTGCTCACAAAACCATATTTTTTGCTAAGAACAAAACAGCAGAAAACATAATCCAAACAACTTTAGGAGTAACAAGGAGCAATTAATTCCTAGAACTTGGAGTAAGAAACATCACCTCACTATGGAGATGACGGCTCTCTATTGTCATCCCGGGAAGAGGGCCCGAGGACCACACCACCTGTGTGGATGCAGGGTGGCCTGGCTGGTGGAGGACCAGGCACGTGACCACGGGAGAGCTCTTCATGAGTCTACCAGCCCAACTTTGACCCCTACAGATTAAGATACTAGGAAACAGCAAGAATTATGGACAAAAACTAAGAATTACTGACCTTCTAAGATAGAAAACTATGCATGCTCTCCAAGGTGACCCTGAAAGACGGCCACTTTTCTAACCCTGGCAGAGACGCAGGTCAGGCTGTGCTGGACACATGCTGGGAACAGTGGACCCCATCGATCCATCCACCCAGGCACTGCTGTTACGGTCCCAACAGAGAGTGGGGGCATTAGGCCATCCCCTCTCAGTGACCCGGCAGGTCCATTGAGCTTGTTTCTGACCACTGGCCCACAGAGTTGGAACCCGAAGCAAAACCCTTGTTCTCAATCCAACGAGCGGCCTCATTTTTCTCGGTATGTAGCATGTTACTTAGTGACTCACCTAATTCGACCAGATAACTGAATGAGTGCTTTACGTGGGTTTGAAATCTAGAGCAGGCTGACACAGCAGTGATGTATTCTGGGGATGGCCAGATACATTTTTAAAATATAGGTAATGGTACCCAAAACACATAATCATAACATTTTGAGCCTTCACATCAGAGAAGTTCGATGTTTTCCATTTTCATTTCTGTAAAGACTCAAGAGGCCCATTTTCCCATGTGCTGCAGGACTGTGGGTGAGAAGCCAGCCACCGTCAGCTGACATCAGCCCAGGGCTGGCAAGCCCAGCCAGGAGCCTACCTGGATGACGAAGTCTCGGCCCCGGAAGTCGGCGATGGTCCTGGGCAGCCTCGTCCGGCCCCAGACGAAGCGAAGGAAAAGAGAGTGCTCTGTGTTGGAGAAGGACTCCATCACCTCCCAGAACCACTGGATCAGCGATGCGGGAGGCTCGATGCCTTTATAGGTGGCCACCGACTTGAGAAGGTGCAACAGGATGTCAGGGCTGCCACACACCTGCGGGAGGATGTCTGTCAGGGCCGCGTGATGCTTCCCACCCTGGCATTTCCGCAAGACTCCATCACGCTCCCTCTCTACACCAAGGCCTGTTTGGGGGTGGGGAAAGGTCTGGGGGCTCTAGGTGGGCCCACACACAGCCTCCTGCAGGCGGGTGGAGGGACGCGCTCAGAGTGCACTCCCTTCAGTCAACACACAGGGCAAGGTTCTGACTCTAACTGCTCTCACTGATTTGTGGGTCAGCAGGCAAAAGGCAGCTGCAGGGCAGCTCCACCTGGGGGTCGGCATACCATCGTCTCCAGTTCGTAGCCGGTGAACAGAGAGAGGAGGGGGACAGGCACAACGCGGGACATTCCTTCCCGAACAGCAGCCACCTGCTCATCAAATTCATGGAGTCTGGAAGAAAAAGCTCACTTTACACTTCTGTCTTCAGTGACACTGACTTTATGCTGCTCACACCAAGCCTTGGCATGCAGCACTGTGGCCGCACACATCCCAGCTGGGAGAACAGAGGGAGCAGCTCCAGATGGCATGAGCATGCTTAGCAGCTCGGCACTGCAGAGCTTCTCCCGACACCGGGCTCATCTCGTCCAGCCGACAGGGTACGGCCTAATGACCACCTACAGCTATGCATACCCCAAGACGCCACTCTCAGTACCCACAGGACACCCCAGGAGAAGCCAGCACCAAGAGGGGAAACACAAGTGCATCCGCCCCAGGCCCGAGACACTGTGCTGACCCACAGCAGACACGATACGGGGAACAGCACCGCCCAGGACACCTGCCAGGACTACCCTCACCAGAGCCCACAGGGCCCACCTGCCACACGGGGCCTCACCCAGACACTCTCAGATGCTTCCAGGGGACATGGGACAAGCAGTGGAAGCTGTGGGTGGTGGTAATGACCTGCCAAGCCTGAATCACGGCACCCAAAGGCCTGTGCACAGTCACACCTGGACACCTGGCAAAGGATGCTCTGTGTCACTCAAGCAGCCTGGAGGGGGTTGAGACAGCCCCAGACACAGCCCTGTCCTAGGGAAGCCAACAAAGAAAGCACACAGGGGCAAAAACTATGGCCTCTCCAGGTGCAGTGACCCAAATGGGTGGATTTTGTTGATCTTGGTATTCTGGTTAGAGCCAGGAATGTCAGAGTAATAAATACCGACCCTGATCACAAAATAAGCTTCATACCCACAGATCAGCAATAGTTGGAGCCAAATCCATTACTTTACTGTGTATGACACTCCTGAAAAACACACATGTCCACACAACCACGTTCTGCTACTTTTGCTATTTATGTCAATGCAACAGAGACAGATGACCACCAACCTATAGTTTATCGCCAGCCGCACGTACTCCGCGCGGTTGTCCAGGGTGATGTGCGTGTGCTTGGAGCTCAACTGAATGTCCTCGCCGCTGGCGCTTGGCACTGTGAAGGGCAGGCTCATGGCTTCAAACTCCTCTGAGGTGGCTTCATTGTCTCGGATGTACATGAGTCCAGGAATAAAATCCTTATCAACCTTTTAAGGAGAAAAAGAAAGCCCATGTGTCAATTCAGGGCTCATCTCCATCCCAGACTCCAGTCCACCCAGCACACTCTGTCAAGCAGGAACCAGGGTCAGCCTCAAGTGCATCTCGAGGCTGCAAGTGCACAGCACACACCAAGATATAAGAGGAGCAACGAGAGAGTACTTCACCCAAGGAGCTGAACGAAGAATTCACAATTCAGCCAAATGCTTAAAACTAACCACCGAGAAAGTTACAGCAACTGGCTAGCAAGGGTTCCCTCCCTGCAGCCGAGGCATGACACAGCCATGGGGAATGAGCTGGCTATGGTCGCCCCAGGACAGAGCCTCCCGTGCAAGCCTGACTCACGGCCCCCAGCTGCCCAAAAGCTCAGCTTCTTCACAGGGGAGGCAGTGAGCTTCCTTATCTGACAAGACAGTGTATGTTACAAAACACCAGAAAATAGATGGTCTATTTTTTTTTTTTTTTTTTTTTTGCTACTCAAAGGTGGTCCACAGCCAACAGCCTCTGCGTCACCTGGGCACTGAGATTAGGCCAGAGTTCACAGCCTGACCGGACCCGCAGAACAGACTGTGCCTGTTAACAAGACCCTAGAGGCCCCGCCTGCCGCCCCAGGGAGTTACCTCACTGAGGTCCGTGATGGTGAGGCTCATCCCAGCCAGCTGCTTCCAGACAGGCTCGGCAAGGTTGAGGCTCAGGTGACTCCCGGTTCGGATGGCAATGCCCAGCAACACACCTGATCATTCAGGACACAAGTGACAGAGGACACTTGAAAAGGATGACAAAACTTCCCGCTCACTCACACACGCCACTGACGGCAGCAGCTCCACACTGAGGACTCAGAGCCTTCTGAAGCAGCAACACCCAAATCATAGGTCTAGGCCCTTCCTCAAGGCCGCCCGTCCTGCTCTAAATCTATCCTTTTGTGCCTAAAAGCCTCTAACTCCTCACGTCCTTTCTGCACGCACTAGTTTAAGCCACACAGTGGCCAATTCTTCTTCTTATGACAGCAAAGAGCTGGAACTTCCCCACGGGAGTGTCCTCCAGGGAGCTACAGCCCTGCCCAGGAGGTGCTGGCTGTGGTGGGACGCACAGCCGAGGACACCCTGCACACCCTCAGTGGGACAGGAAGGAGGGACTGGCCAATGGCGAAGACCTCACCCCACTCTGATCCCAAGTCTCAGATAAACATTGAAGATGCAGAAACAGAATCTCCCATCTTCTGAGTACCCGAGGCAGTCTCCAGTCCTCAGCACGTGGCCGGGGCTGGCTCTGCCAGTGCCTGCAGCTGTGCACAGAGCTTCCGACGGTCCACCACCGTCAGGCCCTCAATGCTAGGCACGGAAGTCAACAGCACCTCGTTCGCTTCCACAATGTTGGTGAAAGGCACGATCAATATTAAAAGTCTTTTCTTTTTTTTTTTTTTTTGATACAGAGTGTCGCCCAGGCTGGAGTGCAATGGTGCGATCTCAGCTCACTGCAACCTCCGCCTCCCGGGTTCAAGCAATTCTCCTGCCTCACCCTCCTGAGTAGCTGGGACTACAGGTGCATGCCACCACAGCCAGCTAATTTTTTTTGTATTTTTACTAGAGACGAGGTTTCACCACATTGGTCAGGCTGGTCTCGAACTCCTGACCTCAGGCAATCTGCCCGCCTCAGCCTCCCAAAGTGCTAGGATTATAGGCGTGAGCCACCGCGCCTCACCCTAAAAGTCACTTTTATTGGTAACAGTCTCAAAAACTAAAAGCAGATATTCAAGATATCTACCGTCACTCCTCAAACAGATGGTACACTTTAACTCAAGAGCAGGCACAGGCCACAGCGACACAGTCTCAAGCGGCCGAGAAGCTCACCCAGGAAGCGGAACATGCTGCTGTGCACTGGTGCTCTGGCGGCCGGGCTGAGCAGGTAGCAGTCTCGGTTGGCCCCAGACTCATCCCTTCCGTTGGGTGTCACGATCAGCAGGGGCGTGAGTCCGTTCTGCAGCTCCTCACAGATCTCAGCTATGGACTCGCTGTAGCCGCCCCCACAGTCATCCACAGATTCACCTGCAGGGGAGAAGCAGCCACTCGAAGTCCCCTCACACAGTCCTGAGTAAAGAGCCCCAACGCTCCCACACCATGTGGTCTCTGTGCTCCCTGTGGGCTCAGGCGACCACTGCCGGGGACACAGGTGCTCCAGCGCGCGGCAAGTTCTCACCCACAAACTTGACTTTCCAGACACGGTGAGGAAGGAGGAGGCTGTCGGGACCAAACGAGCTCATCTTAGCACACATCTGCCCAAAGACAGACTTGGTGCCGTCGGGGCCGGCCAGCCCGCCTTTGCTCCTTGATCGTTTGACCTGGAGAGGAGGAAGCAAGCAAGCGTGAGGCCGCTGCCGCAGCAGGAAGCACACAGTCAGGGATATGCGGCACTGGCGAGTGCACGAGGAGGAGGCGCCGTGCATGGGCCCCTCCCTGGTCACACACCTGCTTGTGTGGACGCCAGGCAGACCCTGCCATCTGGGGCGCTCGACTGTGGACACCCGAGACCGCTGCCTCACCCCATTGGGCATGTCGCCAGTGATGTGCCCAGCAGCCCCCAGGACTAGTGTGTCTGAACAAACACACCTTCCAACATGACACACACCACCACCACGTCCACAGCTGCGGCCCGGCAGCACCACCCTGGCACGGACCATCCTCACACCCTATGCACTGCTGCTACTTCACCATCTTGCCACGACCTCATGAAATAAGACACCAGGAACTCCAAAAGCAGCTCCCCCAGCAGACCAGAACAGACTCCCGGCACTCAAAGATTCAACCCAATGCCCCTGAGACTGAAGCAGACACAGTGAGTGAGTGCCTCAGCCGGGACCAGCCCTTCCCCACATCTGCTTCCACCCATCCCATTTCCAAGCCTTGGGGCCACTCAGCCTCCCCAACACAGGCAGTCACTCTCCCTGCCCATCCTTCTCATCCTAAGCTACAATTGCTAAAGGCTCAGGGGACTCCAATTCCCAAAGACACCAGGGCAGGAGCCCTAGGGCCCCGCCGCAGCAGGACCTCGGCACATCGGAGCGCTGGTGGCCAAGACTGTGCGTCAGAATCATCTGGGAAGCCCAGTCTGGAAGGATGTCAAAAAGAAAAATTGAAGAAAAAATGGTCCTGAGAATGTATTTTGATGACTCCTCCAGTGAAGCTCTCTTCACCTTTAGCTCACATAAAGCTGAGTTTAAACAGCTTACAGCGCAGGCTGCCATAACCAAGACTACAAATACAAGAAGAATGACAGGAGCCACAGTTGCCTGTAGAATGAACTTGTCTGCGTGCCACACACACGGCTAGTGTTCACAGACGTGAGTTCCTGGAAACTCGCGGCAGCTTGTTAAGGCTCCATCATGCCCAGAGGAGACTAGGCTACAAGAAAAGAACAGGACACGCCCTATGTCACGGCGGCTGCGTGAGAGGAGAGGTGCACCCAGCTCCCCGAAGCCCACGGGGCTGCCTCTCCTCCACGACGACACCCACTAGTAGAGGCTGTCTGCACTCAGAGGCTGCAGAAAACAGCAGCCATGAGGCTGGAGGCAGACAGGCTCCTGCGGGACAGCACTTTCTCTGCTCAATAGAAACACAGATGATTTTAACTGTCTTTAATCTGAATTCCCTAAATTTTCAGAAATGTGCATGCAATAACTCTAATAAATTTTTAAGTATAAAAAAGTTTTTATGTAGTGATGTTCAGATCCTGCTATAAAACTAAATAAAATTCCCAACAAACAAAACCTTCCAGTAAGATGACCTGTGTTCTGGAGTCTCTGAAACTATCCAGACAGCTGTGAGAGTCCCTCCCATGGCATCCTCTTGGGAGGCGTGCCCCTGAGCCCATCATCGCGGCCATGGGGTGGTGGGTTGGAGACACCTGTGCAGCCTTCCTCGCTCCGTGCTGGTGTCCTGTGCACACCCTGAATTCAAACAATGTTTTTCTCCATGTTCATTTTTAGGCAGAAAATCACTTCTATTTCTACATCTGTAGAAAATTTCCTCGCTTTGGGAGGGGCATGCTACCCTGAACGGGAAGGAGCCACCTCTGGCACCCGGGGCCGTGGCTGAGCCAGAGCAGCCCCCAGACATCAATCCACATTGCACACTAGGCTGAAGGGTGTTTATCTGATTCTTAAGAAGGCCTGACACCGGGCACGGTGGCTCACGCCTATAATACCAGCACTTTGGGAGGCTGAGGTGAGTGGATCACCTGAGGTCAGGAGTTCAGGACCAGCCTGGCCAACACAGTGAAACCCTGTCGCCACTAAAAATACAAAAAAGGCTTGGTGCAGTGGCTCATGCCTACAGCACTTTGGGAGGCCGAGGCGAGTGGATCACCTGCAGTCAGGAGTTTGGGACCAGCCTGCCCAACATGGTGAAATTGTCTCTACTAAAAATACAAAAAAAAAAAATTAGCCTGGCATGGTGGCACACACCTGTAATCTCAGCTACTCGGGAGGGTGAGGCAAGAGAATTGCTTGAGCCTGGGAGGTGGAGGTTGCAGTGAGCCAAGATCGCACCACTGTACTCCAGGCTGGGCGACAGAACAAGACTCCCTCTCAAAAAAAAAAGGCCTGATATAAGTTGTCGTTTTTTGTTTGCTTTGAGACAGTGTCTGGCTCTGTCGCCCAGACTGGAGTACACTGGTATGATCTCGGCTCACTACAACCTCTGCCTCCCGGGCTCAAGCAATCCTCCTGCCTCAGCCTCCCAAGTAGCTGGGACTACAGGCACCCACCACCACACAAGGCTAATTTTAGTATTTTTTGTAGAGACGGGGTTTCATCATGTTGCCCATGATGGTCTCAGACTCCTAGGCTCAAGCAATCCATCCACGTCAGCCTCCCAAAGTGCCGGGATTACAGGCATGAGCCACCACCAAGGACTAATATAAATTTGTTTGCCATTTACCCAGTTTGTTTTTTCAATTGCATACTGAACGTTTTTGTAACACAAGCTGGGGATAGCAAGATGAGTAAGAAAGAGGTGCTCAGCATGTAATGACTTAAAAATTTCAGATGATACAAAGACAGAAACAAAAGTGCCTAACCTGCATCCTAGTTTATCAAAACTTCACTGATTCCCAGAGCCCCCCAGGCTTGAATACCCACCCTGAGAGCCCCTGGCCCAAAAAGTCTGCGTGTGGTTTTGAGGGAGGTGCAAGTCAAGGTGCACTCAATCGCGGGGGTTAGACAACGCAGAAGCCATCAGCTGGCCTTGCCTACAAGCTATAATGTTTATGATGCACAGCAAACTGAAGCCATCGTCCAAGGTAGGGAAATAAAAGCTTTTTTATGAATCTAGTTAAACAACCTATTTATGTGAGGACGTGACTGGCATACAGCTTAGCATTAAACACTCTGACGTCAGTGAAGAGACCAGCTCCATCAATGTGGTCACATGAGCTGTCCAACAAAGGACAAGAGTTTCGTATCTTAATTCAAAATGCCCCCAAGTATAACTCTGAAAACATTTCTAGTCTTGTAATCAACATCAGGGTAAAAATCATGTGTTAATACAAAGGTACAGGAACAAAGAATTTGTTCTTCATGGCTCTCTGTGTCTGATCCAAGAGGCGAGGCCAGTTTCATTTGAGCATTAAATGTCAAGTTCTGCACGCTATCATCATCAGGGGCCGAGGCTTCTCTTTGTTTTTAATTAATTGTTTTTAACTGTGAGTTTATATACACTTGAAGCAGTATACATTTAGAAATGGTCTACTTGTCATTTCTTTGATTACTACCCATGAGACAGTATTAGTAATTCTGGCCTATGAAATTGGCAAAGAAAACTACCAGTGGTGGGGAGGGTGTGAGGATGGTGGGAACATGAACTGTTATAACCTATAATCGGATGTATCATCAAATTGTCACTGGGCCTCTGACCCACTCCACTTCTCAGAACTTAACAAAAGGGGTGACCGAAGATACACCCAGATAGCCCTGCCTGTACCACAGAAAAGTGGGCACGGCCCCCAAGCACCATCAGAGAAATCTGACAGAGTAAACCAGGACACACCCCTGCAAGAGAGGAGCAGGCTGCAGGCAGCTGCCAAACACAAGCAGCCCCACAGGACCCTATTCCATGGCAGGGAGGAGAGCAGCAAATTTCAAAAGGCAGTGATCCTGCTTTGGCTGTAACAAATAGACACACACCTCCCAATGTAACAGCAGCGGTTATCATCATGCAGTGGGAAGAGGGCTGATTTTATTTTCCCCATTCTTGCTGACCTGTGTTTGTGCTTTTGGACTATCTGACATAAATCTTCATTACTTCTGTATAAAGAAACACACTGACATTCCTGGAAGCCCTAGCACATCACATACAGGAAGCCCACAAAAAGGAAGGTGGCACCTGCTCTTTAAAGTTGGGGTGCACAGGATGGCAGGCTACCAGCGCTCTCGTCCCAGCCCAGGTACCCACGAAAGCATCACTTCTAAGGCTGTCAGACTTGGAGAGTAATCTCCATGTGCTACCTGGATAGTAATCTCCATGTGCTACCTGGATGCGGTTCAGCTCCACGATGGGGCCATGCTGACGATCGCGTACCATAGTTGCTCGTACTACTTTCCGGAAAGCCGCCTCCTAAAACACATCAAACAGACAAAATTTAGAATCTGATATGGAAAGCATCACTCCTGAAGAAATCATCACATAGTTTTGTTTAAAATCTGTGTTGAAGACCTTCTTAAGGACAGAAAACTGCCAGTTCCCTTTTCTCAAGTTGTGAGGGTGCAGGGGAACAGGCTGGCCCCGAAGCACACAGGGACAGACAGCCAGGCAGGTAGTGCCAATGGCCAGGCAAGAGGCAGGTCCCTCAGGAAACTACCTCCACCCAGCAGCGTTCCGGAGGCTGGAAGAGCCCAGCACACACAGGGCACAAAACAGGGAGGGCTGGGCCTGGCAAGCACCTGCTCTGACTCAGGTCTCGAAGTCAAGGTTTCCCTGCCAAACATCAAGTCCACCAGTGGCAGGGACTGATGTTAAACCACTGACTGCCACACAGCAGCCACAGGGCCAGGGAGCACCGTGGAGCCAGCTAGACCTTGGATCGGGACAGAAAAGACAGACCAGGGAGGGGAACAAGGTCCTGGCTGTGATCACACTAAAAGAAATCGGGAGTGCCTGGGGTGAAGACAGCAGGGCGTGGCCAAACATCAGCACCACAGTGAGGACCCAGCCGTTCCCCAGGAGGGAGCAGGTCGGCCATGCCCGTGGGGGAAAGGGCAGAGGATGCAGCACGCAGCCGTGCCAATGGAAAGGGATGAGACAGGTCAGCAGGGGTCTCAGCTCTCTTGGCCAAGTAGGCAATCGTGCCTTCTTTCGGTTAGGGGTGGGCTGTGGGAGCACAAGGGTCCCTCAGTGGAGGCTGAGCCCTTGCCCAGCTCAAAGCCTAAGAACTCCAAGCCCTGAAGGCAGGAGGTGAGGGCCCCAAGCGCCAGAGGAGACCCAGAAAGGGTATCCTGGAGGCACCCCAGCCCCATGCCTCTCGCACAGCCCAGACTCATCCTGCTCCCAGAGGCCCTGCCTGGACCTCAGGGCAGCTCCCCCTCCACAGGAGCACTCCCCTCTCCTCCCAGTCACCAGCCCGCCCACCTTCCTGGAGAGTCCGTTTTGGTGCTCTGGACTGGGAGTAGTAACACCCACTCTCTGAGGCCGATCCTCACCATAACCAGGACCAGAACCGAGGCTGCCTACACATTCCCTGACCAGAGGTACCTTTCAGATGCCCTCAGCACTCCCCTGCTCTCCTGCAGCCCCAGCAGGTGCCAGATGCTGCTGCCCACCACTCCCCTACCACACACCAGCTCCCACCCGTGCCCCGCTGACAGTCTGCACAACGCTCGCACAGGGCCAGGTGGGACGTGCCCTGCCTCTCACTTTTTTTCTCCCTACAAAGAAAGGGTTTTTTCCTCTGTGCTGCCTATTATCATCACCACTTTGAAGGATTAAAAAAAGAAGGTAAAATTAATCATTTGCTACTTTTTATTATTGAACAGTAATTGAAATTATGTTTCCTATCCATTTTACCTGCCCAAGATTTCTTCTGCCTCTCTCATCAGAGAGATGGTCTTTCCATTAAACACAAGCCTGACCACTTCCACCCTCAGGCACACGTGAAAGTAAAATGAATGTACCAGTCCTGTTCAGCAGAAATCGTTCTAGCCAAGTGGAAACAAAGCCGGTCTTTAAAAAGTAACCTGCTGGGACAGGACTCCAAAGCACTGCAATTTTATTAAATCACTAAGAATGGGCCATAATATTCGACAACAAACTACGTTAGAGAATCACAATCAGGATTAGTGGTCCTCAATCCAATTCTATAACTTTTCCCTATACAGAGATGCCCCTACCATATGGTAATTAGCCCCTTCGAGATCATCTTGTCAAGCTGCTTGCCAGAAACTAACCCAACTTCTAGAAAGCTCCAACTATTAGCAACATCTACAGGTCAAAACCTGCCTGGTGACTTTCAGATGCCCTCACTCATGACTGTATTATTCACCACCTGTTAATTCTCACTTGGCCAGCAATCTCTACACATTCAGGCACGGACCTTCGAGGTGATATATCTGTGACTCCTGGCCCCCTCTGCTGGACATCCTGAGAGAAACAGCCCAATCGCCGGCCTTCCTGTGTCAGTGGGGACTTGCCATAGCCACAAGGCCAGGCAGGCAGAGAAGGACCGCAGGAACAAAGGCTTAGTTTATGAAGGCCCCACCTCATCCTTCTGGAGCAGTGAGAGGCAGAGATTATGAAGGAGAGATGCAGCATCTTACTGTTTGTTTTTAATATAAACTCCAAAAGGGAACAGATTTTTGTCTGTTTTCTCATTGATATAAAGTACCCAGAACAGAGCCTGGCATGCAGGAGGCATTCCGTGAACATTTGCTGAATGAGCTGTATTCTATGTGTTCTATTCCCAGTATAGGAATTCTATTGGGTTACATGTACTGAAGACACCAGTTTCCCCTAGAACAAAGATTGCCACTTGAATACCTTTCCCTGGGATATCAGAATTCCTCGGAGAGTGTCGAACCCAACAGAAGGCCCGAGTCCAGTTTCGTCGAGCGAGCCTTCCAGGTCGAACATGGGGATGCAGGGGCAGAAGAGCTCGGAGAGGTGGTGCAGCAGCAGCAGACGGTTCCTCAGCGCAATGATGGGGATCTCCTGCAGGTGATTGTACTCCATGGGGACCTAGAACACAGAAATGGCCTTCAGTGCCTCAGGCACCAAAGGCACACGGGGGCCAGTGTGGCATCCATTAAGGATTCTGAAAACAACTGTTTCAAAAACAGAGAAGCACGATGGTGTCTGAGTTTGGTTTGCACAACCTCACTGTGCTGCTTTTAAAATAATATTCTGTCCAGTTTGACTGTAAAAAAAATTAGTCTATACAAATAAATTTACTAAGAAATGTGAGGCATGTACTAGCAGAACAGTTTGATGTGGAACAGTTTGGTGTGGGTTATAAGATATAGAAGGTGATACACACTGTACACACAGAATATTGGCTGGCATGAACATTAAGGTTCTTTTGAGACAGGGTCTTACTCTGTCACCCAAGTAAGAGGGCAGTGGTGCAATCACTGCAGCTTGGACCTTTCAGACTCAAGTGATCCTCCCACCTCAGCCCTCAGCCTCCCAGGTAGCTGGGACTACAGGTGCATGCCACTATGCTTGACTAATTTTGTAGAGACAGGGTTTTGCTATGTTGTCCAGGCTAGCCCTGAACTCCTGAGTTCAAGCAATCCGCCCACCTTGGCCTCCCAAAGTGTTGGGATTACAGGCGTGAGCCACCACAACCAGCCAAATATCAAGGTTCTTAAATGCACTGTGTGGTTAACATTTACTGAGCCTGAATTATTTTCACCAAGAAGCCTCTGTAAACACACAACGACAGGATGCAGCATGTGACAGGAGCACACTTTGCTTGCCCCCGACCCACCCAACCTGCCCGGACTCACCTGTGCAGGGAGTTTGCCAGCACTGGCGGGCTTGCTGGTCGACCAGGCGAGGGTATGTGCTGAGCCACAGGCCACACGGTTGACCTTCTTACCCTGAAGGGCAGCTACCAACCGAGGCCTCTGGATGGCATTGGTGGTTCCGTCTCCCAGTTGTCCCTCATCATTGTCGCCCCATGTATAAACCTCACCTGAATGAAGTGAATTTAGAATCAGAACCTGTATACTAGGGCCAACAAACGCATGGCTGCCAGTGTCTTCCCATCACACACAGCACCAACGCTCCCTGCCCTTCAGCTGGTGTTGACCTAGTTGTCAACTTTACATATGACCTAGATGTAAATGTCTGCTTTATGTATGACCTAAACATGAATACATGCTAATTACACATCCAAAGAGGCGAGTGTACTTCCCAGGACTCTCCACAGCCCCTGGTGGCCACCAGGCCTCTTCCAGTGAGAGACACACAACTCTGGTCTTAAGCCTCCAACAGTGTTAGTTCTCAGGACTAGGCATGAACAGCAGCAGTTCTCAATCAGAATAATATTAGAACAGACAGCAATATCCCGAACATCCCAAATCCATCTAGTACTAAAACACACAGCAATATCCCTAACATTCCAAATTGCTCTTGCATGCGAAACAGAAAAGGAAAAGTCTGTTTTATTTATTTTATACTTTTTTTTTTGAGACAGGGTCTCACTCTGTTGCCCAGGCTGGAGTAAACTGGCATGATCACAGTTCACTGCAGCCTCAACCTCCCCAGCTCAAGTGATCCTCCCACCTCATCTCCCAAAGTGTTGGGATTACATGCATGAACCACTGTGATGAAGTCTCACTTTGTCGCCCACGCTGGAATGCAGTGGTGCGATCTCAGCTCACCGCAACCTCCGCCTCCCGGGTTCGAGCGATTCTCCGGCCTCAGCCTCCTGAGTAGCTAGGCTCACAGGCACGCGCCACCATGCCCAGCTAATTTTTGTATTTTTAGTAGAGACAGGGTTTCACCATGTGGGTCAGGCTGGTCTCAAACTCCTGACTTGGTGATCCACCTGAAAATCTATGTTTTTAAAATCAAAACCACAATGTGATACCACCTCACTCCTGCAAGAATGGCCATAATAAAATAAGAATAAAAAAATAGATGTTGGTATGGATGTGGTGAAAAGGGAACACTTACACTGCTGGTGGGAACAGAAACCAGTACAACACATTGAGATTTTCCCCCACTAGAGGGCGATAAAAACTAACAACAAGCTATCTGTGAAAACGCGTTGTGATGGAAAGCATTTTCCACGCTCCACTATGGAAAAGTGTGGAGATTCCTCAAAGAACTAAAAGTAGATCTACCATTTGATCCAGCAATCCCACCACTAGGTACCTACCAAGAAGAAAAGATGTCATTATTTGAAAAAGCACTTGCACACGCATGTTTATAGCAGCACAATTTGCAATTACACAAATATGGAACCAGCTCCAAAGCCCATCCATCAATGAGTGGATAAAGAAAATGTGGTATATATACACCATGGAATACTACTAGCCATAAAAAGGAATGAAATGATTGCATTTGCCACAACCTGGATGGGACTAGAGACCATTATTCTAAGTAAAGTAACTCAGGAACGGAAAACCAAAACATATATTCTCATGAGATGAGGATGCAACGGCATAAGAATGACACAATGGACTTTGGAGACTCGGGGGAAAGGGTAGGAGAAGAGTGAGGGATAAAAGACTACACATTGGGTACTGTGTACACTACATGGGTGATGCGAGCACCCACCTCTCAGACTTCACCTCTAAAGAGCTTATTCATGTAACCAAACACCACCTGTTCGCCAAAAACTTGTTGAAATAAAAATAAATTTAAAAAATAACATAAAAAAAGAACATGCCGTTTCTGTTCATATCCTAAACATAAGATTCACCATTCACAAGAATCATCACACTTTTCAGTGCACCGTGTGGGACCTCAACCAAGAAATACCACCGGAAAATAATCTCAGGCAAGGTCCCTGGTGACCAGAATGGAAACAAGGCTCATGTTCTCTGGAGACACCATCAGGATTGTCAAATCCAGAGAGACTCCTCGGGTGTCTGGAAAGTGTGACGCCTGCGTGGTCAAGGGCAGTGTACTTGTCTCCTGCCCCTGCCTGCTCTCCACAGGTTGGTCCTAAAGCCACAAGGCGGGTGTCGCACACACAAGGTGAGGAGGGTGTCTCTGCAGACGCAGCTGGGCATAGGGAATGAGTCTGTGAGAGTGAGGAGGGCTTCCACCCAGGTGCTAGCTCCGAGGGGAGTCAGCCAAGACCCCTACATGCAAGGGGAGGAGCCACACAGGGGAGGAAAAGATGCTGGTTATGCACGGGGGGAGTGGCCAATTCGCCAGAAGAGAAAGGATCTGCAAGGTTGCCATGAGAAAACTGGAATGAACCCTGTGGATCCAAACTGGACCTGGGGATACTGGTGGGAACTCACAGTTTTCAACAGACATCAAACATAAACCAGGGTATTGTTTACATTACTATTCCCTGGCTTTGTCCACTGAAGAGGTCTGGGGAGCGGTGACGCCTCAATAGCAATGAGCACACCCATCATCCAGACCTTGTCTTCTCAAGGCCATTCTCCTCCACAGATGCCAGGGCTCCTTGGAGAAATGGCCAGGTCGAGGCGTGGGGCATGGCGGGAACAAGGGGAGGCTAATCATCTTCTTCTGCCAGAGCAAAGAAGTACTCCCAGACAACGGGGACACACAAAAAGGGGGCAGAGCCAGCCAAATAGAGCACAACTAGAGCATCAAAATAAATAGACTATATACCCCAATGAATACATTAGGATCCATGATTCCCACTCAGATAAAACAAATACATGAATTGATTCAAAGCTGCATGAGAAAGGAATATTTAAATAGATTCAGGATGTCCCTACTAAATACTTGTTAATTATAAAGAATGTCTGCAGTGAAAAGCATGGCAGACAATGTAACCAAGCAACTGTAGTGAGCATCATCAGCAAGCAGACAAACTGCATGTCACCTGCAAGGATGAACTGTGACGATCAAAGACACACAACCCGAATCTACTGCAGAAACATCGGAAAAAATCCAAACAGAAGAATGTGCTACAAAATAACCGGTGTCAAGTTGCAATAAGCCCAGGAAGACGAGGAAGTGAAACGATGATGCCAGGCACTGAGAGAGTGTCACAGGACAGAGGATACAGCTTGCCAGCTGACTGGCAGGCAATGTGCTGCAAATGGGCATGGGCATCAGGCGGGGTGGGGAGTATGAACTGGCTGGCAGGACGAGCCTCCCTGTTTGTGGGAAACACACTGAAAAGCTCAGGACGCGGCAGCAGGACAGCAACTCACTCTCATGTGGACTGGGATAAGCAAGTTCTAGGTAATGTACTTCCAACTGGTTTGCTTCCAACTGTGATTTGTCTCAAAATTTAAAATAATTAAATAAATCAAATCAAAGTTCTGGATCAAGAACTGCAATGTCCTTCCACTACAGGCCACAGAAGTTGCTCATTCATCCATGAGCCTCTTCCCTCAATGAAATGATTAAAGGGTGCATGCTTATATAATTCACCAAAGGCTCTAACAAGGAGCACAGTTTGTGCAAAGGCCATGTTAATGAAAGATGGCGCCCACATTTTTCACTGCTGCCATAACACATCCCCACAGCCCGGCTGGCTTAAACAACACACACTTAGGATCCTTTCGCTCTGCAGGTGAGAAGTCCCACTCTACTTTTTCAGTTAGAGAAAAGTGAGCTTGCTCACTGCAAGCTCCGCCTCCTGGGTTCACGCCATTCTCCTGCCTCAGCCTCCCGAGTAGCTGGGACTACAGGCGCCCGCCACTACGCCCGGCTAATTTTTTGTACTTTTAGTAGAGACCAGGTTTCACCGTGTTAGCCAGGATAGTCTCGACCTCCTGACCTCGTGATCCACCCACCTCGGCCTCCTAAAGTGCTGGGAGTACAGGCGTGAGCCACCGCGCCCAGTCCACAATTTTCAAGAATGTAAACATGAACTATTCATTTTTCTGATGGTTTAAAGCATCATAAAATTACAGCACAGCCTATGCAACTAATGTATATGTACATAGCATAGCCTATGCAAAAAATGTTTTCCATTTTTTAGTATCAAAGCGAGCAATCTGTACTTAAATAAAATTACACTACTGAAAAACACATGATTCTAGGCCAGTAAATGGGTGAATGGAACACCACTTTACCTATTATAATTTAGTTCCTGAAATCTGTGAATGAAAATAGTAACCTCCAACGTCTCTCCCAGCTCTAAAATGATGACATTCTGCCTACTGTCATTTAGAAATATTAGTAGAAAAATAACTTGGAATTCAGCATTTAAGTTTCTGTATTGTATAACCTATTTCACACATTGTTTATTTTTATAAGTTACATTTAAGAATTCAGTTTATTACTTCAGAAACTTGGCATGGTTTAAAAGAATCTGAAAACCCCGTATTCCTATTATAAGCCAACTAGACACTCTATGGCTATGATCATTAAGGTAACTAAGATTACGGATTTTGAAAAACTGTTCATTATTCAAGAAGATTTTTACTGAAATTAAACAGGTAGAATATTAACATTAACATTCTTTTAGTAATAATTTCATTATGGGTAATGACTCTAAAAGTATTAATTTACATCTCCCATAAAGAAAAATAGGAGATCTCACTTTACGTAAATATCTAAATTCTGTAAGTCTTTAAAAATTAGTTACAAGAGAAACTGCATTAGAAATTGTATTAGGTTACTTAGCGTGCTACGTGCCAGGAGCTGTGCAGAGATGCAGCATTCTAGCTGGAGTGGAAGTGGAGGAGACAGTAATGACAGGTGAAATCAGTGTCATGACACGCGTTTTGGAAAAAGGAGAGCAGGGTGAGAGAGATCTTACACTGGGCTGACCAGGGAGCAGGAGTCAGTGAGAATACAATCTCTTTAATTAAAAAAAAAAAAATTATAAAGATGGAGTTGCTACGTTGCCCAAGCTGGCCTGGAGTCCCGCCTGGGCCTCCCAGAGCGTTAGGGTTGCAGGCGCGCGCGCCGGCCGGCAAGAAACCCAGTTCACGCTTTCCCCGTGACGATCAGGACGCATCCCGGGTAACACGCCGTAGGCTGCGCAGGGCACCGCGCCGAGACCGCTGGCCGGCGGGGAGCAGGCGGCGGCAGGGCCTGCGAAGGCTCCCTGAGGCCGCGCCCGCCTCCGCCCCATTCCCTGCCCCAGCGCGCCCCGACCCCGGGCTGCGCGGGACCCACGCGCGGGCTCCGGGCTGTGGCCGGGAACCCGCCCGCGCGCCGTGCCCCACACCTGAAGTTGGACCAGGCGAAGTTTAGGGCGAGCTGGAAGTTGGGGTCTGCCTCGTCCTGGAGGCCGGCGACACCCCGGACGAGCTCCCGCACGTCGCGCTCCTGCTGCGCGTCCACCCGACTCCACGGTGGCCCATTCCGCGCCATGTTCCGCGCTCCTGCAGCGCGCGTCTAACGAATTGGTGCCTGTCGCGCGAGAGTTCGGGCACCTGCCGCAGTCACCTCCGGAGCTGGCGGCTTTCTCGCGAGAGTTCGCGCTCCCGTGCCGTGCGACTTCCAAGCCGACCGCTTTTCTCGCGACAGTTCGAGCTCCCGCTGTGGAGGGTACTGCCTGGCGCTGTCCCGTGGTGGGGACTGGAGTGCGCATTTTCTGGTTGCCCGACGGTACGTTTTCTACTGTACTCAGAGTTAGCTGGTGTCACCGTGAATCAAATACATAAGGGTCTCTGGCCGGCCTCGGTGACAATCAATGATTTTGAGAGCAGCCCGTTAGGTGCCCGGTCAACAAATGCATTGGGACCCGCCTTTCCAGGAACCCTGAACTGCTTAGCTGCTGAACCCTCCCTGCCCTGCAGCTTCTCCCTCCAGTGATGGTCCCTGCGGATCTCCGTGCCCCATCCACACAACACAATCACGCTACACACATCCATGCTACACAACCAGCATCAGCGAAGCAGCTGTCCCGACCCGCTAGCAGTCCCTGCTGGCTCTTGCCTCGCCTGTTCCTCAGGGGCGGCTTGGGGGACTTCATAACCCCACCTGGCCAGAGGTGCTGGGGGGGGGAACTTCATAAATGTCACCTGGCCAGAGGTGCTGGGGGAGATTTAATAACGCCACCTGGCCAGAGGTGCTGGGGGAGATTTAATAACGCCACCTGGCCAGAGGTGCTGGGGGGACTTCATAACCACACCTGGCCAGAGGTGCCGGGAGGACTTCATAACCACACCTGGCCAGAGGTGGTGGGGGAACATCATAACCTCACCTGGCCAGAGGTGTTGGGGGGTATCATAATCCCACCTGGCCAGAGGTGCTGTGGGGCCATCATAACCCCACCTGGCCGGAGGTGCTGGGGGGCGGGGGGAACTCCGTAACCCCACCTGGTCAGAGGTGCTGGGGGTGACTTCATAAATGTCACCTGGCCAGAGGTGCTGGGGGGGATTTCATAACCCCACCTGGCCAGAGGTGCTGGGGGGACATCATAACCTCACCTGGCCAGAGGTGCTAGGGGGATATCTTAATCCCATCTGGCCAGAGATGCTGGGGGGCCATCATAACCCCACCTGGCCGGAGGTGCTGGGGGCGGGGGGAACTTCATAACCCCACCTGGCCAGAGGTGCTGGGGGCGACTTCATAAATGTCACCTGGCCAGAGGTGCTGGGGGGGATTTCATAACCCCACCTGGCCAGAGGTGCTGGGGGGGACTTCATAACCTCACCTGGCCAGAGGTGCTGGGCATTTATCATAATCCCACCTGGCCAGAGATGCTGGGGGGACATCATAACCCAACCTGGCTAGAGGTGCTGTGGGGCCATCATAACCCCACCTGGCCGGAGGTGCTGGGGGGCGGGGGGAACTTCATAACCCCACCTGGCCAGAGGTGCTGGGGGGGATTTCATAACCCCACCTGGCCAGAGGTGCTGGGGGGGACATCATAACCTCACCTGGCCAGAGGTGCTGGGCATTTATCATAATCCCACCTGGCCAGAGATGCTGGGGGGACATCATAACCCAACCTGGCTAGAGGTGCTGTGGGGCCATCATAACCCCACCTGGCCGGAGGTGCTGGGGGGCGGGGGGAACTTCATAACCCCACCTGGCCAGAGGTGCTGGGGGTGACTTCATAAATGTCACCTGGCCAGAGGTGCTGGGGGGGATTTCATAACCCCACCTGGCCAGAGGTGCTGGGGGGACTTCATAACCCCACCTGGCCAGAGGTGCCGGGAGGACTTCATAACGACACCTGGCCAGAGGTACTGGGGGGACATCATAACCTCACCTGGCCAGAGGTGCTGGGGGGGGTATTATAACCCCACCTGGCCAGAGGTGCTGTGGGGGGGACTTCATAACCACACCTGGCCAGAGGTGCTTGGGGACTTCATAACCCCACCTGGCCAGAGGTGCCAGGGGGACTTCATAACCACATCTGGCCAGAGGTGCCGGGGGGACATCATATCCCCACCTGGCCAGAGGTGCTGTGGGGCCATCATGACCCCACCTGGCCAGAGGTTCTGGGGGGTGGGGGGAACTTCATAACGCCACCTGGCCAGAGGTGCTGGGGGTGACTTCATAAATGTCACCTGGCCAGAGGTGCTAGGGGGTATCATAATCCCACCTGGCCAGAGGTGCTGTGGGGCCATCATAACCCCACCTGGCCCGAGGTGCTGGGGGGCGGGGGGAACTTCTTAACCCCACCTGGCCAGAGGTGCTGGGGGTGACTTCATAAATGTCACCTGGCCAGAGGTGCTGGGGGGGATTTCATAACCCCACCTGGCCAGAGGTGCTGGGGGGACTTCATAACCCCACCTGGCCAGAGGTGCTAGGAGGACTACATAACCACACCTGGCCAGAAGTGCTGGGGGGACATCATAACCTCACCTGGCCAGAGGTGCTGGGGGGGGTATTATAACCCCACCTGGCCAGAGGTGCTGTGGGGGGGACTTCATAACCACACCTGGCCAGAGGTGCTGGGGGGACGTCATAACCCCACCTGGCCAGAGGTGCTGTGGGGCCATCATAACCCCACCTGGCCAGGGGTGCTGGGGGTGACTTCATAAATGTCACCTGGCCAGAGTTGCTGGGGGGGATTTCATAACCACACCTGGCCAGAGATGCTGGGGGGACTTCATAACCACACCTGGCCAGAGGTGCCGGGAGGACTTCATAACCACACCTGGCCAGAGGTGCTGTGGGGCCATCATAACCCCACCAGGCCAGAGGTGCTGGGGGGCGGGGGAACTGCATAACTCCACCTGGCCAGAGGTGCTGGGGGTGACTTCATAAATGTCACCTGGCCAGAGGTGCTGGGGGGGATTTCATAACCCCATCTGGCCAGAGGTGCAGGGGGGACATCATAACCTCACCTGGCCAGAGGTGCTAGGGGGTATCATAATCCCACCTGGCCAGATATGCTGGGGGGACATCATAACCCCACCTGGCCAGAGGTGCTGTGGGGCCATCATAACCCCACCTGGCCGGAGGTGCTGGGGGGTGGGGAGAACTTCTTAACCCCACCTGGCCAGAGGTGCTGGGGGTGACTTCATAAATGTCACCTGGCCAGAGGTGCAGGGGGGGATTTCATAACCCCACCTGGCCAGAGGTGCTGGGGGGACTTCACAACCCCACCTGGCCAGAGGTGCCAGGAGGACTTCATAACCGCACCTGGCCAGAGGTGCTGGGGAGATATCATAACCTCACCTGGCCAGAGGTGCTGGCAGGGGGGACTTCATAACCACACCTGGCCAGAGGTGCCAGGGGGACTTCATAACCACACCTGGCCAGAGGTGCTGGGGGGACTTCATAACCACACCTGGCCAGAGGTGCAGGGGGGACTTCATAGCCGCACCTGGCCAGAGGTGCCGGGGGGACTTCATAGCCGCACCTGGCCAGAGGTGCCGGGGGGACTTCAAAACCGCACCTGGCCAGAGGTGCCGGGGGGACTTCATAACCCCACCTGGCCAGAGGTGCCGGGGGGACTTCATAACCACACCTAGCCAGAGGTGCCGGGGGGACATCATAACCCCACCTGGCCAGAGGTGCTGGGGGACATCGTATCCCCACCTGGCCAGAGGTGCTGGGGGACATCATAACCACACCTGGCCAGAGGTGCTGGGGGACATCATAACCACAGCTGGCCAGAGGTGCTGGGGGACTTCATAACCACACCTGGCCAGAGGTGCTGGGGGACATCATTACCACACCTGGCCAGAGGTGCTGGGGGGACATCATAACCCCACCTGGCCAGAGGTGCTAGGGGGACATCATAACCCCACCTGGCCAGAGGTGCTGGAGGGACATCATAACCCCACCTGGCCAGAGGTGCTGGGGGCCATCATAACCCCACCTGGCCAGAGGTGCTGGAGGACTTCATAACCACACCTGGCCATAGGTGCTGGGGGACTTCACAACCACACCTGGTGTGTACCAGCACGCCAGCCTAATTTTTGAATTTTTAGTAGAGACGGGGTTTTGCCATGTTGGCCAGGCTGGTCTCATCCCCTTACCTCAAGTGATCCGTCCACCTCAGCCTCCCAAAATGCTGGGATTACAGGCATGAGCCACCGCACCCGGCCCTATCCTGGAACTTTACTGAATTCATTTATGAATTCTAACAGTTTTTTGGAAGAATCTTTAGGTTTGTTTAAATATAAGGTCACATCATCTACAAACAATGACAATTTGTCTTTCCATTATTCATGCTGTTTGTTTCTTTCTGTTGTCTAATTGCTCTGGTTAAAACTTTGAGTACTGTGTTGAATAAGTGGTGAAAATGAGTATCCTTGTTTTGTTCCAGATCAGAGAAAAGGCTTTCGGGTTTTTTTCCCATTTAGTATAATACTAGCTGTGAGTTTATTTTATATGACATTTATTATGTTCTTCCTATACACAGTTTGTTCAGGGTTTTTCTCATGACAGGATGTTGAATTTTATTGAATTTTTAAAAGCATCTATTGAAATAATTTATGGTTTTTGTCCTGCATTCTTTTGATGCATTGTGCCACGTCTATTGATTTGCATATGCTGAACCATCTTTGCATCCCGGGGATGCATCCCACTTGATCAAAATGAATGATCTTTTTAATGTGTTCTTGAATTTGGGATGCTAGTATTTCATTGAGGATTTTTGTATCTACATTCATCAGAAATATTGGCCTGTAGTTTTCTTTTTTGTTTGTTTGTCTGGTTTTTGTATCAGGATAATGCTGGACTTGTAGAATGAGTTTAGGAGTATTTGCTTCTTTTATATTTTTTGGGGTAGTTTGAGTAGAATTGGTATTAGTTGTTCTTTAGATATTTGGCAAATTCAGCAGTGAAGCCATGAGGTACTTAGCTTTTCTTTGATGGGAGACTTTTCAGCACTGCTCCTATCTCACTGTATGTTATTGGTGTATTCATGCTTTCCATTTCTTCATGTTTAAATCCTGGTGGGTTGTATGTGTCTAGGAATTTATCAATTTCCTCTGCCTTTTCCAATTTTTTAGCATGTATAATAGTTGCTCACAGTAGTCTCTAAAGATATTTTGAATTTCAGTGATATCAGTTGTAATGTCGTCTCTTTGTCTGATTTAATTTATTTGAGTCTTCTCTTTTTTCTTAGTCTGTCAAAAGAGTTTGTCAATTTTGTTTATCTTTCCAAAAACTGACTTTTTGTTTTGTGATCTTTTGTATTTTTTGTTTCAATTTGATTTCTGCTCTGATCTTTATTATTTATTTTCTTCTCTTAATTTTAGGTTTGATTTGCTATTGCTTTTCTAATTCTTTAAGGTGGTGCATCATTAGGTTGTCTGAAGTCTTTTTACTCTCTCTCTCTCTTTTTTTTTTTTTTTTTTGAGACAGGGTCTGGCTCCGTCACTCAGGCTGGAGTGTAGTGGCGTGATCTCGGCTCACTGCAACCTCTGCCTCCCAAGCTCATACCATCCTCCCACCTCAGCCTCCTGTGTAGTTGGGACTACAGGCATGTGCCACCACACTCAGCTTTTTTTTTTTTTTTTTTTTTTTTTGGTATTTTTGGTAGAAACGGGGTTTCATCATGTTGCTCAGGCTTGTCTCAAACTCCTGAGCTCAAGCAATCCACCTGCTTTGGCTTCCCAAAGTGCTGGGATTACAGGCATGAGCCACTGTGCCTAGCCTTTACTCTTCCAACATAGGCATTTATTAGTAGAAGCTTCCCTCTTAGTACTGCTTTTGATATATTTCATAGGTTTTGGTACGTTGTATTTCAATTTTTTTAAGTTTCAAGAAACTTTAAAATTTCTGTCTTGGTTGCTTCATTGAGCAATGGTATTCAGGAGCATGTTATTTAATTTCTATGTATTTGAATAGTTTCCCAAGTTCCTCTTGTTGTTGATTTCTAGTTTTATTCTATTGTGGTCACAGAAGACAACTGATATAATTTTGATTTTTTCAAATTTTCTGAGACTTTTTTTGTGGCCTAAGGTATGGTCTGTTCTGGAGAATGTTCCATGTGCTAATAAGAATGTGTATTCTGCAGCTGTTAGATGAAATGTTCTGTAAATATCTGTTAGATCCATTTGGTCTCTAGCGCAGATTAAGTCAGATGTTTCTATGTTGATTTTCTGCCTGGAAGTTCTGTCCAGTGCTGAAAGTAGGTTGTTGAAGTCTCCAGCTATTATGGTACCGAGGACTATCTCTCTCTTTAGCTGTAATAATATTTGCTTTATACGTCTGGCTGCTCCAGTGTTGGGCCCATATATGTTTACCATTGTTATATCCTCTTGCTGAGTTAACCACTTCATCCTCATGTAATAACCGTTTTTGTCTTTTTTTTTACTGTTTTGTCTTGAAACGTCTTATATCAGAAACTTTATCTGATATAAATACAGTGACTCTTGCTTTTTTGTTTCCATTTCCATGGAATATCTATTTTCATCCCTTCCTTTTCAGTCTGTGTGTATCTTTATGGGTGAAGTGAGTTTCTTTCCTTTTTTTTTTTTTTTTTTTTGATAGAATTTCTTTCTCATTGCCCAGGCTGGAGTGTAATGACACGGTCTTGGCTCACTACAACCTCCGCTTCCTGGGTTCAAGCGGTTCTCCTGCCTCAGTCTCCCAAGTAGCTGGGATTACAGGCACCTGCCACCACTCGTGGCTAATTTTTTTGTATTTTTAGTAGAGACGCGGTTTCACCATGTTGGCCAGGGTGGTCTTGAACTCCTGAACTCAAGTGATCTGCCTGCCTCAGCCTCCCAAAAGTGCTGGGATTACAGGCGTGAACCATTGTGCCCAGCCGAAATGAGTTTCTTATAGGCAACATATAGTGAGTCTTGTTTTTAAAATACATTCAGCCCCTCTATGTCTTTTTATTGGAGAATATAGCCTATTTATATTCAATGTTATTATTGATAGGTTATTAATGCCATTTTGTCACTTGTTTTCTGGTTGTTTTATTAGTCCTTCCTTTCTCCTGGTCTTCCTTTTTGTAGAAGTGATATTCTCTGGTAGCATATTTTGATTTCTTGCTTTTTAATTTTTGTGTATCTATTATAGGTTTTTCCTTGGTGATTACCATGAGGTTTGCAAAAAACATCATCAGTTCTTTTAAACTGATGACAACTCAACTCTGATCACATAGAAAAGAAAAAAGAAAGAAAAATTAACTTTGTCACTGCTGCTTGTTGACTTTTTCTCGTTTCTATTTTTATATTTATTGTATCTTCACAATTGTTTTACTTATGATTATTTTTGATGGGTTTGTCTTTTAGTCTTCACACTAATGATATCAGTGATTTTTTTTTTTTTTTTTTTTGAGACAGAGTCTTGCTCTGTCACCCAGGCTGGAATGCAGTGGTGCAATCTCGGCTCACTGCAAGCTCCGCCTCCCGGGTTCACGCCATTCTCCTCCCTCAGCCTCCCGAGTAGCTGGGACTACAGGTCCCCACCACCATGCCCGGATAATTTTTTGTATTTTTAGTAGAGACAGGGTTTCACCATGTTAGCCAGGATGGTCTCGATCTCCTGACCTTGTGATCCACTCGCTTCGGCCTCCCAAAGTGTTGGGATTACATGTGTGAGCCACTACGCCTGGCCAAGTGATTTTTTTTTTTTCTGAGACAGAGTCTGGCTTTGTCATCCAGGTTGGAGTACAGTGGTGTGATCTTGGTTCACTGCAACCTCCACCTCCAGGATTCAAGTGATCTTGTGCCTCAGGCACCTGAGTAGCTGGGATTACAGGCACGCACCACCATACCCAGCTAATTTTTGTATTTTTAGTAAAGATGGGGTTTTGCCATGTTGGCCAGCTGGTCTTGAACTCCTGAGTTCAAGTGATTCACCCACCTCAGCCTCCCAACGTGACATGAGTGATTTATACTCTCCAATTACAATATTAGAATATTAGGTATACTTACTTTCATCAGCAGGTTTTGTTCTTTCTGATGATTTCTTGTTGCATATTAGCATCCTTTACTTTCAGAGTGAAGTACCTTTAGCATTTCTTGTAAAATTGATCTAGCATTGATGAATTTCCTTAGCTTTTGTTTGTCTGGAAAAGCTTTTATTTCTCCTTGGTGTTTGAAGGATAACTTCGTTGGATACAGTATTTTATGTTAGAAGTTGTTCCACTCAGGACTTTGTATATGTCATTCCACCCTCTCCTGGCTTGTACGGTTTCCACTGAGCAGTCTACAACCAGATACATTGGAGCTTCTTTATATGTTATTTGCTTCTTTCTGTTACTGTTTTTAGGATCCTTTTTTTGTCCTTGACCTTTGAGAGTTTGATTATTATAGGCCTTGAGGGAGTCTTATTTAGCTTGAATCTTTTTGGTGTGTGTGTTTTTTTTTAACCTTCTTCTATGTGGATATTACTATCTTTTTCTAGGTTTGAAAAGTTACATGTTATTTGCCTGAATAAACCTTCTACCCAAATCTCTTTCTCCATCCTCTTTAAGGTTAATAACTCTTATTATATTTGTCCTTTTAAGGCTGTTTTCTAGATAGCCTTAAAAGGGCAAATATAAGAGTAGGCATACTTTATTCTTTTATTTTCTGCTCTGTGTATTTTCAAATAGCCTATCTTTGAGCTCAATAATTTATTCCTTTGCTTGATCAATTCTGGAGGCATTCTGATGCATTTTTCAGTTTGCTAATTGAATTTTTAGTCTCTGGGATCATACCACTGCACTCCGGCCTGGGTGACAGAGTGGGACTCTGTCTCAAAGAAAACAACAACAACAAAAAAACAACAAACAAAAAAACTTGTCTCTGGAATTTGTTTGATTTTTTAAAAATTATTTTCATTTCTCTTTTTTTTATAGAATTCTAAGTTTCTTCTTTGTGTTATCTTGAAATTCATTGAGCTTCCTCAAGACAGTTATTTGAATTCCTCATCAAATTATCTTGGGGCAGACATCTTTCTGGCCAGAGGGGGGTTATCTCGAGGCTGGCATCTTCCTGGCGGAGGGGGGTTATCTTGGGGCTAGCATGTCTCTGGTCGGGGAGGAGTTTGGAATGTTTCTGGTTGGAGATGTTATTTGTGGTTTATGGTCGTGCTGACCTTAGCCATTAGGCTGATTCCCTTTGGATTGAGGCAGTTTTTTACCAAGGTAAAAATCAGAATAAAAATTAGAATCAGGAGCTTGTCCAAGATGGCAACGCTCCTGCTCTGTCAGTACCCACTTGGAAGGCACAGTCTTCTTTACTCTTCCCTCTCCTTCCCCCAAGATGAAGGAGTCTCTCCATGACAAACTGCCTGCAGTTGGGCAAGGGGTTATGCGAGCATTCCCATGGCTGCTGTAGCTGTTGTTATGCTAGGTCACACCACAAGTTCACAGCCTCTGAAATGAGTGCAGCACATCTGCTTGGCCAAGGATGCAGTCACTGTGGGCTGGCAGCCACTCAAATTTACTCAGTACCCAGGCCATTTTAGCCAGGCTGTGGTGAAGCAAGCTGGGACTTGGGTTCCTCCTATTGGAGTGGAGGATTCCTCTCTGGCCTGGGGCTGGTTTAAGTGTTCCCTCTGTGGGCATCAGGGGTTTCTGTCCAGTGTTGTGCACCATTGCGACAGAAAAGCACTGATTTCCAATGTGAAGTTCCATGCTCATTTCACTCTGTCTCCCACAAACACACAGATTGTTTCTCCATGCTGTGATGCCTGGGGTTGTTGGTGGTGGTAGTGGTGTAGGCAATGTAACATTGTCCTTCCTACCCTCTTCAATGTGCCTTTATGTTATATTATGTTCAAACCAGGTACTGTTGTCACTCATTTAATTTTTTGATTCTTACGAAGGTGCTTTCTTGGGTAGATAGTTGTTGAATTTGGTGTCCCTGTTGGGGAGATAGCAACCGGAGGGTTCCATTTACCACCTGGTTCCACCTCCCTCCTCTAAGCAAGCTTCTTCAGAAATGCATTATTTGCTGTTTTCTTTTAGCAAATGGAACTTTTAACAGAGAACTCTAATCTAATGTTGAGAATTTAATATTGTTAAACATTGTTCAATAGCAACACTATCTTACTTTTGTTCATAAGAGCTTGTTATGCCAACTTTACATATACTTGTTTAAAAGGTAAATGTAAGCAAGCTTCTTTAGAGATGGATTATGTGGGCCGGGTGTGGTGGCTCACGCCTGTAATCCCAGCACTTTGGGAGGCCAAGGCGGGTGGATCACAAGGTCAGGAGATCGAGACCATCCTGGCTAACATGGTGAAACCCTGTCTCTACTAAAAATACAAAAAAAATTAGCCGGGCGTGGTGGCAGGCACCTGTAGTCCCAGCTACTCAGGAGGCTGAGGCAGGAGAATGGCGTGAACCCGGGAGGCGGAGCTTGCAGTGAGCCGAGATCACGCCACTGCACTCCAGCCTGGGCAACAGAGTGAGACTACATCTCAAAAAAAAAAAAAAAAAGAGATGGATTATGTGGTATATTCTTTCAGAAATTGGAACTGTTTAACAAATACAGAATTCTGTAATCTAGTGTGGAGAAAATGCTATTGAAAGATAGTTCTTACCTTTGTTCACAATGGCTTATGATGATGGGTTTACATAAACACGGTTAAGAGGTAAATCTTCACAAGCTTCTTTAGAGAGGCATTTTGTGCTGTTTTCTTTCAGAAATTGGAACTGTTTAACAAATACAGAACTCTGTAACCTAGTGTTGGGAACATGCTATTGAATGATATTTCTAGTATTTGTTCCTTAAATCTTATAATGGAATGATTACAAACGCTTGTTTGAGAGGCAAATCTAAGCAGCCTTCTTCAGAGTTGCTCATTTGCAGTTTTCTTTCAGAGAATGAAAGTGCTTAATTGCTAAAAACTCTGTAATCTAGTGTTAACAACATGCTATTGAGTGACATATCACACCTTTGTTTCTATAATAAGAGATTATTGTAAGGTATTTACATATACTCATTTAAAATGTAAATTTAACCAAGCTGCTTAAGAGATGCACCCTATGGTGTTTTCTATCAGAGAATGGAATTGCTTAACACATAAAGACTATGTAGTCTAGTGTTGAAACATGTTATTGAATAATATTTCTCATTTGAGTTGCTACAGGCTTATTAAGTGGTGTTTATGTATACATGTTTAAACGGTAAGCTAAGCAAACTTCATCAGAGATGTATTGTGCCCTGTTTTGTTTTAGAGAACAGATTTGGTATTACATGGACAACTCTGAAATGTAGTCTCAACAACATGTTCTTGAATGATATTATCATCATTCTGAAAATGTTATTATGAGGTGTTTACATATGTGCATTTAAGAGCTAAATCTAAGGAAGCTTCTTCAAAGATGCATAATTTGCTTTTTCCCCAAGAGAAGTATTTATTACACAGAGAACTTGGAATCTAGTGTTGACAACATGCTATTTTATGTGTTTGTGATCTTTGCTCCACAGAAGTTACTGGGAGGTATTTACATATACTTGTTTAAAGGTAAATATAAATGAGTTTCTCCAAAAATGCATTATGCTGCTTTTGTTCAGAGAATTAAATTGGTTAACATATAAAAAACTCTTTTTTTTTTCTGAGACGGTGTCTCATTCTGTCACCCAGGCTGGAGTGCAATGGCGCGATCTCAGCTCACTGCAACTTCTGACCCCCGGATTCAAGCGATTCTCCTGCCTCAGCCTCCTGAGTAGCTGGGATTACAGGCACACACCACCATGCCCGGCTAATTTTTATATTTTTAATAGAGATGGGGCTTCACCATGTAGGCCAAGCTGGTCTCGAACTCCTGACCTCAAGTGATCTGCTTACTTCAGCCTCCCAAAGTGCTGGGATTACAGCCACTGCGCCCAGCCAAAGAACTCTTAAATATAGTGTTAATAACATGCTACTGAATGATATTTCTTATCTTTGTTCCAAATGAGTTATTACAAATTTACATATACATGTTTAAAAGGTAAATCTAAGTAAACTTATTTAGGGATGCGTTACATGCTATTTTTTTTCAGAATATGGAAGTATTTATTACATAGAGAACTCTGTAATGTAGTGTTGGCAACATTCTATTGAAAGATATTTCTTACACTGAAATACTTTTCCTGAGGGCTTATAATGAGGTGTTAACATATACACATTTAAAAGGTATATGGCAGAAAGGCACCATGGGCTGGTTTCTTTCAGGAAATGAACTATTTATCACAAAGAGACATATGAAATCTAGTGGGTTTTTTTTTTGTTTTTTTTTTTTTTGGCAAAGTCTTACTCTGTCACCCAGACTGAATTACAGTGGCACTATCTTGGCTTACTGTAGCGCCTGCCTCCCAGGCTCCCAGCTCAGCCTCCCATGTAGCTGGGATCATAGACATGTACCACCACATTGGGCTAATGTTTTTATATTTTATTTTTTATTTTTAGTAGAGTTGAGGTCTTGCTACATTGCCCAGGCTAGTCTTGAACTCCTGGGATCAGGTGATCCACCTTCCTCGGTCTCCCAAAGTACTGGGATTACAGGCCCGAGCCACCGCGCCTGGCCTGAAATTTAATTTTGATAACATGCTGTTAAATAATATTTCTTATTTGTTCCAAAGGAGTTATTATGAGGTGTTTACATATAAATACTTAAAATATAAATATAAGCAAGCTTCTTCAGAGATGTGTCATGTGGTGTTTTGTTTCAGAGAATGGAATTGTTTATAACATATAAAATTTAAAAGTCTCTTTTTGACAACATGCTAATGAATGATTTTCTTTTTTACATTTGTTCCTAAGGATTTATTATGAGGTATTACAAGGCGTGTTTAAAAGGTAAGTCTGGCTGGGCATGGTGGCTCATGCCTGTAATCCCAGCACATTGGGAGGCCAAGGTGGGTGGACCGCTTGAGCCCAGGAGTTCAAACATGGACAACATGGCAAAATCCCACCTCTACAAAAAATGCAAAAAAATTATCCAGGCATGGTGGCATGTGCCTGTAATTCCAGCTATTCAGGAGGCTGAGGTGAGAGGATCACCTGAGCCCAGGAGGTTGAGGCTGCAGTGAGCTACGATTGCACCACTGCACTCAAGCCTGGGTGACAGAGCGAGACTATGTCTCAAAAAACAAACAAAAAACAAAAACAAAACAAAAAAAGGTAAATCTAAGCAAGCTTTGGCAAAGTACATCATGTGCTGTTTTCTTTCAGAGAATGAGAATGTTTAGCACTTAAAGAACTCTGTGATCTACTGTTGATTAACATGCTATTGATGATAATTCTTACATTTGTTCCTATGGCTTATCATAAAGTGTTTACATAAAATATTTAAGGTAAATCGAAACAAGTTTCTTTAGAGATGCACCATATGTTTTTTTTTGTTTCAGAGAGTGGAATTATTTATTATTATTTCAGAGAATTCTGAAATTTAGTGTTGACAACATGCTCTTGAATGATATTTCTTATTATTGTTCCAAAGAGGTTATTATGAGGTATTTACATAAGCACATTTAAAAGGTAAATCTAGGCCAGGCACGGTGGCTCATGCCAGTAATCACAGCACTTTGGAGGGCTGAGGTGGGTGGATCGCTTGAGGCAAGGAGTTCGAGACCAGCCTGGCCAACATGGTGAAACTCTGTCTCTACTAAAAATACAAAAAGTAGCTGGGTGTGGTGGTGCATACCTGTGGTCCCAGCTACTCTGGAGGGTGAGGAAGGAGAATTGCTTGAACCCAGGAAGTGGAGGCTGCAGTGAGCTGAGATTGCACCACTGCAGTCCAGCCTGGACAACTGAGTGAGATTCATCTCAAAAAAAAAAAAAAAAAGGTAAATCTAAACAATTTTTTTCAGAGGTGCATCATGTGCTCATTACTTTCAGAGAATGGAAATGGTTAACACATAGAGCACGCTGTAATCTAGTGTTGACAACATGCTATTGGAATGAAATTTCTCACATTTGTTCTTGATTTCTTTTTATGTATTTTCTATCTGAGTCTGTTTTTGTTTTGCTCTAAAGGAATACCTGAGGCTGGGTAATTGATAAAGAAAAGAGGTTTATTTAGCTTACATTTGTGCAGCTTGCCTGAGAAGCAAGTCCCCTGCATCTGCATCTGGTGAGTCTCCTGGGGGGCTTTCACCCCTGGTGGAAGGTGAAGGGGTGCCGTGTGTGCAGAATCACATGATGAGACCGCAGAAGCAAGAGAGCAAGGAGGGGAGTTCCAGGCTCTTTTAAACATTCAGTTCTCATCGGAATTAAGAGTGAGAATTCACTCATTACAGAGAGGATGGCATCAACCATTCATGAGGGGTTTGTCCTCATGACACAAATACCTCCTATTAGGTCCCACCTCCACATTGGGTACAAATTTCAACATGATATTTGGAGGGAATGAATATCCAAACTTTATCATTTCACCTCAGACCGTCCAAATCATATGTACTTCTCACATTGCAAAATATAATCACCCTTTCCTAATAGTCCCCAAAGGCTTAACTTGTTCCAATCATCAACTCATAAGTCCAAAGTCTAAAGTCTGATTTGAGACTCAAGGCCAAGTTTTTACACCTGTAAGCCTGTACAACTAAAAACAAGTTGTTTGCTTTTAAGATAGAATGGTAAGACATATACTGGGTAGCGTTCTTATTTCAAAAGTGAGAAATTGGCCAAAAGAAAGGGTTATTGCAAGACTGAAATTGGCCATGCAAGACTGAAACCTATTGGCGAAGGCATTAAACCTTTAAGCTCCAAAATAATATTTGGGTCCATGTACTGTATCCTGGGCACCATGGTGCAAGAGGTGGTCGCCCCAAGGCCTTGGGCATTCCCACCCCCATGGCTTTGCTGGGTGCAGCCCACCTGGCTACTCTCACAGGTTGGAGTTCAATGGCTTTGGCTTTTCCAGGCTGAGGGTGCACACTGCTGGTGGCTCTACTGTTCTTGGGTCTGGAAGGTGGCATCCCTGTTCCCACAGCTCCATTAGCCATTGCCCTAATATAGGCTTTTTTTTGTGGGGCCCTCAACCGCACTATCCACTCAGGATTGCCTGAGTAGAGTCTCTCTTTGGGGGTTCTGCCCTGCAGCAGCCTTCTGCCTGGGCACCCTGGATTCCTGGCACATCCTCTGACACCTAGGTGGAAGCTTCCAAGCCTCCCCCACACTTGCATTTTGCAGACTTAACACATGTGGAAACTGCCAAGGCTTATGACTTTCACCCTTTGGAGCAGCAGCCCAAGCTGTACTTGAGGCTATTTGGGCTATGGCTAGAGCCAGAATGGCTTGGATATGGGAGCAGCATTCCAAGGTGCCACAAAGCTGTGGCACCTGGGGCCTGGCACCCAAAAACATACTGTCCCCCTAGACCTCTGGGCCTGTGATGAGAGAGGTGTCCTTGAAGATTTCTAAAATGCCTCTAGGGCTTTCCTCCATTGTCTTGACTATTAGCACCTGGCTCCCTTTTGTCTCTGCCTATGTCTCTAGCAAGAGATTGCTCCACTGCCCCCTTCAATTCCTTGTCTGAAAATGCTCTTTCCTTTCCTACCACATAGCAAGGCTGGAAATTTTCCAAATTTTAATGGTTTATTTCTTTTTAATTATAAATTCCACCTTTAAGTCATTCTCTTACTGTCAAATCTGGTCATAGGCTGTTAAAAAGCAGCCCTGCTGACCGGGCACAGTGGCTCATGCCTGTAATCCCAGCACTTTGGGAGGCCAAGGTGGGCAGATCACTTGAGGCCAGGAGTTCAAGGCCAGCCTGACCAACATAGCGAAAACTCGTCACTACTAAAAATACAAAAATTAGCCAGGCCTGGTGATGTGCACCTGCAGTCCCAGCTACTCAGGAGGCTAAGGTCAGAGAATCACTTGAATCCAGGAGGTGGAGGTTGCAGTGAGCTGAGATGGTGCCACTGCATTCCAGCCTGGGTGACAGAGTGAGACTCTGTCTCAACCCCCCCCAAAACAAAACAAAACAAAACAAAAAACAAACAAAAAAACCCAGCCATGCCACTTCTTGAACACTTTGCTGCTTAAAAATTTCTTCCGACAGATACCCTAGGTCATCACTCTTGTTTGTCCTTCCATGAATCCTTGGGGTATGGACACAATGCAGTCATGTTCTTTGCTATGGTGTCACAAGTGTGACCTTTGCTCCATTTCCCATTAACTTCCTCATTTCCATCTGAGACCTCATCAGACTGGACTTCACTGTCCATATCATTATGAGCATTTTGGTCACAACCATTCAACCAGTCTCTAGGAAGTTCCAAACTTTCCCTCATCTTCCTCTCTTCTTCTGTGCCCTCCACACTCTCCTAACCTCTGCCCATTACCCAGTTCCAGAGCTGCTTCCACATTTTCAGGTATCTTTGTAGCAATGTTCCACTTCTAAGTATCAATTTTCTGTATTAGTCCATTCATGCATTGCTATAAAGAAATATCCGAGACTGGGTAATTTATGAAGAAAAGAGATTTAATTGGCTCACAGTTCCACAGGCTGTACAGGAAGCATGATGCTGGCATCTGCTTGGCTTCTGGGAAGGCCTCAGGAAGCTTCCATTCATGGCGGAAGGCAGAGGGAGAGCATGTACTTCACATGGCCAGAGTAGGAGCAAGAGACAGTGAGGGGAGCGGTGCTATACACTTTTAACCAGAGTTTATGAGAATTCACTTACTATTGAGAGCACAGTACCAAGATAGATGGTGCTAAACCATTCATGAGAAAGTGCTCCCATGATCAAATCACCTTCCCATCAGGACCCACCTCCAACATTAGGGATTACGATTCAACATGAGATTCAAGGACACAGATCCAAACCATATCATGCTCTGTAATTCTTTCTTTAGCTTGGCCTATTCTGCTGCTAATGCTTTTGATTGTATTATGAAATTCTTGAGGAGGAGCCAAGATGGCTCAGTAGATGCAGCCAGGAGGAATATTCTCCCACAAAGATACTGGGATATTGAGAGAGACTGGCACACTCTGAGCAGCTCTTCAGAACAAAAGTGTTGAGAGTGGACAGAGGGAGGACACAGATGCTGGACTGAAGGGGGAGTATGCTGGGAACTCTACACGGGGTTTCTGAGCACCAGGACTTGTTGCTTGCTCCTAGCGTCTCCTGGGGAAGGAGTAAACTGAACAGGTGAGGAGTGGCCTACTCTCACCATGAACCTCCAGAATCCTAGCTGCAGGAGACCCCACAACCCCCACAGACAACTGAGCTGACAGGAAGAGCTGCCTAGAGAGGTAGTAGGGGCAGGACTCCAGCCTGTGCAGAGCCCAGAGGGTTTTGGCATGGGAATGGCTACAGTGGAGCATGGCCAGTGACATCCATCCCCCAAGGTTCGCCATGCTCCTCTGGGAGATTTTAGCCTTAGCAGGACTGTTGGACCTGGACAGAGCAGGATGGTCTTGCCCTTGGTCTTGCTCAGTCTGATCTGAGTGCCCCCTTGTCTGCTGGCCTCTCCTGAGGTCCCAGCCTGGCCATGCCTGCTTGCAGCACAACCTTGGATGCCCAATCAGGGTGCTTCCCAGGGACCCTCATCACAGCTCCCTTGCTGGTGGACTGCACCTAACCTTTTGGAAGCTCCAGCAGACTGACCTCTGCTGATGCACACCAGTGTACCCACGGCCTCTTCCCCCACTGCTTTGTCAGCACACTCGCATGGGCAGATCTTGCCTACCATGCTGGTGCATGTGTGTGCAGGTATTACACCATGCCACTGCTACTGGCATGAGTGCACCCTGCTGCTCTCCACCCCTGCTGATGTGTGGTCACTCTGCCATGTCACCAGTGCCAGTATGAACATGTGCACAGACACTGACAACCCTGCCCCTTCCACACCACTGCAATCACCAGTGCAAACGCATGCACGGACACTGGCAATCCTGCCCGCATCATGCCACTGCTGTTGCTGGTATGAATGCACACGTGGACACCAGCAACCCTGCCCCCACAAGTTCCCTGTCCCTGCCATGCTGCTGCCAGTGTGAGAGCATGTGCAGGAATGCTGCTGCCCTGCTCTCACCAGTGCCCCTCCCCAGCCAATGTGCATGCACCCCATTGTGCTGCTGCAGCTGCTGGCATGCATGAGTGAGCACAAATCCCACTGCCATTGCCCCAATGAAACACTTTGGCTGACACCCCCCATTGGAGTGTTGGGGGTCAGTGGACCAGGAACACCTTGGCCCCTCTAGTCTGGCAAATTCCTAAATCAAGGGGCCAGAGAAGAAAGCTGGGAGCCCAAAACCAGTCCCCCAGAGTTAGAGCAGTTAGCCCAGGAGTGCTGAGCTAAGCCTTAGCTCCCCTAAAATGATCCAGAAACAAAATCAGTTAAATGAACCCACCTTACATCACAATCAAACCCCAAAGGGCATCACATATACAAGCAAAAAAACCCATCCAAAGGAAATAACTTCAAAGATTAAAGGAACATCAGCCCCACACATAAGGGAAAGAATCAGCGTAAAAACTATGGTAATTCAAAAAGCCAGAGTGTCTTCCTACCTCCAAATGACTGCACTAGTTCCCCAGCAATATTCTTAACCAAGCTGAAATGGCTGAAATGACAGACACAGAATTCAGAATAGGAATAGGAATGAGGATTATCGAGATTCGAGAGAAAGTTGAAACCCAACCCAAGGAATTTAAGGAATACAATAAAATAATACAGGAACCAAAAGATGAAATGGCCATTTTAAGAAGGAACCCAAATTGATCTGATGTAGCTAAAAAATTTATTTCAATAATTTCTAAATACAATCACAATTATTATTATTATTATTATTATTATTATTATTATTATTATTGAGACAGAGCTCTGCTACCCAGGCTGGAGTGCAGTCAGGGGATCCCGGCTCACTGCAACTTCTGCTTCCTGGGTTCAAGTGATTCCCCTGCCTCAGCCTCCTGAGTAGCTGGGACTACAGGTACAGTACACCACACCTGGCTAATTTTTGTATTTTTAGTAGAGATGAGGCTTCACCATGTTGGCCAGGCTGTTCTCAAACTCCTGACCTCAGGTGGTCCACCTGCCTTGGCCTCCCAAAGTGCTGGGATTACAGGAGTGATGGGTCTGGCATGGTGGCTCACACTTTTGATCCCAGGACTTTGGACTGCTGAGCGCGGAGGGTCGCTTGAGCACAGAAGATTGCTTGAGCCTAGGAGTTCCAGACCAGCCTGGGCAACATGGTGAAACCCGGTCTCTTTTTAATTTTTTTTGAGACTGGGAGTTTCGCTCTTGTTGCCCAGGCTGGAGCGCAGTGGCATGGTTTTTGCTGGCTGTGGCCTCCGCCTCCCAATTTTGGGAGGTTTTCCCTCAGCCTCTGGAGTGGCAGGGATTGCAGGCATGAGCCACCATGCCCGGCTCATTTGTTTTTTATTTTTTTATATTTTTAATTTTTATTTTTTGGTACAGACGGGTTTCTCCCTGTTGGTTAGGCTGGTCTCAAACTCCTGACCTCAGGTTATCTGCCTGCCTCGGCCTCCCGGGTTGCAGGCGTGAGCCACCGGGGTGCTGGGATTGCAGGGGTGATCCACCACGCCTGGCCCACTTTATTAATCAGAAAGGAATAGATCGGCCTGGCATGGTGGCTCACGCTTGTGATCCCAGGACTTCGGACGGCCGAGGGCGTGCAGATCTCATGAGCCTAGGTGTTCCAGACTGGCCTGGGCAACATGGTGGAACCCGGTCTTTTTTTTTTCGAGGTGGAGTTTCGCTCTTGTTGCCCGACTTGGAGTGCAGTGGCGCGGTCTCAGCTCCCAGCGGCCTCCGCCTCTGGGTTTGGGTGGTTCTCCAGTCTCAGCCTCCGGAGTGGCTGGGATTGCACGCGTGAGCCACAATGCCCGGCTCATTTTGTAGTTTTTTTGTACTTTTTCTTTTTGTTCTTTTTTGGTAGAGACGAGGTTTCTCTATGTTTGTCAGGCTGGTCTCAGACTCCCGACCTCAGGTTACCCGCCAGCCTTGGTCTCCCGGGGTGCTGGGATTGCAGGTGTGAGCCACCGCTCCAGGCCCAATTTATTAATCAGAAAGGAATAGAGCGGCTTGGCGTAGTGGCTCACGCTTGTGATGCCAAGAATTTGGACGGCCGAGTGCGGCGGATCGCTTGAGCCAGGAGTTCCAGATCCGCCTGGGCAACATGGTGACGCCCGGTCCCTTTTTTTTTTTTTTTTGAGGTGGAGATTCGCTCTTGTTGCCCAGGCTGGAGTGCAGTGGTGAGGTCTCGGCTTGTCGGGTGTCTGCCTCCTGGGTTTGGGTGGTTCTCCTGCCACAGCCTCCCGAGTTCCAGACTGGCCTGGGCAACGCGGTGAAACCTGGTCTCTCTCTTTTTTTTTTTTTTGAGACAGCTTCTTGCTCTCTTGCCCAGGCTGGAGTGCAGTGGCACGATCTCAGCTCACTGCAAGCTCCGCCTCCCGGGTTCACGCCATTCTCCTGCCTCAGCCTCCCGAGAGGCTGGGACTACAGGCGCCCGCCACTACGCCTAATTTTTTTTTTTTTTTTTTTTTTAGTAGAGTCGGGGTTTCACCGTGTTAGCCAGCATGGTCTCGATCTCCTGACCTCGTGATCCGCCAGCCTCAGCCTCTCAAAGTGCTGGGATTACAGGCGTGAGCCACCGCGCCCGGCTTGTTTTTTTTTGTTTGTTTGTTTTGAGACGGAGATTCGCTCTTGTTGCCCAGGGTGGAGTGCAGTGGCGCAGTCTCGGCTCGCCGGGCCTCCGCCTCCCAGGTTTGGGTGGTTCTCCTGCCACAGCCTCCCGAGTGGCTGGGATTGCACACGTGAGCCATCATGCCTGGGTCATTTTTTTTTTTTTTTTTGGTGGAGATGGAGTTTCTCCATGTTCCTCAGGCTGGTCTCAAACTCCCGACCTCAGGTTATCTGCCCGCCTCGGCCTCCCGAGTGGCTGGGATTGCAGGCGTGAGCCATCGTGGCCGGCTAATTCCCTAACTGTGCAATTGCAAGGTCACTAAACAAACTCAACAAAACGTATTTTTCCTTAAATAGTAAAAAATAATATAATGCATGTTTCAATTAATTATCTTTGTTTCTCGCTTCTGTATTATGCTTCCCCCTGCACAGATCTAACCCCGCCCCACAAAATGCTTAAAAGATAGCCCTTGGTTCCAGAACTCAATGCTTTAAATGTTAAGCCGACTGGGCCAGTGCACTTAAATAATATCCTCCTAAACTCCATCAGTCTCTCTAATTCCTTAAAAATCCCGCTACAGGATTACAGGCCTGAGCCACCGCGCCCGGCCCAATTTACTTATCAGAAAGGAACAGATAGGCCTGGCATGGTGGCTCACGCTTGTGATCCCAGGACATTCAACGGCCAAGCCCGGGGAATCCCATCAGCCTAAGAGTTCCAGACCGGCCTGGGCAACATGGTGAAACCCGGTCTATTTATTATTATTATTATTAATTTTTTTTCTTTTTTGAGGCGGAATTTCGTTCTTCTAGCCCAGCTGGAGAGCAGTGGCGTGGTCTCAGCTCCCCGTGGCCTCTGCCTCCAGGTTTGGGTGGTTCTCCAGCCTCAGCCTCCCGAGTGGCTGGGATTGCAGGCGTGAGCCACAATGCCCAGCTCATTTTTTTTTTTTTTTTCTTTTTGGTACAGATGGGGTTTCTCCATGTTGGTTAGGCTGGTCTCAAACTCCCGACCTCAGGTTAACTGCCCGCCTCAGCCTCCAGGGATGCTGAGATTGCAGGCGTGAGCCACCGCGCCTGGCCCAATTTATTAATCAGAAAGGAATAGACCAGCCTGGCGTGATGGCTCACGTTTGTGATCCTAGGACTTTGGATGGGCGAGCACGGCGGATCTCTTGAGCCTAGGAGTTCCAGACCCTCCTGGGCAACATGGTGAAACCTGGTCTCTTTTTTTTTTTTGGCGGAGGGGGGGCGGAGTTTCGCTCTTGTTGCCCAGGCTGGACGGCGGTGGCGAGGTCGTCTTGGTTCGCCAGGCCTCTGCCTCAGCCTCCAAGTGGCTGGGATTGCACGCGTGAGCTACCATGCCCGGCTCATTTATTTATTTATTTATTTTTTGGTACAGACGGGGGTTTCTCCCTGTTGTCAGGCTGGTCTCAAACTCCCGACCTCAGGTTACCCGCCCTCCTCGGCCTCCCGGGGTGCTGCGATTGCAGGCATGAGCCAGGGCGCACGGCCCAATTTATTATTTTTATTATTTTTTTCGAGACGGAGTCTCTGTCACCCAGGCTGGAGTGCAGTTGCGCTATCCCGGCTCATTGCAACCTCCACCTGCAAGGTTCAAGCGATTCTCCTGCCTCAGCCTTCTGAGTAGCTGGGATTACAGGCGCCCGCCACACACTCGGATGATTTTTTTGTATTTTTGGTAGAGACGGGGTTTCATCATGTTGGCCAGGCTGGTCTCGAACTCCTGAACTCAGCTGATCCACCCACCTTGGCCTCCCAAAGTGCTGGGATTACAGGCGTGATCGGCCTGGCTTGGTGGCTCACGCTTTTGATCTCAGGACTTGGGATGGCTGAGCGTGGCAGATCACTTGAGCCTAGGAGTTCAGACCGGCCTGGGCAACATGGTGAAACCAGGTCTCTTTTTTGCTTGTTTTTTTGAGAGGGAGTTTCGCTCTTGTTGCCCAGGCTGGAGTGCAGTGGCGCGGTCTCGGCTCCCCGCGGCCTCCCCCTCCCGGGTTTGGGTGGTCCTCGTGCCTCAGCCTCCCGAGTGGCTGGGATTCCAGGCATGAACCACCATACCCAGCTAATTTTTTTTTTTTTTTTTGGTCCAGACGAGGTTTCTCCATATTGGTCAGGATGGTCTCAAACTCCCGACTTCACGTTACCCAACCGCCTCGGCCTCCCGGGGTGCTGGGATTGCAGGTTTGAGCCACCGCGCCCGGCCCAATTTATTAATCAGAAAGGAATAGATCGGCCCGGAGTGGTGGCTCACGCTTTTGATCCCAGGACTTCGGACGGCCGAGTGCGGCAGATCGCTTGAGCCTAGGAGTTCCAGACCTGCCTGGGCAATATGGTGGAACCTGGTCTCTTTTTTTTTTTTTCTTGAAGCTGAGTCTCGCTCCTTTGCCCAGGTTGGAGGGCAGTGGCGCGGTCTCGGCTCGCCTAGGCCTCCGCCTCCCAGGTTTGGGTGATTCTTCTGCCTCAGCCTCCTGAGTGGCTGGGATTGCGGGCGTCAGCCACCATGCCCGGTTAGTTTTTTATTTTTTATTTTTTTGGTAGAGATGCGGTTTCTCCATGTTGGTCGGGCTGGTCTCCAGCTCCTCACCTCGGGTGATCCGCCGGCCTCGGCCTCCCGGGGTGCTGGAATTGCAGTCGTGAGTCACTGCGCCTGGCCCGAAACCCGGTCTCTTAACGGAGAAACAAAACAAAAGACACAAAGATTAGCCGGGCGTGGTGGGCCCCGCGGGTAGTCCCAGCTACTCCAAAGGCTGATGCAGGAGGATTGCTTGAGCCCCGGGGGTGGGGGTGGTGGAGGTGGCAGTGAGCCATCATGGCCCTGCTGTAGTCCAGAGTGGAGGACAGAGCGGGACTGTGTCTCAGGAAAAGGGAAAGGAAAAAAAAAAAAAAAAAGAAAGTATATAAAATTGTTAAATCAAGGAGCAGCTGGACAGTGTATTACACTGAGAGAAGTAGAGGCAAAGGTTAGCGGACACCAGTGGTCACTTAGTGGAACTGCAGGTGCTCCCCGACAGGAGGCTGCTACTATTCCTAAAGAACTCTATTATTGACTTAAAAAAAAAAGTTGTAGGTTTGTTACAATATACAAATAGCTAAACTTTATATAGCTTCAACCCTCTTCTAGCACTGCTCTAAGCCTTTTCCTGCTCTGAAATAGCTACTATTGTTACCTTCATTGTAGGTATGCCGGAGGTTGTTGTGGAAGGACCAGGGAAACTGACTATGAAATTGACTTGCAAGTTTCAGACTTAAAGGTTCTTCCTGCTCTGCTTCTTACATTGCCACATTTTAGTTAACATATCTCTTAAAATACTGGTCTTTTCTATATTTGGAGGGACTCCTCTTGCAATTTGAAGTTTTTTCTTGCACTAAGCATTTGGTCATAAGATCGTCTGTGTTTTATGTCAGTTTAAGTTCAGACATTGTTCAGTTAGGAATGTAAATATGAGCAAACAGGTATCTGATTGAAATAGATAACCTAGAAAAAAATCACTTATGAAAAAGTCAAGAAAATGTGAATTCTGGATTTGCGGCTATTTTCAGAATGTATTAATTTTTTGGTATTTAATGGCATTGTGAATATATTTTAAAAAATTCTTTGTCTTCTACAGATACATATAAGGTAATTAGAAAATGATATGATGTATAGTTTTTACTTCAAAATAATTCAGAGGAAGAAGGAATGTGTATAAATGAAGTGGGAATATAAATGAAACAAAACTAGCTGTGGCCAGGTGGGGTGGCTCACGCCTGTAATCTCAGCACTTTGGGAGGCCAAGGTGGGCGGATCACTTGAGGTCAGGAGTTTGAGACCAGCCTGGCCAACATGGTGAAGCCCTGTCTCTAATAAAAATATAAATAAATAAATAAATTAGCTGGGCGTGGCAGCAGGTGTCTGCAATCCTAGCTACTCGGGAGGCTGAGGCCGGAGAATTGGTTGAATCTGGCGGCGGGGGGGGGGAAGTTGCAGTGAGCCAAGATAGCGCCACTGCACTTCAGCCTAGGCAGCAGAGCAAGGCTCCATCTCAAAAAAATTAAAATAGCCTTTTGGTGTGGTGGCAGGGGTTGTACTTGACAATAATTCTATGTGAGAAGGGCCATGATTAATCTGTAAGTGTTTAGAATGATTTAAGTATAAGTCAAGTTCATAGAGACCTTCCATTTACTCATAGGTCATTTTTGTTTTATTCAGTGATGCAACCATTATTTTACATGGTTAAAAAAGATATTGACCCCATATCATGTACTATAATAGATATGTTCTAGGTAGCAGAGATACAGCTATGAACAAGACAGTCAACATCTCTGCTGTCATGGAGTTAGCTTACAACTAATGTGGAAGTTAGAAACAAAAAATGTTAATATGACATGCAATGCTAGGGAGAAGATTAGAGCAGGTTAAGGGAAGAAGAGGGGTGGAGGCCCTGGATGATAGGAGATAGAGTTGTCAGGAAAGACTTGGAGGAGGAGATAACAGAGCATGGCCTGAATAAAGTGAAGATGGAAGCCATGTGATGAGCTGGGAGAAAAGCATTCCAAGAGAGGGAACAGCAAGTCCAAAGGCACAGAGATGAGAAGAAACTGTTCACAGAATGGGAAATTAGTATGTGAGACTCAAACAGTAAGTTAGGGGGAAGAGTAGGAATAGATTAAGTCTGAGAAGTAAAGTGCGAGATCATCTAGGGTCTTGTAGACCATGGTAAAGATTTTGTGGCCTGGCACAGTGTCTTACGCCTGTAATCCCAGCACTTTGGGAGGCCGAGGCGGGTGGATCACGAGGTAAGGAGTTCAAGACCAGCCTGGCAAAGATGGTGAAACCCTGTCTCTACTAAAAATACAAAAAAAAAAATTAGCCAGGTGTGGTGGCACACGCCTGTAATCCCATGTACTCCAAAGGCTGAGGCAGAGAATTGCTTAAACCTGGAGGGGCGGAGGTTGCAGTGAGCCGAGATTGCGCCACTGCACTCCAGCCTGGGCGACAGAGCAAGACTCTGTCTCAAAAAAAAAAAAAAAAAAATTCGTCTCTAAGCTCCCCACCACTCTAAAGATGGGCCATATTGGCCGGGTGCGGTGGCTTATGCGTTTAATCCCAGCACTTTGGGAGGCTGAGGCAGGCAGATTGAGGTCAGGAGTTTGGGACCTGCCTGGCCAACATGGTGAAACTCTGTCTCTACTAAAAATACAAAAATTAGCCAGGCCTGGTGATGTGCACCTGCAGTCCCAGCTACTCAGGAGGCTAAGGTCAGAGAATCACTTGAATCCAGGAGGTGGAGGTTGCAGTGAGCTGAGATGGTGCCACTGCATTCCAGCCTGGGTGACAGAGTGAGACTCTGTCTCAACCCCCCCCAAAACAAAACAAAACAAAAAACAAACAAACAAAAAACCCCAGCCATGCCACTTCTTGAACACTTTGCTGCTTAAAAATTTCTTCCGACAGATACCCTAGGTCATCACTCTTGTTTGTCCTTCCATGAATCCTTGGGGTATGGACACAATGCAGTCATGTTCTTTGCTATGGTGTCACAAGTGTGACCTTTGCTCCATTTCCCATTAACTTCCTCATTTCCATCTGAGACCTCATCAGACTGGACTTCACTGTCCATATCATTATGAGCATTTTGGTCACAACCATTCAACCAGTCTCTAGGAAGTTCCAAACTTTCCCTCATCTTCCTCTCTTCTTCTGTGCCCTCCACACTTTCCTAACCTCTGCCCATTACCTAGTTCCAGAGCTGCTTCCACATTTTCAGGTATCTTTGTAGCAATGTTCCACTTCTAAGTATCAATTTTCTGTATTAGTCCATTCATGCATTGCTATAAAGAAATATCCGAGACTGGGTAATTTATGAAGAAAAGAGGTTTAATTGGCTCACTGTTCCACAGGCTGTACAGGAAGCATGATGCTGGCATCTGCTTGGCTTCTGGGAAGGCCTCAGGAAGCTTCCATTCATGGCGGAAGGCAGAGGGAGAGCATGTACTTCACATGGCCAGAGTAGGAGCAAGAGACAGTGAGGGGAGCGGTGCTATACACTTTTAACCAGAGTTTATGAGAATTCACTTACTATTGAGAGCACAGTACCAAGATAGATGGTGCTAAACCATTCATGAGAAAGTGCTCCCATGATCAAATCACCTTCCCATCAGGACCCACCTCCAACATTAGGGATTACGATTCAACATGAGATTCAAGGACACAGATCCAAACCATATCATGCTCTGTAATTCTTTCTTTAGCTTGGCCTATTCTGCTGCTAATGCTTTTGATTGTATTATGAAATTCTTGAGGAGGAGCCAAGATGGCTCAGTAGATGCAGCCAGGAGGAATATTCTCCCACAAAGATACTGGGATATTGAGAGAGACTGGCACACTCTGAGCAGCTCTTCAGAACAAAAGTGTTGAGAGTGGACAGAGGGAGGACACAGATGCTGGACTGAAGGGGGAGTATGCTGGGAACTCTACACGGGGTTTCTGAGCACCAGGACTTGTTGCTTGCTCCTAGCGTCTCCTGGGGAAGGAGTAAACTGAACAGGTGAGGAGTGGCCTACTCTCACCATGAACCTCCAGAATCCTAGCTGCAGGAGACCCCACAACCCCCACAGACAACTGAGCTGACAGGAAGAGCTGCCTAGAGAGGTAGTAGGGGCAGGACTCCAGCCTGTGCAGAGCCCAGAGGGTTTTGGCATGGGAATGGCTACAGTGGAGCATGGCCAGTGACATCCATCCCCCAAGGTTCGCCATGCTCCTCTGGGAGATTTTAGCCTTAGCAGGACTGTTGGACCTGGACAGAGCAGGATGGTCTTGCCCTTGGTCTTGCTCAGTCTGATCTGAGTGCCCCCTTGTCTGCTGGCCTCTCCTGAGGTCCCAGCCTGGCCATGCCTGCTTGCAGCACAACCTTGGATGCCCAATCAGGGTGCTTCCCAGGGACCCTCATCACAGCTCCCTTGCTAGTGGACTGCACCTAACCTTTTGGAAGCTCCAGCAGACTGACCTCTGCTGATGCACACCAGTGTACCCACGGCCTCTTCCCCCACTGCTTTGTCAGCACACTCGCATGGGCAGATCTTGCCTACCATGCTGGTGCATGTGTGTGCAGGTATTACACCATGCCACTGCTACTGGCATGAGTGCACCCTGCTGCTCTCCACCCCTGCTGATGTGTGGTCACTCTGCCATGTCACCAGTGCCAGTATGAACATGTGCACAGACACTGACAACCCTGCCCCTTCCACACCACTGCAATCACCAATGCAAACGCATGCACGGACACTGGCAATCCTGCCCGCATCATGCCACTGCTGTTGCTGGTATGAATGCACACGTGGACACCAGCAACCCTGCCCCCACAAGTTCCCTGTCCCTGCCATGCTGCTGCCAGTGTGAGAGCATGTGCAGGAATGCTGCTGCCCTGCTCTCACCAGTGCCCCTCCCCAGCCAATGTGCATGCACCCCATCGTGCTGCTGCAGCTGCTGGCATGCATGAGTGAGCACAAATCCCACTGCCATTGCCCCAGTGAAACACTTTGGCTGACACCCCCCATTGGAATGTTGGGGGTCAGTGGACCAGGAACACCTTGGCCCCTCTAGTCCGGCAAATTCCTAAATCAAGGGGCCAGAGAAGAAAGCTGGGAGCCCAAAACCAGTCCCCCAGAGTTAGAGCAGTTAGCCCAGGAGTGCTGAGCTAAGCCTTAGCCCCCCTAAAATGATCCAGAAACAAAATCAGTCAAATGAACCCACCTTACATCACAATCAAACCCCAAAGGGCATCACATATACAAGCAAAAAAACCCATCCAAAGGAAATAACTTCAAAGATTAAAGGAACATCAGCCCCACACATAAGGGAAAGAATCAGTGTAAAAACTATGGTAATTCAAAAAGCCAGAGTGTCTTCCTACCTCCAAATGACTGCACTAGTTCCCCAGCAATATTCTTAACCAAGCTGAAATGGCTGAAATGACAGACACAGAATTCAGAATAGGAATAGGAATGAGGATTATCGAGATTCGAGAGAAAGTTGAAACCCAACCCAAGGAATTTAAGGAATACAATAAAATAATACAGGAACCAAAAGATGAAATGGCCATTTTAAGAAGGAACCCAAATTGATCTGATGTAGCTAAAAAATTTATTTCAATAATTTCTAAATACAATCACAATTATTATTATTATTATTATTATTATTATTATTATTATTATTATTGAGACAGAGCTCTGCTACCCAGGCTGGAGTGCAGTCAGGGGATCCCAGCTCACTGCAACCTCTGCTTCCTGGGTTCAAGTGATTCCCCTGCCTCAGCCTCCTGAGTAGCTGGGACTACAGGCACAGTACACCACACCCGGCTAATTTTTGTACTTTTAGTAGAGATGAGGTTTCACCATGTTGGCCAGGCTGTTCTCAAACTCCTGACCTCAGGTGGTCCACCTGCCTTGGCCTCCCAAAGTGCTGGGATTACAGGAGTGATGGGTCTGGCATGGTGGCTCACACTTTTGATCCCAGGACTTTGGACGGCCGAGCATGGAGGATCGCTTGAGCACAGAAGATTGCTTGAGCCTAGGAGTTCCAGACCAGCCTGGGCAACATGGTGAAACCCGGTCTCTTTTTAATTTTTTTTGAGACTGGGAGTTTCGCTCTTGTTGCCCAGGCTGGAGCGCAGTGGCATGGTTTTTGCTGGCTGTGGCCTCTGCCTCCCAATTTTGGGTGGTTTTCCCTCAGCCTCTGGAGTGGCAGGGATTGCAGGCATGAGCCACCATGCCCGGCTCATTTGTTTTTTATTTTTTTATATTTTTAATTTTTATTTTTTGGTACAGACGGGTTTCTCCCTGTTGGTTAGGCTGGTCTCAAACTCCTGACCTCAGGTTATCTGCCTGCCTCGGCCTCCCGGGTTGCAGGCGTGAGCCACCGGGGTGCTGGGATTGCAGGGGTGATCCACCACGCCTGGCCCACTTTATTAATCAGAAAGGAATAGATCGGCCTGGCATGGTGGCTCACGCTTGTGATCCCAGGACTTCGGACGGCCGAGGGCGTGCAGATCTCATGAGCCTAGGTGTTCCAGACTGGCCTGGGCAACATGGTGAAACCCGGTCTTTTTTTTTTCGAGGTGGAGTTTCGCTCTTGTTGCCCGACTTGGAGTGCAGTGGCGCGGTCTCAGCTCCCAGCGGCCTCCGCCTCTGGGTTTGGGTGGTTCTCCAGTCTCAGCCTCCGGAGTGGCTGGGATTGCACGAGTGAGCCACAATGCCCGGCTCATTTTGTAGTTTTTTTTTGTATTTTTTCTTTTTGTTCTTTTTTGGTACAGACGAGGTTTCTCTATGTTTGTCAGACTGGTCTCAGACTCCCGACCTCAGGTTACCTGCCAGCCTTAGTCTCCCGGGGTGCTGGGATTGCAGGTGTGAGCCACCGCTCCAGGCCCAATTTATTAATCAGAAAGGAATAGATCGGCCTGGTGTGGTGGCTCACGCTTGTGATCCCAAGAATTTGGACGGCCGAGCGCGGCGGATCGCTTGAGCCAGGAGTTCCAGATCTGCCTGGGCAACATGGTGAAACCCGGTCCCATTTTTTTTTTTTTTTTTTTTTTTGAGGTGGAGATTCGCTCTTGTTGCCCAGGCTGGAGTGCAGTGGTGCAGTCTCGGCTTGTCGGGCCTCCGCCTCCTGGGTTTGGGTGGTTCTCCTGCCACAGCCTCCCGAGTTCCAGACTGGCCTGGGCAACGCGGTGAAACCTGGTCTCTCTTTTTTTTTTTTTTTTTTTTGAGACAGCGTTTTGCTCTCTTGCCCAGGCTGGAGTACAGTGGCACGATCTCAGCTCACTGCAAGCTCCGCCTCCCGGGTTCACGCCATTCTCCTGCCTCAGCCTCCCGAGAGGCTGGGACTACAGGCGCCTGCCACTACGCCTAATTTTTTTGTATTTTTTTTAGTAGAGTCGGGGTTTCACCGTGTTAGCCAGCATGGTCTCGATCTCCTGACCTCGTGATCCACCAGCCTCAGCCTCTCAAAGTGCTGGGATTACAGGCGTGAGCCACCGCACCCGGCTTGGTTTTTTTTGTTTGTTTGTTTTGAGACGGAGATTCGCTCTTGTTGCCCAGGGTGGAGTGCAGTGGCGCAGTCTCGGCTCGCCGGGCCTCCGCCTCCCAGGTTTGGGTGGTTCTCCTGCCACAGCCTCCCGAGTGGCTGGGATTGCACACGTGAGCCATCATGCCCGGGTCATTTTTCTTTTTTTTTTGGTGGAGATGGGGTTTCTCCATGTTCCTCAGGCTGGTCTCAAACTCTCGACCTCAGGTTATCTGCCCGCCTCGGCCTCCCGAGTAGCTGGGATTGCAGGCGTGAGCCATCGTGCCCGGCTCATTTATTTATTTATTTATTTTTTGGTACAGACGGGGGTTTCTCCCTGTTGGTCAGGCTGGTCTCAAACTCCCGACCTCAGGTTACCCGCCCTCCTCGGCCTCCGGGGGTGCTGCGATTGCAGGCATGAGCCAGGGCGCACGGCCCAATTTATTATTTTTATTATTTTTTTCGAGACGGAGTCTCTGTCACCCAGGCTGGAGTGCAGTTGCGCTATCCCGGCTCACTGCAACCTCCACCTGCAAGGTTCAAGCGATTCTCCTGCCTCAGCCTTCTGAGTAGCTGGGATTACAGGCGCCCGCCACACACTCGGATGATTTTTTTGTATTTTTGGTAGAGACGGGGTTTCATCATGTTGGCCAGGCTGGTCTCGAACTCCTGAACTCAGCTGATCCACCCACCTCGGCCTCCCAAAGTGCTGGGATTACAGGCGTGATCGGCCTGGCTTGGTGGCTCACGCTTTTGATCTCAGGACTTGGGATGGCTGAGCGTGGCAGATCACTTGAGCCTAGGAGTTCAGACCGGCCTGGGCAACATGGTGAAACCAGGTCTCTTTTTTTGCTTGTTTTTTTGAGAGGGAGTTTCGCTCTTGTTGCCCAGGCTGGAGTGCAGTGGCGCGGTCTCGGCTCCCCGCGGCCTCCCCCTCCCGGGTTTGGGTGGTCCTCGTGCCTCAGCCTCCCGAGTGGCTGGGATTCCAGGCATGAACCACCATACCCAGCTAATTTTTTTTTTTTTTTTTTGGTCCAGACGAGGTTTCTCCATATTGGTCAGGATGGTCTCAAACTCCCGACTTCACGTTACCCAACCGCCTCGGCCTCCCGGGGTGCTGGGATTGCAGGTTTGAGCCACCGCGCCCGGCCCAATTTATTAATCAGAAAGGAATAGATCGGCCCGGAGTGGTGGCTCACGCTTTTGATCCCAGGACTTCGGACGGCCGAGTGCGGCAGATCGCTTGAGCCTAGGAGTTCCAGACCTGCCTGGGCAATATGGTGGAACCTGGTCTCTTTTTTTTTTTCTTGAAGCTGAGTCTCGCTCCTTTGCCCAGGTTGGAGGGCAGTGGCGCGGTCTCGGCTCGCCTAGGCCTCCGCCTCCCAGGTTTGGGTGATTCTTCTGCCTCAGCCTCCTGAGTGGCTGGGATTGCGGGCGTCAGCCACCATGCCCGGTTAGTTTTTTATTTTTTATTTTTTTGGTAGAGATGCGGTTTCTCCATGTTGGTCGGGCTGGTCTCCAGCTCCTCACCTCGGGTGATCCGCCGGCCTCGGCCTCCCGGGGTGCTGGAATTGCAGTCGTGAGTCACTGCGCCTGGCCCGAAACCCGGTCTCTTAACGGAAAAACAAAACAAAAGCCACAAAGATTAGCCGGGCGTGGTGGGCCCCGCGGGTAGTCCCAGCTACTCCAAAGGCTGATGCAGGAGGATTGCTTGAGCCCCGGGGGTGGGGTGGGGGTGGTGGAGGTGGCAGTGAACCATGATGGCCCTGCTGTAGTCCAGAGTGGAGGACAGAGCGGGACTGTGTCTCAGGAAAAGGGAAAGGAAAAAAAAAAAAAAAAAAAGAAAGTATATAAAATTGTTAAATCAAGGAGCAGCTGGACAGTGTATTACTGAGAGAAGTAGAGGCAAAGGTTAGCGGACACCAGTGGTCACTTTGTGGAACTGCAGGTGCTCCCCGACAGGAGGCTGCTACTCTTCCCAAAGAACTCTATTATTGACTTAAAAAAAAAAGTTGTAGGTTTGTTACAATATACAAATAGCTAAACTTTATATAGCCTCAATCCTCTTCTAGCACTGCTCTAAGCCTTTTCCTGCTCTGAAATAGCTACTATTGTTACCTTCATTGTAGGTATGCCGGAGGTTGTTGTGGAAGGACCAGGGAAACTGACTATGAAATTGACTTGCAAGTTTCAGACTTAAAGGTTCTTCCTGCTCTGCTTCTTACATTGCCACATTTTAGTTAACATATCTCTTAAAATACTGGTCTTTTCTATATTTGGAGGGACTCCTCTTGCAATTTGAAGTTAACATATCTCTTAAAATACTGGTCTTTTCTATATTTGGAGGGACTCCTCTTGCAATTTGAAGTTTCATCAGATGCTCTGAATGCCTGTATTTTCCTAAATACTTTGTGTAATTAAATCATCTAATCTTTACAAACATCCCATGAGATAGGTACTCTTAATAGCCACATTCTGTAGACAAGGAAACCAAGGCTTAGAGAGGTTAAATTACTTGCCACTTGTCACACAGCTAATAAAATAGCCAAGCCTGCTCTCAGACCCAGGTCTGTCTGACTCTAGGCCCATATTCCTCCCATCATGTTCTTCTGCCTCCCCCTCTTCTCCTGAACTCTTCTCATCTTAAGGACTTCATTCTTCCCTCCTAAGCTCTGGTAATTTAATATGACAGCCTGGGAGTTACACACTTTTATGGAAGTGCCGACACATTTCAGACCTCTTGCACAGGGCAGTTGCCTTTCCCAGAAGCACATCTCTCTGGAGCGGGAGGCAGCAGCCCAGAAATGCTGTATCAGGAGGAAAATTGACAGAGTTGGAAGTTTCTAAGTGGGATGCAGATGAGTGCTCTTCAGATTGTTCTATGCTGTGACCTTTTCCTGTGGCGCACGTTTTGTCCACTGTAGACAGAATGAGGGCTTCTCTATCACAGAGAGCATTGTGCTGTGAAGGGCCAGCTTTGTAATAGTAAAAGAGGAGAGGCAAAGGGGAGAGGGACAACAGGCCTGACTCCATGGTGGCAGCAGGAATTGGGCTCCAATCACTTGCTTAACACTGAGAAAAAGAAGACAGGAGTGTTTTTGCTCTTAAGGCTCTTCCTTTGTAGTGGAGAACATTAAATTAACACCCAAAAAACAGTATGATGAAACAGTAAATTGTGAGGTACTATGTACTGACAAGCTCAGCAGAAGGAAAGCCCAGTGAATGCTAGAGGAGGGATTTTAGCCACAGTTTGTGGAAAAGGAGGCAGGCATCCTGCTAGGAAAAGTTCATGTGCTAGGAGGAGGTTTTGTCTTCATCGGCCTTCATTTTCAAAAAATGATTGGGAAATTGTTTCTGGCTCCTTGATATTCTTAAAAGTTCTCCAGAACTATTACTTTGAGGAAAAATCATATGGATTTTGAGAGAAAGTTTTTAAAAAATTATCAAGCTTTTCACATTTTAGGATTAAAAGGGACCTTAGAGAACATTAGATTAAATTCTTCACCCAATGCAAGAATCCCTTCTACAGCATCTTTGACAGTTGTCCACATTCTCCTTGATTGCTTCTGGTGACAGGGAGCTTAATACCGCAAGAGAAACGTCTTCTGCTGTCTAACAGTTTTATAAATTTTATTTTATTTTATTTATTTTTTTTGAGATGGAGTCTTGCTCTGTTGCCCAGGCTGGAGTGCAGTGGCATGATCTTGGCTCACTGCAACCTCCGCCTCCTGGGTTCAAGCGATTCTCCTGCCTTAGCCTCCTGAGTAGCTGGGATTACAGGTGCATGCCACCATGCCCGGCTAATTTTTGCATTTTTAGTAGAGACGGGATTTCACCATGTTGATCAGGTTGTTTTCGAACTCCCGACCTCGTGATCTGCCTGTCTCGGCCTCCCAAAGTTCTGGGATTACGGGTGTGAGCCACTGCGCCCGGCCAGTTTTATTTTTTTTTTTTTTATTTTTGAGAGAGAGTCTTGCTCTATGACCCAGGCTGCAGTGCAGTGGCACAGTCTTAGCTTACTGCAACCTTGAACTCCTGGGCTCAAGCAATCTTCCCACCTCAGCCTCGTGAGTAGCTAGGACTACAGGTGTGCACCACCACACCTGGCTCATTTTTAAAAATTTTTTGTGGAGACAGGGTGTCACTCTGTTGCCCAAGCTGGTGTCTAACTTCTGGTCTCAAGCAATCCTCCTGCCTTGGCCTTTCAAAGCCTTGGGATTATAGGCATGAGCCACTGCACCCAGCCAGACAGCTTTAATTTATAGAAAACCTTCCTCTATTAAACCAATATCTGTTTCTCTGTGACTCATTAGTGGGCCTCCCAGATGTCTCCGGTGTTCCCTTGGTAGGAATTTTTTTAATCCATAGACCAGAGTGGTAGAGAAAAGATACAGATAAATACAGATTGGTTTTGGCATGCTAATAACTCCCTGATTGATCCCACAATTTAGCAACTCCTAAGCAGTGTTAAAAAAGCTAGTTCTGCCTCAGGTTTGGATGTCCACAGAAGAGCCTCTGTGAGCTATCCACAGAGTAGTAACCTGCTCCAAGGAGCAGATGGCACATGTCTTGTCCCTGGTTTCCTAGTCCCAGGCTGCACGCCCAGCTGATGGAGAGGACCCAGTCATCCAACATGGAGACCCGGCTGGATACCATGAAGATGCTGGCCAAGCTCTCTGCTGACGTGACTTTTGCTACTGAGTTCATCAACATGGATGGCATCATTGTGCTGACGAGGCTTGGGGAAAATGGAACCAAACTCTTGTCCCAGTGAGTATGACTAAGGTCTCATTCCAGGGACTTCAGTGATTTACTACATCCCACAGGGCATCCTAGTCTCATTTCCATCAAGTCACATAAGGAGTTTATTGAATACCACCTATGTACAGAGCAGTGTGCAAAGCACTAGAGTCCATACCTAGAGATATAATTCCATGTTATTCTTCTAAATCTTGTAGTATAGTTGGGCTCTCACAAATTAAATAATAGTACAAAACAGTACTGTGCCAAGGGAGCAGTAAAAATAGGGGCTAGAGAAGGCAGTAGGAGAGCGGTCAGGTCGTGACAGACCTGTTAATTGCTGGAAATGCTTGGTCTGATGAGGGTTACTGAGCACATGGTCCAATATGTTCCAGGTGTGTGTCCATCTGTAACCACCCCCTGCTCCCTCTCTCTCAAGTCACCTTCCACCACACACACACACACACACACACACACACACACACACACACCTTCCTTTGTGTTTACCACAGGTTACAACCTACCAAGTCACCATCTCCCTGCCACACTTTTGCACAGGGAGGAGGAGACCAGAACTTTATGATACCCACAAACATTTTCATCATACCCCAGAGTTGACATGCATGAGGTAGGCAGCTGTGCCTTGTGAAGAGCAGTCAGTAAACAGGTGCTTGGAGCCTAAGCTGCCAAAGAGGGAATCAGAAATCTTCTCAGCCCATAGATGAACTATGGAAATTTTCAGCCAAATCGAGTAACTAATCATAGATATTTGTTTTACATCTTGGATCTTCCAGCTGTACTCAAGTCCTGAAGCCTTCAGCTGCCATCAGCACTGACATAGTTCTACAGTCTCCCGAGAGTGCAGGGTTAGACTGGCCTTAGTTTCCCTCTCTTTAGCCTGAGGATAATAATAGCTACCTTGCAGTATTATTGTGAGAAGTATTGTTAATGAGACTGTGTCTGAACATGCTTTGTAAATGGGAATATCATCTGTTAATTCTAGAGCACTGTACAGATGTATAAAGGAGAAGAGAGAAAAGAGAAAACATTTTAATCCTTATTCTCTATCAGCACTAGAATAAGAGCTTTGCATACATCATCATCTTGCCCTCTCCACAATCCTGTGAGGTTAACACTGTGAGACTAACTTGATTTTTACAGAGGAAGACATTGAATTTTGAAAAGATAAAATTTGCTTGGTTAGTAAGGTGGACAAGAACTGAGCCCATCTCTTGCACTCTACTGCCTCTTGGCCCAAAGGTTAACATGGCACTTGTGCCTCCTTAGGTTCCCACAATAGGTGTTGGAGTTTGACAAGGGTCCGATGTCTTCTTTGGTCTTGAGAAATAGATAAGTGATTCTGTGTCCCTAGGATGAAGCACATAGAGAAGAAAGTTCTAATCACCCAGCAGCATTTTTTTTGGCAGTGATAGATACCTGGGCTGAACCTGCTCTACTTGCTAGGTGTGCGCACAGGCACTTACAGTTACAGTTGCATCGACTGATTTCCCATGGGGTGTTCACATTAAAATTCATCTTTTTTTTTTTTTTTTGAGACGGAGTCTGGCTCTGTCACCCAGGCTGGAGTGCAGTGGCCCAATCTCGGCTCACTGCCAGCTCCACCTCCCAGGTTCATGCCATTCTCCTGCCTCAGCCTCCTGAGTAGCTGGGACTACAGGTGCCTGCCACCACACCTGGCTAATTTTTTTGTATTTTTTAGTACAGACGGGGTTTCACCATGTTAGCCAGGATGGTCTCGATCTCCTGATCTCATGATCCACCCGCCTCAGCCTCCCAAAGTGCTGAGATTACAGGCATGAGCCACCACACCCAGCCTAAAATTAATCTTTTTTGTGGCTGCCCTCACACCTGTGTTTCCCAATCTGCATCTTTGTCTATTTTGTGTGTGTCTCAGCTACAGTGATATGCTGGCATTCACCCTGACTGCCTTCCTAGAGCTCATGGACCGTGGCATTGTCTCCTGGGACATGGTTTCAATCACCTTTATTAAGCAGGTGAGGCATCCAACATTCTGTCTTTCTCTCCTCCCTCAGCTGCCAGTTCACAGGGTTTAAGGGGAGATACAAGCAATATGGCTATTTTGGTGATATCAGCTTTATATTCCCTGGGGCCACATTTTTAATTCTCAAGCTCCGGTCTTTTGTGGCTTCTGAAAGATTTGGATTTTGTTATACTCTCAGGGCCTGTACTGAGATGGAACTGGACCGTCAGAACAAAATATGATCAAAGTAGAGTTAGATTGTCAGTGAGACTGGGGATAAAGCCAGCCAGTCAACCAGGACTATCCCTGAGTCTTTTGACCGACTTCCTGAGCTCTCTCTTCTCTTTGGATTAAAAAAAAATGTGCATTTCATTTGCAAATCTGCTTTCTATTTACAAATCTGCAAGGTAGCCTGTTTGGATTGTCAGACTAAGCTCAGTGGGTAGGAGAGGGTACTTCTGGTTTTACCTTCCTTTCTTTTATACAAAGGAGCAGTGTCAATTCAGAAAACTGAATTAAAACCATTGAATAATATTCTATCTGCTGCCCTAGAACTTCACTTATCATTGGCTTAGGACATTGGGACTCCCTGACACTGGACACAAGTGAAATGACCATGTGTCAGGTATATTATAATGGGGATTGAGAAGAAGGATTAGAGTAAAAGGCTTCAAGGTCCTTTCTACCTCTCAAAGTCTAAGTGTGTTTAGGGAGAATGTGTGTCAGGGGAGGAATACATGGAGATAAAATGAGATCCCAGTATGAGTAAAATCCTCTGCTGTTTTTTTTTCTTTTGATGGAGTCTCACTCTGTCACCCAGGCTGGAGTGCAGTGGCGCGATCTCAGCTCACTGCAAGCTCTGCCTCCCGGGTTCACACCATTCTCCTGCCTCAGCCTCCCGAGTAGCTGGGACTACAGGTACCCACCACCACACCTGGCTAATTTTTTGTATTTTTAGTAGAGATGGGGTTTCATAGTGCTAGCCAGGATGGTCTCGATCTCCTGACCTCGTGATCGCCTGCCTCGGCCTCCCAAAGTGCTGGGATTACAGGTGTGAGCCACCACACCTGGCAATCTTCTGCTTTTTTATACCCCACTTTCTCATGCTGGAACTCTTATTTTGATAAAAAGAATTAAGCTTTTAGATTTTGAGGAAACATGATAAGTGGATACTGTAATCTGAAATTAAGGTATCCATGCCAAGGGAATCCCTGGCACATTGGCCAGGGTAGCCGTAAACCAGGTACCACTGTCCACCTAGCAATAGCTGCCCAAATGTGAAGCAGAGAGAGCTCCAAGGGCTAGCATCAGATGCTAAGCTTCTATCTTTCTTAGGCCCTGAGCTTCTCAACTGATGTGCCATCTCTGGGCCTAGATTGCAGGGTATGTGAGCCAGCCCATGGTGGACGTTTCAGTCCTTCAGAGGTCCCTGGCCATCCTGGAGAGCATAGTCCACACCAGAAGATACCAGAGTCTGTACCAGAAGATAGCTGAGGAAATCACCGTGGGACAGCTCATCTCACACTTCCAGGTGTGAGTAAAAGACCCTACACCTCCCTCCCTTCACTTGTCTGTCCTCTTCTCTCCTCTTATTTGAAGTCTTCCAATCCTACTCTGCTTTGCTTATATTCCAAGCTGCTGGTTGGCTTCTTCATTCATCGCCTCTTCCACACTCCTGCCAGAATTTCTGCCATCATTCAGACCTCATCATGTCATGCTCCTGCCTAAAATCCTCTGTAACTCTCTCTGCCCCTTAGGTTAAAATGAAGATTTTCCCAGTCTTCCCATACTGCCCTAGTGCCAGGCAAAATTAGATGCTTTCTCCCCACATGAGCCCAGTAGTCTGTTTGTACCTATGATAATTATATAAAATACTGGATTTTTATTATCTGTTGCCCATTTTGAACATAGAGCCCCCTAGAAACAGAGATCAATGATTGTCATATCCCCTGTTTAGATTTAAGTAGAGGCTCAATTAGTACTTGCTGAATGAATGCTTACTGAACTGACGATGCGCTGTGGGTGATTGTTAGAAGTATCACACAGGGTGTGAGTTTGGAATATCAATTCAAATCCAGGCTCTTCTGCATACTGGGTCTCTGCTATCAGCAAGTAACCTAGTCTCTTCTGGCCTCAGTTTCTTCATCTCTGGACTAGGTTAATCATCTTCACTTCTCACGTGAGGATCAAAGGAGATTTTAAAAAAGTCTAGCATAGTGGCCAGCACAGGTTAAGTATTCAGTAAATTCAGGGGCTTTTTGCTTTTGTTTGTTAAGACTCTTATCACATCCTAAAACATTTTACCAGTAATGAAACCATATGACAAATGAACCCATTGGAGTTATGTTTCTCCTGTCTTCATTGTTTTTACTTCCTGTCCAACCAACCTACACCATGTAAGGAAGCTGGACTTTGCAGAACAGCGGTGGCACTACTGATGATTCTCTTCTGACTGTTGTTCACTTCTGTCTTTTTGGACATTGTCAGAATGTTGCCAGAATCCCCCACCAGTTCGAGGGGAAGTCAATAGCTCCCAGATTTGGGAGGTTATAGTGACCCTGTTTTCACTCAGCTATGTTCCCAACTTGTTTCTCCCCACTAATCCAAGTAAAAAGGAAGCACAATTATTTCTTTGCAACTCTGATTTCTCTTTGTCACTTTTAAGAAATTTTCAGCCTTAGCTTTCTTTGCCTTTCTTTTTTGAGACAATCTGTCACCCAGGCTGGAGTGCAGTGGCATGATCATAACCCACTGCAGGTTCAAGCAGTCCTCCTCATCTCAGCCTCCTGAGTAGCTGGAATCATAGGCACACTCCACCACACCTGGCTAGTGTTTTTTTTGTTTTTTAATTTTTTATTTATTTATTTTTTTGAGACAGAGTCTCGCTCTGTTGCCCAGGCTGGAGTGCAGTGGTGCCATCTCGGCTCACTGCAAGCTCCGCCCCCCAGGTTCATGCCATTTTCCTGCCTCAGCCTCCCAAGTAGCTGGGACTACAGGTGCCTGCCACCATGCCTGGCTAATTTTTTGTATTTTTAGTAGAGACGGGGTTTCACCGTGTTAGTCAGGATGGTCTCGATCTCCTGACCTCGTGATCTGCCCGCCTTGGCCTCCCAAAGTGCTGGGATTACAGGCCTGAGCCACCATGCCTGGCCAATTTTTTTTTTATTTTTGTAGAGATAGGGTCTTGCTGTGTTGTCCAGGCTGGTCTCAAACTGTTGGGCTCAAGCAGTCCTCCCACTCCAGCCTCCTTAGTAGCTGGGACTACAGGTGTGAGCCACCATGCCTGGTCTAGCCTCAGCTTTCATACCCAGTGAGCCACCAAGGTTGATGAAGATGAGAGGGATATTATAAACTCCAGATAGAGAATTCTGATTTTTCTGTAACCTCACGTCTACCTCTGTTTTTTTGTCTCTGAATTTGGAGTGGCCCCAGTTGCCTCCCTAGGGTCGATACGGGAACATGGCATTTCACAGGGGCCAATCGTGAATACTTTCAGCCCACAGCTGTCGCCATAACCTATATGCTTTCCTATTTGGGCTGAGGGACACTTCGTGCCCTCTGGTAGACTCTCTGGGTACCCTGTGACTAACCAGGAAGCCCATCAGCCCCTCTGGAAAGACAGCCACAGAATGCACCCAAGACATGGCAGGTGGAGATGTCAAGTACTGAGACTGTAAGATTCCAGAGAATGATTGTAGTTATTTTGTTTGTTCATAATAAAATAAGTTTATAGTCAAGACTTTAAAAATACAGAAAAACCCAAAAATAAATTATTTGCCTATTATCTCACCTCCAGACATACCCACTGTTAAACATTAAATATCCCTTCAGTATTTTTAATGCATATTTTTAACAAAATCGGGATCTTATTGTATATACTATGTGTACCTTGATTTTTTTTAACTGAATAATATATCTTGAACATTTCTCCATGTCAAAGATTTTTCTAAAAGGTAGTTCTAAATCTTTTTTGCAACCTAGACACCTTTGAAAATCTGGTAACAAGTATGTACTCTCACCAGTTTGGAGAAAATACCACTTCATCAGCAAACTACATAGAATAATTTCTGTATCATTCCTGGGGTTCACAGATACTCTAAGCCCATCCCTGAATCCCAGGTTAAGAATCCTTACCCTAAAACATGACTTTTAATAACTACTTAAGATTCTCATATATATAAACAGTTGGCTAATGTGATCATTTGGATTATTTTCCATTATTTTTTAAGTAGTGCTTTAGTGAAATGCCTTGTCAGTAAATCTTGCAAAGCTCTCTGATTACTGTCTTAGGATAAGTTTCTATTAGTGAAATTGCTGGGTCAAGAGCATGTCCACTTTGGATGCTTTTGAGACTTAGCTCCAGGTCATTATTTGCTTATAAACTGTAAATGATTGTTTTAAACTATCTCTAAGCATCATCTTGCTGTTCAGTCTTCTAATCTCCCTGTGCCGTCTTTCTCCATTGACATAGCTCCAAACAGGAGATTCAGACCTACGCCATTGCACTGATTAATGCACTTTTTCTGAAGCCTCCTGAGGACTAGAGACAGATCTGTGGCTGCCTTTTCACATTTTTCATCTGGGCTCTTCTGAGAGAAGAATTCTCACCCCATGCACTCTTTGCTGTTCAGAGAGCACAAATCGAGGCATTTTCCCAAGAGTCCTTCCTCCTAGCCCTCTGGTCTGGAGCCCAGCAGGGTGGCTTTGCTAAGGAAGACCCAGGGAAGAACTATGAGGGGAAACCAGCTGGATCTTAGATGAGATTAGGGCCCTTCAAACTTTTTCCTCTAAAGGGCCAGAGAATAAACATGTTTGACTTTATGGGCCATATGGCCTATGTGATAGCTACTCAACCTTGCCATTGTAGCCAGAAGCAGCCTCAGACAGTAGGTAAATGAATGGGTATGGCTGTCTTCCAATAAAATCTTATTTACAAAAACAGGCAACAAGCCTAATATGGCCATAGTTTGCCAACTCCTGGGTTAGAGGATCAAGAATAAGGAAGAAGAGACCCTGTGGGTACCCTGAGTCCAAGGGCTCCAATATAAATGGGACTTCACACTAAGTTTTATGTTTAAAGGTTCTCTGATGCAGATTCTAAACATCTTCCTTCGCCTGTTCATTAACTGTGACATTATGCAAATAGCTCTGCCTCTGTGAACCTTAGTTTTCTCACCTGTCACATGGCAGCAACAACATCTGCCTTGTTTAGCTCACAAGGATGTCTGAGGAAAAACAAGATCCCTGTTTCACAGATGAGGAAACTAAGACTCAGCTGGGTGGTGGAACAAGCCCTGACCTAAGAGCCAAGGGGCCTGGAACTAAGTACTCTCCCTGCTGCTGGCTGGGCAAGTGCTTGTAACCTCTTTGGGTCTCAGTTTCTCTTTTTGTAAAATGAAAGGGCCAGTCTAAATGATCTCTGACAGCCCTTCCAACACTAACATTCTAGATTTCTCTGAGAAAAGCCCAAGTGGTGTTAAAAGTAAGATGTTTTAGTTATCTGACAATCTCATGGGCTCAGTAAGATGAAATCTAAGTGGGATCATGTATGTACCCAGCTCTTGGTAGATTCTAGAGGGAAGCCCAAAAGCATCTGTGGTTCTTTCTGTCCTTGTCTTTGGTGGATGGCTTGGCTCTGTTAATCTTCCTTCCTGGTCCTCGTTTGAATGTAAGCTGAAAGCTCATTCCGTCTGCTTCTCTCTATGCTTTTGCTTTCTGCTGGCAGGACAAGCACCTTAATCCTCTAGACCTGCCTGTCACTGTAAGTAACACCATTATGTGGAAAGGGCCCTGGCTCTTCCAGGTGGGGAAGTCAAACCTGGGCAAAAATCTCATGGTCTGATCTAGATGTTCAGGGCATGCCAAGACCCAGGGAAAGTTTGTGTGCTGTGAATCTCCTTTGTCAGGACACTTAGGGAAGTACTGCAGATGAGAGTCACAGAAAGGATTAAGGGGGTACATGCCCCAGGGAGTATGGCCCCAGCCTTCCTTTGTAACTTGCCTTTGCATGGGTCTGTGGTTCAACTAGGGAAGACCAGACTCAGAAACAGCTGTGACTCAGCACATCAAGAAGCTTATCCACCATGATCAAGTCGGCTTCATCCCTGGGATGCAAGGCTGGTTCAACATATGCAAATCAATAAAAGTAATCCAGCATATAAACAGAACCAAAGACAAAAACCACATGATTATCTCAATCGATGCAGAAAAGGCCTTTGACAAAATTCAACAACCTTCATGCTAAAAACTCTCAATAAATTAGGTGTTGATGGGACGTATCTCAAAATAATAAGAGCTATCTATGACAAACCCACAGCCAATATCATACTGAATGGACAAAAACTGGAAGCATTCCCTTTGAAAACTGGCACAAGACAGGGATGCCCTCTCTCACCACTCCTGTTCAACATAGTGTTGGAAATTCTCGCCAGGGCAATCAGGCAGGAGAAGGAAATACAGGGCATTCAATTAGGAAAAGAGGAAGTCAAATTGTCCCTGTTTGCAGATGACATGATTGGATATTTAGAAAACCCCATCATCTCATCCCCAAATCTCCTTAAGCTGATAAGCAACTTCAGCAAACTCTCAGGATACAAAATCAGTGTGCAAAAATCACAAGCATTCTTATACACAAATAACAGACAGAGAGCCAAATCATGAGTGAACTCCCATTCACAACTGCTTCAAAGAGAATACAATACCTAGGAATCCAACTTACAAGGGATGTGAAGGACCTCTTCAAGGAGAACTACAAACCACTGCTCAATGAAATAAAAGAGGGTACAAACAAATGGAAGAACATTCCATGCTCATGGATAGGAAGAATCAATATGATGAAAATGGCCATACTGCCCAACGTAATTTATAGATTAAATGATATCCCCATCAAGCTACCAATGACTTTCTTCACAGAATTGGAAAAAACTACTTTAAAGTTCATATGGAACCAAAAAGGAGCCTGCATATCCAAGACAATCCTAAGCCAAAAGAACAAAGCTGGAGGCATCACGCCACCTGACTTCAAACTATACTACAAGGCTACAGTAACCGAAACAGCATGGTACTGGTACCAAAAGAGAGAAATAGACCAATGGAACAGAACAGAGCCCTCAGAAATAATGCCACACATCTACAACCATCTGATCTTTGACAAACCTGACAAAAACAAGAAATGGGGAAAGGATTCTGTATTTAGTAAATGGTGCTGGGAAAACTGGCTAGCCATATGTAGAAAGCTGAAACTGGATCCCTTCCTTACACCTTATACAAAAATTAATTCGAGATCGATTAAAGACTTACATGTTAGACCTAAAACCATAAAAACCCTAGAAGAAAACCTAGGCAATACCATTCAGGATGTAGGCATGGGCAAGGACTTCATGTCTAAAACACCAAAAGCGATGGCAACAAAAGCCAAAATTGACAAATGGGATCTAATGAAACTAAAGAGCTTCTGCACAGCAAAAGAAACTACCATCAGAGTGAACAGGCAACCTACAGAATGGGAGAAAATTTTCACAACCTACTTATCTGACAAAGGGCTAATATCCAGAATCTACAATGAACTCAAACAAATTTACAAGAAAAAAACAAACAACCCCATCAACAAGTGGGCGAAGGACATGAACAGACACTTCTCAAAAGAAGACATTTATGCAGCCAAAAAACACATGAAAAAATGCTCATCATCACTGGCCATCAGAGAAATGCAAATCAAAACCACAATGAGATACCATCTCACACCAGTTAGAATGGTGATCATTAAAAAGTCAGGAAACAACAGGTGCTGGAGAGGATGTGGAGAAATAGGAACACTTTTACACTGGTGGTGGGACTGTAAACTAGTTCAACCATTGTGGAAGACCGTGTGGCGATTCCTCAGGGATCTACAACTAGAAATACCATTTGACCCCGCCATCCCATTACTGGGTATATACCCAAAGGATTATAAATCATGCTGCTATAAAGACACATGCACACGTATGTTTATTGCGGCACTATTCACAATAGCAAAGACTTGGAACCAACCCAAATGTCCATCAATGATAGACTGGATTAAGAAAATATGGCACGTATACACCATGGAATACTATGCAGCCATAAAAAATGATGAGTTCGTGTCGTTTGTAGGGACATGGATGAAGCTGGAAACCATCATTCTCAGCAAACTATCGCAAGAACAAAAAACCAAACACCGCATGTTCTCACTCATAGATGGGAATTGAACAATGAGAACACTTGGACACAGGAAGGGGAACATCACACACTGGGGCCTGTTGTGGGGTGGGGGAAGGGAGGAGGGATAGCATTAGGAGATATACCTAATGTAAATGATGAGTTAATGGGTGCAGCACACCAACATGGCACATGTATACGTATGTAACCTGTATGTAACATTGTGTATATGTACCCTAGAACTTAAAGTATAATTAAAAAAAAAAAAAAACAGCTGTGACTTTGATCTAGACAATACCATGGATGCGTCACTTTCTTACTTGCTTTAGCGGAAGAGAAAAGGTATTCCATGCCCTTTTTGGACTCTTACTAGACTGTAGAAATCTGAAAAGGTTTAGACAATTGACAAAAGGGAATTTGGATGCTCATTTCTTCTTTACAGGGAGATTTAGAGAGGTCAGCTTTGCTAGGAGATGAAAGAAGATAAGTGCCTCCCCCTGATGCCACAGAGAAGCTTTTGGTCTTAAGACCTTTGTATTCTGGCTGCAGACCACTGTCAATTACACATTTTGTGAGTTGTCCATAGCAAGATTTAATCTAAGTCGACCTCCTATAGTTGCCAAAGAAGTTTCTAGGCCACTATCCTCCTCTGCCAGCTAGTATGTATTCATTGAATGCGAAGTAAAATTTAATGTTCCTGGCAGCATCAGCCGTTTGGAATGTGGCTAGAAATCCAGAAGTGAGAGAGAGGGGCCTTTCAGCTCTGAGAAAAATGACACAGAGCTCACAGATACTACTCCGTAGGAGAGGTGTGACAGCTCCCTCAGGCCCATTGATTTAGGATTCTCTATAATATTAAATGAAGGCAGCAGTTTAGGAAATGAAGTTATAGTAATTAACATTAGTAAGAAGTGATGGGCAACATTGGAAGGAGGAGACAGAAGAATTATGAAAAGCTGTCAGAAGAATTAAAGGCATTGTAATCTGGGACCATTTTGTTTATGGGAAAAGAGCTTCACATCTCAATAGCTCCTCAGGGTATCACAGTGTCACAACACAGAATAATCAGTGATGTTCTTTTTGATGAAGCCGACTCCTTAGCACTGACTATATTATAATCACTGTAGTCACTTCAGAAATAAAGAAATGTATATATCTTTAAAAGATTTGCATATGAATGGTCAAAATAATGGTTCTGAGAGAACCCTTAAAGCTTTGCTCCCTGGAAGATTGATTTATGTAGGATACTTGATTTCCTGGGTGGGCTAAATAAATAAAGCATAACTGTCAAAATCTGGATCAAATATTATAAAAAAGGTGAGCCTGTTATAAAAAATTTCCCAAAGCGCCCGACCCATTGTTCTCTAAGCCAGTTAGAACTGAATCCTAGACTACTTACTGTTGTAGCGCGTCCAGGCCCCAGCCCGTCTGCTGTAGGGTGGGACGGGGTTGCTGGACCAAAGTCCCTCCTTGTTTGGAGTCAGTGCTTCACCAGAGTTCCTTCTAGCCTTAGCGGTGGGGTCTGCCTGGCATGATGCGTGTGGCTTGGAAACCATCATGCTGCTCTGTGTCCATGTGCAATGTCCTTGTGACACAAGCGTCTCATTTTCAAGCGGTCCACATCTCTTTTTGAAGACAGTGCAGTTGATTGTGCCGTTAGGAAGGGAAATCCTATTTGAATTAATTTGCACTCACAAAAATGGGGAATGTTTCAGAGTGTAAAATACATTTGATGGTCAGTGGATTTTCATTCATTCACCCACTTTTCATTTGGGAGGAAAAAAATTTAAGAAAGTGAAAAAGGACCGGAGTTACGACATCACCTTCCTCTGGATAGTACCGACACACAGAGGAACCTAATCAATAGGTAAATACCTCTCGAACTGAAGAGCTTTTTCCTGTGATCCTCTGTGAGCAAAGTTGCCTTGAGGCAGCCATCTCGCCAGCAATTGCAGCACCTCCAGGGAGGGACCAAAGCCAGCTCTACTGTTTGTAGCCCTGCAAATCTAGAATTTTTATCCAGAGGGAATATGTTAAGATAGGCATGAAAGGGGAAAGTAACTCATCCAGCTGACACTGATTAAAAACCTGAATTGTTTAGGGCACTGACAGAACTAAGTAATCAAATGTATTTGCTCTCAAAGACCTTCTGGGCCGGTAGGAAAGACTAGTGATCATAGTGCGGTGTGATCCAGGTTTGTGGTCTGGGAAAGGATGGAGGAGGAACAGTAAGTTCTGTCTTGAAGTGTTTCTGGAAACATTTTGAAGAATGTCTTCAGACGAGCCTTGGAGGATGAGTAGGCAGACTAGGAATAACAGGAATTTCAGCCAGAGGGTGGCTAGAACCCAGAAGGAGTGTGTCGATTAGGCACAGGGCAAGGAGCAAGTGGGTGAGGAGGCTGGAGAGGTAGCGAGGACCAGATCAGGAAAGGCCTTAGTCTCATTCCTAAGGACAGCTGAGGGCATTTAATTAAGTTGGCAAAATATCTAGATTTGCATTTTAGAAAGAGCACAGGAAAGACCTGTGTAGCTAAGGGGTCCCTGAGGGAGGAGAGCAGCGCAGGAGTTGGCAGGTGGATCTGGAAAGAGGTATAAATCCCTGTTACCGCCTGTGGGGTGGAGTAGGGCCAATGTTGGGAGGTGGGGCCGGTGGGAGTGGAGGAGGAGAGCCAAGGATCTAAATTAAAAGGAGGCAACTTTGGCCAGGCGCAGTGGCTCATGCCTGTAATCCCAGCACTTTGGGAGGCCGAGGCAGGAGGATTGCCTGAGGTCAGGAGTTTGAGACCAGCCCGACTGACATGGTGAAACCTCGTCTCTAATAAAAATACAAAAATTAGCTAGGTGTGGTGGCAGACACCTGTAATCTCAGCTACTCAGGAGGCTGAGGTGGGAAAATTGCTTGAACCCTGGAGGCGGAGGTTGCAGTGAGCCGAGACTGGGCCATTGCACTCTAGCCTAGACAACAAGAGTGAAACTCCATTTCAAAAAAAAAAGAAAAAAGAGGCAAGTTTATCAATTGTCAGAAACAAGGGAAACCTGTGAGCCCACAGTGAAGGGAATACAATGAAAAATTAGAAGATTAGAAGTCAAGTGTAAGATTTAAGCTAAAGATGGACTTTGGAGTCAGCAAGCCCCTCCTCTGCCATTTTCCAATCTTTGATCTTGAGCAATTCACATAACTTCTCTAGACTTCAATTTGCTCATCTGGATATGAGGACTAAGTGAGCCAATGTATATACCATGCTTAGCAGGGTGCCTGGCACTCAGTAAGCCACTTTTTCCATTTTTTTCCCCTAAACACTTAATAGGAAACTTTTTTTTTTTTTTTGAGATGGAGTTTCGCTCGTTGCCCAGGCTGGAGTGCAATGGTGTGATCTTGGCTTACTGCAACCTCCACCTCACAGGTTCAAGCCGTTCTTCTGCCTCAGCCTCTCAAGTAGCTGGGGGTTATAGGCATGCGCCACCACTCCCGGCTAATTTTGTATTTTTAGTAGAGATGGGGTTTCACTGTGTTAGTCAGAAGATCTCTATCTCCTGACCTCGTGATCCACCTGCCTCTGCCTCCCAAAGTGCTGGGATTACAGGCGTGAGCCACTGCGCCCGGCCCAAATATTTCATTTTCAAGGCTGGAGGAGTTTGAGGGTTCATGGATATTTCCTGCTGCTGTTTACTGGGGAGAAATATATTGGATGAGCTCATTACAAATTTCTATAATTATAATATCTAAAAACTTAAAGTAGTTAATGCTAATTTACTGTAATCGTTATCAGACTATTTATAGCGACAGATTTTAGGATTCATACGACTAGTATAGACAATTCAAGCTGGGCACAGTTGTATGCGCCTGTAGCCCCAGTTACTTGGGAGGCTGTGGCTGGAGGATTGCATGAATCTAGGAGTTCAAGGCCAGCCTGGGCAACATGGTGGGACCCCATCTCTCTCTCACTTTTTTTTTTTTTTTTTTTTTTTTTTTTGAGATGGAGTCTGTCTGTTGCCCAGGCTGGAGTGCAGTGGTGTGATCTTGACTCACTGCAACCTCTGCCTCCTGGTTCAAGCAATTCTCATGCCTCAGCCTCCTGAGTAACTGGGATTACAGGCATGAGCCACTGTACCTGGCTAATTTTTGTAGAAAGATACAGAACAATTCCAGTTTCCCAAAAAATGACCTTGTGCTGCTTTTTTCTTAGGCAAACCACCCTCCATCCCAGTCCCTGGCAATCACTGATGTCTTCTCTGCCCCTATAGCTTTAGCTTTTCCAGAATGTCATATAAATGTGATCATACTGCATATAGTCTTTGCAGCTGGTTTCTTTCACTTAATACAGTGCAGTTGAGGTTCATCCATGTCACTGCATGTATCAGTAGTTCATTACTGCAGAGTACTGTTTCATTATGTGGATGTACCACAGTTTATTTATTCATGTACACATTGAAGGACATGTGAACTGTTTTTGGTTTTTGACTATAGGTTAAATATCCCTTATCCAAGATGCTTGAGACCAGAAGTGTTTCAGATTTCAGTGTTTTAGGATCTTGCAATATTTGTATATACATAGTGAGATATCTTGGGGATGGGACCCAAGTCTAAGCATAAAATTTATTTATGTTTCATATACACCTTGTATAAAATAAGGCGAAGGTAATTTCATACAATATTTTAAATATTTTCAGTGCATGAAACAAAGTTTGTGCTAAGTACTTATGTGTGGAATTTTCCACTTGCATCATGTCAGTGCTCAAAAAGTTTTGGATTTGGGAGCATTACAGATTTCAGATTTTTGGATTTGGGATACTCAATCTGTATTATAACTAAATATTGCTATCAATTTTTGTGTACAAGATTCTCTGTGAACTTAAGTTTTTATTTCATTAGGATACTTAGAAGTAGGATGGTTGAGGCATATATGATAGTTATGTATTGAACATTTTAATGAAACTGCCAAACTGTTTTCCAGGATTCCTGTGCCATTTCTGCATTTCCACTAGCAATGTATGAAAAACTTCAATTGCTTCACATACTCACCATTTTTCATGCTAGTCATTCTAATAAGTTCATAGTTATAGTCAGTATGATTTTAATTTGCACTACTGTAATGATTATGATATTGAGCATCCTTGCATTTATTTATTTGACAGATACTTTTTTTGGTGAAATGTCTGTTTAAATATTTTGTTCATTAAAATTTTTTTCTTAATTTTGAGTTTTGAGAGTTCTTTATATATTCTGGGTACAAATATTTTCTCTGAGTATGTGGCTTGTCTTTTCTTACAGTGTCCTTCACAGAGGAGAAATTTTAATTTTGATGAAGTTTACTTATATTCAGTTGTATAATACATTTTGGGTTAATTTTTGCATATGGAGTGAGGAATGAGTGTAAGTTAACATTTTTGCATGTGGATATTCAGTTGTTCCAGCATCATTTGGTGATATGATTATCCTTTTTCCAATGTTGCCTTTGCACCTTTATCGTAAACTAATTGACTATATTTCTGAACTCTAGTTTGTTTCCTCATTCTATGTGTCTATCATTTTGTCAATACTACATTGTTTTGATCACTGTAGTTTTTTGTATGTCTTAAAATTATTGTGTGATTCTTGCATATCCCCCCAAAATTGTTTTGCATTTTCTAGTTTTTTTTTTTTACCTTTCCATAGAAATTTTAAACTTAGTTTATATCTACAAAATATCCTGTTGGGATTTTGATTGAAGTTGCATTGAGTCTATAGCTCAATTTGGGGAGAATTGATGACTAACTTGAGTCTTACTACATGAACATGGAATGTCTCTTCATTATATGTTTAAAAAGTTTTATTTTATCACTATTTTAGAGTGTTAATGTATAGATTCTGTAGATGTTTTGTTAGGGTGAAAGCAATACTTCTTTGTTGTTGTTATGGTTGGAGCTATTGAGAAGTAATACTTTAAAAAGGATTTATTTTCCATTTGTTCATTATTGGTATATTGAAATATACTAGATCTTGCTAAACTCACTTATAAGTTATAGAAACTTTTTTTTGTAAATTCCTTGGGATTTTCTACATAGATCATCATGCCATCTGCAAATATTTCTCTCATTCAAATCTAAATGTCATTTATTTATTTTTCTTCTTATACTGGCTACAGCTTTCAGTAAAATATTGAATCATAGGTGATAAGAGTGGACATCCTTGCTTTCTTCCCAGTTTCTGGGGAAACACCTAGTCTTTCATCATTAAGTATGATGCTAGCTGTAGGTTTTTTTCTGCTTGCCTTTTTTCAGATTGAGGACATCTCTTTTATTCCTAGGTTGCTGAGAGTTTTTATTATGAATGTATGTTGAATTTTGTAAAATGCTTTTTTATTAGTAATTGATATGGTTATATGATTTTTCTTGTTTCATCCGTTAATTATGATGAATTACACTGATTGCTTTTCAAATGTTGAATCAGCCTTGAATTCCTGGGGTAAGCCTCACTTGGTCATAATGTTTTATTCCTTTAATATATTCTGGATCAATGTGCTTATATTTTGTTGAGGAGTCTTTGCATCTGTATTCCTAAGGTATATTGTCTATACCTCCTTGTCTTGTATAACTAAGTGACTTGGACCTTTTTGATGTCTATAAATGCTTACTTAATGATAGTTCCTTCAAATTGAGCGGTTACAGTACAGCTTACCTCTCCCTTAATTTTGCCTTGTTTTGTTTTTTGTTTTGGTTGAGTGGTATCTTAGTATGTTTGGGCTGCTATAACAAGGTATCTTAGACTGGGTAATTCATAAATAATGGAAATTTATTGCTCACCATTCTGGAGGCTGGGAAGTCCAAGATCAAGGCACTAGAAGATTTGGTGTCTAGTGTGGGCCAATTTGTCACGGATAGTGTCTTCTTTGTGTCCTTACATGTTGGAAGGGGTAAATAAACTCACTCAGGCCTCTTTTATAAGGGTACTAACCTCATTCATGAGGGTGTAGTCCTTATGACCTAATTACCTCCCAAAGGCTCCACCTCTTAACATTATTACATTGGAGATTAAATTTAACATATGACTGGGGGCAAGCAAAAACATTCAGACCATAGCAGGTAAAATCAGAGCATTTCAACCTGGCATGGTGGCTCACACCTGTAATCCCAGCACTTTGGGAGGCCAAGGTGGGCAGATCACGAGGTCAGGAGATCGAGACCATCCTGGCTAACACGGTAAAAATCCATCTCTACTAAAAATACAAAAAACTAGCCAGGCATGGTGGCACGAGCCTGTAGTCCCAGTTACTCGAGAGGCTGAAGCAGGATAATTGCTTGAACCCAGGAAGCGGAGGTTGCAGTAAGGCGAGATTGCACCACTGTACTCTAGCTTGGGCACAGAGTGAGACTCGGTCTCCAAAAAAAGTTTTTATCAGCTGAAATGTTTTTGATTTTCCTTTCTTGTTGTCTTTATATATGAAATAGGTTTGTATGGATAGCTTTATATGAAACTTGCCTCCTATTTTCTGTATTTTTTGAAATACTTTAAATTATCCTTGGTTAATGTGATATTCCATATGGAAGAGATCAGAGGTTTCATTTGTTTCTAGGACTCTTACTTTCTTAGTTCTTTAGTTCTTTTATTAGTTATTGATATTTATATATCAAGAAAATCACCACTTTATTCAAAAAATGTGCTGCAAATATATTCTCTAGTTTATGTGTTTTTCTTTACAGTGTTTTATTTCTGTGTGGCATTTAATGTTTTTTGTATTTACATTTCTCACGCTTATTTTGTTCTTTCCAATAAATGATTTATGAACATTTTCCCCAGTCTGAGATTGAAATATGTATATATGTATGTATATATGTTTGTATTCCTACCTGCCATGGCCTATTCTAGATCTTAAATCTTAGATTTGTTTGGTGTTTATTTTGAAGTAGGACATGAGATAGGCTCCAACATGCATATGTACTCGGTCTGTTAATTTTGTGTGGATCAATATCTAGTGGACCTTTCTTTGTTTACATCACTTTGTGTTTCAAATTACATTCAGGTGCTTCAGATAGTCTGTCAGTTTTTTCTCCTGAGTTCTCTCTGGGGGTCTCTGACCAGCTTCCATACAGATGGGCTGCCCTCTGTCTGGTGAAGGCTGTCACCTTGGAATCATCCTGGGATTCCCTTTGCCACTTTCCTTTTTTCAATATTCTCAGTTTCCTTTTTTTATTTCCTCATGGTGAGTGTTGAGGGTATTCAGTGGAGTTGATGGTATGATACATGATTTTGGAAAGATAACGAAAAGCCAGACCATGAAGAACCTCATATGCCACGAGTTTTAGCTTCTTTTTAATGGTAGTGTAACTACTGAGAATATTTTATAGGTGAGTTATATTTACTCTTATAGAGGATCCACTGTGGCTAAAATTTGTAGAATAGATGGAATAAAGGAAAATTAGATAAAGCCTGTTGTAGTAATTCAGGAAAGATATAATAGTACATAGAAATAAGACAGCCATAGTGGGGGTGTCATTTTCACAGAGCTTGGGGTTAATTGGGCATGGGAGAAAGGAAAGAAGGGTCAAGGATGGTACCCAGGCTTCCGAGTTTGGCTAGTAGATTGATCCTCAGAGTAGGAGTATCATGTTTAGAGTAGGCACTGAGTGTAATTTTGGACATACAGTGTAAATGATTGCAATAGATCCTTTGCCCACATTCACCAAATGTTAACAGTTTACTATGTTTACTTTATGATTTATCTGTCTCTCTGTCTTTATCTCTTTCACTTTGTGTGTGCATGTGTGTGAGTGTGTGTATGTTTTCTGACCCATTTGAGAAGTTTGTGGACATGATGCTCTTCTAAATCTAATTACTTCACTAAATGTTTCCTTGAAACAAGCCGTGATTGTCAAAATCAAGAAATTAACATTCAGTGTTGTTAGCTAATCTACAGACCTTATTCAGATTTTGCCAGTTGTCCCAATAGTGTTCTTTATGGGGAACAGAACTTCCAGATCTTGAATTGAAGTCAGTTATCATGTCTTTTTAATCTCATATAATCTGGAAGAGTTTTTCAGTCTATGATTGCTGGAAATTTGAATGGCTTTGGAATTATGTGTGTATATGTTGGGGATGGTGTTGATATGGGAAACAGATTTGTGATTGTGGTCCTTAGACCGCAGAGTATAAATTAGAATCAGGAATGCATCTGGGGAGATGGATTTTCTACTGTCTGTTGCTGGAAAGGTAGAAAACAGATCTTCTACTCAAGGATGACTGCATTGATTTGTTTTTTACCCGAGATGAATAATTTGGCTTTGATAATTTGGTTCAGGAACTAGGTGAGACTGATGCTTAGATATGTTTGTATCCTTAAGTAGTATAGAATTTACATGGCATATACATGACTACATAAATTCTTCCTACCTGGAAACATACCAGTGAATAGAAAAGGATTGGAGTGTGGCCAAAAAAAATCGAGCTTCTTAAATCTATCTTGGACACACAGTGTTACTGTTAGGTGCTGGCCTCTGTTAAGCTCTCTTGGGAACTTATATATTCCTGTTCTCTGTAGTCACCTTGCTGATATTATGATTCCATATTTCTGACTATTTACATTCATTAACCACGTGTGTGCGTGTGTCTGTTTTCTGTTTGCATACTGATATAAATTATTTACAGTCTGTTTTTAAAAAGGGAAAGTAGCATTATTCCTTGTCAATACTTAGTCCTCTGTGTTGAATTATACCTTTAATTAAAGAGTGGTATAGGAGTATATGTTTCTTTGTGTCATGTATTGAGTATTGTCTTCATTTTCTGTTAAGCCCTCAGATGTGTAGACCAGAGATATGATCTCTCTGTATGCAGCTCTTCTCAGAGATTTGTATCTACATGCAGTTGTGACTGACAGTTGTATTATTTGCTGCCACATTTCCAGTTGTGTGATTGAGTAGTGAACAGGCAGGCTTTGTCATTCAACTGGCCTGGATTTTATACAAGGCCAGTTGAATTTTATCTGAATTTGGGTAAATTGCTTAACTTTTCAATATTCATTTTCCTCTTTCAAGTGGGGACAATATTGTCAACCTTTTTTTTTTTTTTTTGAGATGGAGTCTTGCTCAGTCGCCTAGGCTGGAGTTCAGTAGCGCAATCTCGGCTCACTGCAAGCTCTGCCTCCTGGGTTCATGCCATTCTTCTGCCTCAGCCTCCCGATAGCTGGGACCACAGGCGCGTGCCACCACGCCTGGCTAATTTTTTTGTATTTTTAGTAGAGACGGGGTTTCACTGTGTTAGCCAGGATGGTCTCAATCTCCTGACCTCGTGATTCGCCCGCCTCGGCCTCCCAAAGTGCTTGGATTACAGGTGTGAGCCACCGTGCCCGGCCAATATTGTCAACTTTTTATGACTAACTTTCAGATTTAAATGAGATAATATTAAAATTTAGTTATGGGATCTGGCACAAATTGAGAATGCGAAAACAGTAGTTGATATTATTTTACTTCCTGCCATCTGCTTGATTATTATAGGCTGTTCACCCTGAGAATTGAGACTGCCCTATTTTTTTATGTTCTCTCAAAAAATTTTTTAAATGTCTTCCACAAGATTTTGTCTCCACAGTTATCCATTTACTTGACAGCCTCTCAGCATACGTTAGAGCAAAAGCCTTCCTGGTTCTTCTATATATTTTGATTTATAACTGTGAAATGTTGCTGTTCAATTGCCAAGCAAGGTAAGATTTTCTCTGATGTTTTCTTCAGTAGCTTCAATTTAGTGCCTCTTGTATTAGTAGTTTTAGGGTATTTTTTGGCTTCTGTGTATCTGGTATATATTTTTTAAGAGTTTTTCCAGGGGCTTAATATTTCTTCTGTAATCTCAGTTTGGAAGTACTGAGGACCCCGAGAAGACCTCTGAAACTGTAGCAGGGTGAGAAATGCCTGGTGTGTCCTTGATATGATTTGGCTGTTTGTCCCCACCTGAATCTCACTTTGAATTATAATCCCCATAATCCCCATGTGTCAAGGGTGGGACCAAGTGAAGGTCATTGGATCATGGAAGTGGTTTTCCGCATTCTGTTCTTGTGATTATGAGTGAGTCCCACCACATCTGATTTTTATAAGGATCTGACATTTCCCCTGCTGGCATTCACTCTATCCTGCCGGCTGTGAAGAAGGTGCCTGTTTTTCCTTTACCTTCTGCCGTCATTGTAAGTTTCCTGAGGCCTCCCCAGCAATGTGAATCAATTAAACCTCTTTCCTTTATAAATTACCCAGTCTCAGATATGTCTTCACAGCAGTGTGAGAATGAGCTAATACAGCCCTAGATCTGAGAACAGTCCAAAGCAGGGTGTTGAGATGGTTCTGGTTTTTACCTTTGGGAGTCAATATTGGACCAGCGGTTTGGTTGTAATTTTGCTTATTGTAAGATTCTGGAATAAGTAGCTGAAGGCTCAGAAGGAGGAGCAGGGCAGGGGGCAAGAGTTTATGGACTGGTCCTAGGAAGGGCAGGTCTTTCTCCTGGCTTGTAACTCTTTCCTCTAAAAGGAGGAGCTATTCTAGATGCTCCTCAAGTTTTCTTCATGTTCTGGTGCTTTCTGATTAACATCTTCTGAACCATCTCATCCATGCTGTATTGAAGCCCAGAGAAGCCCTGGCAATTTGGTTTAATGCCTGTTTCTAGATCCAGATTTTTACTTGTTCTAGAGTACTGAGCAGAGCCTGGTATTGCTGAGATTGATCTAGATTAGGGGTTGACAATTTTTTTTTTCCTGGTAACAGTGAGAGAGTAGGCTTTGTAGGTCAAGAGGCAAAATTGGGCCTATTATATACCTTCCTATATAACAAACAAGGACACAAATTTCCATGTGTACTTTTGGAGACAGGGTCTTACTCTGTTGCCCGGGCTGGAGTGCAGTGGTGTAATCACAGCTCACTGGAGCCTTGAGCCCCACACCAGGCTCAAGCGATTCTCTCACCTCAGCTCCCAGAGTAGCTGGCACTACAGGTGCATATCATCATGCCCAGATAATTTTTAAAATATTTTGATGGAGACAGGGTCTCACTGTGTTGTCCATGCTGGTCTTAAACTCCTAGGCTTGAGTGATTCTCTTGCCTCAGCTTCCCAAGTGCTAGGATTATAGGCATGAGCCACCGTGCCCAGACCATGTTTTTTATTGACATAAAAATATACCAATTGGCCGGGCGCGGTGGCTCACGCCTGTAATCCCAGCACTTTGGGAGGCCGAGGCGGGCGGATCATGAGGTCAGGAGATCGAGACCACCCTGGCTAACACGGTGAAACCCCGTCTCTACTAAAAATACAAAAAAATTAGCCGGGTGTAGTGGCGGGCGCCTGTAGTCCCAGCTACGTGGGAGGCTGAGGCAGGAGAATGGCGTGAACCCGGGAGGCGGAGCTTGCAGTGAGCCGAGATTGCGCCACTGCACTCCAGCCTGGGCAAGAGAGCCAGACTCCGTCTCAAAAAAAAAAAAAAAAAAAAAAAAAATATATATATACCAATAATAATTGAATGAAATTTTTCTTTTGTAATACAGGTCTGTTAATGAGAAGAGAATTTTTTCAGGGGAAGGGGGAGATGACATTTTGCTTAATTGGGGATCAAAGTTAGTGTCTTTATCATTAAATCAATGGCAAATGTTCTCTTAGTGCTGATTTTTAATGTGATTTAATGTGTTTTGTCTTTGAAAATGTCTTCACGCAGGTAGATACTGCCAAATAACAATATCAACTCATGAGCATATGATTTTAATTGAGCATATTTGTCACTGGGAAGGCATTTGTAGAATTCTATTAGATTCTTCTCTTGATTTCTGTGTTTCAGGATGTCATTACATTATAGATCAATCACTTCCAATTGAGGGGTGTGGAATTTCCTAACAAACCTCCTTGTTTCTCATCATTTAGGGATCACTATTTTTCCTTGTCCAGTGTCTTGAAGTTTGATGTTTCATGTATTTTGTCTATTTTTTGATTGTTTTAGATGGGAGGGTGAATCCTGTTTCTGTTAGTCTATTATGGCCAGAAGTGGAAGTCACTCTTGTCTATTTATTTTTAATGGCCTCACCACTGGCTTCGCTACCTCTGATCTGTCTTTGCATTTACTGTCATTTTTCACTAGAACAACTAATATTGTTTCTCAACAGTTCTATCATATAGAGTTAGGGCAAGAAAAGAGAAAAAAAAAGGAGAAAATAAAACAATAAAAGAGAAAGAACAAGTAAAAAACTTTTTCAATGGATGCTCCTACATCATTTCTTGTACTCACAGTCTGGTTTCTATATAGCAGCTTAGAGTACCTACATACCGTGAATCAGCTTTTGTTTCTTCCCTTCTCGGACTCCTCCAGTAACATGCAGTCACTCTGAAATAATACCCCTGCCCCTCACCATGTCCTGCCTGTCCTGCCTTGTCTAATTCTTGCCCTTGTGTTAGCCCTTGTCTTCTTTGGGCACACTCCATTCCAGCCCCATGGCTTGCCTGTTGCTTTTTGAATGCACTAAGCCTGTTGTGCTCACCTCAGGGCTTTTCTTGGTTGCTGTTTCCTGTGCCTATGATCTCTTCTTTCAGATGCTTGCATGGCTGGCTTCCTCAGATCATTCAAGTCTCTGTCCAAGGGTTACTTCTTCTGAGAGCCACCCTGATGACGTTATCTAAAATACCCGTAACCTCAACTTCAGAAACTCTTTAACTGGAAGCAACTAAACCACTTACACCTTCAGAGCTTGGGTATGACATATGTGGTCCCTCCTCCCTGGAAATTGCTGTGACTTGTCTCTGAATGAATGTTTAGAAGCTGGAGCAGTGGTGGGAACGTGGTGGTTTGAAGGCATGCCCCTGACACTGACCTCCACTCTTCTCACTCTCTGGAGCAACACAACAAGCAGGGTGAATGTAGAGAGAGGGTCTGGCACATGACCTTAGCCTTGCTGGGGAGGTAAGGTAGGCTCCATTTTTCCTGCACTGTGTGGCGGAGATGGTGCCCCTGTCCTTGGGTTCCTAAGCTCAGCATGAATAGTAGAACTTGGTGCTTCTGTAGGGTCTAAAATGCAGATGCTTTCTACATGTGGTGGTTTGGGCTTGCAGTCTTATTCCCAGGAGATCTTAAGCAGAACTGAAATGGTGGGCCGATCTGTCCCCATCTGTAAGGTTCGAGAAAGACCACATCACCTTCCTGCCCTTGAAAAGAACAGCTCCCTCTTACTACCTGCTTCTTTGCCACACCTGTCCTGATTGGGTGCTGAGTAGCTTAAGAAGTCAGTAGGCAGAGATTTGTCCCAGCCCAGTTAGGGAAACATAGTACTTGAAAGAGAAAGAACAGGAAGACCAGGCATTTTTTTTTTTTTTTTTGAGATCAAGTCTCACTGTGTGACCCAGGCTGGAGTACAGTGGCCTGATCTCGGCTCACTGCAACCTCTGCCTCCTGGGTTTGAGTGATTCTTCTGCTTCAGCCTCCTGAATAGCTGGGACTACAGGTGCTTACCACCATGCCCAGCTAATTTTTGTATTTTTAGTAGAGACAGGGTTTCGCCATGTTGGCCAGGCTGGTCTCAAACTCCTGACCTTGATGATCCGCCTGCCTTGACCTCCCAAAGTGCTGGGATTACAGACATGAGCTGCCACACGCGGCCAGATCAGGCATTTCTTATGGAGGCAAAACAAATGGAAGACACAGAAAAGAATTTTAACAAATATTGAAAACTCTACGGAGAAGGCAGTGGCTTTTTTGTTTGTTTGTTTGTTTGTTTCTGAAAGTCTAGAACTGAAGAGAATGGCCTCTGCTGGGGATAGCATTGGTGCTTTGAAAGGCAGTGTGAAAGGGCACATTGAACCATTCAGAGCTGATGACAAAGACATGGAAACTTGAGAGGAAACAATAAGAAGATACGAGTGGAGGTCCAGGAGACCTCATATGCCAAGTGCTAAGAATTTTAGGAGGAGTAAAGAACAGATGGAGGAGGATTTCCAGTCGAGGAAATCATAGCGGTCATCTTCTGGTTGAACATGCTCTTTTCTGATACTGCACTCAAATGAGAATAAAAGAATTAAAAGACGTGCGACCACAAGGGCAGAAGCAAAGGGAAATATGGCTAAAGCAGATGAATGTTGTTACCTTGTCTTTGTGTTTTGGAAGTTGAAAATTACCACGGACTCCATGATTTAAGGCAGTGCTTGTTTATTAATCTGACAGTTTCCATGGGTCAGGAGTCTGGGCTTGGTATAACTGAATCCTCTGCTCACAACTCACATACTTGATGTCAACGTGTTGGCTGGTGCTGAGATTCTCAGTTGAGGCTTGAGGTTCTCTTCCAAGCTCGCTGATTCTTGAGAGAATTCATTTTCTTGCAGTCTTTGACATCCTCACTTTCTTGCTGGTATTTGGCTGGGGTTCACTCTCAGCTTCAGGAATCTGTCCTTTTTCTTCGTTGACAGTTTACTGCATACCTGTTTACTTTCTCTTGGTGGCCAGCAAGATTGCTTTTCATGTCCTGAGAAGCAGGGACTCATTCCCCTCATGCTTCAAACATCTTTGACTTCCTTCCTCTGCCATCAGTCAGAGAAAATGAGTTTTAAATGTCTCACTTGATTAGCTTAGGCTCACTCAGATAATCTATCTTAAGATTAATGGAATTGGGACTTTAATTATGTCTTCAAACTCACTTCCCAGTACAGATGCTCCTTGATTTACAGTGAAGTTGCATTTCAGTAAACCCATCGTAAGTTGAAAATATCATGTCAAAAATGCATTTAATACCTCTAACCTACTGAACATCATAGCTTAGCCCAACCTACCTTACATGTGCTCAGAACACTTACATTAGCCTATAGTTGGGCAAAATCATCTAATGCAAAGCCAACTTTTTTTTTTTTTTGAGATGGAGTCTCGCTTTGTCGTGCAGGCTGGAGTGCAGTGGCGTGATCTTGGCTCACTGCAGCCTCTGCCTCACAGATTCAAGTGATTCTCCTGCCTCAGCTTCCCGAGTAGCTGGGATTACAGGTGTGTGCTGCCATGCCTGACTACTGTTTGTATTTTTAGTAGAGATGGGGTTTCACCATGTTGGCCAGGCTGGTCTCAAACTCCTGACCTCAAGTGATCCACCTGCCTTGGCCTCCCAAAGTGCTGGGATTACAGGTGTGAGCCACTGCACCCTGGCCACAAAGCCTGTTTTTATAATAAAGTGTGGAATATCTCATGTAATTTATTGAATACCACCCTGAAAGTGAAAACCAGAATGGTTGTACGAGCATTCCATATATGGTTTCTACTGAATATTGTTTTTGTACCATCGCAAACTAAAATATCATAAAATTGCAAGTTGAATTATTGTAAGTTGGGGACCAGCTGAAGTATCTAGATTGGTGTTTGAATGGCCAGGATGGTGGGGCTTTGGGGGCAGGGGGATCTTTAGCATTCTGCCAACCATCACAATCCCCAGAATGGAGGGCTACACAGTTGTGGAAAGGCACAAGGAAGATGTCTGTACACAGCCATGGAGTCATCTACAAGACATTATTCTCCTGATAAGAGTCAGGTGTAGAACAGTTATTCATAGCATACTATTAATACCTTTTGTCTAAGAAAGGGGGTGAAAACAGAGAAGATATGTGTCTTTACTGATATTTTACAAAAGACAGAATGGAAAGTTAAATAAATTAAAAAGAGTGATAGTTTACAGGATTAGAAACAGAATAAGGAAGGTGCAGGGCCAGGAATGAGCTATGCTTCTCTGAATGTACCTGCTTTATGGTCTAGACTTAAGAACCAGGCAAATGTTTTATATAATGTTAAAAATAAAAAAGATAAAAATAAAGTGGTCTTTAAAAATTGAAAGCAATCTGTGTGTCAAGTTTGTGGTATGATTCCCCAGAGAAGAGATGTTTAAAGCGAATGCTTTTAAATTGCAGTATTATGGCAGAATATTTCTATCATAATATATCTTAATCATAATGTAATATATATATATATATATATTTTTTTTTTGAGACGGAGTCTCGCTCTGTCGCCCAGGCTGGAGTGCAGTGGCGCGATCTCGGCTCACTGCAAGCTCCGCCTCCTGGGTTCACGCCATTCTCCTGCCTCAGCCTCCCGAGTAGCTGGGACTACAGGCGCCCGCCACCACGCCCGGCTAATTTTTAGTATTTTTAGTAGACATGGGGTTTCACCGTGTTAGCCAGGATGGTCTCGATCTCCTGACCTCGTGATCCACCCGCCTCGGCCTCCCAAAGTGCTGGGATTACAGGCGTGAGCCACCGCGCCCGGCCTGTAATATATTTTAATCCCATTAAGAAACCTTAAACTGCATTCAGTGTTCTGGTTGTCAGTGTTAATATATGTATTGCCATTTGAAACTATTTATATATATATATATATATATATGGTGTGTGTTTCTGTGTGTGTGTGTATATATGCTCTCTATGGTGTGTGTGTATATATATGCTCTCTCTATATATGGTGTGTGTGTGTGTATGTGTGTGTGTATATATATATGTGGCCTGTATGGTATATATATGTCTCTATGGTGTGTTTGTATATATATCTATATATCTATATCTATACATGGTCTCTTTATATATATGGTGAGAAAACTAATAATCATGCTAATTCCAATAATAACAATATTATCAGTGTAAAATTAAATGTACAATTATAAAAATATAATTAAAATTCTCTCATCTTTAATTTGACTCAAAAGTGTTAGGATAAACTTATTTATTTTTCTATCTTTTTAAGGAAATTATATATTTCATGTGTATATATATATGCTCTATGGTGTGTGTGTGTATATATATGCTCTCTCTATATATGGTGTATGTGTGTGTGTATGTGTGTGTGTATGTGTGTGTGTATATATATATATGTGGCCTCTATGGTATATATATGTCTCTCTGGTGTGTTTGTATATATATCTATATATCTATATGTATATGGTCTCTATATATATGGTGAAAAAACTAATAATTAAGCTAATTCCAATAATAACCAATATTATCAGTGTAAAATTAAATGTACAATTAGAAAAATATAATTAAGTAAAATTCTCTCTTCTTTAATTTGACTCAAAAGTGTTAGGATAAACTCATTTATTTTTCCATCTTTTTAAGGAAATTATATATTTCATAGTTTTATCTATGTGTATTAGTTTGCTTGGGCTGTCATAAGAGAGTACCACAGATCAGGCAACTTAAACAACATAAATTTATTTTCTCACAGTTCATCGGCTACAGATCCAAGATCAAGGTCCCGGCAGGCTTGGTTTCTGGTGAGGTCTTTCTTCTTGGCTTACATAGAGGGCTGTCTTCTGGATTAGACCTCCCCCATATGACCTCATTTAGCCTTAATTACCCCCTTAAATCTCCAAATACAGCCCTATCTCCAAATACATACCTATCTTCAAATATAGTCACATTGAGGATTAGGGCTTCAACATGTGAATTTTGAGGGGAACAGAATTCAGTTTATAACACTAAGAAGCTAATATTCAAGTTTTAATTTCTAAGTACCATTTTCTACTCAAATCATGGTCTGTTGTATAAATAGGTTCCAAGTCTCTGGCACAGCTTTACATTTAGGCCAGAAATGAACAGATTGAGGCTGGGACATGTCTTTCCTGAAAGCAAGGAAGTTATCAGAGACTTCTAAGGTCATGTTAAAAAGAATGCAGGAGCCAATGTGAAGGAGCTTCTACTGGCCAAAAATGGAATTTTGAGAGTTCTTTATATATTTTAGACATGAGCCCACTGTCAGATATATGGTTTGCAAATTTTTTCTCTCTGTGTGTAGCTTGTCATCTTATCTTAACAGGATATTTTACAGAACCAAAGTTTTGAATTTTAATGGGTTCACTTTATCAGTTTTTCCTTTAATGGTTTGTATTTTTGATGTCAAGTATAAGAACCCTGTCTAGAGCCCAAAGATTTTCTCTCTTGTTTTAAAAAATATTTTTTATGGTTATACACTTTTTTTAAAATTATACTTTAAGTTTTAGGGTACATGTGCACCACGTGCAGGTTTGTTACATATGTATACGTGTGCCATGTTGGTGTGCTGCACCCATTAACTCGTCATTTAACATTAGGTATATCTCTTAATGCTATCCCTCCCCCCTCCCCCCACCCCACAACAGGCCCCGGTGTGTGATGTTCCCATTCCTGTGTCCATGTGTTCTCATTGTTGAATTCCCACCTATGAGTGAGAACATGTGGTGTTTGGTTTTTTGTCCTTGCAATAGTTTGCTGAGAATGATGGTTTCCAGCTTCATCAATGTCCCCACAAAGGACATGAACTCATCATTTTTTATGGCTGCATAGTATTCCATGGTTATATGTTTATATTTAAGTTTGTGATCCATTTTGAGTTAATTTCCATATAAAATATAAGGTTTAGTTAGAGGTTTTCTTTTGGTTTTGGTTTTTGCCTGTGGATATTTAATTGCTCTAGTGTTACTTGTTGAAAAGGCTATCTTTCCTGCATTGAATTACTTTTGTGTCTTGTCAAAAATCATTTGGACATATATGTGTGGGGCTACTTATGGGTTCTCTAAACTTTTCCATTGATCTGTTTGTCTGTCCCTTTATCAATACAACATTGTCTTGATTACTGTAATTAAGACTACTTGATCATAATAAGGCTTAATATTGGACAGAGTGGGTCCTCTCCTTTTATTCTTCTTTGTTAAGATTGTTTTAGCTGTTCTGGGACCTATATGCTTTTCCAGATAAGTTTTGGAATGAGCTTGTTTATATTTTCCAAAACCTTGCTGGGCTTGCATTAAACTAATGCATCAGTACAGGGATAGTTGATATATTTACTGTATGGTCTACTGATCCTTAAACGTGGTGTCTTCCTCCATTTATTTAGCTTTTTAAAAAACCTTCTTTCATTAGCATTCTATAATTTCATAATGTTTTGTTAAGTGTATACCTAGTATTTCTTTTTGGAGGGGAGCAATTGTAAATGGTATTGCATCATTAATTTCAGTTTCCACATTTAACTGATGTGATTTTTGTGTTTCTTGATTTTATCTTCTACAACCTTACTAAACTCACTTATCAGTTCTAGGTGTTTTTTTTGTTGTTGTTGTTTTTTGCTTTTGTTTTTGTTTTTTTTGCAGGTTCCAGGAGATTTTCTATATAGCCAATCATGTCATCTGTAAATGTGGACAGTTGTATTTTTTTTTCTCTCGTTTGTGTGCCCTTTATTTTTATTGCCTTATTTTAGTATCTAGAATTTCCAGTACTATGTTGAATAAGAGCGGTGAGAGCAGATGTTCTTGCTTTGTTTCTGGCCTTGTAGGGAAAGCATTTTTAGGCTTCCATGTTAAGGATGATGTTAACTGTAGATTTTTTGTAGATGTTCTTTATCAGCGGAGGAAGGTCACTCTCATTCCTATTCTTTATCTCCAATTTTCTTAGAGTTTTTTTTTCTTTCATCATGAATGGGTATTGGATTTTGTCAAATGCTTTTTCTCTATCAATTAATATGACAATATGATTTTTGTAGCTGTTGCTATAATACATTGCATTAATTGTTTTTCAAATTCTACAGCATTTGCATACCTGGAGTAATCTCACGTGGTCATAGTGTGATAAAGATAAGAGATTAGGAAAACTGCTGGGAGCAGTGGTTCACACCTGTAATCCCAGCACTTTGGGAGTTCAGGAGCTCCCAGCACTTGAGCTCAGGAGTTTGAGACCAGCCTGGGCAACATGGTGAGACCTCATCTCTGCAAAAAATACAAAATTAGCTGGGCGTGGTTACATGCACCTGTGATCCCATCTACTTGGGAGTCTGAGGTGAGAGGACTGCTTGAGCCTGGGAGGCAGAGGGGTTGCAATGAGCTGAGGTCATCCAACTGTACTCCAGCCTGGGCAACAGAGCAAGACTCTGTCTCAAAAAAAAAAAAAGATTAAGGATACTAAAATGAAAACATTAGTGTTTGGAGAGAAGACCAAATAGATAAACTGAATTGATATAGGAAAATAAGAGAATTCTGTAAGGTAGCTGAAAAAGCTGGCATTTTATACACTGAAGTCATAATTGCTGTCTTTTAGAAGTTAGAGATAATAAGAATTTGAGTTTAGAGTCAAAAGGGTCAGTCTCCATCAAATACTAATATCCTAATCAAATAATTACTTGGCTGAGTGTGGTGGCTCATGCCTGTAATCACAGCACTTTGGGAGGCCAAGGTGGATGGATGACAAGTTCAGGAGATTGAGACCATCCTGGCTAACATGGTGAAACCCCCGTCTCTACTAAAAATACAAAAAATTAGCCGGGCATGGTGGCGGGCTCCTGTAGTCCCAGCTACTTGGGAGGCCGAGGCAGGAGAATGGCATGAACCCAGGAGGTGGAGCTTTCAGTGAGCCGAGACCACGCCACTGCACTCCAGCCTGGGCAACAGAGCGAGAGACTCCATCTCAAAATAATAATAATAATTATTATTATTTAACTTAACTTTACGATGCTCTAATAATCAAAATTGATAGTGGCTTGTGAACAGATAGATCACTTGAATAGAATAGAGCCCAGAAATAAACCCAAATGCTTCTGGGGGAGTTTAGTATATTATAAACATGACATTTTAAATCAATGAGGAAAAGAAATCATTTGCAGCTCGCCCTACCATACGCAGCAGGAATAGGAAGTCATTGGCAGAATAAAAAGATGGTAAGAACAGAACAGAATTATAGAACAGTACGTTTCTTGCTTCCCCACTTTTCAAAGTATTTTTTGCTTTTACACAAGTATAAGTGTAATTTTATTTTCTAAATGTATACTACTTGTTTTGTCTCTTTCTTAGATGAATGAAAAAAATTACACCTTTAGAAAAAGAGTTGTTAGAAAAAAGCCTTGGCTGCATGTAGGGGAAGTGACAGCACAGAAGAGACCAGAGAAGAGCCTCCTGGAGGAGAGCCTGCACTTTGACCATGCTGTCCGGATGGGTGCGGTGCCCTCTTCTGCAGAGTGTTCACTTCTCTGCTTTTTCTATGGTTCCATTTCATAGAAAGATTTGGGGTGATGTTTCTTTTCCCTCAACTTTTTATTTTGAAAACTTGCAAACACAGAAAAGTTGATAAAATAATACAGTGAACATCGGTATGCTTTTCAACTGGATTCACCAATTAAGGTTTTGTCATACTTGTTTTCTCTCCTCCGCATATGGAAGATTGTATATGTGCCCTTTTTCCCCCTGAATCATTTCAAAGTAAGTTACCAGTATCATGGCATTTCACTGTTAAGTACTTTCGCAGATATCTTCTAGGAACCAGGACATTCTCCTATATAATCACAATACCATTAATCCCACCCCAAAAATTTAACATCAATACACTAATGATACCTACTGTATAGATTATAATCAGCTTCCTTGCAGCAATCTGTTTAGAAGGCTTGCATCCTGTCACTGTCCACTGATTAAATTTTGAACTCTAACTTGAAACCCTGGTCATCTCATTGCCTTCTTTCTTATACCCATTAAGTCAAAAGGAGCTCTCATTTTATTTCAATGGAAAACAGAATGGAAAAGAGGGGAAGAGTCCCTAGGTACCTTGGATAAAGTATGAGCACTTACTACCATATGTATTCTAGTTCTGTAGTTTTCAAACTTCAGGGAGCATCTCAAGGCTTATTAAAGCACAGATAGTTGTCCTTCTTCCCCACTTTCTGATTCAGGAGGTGTGGGGCTGGCCCAGGAATTTGCATGTCTAACAAGTTCCCACGTGTTGCTGATGCTGAGGGTCTAAGGACTGCAGTGCGTGAATCCGTGGTTGAGTGGACATCCACCTAATGAATACATGTTGTATTTCCTTTAGCACCTGTGATTACAGAGGAAACACCTTTCAACTGGAAGGTATCATTAAACAGAGGATAAGAGATCAGCTCAGTAAGAATTAAATTTCACTTAATTGAAATGTCACTCAAATGTTTAGAAATAATATGATAGGCCCGGCACAGTGGCTCATGCCTGTAATCCCAGCACTTTGGGAGGCCAAGGCGGATGGATCACTTGAGGTCAGGAGTTCGAGACCAGCCTGTCCAAGATGGTAAAACTTCCTCTCTACTAAAAATACAAAAATTAGCTGGGCATGGTGGTGCATGCCTATAGTCCCAGGTACTCGGGAGGCTGAGGCAGGGGAATCGCTTGATCTCGGGATATGGAGGTTGCAGTGAGCTGAGATGCGCTACTGCACTCCAGCCTGGGAAACAGAGCAAGACTCCATCTCAAAATAAATAAATAAATAAATAAGATAAAAATAAAAATAAAGGGAAGATGGGGCAGCTTTGTGTACTGCATGTCCTGAAAATGGGCTGATTTCTCTCAAGAGGCAGGGATTTAAGCTCTGTAGCCTATGTGGGATACATACAGGAGAAAAAAGAAGAAAAAGAAAAGAAATGTAAATATAAATAAATGAAAATAACACTTTTCCATGATTATAAAGGAAATCACATTGTTTTTGTAATAATTTGGATGACAAAATGTAAAGAAAAATCTTTAATTTTGCCACTCAAAACATTCCGGTTTGTTGCTTTTCACACTTTTTATGCTGTAAACATTTTAAAAAGTAGAATCACAATACATGGTCTTTTGTCACTTACTATATTTTAAGCATGTTTCTATGGCAGAAATATATCCTGGCATCATCACTTTCAATAGCTGGATGTATGTTAAGTGAATCATTGCCACCCCAGAGGTGGATTTCCTTCTACATATATTTTAATGGACTCGAGTGAGGATTTTTGCACTGAATTCATAGAAGTAGAATTTCTAGAAGAAAATAATATAAAACAGTTTTAGGATTTTTAAAAGAAATGTTCAAATCATCCTATAGGAAAATTGGTTGAGTTTATGCTCCCACCAACAGGGACAGAGCTCCAGGTTCCCCCTTCCATTTGTCATCTTCGCTGGCCTTTAAGCAGAAAATCTCATTGTTTTCATTACCTTTCTTTGATTTCTAGTGCTTTTGCATCTTTTTCATTTGCTCATTGGCCATTTTTATTCTTGTGGGAAGTGCTGGTTTCTCCATTGCCCATTTTCTGCTGGAAATCATTCATTTTTTTTTTCTGAGTAATTTTAAAGATTTCTTTATAGGCTAAGGATACAAACCTTTAATCTGTCATTGAGGTTACAAAGATCTTCTCCCAGTAAGTAATTTGTCATTTCACTTTATTTATTTTTTTGCTAGCAAAGCACCAAAGTCAAATTTCACTTAATTTTTATCCTGCTGAATGAACACATTTTAACTTAGTGATTTTAGTGGAAACAGGAGCAGGACAGAATGTAATAATTAGATCTCACTCTGTCACCCCAACTGGAGTGCAGTGGCATGATCATAGCTACTGCAGCCTCAAACTTCTGGGCTCAAGTGATTTTCCCACCTCAGCCTCCCAAGTAGCTCTAGGACTACAGGTGTGTGCCGCCAAGCCCAGCTAATTTTTAAATTTTCTTTGTAGAGATATGAATTCGCTATGCTGCCCAGGCTGGTCTTTAACTCCTGACTTACCCCACCTTAGCTTGCCAATATGCTGGGAGTATGGGCGTGAACTACTGCTCCCGGCCAAGAGCTTACTTTGGTTTGCTAGCAAGGTTCTTGGTATCTTTTTATACTTGAGGCTTTCGTGCTAGTGCTGAAGTATTACACTCACCATCTGAGGTTTACAGGACTTTTGTTTTAATATTGAACAGAGGGAACTGTTTAGTTTTGCATCTTTGCAGGTATACAAAACGTGCCTACCAGGACTCTGCTTTATATCCATTGAAAAGCAAGAAGTAATACAGTAAAAGTTTGCCCGGCTACAGGCTTTGGAAGAATGGAGTATTCTGGTTTAATTCTATTAACTTGGAAGGATGAAGGTGAAAAAAATTCAAAACTTTAATTTCCTGTTGAATGCAATTTGAAAATATAGCCAATGAGTCCACTTTTCTTCTCTAGTAAGTTTGGATATTCAGATCTACTTGGTCTTTTATCATAGAACTCCTAGTGAGCCTGAGTCTTACATTGTGAAAATCCTTTTCTAAAACTTTAGATGTAAGAGGATAGAAATGATATTGGATGAGATCAGGCTGGATGAGAACTGATACCTGTAGATATATTTTTTAGATGAAATCTCTGATTGCCACACGTTTTCTTATTGAACTCATAAAAATAAAACACACTGGCTGGAGGGTGGAAGTAGGAAGGAGATTTATGTCTTTTAATTGCATGTCATTGTTTCATATTGAGACAGAACATATAGTATCCCTGGCTTTGGACCTACAGAAGGAAACACATTTTTCTACCTGCTGTATGGCAGAGGTTCCTGAGCACCTGGAGGGATTATTGCAGCACGGATTGCTGGGCCCTACTGCAGAGTTTCTGATTCATTCATGTCTAGGGTGGGGCCTGAGAATTTACATTTATAAGAAGTTCCCAGGTGCTCCTGGTCCAGAGACTATATGTTTGAGAGCCACCCTTACATACTAACTGTAAATTGTAGAACTCTAGAAAAAAGCGTAGTTTGGACTGGGAGAAGAAGCACACAGGTAATGGAGCAAATCATGAAAAAGTCAACCCTTGATCCCAGGTAACAAGCAATACACAGTGACATAACACAATTCTTGGTTTTCATGATTGCAAGTCATAGCCAAGTATCGAGTGAGAAATTCAGTTTCATTTTCAGGGCTTAGAGGCCAGGTGATCCTAGAAAAATCGGATTTAGTGATTAACCTCATGAGAGTAGGAGTTATTTATGTTCTTTTTCTCTCCCCCATCACTTAGCATTTAGCCTTACTTTAGAAGGGTCCTGTATTTGCTTTAACCTTGTAAAGAACTTTGAGTGCTTATTAAATGGAAAGCCGTGTGTGTGTGTGTGTGTGTGTGTGTGTGTGTGTGTATTTAGAGACAGAGTCACGTTCTGTAGCAGCCCAGGCTGAAGTGCAGTGGCATGATTTTGGCTCACTGCAACCTCTGCCTCACAGGTTCAAGGGATTCTCCTGCCTCAGCCTCCCAAGTAGCTGGGATTACAGGCACCTGCCACCATGCCCAGCTACTTTTGTATTTTTAGTAGAGACAGGATTTCATCATGTTGGCCAGGCTGGTCTTGAACTCCTGAATTCGGGTGATCCACCCGCCCCAGCCTCCCAAAGTGCTGGGATTACAGGCATGAGCCATCACGCCTGGCTCAAAGCTTTGTATTTTTAAAGATATTAGACATGTTTCTTGTTTTTCTTTTTTTTTAAAAAAACTAAACACTAATGTAGGAGAATAAGAGAAAGTTTTTCCAAAAAAGAGAAAACATTGTGATTATCTTATTGGAATGTTGGATAATAAAGTCTGCTTTATCAATCATCAAGCACACTATAAAATTTCCATTTTAATAGGACTTGTACCTCAATTGAGGTAATAAAGTTTTAAAGTTTTTAAAGTGAAAGCCAGCCCCGCCCCTCTCCTAGAGTGGGCGGGGACAGCGGTTGCATAGGCAGCTTTCCTTTTTTTTCTTTTTTTTTTTTTAATTATACTTTAAGTTTTAGGGTACATGTGCACATTGTGCAGGTTAGTTACATATGTATACATGTGCCATGCTGGTGCGCTGCACTCACTAACTCGTCATCTAGCATTAGGTATATCTCCCAATGCTATCCCTCCCCCCTCCCCCAACTCCACCACAGTCCCCAGAGTGTGATGTTCCCCTTCTTGTGTCCATGTGTTCTCATTGTTCAATTCCCACCTATGAGTGAGAATATGCGGTGTTTGGTTTTTTGTTCTTGCGATAGTTTACTGAGAATGATGATTTCCAATTTCATCCATGTCCCTACAAAGGACATGAACTCATCATTTTTTGTGGCTGCATAGTATTCCATGGTGTATATGTGCCACATTTTCTTAATCCAGTCTATCATCGTTGGACATTTGGGTTGGTTCCAAGTCTTTGCTATTGTGAATAGTGCCGCAATAAACATACGGCAACCTGGCACTTTGACAGGCCTTTAGGGGGAATTCTTTGGGCCACATCTGAATGTCTCTCATTCCAGGAGAGGCCAGGGATCTGATCAGCCACCTGCATGATTCATGGACGTTTGCAGGAGAGTTAGAGCAGGCTCTCTCTGCTGTCGCTACACAGAAGAAGAAGGCGGATAGGGTGAGTCCAAACACGGCCCCGTCCCTTGGGAGCCCAGCTTCGCAGATGGAGGAGTGAGCCTAAAGGTCCCTTCTGTAGGATGGAGTGTCCTGCCCAGAAGGCAGCATGGCCATTTCTTGCTGCTTTTGTGTGTGGTTGTTAGAGGCAGACTGGGGCTGAGTCGGCTGTTGTGGGTGAGTTGGGGAGCACTGTGGGGAGCGAGCACTGGACATAGAGCTCAGAGGCCAAGTGCCCGCCCTGCCCATACTTGGCTGTGGCCTTGGCCAAGTCCTAAGTGGCGGTTAGGGTACTTGTACCATAAAGGTACAGAAGAGTATCTTGAGTATGTTATTATTTGTGTGGAGAGAGGGGGCAGGTGTATATGTGTGTGTGTGTACGTATTATGGTAATATACATAAAACGCGTTTGTAAGGATTCATAAAAAAACTCAGGATAGAGGCACAATGTTGGGGGGAGATATTTCCCTTCTGGACTTTCTGAGTTTTGGACTATGCGAACGTATCATCCTTTCAAAAATTCAACAAAGGATTAATTTCCTCCTTCTTAACTGTGCCCCTACCTCCAGCGAAAGAATGGGCTTAGAGAATCAGATATACCTGGGTGTTGAAATCCCAGCTCTAAGTGATCTTAGGCAGCACTTAACCTTTAATACCGCATGTTTTTCATCTACACAATAGAGGTAATAATGGTAACCATCTCCTATGGAGGTTGTGAGGATTAAATGGGATTGTTAGCATAGTGCCTGGTGAAGCACTCAATAAAGGTTCCAACAATGGTAGTGATAACAGTAATAACAATAGCAATATTATCTGATCGCTCTGGACCCCTGTTAGCCAGCCCTAAATTCAATCTCTTTCCCTGTCCCTTCCACCTTCACTGAGTTCTTTGAAAAACAAATGAGGGTCAGGTGCTCTCGCTCACGCCTGTAATGCCAGCACTTTGGGAGGCTGAGGTGGGCGGATCACCTGCAGTCAGGAGTTCAAGACTAGACTGACCAACACGAAGAAACCCCGTCTCTACTAAAAATACAAAATTAGCCTGGTGTGGTGGCACATGCCTGTAATCCCAACTACTCGGGAAGCTGAGGCAGGAGAATTGCTTGAACCCAGGAGGTGTAGGTTGTGGTGAGCTGAGATTGTGCCACTGCACTCCAGTGAGGGCAACAAGAATGAAACTCTGCCAAAAAAAAAAAGAAAGAAAAACAAATGAGACCATGGGCTTGGAAATGCCTTGAGAACACGTCAGGTGTGATGGAGAGTGAGGAAGTGTTACTGTGGAGTAGTCACTGTAGCAGTTGTTCCTGGTCGTCCAGCTACTGCTCTGCCTGCTCTATCCTGATTTAACCTTTCTGTATTTGCAGTACACTGAGGAGTTAACAAAGGAGAGGAACGCCCTGAGTCTGGAACTGTACAGGAACACGTAGGATGGGGGAAGGTGGAATGGGAGGTCTGGGGGCCCTTAGCGTGGGTGGTGTTCTGGGAGGTGAGGGGTACAGGTGAGCATGGGGAGAGGCTCCTACAGGTTTACATGTGTGCACAGGGAAGCTCTAGTGCCGGCTGTGCCACTGACTCATGGGATAGCCTCAGGCAACTCATGTCTTCTCTCTGGCCTGCCACCTGGGACTTTTAATTCCTGGGGTCCCTTCCAGCGCCACGGTTCTGTGGTTGTGGGGTGAGGGTAGGGGGTCAATCACCAAAGCGGTCTTTTATGTTCTTCATTCATTCCTTTCTCTACTGCCTCTGGCCACAGCATAACTGATGAGGAGCTGAAGGAGAAAAATGCCAAACTACAAGAAAAACTTCAACTTGTAGAATCTGAAAAGTCTGAGATCCAGCTCAACGTAAAGGAGCTAAAAAGGAAACTGGAGAGGGCCAAGCTCCTGCTGCCACAGGTGAGCGGCTGCAGCCCCGGGGGTTGTGGGAGCCCCATCCAGCTGGGACCATGGTCTAGGGATCATGCAGGGTATGGGGAGGCTCCAGCCAAGAGCTGGAAAATTTGGGTCCTTGTTCTTGTCCTGCCATAGAATCCTCTAGAGTGTACTAAAAATGTACAAATTGGGGCCCTGCCTGGGGAATCAGAATCTCAAGAGTTAGGGCTTAAAAATATTTTTTTAAAGGATCATGGATGAAAACCATTATTTTATAGATTACATTTATTTATTTATTTGAGAAGGAGTCTCACTCTGTCACCCAGGCCAGAGTGCAGTGGCGCAATCTCGGCTCACTGCAAGCTCCACCCCCCGGCTTCACGCCATTCTCCTGCCTCAGCCTCCCAAGTAGCTGGGACTACAGATGCCCACCACACCCGGCTAATTTTTTGTATTTTTAGTAGAGACGGGGTTTCACTGTGTTAACCAGGATGGTCTCGATCTCCTGACCTCGTGATTCGCCCACCTCGGCCTCCCAAAGTGCTGGGATTACAGGCGTGAGCCACCGCGCCCGGCCTATAGATTACATTTATATGGCTAGCTCATGATTCTGCTTCCTTCTGAGGTTCAAAAAAACACTTTCACTATTCCAGCAGCAGCTGCAGGTGGAGGCTGACCACGTGGGTAAGGAGCTGCAGAGTGTGTCAGCAAAGCTCCAAGCCCAGGTGGAAGAGAACAAGTTGTGGAACCGCCTGAACCAGCAACAGGAGGAGATGTGGAGGCAGGAGAAGATACAGGAGCGGGAGGAGAAGATGCAGGAGCGGGAGGAGAAGATACAGGAGCGGGAGGAGAAGATGCAGGAGCGGGAGGAGAAGATGCAGGAGCGGGAGGAGAAGATACAGGAGCGGGAGGAGAAGATACAGGAGCGGGAGGAGAAGATACAGGAGCGGGAGGAGAAGATGCGGGAGCGGGAGGAGAAGATACGGGAGCGGGAGGAGAAGATACGGGAGCGGGAGGAGAAGATACGGGAGCGGGAGGAGAAGATACGGGAGCGGGAGGAGAAGATGCAGGAGCGGGAGGAGAAGATGCAGGAGCGGGAGGAGAAGATGCAGGAGCAGGAGGAGAAGATACGGGAGCGGGAGGAGAAGATACGGGAGCGGGAGGAGAAGATGCAGGAGCGGGAGAAGATGCAGGAGCGGGAGGAGAAGATGCAGGAGCGGGAGGAGAAGATGCAGGAGCGGGAGGAGAAGATACGGGAGCAGGAGGAGAAGATACGGAGGAAGGAGGAGATGATGTGGGAGAAGGAGGAGAAGATGCGGAGGCAGGAGGAGATGATTTGGGAGAAGGAGGAGAAGATACGGGAGCTGGAAGAGAAGATGCACGAGCAGGAGAAGATACGGGAGCAAGAAGAGAAGAGGCAGGAGCAGGAGAACATACGCGAGCAGGAGAAGAGGCAGGAGCAGGAGGCGAAGATGCGGAGGCAGGAGGAGAAGATGTGGGAGAAGCAGGAGAAGATACGGGAGCTGGAGGAGAAGATGCACGAGCAGAAGAAGATACGGGAGCAAGAAGAGAAGAGACAGGAGCAGGAGGAGATGTGGAGGCAGGAGGAGAAGATAAGGGAGCAGGAGGAGATATGGAGGCAAAAGGAGAAGATGCACGAGCAGGAGGAGAAGATACGGAAGCAGGAGGAGAAGGTGTGGAGGAAGGAGGAGAAGATAAGGGAGCAGGAGGAGAAGGTGTGGAGGCAGGAGGAGAAGATACGGGAGGAGGAGGAGGAGAGGCAGGAGCAGGAGGATAAGATGTGGAAGCAGGAGGAGAAGATGCAAGTACAGGAGGAGAAGATGCAGAGGCAGGAGGAGAAGATAAGGGAGCAGGAGGAGAAGATACGAGAGCAGGAGGAGATGATGGAGGAACAGGAAGAGAAGATGGGGGAGCAGGAGGAGAAGATGTATAAGCAGGAAGAGAAGATGCAGGAACAGGAGGAGAAGATGCGGGAGCAGGAAGTGAGGCTGCGGCAGCAGGAGGAGAAGATGCAGGAACAGGAGGTGAGGCTGCAGGAGCTGGAGGAGAGGCTGGGGAAGCTGAGGCAGAAGGCCGAGCTCTTGAGGGGGAGCAGGCAGAGGTGCGTGCAAACCCTGGAGATCATACAGAACAAACTCACCACAACTTAGCAGATGGTGGTTGGCTCCCTCTGCTTTTCCACCAGTCTGTGGCCTACAGTTTAAATGGTGGGAAGAAGGGTGTGAGATTTGAGGCTGGGGAGGGAGGCATGGGCCTCTAGGCAAGGGAGGCAGTCATTTAGGCCTGGAGGAAGGGGCCAGGGCCAGGGGCCTGGGCAGGCGACAGAGCCCCGCAGTGCCCTCACTACCCTGTTTATGGGCCCAGAATCTGGAAGCCAGCCACTACCTACCCTGACGCCTATCCTGCAGGTGGAGCTGAAGAGCCAAGAGGCTGAGTCTGCAGCAGCAGCGAGACCATCACCTGGGTCACCTGCAGCAGTACGTGGCCACCTATCAGCAGCTGGCCTCTGAGAAGGAGGCACTGCCCAGCTGCAGCAGCAGGAAGCTCAGGGCGAAGCAGTGGCCAAGATGGCCCACCGATAGTTGCAGGAGACCCGGTTGAGGGGTTGATGAGGGCGAGGCCCCAAGGGGGATGACCTGGCAACCTCCATGCCTTCTCACTCTCTTTCCTGGCCCCTTAGGAGCACCTGGAAGCTGCCGTCTAATGAGCACATGACAAGAAGGCAAAGACAATAAACATGTAAAACCCAGCAGCAAGGCCTGGAGAAGAGTAAGCCGCCATGTGACTGTTTAGAATATAGTCTGAGCACAAACCTGAAAAAAAATTTTTATTTATTTTAAATTGTGGCAAAATACCGGCCAGGCATGGTAGCTCACGCCTGTAATCCCAGCAATTTGGGAGGCCGAGGTAAATGGATGACCTGAGGTCAAGAGTTCAAGACCAGCCTGGCCAATACAAAAATTAGCCAGGCATGGTGGCGCATGCCTGTAATCCCAGCTACTTGGGAGGCTGAGGCAGGAGAATCGCTTGAACCTGGGAGGCAGAGGTTGCAGTGAGCTGAGATCGTGCCACTGCACTCAAGCCTGGGTGACAGAGCGAGACTCCATCTCAAAAAAAAAAGTTTCTTCCTTACATGTATGTTTCTGTTAGTTTTCTTCTTGGTCTTTCTCATTTAGTCTTGTGTTGTCTTTTGGCATTCGTAGTAAACTTTTATCTGCCTCCAGAGAGTATTGACTTTGAGTTTATGGCACACAATGGGAGTAAGGGCAGATCGCCTTCATCTACTTTGGGACTAAGCTGGTTCAAAGCAGGTTTTAGGTTTTCTGATGGCTGGTCTATGTTTTATTCATTTGGACTCCTAGGGGTGGCCCTTCCAGGGTCCCCACCAAGGTCCCATCTCCTTCCTGGGACCCAAATTCTCATTATGTCATTTCAGCCCTGTGAGAGTGCCAAACATTCAGCTAGGCTCTCCAGCCTCTTAACTATCACTTCATACTCAGTTTCTTAGCCTCTTAGCCCTCTACTGTTGACCGATCACCAAATGTGGGAAAGCACTAAGGACTGTCAGGATCACCTCCTAGGCCTGGTCACTCAAGTCCTGGCTGAGGTCTCCAATTACCTTCCAACAATTGTTTTTGATTGGGGGCGGGGCACATTTTTATCCAGTTTTTCTAACTGCTCTTGTGGGGAGGTGAATCTGTAACAAGCTCCTCTGCCTTTATTGAAAGTTGAAAACCTTCATCTGTCCTTTTTTTGTTGTTTTTGAGATGGAGTCTTGCACTGTTGCCCAGGCTCTAGTGCAATGGCATGATCTCTGCTCACTGTAACCTCTGCCTCCTGGGTTCAAGCAATTCTCCTGCCTCAGCTTCCCGAGTAGCGTGTGCCACCATGCCTAGCTAATTTTTTTTTATACCTTTAATAGAGGCAGGATTTCACCATGTTTTCCAGGCTGGTCTCGAGCTCCTGACTCAGGTGATCTACCTGCCTCAGCCTCCCAAAGTGCTGGGATTACAAGTATGAGCCACTGCATCCGGACCATCTGTCTTTTAAAACGTTTTTAATTGGAGGTATAATTTCTATTAGTGAAATGCACAGGTCTGGCTTACATTTTGATGAGTTTTAACTTATTTAACATTACCATGGAACCCACCTCCTTTGAAGATACAGAGTATTTCTATCATCCAGAAAGTTCTCCTGTGCTTTCATGCTGTCCCGCACTCCCCCAGCAGCTGATGAACATGCTGAGGACATTGGTACTGGATTCTGGCCGCCCCAAAAGAGCCGCTTTGACCAGGCTTACCCAGCACTAAATCCCTGCCTGCTCTCTCAAAATTTCCATCTTTAAACTGGTTGTACCTATAACCCTCCCTCATCAAGTCAATAGATTAACAAACCCTGAAAAATAAACAACTCTTCCTGGCCCAGCAGCCCACAGCCTAATATTTACTGTATTCCCGGGCTTTCAGAAATGTAACTCGCCTGCCGGTTCACCCTCACTAGGGCGGCAGCTGCACGGGAGCAGCTGGGCTCACCCATTAAGCAAGAAGCCAATAGCTGGACAGTGACACTCAGACCCCAGCCTGGGCGAGCCTGGCTGAAAGCCCCCTTCTTTCCATCCGACTGTGGAGAAAGGGGGCGGAGCACACACAACTCTACTGCCCTCCACATCCTTCACCTGTGCTTCCTCCTGGGAGAGGGAGCTGCTCATTAATTTGGCCAAAGCCTTCTTGAGGGCTGTAGGTTTCACAGGCTGGGTGTGTGGGGGCCACCGTGCTAGAGACAGAGGCTGGTGTGTCAGAAGGCAGCCACCTGGCCAGAGGGGGGTCAACCCCCTTGGTGACCTCCTTCCCCCGCCTGGACACAGTGCCCTGCACTCTCTACATGTGACTGTTCCCCTCAGAGCTGCTTCCAGGGGAGGGGTTCTAATCCTGTGGGTGGGGACATTGTGTTACTTTACAGTGGGCCATGGCTCCCTCTGATATCTCCAACTCAGAGGCAGTAGAGAGAAGATGAGAAATTCCCTGCCCCTCCTCCCTCAGCACCCCCACCTCTGCACACATCCACATGTGGAGACCCTGACAATGGGCCCTGGGAGTGCCCCCATCTGTGCCTGCTTTCCATGCCTGCAGCAGCCATGCCCACTCTCCAGACCCTCACCCGCCTGGGTCAGTAGACGCTTCACTGCCTGTGGTCCTGTGCCTACACCTGGGCCTCTGTACCCGTCAGTTCCCCCAGTCTGGTTCTTATTCCCTGCAAAGAGTAGGGAGCCTGTAAGGTCACCTGTTGAGCAAGCTGGGGGAGAAAAGTAGGGTGGGGATGGGAGGATGAGGAGGAGAAGCTCATGGTCATGCTGGAGACTCAGCTGAGCAGAGTCTATGCAGGCCCATTGGCTGCCTAGCCAGTGATCTCGCTCCCACCCTCATTTCTTCTTTGTTAACAAAACCACGACCTCATTAAATATTGGACATCTATAAACCTCATGGACCCTCCTCCAGCCTCCCCACCGTGTACTGGTGAGTCTAAGTCAACTCTAGTCATTTCATTCCTCTGGACATTGACTGCTTAGGGCTTGGGCATGAGCTGCCTCTTCACCTGAGCCTGAGCCACAGGTGCCCTCTGCACCTACCACGCTGATGCACTGGGCCAGGGAGAGCGCCGTCTGGATGGAGATGAGCTGTGAGGAGCTGGCGGCTGGGCGGATCAGGTTGTTGTAACGGGTTTTGTTCAGAAGGTCGTCCATCAGTTTCTGCTCGGCATGGGCCATGCGGCAGTCCCCTAGGTAAACACACAGACATGCTGGGCCCTTGTGCAGCTGTCTCCCACTGCAGCTGACAGCTATGAAGCAGGAGCTGAGAGGGCCAGGGAGCACAGACACCCTGAGAGCTGGCTGAAGCAGTGAAGGTGCTGGCCGGCCTGGCTTTCCCTGGGGACTTCAAATGACATTCATGACAGAGCTCAGCTACCTCCTCCCATGCCATACCTCTTCCTCCTCCTCCTCCCTCCGTCAATGAACAGCATCCTACGCTCTACACATCTGATACAAAACTGGGTGTCTCTTCCTGACCCCTCCCTTGGTTCACCCAAGTAGCCACCAAGTCCTGTCAGTCCTCCCATCTCCACGGCTACAGCCATGTCCCTGCCTCCCCCGCCCTGCCCACCTTCTATTCTCTCCACCTGCACTCTGTCCCTGCCATCCATGTGCCATACAGTGGCAGACTGATCTTTCTACAGCAAACTGGACTAGGGCCCTTCCCTACCCACAGCTCTCACAGCTGGAGGTGGAGTTGAAGCTCATGTTTTGGCTTGGCATTCAGAGCTCTTTCCCCCTCAGCACTGGCTTATCCAGAGTGCTCACAGGGCAGGGCAGGAGCCTCGTGACTCAAATGTGGGTTTGGTGCAGAACTGGGTCTGAGGTGGTGCTTTTCCTATGAAGAGACAGGGCCGACATGGGGGAATTTTCTGGGTTCAAAGTTAAACCTACAGAGTGCAAAGTTTCTCTGAGGCACCAAATGGAGGGGTCCAGCTAGCAGCTGGCTCCTGGTCTGGAGCTTCAGGGAGAGGTCTCAGCTCAGAGCCACATTCAATAGCCAGCTTACATGCAGCCTCCTGCAGGGAGCCCCTGGAGCTTCCAGCCTCCGATCTGCCCCTCTGCATACCCCAGATCTCTTGCCAAGTGGCGTTTGGGTCTTCATGTCATCTCCCTCCCATGTCTTGGAGTAAAGGTGAGGTGCAGGGACTTGCGCTTGTGTACTCTGGTGTCTTAAGGGAGAGTGTGTCAAGTAGAGTGGAGGCGGCTTGGAAAGAGGGAGACTCAGAAGAGAGTGAAGGATACATGACCAGGCGAGCCTGGGAGCAGGAAAAGAGAGTGAGCAGAGGAAACTGCTGGGTCAGGGGAGCGGATGGGAGGATCAGGGAATGCGGGGGGCTGGAGAGGTGGGGGTGGGGACGTTGGCGAGGGGCTGCCTGGCTCGCCAGGCTCAGGAGTCAGTTACATCCTCCCACAAGGGCCAGCTCACCTGGTCGCCCCAAAGCCCTCCCTCTGTGGGTGGGACCAGAGGGCCAAGAGCACGGATAACCCAATTGAGCAGGACTGAGGCGGACTCAGGTGGGTGCTGGGCTGGACTCCTGGCTGTGGGGAGCAGCCGCCACCCTGCCTATTGCATCCACTTTCCAACTCGCTGCCTATCTGAGCAGATGCGATATTGGGCACCTTGTGAAACATGCTCCTGGTGCACCTGCTGCCCCTCCTGCAGAGTGCCCAGGCTCTCCAGAGGGGATTCCTATGGAGGCTTGGCCTAGATTCTGAGTCCTGCCTCTCATACCTGGGGCTGCTACCCCAGAGGCCAGCTGCTTGAGTACCCCGGAAGCCAGTCTGTAGCCCCAGGCTACAGCTGGGTCCATCCCACAGCCCTTCTCTAATGTACCTATTTGGACTGACTGCTCATTTCATAGAGAGGGGTGTGTCTTGCCCCAGACCACCTGGCATGTCTAAGGCAGCTATGGGGTCAGAATCTGCAGCTCCCAGCCCTCAGCCCAGCAATAGTAGGAGAGGCTGGACCCCACATCTCTGAAGTCCCACTGGGTTGGTGCGAGCGGGCTCCCGAGTACAGGGCTGCTCTGCAGGCTGTGGGGCTCATGCGCCAGCTCTGAGCCCACCTGATGTGCTCAAGTTGCTCACCTTTGGGCCTGTCCTGCCTCTCAGGCATTTGGCTGACCCTAAGGGCCTCTCCCTCATCTTGACCACCAGCTACAGGCTCTGACTTAGAGGTTCCCAGAACCTTAGACCATTTGGCCGGCCCCCCATTTCTCACCTGAGGAAACTGAGACCAGAGAGGGATAGCAACTTTCTCAAGGACCCCCAGCAATTCAGAGGCAGAACCAGGTCTAGGAGCCTCTTCTCGATAGAGGTTCCCCCTGTCCCCTGAGCCTTCTTTAGTGCCTCATTAACTTCCCTGTAAGGAAACTGCCCCGCTGAGGCTGGAAATGGTGCTGTCCAGAGTGGTGTGTGCTGGTGACTGCGCCTCTGTTTGTACTTGTGTGTATGGGGGTGGGGATGAGGGGTGGGAATAAACGGCAGGGATTCTGAGGGCTGGATGCACTCCACCTCACCCCAAAAAGGGGCGCAGGAGAGCCCAGCCAAGCACAGCACATGCTTCGACTTTCCAATCTGCTGAATGCCTGTGAGGCCGGCTGGGCCCAGAAGACAAGGGACAGGCCTTTCCCCATAGATGGCAGGGGGGCCCCAGGATGGGTGGAAGCTTCTGCCGCAGCTTTGGGGGTCACAACCCAGCCCATGGGCTGACACTTAAGCAGAAAAGCCACCTCTAGGGGTCAGTCATAATCTAGTGATTCTGATGAGGAGGGCCCCACCAGCCTCTGTCCAGGGTCTTGTCTGGGAAAAACTGCTCCCTGGCAGAAAGAGGCTAATAATTTGAGAGGAAGCCATAGCTGAAACCCTAAGCTGTGTGAGTGTGTGTCCAGTTTGAGAAAGCATATCCGACTTAAACATTTGTATTGAAAAAATGGAAACATATTCCCCTTGTTTTGGAATACAAACTGCAGAAAGCAGCAGTTAACAGAATCTTATCGGAAAGGTCAGATTCTGCATCTGGAAAGGCACAGTGATTTTCAACTGCGGTGTGTGTCCTTAACTGAGGAAGGGAAGGTGAGATTTATGTTTAGTAAAAGGCAGCTATGAATTTACCTTTTATAAAGAGCTTGCTATATACTATTAGTGCTTTTCAGTCATGTCAGAATCAGCCAGATGCCTGTGGAAATGCAAATTCCTAGGCTTCATTCCCAGAGATTCTGGTCCTGTAAGCCTAGGGTGGGGCCCAGAAATCTCTATGGGGTGGTGCAGGCTGCCCCAGGACCACACCAAGAAACACTGCAACTGGCTCACACACATCCCAGTCCACAAATATGTAGGCAGGCATCTTATCTCCACAGAACAGATAGGGAAACTGAGGTCAGAGTGGGGAAAGAAATGTCACGGGGCCACCCAGCAAGTAGTAGCAGAGCCACAATACACCCACTGCCTGCAGACAGCATCTCTGATGACAGCTCCACCTCCCCACAGGAATCTTGCCTACCCCCACCCCTACCTCCTGCTGCCCCTATGGTGGGTCTCTGTCCAAGGAAGATGTATCCTAGGTCCTCTAGGCTGACTGCGGCTCAGAGGAAACCTTGGCCCAGAGTGTAGGAGCTAGAGGGGTCCTTGGAATTCATGTGGGGAATTTGAGGCCCAAAGAAGGCAGTCCTCACATTTGAACTCTGTCTGGAGAAGGGCTAGGTCTTCTTTCTGAGTGGTAGTTTTGACTTCACCAGCCTGGCCCTCAGTCAAGCTGGCTGTCCAGGCCCGCCACACCTCGGGGTGGGTGACCAGAGGCGGTGGTGCCATAAAACACGTTTCCTGGGAGATCCACCCCCAAAGCTCAAAACATTCCAGGGCTGGTGATTTGGGCAAGCCCCCTTCCCTCTCAGCCCAGTTTCCCCATCTCTACAACAGCTGTGCTGGTGGAGACTTCTGACACGGAGCTGCAGATTTTCTCCTGGGTGCCTACACCGCCCAGGTTGCCAGCTCCTCTGTGCCCACTCTTCAAGAAAGTCAGCTCTTAGGTAAGGAAGGTGCCTTGGCCCTATCAGGAGCAGGAGCCGGTGCACCCCCAGCTTCCCAGACCAGTGGGGATGACCCAGGCTGCCTACAAAGCTGCTGCCCAGCCCAGACACACCCGCCTGGGAGGGTGGCCCTGGCCCTTGTAGCGGCTCTGAGAAGAGTCGGCCCCCACTCCAAAACTGGCAGAGCCACCCATGCCTTCCCTCAGCCCAAAGAGGCTTTTAGGAAAATGAATCGTCTCAAGTTCAAACCCATGGGGTTGCTGAAAGACAAGACAGTGCAGGGTGAGCTGGTGCAAAGGAGCGCTGCTCGGTGCAGACTTTGCAGGGAGGGCACTTAGGAAAAAGGACTGGAGTCTGGGAGGGTTAACTAGCTTAGGGTTAAAGGGAGGGGATGGAGCTGGAGTGAGCTGGCCTCGTCCTCCCCCTTGGGCCTTCCAGCCTGGGCTCAGGTGATTCAAGGGAGCAAGCACCTCCCTCTCCCAGCCAGGGAGTTCTTGCCACATTCTGCAATCAGTACCATTCCCTTGGGGGCTGGGTGACAGCCCCCACTTCTGGACCTGGCTGGAACTGCTGTCTCAATTCTAGATCCAAAAGAACCTCTGGCAGCTTCTCCATCTCCCTCTCAGTCCAACCTCACCTCTTCGCCCGTGGAGTAGCTCCAACAGCAAATCTGGCAACTGGAGGAACAAGGCAGGAAGGGCAGGGTCTAAGGAAGGAACCACCTTCAAAAGGCAGCTCTGCCACCTTCTCTCCAGGACTCTCAGGCTTGCTTTACCTATTGCTCCCTCGACATCCTTTTGCTATAATCTGGCATGTTGATGTATAGTCTTTAAAAGCCAACAACGCTGTTGACGTGGAGCAGACTTCCCATTTGGGATGGTTTGGAGAAGTTAGGTTTGAGGGCATCCTCTCTTCTGCAAACTGCAGCAGTAATAGATGAGATATGCAAAGTAAATAAAGGCTGGGTGCGGTGGTCATGCCTGTAATCCCAGCACTCTGGGAGGCTGAGGCAGGAGGATCACTTGAAGCCAGGAGTTCGAGACCAGCCTGGCCAATATGGCGACACCCTGTCTCTACTAAAAATGTAAAAATTAGCTGGGCATAGTGGTGCACACCTGTAGTCCCAGCTACTCAGGAGGCTGAGGCAGGAGAATCACTTGAACCTGGGAGGCAGAGGCTGCAGTGAAACGAGATCCCGCCACTGCATTCCAGCCTGGGCGACAGAGTGAGACTCCATCTCAAAAAATAAAAATAAAAAATAAAGTAAATAAAAAAGACATGCCCAGGCTGAAAAATAAGTTAATTATCTCCATGAACGAAAAGAAGAAAAGAAATGCAAAGTGGTTGGAGGCTGAAGAGCCTGGACCCTGCTGGGCTTTGGGAACCAAAGATGGTGGCAAGTCCTTTGGGATAAAGACGGACCAAATGACTCCTAGCTAGAAGCTGGGAGCTTGGGTGTACCCCAGTACTTGAAAGGATGCTGGCTGGGCGCGGTGGCTAATGCCTGTAATACCAGCACTTTGGGAGGCCGAGGGAAAGTAACTCTTATGTCAGTGTGAAGCAAATCAGACAGGACAGGGGAACATGGAGGGGAGGAGAGCCAAACCAGGGCCTGGTTCCAGACCCACCGCACCCGCCCCATTGAGCCAGGAGCACAGGTGGCTCTCTGCACAACATCAAGAGCGAGGACATGCTTTCACCTCCACTTTAACTCAGGTTCCTAATGGGACAGCAGGCTTGTCAATCCCACTTGCCCCCGTGGCTCACACCAGAAAACTACCAGCAGTGTGAGTAAGGACAGAAGCAGGAGACGGAGGAGCCAGGGTTGGGGAATCCCACAGCAACCCACAGGCCCTCATCACACACGGCAAGGATGCGCCCTCACTGGGCTCACCACCACCAGACATCACCTTCACTACCTTATACCCTGCCTGGATAACACCACTGTAACACAAGAAACAGGTCTAGGATCTAGCATGTATGCTACACCTGAAGGAGCAAGAGATGGTAATAAAATACAATGAAATTTTTAGTTTATTTAATATAAAATTTAGAGCCATAATCAAAATGTGTAATTCTGATGGGATTCACTACTTATAAAAACTTTGCAGCGCTCTATTTTCAAATGTAAATGGTATTCTGTGGCTCCTTGCCAGCATGTAAATAACGATTTACTCTGAAATACGTTTCATGGCTTATTTTTGGCAAGCAGCAATTTCTCCAACCCACGTTTTCCAAGGGAAAAAAGGACATGAAATGTCTCCAAAAGTCTCTTACAATCTTTAGATAAACTACTGTTCAACAACTGCATCTGCCAAGTCAACACATCAAGAATCCTTCACTCACAAACACTTAAGGTGAGAAAACAGTGTCTATCCATGCAGGAGAGGGACACATTATCCATGCTTACGAAGACAGCCTGGATATCGGCTACTGGAAAGCTGCGAATGCATTTTTCTTTTTCTACTTTCCAAAATTTTTGTGAGGTGATACTTATTTCTATGTTTGTGTCTATTCTTTTTATTTTGTATTTTTTAGTAGGTACATCCTTACTATAAATCTGCTGTAGAACCAATGTCCCATACAGGACCCCACATGCCACAGGAACCAAAAAGTCACACGCAGCGAAGATGAAGACACAGGAGACAACCTGTGTGGACAGCACAGAGCCACCTGCCCAGGACACCAACGGAGCCACAGGTGCAATTCAAAATGTTCTTAGTTGTATTAATAAACATGGCCAGGTGCGGTGGCTCACGCCTGTAATCCCAACACTTTGGGAGGCTAAGGTGGGCAGATTACCTGAGGTTGGGAGTTCAAGACCATCCTGGCCAACATGGTGAAACCCCATCTGTACTAAAAATACAAAAATTAGCCAGGTATGGTGGCATGCTTCTGTTAGTCCCAGCCACTCAGGAGGTTGAGGCAGGAGAATCATTTGAACCCAGGAGGCAGAGGCTGCAGTGAGCTGAGATCGTGCTACTGCACTCCAGTCCAGGCAACAGAGTGAGGATCCATCTCTGGGTGGGGAAAAAAAATTGTTCTTAGTCACATTAACAAAAGTAAAAAAAAAAAACACACACACACATCAACAAGAAAAACAACAACACATAAAATTAATTGTAATAATGGCTGGGTGCAGTGGCTCATGCCTGTAATCCCAGCACTCTGGGAAGCCAAGGCGGGCAGATTACTTGAGGTCAGGAGTTCGAGACCAGCCTGGCCAACACAGTAAAACTCTGTCTCTACAAAAATACAAAAATCAGCCAGGCGTGGTGGTAGTCCCAGCTGCTCAGGAGTATGTAGTCCTGTAGTCGCAGCTGCTCAGGAGGCTGAGGCAGGAGAATCACTTGAACCCAAGAGGCGGAGGTTGCAGTGAGCCAAGATTGCACCACTGCACTCTGGTCTGGTCAACAGAGTAAGATTCCGTCTTAAAAAATAAAAATAATTTTAATAATGTATCATAGTTATTCCAACAGATCAAAAATATGACCATTTCAACATGAAATCAATATAAGAAAAATTACTGAGATATTTTACATAGGTTATTTCATATTAAGTCCTCAAAAACCATCTGAGTAGCTTACATATGTAACACATTTCAATTTGGACAGTGAAATTTGCATTGAAAACATCTGATCTCCATTTAGACTCATAAAATATACAGTTGACAAAGTAGACTCCCAAGGCCAAGTGATTCTAAACATACTTAAGTGCTTTCTAATAACAGAATCAAATTTTCAAACCTGCATTTTAATTAATAAAAATTAAACAGATAAAATATTCAGTGTCTCAGCTATGACGGACAGACTTCAAGTGCTGATCAGCAAACGGTGTTGAGTGTAGCCAGACGGGCCAGCGCAGGCTACAGAGCTGCAGCTCAAACAGCACAGCTGCAGGTCAAACAGGCCAGTCTCTCTGCGCACGGGAACAGTCTGGGCAAGCAGGAGATGGGGAAAACGGGCACTGCCCTCGTGAGAACAAAGGACCCACAACAGGAACCCTGCACTCACCCCCTGCCAAAGAACAACAGCCCCACGAAGCAGCCACCTCAGAAAAGGGAGAGGCATTCAAGAACTTAGAAAAGCACCTCTGGAAAATGCTCACTTTAAAACTTTGCATGTAACTGTACATTTTAATTACAAGGTTTTTAACATCCATTTTCTCATGTATTCTTAATTAACTCTGTGAAAGTAAACACGGCTTTTATTCTTACTCCTATAGTTACTGTGTTGGAAGTCCACCTATATGAACAAACTGTTGTAACTGAAATTTTCTGAGAACAAATCCCAAGCTCTTTCCATTAACACAAACTATATTGTTTAGTTCTCTTTATTTCCATTTGTTAAAGACCAGAATGTGTGAAATATGCATTATCAGATTAGAAAAACAAAACAAACATCAGAAAAAGGTTTTGCAAAATAGCATTTACTAAAATCTATGACAGAAACTAGCTCTAAAACTTCCTGTTTCAAAATTTCACTGTGTGTCCACTAAGTTTTTCTGGCTGTGGACAGCAGGCCCACCCCATGCCGCGGGCCCACCCCACGCCGCAGGCCCACCCCACGCCACAGACCCACCATGGCCCCATGAACAGGTCAGCTGAGAGCTGCAGCCACTGCCCAGGGCTCCCTGCTCTGTACTCGGCTGCCTGACCCAAGCTGCCAGGGCTCTGCTTTCTCTATGTGTAGAAACAAAAACCAGGAGCATCAGTTGACAAAAAGCAGATTTTTATTGAACAGAGGTGTAAATGTGTTTCATTTTCTAATAAATCTCTTTCACAAATCACTTTGCTGTTTCACTCTTCTTGAATGATCATTTTTAGACAACACTGTCTGACTGTTTTGGCTTCTGCCAAGGTTAGCCTCTGTTCACAGGCTGAGTCTGACTTCTTCCTCCCACCTCCTCCTAGTCTGGCCTTCCAAAATAATGCTCACCATTCTATCACATTGACTTCAGTTTTGAAAAGAAAAGTTATCTTACAAAGTAGTATGTATAACTCTGTAATATATAAGGTGAGGCAATGATACAATCAGTTTTAAAAATAACCTTCCATGATGATTTTCATTTGCACCTACCTGCTTATTAGTAAGAATCTTTTTACATGTTTACTGCACACCCAATTTCTCTTCTGTGAAAAACTTCTGAGTATCATCATACCCTCCAACTTCTCCTCTCACCTATATTGAGAAGGGTCTGCTCTTTATCCTAACATCTATACTAGGTAATTTTCAGAATATTCCTTCACTCACCAAACAAATTTTTGAGATCCTTGTGCTAGATTTCACTATCTTAATATGAAAACCAATAATCACCTATTAAAATACAATACAGGCCAGGCACAGTGGCTAACACCTGTAATCCCAACATTTTGAGAGGCCAAGGCAGGTGGGTCACCTGACGTCAGGAATTTGAGACCAGCCTGACCAGTATGGTAAAACCTCATCTCTACTAAAAATACAAAAATCAGCCAGGTGTGGTTGCAGACGCCTGTCGTCCCAGCTACTCGGGAGGCTGAGGCAGGATAATAGCTTGAACCCAGGAGGCGGGGGTTGCAGTGAGCCAAGATCGTGACACTGCACTCCAGCCTGGACGATAGAGCAAGACTCCACCTCAAAAAAAAAAAAAAAAAAAAAAAAAAAAAAAAAAAAAACACCATTAATAAGTAAATAAATAGGCCAGGAGTGGTGGCTAATGCCTGTAATCCCAACATTTTGGGAGGCCAAAGTGGATGGACCACCTGAGGTCGGGAGTTCAAGACTGGCCTGACCAACATGAAGAAACCCCGTCTCTAATAAAACTACAAAATTAGTGGAGCATGGTGGCGCATGCCTGTAATCCCAGCTGCTCGAGAGGCTGAGGCAGAGGAATTACTTGAACCTGGGAGACGGAGGTTGCAGTGAGTCAAGATCGCACCACTGCACTCCGGCCTGGGCAACAAGAGCGAGACTCTGTCTCAAAAAAAAAAAAAAGTAAATAAATAAAACACAATACAATACAGCTAATATGATTTACCTAAGAAGCTGTTGTATGAGCTGAACCAGAGGCAAACACTGTTTGCCAGAAGACTCACAGATCCCCGTATTAATAAGGTCTTTATCCAATGGAGTCCTCCTTCTATGAAATGTTGAGGCATTCGCTTCCTGTTCATCAATTTCTTTTTCCTTCCATGCTTCTTTTTTTGTATCCTGTAATTGATAAACAGAAATTGTTTACAAGTGATCTCATTACCAGGTGTGAAGGCACACAGGCTGGCTGAGCCCTGACCCCAGTGCCAAGCTATCCCAGCCTCTGTGGCTGCCACACACACCCACCCACAGGCCCCCACCTGCCCTGCTGGAAACCCCAACTCATTTGTGCAGTTTCAAACAGTGTCTTCTTTTTACAGATCCAAGGTCCAGGCTGCCTCTGCTGATGCTCTCCAGCCTCCTTCTGTGAAGTCCCTAAAATCCTTAACCCTGCTACTGGCTCTCACAAAACCCAGTGTGATCTGCCCCACACACGCAGCATCCAGCTGCTCTGTAAGGACAAGAAGGAGCTAGAATTCTCACACACAAAAGTCCTGGTTCAAATGCAAATGGCAAAGCCACTTTGGGAACTATGAACACACACTTACCTCAGGACCTAACACATTCCACTCCAAGTGTTTACCCAAAGGGAGAATGTATGTTCACTAAAGTACTTGTTCACAGCACAACCGTGGCAGCTCTACACGGCCAAAAACCAGAAAGCCTGGGCGCGGTGGCTCACGCTTGTAATCCCAACACTTTGGGAGGCCAAGGTCGGGGGATCACTTGAGCCCAGGAGTTGAAGACCAGCCTTGCAACACAGTGAAACCTTGTCTCTACAAAAAAATCAAAAAACTAGCTGGGCATGGTGACATGTCTGTGGTCCCTGCAACACAGGAGGCTGAGGTGGGAGGATCATTTGAGCCTAGGAGGACAAGGCTGCAGTGAGCCAACATCAGGTCACTGTATACAGCCTGGGTGACAGAGCAAGACCCTGTCTCAGAAAAAAAAAAAAAAAGAAAACAAAAACCAAAAACAATTACATGTCCTTCAATAGGAGAATGAACTAACAAACAGTACTACACCTATAAAATGGAAAACTTCCCAATAATAAAAACGAAGTCGCAATACACACAACAGTGAGTGAATCTGAAAATCATTCTCCAAGGCAAAGCAGGAAAGAGTGCATACTATACAGTTATATTGCTGCGACACTCAGAGCAGGAAAAATGAATCTAATCTCAGGGCAGGGGAGTATCCTGGCTGCAAGTGCCAAGGAGCACAGGGATCTTTCCGGGTGACGGGAATGGTCTACATGATGAACAGGTTACCTGTTAACTTCACTGAAACAGACAACATGCAGTATTTTATCACAAATCATCTCAATAATTTTTAAAATTAGCACAAAAAAGAATTTTAATTTAAAAAAATACTTGGATATAAGTTTAGAGTTTTACTGTTTTCAGTTATTCTTCACATGTGTGAGTGTGGTATTTCCAATCTCAGCCCACCACCAGGTCACGTGTGCCTCCAAGGCCATACCTGGATCTCTGCAGTAATGGCTGCGTATAAGGCTGACTCCAACCCTCCAGCAGCCATCAAGCTGCCCACCAGAAGATCAATCACCAATCGATGACCTGGACTTATGTTCACTTCATTGCCTGAAACTGAAATAGAAAGTGTGTGCCAATTTGAGTGAAACGCCATCCCCTCCCAGCACCCTGACCCATGCCCTCTCCTGTTCCTTCCCCGAGCCCACCTCCGCAGGGCAGGAGAGCAGAGTGCCTGGGCCTGCTTCTCGGCGGTGGGCAACAGCATGGACCAGCCGCTCTGCAGCATGGCCTGGGAGGCCGACTGCACCATGCTCAGCACGTCTGCGCTGCTTGCCAGGGTCACCACTGTCTGCTTCAGGCTGTTCAGGAAGACGCTGCCCAGACCTAAACCAAGGAATTCCAGGTCAACCTGGTGACTAATGGCAGCATGCAACTGAAAGGAGAAAAACAATTTTCGCTTAGAACCCCTAAAAATGAGTGAATTTCAAAGTCTTATTAAACACTGAATAAAAGTCAATTTGAAGTATTATTTAAATAGACAAAATAACTTCTCAGTTTACGTATTTTTAAAAACTGGACTAAAAAAACTCTTACCCACAATAGTTGAAGTATTTTCTAGAGGAATTTTTTTTAACCCCACTATGAATACATATATGGAAAAGCTCAAGATGAGCAGAAGAGCTTAACAACTAGCAACAGCAACCTCCACCCCGCCCCAACAATCTGCACCAAACACAGAAATAATCGCTACAATGTAACCACAAAAGCTGCCACAGGCGGTGGCTCATGCCTGTAATCCCAGCACTTTGGGAGGCCGACGTGGAAAGCTCACTTGAGATCAGGAGTTCAAGATCAGCCTGGCCAACATGATGAAACCCCATCTCTATAAAAAAATCAGCCGGGTGTGATGGTACACACCTGTAGTCCCAGCTACTTGGGAGGCTGAGGCAAGAGAATCACTTGAACCTGGCAGGCCAAGACTGTACCACTGCATTCCAGCCTGGGTGACAAAGTGACACCCTGTCTAAAAAAAAAAAAGAGCTGCTAAAAATTAGACTGCGGAGCTGAGAGTACACAGGTAAACTCCTCAAGTGCAAAACCAAAATTCACATGGGCACACACAGCAGGAGTCAAGAGGTTCCGGGCTCTGAAAGCAGAGCCAAGCCGCCAGGCTTCAGCACAACCTCCCACACGGGAATGCACACAAGGACCCACTGAACCCGAGCTTCCTGCAGAAGGCTGGGAGCCACTCAGGATCACCTGCCTGCCAGCCAACCGCAGCCAGGGGGCAACACACTGCCCGTCCCAGGCTTTGGGTAGCAAGAGGCCCCATGAGAAATCAGAGACCCGGCCTTGCCCTGTGAGTAGAAGTGAAATCAAAAGCACACCACTCATCTAGGTATAGATATCACAGGTCAGGAAATGACCACCGAAACTCACCTAGAGTCTGTGAAACCCACAGAACCCTCAGGACCCTGGAGAGGCAAATGCAAAACCATACGCTGGGACACCTCGACAGCCTAAGACATACACAAGGCCATGCCCCACAGCACCGACCAGAACAGACACATCACTGCAAACCAGGAGGGGCAGCAAACACCTAGGGCGCACCCACACAAACGCCAGGACGCCACAGGCATGGTGATAAATGAGTGCCACAGAGGACTAGAGGAGAAGCATGCTCCTGACCTCTGCTCAGTTCATTACTGCAACTAAACACTACACTCAGTATTGTACATTCTAGAAGCAGGGCAAAAAGGGGAGGGGCTGGAAGAGGGACACGATGGGCTGTTACACAGAAACCACTGTAATAAAAGGGAAAAATTACTATGTCGAGAAAACCGTGGTTCTTGTCATTAAGTTAGAGGGTTTTATTACAAAGATGAAGAAAAAATGATGATCAAACACTTCAGCTTTAGTTTTGCCAGGGAGGAAGACTTTCGTAGCTTTTATTTTGACCCTAACCACAGCCTTCATGGTGAGGAAAGGAAGGTATTGCTTTGGGAGCTGAGCTTACTGAGTAGATCAAGCTTGTTCAACCCACGGCCCGAGGGCAGCATGTGGCCCAGGACAGCTTTGAATGTGGCCCAAAGTAAAATTTCTTAAAACATCATGAGATATTTTTGGGATTTTTTTTTTAAGCTCATCAGCTATCATAAGTGTATTTTATGTGTAGCCCAAGACAATTCTTCTTCCAGTGTGGCCCAGGGAAACCAAAAGACTGGACCCTCCTGGAGCAGGGTTTTCACAGTACAGAGGAGAGACAGGCCAGCACTGGTCTCTCAGCTGAGCGCTGTCTCTCTCCATCACCTGTGATCTCACCCAGTCATTTCTCCATACGCAACAACAGTTAAAACAGTAAGAATGCCAACAAACTAATGATTATAGCAAAAATAACACAATCCACGTACACTCTTCCTGCATGCCGAGGCTGACTTCCAGGACAAACATAAAATAAACAGATCAAGTTTTTTAAGCCTTGCGTCCATTATTAGTGCATTACAATCTTACTTTAAAATACTTCACCCAACAGGCTAAAACCTATGTCCTTCAAAATACATAAACCTTCTTACAAATCGCTAAGACACTTATAAAAGGAGCAAGAGGAAGGGAAATCATGAATACCTGAAGTCGGGGAAGATTCAGCGCTGCCACAGCCACGTGCTCTTTCTCCTGGGGCGGGGGCCAGTCCGCGGAGCCATCCATCCCCTCACTCACTTGCCGAAGCAGGAGATCCAGCTGCTCAAAAGTCACTGAGCAAATATCCACCCCAAAAGGGACACGGAGGCCAATGGACCACTCAGAACACGATGACCAAGCAAAGCTCTAAGAGGAAACGCAACAATCGGAAATGAATCTCCAAATGCAGCTCTTGGTCTGTCGCACAGGAGTCACCAGCTTGTGTGATGGAGCTGCCTTATGTTATTACCTATCATCCCTCTAACTGCCCAGTGGAAAAGCATTCATGGGTGTCTAGCTCACACACTATCAACTTCCAATTCTCCCACCCATTTCACTAGCCCCATCTCACTTGGCCATACCTAAAAAAGTAAAAACATTTTAAAAAATCTTTTCACTCTCAAAATGATTAATGCACATTAATGGATGGCAGTGAGGCTCTCCATCCACTTGAAGTGGTATAATAGCAACTCTAACTAGACAATGAATTGTTAGACACATATAACACACACACTACCTTTCATAGTGAGAGAACAAGTAATCGGCAAAAATCTAGGAGAACTGTAGAACACCTTCAATAAACTGGATCTAATTTATAGAACACTTCACCCAACAACAGCAAAATACATATACTTTTTTTTTTTTTGAGACAGAGTCTCGCTCTGTCACCCAGGCTAGAGTGCAGTGGCGCGATCTCAGCCCACTGCAAGCTCTGCCTCCTGGGTTCACGCCATTCTCCTACCTCAGCCTCCTGAGTAGCTAGGACTACAGGTGCTCGCCACCACGCCTGGCTAATTATTATTATTTTTTTAATTTTTATTTTTAGTAGAGATAGGGTTTCACCATGTTAGCCAGGATGGTCTTGATCTCCTGACCTCGTGATCCGCCTGCCTTGGCCTCCCAAAGTGCTGGGATTACAGGCGTGAGCCACCGTGCCCGGCCATACATATACTTTACATATACTTTTTTTTAATTTTATTTTTTTTGAGATGGAGTCTAGCTCTGTCGCCCAGGCTGGAGTGCAGTCGCATGATCTCAGTTCACTGCAAGCTCTGCCTCCCAGGCTCAAGCCAGTCTCCTGCCTCAGCCTCCCAAGTAGCTGGGACTACAGGCGCCCGCCATCACGCCCGGGTAATTTTTTTTGTATTTTTAGTAGAGATGGAGTTTCACCCTGTTAGCCAGGATGGTCTCGATCTCCTGACCTCGTGATCTGCCTGCCTCGGCCTCCCAAAGTGCTGGACCATACATATACTTTTTAAGCACATACAGACCATACATATACTTTTTACACATATATGTATACATATTTCTATATACAGACCATACATATACAGACCATACATATACTTTTTAAGCACATACAGAATGTTCACTAAGAGAAAACATAACCTGACACATAAATCTTAACAAATTTAAAAGAAATCATATGCAGTTTGTTCTCCAATCACAATGGTATTAAACTAGAAATCATTAACAAAACAATCTGCAAACACTTCAAAATAAAACAACATACTTAATAATCCATGGGTCAGGCTGGGCGCACTGGCTCACGCGTGTAATCCCAACACTGTGGGAGGCCAAGTTGGGGGGATCACCTGAGGCCAGGAGTTGAAGATCAGCCTGGCCAACATGGAGAAACCCCATCTCTACTGAAAATACAAAACAATTAGCCGGGCATGGTGGCGGGTGCCCGTAGTCCCAGCTAATCAGGAGGCTGAGGCAGGAGAATCGCTTGAACCCAGGAGACAGAGGTTGCAGTGAGCCGAGATCATGTCATTGCACTCCAGCCTGGGCAACAACAGTGAAACTCCATATTGAAGAAAAATAATAATAATAATAATAATAATAATAATAATAATAATCATCCATGGGTCAAAGAACAATTCTCAAAAGAAATTAGAAAATATTTTGAACATAAATGAAAATGCACCAAAATTTGTGGGTTTAATTAAAGCACTGCTTAGAGGAAAATTTATAGCATCAAATCATTATATATTACAAAAAAGATAGGTCTAAATCAGCAATCTAAGTTTCCACCTTAAGAAACCAGAAAAAGAGCAAAGTGAACGCAAAACAAACCAAAGGAACAAATGACAAGATAAAAGCAGAAACTAATGAGATTGAAACGAAAAAAAGAAGGGAAAAATTAATGAAACTTAAAGATCGTTCTTTGAAAAGATCAACAAAATTGAAAAACTCTAGGAAAACTGACAAAGAAAAAAACAGAAAAGATACAAATTATCAGTATCAGGAATGAATGAAGGGACATCACTGCAGGCCCCACAGACTTCAGACGGTTAGCAAGAGAACACTAAGGAAAACTTGACACTTAAAAATCAGACAACGTAGATGAAATAAAGCAATGTCTGAGTGCCACAAACCAGGAAAATCCTCCTAGAAACAAACAGGTTACCTGAATAGTTCTGTATCTGTTAAATAAATTGAATTTGTAAAATCTTTTTTTTTTTTTTTCTGAGCCGGAGTCTCACTCTGTCACCCAGGCTGGAGTGCATTGGTGCAATCTCAGCTCTCTGCAATCTCCGCCTCCCAGGTTCAAGTGATTCTCCTGCCTTAGCCTCCTGAGTAGCTGGGATTACAGGCGCACGCCAGCAAGCTTGACTAATTTTTTGTATTTTTAGTAGAAACGGGGTTTCACCATGTTAGCCAGGCTGGTCTCAAACTCCTGACTTCAGGTGATCCACCTGCCTCGGCCTCCCAACGTGCTGGGATTATAGGCACGAGCCACCGCACCCGACGTAAAATCTTTTAGAAAGAAATCTCCAGGTTCAGATGGATTCAAAAACATTTAAAGAAGAAATAACACTAATTCTACACAATCCCTTATAGAAAATGGAAAAGGAGGGAACACATGCCAATACTTTGTATAAGGTCAGCTTTCCCCTGACAGAAAGCCAGACGAGATAGTATAATACAAAGAAAGAAAACTGCAAACCAACATCCCTGATGAGCATCAACAGAAAAATCCTCAAAAACGTGTTAGCAAGTCAAAAATGGGTTAGCAAGAATAGGGCCGGGCGCAGTGGCTCACGCCTGTAATCATAGGAATATTGGGATGCCAAGGAGGGTGGATCACTTGAGGTCAGGAGTTGGAGACCAGGCTGGCCAACATGGTGAAACCCCATCTCTACTAAAAACAAACAACAAACAAACAAAATTAGCCAGGTGTGGTGGTGCACACCTCTAATCCCAGCTACTCAGGAAGCTGAGGCAGGAGAATTGCTTGAACCCAGGAGGCAGAGGTTGCAGAGAGCTGAGATTGCACCAATGCACTCCAGCCTGGGTGACAGAGTGAGATTCTGTCTCAAAAAAAAAAAAAAAAAAAGAGAGTAGTAAATTGTGGCCAAGTGGTGCCTATCCCAGTAACACAAGGCTTGGTCAGTATTTAAAAATCAGGCTGGTATAGTGTCTCACACCTGTAATCCCAGCACTTTGGGAGGCCAAGGCAGGCAGATCACTTGAGCTCAGGATTTCAAGACCAGCCTGGGCAACACAGTGAAACCCCATCTCTAAAAAAGAAAAAAAAAATGTTTAAGAAAAAAAAGTAAAAATCATCAATGTAATACACCACACTAACACACTAAAGAAGGAAAACTGCATGACCATTTCATTTGAGATTAAAAGCATTTAACAAATTTTAACACCCATTTAGGATTTTTTAAAAGCTTCTAAAAGGGGGAATTAAGGCTGGGCACGGTGGCTCACGCCTGTAATCCCAGCACTTTGGGAGGCCGAGGCAGGCCGATCACGAGGTCAGGAGATCGAGAGCATCCTGGCTAACATGGTGAAACCCCATCTCTACTAAAAATACAGAAAGTTAGCCAAGCACGGTGGCAGGCGCCTGTAGTCCCACCCACTCGGGAGGCTGAGGCAGGAGAATGGCGTGAACCCAGGAGGCGGAGTTTGCAGTGAGCCGAGATAACGCGACTGCACGCCAGCCTGGGCATAGAGCGAGACTCCGTCTCAAAAAAAAAAAAAAATTTGGGGGGGAATTAAAGAAACTGCCTTAATCTGGTAATAAGGCACCAACATAAATATGCGCAGCTAACATCACAGTTGATGGTGAAAGACTGAACTGCCTTCCCCTACAGTCAGGAGCAAGGCAGGGCACCCACTGTCACCTCTCCTATTCAGCTTCACACTGCTAGTCCTGGCCAGGGCAATCAGGCCGGGAAAAATACATAAAAGGCAAGCAGACTGGAAAGGAAGAAATGAAACTGCCCCTCTATACAGATAGCATTTAATTGTCCATGAAGAAAACCCAAGGAAACTACAGTGAAGCTCATAATAAATGAGTTTAGCACAACTGCAGGACACAAGAACAACAAACAAAACTCAGTGGTATTTTCTACATACTGGTAATGAACAACTGGAAACCAAAATCCTCCAAAATACCAAATCAAGCTCTATATTCAGTACCCGGGCAGGCCCACAGGCAATTCCCACTATGTGTTTGGTGTCCAGTCCTGGCAATGCTGCAGGTTCTGGCTTGGTCACGCGCAAGGTGTCAAAGTGCTGGCACTGGTCGTTGCTCCCCCAGCTGTGGACCTCGCTGTCCTCAGTCAGAGCCAGGCAGTGGGTGGAGCCTGCAGCCACATCAATCACCTTCTTCCCTACAACGGAAGAGGGATGCAGATGCAGCTTCAAGCCTATGACCTATATGGCCTAGAAAGATATTTCCACTAGGCCATTCAGGTCAGAAAGCTTTTAATATTAACTTCTTGAGGATAATCTGTTGCTTTAATATTAAGCACAATTCATTTGCTTTGGGTGTGTTATTAAAACTCCTATATTTTGTCAGCTACAATTTGTTAGGACCCACAGCCTACAAAGATCATAATGCTGGGATACGAAAAGCATCTGTTCTTTTTTCTCCTCCTCATTCAGATTTTCATTCAGAAAGAAACAAGGTGCTTTTAATTAACTATTAGATCATATTCTCCTATCCCAGATATAACAACGCACAGCACACTCTTCACTGAGGAAGGCTTCCTAAGAAGAAATCTATTGTTCTCTCAGAGTTAGGTGATATCACTATTTAAAATGTTGTTTCTATGTAAACACTCAACAAAATATTCTATTTTTCCCTCCTGGTAAATCTAACATGACCAACACAAAGGGTGTTTCGCAGAAATGTCAACATATAAAATAATTCAGCTGAAAAACCACACTGCAGTAAGGGGAACAATTCTATCCTAAGAGCTTACCATAAGTTAACATCAGCAACAACAAAAGGTGTTTTCAACAGTAATTTAAATACTCTCAAAGTAAACAATTTCTGTATCTAATAATTGTCGTAGCTTTCCTATACTAATGGAGGGGAATATAAACAAGGAGGCAAGTGAAATTCAAATACCATTCAATGACACAGAGTAAACTTCTTACTCTGCAACTTATCTCAGAAGCTTAGAAAATAATAAATACCGTATGGGCACACAAAACTCTTAGACATCAAGATATTAACATGCTTTAAAATAAAACTAACGGAGAAAGGAACTGGCAAGTCTTACTTAAAAGTCCCACTTCCAAACCCACTTGGTAAAGAAGCAAACACACAAAGAATGTATATAGTAACCAGGACCCAACGAACTACAGCCCCCAACAGAACGCAGCCGAAGGCCTGCTTCTGTGAAGACACTGGTGTTGGAACACAGCCAGGTCCACCTGCTTCAAATACAATCTGGCCCTTTAAGAAAAAGGCTACCCACCCTGAGAGAGAGAACCCTAAAGAGTCCATCTGATGGACCTCTCACTGCCTTTTCCTTTCTTCCCTACTTTCTTGTCAACATGCCTGCCCTTCACCAGTTCTCAACTAGGATGAAGACTATCTCCCAACCACTAGGCCAAGTGGTACAGAAAAGTCCAGTTTTACCTTAGAAAAATCCCTCCAACATCATAGTTTTGATGGCCCCCACCCCAACTTCCTGCAGCATAACATCCCTAGTAAGAACACCATAGAAGAATCTCAGGGTCTTCTTGCAGAGGCTCCCATCCTCTCTGCCTGCACCGGCAGCCCACACTGAAGGCGCCGGCACTCTTATCTACATACCTTGGCTTCCATCTGTTCCCTCCAACTACAATGCATGCTGGACACCTTTGCAACTGAGCAAGCAGGAATCACCCACCAAGGATGAGTTCACATGAGGGCGTTCCAGGTGGACCCAATCCCACCTCCCAATGTGGCTCCACAGTACAACACACACTCACGGTCTCAGTGTGCCTGCAGTACAAGTACAGGTGACCTCACCACACAGAGGGAACCCTTACTGAGTCCAGCCTGCGGAGTGATGAATGCGTTGCCTGCCACAGAAAGTGGCAATGTTTGTATAACTCAATGGGTTTAAATTAAATTTGGTAAGAATAATTCAAAGTCATTTTGTAACAGACACACACCCACTGTCCACTTAGTATCAATACCTACACCAAGCTGGCAGTAAAAGTTTCTAATGACAGTCCATTCAAGGAATGTCAGGTTAAGAACATAAAACCTGCAAACTTTAAAAGATTACTAAACAAACTGTCCTGAAGGGTTTTAAAAGTTTACGTCTGCACTCACCTTGCAAGCCTTCTAAGAGTTTTGGATAACAAATATGTTCCTCTGTTCCGTGTCCAAGTCTCTGGTTGTCACCTTTTCCCCATGAATAAACTTGGCCACTTTTCATCAAAGCAATGGAAAACTGACTCCCACAGCAGACTTTGACCACATCCAAGTCTTGAAGCTTTTCAATCAGCTTTGGGGTTTTGCAGCCATCACTACCACCTCTGCCCAATTTCCCATAGTCACCATCTCCCCAAGACCACACTTGTCCTAAAAAATACAAATGCATGTAAATAACAACAGCTCTGCATTTTAATGAAAATTTTAAATGACTGAAAATAATATAATGAAAAATGCACACTAATCTAGACCACCCATGTGCACAGTTAACACCACAAGGGTGGCTACTGAGCAAATGAAACCTAGATGACACTTGAGGTTGAAAAAGAAGCAATAAAGACAGGGAAAGCTGAGTTTTCTGTTTTCATTCCATGAAAAACAAAGTCCTGACTCTTACTAGCCTGGGCTCAATGTTCACTGCTTCACAGAACCAAAAGCCCACTGCCTCCATTACACACAGTAACTGGGGCCCGGCACACTGCAGACGCTTGCGGACCACCCTCCCATTTGCCTGCCTGCTTCTGTTGCCACCGTGCGGACTGCTGGTCAACTGTACCACTGTACGTGTTCCCAACTGCATGTATCAGCATAATTATATAAGTTGATAAAATGCTCACACAGAGATGGTGGCAGCTGCGAACCAGCTGACAGACCCCAGGCAAACAAGCCCAGTAACCACTGGGGCCTCTTCACCAATGCCACTGAGCCCCACACCCACTGGACTACAGGGTGGGCGGCTTCCTCCAGGGAAGCTGCCGTGCATGTCCTCGAGGGCCTGTCGAGGGTGGCGAGAGCTCTACGTACCATTCTCAGTGGCAGCCAGGGTTTGAGCATCCCCACTCCCACGTGCCACATTGATGACCTTCAGTCCTTTAAGCCCAGCTACCAGCATCAGAATGGCCTCGTCCTCACTGGAGCCTTCAAACAGATAGGACGGCCATGACTAAGTCCTGTAAGAGGCCACCTCCTGCGGCACGCTCCCACTCATGCAGAGCAGACGTACCGTGGCCCAGCCGGCCGTAGTTCCCACGGCCCCAGGTGTACAGCTCCCCCTCGGCAGTGATGGCCGCACTGTAAGTGCTCCCGCAAGCGATGTGCACCACGTGCTTCCCGGCCTGCTTTCCAGAGAAGGCAGAGATCACCTTAGGCTCCTCCAGAGGCCTCGGGGAGAAAGGGAACAAACATGAATGCCCTTCTTCTTGGTGTTATTTCTTATTAATGTTATTAAAGGAAATGTTATTAAAGGAAATTCACTATCCAAATTTAGACCAGCACAGCATCAGGCCAGTTTCACCTTCCAGGTACCTTGTGAAAGAAGGAAGAGAGAATTCCAACACCTAACAAACACCTCCATGACTTTTTGTTCAGTTGGAACCCGATGCCAAACATGGTACCCAGTAGAAATATAAAAATAGTGTTTGTTAAAGAATTGTACAACAGGCCAGCCGCGGTGGCTCACACCTGTAATCCCACCACTTTGGGAGGCCGAGGTGGGCAGATCACCTGAGGTCACGAGTTTGAGACCAGCCTGGCTAACATCGTGAAACCCCATCTCTACTAAAAATACAAAATCAGCTGGGCATGGTGGCGGCTCCTGTAATCCCAGCTACTTGGAAGGCTGAGACAGGAGAATCTCTTTAACCGGGGAGGTGGAGGTTGCAGTGAGCTGAGATCACGCCATTGCACTCCAACTTGCGTAACAAGAGCAAAACTCCAACTCAAAAAAAAAAAAAGACTTGTACAATAAAGTCCATTGCAGCTTTATTCACAATGGCCCAAAACCATGGTCCATCTGCAACAGAAGGAATGGCTTACCCACACACCCAACAACATGGCTGCATCTCAAGACACCATGCTAAGTGAAAGACGCCAGAAACAAAACACCATACACTGTATGGCTTTGTTTACAGTAAATTATGGAAAAGACAAAATGATAACAACAGAGGGCAGATCAGAGGTTGTCAGGAACTGGTGGTAGGAAGGGGGCATCGACTCAAATCCCCGGAAGCGATGGGAGCGCCCCATGTCTTGATGGCGGTGACCCACTGCGTGCACTTGTCAAAACCCATCCAACTCTACATCTGAAACTCACTCATCTGGTTGTATGGAAGCCTCATAAAGCTGACCGACATTTATATGTATTTGTTAAATGAATGTGGATGGAATGAAGCCAGCACTCTGCAATCTATACTTTACAAATGAAAAGTATGAGGCAGTGGGGATTAGGGTAGAGAAGTCTTACTAGTTGAAGAAATTGCAAAGTTAGCAAAATATTCTATTCTTAGGATCCAGAATATGTTCCTATGATGGATGACATTTTCTTGAGAATCTATAGAAGCCAGGCCTCTACAACAACATGGTTTACTCACTTTGTGACCTACTAGTTTGCAAAATACACACACACAGTGGCACAGGCGCACACAGGGACAGCCCAATGACTCTACTCAGTACAAACTCTCCCTTATTCAGCTTAAGTTTCAACTTCCCCAAAAGGTTATCTCCAGCTTCTGCCATCTGCACTCATCTCTCTTCCTGCCTCAAAGTCCTAGAATAAGGCATAAGTTACTCATCCCAGCACTTACTCTCCACTGAGAATTGTTTTACTATGAAATATTTTATACAAAGTCAGTTATAAATACCATAAAGGAGGTAAGCAGACATACCACCCTGTCCTGTACCTCGATGCCTTTCAAGTCCCGTGTACCCCATGTCAATCCCAGCCTTTACAATCCAGTGTGAGAGTAACAGCTATAAATTCCATGGAGATCAATCTTTTCTTTTTCACTCGTCTTACATTTGTCTGAATCCCTTTCAACACTGTCAGGGTTGGGCTGTTCTGAGCTTGGCATACATGTACCACATGATACGCATCACTCTGCCTTTCTCCCAGTTTGGGATCTTCCCAGCGGATGCTGTCGGCAATGATGCCCTCAACTCCACCCTGTGGTGTGCATGGGCCATGCCCCCCAGGCTCCTCTCAAGGGACACAAGTGCAGTCATGACTTCGCTCATTTCAAGCTCTGCACTGCCCGCTCCCTGCTCAGGGCTCTGGCCCACATGAAATGGGTTTGCTGGGTTGGTACGTACACACATCCTTCATTTAAACCTAATGCCAAAGTTCCACACACAACAGCAAAGTACAAGAGGGTTCCCATCACTCCATGGGGCTGGCAGACCTCCCAATTCTTACAACCTGGCATTTATAACAACTTTGTTTTATCTCTGTTCCTTCACAATAAAAGGTTCCACCGAATAGGATAATATTAGGAAGAAACTGCTGATTTTTGTTCCTGTAAAAATAATATTATGGTTCAAGAAAAGGGTGACAACCTTATCCATGGGAGACAGGGTGAACTGTTTGTGAATGAAGGAACAGTGGTGTGGGATTTGTTTTGACACACTCCACAGTGGGGATGCAGTTTGAGTAGACAGAAGGCTGGCCAAGGCTGCACAGGGTGGAGAAGAGCCGAAAGGCCAATTCCTGTTGCCCTCCACGCATAGGCAGAGCTCCTAAGCCATCACCAAGGAGGGGGCATATCGTAGTGTCCTGCTCCACCCCAGCACTACATGTCAGGGCAGCTGGAAAGCACCTGGACACACTTCTGCACTCCATCCTGTTTAGGATATAGCAACATAAAAGGAGAGTGTGTCCCCTACAGGAATGAGCGATACATCCACAGTGTCCCCGTGGCCCAGTCGTCTGCCATCCCCACAGCCCCAGGAGTACACCTCTCCAGTGGCAGCCAAGGCTAGGTAATGGTGACCATCAGAATGGGCAGCAATTTTTACAACGTTTCTGGAGGCGAGGCCTTGGACCAGCTGTGGGACCTAAAAAAGGAAAAATACGAAGAAAAGTAGTCATCAGTCCAAGGAAAATGAAACCAGTGCAGCTCTCCTTTATCATGTATCCCTGAGAAAAGCCTGCTCTAACTGGAAGTGGGGCATAAGTCTCTGGGGGCATGGGCCGGCTCTCCAGCCCTTCCCACCCAGCACCAACAGAACAGCGGGCAGCCTCCAAGTGCTCTGTGACAAGACCAGAGCCGATGCAGGAGCTGGGCAGGCTAGCCCCATGCCACAGAGACATGCAGCTGACAGGGAGGAACACCTTGCTTCAATGAAAATATGCCACGTCCCAATTTGCCACTATCCCCATGAGGCCCAACTCCCTCATCTGTCACCTGTCTGGCCCCAAAGTCAAATGAGTTTACACATGGAAATGAGTTTACAAATGGGAATCTCATGATTAGCAATGAGTTTCACTGTAAGGACTTCCTAATCTTCACAACCCAAATCTTGACAATATTACAACTGAGATCATTAAACATACAATAAACAGAAGCTCATCAATCTTCAGAAATCAAATGGCTTAAACAAACACCAGAGCTTGTGCATCTGTAGTACAGACCCTGCCCCGCAAGGGAACACTGCAGGCGGTGCCCAAACACTCACCAGTGTGTCACTATTGTAGGCCTGTGTTTACACGCGGCCATTGCGTTACAATCAGCAAGCGCTTTTCTGCACAGGCAATCTGTGTGACTCCCAGGTTGGCCAGGCCTTTGCACTGGATTGGACCAATCACATTGGCATAGTATTTCCATCCTATTAACCCCCAACCTTTGACCTCTTGCAATGATCCCTGTAAGATAAGAATATGCTGATTCAAAACATCAAAATAGCTCGTACCATGCTGTATTACCTCATTTAACAGGTATGATGAAGCAACTGAACAGGCTATTTTTTCCTTTCCATTGCATTTCATTTCAACAGAGCCCATTAAAAAGTAGTATAAATGGCCCTTAAATACTAATGTATTTTAAAATGCTCAAACTATATCAGGGTCACCATTTTGTGCTTTAACAGGCAAAATCCCAAAAGCCCACACACAAGGCTGGGAGACCAGCATCCCTATTGGTGGTGAGAGATATCAAGTTGTACAGGAGCAATCTGGTGACAACCAGCCCACACTAGATGCATCCCCACCTGTGCATGTGCAGAGGCACACATGCGTGCACACATGGAGGACACATGTCCCAGGTCAGGACTTGCAGTACTATTTGTGTTTTTTGTTGTTTTTGTTTGAGACGGAGTTTCCCTCTTGTTGCCCAGCATGGAGTGCAATGGCGTGATCTTGGCTCACTGCAACCTCGGCCTCCCAGGTTCAAGCGAATCTCCTGCCTCAGCCTCCCGAGCTGGGATTACAGGCATGTGCCACAATGCCTGGCTCATTTTTGTATTTTTTAGTAGAGACGGGGTTTCTCCAAGTTGGCCAGGCTGGTCTCAATCTCCCAACCTCAGGTGATCCACCCACCTTGGCCTCCCAAAGTGCTGGGATTACAGGCGTGAGCCACCACACCCGACCCTCAGCACTATTTGTATAGCAACATTTCGGCAATAAGCCCAAGTGTCCACCAATAAGAGACTCACTAAAGAAAGACACATAGAAGACACATCCGCACACTGAAGACTAAGCTGCTTTATAAAAACAAAGAGCAACACTCTGATAAAGTACTCCAGTATATATGGTTAGTAAAAAAAAAACAAGCAACACAAGTAATGCAACATGCTACCACGAGCATACTCATTCCAGAGAACAAGGAGGTTACAGAGGAGACTGAAAAGTCAGAGGGAGCAGGTGGGAAAATGGGTGGAAGGGGTGGGCAGGGGAAGCGACAGTGTGTCTCTGCCTAGGTTTGATTTTTGAACCATGTGACTGTACCCCTTTTTTTTTAAATGACTGTAAAACAAAATAAATACTCTTCATACTAGAAATAAAATCTTAGAAAAATCTGGATTCAAAACTAGGATTACTGTTCTGCACCGGCAAAGTTCACTACCATTCCCAAAGGCAGTTTTCTCATTGACATAATGAGATACAACAGCGTGCATGAGGTCCTCAGCGGGCCTGCACCCTACAGGTGCTCCACACATGCAAATCACTACTATTACCATTACTATTACATAAGAGATACAATATATAATTATACTGTCACTACTATAACCAGCATGACATACTAAGACAGCCTGTGTTCAGAGTATGAAGAAGGCTGTGGAACCCCCTGCAGAAGGTGGGAGGGCCTCGGGCTGTGGATAAAGGGGAGCTCTCTGGGGCTGTGCCACCTGAACCTGGAACCCGGGCCCCCAGGTTGGGTCCCCAGGCCTGTGCGCCTCAGCTTGCTCATCACTCACTCTCAACACGGATAACACCTTCAACTGCAAACACGTTTAAAAACCACAGGCCAGCTCCCCATACCAATACCAGAAGAAACAAGTCTCCACACAGGCCCAGGATGAGAACCTACAAGTGGTACTAGCTACAAAACACATGGAGAACATGGTTCTTGCACACACACCTTATGAGATGTCGGAGAGCTACACAGCGGAGGCATACAGGGCGTAGCCAGACGGTCTAAATGGGCCATGACAACAACCGCCGTTTGTCGCAGATCAATGGCAAGCTCGTTGTCTTGTGGAAGGGTGAGGTACCTCAGGAAACTCTCACTGGGGCTCAGAGGACCAGACAAAAGCTAGAAAGGAAAAGTAAACAAACATTCAGAAACGGTGGGAAAAATTAAAGTAACACAATTAGCCTTTAATTACTCTTTATATTTTGGTATTGACTCATTTGACCCATCAAATGACAATGTCGATGATACAGTTATACTATACATCTATATATTTATGCAGCATATAAACTGTGTAAATGTCTAAATTTGCTGTATACACGTACACAACATTGACTGTGCATGTATACATTGATGATACCACAGGTAAGTTGAATCCACACAGATTACTAACACAACCAAACCACCCTACAGGCCTAGGACCCCTGGAGAAAGGCAGAACCACCTCTGTGGGAACCCAGCACAGCATCTCAAGCTGGCCTTGAAATCTAAAACCAAAACCTTTATTTTAATCTAAATGTTGCCCACTCTGGAGAACACCTACTTTCATTTGCAAATTAAATCATAGTTCTAATTCTTCTAAAGGCAGAAGAGCCCTATTATCATTAAAGACTGCAAATAATAGAAAAACCAAAGCATGATATTGAAATGCCTAAGACTTTCCCAAAAAGACCGGCAAAATCCAACTTGTACTTGACCTGTAAAGACCAGCAGTCCTGGAGGTTTACGCCCAGGGCCCCGCACGCCTGCTCCTCCCCCAGCTCGGTGTCCACACCTGTTAAGCGGGGAGCTGGTACTAAACAGAGTGACAGCTCAGGTGACATGCCCTGCACAGAGCCCAGTACATAGGAAGGGCCAACAAAGCAGGCCACTATTTTCGTTGTTCTTTTCTGGTATTGATTTAAAAGTGCATGTTTCAAGCTTGGTTCTCTGCTGACAAAGAAGTCAGTGTTCACTGATCCGAGTCTTCTCCACAAACGAGTGGCCTCCCACACCTGTCTCATCTGACTCAATGCTGTTACCACCAAACACACACACACCAGAGAAAAACACTGCCGTGGACATGCACACTGGTCTTGCTTAAAAAATAACTAGACTCGAGTGCCACCTACACACAAAGTTCCATCATGACACTCACGTGCATGTCGCCCTCGGAGTGGGGTGTATCCTTCCTGCAAATGATGCTCTGGAACCTTTGCAGCAAGGGCAAAAGTGGGGCACTGGTGCCTTAGGCAGAACGCTCATTGTCAGTCTCCTGTGCCCCACTGTCCCACAGCTGAAGCAATAACAGGATGGCAGACAACATTGGGAGGCTAAAGGAGAAAAGATATTTATTCCTAGTAAAAACAGATTAACTTTTTTTTCATGGTTGATCAAAAATAAAAGCAAACAGCTAGACAGAACTGAACAAATACTTGGGATATGAAAGGAAACGAAAGTAAAGCCATGGTAAGTAAATCACTGAACTGACACCAAGATTTTAGCACAAGTCATCGCCTTCTGCTGATAGGAAAGACCAGTTAGGAAGCTCAAAGAGCACGTTTACATGAAAGATCTAGGATCTTAAATTCATGGAATAAAAATAATTAAATGAGGAAAACTGAAAGAAAAACAAAACAACAACAACAACAAAAAACAATTCCCAGTCTAGAAAACTAAGCATAAAACAGGAAGTGAAGAAAAGGCAAAGAGAGAGCGAGCCCTGGGACATGGTTCCCCATACAGAGCACCACATCTGCTGCAGTCACAAACGATTCAGTGAAACGCACACAATGCAACAGGTATTTGGATACAGAGGCGCTTCCCCAAAGCGTTCCCAGTCTGCGGCGGCCCTCACCTCAGCGTGCCTCTCTGCACAGCCACCAACAGCAGGATAGCCAAGGGCCAAGTGCTGGTCCTGCAGGCGGACGCTTCTGGCCCTTTGGTGCCTGGTGTTCCGTGAACATCCCTGAAATGAAAACAGTGGATGCAGGAACGAAGCGACCTCCAGAAAGACAGCATGCTTACAATCACACTAACATATTTACTTCATGCTCCCTCCCAAGGAAGGATGTATTTTTAATATTTAGAATCAAGTTTCTGAGACTTGCTACTCAAATTTATTCACAGATTTTAAAAACAATTAGCTTACAGAAATACATTTTATTTAAATTATTCATTCAGATACTATATTATAGTAGATGACATACTCCAAGTTTGTGAAGCATAAAATAATTTATCTCATTATCAAAACCATGAGTAGAACAATATCTAGCTATCTTTTCCAGTTTCAATGACTTGTAAGACTATAACAGTATCAACATTCTCCTACGGAATTAGAAAACCAATCTCCAAAACCACCTGATAATCTGGAGGCAAAATGTTTACACTAATCTTTATCTCTGATCAATGAAATATTTTTAATTTTTCTATGTTAATAATAAATTTTTTAAAACTCTATCCCAAGACTGCAGAGAAAGGATCTTATGGCATCAATATTACAGCTGAATTTGTGAAATCAAGTCCAGGCCTATGCTCAGGGCCTCCAGCGTTAAAACTCTGTGGCGATGCCTTCACCAGCAGGCTCAGGAAGTGGACTCAGAGCCGGGGACGCAAACGCCAAAGGCCTCCTGCCGGCTGCAAGAAGGCACAGTGCTGACCTCTGCAAGGAGAGTGAGGAGTGGCCTCACTTTCCCTCTGCATCTGTCCTTCCTGTTGAATTTTAGATTTTCTTTAAATTTAAAAACCTTAACAAAAATGCATAGCACCTAAGACCAGAGTTCATGTTTTTCTTACATACAAATGATTCCTATTCAAAATTTCTTACACTAAAAAGACCAGCTACAGGACTGAACTATTTGATCTTGAGTAGTTGTTTACTCCCACATTATCTATAAAACTTCAAACCAAGCGCCACTCTGCACTCAGGACAGCAGCTCCTAATCACAGAGAGACACACAGTGTAAGCGCTCAACCCTCCACGAATGACTGATGGCCAAATCTCTAAGCATCCTCCCTCATCCATCTCATTTAGTCCTCACAGCTTCCCGGGTCTAGTCAGAGTATCATATATCAAATCTCCTGAAAAGCTGAGAACACAGACCCGGAATTACAGCACTGACAGCCCGCTGAAAACAGAGGTGAGAAACCAACCTACTAGGCTTCTTAGCTCTAAAGCGAGGGTGGTAAGAACCAGCCTCAAGCAGGCCAGCTGTCTGCGTGCAGAAGGCAAGAAAGGAAAGAACTCACCCCGTCACGACGGACCTGAGGAACCTGGTCGCTCTTTCCACCACCTCCAGCCACACAGAGGCCATGGTGCTCTCGTCGAAGAGCGAGGCCTCGGGAAGTGCTCGCAGGGCGTCCAGGGACTCCTGCAACAGCTCACTGCAGAGGTCCGCATCCTCGCCTGGGTGCACACACGCGTCAGAGGAGCCCGCCCACTCCCCTCACTCTCCCGCTGGGCTTCCCACCCCTCAGCGAGAGCCAACGCCACTGTCACCTTTCCAATCCCTCACTCAACAGGCCAAAATCTAGCGCAGCTGTTCCAGTCAATTCTGTGTTTCACGGCTGTCACATGAGCAATACACTAACTTCTTGTCCTTCTAGAATTAAGTCTGTACTCAGGTGTTCCATGGTAGTGATTGACGTGGGGGTGAGGGTGCATGCACTCTCTTTTTTTTTCTTTAAAGCACAGACGTGAAAAGGCAAACAGCCTCTGCAGCCTCTCATCTCACAAGCAAGGAAACTGAGGCACAGAGAGCACATGGGATCAGCCGAAGGGCACATGGTGGCTGAACCGAGCTCGAAACCCAGTCTGTTGATGGGTTAGGGAAGCAGAACAATGTGCCACACCAGGGACCGTACCCGATCGCCAAGCCCTGCGCAGGAAGGCGAAGGCGAAAGACAGCGCCGCTCGGGATCCCACTCTGGCGAGCCCCTCCACACCTTTCCTCAGAGGCCGGGAACTGCAGATGACACACACGGAACATACAACCAGTTAGCAGCAGAGGGTGCAGATACTACATAAAATCAATACTACGAAAGGGTGTGTACCAAAATCCGACCAATGGTTTTCTTCAAGTGACAGGATCACAAGTGGATTTTTCGTTTTGTTGTTTAACAACTTTCATCAAATGTCTTTTGTAAAGGAAAAGTTTTCTCTTTAAGAATCAAAGAAATGTATAAGGAATTTTAAATGTCTTGGGAAAATGCTCATGAAATGACCTCCCAAAGTGAGATTCTAGTGGGAGGAAGCAGACGATAAACAGATAAATACATAAACAGAGGGAGAATAAACCCCACATGGGAGACCAGGCCAGAGAGGAGCTGGAAGAAGAGCAGCAGAGCCGCACGGGGTAGCCTGGCTCGCCCCAGCTCCGACGTCCTCCACTCGGGGTCTGCTCCTGGCCATGGGTGAAGCCCTGTGTGCTTGACCCAGCCCGTGGGGAGTTGCCCTGTTCTGAGGGTGGTGCTCATCACCCTCCTGTGTGTTTTTAAGCTCTTCACTACTTGTGTATGTTAATTTCACAAGTCACAGTTTCATTCCGCATGTAGTAAAAGGTTATGCAATGGTACACCATAAAAATCATCCTGTACAAGAGAGAAAAGGCTAGAATACAAAAAGGCATAATCTCAACTCAATCATGCATAGAAAGTAATTTTGTTTTATACTTTATACTATATCATATTTGTAATATATGTATATTACAGTATTGCTACTATAGACTATATTCTCCAAATTTACTAAAATTTGCTTTCATGATCAGGGGATACGCTATAAAAACAGGTGATACGGAGTTCAAGACCAGCCTGGCCAAAAGGACGAAACCCTGTCTCCACTAAAAATATAAAAAGTAGCCAGGTGTGGTGGTGGCATGCCTGTAATCCCAGCTACTCAGAGGCTGAGGCAGGCGAATCACTTGAACCTGGGAGGCGGAGGCTGCAGTGAGCCAAGATTGCACCACTGCACTCCAGCCTGGGAGGCAGAGCGAGACTCCATCTCAAAAAACAAAAAAACAACAAACAGGGATGTTATGGAAGGATCTCCCCAAGATACGATGTGTAATAAAAATGGCAAAGAAGAACACGGCTGGCCAGGGCAACGGTACACGCTTATCCACAAGTGCCTGAATAATGCACCGGGAGCTCAGAGAGGAAACACGAGAACCTCTGAGAAGGGCACTGGGTACCTGGAAGACGGAAATCTTTGCTCCTGAATCCTAAATGAGAAATATGAACATGAGAAGACACAGACATGTAACAGGACACACAGTCCTTACAAGAGAAAGCACATGGGCCAAGTGTGGTCAGAGGAGGTTGGTGAGTCACTTCAGGTCAGGAGTTTGAGACCAGCTTGGCCAGCATGGCAAAACCCCGTCTCTACTAAAAATACAAAAATTAGCCAGGCATGGTGGTGCATGCCTGTAGTCCCAGCTACTTGGGAGGCTGTGGCAGAATTGCTTGAACCTGGGAGGTGGAGGCTGCAGTGAGCCAAGATCGCACCACTGCACTCCAGCCTGGCCTGGGCAACAAAGCAAGACTGTCTCCAAAAAAAAAAAAAAAAAAAAAATCACTACTCAGCAATAATGATACATGCAACGACCTCCTTGGGAAAATGTCAAGGGGATTATGCTAAGTGAAAAAAGTCAATCTTGCTTGAGGCCAGGAGTTCAAGACAAGCCTGGGAAACATAACAAGACCCCAGTCTCTACAAATACAAAATGAGCTGGGTGTGGTGTCATGCATCTGTGGTACCAGCTACTCAGGAAGCTGAAATGAGAGGACTGCTTGAGCCCAGGAGTCTGAGGCTGCAGTGAGCTATGATTGTATCACTGCACTCCAGCTTGGGCATCAGGGTGAGACTCTGTCTCCAAAAATTACAGTAATAACGATAATAAAAAATTAAAAAGCCAATGTCAAAAAATCACATAATAGACACAGAGAACAGATGAGTGGTTGCCAGCAGGTAGGGTGGGGAGAGAAGATGTGAATGTGGGTATAAAGGGCCCTTGTCTATGTACCCTGATTGCAGTGGAGGTCTCAGAAAATCCACACATGAAAAAACTGCAAAGAAATACACATACAATTGAGAGCATGTAAAACTGGGAAAATCTGAATAAGATAGGCAGACTATCAAAGTAAACACCCTAGTTCTGATGACTGTGTCATAGTTTGCAACTAGCTACCATTGAGGGCAATGGGGCGAACAGTAAAAGAATCTCTATACTATTTCTTACAACTGTATGTGAATCCACAATTATCTCAAAAAGAGGCTTTTTTTAAATTTTAGGAATTCTTCCAATTAATGAAAGCTATATTCCAATTAATCCATCAACCCTATGTCATCACAAAGGAAACAGCACAGAGAAAAATCAGCTGGGCTCTCAGCCATTTCTGCAGCTGAGGGAATTCAGTTTGATTCGACAAACACACAACAGTGCTTGGACAATCTTAGCACCTACCGCCCACCTGTACATAACACTCTGATTCATGACCATCACAGCCGGTCAGGAAGGAAGGAAAGAACCTTCCTGATGGCACTCCTATTACCAAATGGGTAGGACTCTCATCTGTCTCTTGGTTTAATTTACTCTAAAACTATTTTCAAAAATACAAAACGTACAGTCATCCCTTGGTATCTGCAGGGGATTGGTACCAGGCCTGCCCCACCCCTGGCTCCATACCAAAACCCTAGGATGCTCAAGACCCTGATATAAAATGGTGTAGTATTTGCATATAACCTGTGCACATCCTCCTGTATAATTTAAATGATCTCAGCCAGGCACAGTGGCTCACACCTATAATCCCAACACTTTGGGATGTCGAGGCAGGAGGGTCACTTGAGCCCAGGGGTTCAAGACCAGCCCGGGCAACATGGCAATACCCCATCTATACAAATTAAAGAAAAAAAAAATTGGCCAGGTGTGGTGGCTCATGCTCGTAATCCCAGCACTTTGGGAGGCCAAGGCAGGCAGACCACTTGAGGCCAGGAGTTAGAGGCCAGCCTGGGCAACACAGTGAGACCCCGGCTCTACAAAAAATACAAAAATTAGCCAGGCATTGTGGCACACGCCTGCAGTCCCAGCTACTTGGGAGGCTGAGGTGGGAGAATCACTTGAGCCCAGGAGGTCAAGGCTGCAGGGAGCCATGATAGCCCCACTGGCCTGGGTAACAGTGAGACCCCCATGTCCAAACAAACAAACAAACAAAATCATCTCTAGATTAACACCTACTACAAGGTAAATGCTCTGTAATTAGTTGTTATATTGTATTGTTGTTTGTATTTTTTAATTGTTGTGTTGTTTTTTATGGCTTTTCTTCCAATATTTTCGATCCACAGTTAGTTGAATCTGTGGATGTGAAACCCACAGATACAGACAGAGAGCCAACTGTAATGTGATTTCAACTATATTTAAACATAAGGAAACAAAAAAGGAAAACAAACACAAAAATTAAAACGTAAGAAAACAAGGAAACAGGCTACAAGTATTGCTCCTGTCTCTGGGAAGCAAGACGATCAGGGTTTTGCTCTTGTTTCTTCCTGCCTCCTGTACCTTCTATGTGCTCTCCAGGGAGTCAAAGTCACTATCACAGTCAAATAAAGCCAACACTCCTAACTACACAAAATATAGTTTCATCTGGCAATCTTGTAGTTTAACCTTCTGAGGACAAAAGTCTGATAGACAGCTTCATTTTGGAAAAGTACAATTTTACATAAGCTTTAAACATTCTAGTGCCTGTTAGCAAATAGAGGAAATCTGTAATATATTATCAGGCGTCAACAAATTAAAACTCATATGCCCAAAAGCATCCCCACTTTTTTTTTTTTTCTTTTTGAGACAGGGCTTCATTCTTGTTGCCCAGGCTGGAGTCCAACGGCACGATCTCCACTCACCGCAACCTCCACCTCCCCAGTTCAAGCAATTCTCCTACCTCAGCCTCCCGAGTAGCTGGGATTACAGGCATGAGCCACCACGCCCTGGCTAATTTTTTTATTTTTAGTAGAGACGGGGTTTCTCCATGTTGGTCAGATCTCGAACTCCTGACCTCAGGTGATCCACCCGCCTCGGCCTCCCAGAGTGCTGGGATTACAGGCGTGAGCCACCGTGCCCGGCCCAAAAGCATCTCTTGTAATAAAAGAATAAGAAAATCACATTAGGAAGGAAAAACATGAAGCATCTAAACTAGATGGGCACTAAACATTACAATCTATCTCCTTACCCAGCAGCAAAACAAAATAAAATGTACACAATGTTCAGAACTCATTTTCCAATTTATACTTGAGCTGATCTAAAGCTTTGGCTGGCTTCCACAGTTACTGACAGAAAAACGTCTTTAAAATAATGACACAGAGCCAGGCGCAGTGTCTCACGTCTATAATCCCAGTACTCTGAGCGGTTGAAGCAGGAAGATTGCTTGAGGCCAGGAGCAAGACCACATCCCCATGCACACACACACACACCCAAATTATTTTTATTTAGCCAGGCATGGTTGCATGTGCCTGTAGTCCCGGCTACTCAGGTGGCTGAGGCAGGAGGATCACTAGAGACCCGGATTTCAAGGTTAGAATGAGCTATGATTACACCACTGCACCCCAGCCTGGGTGACAGTGCAAGACGTTGCCTCTCGAAAAAAAAAAAGAAAGGAAAAAAAAAGAAACAAAAAAATTTAATTGAATAAAATAAATAATGACAGAGATTACATAGTATGGTCTGTTACTACATGAGCAAATTGGCAAATCCATTCTCCAGATTACATAAAACATACAAAAAGGGAAAGCAAGAATAAATTTCAGAAGGTGAAGACAGACACTATACTGAAAATCTTAATTAAACTTTCTGAAACAAAACAGTCTGAATTTTATATTTAACTGGCATTACGATTCTTTTTTTTTTTTTGAGACGGAGTCTCACTCTGCCGCCCAGGCTGGAGTGCAGTAACACGGATCTCAGCTCACTGCAAGCTCTCCCTCCCGGGTTCACGCCATTCTCCTGCCTCAGCCTCCCAAGTAGCTGGGACTACAGGCACCCACCACCATGCCTGGCTAATTTTTTTTGTATTTTTAGTAGAGACAGGGTTTCACCGTGTTAGCCAGGATAGTCTCGATCTCCTGACCTCGTGATCCACCAGCCTTGGCCTCCCAAAGTGCTGGGATTACAGGCGTGAGCCACTGCGCCCGGCCCATTAGGATTCTTTCTTCGCTTTATATTACCTTTTTTTGTCCACAGGAGGCAGGGAAATGATGCTGCTTTTCCACTTAACTTTGACATTCTCCTGAAAAATGGTTCAAGGCAATGAAACAGTGCTCCAAGATTACCAGCCTCTGCTTGAGTCACAGGGTTGAGAGAGCGGTGGTGGCTGACTGGATGGCCAGGGCCTGCTGCTCTTTAACCAGCACAGAAAGACACTCCTTCAGTTCATTCACATCTAGAAAACAAGACAAGAAAACATCTCACCTGTGGACAATGTGGCCACAGTTTGTTGTAATGTTGAGAAAATGGATGATGACAACAGGTAGTACTCAAATGCATGATATGTGGCAACAATGGTTTTAACCACTTTACACATATGAATTTAGGCAACCCTCACACCCAGCACTGTCAAGCAGTGCTGTCCATCTATTTTATGGATGAAGAAACTGAGGCACCAAGTGGTTAAGCAACTTCTCCGAGGCCACACAGAGGAGCACGGCACATGATAGAAACTCTTGAGCCACCATGGCACACTGCCTCTCTGAAAACATCATACAAAAGTTGGCCTGGCATGGTGGCTCACGCCTGTAATCGCAACACTTTGGGAGGCCAAGGTGGGTGGATCACTTCACGTCAGGAGTTCCGAGACCAGCCTGGCCAACATGGCGAAACCCCTTCTCTACTAAAAAAAAAATACAAAAATTAGGTGGGTGTGGTGGGGCGCGCCTAGAATTCCAGCTACTCGGGACGCTGAGGCACGAGAATTGCTTGAACCCAGGAGGTGGAAGGTTGCAGCGAGCTGAGATTGTGTTGCTGCACTCTAGCCTGGGTGATGGAATGAGACTCTGTCTCCCCACCAAAAAAAAAAAAAAGTTACTAACACAGAACTCTGAAGTCAATAGCAGTCAATATTTATCAGCAGCACATCTCCTAAACAGAGAAAAACACTAGCCATTATTTTCATGTTGCAAAACCAAATTCAAAATAAAAACGATGTCTTGCTGGGTAATAAAATTACCCAGCATGCATGACTCTTGAAACACATTTATGGACATATTTTAGAAGAATATAAAGTAACCAGTTAGAATACACATTGTAACTAGTAAGTGATATTTCATTATTCTCTCTATTTCTATGTATCTTTGACAATTTCCATACTAAGAAGTGTTTTGTAAGTAGCTAGAAGGCAATCACGTGAGTGAAAATAATTCAAAGGATTCTGGTCTTTCCATTAAGCATGCGTCTACCTCAGAGTACAGATCATTATAGGGGAATTATAAGTTACCTCCTACCAATCCCCTATAACAGCACAGTTCCCAGTGGTAGGGCAAGAGCTGGGCTCTTCTGGGCCTGCCTCTCTGCTGCTTACTAGCCTGGAGGCCAGCAGTCACCAGCCTCGCAGCCCTGGATCCTGACAGGTAATAGCAACACCCCTACCGACTGCCTCCCCTTGGGCAGAAGACATCAGTTTTCTGGCTACCCATTACCTGGATATACTCTCCATGGGATGGGAGGGACCTTAGGAGGCAGGAGAGAGAAACATCTCACCACTCCCTGGAAAGGCACAGGGTGGCGCACACTGTGCCCAGCACCAGCAGTAGGATGTGAGACCTGGAGCTTTGCAGCTAAGAGCTAATAGTTATTTAAAACGACATGAAGAATACTGAATTGCATGCTGGGCTCAAGATGGAGAAGCGAAAGACTGACAGGTAAAGAAAGCAGTGTCCCTGCCCCTCTCAGGGCATCCCAACCGAGCCACCCTTCAGGCAAGGAGGTGGCCCAGCACTTCAAGGGCTAAGCCCTTCCTGAAGAGTCACTGCATTTGCCGCTTTTAAATAATACATCTCCCTTCTGCTTGGCTGCGGAGCCCAGAAACAACCCCAAGGCTCCAAGAGGGCAGCTCTGCCCTTGAGCACCCACGTGCCCTTCTCCCTGACACCCTCCTGCTTATTCTGTCGCAATCCTGACTGCCCTGACATGACATCATTCATGTACACTTTGAAACAGTGGGTGAGAAAATACACAAACCATGGACACCACTGGGGAGTCAGAACTCCTACCGCTGCCTCACAGTAACCAGGAGCCTCTAGGCAAAGTGGGAAGCCTGGACTTCATCTCAAGCTGCCAGTGATGAGGTGAAGCACGCCCTATCCCTGCCAGAGCAGGGTCACAGAAAGATTTAACCACTTACACAGAAGATTTAAGTAACACCTAGAGTCGCCTAACAACATGTTCTATTGAGAAAGTCACTAATGATACCAAGAACCAGGAAGATCTAAAACCAAATTTTAAAAAACAATTATAGAAATACCATGATGAAAGATGTGGGAATAATGTGGCCAATAATTAAAAACAGTCATGATAAAAAGGCTTCAACAAGCAATTACAAACACAAGTGAAATAAGTGAAAAAAATAGCCTAAGACAAGAAAAGGAAGACAAAAAAAAGAAACCAAATAGAAAGTTTAGAACTGAAAAATAACCAAAATAAAAAGCTCAGTGAATGGACACAGCAGTAGAATGGAGGAAAAAGGGCAAAGAATCAGTGATGTAAAAGACAGAAGTTACCCAATGTGAATAACACAGAAGAAATACATGCCCCTAAGGCGGGGCATGGTGGCTCATAGCTGTAATCCCAGCACTTAGGGAGGCCGAGGCAGGCGGATCACAAGGTCAGGAGTTTGAGACCAGCCTGGTCAACATGGTGAAACCCCATCTCTAATAAAAATACAAAAATTAGCTGGCCATGGTGGCGGGCACCTGTAATCCCAACTAGTCGAGAGGCTGAGACAGGAGAATCGTTTGAACTCGGGAGGCGGCGGTTACAGTGAGCCGAGATGGTGCCATTGCACTCCAACCTGGAAAACAGGTCTCAAAAAAAAAAAAAAAAAAAGAAAAGAAAAGAAAGAAGTACATGCCCCCGCGGGGGGAAAAAACAAAACAAAACAGTCTCAGGGACCTATGGGACTATAACAACTCCAGTCACTGAACTCACAAAGGGACAGGAGAAAGAAGGTGGGGTTGACCGGGAGGCGGAGCTTGCAGTGAGCCGAGATTGCACCACTGCACTCCAGCCTGGGAGACACAGCAAGACACTGTCTCAAAAAAAAAAAAAAAAAAAAAAAAGAAGTTTGGGTTCAAACTGTACTCTAAGAAGTGATGGCTTAAAAGTTCCCAAATTTGGGAAGAGACATAAACCTATGAATCAAAGGTAAGCAAACCCTAAACAGGATGAACCCAAAGAAATCCAAACTAAGACATATCATAACCAAACTCCAAAAAACAAAAGACAAAGAAAACATTTCAAAGGCCACTAAAGAAAAACAGTACCTTAACTATCATGGATTAACAAGTCAAATGACAGCGAATTTCTCATCAGAAACCATGGAGGCCAGCTGAAAGTACAAAATATTTTTCAAATGATGAAAAGAACCATTAACCCAGAATTCTTATATCCAGCAAAAATGTCCTTCGGGAATGAAAAGGAAAGCAAAACATTCTCAGAGGAAGTGAAACAGGATTTGTCACCAGAAGACCCACACCAAAAGAAAGGCTAATGGAAGTTCTCTAAGCAGAATGGCAACCATCAAAGAAAACCCTGGAACTTCCGGAAAGAGGAGATGACAAGCACACCAACGCATAAATACAATACACTTTTCCCTCACCTCTTGACTTTGCTAAATTATGTCTGAAGGTTCAACCAAAAATTATAACATTGTCATATGTGGTTATAAATGTAAGCAAATGAAATCTTTAAGGCAAGTATATTATGAACAGGAGAACATAAAGGAACATCAGGGGAGGTAGTTTCTATATCCCTGAAATTAGTAAATGACAACACCAGGTACAATCTAATAAGAGTTCATACATAAACAGGCTGAGTGTCCCTTACAAAATGCTCAGGAGCACAAGTGCTCCACATTTCAGATTTTTATCAGATTTAGGAATATTTGCATATAAATAATGAGATATTTTGGGGACAGGACCCAAGTCGAAATACATTCATTTATGTTTTATATATACCTTATACACACAGCCTGAAAGTAATTTTATATAGTATTCTTAATAATTTTGTGCATGAAACAAAATTCATGCTAAGTACTTATGAATGGAATTTTCTACTTGGGGGCCCAAAAAGTTTCGAATTTTGGGGCATTTCCGATTTTGGATTTTGGGTTTAGAGATGCTCAATTTGTACGTAATATACTACCTAGAAAAGCCACTAAAAAAGCTATACAAAAAGATACACTCTAAAACACTACAGATAAATCAAAATAAAATGCTAAAAATGGTCAAGTAAACCACAGACAGCCAGGAAGAACCAAACCGAAAAAATGAAAAACAGAAGACATAGAAAATACAAAATAAAATGGCAGTGTTAAGCCTCAATTTAACAATAATGACATTAAATGTAAAGTCTAAATACATTAAAAGACACTGGGAGAGTAGGCTAGAGAACATGATCCAACTGCATGTTGTCTGTAAGAAAGTGACTTCAAATAGGCAAACTGAAAATAGAAGCACAGAAAAAGAAAGATCATGCAAACATTACTGAAAGGACAGCAGAAGTTGGCTACATTAATATCAAATAAAGTAAACTTCAGAGCAAAGATAATTACCAAGAGGGCTGGGCACAGTGGCTCACACCTGTAATCCTAGCACTTTGGGAGGCCAAGGTGGGTGGATCCCCTGAGCTCAAGAGTTTGAGACGAGCCTGGCCAACATGGCAAAACCCCATCTCTACTAAAAATACAAAAATTAGCTGGGCGTGATGGTGGGCCCCTATAATCCCAGCTACTCAGGAGGCTGAGGCAGGAGAATCACTTGAACCTGGTGGGTTTGGAGGTTGATGAGCTGAGATCACACCACTTCAGTCCTGCCTGGGCAAAAGGAGCGAAACTCCATCTCAAGAAAAAAAAAAAAAAAAAAGATAATTACCAGGAATAGACGGCAATATTACAAAATGAGAACTTGGTCAATACACCATTAAGATGCAGCAATTTGAAACCAAAAACAATGAACAGAACTGAAAGGAGAAAAAGACATCTATACTTTTATAGTTGGAGACCTCAAAATCTCTCTCTACAGCTAATAAAATTAGGAGACAGAAAGGCTGCCAGGACATAGAACTCAACATCACCATCAATCAACTAGATCCAATCAAAATTTATAGAACACTCCAGCCAATAACAGCAGAATACATAATCTGTTCAGTATGCACAAAACAAATACTAAGTTAGAACATATTCTGAGGCATAAAACAAACCTATCAAATTTTTTGAAATTAAAATCACACAACATATGTTCCCTCAAACAATGGAAACAAATTAGAAGTCAACAAGAGAACAATTACAGGAAAATTACCTAACTCTCAGAAACTTAACAATAAACTTCTAAATAACCCATGGGTCAAAGAGGAAGTCTCAAGGGAAATTTTAAAATATATTCTGAACTGAGAGAAAATGCAAGTACAATACATCAAAATGCATGGGAAAGAGCTACAGTGGGTGATGAGAAATTTACAGCACTAAATGAATGGTACATTAGAAACTTGGAAACAAATCAGTAATATAAGTGTCCGCCTCGACAACCTAAAAGAAACAAAAAATAGCAAAATCAACCCAAAAGTAAGCAGAAAGGAAGAAATAATTAAGGTAAGAGTAGAAACAAAGTGAAAACAGAAAAACAATAAACAGTAAAGCAAAAAGCTGCTTCTTTGAAAAGATCAATAAAACTGACACACCTCTCTCAGCAATACTGACCAAAAAAATAAATAAATAAAAAGAATAGACATAAATTACCAACATTAGTGATGTCACAGACTCTAAATATATAAAAAAGATAATTAGGAATTACTAGGAACAACTCTACACACATAAATTTGACAACTTGGGCAAAATGGACTTATTCCTCAAATAATACAAATTACTACAACTCACCAAATATAAAATAGATCATTTGAATAGCCCTACCACTATCAAGAAAACTGAATTCATAATTCTAAGAATCCCCAAAAAAAAAGAAATTACCAGACCCAAATGAATTCACTGGATAATTCCATCAAACATTAAAAAAGAATTAACACAGACTCAAAACAATCTCTTCTGGAAACTAGAAGAGGAAAAACCTCCCAATTCATTTTAAGAAGCTAATATTAGCATGATATCGAACCTAAAGACAGTACAAACTACAGGACAATATACTTCATATACATAGACACAAAAATATTCAGTGAATTATTAGTAAGTAGAATTAAACAACATATAAAAAGAATTACACATCATCGCCAAGTAGTTTCACTGCAGGAATGCAAAGCTGGTTCAACAGTCAAAAATCAATGTAACCCACCCTATCAATAGGCTAAAGAACAAAAATTGTATGATTACAAATCAATTGATTGAGAAAAAGCAAATGACAGGCCGGGCACAGTGGCTCACACCTGTAATCCCAGCACTCTGCGAGGCCGAGGCGGGTGAATCACGAGGTCAGGAGATCGAGACCTTCCTGGCTAATATGGTGAAACCCCGTCTCTACTAAAAATACAAAAAATTAGCTGGGCATGGTGGCGGGCACCTGTAATCCCAGCTACAGGAGGCTGAGGCAGGAGAATGGAGTGAACCCGGGAGGCGGAGCTTGCAGTGAGCCAAGATTGTGCCACTGCACTCCAGCCTGGGCGACAGAGCGAGACTCCGTCTCAAAAAAAATAAAAGAAAAAGCAAATGACAGAACTCAATACTCATGCATAAAAATGCTCAAAAAACAGTAACAAATGGGAACTTAATCACTTTGATAAGCAGCATTTAAAAAACTTAAGCTAAAACCTATGCTAACAACGTCAGAAAGGGTCCTCCTAGACCTACTTTACACAGCAGAGAGAATTATTAAGAATGATTTAGATAGTCCCTAAGAGTTTACTCTTCTAAGAGATTACACCACCAAATGGCCAGCAAGCCCTTTTCGTTAGACAAAAAGAAAAGCTGTGATCTGTTAACACTCCCAGAAGGCTCACTATGAAATGTACACTTCTGAACTCCTGCTGAGGGCCTACATGCTGCAATGTTGAGAAGCAAGTGTCCAGAGGTCTCCTTGGAAACACTGCAAAAAAAATTGTGAGGGACTGATGGATGAATAGAGGGATGAAAAGGTGGAGAGAGCGGTAATAAAGCACGTGGGATGATGCCAGCGGCACAGTCTCAGGTGGTGAATGAATATGTGGGTGCACACTGTAAAATTCTTTCAACTTTTCAGTATAATCTTTTTCATAATAAAATGTTGGAAAAAATAAACCTGTGAAAAAGGAAGCTTTAGTCAAACGTATCTAAGCAAAAGAAAAAACAAGTTCTAAAATCCTATGGCTCAAATTAATGTGTTTTTCTTTTTAGGTTGAGGTGCAAGAGCAAAAAAGAAAAACAGGAATGAAAGGAATAGGAACTATTCTAAAAGCTACAAATTCCCCCTGCAGTTTGACTAAAGATGACGTGGCTGAAGAACATGCTTTGAATCCAAGCCCCTTTAAGGCTGCCAGGTAGAGAGTCGGTCCTGCAAAAGCTCTGTACCTGTGAACAAGCAGAGCTTCCAAGTAAACCCTCTTCATTAAAGCCACCCTGAGTCAACAAGCTGGGCTTTAATCTGAGCAAGAGAGGTATATTTCGGGTCTAGTTACCCACCCATAACTGTAGGTACTTTGATACCTAGGTGAGGGGAAAGAAGGAGAAAGGCAAAACAACAGATTTTTAAAATCACGACAAATGTTTATCGAACAGTATGTGCCAGGCACTGACTTAGGAGCTTCAAGTGCATTATTTCATGTCATTTGCACAGCAACTCTCTAATAAGTATTCACTTATTTTATATATATTATATAATTTTAATTATTTACATTATATTATACTTATTCCTTTTTTTTTTTTTTTTTTTTTTGAGACAGAGTCTCACTCTGTCACCCAGGCTGGAGTGCAGTGCTGCGATCTCAGCTCACTACAAGCTCTGCCTCCCAGGTTCACGCCATTCTCCTGCCTCAGCCTCCCGAGTAGCTGGGACTACAGGCACCCACCACCACGCCCAGCTAATTTTTTTGTATTTTTAGTACAGACAGGGTTTCACCATGTTAGCCAGGATGGTCTCAATCTCCTGACCTCGTGATCTGCACTCCTCGGCCTCCCAAAGTGCTGGGATTAGAGGCGTGAGCCACCGTGCCCAGCCAGGTGCATGCACTTTTAGGATTTTTATGTCATTTCGCCACTGCACTTCAGCCTGGGGGACAGAGCAACACTCCATCTCCAAAAAAACAAAAACAAAAAACAAAAAACTGCATGCACCTTATAACATAGTTTTCAAATACATGAAGCAAAAACTGCAGAGCTGAAAGAAAATAATCCATAATTAGCATGAGAGATTTCAATTCTCCACAGAAGAAAGAGGAACTAAGCAGTGAAACTGCTCTTCATGCCTCCCCAGCACAATGGAGATACTCCTGGGAAATAAAGGCCAGTCGCTGGGGCTCATCTCCCCAGAACGCTGAGACGCTGAGACGGCTTCTCTGTAAATAAATGACTAGTATTTGCTAGGAAAAGAGTCCTTACCTATGAAATGTTTTTAGCAAGATGTGGTTAGTTGAGGACTGTGTTTGGTAAACGTACCTAAAATCCACGGACTTATGGGACATGGCTCCCTGGAAAAGGTTCCCTAAGGTGTATAAACCAACTGACTACAAAATGGGAACACTGCACATCCTTAATGCTCCTTGTTCAGTGAGATGACGACACACCTCAGTGAGAGGACGACACGCCTCAGTGAGGGGGCGACATGCCTCAGTGAGGGGATGACACACCTGAGAGTATGACACGCCTCAGTGAGGGGGCAGCACGCCTCAGTGAGAGGTCCCATCTCTCAGGCGGGGCTCAAAGAGGACGGACTTGGGGGAGTTGCACAGATTGTCCCACATCTCTCCCCACTTTGCCTGAGCACACAAGTGAGGATATTACTTGTATCTTTCTTTAAAGTTACTAAGTAATCAGGTACGGGTAAGATCTCTGAGATTCATGTCAAACTAATGTGGTAATCCAACCTTGTGTGTTAGTTCAACTCCTCTCCTAACAGTGAATAGAACCAGTAGGCAGAAAAGTATTTCAAGTCAAGGATACCTGAACACTATCAACTGGATCTCATTAAGCTTTACAGGGCAGCAAAATACACATTTTTTTTTTTTGAGACATAGTCTCGCTTTGCCACCCAGACTAAAATGCAGTGGCACAATCGAGATTACAGGTGCCCACCACCAGACCCAGTTAATTTTTCTATTTTTCGTAGAGACAGGGTTTCACCATGTTGGCCAGGCTGGTCTCGAACTCCTGACCTCAAGTAATCCACCCACCTCGGCCTCCCAAAGTGCTGGGATTACAGTCATGAGTCACCGTACCTGGCCATATTCTTATTACGTGTGCATGAAACATTCCACAGAATAGATCATATTCTGGGGCTTAAGGCAAGCCTCAACATTGAAATCACAGAATATTTTCTCTGACTACAACTAATTTAGAAATTGTTAACAGGAGACATTTGAAAATCCCCAAACATTTAGAAATGAAATAACACATTTCCAAATAATAAGTGGGTAAAAGAAGAAATTAAAAGGGAAATTAGAAAATATTTTCAACTGAATGAAGATGAAAATAAATAAACATTTCCAAATTTGTGAAATGTGGCTAAACAATGCTTAGAGATAAATTTATGTTATAGTTTTGAACACTTGTTAGAAAAGACAAAAAATCTAAAGTCAATGATCTAAGCCTTTACCTTAAAAAACTAGAAGAGCAGGTGTGGTGGCTCACGCCTGTAATCCCAGCACTTTGGGAGGCCAAGGCGGGTGGATCAGGAGGTCGCGAGATCAAGACCATCCTGGCTAACATGGTGAAACCCCACCTCTACTAAAAATAAAAAAAATTAGCCGGGCGTGGTGACGGGCGCCTGTGGTCCCAGCAGCTCGGGAGACTGAGGAAGGAGAATGGCGTGAATCCGGGAGGCGGAGCTTGCAGTGAGCTGAGATCTCGCCACTGCACTCCAGCCTGGGAGACACAGCGAGACTCTGTCTCAAAAAAAAAAAAAAAAAAAAAAAACTAGAAGAGACAGAAGAGCAAATGGAACCCAAAGGAAGCAGAAAAAAGGAAATAATAAAGAGTAAACAGAAATCAATGAAAAATAAAACAAACAAAATCAATAAAACCAACAACTGGCTCTTTGAAAAAACTCAATTAGACTGATAACTTCTAGTAAAACTGATCAAAATGGAAAGAGAGAAAATACAAGGCACATTTCAGCAAACTTCTGGGTAACAGGTTGTATATGCTGGTACTTACTACATACGAGATAATTGCATAGGCACTTTGCCTGGCCACTGTACTGATCCCATAATAGCCTACAAGGTAGGTACTATTATTAACCCCACAATACGGACTTTTTTTTTTTAAGAGACAGGGTCTCACTCTGTCACACAGGCTGGGTGTAGTGGCACAATCATAGTTCACTGCAGCTTCAAACTGCTGGCCTCAAGCAATTCTCTCACCTCAGCATCCCAAAGTGCTGGGATTACAGGTGTGAGCTACCATGCCTGGAGTCACAAATTATTTTTATATATGTACATTTACACATGTATGTCCATTCAAGGAAAAGAAAGTCTGAATATCCACACTGAAGGGATAATAGTGGCTAACTCTTACAGGAAAACTGAAATTGGGGTGGGCAGTCAGGTGAAATCTTTATAATCTATACATTTTTATAAGAAAACATTTATTCCATGTATATTTTTAATTGGAACAAAAATGCATCACACATTTAAAAAATTTAATTACACAAAATAAAGTAAGCAAAGAATAAATATATGGGTTTCACCGGGTTGGAGAAAGGGAAGAGATTATGAAACTCCATCCATGATAAAGAACTCCTATAACCCAAAACAAAAAACTCAATTAAAAAATGGGCAAAAGGGCCAGGCGCAGTGGCTCATGCCTGTAATACCAGCACTTTGGGAGGCCATGGTGGGTGGATCACCCGAGGTCAGGAGTTCAAGATCAGCCTGGCCAACATAGTGAAACCTCATCTCTACTAAAAATACAAAAAATTAGCCAGGCATGGTGGCAGGTACCTGTAATCCCAGCTACTCAGGAGGCTGAGGCAGGAGAATCACTTGAACCCAGGAGATGGAGGTTGCAATGAGCCAAGATTGCGCCACTGCACTCCAGCCTGGGCAACAAGCCAAACTCCGTCTCCAAAAAAAAAAAAAAAAAAAAAAAATGTGCAAAGGATTTGAATAGACATTTCTCCAGTAAATGTATACAAATGGTCAATAAGCATGTAAAAAAAATGCTCGGCATGAGTAATCATCAGGCAAATGCAAATCACAACAACGAGATGCTGTACCTACTCACACAAAAGAGGATGGCTATCATCAGCAAAGAAAAGAAAAAGAAAAAATGTTGGTGAGGGTGTGGAGAAATTGGAACCTTGGTATACCACTGCAAGAATGTAAAACAGTGTAGCCACTGTGGAAAACAGTTTACTGGTTCCTCAAAAAGTTACATCTACTGCCAGGTGCAGCGGTTCACACCTGTAATCTCAGTAACTCAGGAGTCTGAGGCAGGAAAATCGCTTGAAGCCAGGAGTGTAAGACTAGCCTGGGCAACACAGTGAGATTCTGTCTCTAATTAGTCAAGCGTGGTGTCGTTCACCTGTAGTCCTAGCTACGTGGGAGGCTGAGGCAAAAAGATCACTTCAGCTCAGGAGTCCAAGGTTGCAGTGAGCTATGATTACATCACTGCATTCCAGCCTGGGTGACACAGTGAGACCCAATCTCAAAAATAACAATAAATAATAAGTTAAACATAAAACTACCACATTATTGGCCAGGCGCGGTGGCTCATGCCTGTAATCCCAGCACTTTGGGAGGCCGAGGCTGGTGGATCACGTCAGGAGATCGAGACCATCCTGGCTAACACGGTGAAACCCCGTCTCTACTAAAAATACAAAAAAACTAGCCGGACATGGTGGCGGGTGCCTGTAGTCCCAGCTACTCAGGAGGCTGAGGCTGGAGAATGGCATGTACCCGGGAGGCAGAGCTTCCAGTGAGCCGAGATCGTGCGACTACACTCCAGCCTGGGAGACAGAATGAGACTCGGTCTCAAAAAAGCAAACAAAACAAACAAACAAAAACAAAAACAAAAAAATCTATTGATCAATTCCACTCCTAGGTATAGACACAAAGAATTAAAAGCAGAGACTCAAGACACTTGTAAACCAATGTTCATAGCAACATTATTCACACAAGTCAAGAGATGAAAGCAACCTGAGTGCCCACTGATGAAGGGATAACATGTGGCTTACATATATAATAGACTAGTATTGAGCCTTTAAAAGGAACAAAATTTTGACACATGCGGCTGAACCCCAAAGACCTAAGAAGTTCAATAACCCAGTCACAAAAGGACAAATACTGTATGATTCCCCTTATAGGAGACACCTTGAGTAGTCCAATTCTGAGACAAAAGTAGAATGGTGGTTGCTTGGGGGCAGCAAGGAGTTAGTGTTTCATGGATACAGAGTTTCAGTCAGAGAAAATGCAAAAGTTCTAGAGATGGATGGTGGTGATGGCTGGGCAATAATGTGAATATACTTAATGCCAATGAACTGTACACATAAAAATGGTTAAAATGGTTAAGTTTTATGATATGTATATTTTACCACAATATTTAAATTTTTTAAATTACATTTTTAAAAATTGTTAGCAGGCCAGGTGCAGTGGCTTGCACCTGTAATCCCAGCACTTTGGGAGGCCGAGGCAGGCAGATCACAAGGTCAGGAGATCAAGACCATCCTGGCTAACACGGTGAAACCCCATATCTACTAAAACTACAAAAAATTACCCGGGCATGGTGGCAGGTGCCTGTAGTCTCAGCTACTCAGGAGGCTGAGCCTGAGGCAGGAGAACGGTGTGAACCCGGGAGGCAGAGCTTGCAGTGAGCCGAGATCCCGCCACTGCACTCCAGCCTGGGCAACACAGCGAGGCTTCATCTCAAACCAAAAAAAAATGTTACCAAAAAAATACTAATAATCCATCCAAGTTATTTAGAAAAGGTGTGTCAGATCAAGCTTTCCAAAGTGCCAAAACTCAGAAGATTACCTGGTTGCTTGCCCCATACCCAGCTGTCCAGAATTGACTTGGCACTATATACAGGTGCAGGAGTTTCTTCATCTTTTTTCTCTCTGTCATCCAGATCTTCTTTCTTTGTTCCACTTTGCTCGACACTATCATCTGCAGAATTAAAAAATTTTTAATCTGTAACCGCTTTTCAGAATGCCATACCATTAGTCAGTCTCTGCAAATGTCCCTCCCCGAAAAGTTACAACACACATCATGAACTGAATGTCTGACAACTTAAAAATAAAATACATCAATCATATCTGTAACAGATCCAGTAAAATTTTCATAAAGAAACCAAAACATCGGCCGGGTGCGGTGGCTCACACCTGTAGTCCCAGCACTTTGGGAGGCCGAGGCGGGTGGATCATGAGGTCAAGAGATAGACACCATCCTGTCTAACATGGTGAAACCCCATCTCTACTAAAAATACAAAAAATTGGCCGGGCATGACGGCAGGCGCCTGTAGTCCTAGCTACTCGGGAGGCTGAGGCAGGAGAATGGCGTGAATCTGGGAGACAGAGCTTGCAGTGAGCCGAGATGGCGCCACTGCACTCCAGCCTGGGTGACAGAGTGAGATGCAATCTCAAAAAAAAAAAAAGAAAAGAAAAGAAAAGAAAAGAAACCAATATATCAAATTATTTAAAGCATGTCTTCCAAAATGATATTCCATCAACTTCCTAATGGGATTTTTTAAGCCATTCTACTGAAATCAGTTTCTTAAGAGTGAAAATTAAGTAGTATAGATGGCTTCTTTCTATAAGAAACATTAGTTAACATTTAATTATAGTGTACGGGTAGGCTTACAAATAGAAATTATTTAGAAGCAATAAGATTGTTAAATAATTTGATAACATTGGTGATGAAAACAAAATGACACCTAAAAGGTACAGAAATATTTTGGTGGTAAAATTTTGCATATTGAAATATAGAGACCCCTCTGTTACCTGAAATAAACATGAACAAAAACTGACACAGAAAATCAGTTCAAGTAATAATTAGCAAAATATTTACCAACTTTTTTCATTTGCATAAATAGGGCACAATCATGAAATTTCAAAGATACAATATTAATACTCATAACTGTATATAGTTATATGTAGCTATATACACATATATAACTTTAAATTTAGTCAGACTTTTTATGGTAACAAATAAACTGTGTGCTATTTAAGTCGTATTTTCCAAAGAATAAACAGAAGTGTAATGAAGAAATAGTGGTGCATTTCAAGTTCTTAACACAGATGACACCTTGGTAAACTTTTTAGATCACAGTATTTTTAAGTCATTAAGATCATCTAAAACTATGCCTTAACTTGCTTCGGAAAACAGTTCAGCACATGACCCAACTTTCACACTACTAGGTCTTTATGCTAGGGAAATGGAAACTACATTCACACAAAATCTGTACAGAAATGCTCACAGCAGGATTACAACTGTGAAAGAAAAATGGAAACAACCATAAGGTCCTACAATAACAGAACGGAAAAACACCATGTGGTATATCCAAATGATGAAATACTACTATTCAGCAATACAAAGAACTATTAATACACAGAACAACTGATAAATCTCAAACATATAGCTGGGAGTAAATGAAGATGGTTTCAAAATGTTACTTAAAATATGGTTCTACTTACATGACATTCTCAAAAAGAATACCCTATACTGATGGAGAACAGATCAGTGGTTGCCAGGGCACGAGGCCAGGGAACATGTGATAAAAAGGAGCACCTTAAGGGAGCTTTTGGTGTGATGACACTTCTCCATCCTGATGATGGCAGGGGTTACATGAATCTATAGAGGTCAAAATTTACTCAACTAGATACCACAATAAAATAAATTTTATATGTTTTTTAATAAAAAAAAAAAACGTCGGCTGGGTGCAGTGGCTCATACCTGTAATCCCAGCGCTTTGGAAGGCTGAGGCGGGCGGATCACAAGGTCAGGAGTTCAAGACCAGCCTGGCCAACATGGTGAAACCCCGTCTCTACTAAAAATACAAAAATTAGCCAGGTGTGGTGGCAGGCGCCTGTAATACCGGCTACTCGGGAAGCTGAGGCAGGAGAAGCTGAGGCGGAGGTTGCAGTGAGCCGAGATCATGCCACTGTACTCCAGCCTTGGCGACAGGGCGAGACTGCATCTCAAAAAAAAAAAAAAAAAAAAGTTAATGGTTCTCATTAATATTAAAGTTTCAATGAAATTCAACAAACATGTATTTAACATTCAGCGTATTCAAAGCACTTTTATACTAAAGTAAAAAGGTAACTTCTAAAAAACTTTAGAAAAACCTATCACACACATATAACTAATCGATGCAAATCAGGCTTTGGAAAGGGTCATGAGACAATATCTAGGTCCAGGGGCTGGATACGGTGGCTCACGCCTGTAATCTCAGCACTTTGGGAGGCTGAGGCGGGCGGATCACTTGAGGTCAGGAGTTCAAGATCAGCCTGGCCAACATGGTGAAATCCCGTCTCTACAAACATACAAAAATTAGCCGGGCGTGATGGCCGGCACCTGTAATCCCGGCTACTCAGGAGGCTGAAGCAGAAGAATCACTTGAACCTGGGAGGTGGAGGTTGCAGTGAGCCGAGACTGTGCCACTGGACTCCAGCCTGGACCACCGAGTGAGACTTCATCTCAAAAAAAAAAAAAAGAAAAGAAAGAAAATATCTAGGTCCAGGTTAGGGAGGACAGCTGGAATACAGTCTGGTGGAATCATGTCAGAGCAGAGAGCTGGGTCTGGAGGGCTGGAGCAGGGTGTGGCCCCACTCTAGGAAGGAACTAGGAAACACATCCTGGGTAAAGCAAGAGCAGAGTCCCGTTCTGCAACAGGTGAGCATTTATCCTGATCTGAGAAACTACATGCAAATTTGTAAGTCTTACTTAGCCTCTAATTTTCCTTAACAACATGGAAAATGAGAGAACAAACAATTCAGAAGGTTAAGACATGAAATATACTGAATTCAGAAATCATACACAGAAAGGTAGGAAACGAATGGGGGAAAAAAGCAGCTAATGGAGAGTGAAAATGAGCCAGGTGGGTGGCTCACACCTGTAATCCCAGCACTTTGGGAGGCCGAGGCAGGCGGATCACTTGAGGTCAGGAGTTTGAGACCAGCCTGGCAACATGGTGAAACCCCATCTCTACTAAAAATACAAAAATTGGCATGGCGTCATGGCAGCCACCTGTAATCCCAGCGGCTCGGGAGGCTGAGGCAGGAGAATCATTTGAATCCAGAAGGTGGAGGCTGCGGTGAGCCGAGACGGTGCCACTGCATTCCAGCCTGGGCAACATAGTGAGACTCTGTCTCAAAAAAAAAAAAATGGAATTTATTATATTTAAATCTATCTATAAATATTTTCTAATAATAAAAAACACACATCATGCCACACTAAAAATAAAGACATTTACTGAATGCCAAAAAATCTCCCTAAAGATCCCAATCACTTGGGATCTACATAAAGAACAATTATGCTCTGCTTTCTAACCATGACTTTTAAAAGAACAAAGGACAAAAAAATTCATCAAATGTGGGCCAGGTGCCGTGGCTCAAGCCTGTAATCCCAACACTTTGGGAGGCTGAGGCAGGCGGATCATGAGGTCAGGAGTTCAAGACCAGCCTGGCCAGTATGGTGAAAGTCCGTCCCTACTAAAAGCATAAAAATTAGCTGGGCGAGGTGGAGGGCGCCAGTAATCCCAGCTACTCAGGAAGCAGAAGCAGAGAACTGCTTGAACCCAAGAGGCGGAGGGTGCAGTGAGCCAGGATCATGCCACTGCACTCCAGCCTGAGCGACAGAGCAAGACTCCCTCTCCAGAGGAAAAAACAACAACAAAAAAATTCGTCAAATGTAATGAATAAAACACATACTTTGTATTTTTCCATGTACTTAGCTTTTCTAAGAGCATCTTTTGGAACTGTTTCACCGAAAACACTTTGGGAAACGTTTTAATTTATTAACAAATACTGGAGGGCTAGGAGGAAGAGGTTAAAACTTTTTAAAATATACAGAGTGAATCACTGATACGTGCCAAAAAAAAAAAAAAAAAGTCGCTGATTCTTGTCATGGAAGGCACAGTAATATGGACACTGTTAATATGGACACTGTTAGCCTCAGCATGTGGAGGTCCAGAAAGGGAAAATTTCAAGTCAGATAGAATTCTATATATACCATTTATTTGGAGCCTTCAGCCCTCAAGATCCTAACATCATGACCTCAGTTTCAACACAATTGTCCTTAGTCCTTGTATTGGTTACAAATACAAACCAAACAGCTCAACTGAACTAACTCTTGTCTCTCCAGAAACACAAACACAAGACCTCATAAAATGAGTCAGTTTCTACAGGCCATAATTACTGAACTTACTTCTCCAATTTTCCCCTCCACAGTTAACTAAACAGCTCAAAAACTATCAGTAACAACAGTCACCATGATATGGTTAGGAGTGTAGCAGATTTCTTAACCAGTAATAATAAATAGGAAAAAAATTTTTGCCTATTCATAGATCTCAAGTTTCGTGCACTTCCAAAAAACTAATTAAAATGCAACCGTGCACGATCTACAAAAACAGCCATAAAGACTGTTACATTTTAAGTTACAGGAAATAAACCTGCTTCTCTAATCTAGCAAGATACAATTGACTTCCCCTTACATACCCTAAAAAAAAGCTTACACGAGAAATTTAATGGAAGCAGAAACACATCAAGAAAAAGACATGTCAAACCCCACCTGTATATCTGTTTTCAACCATTCGGTGTCGAGGCGAGCCTGGGCAGCCAAACACAAAGATTCAGAGGGCATCTTTTCTCCAGCTTCCTCCCAGGTCTCAGGCCTGCAAGTAAACACACACGTTGAAGACCTAACGCTTTTTAATAATTTACAAAGACACTCCCGAAAAGTTTAATGCAGAAAAAAAAAAAAAAAAGAGAGAGAACAGAAAAAGGGGAGAGAAGAGCTGGGGGAAGGGAGTGAGGGGGAGAGAGGGAAACAGGGAAGAGATGGAGGGAGAGGGAGGTTCGGGGAAGGGAAAGCCTCCTTCCAAGGCAGGCAGGGTGTGCTGGGTTTCTGCACCACGCTGGCGAGACCTTGAGAATGGACAGTCACAGGAGGCCAAATCACAATGTCATCCCCCTGCCCTCAAATCCAAAAGGTACACACACACGACAGGAAGCCCATCGTTTTTTGTTTTGTTTTGTTTGAGATGGAGTCTCCCTCTGTCGCCCAGGCTGGCGTGCAGTGGCGGGATCTCAGCTCACTGCAAGCTCCGCCTCCCGGGTTCACGCCATTCTCCTGCCTCAGCCTCCCCAGTAGCCTGGAGTACAGCGCCCGCCACCAGCCCATTTTTTTTTTTTTTTTTTTTTGTATTTGTAGTAGAGACGGGGTTTCACCTTGTTAGCCAGGATGATCTCGATCTCCTGATCTCGTGATCCGCCCGTCTCGGCCTCCCAAAGTGCTGGGATTACAGGCTTGAGCCACCGCGCCCGGCCACGAAGCCCATCGTTTGAACGGCAAGTGACAGCAGCATGAATCTGCCGCTTTACCCAACAGCAGGGCGCCTGCCTGAAACAAATTACTCAAAAGGATCACCTGCAGAAAAACCTACAGCCACTACCACTTAGAGATGGAGAGAGGCAGGAGGCTGCGCCGCGGGCGGTCCGCGCAGGCCCCAATTGGACAAACCGCCAACCCGCCGCCCGCACAGCCTCCCACACCTGCCGCCCCGGTGCCCCAGGCCAGGACTTGAGGCGCAGGGCCCGGCCGCCTCCCCTTGTAGGCGTGCGGACACTGCCTCCCAGCAGCCGCTGGCTCAGGCAGCGCCCGCGATCCCAACGCCTCTCGCGACCCGAGGGGCGAGCCCGCGCGGGACTGCCGCCCCCTCCACCCGCGCTTACGGCCAATCGCAAGGCGGTTCTGCGGACGCAGCCAATGGGGAAGAGGAGCCCTTCCCGGCTCCTCCCGACTCTCCCGCTTCCTGCAATCCGGTTTATCTTCCTACCTGGAGCTCACTGGCTGCGGCCAGGGTCAACCGCAGGCGCCGGAAGGCGGGATTTCCGCCACACAGCCCCTTCAGCTCTCCTGGTGTGGCCTTGAGTGGTGTGGCACTGCTGTGACCAATCATCTTCTCTTAAAGAGGCATCCGGACTTATCTCCACACTTGCACACTGAAGAATGCAACATCGGATTAACTTGTTAAAGCAATATCACAAAAATCACAGCATCCGAAAAATTTTGGGTCATTGCAATGATCTTGATCAGGCAATGAGAAAATAAATCCTTGAAGAATCAGTACATGGAAAAGAGGACCAAGAGCAGAGAGTATGGCAATTTGATGCAAGAAACTTTTTTGGGTTTTTTTTTCTGTTTTGTTTTGTTTTTTTTTGAAACGGAGTCTTGCTCTGTCACTGGAGCAAGTGCAGTGGCTCGATCTTGGCTCACTGCAACCTCTGCCTCCTGGGTTCAAGCAATTCTCCTGCCTCAGCCTCCCACATAGCTGGGACTACAGGCGTGTGCCACCACACCCAGCTAATTTTTGTATTTTTAGTAGAGACATGGTTTCACCATGTTGGCTATGGCCAGGATGGTCTCAGTCTCCTGACCTTGTGATCTGCCCGCCTCAGCCTCCCAAAGTGCTGAGATTACAGGTGTGAGCCGCCCTGTCCAGCTACAAAAGAGACTTTTTAGTTCTCCAGAGGAATCTGAAAAATAAATTGTATTTTCACTGGATGCCTTGGCTGAGAGAAGACCGAAAGACTATGGGTTGGCCTGGACACGGTGGCTCACGCCTGTAATCCCAGCACTTTGGGAGGCCGAGGCGGGTGGATCACGAGATCAGGAGATCGAGACCATCCTGGCTAACAGGGTGAAACCCCGTTTCTACTAAAAATACAAAAAATTAGCCAGGCGTGGTGACACGCACCTATAATCCCAGCTACTCAGGAGGCTGAGGCAGAAGAATCACTTGAACCCAGAAGGCAGAGCTTGCAGTAAGCTGAGATCATGCCACTGCACTCCAGCCTGGGGAACAAGCTAGACTCCGTCTCAAAAATAAAAAAAAGTAAAAAAATAATAAAAGGGGGGGATTATCCAAGATTATCTGGGCAGGCCCTGAATACAATCACATGTATTCCTATAAGACTGAGGCAGAGGCCATTTTTTAAAAGACAGAAATGGAGAAGACAATGGGACCACGGAGGCAGAGATTGGAGTGCTGCAGCCACAAGCCCAGGAATGCCAGAGCTGAAAGGTGAGAAATGGATTCTCTCCTGGAGCCATTAGAGGGAGCTTGGTTTTCCGGACAATTTAATTTCCGCCCTATGATGCTGATTTCAGACTTCTGAGCTCCACAACTATAAGAGAACACATTTCTGTATATTGAAATCACTCCGTTCATGATAATTGGTCCTAGCAGACCCAGAAAACTAGTACCACCCCCAAACTAGAGCATCCCTTCTAGGTTACTTGCTCTCTTTGTGCAATTTGTCAGAATTGAAATTGAGTAGCTTTCATTGTGTTAAAGAAAAAAAAGAAAGAAAGAAAAAGATAAAACCTGACAACAGAGCCGGGAAGGCCACAAGGGATGGTTCTCATGCAAGTATGCCTGGTAATAAGAACCATCATAAATAATTACAAAAACCACAAGCTTGAACAAAGGCCATTGCAACCTTACACAAAAAAACACTTCTGTGAGAATATCTGCCCAGACACTGCTTGTCCAACCTCAGCACCTTGTAGTCAATGGTAATTATCTCAAACAATGACATAGCCATCCTCATTTTTTCGTTAGAAACCATTGTCTTCCTTTACTTCCTGTATACATACACAGTTCACTGTGGCACAGTTCCCAAGGCAATGCCCTATCCCCAAATAAGCATTATTTTATTTTAGAGACCCTCCCTCTGAAGCTTGTCATAAATGGTGTCCAGACATGGGACTTGAAGCCAGATCATTTCCAGAAGGAACTGGCAATTCTAGGAACCAGCGTGTGGGACTCACCTGAGCCCTTGAGAGCTGTGCTCGCCTTTCCTGCCCTGCTGAATCTTCTCTCAGGCAGACCTTCTTTCTTTTTTGTAGAGGTCTTTTTTTTTTTTTTCTTTATTGGGGATTTGGTTTGGTTAGAAGGTCACCTTCAGTAAAACACCTTAACATCCCTCCTAGGATGATAAAAGACTTTTTATCTTTTCTGGCAATTCCTTTCTGATTTAAAGACAACTGTCCTTCTGGCCTCAGTACTCTGGTTTCTGCAAAATTTACATTCTGTCTCTGAGACATGTCTTTCCTGGTGAATTTAATCCTTTTTTTTTTTTTTGGCACGCCTAATTTAATATTTTGTTTGATCTGCTCACCTGAGTTAAAATGTTTGTGCACACTCTGATGTGGGTTTCCTTTTATTAGTGACGCATGTCTGCAAGTGATTGCTTCTTTCCCCTGCTTGTTTCTGTAAATCTTCTGAGAACAAAACTAAACATTCTGATGGTAGGTGCAGAATGACTAACAGAAAATAACTAAGGAAGTCATAACCATCTAAACACCAATCCAAACTCCTGACCTTCCTTGACAAGATGTATAGGATTTTCTTTGCTCTCAAGAGATTAATAAAAAAATGGAATGGGATTCTTTAATAGTAAGGCATGCCAAACTTTCTGGAACTCCAGCCAGATCCATGGCTTTTCCTCATGCATATTGTTGGATCAATGGTCATCATGGGGATCATTTGAAATCTCCAAGCTTGTTTTTGCCTAATACCAAATTAAGAGACTGCAATCATACACTTCACATGTAGAGCCTTCAACATTCTGTAATTTTTTCCTACCTACTTTGAATCTACTGACTTTACTACAGGTGTTGAAATAAAATTCACTGCTTATGGCACGCCAGCCAAGATTTAAAAAAAAAAAAAAGTCCTGAAGGGCTATCAAATTGACGGTTTTACAAATTATCATAGCTCCATGACAACCAACAACTTGGACACCCTCTGAAAATGTAAATTTACATTTGCGTAACACTTGCTTAGGGTGATGGAACAGATAAATGAAGAATTGATTTCTAAAAGAAAAATATCTAAATAAGTGTTTATAAAAGTTAGGCACTTAAATCAAAAAGGTCAAAATCTTGATCTCAGAGCAATAATATATTTATATCCAACATAAAAATTGCTTTGCACGCCATGCAGGGGCCAGAAAATACCTGGAAAAAATAACCTGCAAAAATGCTTCCCTGCCCCCATTCACTAGTTAAGTAAAATTGACCAGCAAAGAATGATAGATTTTTTTACTAAGATTTCAAGGCCACATAGAGAGTTTGTTTTTCTTACACGATAACGCTATTCCTAGCTAAAATGTAAACAATGAATATTTAACCCTAAACTCACTTGCAATGAAAAAAATGACATGGGGAGAAAGGGTAAATGCGATTCAAAAGTAAGTTGTATCTAAAATGTTGGTCCACAGACTTTGTAAGACTATCTACAGGGGCAATGGAATTTAGTCATGTAAACAGGTCCTATTTTGTCAGATACATAATTTGGAACCAATTGTCTATTATAAGTTAGTATGTGTATTAATATCTCATGACCAAAATTCTAGAATGAAAGCTATAAGATCTTTTGTTGTATGTATATATGGCTTAGGTATGTTTATACATATCTACATGTTTTATGGTATATATTGTGCCTACATGGTAAATCTGGGGTAGAGGGCCAGAAATCCCTTACAAAATTCTATTCAGATTGGTTTAGACAGATGCCTGCTCATATAAAATATGTAGTGATAAGCCTAAATTCCTTTTAGTTCACATGGCTTAAGCAAATCTGTAATAAACAAGTTGGTTTTACATTTGGTGATGAAATAAAAATACAAATAAAAATACAAAAATACAAAGTCATTGGCATCCATTTTTTTCTAGGGTTTACAGGCCAGACAGGATTATATTTGTCTCTGCTAGATGTTTCAAGGTGTCAGGATTTGACACAAAGTTTATAAACCTATAAAGTCTGCCTAGAAACGGAATGATCTTTGTTTGTGTAAATCTTTGATATGTGAGAGTAATTTAATACTGCTTGCTTAATAAAAACAGCTACATCTTTTGAGTTATCAGCAAAATGTCCATGCAGATAACTTTAAGTTTCATATTTAGGAAAACACTTGACATTCACAGGCTATAAAAATGGTTAACAGAGAAAAAACTTCAAATGATGACTCGCTTTATCTAATACCTTAGTTTTCATAAGTATCTAGGTATAACTGTCAAAGATAAATAAATCAGATAAATATAAAAAAGATAAAGTATATGAATAAGCTTTTTGTTTAATTTAAAATCTTAAAATTTTGTTGTGTTAAATTAAGTGATATATACTCACTAAATGTCTGGTTCATTTTCGAATAAGATACAAAACTGAAATGTAAATTGCTAAACAAAAATATAATTTTGTTACTGCATTCCTATATTTTATAGAAAGTCTAAATATATTCAGGTCTATGACAACATAACAAGTTATGTTCTTTGGAATCATGTTTCTAAAATTATATAATAATTTTTATCTACAAAATACTGATTTGTAACAGAGTTTAAAATTGCTTGCTTAGTAGGTTTTCACTAAATATTAATGTTACTAAAAAGTAAAATTACAATTAATATACATAATTCTGTACATAAAGTATATAAAAAATGAAATATGGTTTTAATAAAAAATTGTAAGTAAAGCATAACAGTCTGCTTCATTGAGAAAGAATAATTTTGTCTAATTTGGAGCTTATTTAAAGGTTGTTTCTAAATAAAAATTTAGAAAAGTATAAAAACATGGTAAAAAGGAACAAGTAAGTAGGAGAGAGAAATGTGAAGAAAGTTATGAGTATGAAAATGTATTTTTGGTAGGAATAGTTGAAAAGAAAAGAGGATAAATTTTTATGAGAAAGAATATTATGCGGTAAATGTTTGCCCTGAAGTAAAATGGCTGGGTATGTTATTAATGTTTCAAAAATTATATAAATTAATAAGAATGTAATATGTCTCCAGTCATATTTTTTCTAGTGTTAACTCTTGTTTATAGCTGTATTTGTGGCTACATTATCAATGTGAGTATTCTAAAGATTATGTGAAATTTACAAAAGTTTGATAGTCCTGATGTGATGTTATCAGTCATGATTTGGGTTGTTATTTTAAATAACTGAATTTCCTTGTCACTTATAAACTTTTATATATTTTTATCCACAGTTGTTCTAAGTTTTTGTCACCCACAGTTTTTGTTTTGAATTCTCTAGAGGCATCTGCAATCAGATTCATGGAAAATACTCTAAAAGCACTCTTAAATGGAGGTTTCTAATAACTTTAAGATAAATGAACTAAATACAAAATTTTAAACTGTAATGAAAAAACTGATGAATTCATGAAACTGCTAATCAAGGTCAAACTGAACAAAATTTAATCACATGAGATAAAGTAACTGATGAAAATAATGCTTTTATGACTTTTTTGAAACATTATTGATTCTTATTTAGTTTTCCAGATTTATGGAAATTTTCTCTCTTAAGCTTTTGGTAGTGTAGAGCAATTTGGCACAACATACTTTTTATGAACAAAGGTGGGAGTATTTGTTTTTTCTCCCTACTTGATCCCTCCAAATGCAGAAACTATTTATGAGTATTCTTATTTTTTATGGCCATATGGTTATTTGCATAAGTTCAATAAAAATTTGCTATCTCTGGCCGGGCACGGTGGCTCACACCTGTAATCCCAGCACTTTGGGAGGCTGAGGTGGGCGGATCACAAGGTCAGGAGATGGAGACCATCCTGGCTAACACGGTGAAACCCCGTCTCTACTAAAAATACAAAAAATTAGCTGGGCGTGTTCGCAGGCGCCTGTAGTCCCAGCTACTCGGGAGGCTGAGGCAGGAGAATGGTGTGAACCCGGGAGGCAGAGCTTGCAGTGAGCCAAGATCTCACCACTGCACTCCAGCCTGGGCAAAAGAGCAAGACTCCATCTCAAAAAAAAAAAAAAAAAAAAATTTGCCATCTCCTTATAGAAGGATACAATTGAAAACATTGGTTCCATTACCAAGGCTTTAAACAGAATATAATATATGAGAACATGCACAGAATGTCTGCCTTCAAAGCTTCCCAGCCTTACAGTGAGTAAAAATTATCACTTCCTGGCAAGCCTAGGAACCTCAAGCCTGCACATAAAATCTGCCTTGGCGAAGCTTCCTAGGCTGAAGGGGTTTTAAAATCTGAGATTCTTATGTGATCAATGTAGAGAGAAAAAGCTGTTTATAAAAAAATCTTTAACACATGTGTTGTTAGATTGTAGCTCTGTGACTATATTCAAGTTCTTGTTATCTACCTATAGACTAGATTAGATACTGAATTCTTTTAGATTCCTCCAATCTAACTTTCTTCCACAGAATTACTAAAAATGGGAACAGCTCTGTTCTTGATACCCTGTAAGTTGAAATTAGATTAATTTTAAAAAGCAAATTTCATACCTGGTATATGGGCCACACAAGATTTCACCAAACTGCTTGATGCCATAACCAGAGATATTCAAACTGCAAACTAGGATGAGAAATTGATGTTTACACACTGTAATGGCTTTTCCCAAGATGCTGATACAAAACTCCAAATCACAATGAGACTTCTACTCCTCTTAATGCCTTCTTTTTCACATGACAGGATAATAATCATGTGATTTATTCAATTAGTTTACTTTAAAACTAGATTAATGACTCAAAACTACTATGCAAACTGAGATCGTAATATTACTATTAATTTTGCTTTGTATTTTACCTTTTAAAACTTTGTATCTGTTACTTGTTAAATTTCTGCAGGACTACTCCTAACAGAATAATGCTGGCCCAGCAATTTTAGATAATAACCAAAGACTACAAAACAAACAAAATTGAATTTAATAATGGACTCCAGAAAGCCTGAGTGTCACTCACTACAAACTTCCCTTGTTGCTCAAATACAGCTAAAAGAGTTTTAACACTGACACCTAGTAACCATTTACTGCCTCCAGTGTGAGATCAGACCAACAACCCAGGACAGACCCATCCCAGCACTGAGAGACAACTGAAACCTAACTGCAGGATGACTGAGTGGTGACACTTTTAGGGAAAGATCTTGGTCAAAAGAGAAAAATGTAAAACTTTTCAGAATTAAAATAGAGTCATTTATTTTAGAAATAAAAATAGAGCATGCCAAATGCAGCCGGGGAAGGCAATGAAGGGAGAATTCTCATGCACATATGCCTGATAACAAGAACTATCACGAAAGACTGCAAAAACCACAATCTTGCCATTGCAACCTTATGCAAAAAAACACTTCTGCAAGGACATATGTCCAGCAAATGCCTGTCCAACCTTGGACTGGCACCACCCTTGTTATTGATCCTTGTAATCAAGGATAACTATGTCAAAACAATTGTGTAATCCTCTACATTTTTTCTTTAGATACTTTTGTTTTCCTTTACCTCCCCGAATGCATGCATAGTTGACTATGGCACATGTATTCCTACCGAAATACCCTATCCCCAACAGAGAGTCTCTCTCTGTTCATTATTTAGGTTGCACCTTGCACCTGTTGATTGATAACATTTATTTTCCAGGATGCACTTATTGTTGTAATTAAGTATTAATTGTGCAGTCATTTGCTTAATGCTTGTAACTTCCTTCTTGACTGTACATTTGTTGAGGTCAAGTAGTATGTCTGTTTTAATCATCCTCTAGTTCCAGGGCTTGGCAAATTCCTTGGACCATATGAGCTCAATGCATATTTGTTATGTGAGTGAATATATGACTGATACTAAAGTAACCTAAAAAATAATTTATAGCAATGATTTATCTCTCAGAGTTGGCCCTTACAAATGCTATATGAATCATTCCAAAACAGTACCGACTCTACTAACAAATCCCATGAATGCGTAATTTCATTTTAATGCTGATTTGGCCCAACTTTAAACAGCATCTGGATGATACTTTGTAATGGAGTCCCACCCAAGTTCCCATTAAAAAAGAAAGAAAAAAAATCAGTAAAACAAAGCAAACAATGTAAACTTAAAACAACACTAATTGGCCGGGCGCAGTGGCTCACGCCTGTCATCCCAGCACTTTGGGAGGCCGAGGCGGGGGGTGGGGGGATCACGAGGTCTGGAGATCGAGACCATCCTGGCTAACATGGCGAAACCCCATCTCTACTAAAAAATACAAAAAATTAGCCAGGCGTGGTGGTGGGCGCCTGTAGTCCCAGCTACTGGGGAGGCTGAGGCAGGAGAATGGCGTGAACCCAGGAGGTGGAGCTTGCAGTGAGCGGAGATCGCACCACTGCTCCTGCTCCAGAGATCTATGGAACTTTGAACTTGAGAGAGATGATTGAGGGTATCTGGTGAAAGAAATTTCTAAGTGGCAAAGTGTTCAAGAGGAAGTAGAGCATAAAAGTTTAGTAAATTTGCAGCCTGACAGAGTGAGACTCCATCTCAAAAAAACCAAAAAACCCAAAACAACAACAACAACAACAAATACTAATTACTAAAACTGACACCGAATATGCTGACTAATCTAGAAGGAATTTTTACTAACTATAAGAACAATTAAGTTAAACTGGCCCATCCATATTTTATTTTATGAAATGGAAGAATTTCCTCAATATAAAACTCATGTAAGGTCGGGCGCGGTGGCTCATGCCTGTAATCCCAGCACTTAGGGAAGCCGAGGCGGGCGGATCACGAGGTCAGGAGATCGAGACCATTGTGGCTAACATGGTGAAACCCCATCTCTACTAAAAATACAAAACAAAATTAGGCGGGCGTGGTCGCGGGTGCCTGTAGTCCCAGCTACTTGGGAGGCTGAGGCAGGAGAATGGCGTGAACCCGGGAGGCGGAGCTTGCAGTGAGCCGAGATCGGGCCACTGCACTCCAGCCTGGGCGAAAGGGCGAGACTCCGTCTCAAAAAAAAAAAAAAAAAAAAAACTCACGTAAGATGGTAGTTGCCTCTCCCCAGCCTGTCCCTGAGTCAGGCTCTTGGAGTGTCCCAGAAAATGGGGACTTACTCCTTTATGGCTCCATTCATACTTTTTGAGGGGCCAGGTACTAGCCATTCTCACATATCTTACATACTAAGCTCCTTAGAAGATAGAGGATACAATAAGAACAAACCAATGACGTACAGGTGCCTGTCAGGCCTGGGCACACAGTTCACTCAAGAAAAGTCCTGGGAGGGGAGGCAGCAGAATTGCCAGTCTAGCAATTTGTAACTCCAGTGGCCCAGGTCTCAGCCACATGACCTCGCTGGCATTCTTCTCTCCCTTCTTGCTTCCCTCCAAGCATGAACTCAGCCTCTTTTCTTTCCTTCCCTCCCTATGTTACATTGTTATTTGGTACAATGGGATTTTAATAAGTTTGGGGATCCAGTAGAGGGATTATAAAGCAAAACAGGAAACTACTGACAAGCAACTTGCATCATACCAACTGGCCATTGCAGATTATTTTTCAAGTAAAATACAGTCTTCCTTTATAATCTTTACCCAGAAAGCAGTAACATCAATAATCTATAAACCAGCACTCATTCTTGCCACCACCAGCACCCTGCATTATCCGTGCATGCTACGTATTGTGTATGTCTTGTACAACACGCCAGACAAGATACTAGAGGTCTCCACTTTAGCTTAGCTGAGCTATTCCAATAAATACTCGCTCACTACTGAGAGGAGCTGTGCCTATCAACCTTATCTCCCCCACACATCAGAGAAAGGGCCTTAGCCAATTTCTCAAAGGTAGAAGAATCATTTAAAAAATGATCATTTCCTGTTAGATATTAATGATATGGTTTGGCTGTGTCCATACCTAAACTTCATCTTGAATTGTAGCTCCCATGATCTCCATGTGTCCTGGGAGGGCCCCAGTAGGAGGTAATTGAATCATCAGAATGGGTTTTTCTATGTGCTGTTCTTGTGATAGTGAGTAAGTCTCACATGATCTGATGGTTTTGTAAAGGGCAGAAAGGGCAGATCCCCTGCACACACTCTTGCCTGCCACCATATGAGACATGCCTTTGCTCCTCCTTAGCCTTCGGCCATGATTGTGAGGCCTCCCCAGCTACCTGCAACTGTGCGTCCATAAAACCTCTTTTTCTTTGTAAATTACCTAGTCTCAGATATTTCTTCATAGCAGTATAAAAATACACTAAGACAGTAATTGGTACTGGTAGAGTAGGGTACTGCTATTAAGGTATCCAAAAACGTGGAAGCGACATTGGAACTGGGTAACAAGCAGAGGTTGGAACAGTTTGGAGGGCTCAGAAGAAGACAGAAAAATGTGGGAAAGTCTGGAACTTCCTAGAGACTTGGAGGGCTTAGAAGACAGGAAAATGTGGGAAACTTTTCAACTTCCTAGACATGTTCAATGGCTTTGACCAAAATGCTGATAGTGATATAAACACTAATGTCCGGGCTGGAGACGAAGATGAGGAGCTTGTTGGGAACTAGGCAACAGTGACTCTTGTTATGCTTTAGCAAAAAGACTAGTGGCATTTTGCTCCTGCCCCAGAGATCTATGGAACTTTGAACTTGAGAGAGATGATTTAGGGTATCTGGTGAAAGAAATTTCTAAGTGGGAAAGTGTTCAAGAGGAAGTAGAGCATAAAAGTTTGGAAAATTTGCACCTGATAATGCAATAGAAAAGAAAAACCCTTGGCCGGGCGCAGTGGCTCAGGCCTGTAATCGTAGCACTTTGGGAGGCTGAGGCTGGCGGATTGCCTGAGCTCAGGAGTTCGAGACCAGCCGGAGCAACATGGTGAAACCTCGTCTCTACTAAAATACAATTACCTAGGTGTGGCGGCGTGCACCCATAGTCCCAGCTACTCAAGAGGCTGAAGCAAGAGAATTGCTTGAACCCAGGAGGTGGAAGTTGCAGTGAGCCGAGATTGCACCACTGCACTCCAGCCTGGGCAACAGAGTGAGACTCCGTCTCAAAAAAAAAAAAAAGAAAGAAAAGGAAAGGAAAACCGACTTTCATTAAAGCCTCCTGCAGAAATTTGCATAAGTAACAAGGAGCCGAATGTTAATCACCAGGACAATGGGGAAAATGTCTCCAGGACATGAAAGACCTTCATACCTTCAGGGCAGCTCTTTCCATCACAGGCTCAAAAGCCTAGTATAGAAAAAGGATTTCCTGGAGCAGGTCCAGGTCCCCCTGCTGTGTGCAGCCTAGAGACTTGGTGCCCTGCATTCCAGCCACTCCAGCCATGGCTTGGATGGGAGACACCAGGCTACAGCTCAGGCCATGTCTTCGGAGGTTGCAGCCCCAAGCCTTGGCAGCTTCCACAAGATGTTGAGCCTGCAGGTGCACAGAAGTCAAGAATTGAGGTTTGGGACCCTCCACCTAGATTTCAGAGAATGTATGGAAACACCTGGATATCCAGGCAGAAGTTTGCTTTGGCAGGGGAGAGGGCGGGGGCAGGTGCAGGGGCTCATGAAGAACCTCTTTTAGGGTAGTAGAGGAGTGAAATGTGGGCTCTGTCCCCCATACAGAGTCCCTACTGGGGCACTGCCTAGTAGAGCTGTGAGAACAGGGCCACTATCCTCCAGACCCCAGAATGGTAGATCCACCAACAGTTTACACTGTGTACCTGGAAAAGCCAAAGACAATGCCAGCTAGTGAAAGCAGCCAGGAGGGAGGCTGTACCCTGCAAAGCCACAGAGGCAGAGCTGCCTAAGGCCGTGGAAGATCACCATTTGCGTCAGTGTGACCTGCATGTGAGACATGGAGTCAAAGGAGATCATTTTGGAACTTTAACATTTAATGACTGCCCTATTGGATTTCAGACTTGCATAGAGCCTGTAGCCCCTTTGTTTTGACCAATGTCTCCCATTTGGAACAGGTGTAAATACATTGGGGGTACCCAATGCCTGTTCCCCCATTGTATGTAGGAAGTAACTAACTTGCTTTTAGTTTTACAGGCTCATAGGTGGAAGGGACTTGTCTCAGATGAGACTTTGGACTGTGGACTTTTCAGTTAATGCTGAAACGAGTTAAAACTTTGGGGGACTGTTGGGAAGGCATGATTGATTTTGAAATGTGAGAACATGAGATTCAGGAGGTGCCAGGGGAAGAATGATATGGTTTGGCTATGTCCCTACCCAAATTTCATCTTGAATTGTAGCTCCCATAATCCCCATATGTCATGGAAGGGACCCAGTGGGAGGTAATTGAATCATGGGGATGGGTTTTTCCCTGTGCTGTTCTTGTGAAACCGAGTAAGTCTCACAAGATCTGATGGTTTTATACAGGGGAGTTCCCCTGCACATGCTCTCTCTCTTGCCTGCCACCATGTAAGACAGGTCTCTGCTCCTCCTTTGCCTTCTGCCATGATTGTGAGGCTTCCCCAGCCACGTGGAACTGTGAGTCCATTAAACCTTTTTTTCTTTATAAATTACCCAGTCTCAGGTATTTCTTCATAGCAGTATGAAAGTGGAGTAACACAATATCAAACCCTGGTTTGGGGTAATAATCACTACCTTCTAGGTAACCAGAATGGAAAAAATATAACAGGAAAAAAATCCTAAAAATCATCCTGCATACAAGAAAAATGAAACTGTATGCTGAATTCTCAGGGGGAGAAAACATATTTAAAAGTATATGACTTTCAAACCACAAGAAACTACAGAACATTGCTTTAAACTATTTGTCTATGAACAGTATGAGAAACACATGGAATTTAGGAAATAGGAGATGAAGGCTACAATAACAAAAGAGGCTCATATCACAAAATGGGAGATAGCTGAGATGAGGCTTCCGTGAAAACTGAAGTGCAAGGGCAGATTTTCCATCCACAGGGAAATACATGGAGAAGGAAACTGACACACTGAAAAGTTCAGGCAGCAATTGAATCAGAGCTCCGGAGGGCAAAGAAAGAGATGAACTAATGACAGAGAAGAAGGCAGATGGGTATGCCAGAGACCACAGGTTCCACCTCGAGAATAGTTTGTGTACTGGGGAAAGACACAAGGGCAAGGAGATCTGAAACAATAATCAAAGCTATCACTGAAGTACAAATAATAAAAGCACCAACGAGCTTCTAGTCAAGGAGGGGCAAGAAACAAGACTCCATGTTTAAATAACAACTAGCCAAACTCCTGAATTTTACAAATAAAGAAAAAAAGTTCCTTAAAAATAAAAAGTCAGGCTTAGATAAGACTTTTTTTCTTCTCTGTTAACATTATTAGAAGACATAAAGATTTTAAGAGAATAAAAATATGATCAAGATCATAAATATGAGGTTGTTTTTACCTGAATACAAAGCAGTGGCATCTGTATATCCAACACTGATTTGTCCTTCCAATAAAAATTTACTCAAAGACATGTGGGTACATATTAGAAAAGTAATCAAAATTAGTATTTCAAGGATTGGGAAGTTGTGATTCCAAAATCCTGCAAGGGGACAATTGATTCAGTTAATGGAAAGATTTATTTTTCATATTTTATGATTATTTACCAAAATAATATTTTTAAAGTATAATTATAAAATAAAAATAAAATATTTAACAATACTATAATTATAATTGTGTTCCAAGTTATAAAACAAGATGGTAAGAATTGTCAGTAAGATAGTAAGAATTTTAATACTATCTCAAAATACAGGATACAGAAGGTTTCAGGGCAAGAGAAAGGAAAAACCTTCTATATCCTTTATTTTGAGATAGTATTAAAACTTTCTGTAGGCTCACTCAAAATGTCCGGATTCTGACCACATTTGAATATGAGCACTTCCAACCTGATGATTCCTAGTCTAAGCCACACATATTTCCTCTTATGATTATTGCAAAAGCTCCTTAACTGGTCTCCCAGCTTCTGCCATTGATTCCTTTCAGCTATTTTTTATACAAGTGTCAGAGAAATTCAGAAATGCAATTCAGATAATATCACTTCTTTGCTTATAGCTTTCAATGTTGTTCCCCTCTACGTGTTCATGTATTCTTCCCTTTGACTCTCACTTATAAGTGGGAACATGCAGTATTTGGTTTTCTGTTCCTGCATTAGTTTGCTAAGGATAATGGCTTCCAGCTCCATCCATGTTCCTACAAAGGGCATGATCTCATCTTTTACGGTGGCATAATATGCCATGCTGTATATATACTACATTTTCTTTATCCAGTCTACCATTGATGGGCATTTATGTTGATTCCATGCCTTTGCTACTGTGAATAGTGCTGCAATAAACATATGCATGCATGTGTCTTTATGACAGAACAATTTATATTCTTTTGGGTATATACCCAGCAAAAGGATTGCTGGGTCGAATGGTAGTTCTTTTAGGTCTTTGAGGAATCACCACACTGTCTTCCACAATGGTTGAACTAATTTACACTACCACCAACAGTGTAGAAATGTTGCTTTTTCTCTACAATATTGCCAGCATCTGTTATTTTTTGACTTTTTAATAATAACCATTCTGAATGGTGTAAGATAGTATCTCATTGTACTTCTGATGTGCATTTCTTTAATGATCAGTGATGCTGAGCTTTTTTTCCATGTTTGTTGGCTGCATGTATGTCTTATTTTGAAAAGGAGGGTGAAAGCTGGGAGGAGGGAGAAGATCAGGAAAAACAACTAGTGGGTATCAGGTTTACCATGTGGGTAACGGAATAATCCGTACAACAAACCCCCATGACACAAGTTTACCTACATAACAAACCTGCACGTGTACCACTGACCTTAAAAGTTAAATTTAAAAAATAAAAAATAAAAAAATCTTTCAATTGTCCCATGTCAGTTTGAGGAACAGCCAAAGTCCTTAAAATGACTTACAAGGTGCTCGTTCCATCATCCGTCTTCTCATGTTTATTTCTCTGCCATCATCTACTAATACTCTTCCCCCTCCTCATTCTACTCCAGCTATAACGGCTTCCTCGATGCTGTTCTAAGAATAAGTCCACATGATTCCGACTCAGGGCTTTTGCCCAAGCTGTGGTCTCTCTTTGGAATGCTCTTTTTTCAGCAGAGCACGATTCCTCCTCATTTCCTTCAAGTGTCTCCCCAAATGCCTTCTACCTGGTGTGTAATTGTCATGTGTGTCAGTTTTAAACATAGTCCAAAAACAGGTTGATATTCTTCTCGTCAAAAAATAGGTCTATGTCTCCCTTCCCTAAATCTGGACATGCTTGTGACTGCTACAATCAATAGAGTATGACAAGTAATTCTACCTGACCTTTAAGGTGAGATAAAAAGAGACCAGGCATTTTCCACCTGGTTCCCTTGGAGTGCTTGATCTGCGGAAAGCCAGCAGCCATATAAGAAGTTTACCCTGTGCAGGCCGGGCGCGGTGGCTCAGGCCTGTAATCCCAGCACTTTGGGAGGCCCAGGCGGGTGGATCACGAGGTCAGGAGATCGAGACCATCCTGGCCAACACGGTGAAACCCCGTCTCTACTAAAAATACAAAAAAATAGCTGGGCCTGGTGGTGGGCGCCTGTAGTCCCAGCTACTCGGGAGGCTGAGGCAGGAGAATGGCGTGAACCCGGGAGGCGGAGTTTGCAGTGAGCCGAGATCGGGCCACACCACTCCAGCCTGGGGGACAGTGAGACTCCGTCTCAAAAAAAAAAAAAAAAAAAAGTTTACCCTGTGCAGGCACTATAACTAAGAGTCCTTCCCATCTGAGCCTTGCCTTCCAGACAACCCCACCAATTTATAAGACAGGAAAAAAGCACCTTGCACCTTCCAGACTGACTTGTTTGCCAGCCGACTAGCACTGAGTCACCCTAGTTAATGATATGAGAGAGGAAGAATCACTCAGATGAATCCTGCTGGAATTTCTCACCTATAGGATCCATGAGATATAATGAAGTGGTCGTTGTTTTACCTTATTAAATTTAGGGTAGTTTCTTTTTTCTTTTTCTTTTCTTTTTTTTTTTTTGAGACGGAGTCTCCCTCTGTCGCCCAGGCTGGAGTGCAGTGGCGCAATCTTGGCTCACTGCAAGCTCTGCCTCCCGGGTTCACGCCATTCTCCTGCCTCAGCCTCCCGAGTAGCTGGGACTACAGGCGCCCACCACCACACCAGGCTAACTTTTGTATTTTTAGTAGAGACGGGGTTTCACCATGTTAGGCAGGATAGTCTCGATCTCCTGAACTCATGATCCGCCCTTCTCAGCCTCCCAAAGTGCTGGGATTACAAGCGTGAGCCACGGCGCCCGGGCCATTTGGGGTAGTTTCTTAAGCAGCAATAGTAACTGTAACACTGACTCACTTCTACTGCCACCAATCACTATCCACCTTTCCTGATTTACTTCCTCGTATGTACCATCTTTTAAAAAAGAAATAATTAGGCCGGGCGAGGTGGCTCACGCCTGTAATCCCACCACTTTGGGAGGCTGAGGCGGGCGGATCACGAGGTCAGGAGATGGAGACCATCCTGGCTAACACGGTGAAACCCCGTCTCTACTAAAAATACAAAAAATTAGCCGGGCGTGATGGTGGGCGCCTGCAGTCCCAGCTCCTGGTAGGCTGAGGCAGGAGAATGGCGTGAACCCGGGAGGCGGAGCTTTCAGTGAGCCCAGATCGCGCCACTGCACTCCAGCCTGGGGGACAGAGCGAGACTCCGTCTCAAAAAAAAAAAAAATTAATATATATATACAAGAATATGTGAAACAGTATCTTTTCAAGTTTCCACTGAAAATTTTAAAAATAGATTATATAAAACCTCAATATATTTTTTAAAATAAAAACCACACAGGTCACATTACCTACTCAAAATTTAATTACATTAGAAATTAAGACAAAGTTAAAACAGGACAACCAGCACCCCTAGTATCACCCTCCTCAGAGTATTTAAAAATAGATTCCTTTAAATTATCTTTTTTTTACAAGAATAAAATCTAATCAATTATTAGAAAGATAATCTCAAACTGAACTCAAAAGAAGAAGCAAAGCATCTTCAAAGTCAGTAAGGGTGCTATAAATGCTTCTTGTACTTTGAAACTCTCTGACTTCCCATTCTTTACTCTCTGTTGTAGAAAACTCCCTGATTGTTAACTTTTGGTGTGATTAGGTTAGGTTTACCCAGATACTCTCCCTGTCTTAAGGCTGACGGATTATTAGCCTTAGTGACATGTGCAAGACTCCTTTGCCGTGTGAGGTATCAACAGGGTAACATGAGGAAATGAAGGTCATAGGGGCTATCTTAGACTTCTTCCTGCTACAACCTCTATTCACTTATTTTGAATCCTCAGAGTTTAATGAGCTCCTACTATGTTCTAGGTCCTTGCAATAGGAGTACAGCAGTGAACAAGACAAACATGGTTCTGGTCCTTGGAGTAGAAAGTAAATGCTGAAAATTTAATAAATGGGTGGGTAGATAGATGTATAAAGGTCTAAATGCACATTCAGAAAATAGGAGAAGACTGAGACTCAATATTATTGAATATGTTTTAAAGGCCCATGTATCGTCTTGAATGAAAATGTTGCTCAATTTCTGATGAGGAGACTAATTCATCAATATCTGTTATCACTGACTGATGACCTCACATAATAAAAGATCTTGACTTGAGCGTATGTCAACAATCAACGTAATGGGTAATGTATCAAGAGAGTATATGGAAGGTAATAAAAAGACATAAATTAAAATCTTAAAGAATTTTGTGCTAAAATATGTTAAAATATTTTATGTTAAAAATGTATATATTTATTTCAATTTTTAGATGCTTCATCTGTTACAGGCCATCATCATTTAAATTTAAAAAATGAGAAACCTTTTGTTTAGAGAACAAAATGTAAAGTGTTAATAAATGGATTTTTCTGTTTATTATTTCTGTGGATTTTTGTCCACCACAACCTATTTAAAAAAGTTACTACAGGCCAGGTGCAGTGACTCACACCTGTAATCCCAGCACTTTGGGAGGCCGAGGTGGGCAGATCACCTGAGGTCAGGAGTTCCAGACCAGCCTGGCCACCATGGCGAAACCCTGTCTCTACTAAAAACACAAAAATTACCCCAGTGTGGTGGCGGGCGCCTGGAATCCCAGCTACTGGAGAGACTGAGGCAGGAGAATTGCTTGAACCTGGGAGGCTGAGGTTGCAGAGAGCCGAGATCACGCCACTACACTCCAGCCTGGGCAACAAGATCCATACTCCATCTCAAACAAACAAACAAACAAACAAAAACAACCCAAACAAACACAAAAAGTTACTATAATTGTATCTCTTTTGACTATAGCCTGGAAGAAATCACTTTTTCCCCAACTTAAGGAAGTGGAGACTTATCTCTATCCAAGCTTTCAGTACAAACATATAAAAAGTAATTTCCATTTTCTTGAAACTGACTGGATGAAAAGGCATATGGCGTTCCCCAAAAATGTCTGATGAGTGAGAATATTAAAATGACTAAACTGATGGAACATATTTAATTTAATATTTAAACTTTATAAATAAAAAATAATTAAACATTGAACTCAAGAATTTCAAAATGGTACAGCAAAGCATACAAGCAAAATTCAAAGGAATACTAATTACATATTAAGTTGAAAGGCAATAAATTATAAACAAAAACAGTAACAATTTATAAACATACACGAGTTCGTTCTTTTAACAAATAACCCACAATACAGAAAAATATAGCAAATGTCATAAAACAAAAACTAAGAAAATATAAAATTTAAAGTGAAAAAAACATAAAAATGCAGCAATTGTTTTAAAGACAAAAAATACTATCTTAGAAAATTAAATACATGTTTCACTAAAATAAACATGTACTGCTTAAATGAATCTTAATTTAATTTTAAAAATAGTAAATAGGTTGCATGCATCAATTTTGCAAGAAACGTAAATCATTATTTTAAAACTTTTTATTAAAGTCCCTATAACCAGTGTTTTTAATAAGCATCTGTTTAAAAAACCTTATAAAATGGACCCCAAACTATGAAATACGTATAAAGTTATAAGAAGTGGCTTCCTTTCAGTTCATTTTACAAAGCAAATATGACTATTACCAACTCTTGATGAAGTGAATATAAAAAGAATAAAATTACTAAACAGTATCTCTTATAGTTAAAATATTCTTAACTAAAAGAAAAAGGAACTGAATTCTACACTTACTAAGAAATCACCCACCCCAGTGATTTGGCATACAAAGATTTAATACTAGAAAATATATATTACTATAATGCAACACAACAATAAAGGTATTTACTTTATATTATACATTTACTGCTACAGACTAGATGTTTATATCCCTCTCAAATTCATATGTTCAAATGCTAACCACCAATGTGAGGGTTTTTGAAGGTGGACTTTTGGGAAGTAATTAAGTCATGAGAGAGGAGCCCTCATTAATGGGTTTAGCACCCTTCTAAAGCAGCCCCATGGAACTCCCTTGCTCCTTCCCCAACTGAGGTTATAGAGAAAGGGCAGCCTTCTTTGAACACAGGTTTTTCCCAGACACCAGATTGGCTGGTACCTTGGTCTTAGATTTCCCAGACCCCAGAACTGTGAGAAATTCCTTTCTGTTGTTTATAAGCCACCAAGTCTATGGTATTTGGGTACAGCAGCCCAATTTCGATATTTATTTAATGATATTTAACATGCAAGACTGATAAAATTTAACAAAGTAGTTATAGATATGTCTTTACCATGACTAAAAATAACTCTCTTAAACTGATGCATGCTTTTGTTATCTAGTTCTAGCCAAAGCCGTAAGATGAAAACACAAATAAGAAACCACCTATATGGCACATGTATACCTATATAACAAACCTGCATGTTCCGTGCATGTAACTCAGAACTGAAAATCATATTTAAAAAAATTTATTTATATAGAAAAAAAGAGAGCAAATGATAATATTTTTTCAAAAACTGATAATTTAATTATAGTAAGTTCTGTGTGATATGTGCCTGATATGTGTGATATGTGTCTGATGTGATATGTGTGAGATGAAAAACACTAAGGGGGTATGTGCTTTTGAGCATTCACGTGCCCATAAATCCTTGTTAGAATTAAAATATCACATTACACCTCTCTCTTTCTTTTAATGTCCATGGTTTCTTTTACATGTTTTAGTAAGTGACACAGAGGAAAATACTGAGCGGACACCATTTCTAAATTGGTAAACTGCCCTGAACTGCCACTTTACTCTTTTCTACAGCAGGTGTGGAAGATTAGAGTTCAGGCAAACATGTCATGTAAGTGGTGAAGATTCCCTTTTTCCACTGGGACAGCAGTAGCACTGAAGGGAAATCAGACAACAGCTACCTCAGCAGGAGAGCCTCAATGATGACACTTTTGCCTCAACAGTGGAAGCTGGTAGTTTCCAAAAATAGAGCTAAAAAGTGAATCCATTTTTAAAGCACATTGAAAGTCACACGTAAAATTCATTATTACAGAAAAGCTATAAACCAATCACAGTAAATGAGTGAATTTAGAAATTAAATTTTAATATGAAAGGTTCATGTTGTCAAAACTGACTATGTTAGTTCATCTCAATGCTATAAAGGAATACCTGAGACTGGGTAATTTATAAAGAAAAGAGGAGTATTTGGCTGATGGTTTGCAGGCTGTACAAACACGGCACCAGTATCTGCTCAGCTTCTGCTGGGGCCCGGGAAGCTGACAATCATGGCTTAAGGCAAAGGGGGAGCTGGCATATTACATGGGGAGAGAAGGAGCAAGGGAGATGCCAGGCTCTTTTAAACAACCAGATCTCTCGTGAATTCATAGAGCAAGAACTCACTCATTACCAGGAGGACAGCACAAAACCATTCATGGGGATCCACCCTTGGGAAACAAACACCTATCACTAGGCCCACCTCCAACACTGGAGGTCGCATTTCAACATGAGATTTGGAGGGGACAAAACATCCAAACCATATCACTAACAGAAAGTTACTGTTTAAATTTCTGTATGCAGTCCCTTGGCCTTTTTGAGAAATGCCATTCATTTCAGCCATCAGGCAAATGATTATTTGAGACATTTATACCTCTTCATCCTGTAAAAGTTTCAGAAGCATGAATTTAGAAAGTATTCCTTGTAAATTTGAGGCTAGTCAAATTGATGTGGCATCTAAGTAGCACGGTGATGGATGAGGAGACAAAGTCACGAGGGGAGGTAGGAAGAAACAGAGAAAAAGAGAAATAGGAAGAGAGAAAAAGAAATGAGGAGAGAGTTTAAGAAAAAGAAGAAAGAGGAAAAGAAAAACGGTTTAAATGAGAGGCAAATGTCATCTGATGTTTTGCCATGGGGCCATAGGGTATTTGAAGTTTCAGAAAATTCATAAGTTATCAAAAAATGTGACTCTAGGGTAGTGAGGTTATAACTTGTAAGAAAACAAGAAGTGATTCCTTTCAAGAGAACCTTCTTGGCTGGGCGCTGTGGCTCACGCCTGTAATCCCAGCACTTTTGGGAGGCCGAGGCAGGTGGATCACGAGGTCAGGAGGTCGAGACCATCCTGGCTAACACAGTGAAACCCCGTCTCTATTAAAGATACAAAAAATTAGCTGGGCGCGGTGGCCGGCACCTGTAGTCCTGGCTACACGGGAGGCTGAGGCAGGAGAATGGCGTGAACCCTGGAGGCGGAGTTTGCAGTGAGCAGAAATCGCGCCACTGCACTCCAGCCTGGGGAACAAAGCAAGACTCCGTCTCAAAAAAAAAAAAAAAAAAAAAGAGGAACTTCTTAAAGATGCGGTTGTCTTTCTTATGCTTCCTTTAGCTCTTTTTTACCTCTCCACTGATACAGATTTTTATACCAAATAGCTGGCATTAGCTAAACCAATGTCTAGGAGAACTGATCCTCACGAAGGAAAATCATAATTTATTTTTTTTAATTCATGGCATTTATTTGTACAATAAATATATTTCTATTTAAGAGAAAGTAGAAAACAAAGGAGAACAGAAACAACTTTTTTTTTTTTTTTTTGAGACAGAATCTCGCTCTGTCGCCCAGGCTGGAGTGCAGTGGCACAATCTCAGCTCAGTGCAAGCTCTGCCTCCCGGGTTCACGCCATTCTCCTGCCTCAGCCTCCAGAGTAGCTGGGACTACAGGTGCCCGCTACCATGCCCGGCTAATATTTTTTGTATTTTTAGTAGAGATCACCGCACCTGGCCCCTAGATGAATATTTGAATAAAAGTTGTATGTATGGTGATAAAACAGCAAGAAACTGAATTTTTGCAGAAAGTAAAAATAAAACTTGTCACTCTTTATATAGGCAAATCAGAGACTATACTTGAGGTTTTAGAAAAGACATCAGTATGTTCCATATAAAGTATGTACTGGGACCCCGTCAGTCTTTTTCACCATATAATATCAGTGTTTTTAATAGTACCTGGGATGGCTGGGCGTGGTGGCTTACGCCGTAATCCCAGCACTTTGGAAGGCCGAGGAGGGAGGATCACGAGGTCAGGAGATTGAAACCATTCTGGCTAATACGGTGAAACTCCGTCTCTACTAAAAATAACAAAAAAATTAGCCGGGCGTGGTGGCAGGCGCCTGTAGTCCCAGCTACTCCGGAGGCTGAGGCCGGAGAAAGGCGTGAACCCGGGAGGCGGAGCTTGCAGTGAGCGGACATCGTGCCACTGCACTCCAGCCAGGGCGACAGAGCGAGACTCCATCTCAAAAAAAAAAAAAAAAAAAAGTACCTGGGACATGATATGAACTCAATGACTATTTATTGAATGAATTACTTGAACAAGTTTATGCAAGAAATTGACATAAAATTAAACATTGTCTCCTTATACCATATAGTGTCTACAAAAACTAAGTTGATACAGAACCTGTATTCTAACATGATTAAATTTGAGCCAAGTACATTTGTCTCTTAAGAATTTAGAAGTTTATAAAGAAATCAGGGCCTGGGAACTGAATCATTAATGGAAGATCTCAAAGGCAATATTCTTTTCATTATAATTAATATTAAGTCATTAAAGTAATAATAAATAACTAACATTGAGGTTCCTAAAAAATGATTAAATTGAACATCAAACAGTTTCCATTTATATCACACTGTACAATTTATATTTTTTATGCTGCTTTACTGTAAGATTTCATTGAACAAATGCATCTTATGATTTCAAGGTAAGGTATTCAAATATGACTTTTTAGAATGTAATGCTGTATTAGTGATTTTAAAATATGTAAAAAAAATGTGTGGGAAATACTAGAAATGTTATTTGAAATTAACCAATTCTGGGTTTGGTTATTTTTTTTTTATTTTATTTGCCAAACTGAGAACAACAGCCTTTACACATTTTCTATTTTTCTGGACTTGATTCTTAGGAACTTTAATTTTGCACTTTTGCTTTCCTCTATAAATGTTAATGTCTTAGCCAATGACCTTTTTCTAGATAAATTCAAAAGCTTAACCTAAGTAATGTAATGGTGGCATTTATGAAATTGACTCCTGGTTCTCTCTTTAAATTCTTTTTACTGTTTATTTCTATGGCACCATTACACTATGCTATCACATTGTTCTTGTTTTATTCCCCATGTTGAAAAAGCTGTATATTCTTTGCTGAATCTTAAAGGTCACTTTGAAACCTGAAGACCATGACTGAAATACAGTGAAGATTAAAGATAAAAAGGAGAAAAAAGGTTAAATTATAAAACCTCTAATATCATTACTCATATATATGATATACACAGAGATGCATCATCTAGGTCCTCCCTGAGAGCTGTATCAGTAGACAGGACTCAGCTGTGAGCCCCTTCAGATGTCACCTCAGCTGCAGAGCTTCCCCCTGCCTAAGGTCCTAAGGTTCCTGGTTGTGGCGCATATCCAATGACTGATTGAGGTGAGGCAAGGAGGCAGGTGAAAGAGGTGGGGAGGGGACTTGGGGCCTATAAAGACTCAGTCATGTCATTGCAATGTGAAAGGATGCCAGTGGGCCATTTTATCTTCAAAGTCCCCTGTGAGATGAGCCAAAGCTGTGGTCCAGGACTTCTTTTCAGCCCAGCTTTTTCCCTTTCCCCCAATCCAGCTTCCTTCTTCTCCTTTTCACAGGTAGTAATCCAAGGGCACTCCCTAGTATATATCTCCATGTCCAAGTCTGCTTACTAGAGAACATTGTATCATGAATGATACCATTCTTCAAAAATATGGAGTACTTTGAGTGAAAGGAGTGGAACGGTATAGAAGAACAGCCTTGGTAGAGTAGTTAGAATAGAATAGAAGCTACTCTACATTGGGTTGATGCATGAATGGGATATTAGGAGGTAAAGTAGCAAATTGAAAACTCCTTTCAAAAGAAGAGAGTTAGAAAAGGGTCAGCAAGATAGTAGTTGGGGCCTGGCTGTGAAGGATCACACCTGTAATCCCAGCACTTTGGGAGGCTAAGATGGGAGGATCACTTGAGGTCAGGATTTCAAGACCAGCCTGGTCAATGTAGTGAGACCCCATCTCTTTAAAAAAATGTAGTTGGAAGCTAGAGAATAGCATAACAAAAAAGAGGGTGATTTTAGAAGACAAAAAGGCCCACTGGAGCTCTCTCACATTGGAGTGAAATTCTGAAATTACCCTCTTTTTGGTTATGTCATTCTACCTCAATCATTTTGCCTCAATCATGTTTACAGGCAAAATAAGAGATAGAGAAGTGGAAAGGGCTGAAGGCAAAGATATGAGACACAATAACAAATGGGGAAAGATACAAGCTACAATGAAAGGCATGAGCTAGATCAATTCTACAAGTGAAAAATCATACAAGTGAAAAAATTACAAGGTGAGAGGAAGGATCACTCATCACCCAATTATAGGTAAGTTTATAGGAGGGTGGGACTGGCTACATAAAGGTAGGTGATACTTTATGTCCTTATTTTCATTAAAGAGAATATGTCATTTCCTGAAAATGAAAGATGTGGGTTTGAATAGAGAGTTGGCAAAATTTGGTATTTATTTGAAATCGGCATTTATTTGGGAAGATAATGTAGGGTAACTAATCCACTTAGATGATAAATACTTATTAACTATAAACTGTGTACCAGGTACTTTGCTATAATATAAAGGCAATGGAAAAACCAAGATTCAATCTTGATTTGACATCCTTAACATTTACAGTGTCGTGGTGGAAACTATGTAAAGAATCCAGTGTGATAGAAGGTGGTAGATGTGGAAACAGGAGGTTTAGAAAAAGCTCCAGGACACATTGCTGATACATCTAACTCAGGATCAGGGCATTTAAGAAAGCATCACACTCTCCCTCAATCTCTCTATTCTGTCTTTCCATCGAATCCTTTTAACAAAGTATCAAGATGGCCCTCAGCACTAAGGAAGAAGTGTTATTTGAAAGCATGTTTTTGAATAGTTGCATTTATCTAAACAGAATTTTTCACTCCTGTGTGGATTTTGCTTGGAATTGGTATATTCTGGCATTCCATGTTGTAAAGCACTCGAGGTGCTTAAGAGATATTTGGTTGGCCGGGTGCAGTGGCCGAGGTGGTTGGATCACCTGAGGTCAGGAGTTTGAGACCAGCCTGGCCAACATGGTGAAACTCTGTCTCTACTTAAAATACAAAACTTAGCTGGGCATGTTGGCAGGTGCCTGTAACCCCAGCTACTTGGGAGACTGAGGCGGGATGATCGTTTGAACCTGGGAGGCAGTGGTTGCAGTGAGCCAAGATTGCACCACTGCACTCCAGCCTAGGGAACAGAGCAAGACTCCGTCTTAAAAGAAAAAAAAAAAAGAAGGAGAGATATTTGGTAAATAACTGAGGCAAAGGTGGAAGAAAATAGTGTTCTACAGGAGGTGAAATAATGTGTGAAGAGAAAATAAAAATTTTAAAGAACTAAAAGAATCAGGTATTGAAGTCAAAGGTGAGAGGGCCACTGAAATTCAAAAATACAATGTGAATAACTACAGAAGATGTCATCATTCCTGATGAGGCAATGAAAGTGGGTTCCTAAATTAGAGTAGAAATACATGTTATTGAAGATAAGGAGATCAAAAGGTGTAAGGCCAGGGTGTTGAATGTATTTTGCACAAATGCGCTAACGTTACCCAGAATGATGGCGGGGGAAAAACATCTGATGGCCTGTAGCCAGAGTTTTCCTTAAAAATGCAGATGTGTCCTCCTGGAAAATAGACATCTTTGAAAAAATGAAGGAAATTAGGGTCTCACAGCATGACTCTCATGGAGATGGTGAAGGACTGATTTGAGAGCAGCCATGCAGAGTTAGGACAATGCCAGCAACATCTGACCCATGTACATGAAGCTCCAGATAACTTAGGTGATTGCTTTAATGCAAAAGGCCACACAGTGTGAATTCATGAGAGACTATTTATCTTTTATATTCCAGAGGTTGGAATGGAATAATTCACTCATTTGAAAGGCTTGCTGGATATCCTCTATTTCAGGGCTCTCCAAACCCATACTAGTCCATGGCTGTTAGGAACTGGGCTCCACAGCAGGAGGTGAGTGGCGGCTGAGTGAGCAAAGCTTCATCTGTATTTACAGCTGCTCCTCATGGCTCGTGTTACCCCCTGAGCTCCTCCTCCTGTCAGATCAGCAGCAGCGTTAGATTCTCATAGGAGCATGAACCCTATTGTGAACTAAGCATGCGAGGGATCTAGGTTGTGTGCTCCTTATGAGAATCTAGTGACTGATGATCTGTCACTGTCTCCCATTGCCCCCAGGTGGGAACATCTAGTTGCAGGAAAACAAGCTCAGGACTCCCAGGGATTCTACATTATGGTCAGTCGTATAACTATTTCATTATATGTCACAAAGTAATAATAATAGAAATAAAGTGCACAATAAATGTAATGGGCTTGAATCATTCTGAAACCATCCCCACCACCACCAGCTCTGTGAAAAAAATTGTCTTCCACGAAACCAGTCCTTGATGCCAAAAAGGTTGGGGACCACTGCTCTATTTCTCTTCACTGCTTAGAGAATCTGTTCTTCCACTCATGATCTACAAGGATTAAATGTTTCAAACAGGTCGAGTCTTCAAAATATGTTTGTTGTAAACTTGAGTTTTTAGAAATCATTCACAGTATCCATATTATATTTTATTTGCTGCAATGCCCTATACATTTCCCATATAATGCTCTTGAATATTCTTTTACAACTTCAGTAACTTTACCCTTTACTGAATCTCAATCTGTCTCTCAATTTCTCTCTCTCAGCAAATCTAAACAAAAGAGAAACATATCGACTTGTGCTATGGTCTAAATGTTTGTGTCTCTAAAATTCATGTGTTGAAGCTTAATCTCCAATACAATAGTATTAAGAGATGAAGGCTTTGGACTGTGACTGGCAGAGCCCTCATGAATGGGATTGGTGCCTTCATAAAAGAAGCCTCCAAAATCTCCCTAGCCCCTTCCACCAAGTAAGGATGCACAGAAGTCACCATCTATGAAGTAGAGAGCAAGCTCTCGCCAGATACCAAATCTGCTGACACTTCAGTCTTAAACTCCCACCCTCCAGAACTGTGGGCAATAAATTTCTATTTTATAGTTGTCTAAATTATCCTGTCTAAGGTGTTTTTTATAGTAATGTGAATGGACTAAGACAACTTCAAAATGCAAGGTACCACACCAATAACAAGGAAAATACTCATGTTTTGTAACATTTATTTTATACCAAAGATATGCCAATTACTGTATACAAATACATGCCAAATGTTGGGTAAAATACTTTACATAAATTATATTAATCCTGACAACAACCTGAAGGTAGATACTGTTGTCTGCATTTAAAGATGAGGACGTGGGGCTTGAATTAAGTAACTTACCTCACATCTCATCATGCTAAATGGCAAAGCTGGGATTCAAACCCTGCTCAGTCGGACTCCCACCAGGCTGCTCTTAGCCTGGTTATATTTTGAAGAAAAGAAGTTCAGAAACTTATCCATAGACATGGCCAGGTAGGGCCAGAGTCCAGACTCAACTCACTCTCAGCCAAGACCAGCCTCAACTCTTCCATTTTACCTCCAGCCTGAACAGCTTAAACATTTTTTCTCTTGCCATCTTATTAGAATACATAATGCCTATAATGATGGGATCCACATGATATAGCATGACAACACTCTGGTTTAAAAAAGGTGAAATGTAATTTTATTTTTGTTTAATTTTAAGTTCTGGGATACATGTGCAGGACGTGCAGGTTTGTTACATAGGTAAACGTGTGTCATGGTGGTTTGCTACCCCTATCAACCTATCACCTAGGTTTTAAGGCCCCCATGCACTAGCTATTTATCCTGATGCTCTCCTTCCCCCCAGCACCCCAGTAGGTCCCAGTGTGTTTTGTTCCCCTCCCTGCGTGCTTGTGTTCTCATTATTCAGCTTCCAATTAGAAGTGAGAACATGCGGTGTTTGGTTTTCTGTTCCTGTGTTAGTTTGCTAAGGACAATGGCTTCCAGCTCCATCTATGTCCCTGCAAAGGACATGATCTTGTTCCTTTCTATGACTGCATAGTATTCCATGGTGTATAGGTACCACATTTTCTTTTTCTAGTCTATCATTGATGGGCATTTGGGTTGATTCCATGTCTGTGCTATTTTGAATAGTGAAGCAAAAAACAGATGCAATAGGAATGCTTTTACACTGTTGGTGGGAATGTAAATTAGTTCAACCATTGTGGAAGACAGTGTGGCAATTCCTAAAAGACCTAGAACCAGAATTGCCATTTCACCCGGCAATCTCATTCCTGGGTATATACTCATAGGAATATAAATCATTCTATTATAATGAAACATAATGTAAAAATACCTCAAGTCTATTTGTATTTTGGTAATATCTGAATAAGACATAAAATATAATGCACACATCTTTATATCCCTTTATCCATACCTCTCTTTCTTTAAATCCTTCTGGTTAAAATTTGTCATCACCTCCTGACTATATATATATTTTTTCTTTTCTGGAAGAAAGCTCACCTAGGCCTTACTCAAACGCATGTTCTCAATATTTACCTACCACCCCTCCTGCCTTTTTGTTCCAGTTTCCTCTTATCATTGTACTGATGTGGAGATACGAAAGAGAATATCACTGTCAGCCACCAGCAGTGCCTTTTCAGAGAAGAGCAATGGGGAAGAAATTGAGCAGACAAAGCCAGAATCCCCATTAGCAAACAGAAAGAGGGAGCTCAGGATAACCACATACATTAATAATTCTTGCCCCCCAAAGGGAAGCTCTGTAAAATAAGTTGTATTACATCTGTACATAGCAGTACTTTAAATATAACTCTAGCTTAAGTATTTTAAGCATCTCCATGATATGAACCTAAGGGAATAAACTCAATAAATCAATATTTATAAGCTCTGTTCACTTATTTCTTGTGGTTTCAGCCACTGATTTCAGAATATGCATGAAAAATATATTTCTTCTGAATATTTGATTTCATGATCCCAAGTAGACACATCTCTGTATTGGGTTTCAACAAGTCCACAAAAGCTAAATACCTACTTTTAGCCAGCTTTGATTTTCAGAAGTTTAATTCTGACATTTAGTGATATACAATATGTAAAACAACCTGGCACTATATCTGTCACATCATAAGTACTTGGCAAATATTTCAGTTTACTCTTTCTCATGACTGAATAATGGCTCAATAGTAAAACTCTGTAGGGAAAAATTTAACCTCTTATTTATCAATTACAAATAGTTTAAGACAGATAATACCCCTTTCCTTGTTAGCTTTAATGCTGAGTCATTAAAATTGTGAGCAATGTATTTATTTTGAGGAAACTATTTTTTACTAAGGATTTTGTTTTCTTTTTTTTAGAATTTTAAGAGTCTTCAAAATAACTAGAAAATCTTAAAGTGTTACCAAACAGAAGTGGACATTTAATAAACACCCCAACTTTAATACTTACAGAAAATCATTTGAAGGCTGTCACTCCTCTGGGTATTATAAATTTTAGCCTTGGTCAAATCAAATCACCAGGAGGCTACAAACTTGAACTACATTGCCTTAGTCTCCAACAGAGTTTCTTTCCTTGAATTAAGTTTTTGGGCCACGCCCTACTCCTTTTAATAAAAGAACAATATAACAAATAGTCATATGAAATCCATTTTGTTGCCTAATACAAAAATATTGTTGAAGAGTATCATAATTCAATGGCCCATATATATAAAATGTCTCAGCAAATGCACTTATGTCATAATTCAGTACTAGGAAATGATTTCCTTCAGGCAAGCTCCCCCTTAATTTTTTTTTTTTTTTTTGAGATGGAGTCTCGCTCTGTTGCCCAGGCTGGAGTGCAGTGGCACCATCCTGGCTCACTGCAAGCTCCACCACCTGGGTTCACGCCATTGTCCTGCCTCAGTCTCCTGAGTAGCTGGGACTACAGGCGCCCGCCACCACACTTGGCTAATTTTTTGTATTTTTAGTAGAGACAGGGTTTCACCGTGTAAGCCAGGATGGTCTCGATCTCCTGACCTCGTGATCCACCCGCCTTGGCCTCCCAGAGTGCTGGGATTACAGGCATGAGTCACCGCACCCAGCCCCTCCCCATTAATTAAGGTGAGAAATGCATAAATGATGATGGTAGTCATTGACACACCAGTTAGGAAAGAGTGAGGCTGGGTAACTGGATGACACCTGCACAGGGCTCTGAGGTCTCAAGGAAAATGACAGGTGTTTGTGTATTCCAAAAATGTGGACATGATGGCATGAGGCCCAATGAAGAAGGGGTAGATTATGAATGGTGTTATCCTGAACATAAGGAGACTGAGATAGTGTAGTTTTAAAAATGGCAGCATGAAAAAAGGTGAATGCTAACCCCACCCCACCTTATGGTAAGTGCCTGAAGAATAATCTTTCTAGGGACTACTAGTGGGTATTCTTAAAGGACAGAGGCAGCTTTCTGTTTGAGTAGGAGGGTACTGGAAGCAGTATATGAAGGAATAAAAATATAAAAGAGAAATATTGGAGCAAGAGTGGGAAGTATGGTTAAAGATAAAGAAATGGTGGAGCACTTTAGGGAAATATAGTGTGAGACAGAAAAGACGCATTTTTGAGTGATGAAAATACTAATCATGGCTAACACTTACATAGCATTTATCTTATGTCAAGCATTTACGTGTACTAACTGTTATGATGCTCACATTAACCCCAGGAGGTCAGGCCTATCACTTTACAGGAAGTTTAAGCAACTTCTGAAATATTAACAATTCTTCTGAATTGCTTCTCTGGTGACAGGAATAAGAGTTGCAGTAGCATCAACTTGCTAAAAAGTTTAACATGGTGCTCAGATTAAAGGTATTTTACTGCTTTTTGAGACTCTTGAAAAATGGCTTGAAATGTCTTTGCCCTGAATCTCTGCCAGTGGGAAATTGGATGAGTTGCTAAAGAATATGGAATTAATTATCCAAAAACACTTTAGATATTTCTCTTTGTATAGGTATTGTAAATGGTCTTTAGCTAATTATAATTTAATATCTCATTTGTCTCTCTCATACATAGGTATATATGATATATACACATGTGCATGTGTACAATTCAATACATCTATGTGTCTATGTAGCTACCTGTGTATGCATGTATGTATGTATGTATCTGCCTATCTATTAATCTATCTCTATGTATCTACCTACCTATCTATATCTGTGTCTATCAACTTCAGGAATGCTTGGCATTCTTCTAACATCTGTGGGGTATTTAGGGATTAGGCTATGATGATAGATTTCCAGCTTCATTTCTTTTTAAAATCTTTTATTCTTCTTGCTCATTTTCCTTTTCCTGTCCCTAAAGGACAGTTTCTCCTCAATTTAGGACTTCTTCCTTTTGCTCTCTTATCATTTGCAGACTTTCTGTTCTCAGCCAGAACATCCCTTTTGTGCACTGTACAACCTGTTGACACTGTCACAGTTGCCACTTGCTCATTGCAGATAAAGGAGGAAGTAGCAATTCTGGAATGGGTGGCTTATCTCTTGGCTTTATAACTGGATATCTTCATCTGCCATTCAGTCACTCTTTTTTATTATGGAGACATGTTTACTGGGAAAATGCTACCATGAAGCAGGACCAATCTCCAGTTCAAGGCACCTCTTGATTTGTTCATTCCAAGGCATCCCCTCTTAGGAATTAGGGCTCAGATCACGGGGTCATCTATTCTGTAAGTAAAAGGCTGACAAAAAGTCTGTTACTTCACTGCTCTTTACATTAGGGTAATATTAACAATGGAAATCCAGTTTGTTCAATAAAACAAGTGTCGATGAAGAGTCAAACTCGGTAAAATATTTTAAGAGACTTATTCTGAGCCAAATATGAGTGACCATGGCACATGACACAGCCCTAAGGAGATCCTGAGAACACGTGCCCAAGGTGGTCAGGGTGCAGGTTAGTTTTATACATTTTAGGGAGATATGAGACATCAATCAAATACATTTAAGAAACACGTTGGTTTGGTTCAGAAAGGCGGGACAATTCAAAGCAGGGATTGGTGGGGGGCTTTCAGGCTATAGGTAAATTTAAACATTTTCCAATTGACAATTGTTTTAGTTTGTCTAAAAACCTGGGATCAAAGGAAAGGATATGTTCAGGTTAAGCTAAAAGATTGTGGATACCAAGGTTCTTCTGAAGTCTTATAGTGGCTGCCGTTAGAGATAATAGATGACAAATATTTCCTATTCACACCTTTAAAAGGTGCTTGACTTCTACTAATTTCTTCAGGATTGGGAGGGCTTGGAAGAAAAAGATCTAGTTATGTCAATAGAGATTCTTTACAGATGCATATGTCCCCCAACAAAGGGCAGTTTTGCAGGACCATTTCAAAATATGGCAAAGAAACCTGCTTTTGGGGTAAATTTTTTTTTACTTTCTTCTTTGTCACATAATGTTATGCCAGAGTCAGATTGCAAAGTAAGCCATGATATATAGGTTTAAATAAAATCCATCTGATGAGAATTTATGGTTAGTAGGGGATGACTCCCCAGACCCCTTAGATAGGAATTTGGGCAAAATAAAAAAATCAGAGCTTAGTCTTCACAAGTTATTGAAAAACAATGAGTTACCAATTTTATTTATTTATATTCTTTCAGTGGTCTTCAACAGGTGGCTCATGAATTCACATATTTGACAATTTTAATGTGAAATAAATTTAAGATATTTCAACAACAATCATATAGGAAAAGATAGATAAATAAGAAACTATAAAAATTATACTTTCAAACCTTTCCCTATCTAAGACACAGGGTTTATCTGATCTCACACAGATATTGAACATACGATTTAATGTTTAAAATTAACTTTTCTCACTTTAGAAAATTGGCATCTTAAGGCCGGGCGCAGTGGCTCACGCCTGTAATCCCAGCACTATGGGAGGCCAAGGCAGGCGGATCACGAGATCAGGAGATCAAGACCATCCTGGCTAACGCCGTGAAACCCTGTCTCTACTAAAAATACAAAAAATTAGCCAGGCGTGGTGGTGGGTGCCTGTAGTCCCAGCTACTAGGGAGGCTGAGGCAGGAGAATGGCGTGAACCCAGGAAGCGGAGCTTGCAGTGAGCGGAGATCGTGCTACTGCACTCCAGCCTGGGCAACAGAGCGAGATTCTGTGTCAAAAAAAAAAAAAAAAAGAAGAAAAGAAAATTGGCATCTTGAAACAAAAGAAAGTGTCTGCTTTCCCCTTAAAGAATCATAAAGAAATATAATCAATTAGACTGAGATAGCCTAGAATTTAAAGCTTAATCAATTTTATTGATTGGCTTCAAGAATTTTATTGAAATGTCATATATTTATAAATTAAGACTAAGATGATACATATACTATCTACTGATTTTAAAATACAACAAATCTTTTAACTAAATAAAATTAAAGATTGTAGTCTTTTAAACTTACCAACCAGAAATAATAATAAGCCAGTGAAATAAAAGATGTTCCAATAGAGAAATCCTTTGTCATTATATGACATACATTTTAATATGTTACACAGATAATCTGTGTATTTAAAATTTAATGATAAAAATTATTTGCAACATTTAACTGAAAAATTTTTATTCAGAATTTATCTTGAGACTTGACATGTATTAATATAATTAATGTACCTTATAAGTAAATATTGATTATATTAAATTTTTAGAATTGGGTCGAATGTGTATCTCCTCTCCTCTGATAACTTAGTTCATTCTATGAAATGGTGCTAGAGACTAAGAAATACAGAGGTTCTGTTATCAAGTGTCATGAACATCAAGTGCCTTTTTCTCCACTAATGTTAGAATGCCTCTCCAATTATCCTCTTTAGTAAACTGTGAGCTGAAAATAGTGAAGTCTGATATTGCAAACAATGTCTCCAGTATAAAGTTTGCTTGAGATGACAATCTTTTCTAAGAACGTTTTTCTTGTCACATAAAGTATGTCACACGGTGGCATATTCCCACTTAAAGTTAACGTGTACTAATATAAAGGCCTCAGCAGAATGTATTAAGTGGATTTCTTTTGGCATTGGGTAAAGGAATCTTTCAAGGATTCTGTGGATATACAAACAAGAAACAAATTTCAAAAGAGGCAAATGCACAAAATTTTTATAACCTGTTAGAATCATGATCTGGACTAAACACAAATAAGTGAACCGAAGTACAACACAATACAAAGCAAAAATAAAAAATAAACAGGAAATTTAATTCTATACGATGCAGAAACTATGTGCCAATACTCAGTGTAAACATACACTATTAGGAGGAAGTTGCTGCCACACAAGCAGATGGCAGAGTTTAAGCAAAGCTGAAGAAGTTAGGTAGTGGCGTGCGGAGGGATCACTTTGATTATTGGCGTAGTTCCTACCCTCCTGTTATTCTGGTTACCATACATGAGTGAGGTGTCTCCAATGGGTTTCGAGGGTTACAAATACCTTCCTGCATATTAGTCTACCTTCCTTAGAACTTCTTAAGATGGGCCATTGTCTCATGATACTCAATAATTCAGGAAAATCAATAATTGGGATTAAAATAAACCAATTAATTACATACTTCTTTATCACAGTGTGACATAAACATACATTTTCAGACAAGTTTTCATTACCGGGCAACTATGATATCTACCCAATGTTGTGGCCAAAGTTGGAATATTCACAGTTCCCCCATACTTATGCCCTCTGTGTTTTGGTTTTCCAGATACATGCTGTTGCTTGTACTTCAAATACACTTTCCCTATATCTCTGTCAATTCACGTCTTTCTCAAAAAGAACAGAGAAGTCCAATGGCTCCTCTACTAAACCTCTAAACATATATGATTTCTCCTGTCTTGACATTTTTACCAATTCCTGTTCTCATTATAAGCTATGGTATCCGACTTTCACTTCTCTTCCTCTAACACCCCTGGCTTTCTTACCCCATTGTCTACATAGCTCAACTTCTTGCAAGTTGTCCATTCTTGCTCTCTCCTCTGTCTACAGCAATTTGCCTTCTGCTCCCACTGTTCACAAAACTTCTGTCCTCCATGTATTCATTTACAATGTTTTAGCCTTGGGCTGACCATACACCAGCTGTTCACAAAATTTATGTTGAACTGAATGACACTCGAATCAATAAATAAAGGAAAAAAGGGGAACAGAAGGGGAAGCAAACAACATCCTTCTTCACATGATGGCAGAAGGAGAAATACAGAGCAAAGAGAGAAAAGACCCATATAAAACCATCAGATCTCACGAGAACTCACTATCACGAGAGCAGCAGCATGGGGGTAACAGCCCCCATGATTCAGTTACCTCCCACTGGGTCCCTCCCACGACACATGGGGATTATGGTAACTACAATTCAAGATGCGATTAGGGTGGGGACACAGCCAAACTAGATCAGTGCTACAACTGACTTCACTGTAAATGAGTTTACAATGGGTAACTCCATATTATGTGAACCAAACAGCATAGAGAGACCTCAAGAAGAGTAAAGAAATCTTTGTCTCATGTACATGGTATACCATCAATAATGAAACTGAGGAAGATTCACGGAGGGAAGTCATCACCCTGCAGCAGGCAGTTATATCTAAACCAGTGAGATATGAACAGTGCAAAGAAGAACTAGAACAAAGATACTGTCTGGCATAAAGTCCAGTATTAAAGACACAGAAGGCCCTACATTTGTCCAGTAAAGCCATGCTTGATTAATGCCTTGGAAACCCTGGAGACTGGATCAGAAATCTGTATATAAAATGGTTCTTCCTGGACAAAGTTGAGAGAAAAAGAAAGCTTATTGTGTTCAAGTAGAAACTGGGATAAGCTGTGGGCCATCTGGCTTTTCTGTTGCAAAAACCAGGCTTAAATCTACATCTTTCTATAGTCATGAATGAGCAAACTGATTTTGAACAATCATCTAACAGTGAAATATCTAGGATTCAAAAAGAATGTACTTATGAAAAGAATGTAACACAAGAAATCTGAAAATTAGAAAATTTCCCCTTTTTACACTAAAAAAGACAGAAGAGCCATGATTTTTTAAAAAACTGGAGCAGTAAGCTTGTAGTGGGAAAAGTGATGGTGAGAAATGCAGGCATAGAAAGGAAGCAGGCTTAGGTAAGACGAGAAAACACAAGGAAATCCAAAATCCCAAACAAAATAATTTTGCCTTAAATTTTATTATGTTTAATAGTAGACTGCTGTTTTCTTTTGTCAATTGCTGTCAGATAACTTTTGCTCTTTTGATTTATTTTAAAAGAAACATTAACTCTTGGTTGGGCATGGTGGTTCATGCCTGTAATCCCAGCACTTTGGGAGGCCGAGGTGGGCAGATCGCTTGAGGCCAGGAATTCAAGACCAGCCTGGCCAACATAGAGAAACCCTGTCTACTGCAAAATAAAAAAAATTAGTCGGCTGTGGTGGCGCATGCCTGTAATCCCAACTACTCGGGAGGCTGAGGCACAAGAATCACTTGAGCGTGGGAGGTGGGGGTTGCAATGACGTCACCACAGCCTGGGCGACAGGGGGAGACTCTGTCTCAAAAAAAAAAAAAAATTAGTGGCCGGGCATGGTGGCTCACGCCTGTAATCTCAGCACTTTGGGAGGCTGAAATGGGTGGATCACAAGGTCAGGAGTTCAAGACCAGCCTGGCCAATATGGTGAAACCCCCTCACTACTAAAAATACAAAAATTAGCTGGGCATGGTGGCAAATGCCTGTAGTCCCAGCTACTTGGGAAACTGAGGCAGAAGACTCGCTCGAACCCAGGAGACGGAGATTGCAGTGAGCCGAGATCGCACCACTGCACTCCAGCCTGGGCACAGACAGAGAGCCTGTCTCAAAAATAATAATAATAATAATAATAAAATTAGCAAAAAATTAGCCAAAAATTCATTAAAAATAAATATAAATATATTTATATATACATTTTATTCATTCATTATATATACATTTTATTCATTCATTAATACAATCATTTTATTAATCATTCAATAAAATGAATTCATTATATATAATGAATGAATAAAATGTATTTTTCCATTAGGGATTTAAAAGGAGCATTGGATAAATTAAAAAATTTTTTTGTCTTTTCTTTTGAAAAAAATATAAATTTAATGATGTATTTTTGGACTTTGATTAAAAATAATTCAATTTTATCTGTAAGCATAAATATTAGAAATACTCAGAGAAATTTAGCAGAAGGAAAAGCATCATTTTGTAATGACAATAATTAAGTAGGGCTGCATAAGTGGAAGAATGGTCATATAAATGCCTTTTTTTTTTTTTTTGAGACGGAGTCTTCACTCTGTCGCCCAGGCTGGAGTGCAGAGGTGCTATCTATGCTCACTGTAAGCTCCGCCTCCCGGGTTCACCTCATTCTTCTGCCTCAGCCTCCGGACTGGCTGGTACTACAGGTGCCCACCGGCTGATTTTTTGTATTTTTTTAGTAGAGATGGGATTTCACAGTGTTACCCAGGATGGTCTCAATCTCCTGACCTCGTGATCCGCCCGCGTCGGCCTCCAAAATTGCTGGGATTACAGGCGTGAGCCACCACGCCTAGCCAGATTTTTTTTTTTTTTTTCAGAGGCTCCCTCTGTAGCCCAAGCTGGAGTGTAGTGGCGCGATCTCGGCTCACTGCAGCCTCCGCCTCCCGGGTTCAAGCAATTCTCCTGCCTCCGCCTCCTAAGTACCTGGGACTACAGGCACGCACCACTACGCCCGTCTAATTTTTGTATTTTTAATAGAGACAGGGTTTCACCATGTTGGCCTAGGATGGTCTTGATCTGACTTCGTCATCCGCCCGCCTCTGCCTCTCAAAGTGCTGGGATTAGAGGCACGAGCCACCGCAGCCGGCCGACAGATTTTATTTCATCTGTAAAGTTCTATAATGTCATTCACAATAAAATAAAAGAGATTATGCAAACCAAACAAAATTTTGCAAGATATGTGATACACTATACATAGAAAATTCTTGCATATCAGTAAGAAAATAACTATAAATAGATAAAATCCATGAATAGTAACAAAAGTATAGGATATTAGAGAAAGAGTATTTGACAGAATGAAAGAAAAAAATGGTTGTTTTAGGATAAGTGGTCTGAGATGCATTCCTGTGTTACTTCATTAGCTTGTATGTATTTAATATATTCTATATGTGTTCAACAATTGATGCAGATTCAAAAACAAAAAAAGTTCGTTTAGTAAGGAGATATACAACAACAAAAAATTCCTATAAAAGTGGATTACAATAATGAAAGTATCTAGAAATCTAATTTTAAAAAGTGGTACTCATTATCTGGGATCATCTGGGAAGAACTCATTTAATAGGCCATTTGAGTAGACACTTGAGGATGAAGATAAATTTTCAGGCAGATTAATAACAATGGGGAGAGTTTTCAAGGCAGAGGAGATGACTTTGATAAAACGAGGAAAGCATGAAGTTTATGTAGCTTGAAAAGTGTGTTGTATTCAGGTAGTCATGCACTGACTCCATCACTCTTGCATTTTGTTTGTTTGTTTTGAGGTGGAGTCTCGCCCTGTCGCCCAGGCTGGAGTGCAGTGGCGCGATCTCGGCTCACTGCAAGCTCCGCCTCCCGGGTTCACGCCATTCTCCTGCCTCAGCCTCCAGAGTAGCTGGGACTACGGGCGCCCGCCACCACGCCTGGCTAATTTTTTTGTATTTTTCTTAGTAGAGACGGGGTTTCACCGTGTTAGCCAGGATGCTCTTGATCTCTTGACTTCGTGATCTGCCCGCCTCGGCCTTCCAAAGTGCTGGGATTACAGGCGTGAGCCCCCACGCCCGGCCACACTCTTGCATCTTTTATTGGAGGCTCTGAGGAAAGGTCTGCTTCCACGTTTGTTCAGATTGTTAGCCACACTTAGTTCCTTGAGTGGGTATTATTGCAGTCCCCATTTCCTTGCTGGCCATCAGCTGGGACCAGCCTTTCCTCCTAGACTGTCCCTGTTCCTTATGCTTTTTTTCATGGGCCTTTCCAGCAGCACGAACATTTCAAATATCTCTGCCTCTCCCTCCTGCCCCGTCTCTCAGAAATCAACTGCACGTGGTCTCAGCTTTTAAGGGCTCATAGTGATTAGATTGGACTCATATACGGTCCTCATTTTAATATTCATAATTCTAACTGCAAAGTCTCTTTTGTCAGGTAATACAGCATATTCAGGTCTCAAGGATTAAAGTGTGAGCATCTTTGGGGGTTTTTATTCTGCTTACAACATTTACCTAGAGTATAAATTCAAGACATAAGGCAGAATCTTATGAGAAAAAGAAAGTACTATTTTGAACATACCTGTGGCAATCCTAAATGGGAATTAGATTCAGATTTGGCGGTTCTTGATAAAAGTCAAGGCTGAAGAAATAATTTGGTAGTCATCATGTTTTACATTTTGTAAATGAAGCCAGTATTATATATGAGAGGGTTAGCATTCACCCAGGGAGACTTCAAGTCAGTTTACAAAGTTAATATTCTGTGGCACGTTCAATAGTAGCACCACCTTTTATTCAATTGGATAGTAGCCTGGGGTGAAGATTACAAAGAAAGAAATATAACTATCTCTATATGGAGATGCCATGAGGTGTAAAGAATTTGTATATAGATATATATGGAGAAATATTTATGCATACAGGAAATCCTAAGGAATCCACACACGCACGCACGCACACACGCACGCACGCATGCACACATTAAGATGATAAAGCTGCGATATTTTTAGGCATAACTTTGTAGTAAGATGTTACATCAGGAACAGGAAACTACTATAGCAAAGCACCCAGAACAGTCTAAATAGTCTTGAAACAGAAAATTTTCTACCAAACTATATTAATTCGGTGTTGCATTAGCATAAAGATAGACATATAAATTTAATGAAATAATATTGAGCATTAATCAATAAACCTTATATTTATGAGCAATTGATTTTTAAAAGGATGCCAAGAAAATTCAAAGGGGAAATAGTAGTCTTGTCAACAAATAGTGTTAAGACAACTGTACATATGCATGCAAACAAACGAAGTTGGATTCTGACCTTACCTTACACACAAAGTTGATCAAAACCTAAATGTAAGACCTAGAAGTAAAAAACTCATAGAAGAAAACATAAGCAAAATCTTCATGACCTTAGATTAAACAATGGTTTCTTAGATATAGCACCAAATTACAAGCAACAAAAGAAAAAAAAGGGGCTATATTATGCTTAATTAAAACTAAATTTTTTCTTCAAAAGAAAAAGCCAAGGAAGTGAAAAGACAACCTACAGAATGGGAGAACAATTTTGCAAATCATACATCTTCTAAAAGACTTGTATTCAGAATATGTATCTTACGACTCAATAATAAAAAAACATATAACCTATTTTTAAAATGGAGAAATGATTTGAGTAGAAAATTCTCCAAAAAAGATACACAATAGGCAAGAAGTACATGAAAAGATACTCAACATTATTGGTCATTTGAGAAATGCAAATCAAAACCACCAGGAGATACCATTTCATACTATGATCAAAAAGAAAATAACAAGTATGTGTGAGAATGTGGAAACAATCCCACATAAATCACTGGTGGGAACGCAAAATGATGCAGCCACGGTAGGAACAATTTTGCAGTTGCACTTTGGGAGGCCAAGGCGGGAGGATCACCTGAGGTCAGGAGTTTGAGTCCAGCCTGGCCAACACAGTGAAAACCCATCTCTACTAAAAATACAAAAATTACCCGGGCGTGGTGGCAGGCACCTGTAATTCCAGCTACTCATGAGGCTGAGGCAGGAGAATTGCTCGAACCTAGGAGGCGGAGGTTGCAGTGAGCTGAGACCACGCCACTGCACTCCAGCCTGGGCGACAGAGTGAGACTCTGTCTCAGAAAAAAAAAGAAAAAGAAAGAAAGAAAGAAAAGAAAAAAAAGTTAAACAGTGTTATCAAATGACTGGACAATTCTACTCCTTAGGAATATCTCCCAAAGAATGAAAAACATGTCTACAAAGAACCTGGACACAAATGTTTATAGCAACATTATTTGTAATGGCCATAAAGACAATGCAAATGTCCATCAATTGATGAATGGATAATCAAAAAGTGGTGTATCCATACAATGGAATATAATTTAGCCATAAAAGGAATGAACTACTGATACATGATACATGTATGAATCATGAAAACATTAAGTGAAAAATGCCAGACACAAAATGTCACATATTCTATAATTCTACTTATATGAAATGCCCAGAAAAAGCAAATCTATAGAGACAGAAGGTAGATCAGTGATTGCCAGGGGCTAGAGAGAAGAGCAAACAAGGACTGGCTAATAAGAGACACAGGATTCTTTTGTTGTTGTTCAGTGATGAAATTATTCTGGAATTTGCAGTGATTATACCACAACCTTGTGAATATGCTAATCACTGAGTTGCATCCTTGTTAAGGACAAATATTATGGTGTATGAATTATATCTTAATTTTAAATAGTACAGTAAATTAAAAACAAATTGTGTTTCAATAATAAAATATTATTTTAATATCACAAAATCAATTACTGTAATTCACTATATTAACAATGTGGAAGAAAATCTCATCTCAATGGATGCAGAATATATTTTTAATATGCAAACAATAGAATGAAATGTATTTAATCCGGTGCAAGATAATCATAAAATCTTACAAAAATATTATAATTAATAAGGAAATATGGAAAGCTTTCCTTATGGGATCAGAAGCAAAATTCCCAGTCAGTTCAATAAGAAAAAAAAGTAAGAATTAGCAAGAAAGAAATACACGGGTCATTATTTGCTAAGGACATTATTGTATATGTAGAATATCTAAAATAAAATATTAGAACGAATAACTAAATATAGCTATCAGGATCACTGGTTACAATATGAGCACATAAAAGTCTATTTTATTTCCTTACACTACCAATAACCAATTACAAAATAAAATTTTATAAATATATCATTTAGAATCAATATTTTGTTAACTTCATAAAATTAAAGTTTTATGAAAGTTTTTCTTTTTAAATATATTTTCAAAAATTGAAGAATTCTTCAAGTCAGTTAAATGGTTTTAAATATTTCTGGCCTGCAGCAACAAGGTTAAATCTGCGTGTGATAATTGATCTCTCTACTGATATTAGAGCTATCCCATTACTGAAAACCATTTTTAGATATAAATGGCAGGCACCTAAGAATGACTTAATTTCCTGTGGTGTTCCTTTAAAACAATTTTCCAAAACAGGCAAATCTTGCTCTCTCCCTCTCTCTCTTTCTCTTTAAAAAGTAACACAGGCTCATTTTTAAAGTTGCAATCAAAACAGGCAGGTAAAAAGTAGAAAATTAAAATGACCCATCGGGCTTGTCTTAAAATTAACTACTGATAATATTTTGGTATATGTCCTCATATGTTTTAATGTATTTTTTCAGGTTTGTTCTATCAAAACCTAATTTAACAAAATCTGAGCAAATCATCCACTTCCTTTCCTAATATCCTTTTATACTGTGTGTTTATACATGTGGTTATGAATATATGTTCACAAGTGAGGGTATATATACACATACACACATACATGTGTGAGAGAGAGACATAGGCAGAGGCAGACAGAAAGGCAGAGAATAGCTAGGAAAGTTGAGCTCAATTTAATATTGTAATTATAATATGCATGCTATTTTAAAACTGCTTTCATTTCTGAATTTAGACAGCATATAGAACTTGATAAATACAGTAATTAGAAATCCGAGAGTTATTTGCATACTTACACATCTGAAGTATCTTCCTATGTACAGATAAACATTAACCACAATTACCTACACATGTTGCTTGAATTTTTTCCTCCAGCTGTCATGTTAAAGCCATGATTGACACTTGTTTGCATATTATTTGAGAATTTAATATTTGGTTGAAATTCTTTGATCCTAAAACATACTGCTTGGAAATACACATTTTGTTTTCATACACATGCGATGTTACACGCATACCGAAATTAAAGAATTACAATTAGTTGGTACCCAGCTTGCATCCTTAAGCAATCTTTGTAAATACTATTTTTCTTATTAACGCTGCTTTCTGTTCTCATTAAGTTTCAACAGAGTACTCTCAGCAATTTAAAACATATTGTTCCTTCAGTTAAATAGGCAATTTCCCTCTCAACAAATGCCTGGACCTTAAAGTAAGGTGTGGAAATGGACAAAATAGCCCCAAATATTTTAACCAGCAATATAAACTTTTGCAATGCTTTTATAGGATGTTTAAAATAACAAGAAAGACTTGGTTCTCATGATTTTCACCAACGGTGGCTACAAACAGTCTTCTTCTTTACTATGTTTGAATGGCGTATTTCACTTCACGTATCCTTTACTTGCTTCTAGAGCCTTAATATTGCTAGGGGAAAAAGCTTACCTAGCTCCGTGTTTGTATATGTCAGCTAGCCAAAAGATATTTGGAAACCAATAAATGTTTGCCTTTCTAACATTTGCTTAAACCTATCTGGAATTAACGTTCTCCTCTTTCCTCTTCTCTCACCTCAAGAAAAAATAAATCTGTATACAGAAGTTGACACAAAATATATTAAATAAGGCTGGTATTCAGCCCTCTTGCATTCAAGCAAGAATTACACGTGTGTAAAACAGAAGAAAATGTCTTGATAGTATTCTGTACCCGTGCTGTCAATTACCCTTCGATATGTCTGCAATTTTCTCAGTAAAACACATTTTGTTTATTTTGGATTAGGAGCAAGCTCTTGAATGGCTACCAGGATTTATTAGCCTGGTAAAGAAGCAGCACTACACAGAAACAACGAATATAATGTGCCCTTTGCTATGGTTTTAAGGTCCCCTTCAAACTCATGTGAAATGTAATTGCCATTGAAACAGTATTAAGAGGTGGGGGCTTTAAGAAGTCCTGCAGGCTGCTGTTTTATTTTTTTTCAGGTTTGTTCTATCAAAACCTAATTTAACAACATCTGAGCAAATCATCCACTTCCTTTCCTAATATCCTCATTTTCACTACTCTCTCCTTCAGCCGCAATGATCCGTTCCATCATCTAACATTAATTTAGTAAAGATTTATTAAATCCCTTCTCTGTACAAATCATTTTATAGGATCTGAGTAAAGATACAGTGATTAGCATATGGCAGCCCTTGTCCTTTAACATGGCAAGAGCAACTTTTCCTATTTTCAAGGGCTTGAGTATTCTGTCACTAATAGATCTAAAACTATCCAAGTTTACCTAGCCAACTTTTTCCCTTAAACTTCTGCCTCCCTTTTACAAAACTTCAAAAAAAGAATTCCCAATTTAATCATGCTGTTAAAACAGATTTTCACATCATCCCATAGTTACATAAAGGGCAGTCTCCTTAGTTCATACTTAAAATCATATCTTTTCAACCCTTGAGTATTGATACCATTACCTCAAACAATCATATAGCTACTGTCTTTCAGGTTATTCATAATACAATAATTTGAATATGCAGAAACACCACGGAATTTAAATGAAAAGTAACGAATGCACCCTACTCCCCTCAAAAATCAATTAATAAAATTTGTAATTTCAACAAATATTTTTGAATATTTACAAATCAGAAACAAAAATGGCTAACTGGAAACACAAAACAGATAAAAGATTTGGTAAATTAACCCAACATGCAATTTTGAAAAATGTAAATTTAATTTCTACTTAATAAGTGATTTCTCAAAAAGTAACGTTAATAAAGGGCATTGTCAGACATTTTGAGTCTTTTAGGAGTGAAAACATCTGTTTGAACTAAAACTAGGAGACACAGAATGATAAGAACATATGAAGTTGTAGCTAAATATCCACAAATTACAAGGTTATTCTCTATTGGTTTGGAGTACTCATTTACACACTAATACTCAGCTTTAGGAATTTAGGGACTCATTAACTTTGCTAAACATGGAATTTAGGGTTTTTTTAAAAACCACTTATTTCTTCACTATTTTTATATCCAAGTATACTCTTCTCATTACTCACAAAGGACAAATCTTCACCAAGCCCCTGCCCCTACAGTCAGGATAGTAATTTCATTCAAGCATCCCTTGAGAGCAATTATTTATGCTCGCCACAGAAATTAGGGTAAATTTGTTGTGGTCCCATTTATTTTCTGGAGATTGGCAATTACATGTAAAATAATTTGAACGCTTGATAGATAGACTCATACATATTTGGTTAATACAAGTAAAGCAGGGGGAGGCCAGGCGTGGTGGCTCACGCCTGTAATCCCAGCACTTTGGGAGGCCAAAGTGGGTGGATCACAAGGTCAGGAGACAGAGACCATCTTGGCTTACACGGTGAAACCCCGTTTCTACTAAAAATACAAAAAATATTAGCCGGGCGTGGTGGCGGGTGCCTGTAGTCCCAGCAACTTGGGAGGCTGAGGCAGGAGAATGGCTTGCACCAGGGAGGCGGAGCTTGCAGTGAGCTGAGATCATGCCACTGCACTCCAGCCTGGGGAACAGAGCAGGACTCCGTCTCAAAAAAAAATAAAAAAATTAAAAAAAATAAAAAATGGAGTGGGGGGCTGGGCGCGGTGGCTCACGCCTGTAATCCCAGCACTTTGGGAGGCCGAAGCAGGCAGATCACAAGGTCAGGAAATCGAGACCATCCTGGCTAACAAGGTAAAACCCCGTCTCTACTAAAAATACCAAAAATTAGCTGGGTGTGGTGGCGGGCGCCTGTAGTCCCAGTTACTGCGGGAGGCTGAGGCAGGAGAATGGCCTGAACCCAGGAGGCAGAGATCGCAGTGAGCCGAGATAGCTCCGCTGAACTCCAGCCTGGGCAACAAAGGGAGACTCCATCTAAAAAAAAAAAAAGAAAAAAAAGTAGTTATTTTCCTCTTCATCCCTTTCGGTGTGGCCGTTATTTATAATGCAGTTTGGTTCATTAGTGTTTGTATTCCAAAAACACCCTCAGCCTTCCTATCCTAGTTTTAATGAATTATTAGGGTGAAACATAATAAGAGTCGGAGCTATACAGAAAGGTCTACTCAGAGGTGCTTTGTTCCCTCCTATTCTGTTCCCACCACTCCTACTTTCCATTACTTTTTCCACTGACCCTGTGAGCATCATATTTATTGTTAATGGCAGTTACATTTTTACCAAGTGCTTCCTATCTGTAGGCACTTGGTGTGTATTGCTTCTTCTGGTGTTCACAGCAACCTCTTGAGGTAGGCACTATTATTATCCACCACCCCCTCCCCTGTTTTTTGAGACAGAGTCTCACTCTGTTGCCCAGGCTGGAGTGCAGTGGTGCGATCTCAGCTCACTGCAACCTCTGCCTCCCAGGTTCAAGCAATTCTCCTGCCTCCGCTTCCCAAGTAGCTGCAAGTACAGGTGCGAGCCACCACACCCATCTAATTTTTGTATTTTTAGCAGGGATGGGGTTTTGCCATGTTGGCCAGGCTGGTCTCAAACTCCTGACCTCAGGTGATCCCCATTTTTTAGATGAGAAAGCAGAGTCCCAGAGAGCATAAGGAGCTTGTCCAGAGTGGCATCTCTGATGCATAACCAGTATTCAAACCAGTATTTTTCTGACACCAAGGCCTGTGTGTAAACTGTAAAAGGGCTGTTTGGTACCTGCTTTCCTAAAGTTGTCTGATCCCTTCTCAGTCCAGGTCTTCCTGAAGCTTGGCACTTCTGAAGTCACCTTTCTGAAAACATTCTGGTAACTGTTAGATCCCTTGTTCTAGCTATTCATATGTTCTGTGTGGTTAAACGAGGTTCACAGTGGGCCACCTGGCCTTTGGAACTTGGCTGAAGAGGCTGCCTTCAGTTCATCCTCCCCACCCCCATTTTCAAAACATGGGTTTCCATGTGTTAGTTGTAAATTAGGAAACATAACCATGTTTTGAGGCTTCATAGAAAACAAACGTCTGGGGTCACACAGGTTAAAGGAGGAACCAAATTCAGCACTATCACTGTTCTGTTCGGCAGGCAATTCTGGGGCCTTCCCGTGTCTCAGGTTCTGTATTAGTTGTTTCAGGACTTTGGGATAAACACAAAGTGTCCCTGTCCTCAGGGGGATTAAGGTCAGGTGTACAAGTGACTCCAATGCGAGGCAAGGCTGGATTCAGTGCTCGAAGAGGAGGGCATACCTAACGCTATGGGAATTCAAAGAGGAAATGATCAGAATGAGGAGGGAGAGATGGGTCATTCCAGGAGAAGCTTCAGGGAAAAGCAACATTTGAAATGAGACTTTGGAGAGTGAGGGAGGTTTGGGCAGATGGATAGAGAGGATGCAAGGCCAGGGGAAAGGTTTGAGCCAGAAAGTCGGCTTGGGCAAGTGCATGGGTAAAAAAAGAAAATCCACTTTGGGTGGCCGAGGCAGGTGGATCGCCTGAAGTCAGGAGTTGGAGACTAGCCTGGCCCACATGGTGAAACCCTGTCTCTCCTAAAAATACAAAAATTAGCTGGGCATGATGGCGGGCACCTGTAATTCCAGCTACTCGGGAGGCTGAGGCAGGAGAATCACTTGAACCCAGGAGGCAGAGATTGCAGTGAGCTGAGATCACACCACTGCACTCCAGCCTGGGCAACAAGAGTAAAACTCCATCAAAAAAAAAAAAGAAATCGCAAGGCAGTGTGGGGAACGGTGAGTAATCTAATTTGGTTGTTGCAGAGAGGATGTAGAAGGAAGTGACAAGAGAGAAAGCCAGACAGGTGGATTGGGGTCATCTTAAGGGCCTTTGTGCCAGTTAGGATGTTCTAGACTTCAGTCAGGCTGCCCAGCTCAGACTGGCTCAGACAATGAGGGGGTTTATTGGCCATGTAACTGGGAAGTCCAGAGGTTCTAGGACTACAGAAAATTATTATTTAGTATTAGATTGACAGCAACACCTTCTGTTTTCTGGGAGCAGGAGATGCTTGTCAAGCTGTAGGTCGCTGAGTTGAATATTATCCTGCTTTATTAAATTGCCAAGGGCACAGTGATTGTTGAGAAGGGAGAAGTACACACGAAAGAAAACATGACCAGCTTAGAAATGTCAAATGATTATGACGTTGTTATAAATTATTATAATTCTTTGAGCGTCTACTATAAGTAGAGAAACTTGAGTTCCAGGTTGTGGGCTTGGTTCCGCCAACAATCAGGAACGTGGTTTTGCACGAAGCCCTTCTTTCTTCTATACTCTTCAGTGTCCTCACTTGCAAAATGAGGCCTTTATATATATATATATATATATTTTTTTTTTTTTTTTCTTGAGATGGAGTCCCGCTCTGTCACCGATCATGTGGTGGCATGATCTCTGCTCACTATAAACTCCACCTCCTGGGTTCACACCATTCTCCTGCCTCAGCCTCCCGAATAGCTGGGACCACAGGCGCCCGCCACCATGCCCAGCTAATTTTTTGTGTTTTTAGTAGAGATGGGGTTTCACCGTGTTAGCCAGGATGGTCTCAATCTCCTGACCTCATGATCCACCCACCTTGGGCTCTCAAAGTCCTGGAATTACAGGCATGAGCCATTGCACCCGGCCCAAAAGCTTTGTGTTTTTACAGATATTAGACATGTTTCTTGTTTAAGAAAAAAAATCTTAACAAAAACGTAGGAGAATAAGAGAAACATTTTTCCAAAAAAGAGAAATCATTGTGATTATTTTATCTTATTAGAATGTTGGATAATATAGTCTGCTTCATTAATCATCAAGCATGCTATGCATTTTCTATTTTTATAGGATCTGTATCTCAGTTAAGGTAATACTGGTAATTTTTGCACTGTAATCAAAGATGAAAAATATAGGCCAAAATCATAGACCTTGCATAGAAGCTGGATAATGAAGACAGCTATGGAGAAAAACAGATACACACACACGGACACACATATATATAAAGTATACACACATATATTTTTTAAAGTTTTAAAGCTTTTAAAGCAAAAGCCGGCCCCTCTTCTCTTCCAGAGTGGGACGCCTCTCCCCTCTCTTAGAGTGGGTGGGGAGAGCGGTTGCCATGGGCAGCTTTCCTTGTGAGTCACAGGGCCCTCTGGCCACGCTGCTGTCTGGCCACGCCCCCTTTCCCTTTCATCTTTCTCATTGACCAATGGGCTTGGAGCATTAAGGCCACGCCCCTATTCCGCATTCTACTGGGGCCCTGGTTACGCCTCCTCTGGCTCAGTCACACAGCTGTCTGGTAGGTGACTGGAAGCATTGATCGGTGCTTACTGAGATTTTGCTGCTGTGGCCCCAACCCTTCCTCCCTCCCCAACCCTTCCTCCCTCCCCAACCTGCGATGGCAGAAGAAACTCAACACAACAAATTGGCTGCAGCCAAGAAAAAGGTAAAAACGCACTAGGTCATAGCCCCTCAACCCAGCCACAGATCCCCTCTGATGACAAGACCCCTGCCAGAGTCTATATGACTCCTGAGGCACACTGGACTGGTCCCCCCAACCCCAGTGCCTCTGGGCTACCCCCATCAAAGTTTTGTCAGTCAGCCCCACCCCTTCAGCAAGCAGCCCAGTCCTTGCCCTCGCCAATCACCCTAGGGTGACTTTGGGTGGGTGACTCCTGGGGCTTCCCGCTCCATTACTGGGCCCTCATCTCCTGCCACCCCAAGCTTGATCTCCCTGGGCTCTTTGGGCTCTCATCTCCAAGGAGCCAGGCCCCACCCTCGCCAGCCATCCCTGGGTGACTTTGGACTGGTGACTCCTGGGACTCCCTGCTGCAGACTCTGCCCTCCCCTCCTGCTGCCTCAAGGTCGACCTCCCTGGGTTCTTTGTGCTGGCGTCTCCAAGGAGCTGGGGCCCAACCCTGTGCTTCCCTCCCCCATCGTGGAGCGGCGACTTGGACATGGTGCTGACATGGTCCCTCCCCACAACCAGGAGGAGTGGAATGTTGTGATGTCACAGGCCACCTAGTAACTGCCGTTACTGCAAGACTGGCCTTTGATCTTATGACCCAGTCCCCTAAGCGTTCTCACCCCGTTTCTGGTTCCTCTGGTCACAGCACAAATTTCCAGCTGGAAGGGGAATGGAGACTATGGGACCTAGGAGCAAGAGGTTCCAGGCTGCCTCACTCCCTTACAGATGTTGACAGTGGGAAAAGCCTACACTTCCCCCATGAACTCAAAATGTTGACAGTATCTCTGGGTGGCAATGAGAGAATGGGTTTGGTTTGGTTTTCTCCCAGGCTTCTACTTTCCAGAGAGATTTTAACATTTTTTTCTGAGTTCTCCACCTCATATTCTGATTCTCCATGGTTCTGGGACCAGACTCTCCTTCAGTCAGTGGTCTCTGAAGTGACATTTGCTCATCTTCTGTGGAATAGATCTTGGGAAACTGAACTTGACAGCTTGAATCTTCCTCATATTCTCTCAACCTTGGGTACTTTGAGTGCCACAGGATAAATGTGGGACATCTTTCTGAAGCATCAGTTTCCCTTGATTCTCTTGAGATCAAGAGAAAAAGCATGAATGTACTTAGGGATGACAGTCACATAGGTTTCTAAGAGTATGCCAGACCTCTCTCTGAAACGAGGCTTGGGTTGTCCTCTTTCTGATGAATTCTGATTGAAGACAAAGGCTGCCTTCTGCCATGAGGACACATTGATATAAAAGTTTGAGAGGTACTGGTGCACTTCTTCACACTAACAGACGTGTGAGGATGCATGACTCTAAACCACATGGCATACAGTTCCTGCCTACTTAATGTTTACTTTTCTACCTCTGCCTCTGGTTTTGGTCCCTGGCAGCTGCTGATTCCTGACAAAACCTCAGAGCTTGGAGTCAGAAGACTGAGTTTCAAAGTTCCAGTATTGCCTTTTTCTTTTTTTTTTCTAGCCATGATATCAATCCTTCTCAGTCACTAAATGAGTGTGACAACACCTTGTACAGTTGTTGGTGTCATTAAATCAGATGATGTGTAAGTGTATTTTGTAAAAACTGTACAGGAGGATGTGGCTGTAGGGACTGACGGTTCTCATGAATATTACTGCTCTTCTTTCCAACAGTTAAAAGAATACTGGCAGAAAAACAGCCCTAGAGTTCCAGCAGGAGCGAACAGGAACACAAAAACAAATGGCAGTATCCCTGAGATAGCCACTTGTGGTGGTTGCCAGCCACCTGGGGATGTGAGTCTTGGCTGACCAGGCTTCTGGGGACAGGGGGCCCAAGGGGCAATAGAGGGTAATTGTTAAGATTGTGGATGGACTGCTGGGTACTGGTTAAGAATTCTGGCTTTAGCCGGGTGTGGTGGCCCACGCCTGTAATCCTAGCACTTTGGGAGGCCAAGACAGGCAGATCATGAGGTCAGGAGATCGAGACCATCCTGGTTAACATGGTGAAACCCTGTCTCTACTAAAAATACAAAAACATTAGCCACACGTGGTGGTGTGTGCCTGTAGTCCCAGCTACTCAGAAGGCTGAGGCAAGAGAATGGTATGAACCTGGGAGGTGGAGCCTGCAGTAGCAAAGATTATGCCACCGCACTCCAGCCTGGTGACAGAGCAAGACTCTGTCTCAAAAAAAAAAAAAAAAAAAGGAAATCTGGGTTTGAATCCTGCCTCTCCATCTGCTCTGCTAGGGATATGATTTAGGGCAAGTTGCTTGACCTCATCGGGCCTCTCTTTTCACATCTGTATAATAGAGGTGATATTGTTTCACTTCCATTTGTGAAATTTTCATGAGATTTGTTATTGTTGTTTTTATGTTAATCCCTGGTACATGGCCTGCTGTAAACACTCAGGACACCCAGGATATGGTCTTTGCTGTTTGATTTTCCTCATCCCCAGTCTCAAGGGGAAGCCAGGACAATGAGAACAGCCACTTGCCATCAAGAGTCACTGAAAGGGCCCCAGGATGGGATGGTGGGGAGATAAGAACCATGAGAGAAGTTGGCACAAAGGAGTTATGGGACAAAAGGTCCAAGATAGGCAGAAAAGAAAATGTTGCCAGTTGATGGGGAAGAAAGGAAGTCAGAGGGCTCAGACACTGTGGGGGACAGAACATCTCCATGTGCACTCTCATCTCTTGTAGTCAGCAACAGGTTTCCACAGGGAAGGCCCTACATCATCTGCCACCCTGAAAGATCTGGAGGTAAGAGGCTCTGGGCAGAGGTGCAGTGACCCTTTGGGTCAGCCCTCCAACCTCCTCCTCCAGGTGGGACTGGGTGCCCCTCTGCCAGCTGAGACAGCCCACAAACCCCAGCCCTAATGATTGTTCTCTCTACCTCTCCCCCCACTCCTGCTCCACCTCCTCCTCTCTGCATGCACCTCAGAGCCCGTGCCAAGAACTAGCAGCAGTCCTGGATTCAAGGTCCGCAGAAATCACCCAACTGAAGAACACCATCAAATCTTTGGTAAGAGTCCACTGGGGTCCCCTGATTCCATGCTGCCAATCCTGGGGAGGGACCCCAGAGCATGCAGCCTGGCTCTTCTTTTGCTGCCCTCTTTGCCGACTCTCTCCTCTCCAGACACCCCTGCTTGAGTCCTTGCTACACACGCCCTGGGATTGTTGCCTCTTGGGGAAGTGCTAGCCTGACTGGTTGTCAAGGGCCCCGTATTTCTGCCATGACTCAGTCCCTAATTTGCTCTTTGATTCTGGACAAGCCACCTCTCCTTTTTGGGCTCGTGTTTCCAGAGGAGGTAGTGAGTATCAAAGGTCTCTGTTAGCTCTCGAGTCTGAGATTTAAAGGCCCCCTAGAGTGGAGACCTCAGGGCTAAGGGCTCCTGTCTGTCCTTTTCCATCCTATGTCTGCTGTGAAGAACCGTACCTGGTCCATACATGCTCAGTAAGTGTTTATTGAATGAACCCACTTTTCTAAATCACAAGCTGCCAGAAGGAGGGGCCTTTCTGAAACTCCATCTCTAGAGGTTTATGTTGCTGTCCTCTCAAGAGATTCCAGACTCAGACTTTGAGTTCTGTGGCTGTGGGCAAAAGCCAACAAAGACCCAAATCCTCTGTCCTTGGGAGCTTGAGGAGAGTTTACCGGTTCGTGTTCCCATTATATCTGAGAACTTTGCCTTTAAAATCCATTCCTGGCCCCTGCCTACCGCTTCCTGGTCTGGGGAATAGAGTTGAGGGGGCCACCCTCCATCACGTTATTTGACTCTCCCCACAGAAACAACAGAAGAAACAACAGGAACATCAGCTGGAAGAAGTAACGTGATTTCGTTTCCTCGCGACATGACTGCTGGGTTTGGGGGGCACTCAGACATACAGGCCCCAGTCTCATCTCACCCACACCCAGCCTGGGGAAGAAACCTCACCCCTCAGATTCCACCCCATCCCCACAGGGCCCCTGATAACCTGGTCCCATGGGTGGGCCTGTCCTGGGGCATTGGTGGCATTCTGGGGGCATGTCTCTTGCTGTGCCATCTCTGCCTCCCCCGGTAAGAGCTCTGTCTTCCTCTTCCTACAGGAAAAGAAAGCAAACAACAAGAAACAGAAAGCCAAAAGGGTGCTAGAGGTGAGTGGAGGGTGTGCAGTTTCCTCCTGTCCTCCGGAGAAGGTTTCTTTCCTTCTCTTTCAGCACTTGCTTGGCTTTTCTCCCAAAGGTTCAAATCCAGACATTGAACATAGAGAAAGAAGAACTACATACGGACCTGTACCACATGAAACATTCTCTCAGATACTTTGAAGGTGGGAATCTGGGCACCCTGTCATCCTTCAACCTGGCACTTTGACAGGTCTTCAGGGGGAGTCCTTTGGGCCCCATCTCAACTCTCTCATTACAGAAAAGTCCAAGGATCTGGCTGTCCGCCTGCAACGTTCGTTGCAGCGTAAAGGAGAGTTAGAGAGTGTTCTCTCTGATGTCATGACCACACAGAAGAAGAAGGCAAACCAGGTGAGTCCAGCCACCTGCCCCATCCCCTGGGAGCCTGGCTTCGCAGATGGAGGAGTGAGCCTAAAGGTCCCTTCTGCAGGATGGAGTGTCCTGCCCAGAAGGCAGCATGGCCATTTCTTGCTACTTTTTTGTATGGTTTTTAGTGGCAGCCTGGGGCTGAGTCAGCTGCTGTGGGTGAGTTGGGGGGCACTGTGTGGAGTGAGCACTGGACGCAGAGCTTGGAGGCCAAGTGCCTGCCCCGCCCTTACCTGGCTGTGGTCTTGGGCAAGTCCTAGGTGGGGTATTCGGTACTTGTACTGTGAAGGTACAGAAGAGTACCTTTAGTATGTTACCATTTCTGTAGAAAGAGGAAACGTGTGCGTGTGTGTGTGTGTGTGTACATACTGTGATAATATACATAAAACATGTCTGCAAGGGTTCATAAAAAATTCAGGAGAGAGCAACAAGATGGCCGGGAGATACTTCCCTTCTATACCTTCTGAGTTTTGGACTATGCAAATGTATCATCCTTTCAAAAAGTGAACAAAAGATTAATTTTCCCCTTCCTGTCTGTGCCCCCATCCCCAGCAAGAAAAACGGGCTTAGAGAATTGGATAGACCTGGGTGTTTATATCCCAGCTCTGCCTAAGTGAACTTAGGCAAGCACTTAACCTCAAATACTCCATGTTTTTTCATCTACACAATAGAGGGAATCATAGTAACTGTCTCCTATGGTGGTTGTGAGGATTAAATGGGATTGTTAGCATGGTACCTGGTGGAGCATTCCACAAAGGTTCAAACAGTGGTAATAATAACAGTAATAACAATAGCAATATTATCTGATCTCTCTGGGCCTCTGTTAGCCAGCTATAAATTCAATCTCATTCCCTGTCCGTTCCAACTTTAATGAGTTCTTTTAAAAACCAGACCACGGGCTTGGAAATGCCTTGATCTTTGCTGACCGAGTTTTATGTTGGGCCTAGCCTTAGCCCTTTTAAGGGGCACTGTGTGGAATGGCCCAGGCTCTCCAGATTGAAACTTCTCACTCTTCGCCATCCAGTTTTCCAGCCCCAGTAAAGCTCGTACGGAGTGGAAGTTAGACCAGTCCATGCGGGAGCAGGAACTACTGAAAGTGCAGCTGACACAGGTGAGGTTTTCTGAGGGAGTTATGTGGAAGGAAGATGACCCCAGGTGGCCAGGAGCAGGTGAGGACCAGTGACAGCCCTTCCTAACTTCTGTGCCCATTCTTGCAGTTGAAGGAGTCATTTCAACAACTCCAATTAGAAAGACACGAGTATGCTGAACATCTAAAAGGAGAGAGGGCCCGGTGGCAGCAGAGGATGAGAAAAATGTCGCAGGAGGTGAGATCTGACCCTTCAGCCCCCCCACATTAGATAGGTCACTGGATCTTTCTGAGCATCTGTAAAATGGGAATAGTAGAGCCACAGGTGGTCATGGGTCTGGGCTTTGTGGAGGTGGGGGCAGAGAGGGAGAGGGCAGCCTGTCCAGCCTCCAGCCCCTCTCTCCAGGGTCCTTTCCCCTTGTGCTTTGGGCAGATTTGCACATTAAAGAAACAGAAGCAGCAAGATATGCGTCGGGTAGAGGAGCTGGAGAGGAGCTTGTCCAAACTCAAAAAGCAGATGGGTAAGATGGGGCTGGCATGACCTGGGAGCAGGACTGGCATCAGAGGGCTGTGAGGGTGGCTTAGAATGCCCCAGGGAGGTGGGTGGATGGAAGGGCTTTGAGGCACAGGGAAAGAGGTCTGTGCCAGGAGATGGCGAGTCTTGTCATCTCAATGAGTCTCAGTGTGTCAGTGTCCCCATCAGCAAAGAGGGCCCATTGTCAGCCACCCGCAGTGCTCTTTCTCTGAAAGTGCTTTGGAAGACTGGCTACCATCTGGGTGCGAGGAATCATTAGCAGTGAGGCCAAGTTTGAGGAGCCTGAGAGGAGCTGTGCGCCAAGAGGAGGGTTTTTCTTTTCTTTTTTCTTTTTTTTTTTTTTTTTGAGAATCCAGAGGCCCTTATTATCTGCTTCCTTTGTCAGCTGAACCCTTGCCCCCAGAGCCCCCAGCAGTGCCCTCTGAGGTGGAGCTGCAGCACCTGAGGGAGGAACTAGAGAGAATGGCAGGAGAGCTCCAGGCCCAGGTCAAAAACAATCAGCGCATAAGTCTCCTGAACCGGGGACAAGAAGAGAGGATTCGGGAGCAGGAAGAGAGGCTTCGGAAGCAGGAGGAGAGGCTCCAGGAGCAGCACAAGAGCCTTCAGCAGCTGGCCAAGCCACAAAGCGTCTTCGAGGAGCCGGTGCGTTGCCCAAACTGGGGAGCCTGCCCTCCTCCCTAGCCCTCCGGGCCTTTGTTTTCCCCACCTCTAAAATGGGGCAGTGTAGCCCTCACGTGAAATGTTACTTCTAAAGGCACCTATGAGCCAGGTGGCTGTGGGAGAGAGGGGATGGTTTTTCTAACCTGCCTCCAGCCTTCCCAGTGCCATGGGAGGCAGACACCAAGTTCTGGGGTCTCCAGCTGCAGTGGGTGGCTGCTGATTGCTTCTCTCTGTCCAGAACAATGAGAACAAGAGTGCACTGCAGTTGCAGCAGTAAGTAAAGGAGCTACAGGAGAAGCTTGGTGAGGTGAAGGAGTCGGAAACCTCCACCCCATCCAAGAAGGGCTGGGAGGCAGGCAGCAGCCTCTGGGGAGGGGAGGTACCAGGCCAGAGGCAGCTTCCAGCCTCGGGGCTGGTGACCACAGCACCCCCCAGGGCAGTCCTGTTTCTTGCTTCCTGCCTCTGACTTTTAAAGGTGTGTAGCCCTGGGCTCCTCTCAGGTCTGGACATCATCATCCCAGCTAGAGGCATGGAGCCCCCAATCACAGGGGAAGAGACAGTGGTATAACAGGCTCCTTATGCCACGTGCAGTGGCTCATGCCTATAATCCCAGCACTTTGGGAGGCTGAGGCAGGAGAATCACTTGAGGTCGGGAGTTTGAGATCAGCCTGGCCAATGTGGTAAAACCTCATCTCTGCTAAAATTAAAAAAAAAAAAAAAACTAGCAGGACATTGTGGCGCATGCCTGTAATTCCACCTACTCGGGAGGCTGAGGCACGAGAATTGCTTCAACCCAGGAGGTGGAGGTTGCAGTGAGCTGAGATTGCACCACTGCACTCCAGCCTGGGCCACAGAGTGACACTTTTGTCTGAAAACAAAACAAAAAGACTCCTTAGATTAAAACTGCATTCCAGCCTCGGTTCCACTGGTCACCATTCAAGTACTTTGCATCTCTAAGTCTCTGTTTCTTTAACTTCAAAGGGAAGTTAGCATTTTCCTTACAGAGGTGCTGAGGATTAAATGAGAAGAGGGTATGAGATTTGAGGCTGGGGAAGGAGGCATGGGGTTCTAGGAAAGGGAGGCAGTCACTTAGGCCTGGAGTAAGGGGACAGGGGCCTGGGCAGGTGACAGAGCCCCACAGTGCCCTCGCTACCCTATTAATGGGCCCAGAATCTGGAAACCAGCCACCACGTGCCCTCACACCCAGGGTCTTCCTGCAGGGGGAGCTGAAGAGCCAAGAGGCTCAGAGTCTGCAGCAGCAGCCAGACCATTACCTGGGTCACCTGCAGCAGTACGTGGCCACCTATCAGCAGCAGGTGGCCGCCTATCAGCAGCTGACCTGTGAGAAGGAGGCGCTGTACAGGCAGTGACTGCAACAGACCCAGCTAATGAACCAGCTGCAGCAGCAGGAAGCTTGGGGCAAAGCAGTGGCTGAGATGGCCTGCCAAAAGTTGCAGGAGACCCAGAGGAGGGAGCTGCCGAGGATGGGGCTGTGAGGGGGACGACCAGGCAAACTCCATCCCTTCTCACTCTTTCCTGGCCCCTTAGGAGCGCCTGGAAGCTGCCAGCCAGCAGAAACAGCAGCTAACAGCCCAGCTGAGCCTCATGGCTCTCCCTGGGGAAGGTACGGGAGACCGCTCAGAGGAAGAGGAGAGAGCCCCAGGAGGAAGGGGGGACTGCTAGCAGCATAGGATTGAGGAGTTGGCAGAGAGCTTTAGAACAGCTGGTCATTATGCCGACCGGGTGCCTGCACTAAGTTTGGCATCAGTGTGGTGACCTCCTGTGAGCGGGGGGTCACCAAGTTGCCTAAGGATGGCTGAACTGGCCCAGGTCAGAAAGGGAGCAGGTCAGAACTCCCACATCGACCAGTAGTGGGAGTGTGCCTGGGCGGAATAGCAAGATCTTGATTCTTAAAAGTAAAAATAAAGAACAGCAGCTCATTCCTCTCTGGGGAGGGGCTGGCTCAGGGTTACACAGTGAGGGTGGAGGTAGAGGTGGGCCCACAGTACCTCCCTTGTTGGGTTGTCTGAAGACCCCTCTGGCCACCCCCCACAGGGCACGGAGGAGAACATCTGGACAGTGACGGGGAGGAGGCACCTCAGCCCGTGCCGAGTGTCCCACAGGACCTGGAGAACAGGGAGGCCATGGTGAGCCTGACTCCCCCTGCACCCATTTTGCCACCTTCCTCTGTGGTCCCTCCAAGACCCCTTTATGCTCTTCGTTTCCCTGCCTTCTGATTTCTCTGGACCCTCACCCCTTCCGAGAGCCAGTGGTCAGACACCATTTCACCTGTGACCAACAGGTGCACTCTCTGAGGCCCCAAGGGAAGGGGCTGCGCTCCACCTCTCTGCCCCATTTCTTCTGTGTGTGCCCCTACAAGAATGCTCACATCTTGCCCTCAGGTGGCATTTTTCAAGTCCGCTGGAGCTAGTGGCCAGGAGAAGCAGGCACAGTTACAAGAGCAGGTGAAAGAGCAGAGGGTGTGCTGCCAGCACCTGGCTCACCCGGTGGCCTCGGCCCAGAAGGAGCCAGAGGCAGCGGTCCCAGCCCCAGGGCCTGGGGGTGAGTCTGTGAGTGGGGAGACCCACTGGGCCCTGCAGGAAGTCATGGAGAAGCTGGCCCATGCCAGAACTCACCTCCGCCTTCTCCATGACTTGAAAATGCCACCTGAGGGCAGGTCGCTGCCGAGATGTGACTGCAATATTTTGGCTCCAGAGCAGCTTTATGGACCACCTGGAGGAGAAGGCAGACCTGAGTGAGCTGGTGAAGAAAAAAGAACTTTGCTTCATCCACCGCTGGCGAGAGAGATACCATCAGTGAGTGGGAGGCCAGGGCATGGCAGAGGGAGCTGCAGGGCCATTGGAGGGGCCCCAGCATCTGAGCCCTGTCCTCCCACAGGAAAATCCATCACGTTTTATCAGAACCAGGGGGCCGTGCCAAAGATGCGGCACTGGGAGGAGGACACCATCAGGCTGGAGCTCAGGGAGGAGATGAAGGTAGGGTGTGCAACATCTCTGTGGAGGTGGGGGTGGGGATGGGGTTGGGGGTGAGGGTGACGGTGGCCACAGGCAGCGGCATGGCAGCTGAGCACCCCTCCCTCCAGGTGAAGCTGCTGGAGATGCAGCAGATGGTATTGCGGCTTACAGCAACTACAACAATGGGCACAGAAAATTCCTGGCCACTGCCCAGAACCCTGCTGATGAGCCCGGTCCAGGAGCCCCAGCCCCCCAGGAGCTTGGGGCTGCAGACAAGCATGGTGGTGAGTAGAGCCCTCAGGTGGGGTGGGCAGGCAGGAAGAGGGGGTTTCCCACTTTGCTGAGATCCCTGCCTCCCTCTCTCCAAAGATCTTTGTGAGGTGAGCCTCACCTCCTCTGCCCAAGGAGAGGCCAGGGAGGATCCTCTCCTTGACAAGCCTACTGCACAGCCGATCGTGCAGGACCACCAGGAGCACCCAGGCTTGGGCAGCAACTGCTGTGTGCCGTTCTTTTGCTGGGCTTGGCTGCCAAGAAGAAGGAGATAAACATCACCATCCTCAAAAAGCTGCTGAAGAAATTTTTAAATAAGAAACCAAGTTATGGGGTTAATCTCCTACACAATTCATTTACTTCCTTTGAATGTTAGAGTCACTCATGATTATTTGTGTTTCTAATTTATAGTTTAAGTTTATTTGTAAAAAGTTAAAAGGTCTCTGTGGCTCTCACTGATGTTCACTCTGGCATCCTTTAGCATTTTTCTTTTTTAATTTCATAATTGTAGGTCATTAGCATGCATATCGAGTTTGCCCTTACGTGGTGGGAGTTCAAACACACAAAGACCCACCCTTTGCCCAAAACTGTTCTCTTTGGTTTGGAATAGGCTGCCATGCTTTTTTAATGTTATTGCAGCATGTATATTCACTACAGCATTCAGACAAAATTTGCCTATGTTCTGCTGTTGTTTGATCTAATCTTAATCACAGTGAGCTCTTCATTAGCTCAATATGTAGTTTGCCCCCAAGTGTGCACTGTTTATTACTTTGTAATATGCCACCAAGAGTACTGAGATTTAGAGTTGTTTAAAGGCCAAGAACTGGAAACAGCCTTTCCTCCATTTTCTGTGTATTGGTGATGGGAGTGATAACCTTTTGGGGGAGCTTTTTAAATCTCACAGAAGAGGAAAGTGGCCTCCTCTGGCAGGTATGTGCAGGATAGAGTGTGTTTCATCTGTTCCGGTGCCAGGAATTAGCGGTGTATTATGGTGGTGCCCTTAGGATTTGTATGTGCTCTGGGCTCATGAAGATATTGCATCATGAGCTGCAGCAGTTGTACTCTTTTTCGATGACCTAAAAAGGGCTTATTTCTGAGGAATGAAAGGTTCCCATCGTTGACTGTGGACGTGGAAAACCTTTCCTAGCTTAGAGCATTTGTATCTACAATACATTTTAAAGTCAGAGTTCATGTTACCTGTTTTAATCACATGACTACATGCCCCAGTACACAAAAGGGCACTGGTTGGCATTCTTCTTAATGTATTTAGTGAAGATCAGAAGAAATCCTTTACGAGCTCAAATGTCCCTGGAACAGGCATACAGGCTCTAGTCAAGAATGAATTAGAGTGAAGGAAAGCTGTGTGACACCTGGCATTCCTCTCTGTTCACGGAGATTCTTTGAGGCTTGAAGATTGATTTTACCATCTAGACCACTCTGCCTAATACCTATTCTTCAACTACCTTGGTTATTCTGACATAGGAATTTACTTCTTTTCCTTGAATGGAAAACACTTTGAAATAATAATAAACACTGTTATAAACTAATATATGTCAGAGTGCTTAGTTGAAACAAAAAGGAGTTTTAGTAGACAGTATTATACTATCTATCTTTGAAAATCAAGGAGAAGTTTATGCAACTTAAAATGTGTACAAACTGCAGTGCAATCTACTGTTTGTGAATGTCAATGTATTATCAGGAAATGTGTCTATACAATCACAGAGTTATATTTTCTCACAAACTTCTTTACAAAGTGAAATATGTTTTTGTACCTCTGGGTTTCAGTCAGGGACATATTTTGTACAGTATTTATGTGATTGTGCCTATGCATGATGAATGAATGCATTTCAGTCATATATTGCCTAAATCATAACTTGATGATGCTTGGGAAAGACTCAACAGTTAAAACTTCATGAAGTTCTAATGTCTGTGTTCCAAAACACATCACATTGTTAGGATGCAGGGAGATAGGTGTGTGTGCTCCCTGCGGTGGGGATTTCTAGTTACTAGATCATCTCCATTTTTAGCATTTGGCATCCTCATGATACTTCTATAAATATGACATTAACAGGAGAGCAACAATACGATTTTACGGATGGAATAACAGATTTGCTGGCATTCACTGAAAGAGTGCAAATATTCGGTCCTTGTGACTTCAACTGACTCTTCCAAATTTTATGAATGTATCAATGTATTAGATAAACCCAGTTTCAGAATGATAAAGAAAAAATGTTAGACCAAATAATGCGGCTAATTAACAGTGGTACGATTTCTAGCCCATGGGTTTAAAATGCACTTAAAGTCCTGTTCTCGCCTTTTATTTTCTGAACTTGCCGCTTTTGCATTCTTTGAGCTCAGTTTAAAGACAGTTACTTTAAGAGCATTTTAAACCCTCGGGGTAGAAATCGGACCACTGTTAATCAGCCACATTATTTGGTCTAACGTTTTTTCTTTTATCATTCTGAAACTGGGTTTATCTAATACATTGATAAATTATTTCAAAGGTACTTTTATCGTTGAAATCACTTCACTTTTACCCTGATAAATATCAGTGACTAGAAATGACCTTCGGATAGCGTTTAGCATCTGTAACCAATCTGACAATAATGTGTTCATGAGGTGCCTATGGATTAAATCACACACTGGCATATTTAAGCTGAAGGTCAGTCTGGAAAATGAATTTACTATATTGACTGAAATACCACTCTTTGTGTAGGCATTTGGCATATATTTAAGAAAAAGCTAAAAAGAATGGAAATTGTATGACAATGACTTAAGTCTTTCTTCAAAGTGCATGCAGTCTTTTGTGATACCTCATTCAGCCGAGTATTTGTGCTCTTCCTCATTGAGTATAAGGCAGCTTTCAGTTTGCTTAGAAGACAACATTGGAATATTAGAGTTCATCAGAATCAGAGAATTTTAAAATCTGAGTCCCACTGAATACCTTTGAGTTTCTGTAGGAAGAATCAAAACACCTGTTTAAAGATTGCCATATATAATAATCATTTTAAAAGTATTTGATGAAACCTGATAGATTTTCCAGAAATGAAAAAAATCAGCTCTAAAACCAAAGCTGATTTTTAGAAAATTTGAAAATGTAAATCAGCCCTATCCATAATATAGTTTCTCTAAAACTTTATCTTAGAGTCATTTTAAAATAATATAACTATTAACAAATGTAACTGCTATCTTAATGTTCTGAAATAAGTTAAAACATTTTAAAATATGAATACTGTGGTATAAAAGAAAGAAACAATGGGAAGGAAAAGCAGAGAAAGAAATGCCAATTCCAGTCCAAAGCTTTATTTGCCAAGTTTTCTTAGAATGAATTTTACCAGTTTATGAATTCTTGTAAACAGAATGTGTCATGGAAATACTGAAAGATTTTTCCCTAGAGTGGCCTTATTGACTGCTGGTGTGATGCCACTGTAATGTAATAAATCATTAAATTGTTTCAAAGTGTTGTTTTTGCCTTAAAATTTTATTTTGTGTTTCTTGAAAACTATAGTATTAAAGGTATTGATATTGTGCAAATGCTGGGCATGCTTGGCATGAGATAACGTGTTTCATTTTTACAAAATTGTAATACAACTATGCAAGTGTTTATTAAAAACACAAAATAAAAAAGTTATGGGTTTTTTTGTTAAAAAACTTTTATTAAAGATTTATAAAAAGTTATTTTATTAAATAACTTTTTATTAAAAAAGGTATGGGGTTAAAAAGTTATGGGATAAAAAATGTAAGAAAGTTGTGGCAAAAAAACTTCTGGGAAAAAAGTAGAAAAAAGTTTTATGAAAAGTTACAAAAAAAGTTATGAAAAAGAAGTTATGGGATTTTTTTAAAAAGTCATGGAATAAAAATAAAAATTAAAAGGAGGCCCCTGTCAGCAAAGCCTAGAGAAGTGGGGCTGGAGTCTCCACCGCCACCATGTCCCTACCACCCCTTCCCAGGCACCCCTTTACAATTAGGGTAGCAGGACAAGACCTCTGTCTAATGGGGAAAGACAAACAGACCGTTTGCCACCCTGACCAGGGCTGAGTCCCTAAATTTCTGGATGATGATGATTGTTATTTAAGAGCCAGAGGCTGGTGGAGTTGGTTTGTTTGGAGGAGGCCTGATGCCCCCTTACTCTCACCATGGCAACGTTTCCCTCAGGGGGGCTCCCTTCTTATTCAGAGAGGTAGCTGAGGCCGGAAAGCGGGGCTAACTGTGGACTAGCGAGGGCATGGGCTGCTGGGGTGGCCCACCTTCCCCGGTGTACACACTGTGTCTGTGTAACATTTTGTATATTCCAGAGGGTAGGGCTGCCCCTGTATCATACCTAGCAGAGGTTGGAGCTGGCACATGGGGAGGAGGTTCTAATAATTATTTGTGGCTGGGAAACTTATTTATTGCTAGCATAGGACACAGGAAGGAGGCGGGGATGGGGTCGTGGCTCTCTGGTGGTGTGATCACAGCTTCCTGCAACCTCCAACTCTCAGGCTCAAGTGATCCTCCCACCTCAGCCTCCCAGGTAGCTGGGAGTATAAGCATGCACTACTATGCCTGGCTGATTTTTACATTTTTTTGTAGAGAAAAGGTCTTACTATGTTGCCAATGCTGGTCTTGAACTCCTGGCCTCAAGCAATTCTCCCATCTTGGCCTCCCAAAGCACTGGGATTACAGGCATGAGACATTGCTCCTGTCCATTAGGTTTTCTCTTTATTACTGTTTTGTTGTTGTGGTTGTTGTTTTGTTTTCTTTTGTTTTGTTTTTTGACAGAGTCTTGGTCTGTTGCCCAGGCTGGAGTGCCGTGGTGTGATCTCGGCTCACTGCAACCTCTGCCTCCTGGTTCAAGCAATTCTCATGCCTCAGTCTCTCGAGTGCCTGGGGTTACAGGCATGAGCCACTGCGCCCCTGGCTAATATTTGAATTTTTAGTTGAGACAGAGTTTTGCCGTGTTGGCCAGATTGGTCTTGAACTCCTGCCTCAAACAATCCTCCCCCCTCAGCCTCCCAAAGTGCTGGGATTACAGGGGTGAGCCACTGCTCCTGGCTAAGATCCCATCTCTATTTAAATAAAAAAAGAAAATTCAGAGCATGTGGAATACAGAACACCAAAGTTATTTACCTCTCTGAGGTAATCTGTGTAAACAATTTGAAATATCTCTTTTCAAGTTCATACTTGCTATGCATATACACACATATACACACATACATTGACATAGTCCCCCTTCCCTGCTGTCATGCTATTAGTCTACTTTTTTTTGTAGAAATTGGACCAACTCTATGTTCTTTGCTGGCCCATATTTCTCCTGTTCAGTGATATGTTACGAATGTGTGTTTAAGTCAATGTATGCAACTCTTCAATATCATTTTAAAAGGTTAAATATACGATCATATGAAGGCATTACAATTTATTCCAACAGTTCCATTTTGCACATTTAATAATTTCCATTGGTTTGCCAGGGAGAACATTCTCATGCCATGGCTAAATCCTTTTGTATGGCCATCCTTAATTATTCCCTGAAGATAAACTTTTAAATAAAGTTGCTAGATGAGTCTCATTTCTTAAAAAGTTCTTTTTTGGTAGTTTATATGTAACACTGTAGTTTTATATGTACTTGCAAATAGCTATAGTGCCAGTAAAAAATGTGATAAAATTAAACTCTTTCACGTATGCCAAAAATATTTTGATTTAGTGCTTCATTAAGTGCATGATTACAGTCTCTGTGTCTTTTGATTTACCTTTCTACATTTACAATTTTCAGCCCAGATACTTCGAGGTCACATAGTAAATTAAGGTTTTCTTTTTTTAACAATCTCCGTCTTTCTAAATTTGGTGAGTCACAGTAAGTTATTTTTGGGTTGTTGAAAGCCGTGGCTCTGTTCTAAATTTGAGCCCAGAAATCATGCCACTTACAAAATATGCTTTGTCTTCCATCATCAGAGTATCTGGTAGAAGGTGACTGTTCTTGGAATTTAAAAAATCTAAACAGGACAAGACAAGAATATGGAAAATATTTCTGTTTCTGATAATATGGCTGAGTAGGTACTCTGCAAAGCCTCTGTCATAAAATAGACATTCTGGATAGTCCTTGCAAAGACATATTTGATCTTGCCAAAAAAAAAAAAAATCCAGAATCTCTAAGAATGAAGATGAAGTGAAACTCAGAAGGGCTAGTACGAGAATAATGGGGAAGCAGCCCCAGTCATCAAGGGATGTGTGCATGTGTTCAATAAAAAGTTTCAAACCTAAAAAAAGTCAAGAAAAATAATATAACTGCCCTACATACATACATCATCAACAATTTTTCATTCATGGCATGGCCAGTTTTTGTTTTGTATTTTTTTTAAAGGTGGGCTTTTGCTGTGGTTGCCCAGGCTGGAGTGCAGTGGCATCATCTTGACTTACTGAAACTTCTGCCTCCCAGGTTCAAGCAATTCTCCTGCCTCAGCCTCCTGAGTAGCTGGGATTACAGGCACCCGTCACAACATCCGGCTAATTTTTGTATTTTTAGTAGAGATGGGGTTTCACCACGTTGGTCAGGCTGGTCTTGAACTCCTGACATCAGGTGATTTGCCTGCCTCGGCCTCCCAAAGTGCTGGGATTACAGGCGTGAGCCACTGCACCTGGCCACATCCTGTTTTGTTCCATTTGTATTCCCACTTCATTTATATACATTCCTTCTTCCTCTGAATTATTTTGAAGTAAAACCTATATATCATTTTTTAAATTACCTTATATGTATCTGTAGAAGACAAGGAATTTTTAAAAATAAATATACTCATAACGCCATTAAATACGAAAAAATTGATACATTCTGAAAATAGCCACAAATCCAGAGTTCACATTTTCTTGACTTTCTCATAAGTGATTTTTTCTAGGTTATCTATTTCAGTCAGATACCTGTTTGCTCATATTTACATTCCTAACTGAACAATGTCTGAAGAGGTACTTAAACCTGACATAAAACGCAAATGAGCTTATGACCAAATGCTTAGTGCAAGAAAAAACCTCACACTGCAAGATGAGTCCCTCCAAATACAGAAAGGACCAGTATTTTAAGAGGTATGTTAACTAAAATGTTGCAGTGTATGGAGCACAGCAGGAAGAACCTTTAAGTCTGAAACGTATAAGTAAATTTCATTGTTTCCGTGGTCCTTCCACAACAACCTCTGGCATCTGTTTTCTCTACAATGGAGGTAACAGTAGCTCTTTCAGAGCAGGAAAAGGCTTACAGCAGTGCTAGAAGAGGGTGGTGGCTATATAAAGTTTAGCTATTTGTATATTGTAACAAACCAACTTTTTTTTTTTTTTGGTCAATAATAGATTTCTTTTGGAAAAGTAGCAGCCTCCTGTCTGGGGACACCTGCAGTTCCACTAAGAGAACATTGGTGTCTGCTAACCTTTGCCTCTATTTCTCTCAATAATATACTGTCAAGCTGTTCCTTGATTTAGCAATTTTATATACTTCCTTTTCCTTTCTTTTTTCCTTTCCCGTTTCCTGAGACACAGTCCCTCTCTGTCACCCAGTCTGGACTGCAGCAGCGCCATCATGGCTCACTGCCACCTCCCCCCGGGCTCAAGCAATCCTCCTGCATCAGTTTTCAGAGCAGCTGGGATTACCCGCGGGGCCCACCAGGCCCAGCTAATCTTTGTGGGTTTTGTTTTGTTTTTCCGTTAAGAGACTGGGTTTCCGGCCAGGCACAGTGACTCACGCCTGCAATCCCAAAACACCGGGAGGCCGAGGCCCACGGATCACCGGAGGTGAGGAGCTGGAGACCAGCCCGACCAACATGGAGAAACCCCGTCTCTACCAAAATAAATAAATAAAAAGTAGCCGGGCATGGTGGCTCACGCCGGCAATTCCAGCCACTCAGGAGGCTGAAGCAGGAGAACCACCCAAACCTGGGAGGCGGAGGCCCGGCGAGCCGAGACCGAGCCACTGCACTCCAGCCTGGACAACAAGAGGGAAACTCTGCCTCAAAAAAAAAAAAAAAAAACAAAAAACAAAAACAAAAAAACAGGTTTCACCGTGTTGCCCAGGCTGGTCTGGATCTCCTAGGATCAAGCGATCCGCAGCGCTCAGCCGTCCAAAGTCCTGGGATCACAAGCGTGAGCCATGACACCAGGCCGATCTATTCCTGTCTGATTAAAAATTCGGCCGGGCGCGGTGGCTCACGCCTGCGATCCCAGCACCCCGGGAGGCCGAGGCGGGCGGATAACCTGAAGTCAGATTGAGGCCAGCCTGACCAACATGGAGAAACCCCATCTCTACCAAAAAAAACAAAATACAAAAGTAGCCGGGCCTGGTGGCTCACGCCTGCAATCCCAGCCACTCGGGAGGCTGAGGCAGAAGAACCACCCAAACCCGGGTGGTCGAGGCTGCGGGGGGCCGAGATCCTGCCACTGCACTCCGGCCTAGGCAACAAGAGTGAAACTCCCTCTCAGAAAAAAAAAAAAAAGAGGTAGAGAGACTGAGTTTCACCATGTTGACCAGGCCGGCCTGGAACTCCTAGGCTCAAGCAATCCGCCGCGCTAGGCCATCTGAAGTCCTGGGATCACAAGCATGAGCCGCCACGCCAGGCCCATCACTTCTTTTCTGATTAATAAATTGGGCCTGGCGCGGTGACTCACTCCTGCAATCCCAGCATCCCGGGAGGCCGAGGCGAGCGGATCACCTGAGGTCGGGAGTTTGAGACCAGCCTGACCAACATGGAGAAAACTGTCTCTACCAAAAAAGAAAAAAAGTAAAAAGCTGGGCATGGTGGCTCATGCCTGCAATCCCAGCACCCCGGGAGGCCGAGGCGGGCGGGTAACCTGAGGTCAGGAGTTTGAGACTACCCTGACGAAGGGAGAAATCCCCCGTCTGTAACAAAAAAAAAAAAAAAAAAAAAAAGTACAAAATTAGCCAGGTGTGGTGGCTCATGCCTGCAATCTCAGCCACTCGGGAGGCTGAGGCAGGAGAGTCACCCAAACCCAGGAGGCGGAGGCCGCAGGGAGCTGAGACCGCGCCACTGCACTCCAGCCTGGGCAACAAGAGCGAAACTCCACCTCAAACAAACAAACAAAAACAAAACAAAAAAGCGAGACCGGGTTTCACCATGTTGCCCAGGCCTGTCTGGAATTCCTAGGCTCAAGCGATCCCCCGCGCTATTCCTTTGTGATTAATAAATTGGGCCTTGCGCGCTGGCTCAGGCCTGCAATCCCAGCACCTCCAGACGCCGAGGCGGGCAGATAATCTGAGCTCCGGAGTTTGACACCAGCCTTATGAACATGGAGAAACCCCATCTCCAACAACAAAAACAAAACAAACGAAAAACAAAATGAGCTGGGCATGGTGGCTCACGCTGCAATCCCAGCCACTCGGGAGGCTGTGGCAGGAGAACCACCCAAACCCTGTAGGCGGAGGCCCGTTGAGCCAAGACCTCACCACTGCACTCCAGCCTGGGCAACAAGAGCGCATCTCCGCGTCAAAACAAACAAAAAGTGACCGTGTTTCACCATGTTGCCCAGGCAAGTCTGGAACTCCTAGGCTCAAGCGATCCCCCGCGCTCGGCCGTCCGATCTCCTGGGATCACAAGCATGAACCACCAGACCAGGCCGATCTATTCCTTTCTGATTAATCAACTGTGCCTTGTGCACTGGCTCATGCCTGCAATCCCAGCACCCCTGGAAGCCGAGGTGGGCGGATAACCTGAGGTCCTGAGTTTGAGACCAGCCTGACCAACAGGGAGAAACCCTGTGTGTACCAAAAAAAAGAAAAGAAAAGAAAGAAAGAAAGAAAAAAAAAACAGAAAAGAAAATTAGCCGGGCATGGCGGCTCACACCTGCCACCTGCAATCTCAGCCACTCGGGAGGCTGAGGCAGGGGAACCACCCAAACCCAAGAGGCAGAGGCCGCAGGGAGCGGAGACCGCGCCACTGCACTCCAGCCTGGGCAACAAGAGTGAAACTCCGCCTCAAAAAAAAAAAAAAGAGAGAGAGAGAGAGAGAGACCGAGTTTCACCATGTTGTCCAGGCCTGTCTGGATCTCCTAGGCTCAAATGATCCCCAGTGCTCTGCCATCCAAAGTCCCTGGATCACAAGCGTGAGCCACCATGCCAGGCCGATCTATTCCTCTCTGATTAATAAATTAGGCGGGGCGCGCTGGCTCACACCTGCAATCCTGTAGCGGAATTTTTAAGGAATTAGATAGACTCACGGGGTTTAGGAGGACACTTATTAATTATTTAGGTGCACCGGCCCAGTCGGATTAACATTTAAAGGATTGAGTACTGAACCAAGAGTTACCTTTCAAGCATTATGTAGGGCGAAGGGGGAGATCTGTGCAGGGAGAAGCATATTATAGAAGCGAGAAACAAAGATAGTTATTTAATTGAAACATGAATTTTTTTTTTTTTTTACTATTTAAGGAAAAATATGTTTTGTGACTTGAGTTTATTTGTTTAGGCACCTAGATTTATTTTGTTTATGGAGATAATAGTAGGTACCTCATAGGGGATTATTAGATCACGCTTAAAATTGGACCATAGTTAATACTTCAACTGGGGCTTTAACCGTCATCATTTACATCATCCTTATCCCATTATCTTTCCTTTTGGTAGAAAGGCATACAGTGAAATCTATGCAAATTAGATGAACATATGGGAAACTTTTTTGCAGAAGGTGCTACGTGGGGCTCCCTCTACATGACCTGAAAAGTACCTATATGGCTGTAAGACACTTTACATATCACCTAGTTTATACCCTGGCATGCCCATATGACCTACTAAATCATACAAACACACCAGGTTCTAATATACAGTAATATTCATTTTTTAACTTTTCAGTTAACATATAATCCTAAATTGCATGCTTTATGTTAAAGAAAAAAACAGCAACTAATATACCATCATAATGACATATTAAATGCTAGTTTAGCCTGATTCTCCCAGTGTAACAATGTATTTAAAATTTTGTAGATATATTCAGTACATGTTTCAACATGTCTTTGGGCCATATGTATTTTGTGCTAAAGTTTCTCTTTATAAAAAAGCAAAGCAGGAGATGAGAGTTTTATGGTGGGAAATGAATTCAATTATTATATTCTAAGGGAGATTAAAGAGAAAAATAAATTTTCCTGTTAATTCTGTGACCAACAAAAGTAAGCAATATAGCTGAGAAATTCATCTGAGCTCACAGTTGATTATATATATATAATAATTATTTTTTCTCTAACAGAGCCACAACCAATGAGACAATTATAGTTTCACCAAGTCAAATGTCAGCTAGAGGACTTACAGTTTTTACACTTGGCAAGGCAAAGCAAAGAAATGTGAAGAATCCTCATTTACTTGTTAGCCAAACTTAATGTCAAAAAAAAAAAAACGTATTCATCATTGGTTGTCAATCACAGGGTAGTTCTCTGTCACTGGAAACTTCTGCAGACAGGATAATTACTATGATTAAATGGCAGTGGATTTAAAATATTTCGGTAGTGGTTAAAGTAACTTGAATACTGATGGTATAATATCAAATCAAAGCTGCAAAACTGTCCGCCAGTTATCCAGAGTATAAAATATCTGATGCTGTGTAAGTATAATGCCAAAGCACATTCACAGGTACAGAAGTTGATGAGGGCTTAATCATGCTTTTTGGAAATATAGTAAAGAAGATGATCTTTTTTCTACCTTAAAAAAATAAATTTTAGACCATGTCCTTCAAGGTATACAGTTTGTATTGTTGACAATTAGCTCTGATTATATAATTTACTCTAGCAGTTGCTTTCAATTTATTTATCTATATTTCTGATTATTCCTCTAACACAAAGATACTGAGGGCTTTCTCTGTGTTAGGCAACAGCTGCAAAGCTAAGTCTTGGAATACAGAGATGTGAAACAATGCTAGCATGGCTCAGAAATAGTTTATTGCCTCATGAAATTTTTAGCTTAGTCCTATTCCCATAAACGTTTCTATGTGAGTGGTGGGGATTGGGGGGGCACCTCACTCTCCTCCAGGGACAGGCCGTGTCCTAAGCAGTAGTTTGAAGGTATCACTTTGGAGAATTTAGGTCTGGAGACTCTGTAGAAATCAGTGAGGTTTCAAAGCATCATTATTACATTGCAAAGTCACATGGGCAGGAGTAGATAAGAAGTAATATGTTATATTTCCTCTTTTGCAGTATGAGTTAGTTGATCTAAATGTTCACTGTGTTTTCTCTGTCTTTGAATTATGTGTAACAACATAGATAGTAAAGAGCTGTCAAGAGGCCATGAGATTTCAAATAAACAGTTAAGAGCATACTCCAGGAAACTGTAAAAGAACTAATTAGAGTCCACGTGTTCAGTGTCAGTTCATCAGTTCAAAGATGCAGAGAGATAGGTGCTCAACAGATGGAATATGTTAGAACCCATAAAAATGACCAAGACGGATGGCACAAAATCAGCAGAGCTATAATCAATAACCAATGAATTGGGACTCTCTTCTGTCTTTTCCACTGTACTTGGGTCTTCGTAGGTTATTCAATCATGTTTGAAGTGATGAAAAACCATTATTCATTCTCAAGGCAAAAGAATTAGATATGCTTTTGGGAAAAAGTGGATAAGGGAAGGTTTCTAAACTTTTACAATGGGCCACACTACATGCAGTGTACAAATCATCTAAAATTCATTTTTTTTCCGTAGAAAGATCTTAAACCAGCTAGAAGTTATAGATAATGCGGTTCATCAGAGCTGTATACTCTTAAATTCAGATTTTCTGAGTCCATCCCACATTATCCTAGTCCCACAAGATAACTGCAAAAATGTCTCATTGCCAAATACATTCAACAGTGAACTATACAGTTGCCTCCAAGAAATTCACTGCATATTGGTCTGTTCATTGCATTAAGAAATCTTGCAGTTAAAAACAAACAGAAAATGTACTTAGTATGTTTTTAAATATAGCATCTCCAAGATTATTTAAAACTTACTTTCCTTGTTGTTTCTCTGAATATTTCTCAAAAGAACTGTTGGAAAATATTGCTTAACATGATTGATCTTCCATTTGATTGACCTGCATTTACACCCATGCCTATTTTGTGCAGGTGATCAATTCATTTGTCAAGAGTGCTTTCATAATTATGCATTGAAATGCACAAGGTTGTCATCCCTCAAAAATGCTACTATTATCACCCATAATTAAGTCTACCAAATTTACACTAGAAAACAAACACAAAGAGAACAGTGGGTAGTTGTTAGATCATTTAGCAATCAGAGGTAAAAATTAGTAGCAGAAACAAAATTATTGTCATTTCTCAAATTATTTTTCAAAGACAATGTTGCCTTATTAACTAATATTTGATTGGGAACATTTACAACCATTAATGTAGAAAAGAAATTCTTCTACTGCAATGCACCTCCTCTATTTACGTGTGTGAATGAGTGTCCATTTTCTTTACTTAAAGTTCCAAGTTACTTATTCATTCATTAGGTAATCTTTTTTCCCATGGAACAAAATTTTTGTGGTAATTTATGATAGTTGAAAAAAAGATTTGGGGTGATTATAACCCTATTTAGATATTTCTGCCTGCATCTATATCATATCAAAAAAAGTAGGGCCTCCTCTCCTTTCCCTGAATTAACTATTGGAGGGGGCCAGGCATGGTAGCTCACAACTATAGTCCCACCACTCTGGGAAGCTGAAGCAGGACGATGGCTTGAGCCTAGGAGTTTAAGACCAGCCTGGGCAATATAGTGAAATCTTTTCTCTACCAAAAAAAAAAATTTTTTTTTTAAATATTAGCTGCACGGGCCTGTAGTCCCAGGTGCTTAGAAGGCTGAATCGGGAGGATCGCTTGAGCCCTGGAGTTTTGACTGCAGTGAGCTATGATCCCATCACTGCACTCCGACCTGGGGGACACAGCAAGACCTTGTCTCAAGAAAAAAAAGAAAGAAAAAGTATTGGAGAAGTTTTTAATCTGTAGCATCCTTAGTCTTCAAATTTCATACCTTTATTACCACTGTCATGTTTCATGTGCTCAACAAATGTTAAAATAATGAATGTCAGCATGATTTCTAGAGATCGTACTGAGCAGGATTTAGAGGGGCAGGGGGGTTTCCCCACTTGTATTCCTGTCCTTCATATCTGTCTCTTCTGGATTTTTTAGTTTATTACTTTTCAGGGACAAGCTTTTTGTTTTTCTCCTCTATATCAGCATAATCTGAAAAATATTAAAATTAAAATAACTAATAATAGACTGCATTAATAGATTAGTTCCTTTTCTAGCTTTCATCGTTTTAAGTGAAAACTTTCTATAAGTTATTTAGGGTTTTGAATTTATAATACTGTAATTAAAATAAGTGTTTTTTTCCTCCCATTGACAGTAAAGCTGTCACTGCCGCAAGATTTGAGCTAAAAGAAAATTGTAGATTTTGTACTTCTTTGTCAGCGCTGCCAAAAAAAAAAAGAGAGAGAGAGAGAGAGAAAGAGACATCTTGACAACTTTTAATTCAATCAGAGAACTTGAGTGAATCGAGCTTTCTTCTGAAGCACCGTTCATCGAGTAAGACCCCTGACGGTGCCAGGTGGAAACTTCATGGATCCTTTCCACCTGGTTTGTTTTCAGTGTTCAGTGTTTAATCCTATTAGTATCAGCAGGAGGTAAGTCAGGATATCAGGTGCAGAACCTGTGGAATCAACCAATTTGGCTTGCTCATTTACTTTAATAAGGTCCCATAATGAGTGAGAGTACAAAGTCAAGCCCTGTTGAGGGTCTGCATTAAACTCTCAGAAGTATTTAGAGTGTGCCAGGAGCCACGAGGGTCTGGTTCGGGTGGTGGCAGGAACTGTGTTAGAGTGCTAGGCATGGTGCAACAAAGTCTGTCCAACCCAAAACAGTGCTGAGGCATGGGGTCTGAGCTCCGGTACTCAGAAAAGCATCTCAGCCGGTACTCAACAGATCCTCGGGGGCTTGGGGACCCAGCATTGGCAGTGAGGGCATGAAAGATATAAAAGACAGGGCACTACCTGTGGGTATTTTCTGTTCTCCAAGGAGGAAGTAGCAAAAATTAGGATGCTGGAATATCCCATGTTGTAGCAATCCCAGAACAACTGGTGCTCAACAAACACCACACAAAACAAATTTTTAAAAATTTAATCTCGCCGGCTACAGTGGCTCACGCCTATAATCCCAGCACTTCTGGAGGGCAAGGCGGGCAGATTACCTGAAGTCAAGAGTCCAAGACGAGCCTGGCCAACATGGCAAAACCCCGTCTCTACTAAAAATACAAAAATTAGCCTGGCATAGTGGTGCACACCTGTAATCCCAGCTACTCGGGAGGCTGAGGCAGGAGAATCACTTAAACCAGGGAGGCGGAGGTTGCAGTAAGCTGAGATCATGCCATTGCACTCCAGCCTGGGTTACAAGAGTGAGACTCCATCTGAAAAAATAAAAATGTGATCTCTTTGTATCTGTTCTTTTTCTTTTAATTTTTTTCTTGACCCAAGCATGTGAACTCATAGTATACATTTTGATATCGAAGATACACTAAGAATTAAGTACTAGACCCAATCCCAGATAACAAAAAGTGACATAAATAGTGGAAGAAAGGACTATTTATTGGGTTTATACTATTGGACAGCGTGCTAGGAACATCCTTTTTTGTCTTGTCTAGACCTTTTAAACATGCAGTAAGGTGCAGATACTCTTTCCCAGTTGTACAGAGGAAACTGAGGCTTAGAGTTGCAGACTTAAAAGTATCTAACTAACATGTGGGAGGATGGGAAACTCATCCAGACTTTAGAGGAAATGAAGGATTCATTACACAGGTGAGTGTTTCTTGCAGCTGTTCTAGATCAGAAACAATTACCAATCTAGACTTTCATGTGATAAAGTCATTCGATAGAAATCCAAGCGGGCTGGGCATGGTGGCTCACTCCTGTTATTCCACCACCTTGGGTCAGGAGTACGAGACCAGCCTGGCCAACATGGCGAAACCCTGTCTCTACTAAAAATACAAAAATTAGCTGGCAATGGTGGTGCTCCCAGCTACTTGGGAGGCTGAGGCAGGAGACTCGCTTGAGCCCGGGAGGCTGGGGTTGCAGTGAGCCCAGATGGCGCCACTGCACTCCAGCCTGGGTGACAGAGCAAGACTCCAAGACTCCGTCTCAAGAAATAAACAAAGAGAGAGGAGGGAGGGAGGGAGGGAAAGCCAAGTAACCACTCTCCTTCAGGGCTTCTAGTTTATGTATATACTATGTACTCAGCAAATATTTTTCTCTTAAGTGTGGTGGTTTCGATCCTATTTTCAGGAGGTGAATGTACAGCGTAAGTCCCCTCCTTTTCTGTTGCTATGACTGTGTTGATTGGTAGTGCCAGCCACTTTCCATCTGAGCAGTTCTAGGTACATACTCGGTTGGTACGCAAAGGAAAACTATTCTGCATGCCATTAATGCTGGAATAAAACGTGTTTAGGAAGTGTGGCTGTTTTCCCAGGTCATGCTTAATTGAAGGATTTCTGTCACATACTTGTTCTTGTTGATGTGTTCCTGGGGCCTGGAGAAATGCTGCCCACCCCGTCACTTCTCTGGAGAATCTCAGGGCTGCATGGATGGTCTGACGCTGCCCGGGCTGACCATTCTGAAAATACTGCTGCCTGGTCCCTAGCAGCAGGTCAGCACCTTAGTTAGACGGTGTTTACAGAGGCATGCCCAAAGGAGATACATTGACTACTCCTGGTTATTTTTTGTCCTGTAAATAGAGACATTGTTCAAAGTCTTTTTTCCCCTAACATTTAAAACAACACGTTAGGCCTTTTAAGTGTTTGCCAAAGAACCTGGAGTTTTATTGGAGTCTTGACTAACCTGCTGAACTTTTCAAGCTGAAACCCTGAGGGTTACAGTATAAAAATTTAGAACCTACTTAGAGCAGCAGTCTCCTCATGCTGTTACTGGTCTCCTTAAAGTCAGAAACAAGATCTACAGCTGCTGCTGTCGGTCACCTGAGAGACCAGGCTGAGGCAGCCCAGCGACCTCCCAAGGAGCCTTTTAATTACTATGTTCAAGTGTGGTTTGCAGTGAACGTGGCGAAGGAGGTGTGGGCTGCTGTGCAGTGAGGCAGAGGCAGAGCACTCAGTGCGCATTTGTGCCCTTCCTGTTCCTCCTGGCAACTCGAGGATGTCATCAGCCTTGCAGGGAGGGGGCTCACCTTCTTAGTGTGGGAAACTGGCCCCAGGGCATACCCCCTTGAGCGTTTCATAGTTAGAAACTTGTGTGCAGCTTCCTAAGGGACCTTCCTGTGTACGGATGTCCACTCTGTGGAAAAGGATACAATGGGAAGCTTCCAGTGTCCTGTGCAGCTTCTTAGATTCCATTTGGGATTCACCTGGAAAAAGCAATGCCTTACCCCTTGAAGTTTCTCCATTTCAACTCCAGTTAGGTAAAGGGGAGAAAAGCAGAAATATTCACCTTTTGTGTTCCCCATCTTTTAATTTTTTGTGTTTTGGTTAATAAAAATAACATACTCAGCATGAGAATTTGGAAAATGCAGAAAAACAGAAGACAATTAAGCCCCCCAGCCCCCCACTTGATGCTGTGGTAACAAGCATTGTTGCTCTGCGGCCAACCTCATACCCTGTATGCAGCCTGTATCCTGCCTTTTCCCCTTTTAGAAACTCTTGGCCAAATAATCTTAACTATAAGCATAGTATTTCATATTAAAATTTTGTTGGTTTTCTTTTAAAACATTGTTTTTAATATCTTTTGCCAGGTCAGCTTCAATAAGATATAATTGTACCCAATGAAGGTCACCACTTTCAGGTATGCAATTTGATAAGTTTTGACATCTGTGTACAGTCATATAACCACCACTATGATCAAGATATAGAACTCCATCACTCCAGAAATTTCCCTCATGCCCCTTTGGAGTTGATCCTTCCCCCAAACCCCACACAGATCCCAGCAGCCATTGGTCTTCTTTCTGTCCCTGCGATTTTGTCTTTTCCAGAATGTCATATACCTGGAATCATGCGATAGTTAGCCTTTTGAGCCTTCCATTTAACTTCTTTCATTTAGCATGATGCATTTGCGATTTGTGGTGGTGCGTGTATCCTCAGTTCACTCCGTTTTACTGCTAAGTGGTATTCCACTGTATGCAGGTATCACTATTTATCCATCACCCAGGGGAAGGACATTTAGGTTGTTGCCAGTTTTTGGCAATCAAGAATCAAGCTGCTATAAATATTTGTTTACAGGTTTTTGTATGAATTAAGTTTTCATTTTCTTTGGGTAAATATCCAGGAGTGGGATTGCTGGGTTATATGGTAACTGTATATTTAACTTCATAAGAAATTGATACACTCTTTTCCAAAGTGGCATCACCATTTTGGATTCCCCCCAGCAGTATGCAAGGCTTCAGCTCACTCTGCACCTTCACCAGTGGTTGATATTGATACACACCCCTTTTGCTTGTTTGTTCAGCAGTTCTAATGGGTATGTAGTGGTATCTAATTGTGGCTTTGGTTTTCATTTCCCTAATGACTAATAAGCATCTTTTCCTGTGATTTTTTGCCATCCGGATTTCTTATTTGGCGAAATATCTTTTCATTTTTTCCCTTTTTTCTAGGGTTGTTTATTTTCTGACTGCATTTTGAGAGTTCTTTATAGATTCTGGATACAAGTCCTTTTAAGCATTTTACAAATATATTCTTCTAGATTGGTTTTTCTTTTCATTTTGTTGTTGTTGTTGGTGGTGGTTTGTTGTTGTTGTTGTTGTTTTTGAGACAGAGTCTTGCTTTGTCGCCCAGGCTGGAGTGCAGTGGCACGATCTCGGCTCACTGCAACCTCCGCCTCCCGGGTTCAAGCGATTCTCCTGCCTCAGCCTCCTGAGTAGCTGGGATTACAGGCGCCTGCCACCATGCCCAGCTTATTTTTGTACTTTTTTAGTAGAGATGGGTTTCACCATGTTGGCCAGGCTGGTCTCGAACACCTGACCTCGTGATCCACTGGCCTCAGCCTCCCAAAGTGCTGGGATTACAGGCGTGAGCCACTGCAGCCAGCCTCTTTTCATTATTTTAACAGTGTCTTTTGAAGAGTGGAAGTTTTAAATTTTGATGAAGTCCAGTTTATCAGATTTTTCCCCTTGGATTTTGCCTTTGGTGTCATATCTAAAAAATCTTTGCATAACTCTAAGTTGCAAATATTTTCTTCTATGTTTTCTTCCAGAAGTTTTACAGTTTTAGGTTTTACAATTAAAATGTACAATTCAAGTTAATCTTTGTATATAATGCAAGCTATGGATTAAGGTCCCCTGTAGCAAGAGGCAGATGTTCTTAAGTATCTCCCTCCCTCCCTCCCTCTTTTTTTTTTTTTTTTTTTTTGAGACAGTTTCACTCTGTCACCCACCCAGGCTGGAATGCAGTAGCACTATCACAGCTCACTGCAGCCTTGATATCCTGGGCTCAAGTGATCCTCCCACCTCAGCCTCCTAGGTAGCTGGGACCACAGGTGTGTGCCGCCACACCTGGCAAATTTTTAAATTTTTTGTAGAGGCAGGGTCTCCCTGTGTTGCCCAGGCTGGTCTCAAACTCCTGGGCTCAAGCCTTCCCTCATCAGCCTCCTAAAGTACTGGGATTACAGACATGAGCCACCACACACAGCCAAGTATCTGTTTAAAAAGAAAAGCTGTTCCTAAATGATTCCTTACACTCCAGTAAAACAGGGCTGTGAAAATGAGTTATGTGGAAAGCTGACCGTAGCTGCTGCTTTTTAAAAACCGTACCTTCTTATCCGCCAGTTTTGAGACTGGCCTTTTGTTGATCGACAACAGCTCTCCTTTTCTGGAAGATGCTGGAAAGAACACTGTTAGTGGCCTTCATTTCCCTTCTGGTCTGGGTCTCCTGTAGATGGCTTCTACGATTCTGGCCCCTCTGTACACATCATTCTCGCTCAGCAGCTGCACAGGTAGACAGTGAAAACTAGCATCTTTTCGATTATAGACTGTTGGCTTCCTGGGGAACAGCCATGTTCCATGTTGGGTCAGCTTATTGATAAGGGGAAGAGACCTAGCATTCATTAAAAACTTACCCAGCAACTTTGCTGTATCACAGAAGTCCTATACAGCATAAAATAGTATTAGGTCCATCTTAGACGAAGCAGTGAGATCTGTTCAAGGTCATCCAGCTAGTAAAATGGTTCAACTTGACTTGCCTTACTCCAGAACTTTTTGCTTATGCCATTATTTCCTGTTAGCTCTTCATGGAACCAGTTCCTTTGTGTCTGATGGCTCACTGTGCACTCACACACACACCCCAACTAATGGCAGGTGCAGATTGGCAGGTGCAGATTACAAGTATTGCAGTGCAGTTGCTTTTAGCAATTTGTCTTCCTTTTTCTTCTGAGCTGGATTTAATTTACTTTAGTTCCCCACATTTGGCATTGTAGCTTTTACCTTTAGAATGACTAATTGGCTACTGCAATATTTCTTTCATATGTGAATTATAAAAGTGGCCTTAATGGATGTTTCTTTTCATCCAGTTAGGTGTTTATTGTATCAGTGTGTGACTGGGAAGGCCAGGCTAGCTGCAGGTTATCACAGGCCCCTTGCAGTACTTCACTGGACCCCATGAGTCCTTTCCAGTGGATCATCTCCTGCCCATCTTCACTACTCCGGAGTGGTCTTGCCATCTTTACTGGGAGTCCCAGAACGTGTCTGTTCAGAGCGATGAGACCCAGGGCAGAAAGATTCCGGTTACCCTTTCCCGGTCTCCTCATCCTAACTCCTTGGATCTTATCACAGTAAATGATCAGAAGTGGAAATTCTCATGTTAGCTGAAATTCTCGTCATGTTTTTTTCTTGTGTTTAGACCCCGTTATCTTTAGGCATCCCTGTTACTGATGATAACCACTCTGAACTCAGTGATATGATTCCCTAGTTTGTAAGACGCTGCACCCCCTCCATATTTAAAAGTTATTTGTCATTGGAGGTATCATCAAAGACTTCTCTCCCTTTCTAAAATCTTGGTGTTAGCAGCTAGAAGAGAGACTGCCAGTCTTCCCCGCCAGCCCTACTTTATGACTTAATGCATGGCACCACTTGTGCAGCTGACGCCTGGTCGGGCCACACTTTCCATTATGAACACGCTCTTTCCTGACTTCCCTCACATTCATTGAAGTCCAGTCCCGGCTCAGTTGCTGGCCGCGGCTGCTTCTATTGTAGAAAGTGGAATGAATAAAAAAGAAGGGCTTCTGACACTGGGGTGAAACTTTGTCACTGAAGAGTTCTTTTCAATCCAAGAAGAGGAACCCAGCCAGCTTCGCCGAAGCTGGAAAAAGCTGCAACCTTCTTTTGCCCCTGTTGAGATATTGGAACCCCCACTGGTTGGCTTCCCTCTGCCCTACAGCTGCCCACCTGAGATTTCTCACCTGGGCGGAGCCACAGCACAGCACAGAGAAACTCAGTTTCCGGGGACTTTGGCAGGGATCTTAGTGCCGTGGGAGGATTCAAATCCCATCTCAGCTACTTGCTAGCTCTGTACATCTGGTCATATTACCCCACTTCTCTCAATCTGTTCTTGCATCTGTAAAATGGGGTAGTGTTACCACCTTGGTGGGCTTTTAATGAAGATTATATGAATTAAATGACCACTGTATTGCCAGCAAAGAATCCAGCATGGTGCTCAGTGAGGAATACTGTGCATGGCTACAGTTTAACTCCTGTGAAATAAATAGATAGATGCTGGAGGCAGGGAGGTGCTTCCTCCGCCCCCCCCGTGATGTTTCTGTGGTTTCACCTTCCCATGCTGGGCACTGCCCTCCCTAGATAAGACCTGTCTGTGGACTCTTTCCAGTACAGCTGTTTAGCCAGACGCTGGCCCCGTCTGCAGACATCATAGGCCCTCTGTCTCTCTGCTGGTCATGTCATGCTCTCCTCAAGGTGCCGTCCTGCTGTTCATACTGTTTCATTCTTTCCCACCAGGAAGCATCTCGACGAACAGTCTTGCCACACTCTTTGAAGTTCCTGACACATGGTAACCAAGACCTGAGGGCAGCAAACCGCTGGTGCTGTCGCTGTGAGCAAGAGCCGGGTGGCACATTTGGAAGCCATACTGTATTTAACTTAATCAAATGTGGTATGGGAGGGGTTGGAAAGCAAGTTGTCTCCTGGGGGGAAAAAAAGACAGGTTTTATTTTTGTGGCTGTGTTTTTTTCCCTTTTTAATCTAACTGCCTGTTGATGTTGACACTCATCAGGGTTGTAGGCTGTTAGGAATGTGTACGTGCTTAACCAGTGAATTCCATGTTGCTCGTGTGAGGCCTTTCCCGTCATGACCCAGGGTGCTTAAGAACCTGCCTGATGGGGAGTGTCGGCTGTGAAATCTGCAAAAAGAGTTGACGTTCCGGCTGCCGTGATCATGAATTTGGGGGTGTACTCTCCTGCCTGTGCATCTTCTCGCGCTGAGATTTTGAGGCGGTTGCAGCCCTCGGTTAGTCTCCCAGTGGAGAAATCGGTTGTGCCTCCCTGCTTCCCACCATAGCTGCCTGAAAACATGACGCTCTCACGCTTGTCATTCCATCAGGAAGGTGTCCACTCACGCCCACCCATGAGGGGGCTTGCCGTATGCCCTGGCCTTTGGGCATATTTATGTAGAGTTCCTTTCTCCTAAGACGTGAGTTTCTGATGGGGGATGTACAAGTAAAAAGGTTAACTTCTGTTCTTATGCGTGGCGCTGTGTTCACTTTCCAGAGTCTGTTTGGATGGCGGTCTTGGGGTACGGCAGCGTGTGTGCGTGCGTGTGTGTGTGTGTGTGTGTGTGAAATCGTGCAAATCTACATGTCCCAGCCCATTCTCTGTTGAAACAGATCACAGCAACGACAAACGCTCATGGCGCCGCTTCACTCCACCCGCTTCAGATGGATCATTGTTAGATATTTCACATTTTTGTATGGTGGAAATAAAAATGAAAAATGTATTTCCAAAAGATGAAAATTAAAGACAGTTTCATAGGACTCTGGTTTTCTCCTCTCTTTTTTTTAATAAGTGAATGATGTTTTCACTCTCTAATAATACACAGATAAATTTCACACTGTTAAAAAATCTGCTAAGCCACTAAGGCTGATGTTCATGGATTTTTTTCTTTTTCTTTTTACCCCTAACTGCTGTACCTGCCACGATGGGTCAGCTCCTCAGTGCCGAGCTGAGCCCTGGTGGTAAGTGGCCTTGTAGGAGGGTGGGAGGAATGAGGACCCTTAGCACTCACGCTGGAATCCCAGGGCGTTATGCAGATTCCGATTTGTAAGACAATTTCCCCAATCAAGAGCCTCTGTCACACCTGTAAGCTGAGATGGGAGGATCACTTGAGCCCAGAAGTTCAAGACCAGCATGGACAACACAGTGAGACCCTGTCTCTTTAAAAAAAAAGAAAAAGAAAAAGAAAAAAAATTTCTTTTTTTTTTAAAGCATGTTAACTTCTCTTTAAGCATGTTTAAAAAAAAAAAAAAACTTCTCTTTTTTTAAGCATGTTAACTTCTGGAGTTTTGTAGCCACAAAGTTAGAAACCCAGGCTTGGCTGGAAGGACTGCCCACCCCTCCTAGAGTAGTCAGCACCCACGGCTCAGTGGAAAGTGTGAAGGTGGGATGGAGACAGACAGTAAAGGAGGGTGTATGCAGGAGTGTGTAGAGAGGGCTGCCGGACTGCCGAGTCAGCAGCACTCACAGGGAGAAATGAGGAGAGTCTGACCCTTCTTTTTGAAAGAAAAAGAGGGGGCCCAGCACAGTGTCTCAGGTCTATAATCCCAACACATTGGGAGGCCAAGACAGGAGGATCACATGAACCCAGGAGTTCGAGACCAGCCTGGGCAACATATGGAGGTCCCATGTCTACAAAAAATACAAAAATTAGCTGGGCATGGTGGTGCATGCCTGTGGTCCCAGCTACTCGGGACCACAGGAGAATCGCTTGAACCTGGGAGGTGGAGGTTGCAGTGAGCTGAGATTGTGCTGCTGCACTCCAGCCTGGGCGACAGAGCAAGAATCTGTCTCAAAAATAAAAGGAAAATAAACAACTTCACAGGGTAGTTGTGAGGATTTAATGAAATTACATACAATGCCCAGGACGCGCAAATACATAGTAAATTGTAGTTATATTTAAAAATCATGGTTTTGATCTGAAACCCTTACTGCATTTGCTTCTATCAGTGGGAGCAGACATAGTCACTGGAATGTGGCTTAGAATTAAACACCCAGAGGAGCTTTCATACATGCCCAGAACTTTATTTTCTCTGCTGCATCAAATGACTTAAAACAAGTGAGCTGTGGGTCACGCCTGCAATCCTGCCACTTTGGGAGGTGGAGGCAGATGGATCCCTTGAGCCAGGAGTTCAAGACCAGCCTGGGCAACATGACAAAACCCTGTCTCTACAGAAAATTTAAAAATTGGCCGGGTGTGGTGGTGTTCGTCTGTTGTCCCAGCTACTCAGGAGGCTGAAGCAGGAGGATTGCTTGAGCCTAGGAGGTTGAAGCTGCAGTGAGCTGTGATTGCACCACTGTGCTTCCAGCCTGGGTGTCAGAGCAAGACCCTGTCAAAAACAAAACAGGTGAGCTGGGCTAACCCACTTCCTCCTCCACACACACACACCGGGCTTTCTTGACATATCTTTTGGGCATAAAATCCTAGGATGGTACTTCTGGCCTTTTGATACCGAGGCCCAGGGGCATATTATGACAACAAGGCTATGGTCTGGGGGCTTCTTGAATATGGTAGCCAGATCTGGAGGCAGGCGTCAGAGTGGGAACTTCCGTGTTTCCCTGCAAATAGTTCTGTAGTCCTTTGATTTTGGAGCTGGGCTGGAGACCAAGCGCTGTGGCTCTGTCCATTTTCATAACTGTATTTCTCCAGTTTTCCCCTTGAGATTTTATTATGAAGATTTTCAAGCATACACCACCTAGATCATCATTACCATTTTGTTATACAGTCATGCCTTGCCGTCAACAATGGAGGTCCCATTAGATGATCTTAGAGCTGGGAAATTCCTATCAGCTCCAGTGTATCTGTGTTTTAAGCTAAGTGTTGTTACAAAGGGGTCAAATAGTTGAAAAAAATTTAGAAGTTTATTAAGTAAAGAAGTTACAGTAAGCTAAGGTCATTTTCTTCTTGAAAGGAAAATTTTTTCTAAATTCAGGGTAACCGTGAGTCCCAGGCCTTCACATTGACTCTCTATCACTCACCAGAACGCCTTCCAGCCCTGCAAGCTCCATTCATGGTAAGTGCTCTACACAAATGTATTATTTTTATTTTTTATACTGTATTTTTATTATAGTTTTTCTATGTTTAGATACACAAATACCATTGGGTTACAGTTGCCTACAGTATTCCATACAGTAACATGTTGTAAAGGTTTGTAGCCCAGGAGCAATAGGCTATACTATCTAGGTTTGGGTAAGGACACTATGATGTTCATACAATGGTAACATTGCAGGCTGGGCATGGTGGCTCACACCTGTGATCCCGGTGTTTTGGGAGGCCAATGCAGGAGGACTGAGTTCAAGTCTGCAGTGAGCTATGATCACACCACTGCACTCCAGCCTGGGGACAGAGCGAGATCCTGTCTCTAAAAGTAATAAAATAAAAATCCTTCTATCCACGTTTGGGAATATTAAATTTTTTTAAATCACCTAATGACACATTTCTCAGAAAGTACCCCCATCATTAAGTGACATGTGACTGTATTTGCTTTATTACATATCCTTCCATTCCTCAATTTATCTTTTCTTTCTTTTTTTTTTTTTTGTTTAGAGACAGTCTCACTCTGTTGCCCAGGCTGGAGTGCAGTGGCGTGACCATAGCTCACTGCAGCCTCGAACTCCTGGCCTTGAGCAGTCCTCCCACATCAGCCTCCCAAAGTGCTGGGATGACAGGTGTGAGCCACAGTGCCCAGCCTACATAACGTTTTTGAGATTCATCAATGTTTTGTAGGTATCAGTAGTTCCTTCCTCTCTATTTCTGAGTATGGCTCTACCGCTGCTTATTTATTCAACTGATGAACACCTAGGCTATTTCCAGTTTGGGGCCATTATGAATAAAGCTGCTGTGAACAGTCTTGTACAAGTCTTTGAGAACAAAATCTTTAATTTGGGGGAGTAAATGCCAAGGAGTGGAACTGTTGGGTCATGGGATAGGTGGTCTATTTAGAAACTGCCAGATCTTTTTCCAAAGTGATCATGTAATTTATACTGTCACCAACAATGTATGAGAGTTCTAGTATCTCCCTTCCTTAGCAACATTTGGTGGTGTCAGACTTTAACTGAGCCATTTTGATGGGCGTATAGTATATCTCTTTGCAGTTTTCATTGTCATTTATCTGATGACTCCTAATGATGTACTTACTGGCCACAGGTATATCTTCCTTTGTGAGTTAGCTGTTCAATTATCTTGCCCATATTTCATCAGATTGTTGGTTGCTTCATTAAGTTGTAGAAGTTGGCCAGGCATGGTGGGTCACGCCTGTAATCCCAGCACTTTGGGAGGCTGAGGTGGGAGGATCACTTGAGGTCAGGAGTTCGAGACTAGCCTGGGCAACACGATGAAAACCCGTTTCTACTAAAAATACAAAAATTAGCTAGGCATGGTGGCAGGCACCTGCGCCTGTAATCCCAGCTACTTGGGAGGCTGAGGCAGGAAAATCACTTGAACCTGGGAGGCGGAGGTTGCAGTGAGCTAAGATCACGCCACTGCACTCCAGCCAGAGCAAGACTCTGTCTCAAAATCAAACCAAAAAAAAAGTTGTAGCAGTAAGTTGATTACATATTTTGGACATCAGTCCTTTGTCAGATAGTTGTTTTGCAAATATTTAGTCCCAATGTATGGCTTGCTTATTTTCTTTTTTTGAGACGGAGTCTTACACTGTCGCCCTAAGGTGGAGTGCAGTGACGCGATCTCGGCTCACTGCAAGCTCTCCCTCCTGGGTTCACGCCATTCTTCTGCCTCAGCCTCATGAGTAGCTGGGACTACAGGCGCCCGCCATCACGCCTGGCTAATTTTTTGTATCTTTAGTAGAGACAGGGTTTCACCGTGTTAGCCAGGATGGTCTCGATCTCCTGACCTCATGATCCACCCACCTCGGCCTCTCAAAGTGCTGGGATTACAGGCTTGAGCCACTGTGCCCAGCTGGCTTGCTTATTTTCTTAACAGTATCTTTTACTGGGCAGAAGTTTTTAATTAGGATGAAGTCTGTTTTATAGACTTTTTCTATGTCCTGCCTAAGAAACCCCCAAGTTATATTCATCCATGTTTCCTTTGAGCTTTCTAGTTTTAGCATTTATGTTTAAATCTATGATCTATCTTGAATTAACTTTTTATGGATGGTACGACACTAGAGTTGAGATTCCTTCATTCCATATGGATGTCTAGATATTCCAGAACCATCTGTGGAGAAGACCTTTTTGTTTAATTGTTGTGCTGCTTTGGTCAAAATCCTGTTTACCTAATTATAAGCATGGACCTTGAGGGGGTGTGTGTGTTTCATTTTATTTATTTTCATTGACAAATAATAATTGTACATGCTCGTGGAGTACATAGTAATGTTTCTTTTCTTTTTTTTGGACAGAGTTTCACTCTGTCACCCAGGCTGGCGTGCAGCACCCCAATCTTAGCTCACTGCAACCTCTAGCTCCCGGGTTCAAGCAATTCTCCTGCCTCAGCCTCCTGAATAGCTGGGATTACAGGCATGCATGACCATGCCCAGCTAGTTTTTTGAATTTTTAGTAGAGACGGGGTTTCGCCATGTTAGCCAGGCTGGTCTCGAACTCCTGGGCTCAAGTGATCCTCCCACCTCAGCCTCCCAAAATGCTGGGATTGCAGGAGTGACCCACTGCCCTTAGCCAATAGTAATAGTGATTTTTTGTTTGTTTGTTTTTTGAGACAGGGTCTCACTTTGTTGCCCAGGCTGGAGTGCAGTGGTGTGATCTAAGTTCACTGCAGCCTTGACCTCCAAGGCTAAAGCAAACTTCCAACCTCAGCTTCCAGAGTAGCTGGGACCACAGGCATATGTCACCACACCTGGCTAGTTTCTTGTGTTTTGTTTTTGTAGAGGTGGGGTTTCACCATGTTGCTCAGGCTGGTCTCGAACTCCTGGGCTCAAGTGATCTGCCCACCTCAGCCTCCCTCCAGAAGTGCTGGGATTATAGGCGTGAGCCACCACGCCTGGCCTGGATCATATGATGTGCTATTTGTAGTGTTTTGAGGAGCCTCCATGCTGTTCTCCATAGCGGCTATACTAGTTTACACTCATGAATGTGAGTTTTTTATTTATTTATTTATTTATTTTGAGACAGAGTCATATTGTAATTACATATATAATGTAATGAGGTCATGGATATGCTAATTACCCTTATGTAATCATTATACATTATATGTATGGAAACATTATATCCATGGTTCACCCAGGCTGGAGTGTAGTGGCACAATCTCAGCTCACTGCAGCCTCTGCCTCCCAGGCTCAAGTGATCCTTCCACTTCATCCTCTCAAGTAGCTGGAGTTATAGTCCAGCTACTTGGACTATAACTCCAGTTATAGTCCTGGAGTTATAGTCATGTGCCACTACACCCAGCTAATTTTTGTTTTGTTTTGTTTTGTTTTTTGAGATGCAGTCTCGCTCTGTTCCCTAGGCTGGAGTGCAGTGGCATGATCTCAGCCCACTGCAACCTCCACTTCCCGAGTTCAAGCAATTCTCCTGCCTCAACCTCCCAAGGAGCCGGGATTACAGGTGTCCGCCACCATGCCCAGCTAATTTTTGTACTTTTTCGTAAAGACGGGGTTTTGCTGTGTTGGCCAGGCTGGTCTCGAACTCCTGACCTCAAGTGATCCACCCACCTTGGCCTCCCAAAGTGCTGGGATTACAGGCATGAACCACCGCGCCCAGCCCCTGAGTGTGTGTGTGTGGTTTTGTTTTGTTGTTTTTTGTTTGTTTGTTTGTTTTTGAGACAGAGTCTCGCTCTGTCACCCAGGCTGGAGTGCAGTGGCACAATCTCAGCTCACTGCAACCTCCACCTCCCAGGTTCAAGTGATCGCCTGCCTTAGACTCCCGAGTAGCTGGGATTACAGGCATGCGCCACCATGCCTGGCTAATTTTTGTATTTTCAGTAGAGACAGGGTTTCACCATATTGGCCAGGCTGGTCTCGAACTCCTGACCTCACGATCCACCAGCCTTGGCCTCCCAAAGTGCTGGGATTACAGGCGTGAGCCACCACGCCTGGCCGAGTGTGTGTGTTTTTAAAGCGTGCATCATTATTACTGAACAGCAGCACCGAGAGAGTCTCACGGTTCCTGTGTGTTCCCACTTGGACTATTTTGCAACACTCCTCTTGACGTTGAAAAGAAAATGCTATGACACTTGGTTACTGCTGAGGCGAGGCCAAGCCACCCTCTCCAGACCTGGGAAACCAGTGAGTATTAAAAATAGTTCAATCTTTTTCGCTACTTTTTTAAAAATCTCATGAGTTCAGCTGAAATCTTTTTCCCCAAAATGATTCATGGAGTAAATCAATGCATCTGATTTTTGCCAAGGAGGGGAAATAGGACACCTGAAGGCCAGTTCATGTTTCCCCTGGTTGTGAGCCATCCTCTCCTCCAAGTTGCCTGATCCCTACAAACAGCAGTTCTGTTTGTCCTCAGCTGCCTGCTTTTTCTAGTCGTGCTGTGAACTTGAACTTGAGAAAGCTTGATGCTGACTGGGCCTGGTGAAAACGCTACACGTTCAAGTTGAGGGTCTTTTTAAATGGAAATCTTTTAGACTGGCTCATGTCTGTAATCTCAGCACTTTGGGAGGCCGAGGCGGGCAGATCTCTTAAGGTCAGGAGTTCGAGACCATCCTGGCCAACATAGCAAATCCCCGTCTCTACTAAAAACACAAAAATTAGCCAGGCGTGGTGGCACATGCCTGTAATCCCAGCTACTTGGGAGGCTGAGGCAGGAGAATCACTTGAACCCGGGAGGCAGAGGTTGCAGTGAGCCAAGATCGTACCACTGCATTCCAGACTGGGTGACCAAAAAAAAAAAAAAAAAAAAAAAAAAATTTCCAAAAAAAAAAAAAGGTTTAGAAAGATGATTCTTGTCAAAAAAGGACAACAAAGAAGCACCTTTTTTTTTTCTGTTTTGGGGGTGAGGTGGGGAACTTAAGTATGTTTCATAAGAAAAGAGTGAACCCTCACGGTGATATTTTTTAAGCTTGAAAACATAGGAAAATGCTAAATCAGAAACTTGAAGCCAGGGAGCCTTGCCTGTGTGTGCAAGCGTGGACTCGAGCAAAGCGAAGCCTTAGGCACCTGTGCCAGGCCCCTGCAACTTTTCCGTGGACACGTCTTCCCATATTTCCAACAACAACCAGAGAACCAGTTACCCGCCTTTTGATGCCGTCCTCTTCCTGCAGGAGGAAGGGTGGGGGGTCAGGATTCTTCCACCCAAGTGCCCTTGCAGGTGTCTAAACCTGGGCGGTGGATTCTTGGTTCCTGGCAGGCCTTGGTGGGCAGGCAACAGCCAGAATGCCAAAAACACCCAGTTAGATTGAATGTGGTTCCCTAGTTGCGGCTGTCGGTAGGGAGGAAACTTAAGTCTCCTTACACATCTCCTCTCTGCGCGCTGTGGTCTAGTTTGCGCAGCCTCTTCTTATTCCTAATAACCCAAAATCTGAGAATTTAGAGTCCTTCTTGTTACTTAGGAAAGACTAATCTTCCCCGGCAGGTTGTCCTGCATTTGTTGAATGGGGTAAAAATTGCATAGCATCTCGAGTGCTGTGCCTACAAATTACCTTGATAAATGATTGTGACTCAGCAAAGCTTAGGCTTTTGCCCTAGTTTTGGAGGCTGGGGCTAACTAGGAAAAAATGGAGGGTCTGTCGGGTGTTTCTGCTGTTTTTACAAGGCTTCAGAATTCCCCATTGTCTGCGTGTGTGTGAATCAGCAAGTGCTTCGCATCCTGATTGGGTGGTGTGATGGGAGCACCCACCTCGCAGAGCCTCAGAACCCTCATTGTCTCCCTTTTCCATTTGCTCATTCCTACTTTGGCTAGTGGCACCCTGAAAGAGTTTTCATCAGTAACAGTGTTGAGGAAACCACGCATTAGAGGCAGCGGGGCCACACTGATCAGCATCTGGGCTGGGTGATTGCTCAGATCTGAGCTCGGAGCTTGCTGTGCTGCTCACCAGCTGTGTGAGCCCGAGGATGCTGTCCCAGCTCCCAGCCTCGGTTTCCTCAGCTGTGGGACTAGATGGGACTAAACCAGGGGGAGAACAGAAAGCACCCACAGGTAGTAAGTGCTCACCGAGGCATTTTCCCGGATTCCTGCCATTGTTTACTGACACTGGGAAGCACCCACAGCCTCCTCCTGGAAAACACACACCCCCTGCTCTCAAGAACTTTCCATTTTAAAACAGACTTGCCCTCTGGTGTGTCATCCTTGCTTTCTGAAAGTGAGTTTTCTTCTCTACGCCACTGTATGTTTTTTTCTGATAGCAGTAGGGAACCGTGTATTGGAGCTCACTCTATGGGAAGCGTTTTGTACTCGACGTTTAGGCATGATTATCCCCATTTGAAGGTAAACTGAGGCTCAGGCGGGTTCAGTAACCTGCACTGGAGGTCAGGGTCAGTGGCAGAGCTGGAATTCAAGCCCCAGGATGTCTGACTGCAAAGCCCATGTGCCTAACCACGATTTGATACCGTCATCCAGATGAAGGACATCACAGGGTAGGGAGATAAAGATAGAAGGAGGTGGAGGTGCCCAGCAACTGAGGGTGGCTGGGATCCCTTCATAAACCCGGCTTATCTATGCAGAGCATGGATCCTTCTGGAGTCAGTGCACCTGGATGGGGCCAGAATCCCCCCTCTTCCCACTCTCTCTGTCTGTAGCTCTAGAAATAGAGTTACACACATACCTGCAACTTCCCCTTTCTGCATGCCACAGGCAGACATCACACTTTGTCCATCTCTTAGATTATTCTTAAGAGATAGCTTCCAGGAAGGGGGATTACAGCACCAGGAAGCAGAAACATTTCAAAGGCTCTTGATACATGTGGCCAAACTGTTTTCCAATTTACTCATCAGCCAGAGGACTACAGATCCTGCAATGCAGCATTTAAAACACCCACCTCCCAAGCCAGCCAATCATTTCTTTTTTCTTCTTTTTTTTGAGATGGATTCTCGCTCTTGTCACCCAGGCTGGAGTGCAATGGCGCAATCTTGGCTCACTGCAACCTCCGCCTCCCAGGCTCAAGCGATTCTCCTGCCTCAGCCTCCCTAGTAGCTGGGATTACAGTCGCATGCCACCACACCCAGTTAATTTTTGTATCTTTAGTAGAGACAGGATGTTGGCCAGGCTAGTCTCAAACTTGTGACCTCAGGTGATCCACCCGCCTCAGCCTCCTGAAGTACTGGGATTACAGGCGTGAGCCACTGTGCCCGGCCTTTTTTTTTTTTTTTTAAGAGATGAGATCTCGCTCTGTTACCCAGGCTGCAGTGTAGTGGCACAATCATAGCTCACTGCAGCCTCGAACTACCAGGCTCCAGCAATCCTCCCTTCTCAACCTCCCAAATATCTGGGACCACAGGTGCATGCCACCACGCCCAGCTAATTTTTTATTTTTTATTTTTATTTTTATTTTTTATTTTTGTTTTTTTTGAGACAGAGTCTCGCTCTGTCCCCCAGGCTGGAGGGCAGTGGCATGATCTTGGCTCATTGCAAGCTCCGCCTCCCAGATTCAAGCCATTCTCCTGCCTGAGCCTCCCGAGTGGCTAGGATTACAGGTGCCCACCACCACGCCTGCTAATTTTTTGTTATTTTTAGTAGAGACGGGGTTTCACCATCTTGGCCAGGCTAGTCTTGAACTCCTGACCTGTGATCCACCCGCCTCGGCCTCCCAAAGTGCTGGGATTACAGGTATGAGCCACCGCACCCGGCCTAATTTCTTAAATTTTCATAGAGACAGGGTCACGCCATATTGCCCAGGCTGGTCTTGAACTCCTGGCCCTGAGCGATCCTCCCACCTTGGCCTCCCAAAGTGTTGAGATTACAGGTGTGAGCCACTGTGCATGGTGAAATATGTTTTTATATATTGGGACAACTGAGAATATTAGAATGTGGGCAGGCTATTAGATGATACTGAAATTTGTTAGTTGTGCTTAGGAGTGACATGTCTAATGTCTAACTTATCTTTAACCTCACAGAGTGAGATGAAACAAATACAGAAAATAATAATTACCAAATCTAGGTAGTGGATAGATAGGTGGGCTTATGGTACACCTGGGATGACAGGTGTGAGTCACCGCGCACGGCCTTAAACATTTCAATTACAAGGGGGATATGGGGGCCCACAGCAACAAGGGGTTTCACCTCCAGGAAGAAACAGACATGGAACCTGCTGGCTGGGCTTTGAAACTACTTGTTCTCAGCATGTGGCCCCAGTGGAGCAGCATCAGCCTCACCTGAGACCTTGCTAGAAATGCACGTTCTTGGGCCCCACTTCAGTCCTACTGAGTCAGGAACTCCAGGGCCAGGGCCCGGCTGTCTGGAAACAAACCCTCCAGGTGATTCTAGTGCCTGTGCAAGTTTGGGAGCTGCTGGTCTGCAGAAAGCTAGGTCAACTGAAAGAGGAAATGTACCACACTTGTTTATAACCAAATGTGTGCCAGCTGGGAGCAAGTCCAAGGGAAATGTCACTTCCATCTCTCATTCACATGATGAGTTGGCACCTCTTAACTCAATAGTGTCTTTAGTTTGGATGATTTGACCACATGGAAAATGTCCCTCTGTCCGTCATGTTAAGGAGCCTAGCCCTCACAAACCGTTGTTCTTCATACCGAGGCCTATGATGGCCTAGGCACGTTATTATTAATATCCCTGTTGTTCCCTCGGGAGGGGAAATGAAGGCTTAGAGCAGTTTATTTATTTTTTTTAATTTTTTTTCCAAGACGGAGTCTTGCTCTGTTGCCCAGGCTGGAGTGCAGTGGTGCAATCTTGGCTCACTGCCATCTCTGCCTCCTGGGTTCAAGCAACTCTCCTGCCTCAGCCTCCCAAGTAGCTGGGATTACAGGTGCCCACCACCACCCCTGGCTAAATTTTGTATTTTTAGTAGAGACAGGGTTTCACAATGTTAGCCAGGCTGGTCTCAAACTCCTGACCTTGTGATCTGCCCACCTCAGCCTCCAAAAGTGCTGGGATTACAGGCGTGAGCCGCCACACCCAGCCCTCAGAGCAGTTTAGAAACAACCCAATGTCCCACAGCTATTAAGTGGCAGAACTGAAACTCAAACCCAGTCCATCTGCCAGAGACGGAGCTTTAACGGCCACACAAGCTGAGAGAGAGAAAGAGAGTTGAGACACTTACATAAAGTGGGAGCCCTGCAAATGATTGGGTGTGGTGGTGTTCTGGAATCTTCTGAAGCTCTGTATTGAGTGCTGTGAGGCATGGCTTTCCCCTGCCCCTTCTAAACTTGGACCCTGACACATCAAAGCCAGTCTTGGGCACATGTGGCTCTTGCCTGGTTGACAGTCCCCATCAAGCTGGTGAGGTGGTCTTGTCTTTTTTCCCCAACCTGTTGTAATTTGACTCTTAGGAATTGTGCCGTGAGCACTGAGACTTGTAGACATCCCATTGTAGGGGTCTTGGTTGTGTATCACTGTGCCCATGGCTCTTAGGGTGACACACACCCAACTCCCAAATCCTGTCCCGAATGACAGGTGGGGTCCAGAGGCACTTAAAAGCCCAGGGAGTCTGAGGGACAGGGATGCTGACAGTGGGCACTGGTTTGTCTGTTTCACTGTTTCAGGGGGATGAGCCCACCATGTGGAATTCAGACGGGCCTTCTGGCTACCCCAGGGGCCTCCGGCTCAGCTTCCTGGGCATGTCGGAGAGGCGTGCCAGGGGCCAGAGCTGAGGAATGAGGCTCGGCTTACTGCCCACCCAGGAGGAGTCCCTCTGGAGAGCCTCAGAAAGTACCTGCAATGGCAATACAACAGAAGAGCCTCTAAATATTTCCTTTTGGGGATACGGCAGGAAAGCCAAAGGAAATGTGAAGAGGTGTCTGAACGCCCAGAGGAAACCAGTGGGCCCTTCCAGAAGTTCTATTTGTGGTAAGAAACCTTGGCATGGGGCCCCCAGCTCTCCTGCAAAAATAGACCAATGTGCTGAGAAGCAGCTCAATTCTGGGAGCAATTCCCCTCCATGGGGAAGAGAGCTTGCACTGAGACTTAGAAGGATCTGCCCCCTCTCTTCTGCTTGCCCCTGGACTCCAGAACCAAAAACAGGGAGAAAAAAAGGTAAACATTTTTTTAGAAAGAAACTCTTGGCCAGGTGGAGTGGCTCACACCTGTAGTCCCAACACTTTGGGAGGCTGAGGCAGGAGGATCACTTGAGGCCAGGAGTTTGGGAGCAGCCTGGACAACATGGCAAGACCCTGTCTGTATCAAAAAAATACAAAAATTATCTGGGTGTGGTGGCACATGCCTGTAGTCTCAGCTACTTGGGAGGCTGAGGCAGGAGGATTGCTTGAGCCTGGGAGGTCGAGGCTGCAGTGAGCTATGATTGTGCCAGTGTACTCCAGCCTGAGTGACAGAGTGAGAACCCCATCTCTTAAGAAAACAAAAAAACAGAACTTATGAATGTATCCATGACTTAACTCAAAAATGGGCCAGTGGAAACACAGGGCAAAGGAAGGTTTCAAATAAGCACCTGGACACAAACAGACCCAGGGGTGACACATGGCATTGAGGACCCACTCCCCATCACTAGGTCCTTTGGCCCCAAATGAGTGAGATGACTAAGAAAATAGGGTACCATGTGCAGCAGAAGGGAGGGTGGCTAGACAGAAAATGATGGCCTTGACTGTGATGGTCATCACAGACAGGACCCAAGAAAGGTGGCCAAGGGGGTCTGGGGACCCATCTTTAGACTACCAGGCTGACAGCATAACAGGGGTTTGGGACACCACCATGAAAGAAGACAATGAAGCCAGGTGCAGTGGCTCACGCCTATAATCCCAGCACTTTGGGAAGCCAAGAGGGGAAGATTGCTTGAGCCCAGGAGTTTGAGACCAGCCTGAGTGATATAGCAAGACCCCCATCTCTACTAAAAATTTAAAAATTAGCCAAGCATGGCTGGGCACGGTGGCTCACACCTGTAATCCCAACACTTTGGGAAGCCGAGGCGTGTGGATTACGAGGTCAGGAATTTGAGACCAGCCTGACCAACACGGTGAAACCCCGTCTCTACTAAAAATACAAAAATTAGCCAGGTGTGGTGGCAGGCACCTGTAACCCCAGCTACTCAGTAGGCTGAGGCAGGAAAATCGCTTGAACCCAGGAGGTTCAGTAAGCCAAGGTCATGCCATTGCACTCCAGCCTGGGTGACAGAGTGAGATTCCGTCTCAAAAAAAAAAAAAAAATTAGCCAAGCACAGTGGCATGTGCCTGTAGTACCAGCTACTTGGGAGGCTGAGTGAGGAGGGAGGATTGCTTGAAGGCAGGAGTTGGAGACCAGCCTGGGCAACGTAGCGAGACCTTGGCTTGGAAGTAAGGAAGGAAAGAAGGGAGGGAAGGAAGGATGAAGGTAGAAAGAAATGGGACAAGATGGACTCCTGAGGCCATCCTAATTCTGGAACACAATACAATGGCCTCTGTATGTTAGGAGGGCTCATTTGGCTTCTCTCTAAGCCAGCGGTCCACATCTTTTTGGCACCAAGGACCAGTTTTGTAGAAGACAATTTTCCATGGATGGGATGGTGGGGGTGGGTGTGGGAGGGGATGGGTTCAGGATGAAACTGTTCCACCTCAGATCATCAGGTGTTAGATTCTCATAAGAGGTGCCCAACCTACATCCGTCGCACCTGCAGTCCACAATAGGGTTTGTGCTCCTATGGGAATGTAATGCCACACTGATCTGACAGGAGGCGGGGCTCAGGTAGTAATGCTCACTCACCTGCCGCTCACCTCCTGCTATGGGGCCGGTTCCCAACAGGCCATGGAATGCATACTGGTCCACAGCCCTGGACTTGGGCACCCCCCTTCTAAGACACAAACTTCTACTGTCTTAGGAGCAGCACCCTGGCCTCCACAGCAGGGAGAGAGCAGGAATACCCAGCCACAGATATTGATCAAGATATTGATCAACTTCCTACCGTCATGGTGGAGCCAAGCCTGGAGGCCTCTGGATGGTCATCAGGTAACCCCAGCACATTTTCCTGTCCCAGACTCCTGGCCACGCTGAGGTTGCTGTGAACAGACACGATGTGCAGGGTCATGGATGTGAAGCTAGAACTCCTTGACAAGCAGGAGTTTTATTTTATGGCCCAAGCAGTTTGGAAACAAAATCATAAAGTGCTTACCCATCCAGTGTCTCCCCAGCCTGCACTGGGAGGTGTCAAACTGACCAGATCCAACTGCCCCTTCCGCCCGCAGAAGATGGGTCTGCATTTCTCTGTCTTTCCCTCTTGGTGGCCAAGAACTGTCAACATCCAGCTGTGGCTCTGCACTCAGCCGCCACTCAGCCTGCTCAGGTTGAAAGGTCAAATGTTGTCTGGAATTGGCAGCCCAGCTTACTAGCAGCTCTTCTGTCTTCAGAGTGCAGTGAGGGGAGCTGTCAGAGGGCTGAGGCAAGGACCAGAGAGGCAACTCCTGCAACAGAGAAAGCTCACACCTGGGTATGTTCTGGAGGGAGAATAGCAGGGTATGTCCCAGGAACTTTATTAGCTAGCGGTTAAGATCCTCATCCCCAGAAAAGCCGATAGGAATTAGCCGGGTGATGTGTGCCTATGGTCCCAGCTACTCAGGAGGGTGAGGAGGGAGAATTGCTTGAGCCCAGGAGGTTGAGGCTGCAGCTAGCTATGATTGTGTCACTGTGCTCCAGCCTGGGTGACAAAGCAAGATCCTGACTCAAAAAAAAAAAAAAAGGAAGAAAGAAGAAAGAGAGAGAGAACAAAGAAAGAAAGGAAAGAAGGAGAAAGAGAGAAGGAAGGAAGGAGAAAGGAAAGAAGGAAGGAAGGAAAGGAAGAAAGAATGACAAAAGGAAGGAAAGAAAGATGAAAAGAAAAGGAAAGGAAAAGAAAAGAAAAAAGAAAGGAAAAAAGAAAAGCAGATAGGAAAGTGAGGGGAGAGGGCCAGGAAGTCAGAAGACAGGATGGGCAAGAAGGATGGGAAGGATTCCCACACCAGATTCAGGAGTGGCTCTGCATTGGGAAATCCTTCTACAACTGCTGGGGACTTGGTTTTGCAAACATGCACAGAGAAACCTTCATCCACCTCTGTGTAATGTTGGACTGAAGTAGAAATGAGCTGCTGTTTTCTGGAAGCACCCCATTTCTTTGAGCTGATCTTCTCTAATAATGAATTCTGGTGAAGCCTGCCATTCACAGCACCCCGCCCTCCCGTCTGTAGGAGGTGGGCACAGGACCCAGGCCAGTTGATCAGAGAGCTCCCTTGCCCTGGGACGAGCACGTGACCCAGATGGCTCAATCATGGGGAAGATCCTCTTGCCTGTTGTAGCCACTATGCTGGAAGAACAGGATTTGGGCTTGTTGGCCACCATCTTCCAGTCCACACTGGGAACCCATTTGCAGGAGGAGGGAAGGAGGGCAACCCAGTTTCAGGGAGCATATGGACAGCAGCTGTCGAAGGCTCCATATGTGCCCAATGCTAGATCCACCCCATCCCTTCCTGTTCCATAAATCCATACATCTTCTCCCACTTTTGCTTACCCTAGTTTGAGTTACATTTCTGACACCTGCCACCATAAAAGCCCAAATGATTACAGGGAATATTTGGCTACAGAAAAGACCCTGCAGTCTGTGAAAAAAGAGGCTGCTGGTGCATAGTCATCATAGACCAGTGCAAAGAGTGAAACAGAAACATCCAGCTTAATCTGCAAAAGCCTTTTTGGATCTTTGAGAGGCGTTCATTAACTTACAGCAAATTGATGAGCTGATATTCTTCTTTCATCCAGGTGAGTGCATTAACTAGGTTAATTTTCCTGTCTCAAGGGACTGCTGTAGGTTAGGGTGAATGAATGAAAGAAGCAAGTTTTTAAACAGGAAAAAAGCTGCAGAGAAGTTGAGGTGACAAGCATCGCTTCACCCCCAATGGAAGGTGAGCTTGTCTGTTAGGTCCCAGGGACTGAATTGGAGTTCCGTGGTTAGGGGATGACCCATCTCAACAAGAAACTTCCATCATCCTCCCGTGGGGATCTGATTAAGATCTTCTCCAGAAGGAGATGGCCTCATGAGTTGGGGCTTTTTAATCTCCCTGTCCCTCCTCTAGAAGGGCATTGCTACTGGCCTTGCCCTGCCAAGTCTTCAGTCTACAACAGCACCGCCCCGCTTCAGACACAGCCCAGATCCTTCCCAGACACGCTGTTATTTCGACTTTTTGCCCTTTCGGTCTAGCCTTCCCTATCACTTATGCTGAAATTGGGAACATTTCCCAAACCAACAATTTCCCAGTCCACAATGTTCCCTTGCTGAGTGTCCCCACAGGACAGGCAGGCAGCCTGAAAAATAAAACCAGTCATAAAACCTCCCTGCCTTAGCAAAGGGACTGCTTTGCCAGGCTGCTGTCACATAGCACTCCTGTCTCCCGTTTGACTTCACATAGTGAAAATTGTCTAAAAGATAAGGCAGGAGCTCTGGTTGACACCACCACCCCCAAAGATCTCTCTCTAGAAGCATTGGAAGAGGCTGTCTCAAAAAAGAAAAAAAAAATAGAAGCATTGCAGGAAAGACGTGGTTTGTAGTGAAACAAATTGGAAGTCAAGCTCAGCCTCAACCACTTACTTGCTTCTGACCTTGGGTAAGTCCTATGTACCTAGGAACCTCGGTTTTCTTTTCTTTCTTTTCTTTTCCTTTTTTTTTGAGATGGAGTCTTGCTCTGTCGCCCAGTCTGGAGTGCAATGGTGCAATCTCAGCTCATTGCAACCTCTGCCTCCTGGATTCAAGCAATTCTCGTGCCTCAGCCTCTAGAGTAGCTGGGACTACAGGCGTGTACCACCATGCCCAGCTAATTTTTGTATTTTTAGTAGAAACAGGGTTTTGCCATGTTGGTCAGGCTGGTCTCGAACTCCTGATCTCAAATGATCCACCCGCCTCAGCCTCTCAAAGTGCTAGGATTACAGGCACAAGCCACCGCACCTGGCTGGAACTTCGACTTTCTTCTGTACAATGGAGGGGGGACAGTAATACTGCAATGTTTACAATTAGGTTCAACTGAGAGTAACAGAGGTCTGAATACAGTAGCTGAAATGGGGTGGGCAGATCACTTGAGGCCACAAGTTCAAGACCAGCCTGGGCAACATAGTGGCATACTATCTACAAAAAAATAAAAATTATCCGGGCGTGGTGGCACAGACCTGTAATTCCAGCTACTTGGGAGGCTGAGGTGGGAGGAACACTTGAGCCCAGAAGGTTGAGGCTGCAGTGAGCTGTGATTGCACCACTACACTCCAGCCTCGGTGACAGAGTGAGACCCCGTCTCTAAAAAAATAAAAAAATAAAAACATTTGGCCATGCCTATCTGCAAGAACATCTGGGAAAGGTAGCTGTGGTAGGTAGCCTCAAAAATGCCTCCAATATCACTGGGTGCAGTGGCTCACACTTTGGGAGGCCAAGGCAGGAGGATTACTTGAGCCCAGGAGTTCCAGACAAGCCTGGGCAACATAGTGAGACCCTGTCACTACAAAAAATTTCAAAATTAGCTGAGCATGGTGGTGCATACCTGTAGTCCCAGATACTTGGGAGGCTGAGGTGGGAGGATCACTTGAGTCCAGGAGTTCAAGGCTACAGTAAGCTATGATCACGCCACCGCATGCCAGCCTGGGTGACAGAGTGAGATTCTGTCTCAAGGGGAAAATAAAGCCCCTTCTCCACTCCCCAAAAGTCCCCATTAATTCCTTTATTCCAGCATTTTCCCCCTTGTGAGGAAGAGGGGAAATTTGTATTTGTATTTGTATTCCCACTTGCTTTGAGTGTGGCTGGACCCAGTAACTTTCTTCTAACCAATAGACTATGGCTAGAAGAATAGAATTCAGTCACATAACCATGTCTAGCTGCACTAACATCTGCATTAGTCTATTTTCATGCGGCTGATAAAGACATACCCGAGACTGGGAAGAAAAAGGGATTTTATTGGACTTACAGTTCCATATGGCTGGAGAGGCCTCAGAATCACGGCGGGAGGCGAAAGGCGCTTCTTTCATGGTGGCCCCAAGAGAAAAATGAGGAAGAAGCAAAAGCAGAAACCCCTGATAAACCCATCAGATCTCATGAGACTTATTCACTATCACAAGAATAACATGGGAAAGACCGGCCCCCATGATTCAGTTACCTCCCCCCAGGTCCCTCCCACAACATGGGGGAATTCTGAGAGATATCATTCAAGTTGAGATTTGGGTGGGGACACAGCCAAACCGTATCAACATCTATGGTAAAAGTGATGGGATGTCCCTTCTGAGATTAGGTTTCAAAGAGATGGCAGTTCTGTCTTGGGCATCCTGTCTTGCTCTGAGGAAAACCAGCCACCAGGTAGTGAGGTGCTCTCTGGAAAGGCCCACATGGCAAGAAACTGATGCCTCTGCCAGGCAAAGTGACTCATGCCTGTAATCCCAGCACTTTGGGAGGCTGAGGTGGGTGGATCACTTGAGGTTAGGAGTTTGAGACCAGCCTGGCCAACATGATGAAACCCCGTCTCTACTAAAAATACAAAAATTAGCCAGTGTCGTGGTGTGACAGAGAAGGAATCTGTCTCAAAAAAAAAAAAAAAAAAAGAAAAAGAAAAAAAAGAGAAACTGATGCCTCTGGTCAACAGCTAGCAAGGATCTGAGGCCCTCAGTGCAACAGTCTTATCATGAGTGAGCTTGGGAAGAAGATCCTTCCCCAGATTAACCTTCAGATGATGGCAGCCCTTGCAGAAATCTCAGTGCAAGCTCACAAGAGACCTGAGCCAGAGGACTCACTGAAAACATGAGATGCCAAACTTTTTTGTTTTGATTTCAGGAGCTAAGTGTTGTGCTCATTTGTTACACAGCAATAGCTAACTAATACAATAGTTTTCCAGCTAGACACATTTCTAGGATTCTGTTACTAAGAAGGAAGGGAAGGCTGGAGATAGGGAAGAAGTGAATAGTCACTGTCACCAAAACTGAGGGGTTAATTTGATCAGGTCTGGCTGCCCCGCTTGCTTTGGTCACTTGCTTGTTTTGTTAATTTTTCTTTTTTCTCCTTTTTTCTTTATCTTCTTTCTCTTGCTTTCTCTCTTTCTCCTTCCTTCCTCCCTTCCTTCTCCTTCCTTCTTTCCTTCCTTCCTTCCTTCCCCCTTCCCTCCCTCCCTTCCCTCCCTCCTTCCTTCCTTGCCTGCTGTGTCAATTTTTTTTATTATAATAGAGACAAGGTCTCACTATGTTACCCAGGCTGGTCTTAAACTGGGCTAAAGCAATCCTCCCACCTTGGCCTCCCAAAAACCTGGGATTACAGGCACGAGCCACCATGCCTGTCCTTTTTCTTCTTTTCCTATGAAGCTGAAGACAGTCATAGCTGAAGGCTGTGGTAGCTGAATACCGTGGCGTTAAATGCTGAAATGTACCCTTCACTAGCTTCTTTAGAGGTCACATTCACAGGTCACTATGGTAATGTTTGCTTCCGTTGTTTTTCAGGAACTTAGGCCAGCTCCCATCCAGTTCAATCAGGTTGGGACCACCAATTCTTCAATGGGCCTGCCCAAATGCCCAAGAAGTGGACTTTTGATGTCAGAGGGCCAAAGATCCCACCCTCAGATCATGCTAATGCCACCACTTTCTGTACACATGTCCTATGAAATGCCACAAACCCTGGCTACTACGCTTGTGCGGAACAAACCTATCAATTAATTTTTCCCTACTGCCAATCACCTTTCCCCATGCCTTACACCACCATGTTTCCCTAACCCATAAATATCCCTAAGCCTTATCTTCAGGAAGCAGGAGTGAGAGCTGTTCTACCACCTTGCTTGGTGGCCTTGCAAATAAATCCTTCCTCTTTTGCAAAACCCACGTCATAGTCACAGTGACTGATTTACTGCACGCGGGCAGGACAGACCTGCACCCGGCCAATAACACCACTCATACCTACTCCAAAGGGCTGTTGTGAGGATGGAATGAGGTAAATCTGTAATGTACCCATATCCAATTTGCCAGCACCCAGGAAGTGACTAAGGAGACATGGTCTTTTAATTATTATTTTATTATTATTATTATTATTGTATTTTTAGTAGAGACGGGGTTTCCCCATGTTGGTCAGGCTGGTCTCGAACTCCCAACCCCAGGTGATTCGCCTGCCTCGGCCTCCCAAAGTGCTGGGATTACAGGCGTGAGCCACCACTCCTGGCCGGAGATGTGGTTTTTAGTGAAGGGCCACTATCTAGTGTCTGCTTCCCAAGCTTTTCGCCAAGCTCCTCTAGGAGACAAGGTGGGCTGTGTCTACCATTCAATTTTCCTGACTTCTCCCCTTTGACAGTTCAGATTCCCCATGCCCTCCAGGCAATTAGTACAATTACTACTTCTTTTTCTTCTTTTTTTCTTTTTCTTTTTTTTTTCTTTTGAGACGGAGTCTTGCTCTGTTGCCCAGGCAAGAATGCAGTGGCACGATCTCGGCTCACTACAACCGGATTCAAGTGATTCTTCTGCCTCAGCCTCCTGAGTAGCTGGGGTTACAGGTGCCTGCCACCATGCCTGGCTAATTTTCGTGTTTGTAGGAGAGACGGGGTTTCACCATGTTGGCCAGGCTGATCTCAAACTCCTGACCTCACGTGATCCGCCCACCTCGGCCCCCCAAAGTGCTGGGATTACAGGCGTGAGCCACCGCACCCGGCGTTACAGTTACTACTTCTTCAAAAATAAAGATCCCCAAGCCCAGCTGGAGGGTTCACAGAATGGTAAGATTTCAGAGGGAAAAGGGCTAGAGCCCTTCTAATTCAGTTCCCCCACTCACCATTGTGAAGCCAGACACTTGCACAAAGTCACAAAGCAACGAGCAGGGGTGGGACTTGGCCCCTCTGGAGAGATGACGTAGCTCTGTGTTCCACCCTCTCTCCAAACTGCTAATGCTCAGGCAGAGGCTGGTGTATGCAGAATTTTACAAAGTTTCCTATACAAGCACTTTGGGAGGCTGAGGCGGGTGGATCGCTTGAGGTTAGGAGTTCAAGACCAGCCTGGCCAACATGGTGAAACCCTGTCTACTGAAAATATAAAAAAATTAGCCGGGCATGGTGGCACGCACCTGTAATCCCAGCTACTCCCAGCTGAGGTGGGAGAATGGCTTGCACCTGGGAGGCAGAGGCTGCAGCGAGCTGAGATTGGGCCACTGCACTCCAGCCTGGACTGCAGAGAGAGACCCCGTCTCAAAAAAAAAAAAAAAAAAAAAAAAAGCTATAAAGTTTCCTATAGAAAAAAATAAATGTGCACTAGTTCAACCTAGTTTTTTCTCCCTGAGAGAAGTTGAAGTCAGGTTTATGGGACATGCGGTGCTTTTTGAGTGAATGAGCGTCATAAAGGGAAACCTTCTGGTTTCCCTTTAGGCTTTAGGGGGCCCCTGCTCTTGTGTCTTTGGCTTGGCAGGGAGCTGAAGTCCTTGCAGTCACGAGCCTGTCCCTCGTGGATATAACTGGGAGAAAAGTCTAGAAGGTGCTCCCTGGGGTCCCAGGATAATGTGTCCACCTACCTAAGGCAAGAATGCAATCTATATTATCGCCCTTCCCCAAGGGTGCAGGATTTATGTCACCCTGGAAGAATGCGAACTCCCGAATCAGTTCACATACAAAGAAACCCCAGTTTTTCAGAATAGATTGAGACCAAAGCCTTTCAGTGAAAATGAATGTTTTGGGCAGAAAAAAAATTAATGAAAGTCCTAAGATTTTTTTAAAGTATTAATCTAATAATGGGAGATATAATGTGCCAGTCTCCCTGCTGCTTATTTCCGCTAGTGAACTGGGCTATATGGGAACTTAATAAAATATTCACAGAAGGCGGCCGGGCACAGTGGTTCACTCCTGTCATCCCAACACTTTGAGAGGCCAAGGTGGGTGGATTGCCTGAGGTCGGGAGTTCAAGACCAGCCTGGCCAGCATGGTGAAACCCCATCTCTACTAAAACTACAAAAATTAGCCGGGCATGGTGGCAGGCTCCTGTAATCCCAGCTACTCAGGAAGCTGAGGCAGGAGAATCACTTGAACCCGGGAGGCGGAGGTTGCAGTGAGCTGAGATCATGCCATTGCACTTCAGCCTGGGCAACAGAGAGAGACTCTGTCTCAAAAAAAAAAAAAAAAAAAAAGAAAAGAAAAGGAAAAGAAAAGAAAAGAAAACAAAACAAAAACATTCACAGAAGCCTCAACTGCAATATTTAAAATCTTTACCAGTGGCCGGGTGCAGTGGCTCACACCTGTAATCCCAGCACTTTGGGAGGCCAAGGCGGGTGGATCACCTGAGGTCAGAAGTTCGAGACCAGCCTGGCCAACGTGGAGAAACCCCGTCTCTACCAAACATTAGCCGGGTGTGGTGGTGCATGCCTGTAATCTCAGCTACTCGGGAGGCTGAGAGGGGAGGATGACTTGAACCCGGGAGATGGAGGTTACAGTAAACTGAGATGGTGCCACTGCACTCCAGCCTGGGCAACAGAGCAAGACGCTGTCTCAAAAAAAAAAAAAAAAATTTTACCAGTCATGTGTATTTCATAAACAGCAGCAATTTCATTAAAATCAGTGCGTATGGGGAACAGGGATGCGTAGGTGCTGTCCTATCTTCTTGTTTAATGCTGTTAACATATTTTTGCACATTTAAAAAATTGACATTGATAAATTTTTAGCATGAAGTTGCAGAAGTTGACCTGGGTCCTAACTGTAAAATGCAGAGGAACTCTACCCATGAGGAAGCTTTGTGAAGTTGATTCACTGCTAATGTCCCTGTGAGTACCTAACTTAAAAAGTCCATTGTAGCCAGGCATGGTGGCACACACCTGTAATCCCAGTTGCTCGGGAGGCTGAGGCAGGAGGATCACTTGAGGCCAGTAGTTCGAGGCTGTAGAGCATGGTGATTGTGCTTGTGAATGGCCACTGTACTTCAACCCGGGCAACACAGGGAGATCCTGTCTCTATTTAAAAAAAAAAAAGTTCAGCAAGAACTGGAGGGCTGTGGAGGACTGAGCAGAGTTTAGAAAATTGTCACTACAGGGCGGGCATGGTCACTCATGCCTGTAATCCCAGCACTTTGGGAGGCTGAGGTGGGGTGATCGTTTGAGCCTAGGAGTTTGAGACCAGCCTGGGCGACATGGCAAGACCTCATCTCTACTAAAAATTTTAAAAATTAGCCAGGCACGTGGGCATGTGCCTGTAGTTCCAGCTACTTGGGAGGCCCAGGTGGGAAGATTAGTTGAGCCCAGGGGTTCGAGGTTGCAGTGATCTGAGATCACTCCACTGAATTCCAGCCTGGACCACAGAATGAGACCCTGCCTCCAAATAAAAAAATAAAAAGTAAAAGAAAGTTGTCACAGCAAAATGAGGCACACGGAGTTTGAACACCTCTCTTTTTGGGAGAACACACTGAGCAGACAACACCGTGTGTGTGCGTGTGTGCGTGAGTTCATCTGTGAGTGTGTGGGGGGTGCTTTGGATGTGGAAGAGTGTGAAGGAGGCCATGAATCTTTTTATTCGGATAAAGAGCAGGACCAGGCACGTGGCTAACACCTGTAATCCCAGCACTTTGGGAGGCCAAGGCAGGTGGATCATTTGAGGTCAGGAGTTTGAGACCAGCCTGGCCAATGTGGCAAAACCCTGTCTCTACTAAAATTACAAACAAAAAAAAATTAGCCAGGTGTGGTGGTGCACACCTGTAATCCCAGCTATTTGGGAGGTTGAGGCAGGAGAATTGCTTGAACCCAGGAGGCAGAGGTTGCGGTGAGCCGAGATCGTGCCACTGCACTCCAGCCTGGGCGACAGAGCATGACTCCGTCTCAAAAAAAAAAAAAAAAGCAGGAGTATTTTTGAAGCAGCCAGGAGCTGGATATGTGTCCAGCTTGCATCTTTGTGATAAGCATTTAATAACCATTGAGCTTAGCAATAGAGTTACGGAACTGGTACTTAGATGTTTTTCTTTTTCTTTTTTTTTTTTTTGAGATAGTGTCCTGCTCTGTCACCCAGGATAGAGTGCCATGGTGCGATCATGGCTTACTGCAGCTTCAACCTTCTGGACTCAAGCTATCCTCCTGCCTCAGCCTCCCAAGTAGCTGGGACCACAGGTGCACACCATCACACCTAGCTAATTTTTAAATTTTTGTAGAGATGGGGGTCTTGCTATGTTGCCCAGGCTGGTCTCAAACTTCTGGCCTCAAGCGCTTCTCCCACCTCGGCCTCCCAAAGGGTGGGGATTACAGGTGTGAGCCACCGCACCTGGCCTGTGATTGCTTTTCTTAACATGGTACTCTGCCATTATATTCTCTATTAGGAATTTGATATGCTCAGAAGATATAGTGAGTTGCCTGTTTACTAACATCAAGGTCCTTTCAGGTAGTGTCCACCACAGGAAACATTACTATTTGGGTATTGTGACCCATGGAAAAGACCCAGCACTCACCTTTCCAGACCTCATCTGGTGGCCTTGTAACCCTGGAGCTGAAGCTGCATGCGCACAAGCAATCAGTCGCAGTGTATCCACACAGGGTCCCAACCCACTCCAGGATTCATTTCGGGATGGCTTCCCCTCCCTCAGCCGGGTCTCCAGCCCCATTGCTCTCCAGGCATGCCCATCTCCGTCTCCACGGCGATCATGTGTTTGCAGGGAGACATCAATATCCTCTTCTCTTGCGCTTTCTGAACGGGAGAGTCAATCTCAACCGGAAGCTAGCAGGGACTTGGGTGGACAGGTGTCTCACGCTGGATGGGGGAATCCAGGTGGGAGGGGAGGGTGGGCTTGCTCTCATTTGTGGGTGGGTAATGGGATTTGCTATGAAGCTGGAGGGAAAATATGGACCCCTAAAAAGGGGTCCCTTCCCTTCTTAAGGGAAGGCCTCAGCTTCGAGACTGCAGGAGGAGCTGGGTAGCCATTGGATATGGCTAAAGCACATGAATCATGACCGTGGTGCACTGTTTGGACAGCAAGTCAGTGGCCCAAGGAGAGGGAGGTTAGTGATGGGAAGCATCCTGGGACTCACCGATGCATCTTTATATTTTTGTCTTTAAACATTAGGAGGAGGCCAGGTGACGTGGCTCACACCTGTAGTGCCAGTGCTTTGGAAGGCTAAGATGGGCAGACTGCTTGAACTCAGGAGTTTGAGACCAGCCTGGGCAACATGTCGAGACCTCATCTCTACAAGACATTTTAAAATTAGCCAGGCATAGTGGTAGGTGTCTGTGGTTCCAGCTACTCAGGAGGCTGAAGCAGGAGGATTGCTTGAGCCTGAAAAGTTGAGGCTACAGGGAGCTGTGATCTTACCACTGCACTCCAGCCTGGGCAACAGAGTGAGACCCTGTCTCAATCAATCAATCAATCAAGAAATATTAGGAGGAGAATTTGTTGATGTCTCTTTTCTGTCATAAGCTCGGCTCTCCAAGAGCCTTTTCTTCCAGGAGGACATGCTGGTGTTTCATGAATCTAGGACCTCTTGCCTGAAGCTTGTAAAGTGCTAGATGGAATGAAAACAGCAGCAGTAAGAGCAGGCTCTTATGCAACCTTGCTACACACAAGGCATTGCTCTAAGTGCTTTGCAGGGGTTAAGAGATGCACTTGAATAGCTGAGGACAGTCTAGGGGTGGGGTTTCCAGAGGCTGTCAGGGGAGTGGCCCCCAGCCTTCCTGGTGGAATCCCTGAGCATTAATCACACACATAAGTTTCACTCCACAAACATGGGTTGTGAAAACATTACAATCCAGCCAGGCGCAGTGGCTCATGCCTATAATACCAGTACTTTGGAAGGCCAAGGCAGGAGGGTTGCTTGAGGAGCCCCTGACCAGCCTGGGCAACACAGCAAGACCCCATCTCTACCAAAAAAAAAAAAAATGGCAGGGTGTGTTGGTGTGCACATATAGTCCCAGCTACTTGGGAGGCTGAGGCAGGAAGATTGCTTGAGCCTAGAAGTTCAAGGCTGTGGTGAGCTATGATTACACTACTGCACTCCAGCCTGAGCAACAGAACAAGACTCTGTTTTTTTTTTAAAGCCATAATCCATTATTTTTTTCTAAATTAAATGGAATGTGTTGTGAACCACAATCATTTATTTTATTTACTTATTTATTTATTTTTGAGACGGAGTCTTGTTCTGGCTTCCAGGCTGGAGTGCAGTGGCGTGATCTCGGCTCACTGCAACCTCTGCCTCCTGGGTTCAAGCAATTCTCCTATCTCAGCCTCCCGAGTAGCTGGGATTACAGCTGTGCACCACCACACCTAATTTTTGTATTTTTAGTAGAGATGGAGTTTCATCACGTTGTCCAGGCTGGTCTTGAACTCCTGGCCTCAAGCGATCCACCTGCCTCAGCCTCCCAAAGTGCTAGGATTACAGGCATGAGCCACCATGCTTGGACCTAGCCACAATTATTTAATACCAGGGCTCCCTGCCGTCGCTCCCCAGAGCTGGGAGAAGGTCTCAGGAGCATATTGGGTCAGGTATGTGTGGAAAGCCCTCCAGGCTCAAATTCACACTGGGCCTGCTCTGTGCCCTGACTCCAAGCTCCAGGAGCCCTCAAAGGTGGCAGCTCCATTGCTCATGAGCCAAGCTTAGGGACCGGGGCCCTTCCTAGCAGCCAGAAAGAGCCTTATTCTTAGCATTTTTTTTTTTTTTATAGAGACAGAGTCTGGCTGTGTTGCTCAGGCCAGAGTGCAGTGGTTCAATCTCATAGCTCACTGCAACCTCAAACTCGTGGGCACAAGCAATCCTCCCACCTCAGCCTCCTGAGTAGCTGGGACTACAAGCGTGCACCATCACACCTGGCTAATTTTTAAATTTTAAAATTTTTAATTTTCTGTAAAGACAGGGTCTTGCTATGTTGCCCAGGCTGGTCTCAAACTCCTGGCCTCAAGCGATTCTTCTGCCTCAGCCTCCCAAAGTGCTGGGATTACAGGCATGAGCCACCTTGCCTGGCTCTGTTCTTAGTACCAAGGGCCCTCACACCCCCTGTCTTTTCTTGGGACTCTGCCAAGTCCCAGGCTCCTTCTCAGGCTTGGGGACGGTACCCAAATCAGCACATCCACTTCCATCTCCCCACCTCACCCCAAACCCTTCTCTCCGACATCTAGAGCCATGCCGAAGTTTCTCTTCTTGAGTCTAGCCCTCCTGGGTATGCTTGTGGACTGAAATGCTCAAATTGGCCTCACCTCTTGATACTGTAATTGTTCCTTATCTCCTATTAAACAGGAACCCTGCTTTGTGTAGTTCAGTGCCTGCTGCCAAGTCAGAGCTGTGACCTCAATGAAAGTGGCCCATCCACACCAAACCTCAGTTTCTGTAACAGTCCTGGGATCCAATGTGGTTTTCACATTCCATATCACTTCACTCTGTTATCTCCGATGGAAAACCAACTTAAACTGGCTTAAGCAAAAAGGGTACTCACTGGGCCATGTAACCAAAAAGTGTAAGCATAGGTGTGGCTTCAGGAACGGCTGGATCAAGGCACCCACATGTGGCATCGGGAGTCCCTCTCCTGGCTGTTGGTTTCAGTTTTCTCTGCAGGGGTTACATTCGAGCATTGGTTCCCTCCTCATAGTGGCAAGGTGGCTGCCCAGGACAAGAGGCATATAGCCAAGGGCTCAGCTACTTAAGGATAAGTTCCATCAGAAGCCCAAGTTGAGGCTGGCCTTGGTGGCTCACACTTGTAATCCTAGCAGTTTGGGTGGCTGAGGTGGGTGGATCACTTGAGGTCAGGAGTTCGAGACCAGCCTGGCCAACACAGTGAAACCCTGTCTCTACTAAAAAAAAAAAAAAAAGAAAACCATGAAAATTAGCTGGGCATGGTGGCACATGCCTGTAATCCCAGCTACTTGCAAGGCTGAGGCAGAAGAATCACTGAACCTGGCAGGCAGAAGTTGCAGTGAGCCGAGATCAAACCACTGCACTCCTGCCTGGGCAACAGAATGAGACTCCGTTGGCAATGACTGGGTCATCTGTCCAGTCCTGAACTGGTCACTGTGTCAGGTAGAAGCATTGTTTGATTGGCCAGGCCTGGGACACACGGCCATCTCCAGACCTAGGAATGGCATCATCTCTACCCAAACCCTGTGAACCAGGAGGTGGGGAGGAGCAAAGCTTCAGAAGAAACTCCGGGCCCTGCCATCAAGCAGAGGAGGAAAGGAAGCCACACAGACTGAGCCATCAAGTACCCACTGTGCCCTCACCACCAGCTCCTGCCCTGGTCAGTGCACTCCTGGACCATTTCTCCTCCCCGTCTTGTTCACAGTCACCCTCTCACCCCAGCAGAGATCAGGCCAGGGGACTGGTGGCAAGTGAGTGAAGGGTTTCAGCAATGAAGTGAAGGGTTTCACCCTACCTTCCAGGCACAGTGTAAGCGGACCCCCCCCACACGGGGGCTCTCCTGGGTTGCACAGTGTCCTCCCAGAATTCACATCCACCTGGAACCTGCAAATATGACCTTATTTGGAAATGGAGTCTTTGCAGATGTTGTCAAGATAAGATGAAGTCATACTGTTTTAGGATGGGCCCCATATGTGGTACGACTGGGGTTCTTACACGAAGAGGGACCCTGGCACACGGATGCATACAGGGAGAGCGCTGTGTGATGAGAAAGGCAGAGATTGCAGTGATGCTGCCACCAGCCAAGGAGCCACCATCAACCAGGAGACGGGCATGGATCCGATTCTCCCCGCGAACCTCCAGAAGGAGCCAACCCTGCCAACACCTTGGTTTTGGACTTCTGTTCCCCACAACTGTGAGACAATACATTCTGTGGTTTTAAGCTTTATGATAATTTGTTACTGTAGCCCTGGGAAAGGAATACAAGGGTAGACAGACACTGATCAAGTAAGCAAACAAATGTGAAATTGCCCTGTGACAAGGGAGGTGCAGGGTACCTGTGTTGGGGAAGAATTCTCTGAGACTTGAAGTCAGAGAAAGAGTTAGCTACTGGGGCTGACAGGGGTCTGCACATGCAGCTCACGGCCCAGATCTCGTTGGCCGAGTGGTTTTGCAGGGATTAGGAACTAAGAATGGTTTTGCAAGAAGAACATCCCAGGCCGAAGGGACGGCATGAGCAAAGGCCATGAAGAGGGAGGCGCCCTCTGTGAAACCAACAAGCTTTCAGCCACGTGGGTCTCTCTGATGCGTTGTCTCCGCCACAGAGGGCTTTAAAAAGCCCCGAAACTGGACAGGTGTCACTGCCTGTGGCAGTAGCGGCCATTTGGCGCCTGTGGTTTCAACTCCACCCGTTTCACATGTCTATGTTACCAGACTGGCCCCTGAAGGGGATCTGCGTGCCAGGCCCTGACCTGCCGGGCTTTGGAAACATCCTCGCCAGTGTCCCCTGACCTGCGCTCCGCCCTGTGGAGTGAGGCCTGGTTGCCCAAGCTGGCTGGGCCGGGCTGTTTGCTGCTTCCAACAAACATAGGAGAGAACGTATTGCTGCTTTTTATTGCCAGTGAGAGCTCCGCGAGGCCTGGCCCGAGATGTGGCTGGCGTGAGGGGTCCCGGACCTGCTGTGCTGGGGACGCACCCAGTTCTGTGGCGCTTGGTCCAGCGAGGACTCGAGCCCACTGGGGACGGGGCCTCGGGCTGCAGGGGCGGGGCCCCAGCCGCCTGGGGGTGGGGCCTCAGGTTGTTTGGGGGCGGGGCCTCAAGCTGTCTGGGGACAGGGCCTCGGGCCGGCTGGGGGCGGGGCCTCATGCTTCAGGGGCGGGGCCTCGGACTGCCTGGGGGTGGGGTCTCCAGCTTCAGGGTCGGGGAGCCTAGAGCCGCCTGGGGACCGGGGGATCTGTTGGGGAGGAGGTTCTCGAACTGCTGAGGAGGATCACAGTGCTTTTGCTTCCTCTAGGAGACCAGCTGCACAGGCTGGAACATGCCATCTCTATGCCTGTTTTCCCGTCGATAAATGCAGAGACATTACTCTCATCATTTCTTCCTCTGTAACACAATATTCATATATGTAACCCCTTGGTAAAGCAGTTGTAAGAATTAAACAAGAGGAATTGCGCTTTCATTCAGCAAATATTTTTTGAGCAGCTACTAGATGCCAGGCACTGTTTTAGACGCAAGTGATACTTCAGGAAACATAATCAGACAGACAGGCAGACATGCCCTCCTGGAACTGGCATTGTAGAACAAGGGTCTGCATCCTGTGGCTCACAGGCCAGATCTGGTTGACCGTCTATTTTTGCATGGACGTTAAACTAACAATGATTTTTGCATTTTTATTTTTATTTTATGAAAAAAAAAATTGGGGGTTGGGCGCGGTGGCTCACGCCTGTAATCCCAGCACTTTGGGAGGCCAAGGTGGGTGGATCACCTGACGTCAGGAGTTCAAAACCGCCCTGGCCAACATGGGGAAACCCTGTCTCTACTAAAAATACAAAAATTAGCCGTCATGGTTGTGGGCATCTGTAATCCCAGCTACTTGGGAGGCTGAGGCAGGAGAATCGCTTGAACCCGGGAGGTGGAGGTTGCAGTAAGCCGAGATCGCGCCACTGCACTCCAGCCTGGGCAACAAGAGTGAAACTCTGTCTCAAAAATAATAAAATTAAAATAAAATAAAAAAGAGTGGTCTCTGGACCAATAGCTCAGTATCACCTGGACATTTGTTAGAAATCCAGACCTACTGAACCAGAATCTGTATTTTAGCAAGACCCCCAGGTGATCTGTGTGTACATTAAAGTGTGAGATGTTTTTGTAGCAACATGCACGGAACTGGAGGTCATTATCTTAAGTGAAATAAGCCAGATACAGAAAGACAAATATTGCATGTTCTCACTCCCAAGTGGGTGCTAAAAAATGCATACACATGGCTCCACAGAGAGTGGAATAATAAACAATGGAGATTCAGGAGAGTGAATGTAAATTCTGGCGGTTCATCCACCACTGTGAACCATGAGAAATAGTTTAATGGCTGCCAGGTGAGGTGGCTCACACCTGTAATCTTAGCACTTTGGGAGGCCAAAGCAGGAGGATCACTTGAGCCTAGGAGTTCAAGACCAGCCTGGGCAACATGGCAGGACCCCATCTCTACAAAAAATGCAAAATATTAGCTGGGCATGGTGGCACGCACCTGTATCCCTGCTACTCAGGAAGCTGAGATGGGAGGATCGTTTGAGCCTGGGAGATAGAGACTGCAGTGAGCCATGATTGCACCACTGTACTTCATCCTAGATGACAAAATGAGAACCTGTTTAAAAAAACAAAAATAGGCTGGGCATGGTGGCCCAGGCCTGTAATCCCAGCACTTCGGGAGGCTAAGGCAGGTGGATCACCTGAGGTCAGGAGTTCGAGACCAGCCTGGCCAACATGGCAAAACCCCGTCTCTACTAAAAGTACAAAAATTAGCCCGGCGTGGTGGCGGGCACCTGTAATCCCAACTACGCAGGAGGCTGAGGCAGGAGAATAGCTTGAACCCGGGAGGTGGAGGTTGCAGTCAGCCGAGATTGAGCCTGCACTCCAGCCTGGTGACAGAGCGAGACTCTGTCTCAAAAAAACACAGCAGCAACAACTAAAAGAAATCACTGAATGGGTACAATGTATGTTATTGGGATGATGGAGATCCTAAAAGCCCTGACCTGACTATTACACAATCTATGCATGTAATGAAATTGTATTTGTACCCCATAAATTTATGTAAATAAAACATTTTAAAAAGTGTGAGATGTGCAGGTGTAAAATGATGCAGAATGCTCAGCACAGGGCCTGACACTTAGCAAGAGCTCCATGAATATTAGCTAATGTGGTGGATGGACTCGTGGTCCCCCAAAGAGGTCCACATCCTAATCCCCAGAACCTGTGAAAGTGCTAATTTACATTGTAAAAGGGGCTTTGCAGGTGTGATCAAATTAAGTCTCCTGAGATGAAGGAATTCACCTGGATTATCCCCGAGGGGCCCAATGATGCAATCACAAGGGGTTTTTTTTTTTTTTTTGAGATAGCATCTCACTCTGTTGCCCAGACTGGAGTGCAGGCTCGATCTCGGCTCACTGCAACCTCTGCCTCCTGGGTTCAAGCGATTCTCCTGCCTCAGCCTCCTGAGTAGCTGGAATTACAGGTGTGCACCACCATGCCCAGCTACTTTTTGTATTTTTAGTAGAGATGGGGGTTTCACCATGTTGCCCAGGCTGGTCTCGAACTTCTGACCTCAGGTGGCCTTGGCCTCTCAAAGTGCTGGGATTACAGGCATGAGTCACCACACCTGGCCCACAATGGTCCTTATAAGAGATGGTGGGCGGGGCAAGAAGAAATGTGAGATGTGAGGCTGGAAGCAGAGGGTGGAATGCATGCTTTGAAGGTGGAGGCAGCTGCTTTGCAGCGGGCCTGTAGAATCGGGAAAAGACAAGGACTCAGATTCTCCCTCAGAACGCCCTGGAGGAACCAAGCTCTGCTGACACCTTGATTTTAGACGTCGGACCTCCAGAACGGTAAGAGAATAAATGTATCTTATTTTAAGTCACTAAGTTCGTGGAAGCTTGTTGGAGCAGCAATACAGAATGAATATAGCTGCCATTCTTATTGTTATCCTGTTTGTCGTAGGCTGGCTCTGCCATCTTCCCATTCAGTTGTTTCAGGCAAGTTATTGAGTCTCTCTGAACTTGAGTTTTCTGCTCTGTAAAAATGGAGACAAGAAGTTTTCCTATTTCTGGTCAAATGAGATAATACATGTAAAGTGACTCCAGCTGTCATGATTGTTGTTGCTCTTGTTTAAGTAGAGGCAGTGGCCATGGCTGGTTCTGTGTAACCTTGGGCAAGTTATGAGACTTCTCTGAACTTTAGTTTCCCCACCTACAAAGTGGGGGTCATGACAGCATCTACCTCCTGAGACTGTCGTGAAGCTGGAAGGAGACCCTAAGCATAATTTCTGGGCCCATGCCTCGCTTGAGGAGGACGTAGGTGTAATTCTGGCCGAATTGGAGAACGTGATCTCTAAACTGGGTGGGCCCCTCTAAGCTGTCCTGACTCCGGTCGTCTGTGCTGGATCACAGCCTCAGCCTGGCTGGCAGGGGAGTAGATCATTCCTATTCCCTTTGCTTCCCCAGCTCTTCCCAAGTGGACACCCCAACCCCATTGCTTTTTTTAGAGACAGAGTCTCCCTCTCTCACCCAGGCTGGAGTGCAGTGGTGTGATCTCGGTTCACTGCAACCTCTGCCTCCCGGGTCCAGGTGATTCTCCTGCCTCTGAGTAGCTGGGATTACAGGTGCATGACACCACTGCCGGCTAATTTTTGTACTTTTAGTAGAGATGGGGTTTCACCATGTTGGCTAGGCTGGTCTCAAACTCCTGACCTCAAGTGATATGCCCACCTCAACCTCTAAGTGCTGGGATTACAGGCGTGAACCACCGCGCCTGGCCCCCATTACCTTTTGTTGTGACTGCAGCAGACTCACTGGGGGGCTTCTGTCCCCAGAGGGCGGGGAGCTCTAGTTCATTGAGGAGGGGCAGGGGCCACAGGGCTGGGGCGGGGCCTGGACATCCCAACATGAGGGTCCTTCCTGTGCTGAGGTTCCGGACTGAGGCGGGAGTCAGTCTGAGGCCTGGCCGTGGGGCTTGGCGTCTATCCAGGCTGGAATTTGCAGGATTTGTGCTGTGGTGCTGGAATCGGCTCCCTCGGAGTGTGTGTCTCACTGGATTGGATCTGTCTGTGTCTTGGGGGTGTTCTTTAAAGGGAAGAACCTGACAGACTTCACACTGCAGTGCCCCGTGCAGGGCCTGGCACACAGAAAATATCTATTGGACCAGTGAATGGATCATCCAAGGGACTGAACGTCCCCATTGCAAACAGGAAGGGAGTTTGTGTCAGTGGGGAGTCTCCCAGGCCCCAGTAAGACTGGTTGACCAGGTCCTCCCTAAGTTCTGGGTGTTGCTGAAGTGGCCTTGCTGCTCTGAAAACAACTGTGTGCATCTCAGCCTCGCCTCTCCCGGAGGAGGGCCTCTCACCTCCTATGAGACCAGGACTGCAGCCTCAGAGAGGTTTGAGGGTGCGCCCAGGGCTACACACTTAGAGTGAGTTTGGGGCGTGAGGCAAGGATTGGTGGGGTGGCTGCCCAGCTAAGCACCTGGACACTGTTCTGTAGGAAAAGAGAGCCGTTAAATAATTTGTTTCTACCTCTTTTCCTTCTTGGTTTTGTTACTTTCCCCCAACATTTTATTATGAAAATTTTGAAACAGCAACATCAACTCACTAACATTTTACTAAATTCGAGTGATCGCACATCCATCCCTCTATCCTTCCATCCGTCAAAATTTTGGGTGCATTGTCTCTTTACTTTTACTTTTTCTTTTCTTTTCTTTCTTTTCTTTTTTTTTTTTTTTGAGACAGAGTCTCACTCTGTCACCCAGGCTGGAGTGCAGTGGCACGGTCTCAGCTCACTGCAACCTCCACCTCCCGGGTTCAAGCGATCCTCCCACCTTGGCCTCCCCAGTAGCTGAGACTACAGGTGCCCACCACCATGCCTGGCTAATTTTTGTATCTTTTAGTAGAGATGGGGTTTTGCCATGTTGGCCAGGCTGGTCTCAAACTCCTGACCTCAGGTGATCCGCCCACCTCGGCCTCCCAAAGTGCTGGGATTACAGGCGTGAGCCACCACGCCTGGCCCACCCCAGTTATTTTTTTATCCAAGCACCCTGTTCTTATCCTTCATAGGATGATTACAATTAGATACACACTATTTATTTCCTTTTGGGTGGGGCTAGGTCTGTCTTGTTCCCTCCTGTGTTCCCCAGTCTGTCGCAGGTTGCATGTTCTGTGTGTATCTGCTGAATGAACAGATGAATGAGGGAGATGTTACTGGTCTTTGCTCCTCCAATGCTGCCCCCCACCCCCCATGTCATGTCTCGACATGTCTGATTTCCTGAGAGTGGCTTACGTGCCTGGCATGGTACTGAGCCTTCTTTGAAGCAGCCCTCTGAGCGAGGGACCCCTAGATCGTACATTCACAGATGCGGCAGCTGAGGCTCAGAGAAGTGAAGTGACAGGCCCTGGGTCACACAGCATCGAGGGGGCAAGTCAGGATGTGATTGCAGTTGCTCCGACCCCAGGCCCATGCCCTGAGTCTCTGCACAGCCAGACTCAGAGATCCCGAAGTGGGTCCCCATCATGTCCTGGCTCTCCCCACTTCAGAAGCAGGACCTCAAAAATTTCAAGGGGCCCCAGATACCCCACCTGGACGGCATCCTGGCTCAGGGCAGACCTGCTTCCCAGGCTCTACCTTATGTTCTGCTCCTTCTCATTGCCTCCCAAATTAGTTCCATGTTCAGCCTGGGGCCTGTGGATTCCACTTGTTTTCTGTAACTGGAGTTCCCCCAGTGCTTGGCACCAAGCTCGGTGACTCGGCGTCGGCTCATGTTCCTGATTTCCTTGGACAATTTCAGATGATTTCACTGGCAGAGAAAGGCCCAGCCAGGGGTCAGTGAGCAGATCACTCCCCTTTCCTGTAATCAGGTAGAAAAGGATCACAGATGATGAGCAGTGCCTCCCAAGACACACATGCTGTAGGAACAGGCCTCCTTTTCTACTTTCACCCTGGAAACCACCTTGCAGGATGGGCCTTGTGATCCCCACTTCACAGATGGGGAAGCCAGGGCTCAGAGAGGTTGGGTGCTTTGCTGAGAGTTGCACAGCAAATGAGTGGCAGGGCAGAATCTGTTCCCTAGTCTGCTGGCCCCAACACACAACCTCTTCCTCCCAGATTCCCTTCTGGCTCCAGGCTGCAGCAGGAACCTGGCCCTGGGGACTCAGAGTGGCGAAAACCCAGACCTTGCCCACAAAGACCTCAAAGTCAAGCAGAAAAAGACTAGATTGAGTGCAAACAGTGATCAAAGCAGCACCCGCCAACATGAGACAATATGTATTTTTAGACAGTGAGTCAGTCCTGATGATTCACAGGCCTGGCTAGGCTTGCAGGGCAGCCCCAGGACACCAAGGGCAGGGTAGGAGATGAGCTACCCGGGGGGGGGCCAGGAGACCAGAAGGGGGTCCAGGGCTGCGCCTCCTTATTCTCCATTGTGTTGTCAAGGGCTGGAGGTGGGGCTGGACGCCTTCCTACTTGATCGGAAGATGCATTTTCCAATAAGTACTTAACTAGCTCATGGTCACAGAATTAGAATGTGACACAAGCAGCCTCCCATCACTTTATAAGCATCTGCTCTGGACTGGGCACTGTGACGGGTGCTCAGGAGATGGCAGACCATGAAACTGACAAAGTTCTAACCTCATGCAACTGACCTTCCAGAACAGGTGTGGGCACACTTTCTCCATAAAGGGCCACATAGTAAATATTTTAAGCCTCGTGGGCCATGACAACTCTTAAGGCTGCAGTTGTAGCTGGAAGGCAACCATATGCAATACGTAAATGAGGGGGTATGGCTGTGTGCCAATAAAACTTTATTTACAAAATCAGGCCAGCCGCGGTGGCTCACGCCTGTAATCCCAGCACTTTGGGAGGCCGAGGTGGGTGGATCAGGAGATCAGGAAATCAAGACCATCCTGGCTAACACAGTGAAACCCCACCTCTACTAAAAATACAAAAAATTAGCCAGGCATGGTGGTGGGTGCCTGTAGTCCCAGCTACTTGGGAGGCTGAGGCAGGAGAATGGCATGAACCCAGGAGGCGGAGCTTGCAGTGAGTGGAGATTGCGCCACTGCATTCCAGCCTGGGTGACAGAGGGAGACTCTGTCTCAAAAAGAAAAAAAATCAAGGAGCAGCTAGATTTGGCCTGTGGGCTATAATTTGCTGACCCCTCTTCTAGAAGATGCCTTCCTCCACACCCGGGTTCCCCTCATTTGCCCTCTACTGTGTGACTTTGGGACCCCTGATGGCCCTTTGGACTGTGGCCTCCAAGGCAATGTGCTGGTTCTGCAGGTGAAACAGCAACAGTGCTCTGTGTTCCTTGAAGATGTGTTCGCATTTGGCCTCACAAGCCCCCACATATGGCTCTTTCTGAGTCATGTTGTACTGTGACCTTTTGGGCACCAGCATCCCTGTGTCACTTGGTTCAACCTAGTGCTTGGTCCATAGCGGGTGATGGATGAATGTTTGTAGAATCTGCAGAATGAACAGACCCAAGGCTGTGCCTAGTCCTGTGTATCTTCATTTTAGTGAGAAACTGGCAATAGAGGGGGGGGGTTGTGACAGAGACCAGGGCCACCTCTGGTCTTCCTCCTTGTCCTCCAGGGGTCTGGGTACTGCACTGTCTCACCCCCACCCTGTGCTCACATGACAGTCCAGGAGGAAGGTGCAGGGCAGTGGTGAGGGCCTGGCTCATTGTGGGCACCAGTGCTGAGCCCCGGCTTCCTGATCTGTGAAATGGACGGGGGCGATGAGGCTCACGTCTCTCACAGAGGTTGCTCATGGGCTCAGGTAAATCCCTGTGCCTGCTCAACCACCAAAATTCAAGATGAACTGTCTCAGGTGTGCCTCTGAGCTCTTCTAAGAGGTGGAGTTAGGCTGGGCGCGGTGGCTCACGCCTGTAATCCCAGCACTTTGGGAGGCCAAGGCGGGTGGATCACGAGGTCAAGAGATCAAGACCATCCTGGCCAACATGGTGAAACCCTGTCACTACTAAAAATACAAAAATTAGCTGGGCATGGTGGCGGGCACCTGTAATCCCAGCTACTCGGGAGGCTGAGGCAGGAGAATCACTTGAATCCCGGAAGCAGAGGTTGCAGTGAGCCAAGATTGCGCCACTGCACTCCACCCTGGGCGACAGAGTGAGACTCCATCTCAAAAAAAAAAAAAAAAAAAAGAGTTGGAGTTAGCACCAGTCTCACAGATAAGTTAACAGAGACTGGGGCATCCAGGGACTTGCTTGAGGTCACAGCTTGCAGGTGCAGGGTAGGGTTCAGACCCAGCCTCTCTGTGCCTCCCTTGACCATGGGTCACCCTCTGTAATCAGCAACAGGGTGGCCGGAAACCTGCTGGGCTCTTTTCTGCCCCTGTATCTCTAGCAGATGGTCTTGGATAAGGTGGTTTTATCTCATGGCTGCCTGCCCCTCTACCCATGTCCCTGCCTTCTGCCTGCACCTGTTCAGTGGCCAGGTCAGGGGACGGACGAGGCTCCTTACAGCTGCGCGGGTGTCTGGAGAGTGGGGCAGGCAGCCGGGCAGAGCTGTTAAGCAGCAACCCCATCACCAGTGCTTCCGGATGCCTGGACTCTGGGGCAGGAGCTGTGGAACTATCATTCTCAGTTTCGGGCTCAAGTCCTGTGTCAGAGGACAGCTAGCCCTGTGACCTTGGAAAGCCATGGAAGTCTTCCAAGCCTGTTTCTCACCTGAGTAATGGGAATGGTAGATGACATGCATTACACATAGTGGATGCTTATTAGTGGTAAACTCCCTGCAAACACTGAATTAGCAGATCTGGAGCCATTGCTTCTAGGGAGAAATACAGGTTAAGTTCTTACAAGCCTCTGGTCACATTTTCATCAACCAATCAATACCTAACCCGGTTTTATGTGTTTCTCTGTAGACACTTTATTTAATATATAAGTGATTCATTAACATCGAACATGTTGGCTGGGTGCAGTGGCTCATGCCTGTAATCCTAGTATTTTGGGAGGCTGAGGTGGGCAGATGGCTTGAGCTCAGGAGTTTGAGACCAGCCTGGCCAACACAGTGAAACCTCATCTCTACTAAAAATACAAAAATTAGCTGGGAGTGGTGGCACGTGCCTGTAATCCCAGCTACTTGGGAGGCTGAGGCATGATAATCGCTTGAACCCGGGAGGCAGAGGTTGCAGTGAGCCGAGATTGTGCTGCTGCATTCCAGCCTGGTGACAGAGTGAGACTCTGTCATAAAGAAAAATAGGCAAGGCGCGGTGGCTCACGCCTGTAATCCCAGCACTTTGGGAGGCCAAGGCGGGCAGATCACAAGGTCAGGAGATCGAGACCATCCTGACTAACACAGTGAAACCCCGTCTCTACTAAAAATACAAAAAATTAGCCGGGCATGGTGGCAGGTGCCTGTTGTCCCAGCTACTCAGGGAGGCTGAGGCAGGAGAATGGTGTGAACCCGGGAAGTGGAGCTTGCAGTGAGCCGAGATCGCGCCACTGCACTCCAGCCTGGGCAACAGAGCGAGACTCTGTCTTGAAAAAAAAAAAAAAAGAAAAGAAAAATAATTAAACACATACATGTCCATAGGCAACAGCACTAACGCATGCCTGAACAAATCCTCTCTAACACGTGTGTTTTCTCTGTAACGTAGTCACTCCTGCCTTCCTCTCACTGCACATGGGGGTCATTCTAAACATTGACGCGACCGCAGAAAGCACAAAAATGGGAAAAATTTGGCACTAAGCAGACCATGAAAAGGATACTTGTTTACGATGTGAGAGCTGAGATCGGAAGGCAGTGTGAGATCTTCTGAAACCTCAGCTGGGAACATGCCCCTCAGACCCTGGAAATTTTTTGCCACTTGCACATGTCTGTGAATGACCTTGAAAGCACCTCGAGTGTTGATTTTTTGAGGTTACAAATACATTCTAATAAGTAGGTGAACTTGCAAATACAGAATCCACAAATAATGGGGATTGAGTCTGTGTCTGTAAAAATTTGTGCCCAGTCATTAGCTGAAAGCAGGCTGTGGAAAGGTGATTTGGATTTTTTCTACATATAAGAAAAATCTTTTTTTTTTTTTTTTTGAGATGGAGTTTTGTTCTTGTCATCCAGGCTAGAGTGCAATGGTGCAGTCCTGGCTCACTGCAACCTCTGAATCCCAGATTCAAGCGATTCTCTTGCCTCAGCCTCCCAAGTAGCTGGGATGACAGGTGCCTACCACCACGCTCAGCTAATTTTTGTATTTTTGACAGAGATGGGGTTTCACCATGTCAGCTGGGCTGGTCTTGAATGGCTGACCTCAGATGATCTGCTTGCCACGGCCTCCTGAAGTGCTGGGATTATAGGTGTGAGCCACCGCACCTGGCTCCCAGCTAGTTTTTAAATTGTTTTGTAGAAATGGGGTCTTGCTATGTTTCCCAGGCTGGTCTTAAACTCCTGGCCTCAAGCCATCATCCCGAGACTACAGGCATGAGCCACTGCACCCAGCACATACATTTATTAGTGTACATGGTAGACACTCCATAAAGAGTAGTTTTAGCCTGGCCAACCAGCTGTAGGATGTTGGAGCTCAAAGAGACTTCAGATTTCATCTGTCAGCCCAAAAGAGAAGGGGACTTCTTTATTTTTCTGAGACACAGTTTTACTCTGTTGCCCAGGCTGGAGTGCGGTGGCACAATCTCAGCTCGCTGCAACCCCCACCTCCCAGTTTCAAGTGATTCTTGTGCCTCAGCCTCTTGAGTAGCTGGGATTACAGGCGCCCGCCACCATGCCCAGCTAATTTTTGTATTTTTAGTAGAGGTGGGGTTTCACCATGTTGGCCAGGCTGGTTTCCAACTCCTGACCTCAAGTGATCTGCCCACCTTGGCCTCCCAAAGTTCTGGGATTACAGGTGTGAGCCACTGCACCTGGCCAAGAAGGAGACTTCTTTAGATCATTCACTTGTTCATTTATTCAGTTAATCTGTGATCTGAGTACCTTCTGTGTGCCAGATCCAGGACTAGGGACATGGAGGAGAATGTACAAGCAGGTCCTGCCCTCAAGGGGCTCCTAGTCCATGGGAGACAAACACCGAACAACCACAGGTCCACATAAAGACCAGATTGCAGCTGTGATGAGTGCTACCAAGAAGGGAGGAAGCACATGTGCCCAGCTCCAGGGGCCATGTCATGAGGGTTCTGGTCCCATCGCAGCAATCCCTTTCCCTTTCCTGGACATTAGTATCTCAGCTTCCCTTGTAGTTAGAAGTGGTTGGCCTGGTGCGGTGGCTCACACCTGTAATCCCAGCACTTTGGGAGGCCGAGGCAGGTGGATCACGAGGTCAGGAGTTCGAGACCATCCTGACTAACACAGTGAAACCCCGTCTCCACTAAAAATACAAAAAATTAGCCAGGCGTGGTGGCAGGCACCTGTAGTCCCAGCTACTCGGGAGGCTGAGGCAGGAGAATGGCATGAACCTCGGAGGCGGAGCTTGCAGTGAGCCGAGATCACACCACTGCACTCCAGCCTGGGCACCAGAGCAAGAGTCCATCTCAAAAAAAAAAAAAAAAAAAGAAGTGTCCATGTGGGCTGAGCATTGTGGCTCACGCCTGTAATTCCAATGCTTTGGGAGGCCAAGGTGGGCAGAGCATTTGAGGTCAGGAGTTTCAGAGCAGCCTGAGCAACATGGTGAAACCCTGTCTCTACCAAAAAAAAAAAAAAAAAAAATTAGCCGGGTTTGGTGGCACATGCCTGTAATCCCAACTAGTCAGGAGGCTGAGGCAGGAGAATTGCTTGAACTCGGGAGGCAGAGGTTGGAGTGAGCTGAGATCGTGCCATGTACTCCAGCCTGGGTGACAGAGGGAGACCCTGTCTCAAAAGAGAAGTGGCCGTGTGATCTAGCTCTGGCCAATGCAAGGGATAGACACTTCTTCCGTCTCTTTTTGCCTTGAACTAGGATGTGACAGCACACAGGCTGGAGATGGAAAGCAAACACACAAGGGTGGCAGACTGAGAAGACAGGAGGAACCTGGATGCTTTTTAAAAAAATTTATTTTTGTGGAGACAGGATGTTGCTATGTTGCCCAGGGTGGTCTTGAACTCCTGGGCTTACGAGAGCCTCTCACCTTGGCTTCCCAAGGTGTTGGGATTACAGGTGTGAGCCACTGCACAGCCAGAACTTGGATCCTTGATGCCAAAGAGCCGCAGTGCTAACCTCCAACCTTCGTGTCAAATATGGCCACTGTCTGCAGCTTTAAGTCACTGCCAGGTGGATTTCCTGTGACTTGTGGCCGAAGGCACTCCTGACTCAGCCACCCTGAGGGCCAGCTGTTGAGGTTGGGGCCTGTACCATGGGGAATTCGCCGGGGCCCAGAATGGGATCCCACAGCCTCTGACTCCTCATTCAGAATTTGCTCTGCTCTGCCCACTGGTTCCCGAAGCTTGGGCCTTGGTTAAGCTGGGTTCTGCTTCCGTACGTGAGCGCTGCTGCCTTGCCCCTCAGGTACGGGGATTCCAAACCGCAGTCCCTCCCCGGCCTCCTGCTCCACCATGTCCTCACCGCAGGTGCTGCGTGCTCTCCTTTCAGCTGACCCCCCGGCTCCATTCCTCTTACAGTAAACTTGTTTACAAAGGAGGCTTTCCATCACCATCAGTGACAAGCCAGTATCACTTGCCATGAAACGAGGCCGTTGTTCCATTTTCCCCTTCCCCTCTCTGAAATGGGGGTTATAATATTTTGCTGTGTTTGGTGTATGAAAATGCTTAGAACAATGTATAGCTTATAGTAAATGCTCAATAAAGGTTTGTTGTCACTGTCACCCCTGAATAAGAAGGTCATTGTAAATACAAACAAATACACACATATAAACAAATACTTACGGTGGACCATGTGAAATCATCATCTGCCGTTTTCAAGCTATAATCACAGCAATTGTATTTGGTTTAACTATGTATATGTACATATAAAGTATAATAACTGAGTTCAGTGGCTCACGCCTGTAATCCCAGCACTTTGGGAGGCCAAGGCAGGAGGATTGCTTGAGTCCAAGGAGTTCAAGACCAGCCTGGGCAACATAGTGAGACATGATCTCTATAAAAATTTTTTTTTTTAAAATTAGCCAGGGATGGTGGTGTGCACCTATAGTCCCAGCTACTTGGGAGGCTGAAGTGGGAGAATTGCTGGAGCCTGGGAGCTCAAGGCTGTAGTGAGCTATGATTGCACCGCGCTGTACTCCAGCCTGGGCAACAGAGCAAGACCCTGTCTCAAGAAAATAAATAACAAAGGCTGAGCATGGTGGCTCACGCCTGTAGTCTCAACACTTTGGGAGGCCGAGGCGGATGGATCACCTGAGGTCAGGAGTCCAAGACCAGCCTGGCTAAAATGGTGAAACCCCATGTCTACTAAAAATACAAAAAGTAGCCAGGCGTGGTCATGAGCACCTGTAATCCCACCTACTTGGGAGGCCGAGGCAGGGGAATCGCTTGAACCCGGGAGGTGGAGGTTGCAGTGAGCCGAGATCGCACCACTGCACTCCAGCCTGGGCAAAAAGAGCGAGACTCCATCTCAAAAATAAATAAATAAATAAGTAAAGTGCAAGTCCTGGTGTGTGTCTGTCTGTCTCTCCCTCCCCCTGCCTCCTTTTTCTCTTTCCCCCACCTTCTCTTTCTCTCTCTCCCCAACACAGTATAATATATGTATATATCTAAATATATAATACATAGATATTCTAAATGAAAAAGCCCTTGTCTGTGAACCACAGAAAATGGTCTCGCTCCCACTTTGGTTGCACTCTGCCCTGTGGGGACCCCTGACTGAAGGAGGGCAGCCGAGAGTTGGTTAAAGGCTTCAGAGTCACATGGAATAGGGTTGGAATTATGGCTATGTCACATTCTGGTAATCGGACAGGGGACAGCCTCTCAGGTACCCTGTATGTCAATATCTCCCTGCCCAGGTGGTATGTGTGTTAAATGATGTCATGAATGTAAGTGCTTAACCCAGGCTGGGCACAGTGGCTCATGCCTGTAATCCCAGCACTTTAGGAAGCCAAGGTGGGTGGATCACCTGAGGTCAGGAGTTTGAGACCAGCCTGGCCAACATGATGAAACTCCATCTCTACTAAAAATACAAAGATTACCCAGGTGAGGTGGCGGGCGCCTGTAATCCCAGCTACTCGGGAGGCTGAGGCTGGAGAACCACTTGAACCTGGGAGGCGGAGGTTGCAGTGAGCCAAAATCGCACCGTTGCCCTCCAGCCTGGGTGACAAGAGTGAAACTCCATCTCAAAAATAAATAAATAAATAAATAAAAGCGCCTAACCCAGAGCCCAGCAAGTGATGAGCATGCAATCAATGGCATTTTTGTTTCTGCTTTTCCTTCTTTCCATTATTAGAACATTTAGTTGTTAATATCATGTACTAGTCAATTAAAAGCACCTGCCAAGGAGTACAGACAGACAGAGTTCCAGGAGGGCTTGCTCTGCACAAGTGGTGGGGAGGGGAGAGCCCCCTCTCCTGCCTCCCAACCTCATAGCACTTGTTGCTCCCCCTCCCCGCTTCCCAGTCTCCCCGACGCAGTGTCTCAGTGTCCTACCAAGCCAGCCTTCCCTCAGTTCCACTCTTGTGGACTGGCCCCTTGGTAAGCACTGTCTTTCCTCTTGCCTTCCTGCCCTTCATTGAGTCATTCATTTATTTAAGAACGCTTTCTTGATCGCCTGGGCCATGCCAGGCCACCTGCCAGCCCCTGAGGTCACAAAATGAGCCAGGAGGGCCATGGCTTCCCAGACAGCACAGTTCAGAGATGGAGACAGACTCAGAACCAAACCCACAGGGCCTCCCCAAGTTTGAGGCTCTGGCTCAAGAAAAACAAGTTGGTCCTCTCTTTAGAAAAAGCCTGAAGCAGCTGGGTGCAGTGGCTCACACCTGTAGTCCTAACACTTTGGGAGGCTGAGGCAGGTGGATCACCTGAGGTCAGGAGTTCGAGACCAGCCCGGCCAACATGATGAAACCCCGTCTCTACTAACAACACAAAAATGACCCAGGCATGGTGGTAGGCACCTGTAATCCCAGCTACTCAGGAGGCTGAGGCAGAAGAATCACTTGAACCTGGGAGGCGGAGGTTGCAGTGAGCTGAGATTGTGCCATTGCACGCCAGGCTGGGCGACAAGAGCGAAACTGCATCTCAAAAGAAAAAAAGAAAAAAAAAAAAGAAAGGGAAAAAAAAGCCTGAAGCTCTGCGCATTTCTGGTCATTGGCTTCCGTGGCCCATCTCCCTACCACCTGCCTTTGCACGCCCCTTGGTCCAGCCGGAATAAGACATTTACAATCTTCCAAAGGCAGGAGCAGGAACTAAGAATGTAGGCTCTGTGCCTGTGTCCCCATCTCAGCCCTGTGACCTTGGGTGAGTGACAAACACCTCTGGTCAGTAAAAATAGATGCCATAACCAGACATGGTGGCTCACATCAATAATCCCAGCACTTTGGGAGGCCAAGGTGGGAGGATTGCTTGAGGCCAGGAGTTTGAGACCAGCCTGGGCAACATAGTAAGACCCCATCTGTAAAAATAAAAAACAAAATAAGCCAGTTATGATGGCATGTGCCTATAGTCCCAGCTACTCAGGAAGCTGAGGTAGAGGCTCACTTGAGCTCGGGCTGGAGGCTGTGGTGAGCTATGATTGCACCACTGTATTCCAGTCTGGGCCACAGAGCAAGACCCTGTCTCAAAAGGATGCTACAGCACCTACCTGGAGCAGTCGGTGCCTCAATTGAATGAATGATGGTGTTACCAGGCAGGTGCAGGGGCCAGCATCAGCTCTTTCCTTTCTCCTCCCCTTGGCCAGCACCTCCTGGGGTCTAGGAGCCATATCAGGAATGATTCTGTCTCTACTAAAAATACAAAAATCAGCCCGGCATAGTGGCATATGCCTGTAATCCCAGCTACTCGGGAGGCTGAGGCATGAGAATCACTTGAACCCAGGAGGCAGAGGGTGCAGTGAGCCAAGATCATGCCACTGAACTCCAGCCTGGGTGACACAGCGAGACTCTGTCTCAAAAAATATATATATATATAAAATATAAATATATATATAATATAAATATATATATTTTATATATAATATATATATATATACTTTTTTTAGGCCGGGGCAGTAGCTTACACCTGTAATTTTAACACTTTGGGAGGCAGAGGTGGGAGGATCATTTTACCTAGGAGTTTGAGACCAGCCTGGGCAACATAGTGAGATCTTGTCTCTATAAAAAAAGTTTTAAATTATTCAGGTGTGGTGGTGCATACCTGTAGCCCCAGCTACTTAGGAGGCTGGGGCAGGAGAATCCTGCTGCTGCATTTTGTGCTACTGCCCTCCAGCCTGGGCAACAGAGTGAGACCCTGTCTCAAAAAAGAAGAAGAAGAAATGCATATATATATATTTTAAGATCCATTTTAGAGTTGCAGTAAAATTAAAAGAAAGGTACAAAAAGGTCCCATATAGCTCCTGCTCCCACACATGTATAGCCTCCTCCATTATCCACACCCCTGGACAGAGTGGAATATTTGTTACAATTGATGAACCCACATTGACACATCATCGTCACTTGAGGTCCATAGTTTGCATTAGGGTTCATTCTGGGTGTTTTATAGTCTACAGGTTCAGACAAATGTATAATGACATGCATCCACCAACATAGTATCATACAGAGAGTTTCCACTGGACAAAACCTATTTTGATTGAGTTGTCCTACAATAAACGAATTAAGCATCATAGCAGCACAGTGTAGTGTGGAAAGCAGAGACTGGAGTCAAGCAAGCCAGGATTCGTGCTCTGCCTCTAGTACCTACATTGGTGTGGTTAAGGCAGGTTACTCTCTGAGATTCTGTTTTCTCCTCTGTAACACTAGAATGATTATACTTACATGATTCAAGTAAGAATAAAATGAGAAAAAATAAAATAACGAAAGGTAACACACTTGGTACAATGTCATAATAAATAGCAGCTAGCTACTCCCATCCTTGATGTCTATCCAACCATGACTGCAATCCCATCATTAACAGGTTCTGACATTTTGACTTGCCTTCATTTTCTTATTTATAATAAGTGGCAAACAATGTCAATAACCAGCTCAGTTACCCACAATAGTTGCAATATTTAAGCAGCAAACACCAAAATAATATATCAAATTATAAAGACAAATATCTCACACAAAATGGGAGAAAGAAACACTGGAAAGAAATGAGAGGTAAATTTACAACTTCCACTGTGCATTCTCTGAGAGAAAGAAGTTTTGCTGTGATTTAAATCTTAATAGGTAATGAAATATAGATGTATAGAATTATAAAAGTGCATTTCATTGAGTTATAGAATTTCAGGATTGTTAAGTCCAAATCGTTAATGGATAACTGAATATCATTAAAAATGCTTTTTTCTTTAATTTATGCTTTAGAGCACTTTTTAAAAAGGCTATTTGAGGAATCCCTGAGTAAGCAAAGTGGTCACAACCCAAGAATAAGAGGTTAGAAGTGATAAACGGAGGTTTTCTTCAGAGAATCCTCTCCATTTATAGGTACTAAGCTGTGAATGGATACATAACCCTATAATAAACCTTCAAAAGAGATGCGTTGGAAGAAAGGTACAAATCTAAATCTAGTAGTTGTTCACTCGTGGGCCAAGGCAATTGGGGAGAGATGCTGTAATAAAAGATAAAATTCAATCAGCAACTTAGTCCAGAATTTTTCAAAGTATAATCCACAGCCCAACTGTGTCTAAATCCTCTAGGGACAATGAGTTATGGTGGTAGACACTGAAAATGCAACCAATTTTTTTTTTTTTTTTTTTTTTTTTTTTTTTGAGACGGAGTCTTGCTCTATCACCCAGGGCGGAGAACACAGGGAGGGGAACAACACACACTGGGGCCTGCTGGGGCAGGGAGTGCGTGGGGAGGGAGAGCATCAGGGAAATAGCTAATGCATGCTGGGCTGAATACCTAGGTGATGAGTTGATAGGTGCAGCAAACCACCATGACACACATTTACCTTTGTAACAAACCTGCACATCCTGTACATGTACCCTGGAACTTAAAGTGTAGATTTCAATAAACAGAGATGATCAAAAAAGGATACTACAAAAAGAGAGAACAGGAATAGAAACATGAAGGTCAGAAATGATGAACATAATTAGAGAAAGGCGTCTGTCTCCACTTTCCCTCTACATGTTTTATCATTCCCCTGATCTTAATCTACTTGACTCTTTCAATGCTTCTCCAAACTTTGCTTTATATTCGATTCTCTTTATTATTATTCTAATTAATACTTTCAATACCTATCTCCACCTAGACTGTTGTGACCATCTTCAAAATGGCCTCTTCCATTCATTTTTTCATCTTTGGATTAATCTGCTGCCTCATTTTACAGCTTAAAAAACAGGATTGGATTTCTCAGTGCCCACTGAATAAGGCCATAAATCTTTAATATATAATGTCCCAATATGTCATTCTAGGTTTTGGTTTTATAATTTCCCTTAATGCAGATACATGGAGGTCATGAAATAAGCAAAGAAATCAAGTAACAAAAAGACTGAGATCCAATTAAAAAGCCATGGATGGTTAAAGCATGGTTCATGAGGATTTTCCAGTGGTCTGAGTGCTCATGATATTGAAAAAGAATGAAAACTACAGATTTTGTGAAGCTCAATTTTGTAAATATATGCACATATGCAGAGAAAATGTCCAACTGGAGGTAAACTAGATGTTATAAATAATTATTTTTAGAAAACAGGACAGAGTCTCCCTCTGTCGCCCAGGCTGGAGTGCAGTGGCACGATCTCGGCTCACTGCAAGCTCCGCCTCCCGGGTTCACGCCTTTCTCCTGCCTCAGGCCCCCCAGTAGCTGGGACTACCGGCGCCCACCACCACGCCCGGCTAATTTTTTTGTATTTTTAGTAGAGGCAGGGTTTCACCGTGTTAGCCAGGATGGTCTCCATCTCCTGACTTCGTGATCCACCCGCCTCGTCCTCCCACAAAGCGCCGGGATTACAGGCATGAGCCACCGCGCCCGGCCAAAAAACATCTTTTTTTTCTTTTTTGAGATGGAATCTGGCTCTGTCGCCCAGGCTGCAGTGCAGTGGCACAATCTCTGCTCACTGCAAGCTCCGCCTCCCGGGTTCACGCCATTCTCCTGCTTCAGCCTCCCGAGTAGCTGGGACTACAGGTGCCCGGCACCATGCCTGGCTAATTTTTTGTGTTTTTGGTAGAGACGGGGTTTCACCGTGTTAGCCAGAATGGTCTCTATCTCCTGACCTCGTGATCCACCCTCCTTGGCCTCTCAAAGTGCTGGGATTACAGGAGTGAGCCACTGCCTCCAGCCAAAAAAACATTCTTAAATGGCATGATTCAAATGAATGCATGGTGGGGGGTGATGCCTCACATCTGACAACAGCTCTTTATTTTTGAAAGACCTTTCACGTGCATTTTTAAATTTGATCCTTAATATAACACTGTACTGTATTAGCACAATTTTACAGGACAGGAAATAAATTTCAGACAAGGTGAGTGACTTCTCCAAGATTAAGTAATAAAGTGCTACTGTGTTTTTCCTTTCTGTTGGAGCACAGGAACATTCAATAGAATTTTCACTGAAGAGGAGCTGTGAGTATATTAGTGGGAGTGGGAAGTGGAAGTGTCATCTGTTTTTTAAAAGGTGGCAGATCTACAATATTTAGCGAGAAACGGGGAGAAGGAAAAGCCAAAACAAATGAACTCATTTATTTAAAAACATTATCAGCATTACCCTGAAAATTATCAAAATCTTATTTGCTATATCAATATATTTTTGGAAGCATTTTATGGAAGTATTCTTGATAGAGTTTTAATGCATTTAATGCATGCTCTTTTTTTCAGGTGTCCAAAGAGAAGTGTGCTTTTTGCAATAGATCGATATTTCTCTAAGCCTGCTTCCCACACCAACTAATATCAGATTCACTAGCATTTTTTAAGAATGGACTTCTAGCTCTTACTCCCAACAAAATTAATCATAGTTTTTGGGAACTAACCCAGGTATCTTCATTTTCAACCAGCATCTAAGATTTGGCTAGTAAGTTGTGAGAATCAACAGATTTTACTTTTTTATTTTTATTTTTATTTTTATTCTTTTTTTTTGAGACGGAGTCTCTGTCGCCCAGGGTGGAGTGCAGTGGCACCATCTCGGCTCACTGCAAGCTCCGTCTCCCGTGTTCACGCCATTCTCTCGCCTCAGCCTCCCGAGTAGCTGGGATTACAGGCCTGCGCCACCACGCCCGGCTAATGTTTTGTATTTTTAGTAGAGACCGGGTTTCACCGTGTTAGCCAGGATGGTCTCCATCTCCTGACCTCGTGATCTGCCGGCCTCGGCCTCCCAAAATTCCTGGATTACAGGCGTGAACTGCTGGGCCCGGCCCTACTTTTTTTGATATGATATAGATGCAGGCAGAAATATCTAAATAGGGTTATAATCACCCCAAATCTTTTTTTCAACTATCATAAATTACCACAAAAATTTTGTTCCATGTGAAAAGTTTACCTAATGAATGAATAAGTAACTTGGAACTTTAAAGAAAATGGACAGACACTCATTCACACACGTACGTAGAGGAGGTGCATTGCAGTAGAAGAATTTCTTTTCTACATTAATGGCTGTAAATGTCCCCAATCAAATATTAGTTAATAAGGCAACATTGTCCTTTGAAAAATAATTTGAGAAATGACAATAAGTTTGTTTCTGCTACTAATTTTTACCTCTGATTGCTAAGTGATCTAACCACTACCCATTGTTCTCCCTGTGTTTGTTTTCTAGTGTAAATTTGGTAGACTTAATTATGGGTGATAATAGTAGCATTTTTGAGGGATGACAACCTTGTGCATTTCAATGCATAATTATGAAAGCACTCTTGACAAATGAATTGATCACCTACACAAAATAGGCATGGGTGTAAATGCAGGTCAATCAAATGGAAGATCAATCATGTTAAGCAATATTTTCCAACAGTTCTTTTGAGAGATATTCAGAGAGACAACAAGGAAAGCAAGTTTTAAATAATCTTGTAGATGCTATATTTTAAAACATACTAAGTACATTTTTTGTTTGTTTTTAACTGCAAGATTTCTTAATGTAATGAACAGACCAATATGCAGTGAATTTCTTGGAGGCAACTGTATAGTTCACTGTTGAATGTATTTGGCAATGAGACATTTTTGCAGTTATCTTGTGGGACTAGGATAATGTGGGATGGACTCAGAAAATCTGAATTTAAGAGTATACAGCTCTGATGAACCGCATTATCTATAACTTCTAGCTGGTTTAAGATCTTTCTACGGAAAAAAAATGAATTTTAGATGATTTGTACACTGCATGTAGTGTGGCCCATTGTAAAAGTTTAGAAACCTTCCCTTATCCTCCTTTTTCCCAAAAGCATATCTAATTCTTTTGCCTTGAGAATGAATAATGGTTTTTCATCACTTCAAATATGATTGAATAACCTACGAAGACCCAAGTACAGTGGAAAAGACAGAAGAGAGTCCCAATTCATTGGTTATTGATTATAGCTCTGCTGATTTTGTGCCATCCCGTCTTGGTCATTTTTATGGGTTCTAACATATTCCATCTGTTGAGCACCTATCTCTCTGCATCTTTGAACTGATGAACTGACACTGAACACGTGGACTCTAATTAGTTCTTTTACAGTTTCCTGGAGTATGCTCTTAACTGTTTATTTGAAATCTCATGGCCTCTTGACAGCTCTTTACTATCTATGTTGTTACACATAATTCAAAGATAGAGAAAACACAGTGAACATTTAGATCAACTAACTCACACTACAAAAGAGGAAATATAACATATTACTTCTTTTCTACTCCTGCCTATGAGACTTTGCAATGTAATAATGATTCTTTGAAACCTCGCTGATTTCTACAGAGTCTCCAGACCTAAATTCTCCAAAGTGATACCTTCAAACTACTGCTTAGGACACGGCCTGTCCCTGGAGGAGAGTGAGGTACCCTCCAATCCCCACCACTCACATAGAAACGTTTATGGGAATAGGACTAAGCTAAAAATTTCATGAGGCAATAAACTATTTCTGAGCCATGCTAGCATTGTTTCACATCTCTGTATTCCAAGACTTAGCTTTGCAGCTGTTGCCTAACACAGAGAAAGCCCTCAGTATCTTTGTGTTAGAGGAATAATCAGAAATATAGATAAATAAATTTAAAGCAACTGCTAGAGTAAATTATATAATCAGAGCTAATTGTCAACAATACAAACTGTATACCTTGAAGGACATGGTCTAAAATTTATTTTTTTAAGGTAGAAAAAAGATTATCTTCTTTACTATATTTCCAAAAAGCATGATTAAGCCCTCATCAACTTCTGTAACTGTGAATGTGCTTTGGCATTATACTTACACAGCATCAGATATTTTATACTCTGGATAACTGGCGGACAGTTTTGCAGCTTTGATTTGATATTATACCATCAGTATTCGAGTTACTTTAACCACTACCGAAATATTTTAAATCCACTGCCATTTAATCATAGTAATTATCCTGTCTGCAGAAGTTTCCAGTGACAGAGAACTACCCTGTGATTGACAACCAATGATGAATACGTTTTTTTTTTTTTGACATTAAGTTTGGCTAACAAGTAAATGAGGATTCTTCACATTTCTTTGCTTTGCCTTGCCAAGTGTAAAAACTGTAAGTCCTCTAGCTGACATTTGACTTGGTGAAACTATAATTGTCTCATTGGTTGTGGCTCTGTTAGAGAAAAAATAATTATTATATATATATAATCAACTGTGAGCTCAGATGAATTTCTCAGCTATATTGCTTACTTTTGTTGGTCACAGAATTAACAGGAAAATTTATTTTTCTCTTTAATCTCCCTTAGAATATAATAATTGAATTCATTTCCCACCATAAAACTCTCATCTCCTGCTTTGCTTTTTTATAAAGAGAAACTTTAGCACAAAATACATATGGCCCAAAGACATGTTGAAACATGTACTGAATATATCTACAAAATTTTAAATACATTGTTACACTGGGAGAATCAGGCTAAACTAGCATTTAATATGTCATTATGATGGTATATTAGTTGCTGTTTTTTTCTTTAACATAAAGCATGCAATTTAGGATTATATGTTAACTGAAAAGTTAAAAAATGAATATTACTGTATATTAGAACCTGGTGTGTTTGTATGATTTGGTAGGTCATATGGGCATGCCAGGGTATAAACTAGGTGATATGTAAAGTGTCTTACAGCCATATAGGTACTTTTCAGGTCATGTAGAGGGAGCCCCACAGCACCTTCTGCAAAAAAGAGTTTCCCATATGTTCATCTAATTTGCATAGATTTCACTGTATGCCTTTCTACCAAAAGGAAAGATAATGGGATAAGGATGATGTAAATGATGACGGTTAAAGCCCCAGTTGAAGTATTAACTATGGTCCAATTTTAAGCGTGATCTAATAATCCCCTATGAGGTACCTACTATTATCTCCATAAACAAAATAAATCTAGGTGCCTAAACAAATAAACTCAAGTCACAAAACATATTTTTCCTTAAATAGTAAAAAAAAAAAAAAATTCATGTTTCAATTAAATAACTATCTTTGTTTCTCGCTTCTATAATATGCTTCTCCCTGCACAGATCTCCCCCTTCGCCCTACATAATGCTTGAAAGGTAACTCTTGGTTCAGTACTCAATCCTTTAAATGTTAATCCGACTGGGCCGGTGCACCTAAATAATTAATAAGTGTCCTCCTAAACCCCGTGAGTCTATCTAATTCCTTAAAAATTCCGCTACAGGATTGCAGGTGTGAGCCAGAGCGCCCCGCCTAATTTATTAATCAGAGAGGAATAGATCGGCCTGGCATGGTGGCTCACGCTTGTGATCCAGGGACTTTGGATGGCAGAGCACTGGGGATCATTTGAGCCTAGGAGATCCAGACAGGCCTGGACAACATGGTGAAACTCGGTCTCTCTCTCTCTTTTTTTTTTTTTTTTGAGGCGGAGTTTCACTCTTGTTGCCCAGGCTGGAGTGCAGTGGCGCGGTCTCCGCTCCCTGCGGCCTCCGCCTCTTGGGTTTGGGTGGTTCCCCTGCCTCAGCCTCCCGAGTGGCTGAGATTGCAGGTGGCAGGTGTCAGCCGCCATGCCCGGCTAATTTTCTTTTCTGTTTTTTTTTTCTTTCTTTCTTTCTTTTCTTTTCTTTTTTTTGGTACACACAGGGTTTCTCCCTGTTGGTCAGGCTGGTCTCAAACTCAGGACCTCAGGTTATCCGCCCACCTCGGCTTCCAGGGGTGCTGGGATTGCAGGCATGAGCCAGTGCACAAGGCACAGTTGATTAATCAGAAAGGAATAGATCGGCCTGGTCTGGTGGTTCATGCTTGTGATCCCAGGAGATCGGACGGCCGAGCGCGGGGGATCGCTTGAGCCTAGGAGTTCCAGACTTGCCTGGGCAACATGGTGAAACACGGTCACTTTTTGTTTGTTTTGACGCGGAGATGCGCTCTTGTTGCCCAGGCTGGAGTGCAGTGGTGAGGTCTTGGCTCAACGGGCCTCCGCCTACAGGGTTTGGGTGGTTCTCCTGCCACAGCCTCCCGAGTGGCTGGGATTGCAGCGTGAGCCACCATGCCCAGCTCATTTTGTTTTTCGTTTGTTTTGTTTTTGTTGTTGGAGATGGGGTTTCTCCATGTTCATAAGGCTGGTGTCAAACTCCGGAGCTCAGATTATCTGCCCGCCTCGGCGTCTGGAGGTGCTGGGATTGCAGGCCTGAGCCAGCGCGCAAGGCCCAATTTATTAATCACAAAGGAATAGCGCGGGGGATCGCTTGAGCCTAGGAATTCCAGACAGGCCTGGGCAACATGGTGAAACCCGGTCTCGCTTTTTTGTTTTGTTTTTGTTTGTTTGTTTGAGGTGGAGTTTCGCTCTTGTTGCCCAGGCTGGAGTGCAGTGGCGCGGTCTCAGCTCCCTGCGGCCTCCGCCTCCTGGGTTTGGGTGACTCTCCTGCCTCAGCCTCCCGAGTGGCTGAGATTGCAGGCATGAGCCACCACACCTGGCTAATTTTGTACTTTTTTTTTTTTTTTTTTTTTTTGTTACAGACGGGGGATTTCTCCCTTCGTCAGGGTAGTCTCAAACTCCTGACCTCAGGTTACCCGCCCGCCTCGGCCTCCCGGGGTGCTGGGATTGCAGGCATGAGCCACCATGCCCAGCTTTTTACTTTTTTTCTTTTTTGGTAGAGACAGTTTTCTCCATGTTGGTCAGGCTGGTCTCAAACTCCCGACCTCAGGTGATCCGCTCGCCTCGGCCTCCCGGGATGCTGGGATTGCAGGAGTGAGTCACCGCGCCAGGCCCAATTTATTAATCAGAAAAGAAGTGATGGGCCTGGCGTGGCGGCTCATGCTTGTGATCCCAGGACTTCAGATGGCCTAGCGCGGCGGATTGCTTGAGCCTAGGAGTTCCAGGCCGGCCTGGTCAACATGGTGAAACTCAGTCTCTCTACCTCTTTTTTTTTTTTTTCTGAGAGGGAGTTTCACTCTTGTTGCCTAGGCCGGAGTGCAGTGGCAGGATCTCGGCCCCCCGCAGCCTCGACCACCCGGGTTTGGGTGGTTCTTCTGCCTCAGCCTCCCGAGTGGCTGGGATTGCAGGCGTGAGCCACCAGGCCCGGCTACTTTTGTATTTTGTTTTTTTTGGTAGAGATGGGGTTTCTCCATGTTGGTCAGGCTGGCCTCAATCTGACTTCAGGTTATCCGCCCGCCTCGGCCTCCCGGGGTGCTGGGATCGCAGGCGTGAGCCACCGCGCCCGGCCGAATTTTTAATCAGACAGGAATAGATCGGCCTGGTGTCATGGCTCACGCTTGTGATCCCAGGACTTTGGACGGCTGAGCGCTGCGGATCGCTTGATCCTAGGAGATCCAGACCAGCCTGGGCAACACGGTGAAACCTGTTTTTTTTGTTTTTGTTTTTTGTTTTTTTTTTTTTTTGAGGCAGAGTTTCCCTCTTGTTGTCCAGGCTGGAGTGCAGTGGCTCGGTCTCGGCTCGCCGGGCCTCCGCCTCCCAGGTTTGGGTGGTTCTCCTGCTTCAGCCTCCTGAGTGGCTGGAATTGCCGGCGTGAGCCACCATGCCCGGCTACTTTTTATTTATTTATTTTGGTAGAGACGGGGTTTCTCCATGTTGGTCGGGCTGGTCTCCAGCTCCTCACCTCCGGTGATCCGTGGGCCTCGGCCTCCCGGTGTTTTGGGATTGCAGGCGTGAGTCACTGTGCCTGGCCGGAAACCCAGTCTCTTAACGGAAAAACAAAACAAAACCCACAAAGATTAGCTGGGCCTGGTGGGCCCCGCGGGTAATCCCAGCTGCTCTGAAAACTGATGCAGGAGGATTGCTTGAGCCCGGGGGGAGGTGGCAGTGAGCCATGATGGCGCTGCTGCAGTCCAGACTGGGTGACAGAGAGGGACTGTGTCTCAGGAAACGGGAAAGGAAAAAAGAAAGGAAAAGGAAGTATATAAAATTGCTAAATCAAGGAACAGCTTGACAGTATATTATTGAGAGAAATAGAGGCAAAGGTTAGCAGACACCAATGTTCTCTTAGTGGAACTGCAGGTGTCCCCAGACAGGAGGCTGCTACTTTTCCAAAAGAAATCTATTATTGACCAAAAAAAAAAAAAAGTTGGTTTGTTACAATATACAAATAGCTAAACTTTATATAGCCACCACCCTCTTCTAGCACTGCTGTAAGCCTTTTCCTGCTCTGAAAGAGCTACTGTTACCTCCATTGTAGAGAAAACAGATGCCAGAGGTTGTTGTGGAAGGACCACGGAAACAATGAAATTTACTTATACGTTTCAGACTTAAAGGTTCTTCCTGCTGTGCTCCATACACTGCAACATTTTAGTTAACATACCTCTTAAAATACTGGTCCTTTCTGTATTTGGAGGGACTCATCTTGCAGTGTGAGGTTTTTTCTTGCACTAAGCATTTGGTCATAAGCTCATTTGCGTTTTATGTCAGGTTTAAGTACCTCTTCAGACATTGTTCAGTTAGGAATGTAAATATGAGCAAACAGGTATCTGACTGAAATAGATAACCTAGAAAAAATCACTTATGAGAAAGTCAAGAAAATGTGAACTCTGGATTTGTGGCTATTTTCAGAATGTATCAATTTTTTCGTATTTAATGGCGTTATGAGTATATTTATTTTTAAAAATTCCTTGTCTTCTACAGATACATATAAGGTAATTTAAAAAATGATATATAGGTTTTACTTCAAAATAATTCAGAGGAAGAAGGAATGTATATAAATGAAGTGGGAATACAAATGGAACAAAACAGGATGTGGCCAGGTGCAGTGGCTCACGCCTGTAATCCCAGCACTTTGGGAGGCCGAGGCAGGCAAATCACCTGATGTCAGGAGTTCAAGACCAGCCTGGCCAACGTGGTGAAACCCCATCTCTACTAAAAATACAAAAATTAGCCGGATGTTGTGACGGGTGCCTGTAATCCCAGCTACTCAGGAGGCTGAGGCAGGAGAATTGCTTGAACCTGGGAGGCAGAAGTTTCAGTAAGTCAAGATGATGCCACTGCACTCCAGCCTGGGCAACCACAGCAAAAGCCCACCTTTAAAAAAAATACAAAACAAAAACTGGCCATGCCATGAATGAAAAATTGTTGATGATGTATGTATGTAGGGCAGTTATATTATTTTTCTTGACTTTTTTTAGGTTTGAAACTTTTTATTGAACACATGCACACATCCCTTGATGACTGGGGCTGCTTCCCCATTATTCTCGTACTAGCCCTTCTGATTTTCACTTCATCTTCATTCTTAGAGATTCTGGATTTTTTTTTTTTTTTTGGCAAGATCAAATATGTCTTTGCAAGGACTATCCAGAATGTCTATTTTATGACAGAGGCTTTGCAGAGTACCTACTCAGCCATATTATCAGAAACAGAAATATTTTCCATATTCTTGTCTTGTCCTGTTTAGATTTTTTAAATTCCAAGAACAGTCACCTTCTACCAGATACTCTGATGATGGAAGACAAAGCATATTTTGTAAGTGGCATGATTTCTGGGCTCAAATTTAGAACAGAGCCACGGCTTTCAACAACCCAAAAATAACTTACTGTGACTCACCAAATTTAGAAAGACGGAGATTGTTAAAAAAAGAAAACCTTAATTTACTATGTGACCTCGAAGTATCTGGGCTGAAAATTGTAAATGTAGAAAGGTAAATCAAAAGACACAGAGACTGTAATCATGCACTTAATGAAGCACTAAATCAAAATATTTTTGGCATACGTGAAAGAGTTTAATTTTATCACATTTTTTACTGGCACTATAGCTATTTGCAAGTACATATAAAACTACAGTGTTACATATAAACTACCAAAAAAGAACTTTTTAAGAAATGAGACTCATCTAGCAACTTTATTTAAAAGTTTATCTTCAGGGAATAATTAAGGATGGCCATACAAAAGGATTTAGCCATGGCATGAGAATGTTCTCCCTGGCAAACCAATGGAAATTATTAAATGTGCAAAATGGAACTGTTGGAATAAATTGTAATGCCTTCATATGATCGTATATTTAACCTTTTAAAATGATATTGAAGAGTTGCATACATTGACTTAAACACACATTCGTAACATATCACTGAACAGGAGAAATATGGGCCAGCAAAGAACATAGAGTTGGTCCAATTTCTACAAAAAAAAAGTAGACTAATAGCATGACAGCAGGGAAGGGGGACTATGTCAATGTATGTGTGTATATGTGTGTATATGCATAGCAAGTATGAACTTGAAAAGAGATATTTCAAATTGTTTACACAGATTACCTCAGAGAGGTAAATAACTTTGGTGTTCTGTATTCCACATGCTCTGAATTTTCTTTTTTTATTTAAATAGAGATGGGATCTTAGCCAGGAGCAGTGGCTCACCCCTGTAATCCCAGCCCTTTGGGAGGCTGAGGGGGGAGGATTGTTTGAGGCAGGAGTTCAAGACCAATCTGGCCAACACGGCAAAACTCTGTCTCAACTAAAAATTCAAATATTAGCCAGGGGCGCAGTGGCTCATGCCTGTAACCCCAGGCACTCGAGAGACTGAGGCATGAGAATTGCTTGAACCAGGAGGCAGAGGTTGCAGTGAGCCGAGATCACACCACGGCACTCCAGCCTGGGCAACAGACCAAGACTCTGTCAAAAAACAAAACAAAAGAAAACAAAACAACAACCACAACAACAAAACAGTAATAAAGAGAAAACCTAATGGACAGGAGCAATGTCTCATGCCTGTAATCCCAGTGCTTTGGGAGGCCAAGATGGGAGAATTGCTTGAGGCCAGGAGTTCAAGACCAGCATTGGCAACATAGTAAGACCTTTTCTCTACAAAAAAATGTAAAAATCAGCCAGGCATAGTAGTGCATGCTTATACTCCCAGCTACCTGGGAGGCTGAGGTGGGAGGATCACTTGAGCCTGAGAGTTGGAGGTTGCAGGAAGCTGTGATCACACCACCAGAGAGCCATGACCCCATCCCCGCCTCCTTCCTGTGTCCTATGCTAGCAATAAATAAGTTTCCCAGCCACAAATAATTATTAGAACCTCCTCCCCATGTGCCAGCTCCAACCTCTGCTAGGTATGATACAGGGGCAGCCCTACCCTCTGGAATATACAAAATGTTACACAGACACAGTGTGTACACCGGGGAAGGTGGGCCACCCCAGCAGCCCATGCCCTCGCTAGTCCACAGTTAGCCCCGCTTTCCGGCCTCAGCTACCTCTCTGAATAAGAAGGGAGCCCCCCTGAGGGAAACGTTGCCATGGTGAGAGTAAGGGGGCATCAGGCCTCCTCCAAACAAACCAACTCCACCAGCCTCTGGCTCTTAAATAACAATCATCATCATCCAGAAATTTAGGGACTCAGCCCTGGTCAGGGTGGCAAACGGTCTGTTTGTCTTTCCCCATTAGACAGAGGTCTTGTCCTGCTACCCTAATTGTAAAGGGGTGCCTGGGAAGGGGTGGTAGGGACATGGTGGCGGTGGAGACTCCAGCCCCACTTCTCTAGGCTTTGCTGACAGGGGCCTCCTTTTAATTTTTATTTTTATTCCATGACTTTTTAAAAAAATCCCATAACTTCTTTTTCATAACTTTTTTTGTAACTTTTCATAAAACTTTTTTCTACTTTTTTCCCAGAAGTTTTTTTGCCACAACTTTCTTACATTTTTTATCCCATAACTTTTTAACCCCATACCTTTTTTAATAAAAAGTTATTTAATAAAATAACTTTTTATAAATCTTTAATAAAAGTTTTTTAACAAAAAAACCCATAACTTTTTTATTTTGTGTTTTTAATAAACACTTGCATAGTTGTATTACAATTTTGTAAAAATGAAACACGTTATCTCATGCCAAGCATGCCCAGCATTTGCACAATATCAATACCTTTAATACTATAGTTTTCAAGAAACACAAAATAAAATTTTAAGGCAAAAACAACACTTTGAAACAATTTAATGATTTATTACATTACAGTGGCATCACACCAGCAGTCAATAAGGCCACTCTAGGGAAAAATCTTTCAGTATTTCCATGACACATTCTGTTTACAAGAATTCATAAACTGGTAAAATTCATTCTAAGAAAACTTGACAAATAAAGCTTTGGACTGGAATTGGCATTTCTTTCTCTGCTTTTCCTTCCCATTGTTTCTTTCTTTTATACCACAGTATTCATATTTTAAAATGTTTTAACTTATTTCAGAACATTAAGATAGCAGTTACATTTGTTAATAGTTATATTATTTTAAAATGACTCTAAGATAAAGTTTTAGAGAAACTATATTATGGATAGGGCTGATTTACATTTTCAAATTTTCTAAAAATCAGCTTTGGTTTTAGAGCTGATTTTTTTCATTTCTGGAAAATCTATCAGGTTTCATCAAATACTTTTAAAATGATTATTATATATGGCAATCTTTAAACAGGTGTTTTGATTCTTCCTACAGAAACTCAAAGGTATTCAGTGGGACTCAGATTTTAAAATTCTCTGATTCTGATGAACTCTAATATTCCAATGTTGTCTTCTAAGCAAACTGAAAGCTGCCTTATACTGAATGAGGAAGAGCACAAATACTCGGCTGAATGAGGTATCACAAAAGACTGCATGCACTTTGAAGAAAGACTTAAGTCATTGTCATACAATTTCCATTCTTTTTAGCTTTTTCTTAAATATATGCCAAATGCCTACACAAAGAGTGGTATTTCAGTCAATATAGTAAATTCATTTTCCAGACTGACCTTCAGCTTAAATATGCCAGTGTGTGATTTAATCCATAGGCACCTCATGAACACATTATTGTCAGATTGGTTACAGATGCTAAACGCTATCCGAAGGTCATTCCTAGTCACTGATATTTATCAGGGTAAAAGTGAAGTGATTTCAACGATAAAAGTACCTTTGAAATAATTTATCAATGTATTAGATAAACCCAGTTTCAGAATGATAAAAGAAAAAACGTTAGACCAAATAATGCGGCTGATTAACAGTGGTCCGATTTCTAGCCCGAGGGTTTAAAATGCTCTTAAAGTAACTGTCTTTAAACTGAACTCAAAGAATGCAAAAGCGGCAAGTTCAGAAAATAAAAGGCGAGAACAGGACTTTAAGTGCATTTTAAACCCATGGGCTAGAAATCGTACCACTGTTAATTAGCCGCATTATTTGGTCTAACATTTTTTCTTTATCATTCTGAAACTGGGTTTATCTAATACATTGATACATTCATAAAATTTGGAAGAGTCAGTTGAAGTCACAAGGACCGAATATTTGCACTCTTTCAGTGAATGCCAGCAAATCTGTTATTCCATCGGTAAAATCGTATTGTTGCTCTCCTGTTAATGTCATATTTATAGAAGTATCATGAGGATGCCAAATGCTAAAAATGGAGATGATCTAGTAACTAGAAATCCCCACCGCAGGGAGCACACACACCTATCTCCCTGCATCCTAACAATGTGATGTGTTTTGGAACACAGACATTAGAACTTCATGAAGTTTTAACTGTTGAGTCTTTCCCAAGCATCATCAAGTTATGATTTAGGCAATATATGACTGAAATGCATTCATTCATCATGCATAGGCACAATCACATAAATACTGTACAAAATATGTCCCTGACTGAAACCCAGAGGTACAAAAACATATTTCACTTTGTAAAGAAGTTTGTGAGAAAATATAACTCTGTGATTGTATAGACACATTTCCTGATAATACATTGACATTCACAAACAGTAGATTGCACTGCAGTTTGTACACATTTTAAGTTGCATAAACTTCTCCTTCATTTTCAAAGATAGATAGTATAATACTGTCTACTAAAACTCCTTTTTGTTTCAACTAAGTATCTCACATATATTAGTTTATAATAATGTTTCTATTATTTTTTAAAGTGTTTTCCATTCAAGGAAAAAGAAGTAAATTCCTATGTCAGAGTAACCAAGGTAGTTGAAGAATAGGTATTAGGCAGAGTGGTCTAGATGGTAAAATCAATCTTCAAGCCTCAAAGAATCTCCGTGAACAGAGAGGAATGCCAGGTGTCACACAGCTTTCCTTCACTCTAATTCATTCTTGACTAGAGCCTGTATGCCTGTTCCAGGGACATTTGAACTCGTAAAGGATTTCTTCTGATCTTCACTAAATACATTAAGAAGAATGCCAACCAGTGCCCTTTTGTGTACTGGGGCATGTAGTCATGTGATTAAAACAGGTAACATGAACTCTGACTTTAAAATGTATTGTAGATACAAATGCTCTAAGCTAAGAAAGGTTTTCCACATCCACAGTCAACGATGGGAACCTTTCATTCCTCAGAAATAAGCCCTTTTTTGGTCATCGAAAAAGAGTACAACTGCTGCAGCTCATGATGCAATATCTTCATGAGCCCAGAGCACATACAAATCCTAAGGGCACCACCATAATACACCGCTAATTCCTGGCACCGGAACAGATGAAACACACTCTATCCTGCACATACCTGCCAGAGGAGGCCACTTTCCTCTTCTGTGAGATTTAAAAAGCTCCCCCAAAAGGTTATCACTCCCATCACCAATACACAGAAAATGGAGGAAAGGCTGTTTCCAGTTCTTGGCCTTTAAACAACTCTAAATCTCAGTATTCTTGGTGGCATATTACAAAGTAATAAACAGTGCACACTTGGGGGCAAACTACATATTGAGCTAAGGAAGAGCTCACTGTGATTAAGATTAGATCAAACAACAGCAGAACATAGGCAAATTTTGTCTGAATGCTGTAGTGAATATACATGCTGCAATAACATTAAAAAAGCATGGCAGCCTATTCCAAACCAAAGAGAACAGTTTTGGGCAAAGGGTGGGTCTTTGTGTGTTTGAACTCCCACCACGTAAGGGCAAACTCGATATGCATGCTAATGACCTACAATTATGAAATTAAAAAAGAAAAATGCTAAAGGATGCCAGAGTGAACATCAGTGAGAGCCACAGAGACCCACTCTCTTTTAACTTTTTACAAATAAACTTAAACTATAAATTAGAAACACAAATAATCATGAGTGACTCTAACATTCAAAGGAAGTAAATGAATTGTGTAGGAGATTAACCCCATAACTTGGTTTCTTATTTAAAAATTTCTTCAGCAGCTTTTTGAGGATGGTGATGTTTATCTCCTTCTTCTTGGCAGCCAAGCCCAGCAAAAGAACGGCACACAGCAGTTGCTGCCCAAGCCTGGGTGCTCCTGGTGGTCCTGCACGATCGGCTGTGCAGTAGGCTTGTCAAGGAGAGGATCCTCCCTGGCCTCTCCTTGGGCAGAGGAGGTGAGGCTCACCTCAGAAAGATCTTTGGAGAGAGGGAGGCAGGGATCTCAGCAAAGTGGGAAACCCCCTCTTCCTGCCTGCCCACCCCACCTGAGGGCTCTACTCACCACCATGCTTGTCTGCAGCCCCAAGCTCCTGGGGGGCTGGGGCTCCTGGACCGGGCTCATCAGCAGGGTTCTGGGCAGTGGCCAGGAATTTTCTGTGCCCATTGTTGTAGTTGCTGTAAGCCGCAATACCATCTGCTGCATCTCCAGCAGCTTCACCTGGAGGGAGGGGTGCTCAGCTGCCATGCCGCTGCCTGTGGCCACCGTCACCCTCACCCCCAACCCCATCCCCACCCCCACCTCCACAGAGATGTTGCACACCCTACCTTCATCTCCTCCCTGAGCTCCAGCCTGATGGTGTCCTCCTCCCAGTGCCGCATCTTTGGCACGGCCCCCTGGTTCTGATAAAACGTGATGGATTTTCCTGTGGGAGGACAGGGCTCAGATGCTGGGGCCCCTCCAATGGCCCTGCAGCTCCCTCTGCCATGCCCTGGCCTCCCACTCACTGATGGTATCTCTCTCGCCAGCGGTGGATGAAGCAAAGTTCTTTTTTCTTCACCAGCTCACTCAGGTCTGCCTTCTCCTCCAGGTGGTCCATAAAGCTGCTCTGGAGCCAAAATATTGCAGTCACATCTCGGCAGCGACCTGCCCTCAGGTGGCATTTTCAAGTCATGGAGAAGGCAGAGGTGAGTTCTGGCATGGGCCAGCTTCTCCATGACTTCCTGCAGGGCCCAGTGGGTCTCCCCACTCACAGACTCGCCCCCAGGCCCTGGGGCTGGGACCGCTGCCTCTGGCTCCTTCTGGGCCGAGGCCACCGGGTGAGCCAGGTGCTGGCAGCACACCCTCTGCTCTTTCACCTGCTCTTGTAACTGTGCCTGCTTCTCCTGGCCACTAGCTCCAGCGGACTTGAAAAATGCCACCTGAGGGCAAGATGTGAGCATTCTTGTAGGGGCACACACAGAAGAAATGGGGCAGAGAGGTGGAGCGCAGCCCCTTCCCTTGGGGCCTCAGAGAGTGCACCTGTTGGTCACAGGTGGAATGGTGTCTGACCACTGGCTCTCGGAAGGGGTGAGGGTCCAGAGAAATCAGAAGGCAGGGAAACGAAGAGCATAAAGGGGTCTTGGAGGGACCACAGAGGAAGGTGGCAAAATGGGTGCAGGGGGAGTCAGGCTCACCATGGCCTCCCTGTTCTCCAGGTCCTGTGGGACACTCGGCACGGGCTGAGGTGCCTCCTCCCTGTCACTGTCCAGATGTTCTCCTCCGTGCCCTGTGGGGGGTGGCCAGAGGGGTCTTCAGACAACCCAACAAGGGAGGTACTGTGGGCCCACCTCTACCTCCACCCTCACTGTGTAACCCTGAGCCAGCCCCTCCCCAGAGAGGAATGAGCTGCTGTTCTTTATTTTTACTTTTAAGAATCAAGATCTTGCTATTCCGCCCAGGCACACTCCCACTACTGGTCGATGTGGGAGTTCTGACCTGCTCCCTTTCTGACCTGGGCCAGTTCAGCCATCCTTAGGCAACTTGGTGAACCCCTGCTCACAGGAGGTCACCACACTGATGCCGAACTTAGTGCAGGCACCCGGTCGGCATAATGACCAGCTGTTCTAAAGCTCTCTGCCAACTCCTCAATCCTATGCTGCTAGCAGTCCCCCCTTCCTCCTGGGGCTCTCTCCTCTTCCTCTGAGCGGTCTCCCGTACCTTCCCCAGGGAGAGCCATGAGGCTCAGCTGGGCTGTTAGCTGCTGTTTCTGCTGGCTGGCAGCTTCCAGGCGCTCCTAAGGGGCCAGGAAAGAGTGAGAAGGGATGGAGTTTGCCTGGTCGTCCCCCTCACAGCCCCATCCTCGGCAGCTCCCTCCTCTGGGTCTCCTGCAACTTTTGGCAGGCCATCTCAGCCACTGCTTTGCCCCAAGCTTCCTGCTGCTGCAGCTGGTTCATTAGCTGGGTCTGTTGCAGTCACTGCCTGTACAGCGCCTCCTTCTCACAGGTCAGCTGCTGATAGGCGGCCACCTGCTGCTGATAGGTGGCCACGTACTGCTGCAGGTGACCCAGGTAATGGTCTGGCTGCTGCTGCAGACTCTGAGCCTCTTGGCTCTTCAGCTCCCCCTGCAGGAAGACCCTGGGTGTGAGGGCACGTGGTGGCTGGTTTCCAGATTCTGGGCCCATTAATAGGGTAGCGAGGGCACTGTGGGGCTCTGTCACCTGCCCAGGCCCCTGTCCCCTTACTCCAGGCCTAAGTGACTGCCTCCCTTTCCTAGAACCCCATGCCTCCTTCCCCAGCCTCAAATCTCATACCCTCTTCTCATTTAATCCTCAGCACCTCTGTAAGGAAAATGCTAACTTCCCTTTGAAGTTAAAGAAACAGAGACTTAGAGATGCAAAGTACTTGAATGGTGACCAGTGGAACCGAGGCTGGAATGCAGTTTTAATCTAAGGAGTCTTTTTGTTTTGTTTTCAGACAAAAGTGTCACTCTGTGGCCCAGGCTGGAGTGCAGTGGTGCAATCTCAGCTCACTGCAACCTCCACCTCCTGGGTTGAAGCAATTCTCGTGCCTCAGCCTCCCGAGTAGGTGGAATTACAGGCATGCGCCACAATGTCCTGCTAGTTTTTTTTTTTTTTTAATTTTAGCAGAGATGAGGTTTTACCACATTGGCCAGGCTGATCTCAAACTCCCGACCTCAAGTGATTCTCCTGCCTCAGCCTCCCAAAGTGCTGGGATTATAGGCATGAGCCACTGCACGTGGCATAAGGAGCCTGTTATACCACTGTCTCTTCCCCTGTGATTGGGGGCTCCATGCCTCTAGCTGGGATGATGATGTCCAGACCTGAGAGGAGCCCAGGGCTACACACCTTTAAAAGTCAGAGGCAGGAAGCAAGAAACAGGACTGCCCTGGGGGGTGCTGTGGTCACCAGCCCCGAGGCTGGAAGCTGCCTCTGGCCTGGTACCTCCCCTCCCCAGAGGCTGCTGCCTGCCTCCCAGCCCTTCTTGGATGGGGTGGAGGTTTCCGACTCCTTCACCTCACCAAGCTTCTCCTGTAGCTCCTTTACTTACTGCTGCAACTGCAGTGCACTCTTGTTCTCATTGTTCTGGACAGAGAGAAGCAATCAGCAGCCACCCACTGCAGCTGGAGACCCCAGAACTTGGTGTCTGCCTCCCATGGCACTGGGAAGGCTGGAGGCAGGTTAGAAAAACCATCCCCTCTCTCCCACAGCCACCTGGCTCATAGGTGCCTTTAGAAGTAACATTTCACGTGAGGGCTACACTGCCCCATTTTAGAGGTGGGGAAAACAAAGGCCCGGAGGGCTAGGGAGGAGGGCAGGCTCCCCAGTTTGGGCAACGCACCGGCTCCTCGAAGACGCTTTGTGGCTTGGCCAGCTGCTGAAGGCTCTTGTGCTGCTCCTGGAGCCTCTCCTCCTGCTTCCGAAGCCTCTCTTCCTGCTCCCGAATCCTCTCTTCTTGTCCCCGGTTCAGGAGACTTATGCGCTGATTGTTTTTGACCTGGGCCTGGAGCTCTCCTGCCATTCTCTCTAGTTCCTCCCTCAGGTGCTGCAGCTCCACCTCAGAGGGCACTGCTGGGGGCTCTGGGGGCAAGGGTTCAGCTGACAAAGGAAGCAGATAATAAGGGCCTCTGGATTCTCAAAAAAAAAAAAAAAGAAAAAAAAAGAAAAACCCTCCTCTTGGCGCACAGCTCCTCTCAGGCTCCTCAAACTTGGCCTCACTGCTAATGATTCCTCGCACCCAGATGGTAGCCAGTCTTCCAAAGCACTTTCAGAGAAAGAGCACTGCGGGTGGCTGACAACGGGCCCTCTTTGCTGATGGGGACACTGACACACTGAGACTCATTGAGATGACAAGACTCGCCATCTCCTGGCACAGACCTCTTTCCCTGTGCCTCAAAGCCCTTCCATCCACCCACCTCCCTGGGGCATTCTAAGCCACCCTCACAGCCCTCTGATGCCAGTCCTGCTCCCAGGTCATGCCAGCCCCATCTTACCCATCTGCTTTTTGAGTTTGGACAAGCTCCTCTCCAGCTCCTCTACCCGACGCATATCTTGCTGCTTCTGTTTCTTTAATGTGCAAATCTGCCCAAAGCACAAGGGGAAAGGACCCTGGAGAGAGGGGCTGGAGGCTGGACAGGCTGCCCTCTCCCTCTCTGCCCCCACCTCCACAAAGCCCAGACCCATGACCACCTGTGGCTCTACTATTCCCATTTTACAGATGCTCAGAAAGATCCAGTGACCTATCTAATGTGGGGGGGGGGGCTGAAGGGTCAGATCTCACCTCCTGCGACATTTTTCTCATCCTCTGCTGCCACCGGGCCCTCTCTCCTTTTAGATGTTCAGCATACTCGTGTCTTTCTAATTGGAGTTGTTGAAATGACTCCTTCAACTGCAAGAATGGGCACAGAAGTTAGGAAGGGCTGTCACTGGTCCTCACCTGCTCCTGGCCACCTGGGGTCATCTTCCTTCCACATAACTCCCTCAGAAAACCTCACCTGTGTCAGCTGCACTTTCAGTAGTTCCTGCTCCCGCATGGACTGGTCTAACTTCCACTCTGTACGAGCTTTACTGGGGCTGGAAAACTGGATGGCGAAGAGTGAGAAGTTTCAATCTGGAGAGCCTGGGCCATTCCACACAGTGCCCCTTAAAAGGGCTAAGGCTAGGCCCAACATAAAACTCGGTCAGCAAAGATCAAGGCATTTCCAAGCCCGTGGTCTGGTTTTTAAAAGAACTCATTAAAGTTGGAATGGACAGGGAATGAGATTGAATTTATAGCTGGCTAACAGAGGCCCAGAGAGATCAGATAATATTGCTATTGTTATTACTGTTATTATTACCACTGTTTGAACCTTTGTGGAATGCTCCACCAGGTACCATGCTAACAATCCCATTTAATCCTCACAACCACCATAGGAGACAGTTACTATGATTCCCTCTATTGTGGAGATGAAAAAACATGGAGTATTTGAGGTTAAGTGCTTGCCTAAGTTCACTTAGGCAGAGCTGGGATATAAACACCCAGGTCTATCCAATTCTCTAAGCCCGTTTTTCTTGCTGGGGATGGGGGCACAGACAGGAAGGGGAAAATTAATCTTTTGTTCACTTTTTGAAAGGATGATACATTTGCATAGTCCAAAACTCAGAAGGTATAGAAGGGAAGTATCTCCCGGCCATCTTGTTGCTCTCTCCTGAATTTTTTATGAACCCTTGCAGACATGTTTTATGTATATTATCACAGTATGTATACACACACACACACACACACACACACACACACACACACGTTTCCTCTTTCTACAGAAATGGTAACATACTAAAGGTACTCTTCTGTACCTTCACAGTACAAGTACCGAATACCCCACCTAGGACTTGCCCAAGACCACAGCCAGGTAAGGGCGGGGCAGGCACTTGGCCTCCAAGCTCTGCGTCCAGTGCTCACTCCACACAGTGCCCCCCAACTCACCCACAGCAGCTGACTCAGCCCCAGGCTGCCACTAAAAACCATACAAAAAAGTAGCAAGAAATGGCCATGCTGCCTTCTGGGCAGGACACTCCATCCTGCAGAAGGGACCTTTAGGCTCACTCCTCCATCTGCGAAGCCAGGCTCCCAGGGGATGGGGCAGGTGGCTGGACTCACCTGGTTTGCCGCCTTCTTCTGTGTGGTCATGACATCAGAGAGAACACTCTCTAACTCTCCTTTACGCTGCAACGAACGTTGCAGGCGGACAGCCAGATCCTTGGACTTTTCTGTAATGAGAGAGTTGAGATGGGGCCCAAAGGACTCCCCCTGAAGACCTGTCAAAGTGCCAGGTTGAAGGATGACAGGGTGCCCAGATTCCCACCTTCAAAGTATCTGAGAGAATGTTTCATGTGGTACAGGTCCGTATGTAGTTCTTCTTTCTCTATGTTCAATGTCTGGATTTGAACCTTTGGGAGAAAAGCCAAGCAAGTGCTGAAAGAGAAGGAAAGAAACCTTCTCCGGAGGACAGGAGGAAACTGCACACCCTCCACTCACCTCTAGCACCCTTTTGGCTTTCTGTTTCTTGTTGTTTGCTTTCTTTTCCTGTAGGAAGAGGAAGACAGAGCTCTTACCGGGGGAGGCAGAGATGGCACAGCAAGAGACATGCCCCCAGAATGCCACCAATGCCCCAGGACAGGCCCACCCATGGGACCAGGTTATCAGGGGCCCTGTGGGGATGGGGTGGAATCTGAGGGGTGAGGTTTCTTCCCCAGGCTGGGTGTGGGTGAGATGAGACTGGGGCCTGTATGTCTGAGTACCCCCCAAACCCAGCAGTCATGTCGCGAGGAAACAAAATCACGTTACTTCTTCCAGCTGATGTTCCTGTTGTTTCTTCTGTTGTTTCTGTGGGGAGAGTCAAATAACGTGATGGAGGGTGGCCCCCTCAACTCTATTCCCCAGACCAGGAAGCGGTAGGCAGGGGCCAGGAATGGATTTTAAAGGCAAAGTTCTCAGATATAATGGGAACACGAACCGGTAAACTCTCCTCAAGCTCCCAAGGACAGAGGATTTGGGTCTTTGTTGGCTTTTGCCCACAGCCACAGAACTCAAAGTCTGAGTCTGGAATCTCTTGAGAGGACAGCAACATAAACCTCTAGAGATGGAGTTTCAGAAAGGCCCCTCCTTCTGGCAGCTTGTGATTTAGAAAAGTGGGTTCATTCAGTAAACACTTACTGAGCACGTATGGACCAGGTACGGTTCTTCACAGCAGACATAGGATGGAAAAGGACAGACAGGAGCCCTTAGCCCTGAGGTCTCCACTCTAGGGGGCCTTTAAATCTCAGACTCGAGAGCTAACAGAGACCTTTGATACTCACTACCTCCTCTGGAAACACGAGCCCAAAAAGGAGAGGTGGCTTGTCCAGAATCAAAGAGCAAATTAGGGACTGAGTCATGGCAGAAATACGGGGCCCTTGACAACCAGTCAGGCTAGCACTTCCCCAAGAGGCAACAACGCCAGGGCGTGTGTAGCAAGGACTTGAGCAGGGGTGTCTGGAGAGGAGAGAGTCGGCAAAGAGGGCAGCAAAAGAAGAGCCAGGCTGCATGCTCTGGGGTCCCTCCCCAGGATTGGCAGCGTGGAATCAGGGGACCCCAGTGGACTCTTACCAAAGATTTGATGGTGTTCTTCAGTTGGGTGATTTCTGCGGACCTTGAATCCAGGACTGCTGCTAGTTCTTGGCACGGGCTCTGAGGCGCATGCAGAGAGGAGGAGGTGGAGCAGGAGTGGGGGGAGAGGTAGAGAGAACAATCATTAGGGCTGGGGTTTGTGGGCTGTCTCAGCTGGCAGAGGGGCACCCAGTCCCACCTGGAGGAGGAGGTTGGAGGGCTGACCCAAAGGGTCACTGCACCTCTGCCCAGAGCCTCTTACCTCCAGATCTTTCAGGGTGGCAGATGATGTAGGGCCTTCCCTGTGGAAACCTGTTGCTGACTACAAGAGATGAGAGTGCACATGGAGATGTTCTGTCCCCCACAGTGTCTGAGCCCTCTGATTTCCCTTCTTCCCCATCAACTGGCAACATTTTCTTTTCTGCCTATCTTGGACCTTTTGTCCCATAACTCCTTTGTGCCAACTTCTCTCATGGTTCTTATCTCCCCACCATCCCATCCTGGGGCCCTTTCAGTAACTCCTGATAGCAAGTGGCTGTTCTCATTGTCCTGGCTTCCCCTTGAGACTGGGGATGAGGAAAATCAAACAGCAAAGACCATATCCTGGGTGTCCTGAGTGTTTACAGCAGGCCATGTACCAGGGATTAACATAAAAACAACAATAACAAATCTCATGAAAATTTCACAAATGGAAGTGAAACAATATCACCTCTATTATACAGATGTGAAAAGAGAGGCCCGATGAGGTCAAGCAACTTGCCCTAAATCATATCCCTAGCAGAGCAGATGGAGAGGCAGGATTCAAACCCAGATTTCCTTTTTTTTTTTTTTTTTTTTTTGAGACAGAGTCTTGCTCTGTCACCAGGCTGGAGTGCGGTGGCATAATCTTTGCTACTGCAGGCTCCACCTCCCAGGTTCACACCATTCTCTTGCCTCAGCCTTCTGAGTAGCTGGGACTACAGGCACACGCCACCACGTGTGGCTAATGTTTTTGTATTTTTAGTAGAGACAGGGTTTCACCATGTTAACCAGGATGGTCTCGATCTCCTGACCTCATGATCTGCCTGTCTTGGCCTCCCAAAGTGCTAGGATTACAGGCGTGGACCACCACACCCGGCTAAAGCCAGAATTCTTAACCAGTACCCAGCAGTCCATCCACAATCTTAACAATTACCCTCTATTGCCCCTTGGGCCCCCTGTCCCCAGAAGCCTGGTCAGCCAAGACTCACATCCCCAGGTGGCTGGCAACCACCACAAGTGGCTATCTCAGGGATACTGCCATTTGTTTTTGTGTTCCTGTTCGCTCCTGCTGGAACTCTAGGGCTGTTTTTCTGCCAGTATTCTTTTAACTGTTGGAAAGAAGAGCAGTAATATTCATGAGAACCGTCAGTCCCTACAGCCACATCCTCCTGTACAGTTTTTACAAAATACACTTACACATCATCTGATTTAATGACACCAACAACTGTACAAGGTGTTGTCACACTCATTTAGTGACTGAGAAGGATTGATATCATGGCTAGAAAAAAAAAAGAAAAAGGCAATACTGGAACTTTGAAACTCAGTCTTCTGACTCCAAGCTCTGAGGTTTTGTCAGGAATCAGCAGCTGCCAGGGACCAAAACCAGAGGCAGAGGTAGAAAAGTAAACATTAAGTAGGCAGGAACTGTATGCCATGTGGTTTAGAGTCATGCATCCTCACACGTCTGTTAGTGTGAAGAAGTGCACCAGTACCTCTCAAACTTTTATATCAATGTGTCCTCATGGCAGAAGGCAGCCTTTGTCTTCAATCAGAATTCATCAGAAAGAGGACAACCCAAGCCTCATTTCAGAGAGAGGTCTGGCATACTCTTAGAAACCTATGTGACTGTCATCCCTAAGTACATTCATGCTTTTTCTCTTGATCTCAAGAGAATCAAGGGAAACTGATGCTTCAGAAAGATGTCCCACATTTATCCTGTGGCACTCAAAGTACCCAAGGTTGAGAGAATATGAGGAAGATTCAAGCTGTCAAGTTCAGTTTCCCAAGATCTATTCCACAGAAGATGAGCAAATGTCACTTCAGAGACCACTGACTGAAGGAGAGTCTGGTCCCAGAACCATGGAGAATCAGAATATGAGGTGGAGAACTCAGAAAAAAATGTTAAAATCTCTCTGGAAAGTAGAAGCCTGGGAGAAAACCAAACCAAACCCATTCTCTCATTGCCACCCAGAGATACTGTCAACATTTTGAGTTCATGGGGGAAGTGTAGGCTTTTCCCACCGTCAACATCTGTAAGGGAGTGAGGCAGCCTGGAACCTCTTGCTCCTAGGTCCCATAGTCTCCATTCCCCTTCCAGCTGGAAATTTGTGCTGTGACCAGAGGAACCAGAAACGGGGTGAGAACGCTTAGGGGACTGGGTCATAAGATCAAAGGCCAGTCTTGCAGTAACCGCAGTTACTAGGTGGGCTGTGACATCACAACATTCCACTCCTCCTGGTTGGGGGGAGGGACCATGTCAGCACCATGTCCAAGTCGCCGCTCCACGATGGGGGAGGGAAGCACAGGGTTGGGCCCCAGCTCCTTGGAGACGCCAGCACAAAGAACCCAGGGAGGTCGACCTTGAGGCAGCAGGAGGGGAGGGCAGAGTCTGCAGCAGGGAGTCCCAGGAGTCACCAGTCCAAAGTCACCCAGGGATGACTGGCGAGGGTGGGGCCTGGCTCCTTGGAGATGAGAGCCCAAAGAGCCCAGGGAGATCAAGCTTGGGGTGGCAGGAGATGAGGGCCCAGTAATGGAGCGGGAAGCCCCAGGAGTCACCCACCCAAAGTCACCCTAGGGTGATTGGCGAGGGCAAGGACTGGGCTGCTTGCTGAAGGGGTGGGGCTGACTGACAAAACTTTGATGGGGGTAGCCCAGAGGCACTGGGGTTGGGGGGACCAGTCCAGTGTGCCTCAGGAGTCATATAGACTCTGGCAGGGGTCTTGTCATCAGAGGGGATCTGTGGCTGGGTTGAGGGGCTATGACCTAGTGCGTTTTTACCTTTTTCTTGGCTGCAGCCAATTTGTTGTGTTGAGTTTCTTCTGCCATCGCAGGTTGGGGAGGGAGGAAGGGTTGGGGAGGGAGGAAGGGTTGGGGCCACAGCAGCAAAATCTCAGTAAGCACCGATCAATGCTTCCAGTCACCTACCAGACAGCTGTGTGACTGAGCCAGAGGAGGCGTAACCAGGGCCCCAGTAGAATGCGGAATAGGGGCGTGGCCTTAATGCTCCAAGCCCATTGGTCAATGAGAAAGATGAAAGGGAAAGGGGGCGTGGCCAGACAGCAGCGTGGCCAGAGGGCCCTGTGACTCACAAGGAAAGCTGCCCATGGCAACCGCTCTCCCCACCCACTCTAAGAGAGGGGAGAGGCGTCCCACTCTGGAAGAGAAGAGGGGCCGGCTTTTGCTTTAAAAGCTTTAAAACTTTAAAAAATATATGTGTGTATACTTTATATATATGTGTGTCCGTGTGTGTGTATCTGTTTTTCTCCATAGCTGTCTTCATTATCCAGCTTCTATGCAAGGTCTATGATTTTGGCCTATATTTTTCATCTTTGATTACAGTGCAAAAATTACCAGTATTACCTTAACTGAGATACAGATCCTATAAAAATAGAAAATGCATAGCATGCTTGATGATTAATGAAGCAGACTATATTATCCAACATTCTAATAAGATAAAATCATCACAATGATTTCTCTTTTTTGGAAAAATGTTTCTCTTATTCTCCTACGTTTTTGTTAAGATTTTTTTTCTTAAACAAGAAACATGTCTAATATCTGTAAAAACACAAAGCTTTTGGGCCGGGTGCAATGGCTCATGCCTGTAATTCCAGGACTTTGAGAGCCCAAGGTGGGTGGATCATGAGGTCAGGAGATTGAGACCATCCTGGCTAACACGGTGAAACCCCATCTCTACTAAAAACACAAAAAATTAGCTGGGCATGGTGGCGGGCGCCTGTGGTTCCAGCTATTCGGGAGGCTGAGGCAGGAGAATGGTGTGAACCCAGGAGGTGGAGTTTATAGTGATCAGAGATCATGCCACCACATGATCGGCGACAGAGCGGGACTCCATCTCAAAAAAGAAAAAAATATATATATATATATAAAGGCCTCATTTTGCAAGTGAGGACACTGAAGAGTATAGAAGAAAGAAGGGCTTCGTGCAAAACCACGTTCCTGATTGTTGGCGGAACCAAGCCCACAACCTGGAACTCAAGTTTCTCTACTTATAGTATACGCTCAAAGAATTATAATAATTTATAACAACGTCATAATCATTTGACATTTCTAAGCTGGTCATGTTTTCTTTCGTGTGTACTTCTCCCCTCTCAACAATCACTGTGCCCTTGGCAATTTAATAAAGCAGGATAATATTCAACTCAGCGACCTACAGCTTGACAAGCATCTCCTGCTCCCAGAAAACAGAAGGTGTTGCTGTCAATCTAATACTAAATAATAATTTTCTGTAGTCCTAGAACCTCTGGACTTCCCAGTTACATGGCCAATAAACCCCCTCATTGTCTGAGCCAGTCTGAGCTGGGCAGCCTGACTGAAGTCTAGAACATCCTAACTGGCACAAAGGCCCTTAAGATGACCCCAATCCACCTGTCTGGCTTTCTCTCTTGTCACTTCCTTCTACATCCTCTCTGCAACAACCAAATTAGATTACTCACCGTTCCCCACACTGCCTTGCGATTTCTTTTTTTTTTTTTTTTTGATGGAGTTTTACTCTTGTTGCCCAGGCTGGAGTGCAGTGGTGTGATCTCAGCTCACTGCAATCTCTGCCTCCTGGGTTCAAGTGATTCTCCTGCCTCAGCCTCCCGAGTAGCTGGAATTACAGGTGCCCGCCATCATGCCCAGCTAATTTTTGTATTTTTAGGAGAGACAGGGTTTCACCATGTGGGCCAGGCTAGTCTCCAACTCCTGACTTCAGGCGATCCACCTGCCTCGGCCACCCAAAGTGGATTTTCTTTTTTTACCCATGCACTTGCCCAAGCCGACTTTCTGGCTCAAACCTTTCCCCTGGCCTTGCATCCTCTCTATCCATCTGCCCAAACCTCCCTCACTCTCCAAAGTCTCATTTCAAATGTTGCTTTTCCCTGAAGCTTCTCCTGGAATGACCCATCTCTCCCTCCTCATTCTGATCATTTCCTCTTTGAATTCCCATAGCGTTAGGTATGCCCTCCTCTTCGAGCACTGAATCCAGCCTTGCCTCGCATTGGAGTCACTTGTACACCTGACCTTAATCCCCCTGAGGACAGGGATACTTTGTGTTTATCCCAAAGTCCTGAAACAACTAGTACAGAACCTGAGACACAGGAAGGCCCCAGAATTGCCTGCCGAACAGAACAGTGATAGTGCTGAATTTGGTTCCTCCTTTAACCTGTGTGACCCCAGACGTTTGTTTTCCATGAAGCCTCAAAACATGGTTATGTTTCCTAATTTACAACTAACACATGGAAACCCATGTTTTGAAAATGGGGGTGGGGAGGATGAACTGAAGGCAGCCTCTTCAGCCAAGTTCCAAAGGCCAGGTGGCCCACTGTGAACCTCGTTTAACCACACAGAACATATGAATAGCTAGAACAAGGGATCTAACAGTTACCAGAATGTTTTCAGAAAGGTGACTTCAGAAGTGCCAAGCTTCAGGAAGACCTGGACTGAGAAGGGATCAGACAACTTTAGGAAAGCAGGTACCAAACAGCCCTTTTACAGTTTACACACAGGCCTTGGTGTCAGAAAAATACTGGTTTGAATACTGGTTATGCATCAGAGATGCCACTCTGGACAAGCTCCTTATGCTCTCTGGGACTCTGCTTTCTCATCTAAAAAATGGGGATCACCTGAGGTCAGGAGTTTGAGACCAGCCTGGCCAACATGGCAAAACCCCATCCCTGCTAAAAATACAAAAATTAGATGGGTGTGGTGGCTCGCACCTGTACTTGCAGCTACTTGGGAAGCGGAGGCAGGAGAATTGCTTGAACCTGGGAGGCAGAGGTTGCAGTGAGCTGAGATCGCACCACTGCACTCCAGCCTGGGCAACAGAGTGAGACTCTGTCTCAAAAAACAGGGGGGGGGTGGTGGATAATAATAGTGCCTACCTCAAGAGGTTGCTGTGAACACCAGAAGAAGCAATACACACCAAGTGCCTACAGATAGGAAGCACTTGGTAAAAATGTAACTGCCATTAACAATAAATATGATGCTCACAGGGTCAGTGGAAAAAGTAGTGGAAAGTAGGAGTGGTGGGAACAGAATAGGAGGGAACAAAGCACCTCTGAGTAGACCTTTCTGTATAGCTCCGACTCTTATTATGTTTCACCCTAATAATTCATTAAAACTAGGATAGGAAGGCTGAGGGTGTTTTTGGAATACAAACACTAATGAACCAAACTGCATTATAAATAACGGCCACACCGAAAGGGATGAAGAGGAAAATAACTACTTTTTTTTTTTTTTTTTTTTTTTAGATGGAGTCTCCCTTTGTTGCCCAGGCTGGAGTTCAGCGGAGCTATCTCGGCTCACTGCGATCTCTGCCTCCTGGGTTCAGGCCATTCTCCTGCCTCAGCCTCCCGCAGTAACTGGGACTACAGGCGCCCGCCACCACACCCAGCTAATTTTTGGTATTTTTAGTAGAGACGGGGTTTTACCTTGTTAGCCAGGATGGTCTCGATTTCCTGACCTTGTGATCTGCCTGCTTCGGCCTCCCAAAGTGCTGGGATTACAGGCGTGAGCCACCGCGCCCAGCCCCCCACTCCATTTTTTATTTTTTTTAATTTTTTTATTTTTTTTTGAGACGGAGTCCTGCTCTGTTCCCCAGGCTGGAGTGCAGTGGCATGATCTCAGCTCACTGCAAGCTCCGCCTCCCTGGTGCAAGCCATTCTCCTGCCTCAGCCTCCCAAGTTGCTGGGACTACAGGCACCCGCCACCACGCCCGGCTAATATTTTTTGTATTTTTAGTAGAAACGGGGTTTCACCGTGTAAGCCAAGATGGTCTCTGTCTCCTGACCTTGTGATCCACCCACTTTGGCCTCCCAAAGTGCTGGGATTACAGGCGTGAGCCACCACGCCTGGCCTCCCCCTGCTTTACTTGTATTAACCAAATATGTATGAGTCTATCTATCAAGCGTTCAAATTATTTTACATGTAATTGCCAATCTCCAGAAAATAAACGGGACCACAACAAATTTACCCTAATTTCTGCAGCGAGCATAAATAATTGCTCTCAAGGGATGCTTGAATGAAATTACTATCCTGACTATAGGGGCAGGGGCTTGGTGAAGATTTGTCCTTTGTGAGTAATGAGAAGAGTATACTTGGATATAAAAATAGTGAAGAAATAAGTAGTTTTTAAAAAAACCCTAAATTCCATGTTTAGCAAAGTTAATGAGTCCCTAAATTCCTAAAGCTGAGTATTAGTGTGTAAATGAGTACTCCAAACCAATAGAGAATAACCTTGTAATTCGTGGATATTTAGCTAAAACTTCATATGTTCTTATCATTCTGTGTCTCCTAGTTTTAGTTCAAACAGATGTTTTCACTACTAAAAGACTCAAAATTTCTGACAATGCCCTTTATTAACGTTACTTTTTGAGAAATCACTTATTAAGTAAAAATTAAATTTACATTTTTCAAAATTGCATGTTGGGTTAATTTACCAAATCTTTTATCTGTTTTGTGTTTCCAGTTAGCCATTTTTGTTTCTGATTTGTAAATATTCAAAAATATTTGTTGAAATTACAAATTTTATTAATTGATTTTTGAGGGGAGTAGGGTGCATTCGTTACTTTTCATTTAAATTCCGTGGTGTTTTTGCATATTCAAATTATTGTATTATGAATAACCTGAAAGACAGTAGCTATATGATTGTTTGAGGTAATGGTATCAATACTCAAGGGTTGAAAAGATATGATTTTAAGTATGAGCTAAGGAGACTGCCCTTTATGTAACTATGGGATGATGTGAAAATCTGTTTTAACAGCATGATTAAACTGGGAATTCTTTTTTTGAAGTTTTGTAAAAGGGAGGCAGAAGTTTAAGGGAAAAAGTTGGCTAGGTAAACTTGGATAGTTTTAGATCTATTAGTGACAGAATACTCAAGCTCTTGAAAATAGGAAAAGTTGCTCTTGCCATGTTAAAGGACAAGGGCTGCCATATGCTAATCACTGTATCTTTACTCAGATCCTATAAAATGATTTGTACAGAGAAGGGATTTAATAAATCTTTACTAAATTAATGTTAGATGATGGAATGGATCATTGCGGCTGAAGGAGAGAGTAGTGAAAATGAGGATATTAGGAAAGGAAGTGGATGATTTGCTCAGATGTTGTTAAATTAGGTTTTGATAGAACAAACCTGAAAAAAAATAAAACAGCAGCCTGCATGACTTCTTAAAGCCCCCACCTCTTAATACTGTTTCAATGGCAATTACATTTCACATGAGTTTGAAGGGGACCTTAAAACCATAGCAAAGGGCACATTATATTCGTTGTTTCTGTGTAGTGCTGCTTCTTTACCAGGCTAATAAATCCTGGTAGCCATTCAAGAGCTTGCTCCTAATCCAAAATAAACAAAATGTGTTTTACTGAGAAAATTGCAGACATATCGAAGGGTAATTTGACAGCACGGGTACAGAATACTATCAAGACATTTTCTTCTGTTTTACACACGTGTAATTCTTGCTTGAATGCAAGAGGGCTGAATACCAGCCTTATTTAATATATTTTGTGTCAACTTCTGTATACAGATTTATTTTTTCTTGAGGTGAGAGAAGAGGAAAGAGGAGAACGTTAATTCCAGGTAGGTTTAAGCAAATGTTAGAAAGGCGAACATTTATTGGTTTCCAAATATCTTTTGGCTAGCTGACATATACAAACACGGAGCTAGGTAAGCTTTTTCCCCTAGCAATATTAAGGCTCTAGCAGCAAGTAAAGGATACGTGAAGTGAAATACGCCATTCAAACATAGTAAAGAAGAAGACTGTTTGTAGCCACCGTTGGTGAAAATCATGAGAACCAAGTCTTTCTTGTTATTTTAAACATCCTATAAAAGCATTGCAAAAGTTTATATTGCTGGTTAAAATATTTGGGACTATTTTGTCCATTTCCACACCTTACTTTAAGGTCCAGGCATTTGTTGAGAGGGAAATTGCCTATTTAACTGAAGGAACAATACGTTTTAAATTGCTGAGAGTACTCTGTTGAAACTTAATGAGAACAGAAAGCAGCGTTAATAAGAAAAATAGTATTTACAAAGATTGCTTAAGGATGCAAGCTGGGTACCAACTAATTGTAATTCTTTAATTTCGGTATATGTGCAACATCCCATGTGTATGAAAACAAAATGTGTATTTCCAAGCAGTATGTTTTAGGATCAGAGAATTTCAACCAAATATTAAATTCTCAAATAGTATGGAAACAAGTGTCAATCATGGCTTTAACATGACAGCTGGAGGAAAAAATTCAAGCAATATGTGTAGATAATTGTGGTTAATGTTTATCTGTACATAGGAAGATACTTCAGATGTGTAAGTATGCAAATAACTCTCGGATTTCTAATTACTGTATTTATCAAGTTCTATATGCTGTCTAAATTCAGAAACGAAAGCAATTTTAAAATAGCATGCATATTATAATTACAATATTATATTGAGCTCAACTTTCCTAGCTATTCTCTGCCTTTCTGTCTGCCTCTGCCTATGTCTCTCTCTCACACATGTATGTGTGTATGTGTATATATACCCTCACTTGTGAACATATATTCATAACCACATGTATAAACACACAGTATAAAAGGATATTAGGAAAGGAAGTGGATGATTTGCTCAGATTTTGTTAAATTAGGTTTTGATAGAACAAACCTGAAAAAATACATTAAAACATATGAGGACATATACCAAAATATTATCAGTAGTTAATTTTAAGACAAGCCCGATGGGTCATTTTAATTTTCTACTTTTTACCTGCCTGTTTTGATTGCAACTTTAAAAATGAGCCTGTGTTACTTTTTAAAGAGAAAGAGAGAGAGGGAGAGAGCAAGATTTGCCTGTTTTGGAAAATTGTTTTAAAGGAACACCACAGGAAATTAAGTCATTCTTAGGTGCCTGCCATTTATATCTAAAAATGGTTTTCAGTAATGGGATAGCTCTAATATCAGTAGAGAGATCCATTATCACACGCAGATTTAACCTTGTTGCTGCAGGCCAGAAATATTTAAAACCATTTAACTGACTTGAAGAATTCTTCAATTTTTGAAAATATATTTAAAAAGAAAAACTTTCATAAAACTTTAATTTTATGAAGTTAACAAAATATTGATTCTAAATGATATATTTATAAAATTTTATTTTGTAATTGGTTATTGGTAGTGTAAGGAAATAAAATAGACTTTTATGTGCTCATATTGTAACCAGTGATCCTGATAGCTATATTTAGTTATTCGTTCTAATATTTTATTTTAGATATTCTACATATACAATAATGTCCTTAGCAAATAATGACCTGTGTATTTCTTTCTTGCTAATTCTTACTTTTTTTTTCTTATTGAACTGACTAGGGAATTTTCTTTCTGATCCCATAAGGAAAGCTTACCATATTTCCTTATTAATTATAATATTTTTGTAAGATTTTATGATTATCTTTCACCAGATTAAATACATTTCATTCTATTGTTTGCATATTAAAAAATATATTCTGCATCCTTTGAGATGAGATTTTCTTCCACATTGTTAATATAGTGAATTACAGTAATTGATTTTGTGGTATTAAAATAATATTTTATTGAAACACAATTTGTTTTTAATTTACTGTACTATTTAAAATTAAGATATAATTCATACACCATAATATTTGTCCTTAACAAGGATGCAACTCAGTGATTAGCATATTCACAAGGTTACGGGATAATCACTGCAAATTCCAGAATAATTTCATCACTGAACAACAACAAAAAAATCCTGTGTCTCTTATTAGCCAGTCCTTGTTTGCTCTTCTCTCTAGCCCCTGGCAATCACTGATCTACCTTCTGTCTCTATAGATTTGCTTTTTCTGGGCATTTCATATAAGTAGAATTATAGAATATGTGACATTTTGTGTCTGGCATTTTTCACTTAATGTTTTCATGATTCATACATGTATCATGTATCAGTAGTTCATTCCTTTTATGGCTAAATTATATTCCATTGTATGGATATACCACTTTTTGATTATCCATTCATCAATTGATGGACATTTGCATTGTCTTTATGGCCATTACAAATAATGTTGCTATAAACATTTGTGTCCAGGTTCTTTGTAGACATGTTTTTCATTCTTTGGGAGATATTCCTAAGGAGTAGAATTGTCCAGTCATTTGATAACACTGTTTAACTTTTTTTTTCTTTTCTTTCTTTCCTTTTCTTTTTTTTTCTGAGACAGAGTCTCACTCTGTCGCCCAGGCTGGAGTGCAGTGGCGTGGTCTCAGCTCACTGCAACCTCTGCCTCCTAGGTTTGAGCAATTCTCCTGCCTCAGCCTCATGAGTAGCTGGAATTACAGGTGCCTGCCACCACGCCCGGGTAATTTTTGTATTTTTAGTAGCGATGGGTTTTCACTGTGTTGGCCAGGCTGGACTCAAACTCCTGACCTCAGGTGATCCTCTCGCCTTGGCCTCCCAAAGTGCAACTGCAAAATTGTTCCTACCATGGCTGCATCGTTTTGCGTTCCCACCAGTGATTTATGTGGGATTGTTTCCACATTCTCAAACATACTTGTTATTTTCTTTTTGATCATAGTATGAAATGGTATCTCCTGGTGGTTTTGATTTGCATTTCTCAAATGACCAATAATGTTGAGTATCTTTTCATGTGCTTCTTGCCTATTGTGTATCTTTTTTGGAGAATTTTCTACTCAAATCATTTCTCCATTTTAAAAATAGGTTATTTTTTTTTATTATTGAGTCGTAAGATACATATTCTGAATACAAGTCTTTTAGAAGATGTATGATTTGCAAAATTGTTCTCCCATTCTGTAGGTTGTCTTTTCACTTCCTTGACTTTTTCTTTTGAAGAAAAAGTTTAGTTTTAATTAAGCATAATATAGCCCCCTTTTTTTTCTTTTGTTGCTTGTAATTTGGTGCTATATCTAAGAAACCATTGTTTAATCTAAGGTCATGAAGATTTTGCTTATGTTTTCTTCTATGAGTTTTTTACTTCTAGGTCTTACATTTAGGTTTTGATCAACTTTGTGTGTAAGGTAAGGTCAGAATCCAACTTCGTTTGTTTGCATGCATATGTACAGTTGTCCCAACACTATTTGTTGACAAGACTACTATTTCCCCTTTGAATTTTCTTGGCATCCTTTTAAAAATCAATTGCTCATAAATATAAGGTTTATTGATTAACACTCAATATTATTTCATTAAATTTATATGTCTATCTATGCTAATGCAACACCAAATTAATATAGTTTGGTAGAAAATTTTCTGTTTCAAGACTATTTAGACTGTTCTGGGTGCTTTGCTATAGTAGTTTCCTGTTCCTGATGTAACATCTTACTACAAAGTTATGCCTAAAAATATCACAGCTTTATCATCTTAATGTGTGCATGTGTGCGGGCGTGTGTGCGTGCGTGTGTGGATTCCTTAGGATTTCCTGTATGCATAAATATTTCTCCATATATATCTATATACAAATTCTTTATACCTCATGGCATCTCCATATAGAGATAGTTATATTTCTTTCTTTTTAATCTTCACCCCAGGCTACTATCCAATTGAATAAAAGGTGGTGCTACTATTGAACGTGCCACAGAATATTAACTTTGTAAACTGACTTGAAGTCTCCCTGGGTGAATGCTAACCCTCTCATATATAATAATGGCTTCATTTACAAAATGTATAACATGATGACTACCAAATGATTTCTTCAGCCTTGACTTTTATCAAGAACTGCCAAATCTGAATCTAATTCCCATTTAGGATTGCCACAGGTATGTTCAAAATAGTACTTTCTTTTTCTCATAAGATTCTGCCTTATGTCTTGAATTTATACTCTAGGTAAATGTTGTAAGCAGAATAAAAACCCCCAAAGATGCTCACACTTTAATCCTTGAGACCTGAATATGCTGTATTACCTGACAAAAGAGACTTTGCAGTTAGAATTATGAACATTAAAATGAGGACCGTATATGAGTCCAATCTAATCACTATGAGCCCTTAAAAGCTGAGACCATGTGCAGTTGATTTCTGAGAGACGGGGCAGGAGGGAGAGGCAGAGATATTTGAAATGTTCGTGCTGCTGGAAAGGCCCATGAAAAAAAAGCATAAGGAACAGGGACAGTCTAGGAGGAAAGGCTGGTCCCAGCTGATGGCCAGCAAGGAAATGGGGACTGCAATAATACCCACTCAAGGAACTAAGTGTGGCTAACAATCTGAACAAACGTGGAAGCAGACCTTTCCTCAGAGCCTCCAATAAAAGATGCAAGAGTGTGGCCGGGCGTGGGGGCTCACGCCTGTAATCCCAGCACTTTGGAAGGCCGAGGCGGGCAGATCACGAAGTCAGGAGTTCAAGACCATCCTGGCTAACACGGTGAAACCCCGTCTCTACTAAGAAAAATACAAAAAAATTAGCCAGGCGTGGTGGCGGGCGCCCGTAGTCCCAGCTACTCTGGAGGCTGAGGCAGGAGAATGGCGTCAACCCGGGAGGCGGAGCTTGCAGTGAGCCGAGATCGCGCCACTGCACTCCAGCCTGGGCGACAGGGCGAGACTCCACCTCAAAACAAACAAACAAAATGCAAGAGTGATGGAGTCAGTGCATGACTACCTGAATACAACACACTTTTCAAGCTACATAAACTTCATGCTTTCCTCGTTTTATCAAAGTCATCTCCTCTGCCTTGAAAACTCTCCCCATTGTTATTAATCTGCCTGAAAATTTATCTTCATCCTCAAGTGTCTACTCAAATGGTCTATTAAATGAGTTCTTCCCAGATGATCCCAGATAATGAGTACCACTTTTTAAAATTAGATTTCTAGATACTTTCATTATTGTAATCCACTTTTATAGGAGATTTTTGTTGTTGTATATCTCCTTACTAAACGAACTTTTTTTTGTTTTTGAATCTGCATCAATTGTTGAACACATATAGAATATATTAAATACATACAAGCTAATGAAATAACACAGGAATGCATCTCAGACCACTTATCCTAAAACAACCATTTTTTTCTTTCATTCTGTCAAATACTCTTTCTCTAATATCCTATACTTTTGTTACTATTCATGGATTTTATCTATTTATAGTTATTTTCTTACTGATATGCAAGAATTTTCTATGTCTAGTGTATCACATATCTTGCAAAATTTTGTTTGGTTTGCATAATATCTTTTTATTTTATTGTGAATGACATTATAGAACTTTACAGATGAAATAAAATCTGTCGGCCGGCTGCGGTGGCTCGTGCCTCTAATCCCAGCACTTTGAGAGGCAGAGGCGGGCAGATGACGAAGTCAGATCAAGACCATCCTAGGCCAACATGGTGAAACCCTGTCTCTATTAAAAATACAAAAATTAGACGGGCTTAGTGGTGCGTGCCTGTAGTCCCAGGTACTTAGGAGGCGGAGGCAGGAGAATTGCTTGAACCCGGGAGGCGGAGGCTGCAGTGAGCCGAGATCGCGCCACTACACTCCAGCTTGGGCTACAGAGGGAGCCTCTGAAAAAAAAAAAAAAAATCTGGCTAGGCGTGGTGGCTCACGCCTGTAATCCCAGCAATTTTGGAGGCCGACGCGGGCGGATCACGAGGTCAGGAGATTGAGACCATCCTGGGTAACACTGTGAAATCCCATCTCTACTAAAAAAATACAAAAAATCAGCCGGTGGGCACCTGTAGTACCAGCCAGTCCGGAGGCTGAGGCAGAAGAATGAGGTGAACCCAGGAGGCGGAGCTTACAGTGAGCATAGATAGCACCTCTGCACTCCAGCCTGGGCGACAGAGTGAAGACTCCGTCTCAAAAAAAAAAAAAAGGCATTTATATGACCATTCTTCCACTTATGCAGCCCTACTTAATTATTGTCATTACAAAATGATGCTTATCCTTCTGCTAAATTTCTCTGAGTATTTCTAATATTTATGCTTACAGATAAAATTGAATTATTTTTAATCAAAGTCCAAAAATACATCATTAAATTTATATTTTTTTCAAAAGAAAAGACAAAAAAATTTTTTAATTTATCCAATGCTCCTTTTAAATCCCTAATGGAAAAATACATTTTATTCATTCATTATATATAATGAATTCATTTTATTGAATGATTAATAAAATGATTGTATTAATGAATGAATAAAATGTATATATAATGAATGAATAAAATGTATATATAAATATATTTATATTTATTTTTAATGAATTTTTGGCTAATTTTTTGCTAATTTTATTTTTATTATTATTATTTTTTTTGAGATGGGCTCTCTCTCTGTGCCCAGGCTGGAGTGCAGTGGTGCGATCTCGGCTCACTGCAATCTCCATCTCCTGGGTTCGAGCGAGTCTTCTGCCTCAGTTTCCCAAGTAGCTGGGACTACAGGCATTTGCCACCATGCCCAGCTAATTTTTGTATTTTTAGTAGTGAGGGGGTTTCACCATATTGGCCAGGCTGGTCTTGAACTCCTGACCTTGTGATCCACCCATTTCAGCCTCCCAAAGTGCTGAGATTACAGGCGTGAGCCACCATGCCCGGCCACTAATTTTTTTTTTTTTTTTGAGACAGAGTCTCCCCCTGTCGCCCAGGCTGTGGTGACGTCATTGCAACCCCCACCTCCCACGCTCAAGTGATTCTTGTGCCTCAGCCTCCCGAGTAGTTGGGATTACAGGCATGTGCCACCACAGCCGACTAATTTTTTTTATTTTGCAGTAGACAGGGTTTCTCTATGTTGGCCAGGCTGGTCTTGAATTCCTGGCCTCAAGCGATCTGCCCACCTCGGCCTCCCAAAGTGCTGGGATTACAGGCATGAACCACCATGCCCAACCAAGAGTTAATGTTTCTTTTAAAATAAATCAAAAGAGCAAAACTCATCTGACAGCAATTGACAAAAGAAAACAGCAGTCTACTATTAAACATAATAAAATTTAAGGCAAAATTATTTTATTTGGGATTTTGGATTTCCTTGTGTTTTCTCGTCTTACCTAAGCCTGCTTCCTTTCTATGCCTGCATTTCTCACCATCACTTTTCCCACTACAAGCTTACTGCTCCAGTTTTTTTAAAAATCATGGCTCTTCTGTCTTTTTTAGTGTAAAAAGGGGAAATTTTCTAATTTTCAGATTTCTTGTGTTACATTCTTTTCATAAGTACATTCTTTTTGAATCCTAGATATTTCGTTGTTAGATGATTGTTCAAAATCAGTTTGCTCATTCATGACTATAGAAAGATGTAGATTTAAGCCTGGTTTTTGCAACAGAAAAGCCAGATGGCCCACAGCTTATCCCAGTTTCTACTTGAAGACAATAAGCTTTCTTTTTCTCTCAACTTTATCCAGGAAGAACCATTTTATATACAGATTTCTGATCCAGTCTCCAGGGTTTCCAAGGCATTAATCAAGCATGGCTTTACTGGACAAATGTAGGGCCTTCTGTGTCTTTAATACTGGACTTTCTATGCCAGACAGTATCTTTGTTCTAGTTCTTCTTTGCACTGTTCCTATCTCACTGGTTTAGATATAATTGCCTGCTGCAGGGCGATGACTTCCCTCTGTGAATCTTCCTCAGTTTCCTTATTGATGGTATACCATGTACATGAGACAGATTTCTTTACTCTTCTTGAGGTCTGTCTATGCTGTTTGGTTCAGATAATATGGAGTTACCCATTGTAAACTCATTTACAGTGAAGTCAGTTGTAGCACTGATCTAGTTTGGCTGTGTCCCCACCCTAATCGCATCTTGAATTGTAGTTACCATAATCCCCATGTGTCGTGGGAGGGACCCAGTGGGAGGTAACTGAATCATGGGAGCTGTTACCCCCATGCTGCTGCTCTCGTGATAGTGAGTTCTTGTGAGATCTGATGGTTTTATATGGGTCTTTTCTCTCTTTGCTCTGTATTTCTCCTTCTGCCATCATGTGAAGAAGGATGTTGTTTGCTTCCCCTTCTGTTCCCCTTTTTTCCTTTATTTATTGATTCGAGTGTCATTCAGTTCAACATAAATTTTGTGAACAGCTGGTGTATGGTCAGCCCAAGGCTAAAACATTGTAAATGAATACATGGAGGACAGAAGTTTTGTGAACAGTGGGAGCAGAAGGCAAACCGCTGTAGACAGAGGAGAGAGCAAGAATGGACAACTTGCAAGAAGTTGAGCTATGTAGACAATGGGGTAAGAAAGCCAGGGGTGTTAGAGGAAGAGAAGTGAAAGTCGGATACCTTAGCTTATAATGAGAATAGGAATTGGTAAAAATGTCAAGACAGGAGAAATCATATATGTTTAGAGGTTTAGTAGAGGAGCCATTTGACTTCTCTGTTCTTTTTGAGAAAGACGTGAATTGACAGAGATATAGGGAAAGTGTATTTGAAGTACAAGCAACAGCATGTATCTGGAAAACCAAAACACGGAGGGCATAAGTATGGGGGAACTGTGAATATTCCAACTTTGGCCACAACATTGGGTAGATATCATAGTTGCCCGGTAATGAAAACTTGTCTGAAAATGTATGTTTATGTCACACTGTGATAAAGAAGTATGTAATTAATTGGTTTACTTTAATCCCAATTATTGATTTTCCTGAATTATTGAGTATCATGAGACAATGGCCCATCTTAAGAAGTTCTAAGGAAGGTAGACTAATATGCAGGAAGGTATTTGTAACCCTCGAAACCCATTGGAGACACCTCACTCATGTATGGTAACCAGAATAACAGGAGGGTAGGAACTACGCCAATAATCAAAGTGATCCCTCCGCACGCCACTACCTAACTTCTTCAGCTTTGCTTAAACTCTGCCATCTGCTTGTGTGGCAGCAACTTCCTCCTAATAGTGTATGTTTACACTGAGTATTGGCACATAGTTTCTGCATCGTATAGAATTAAATTTCCTGTTTATTTTTTATTTTTGCTTTGTATTGTGTTGTACTTCGGTTCACTTATTTGTGTTTAGTCCAGATCATGATTCTAACAGGTTATAAAAATTTTGTGCATATGCCTCTTTTGAAATTTGTTTCTTGTTTGTATATCCACAGAATCCTTGAAAGATTCCTTTACCCAATGCCAAAAGAAATCCACTTAATACATTCTGCTGAGGCCTTTATATTAGTACACGTTAACTTTAAGTGGGAATATGCCACCGTGTGACATACTTTATGTGACAAGAAAAATGTTCTTAGAAAAGATTGTCATCTCAAGCAAACTATACTGGAGACATTGTTTGCAATATCAGACTTCACTATTTTCAGCTCACAGTTTACTAAAGAGGATAATTGGAGAGGCATTCTAACATTAGTGGAGAAAAAGGCACTTGATGTTCATGACACTTGATAACAGAACCTCTGTATTTCTTAGTCTCTAGCACCATTTCATAGAATGAACTAAGTTATCAGAGGAGAAGAGATACACATTCGACCCAATTCTAAACATTTAATATAATCAATATTTACTTATAAGGTACATTAATTACATTAATACATGTCAAGTCTCAAGATAAATTCTGAATAAAAAATTTTCAGTTAAATGTTGCAAATAATTTTTATCATTAAATTTTAAATACACAGATTATCTGTGTAACATATTAAAATGTATGTCATATAATGACAAAGGATTTCTCTATTGGAACATCTTTTATTTCACTGGCTTATTATTATTTCTGGTTGGTAAGTTTAAAAGACTACAATCTTTAATTTTATTTAGTTAAATGATTTGTTGTATTTTAAAATCAGTAGATAGTATATGTATCATCTTAGTCTTAATTTATAAATATATGACATTTCAATAAAATTCTCAAAGCCAATCAATAAAATTGATTAAGCTTTAAATTCTAGGCTATCTCAGTCTAATTGATTATATTTCTTTATGATTCTTTAAGGGGAAAGCAGACACTTTCTTTTGTTTCAAGATGCCAATTTTCTTTCCTTCTTCTTTTTTTTTTTTGAGACAGAATCTCGCTCTGCTGCCCAGGCTGGAGTGCAGTAGCATGATCTCCGCTCACTGCAAGCTCCGCTTCCTGGGTTCACGCCATTCTCCTGCCTCAGCCTCCCTAGTAGCTGGGACTACAGGCGCCCACCACCACGCCTGGCTAATTTTTTGTATTTTTAGTAGAGACAGGGTTTCACCGCATTAGCCAGGATGGTCTTGATCTCCTGATCTCGTGATCCGCCTACCTTGGCCTCCCATAGTGCTGGGATTACAGGCGTGAGCCACTGCGCCCGGCCTCAAGATGCCAATTTTCTAAAGTGAGAAAAATTAATTTTAAACATTAAATCGTATGTTCAATATCTGTGTGAGATCAGATAAACCCTGTGTCTTAGATAGGGAAAGGTTTGAAAGTATAATTTTTATAGTTTCTTATTTATCTATCTTTTCCTATATGATTGTTGTTGTAATATCTTAAATTTATTTCACATTAAAATTGTCAAATATGTGAATTCATGAGCCACCTGTTGAAGACCACTGAAAGAATACAAATAAATAAAATTGGTAACTCATTGTTTTTCAATAACTTGTGAAGACTAAGCTCTGATATTTTATTTTGCCCAAATTCCAATCTAAGGGGTCTGGGGAGTCATCCCCTACTAACCATAAATTCTCATCAGATGGATTTTATTTAACCCTGTATGTCATGGTTTACTTTGCAGTCTGACTCTGGCATAACATTATGTGACAAAGAAGAAAGTAAAAAAAATTTTACCCCAAAAGCAGGTTTCTTTGCCATATTTTGAAATGGTCCTGCAAAGCTGCCCTTTGTTGGGGGACATATGCATCTGTAAAGAATCTCTATTGACATAACTAGATCTTTTTCTTCCAAGCCCTCCCAATCCTGAAGAAATTAGTAGAAGTCAAGCACCTTTTAAAGGTGTGAATAGGAAATATTTGTCATCTATTATCTCTAACGGCAGCCACTATAAGACTTCAGAAGAACCTTGGTATCCACAATCTTTTAGCTTAACCTGAACATATCCTTTCCTTTGATCCCAGGTTTTTAGACAAACTCAACCAATTGTCAATTGGAAAATGTTTAAATTTACCTATAGCCTGAAAGCCCCCCACCAACCCCTGCTTTGAATTGTCCCGCCTTTCTGAACCAAACCAATGTGTTTCTTAAATGTATTTGATTGATGTCTCATGTCTCCCTAAAATGTATAAAACTAACCTGCACCCTGACCACCTTGGGCACGTGTTCTCAGGATCTCCTTAGGGCTGTGTCATGTGCCATGGTCACTCATATTTGGCTCAGAATAAGTCTCTTAAAATATTTTACCGAGTTTGACTCTTCATCGACACTTGTTTTATTGAACAAACTGGATTTCCATTGTTAATATTACCCTAATGTAAAGAGCAGTGAAGTAACAGACTTTTTGTCAGCCTTTTACTTACAGAATAGATGACCCCGTGATCTGAGCCCTAATTCCTAAGAGGGGATGCTTTGGAATGAACAAATCAAGAGGTGCCTTGAACTGGAGATTGGTCCTGCTTCATGGTAGCATTTTCCCAGAAAACATGTCTCCATAATAAAAAAGAGTGACTGAATGGCAGATGAAGATATCCAGTTATAAAGCCAAGAGATAAGCCACCCATTGCAGAATTGCTACTTCCTCCGTTATCTGCAATGATCAAGTGGCAACTGTGACAGTGTCAACAGGTTGTACAGTGCACAAAAGGGATGTTCTGGCTGAGAACAGAAAGTCTGCAAATGATAAGAGAGCAAAAGGAAGAAGTCCTAAATTGAGGAGAAACTGTCCTTTAGGGACAGGAAAAGGAAAATGAGCAAGAAGAATAAAAGATTTTAAAAAGAAATGAAGCTGGAAATCTATCATCATAGCCTAATCCCTAAATACCCCGCAGATGTTAGAAGAATGCCAAGCATTCCTGAAGTTGATAGACACAGATATAGACAGGTAGGTAGATACATATAGATTAATAGATAGGCAGATACATACATACATACATGCATACACAGGTAGCTACATAGACACATAGATGAATTGTACACATACACATGTGTATATATCATATATACCTATGTATGAGAGAGACAAATGAGATATTAAATTATAATTAGCTAAAGACCATTTACAATACCCTATACAAAGAGAAATATCTAAAGTGTTTTTGGATAATTAATTCCATATTCTTTAGCAATTCATCCAATTTCCCACTGGCAGAGATTCAGGGCAAAGACATTTCAAGCCATTTTACAAGAGTCTCAAAAAGCAGTAAAATACCTTTATTCTGAGCACCATTTTAAACTTTTTAGCAAGTTGATGCTACTGCGACTCTTATTCCTGTCACCAGAGAAGCGATTCAGAAGAATTGTTAATATTTCAGAAGTTGCTTAAACTTCCTGTAAAGTGATAGGCCTGACCTCCTGGGGTTAATGTGAGCATCATAACAGTTAATACACGTAAATGCTTGACATAAGATAAATGCTGTGTAAGTGTCAGCCATGATTAGTATTTTCATCACTCAGAAATGCGTCTTTTCTGTCTCACACTATATTTCCCTAAAGTGCTCTGCCATTTCTTTATCTTTAACCATACTTCTCACTCTTGCTCCAATATTTCTCTCTTTTATATTTTTATTCCTTCATATACTGCTTCCAATACCTTCCTACTCAAACAGAAAGCTGCCTCTGTCCTTTAAGAATACCCACTAGTAGTCCCTAGGAAGATTATTCTTCAGACACTTACCATAAGGTGGGGTGGGGTTAGCATTCACCTTTTTTCATGCTGCCATTTTTAAAACTACACTATCTCAGTCTCCTTATGTTCAGGCTAACACCATTCATAATCTACCCCTTCTTCATTGGGCCTCATGCCATCATGTCCACATTTTTGGAATACACAAACACCTGTCATTTTCCTTGAGACCTCAGAGCCCTGTGCAGGTGTCATCCAGTTACCCGGCCTCACTCTTTCGTAACTGGTGCGTCAATGACTACCATCATCATTTATGCATTTCTCACCTTAATTAATGGGGAGGGGCCGGGTGCGGTGACTCATGCCTGTAATCCCAGCACTCTGGGAGGCCAAGGCGGGTGGATCACGAGGTCAGGACATTGAGACCATCCTGGCTAACACGGTGAAACCCCGTCTCTACTAAAAATACGAAAAATTAGCCGGGCGTGGTGGCGGGCGCCTGTAGTCCCTCCCAGCTACCCGGGAGGCTGAGGCAGGAGAATGGCATGAACCCGGCAGGCGGAGCTTGCAGTGAGCTGACATCGTGCCACTGCACTCCAGCCTGGGCGACAGAGCGAGACTCCGTCTCAAAAAAACAGAAAAAGAAAGGATGATACAGATCCCAAACTCATTATTCTTAATATTTCTTCTAAAATGTTCATCATTTTGAGGATTAAGATTTCTTAATGCATCTGTACAAACACACATGCATATATTCATACAAATAACTACAGTCATTTTATCAATGTTTTGACTTTTATTTATTTAAAAATATTAAATGTATTTTATAAATGAAGAATGCATGTGTGTATTTATTTATTTATATTTTTATTTTGAGACGGAGTCTTGCTCTTTCGCCCAGGATGGAGTGCAGTGGCGGGATCTCCACTCACTGCACGCTCCGCCTCCGGGGTTCATGCCATTATCCTGCCTCAGCCTTCCGAGTAGCTGGGACTACAGGCGCCTGCCACCAAGCCCGGCTAATTTTTTTGTATTTTTAGTAGAGACGGGGTTTCACTGTGTTAGCCAGGATGATCTCGATCTCCTGACCTCCTGATCCACCCGCCTCGGCCTCCAAAAGTGCTGGGATTACAGGTGTGAGCCACTGCTCTGGGCCTCATTCAAGTATATTTATATAGGAATGTCTGAAATACTGCCACCTAATGTTTAGCAATTATTTTCATTTCTGAGCAGTAGAATTTGAGTGATTTTTATTACTTTTGATTCTGCAATGTGATGTATTCTTTAATTTTTTCATAATGTCTTTCGTATTTATTAAAAGGTTAATTAAATCATCCTAAGAATATTTTATGCATATTTTTGTTAAAATGGGATGTTTAATAGTCAAAATTCTCCATTTACTAAATCTTTCTCAGTCAATGCTTCAGACTTTCCTTTTCTACATTTACTAATAAAAAATTTAATTTCAATGTTATATAATAGAATAACATAAAGTATCTATTTTAAATTTTACCTTCACAAACATCTTTAACCAGAAAATGAAATAAGCATTTAAAATATCAAATAAAATACTAGTTTTCAGGTCTGTTGCTTTGAAAATGTGCTTCCTCGTTGAGCAGTATCTGAATTTTTATTACTATACCAGGGTATAGATGAAATATCTAACTAGGATACTTTTAAATTGAAACTGCAAAAAATATATACAGAATTCAGTAGTGCGTATTCAGCATGTAAAACATTTTGCCTATTACATTCTTCATGTTGATGGTAGCTATGGCTAAAGTTCGTAGATACTTGGTTTTGTTAGCTTTTAGAGTTGCTTAGGTTAAATATGCTATAATATACCAGTCCCTGCTGGCTTTGAACTACTTGGAATTCTAAGAAGTGGAGTAACATAGTACAAACCTATAGAAAATATGATAAATGTACCACGAATGACACAAAATATTTTCTGCATGTCACATAAGGAGTCATTCTTTATTTTGTCAATTTCCTTAGTTAATTCAAAAGTTCCCGTCCAGGTGCAGTGGCTCAGGCAGGCGCACACCTGTAATTCCAGCACTTTGGAAGGCCAAGGCAGGTGGATCACAGGGTCAGGAGGTTGAGACCATCCTGGCCATCCTGGCTAACACGGTGAAACCCCGTCTCTACTAAAAATACAAAAAAATTTGCCAGGTATGGTGGCGCCCACCTGTAGTCCCAGCTACTTGGGAGGCTGAGGCAGGAGGATGGTGTGAACCCAGAAGGCGGAGTTTGCAGTGAGCCGAGATCCCGCCACTGCACTCCAGCCTTGGCTACAAAGTGAGACTCTGTCTCCAAAAAAAAAAAAAAAAAAGTTCCCAATGCACAAATCAATCAAGAATTTCACCCCCAACAGTGAAAAAAAAAATGTGAAAGCAGTCAGGTTTTAGTCACCGTAAATCACAATTTCAATTCCACCCCATCCAAAGAAAGCTATGTACGTCCTTCTCATTCCAAATACATACAGGCCATGAGTTAATAATCTTTCATTCTTCTAAAATACCAACAGATTTGCTTTTTTACTTTCATTTGTAGTTTATAGCACTCACAATTAAATTGATCCAAATGTATTTGAGGTATATTTTATATATATATATATATATATATATATATATATGGATCAAAGGTCAATGCTATTGTCTATGCATTAGCCACTCCCATTTATGAGAATTTTCTGAACTTGTTGCTATATATCTCTTAAATGGTGTCCGTTGGCCACATTTCTTTCCTGAGAAACAACTGAGCAGCTGACAATGAAAATGAAGCTCTCTGCATTCCTGTTAGGCATACTGCATACATCTTAGGCTCTCTGCATGCCTCTTAGGCACTTACATTTACATATATTTGTATCTCATTACATAGTGATACAGTCCTAAAATAAAGTAAATAATGAGTTATTTTCTAGACAAATTTGATGAGGCTTTTATTTGATAACAAATTAAAATTATGCCACCAGATGCCTATACCTTGACTTATAAAATGTGTTATGTTCTGCATGGGCAAATAGAAAGTGTAGAAATTGAATGGCTGCCTGGTAAAATTATCTAAATCCACAATGCCACTGGACAACATTGAACTAGATATTTAAATAAGTGAAAGTAATCAAGTAGTTGAGTTCACTGATAAAATTATACTTGGAATCTTACATCTTTCCCAGATTAATATATACAATGTATATCAAATGTCATTGCTATGGGAATGGAAACTGTTACACATGAGGTTAAATTTTTATAAAGAATTTTTTTTCCTCTAGAACTGACATTGAGAAACTTGATATCCTCTCTTTATGGCATGTCTTAAGAAAATGTCAACCCAATGCCAAAGGATAATTAATTTTTTTAAAGAAAAGAAAAATAATGGTTCTCATACAAATGTAAAATGAATATATGTTCATGATTTTATTTAACTGATTAATAAATAAGAGTGCCACAGGATGTTTTAACTGGTTCAAAGGAGAATACAAAGAGCAGAGAATATATAGGCAGACATTCATGCTGAAATGAATTTGCTTAATAAAGGCAAAACTAGCCAATATCCATAGGGTGATGGTCAAATATATCTACACTGGATAATTTGCATTTTCATGGACAGGAATTATTTGCAATTTACACAGTTGTGAAATAGGTAAAACAAACAAAAAGTGAAAGGTTCAGAAACCCCATACAATCAGCTAAACTAACATTTAGTTTTCCATTGAAAATATTTAGTAATTTTTTGAGACCATTTCAAAGTTTTTCTTAATTTTTCTCTGCTCTAAACAAGTATATAAATTATTTCCAATGAAAATTAGAGCTTTTTCTTTGTTGAATTAGTATTTTGAAAAATTTATGGAAGGAGACGGAACATAAAAGCAGTTGCCAAGTTTATCAATTAGGTTGGTACGATTACAGATCCCAATTGAGACATATTTTTAAGTATATTTTTCTTTCCAAGACAAATAGACATTAAACAGTCCTAATGTTCATATCCTTCATGTTACATATATATGTGTAGATGTGTAAGTATATGTATATCTACATGTATATAAAAAGACACAAACAGTTATTTCAGAGAATTATTTATGGAAATGTGTTGGGTTTTCTTTTTGTGAAGCTATGTTATCAAGAAGTTATTCTTAGTTTTACAGAAAATAAAACAGCTCTAGCTCTTTGTATCATAAGATAAATATCTGTTTATAAATATCAGTATTTTCTAATACTTCTAATGTACTCTTTTGGAGGTAATGGTATATGAAACCCTATAAGAGCAATTCTACTTCATTAATTAATTCAGAAGAAACACACGTTTTTAAGACCCAGTGTATGCCAACAATTGACAAAGTCATTAAGGTAGACAAAGATGGGTAGAGCCTGGGCTTTGGCTGTGAATGTTAGAAAATGAATCACTGAAAGTAAAACATGTTTAAAAGATTAAAATAACAAAAAATTGTTTGAAATTAATTTCAGTTATTGGCCATCAATTGGTTAGAAAGAGTAATTAAGAATGAGTCAAAGCTTTTTTCTCTTCATTTAGGTCAAATATGTCATAAAAATAGTCAATTTTAGATTATTATAAGTCAATTATGTCAAAATGGTTGAATGACATGTCATTGAAATTAATCTTTAGCTTGTAATCCTATCATTTGAGTTTTAATTAATATTGGGACCAAAATGTTCATTAGATACTGTTTTTAATGATCAGTTTTTATGCAAATAATTTATATAAGTCAGAACTTCAATGTTTGGTAGCTGTTTGATTTTTAGGACATTATATATTGAAATGTACACTGATTATCCTAAAGTTGTAAATATTTAAGAAACTTTACAGCAAAAAGTCTAAAATAAAGATATATTTATATTATATCCAAAACAGAAAATTTAAATTGATTCCCTAGTCAAAGAAACTGTTTGTAAATAAAATGTAACAAACTATATATTCCTTGGCCCCCAGACATTTTAAAGTCACTTTTCCTTTTTATATACATGTTCTAATGTTATAAACAGTGAGCTCAGGAATACCCTAATTTGTCTTTTGTATATTTTCAGCAGATTGTGCTGTTTCAAATTCTATTATTTTACTCCAATTCTTTTGTTTACATATTGCTTTTTTTGCTAGCGTTTTTCATATTTTAAAATATATTACTATATTGTATATAGTAATATTGTGTTTCTATGTCTCTTTCTTCATGTTTTATTTTGTTCCATAACCTTTGGCTTGTCCTTTTTATTCCATATTCCCATTTGTAGATGTAGTTTTCAAAGGTGCTTATTTACACAAACTTAAGACTCTTGGGCCAGGCATGGTGGCTCACGCCTGTAATCCCAGCACTTTGGGAGGCAGAGACGAGCGGATCACGAAGTCAGGAGATCGAGACCATCCTGGCTAACACTGTGAAACCCCGTCTCTACTAAAAATACAAAAAATTAGCCAGGCGTGGTGGCGGGCACCTGTAGTCCCAGCTACTTGGGAGGCTGAAGCAGGAGAATGGCATGAACCCAGGAGGCAGAGCTTGCAGTGAGCTGAGATTGCACCAGTGCACTCCAGCCTGGGCAACAGAGCGAGACTCCGTCTCAAAAAAAAAAAAAGAGAGAAATGTTAAATAAGAATCTCATTTGAGCTACATGTGTGAAAATATTTCTTTTACATTATTATATAACAGATTTTGGATATGACGAGTGCTGAACTGAGGCTTTTCACTTGATATGCATTACAAATTAGAATTTTTCACTCACAAAACATGCTTATGACAATTTTACATGTGAATAGAATTGTAAAAATTGCCTTAAGAGTTATTGAATAAAATGTTTAAAGTACCCCATAGGATGAGGAAAAAATGGAAGAGTTAATTAACGGATACAAAGCGTAAAAGATAGAGAAGAATAAGAGTTCAAATAAAATCGAATGAAAAGACACCATCTTGTGTAACTCTGTAGTTAATTGTGCATGTGTGCTATTTTTCATGACTTGGAGCACGTTATTTTTGGCCAAGAGCTTCCATTCTATCTATGGATATGCCAAAATTTTCCTATTTTAGATCTTCTAGTCTCCAACTCTCAAGATAAAAAACAAAAATCATTAAAACTTCTGACTCTGATACTGAATGCCTGCAAAAATATCTCCTCCCATCACCTTGCAACAGATGACTTGCTCGTACACCTTTTTGACTACCACTCCCCATCAAGGGTTCTCTCCTTCCAGACGGCAGTAATTCTCTATGTATTTCATGTTATGTGCAAACTTTACTTTCAAAGAGTTGTTACCTATACTAATGTATTTACATCATTCACTTAATATATTTTCTCTATCAGTAAAATTGGTTTAGATATATTGGATTAGGATAGAACACGTCACAATTTTTCTCACCTTTATGATCAGTTTTTTTTTTTTTTAGTTGGACCGTTTTTCAGTTGGTGACAGTGTCAGAAACGAATTAAAGTTGTTAAGAATAGGTAAGGGTAAAAAGAAGGGTGTCCTTATGTATCAACTTTGCATATTTAGTTTTTTCAAGTTCAATAAGACCCTCCTCTCCCTTCAAGGAAGATGATTCCTAGGCATGTTTATTATTTCTATCAAAACAGCTGAGGTTTTTTTTTTTTTTCATTCATATTGTTAAAATACCAATTGTGGAGCGAAAAATGCTTCACCTGGGACTGTCCCCTGACAGGCGGTGCGACGAGGTCAGGCCCGCGCCCGCCAAGCCCTAGGGCCGCTGCCGCCGACGGCCATGGAGGACTAGCAGCCCGACAGCCTGGAGGGCTGGGCGCCGGTCCGGGAGGGCCTCTTCGCCGATCCCCAGAGGCACCGGTTGCGCTTCCTGGTGGCTTGGAACGGCGCGGAGGGCAAGTTTGCTGTGACTTGTCACGACCGCACCGCGCAGCAGCCGCGGCGGCGCGAAGGGGCCCAGCTGGGGCTGGAGCACAAGCCCGAGGCCGCCGTGTCCCCGCCCATCTGGGCCGGCCGGCTCTCGGCCGCGGGGTTCCGCGGCGCGCGCCGGCAGCTAGCGGCGCTGTGGCCGCCTCTGGAACACTGCTTCCCACGGCTGCCGCCGGAGCTGGACGTGGGCGGCGGCGGGGCCTGAGGTCTGGGGCTCGGGCGGTGGGCGCTGCTCTGGCCGGCGCGCGCGGGCCCCGGCGAGGCGGCGCTGCAGGAGCTTTGCGGGCAGCTGGAGTGCTACCTGGGCGCGGCGCCACCGTGCGCGACGCTCTCTTCGCTGCTAAGGGCCGCGCGGCCGACTGCGAGAGCCTGCCTGACTTTCGGGAGCGGGCCCTGCGCGCCTGATGGGTCGAGGCGGATGCGCGGCTGCGTCAGGTAAGCGAGGCCGGGCCGCCGGCATTTGTCCGCGCTTGGGTGGCCTGGGACCCTGTGGGAGGCTTCCCTGGCGCCGAGAGCCCTGGCTGACGGCTGATGGGGAGGAACCGGCGGGCGGAGAAGGCCACGGGCTCCCCAGTACCCTCACCTGCGCGGGATCGCTGCGGGAAACCAGGGGGAGCTTCGGCAGGGCCTGCAGAGAGGACAAGCGAAGTTAGAGCCTAGTGTACTTGCAGCTGAGAGCTGGGCTGGGCCCCCAACCTTTGCCCTGAAGATGCTGGCAGAGTAGGATATTGTAACGGGAAATGCCAGAAATACTGCAAGCAAAACTGAAAACAACCCATCCATGTAGGAAAGAATAACACGGACTACATGTAAACAATTCTAAGTCTGTGTATGAGGGGACGTCGCAAGTGGGATAAAATGGTTTAAAGGAAGAAATGGCTTTTAGGAGTTAGGGTGTTTTGTTTTAAGTAATATAGACTTGGTCAAATGGAAAGCCGGTAGAAAGTGAACTTTATTCATCAGTTTAGAATAACCGCACTAGTGCCCTTTTAAGCTTGAAAGAGGTAGTTTGAGAGAGTAATTATCTGAGTGGTAAACTTACTGAACTTAAGGGGACGGGGAAGTACATGTTCATAGAAGGGTTTAGGAGAAAGTATGCCTTCTAAATCCACACCTACAGTTTGCTAAGCAGAGCCAGGCTGGAGTCTCGGCTCACTGCTCTTATTAACCTGAATGATATTTTTCTGTGCATTCTTTTGAGGAAGGGGAGGTGAAGAGAAGAATTCAGCCTAAGCTAAATATAGAATAAGCTTTCTAAATTAAAATGGTTTTATAAAAGGAGCTTGTTAGTGGGGTCATTTTTGTACTGTGAGCTTTATGTGTAAATGTCTACACACCCACTTAACGTGTTGATTTCACTTTAGAATGTGAGGAAACCACAGGGGAGTTTCAGGCCAGTCAGCTTTTCATCTTCAACTTTATAACTTTCACCTTAGGATATGAGGCACCCACAGGGGAGTTTCAAAAATGGTATCATTTTGTATCAGACTTGTTTTTTAAACACTTGGTTTCTCACAGAGATAGGTGGTTTCTCCTTAAAATCGAACATTTATATGGTGTATTTTACTGTAGTTGCTATCAGAAAAGTTAGTTTTCCCAAATTTAAGTTCACTCTGGGGTACTATAGCATGAATGTAGTTCATTCTGTTGAGCTAGCTGTTCACGTTAGTGTAGTTCACATATTTATCTCGAACTCAAAGATGAGGGGTTGAGAGGGGAAGCTAAAATTCACAACATGTCCAAATACATAATTTTAATATTTACTTTATATTTAGAATAGAAAAGCAATTGATTCTAGAATTAGACCAATTGCTAGCATTGCTAGGATATATAAAATGAAGCTAAATGTTTTAACTCTGGAATTTTTCTGAATAGTCTAAGAAAGAAGGCTGAAATGTACCACTTGCCTTTTGACTTTTGCGTGTGTGTTTTAATTTTGTTCAGTGAGGCTTTCACTTAAAAAAAATGATAATATTATTACCTGGATAAAAAATACAGCTGAAAGTAGATCACTTTAGCCTTAAGCAGAAGGATGGAAATAGAAGAATTTAAGAATGTATTGGTTGAAAAAAATCTATATTATTTGATTTTATTTCTCTTCTTGTGGGAGTAAAATAATTTCCAACCAAATCAGTCCACCTAGATTATACACTGTTCAGTTTGTTTTCTGCCCTGCAGCACAAGCAATAACCAGCAGAGACTGGAACCACAGCTGAGGCTCTGTAAATGAGTTGACTGCTAAGGACTTCATGGGAATATTAACCTGGGGCATTAAGAGAATCAACCTGCTAAAGTACTTGGAGACAGCTCTGTAATGTTTTATGAGGTTTTGTTTAGTTGAGTTTTGTTTTGTTTTTTGAGAGAGTCTTGCACTGTCGCCCAGGCTAGAGTGCAGTGGTGCCATCTTGGCTCACTGCAAGCTCTTCCCCCCGGGTTCACGCCATTTTCCTGCCTCAGCCTCCCCAATTCCCCAGTAGCTGGGACTGCAGGTGCCCGCCACCATGCCTGGCTAATTTTTTGTATTGTTAGTATACACAGGTTTCACCGTGTTAGCCAGGATGGTCTCGTTCTCCTGACCTTGTGATGCGCCTGCTGTGGCCTCCCAAAGTGCTGGGGTTACAGGCGTGAGCCACCACGCCTGGCCCTTATGAGCTTTTAAAAAGGAATACAGCCTCACAAAACCTTTACAGTCAGAAAAGTCAAATGAAAAAATATCCACAACCTCAAACCTTCTTTTGGGTCCTTTTCGCTGCATACTTAGTGCACAGTTGAGATTAAATTTTGTACTCTGCCTCTCTATTTAATTATAAAAGTCTCTTTTTTTTTTGAAACGGAGTTTCGTTCTTGTTGCCCAGGCTGGAATGCAATGGCACTGTCTCGGCTCACCGCAACCTCTGCCTCCCGGGTTCAAGCGATTCTCCTGCCTCAGCCTCCCCAGTAGCTGGGATTACAGGCATGCGCCACCACGCCCAACAAATTTCGTATTTTTAGTACAGACAGTGTTTCTCTATGTTGGTCAGGCTGGTCTCGAAGTCCTGACCTCAAGTGATCCACCCGCCTCGGCCTCCCAAATTGCTGGAATTACAGGCATGAGCCATGGTGCCTGGCCAAAAGTCTCCATATTATTAAACAATCTTCAGAAGCACAGTGCTGAATGACTACAGTAATAATATTCTGCCATGGATATATCATAATTTTCTTAACAATTCTTGTTTTATTGGGCGTTTTTGATGGAGGGTGATAACATTTTCATATTTAATCAATATTTTAAATTGATGTATTGAAAGTTGAGAACGTGAAGGTTTCTTTTGTTTAGTTTTGTTTGTTGGGTATGTATTACACTGTCCTGACTTGAGCTTTATTCACATTTGCTCTCTAGGTTATTCAAGGACACGGAAAAGCCAACACCATGGTAGCATTAATGAAAGTTTACCAAGAGGAAGATGAAGCCTACCAGGAATTAGTTACCGTGGCAACCATGTTCTTCCACTACTTACTGCGGCCATTTAGGGCTATGCGAGAAGTTGCAACTTTATGTAAGCTTGATATTTTGGTATTTTTTTTAATTTTTATTTTATCACATTTACTATTTGTCATATATTATTTCTTTATTTACACTTAATCTTCAATCTCTGTACTTTGTTTGGGTTTACTCTTATGTTTATTTACTTATTTATTGATAGAGATGAGGTTTTGCCATGTTGCTCAAGCTCGTTTCTAACTCCTGAGCTCAAGCAGTCTGCCCATCTCGGCCTCCCAAAGCGTAGCATTACAGGCGTAAGCCACTATGCCTAGTTCACCCTCATGTTTAAATATTGAATTTATATTTAAAATTGTTAGAAAATGAAGACATTTACGTTGGTCATCTTAATAGCTTAAGATTCCTACAAATTTTAAAGAGTTAAATGTTTTTTCTGGCGATGAATTTTTTTTTTTTTTCTTGAGATAGGGTCTCTTTGTCAGCTAGGCTAGAGTGCAGTGGCACAATCTTGGCTCACTGCAACCTCCTCCAGGTTCAAGTGACTCTTATGCCTCAGCCTCCTGAGTAGCTGGGATTACAGGTGTGCACTACCATGCCCAGCTAACTTTTTTTGTATTTTTAGTAGAGACGGGGTTTCACCATGTTGGCCAGACTGGTCTCGAACTCCTGGCCTCAAGTGAGCCACCCGTCTCAGCCTCCCAAAGTGCTGGGATTACAGGCATGTGCCACCATGTCCAGCCCGGCTAATTTTGTATTTTTTTAGTAGAGACGGGGTTTCTTCATGTTGGTCAGGTTGGTCTCGAACTCCTGACCTCAGGTGATCTGCCTGCCTCAGGCTCCCGTTGTGCTGGGATTACAGGCATGAGCCACCGCACCCAGTTTATATTTTTCCGTTCTTTAAGTAACAGCTGTTTTAAGATACCATTCACAGACTATATATGTATATATATAATCTGTATATATATGTATACATATATGTATGCGTATATATGTACATACATATATGTATATATGTATGCGTATATACGCATACATATATATAATCTGTATAATATATGTATATATACATATATATGTATATATGTATATGTGTATATATGTATATATACGTATATGTGTATGTGTATATGTATATATACATAATATATGTGTATATGTATATGTATATATACATAATATATGTGTATATGTATATGTATATATACGTATATATGTGTATACGTATATATACGTATATATGTGTATACGTATATATACGTATATATGTGTATACGTATATATACGTATATATGTGTATACGTATATATACGTATATATGTGTATACGTATATATACGTATATATGTGTATACGTATATATACGTATATATGTGTATACGTATATATACGTATATATGTGTATACGTATATATACGTATATATGTGTATACGTATATATACGTATATATGTGTATACGTATATATACGTATATATGTGTATACGTATATATACGTATATATGTGTATACGTATATATACGTATATATGTGTATACGTATATATACGTATATATGTGTATACGTATATATACGTATATATGTGTATACGTATATATACGTATATATGTGTATACGTATATATACGTATATATGTGTATACGTATATATACGTATATATGTGTATACGTATATATACGTATATATGTGTATACGTATATATACGTATATATGTGTATACGTATATATACGTATATATGTGTATATGCATATATACGTATATATGTGTATATGTATATGTATGTATACGTATATATGTGTATATGTGTATGTATACGTATATATGTGTATATATGCGTATATATATAAAATATATCTACATATATAAAAAGATGTACAATTCAGTGATTTTTAGTATATTGAAAGTTGCACAATGATCATTACTATGTAATTTCAGGACATTTTCACCCCCAAAAGAAACCCTGTACCCATTAGTCACTGCCAACCCTGGGCAACCACCAATCTACTTTCTGTCTCTGTGGATTTCCCTACTCTGGACATAGCAACAGCATTATTCAATATGTGGTCCTTTCATTCAGCACAATGTTTGCAAGGCTAATCCATGTTGTAGCAAATACCAGGATTTCATTTCTTTTGATTGCTCAGTAATATTCATTGTATGGATATATTGCATTTTATTCATCAGTTGATGGACATTTGGGTTGTTTCCACTTTTTGGCTATCATGAATAATTCTGCTATGAATGTTTGTGTGTGAGTTTCTGTGTAGACATATGTTTTCATTGCTCTTGTGTACATACTGAGGAGTAGGATTGCTGGGTCCTGTGATTACTCAATGTTTAACCTTTTGAAAGACACCAGATGGTTTTCCAAAGTGGGTGCATCATTTTATATTCCCAGAAGCAGTAAATGAGGGTTCCAATTTGTCCACATTATCACCAACACTTGTAATTGTGTGTCTCTTTGGTTACAGCCATCCTAGTGGGTGTGAAGTGGTATCTTTTTATGGTTTTGATTTGTAATTCCTTGTCGGCTAACTTGTGCATATTTCTTATGCTTTGTAGAAGAAAAATTGCATATTGGATGACATAGCTGTACGTGTCTTAGTTCAGGCTGTTGTAACAAAGTACTGTAGATTAGTGGCTTATAAACAACAAAACTTTTTTTCTCACAGTTCTGGAGGCTGGGTAGTCTAAGATCAAGGTGCTGGCAGATTCAGTGTCTTGTGAGGGCCAGTTTCTTAATTTGTAGATGACTGTCTTGCTGTGTCTTCATGTGGTGAAGAGCAGAGAGAGAGATCCTGCATCTCCTCTTCTTTTTATAAGGGCATTAATCCCAATTTTCTTGAGGTCTCCACCCTCATGACCTAATTACCTCCCAAAGGCCCCATCTTCAAATCCCATCACACTGGGGATTTAGGCTTCAACATATGCATTTTGGGGGGACCCAAACATTCAGTCCAATACCAGTACATGTTATAAGCATGAATATACAGATACTGTCTTTTAGGTGATAATATTACATATCCCTAAAAGAAATGATAACAACAGCTAACACTTAAGTGCTGTTTTCCAGGCCCTGTGCTGAGTGCTTGACAACACAGATCACTCATTTAAACAATTGTGTATTATTATTAATAGAGAGAAGCATAAGTTGACAACATTCCTCTCTAGAAAAAGTTATTCTAGGCATGTGAAGTGAAAGTAGGTTTTTTTCCCCCCACTTTATGCCCCAGAGGGTCCTTTTGTCTTCCAGGTGGTGCTCAGCTTAGAGCCTTATTCATATGCAGTAAGGGACTGCTGAATGAATGAAAATTTAACTGACTGAGTAGTAGTGTAGTTAAATTAATCCATGTGACCAATTTCCTTTCAATTTCCTAATGGTTCTACATAACTATTAGCTCTTACTAAGATAATTTTCCCTTCTGTCTGTAGAAGTCCTTGGATGAGGATGACCTAGGTCCTAGAAGGGTAGTTGCCCTGGAGAAAGAAGCTGCAGAATGGACCAGACGGGCTGAAGAAGCTGTCGTCTCTATTCAAGATACCACAGTGAATTATTTTAAGGAGACAGTAAAAGCATTAGCAGGTGAGAATCTAAAAAATGCTATACGCAGATACGTGTAATTGATTGTCATTTTATTCAAATACCATTTGAGTCCCTCTTACGCACTAGGCACTGTGTTTTCTAGGTGGCGAGAATTCAGTGTCAAGCATTAAGAGACATTGTACAGTCTGGTGAAGGGAGAGAAATCTTAATTATCTATTCACTGAAGCACACAGAAAATGGCAGTGACAATAAATGGCACAAAGAAGAGAGACATGGGGCTCTGAGGGTCTGTGAGAGAGAAATTGGGCTTGATCAGGGTGGTCACTGAAGGCCTCTGAGAAGTGGCGCTTGCCCCAATATCTGAAGGGTAAATGGAAATTGAGAGAATAGAAAAAGTGAGGAGTGTTCCGGGCAGAAGGAATAGCACTGGCAAAGGTCCCCTGGCTTGAGGGAAGTTGGCAAATAGGAGCTTACAGAAAACCTGCGGGGCTGGATCACAGAGAGTGCAGGACAATGTGGTATGAGGGAGAATGCTGGCAAGACAGGCAGGGATCAGACGGTGCAGGGGCTTGTGGGCTGGGTGAAGGACTTTTTTTCAGTCTTAAATAATTGTTGATAAAAACACCAAATAGGAAACAACTTAATGTCTGTCAGTTTGTTAAGTTATGGTACATTCATAAAAGAGAAAACTACATAGCTATTAAGCATGATTCTTGATTTTTTGTTTATAAATGGCAGGAGTTTCTGATATATTGCGCAGAATCAACAAGATATAAAGCAGAATGATGATCCTGGTTTTTTGGTCAAACTATCCATATGAGCCTGTCTGTCTAGCTAGTCATAGAAACAATATGGAAGCAAGTGTGCCAAAATATAAGAAGCAGTTGCCTCAACTAGGTGAGATCATGACTTATTATTGTCCTTTTAAAAATTGAATACCTAAAACTGTATATTAATGTCCATGTATTATTTTTATAATAATAAAGAAGTTAATAAAATTTCTTTTAAAAAAGATGTTCTGCAGGTAGTAGGAGGCAATAAAAAAAGAATTAGCTCATGATCAATGTTTCCCTTTTTAATGAGGTGTAATTATATTTTATTTTTATAATCCAACAGGAATGCAGAAAGAAATGGAACACGATGTGAAGAGATTTGGCCAGGCTGCCTGGGCCACAGCAATTCCCAGGTTGGAAAAACTTACGCTAATGCTAGCTCAAGAGACTCTGCAACTCATGAGAGCGAAAGAGTTGTGTTTAAATCACAAAAGAGCTGAAATTCAGGGAAAGGTAAGACAAAGATAAACATACTTTGTTTCAAAAATACAGTTTTATTTATTTATTTATTTATTTATTTTTTTGAGACAGAGTCTCGCTCTTTTGCCTAGGCTGGACTGCAGTGGCATGATCTCGGCTCACTGCAAGCTCCGCCTCCCGGGTTCGTGCCATTCTCCTGCCTCAGCCTCCCGAGTAGCTGGGGCTACAGGCGCCCGCCACCGCGCCCAGCTAATTTTTTGTATTTTTAGTAGAGACGGGGTTTCACCGTGTTAGCCAGGATGGTCTCGATCTCCTGACCTTGTGATCCGCCCGCCTCGGCCTCCCAAAGTGCTGGGATTACAGGCGTGAGCCACCGTGCCTGGCCCCACTTTTATTTTTTAAAAATTTTGTATAAATAAGGGATACAAGTGCAGTTTTGTTCCATGGATATATTGTGTAGTGGTGAAGTTTGGGCTTTTAGCGTAATCATCACCTGTATAATGTAATTGTGCCCATTAAATATTTCTCATCCCCCTCCCACCCTCTTACTCTTCTGAGTCTCCAGTGTCTGTTATTCCACACTGTCTGTGTACACACTACTTAGCTCCCACTTATAAGTGAGACCATGTGGTAAAGCACACTTTTACTTTTAGATAGCACTTTTCTTTCCAGGCGTCGTTAAAGAGCTTCTTCTTTTCTTCACCTATTCCAACACCATCTCCTATGGAAGGTTAGACATAAAGTTTTCCTTTGGTTAAGATGTTTCAAAATACCACATTGTAGGATTTACTTTATAGTAACACCAAGCCCAGTATTGAAGTGGGTACTGTACTTGAAAATCAATCCAGCAATGTTTTCAGTACAGCTTTAAAATAATCAAAGAGATACTTCACTGAAGGATCATAGACACTTAAGTTTTTTCCTATAATCTTATGACCTTAAAGCAGAAAACACTGTAAACACCTGTCTTAGTTGGCTAAGGCTGCTGTAACAAGATTAAATATCACAGATTGGGTGGCTTCAACAACGGACATGTATTTCTCACCGTTCTGGAGGCTGGGAAGTCCAAGATCAAGGTGCCTGCAGATTCACTGTCTGGTGCGGATCCTCTTCCTGTCTGGTAGACAGCTGCCTTCTTAACTGAGTGCTGATATAGCCTTTCTTCTGTGTGTATGTTTGGAGAGAAAGAAAGTGATCCCTGTCTTTCTCTTCTAATAAGGGCACTAATCCCATGATGGAGGTGCTATCCTTTTGACATAATCTGAACCTAATTACTTCCAAAGGACCCACCTCCAAATAACATCACATTGGGAGTTACAGTGTCAACATATGAATTTTGGGGGGACACCGATATGCAATACATAATAATACCTCACTGCCATTTATGTTTCTCAAAACCTAAATGTTTTTCTCTGTTTCAAGGATGGGATAAAGTATTAGCATCACTAGATGAAATGAAAAAGTGTTTCTTTCCTATTTGCTCTTTTATATTTAGTACGGAACAAGGAATAGAAAATAGCTAGAATGCTTCTAAAGTTTGTTTTTAATATACTATTTGTTTTAACTTATTTTTCTTTTTTCTATGAAAATAAGATGGAAGATCTTCCAGAACAAGAAAAAAATATAAATGTTGTAGATGAATTAGAAATACAATTTTATGAAATTCAGTTAGAACTATATGAAGTTAAATTTGAGATATTAAAAAACAAAGAAATACTGCTTACTACACAGTTGGACTCTCTTAAAAGACTTATAAAAGGTAAAGTTTTTATTTAAGTATATAGATTACAATGTTTATAAATTTAAGGAAATACAGACCATATTATCAATTACTTTTTGTAAACTGTAACATCTGAAAATTTCCTAAAGTTTTCCTTCAGTGGTTTATTATTCAAATAATATATTCATTGTTAGCACATAGCAAAACAAAGAAAGAAAAATGATTATTACCCCAATCCCATCATCTAGAGATGCTCAATGGTTGGCTGGGCACAGTGGCTCAGGCCTATAATCCCAGCACTTTGGGAGGCTGAGGCGGGCAGATCACTTGAGGTCAGGAGTTCCAGACCAGTCTGACCAACATGGTGAAACCCCGTCTCTACTAAAAACACAAAAATACTAAACCCTGTCTCTACTAAAAATACAAAGTCCAATGTGGTGGCACGTGCCTGTAATCCCAGCTACTTGGGAGGCTGAGGCGGGAGAATGGCTTGAACCCGGGAGGTGGAAGTTTCAGTGAGCCAAGATCATGCCAGTGCACTCCAGCCTGGAAGACAGAGCGAGACTCCGTCTAAAAAAGAAAAAAAAAAAAGAGATACTTAGTGGTAACAATTTGCTGTATAACTTTGTAGATTTTAAAATATGCTGATATGTAAAAATATAAATTTTTAACCAAAACTACATAACCAGTTCAGTAACATCTTTTTAAAAATTTTTTAATTTTTATGGGCGCATAGTAGATATATATATTTATGGGTTACATGAGATATTTTGACACAGGCATACAATGCATAATAGTCTCTTTTTCATTTAATACATAATAATTGTCTTTCTATTTCAGAAATAATAAAAGTATCAAAATTTTAATGGCTGCATAGTATTCCATTATATGGATATACCGTGGTTTCCAAATTTCCACTGTTTTGAACAGTAGTGTAGTGAACTTTCCTTTACACATATCTTTGAGTATAGGACAGATTATCTCCTTGGAATAAATATCTAAGGATGGAATTATTGCGTCAAGGGCAATGTATATTTTACATTTCGCTACGTAACAATACAGCAGTCATCTGAGATACATTTTCCCTCACCTCCGTATTATTTTCTGATTTCTAAGTTTCATACTATGTAGTGGCCCTCTAGATAGGCTGTACATTTAAAATGACGCTCCCAGGCTGGGCGTGGTGGCTCACGCCTGTAATCTCAGCACTTTGGGAGGCTGAGCGGGGGCAGATCACTTGAGGTCAGGAGTTCAAGACCAGCTTGGCCAACGTGGTGAAACGCTGTCTCTACTAAAAATACAAAAATGAGCCGGGCGTGGTGGTGGGTGCCTGTAATCCCAGCTACGTGGGAGGCTGAGGCAGGAGAATCGCTTGAGCCTGGGAGGTTGAGATTGCAGTGAGCTGAGATGGCGCCACTGCACTCCAGCCTGGGCGACAGAGTAAGACTCTGTCTCAAAAAGAAAAGAAAAAAGACACTCCCATCAGCAGAATATGAGTGTGTATGTTTCCCAGACTCATGCCATTCTTTTGCATTTTTGCTTACTTGACAGAGAAAATGGCAACCTTCCAATTTTCATTTAATTATGAGTGAATATTGAACAAAATTTTGTATGTTTACAAGCCATTTGTACTTATTTTATGAAATGCCCATTCATACTCTTTGTCCATTTTTCTTTGGAATATTTCCTTTCAATATTAAGAATAATGTCCTCTATTGTCTGTCATATGTTGCAAATAATCTCTCCTTGTCATTTGCGTTTCTTGCCTTTCAGAAATATTTAAGTTTTATGAAGTCGTGTTTATCAATTTTTTCCCCTATGGCTTTGGCTTTTAGTATTATGTCTGGCAATAGTCTCCTATCCCAAAATTATGTCAATATATACTTATGTTTTCTTTCAGTATGTTTATGATGTTACTTTTTAACACATTTAATTCTCTAGTCCAGGTGGAATTTATTTTGATTGTGGTAGGAATTGAACCTTTCCCTCAAATTGTTAAGCAGTCCCAATCACTGATTTTAAAAACATTTTCCCTAAATGTTTAACATTTCTCCAGTTAAACATTAGATTGACTTTGGTCTGTTTCTGAGTTGTTCTTCTCCATTGGTTCGTGAGTGGCTTCTGCTGCTGGCTCCATACTGTTCCCATGACTGTCTTGGAGGCACATTTTAGGGTCTGGTAAGGCAAGTACCCCCCCCCATTACTTCACAAGTTTTCTGATTATTTTCACTCCTTTATTCTTTCAGATGAAATTTAGAATCAAGTTCAAAACAAAAAACTCTTTGGAATTTTGATTGTGATTTTGCTTAAAATTAGAGATTACTTTGGGGAGAATAGTGGTCTTTGCAATTTTGAATCTTCCTACCCAAGAACATGGTATGTCTCTCTCCATTTATTTAAATCTTTTTTCCTAAAGTTCCTCCAAGTTTAATAAATTTCTTCACATAGATCCTGAACTTTTAGTTTAATCCTGAGTATTCAGAATTTTTTTCAGTAGTTTCAGGTTATAAGCATTTTACATATTTAGGAAAAAAATTACATTGAAAAAGAAGTTAATCTGGAAGGATGCATGCCAAATTGTTCATAATGTTTTTCCTCTGAGAATGACTCAGAAGGTTTGGGGAAGGAGCAATAGAATTTCACTGTTTATTTGATGTACTTCGGGTGGGTTTGAATTTGTTACAGTAAGCATGACTTTTAAAAAATCAATATGTAATCAAGATTAAATATCACTAAGGTATCTTAATAATATATTGCTGGTAGAATATAAGTTGCCTTTCTGGAGGGCAGTGTGGCAATGGGTATCAAGATCCTTAAACACTTATCTGCTAAGGAAGTGATAAAAAGTGTACACAAAGATTTATACAGAGATGTTTATCACAGTGAAATGAATAATAATGGAACATTGGAACAGCCTAACAACATGGATTGCTTAAATTAGAGAATACTATGCTGCCATTAAAATTTATCTTTTTTAATTTTTTTTTGTTTTTGGAGATGGAGTCTTGCTCTGTTGCCCAGGCTGGAGTGCAGTGGCTTGATCTCGGCTCACTGCAACTTCTGCCTCCCAGGTTCATGCTGTTCTCCTGCCTCAGCCTCCTGAGTAGCTGGGATTACAGGCACACGCCACTCTGCCCAACTAGTTTTGTATTTTTAGTAGAGATGGGGTTTTGCCGTGTTGGCCAGGCTGGTCTTGAACTCCTGACCTCAGGTGTGCAGACTGCCTTGGCCTCCCAAAGTGCTGGGATTACAGGCGTGAGCCACCGCACCTGGCCTAAAAATTTATTTCCATCCCATGGAAAATGTTCTTTTAGAACTCCATTGATATGTGTAGCTATGTAAGTAGTATGTGTGTGTGTGTGTATATATACGTATGTCTGTACAGGTATATATACATGCATATACTACTTACATGTATATACACACATGCTACTTAATACATGTGTATAGTCATGTATATATACACGTGTATATGTATATTACATTTATACACACAGATTTTTTATATGTTAATAGTGATTCTCAGTGGTGGGATTACAAGTGATCTTTATTTTCCTTACATTTAAAAAAATTCGATGTATTTTTACAAATAATAAAATATGTTTTAAACAATCATTAATACCTTTTTAGAAAAACAGGATGAAGTTGTCTATTACGATCCATGTGAAAGTCCAGAGGAACTTAGTCATTGACTGTGGTGGGGCTGCAGGACGATAAGAATTCGGAAGTGAAAGAACTCAGAAGGCAGTGCCAGCAGCTGGAGTCTATTAAACGGGGCAGGATCTGTGTCAAAAGAGCTTCTCTCCAGAGTAGAAAGGTGGGTACGCTCAGAGCGGCTTTCTTTTCTTTTCTCTTCCAGAGATTTATTCTTGTATGAAGGATAAAGAGGTATTGAAATAAGGTTTTTACCAACACAGTGATTAATTTTTTGTGTGCTTATGAACTTATCCATGGCTATAGTTCAAATGATTTTTAATATTTTTCTTAAAAATATTATTTTTTCCTTTGGGTTTTAAGCATTTAGCAAATCTCAAGGTTTTAATTTATTCATTCAACAACTATTTGTTGAATTCCCACTGCATACACAGGCACTTTATTTTTATTTTTTTTGAGACAGAGTCTTGCTCTGTCAGCCAGGCTGGAGTGCGGAGGCATGATCTTGGCTCACTACAACTTCTGCCTCCTAGGTTCAAGCAATTCTCGTGCCTTAGCCTGCCAAGTAGCTGGGTTTACAGGCACGTGCCACCACGCCCAGCTAATTTTTGTATATTTTGTAGAGACGGGGTTTCGCCATGTTGGCTAGGCTGGTCTTGAACTCCTGACCTCAAGTGATCCGCCCACCTTGGCCTCCCAAAGTCCTGGGATTACAGGTGTGAGCCACCACCCCCGGACCACAGGTACTTTAAAAACCACAATAGGTAGAAACTCTATTTCTAATAACCAGCTATAACAATTCTAAATATATTTTACTGTAAATTATTGAGTACACAAAACAATTACAGATAACAATATTCAGCTCACCTCAGACCTTGTATTTGGTGATTTTTTTCTTAATTTTTAAAAATCCATGAATACATAAAAAGATAACACTAAGAAATTTAATTTTTTCTGACAGAAAAGGAAGCTTCTATTTATCATTTTTATACAGACTTTTATATGTATTTACTCATATTTACTATACTTTTCTCCCTTTTTTTTTTTGATGCGCAGTCTTGCTCTGTCTCCCAGGCTGGAGTGCAGTGGCGCAATCTCAGTTCACTGCAACCTCCACCTCCCAGGTTCAAGCGAATCTGCTGCCTCAGCCTCCTGCGTAGCTGGGATTACAGGTGCTTGCCACCAAGCCTGGCTAATTTTTGTATTTTTAGTAGAGACGGGGTTTCACCATGTTGGTCAGACTAGTCTTGAATTCCTGACCTCGAGCAATCCACCTGCCTCAGCCTCCCAAAGTGCTGGGATTACAGGCGTGAGCCACTGTGCCAAGCCTACTATACTTTTCTTGTTAGAATTAAGAAAACATGAAAATTGTGACTTTTGTAGCTTACAAAAATGTTAATTACTCTTCCATGTAAATACGAATACTTAAAAAAAACTTGGCTAGGTGCTGTGGCTTATGCCTGTAATCCCAGCACTTTGGGAGGTTGAGGTGGGAGAATCACTTAAGGCCAGAAGTTGAAGACCAGGGACAACACAGTGAGACCTCATCTCTGTGGTGCGCACGTATAGTCCCAGCTACTCAAGAGGCTGAGGCAGGAGGATTGCTTGAGGCCAGGAGGTTGAGGCCTCAGTGAGCTGTGATTGTACCACTGCACTCCAGCTAGGGTGATAGAACAAAACCCTGTCTCTAATAAAAATTAAAAATAAAAAAATTTGTTAGAAGAGTATATTCTTTGCATGTTCGTGTTTAATAATTGTACTTCTGGATTTAGGAACTGTTATTCAGAGGATTTGAAGATCTACAGGCATTTGCCCTTTGCTCCACATTTCAGAAAACCCATGAGCCCCAAGAGGAGTCTCCTTTGGCACTCCCATGGTGCTGTGGATGAACAGATGCCTCCACCTCCTTGGCAGTGTTATATGTATATGTATATAAAATGCTCCTGTGCCTTCTCTTATCCAGACTTGGAGCATTAACCTTCACTCTCAAGATATAATCACTCCCCCTACCCCATTTAGAGGAGCTCTTTCCACTGATTCTGGAAATGTTGGAATTTGGAAGGCACTCGGTTAATAGAATGGTAGTTGAGGTGAGCTCTCAACTTGGGTTCAGATCACAGTCTGGCCACTTAGGTAGTAGTCATGTGACATTAGGCAAATTACTTAAATCTCTTTTGGGCTCACAGTTTTCTCCTCTGTTAAAAGAGGATGATAGACCAGGCACGGCACCCGTAATCCCAGCTACTTGGGAGGCTGAGGCAGGAGAATCGCTTGAACCCAGGAGGCGGAAGTTGCAGTGAGCTGAGATCATGCCATTGTACTCCTCCAGCCTGGGCAACAAGAGCAAAACTCAGTCTCAAAGAAAAAAGATAGTGGTAATAATACAAATTTCATGTGACGATAAAGTAGCATAAGGTATGAAAAGTACTTATCATTGAAGCTAAAACCTACTCAATAAATGTTAGTATTATCTGTGAGTATTACTGTATTATTTTTTACATAGATTAAGGATTTTATGTACATATAGCATATTATATATTGGTATAGTGAGTGGTTAAGCACAGGTGAAACACAGTTATAACAATTTTTCAGGTATTTGTAGGTTGCTCTGTGTTTGTAGGTATGCTTGGAAATGTAATTAGTATTTATAATGTTATGGGGAAATGTGTTTAAAACAATCACATTAAAACATTGTTGGGACACATCCCATTTAAGAATGGGGGCTGCCTGTATGTCCTCTCATGGTTGGCGGATTGTTTTCACCTCTTAAAGCACTCTGCTGGGAACAAATTATTTCCATAATCAGCCAGGCAACTCTCATCATAGACTGTGGAGGAGAGTACCATTGGGCCGCACCAGAACTAATATTAATGAATGCCTTACACTACGCCCAAATGCAGTGCTTTCTTCTTTTAACCTTTTATGCTATACCAGGGTAGCATTAAAAACCATATAGGTGATTTGTATTATTCCGCCAGGATCAGTGCAAAGAAAATCATTGGCTCAGATTGCAACAGGCTGAAGAAAGCATAAGATATTCTCGTCAGCATCACAGTATTCAGATGGTGAGTGTCCTCTGAAGGAAAATGTTCTATGTTTGTGTAGCGTGACTTGCAGGCCTAGACTTGTGGAAACTGGAGTTGCGCTGCCCTGGACCTGCAGCTGTCAGCCAATTCACCTCCAGGCCTGCAGTCTGGGCACAGTCTTGGGGTGGTAATGTTGGGGTACAGCCTCTTTCTTTGTCAAGACATTTTTATTGTATGCCACGACATTTTTGTAATGTTGAGCAATTTACAAATATACATCTGCTTAAATATAGAAAAGAGACAAGATAAAAAGGAGCCAAAGAAAAAAGAATGGATCAACCAAGAACGTCAAACACTCCAACGATTGAGAGCATTTAAAGATGTAAGTTCTATAAGCAATCACCTCATCTACACTTCTGGGGAAATAAATGAAGACCACTCTAAAGAGGAAAGTATTAAGAACAGGTCATTCAGAACATGAAACATTTAAAAAATAACATTATTTCTGGTATATCAATAAAAAGCAACAACAAAAATAGAATATCAGTGATTCAAAACCCATGATATAAAATAACTGCTGTTTTTGACATCACAACATGCTTGGGTTCCTGCTCTGCACTCTTCACTGAGCAGTCCTTACTGGCACTGGTGGTTTAGATTGGCAGGGAAAACTGAAAACTGTTCAACTCCCTTGACTTTAGCTGGCATTTCCTCTCATTTGTAATAAACAATTCTTTAAAATGTTATCCAGGCAGCATTGTGATATAAGTGTAGTGAAAGTGCCCAGTTAAAAGTAAAATGTGTTGTTTTTTTTTTTATATCTACAACTTTCTTTTTTCTTTTTTTTTTAAAGTATATACTTAAGAGGATGATGTTATTTTTTTATGCCCTCTGTTCCAGGCCTACATTTATATTTCCTCCACAAAATGATCCTCAGTCTGTAATTTTTGTTCTATTTGACTTTATTATTAGAGATAAATTCCTTTAATTAAAAAAAGCTACTATGAAGATTGAAAAAATAATTTTTTGCTTTTATTTTTAATTGACACATAATTGTACATATTTATGAGGTATAGTGTGATATTTTGATACAGGTATATAATGTGGAATGATCAAATCAGGGTAATTAGCGTATCTATCACCTCAAACATTTATCTAAAGGTAAATAGGTTTTTTAAAATAATGTAAATAGGGAGTCCGGCACAGTGGCTCATGCCTGTAATCCCAGCACTTTGGGAGGCTGAGGCGGGCGGATTGCTTGAGACCATGAATTTGAGACCAGGCTGGGCAACATGGTAAAACCCCAGCTCTCCTAAAAATACAAAAACTAGCTGGGCATGGTGGTGCATTCCTGTAGTCCCAGCTACTTGGGAGGAAAAATACCAATTGTGCACATACTTTTGTAAAATTATACGTAAACACTTTATTTTTTATGTCATTCTAAATAATTTTTTGTATGTTTCTATTTCCAAACGTTGTTTGGTAATATATATAAATATGATTGATTTTGTTTATTGAGTTTGCATATAACCACATTACTAAACTCGCATATTGAGCATTTTAATAGGTTATTTTGAATACTTTTACATAGACTGTTGTCTGAAAATAGAAACAGGTTTATTTCTTCCTTTCTGATGTGGATGTCACTGATTTTTTTTCCTACATTACTGATCTGGCTAGGACTATCAGTATACAGTTGAATATAAGTGGTAAAAGAGCTGACCTCTTGCCTTGGATCCAGTTTTTAAATCAGTTGGAGAGTCGCCATTAAGTGTAATTTAGTGGTAATTTTGTTTGTTTTTTTTTTGTTTGTTTTGTAGATGCCCTCTATCAGGATAAGTTCCCTTTTCTCATTTTGCTGAGAGTTTTTATAAAGAATAGCTATTGAATTTTGTCAAATGCTTTTGCTGCATCTGCTGAAATGACACGTTTATTCTTCATCTACCTAATAATGTTGCAATTTATATCTGTTGAGCTTTGAATGTTGAACCAGCCTTGCATTCATGGTATAAATCACTTGTTTGTAAAGTATTGTTTTTAAATATTGCTAGATTTGATATCTTAGTATTGTATTTTTATATTTGTCTTCATGTGTTTTTGTTTTCTCATAAGTGTCTGTACCCCCCTTTTTTTTTCTTTAAAGAGAAATAATGAGAGAGATTGTCTCTCTTGAAGTTCTCAGTGCCTGTGCATTGCTGCCACTACACAGCTAGTATCATGACAGCAGCTTCAGAACCAGAGCTGGCTTCCAGGCAAGGCTGGGTGGGGAAGAAAGAGAAAAACAAAAGAATTATTTCTCTATGCCGAGACCAGCTCGGTCAGGGAGACCCTAACCTAGTGGTGCTAGAGGAATTAAAGACATAGACACAGAAATATAGAGGTGTGAAGTGGGAAATCAGGGGTCTCACAGCCTTCAGAGCTCAGCCACGAACAGAGATTTACCCACGTATTTATTAAACAGCAAGCCAGTCATTAGCATTGTTTCTATAGATATTAAATTAACTAAAAGTATCCCTTATGGGAAACGAAGGGATGGGCCGAATTGAAGGAATAGGTTGGGCTAGTTAACTGCAGCAGGAGCATGTCCTTAAGGCACAGATCGCTCATGCTATTGTTTGTGGCTTAAGAATGCCTTTAAGCGGTTTTCCACCCCTGGTGGGCCAGGTGTTCCTTGCCTTCCTTGCCCTCATTCCAGTAAACCCACAACCTTCCAGCATGGGTGTTAGGGCCGTTATGAACATGTTACAGTGCTGCAGAGATTTTATTTATGGCCAGTTTATGGCCAGATTTTGGGGGGCTTGCTCCCAACACTGTACATATGCTCCATCTTGCAGAGGCTTCATTCTTGGTTCTCTAGCTAAAAACAGTAGAAATTTTGCACACCTGGGTTAGAAAAAAAAAATAGCCATTAAACCCACCCCTGTTACAGGTCACTATTGGTATTTTGATTTTGCTTTCAATCCATCTGTTATTGTTTACTTTTAAGAGTCCTTGATAGTTGCTTTTTATGTCCAGAGTTTTAATTTCAGTCAGAAAGAGAAATAGGCCTTGGTGAGCATGCTTTGTCTTGGTGCCAGAAGTCTATACTCAAATATTTTTAAAATAATTTTTAGTTGAATAACAAGTTAGACCTGTGCTTAGCTTTCTCATTGTTTTCCTAAAAATAGAAGAAAAGGTTTTAAATACTTTAACCATGAAATAATTTAAAGCAGGTTTAAAATAAACTCCTTCATTTTGCCTGTTCTATTACTCTGTTCTCACACTGCTAATAAAGACATACCCAAGACTGGTAATTTATAAAGTAAATAGGTTTAATTGACTCACAGTTCCACATGGCTGGGGAGGCCTCCCAATCATGGCAGAAGGTGAATGAGGAGCAAAGTCACATCTTACATGGTGGCAGGCAAGAGAGAGAGCGTGTGTGCAGGGGAATTTCCCTTTATAAAACCGTCCAATCTCATGAGACTTATTCACTCTCATGGGAGCAGCATGAGAAAGACTCACCTCCGTGATTCCGTTACCTCCCACTGTGTCCCTGCCACAACATGTGGGAATTGTGGGAGCTAAAAATCAAGATGAGATTTGGGTAGGAACACAGTCAAACCATATCTCCTATATACATTCACACTAGCATTTTAGTTTTAGAACTAGTTCTATGTTACTATCTGAATTAATTTTTCCACAATTTTGTAAGGAAAAATAATGCCTTCTTTGAATTTCATGTGTAAATGATATTTTTAGTTTTGTGTCATTTTGTCCAATAAATTCTGAAAATCTTTGTATTGACAGTGTGTTATCTCTGCACAACCATATATGTATAAGAGCACTCAGTAAAAAGAATAAAGAGGAAAAAGCACTGGATCTATACCTATACAAAACAAGCTACCAGCAGAGCCCACTGGGAGTGGTCATGATATAATCAGGAATGTTATATTCACAGGTTGTAGATCTGCATATGAGAGGAGGGTTTGCAGATAGCAGATTCTAGAAAAGTTGTCTAATCAGACAGTAAATGCAGGTGTTGAAGCACTGAACAAAAATAAGCTGCTTTAATTACTCATAAGAGGGAAGTACAAGTCATTATTCCATCTGCCAATTTACAGACTGTAAGATACCCTTTAAAAGTAGCAGTAAGTAAACTCTTCATACAAGTTAGACTGTATGACAAATCCACTGCCTTTCTTCTTTTGCAGCAGGGCCTTTCTTTTTAATGACTATTTTTTGTTTTTGGAGATGAAGTCTCTGTCACCCAGGCTGGAGTTCAGTGGCCTGATCACTGCAGCCTCGACCTCCAGCTCACATAATCCTCCTGCTTCAGCCTCCTGAGTAGCTGGGACTACGGGTGTGTGCCACCATGCCTGGCTTTTTTAAGAAAAATTTTTGTAGAGTTGGTGTCTCGCTATGTTGCCCAAGCTGATGTCAAACTTCTGGATTCAAGCACTTCTGCCCAAAGTGCTAGGATTATAGGTGTGAGACACCATGCCCAAGCTAGTGACTATTTTTGAAAAAAGAAGGACATTACCCTCCCTTGTTAATCACTTATGTACAAAAATGCATGTTTTGCTGTTGATCTGTTTTAACTCTTTCTACATAAATAACACATTTGTACATGTATATGTGCAGATACATTTATAATGTTAAAATTGTGTTTAAGTGATGTTTACTAAACAGGATAAAATTTTGTTTGGAAAATTGCGATGTGAAATTTTATCTAGTTAATCTATAGTCCTTTCCCTTATGGTGTCCAGCTCTATGCAGGCTCTGCCTCACTCCGGATTATGTAAATATCAATTCATATTCAAATGAATTTGGAATTTAGCTTTCAACATTTGCCTTTTCAATTCATCTTGAAATCATTGTGGTAATATTATTTCCTGTCCACTAGCATACTTTTTAATCCCAACAGTAAAGTTTCTGAAAAGACCACTAGTTCTTCTATTGAGCAGTTACTGATACCTTGCCATTCAAGGGGAGGATAGATGCCCACAGCCCCTCTCCTTCAACCACATGTCCAAGTAAAACTAGTATTTCTTCTTTTTAAAAAGATAGACATAATTATTTTCCATATTATTGAATACATTTCTGTTGTAACCTCAGTTCTACTCTTCAGAATCCTTTGTTCGATTTTCTTGTAGTTGATTTGATGATCCCACTCACACTTTCCTACCAGTTGTTCCAGAGACAATGGGCTTAGTCACACAGTGGGGAGACACGTTTGTGGGGGTTGGGTGGAAGTTCTGGTTCAGGTCTGCATCTCTGTTCACCATCATTTATGATGATGCTGTAACTCACATCTGCTCTTTGATGAGAAGTCACACAAGTAATTGCTAAATTAACCCGTCAAATCTAACTATCATTCAGCTATGTCTCACTGAGCCTTTTCTGGACAAATCGTGGTGTTCTCAAGAATATTTATGTGACTTTATCCTTTGTGCAAAGGCTATAGGCAACGGAAGCGATAGGGGAAGTATGTGGAAGGTTGACCCACATAGCTGTTGCCATATGCAACTTTTCAATCTTCTTGATTTCTGCTTCTCTTCCCAGTTCTTATCATCCATAGTGATTTTTGGAAAAACTGCCACTACATTGGCATTGTGAGTACTCAGAGTGGTGTGTCTCTTCTCCTTAGCTAGACTGTCAGGACAATTCTGTTCGCTTTCAGACTTCCAAATGTCATCACATCTTATTAGTGCCTGACCTCCTTTTCTCTCATTCGCAAGATATTCATGGCTCCTTTTAAATAAGAATGGCCAAATGAAAAGTGTGTTATTTTCTGAAAAAATTGCTGAAAGGTGAGGAAAGTGGCAAATGTATTTGCTTATAAAATTTTTAAGGAAAAAATTAAGGTTGAAATGAAAGTAAGGATATTTTCATCCAATTACCTCATTCAATTATCATAATCAAGGTCAGAGAAGAAAGAAACTTCAGTTCAGCCTTTGCTAGAAGCAACTTGCAACAAATCACACATCTACTGACTCTGACATTCGTCCAGTGATAGCAGCAATGTTCCACATATCACATGGTATACTGAAATACAGCAATTAAAATAGTTTTCGATGCAGATCAAGCAGTAATTACTTTTGCCCAGAAATCTTAAAAAATAAATTGTATGTGGAGAACAGGAAGCTTAGGAAATTAGGGTGCCTTTTATCTTTGCAGTGACAATTTACCTTGCGCTCGCAGTGACATTTTCTAGATTTTAAAAACCAACGTTTTTTATTTTTATTTTTATTTATTTATTTAAATCTGCTGGCCCTTTTGCTTTTAGCAGCCACAGACTAGATGGCCTCTCAAATGCCTGGATGCCTGAAACTTCTGAAGAGATACTGCCTTCAGCTTCTTCTCAGTCACAGCACGGTGTGAACACGTAGCTCCAATGATGCCTCTGCTTGCTTCAGCCTGCTGGTGCTTAATTAGGTGCTTATCCTAACACCTTAGAACATACTTTCTGTAGATGGTTTAATTCCAACCATCATATATGCTTTTTCTCAGATTTTCTCCAGCTTCTCAAAACTTCCCTGTAAATGAGGCCTTGTAGGCAGCTTTCTTGCTATGACCTCACCTTCCATTCAGCACAGAAACAGCATCCATTGCTGTTATGCAATGGATAAAATTGTATAACAATGGTTATGGTTTCATATCTTTAATGTTACTGGCAGACTTTACTCCTGGCCTTCTCCTAATCAATAGGCCAGTCTTCCCCTCCCCACTCCCCCATTTTTAGCCATCTAATTTTATTCCTTACATTCGTTCCTAAAAAGGCAAAAACCTGGCCGGGCACGGTGGCTAATGCCTGTAATCCCAGCGCTTTGGGAGGCCGAGGAGGGTGGATCATGAGGTCAGGAGATGGAGACCATCCTGGCTAACACAGTGAAACCCCGCTTCTACTAAAAATACAAAAAAATTAGCGTGGCAGCGGGCACCTGTAGTCCCAGCTAGTCAGGAGGCTGAGGCAGGAGAATGGCGTGAACCCGGGAGGCAGAGCTTGCAGTGATCCGAGATCACGCCACTGCACTCCAGCCTGGGTGACAGAGCGAGACTCCATCTCAAAAAAAAAGACACAAAAATCTTTTTTAGCCTTCTCTTCAGAATGGTTAAAATATATTGGCAACAAAAACTATTTTTACAAATGATTTAAAACACAAATTATTTGCTTATTATTTTTCACACTAATAACAAAGAATATAGACACTATATATGTTCCAATCACATTGATCATGCAGAAAATAAATATTCTTTGGTACTGGTTTTCCTTTGATCACAAATAGATATGAGGGCAAAATGTCTTATCACTTATTTACAAATAACTGATGGCCAAAATGGATAATTGTCATGATAGAAGTTATTGACACTGGCTGGGTGGGGTGGCTCATGCTTGTAATCCTAGCACTTTGGGAGACCGAGAAAGGCGGGATCACCTGAGGTCAGGAGTTTGAGACCAGCCTGGCCAACATGTAGAAACCCTGTCTCTACATAAAAAAAAATAAAAAATAAACAGTCTTTGGTTTTGGTGGTGGGCACCTGTAATTCCAGTTACTTTGGGAGGCTGAGGCAGGAAAGAAGTTATTGATACAAATATTTGCAAAAATAAAAAGTTATTTGATGCCCACAAATAATTCCAAAGTATGTCCATGTGCTAATTTGTAAATAGGAAGGAAGTTCTTATTTTGAAACTTGCAGCCTGGAAAATATTTATAAGATTGTTATGACATTGATAACTGGAGTACTTCCTACATCAACTTACTAGAATTTTGGAGACTGACTTTAAAATATAATAAAAAGGGAAAGACAGGGAATTGAACTTCCTTCTCATGTTTTTTACAAATTTTACAGGGAGCCAGAGTCTCATTTATGTAATCACAGATTTATTTTACAAGTTTGGACTTGCAAAAATATGCCAAAATTTGAATGCCTTACCCATTTTTTTGGGAAGCAGCTAAAATATGTAATGCACTGACCTTTTAATGTTCACTTTGATTGGTTAATGGTTACACCTTTACAGCTCAGTCAGATTGTAAACAAGGGGACAAAACTGAATATATAAGGTCAGAGAAGTATAGTGACAAAATTTATGAACCCCTATACATTTCCTATGAATAAAAAATGATTAAAATTCATACGTTTGCTTTTTAAATATATACATAAGAAACATCAAAAATTAATTCAAAGCATATATTAGCAAATATATTCTTAATTTTGTCTTGAATAACCTCTTTAGGTGTACCTTTTTCTACAAAGTTATGTCTTCATTAAACATTTTTCAAATTATTAGTATTATTATTTTTAACTGATGCTTCATATTTTATTTCCCCTCTGCTCTCCCATCCCACCCTTGGTGATGGTTGTGCCCATCTAAGCATTTCGGGGCACATGACCGTAAGTAAATCTTGAGAGAGGAGCGGAATTATTGTCTAAACAGTAACAGAAGGGGATTACCTGTAAGGATAGCATAACTGTTGTGCAGGAACAGAAGCTGCCCAGATCTTCTTGGTGGACAGTGCATAGAAAGAAGACTTAGAATTATGGAACATCTGTCCCCCCAACCACCCTTTCCCACCCATCCCCCAAACCCCCACTCCCACCCTATTCCCCGCCCAATTAATAGTGTTAACAAAAGGTTAATCTAACTTTTTTTTTTTGACGGAGTCTTGCTCAGTTGCCCAGGCTGGAGTGCAGTGGCGCGATCTCAGCTCACTGCAAGCTCCACCTCCCGGGTTCACGCCATTCTCCTGCCTCAGCCTCCCAAGTAGCTGAGACTGCAGGCGCCCGCCACCACGCCCAACTAATTTTTTGTATTTTTTAGTACAGACGGGGTTTCACCGTGTTAGCCAGGATGGTCTCCATCTCCCGACCTTGTGATCAGCCCGCCTCGGCCTCCCAAAGTGCTGGGATTACAGGCATGAGCCACTGCGCCCGGCTTCCAGAATATAAAAAATGAGTTCCATGACGACAGGGCCCTCACTGAGCTGGCAGGCCCCTCCATGGATCACCGGCACCAAGGCGCTGTCCAAATCATTCATGTACTGCGAGGGAAGGGGCTGGCCATTGCTCCCTGCTTAATAGCCAGCCTGATCTGAGTCAAGTGTCACACGTAGTCCCAGTTTGGTCATTCCATCTTCCTTCAGAAGCTTCAGGAGCAAGGCAAAAAGCCTTGGCAACATGCTCAGTCAATCTACTGTGATCTGTAGGATCACTGAGGCAATTGTGCTGGTCATCGTTTTCTTGTAATCCCAGCACTAGGATTTCTAGGAAATCCTGGGAATCGTTTTCTAGAAAAAACACCTCTGTCCATATGATGACTTTTCCATTTGCTTTATATTCTGATCCATGGAATATCTTCACATTTGTTATAGTATCCATGGACTTCCGATCTATAGGACTTACGACACCCTTGCTAACGTTCTTGTCATCATCCACCCACTGGTTGTGGATGCGCTCCTGGGGATCCTCCGCGTCTGCCTTCCCACAGGTGATGGTGAAGTCCCTCGTCTCTAGCAGTGCCTGCCTCAAGGAATCCATGTTCTCTGCAGTGATCTGGACCATAACGCCATCTTCCACAATACTGGACTTGGCAAGATATCCAGAAGAGGATTTCAGAGCGCCACCGAACACAAAAAAACTGCTTTGAGTTTGCATATAGTTACAGTAGTACTGAAAAATCCTCGCAATTTAGGTTTTTGTTTTCAGTTTTGTTTCTCTGTTTTCTAGTGCATAATGACTTAATAAATATTCATTTAACAAAAATTGAAATCTCAAAGGTACATATAAATAAACAATATAAATAACCATCCTTTTTACAGTTAACTTTGTGCTTTAAAAAAAAAAAGGCATCCAAAGAAAGACAGACGTATTCATGCAATAAAATCTTAGCAATCCCTGCAATAGTCTTCCAGAATTATCAGCCCTCCCATCTGAGTCTGGACAGAATGAAAAAAAAATTACTTCTCTCGTGTTATTCTTTGAGCTCCAACTAGGAAAAATTACTGAAAACAGCTGGATGTTACAACTGTTTTGGGCAGAGAAGTCACACTGTTCAGGAGGACCCCATGGTAGAAACTGTTTTTAAAAAGTTCTTTTTACTTGAAATTACACAAGAAAGCAGAAAATGACATTGCAAAAAGGAAAAAAGTATAGGCAGGAACATTGTTACAGAAGCCAGGTGACACTGAGAAGTAGAGAGTAGAAAGCAATCAACCCTTCTGACCATTGAGAATGAGGAAAGTAGAAATTCAATGGCTCATGGATAGCAATAGTCACTCACATGTCAATAACAGGGATTCTGAAGAGTCAGACTTATGCATACACAGAGCATCTCTACCGCATGCATGAATTGTGTGTGAGTTTGGTGATAATGAAGAGAGACAAACTGCTGCATCAACTAATATACTCTGGGATTGAAGAGCAGGATAAAAAAAAAAACTGTAGAGACCACTACTCTAGGTCATTTAAGTATTTTAAGGAGAGAAAAATAACATAATAGAAGAAAGTGATAACTATCTGGAGTGGTGGGATGGGTGGCTTCTGACACAGCTCCCATGTTTCTGATTCCACCTCCCGATATCTTGTATTATCTCCCCTTCTTGAGTATGAGCTGGACCTGGTGCCTTGCTGCTAAGAAACAGAATTCAACAAAAGTAATGCAGTGTTACTTCCTTGGTTAGGTAACAAGGAACTATGTCTTGCCCCTTGCTAGCCACCCCCAACTCTTGCTGGCATTCCCTCTTGCCCTCTTGCTTGCTTGCTTTGATAAAGAGAGTTGCCATGTTGTGTGATGCTTTGTGGAGAGGCCCACGTGACAAGGAACCAAGGGAATTTACAGCACAACACCTGGCACAAAACTAAAGCCAACAACTATGTGAGTGAGTCTGCAAATAAATCATTCCCTGTCCAGCCTTAAGATGACTGCAGACTTTTAAAAGAGTGAGAGTCAGAGGCCACGGCTAATCCACATGTGGATTCCCACCAACAAAAATTGAAATAATGTGTGTTTTAAAATGCTAAGTTTGGGGGTGATATGTTACATATAAATAGATAAATAATAAAGATGGTTTGGCATGGAGATAATGACAGAAAGGAATTCGACTATTTTAATAGTCCAATGAAGAGGTATGAAAGATCTGAATTTGGATGGTAGCAGTGTGAATGATGTAAAAGATAAATGTGAGATTCTATAAAGTAAGATTTTATAGGACCTACCAATAATAGGGGTGAGAGGAGGATAGAGAGATGGGAGAGAGAAAGGGAGGGGGAAAGAGAGAAAGGGAGAGGGAGAAGTGGTAAATGAACAAGATTTTTAGTTCAAGTCAGTAGGAAAACCACTGGCAGAGTTGTTTTATTTAAGCATTAACAATTACTTTCCGAGCAACTGTGATGTGTAAGACATTATGTAATCTGTACTAGACACTGAGATGAACCCTCAAAATGGTGATGCCCTCAAAATGGTATAGTGCAAAGTAGAATGTTGTGAAATTTTTCCTAATGGAGAAATTCGTCCAATTAGCATTTGAGGAAAGGTATATGTGAGTTGGACTTTGGATAGTAACATACAGAGATTAGCATTAGAAAGGAAGCAAAATATTTCATTAGACATATAAAGAAGTCAATAGTTTATTTTCACTAGATTGCAAGCATATGAAAAAGACAACGGGAAAATGTGCCTCAATTGTCAGCCTAAATTTAGCATCTTATTCTGTAGTGAAATCACAGGACAAGTAAATAGATGTCTTGCACTTAGGACAAATTATTTAAGTTTGTTGAAGAAATGAGATGATTGATTTTATTTTTAAGTAATAAGTAATGTGAGAAAATCTGCGATCAGTAAGATTTATGTAGATCCAGGCTCAACAAACTACTGCCGATGGGCCAAATCTAGTCTGCAGCTCATTCATGTAAACAAAGTTTCATTGGAATATATCCTCATTCATTACGTAATGTCTATGGCTTTGACAGAGACTGTGCCACCTGCAAAGTCAAAAATATTTACTATCTGTCCCTGGACAGGAAACGCTTCTCAATCCCTGGTCTACATCATAAAATGGATTTGAGTAGAGAGAAAGAAAAAAAACTCATTAAAACATATGGGGTGTTACTGCCTTAAACAAGTAGTATACTAACAATAGAAATGGAAAGGAAAAGTTGGAGTGTGCATGTGGGTATGCATCTGTGTGCATTTGTGTGTATGTGATGAAAACTGTTTAAATGCAGGGTACAATATAGAAGAGGAGGCTGTCGTGGTGCTTAGATGGCTCTGAATTGACAGTCTCCTCCGTTAATATTTAAGTGCAATTTTGGAGGAATAAGTCTTTCCACTCAACTCTTAAGTGGTTTAATCAACTGGCCATATTTTTTTCCTAATGGTTAGAAAGGATAAGTTACTCAGAAGGAAAAGTAGTATTGATTGAGAAAGAATTATAATGGAAGGGGGGGTGATTGCATACTTCTAGGAAAGCTGGAGGGAACAGCTAAAAAACAGTATGATACTGAACACTTGGATGAAAGCATGAGTGAAAGCAGGTGAGAGCAGCCCTAAAAGGAAGCCAGTTTGCACCAAAAGTAAACACTGGTTTTCATGCTGCCTCTTGCATATATGTATCAAAAGATACTGGTACTTAATGTATAAATTAGAATATTAATTTTTTAAATATGAATTGAACTTATATGGGGTTTAAAAAAATCAATTATTTAAAAACATCACCAGGTTCCTTTTGTTGTTTAAATTCTCTCCTGATAGAACTAAATAGGGGTCTCTTAAACAGGGTTCAAGAAGCAGAAACATACATAATGGTACTCAGGATTCAATGCATTAAAGATTAATATTCCTTGAATTAGAAGAGCCGAACTAAAAGCATCCAAACACCAGATATAGGTCTAGAATAGCAGATACATCTAAGTAGGTTTCAACTGTCTAAGGGCACATGCCTGGTGCAGGGACATGAACAAATTGTGAGTAAACAGGGATAAAAGCCCTATGAGGGATGTTTAACATTGAAATGTATAAAGTTTTTATTTAATCACAAAGTTTTCTATATTGGCTAAAATTTTATAATGATAATGAATTATTCATGTGAAAATTAAAAACTATTTTTTTGTATTTTTAAAGAAAAAAGCACAAATACACCCATAGAACACTGTGAAATATTATCTTTCACAATGTACACCAGGCCAGGAAATTATTGGGCTAATTTGAGTCTTCAACAAAATTTTACTTTGTGAAGAAATAAGACAATGCTGGAGGGACCAAGGTTTTCATTTGCCTGTGCTCCTTCTGATGCCATCTTTACTCTCCAGGTGAAAGGATGTTTCTGAGATCAATATTCCTCTCCTTTGATAGTTACCTTCTTTTAAAACCTACTGAACACTGACTTACTCAGCTCTTCTCTATTCTTCCCCGTTTCCTCTGGGTCCTTTGATAATAGATGCTGGTATCCCTGTCTGTCATTCACTCCTATATGGTTCTCAGGATTTGCTTGCTGTTCCTCCCTCTGTTAACCTGAGCCTTACAGGCCAAAGTAAATTACTCTCCCAGCACCTTTTATACAGAGTGGTCCATAGTAGTTTTCCTGACACCTATGTTATTACACATTTCTCTCCAAGAACATCTCTAAAGCTTTATGATTTATACATTTGAGTTACCTTAGACCAATTGACCTAAACACAAGATATGCTGTCACATTTTAAGCTGCTTCCTCAGAATATGTTGGTTGAAATCTACTGCCTCTCCCTTGTCCAGGGTTTCTAAATACCCGTAGGGTAGCTTCTCAATAATATATATTACTAATAGCTCAGAATGATTATTATACTAACAAGAACTTTTTACTTTCATTACTGTGTCAGAGGACTCGGAATATCATTAGCAAAACCTGTTTAGAACAGCCATCTTAAATCCTTGTTGAACCAATTCCAGCATGCTTTTAATTTAAGAAGTAATCCTGGCGCCGTGGCTCATGCCTGTAATCCAATCACTTTGGGAGGCCGAGGCAGGCAGATCACCAGGTCAGGACATCCAGACCTTCCTGGCCAACATGGTGAAACCCCATCTCTACTAAAAATACAAAAATAGTTGGGCGTGGTGGCATGTGCCTGTAATCCCAGCTACTCAAGAGGCTGAGGCAGGTGAATCTCTTGAACCCAGGAGGCAGAGGTTGCAGTGAGCTGAGATCGCACCACTGCACTCCAGCCTGGTGACAGAGTGAGACCCCATCTCAAAAAAAAAAAAAAAAAAAAAAAGAAATCTTGAGTAGTACATTCCTTCCCAAGATGAGCATGCAAACAAAGATAACATGACTTTTTATTCTATATGTACGTTTGAAAGATCTCTTTAGTCCTTTAAAAACTTCATGAGATGTATAATTTTATAAATATTGAGATGCTTTGGGAAAAATATTGAAGAAAGGCCATTTGATTAGGCATAAAGCACTTAAAGTGAATGCCAAGAAAGTTGCATAGGTCAAAATAGGTCCACAAAAATGTATAGATTAATGAACCTTCCAAAGTGAACTGACTGTTTCTCTGAGTGTCTTTTATAATTATGGGTGAAGGCTGAGGATTGGGCCTGGCCCAGATATGGATTAGGGGTAAAATAAGCAGTGGCACACAAAAAGATATTTTCCCTGAGGCATATTGACTGAATTATTGTGATATATGCAAGAATGAGGAGTTATTCCAGAAGATTTCAAGAGACAGAATAAAATCTTCAAGAGTATCACAGCAACTGGGAGATAAACTCATTGCAAAGAAGAGAGCCTGCCCCAAAAGCATGGCCAACTCCCTTGTTCAACACATTTCTAAGATTTTGAAGCTGAATAGGGTGAAATGCTAAAGGGCTAAGCCCAATACCCCTGAAATTACAATTTAATCTCCAACAACATTTTTTGAGACTAATGAGAAGTAGTTCCAACCAGCTCTCAATCAAAAGCTCAAAAGGAACATACTTCAGAAACAGAGATAAGCCAAAGATGCCAGTCTTACTGAAACTAAAACTGAATCCTGACTGCTCCAATATCTGATTGTATTGGTAATGACTTTCTCCCAACACTATCTGCTTAATAGAGAAAAGTGGGAATACATTCTAAACCTACTATTATCAGAATACTTTATTATTCTTTTATACACAATGTCCAGCATGATACAAAAAACGTCTAGATATGTGAAGTGGCAAAAATTTTATTAATCAAAACACATGTGCACAATAAGCACAGCTCACTGATTCACAGTTCAGAATTTAGCAGACAAATTTAGAATGACTGTTGCTAATATAATAAAAGTAGGGAAACTGGATGAAATGATGGAGATTGCAGCAAAGATTTAAATATCTATAAAAAGTCACACAGATATTCTAAAACAGGAACATAATAATTGAACTTATGTCACTGAATAGGTTTACTTTAGAATAAATGTAGTAAAACAAGTTAACCTGAAAAGAGATTCACAAAAATAATGTAAATTGATCTATAGAAATAATCTCAACTGAAGAGATTTAATAAAGCAGAACAAAAAAGACATAAGGCACTGTCACAACATCTACTATAACTAAACTGGACATAAAGACAAGTGAGAGAGAATGGAGAAGAAGCAATATCGGAAGAGCCGTTGGTCAAAAATTTTGTAAAATTGATAAAGAATATCAACCTACTTGCAAGAAACTTAACAAAACCTAAGGAACATAATACAAATAAAACTTTACCTATCCAGATTATAAACTGCTGAACCAAAACAAAACTCTCAAAACTAAGTAAAAGAGCACAAATAAGTATTCCAACAAAAACAATAGAAGCTGGAGACAATGAAATGGCATTTTAACATGCTGAGGGGCAAATTTGCCAGTCTAAAATTTAATAACCAGTGAAAAAACACATAAAGTGAAGCGCAGTAAAATATATTCAGACAAGTAATTGTTGAGAGAATGTTTGCCTAGGAGAACTGAACTACAGAAATACTAAGGAAAGTTCTTCAGACTAAGAAAAAATTATCCCAGAGAGAAGCATACAATTAGAGGAAGCAATGAAATTAACTGAAATAAAAGCCTTAAAATATTGGCACAAGAAGTTCTAAAGATCTGAGTAAGTTCTGTTTGTATTATAGAAACTATATTTATGATTAACACATTTTACACACACACACACACACACACACACACACACACACAAAATTCCAACCACATGTGGATTACCTGGTGAATCCTTACCAAAACTTAAGGAACTAATTGAACTAGTCTTACACAAGCATTTTCAGGAAATAATACAAAAGAAAGAACACTTTAATTTTTTTGTGGGAAGCCAGTAATCATTGATACAAAAATCTGAACGATATTAAAGAAAAGTAATTTATAAAGAATATTCACCATGAAAATAAACCTGAGAAGTAAGGATAAATATAATTAACTTGTCTTTTACAAAGTTTAAATGTTTAATAAAATATATGACAAAGAGTGGGAGTAGCTAAATAGTGTTCAACTGCTCTAAGGTCCTTACATTGTTGGAGAAGTGGAAAAAGTACGAACATACTTCAGAAATAGTAGTCCACAATAGTTGAGAATAAATATTATATCCTCTAGGATAACTAAGGTACTTAAGGTAGTCCACAATAGTCTAGAATAAATATTCTGTAGGATAACTAAAGTACTAAAAAGGAATTACAAGTATTTTAATAAAATGAAAAATAAATAATTACTCTAAAAATGGAAAAAAGGCCCAGCGAAGTGGCTCCTGCCTGTAATCCCAGCACTTTGGGAGTCCGAGGCGGGTGGATCACAAGGTCAGGAGTTCCAGACCAGCCTGACCAACATGGTGAAACCCCATCTCTACTAAAAAATACAAAAATTAGCCAGGCGTGGTGGCGCATGCCTGTAATCTCAGCTACTCAGGAGGCTGAGGCAGGAGAATCACTTGAACCCAAGAGGCGGAGGCTGCAGTGAGCTGAGATGGCACCACTGCACTCCAGCGGGGGCAACAGAGCGATTAAAAAAAAAAAAGCCAAAAAAGGAAATAAGAATAAAAAAAGATAGTACAAATATAAAAATATTAAATCCAGAATTTTAAAGATTAAATCCAGAATTTTAATACAGAAGATTGTTTCAGAAGATGTGGAATAACTACCACTCTTATAGACTGTTGTGTGAATGTGAATCTGAACAACCATCTTGAAAATTCTTTTGGCGAGATCTACTGAAGTTAAATGTTTGTATACCCTTTGACCCAGCAATTCCACTCCTGGGTATATATACTCAAGGTCAATGAGTACTTCAGTCTAACAAAAGATATATATAAGATATTCAATTAGCATTATTTATAGTAGCCCAAAATTAGAAACAGATGAATCATCCAATAACACAAAGTTATATATTCATAAAATGGAATACCCCTATTAAAATTATAAAGTATGAACTATAGGTATATACAAGAATCTCATAAATTTTGAAAACCTAATATTGAATAAAATCAGCCATATGCAGGAGCATATATACCTCATGATACTATTTTTATGAAGCTCATTAACAGCCTATTAACATTAATTCATTAATGGAATGAATCTATATAAGTAGAGGTCAGTATAGGAGTTATCTTTTTTTGGGTTGTAGTTGACTGAGATGGCAAGAAGAAGGTTTATGGGGTATTTGTAAGATTTTTTTTTTTTTTGGAGGTGGAGTCTCTCTCTTGTCACCCAGGCTGGAGTGCAGTGGCACAATCTGGGTTCACTGCAACCTCCGTCTCCTAGGTTCAAGCAATTCTTCTATCTCAGCCTCCCGAGTAGCTGGGATTACAGGTGCCCGCCACCACACCCAGCTAATTTTTGCATTTTTAGTAGAGACGGGGTTTCATCAGGCTGGCCAGGCTGGTCTTGAACTCCTAAACTCAGGTGATCCACCCGCCTCAGCCTCCCAAAGTGCTGGAATTACAGGCATGAGCCACTGCGCCCGGCCTGTAAGATATTTTTTATCTGAGTTGTTCCGTGTATGAAGCTATGTGAAAATTCAATGAGGTGTATACTTAAGATCTGTACACTCTGTTATGTGTAAATTATACATTAATATTTAAAAGAAAAATAAGTAGATTAATAAAACACAGTTTGGTTTTACAGATACCTATCTATGACCCAACCATTCTACATTTAAGTATATACCCAACAGATATGACTGGGATTTTTTTACACCAAAAGACTTTCATAATAATATTATTTTTATATGCAGACACTCAAAACAGTTCAATTGTCCACCAACAGCAGAATGTAAAAATATTTTATGGATCATTGATAGAGTGGAATAAAACACAGCAATTAAAGAACTGCTGCTACGTCTGTGGTGTCACAAATATGCCTGCATTCATAGAAATTTCCTCAGGAAAAATGAATCTATTGTAGAGGAAATCAGAAGGGTGTTATATTCGGTAGAAGAAAATTAATGAGTCATGAAAGAGGCTTCTGAGGTGCTCTTGTTTATGATGGTCACATGACTGAGTCCATATTGAAAGATTATAAAAATTGTACACTTATGATTGATGCACTTTTTAGTCTATAACAATGTATTCATTTGTAGGAGCTACTTTCCAAGGTACCACAAACTGGGTGGCTTAAAACAACTAACATTTATTGTGTCACGGTTTGGGAAGCTAGAAGTCTGAAAACAAGATGTAGTCAAGGTAGTTTCCTCCAGAAGGATATGAGGGAGGCTGTCTGTGTCTCTTGCATCTCTCCCAGGATCTGGTGGTTTGTTGGAAATCACTGGTATTTCTGAGTTTACAGATGTGTCAGCCCAGTCTTCCATATAGTGTCTGCATATAGTCTTCCCTCTGTGCATGTTCCCCTTGTGTTCAATTTTCCCCTTTTTATAAGAACACTAGTAATATTGGATTAGTACCCACCCTAATGACCCCATTTTAACTAGATAACCTCTGTAAAGACTCTATTTCTATATAAGGTCACATTCTAAAGTATTGGGGGTTAGGGCATTAGCATATATTTTCGGGAAAAACACAGTTCAACCCATAACAGCATATAATTCCATTTTTAAAATCCCAAAATTACATCTAGCCTAAAAAGGAATGAAATTGAAATAAAGATCGCAGAGGCCTGCAGTAAGCCTTGATGATGTAATACCTGTTTATAAACCAAATGTTAGAATGGCCTGAAACAGAATTGAACATTTTTGCGCTATGAGACACATAGGAGAAATTTTAAGTACTTTTTTTGGATGAGACATTTATTAGTCTCAACAAGACTGAATGATTTTCTTTTAAGGTCACACATTTAAATAGTTAACAGGAGAAACAGCGACCAGAATCATAGTCAAATACCCACCTACCCCCTTTCCAAGACAACTAAGGTCTCAAATTGCGCCCATTTTTCTCAAATTATTTCTAGAATATTTAGCAAAAGAGGCTTTTAATTTGGCATATCTTTGTCTACAATTTTGTAGTTTATGTAAAGAAAGGTAGATTAAGGGAATTTCATTTTAAAGGTGAGAATCAGAATGACATTTGTGAAGCTATGACGCCTGTGCCATCTGGCATACACGAGGGTGTAGTACTAAATGGGATCAGAATGAGCTCCTTTTGGAAGGAAACCTTTAATAGACTGGGAAACATTAAGGGAATCTTCCCTTTTTTATTTATTTTATTTTATTTTATTTTTTTTTAGATGGAGTCTCACTCTGTCACCCAGGCTGGAGTGCAGTGGCGTGATCTCGACTCACTGCAAGCTCCGCCTCCTGGGTTTACGCCATTCTCCTGCCTCAGCCTCCCGAGTAGCTGGGGCTACAGGCGCCCACCACCACGCCCGGCTAATTTTTTGTATTTTTAGTAGAGACGGGGTTTCACAGTGTTAGCCAGGATGGTCTCGATCTCCTGACCTTGTGATCCACCCGCCTCAGCCTCCCAAAGTGCTGGGATTACAAGCGAGAGCCACCGTGCCCGGCCTTTTATTTTTAATAGAGCATTGGAAAATGAATTCTGCATAGCTGGCTAATGAAGGAAATCCAGAGTCATTGCCAAAACCGAGTTTTAAAGGAATTTGCAATCCTTCACAGTTCATTCAAAGAGGCAATGGAAATTTTGAAGAAGAAATTTTTTTAAATCTTTCTTAAAAGGAGCCCTTACATTGGCATTGTATCATGACTAAAGTCTTGCTCCCTCCCTCTCTCCCTTCTATGCTTTTTGTTTCTCTTTTCTATCTTTCAATGACATCAGTTTCATGGAGATAAATGGTTAAAAGATAATGATTACAACACATACAGTTGAGTGACACAAATCTTGTTGTAGTGTTAGAAATATATCAATACATTGGGATCATAAAGAGAAATGGCAAGAAAAAAAATCTAAGTTAATAACAGAAAATGCTGATTCCCACAGTCCGTGTAGAAAATATACGTTTTTTTTCTGTCAGTGGAGATAACTGAGACCAGTTAATATTGTCAATTCTGTTCCTTCTGACTGAGCCAGGTGAGGCAAAATTTAGCAGATGAGTTGAGGGACAAAACTATGACCTTGGCAACATAAAAATTAATACTGTCTACATTGTTTACTAGGAAATGCATGCAAAATTAATACACTCTTGGTAGTACAGGTTGGTTTCACTTCTATAGTGTGTAGTTAATAGAAAGCTGATTCAACAGATGATAGATTCAACAGACGGTATAGAATTGTCTAAAATCCGGCCGGGCGCAGGGCCTCACGCCTGTACTCCCAGCACTTTGGGAGGCCGAGGCGGGCAGATCACAATGTTAGGAGATCGAGACCATCCTGGCTAACATGGTGAAACCCCGTCTCTACTAAAAATACAAAAAAATTAGCCGGGAGTGGTGGTGGGTGCTTCTAGCCCCAGCCACTCGGAAGGCTGAGGCAGAAGAATGGCGTGAACCCGGGAGGCGGAGCTTGCAGTGAACGGAGATCGCGCCACTGCACTCCGGCCTGGGCGACAATGCGAGACTCCATCTAAAAAAAAAAAAAAAAAAAAGAATTGTCTGAAATTCATCTTCAATTAGTCCATGGCATGTTTTGGAATTTATTCACTTGTTTGCCTCAGGAACAGTAGCTGTTCAGATTTGTTCTTTGATTTTGGAAATGAGGTTACCGTGCTCTGTAGTGTCAGGAAGATGACGTGGCATAATCAGGCAAACGGCTAGGCATTTTCTCAGCAGTAAATTACCAGTGCCCTTACTTGCCATAATACCCACAACAGGCAGAGGCAGTTTCCTGAGGCAATCCAGGCCACAAAGAACTGTACATTTGGGGAAAACTTATCTTCAAATATATATGTTAAAATCTAAAAAATTGGTTAGTATGTATTACTTTTGTGGATATTTAAACATTCCCTATGCATAGAGACCTAGTTAAAGAGATGCAGGCTTTTGGCATGTTAGATAACTCCTTGATGAGAAACCACACTATGAATAATAAATAGGACTTAATAAAAATGAAAAATAATGAGATTAGTTACTATTGAACTATTATTCTTGCTTAGAATGCCCCTGAATTTCAGTCATAGAAATTCACTTGTACCTGGGTAAGTTACAAGTTCTTATTTGTGCTGGTTTCTGTGTCATTGGCAATTAAAATTTTGGTAAGTTGAATAAAAGATCTTTCTAAAAAGGGAGTTCTTTTTTTTTGTTTTTTGAGGGGGACGGAGTCTCGCTCTGTCGCCCAGGCTGGAGTGCAGTGGCGCGATCTCGGCTCACCGCAAACTCCACCTCCCGGGTCCATGCCATTCTCCTGCCTCAGCCTCCCGAGTAGCTGGGACTACCGGCGCCCGCCACCACGCCCGGCTAATTTTTTTTGTATTTTTAGTAGAGACTGGGTTTCACCGTGTTAGCCAGGATGGTCTCCATCTCCTGACCTCGTGATCCGCTCTCCTCCGCCTCCCAAAGTGCTGGGATTACAGGCATGAGCCACCGCGCCCGGCCAAAAGGGAGTTCTTACACTGGCAATGTATCATGATTAACGTTTTCCTCCCTCTTTCTCTCCCTCCCACATATGTATTTTCGTGTCAGTATATGTATATGTGATTTGTGCCATTTGTGTGTGTGTAGGTAAATGAGTCTAATGTAGAGTTTGGACAAGGACACAGATTCATAATAAACCTACCCAGTCAATTTGGTATAAAGGCTTAGAAGGTGGAACTGGCCACATTTTGAATTGGAGGTAAGGATAAGGAATGGTAATGGAGAGACATACAGGATTTTCTTATGGGAACAAGAAACAAATAACCTCTGGGCAGTATTAGAGCCCAGAGAGTGAAAAGCCTCTTCTAACTTCAATATTCTATGTACAAATTTACAAGGCTTTTTTTTTTCTTTTTTTTTGAGACGGAGTCTCACTCAGTATCCCAGGCCGGAGTGCAATGGTGCGATCTCAGCTCACTGCAAGCTCCGCCTTCCGGGTTCACGCCATTCTCCTGCCTCAGCCTCGCGAGTAGCTGGGACTACAGGCGCCTGCCACACCCGGCTAATTTTTGTATTTTTAGTAGAGACTGGGTTTCACCGTGTTAGCCAGGATGGTCTCCATCTCCTGACCTCGTGATCCGGCCGCCTCGGCCTCCCAAAGTGCTGGGATTACAGGCGTGAGCCACCGCGCCCGGCTGAGACTTTTAATTGACAGACTGCATTGCATAAGCCAAAGGCCAACAGAGAGGTGACATTTCAAATTACTGGCACAACAGGAGCCGAGATCAGAAAGCTCCAACTTAAGGCAAACACTGACAAGAATCCGACAGAAATGACTTCTGCGTCTGGTCAACTTAACATAACATGACATATTGTCAAGCGCATTTTGCTTTTTAGGTAGAATTGTCTATAACGATTTAACTGCTTTAGAAAATATAAATGTGAAGATTTGTGGCATTCGGGTTTATATATAAGATATTTCTACATTTAAAAGAGACAGAGTGGAAAAGCTTGGTATAAGATTTGTAAAATATGTTTGTAATAATGCTAATGGAAGAGGTGAGAGTTGGGTGGGGTGGGGTGTAGATGGGAACATGGTTTGGGCATTGGGGAAAGGGAAGTCATGCTGTAAATAAAATAGTCAGGCATGTTATATAAAGTGTGTTTTATGTCTCAATTGAAATGTTATAGAGAGAAATTTAAAATAGATCATGATTGGTTTTGAATCTGATTTCTAATTTTAAAATGTTATGAGTTTTGTTGCTTTCCTATTTCATACACATTTCTTTATGGGTTTCACTTAGACTCCATGAAATTGCAGATGCCAATTACCTTTTAATAAAATTAAATTCACATATATGTATAATTTGCATGTATATATTCACGGAATTTTTTATTCTATACGTGACATATTATTTTAAAATGATTTATCAATGACATAACGTATAATTTTTCTATACTTTCAGTTTTCTGGTTTGGATTTTTTCTGGCAACACTAATTTTCACCTACCTATACTCATCGATAGTATACAATTGTATAAGTGCATATTTTACCATGATTACAGTTGAATAGATGACTGGAGGTACATCTATGATGACTAATACTTTCTAAACACATATTTACTTCTCATATATCTGTGTAAATGATTGTAAGAGGAAGGGGAAAATAGAGATGTATCATTAGGTATACTGTCTTAAAGCACATTCAACTGCTCTCATGTTTGGAGAATTTTGAATGTGATGAATGTTTCTCTTTCACCACTAACAGATTGTATGTGTGAGCCACATTTTATTGCAAGTGTTTGAAAGACGATTGCAAATATCAGATATTGCCAGACAGTTGGTAAAAAGCAAATTGACTCTATTGAGAAATTAATTTACCAGCTGAAAGAAGTACATTTGCCTTAGAGTCATCAGATATTCTACCCACCAGACTCATCTCCAAGATAGCATCCTAATGAGCTTCCTAAACCAACTAAACATAAGCAGGAAGCATCAGTCATCAAAACTGACTCTTTTCAGCCAATCAGCTGACTGCACAAACTGCATGGCATTGAGGAAAGGAAGAACATTCTGAAAGTGTTTTTTTTTTTCATTCTGCCCTCACTTTGTTGGTTTCTCAGTTTTACAGATGCAGTGTCATGCGCAGAACCCTGTAAATGAGCATAGTTCATTCAAGTATATAAAGTGCTTTCATGTATTATTATTCAGTGGAATAAAATGAATGTTAACAGGCTTAAGTGATTTTCCTAAAGGCACACAATTAATCTATGGCTGGAATTCAAAATCGGGTCTTTTCCTCTGTTCTGATTGTTCTATAAATAGGGGTGTAGTGATTGATTTTCTACCCACCATGACAGGGAATAGGTTCAAAACTTAAAACCCTGTTCATTTTATGATTAGGTAGACTCAAATGACAGGTCAAGGCAGAGAGGGGAGCCAGTCATTTTTATTCCCATATGGGTTTGCTCCTTCAAAGACAGGATTGGGGTAGCAGGGTCAGTTCCTACAGGTTATAACCATCTTAGTGATAAAGTTAACTAACCATAACTGAATACTCATAATGTGCTAGCACTTTTCATAATGTATCCCAAATAATACTCACAAAACCTTCCAAATAAATATTACCCTTTTGTTATCTTTGTTTTATTTTGTTTTGTTTTGTTTGAGACAGGGTCTCACTCTGCTGCCCAAGCTTTAGTGCAGTGATGCAATCATGGTTCACTGCAGCGTCAAACTCCTGGGCTCAAGCAATCCTCCCACCTCAGCCTCCCAAGAAGCTGAGAGTACAGGCATGCACCACCACTCCCAGCTCCAAATAAATATTCTTATCCCATTTTACTGATGCAGAAAAACATATGGCCCAGAGAAGTCATGTTAAGTTTATTGGGGGATTTAAGTTGTAAAAAATTATTTTATCGAACCCTAATGTAAACTATGGGCTCTGGGTGATAGTGATGCGTCAGTGTAGGTTCATCGATTATAACAAATGCATCATTCTGGTGCAGGATGTTGACAGTGGGGGAAGCTGTGTGTGTATGGGAGTAGGGAGTCTATGGGAACTCTTCTACTTTCCACTCAATTTTGCTGTGAGTCTAAAACTACTCTAAAAAATGAAGTTTATTAATCAAGAAAAAAAATTCTTGTATTTTATGAATATATGGGACAGCTATTCATGTATGTGGTAAAAATGAAGAGATTTGTTACAGTACTCGGCAGGAGTGTGTCTAATATGACTGATATTCATGTGTCACTTATAAAACCTGGCTTCATAATCAATCTGTAGATTCATTTCATTTGTGTATGTTCGCTTAAGGGCGCACACATGGAAACCCTTTGGTGTTATTAAAGGTCTGTTGGGAAGGCTCCTCTTTGGTGGAAGCTATGTCTGTTTCTCAGAAGTGATTTAAGAGTAAGATGTGAAATAGCACTTGCCCCCGAGGATGGAGCCAACAGAGCATAGGGGAGTTATTTGATGCTATCTCTGAGAGACTGGAGAGAGGAATATAAAAAGTTTATTCCTTAAGAAAGAATAGGGGAGGACTTCCTTACCTGATATCTCAGATTATGAAGCTACAGTTCTCTCCCTGCTTTAGGGAAAAATAATAACAGACTTTTTGCAAAAATCAATTACTGAACATATTCCTATATTCTAGATTTATAAGGAAGCCTTTTTGTATATATTCATTAAAAAAAGTAATTAAAATATTTTTCTCTGGTTTATAGTAACTAGGATGGCAACGCAGATATATCTTGGAAGTATTTCTTGGTATGATTCTTCAACATAAAACTATTCTTAAAAACTTCTTAGAAGTCTCCAGGTACTCAGGAATAAGGTCATTATAAATTATTCCTTATTGACCATAAGAAAAATAATTAGGCAAGACCACAAAACTAAATGTTTAGACTGTTTCTCCTGTTTCCTGATTTTCATGTTATTTTTTATCCCAATTTTATTTTGCTGTATGGTCATACATTTCATCTTTGAAATAAAGTATATAATAATCACTTTTTTTGTTGTTTTTTTGAGACAGAGTCTCGCTCTGTCGCCCAGGCTGGAGTGCAGTGGCACGATCTCCGCTCACTGCAAGCTCCGCCTCCTGGGTTCATGCCATTCTCCTGCCTCAGCCTCCCCAGTAGCTGGGACTACAGGCGCCTGCCACCATGTCCGGCTAATTTTTTGTATTTTTTTTTTTTTTTTTTTTTTTAGTAGAGACGGGGTTTCACCGTGTTAACCAGGATGGCCTCGATCTCCTGACCTCGTGATTTTCAAAGCTGTTTGAGGGCATTTATCAGGCTTTTAACTCTAGGTACTCTTTCCCGCAGTGTGAAGGCCAAAAGAAGGGATCCTGGGCTCTCTTCCCTGGCCCCAGGACGGGAATTCAGGGGGAAAATTCACCTACTCTTATCCCACAAAAGAAAACTTATTCATCAGTTGTCAAGCTAAGGAGCTTCAGAGTCCATAAAGAGGGAAATTGCTAAGAGCTTATCAGTAGTGTCCACCCCCCATCCCCACCTGGGGTCACATGGAGAATGATGGTGGGGGCGCCGATCTTGTCCTACTTCAGGTGAAAAGCAGGGGTGTGGGGGGGTTTCATTGTGAAGGGCTCCTTTGTTAAAATTCCTTCCAATTCCAGGAAAAACATGCACTGGAAAGCCATTATCTCTTTACTTTGTACTAGGGGACTTCCAGGAAAGAGAGAGGAGAAAGGAGGGCAAAACAACTGCAGTGAATTTAGTCACCTCTCCAATTGCCTTTCTTGTTGCAGAATATTTCACATTCCAGGAGTTTCCTTCTTGACCTCTGGACTGTTGATACACCCAAGATCTTAATATGCTTTCAATCACAGGTTAAAGACATGAAGCGCCAGATCGCTTGGGCCTAGGAGTTCCAGACCGGCCTGGACAGAATAGTGAAACCCGGTCACATTTTTTTTTTTTTTTAGGGGGAGATTTCCTCTTGTTGCCCAGGCTGGAGTGCAGTGGCGAGGTCTCGGCTTGCGGGACCTCTGCCTCCCGGGTTTGGATGGTTCTCCTGCCACAGCCTCCCGAGTGGCTGGGATTGCGGTGTGAGCCACCATGCCCAACTAATTCCCTAACTGTGCAACTGCAAGGTCACTAAATAAACTCAAGTCACAAAACATATTTTTCCTTAAATAGTAAAAAATAATATAATGTATGTTTCAATTAAATAAGTATCTTTGTTTCTCGCTTCTATAATATGCTTCTCCCTGCACAGATCTCCCCCTTCGCCCCACATAATGCTTGAAAGGTAACTCTTGGTTCAGTACTCAATCCTTTAAATGTTAATCCGACTGGGCGGGTGCACCTAAATAATTAATAAATGTCCTCCTAAACCCCATGAGTCTATCTAATTCCTTAAAAATCCCGCTACAGGATTGCAGGTGTGAGCCACTGCAGCCCATCCCAATTTATTAATCAGAGAGGAATAGATGGGCCTGGCTTGGTGGCTCGCGCTTGTGATCCAAGGACTTTGGATGGCAGAGCACTGGGGATCATTTGAGCCTAGGAGATCCAGACAGGCCTGGGCAACATGGTGAAACTCGGTCTCTTTTTTTTTTTTTTTTTTTTTTTTGCGGCGGAGTTTCGCTCTTGTTGCCCAGGCTGGAGTGCAGTGGTGCAGTCTCGGCTCCCCGCCGCCTCCGCCTCTTGGGTTTGGGTGGTTCTTCTGCCTCAGCCTCCCTAATGGCTGAGATTGCAGGTGTGAGCCACCATGCCTGGCTAATTTTCTTTTTTCTTTCTTTTTTTTTTGGTACACACAGGGTTTCTACCTGTTGGTCAGGCTGGTCTCAAACTCAGGAGCTCAGGTTATCCGCCCGCCTTGGCTTCCGGGGGTGCTGGGATTGCAGGCGTGAGCCAACACGCAAAGCCCAACTGATTAATCAGAAAGGAATAGATCGGCCTGGCGTGGTGGCTCACGCTTGTGGTCCCAGGACGTCGGACGGCCGAGCGCGGGGGATCGATCACTTGAGCCTAGGAGTTCCACACCGGCCTGGGCAACATGGTGAAACCCGGTCTCTCTTCTCTTTTTTTTTTTTTTTTTGGTACAGACAGGGTTTCTCCGTGTTCATCAGGCTGGTCTCAAACTCCCGACCTCAGGTTATCTGCCCGCCTCCTCGGCCTCCGGGGGTACTGGGATTGCAGGCGTGAGCCAGCGCGCCCAGCCCAGTTTATTAATCAGAAAGGAATACATCGGCCTTGCATGGCGGCTCACGCTTATGATCCCAGGAATTTGGACGGCTGAGCGCGGCGGATCGGTTGAGCCTAGGAGTTCGTTCCATACTTGCCTGGGCAACATGGTGAAACCCGGTCACTTTTTGTTTGTTTTGAGGCGGAGATTCGCTCTTGTTGCCCAGGCTGGAGTGCAGTGGTGAGGTCTTGGCTCAACGGGCCTCCGCCTCCCGGGTTTGGGTGGTTCTCCTGCCACAGCCTCCCCAGTGGCTGGGATTGCAGCGTGAGCCACCATGCCCAGCTCATTTTGTTTTTTGTTTGTTTGTTTTTGTTGTTGGAGATGGGGTTTCTCCATGTTCATAAGGCTGGTCTCAAACTCCAACCTCAGGTTATCCGCCCGCCTCGGGCGTCCGGAGGTGCTGGGATTGCAGGCTTGAGCCAGCGCCCAAGGCCCAATTTATAATCACAAAGGAATAGCGCGGGGGATCGCTTGAGCCTAGGAGTTCCAGACAGGCAGGGGCAACATGGTGAAACCTGGTCTTTTTTTTTTTTTTTGAGGCTGTTTCACTCTTGTTGCCCGGTTGGAGTGCAGTGGCGCGGTCTCGGCTCCCGGCGGCCTCCGCCTATTGGGTTTGGGTTGTTCTCCTGCCTCAGCCTCCGGAGCGGCTGGGATTACAGGCGTGAGCAACCATGCCCGGCTAATTTTTTTTTTTTTTTTTTTTTTTTTTGGTATAGACGGGGTTTCTCCCTTCGTCAGGGTAGTCTCAAACTCCTGACCTCAGGTTACCCGCCTGCTTCGGCCTCCCGGGGTGCTGGGATTGCAGGCATGAGCCACCATGCCCAGCTTTTTATTTTTTTTCTTTTTTGGTAGAGACGGGTTTCTCCATGTTGGTCAGACTGGTCTCAAACTCCCGACCTCAGGTGGTCCGGTCCGCCCGCCTCTGCCTCCCAGGGTGCTGGGATTGCAGGAGGGAGCCACCGCGCCGGGCCCAGTTTATTAATCAGAAAGGAACAGATGGGCCTGGCGTGGTGGCTCACCCTTGTGATCCCGGGACTTCAGATGGCCGAGCGCGGCGGATCGCTTGAGCCTAGGAGTTCCAGGCCGGCTGGAGCAACATGGTGAAACCCAGTCCCTCTCTCTCTTTTTTTTTTTTTTGATAGGGAGTTTCGCTCTTGTTGCCCAGGCTAGAGTGCAGTGGCAGGGTCTCGGCCCCCCGCAGTCTCGGCCTCCCAGGTTTGGGTGGTTCTCCTGCCTTAGCCTCCCGAGTGGCTGGGATTGCAGGCATGAGCCACCGTGCCCTGCTAATTTTGTATTTTTTTTTTTTTGGTAGAGATGGGGTTTCTCCATGTTGGTCAGGCTGGCCTCAATCTGACCTCAGGTTATCTGCCTGCCTCGGCCTCCCTGGGTGTTAGGATCGCAGGTGTGAACCACCGCGCCCGGCCCAATCAGACAGGAATAGATCGGCCTGGTGTCATGGCTCACGCTTGTGATCCCAGGACTTTGGACGGCTGAGCGCGGTGAATCGCTTGAGCCTAGGAGATCCAGACCCGCCTGGGCAACATGGTGAAACCTGTTTTTGTTTGTTTTTGTTTTGTTTTGTTTTCCAGGCGGAGTTTCCCTCTTGTTGCCCAGGCTGGAGTGCAGTGGCGTGGTCTCCGCTCGCCGGGCCTCCGCCTCCCGGGTTTGGGTGATTCCCCTGCTTCAGCCTCCTGAGTGGCTGGGATTGCAGGCGTGAGCCACCATGCCCGGCTACTTTTTTATTTATTTATTTATTTTGGTTGAGATGGGGTTTCTCCATGTTGGTCGGGCTGGTCTCCAGCTCCTAACCTCGGGTGACCCGCCGGCCTCGGCCTTCCGGGGTGCTGCGATTGCAGGCCTCAGTCACCGCGCCTGGCCCGAAACCCAGTCCCTTAACTGAAAAACAAAACAAAAACCACAAAGATTAGCGAGGCCTGGTGGGCCCCGCGGGTAGTCCCAGCTACTCTGAAGGCTGATGTAGGAGGATTGCTTGAGCCGGAGAGGGGTAGGGGTGAGGTGGCAGTGAGCCATCATGGCGCTGCTGCAGTCCAAACTGGGTGATAGAGCGGGACTGTGTCTCAGGAAAACAGAAAGGAAAAAAAAAAGAAAAAAGTACATAAAATTGCTAAATCAAGGAACAGCTTGACAGTATATTATTGAGAGAAATAGAGGCAAAGGTGAGCAGACACCAATGTTCACTTAGTGGAACTGCAGTTGTCCCCCAGACAGGAGGCTGCTACTTTTCCAAAAGAAATCTATTATTGACAAAAAAAAAAAAAAAAAGGTGGTTTGTTACAATATACAAATAGCTAAACTTTATATAGCCACGACCCTCTTGCAGCACTGCTCTAAGCCTTTTCCTGCTCTGAAATAGCTACTATTGTTACCACCATTGTAGAGAAAACAGATGCCAGAGGTGGTTGTGGAAGGACCTCGGAAACTGACTAGGAAATTGACTTGTAGGTTTAGGACTTAAAGGTTCTTCCTGTTTTGCTCCTTACATTGCCACATTTTAGTTAACATACCTCCTAAAATACTGGTCCTTTCTATATTTGGAGGGACTCGCGTTGCAGTTTGAAGTTTTTTCTTGCACTAAGCATTTGGTCAGAAGATCATGTGCGTTTTATGTCAGTTTAAGTTTAGACATTGTTCAGTAAGGAATGTAAATATGAGCAAACAGTTATCTGATTAAATAGAAAACCTAGAAAAAAATCACCTATGAGAAAGTCAAGAAAATGTGAACTCTGGATTTGTGGCTATTTTCAGAATATTAATTTTTTGGTATTTAATGGCATTGTGAATATATTTTTAAAAATTCCTTGTCTTCTACAGATACATATATGGTAATTAAAAAATGATATGATGTATAGATTTTACTTTAAAATAATTCAGAGGAAGAAGGAATGTATATAAATGAAGTGGGAGTATAAATGAAACAAAACTGGCTGTGGCCAGGTGTGGTGGCTCATGCCTGTAATCCCAGCACTTTGGGAGACCGAGGCAGGTGGATCACCTGAGGTCAGGAGTTCAAGACCAGCCTGGCCAACGTGGTGAAACATCAGCTCTACTAAAAATACAACAGTTAGCCGGATGTGGTGCCAGGTGCCTGTAATCCCAGCTACTTGGGAGGCTGAGGCAGGAGAATCACTTGAACCTGAGAGGCAGAATTTGCAGTGAGCCAAGATCATGCCACTGCACTCCAGCCTGGGCGACCACAGCAAAATCCCACCTTTAAAAACAAACAAACAACAACAAAAAAACAACAAAAACAAAAAAACTGTCCATGCCATGAATGAAAAATTGTTGATGATGTGTATATGTAGGGCAATTATATTATTTTTCTCAACTTTTTTTACATCTGAAACTTTTTATTGAACACATGCACACGTCCCTTGATAAGTGGGGCTGCTTCCCCATTACTCTCTCAGTAGCCCTTCTGATTTTCACTTCATCTTCATTCTTAGAGACTCTGGATTTTTTTTTTTTTTTTTTGGCAAGTTCAAGTATGTCTTGATCTATGCAAGGACTATCCAGCATGTCTACCTACTCAGCCATATTATCAGAAACAGAAAAAGTGTCCAGATTCTTGTCTTGTCCTGTTAAGATTTTTTAAATTCCAAGAACAGTCACCTTCTACCAGACACTCTGATGTTGGAAGACAAAGCATATTTCGTAAGTGGCATGATTTCTGTGCTCAAGTTTAGAACAAAGCCACAGATTTCAACAACCCAAAAATAACTTAACTGGACTCACCAAATTTAGAAAGATGGAGATTATTTTAAAAAAAGAAAACCTTAATTTACTATGTGACCTCTAAGTATCTCAGCTGAAAATTGTAAAGATAGAAAGGTAAATCAAAAGATGCAGATAATCATGCACTTAATGCGCTAAATCAAAGTATTTTTGGCATATGTGAAAGAGTTTCATTTTATCACATTTTTTACTGGTACTATAGCTATTTGCAAGTACATATAAAACTACAGTGTTACATATAAACTACCAAAAAGCAACTTTTTAAAAAATTTTTATTATTATTACACTTTAAGTTTTAGGGTACATGTGCACAAAGTGCAGGTTAGTTCCATATGTATACATGTGCCATGTTGGTGTGCTGCACCCATTCACTCGTCCGTCATTTAGCATTAGGTATATCTCCTAATGCTATCCCTCCCCCTCCCCCCACCCCACAACAGGCCCCGGTGTGTGATGTTCCCCTTGCTGTGTCCATGTGTTCTCATTCTTCAATTCCCACCTATGAGTGAGAAATGTGGTGTTTGTTTTTTTGTCCTTGCGATAGTTTCCTGAGAATGATGGTTTCCAGTTTCATCCATGTCCCTACAAAGGACATGAACTCATCCTTTTTTATGGCTGCATAGTATTCCCTGGTGTATATGTGCCACATTTTCTTAATCCAGTCTATCATTGTTAGACATTTGGGTTGGTTCCAAGTCTTTGCTGTTGTGAATAGTGCCGCAATAAACATATGTGTGCATGTGTCTTTATAGCAGCATGATTTATAGTCCTTTGGGTATATACCCAGTAATGGGATGGCTGGGTCAAATGGTATTTCTAGTTCTAGATCCCTGAGGAATCACCACACTGACTTCCACAATGGTTGAACTAGTTTACAGTCCCACCAACAGTGTAAAAGTGTTCCTCTTTCTCCACATCCTCTCCAGCACCTGTTGTTTCCTGACTTTTTAATGATCGCCATTCTAACTGGTGTGAGATGGTATCTCATTGTGGTTTTGATTTGCATTTCTCTGACGGCCAGTGATGATGAGCATTTTTTCATGTGCTTTTTGGCTGCATAAATGTCTTCTTTTGAGAAGTGTCTGTTCATATCCTTTGCCCAATTTTTGATGGGGTTGCTTGTATTTTTCTTGTAACTTTGTTGGAGTTCATTGTAGATTCTGGATATTAGCCCTTTGTGAGATGAGTAGGTTGCGAAAATTTTCTCCCATTTTGTCAAAAAACAGCTTTTTAAGAAATGAGACTAATCTAGCAACTTTATTGAGAGGGCGTGAAGTGTTTGGTTAGGAATGGTGCAATTGGTGGTGGTTGTGGACATGTGAGATGTAAGGTGCCTCAACTTCCAATGTTGTTCAGAAGCAATCCAGCTTTCTGAATTATTCTTATGAATTCTGGATTTGAAAACAGTAACTTCCCAACTGTCAGGGGCTTTCAGCAGAGAGGAACCTGGAGGGACCTTGTCCCTGACACCTTCTGGGTTGTTAGCTCCAGATCAAAAGAACTCCTGATTTGGAAAAAGCTTCTTGAAAAGAAGAGGGGAGGTGACCTTGGTGAAGCCTCTGGGGACATGAGCTATTTTTAGGGCTTTTGGCAGGAAAAGAGCTTTTGAAAACGGAGATAAGGCATGGTATTAAAAAAGGCTTACATTGGAGAAAGAAGTCATAAAACTCCATACAGTTAGGGCAATAGTTTTGTTTTTTACTAGAACAGCATCAGTTTGTTGGAGTATTTATATAACATAAGCAAGGTCTCTTGATATTTTAACAATTAACAACTGGATTTTATTTTCTACTATAGGTGCAGTTTATCATTCTGAATCCAAAGCCAAGGAATATAAACATGTATGCAAACGAGCTTGTCAGAGGGTATGAACACAATGTGTATGATCTATGCTTTTCAGTTTTGAACATAAAGCAGTGGCTCTGAGCGCGACCCGGAGGGCGACGCCGCGGCCGCAGCCATGGGTGCTGGGCCTGCAGGGGCGCGGGGGGAGAGGGGGGCGCTAGGACCTGCGGGGCCGGGCGGGAGAGAGGGCTGCCGGGACCGGCCCTAGACACTGAGCCGCGGTGGGATCCCCGCCGGCTCTGCGAGGCCCTGCGAGCGCCAGGGAGGTTCCTCGAGGGAGCCGGGCAGCCGCCGGCCACTTCAGGGGGGCCCGCCACTTCAGGGCGGTCGAAAGAGCCTTGGGGGCACATCTCGGGGTGCGGTGACCCGCCCGGCGCATTTCGGGGGTCGGGGCGCATTTGCCAGGGGACATCTGGAGCCCGGCCCTGCTTCTGTCGGGCTCCAGGGTACCCCTGGATGGCCGCGCTGTGCCCTCGCCGGCCGCCCGGGCGCCACAGCGGCTGAGTTCGCCGGGATCGCCGGGCCGCCGCCGCCCTTGCCACCCGCTGCATGCTCGGCGCCCGGGTCGCGGCCCACCTGGACGCACTGGGCCCCCTGGTCCCCTACGTGCCGCCGCCGCCGCTGCTGCCCTCTATGTCTACGTGGGCCTGTTCTTCGTCAATGTGCTGATCCTGTACTACGCCTTCCTCATGGAGTAAGTACATCGTCCTCAACGTGGGCCTCGTCTTCCTGTCCGAGGACATGGACCAGGCGCTGGTGGACCTCGGCGTGCTCTCCGACCCCGGCTCGGGCCTTTACGATGCTGACTCGGAGCTCGACGTCTTTGATGGGTACTTGGAGTAGGGTCTCGACTGCTGTTCCCCTCTTCCCTCCACGATCCGCAACCCACGCCCTGGACCAGCCGCCCAGATCATGCTGCCGCAGCTGGTTGGGGGCACCATCTGGACGGTGATGGTTCCCCAGGAGGAGACCCTCCCCTGCCTCCGAGGCCTGCCTGCTCCCCTCAAAAGCTTCGTGCCAACAGAGAGGCTCCCGTTTGGACCCAGGAGAGTGGAACAGAGATTGGGACTGAGTGCTGAGGTTGGGAAGGCACCTGCTCCCACAGAAGGGGGAACGCAAGGGGTGTCCCAAGACCTCATCTGCCTGCAGCGTCACACCGATGGCCTGGCCTTGGCTTCTGATTATTTGCAACTGCCATGGATGTTTACAGGAACCCAGCCAGAGTTTGCCTCCCTGCACTTCATCCCAGAGCGCACCTGCTTCCCTCACTTCACCTTCGGAGAGGACACTTCAAACTGCAGACACACGCAAAAGCAACTCCCAGCTCCGTTTGATGTGAGTTGAGCCTTCAGGCCAGCTGGGTTTAGCCCGAGGCTGGTCTTAGATGCAGCGACTGTTTCAGGGAGTGACTCAGAAGAAAAAGAAGCTGAGGAAGCTGTTGGGGGGCTGAGGATGGGATTGTCACTTCTTCATTTCAGGTTACTCGTTCTTCAGCAAGTTGGCAAAACAGATATCATGCTGGTGAGTGCCACGTTACTCCCCTGGCTGGAAATGCTTTTCTGAAAGTATGAGTGTTGTGCCTACTTAATTCTGATAAACCTGTTTAAGCAATACTTAGGAGGCTGACTTCTTTGGATTAAAAAAATGTATGCAACTCCAAAAAAAAAAAAATTCAACATTTAAAAGTTTCATTTCTAGGGCAGTCTTCCGGTTTGGACTACAAAATTATTTTGCTTGTTTTTGTAGGGGATCGTTTTGTGTTGTTTTGTGTCTTTCTCCACATGATGCTTAGCTCTTTCCCCACTTCCCAGATTAAAGTCTGTATTTTTGTAATTGTGGGCACATAATCATATCTCTTTTAATCTTTGCAACGATGTTGAACTTCTGTAGACAGAAGGATAGAGAAAACAGCTTGAAGGCAGTGTGTTTTTCCATGAAAGGAAAAAAATAAATAAAAAAATTGGGTGCTTTTTTAAGAGAGATTGTCCTATACTTTTTCATTCTGTTTTTCATCATGTAGTTTGTATCATAGCAAGTTCATTGTCATTCCAGAGTTCAGCTTTGCCCTTGTACTCAGTTGTGCTTTTTTCCCATTGGTTTTTGAGGTTTTGCTAAATTGTTGAATATTTAACGTGGGGACAGGAATGGACTCAGAAGAAATGTTTTTTATTTTGATTCTTACTAGTCTTGTAGGCAAACCTTCCATTACTTTTTATGCAAGTAGAATCTAGTTGAATCTTGTATATCAAGTAAATATGCGTCTCTCTCTGCTCTTTTCATTGATATTTACATAACATTAAAAAGATTATACTTTATCAGAGATTCAAGCTTTTTCTTATGAATGAAGCCCTATAAATAAGAATATTTTGTTACAGGGATTTTGTTCTTTTGAAATTTGTAATAATAAAGCTAAAAGTTCTCTTAAGCTGTTTTATATTTTTTCTTATTTTTCAAAGTGTGAAATTTTTCTGTCATCTGAAAATAAATTTTATATAACTATAGTCCTAGAAATCTAATACATTTGAATTGTGTATTTAGCCTCTTTAATATTTCCAATGAATACACTTCTTAAAAGTTTAATTAGGAATACAGTTCTTAGTTTTTGAGCTTTCTCTTTGTTGACTAAATTGAAATGTTAATAATTCATTTATAAATGATTTTTCCTTCTCTTTTCCTCTCCTAATTTATGCTCAAGGCCAGGTGATTTTATAGACTTTTATTCTGTGTAGTTTATATTACAAAATAATATGTTACATCTTGATTTAGAATTTACATTATAGTATCCAAAATGTTTTTGTCAAATGTGTGCTTTTATCCTCAGATTCTGGCGCCCCTGTGACTCAGAGTCACTTCTTTTTAGGTATGGAGAGTATTAACAGGGGGAGGAGAAATGATTCGTTTGAGATTTAGTTATCTATATAAAATACGAATTGTCAGGATATTTGAACCAAACTGGGTCATACAATTTCTGTGGCTATTTTGAATAGCCTTACAATGAATTAAGCTTACTAAATTCCTTGTACTTTTCATTTAATAGCTAGATGTTATTGTTTTAATTTGAAGAATATTAAGTGAGCCATATTACCAATGAACCTGAATATAAACACTTGCTTGTTTTTCATCTGAGTAGTTTATGTCTTAAAGTATGGAATGGAACTAGTGGTCAATTTTTATTAATCTAAGTGTCTCCCATACTTCTTTAAGCTTTTGGAAAGTTTGAGAAGTTGTGATTTTGCAATGAATAATCTCTCCCCTTCGTTTCATAGGCAATAGAAAAGCTGCAGGCCGATGCTCTTGCAACTGACGCAGTCACTGCAGCACTGGTGGAACTTGAGGTATTTCTTTTCTCTGTTTTATTGAAAATATTTGTGAGTTTATCTTTATTGTTCTTAAATGACATGAAACTGTTGAGTTAGTCAACCATAAATTATATGACCAGTGTTGCCCCCCAATATTAGCACAGTTATGAAGAAGCCTATGATATTGTTGTTTTCATTGGTGACTTTTCTGAGTAATATAAAAGTTGGTTAAATTCATTTCTTGATTTTTTTTTTGTGAGATTCATGAATACAAAAGTTAGTGATTGGATACTGAAGTTTCTCATTTTCAGTAGGAAAATCCTTGAAGTTAACCCCCAAAAAGTGATGTATGTTCTGTTGTTTAAAAATAAATTCCAACTGTCTAGAAGTGCCTAAAGTAGAAGGGGAAGATTCTTCACGAACCTAACAGTTAGATATATACCCTGAAATTGTGTGCTGTGAAGTGTGCCTTGTCCCAGTGTTATGGTTAGGTTTGTCCCCAGTTTACTGTGGACATCGAATAATTGAGTGGGGAGGCTCTCACGTTTGCCATAATTTTTTATACTCTAGAGTGAGGTCCTCTCAGTTCTCTTGATTTGGACCCTTGATGAATTTGTGCAGGGGATATTGAGGTCTTCAGAAGATTGACTTGCTGCTCAAACTTGGAGAAGATAGATTTGTATCTATCAGTTGAGAGGATTATCGTGAAAAATATTTTTCTGGTTGAGAATACTCCTTAGGGAATCAAGTAAGACATGATGACGAAATAATGATGAGTTTGAGGGAGGAGATGATAGTTAAAGTCGACATTTCCAGGTTGACTGGGTTGTGGCCCTTGTATTCAGGCTCTCATACCAAGGCACACACCCTTTCATGCCTTTCCTTGTGAAAATTGCCCAGGTGTTTACCAAAAGTCCTAGCCGTGTTTTCTGTATATTCTCATGCTTAATTGTGGACCTGAGCTTTTGATCATGCTTTGTAGATTTTAATTTCTCTTGGTAATGTCAGATTGGTCCTAATGTAGTCAAGGAAGGTGAAAGTATATGGTGGGCACCTAGTTCTATTGAATCTTACATGGGGATGTGTGATGCCCTCCTAATATGACTGATACATTTCATGCCAGCTCTACCAGTCATTAGCCATGTGTCCATGGGTGTGGCACAGTCTGTCCTTGACTCAGTTTCCCTATTTATGAGGATAATAATTCCCACTTCACAGAGTTGTGAAGATTAACTGAGTTCATATATGACTAATACAGGACAGTCTCTTAGAACAGTGTGTGGTATGTAGTAAGCACCCATAACTTAGCAATTATTACAGTTATGAGGTGCTTTGGAAGTGGTATGTATGAGATGAATATTTATGGTAACTATTAATGACAAGTTTTACAGCATCAAAGAAAGGTTAATTATATGTTGAGGATAAGAGGAGAAAAATTACAGAAGAAAGAAGATAGATGTATTTACCACCAAATGTTACCTTTACTCAAAACAGACACACAAAGAGGGCTTCATCTAACTTAACTAATTCAATTGTTAGTTGAAAATTACTTGCATGGAGTCAGCATAGGTTTGGGAAAGAAGGTTATTGAGTAGCTGGAGAATATACTAGAATGGCAACCATGAATGCAAAACTGAATAAAATTAAGTTTCTCTTTTTATCTTAGAATAACTTTAATCTTCCTAAGTCATACTTACCTATCATGTTTAATATTTCATTCTATTTTCCCCTAGTGTTGAATCTGACTTTTAAGGGGCTTACTTATTTATGCTTAAAAATGATAAGAATACATTTTGAAATAATGAGTTTCTCCTGAGTAAGTGGACTTATAATAGTTTTGGATAACTTGTGTTTTTTTAAGAGTGTGGATATGAATTTAAAGGAAAAAAATTTCTTGTTCTATTATTTTTGATTGGAATAAGTCATAAGGATAATGGTAGCATAGAATTCTTCCCCAAGTGACTTTACTGCATCCCACACCTCAACTTTCAGTTATTTTATTATATATATATATATATATATATATATATATATATATATATATATTTGAGATGGATTCTCACTCTGTAGCCCAAGCTGGAGTGCAGTGGTGCGATCTTGGCTCACTGCAACCTCTGCCTCCCAGGCTGAAGTGATTCTCGTGCCTCAGCTTCCCATGTAGCTGGGACTACAGGCATGCACCACCACACCCAGCTAATTTTTGTATTTTTTTTTTTTAGTAGAGATGGGGTTTCACCATGTTGACCAGGGTGGTCTTGAACTCCTGAGCTCAGGTGATCCACCTACCTCGGCCTCCCAAAGTGCTGCGATTACAGGTGTGAGCCACTGTGCCTAGCCTCAACTTTTGATTATTAAATTTGTGGAAGAATTTCAATTATCTTTAACAATTAACTTTTCTATGGACTCTTTGATTGAAATATATGTTAATAGTTTAAGGTTAAGCTTACACTAACAGGAAGAATTTTCCTAAATCTTAAGAATTATGTTGCAAATCATGCTTATACTGCCCCCTGCAGTTTCTCTCACCTTGAATAATTGTGATTCATTACCTTAAAACAGGATAGGTTTTCAGATGGACTTCAGTTGGGGAAGTATTGTAATAGCTTGGGTCAATGGAAAGATGTTAGAAGATTGGATTCTAATATCTGCTGTACTTAGATAAATATAAGTAGCAGTATTGAGTCCTTTCAGAATACTGAAAAGTGCTGAGAAAAATTCTGGAGAGCCTTATTAATAATGCATTATGTTTAATTTGAGAATAAACACTTATCTTAGTTTTGGTCAGTCTATTCAGTTAAGTCATGTCTGGATTATTGAACAGATGCAAACAGTCATTATTCTTTTCTCTTTAGACTTTGGGATATACTTTTTGATTTAAAAAATGATGTTCTTGCCACTGAGCTTAAGGAAACAATACATAAACATATTTTTAAAACTTGCCCGTTATATTATTACTTAGGCAGATATTGAAATTGATATGAATTCCTTAAATACTAATTGTGGATTGAAATGACTGAAATGTTTTAATGGTCTTTATTGCCTAGAAAGAGTATCTAGCCGTATATTTTAAAAATGTGATAATTTGTATTTTCCCAAATAGTGAAAAGTATACTGATCTTAACTCCATGCAGTGGAGGAGGAAGAGACAAGGCAAAAGAAATGTGTGTGTGTGTGTGTGTGTGTGTGTGTGTGTGTGTGTGTATAGTAGTGTGTTCCACACACACTAAAGGGAATTATGCAGACATATCATTTTTTAGCTTTTCTTAGATAAGACTGATAATTTTGTGTGGTTTTATTTTTCTTTACCATCACTACAGACAAGTGATGTCATCTTAAGACTGTCACTTCTGGACAACAGAATGAGGTGTTTGCTTCATTTAAGTAAAGGAGGGGCAGGTGCAAAAGTTCCTATCTATTAAATTGACCACCTTCTCCCTTTAGAGTTTTGGGAGGGAAGGTGGCTGCTTCTGTATGAGAGGTTTTCTGCAGTGTGGAAATGCAAATGATATTACTCCAAAGTATATTTTGTTCATCTTCAAAACGTAGGGAAGGAAATGGAAAGGTCAGTTTATAGATCATATTTTAATGATTTATTGGTAAGTTGATTCATTCCTGTTGTTTCATATAGCTTTTTTGAGATTATCTTGAGAACTGATGAGAAAGTGAATTCTGTTCACTGGATGGTATAACTCTGGTTTCACTCACAGCAGAGAAGATTAATATTGTGAAAGAATTTGGTCTTCATATTTGGGACTATACATTTGGATGCCAGTTGCTTTTTTGGCTGCTTTTGAAATAGTTTTGGATCAAGTAGTGACAGTGGATTTAAGATTCCAGACCATAATTTTGCATATTTCACATGGTAAAACTTCTAATGTGAATTTCTTTTTTGAGAAAATTGGATATAGAACTGGGTGAGTCATGATGCTACCATTTTCTTAGGATTGTTTCTAAAGTAGAAAGTGTTTCATGGATTCTGATAGAAAATGAACTATTTATAAAATACTGCCTGAAGCTCCTTTTGCACAATGGTGTTTTTTCTTAAAAAGTACAAAGACCTGGTTGAAAAAAATCTAATGAGTAATAATAGGTGAAATATGAATGACAGACTTTTGGAAGGTAATTTATAATCTTTTGTGAGAAAACTGATGAATTTCGCAGAGGTTTTGAAGATCTTGTTGTAACCTTTGAGAAATTTTGGTTAATTCATTCTGAAAACTGATTATTTTGGTAGGTAGAATACCGTGTATTAAGAATAGTGATAGGGGCCGGGCACAGTGGCTCACGCCTGTAATCCCAGCACTTTGGGAGGCCGAAGCGGACCCACCACGAGGTCAGGAGATCAAGACCAGCCTGGCCAATATGGTGAAACCCCGTCTCTACTAAAAATACAAAAATTAGCCAGGCATGGTGGTGCGTTCCTGTAATCCCAGCTAGTTGGGAGGCTGAGGCAGAAGAATTGCTTGAACTGGGACCCAGGAGGCAGAGGTTGCAGTGAGCTGACACTGCACTGAGACTGCGCCACTGCACTCCAGCCTGGGCTACGGACTGAGACTCCATGTAAAAGAAAAAAAAGAAAAAGAATAGTGATAGGAATAGCTTTTACGTTTTATGTAGTAAAAGGCAAATTATACAGGTTCCTTTGTTAAAAATCTTTTGTTGAACTTCTGTTATTAAAAATGGACTGTGAAGTTTTTTATTCACTTAATTCATGCTTTAAAGCTCCCTATGGTCAGGGGAGATGCTAATTCATGGTTAAAACTCATTTCTTCTCCAAATGCTTTAGCGTTTATAGGGCAGATTATATTGGGCCAAGTTTTTAGTCATTCTGTTAAAAACAGTTCATCGTCTTTGGATCTCTGTGTAATACAAATATTGCTAGCTTGTAAACTCTAGGGAAGTCCTTTAAGAACAACTTGTTCAGATGACTGATATTTTGGTATGTAAGAGAAAGAAAGTAGGTATTTTCATTATACATTTATATTATTATATGTAATACTGTTATACATTTGTCTGTATCTTTGTTGTTGTTGTTGAGACAGATTCTTGCTCTGTCGCCCAGGCTGGAGTGCAGTGGTATGATCTCGGCTCACTGCAATCTCTACCTCCCAGGTTCAAACGATTTTCATGCCTCAGCCTCCTGAGTAGTTGGGACTACAGGTGTGCGCCACCACACCTGGCTAATTTTTTTGTGTTTTTAGTAGAGACGGGGTTTTGCCATGTTGCCCAGGCTGGCCTCAAGCTCCTGGCCTCGAGTGATCCATCTGCCTTGGCCTCCCAAAGTGCTGGGATGACAGGTGTGAGCCACCGTGCCCAGCCAGGTCTGCATTTCTTTAAGGCAGGGATCTCCAGAATGGGAATGTCGGTCACACTTGAGTAGTTCATTGTGAGTGGACCCCAGCCCAGGCCTCTTGCGCAGCTGCAGGAATAGGCCATATTCTCTTCCCTGGGCTTTATACTTCTGGCTGGAATTGTCTGTGTGCCTCGGGGGATAGAAGAAACTTCTAAGGCCTGCCAGTCCTTGAAATGCCTAGTGGTCATGGAGATGGTGTGGCTTCCTGATGGCATATGGGCATACCTAGGATGGAAGGGGACATTGGGAAGAGCTGATGCATTTCCCTTTTCACCTCACCAAACTTATAACAAGTTTTCTTGTGAGCAGATGCCTAGCCACACCCTGCTCCCTACCCTACTTCAGTCATTTGGTTTTTATTGCAAAAAAGGAGGGGCATCTACTTTAAGGTCGTTTCTGTGATTTGGGAAGTTTAAAATTATTTAAATAAACGAGCATCTCATTTCCTGTACATTTTTATTTTTGTAGAAATTATATTTTCATAAGCAGAGTGGTCCCTTGCTCTTTCCCCAGCACCCCCTGCCCCCCAGTAGAGCTGACCACACTGGAAAGACAGCTTGATGCATTTAGCTCACATTTACGTAAGTGCTCATTAACTATAATGTGGCTGGTGAGTCTAATTTTAGACCTACCACCCTTGAAAATCTCATTTTTCTCTTCCATTGATAATATCTTTTATTCTCTGTAAGGGGAGTGGGATGTGTTTCTACGTATGTGAAGTAGAAGATTTACCTTTTTTCTTTTGTAGTACTTACATGAAATTTGAGTTTTGACCTTAGGTGCTCTTTTTTCCTTTTTTTTTTCTTAACTTGGTATTATTGATGATTTCAAAGATCCTATTTTGCCTGTCTGTTTAGCAGTATTCCCAGTGGTGCTTCAGTATTTCTGTGTATTCTAGCTGTTTATGGAGTCTTTATGTTTCTCTGCATTTTTTATTTTTTGAGGTGTACACACACAGTTATGCTTCATGGAGTTGCATCCAGCCAAGTATCCATGTTCTTCTTGTGAAGAGGCAGAGAAAATCACCTCTCCCAAGAATTTCCACCTTCTGAACAAGGGAAATGTATCCTGAAGAGCTGTACGCAGATGGGAGGCAACTTGTTTGCTTGTTCTGCTGCTAGAGCATTGATTTAATTAGAAGACAGGCTGTGGGTGGCCATGTGCAGACAAAGAAGCACCAGACAGAGCCCGTTTAGCCTGGGACAGTAAGGGTAAGTTACACTCTTTTTAAAACACTTTTTTGAGTACTGATGCTGATTCTTGCCTTCAGTACTAAGGGGCAACTTGTGACTTACTGTTTGTGTTTACACATAGATACATCTGTTCTTTTTCTGAGACCCTAGAAATGACACATGCTCTCTAGCACAAAGTACCTGCGCAACGGAAAAGCAGTGATTTCTTCCCCAACCACCCTTTTTTTTTTTTAAGAATAAAAAGAAAATGGAATCAATGATTACATTCTAGATTAATTTTACGCTGTAGCAAACCTGGTGTTAGCGTTTGACCAAGTCAAAACACTTAAGTATAGAGCTTGTCATGCTTTTACTTTGTAGTAGTGGGAACGTGAGAAACGATTTTAGCCTTTTCCAGCCATTTCTTGATAAGGTATGTGGGTCTCATCGGATATATTCATCCTGGCCGAACCTAGTAGAAGAGAGGGTCCAAGATCAGACCTAGCAGTTCCTGAGGAGCATGGAACTCTATATGTGTGCCCTTGTTTTTCTCTGGGAGTTGTTACTCAAAAATATACTTCATTTTGGAATTCAGTTTTGAGCTACCTAAAGCCACATATGGTAGTGTGGTGGAGTTAGTGGAAATCCTGTGTTTTTGACTATGTGGAAGCAATTTAGACTTTTGGATTTCTGAGTGTAAAATGTCTTCTAGTCCTATATTAATAGGGATATTACACAAAAGGGATTTAATTAGATTCATTGGTCCTAGGATTTATAGTGTTGTGATTTTTGAATCTGTGTGTGTGTGTGTGTGTGTGTGTGTGTGTGTGTATTTGTGTTTGTTTGGATCTGTATCATTCGTGGCATCAGGTTTATACCTTAGCATCTACTGTTTTGGTTTGTTTTGTTCTTGGTAATGAAGGAAGTAGGCTAAAAAGATTTTTCTATGTTTGGAAAATCACAGGCTGGTATGATGGTGTTTAATTTCAAAGACTACCTTTTGATTTTAAGTTTTTTTCCATCTCTCAAACCCACCCCTTTATTCAGAATCTGGAAGAGAATGAGGAAGAAACTTAAGTTACATAATTTTTAAGATTCTCGGCCTGGCACGGTGGCTCACACCTGTAATCCCAGCACTTTGGGAGGCCGAGACGGGCAGATCACGAGGTCAGGAGATTGAGACCATCCTGGCTAACACGGTGAAACCCCGTCTCTATTAAAAATACAAAAAATTAGCCAGGTGTGGTGGTGGGTGCCTGTAGTCCCAGCTACTTGGGAGGCTGAGGCAAGAGAATGGCATGAACCCAGGAGGTGGAGCTTGCAGTGAGCCGAGATCGCACCACTGCATTCCAGCCTGGGCGACAGAGCGAGACTCCGTCTCAAAACAAAACAAAACAAACAAAAAACCAGATTCTCATCAAGATTCTAAATCTTGCTCTCCTCTCTTTCTTTCTCTTTCATGTGTTCGTTACCTAAGTGTTAGAATAATGAAGGATTGTACCTCACTATAGAAATCAGCTTAAAGTTGAACCTTAGACATACCAATTGACAAAAGTTCTTTGGCCATTCCCACTGCCAGGCAGTTTTTACTGGCAGTCATTCTGACTCAGGGTCCAGCGTCCTGCATGGTGTACACATTTCCTGACAGCTCTTGACACGCATGTACTGTAACACAGGACATGAACACTATAACACATTCATAGTGGGGAATTTATTTATGTTTCCTTTTTCTGGAGTGTGTGCAAATGTAAGCATATTTTCTAGTGGGTTGGAAGTCTTTTTATTAAAAAAACCTTAGTAGAGGACTTAAAAGTTACTAGTATCCCTCTTTCCTCTCCAGTTCTGACCATGTCATTTGATAAAAGGATGGTTTAAATTATTATAATTCCATGGTCTGTTAGGTTCTTCTTGAGTGATATTTCCATATTATTGTCAATATGGTTAAAAGGTATAATTATTTAGGTTGAAGGGAAGTATAAGTAGATGTATACAACAGATGGTAGCCTCTAGCTGAGATCCCAAGGAGAATATTCTGTTACTGGGAAAGGGTGATTATATGTTTATTTAGCAAACACAAAGTGTTTACCATGTGCCAGGCACTCTTTAAGCACTTTACAAATATTAGCTCATTAGTTTTCACAAGTGCCCTGAGATGGGTACTGTTGTTAGCCCTATTTGATGAGGATACTGATGCACAGAGTGGTTAAGTAATTTCCTCAAGGTCACATAGCTAGGAAGTGTTGGAGCCAGAAATGGAATCCTGCTGCCGTGACCCACTCAGTCAATTTTTTTTTTTTTTGAGACCGAGTCTTGCTCTATTGCCCAGGCTGCAGTGCAGTGGTGCAATCTCGGCTCACTGCAACCTCTGCCTCCTGGGTTCAGACGATTCTTCTGTCTCAGCCTCCCCAGTAGCTGGGACTACAGGCTCCTACCATTACACTGGCTAATTTTTGTATTTTTAGTAGAGATGGGGTTTCTCCAAGTTGGCCAGACTGGTCTTGAACTCCTGACCTCAGGTGAGCCGTCTGCCTCGGCCTCCCAAAGCGCTGGGATTACAGGCCTTAGCCACTGCTCCCGGCCCCTCATTCAGTTTAATCAACAAATGAACAGCGTCACTGAAGATCCCTCAAACTCAGTGATGAACACATCTGAAAAAGTTAAAGAAAATTAAGTTCAAAGAAGAAACTTTTCATTGTCACCATTGTCCGTGAATGTAGTGATCTAAAAATTCTCTTTATCATTGTGCTTTAAATAGTGATTTAGTTTTGATCTTTAAATGTCAATAGACTATTGATATTTTGATCTTTAAATATCAAATATGTATAGATATGTGAATATTGGAAAGAAAACATGAATAGTCACTTTTACAGTTCGGGTTTTTGTCTTAAAATTTTGTTGTAATTTCTCTTCCTAATCTTAGATCTGTTTGAGAAGATGGTTCCTGTGTCAGTACAGCAGTCTTTGGCTGCCTGTGATCAGAGGAAAGCCGATTTGTTAACAGATCAATTGCTCAGATGAGAGAAGCCACCACTTTGGCAAATGGGTAGGTAGAGCTTAATTTTAGAGCCTAAAGTTTTCCGTTTGGTCGTTCTTTAGTTTATGAACATTTTAGTTTCTGAGCTTAGAGCTAAATGCCAAGAGTATATAAAATGGAAAATGTAGACACACACTTACAACTATTTTTGGTGGACACTGTATTTATGAAGCTCTAGCAAATATAGTTGGAAGAAATTATAGAAACAAGGTGAGGATATTTGACTAAAAATTTGTATTTTAAGAGATATTTATTTGGGGGAAATGAGAAGTAGAAATGAACTCAGATACATGGTACGTTTAGTGTTCTGAACCAATTTTTGTTTCTGATGGATTGAATACTAAGAAAATAATTCATTGGTTTAAAAAAATTTTCGTTATATTTTGCCCACACAAAATACACCTATTCTAAGTACACAGTTCAATTATTATTATATGTATATATATGTGTATGTGTGTGTATATATATTTTTGTTTGTTTTGTTTTGTTTTTTGGGACAGGGTCTTATTGTCACCAGGCTGGAGTGCAGTGGTGTAAACATTAAACATGGCTCACTGCAGTCTCAACCTTCTGGGCTCAGGTGATCCTCCTGCCTCAGCCTCCTGTGTAGCTGAGGCCACAGGTGCAAGCCCCCGCACCTGGCTAATTTTTTCATTTTTTTATAGAGACGAGATCTCGCTTTGTTGCCCAGGCTGGTCTTGAACTCCTGGGCTCCTGGTCTTGAACTCCTGGGCTCAAGTGATCCTCTTGCCTTGACCTCCCAAAGTGCTGGGATTACAGGCATGAGCCACCATGCCTGGCTATTTAGTTAGTTTTGATAAGTGTATGTACCCATGTAACCGGCACTATGATTAAGATAGAGAACATTACTGTTACCCTAAAAAAAATTCTCTCATGCCCCTTTCCCAGTCCTTCTTCTCCTGGCCCCTGGCCACTATTGATCTGCTCCCTGTCTTAAGTTTAGTTTTACTTTTTATACAATTTAAAATACATGGAATCATTCTAGCATATACATATACAGTACTTACAGTATGTACAGTATATACTTAGAATGTGTTTTGCTTTTTTTCACTTAGTTACTGTTTTTGAGATTCATCTATATTATGTGTATCAGCTTGAGTCTTTTCTATGGCTGAGCAGTATTCCATTTTATGGTTATGGAGTAGTATTCCATTTTATGGTTATAGAGCAGTTTGTTAACTCTTTCACCTGTTAATGGACATTTCAGTTTCTATGAACATTCATGTATAAATCTTCATGTGGACATATTTTAGTTCTCTTGGGTAAATAGGTAGGAGTGGAATTGTTAGGTTGTGTGGTTAGCATATTTAATTTTACATGAAATTGCCAGGTTGTTTTCCAAAGTGGTTGATCCATTTTATATCCTATCTGCACCGTTTGAGAAATACAGTTGTTCTGCATCCTCACCAATACTTGGTACCGTCAGTCTTTAGTTTTAGCTGCTTTAGTGTGTGTGTAGCAGAATCTCACTGTGATTTAATTTGCATTCTCCTAGTTACTAATGATACTGAACAGCTTTTCATGTGCTTTCTAGCCATTCATATCTTTTCTGTAAAGTGTCTATTGAAATCTTTTTCTCAGTTTTTAAAACTGAGTTTTCTTAATATTTAAAGAGTTCTTTACATATTTTCGAGGCAAGTCCTTTGTCAGATACATACAATTGAGAATATAGTTGACCCTGAACAACATAGGGGTTATGGGTGCTGACCCCCCTGCACAGTCAAATCTGCATATAACTTCTGAGTCCCCAAAACTTAACTACTAATAGCCTGCTGTTGACCAGAAGCCTTACCGATAACATAAACAGTCAATTAACACATATTTTGTATAAGTATTGTATAGTATATTCTTATAATAAATAAGCTGGAGAAAAAATGCTGTTAAGAAAATCATAAGGAAGAGAAAATATATTTACTATGATTAAATGGAAGTGGATCATCATAAAGGTCTTCGTCCTTGTCTATTTCATGTTTGAGTAGGCTGAAGAAGAGGAGGAAGGAGGGTTGGTCTTGCTGTCTTAGAGGTGGCAAAGGTGAAAGAGGTGAAAGTCCACATATACATGGACTCACGTAGTTCAAATCTGTGTTGTTCAGGGGCCAGCTGTATTTCTCTCGTAGTTGGCTTGCCTTTTCATGTTTTTAGTTTTGATTAATGCATGGATTTTACCATCATTTTTCTTGAACAAGAAAGGAATGTAAGTTTACTCTAGCATATGATAAACAGGCAGTCTGAGATTTTACAGAGCTTCTTTTCTGAGGAGTTCATTGTATTCCATCATTTCATTTGCCTTTTTTCTTTACATAGTAGGTAGGGATATGTACCTCCCTTCCCCATCATGTAAATGAAATAACTGAGGAATTGTTAGTGTGCTACAAAACTGAGAACAGATGAAGATTCTGTAATGAAGACTTAGATCATCTATCTTCTGTTGACATTTTGCCTAGATGATGTGAAATTATAATTATTGATTCTGTTGAAAGAGAGCAAAAAAGAAAAAAATAACTATTTTGTGTATTGTTTCTGACTCGTTAGAGATGCTGTAACAATCAAAAGTATAAAAGACTTCTTTTTTAGGATAGAATTTTTGACTTTTAATTACTTAGACTGAAAGAAGTTGGAACTGTAAGCCAACGATACCTAATATATTTTAATGCGGTCATAATTTTTCGGCTTTTTTTGTTGTTTTTCCAGACGGAGTCTTACTCTGTCGCCCAGGCTGGAGTGCAGTGGTGAGATCTCGGCTCACTGCAACCTTCGTCTCCTGGCTTCAGGTGATTCTTGTGCCTCAGCCTCCCAAGTAGCTGGGATTATAGGTGCTCACCACTACGCCTGACTAATTTTTGTATTTTTAGTAGAGATGGGGTTTCACCGTGTTGGCCAGGCTGGTCTCGAATTCCTGACCTCAGGTGATCCGCCCGCCTTGGCCTCCCAAGTGCTGGGATTACAAGTGTGAGCCACTGCACCAGCCTATTTTTTGGCTTTTAATTCTGAATTGTGAACTTAATTTTTTAATGATTTTGGTTTAATTGTATCAATCACTGATTTTTTTGTTTTTCTGTTAATCTTTGCTTTGTTTTTCGTTGATAGGGCTTATCCAGTTTTTCTGGGTGCTAACTCCATTGCTGTTGATTTGGTTATAGAAGATTAAATTAAATAAAGTAAATATTGATGAGTTAAATTGTTTTAGACTTCAATATAACATAGTGTCTCATTTTTTCAGGGTGCTAGCTTCCCTTAACCTCCCAGCAGCAATTGAAGATGTGTCTGGAGACACTGTACCTCAGTCTATATTGACTAAATCCAGATCTGTGATTGAACAGGGAGGCATCCAGACTGTTGATCAGTTGATTAAAGAACTACCTGAATTACTGCAATGAAATAGAGAAATCCTAGATGAGGTATGTTTTATAAGATTTGCTTTTCAAGTGTAAACACTGTGATCCCTTGATGTCCAGCAGGGATTGGGACTGGAGACTTCCTCATGCTAGTGCTCACAATGTAGTTAGTATTCATCACTTTGGTGAATTTACTGTGGCCCAGAGCCTCCTCTTTAGCATAAGAGAAATTCTGGTTGAGTGAGAATGGGTTTCATTCTTATCTTAAGGGTAAGTAAGTACACATTAATGAAACTCAAATGACCACTGTATAAAACTAGTATACTATGAGAAATCAACTATCATATGAACTGTTCAGTCTTTGTAATTATTGATTTATTTTATACATAGCATGTAGCAAGATTTTTCTTTTTAATTTGTCTTAACCTGGAAGGTTAAACCCTTTAATTTATCCCTAATTTCTTGAAATATATTAAATATATTTATTTTATATTATTTATCTTATAATTCCAATGTCTGTAGTTTCTGTGGGTTTGATTCAGTGATTTGTAATTTTTACTGATTCTTGCTTGTGGTGGCTTGTTTTCTCTTGTGTTCAGTTTTTTTGTTACTGTTTCTTAAAACTTTAAAAAATAGTTTCAGATTTACAGAGACTTTGCAAATTTAGTGTAGAAAGTTCCTGTATATTTTTCACCTAGCTTCCCTGAAAGTTAAAATCTTACGCGGTCATGGCACATTTGTTAAAACTAGGAAATTGACATTGGTACAGTATTATTACTCAGATTTTACCAGTTATTCCACCAATGTTCCTCCTTCTGTTCCAAGATCCAGTACAGAATACTGAATTGCATTTAGTGTTCAGTGAGTTTTGATTGTGCATTCATATTTCCTGTAATTTATTTGTGGGAATTCATTGAGATCTGGGTTTAAGGTGAATTCTAGAAAGAATTTGTGTTTGCTTCTGCCATAAAAAGGCATTATATACCTGGCACCTCCTCAAACTTGAGGTTTTTTCCTTTCTTTTATAATCTTTTAATTATAGTAGTAATTTATCTTCGGACTTTGTGTCACACAAATAGTGTGGTTTCTAGTCCCAAGTTCAGGCTTTTGATCAGGAATCTCAGATACTACTACTTTTTTTTTTTTCTTTTTTCTTTAGAGCCAAGGTCCAGACAGGCATGTTTTCTTCTGTAGGGCAGTTTTCTGTTTTAAAAATTCATCCACTGAGAATCATCTATTTGGAAGTATACCAGTTTGAGTGTGGAGAGTGCTTTTGATCTGACCTCTCACCTTTTATTGTCCCTACCTGTGTTTCTTGTTGACTTTTCATGTTCTAAATTCACAATCCAAGCCAATGGTGAACTACACAGCTGGTGAGCTATGGATGGTGGGCCAGTGCTGGCTTGTGGCCTACTTTTGTGTGGTTCACTAGTTAACGATAATTTTTATCTTTTTTAGAGCATTGTCAAAAAGAAGAATTCTATGTGCCATAGACTGTGGCCCACAAAGCCTAAAATATTTACTCTGTGGTGTTTGACAGAATTTTGCTATTCTTTGTCCTAAGCTATCAGGGATTGTCATATATTGTTGGTGCTAGCACTGTGTCTACTGGTAGATTAGTATTTTCTTGTGTTTCTGGCCCCCTACTATCCTGTCATCTTATCTACTCATTAAAAGGCATTTAAAAATATATTAAACATAATTTTCTGTTTGTTGTATTGGAATGAAAGTCTAAATCTTTTATTTTTTAATGTAATTGATCAGTTTTTCCCCTTTGTTTATGGCTTCTATTTATCTATTTTAATCTTAAAACTTTCTTTAAATTGATATATGGATGTAAATAGTCTCTTATGTATTCTTCCTTTTTTTTTTTTACTGAGAAAGGTGATAGCTAATTCAGCCTTAAATTTATAAGACTTTTTGTTAAATGCATTATAACTTAGATGTCTGCAAGAAAAAAGTCGATTTATATTCTAACCTAGTATTCCCATCTCACCAAATTCTCCCTTATATTGTGTATGAACATTTATTAAATGCATTAAATTTTTTAATCCAGAAATGACATTTCAGGGTTCTTTTTGCTTCCTTTTAAAGTCATTAAGGTTGTTGGATGAAGAAGAAGCAACCGATAATGATTTATGAGCAAAATTTAAGGAACGCTGGCAAAGGACATCATCCAATGAACTGTATAAGCCTTTAAGAGCAGGTAAAAATGTGTATAAATGACCTTCATTTGAATAAATTCCCAATTTGGACCCACATTTTTACTTGATTAAATTAGGCTCAGTTGTAAATTCGTTTTTACCGAAACTGTTTTTCCTCAGTTTTAGTATAAAGATTAAAAAAGTTCACAAAAGTAATCTGCCAATTGTCAGAAGTACAGGTTCTTAAGAACGGTATAAAGGGAAAAGTTAAAATGGTCCTCCAACTTTCATTTTCTGTTCCAAGCTCTGTGCATATTTTATTTTATTTTATTTTATTTTGAGACAAGGTCTCGCTCTGTCACTTAGGCTGGAGTGCAGTGGCAGGATCACAGCTCGCTGCAGCCCCAACCTCCAGGGCTCAGGCAATCCTTCTACCTCAGCCTCCTGAGTAGCTGACACCATAGACATGTGCTACCACGCCTGGCTAATTTTTGTATTTTTTGCAGAGATGGGGTTTTACCATGTTGCCCTGGCTTGTCTTGAACTCCTGGGCTCAAGTGATCCACCTGCCTCCACTTCCCAAAGTGATGAGATTACAGGCTTGAATCACCATGCCTGGCCCCTGCGCATATTTTAAAAACATAAATGAGAGCATATTACATTTATGGCTTTGTAATTTTTTTTTCATTTAGTAGTGAATCCTGGGTGGTAAAAAAAAATGAGCTTTAAGTTATTTTGAGGCCAAATTTGTGCTTCTTAAGACTTTGATTATGAAGATTTTGTGCTTGCTGAGATAAATGCTGTCTTCATGGTGGCTGGAGATTAGTTTTATTTGTCTTTGTAAAAAGTTTGTATATTATTGAGATTTTTCTAAAAATCTTTTTTTTTAAGTCACATTGCTCTTTTGAGAGAGGAATACTTTTAAAATAAATGGACCAATTTTTGGAGAGAATGATTTCTTCCTACATTCATGAGTTGTAGGAAAAGATTAATATTAATTAGCTTTTATTTGGCAGATAGTAACCACCAAATGTATTTTAAGGTATAGCTATGCTTTTGATTTTATAAGTGATTTTGTCATCTTTCCAAAAACGAGAACGCAAAGACTGTTAGGAGGTGTTTTTATGATTAAGTGAATTGGGGTCTAGAGAAGGGGAAGATAAGTAAAGTTGGAGACTAGAACTCAACATATAACCAGCCCATACACGTTGCTGTTAGAATCACTTCTGTGCTCTGCAAACTTTTATTTTCTCCCAGAGGGAACCAGCTTCAGAACAGTTTTAGATAAAGCTATGCAAGCAGATGGACAAGTGAAAGAATGTTACCCATCTCATCGTGACCCCATCGTGCTTTTGTGTAAGCCAGAGCCTGAGCTGAATGCTGCCATCCCTTCTGCTAATCCAGCAAAGACCATGCAGGGCAGTGAGGTGAGAAGGGCACTTTGATGTGGGTTGTCATCTGCTTAAGAAAACCACATTCAAGCCATTTTATATAATGAACTGCCAATTCCTTATTGTCATCTTTAAAAAAATGCAGAAATAAATTGGAGTTGTTATATTTCAAGTAGTATATAGACTGTGTAATAGGAAATTATACTGATATTAACTATCCTGTAATAGTAACTTCCATTTATTGAATGCCCCTTTTTGAACTAAATTTTAGATACTTCATAGGTCAACAGTATTTAATTTGGGTTTTATAAAAGAGAGAAGCCTGGAAGTATAGAAATTTCCTGAAATGAAAGGACTAGGTATGGCCAGATACACAAATTCTTTATTTCTTACATTGTTCTATACTCCCTTCCACCTTGTTTCACCGGGACTACCTTTCAAAGGAAGATTGACAAGGTGTGCATGTTAATAAATGGATAGCTCCGTCATGGTATTTCTACTGATGACAGGAAAGAGAAAATTGAATAGTAGGGCATCTGATCTGGAAAGTCCTAAGAGAAAGTGCAAGTATAATTTAATGGCCTATCACGGGGAGGTAGGGTAAGTTAGTAGGAAAAGATAGAGGTCCCAAATCTCTGCACAGGAAAACAAGCCAAAGGGCAAGAAATACTGCTGAAAACTTCTTGAAAAAAGTGAATTTCCTGGGATAGTAAGTTCTGAAAAGTATGAGTTTTGTTTCTTATTTGTCTTTCCACAGAAGCATTTTATATATTTCATATATGTATTCCAAGACCTACTGGATATCTGCTCTGTGTAAGGCACTATGGTAGGTACATTGGAAAATTAACATACAAATTATACACAGGCTTTACCCTCAATTTATGATCCATTGTGGAATATTAGTCATGTACAAGGGTGACTGTAATATAGGGAAGAAGTTTAAAAATGTCACAGGGAAAGTATAGGAAGTATGTTATGAGGATTTAGATGAAGTACTTAAATTTCAGTAATTTGGAGTAGTTCTCTTCAGAGGCTTCTTAAGAGATTGGCACATTATGAGAACAGAGTGGATAGGCAGAAAAAGTAAACGTGTAGGATCGGAGAAGGGCTGAGTAGTGGCTGTGTCTAGAGAGTTATCCGAGGTACAGAGGATCTGCAAACACAGCTTTTACTCCTCATCTCTCATGACAGAAGGTTTATAGACATGTTGAGAATGGCTGGAATCTGTTTATTTATTTATTCACCAAGTGTTTGAAGGCCTACTATTCCAGAACAGTGCTGAGCACCTTGGTCCCTAACATAAAGAGACAAAAAACTGCTCTGGGTTACCTTTAGTGTAGGGTAAATGCACAGGTACCGGGCACCTCTCAAAGGGAAGAGAAGGCTACGTAGTTGAATGTGCATTGAACCTGAATCTAACGGGGGAACCCAGCGGGACAGGGAATGTGAGTTGTTGCTTTGAGGACATAGCGGAGAAAAGGGAGGTGGTCAGAAGATTAACTTGCGAGCAACAAAGAACCCGAAGAAGAAACTGTAGACCCTTGGAAGAGCAATACATTCTGGTACCTTTCTTATTTTAGAAAAAGATCTCTGTTTAGTACTCTCTTTGTATTCTTTTTGGTGTCTTGTACATGACTCAGAATTATGTGACTTTTGTCCTTTGATTCTTCTGCTTTCAGTAGAAAAGTAAAAATGGTTTGTGCTAAGCAAAATCTGCATTGGTATGCACTGATTTGTTGATATTTTATTCAGTTGTATTAGTTTTATTAATCCTTACTTGTGTTACACAGGAGAAAGGAACTTTTATAGTCAATATGAAGTAATTTTTTGGAAGCTAGATTTCTTGATGGGGTAACCACAAAAATTTCGGTACTCTCTATATATTCGTTTGTCTTGTGCCTTAATCAAATATGGCAAGCATCAGGTTTATCAGAGCTATTTCAGATGGTTGTCGTAATAGTTGATGACGCATTTTAGCCAGAATTTTTATGATAAAAACTCAGTTTTTTGATTGCTGATTAGAGTGATGCAAATGTACATGTTTTATTAAAAAGTCCAAGTTTGATGGTAGGGCTGTTTTTTCTTTTATTGTGAAGTAGCCTACTTTCTAGTTACTTATTTTCAGTCTCTTTGGGCATCTGGTTTTAGATATTGAGATACTCTGAAAAATTTTGCAGACTAGTGGTCATTTGTATTTAAAGATTTTTGTATTAAATACCTAGGATCACTGCTTGTGATTGGTTGCCTATGATCTACTGTGGCCTGAAGTCTGGTCTGTGGTTGGCTGGCCAAGCCTTGGCCCTAATGTATATGGGGCTGAGTCTAGCCAGAGGAAGGAACGTCTATTTTTTTGCTCAAGGATGATGTTCAATTATACTCAAAGTGTTACATCTGCTGGAAGTAACGGAGGGGGTACCTTTGAAAAAAAAAAACCCCTTTATCTCCTTAGAGGTAGAGCGTAAAGAGAACTGTTTAAAACTGTGTGCCCTCCCAGAGGAGTGCCTTTTTTGGATTCACAGACTAGTGGAGGATCTGCAAACACAGCTTTTACTCCTGATTTCTCATGACAGAAAGTTGATAGACATGTTGAGAATGGCTGGAATCTGTTTATTTATTTACTCACCAAGTGTTTTCTGAAGGCCTGCTATTCCAGAACTGTGCTGAGTACCTTGGTCCCTAACATAAAGAGACAAAAACTCCTCTAGGTTACCTTTAGTGTAGGGTAAATGTATCAAGTTTCTGCATTCCTTGCTGTAGACGTTGTTGCTTATTTGCCTTTTCTGAAAATAAAATGACAAGGTTATAAAAGTAAAATAGAAGATTTCATTGAGGGCATTTCTTTCTTTCTTTTTTTTTTTGTTGGGGGGGGACGGAGTCTTGCTCTGTCACCCAGGCTGGAGTGCAGTGGTGCAATCTTGGCTCACTGCAACCTCTGCCTCCTGGGTTCAAGCAATTCTCCTGCCTCAGCCTCCCGAGTAGCTGGGACTGTAGGCATGCGCTACTATGCCCAGCTAATTTTTGTATTTTTAGTAGAGACGGGGTTTCACCATGTTGGCCGGGATGGTCTCGATCTCTTGACCTCATGATCCGCCTGCCTTGGCCTCCCAAAGTGCTGGGATTACAGGCATGAGCCACCGCGCCCGGCCCATTGAGGGCATTTCTTATGTCTCATATTGTACTTGGTGCTGTTAAATGCCACAGAGGGTTCTAAATCTAAAACTCGGGTCAGGAACCTGTGGCTTGTGGGCCAAATCCTCTGCCTCTTCTCTTTGTATGGCCTGGGAGCCAGGAATGAGTTTTACATTTTTAAATATAAAACTCTACTTTCTACTTCATTTTTTAAGTGGCTAAAAAAAAGTCAAACGAATGTTTTAATATGTGGGCATTATATAAAATTCAGATTTCAGTGTTAATACGTTTTTGTTGAAACATAGCTGCGCTCATTCATTTACACATTGTCTTTCATACTGCAAAGCAGAGTTAAAGAGTTGCAACAGAGACTGTGGCCTACTGAGGCAAAAATATTTTGTTTGGTCCTTTACCAAAAAAGTTTGTAAGTTCCTGATCTGAAAGACAAAGTATTGAAAACCTAGGTGACGCCATTCCTGCCATTCTGTTTGACCTTGTCTCCTGTTCTGCCTTTTGCTTACTATGCTTCAGCCAGAGTGGCCTTTTTTTCTTTCCTTTGATCCTGCCAAGCTTGTGCCTGCCACAGGACTGTTACATTAGCGTTTCCTTCTGTGCAGGGCTTTCTTCCCATTTCCGTGGCTATTACCTCTTTTTCATTAGTCTCAGATGTCACCTCTTCTCCATCTTTGTCATTGTCTACCCACATTATTCTATTTTTGTGTATTTGTTTAATCCTCCCTTTGCATATTTATTTAATCCTCTCTGGTCCCCAAATGAAGGAAAAGACTGTTTTTGTTAGTAGTTGTGTCCATAGCATCTAGAATGGTACCCAAAACAAAAAGTATTTGTTTGAATGATCATCGCTGGCAGCCTTAACTTAATAAAGGGACACATTTAATTGCAGTTGAAAGATAGCTGGAGCTGTGTATAAGAAATAAATATGCTAGGATTCTAATTATTTATATACTTTGATAACATGTTAAACCTCAAATTTGAATTTATAAGAAAATTTAGGCAGTGGTTTTCTTATTATCATGGTCATTCATTTGTGGAAGCAGTTTAATTCATTTTCTACTTCATTTACTCTGTTAAAATGAGGCGAGTGTCATATAATCTGAAATATGTTAAACTAGTGTACTGCATATGAATTTTTTTAAAAAGATGTTCATAATATAAGGGATCTCTATCTTTGTGTGGTAGTCCACAAGTTTGTTCATAAATTCGTTGTTTGAAATGGCATTTTTTTCCCCAGAAAGTTAGAATTATTGCATTTTTGAATATCACAGGATTTGTTAACTATTTGGCCCTCTGTATCAGTCTGGTTAGAAAGCTTCTGTATCAGTCTGGTTGGATACCATGGAAGTTGTGGTTAGCTTTTCTTCCTAATCTAGGTAATATGATTGCATACTTACCCTTTGTTAGAAGTTATGTTGAGCACTTTATACAGATTATCTCAGTCTTCACAACAGTCCTGAAATAGGTACTATTATGCCCATTTTGCAGCTGCGAAAATTGAGTTTTCTAAGTAGCAACCTGTCCTTGATTGCACAGTCACTAAGCCCATTTATGGTCTCTAAGGGAGTATAGTCAGAGTTGAAGTGTTTTTAATTTTCTATGTAATTACGTTTTTTCTGTGTAATTACGTTTCACTTTGATAGACCATTAGTTCATTTGTTTCCATATTCAAGTTTTGACTTAATCTTGTTTTTTGAGTGTGTAAAAAATGTTCATGATTCAAAAGGTACATGCAGAGTAAGCCTCATTCCTTTTCCTTCTACTTCTTTCCTGTATACTTCCTGTAAGTAACCATATCCATTAGTTTCTGGTTTGTCCTTACTGATTTTCTTTTTGCAAGAACAACAACAAACAAAAAACCCAACCCCCCCCAAAATTATGCATACATATGCATACATATGTATACATATGTACATATTATGTATGTGTATATTTATTTTCTGATTTTCCTTCTGTCTTACTCAAATTGCAGCACACTATATATGCTTTTGTACCCTTTTTTTCTCATTTAATAATATGTCCTGGAAGTCACTTGGAAGGAAACTTTTATTCACATCATCTGATATCAAGTTCTACTAGGTCTTTAAACAGACTTTGTCATATCCACCCACGTGTGATTCTTTCTCCTCCTCCTTCCTTTTAGAGTTTCTGTGGTTTGGTGCTTTCTAGACTCTAGGAATCATATTTCTTTCTCTTTCCACAGCCTTCTCCCCTGTACCCTCTTCTTTCTCTCCCTCCCTTTCTCCTTCCCTTCCCCCTTCCTTCCTCTCTTCTCCCCCTCCCCCTTCTCTTCCTTTCCTTTCCTTCCATTTTAAAATTAGGATGTTCAGAAGATATGGATGTAAACGAGGCCAAAAAGGAAATTCGCCTACATTTAGCAGAAACCTCGAGTCTCTGGTCTTCACAAAGGGATGTTACTTTGGACGTTCCTGTCAAGGAGTTAACTAAGACTGTGGAAGAAAGAGTAGGATAGGAATTTTTAGAAACAGGCAGTTGGTAGGGGGATCATGGGAACTGGACTTGCTGCTGTAATGAGAAAGACAGGGGTGGAGACAGGGCTCATGATGTCCTCTTCTTCCTTTGTCTTTCCCCCGGTTTTCTTTCTATGAGCATCACTGGGGCAAGCAGAATAGGGAGATTGGGTTGATGTTCTTGGTGGCCCTAGCAAAGTTTGAAGAGATGAGTGAAAGGGGCAGCTTGAAAGTGCTCATTAGAAGGCACTTGAACACTATGAATATAAAGGGGTATTTATGAATCAGGTGGGTATAAGTCAGAGAGTGTCTTGACTGAATACAAGAGATAAATCTCTGTTTTGTTTTGTATTTTGTTTTGAGACAGGGTTTCTCTCTGTTACCCAGGCTGGAGTGCAGTGGCGTGATCATGGCTCACTGCAGCCTTGACCCCCTGGGCTGAAGCAGTCCTCCTGCCTCAGCCTCTGGAGTAGCTGTGACTGCAGGTGCACACCATTGCACCCAACTAATTTTTTTTTAATGTAGAAATGGGGGTCTCACTTTGTTGCCTAGGCTGGTCTCGAACTCCTAGGCTCAGGTGATCCTCCCAAAGTGCTGGGATTGCAGGTATGAACCTCTACATCTGGCCTACAACTCTTAATGCTATGAAGAGAGGCACAAGAACCCTCTTTCCTTTTCCTCTCCCGGTGTATAAAATAAATGTGGTATATACCTTTATATCTGTGTCTTTCTCTATTTCTTTCTCCATCTACCATGCTTGCTTCATAACTATCTCTATTTCTATCTTCACCTCTATTTCTCTATATCTCTTATCTCTCAGTCTCTCTAGGCAAAATAGGATATCTACTTACCTAGCAAAATCATACCTTCCCCTGCTTCACAGCCATGATTGGGAGGGAGTAGAGTGTAGAGTGGCTAAGAGATTGGTTTTGGAACTAGTCAGACTTAGGTCTCAAATTTCACCTCTGCCCCTTAGTAACTGTATAACCATGTCACTTAATTTTTTTGAGACTCGTTATCCCTATCTTTGGAATACAGGTCATAAATATATATACCCCATGGGGTATTGTAAGGAATACATAAAATTATATTTCTGAAGTGTTTAGCAAGGTGCTTAACACATAAGAGTTCAGTAAATTGTAGCTGTTGGCTATTGTTATTAATGCTGCTTTTGTTTTAGTATGAGTCAACTGAAGATACAATGTCTATCTATATAAACCTGACATTCAATTTATATTTGGCTCTCTGAGAAATCATCTCTCTCTCAGCCTGAATGAACCTTTATATATTATTTCCTTCTTGAAAGTGGCTTTTTTTTTTCAGTTAAACTAAAGTGTCTTTTTTATTGTTTAGGTTGTAAATGTCTTAAAATCCTTATTGTCAAATCTTGATGAAGTAAAGAAGGAAAGAGAGGGTCTGGAGAATGACTTGAAATCTGTGAATTTTGACATGACAAGCAAGTTTTTGACAGCCCTGGCTGAAGATGGTGTGATAAATGAAGAAGCTCTTTCTGTTACTGAACTAGATCGAGTCTATGGAGGTCTTACAACTAAAGTCCAAGAATCTCTAAAGAAACAGGAGGGACTTCTTAAAAATATTCAGGTGAAATTTATATATTTAATAAGATCTATGTTTTAAAAATTACAGAAAAGATATGTCTGGACTAAACCTATATTCAATTAGGAAAATGACATTGGGGAATATCCATAGTTAAGAGTAGAACTTAATACATGTATATTTTGTGAAATTAAACTTGGCACATCAGTTTTATTTGTATCTATGAAACAAAGTCACTTTTTTTTTTTTTTCTGAGATGGAGTCTCGCTCTGTCATCCAGGCTGGAGTGCAGTGGCGCGATCTGGGCTCACTGCAAGCTCCGCCTCCCAGGTTCACGCCATTCTCCCGCTTCAGCCTCCCAAGTAGCTGGGACTGCAGGCGCCTGCCACCACACCCGGTTAATTTTTTGTATTTTTAGTAGAGACGGGATTTCACTGTGTTAGCCAGGATGGTCTCGATCTCCTGACCTTGTGATCCTCCCTCCTTGGCCTCCCAAAGTGCTGGGATTACAGACGTGAGCCACCACGCCCGGCAGAAACAAAGTCATTTCTATGGCTAGAATGTTGCATATTACTTAGGAGTGCTTGATACTTCTGATATTTTTCATGGTTCCAAGTTTTTAATAGCTTTGGTTTTTTTTCCATACGGGGGGAAAATCGAAATTAGTTGGAATTACTGATACCTTTAATTATATGGCTAACATACATACAGACTTCAGTCATTTTTAAAAAAAATAATGCAAACTAAATATGTTGAGAAGTTTGAAGTTAGTTTCCGTGTTTACAGATAGGTAGTTTGGACTAACAAAGACTTGAAAGTTTGCCCTTTTCATAGTTAATGTGCAAAATTAAACATATATTTCTACTCCTAAACATTGTATCTATATATGATATAAAATATTCCAAAAGGTAAAATAATTTTCATGTTATATTTTTTGCAAGTGTTGTATACTAATAGAAATCTGTGATCATTATTGGTTGTTTTGACTCCTATTGGATTTTTGAAATTTTTACTTAAGAAAGATTTAAAGCATAATGAGGCTTCAAAAGAGTATACTAGGTATTTCTAGTAATTTTGCATATGTATTTAATTACATATGATTTTCATAATTGGAAAAGATCAATAAAAATGTTATGAGCCATATTAATTTTATAAGTAAATGTAAATACATAAATCTTTCTTTTAACAGGGTCTCACATGAGGAATTTTCGAAAATGAAGCAATCTAATAATGAAGCTAACTTAAGAGAAGAAGTTTTGAAGAATTTAGCTACTGCATATGACAACTTTGTTGAACTTGTAGCTAATTTGAAGGAAGGCACAAAGGTATGAAGTACGTGCAAAAGGAACCATAGCTAGCAAGTACAGATGTGAACGTATAGGTTGGAAGTTAAATGGTATTTCCAGTTGAACCAAATTACTCTTTGCCTGGAATTTTAGCTTTAATGCCATTGCCTCTGCGAAGTTTGTTATAGGAGGGAGAAAGCTTGATGAAGGTGGCAACATTTCATGGGAACTTTAAAGAATGAATTGCGTATTTCATCTGGCAGAAAAGGGGTACAAATATTCCAGGTAGCAGGAATTAGCAGAGATGTCAATGACACCTTTTTAAGGGATAGGAAGTTGACTAATTTGATGAATTTTGAGGGGACAGGAGTAGTCAATGCTGATTTGTGATGGAAAAGCTGGGGGGCATGACTTTTATATCCTGTGTGGTGGTTTGCTGAGGACAGACTTGTTTCCTACCCAGGTGTCAGAAGGCTTACTGAATATGTAAGTACTTTCCTGCCTTGTGCTTTAAAAAGTTTAGGGAATTCGCTTATATTTCTTTTTACCAATTTGTTTTTGAGGGAACAGTGATTTTTAAGTTTTTTCAGATGCATAATTCCTTTTGGTACTTAACTTCATAATAATCACTGAATAAAGTTACCTTGATATAAATACAGTAGGTAAAATGTAAAACCCTCTGAAGAGAGGGTGAAAATACTGCAAAGCCTTCCAAATAGAGAGGATAGTAAAATGCCATTTTAACTTGGTTTAAAATGCTTTGTTTAAATAGGTAAGCTGAGAAAACCCTCCAGAGAGCCTTTAGAAATTCTTTTAAGGGTTTCTGAAGTATGCTTGCATTTCTTTTTTTTTTTTTTATATACTTTAAGTTTTAGGGTACATGTGCACAACGTGCAGGTTTGTTACATATGTATACATGTGCCATGGTGGTGTGCTGCACCCATTAACTCGTCATTTAGCATTAGGTATATCTCCTAATGCTATCCCTCCCCCCTCCCCCCATCCCACAACAGTCCCCGGTGTGTGATGTTCCCCTTCCTGTGTCCATGTGTTCTCATTGTTCAATTCCCACCTATGAGTGAGAACGTGCAGTGTTTGGTTTTTTGTCCTTGTGACAGTTTGCTGAGAATGATGGTTTCCAGCTTCATCCATGTCCCTACAAAGGACATGAACTCATCCTTTTTTATGGCTTCATAGTATTCCATGGTGTATATGTGCCACATTTTCTTAATCCACTCTATCATTGTTGGACATTTGGGTTGGTTCCAAGTCTTTGCTAATGTGAATAGTGCCGCAATAAACATACATGTGCATGTGTCTTTATAGCAGCACAATTTATAATCCTTTGGGTATATACCCAGTAATGGGATGGCTGGGTCAAATGGTATTTCTAGTTCTAGATCCCTGAGGAATCACCACACCGACTTCCACAATGGTTGAACTAGTTTACAGTCCCACCAACAGTGTAAAAGTGTTCCTATTTCTCCACATCCTCTCCAGCACTTGTTGTTTCCTGACTTTTTAATGATTGCCATTCTAACTGGTGTGAGATGGTATCTCACTGTGGTTTTGATTTGCATTTCTTTGATGGCCAGTGATGATGAGCATTTTTTCATGTGTTTTTGGCTGCATAAATGTCTTCTTTTGAGAAGTGTCTGTTCATGTATGCTTGCATTTCTGTAGTGAATTTGAAAACCTAATCCTTCCACTTAAATAGGTTTCATGTTATTAAGGAACTTTTCTCTAGGAATTAGGAAGATTTTCATGATCATGAAACTTTTAACTTGTTACATTTTTGATGATAATGTTCTGTAAAAATGATTTTATTATTTTTATTTTCTTTAGGAGTCTTAGATCATATTTAATATTAAGTTGTTGGGCCTAGTAAATTGTATGGATGTATCTCATGTGGATCTCAGTTCTTCGGCTTTAACTGTCATTGACAAATTAGCTTTAGATCACATTACTCTCTGAATTAAAAAATTGTTCTTGTTCATTACTTGTATTTGTTCTTTGCTTATAGTTTTACAATGAGTTGACTGAAATACTGGTCAGGTTCCAGAACAAATGCAGCAATATAGTTTTGGCATGGAAGACAGAAAGAGATGAACTCTTAAAGTAAGTTTGTTTTGTGTATCAAATTGTACTTAAAGAATTTTCTTTTAAAAAATCATGTGGAGACTTTTGGTGTGAACTTGGTAGTATGAGAGCAGTTTCCCGCCTTTTCTCATGGAAGAAGGAACTAGATAGAGTATTTTACAAAGCAACAAGTAGACAGCTGCACAGTCTGGGAATGAAAGGATGAAAAGAAGCAGAAACTCTAGATGCAGGAAGTACAGTGAGGTCACAGAAATGATAAAACAGTTCAGGTGGCAGATCTCAGGAAGTGCCAGTAAATACAAGCAATTTATTTTGAAGTGGCAAATAGGTTCCTTACATAAAACTATAGCTATAGAACATGGAGGAGACGGCGTGAATAGCTCAGAGAATACCAGCAAAATCACTTTCAGAGGAGGCTGCTGAGAAAGCAGGGCCAGTTAACATACGACTCATTTCCTGCTGAGTAATCAATACGGAGTAGCACAGCACTGATAAAAGCTGAAAAACATTAACAAAATTTAATAAAACTTCATAGATGAAGAACATTTACCAAAATAATATTGTCACAGAATAGGTGAAAATTATGAGCAAACGTCTGACCATGAACTAAACAAAAAGAACAACAACAACAAATGTAAGAAGGCAGTCATTCTAAGGCCGGTGCCCCCAGTCCTGGGGCCATGGACTGGTACTGGTTCGTGGTCTGTTAGGAACTGGGCTGCACAGCAGGAGGTGGGTGGCAGACAGGCCAGCGGCTGGGCGAGTATTACTGCCTGAGCCCCACCTCCTGTCAGGTCAGCCACAGCATTAGATTCTCATAGGAGCGCAAACCCTATCGTGAACTGCCCGTGTAAGGGATCTAGGTTGTGCGTTGCTTATGAGACTCTGACTAATGCCTGATGATCTGAGGTGGAGCAGTTTCATCCTGAAATCATCTCCCGCTCCCGTGTGGAAAAATTGTTTTCCACGAGACCGGTCCCTGGTGCCATAAAGGTTGGGGACTGCTCCTCTAAGGAACACTTGGAGCAGAAATTCCAGAACTGCAGGAATATGGTAAGAAAACAGGAAGTGATAAGATGTGAGTTGTCAGAATTCAGGAAAGAAGTAGAAGGGAAGAATAAACCCATGACATGGGAAAGAGCACAAAGGGCGAGTAAACTCTGAAGAACACACAGGACCACAGAGTAGAAATGAGGAAATTAAAATGAAACCAAAGTCAAGAAAGAATTAGAAAGGATTAGAGAGAAGATGGGCACAGAAAATCTAATATAGGCAAAACTGAACTTTTCTCAAAGAAGAAAAACCAGACAGAACAGTTATTTAACCTTCTGTAAACAGAACACTTATTTCATGATACTCAAGAACATTTTCGTAAAACAAGTGAAGGTTGTTGAAAGAGGATATCATATGGTAGGGGAAAATGATCAAGAACTGTCAGCATCAAGGCATATAAATTATTGGCCTTAAAAGGTAATGGCAGAATCCTTTAGGCAGTCAGGCAAAACAATCAAACCAGTATATAAAAAGGTGAAAAAAATTAGGCTGGCAGCTCTGTTTGCCAGAAGAGAGTGGAGTGATTGCTGTAATCTCAAGGATAGTAAATATGAGCTAAAGATTTTATATCATATAGTAAATACATGCTAAAGATTTTATATCCAAACTGTCCTTCGGGTACATGAAAAGCCATATATTCATTAGTAATAAATATAAAGAGCTGAAAGAGTCTTATACCGATGACCCTTTCAGCCAACTAGATCTTTATTCATCTCTCTGTTCATGTTCATGTTCATTCACCTCTCTGCTCATGTTCATGAGAGAAGTTATTTTCTTCTACCTCTAAGAGCAGGTTAGTTGTTTTTAGAATATTTCTACTAAACCTATAAAAAGCAAATAATTAGAATGTTTTAAAAATGGTTCTAAATGTTTTTAAAAAGGTGATTTTTTTTAGATAGAGTTTTGCTCTGTCGCCCAGGCTGGAGTGCAATGGGGCAATCTTGGCTCACTGCAACCTCCGCCTCCCGGGTTCAAGCAATTCTTCTGCCTCAGCTTCCCAAGTAGCTGGCATTACAGGTGTGCACCACCACGCCTGGCTAATTTTTGTATTTTTAGTAGAGACAGGGTTTCGCCATGTTGGCCAGGCTGGTCTCGAACTCCTGACCTCAGGTGATTGGAATTACAGGTGTGAGCCACCCCCCCAGCCTAAAAAAAGATGAGTATTCTCCATATTAGTCTTAATGATAAAAAAAACCTAACAAAGATTAATACAAAACAGTCTACAGACCAGTTTCAGTTATGAATATGGATGCAAAAGTCCTAAATAAAGTATTTGCCAGTAATAGTCACCAGGACGTTAAAAAATAATTATTGACCAAGGGGAGGGGGGCATTTATTCCAGTATTCAGTATTCAGTGTTTTCATGTCAAAGGAAAGATCACAGGTTTGTCTTAATAGATGAGGCAGAAGCATTTAAGAAAATGAGTGTTCTGATACTCAGTAAAATAAGAATAGATAGAAGATAGATGCTTCCGTAACATGAAAAAATATATATGTATGTGTGTGTATATATTTCTGCCCAAAACTCAGTATAGTGATTAATGGAGAAGCACTATAAACAGTCCCTCTGAAGTCAAGAACAGACAACAAATGTCACTGTCAGCACTATTTTTAAATACTATACTGCAGTACCAGCCAAGACAATCACATGAGAGAGAAATTAAAAAATTGGAAAGGAAGAAGTAAAACTGGCACTATTTACAGACATTATGATTGTACAACTACTTGAAAACCCAAGAGAACCCCCAAACTCTGCAAATAATAAAATAATTATTACTGAAGTTGTTGATCATAAAAATAATTTGTAGAAATCAGTGGCTTTCATGTAAATAAACCTATAGAGGATAAGATGAAGAGACCCACTTATGGTAGCAACAAAAAGGATAAAATATAAAATATAAGTTTGTCATATATGAGACCTATGTGAAGAAAACACTATTTCAAGGACACAAAAGAAGGCTTGAGCAAGTTATAAAACATGTTCTTGGATAGGATGACTCAACTTCATCAAGATGTCAACTCTCAGTTAACTTATGTATCAACTGGGCGTGATGGCATGCACTTCTAGTCCCAGCTACTTGGGAGATTGAAGTGGGAGGATGGTTTGAGCCCTGGAATTCTAGGTTGTAGTGCGCTATGATTGTACCTATAAATAGCCACAGTACTCCAGTCTGGGCAACAGTGAGACCCTATCTCTAATAACAAACATAAATAAAGAAATAAACATATACGGCCGGGCGCGGTGGCTCACGCCTGTAATCCCAGCACTTTGGGAGGCCGAGGCAGGTGGATCACGAGGTCAGGAGATCGAGACCATCCTGGCTAACACGGTGAAACCCCGTCTCTACTAAAAATAAAAAAAATTAGCCGGGCGTGGTGGTGGGCGCCTGTAGTTCCAGCTACTCGGGAGGCTGAGACAGGAGAATGGTGTGAACCCGGGAGGCAGAGCTTGCAGTGAGCCGAGATCGTGCCACTGTACTCCAGCCTGGGCAACAGAGTGAGACTCCATCTCAAAAAAAAAAAAAAGAAAAGAAACATATGCATTCAACATGCTTTTGATTTAAAAAAATCAGCTTTTCATTTGGAATTAGACAAGTTGATCCTAAAGTTCAAGTAGAAAAAGAAACAAGGTCAGCCAGGAAAACAATAAAAAGAGTAGTGAAGGGATACTAGTTCTACCAGATATTAAGGTATATAATACCATCTTTAATTAAAACACACTGGTACTGGTACATGATTAGACAAAGACAGAATAGAAAATAGAAATAGATTCAAATACATATGTGAATTTAGTGTAAAAGGTCTTCAACCAACCAGAAGAGGTTGTGGACAACTGCCCAGCCATTTAGAAAATAAAAGTTATCTTTATACCGGAGTAAGTTCTGAGTGGACCAAACTTGAAATTTGTAAATGAAATACAAAGTGTAAAATAGAATGGAGGAGAATTCCTTAATACAGCTGGGATGGGCAGGATCTAATAACTCCTACTTAAAATCCAGAAGGCATTAAAAAAAAGAAAAGAATAAGTTTCTCATAGAAATATGATAAACAGAGTCAGGATATGACAAATTGGGAATCCAGTATTTGAAACTTATTCACAGGCAAAAGGCTAATTTACTTTATTTAGAAAAGAACTCCTAGAAATGAACAAGAAGAAAACCTGATAGACAACTGAGGAAAAGACGCAAACAGAATTTTGCAGACAAGGAAATACAAAGAGCTCTTAAATAAATGAAAAAAAATGAAAACTCTCATTCATTATAAAATACAAATCAAAATTAGTCTGAAGTAATATTTTTCAGATTGGCAAGAATCTGAAAGTTTGTTTAAAGTCTGTTCTGGGTCTTCCACATTCATTATTCTCTACGGTCAATCACATTCCAAGGATTGTTGCCTCCAATGCATGCCTTTTTCTCAATTTTATTTTCTCCCATTAGAGTCATGCACAGATTAGCTCCCAAGTGAACTATTATAATGGCCTCCTAGCATCTAAACTCTCCTTTTTTCCAATTGATAGTTCTGCCAGAGTTGTCTTCTTAAAGCAGAGGTTAGACCGCATTTCTCTAAGTAAATTCCAATGACACCAAAACAGTGATTCTTAGTAAGAATTACAAGTAGGGAAATACAGATGGGAGAGTTTGCTTAGTAAATAAGTTCGTAAAATCTAGGTTAAACAAAGTTAAATGGGGTTTGCTTTTTGCTGTTGCTTTGTTAATGTGCATTTGAAATTTCTAAAGTGGCATTACATATCCATAATTTCCCTTATCTATTTGACAAAGGAATCTGGTTTGTTTAGAAGCATTTTTTCAGAACTGTGATAGGTCAACCTTTCAGAAATTCCTCATTATCAATAGTCAAATCCAGATGTATTTTCTTTGGCTCTCACAACAGGCTTAGAGGAATTTCTAGTCTGTTCTCCTGATGTTTCATTATGTGCATCTTTTGCTTAGGCCTGTTAAACCTACTCAATGTGTGTATCTTCTACTCCATGTCTTTATTCCTACTGTTGTCTTAACAGGAAATCCTTGCAACCCAATTCATAGTTTTTGTTCTTTGGAAAAATCCAAATCATGTATCATGAATACATATTTTTTCTCTATTGAGATTTTGCCTGTTTTTATGTATCACAGCCAGAAGTAATCACTGCATAGTGTATTTCTGTAGAAAGATAGAAGAGTTCTATTTTAACACAATATTTACTATACACCCAGCAAAGCTCTAGGTATTTATACATACTATTTTATTTATTCATCTCATCAATGCAATGAAGAAATATTAATAAATCCATTATATATGCTAAAAGGTAGCAACACATATGCTACATGTGCAGGTTTTCTCAGGTATTATTAGCTAGGGAAGCTGTGTTGTAACAATCTTCAGAAACTTCTGTTGTTTACATGCTATTCCACATCATTTTGTTTTCATTTCTTTTGTAGTATCTAATGTATTCTACTAAAAAAAAAGTAGAGTAGTTGGAAAACTTGTGAAAAAACATACGTATTACATATATACCATTCTTCATGATTCTCAAAATTTTCATCATTATTAATGTTTTGTATATATATATTGTGTGTGTATGTGTGCATGTTAGATATATAATTTAAAAGAAAACAATAAGTTGGTGGCTTATGGCAAATTGTTCCTTAAGTCCTGCATTTGAAACATAGACACTGAGTGAATCAGCACATTTGATCATCTTTTAACTACAATAGATGATTATACATTAAAAATACATTAACCATCCAAATACATCTTTTTTCTTATTTATTTATTTATGTATTTATTTATTTATTTATTTTTATTTTTTTGAGATGGAGTCTCTTTCTGTCGCCCAGGCTGGAGTGCAGTGGCGCGATCTCAGCTCACTGCAAGCTCCACCTCCCAGGTTCCCGCCATTCTCCTGCCTCAGCCTCCCGAATAGCTGGGACTACAAGTGCCCGCCACCATGCCTAGCTAATTTTTTTGTACTTTTAGTAGAGACGGGTTTTTACCATGTTAGCCAGGATGGTCTCGATCTCCTGACCTCGTGATCTGCCTGCGTTGGCCTTCCAAAGTGCTGGGATTACAGGCCTGAGCCTCGGCGCCCAGCCCAAATGCATCTTTAGGAAAATTATATTTAAGCTCTTCATGGAGACATTAAAAAACCAAGCTGCATTAATGATAAATAATTATATCATTCATTAGTAAGGAGTAAATAGCTGTTTTCTATTTGAGAAGTATTAATTGGATTGTCCATCTGTATGCAGGAACATCTGTTTTCTGACATGCTTTAATCACCATTTGTTTTGTACTTGTACCATAATTACACTTGTTTGTAATATTGAACCGAGGCAATGATTAAAATCAACTTATGAATACGATTCTTTTATGCTTTTGTATTTCATTAGAAAATGTGTAATTCTGGTATGACATTTATAAGTATATATAAAAGAAAGTATTTGATTAACAAAATGCCTCAACAGATTATGTCAGTAAAATGAGTGTTATATCATGCAGTCTATGTTACTATTTTGGCATTTTTAAGGAAAGTTTATTGCTTCACGGAAGCTTTTTTTTAACTGACCATCTATGAATTTTCTGTATTCTTTATTTCATTGTGATCACATGGTCATAGAAGAGACATTTTTAGATCATCAGCAGTTGACAGTTTTCAGTGTAGTGTATGTGCTTAGTATAAGATGGAATTAAGTTTGTTGTATGGGTGATTGATGAATTTTTACTGAATCATGGATAACTGCTGTTCTATTAATGACATTTCATCAACCAACTCTTTTGGATATGGTTTATCACAAAATGTTGCTGATTTAATGTTTGTGGATTAACTGAGGTGAAAGTGATACCTGGTAGAAGTTTCATTAATACAAATTTTCCTCTCTTAGGAGTAGGATGGATTATATTATTTGTCGAAATGCCTTTGCATGTAAGTTCTTAACTGTCAGCTTTCTTGTCCTGTGAATCATATCTTTTCTGTATTTGCTGAAATAGAGACTTAACATTGTTAAATGATTTTTCCATGTCATGGAAAATGTATGCCTCTAAATCTGCGTTCCTTCCTACAAATTACAAGTTCAAAATGACTTTTTTTAAGAAACAAAAAAAAAGATGGATTTCTGGTATTTTGTGGCAGGATAAGCTCCCTGTAGCCTATCTTACATGTTGATTACAACTAAAACTATGAAAAGTATAATAAGCAACTAACTGAGGAATCTGAAAAGTAAATAAAAGTAGAATTATGAGTGATAGGCAAAATCTGGAGAAGCACCCTGCAGTAGTGTGAGCTTCCATTGTTGTATTTCTTTCAATCAAAACCAAAACAAACAAAACAAATAAAAACCAGAAAAGAACACCACCAACAAGAAAACACTCAAGGAAAATAGATATTGTGATAGAAACAGCAGAAATGTCGAGAAACAAAACCAGAAGGTTAGAATTATTAGAGAAAATAATATAAAAAGTAATTTTAAAGTATCTAAACAAAATTTTAAAAAGGAATTTAAAAAAATAAGGAGAAGACAATAAAAATAGGTTGATAATTCATTTGTTAGCATTTGTCTGGTATTCGTTGACCATTTTATTTAAAAAAAATTTGGCTCTATTTGATTTTGGTGTATTTCTTGTATATGTATTGTAAAATTTAGTATTTATTATTAAATATTTTATAATGTTAAATGATTATTTTTATTGATAAGAAAGATGTAGTTTTCTGGTTGTTATTTTTGTAATTTTACCTGCATTTATATTTTTCTCCATTTATTTAGATAATACCTAATGGTTCCCCACAATGAGTGGCAATTAAATTAGACTCTATGCTATTTTCACTTTCTCAACTTCTCCTGAACTATTTGATTTTTGTGGCAGGATATTTCTTAATATTTGCCTTTGTGCCACTTAATGTTTTCCTACTATTATGGGCAAATTTTGAGATTTAAAATGAACCCATTACTCTCAGCTATTATAGACGAGGCAATCGGAGCTAATTCCTACTTTCCCCTTTCTTTTACTCTCTCCTCCTAGTTGTTACAGTTGAATCATTTGTACATTATCAGAATCATCAGTAAAATATCTTTTTACATTTTCTACACCATGTATCCCTTAAATCTATATATGACGCATTGAATGCTTACCTCTTGCCTTACTGGTAGTATTTTACCTACTCAGAACTAGGTTGATTGAACTTTGTCCTGTGGTAAATCTCTTAATAAGAACTTTCTGTAAACAGTGTTCCCTGCAATTATGGGTGCTTATAACTGTACACTTTATAGCTGATAGATATCTTGCAAGGATAAGGATAACCATTTGCTTCTCCCTTCTCTTCTTTCTCAATATTTCCCCCCATTTTCTGGTGTTAACTTTTGCTGTGGAAAACTCTGATGCCAAAATGATTTTCTTTTTCTCTAAGTTGACTATTTTTGCTTAAGCCCCCACATAATGCTTTCTTAATCTTTAAAGTCCTAGTCCCATACACAGATATATCTTGGTGTTGAACATTCTAATAACATATATAAGCATATACTACACAGTAATGTAAATATATGTGCTTATGATGATCTATCTTGGCTTAATATAGGCAATAACTTTTTTGTAATTCTATCCTATGTTTTACAGTTTTTGGATTTTTGGACGGGGAGAGGACTTATTACATATTCTTCTCTCACTTACATCCTTTACGACCCTTACATTATTTGGGGTTCAGTCTCCCTTGTTCTCTTTACAATTTAGTTTTTTTTTTTTCTACAATGATTTTGTTTTTAAATCCTATTTCTTTCATGGATTCTGCCAGTTGCTATTGCACTTTCTGGCTATCTCTTCCCCATGCTCTTGCATTTCACTTCATGGTCTCTTTATGTTTTATTACACCCTTAAAATTTATGTTGGAATGTATAAATGTTCATTCCTTTTTTCATCTGTTTTGTAGCAACATGTTTCTAGTTATTACAAGAGTTGATATATTCCTTTTTTATCTTTACTCTTAGAGTATTTTTATGTGAATGCTGAGAAAATTCCTTTAGTATTTCTCATATGTGAAAGTTGAATTTCCTACAGGACAAAGGAAAGGGATTGTAGAATGTGCCCCAGCCTGCTAGCTCAAGGGCCCTCTCATCATTTGCTACAGTGACAGACTGTTGCCTCATTTTGGGGACATTATGGAGTCACCGCTCGTTCTCCATAAGAGCATAAATGATTACCAGGTAGTTGTTACTGTCTTCTCTCCTTGATACTCATACATAACTCATAGCACATATGGAAGCAACCTTCTAAATACCCATGTTTTATCTTTAAAATGTTCTTTGTGTGTAGCTGCCCATTTGTTTTGTGCTAACTGACTGCCCCTATTACCTTCAGTTGTAACAACCCATTTAAGGTAGAAACGAAGGACACTCATCTCCATGTGTTTTCAGAATTTAAATGAAAAAATAAAAAGAGGCTGATGTCACTTCCCAGTTTAACGTAGGGGTTTTATTTATTTATGTACACTCAATCAAACTATGACTATTACAAATGGTTTTATCGCTACAATAAAGATAGTTAATTCATAGCTCAATAAAAATGAAGAGTGAAAGATTAAAAAAGGAAAGCAACAATTCTAAACTATAAAATCTACTTCAAAAAGCTACATACAGCAAAGCTCAATCAATAAATTATGAAAAAAAGAAAATAATATGGGATAAGTGTTATGGTTTAGGAGATACCTTCCTATAAGCCAAAAACCTAAAAAAAAAAAAAATGCTAAAGGTATAGCTTGCTATAGTACGTGGTAGGAGAAGTTAACGTATAAAATCAATAACACTCACATTATGTGATAGTCTACAGCCAAAGAATAATAGAAAGCAAGTGAAATGCTTAGCATAGCTATTTAGTCTACTAAGTTAGGTTTGTGAAAATGGGAATGCTAAATGCCTTAAGGCTTACAGCAGGTGCAAAAGCAAAACATCAGAGGTCAACCTAAGGATATTTTTAATATAAAATTAATGTACCTGCATTGTAAGCATTTTTTGTATGGTAGAAAGGAAAAAATTCTTGTATTATTCTACTATAAATGTGTATTCTTTGCTCTACTAAATTTGCATGTCATTGTCAGCCTTTCACTTTGTCTTCAGCTAACAAGAACCTCTTGGGTTCATCCTTTGGAGAACCTGATATCATGGAAAATGGACTGAACTAGGAAAAGAGCCTTTGTTTAGACCACATGCTGAGGTCTAGTGGCTTCAATTAAAAATATATAAACGTGGCTGGGCACAGTGGCTCACGCCTGTTAACTCCAGCACTTTGGGATTCTGAGGCGGGCAGATCACGAGGTCAGGAGTTCAAGACCAGCCTGACCAACGTGATGAAATCCCGTCTCTACTAAAAATATAAAAATTAGCTAGGCATGGCGGCATATGCCTGTAATCCCAGCTACTCAGGAGGCTGACGCAGGAGAATCGCTTGAATCCCAGAGGCAGAAGCTGTAGTGAGCCAAGATCATGCCATTGCACTCTAGCCTGGGACGACAGAGCGAGACTCCATCTCAAAAAAAAAAAAAAAACAATTATGTGTGTATATATGTATATATATATATGTATATATATGTATATATGTATATATATGTATATATGTATATATATGTATATATATGTGTATATATATGTATATATATATGCTTAATCTCTAAGCTTTGGAAGGAACAGCCTATCTACAGAAAAATTTAAAACTTGGTCATGGCAGGTACAGAGCTGGGCCCCATTAATTTTGTTGACATTGGGGTCAGCAGATTCTGTAAATTTTCACTATACCTCTCATATGATCTGCCGCCACACCATTCATACTCTTAACTTTATTTCTCCTCATACCAGTAAATTACTAAAACTGCCAAGTTTTTTTTTTCACAAATTAGTATCTTTAGCATTCTCTTCCTTCAGCCTGCAATGAAATTCTCTACTCCCCTCCCTCCTCCTTCCTCCTTGACTCCCACTAATGCACATTTGTGTTTTGGTTTCCGCACCAAATGAGCTACCTTCAATAAGCATCCCACAACTCCACAGGGAACTTTTGTTTCTCTACCTTCTGTGCTGTCGAAGCACTTGGCTCAGAATGAGAGATCTGTCTGCATTTCAGATCTACAAATTACTCATTGTGTGACCTTGGACATATCCCTAATATTTTTGAGCCTCAGTTTCTCAAAAATTAGAATAAAGATACCAAACTCCTGGGGTTTTGTGAGAGTAAAATGAGACGATGTGTGTAAGAGACTCAATGCAGTGTCAGTATCTACCATGTGCTGTGCACTCTGCGTTTTCTTTTTTTTTTTAATTTTTTTTGAGACGGAGTCTCGCTCTGTCACCCAGGCTGGAGTGCAGTGGCGTGATCTCGGCTCATTGCAACCTCTGCCTCCTGGGTTCAAGAGATTCTCCTGTCTCAGCCTTCGAGTAGCTGGGACTACAGGCCCTTGCCACCACGCCTGGCTAATTTTTGTATTTTTAGTAAAGACAGCGTTTCACCATATTGGTCAGGCTGGTCTTGAACTCCTGACCTCAGGTGATCCACCCACCTCGGCATCCGAAAGTGCTGGGATTACAGGTGTGAGCCACCATGCCCGGGCCAACCCATAGCCTTTTGGTCTTCTCTCAGCCAAGGCATCCAGTGAAAATGCAATTTATTTTTCAGATTCCTCTGGAGAATTAAAAAGTCTCTTTTGCGGCTGGACACAGCAACTCACTCCTGTAATCCCAGCACTTTGGGAGGCTGAGGCAGGCAGATCACAAGGTCAGGAGATCGAGACCATCCTGGCCATGGCCAAAATGGTGAAACCTGTCTCTACTAAAAATACAGAAATTAGCTGGGTGTGGTGGCACAGGCCTGTTGTCCCAGCTATGTGGGAGGCTGAGGCAGGAGAATTGCTTGAACCCAGGAGACAGAGGTTGCAGTAGGCCAAGATTGAGCCACTGCACTTGCTCTGGTGAAAGAGCAAGACTCCGTCTCAAAAAAAAAAAAAAAAAAAAAAAAAAAAAAGTCTCTTTTGCATCAAATTGCCATACTCTCTGCTGTTGGTCCTCTTTTCCATGTACTCATTCTTCAAGCATTTATTTTCTCTTTGCCTGATCCAGATCATTGCAATGACCAAAAAATGTTCGGATGCTATGATTTTTGTGATATTCTTTTAGCAAGTTAATCACGATGTTGCATTCTTGAGTGTGCAAGTGTGGAGGTAAGTCAGGATGCATCTTTAAGACAAAAAGATGGGTCATGGCAGTGCCACACCACTCACGGCCACACCAGGAGAGCTGAAAGGGCAGTCACCAACGAAGATGCCTGACCCAGAAGCTGGCTGCCAGGGAGCCAAGAGCCAGGTCACTCCACAGGTGGCCAATGCCCGGGGGTGGCCCTCCACCGCCCAAGATTATTATTATTATTATTATTATTATTATTATTATTATTATTATTATTTTGAGATGGAGTCTGGCTCTGCCTCCCAGGCTGGAGTGCAGTAGCACGATCTCGGCTCACTGCAACCTCCGCCTCTGGGGTTCAAGCGATTCTCCTGCCTCAGCCTCCCGAGTAGCTGGGACCACAGGCACGTGCCACCTCACCTGGCTAATTTTATTTTTTGAATAGACAGGGTCTTGTTATGTTGCCCAGGCTGGTCTTGAACTCCCGGGCTTAAGCGATCCTCCCACTTCAGCCTCCCAAAGTGCCAAGACTACAGGTGTGAGCCACCACACCTGGCCAAGTTCTACTTTTCTAATATTTAAAATATGAAATAGGCCGGGCACGGTGGCTCACACCTGTAATCCCAGAACTTCGGGAGGCTGAGGCGGGCAGATCACCAGAAGTCAGGAGTTCGTGACCAGCCTGGCCAACATGATGAAACCCCGTCACTACTGAAAATACAAAGATTAGGCGGGTGTGGTGGCAGATGCCTGTAATCCCAGCTACTCGGAAGGCTGAAGCACCTAAACCCGGGAGGTGGAGGTTGTAGTGAGCCGGTACCATGCCACTGCACTCCAGTCTCGGCGACGCAATGAGACTCTGTCTCAAAAAAAAAAAAAATAGATGATGTCAGTGATTTCTATTACATGAGGTCTGGAAGCACTCTGTACCTGATTGCTCCACGTTTAGTGGTGCTAAGTTCAAATAATTCAGGTGGTGAGAAACTGACTTCCGTAGGAGTGCGGGTGTGCCTGCGTGCCGCGGAAATCCCGCTTTCTGGAGCCAGCGGTTGCCCCCTGGCCTCAGCCGGTGGGCTCCAAGTAGGAAGATAAACCGCATTGCAGGAAGCGGGAGAGTCCGGAGGAGCGGCGAAGCGCTCCTCTTCCCCATTGGCTGCGCCCACGGAGCCGCCTTGCGATTGGCCCTAAGCGCGGGTGGCGGGGGTCGGGAGAGGCGTCAGGATCCCTGGCGCCGCCTGAGCCGGCGGCTGCTAGGAGGCTGTGTCCGCAAGCCAGCGGGGCGAGGCGGCTGGGCCCTGCGCGTCAGGTCCCGGCCTGGGGCACCGGGGCTGGCAGCGTCGGAGGAGGTGCGGGCGCGGGGTTGACGGGCGGCCGAACGGGGGCCTGCGCGGACCGCCCGCGGCGCAGCCTCGGGTCTGTCTCCATGTCTAAGTGGTGGTGGCTGTGGGTTTTTCTGCAGGTGATCCTTTTGAGTAATTTGTTTCTCGCAGGCGCCCTGCTGTAGGGTAAAGCGGCAGATTCATGCTGCTGTCATTTGTCGTTCAAACTGTGGGCTTCTTGGCCAGGCGCAGTGGCTCAAGCCTGTAATCCCAGCACTTTGGGAGGCCGAGGCGGGCGGATCACGAGGTCAGGAGATCGAGATCATCCTGGCTAACACGGTGAAACCCTGTCTCTACTAAAAATACAAAAAATTAGCTGGGCGTGGTGGCGGGCGCCTGCAGTCCCAACTACTCGGGAGGCTGAGGCAGGACAATGGTGTGAACCCGGGAGGTGGAGCTTGCAGTGAGCTGAGATTCCGCCACTGCACTCAAGCCTGGGTGACAGAGGGAGACTCCATCTCAAACAAAACAAAAAACGATGGGCTTTCTGTTATGTGTGTGTGTACCTTTTGGATTTGAGGGCAGGGGGATGACATTGTGATCTGGCCTCCTGAGAAACCAGGCACACCCTGCCTACCTTGGAAGGCGGCTTTCCCTTCCCCACCTCCCTCTCCCTCCATCTGTTCCCTCTTTCCCTCTCTCCACTTCACTCCCGTCCCCCAGCTCTTCTCTCCCATCTTTTTGTTCTCTGTCTCTCTCTTTTTTTTTTTTTCTGCATTAAACCTTTAGGGAGTGTCTTTGTAAAATAGTAAAAAGCGTTAGGTCTTCAACGTGTGTGTTTACTTGCAGGCCTGAGACCTGGGAGGAAGCTGGAGAAAAGATGCCCTCTGAATCTTTCTGTTTGGCTGCCCAGGCTCGCCTCGACACCGAATGGTTGAAAACAGATATACAGGTGGGGTCTGACATGTCTTTTTCTTGGTGTATTTCTGCTTCCATGTTTAAATTTCTCGTGTAAGGCTTTTTTTTAGGGTATGTAAGGGGAAGTCAGTTGTATCTTGCTATATTAGAGGAGCAGGTTTGTTTCCTGTAACTTAAAATGTAACAGTCTTTATGGCTGTTTTTGTAGATCGTGCAGGGCTGCCTTTTAATTAGTTTCTTGCAAGTGCAGGAAACGAGATTTATTAATAGGCAAAAATTTTTTCTTAATTATTATTACTGGTTGAGGAATCTGCTACACTTCTAACCATATCATGGTGACTGTTGTTTGTTACTGATAGTTTTTGAGCTGTTGAGTTAACTGTGGAGGGGAAAATTGGAGAAGTAAGTTGCAGTAATTATGGCCGCTAGCAACTCACTCCTTTTATGAGGTCTTGTGTTTGTGTTTCTGGAGAGAAAAGAGTTAGTTCAGTTGAGCTGTTTGTTTTGTATTTGTAACCAATACAAGGACTAAGGACAACTATGTTGAAACTGAGGTCATAATGTTGGGATCTTAAGGGCTGAAGGTTCCAAATAAATGGTATGTATAGAATTCTCTCTGATTTGAAATTTTCCCTTTCCGGACCTCCAGATGCTGAGGCTAGGAGTGTCCATATGACAGTGCCTTCCACGACAGGAGTCAGCAACCTCTTTTTTTTTTTTTACACGTATCAGTAATTCATTCTCTATATTTTGAAAAGTTTTAACCTCTTCTTCCTAGCCCTCCAGTGTTTGTTAATAAATTAAAACGTTTCCCAAAGTGTTTTTTGTGAAACAATAATTCTAAAAGATGCTCTAAGAAAAGCTAAGTACATGGAAAAATCCAAAATGTATATTTTATTTATTGCATTTCATGAATTTTTGTTTGTGTTTTTTCCTCTTGAGAGGGAGTCTTGCTCTGTCTCTCAGGCTGGAGTGCAGTGGCATGATCTTGGCTCACTGCAACCTCCGCCTCCTGGGTTCAAGCAGTTCTCTGCCTTAGCCTCCAGAGTAGCTAGGATTACAGGTGCCCTCCACCACGGCCAGCTAATTTTTGTATTTTTAGTAGAGACAGAGTTTCACCATATTGGCCAGGCTGGTCTTGAACTCCTGACCTCATGATCCACCCTCCTTGGCCTCCCAAAGTGCTGGGATTACAGGCGTGAGCCACCACACCTGGCCAATGGGAGGTCTCGCTTCCCTTCTCTCCAGCATTCCATAAGCAATGTGTTTGGGTAGTATGTGTTCGATTTTCTCTGTGTATACTTTGAACCCTACAGTAGTGAAAGGAAGAGTAGACAACTTTGAAGTTGATGTGGTGTGGTCTTTGAGCTGGTGGTGCTAATTACTCTTGGTTGTTTTCATGGCCTCCAGTGACTTCATCCTGCTTTTGCTGTTGTAAAGTGTTGTAATTTATGCTCCTGAGAATAACTCTTGAGGTGTACTTAGGGTTCTTGTCTGCTTCCTGGTGACTGTCGAAGCTTTTCATCTTGAAGAAGGAAGATGAGCAGTGTTCCAGTATACTGAGTTTAAAATTAAGAATGTTGCATTTTTTTAATGTGTAGAATTTATAGCCAGCTGTAGGGTAGGGGTGGCCTACTTTCTCTAAAGGGCCAGAAAGTAAATATTTTAAGGTCTCAGAGGACCCTATGGTCTCTGTCATAGCCATGAGACCTTGCAGATTTAGTGCCAAAGTAGCCACAGACAATACCACGTCAGCGGGCAGGGGACGTTCATTCTGTAAAGTGTATTTATGGACACCAAAAGATGAAGTCCACAGAATGTTTGCAAGTCACAAAATACTGTTTTTCTTTTTATTGTTTTTCAATTATTAAAAAATATAAAATACAGTGGCCGGGCGTGGTGGCTCACACCTGTAATCCCAGCACTTTTAGAGGCTGAGGCAGGTGGATCACCTGAGGTCAGGAGTTCGAGACCAGCCTCGCCAACATGGTGAAACCCCATCTCTACTAAAAACAAAAAATTAGCCGGGCATGGTGATGCACACCTGTAATCCCAGCTCCTCAGAGGCTGAGGCAGGAGAATCACTTGAGCCTGGGAGGCAGAGGTTGTGATGAGCCAAGACTCTGTCTCAAAAGAACAACAAAAATAAAATACTTTCTCTGCATTCAGACCATACACAAAGAGGCTGTGGGCTGGGTTTGGCCCCTGGGCTGTGGTTAGTGACCCCAAACACACACACACATACACACACATAGGGCAGAGTCTGGCATTTAGAGCCAGCACCTGTGTTCTCACCTGAGCTGTGTTCCTGGCTGGGTTCTGCTGTGTATTCTGTGACCCAAGATGTCTATCTACCTTGGTAAACTGGAGACAAAAAAGCCTGCCTCCTTCAAGGTTGTTTGTAAAGATTTAAAAGGGTAATGTATTGTTGTTAGGCCAGATACTTTGCATAGTACATGTTAGGTTATTTTCACTTTTTTTTTTTTTTTTTTTTGAGACAGAGTCCTACTCTGTTGTACAGGCTGGAGTCCAGTGGCGAGATTCCAGCTCACTGCAACCTCTGCCTCCCAGGTTCAAGCAATTCTCCTGCCTCAGCCTCTTGAGCTGCTGGGATTACAGGTGGCTGCCACCATGCTGGGCCAATTTTGATATTTTTAGTAGAGATCAGGTTTCACCATGTTGGCCAGGCCGGTCTCAAACTCCTGACCTCAAGTGATCCGCCCACCTCGGCCTCCTAACGTGGTAGGATTACAGGCGTGAGCCACCGCATCTGGCCCATTTTCACTTTCCATTAGCTGCTTTTTTCCCCCATTCATTTCCTACCTTTCTGTGTATGATTTCTGAATTAAATGTATTTCATGTCTTAACCTTCTGAATTGTTTGTCCTCTCATTTTCCGTGTTGTTAAGGAAAATAAGAGGCTAAGTGAGACGTATTAAATTTGCATGTAGTTTCTCAGATCAGGATAAATGCTCACCTGTTGCAGAACGGGACTCTGCTCTTGCTTTACCCAGGATGCGTTTCCTAGTTCCTTCCTAGAGTGGGGCCACACCCTGCTCCAGCCCTCCAGACCCAGCTCTCTGCTCTGACATGATTCCACCAGACTGTATTCCAGCTGTCCTCCCTGGACCTAGATATTTTCCTTCTTTTTTTTTTTTCCTGAGATGAAGTCTCACTCGGTGGTCCAGGCTGGAGTGCAATGGTGTGATCTCGGCCCACTGCAACCTCCGCCTTCCAGATTCAAGCCATTCTCCTGCCTCAGCCTCCCAAGTAGCTGGGATTACAGGCACGTGCCACCAAGCCTGGGTAATTTTTGTATTTTTAGTAGAGACAGGGTTTCACCATGTTGGCCAGGCTGGTGTCGAACTCCTGACCTTGTGATCCACCCGCCTCGGCCTCCCAAAGTGCTGGGATTACAGGTGTGAGCCACCACACCCACCCAGCCAACATACTTTTATTAAAAACTTATATGAAATTTATTTTATTGTGGTATGTAGTTCAGTAAATTTTGACCTCTATAGATTCATGTAACCCCCATCATCATCAGGATGGAGAATTTTCTTCACCCCAAAAGCTCCTTTGTGCTGCTCCTTTTTATCACGTGTTCCCTGGTCTCATACCCTGGCAACCACGGATCTGTTCTCCATCAGTATAGAGTATTCTTTTTGAGAATGTCATGTGAGTGGAACCATATTTTAAGTAACGTTTTGAAACCATCTTCATTTACTCCCAGTTATATGTTTGAGATTTATCTGCTGTTCTGTGTATTAATAGTTGTTTTTATTGCTGATTAGTATTTCATCATTTGGATGTACCGCATGGTGTTTATCCATTCTGCCATTGTAGGACCTTGTGGTTGTTTCCATTTTTCTTTCCCAATTGTAATCCTGCTGTGAGCATTTCTCTACAGATTTTGTGTGAATATAGTTTCCATTTCCCTAGGATAAAGACCTAGTAGTGTGAAAGTTGGGTCATGTGCTGAACTGTTTTCCGAAGTGGCTGTTTTAGTTTGCATTCCCACTGGCAATCTGTCACATTTCTGTTGCTCTGTGTCTTTGTTAGCACTTGGTGTTATCAGTGTTTTTTAGTTGAGCCATTCTAACAAGTCTAGTGGGATCTCATTGTGGTTTTAAGTTGCATTCTCGTAATGGCTAACAATGCTGAATATCATGTTCTTCTTTGCCACTCTTGTATCCTCTGTGAAGTTTCTGTTCAGATCTTTTGCACAGAAAAAGCTGTATCATGGAACCAGTAAAATAACCAAGGAGAGGTTGATTAAAGTTCTGTTTATAACCCTAGAAGATTCCTGCCCTAGGGATATGGGATGGCTGAACATAGGACACCGACACTGGACAGATGAAATAGCAGTTTATTAGTCACACATGCTCACAGCCCTGGGGTGGGGGACACCGCATGCCATTCAGTTAATGATGTGTGTTGTAACTTTTCGGGGAGGGACATTCGCAGAGACTAATGGTATGACATTCTGAAAAGCGGTTACAGATTAAAAAATTTTTTAATTCTGCAGATGATAGTGTCGAACCAAGTGGAACAAAGAAAGAAGATCTGAATGACAAAGAGAAAAAAGATGAAGACGAAACTCCTGCACCTGTATATAGGGCCAAGTGAATTCTGGAGACCTGGGTGTGGGTCAAGCAACCAGGTAATCTTCTGAGTTTTGGCACTTTGGAAAGCTTGATCTGACGCTCCTTTTCTAAATAACTTGGATGGATTATTCGTATTTTTTGGTAACAATTTGAAAAAATGTAATTAAAAAAATTTAAATATTGTGGTAAAATATACATAGCGTAAAACTTGCCATTTTAATCATTTTTATGTGTACAGTTCATTGGCATTAAGTATATTCACATTATTGCCCAGCCATCACCACCATCCATCTCTACAACTTTTGCCCTTTCTCCAACTGAAACTCCGTATCCATGAAACACTAACTCCTTCTGTCCCCAAGCAACCACCATTCTACTTTTGTCTCAGAATTTGACTACTCAAGGTGTCTCCTATAAGGGGAATCATACAGTATTTGTCCTTTTGTGACTGGGTTATTGAACTTCTTAGGTGTTTGGGGTTCATCCGCATGTGTCAAAATTTTCTTTTAAAAGCTCAATACTAGTCTATTATATATGTAAGCCACATGTTATCCCTTCATCAGTGGGCAATCAGGTTGCTTTCATCTCTTGACTGTTGTGAGTAATGCTGCTATGAACATTGGTTTACGAGTGTCTTGAGTGTCTGCTTTTAATTCTTTGTGTCTATACCTAGGAGTGGAATTGGTCAATAATGTGGAATGCTTACATATTTATTTTTTTTGAGATGGCATCTCGCTCTGTCGCCCAGGCTGGAGTGCAGTGGCGCCGTCTCAGCTCACAGCAAGCTCTGCCTCTCGGGTTCACGCAATTCTCCTGCCTCAGCTTCCTGAGTAGCTGGGACTACAGGCGCCCGCCACCATGCCTGGCTAATTTTTTTGTATTTTTAGTAGAGACTGGGTTTCACCGTGTTAGCCATGATGGTCTCCATCTGCTGACCTCGTGATCCACCCGCCTCAGCCTCCCAAATTGCTGGGATTACAGGTGTGAGCCACCGCACCTGGCCAATAATGTGGTAGTTAGATTTATGTTTAACTTATTATTGTTGTTTTTGAGATTGGGTCTCACTCTGTCGCTCAGGCTGGAATGCGTTGATGTAATCATAGCTCACTGCAGCCTTGAACTCCTGGGCTCAAGTGACCTTCTTGCCTCAGCCTCTCAAGTAGCTAGGACTAGAGGCACAGGGAATTTCTCATCTTCTCTCTACTGCCTCTGAGTTGGAGATGTCAGAGGGAGCCATGGCCCACTGTAAAGTAACACAATGTCCCCACCCACAGGGTTAGAACCCCTCTTCTGGTGGCAGCTCTGAGGGGAGCAGTCACATGTGGAGAGTGCAGGGCTCTGTGTCCAGCTGGGGGAAGGAGGTTACCAAGGGGGTTGACCCCCCTCTGGCCAGGTGGCTGCCTTCTGACACACCAGTCTCTCTCTCTAGCACAGTGGCCCTTACACACCCAGCCTGTCAAACCTACAGCCCTCGGGAAGGCTTTGGCCAAATCCATGAGCGGCTCCCTCTGTTAAGAAGGAAGCACAGCTGAAGCATGAGGAGGGCAGTAGAGTGTGTATGCTCCGCCGCGTCTCCCCACAGTCTGACCAGAAGGAAGGGGCCTTTCAGCCAGGCTCGCCCAGGCTGGGGTTGGAGTGTCAGTATCAAGCCAATGTCTTCTTGCTTAATGAGTGAGCCCAGCTGCTCCCGTGCAGCTGCCACCGTAGTGAGGGTGAACCAGCAGGAGGCTCCACGGCACTTTCAGGCTCAGGCTGCCTGGTGAGATCTACTCTGTGGGCTCTGTAGGCTGGTAGAGGCTTCCAGAAGGAGGAGGGGATGCAGCCACCAGGCCCCACTCCTGGGAGTCGTATTTCTGAAAGCTTGGGTATACAGTAAACATTAGGCGGTGGGCTGGTTTATCTATGGATTTGATGTGGGAGGGTTATAGGTACAAGCAGTTTAAAGATGGAAATTTTGAGAGAACAGGAAGGGATTTAGTGCTGGGTAAGGCAAGCAGGCTTGTCAAAGCAGCTCTTTTGGGGAGGCCAGAATCCTGTACAAATGTCCTCAGCATGTTCATCAGCTGCTGGGGGAGTGCCGGACAGGATGAAAGCACAGGAGAACTTTCTGGATGATAAAATGTTCCATATCTTCAAAGGAGGTGGGTTACATGGGTAATGCATTTGTTAAAAGTCATCAAAATGTAAACCAGATCTGTGCATTTCATGGAATATGAATTATACCTCAAATTAGAAACATTTTTAAAAAGACAGATGGGCTGGATGCAGTGGCACACGCCTGTAATCCCAGTACTTGGGGAGGCCGAGGCGGGTAGATCACCTGAGTCAGGAGCTCGAGACCAGCCTGGACAACATGGTGAAATCCCGTCTCTACTAAAAATATAAAAATTAGCCAGGGGTGGTGGCATACGCGTGTAATCCCAGCTACTTGGGAGGCTGAGGCAGGAGAATTGCTTGAACCCAGGAGGTGGAGGTTACAGTGAGCACCACTGCACTAGAGCCTGGGCAACAGAGTGAGACTCCATCTCAAAAAAAAAAAACAAAAAAAGGGTTTTCAACATTCATTAAAGGCAGAGTAGCTTGTTATAGATTAGCCTCCCCACAGGAACAGTTAGAAAAACTGGACAAAAATGTGTCCCCCCTTCCCCCCACCATGAAAAACAATTGTTGGAAGGTAATTGGAGACCTCAGCCAGGACCTGAGTGACCAGGCCTAGGAGGTGATCCTGACAGTCCTTAGTGCTTTTCCCACATTTGGTGATTGGTCAACAGTAGAGGGCTAAGAGGCTAAGAAACTGAGTATGAAGTGATAGTTAAGAGGCTGGAGAGCCTAGCTGAATGTTTGGCACTCTCACAGGGCTGAAATGACCTAATGAGAATTTGGGTCCCAGGAAGGAGATGAGACCTTGGTGGGGATCCTGGAAGGGCCACCCCTAAGAGTCCAAAAGAATAAAAAATAGACCAGCCGTCACAAACTAAAACCTGCTTTGAACTAGCTTAGTCCCAAACTAGATGAAAGCGATCTGCTTGAACGCCAATTGTGTGCCATAAAGTCAAAGTCAATACTCTCTGGAGGCAGATAAAACTTTACTAGGCATGCCTTAAGACAAGACAATACAAGACGAAAGGAGAAAACAAACAAAAAAAACAATAGAAACATACATAGATATTAGAGTCCTCAGGTAGAAATTTTTTTTTTTTTTTTTTTTTTTTGAAATGGGAGTTTCACTCTGTCACCCAGACTGGAGTGCAGTGGTGTGATCTCGGCTCACTGCAACCTCAACCTCCCATGTAGCTGGGATTGGTGATCCACCCACCTAGGCCTCCCAAAGTGGTGTGATTACAGGTGCAGGCCACCGTGCCCGGCCAGTATTTTGCCACAATTTAAAATACATTTTCTTTTTTTCAAGTTTGTTCTCAGACTATATTCACAAGGTCACATGGCGGCTTACACTTCTGTAGGCCTTGTTGACCGTTCTTTTTAGATATTGATGATCTTGATCTTTTTCTTGTCTCCTCGGTAGAAGAATGGGATGCAGGAGGTGCTGCCTAAGCCTGGGCGCTCCTGGGCGTTCTTCATTCCAGGGGGCAGCTGCATGATCTGCTGTGCAGTGTGGTGGTCATGGGAATAACCCTTCCCGGCCTCTCATGCAGGCTTCAGGCTGCCAGGGTGGCTCATATCACAAGGATATTTGGAGGGAGGGAGGCAGGGCTCTGAGCACTGCTCCTCCTGCATCTTCTCCTCCTGCTCTCCCATCCTCTCCTTCTTCTCCCGCATCTTCTCCACCTGCCCCCGGATCTTCTCCTCCTCCTCCTGCATCTTCTCATACTCATCCCACAGCCTCTTCTCCTTGAATCGCAGCCTCTCGACCTGCTTCCGCGTCTGCTCCTCCTGCTCCCCCATCTGCTCCTCCTGCTCCCCCATCTGCTCCTCCTGCTTCCTCATCTGCTCCTCCTGCTCCCCCATCTGCTCCTCCTGCTTCCTCTTCTGCTCCTCCTGCTCCCCCATCTGCTCCTCCTGCTTCCGCATCTGTTCCTCCTGCTTCCGCATCTGCTCCTCCTGCTTCCGCATCTGCTCCTCCTGCTTCCGCATCTGCTCCTCCTGCTTCCGCATCTGCTCCTCCTGCTCTCGCACCTGCTCCTCCTGCTCCCACATCTGCTGCTCCTGCTCCCGCATCTGCTGCTCCTGCTCCCCCATCTGCTCCTCCTGCTCCCACATCTGCTGCTCCTGCTCCCCCATCTGCTCCTCCTGCTTCCGCATCTGCTCCTCCTGCTTCCGCATCTGCTCCTCCTGCTTCCGCATCTGCTACTCCTGCTCCCCCATCTGCTCCTCCTGCTTCCACATCTGCTCCTCCTGCTTCCCCATCTGCTCCTCTTTCTCCCCCATCTGCTCCTCCTGCTTTCGCACATGCTCCTCCTGCTCCCGCATCTGCTCCTCCTGCTCCCGCATCTGCTCCTCCTGCTTCCGCATCTGCTCCTCCTGCTTCCGCATCTGCTCCTCCTGCTTCCGCATCTGCTACTCCTGCTCCCCCATCTGCTCCTCCTGCTTCCGCATCTGCTCCTCCTGCTCCCCCATCTGCTCCTCTTTCTCCCCCATCTGCTCCTCCTGCTTCCGCACCTGCTCCTCCTGCTTCCGCACCTGCTCCTCCTGCTCCCGCATCTGCTCCTCCTGCTTCCGCATCTGCTCCTCCTGCTTCCGCATCTGCTCCTCCTGCTTTCGCACCTGCCCCTCCTGCTTCCGCATCTGCTCCTCCTGCTTCCGCATCTGCTCCTCCTGCTCCCGCAGCTCCTTCTCCTGCTCCCGCAGCCTCTCCTCCTGTCTCCACATCTTCTCCTCCTGCTTCCGTAGCTTCTCCTGATCCCGTAGCTCCTCCTTCTGCCTCCACATCTTCTCCTGCAAAGTGTTGGTTTGAACCTCAAAAGGAAATAGAGTCATAAGCTAGGTATATAAATGTAATCTATAAAATAACGGTTTTCATCTATGATTCTTTAAAAAGAAATTTTAAGCCCTAACCCTGAGGTTCTGATTTCCCAGGCATGGTCCCAATTTGTAGATTTTTAGCACACTCTAGAGGATTCTATGGTGGGACCAGAACAAGGACCCAAATTTTCCAGCTCTTGGCTGGAGCCTCCCCATACCCTGCATGATCCCTAGACCATGGTCCCAGCGGGATGCTGCTCCCACACCCCCGGGGCTGCCGCTGCTCACCTGTGGCAGCAGGATTTTGTCCGTCTCTAGTTTCCTTTTTAGCTCCTTGATGTGGAGCTGGATCTCAGACTTTTCAGTTTCTACCAGTCGAAGTTTTTCTTGTAGTTCGGCATTTTTCTTCTTCAGCTCCTCATTGGTTATGCTATGGCCAGAGGCAGTAGAGAAAGGAATGAACGAAGAACAGAAAGGACCGCTTTGGTGATCGACCCTCTACCCTCGCCCCACAACCACAGAACCATGGCATTGGAAGGGACCCCAGGAATTAAAAGTCCCAGGTGGCAGGCCAGAGAGAAGACATGAGTTGCCTGAGGCTACCCCATGAGTCAGTGGCACAGCCGTCACTGGAGCTTCCCTGTGCACACATGTAAACCTGTATGACCCCCTACCATGCTCACCTGTACCCACCACCTCCCAGCACACCACCCACGCTAAGGGCTCTCAGACCTCCCATCCCACCTTCCCCCATCCTATGTGTTCCTGTACAGCTCCAGACTCAGGGCTTCCCTCTCCTTTGTTAACTCCTCGATGTACTGCAAATAGAAAAAGGTCAAGTCAGGATACAGCAGGCAGAGGAGCAGCTGGACGACCAGTAACGACAGCTACACTGATACTCCACAGTAACACTTGCTCCCTCTCAATCACACCCGACATGTTCTCAAGGCATTTCCAAACCCATGGTGTCGTTTGTTTTTTTTTTCTTTTTTTTTTTTTTTTTTGAGATGGAGTTTCGCTCTTGTTGCCCAGGCTGGAGTGCAATGGCGCGATCTCACCCCACCGCAACCTCCGCCTCCCGGCTTCAAGCGATTCTTCTGCCTCAGCCTCCTAAGTAGCTGGGATTACAGGCATGTGCCACTGCACCTGGCTCTCACTTGTTTTTCAGAGAACTCAGTAAGGGTGGAAGGGACAGGGAAAGAGACTGAATTGATAGCTGGCTAACAGGGGCCCAGAGAGATCAGATAATTTTGCTATTGCTATTACTGTTATTACTACCACTGTTGGAACCTTTATTGAGTGCTTCACCAGGCACTAAGCTAACAATCCCATTTAATCCTCATAACCTCCACAGGAGACAGTTATCATTATCACCTCTATTGTGTAGATGAAAAACATGGGGTATTAAAGGTTAAGTGCTTGCCTAAGATAACTTAGAGCTGGGATTTCAACACCCAGGTATATCTGATTCTCTAAACCCATTCTTTTGGTTGGGGGTAGGGGCACAGATAAGGAGGAGGAAATTAATCCTTTGTTGATTTTTGAAAGAATGATACATTGGCATAGTCCAAAACTCAGAAGGTTCAGAAGGGAAATATCTTCCCCCAACACCGTTCCTCTCTCCTGAGTTTTTTATGAATCCTTACAAACATGTTTTATGTATATTACCATAATACGTACGTACACACACACACACACACACACACACACACACACGTACATGTGTTCCCTCTCTCTACACAAATGGTAACATACTAAAGATACTCTTCTGTACCTTCATGGTACAAGTACCCTCAACTCCGCCTAGGATTTGACCAAGGCCACAGCAAAGTATGGGTGGGGTGAGCACTTGGCCTCCGAGCTCTGTGTCCAGTGCTCGCTCCCCACAGCGCCCCGCAACTCACCCACAGCAGCTGACTCAGCCCCAACCTGCCTCTAACAACCACGCATAAAAGCAGCAAGAAATGGCCCATGCTGTCTTCTGGGCAGGACACTGCATCCTGCAGAAGGGACCTTTAGGCTCATTCCTCCATCTGCGAAGCTGGGCTCCCAGGGGACCGGGTGGGTGGTTGGACTCACCCTGTCCTCCCTCTCGTGCTCTGTGGACATAGCAGAGAGAGCCCACTGTAACTCTCCTGCAAAGTGCCAGGAATGATGCAGGCGGCCTGCCAGATCCTTGGAATCTTCTGGAATGAGAGAGGTTGAGCTGCAGCCCAAAGGCGTGTGAAAGTGCCAGGTTGAAGGATGACAGGGTGCCCAGATTCCCACCTTCAAATTTCCTGGCAGCATCCTGGCTGTAATGGAGCGCTGTTTCCAGTTCAGTTTTCTGACACATACGGATTCGTATGGTATGATCCTGGGCCTTTGGGAGACAAGACAAGCAAGTGCTGAAAAAGAAGCAAAGAAACCTTCTCCAGAGGACAGGAGGGAACTTCACACCCTCCACTCACCTCTAGCTGCCTCCTTAGGGCTTGCTGATGTTGGTGGTTTGCCTTCTTTTCCTATAGAAAAGAAGAGGAAGACAGAGCTCTTACTAGAGGGAGGCAGAGATGGCACAGCAAGAGACATGCCCCCAGCATGGCACCACTGTCCCAGGACAGGCCCACCCATGGGACCAGGTTATCAGGGACCCTGTGGGGATGGGGTGGAATCTGGGAGGTGAGCCTTCCTCCCCAGGCTGGGAGTAGGCGAGACGAGACTGGGGCCTCTACATCTGAGTGCCCCCCAAACCCAGCGGTCATGTCGTGAGCAAAGAAAGAAACCATGTTACCTCTTTCAGCTGCGCTCGGTTCTGTTGTTTCTGTGGGGAGAGTCAAAGGAAGGTGACCAAGGGTGGCCCCTCGACTCTATTCCCCAGCCCAGGAAGCGGTAGGCAGGGGTCAGGAATGGATTTTAATGGCAAAGTTCTTAGACCCAATGGGAACACGAACTGGTCAACTTTCCTTAACGCCCAAAGAAAAAGGATTTGGGTCTTCGTTGGTTTTTGCCCACAGCCACAGAACTGAAAGTCTGAAACTAGATTCTCTGGAAAAGACAGTAACATAAACCTTCCGACATAAGAGTGTGAGAAAACCCCACCCTTCTGCTAGCTTGTGATGTAGAAAGATGTGTTCATTCAACAAGCATTGAGCAAGCACATAGGGGCCAGGGACGGTTCTTCACTGCTGGGATATAGGACGGAAAAGGCAGACAGGAGCCCTTGGCCCCAAGGTTTCCATTCTAGTGAATCCTTAAATCTCAGACTCTCAGAGCAAACAGAAACCTCTGATACTCTAACTCTACCTCCTCAGGAAACGGAAGCCCAAAGAGGAGAGGAGTTTACAGCAGGCCCTGGACTAGAGATTAACACAAAAACAACAACAACAAATCTGATTTAAGCTTTACACATGTAAGTAAAACATTACCACCCCTATTTTACAGATGTGAAAAGAGAGGTCCAAAGAACTTGAGCAATTTTCCCTAAACCGTGTCCCTTGCAGATGGAGAGAGAGGTAGGATTCAAACCCAGAATTCTTAACCAGTACCCGGCAGTTCTTCCTTCCACAGTCTTAACAGTTACCCTCGACCTCCCCTTGTGCCCCTTGTCCTCAGGAGACCGGCCAGGCAAGACTCACATCCTCAGGTGAATGGCAACCCCCAGAAGTGGTTGTCTGAGGGTTAATGCCATTATTTATTTTCTTCTTTTTGGTGTCGGTTGCTCCAGTACCAACACCAGCACTGTTCCACTGATGATAGTCTGTGAACGGTGGAAAAGAGGAGCAGTGATACTCATGAGAACTACAAGCTCCTACAGTCACTTTACAGTTTATACAAAATACTCTCATAGACGATCTGATTTAATGCCATCAACGACTGTACGAGGTGTTGTCGCAATCACTTAGTGACTGAGAGGGATTGATACCATAGCTAAAAGAAAGGCAATAATGGAACTGAAACTCAGTCTTCTGACTCTGAGCTCTGGGGTGTTGCCACAAATCAGCAGCTGGCAGAGACCAAAACCAGAGGCAGAGGTAGAAAAGTAAAAAGTAGGCAGGAAGGTGTACACTGTGTGGTTTACAGTTGTACATCCTCTTAGAGTCATGTATCCTCAGGGCAGAAGGCAGCCTTTCTGTTAAGTGTGGGAATTAAACAGAAAGAGGACAACCCAAGCTGCATTTCAGAGAGAAGTCTTGTATTCTCTTAGAAATCTATGTGACTATCATCCCTAAGAACATTAATGTTTTGTCTCTCCCACGAGAATCAAGGAAAACTGATGCTTCAGAAAGATGCCCCATATGTATCCTGTGGCACTCAAAGTACGCCAGGTTGAGATGAGATGAGGAAGATTCAAGTTGTCAAGTCCAGTTTCCCAAGATCTCTTGCACAGAAGATGAGCAAATCTCACTTCAAAGATCACTGACTGATGGGCACTCTGGTCCCAGAACCATGGAGAATTCAAATATGAGGTGGAGAACTTAGAAAAAACTGTTAAAGTCTCTCTGGAGAGTAGAAGCCTGGGAGAAAACCAAACCAAACCCATTCTCCCATCAGTGCTGTGCCCAAGTTGCCTCTTTGAGATTGGTGTGGGGTCACAGGGTTGGGACCCAGGTACTTGGAGATGTGAGCCCAAAGAGCCCAGGGAAGTCAGGCTTGGGGCAGCGGTAGGTGAGGGCTGAGTATGGAGTGGGGAGCCCCAGGAGTCACCTGCCCAAAGTCACCCTGGGGTGACTGGTGAGGGCAGGTGCTGGGGCATCCAGTTCCTTGGAAACGTGAGCCCGAAGGGCCCAGGGAGATCCGTTTTTGGACAATAGGAGGTTAGGGCAGAGTACAAAGCAGGGAGCCCCACGAGTCACCGGCTGAAAGTCACCCTGGGGTGACCGGTGAGGGCAGGGGCCGGACTGCTGAGGGGTTGGGGCTGACACAAGATTTTGGTTGGGGGAGCCCAGAGGCACTGGGGGGGCCCAGCCCTGTGTGCCTCTGGAGTGACACGGATTCTGGCAGCTGTTCTGCCATCAGAGGGGACCTGGGGCTGGGTTGGGGTTGGGGTGCTGCAATCCGATGCATTTTACCTTTCTCTTGTCCCCAGCCAATTTTCTTTGTCAGGTTTTTTCTGACATCATGGGGTGGGGAGGGAGGTGGGGTTGGGGCCACATTGGCGTGATCCAGGCGAGGACAGTGATATGCCTCCAGTCATGTACCACGCAGCTATGTGACTGAGCCACAGGAGGCGTCACCAGGGTCGCACTAGAATGAGGAAAAGGGGCGTGGCCCTAATGCTCCAAGCCCATTGGTCAATGAGAAAGATGGAAAGGAGTCGGGGCCAGGCAGCTGCGTGTCATGAAGGTCCTGTGATGTCACAAGGAAAGCCACCCATGCAACTGCTGTCCCCGCCCACTCTGGGAGAGGGGCGGGGCTGGCTTTCACTTTCTAAACTTTAAAACTTTATCACCTTAATTGAGGTACAAATCCTGTTGTAATGGAAAATTTACAGCGTGCTTAATGATTAGTAAAGCAGATTATATTATCCAACATTCCAATAAGATAAAATAATCACAGTGATTTCTCTTTTTTGGAAAAAGTTTCTCTTCTTCTCCTACATTATTGTTAAGTTTTTTTTTTTTAAACTAGAGACATGTCTAATATATTTAAAAACACAAAGCTTTTGAGGTGGGTGTGGTGGCTCATGCCTGTAATCCCAGCACATTGGTAGGCTGAGATGGGCATATCACCTGAGATCAGGAGTCAAGACCAAAATTTTAGTATTTTAGTGTGTATTTTAGTATTTGTTTTAGTATTTAATACATCATTTAGGGCTACATGTAGCCACAGAAAGAATAAATCTGATTCAGTGACTTAAAGAAATATAGATTTCATTTTTATCACTTAAAATGTGCAGAGGAAGGCAGTCCAGGGTTCTTTTCAGTTTCCTGATACTTCCTTAACCAGGTTTTTATTCTTGTGGTTACAATGTGGCTGCTGTTTTTCCAGGCCTTGGATTGCCTTCCAAGGAGGGAAAGAAGAAAGGTCAGAAGGCTGAGTTTGTCTCTTTTTAGCTGAAAAACATAGATTTCTCAAAAGTTGTAAGATTATACTGCAATTCAATTTTCATCCTTTTTTTTTTTTTTTTTTTTTTGAAACGCAGTCTTGCTCTGTTGCCAGGCTGGAGTGCAGTGGCACAATCTCGGCTCACTGTCACAATGTCCGCCTACATGGTTCAAGCGATTCTCCTGCCTCAGCCTCCCTAATAGCTAGGAATACAGGCGCATGACACCACGCCCGGCTCATTTCTTTTTGTATTTTTAGTAGAGACGAGATTTCACCATGTTGGCCAGGCTGGTTTTGAACTCCAGACCTTGTGATCCACCTGCCTCTGCCTCCCAAAGTGCTAGGATTAGAGGCATGAGCCACCGCGCCTGGCCTGCAATTTTCATCTTTTGGCTGCAAATAAGTTATGTCACTATTCTCAGCTGGGGGAGTGTTTAACTCACATGTTGCTTCCTCTCTGTTAGACAGGTTTTAAGATTTATGAATAGGTACTGAATTGTATCAATTGCTTTTTTCTTTCTTGATTGAGCAATGTTTTTTCTTATCTTTTTATGTTGATAAGGTAACTTAACAGTGATTGGCTTTTGAATGTTGAACATTGCATTTCTGGAATTAAATCAACTTTGTTGTGATAAATGATTAATACCATATTATGTATGGTTGAGATGGGCTTGCTCCTAGTTCATTTGGTAGTTTTGTACTTACGTTCACAAGAGAAAGTGGAGTCTAATTTTTTTTTTCTGGTGATTTTTGTTTGTTTGTTTGTTTGTTTTTGCCATGGAGTCTGGCTCTGTTATCCAGGCTGGAATGCAGTGGCATGATCTCAACTCATTGCAAGCTCCGCGTTCTAGGTTCATGCCATTCTCCTGCTTCAGCCTCCCGAGTAGCTGGGACTACAGGCGCCCAACACCACACCTGGCTAATTTATTGTATTTTTTAGTAGAGACGGGGTTTCACCTTGTTAGCCAGGATGGTCTCGATCTCCTGACCTCGTGATCCACCCACCTCGGCCTCCCAAAGTGCTGGGATTACAGGCTTGAGCCACCACGCCCAGACTTGTGAGGTTTTAATATGAAGTATTAAAGCTATGCTGGTTAGACAATTTGGAAAATGTTTCTTCTCCTATTTCTGACAGAGTTTATGTAAGATGTGTGCTATTTCTTCCTTAAGCATTTGGAAAGAATTCACTTATTAAGCCATGTGAGACTGTAGTTTTCTTTATAAGGTGTTTAACTACAGGTTCAATTACATATATATAAATATTCATTTTGGTAACCTGTGTTTGCTGAATCAATTTGTTCATTTTATCTAAAATTTCAAAGTTATTCTATTATTCATTTATCTTTTTAATACTTATAAAGTCTCCGGTTAGAGTTTGTGCCTTTTGTCTGTTTTGTTAATCAATCGTGCTGGAGGCCATCAATTTTATTAGTGTTTCAAAAAAGCAAACTTTGATTTTATTCATCCCTTTACCATACTGAAAATGTTTTGCTTAATTTCCAAACTTATAGTTCCACTGTGATTAAATATTTGTATAACTAAAACTCTGTGGAATTTGTGTCTTCTCAATTATTGAAAATATGATTAATTTTTATAAACATTGCTTCTGCACTTGAAAAGGATATGTATTCTGCATGTTGAGTGTAGTGTACCACCTATCTCAATTAGGTCCAGTGTGTTAAATGCATCCTTTAAAGATTCTATGTGCTTACTGATGTTTGTTTATTTTTCAGTGGCTGAGACACAGATATTAAAGTTTCCCACAATGATCATCAACTTATTTCTTTTTTTTCATTTGTTAAGCTTGTTCTGTGTGTTTTAAGGTTAAGTTACCAGGCATAAACAAATTTAGAATTCCTTTTTCTCCCTTCTGGTTGCACCCTTTTATCATGAGGATATACCCTCTTTATCTCTCACATAGCTCTTTCATTAAGAGTTTTTTTTAATATGTAAGAGAAAATAAAGTCTTGGAACCACCAAACCTGTTATGCTAAGGGAGACGTTAAGTTTGGGAGCTGAGTCATGCAACACTGCCATTCTTTCTCCCCAAAGAGATAGCTGCCATTTCACAACCCTGTATGATGGCATTAGACATAAGCCAGGTCCCCACTACCACAAAAGGCCACGTACCTCTCCATATGGCCCCCCTCACAAATCGCTCACAGGGATGTTCCTTACTGGCCCCTGAATCTTTCAGGATCCATGTCCCCCTATAAAATAAGCATATGCCCATTGTAACCGTGGCTCTGCAACCTCAGTTCAAGATGTAAAACTGAGTTCTATTCAATCTGACACTGACAATGTTGATTACAGGCTTATCTTCCCAGGTACAGAACAAGAACATGAGATCAATCACTCTTCCACCTACCCTGAGATGGCTGCATAATTGACTCTTTCCTTCCTCTTTTCAGATGTTTACCTTATATTATGTAAAATGAAGATTTACTGAGCACTAATTAGAGCTTCCTAAGAATGTAACCACCGCTTCACTGCCTGCTCCCCCTCCCTTTCTTCTCTCCTGCACGCCTTCTCCCCTTATGTACTGAGTTCCCAAAACCCTCTTTGGAAAGCACAGGTCACAGGCGTTTCTCTGGCTTGTGTTTTTTCTGGGGGTATCATCAAATTTTGGCTGAACAAAGCTCTGTTGATGGAGGCACTTGCCTCAGTCAGTCACTCATTTTTTGATTAACAGATATAAATACAGTTACCCCTGTTTTTATTTACTTAGTCTTTGCTTTGTCAGTTCTTTGACTCTCAATTTTTCTTTTTTAAAAATAAATCTTATTGTGTATATTTAAGGCTTACAACATGATGCTAAGGGTTATATATAGATTCTAAAAAGATTCCTATACTGAAAGAAATTAACACACCAATCATTTCACATAGTTGCCCATTTCCTTGTTGCTTTTGTGGCAAGAGCAGTTGAAATCTACTCATTGAGCATGAATTTCACATACAGAACAATTTTGTTCCCTGCAGTCCTCATGTCATACATTACATCTCTAGACTTGTTCATCCTTCATACCTGCTACTTTGTGTCCTTTGGCCTCCATGTCCCCAATTCCTCCCCTCTCCCACCTCCCCTGGTAAAGAATGTTTTGCTCTCTATCTCTGTAGATTTATTTATTTACATTTTTACATCCCACATATAAATGGGTTTATGCAATATTTGTTTTTCTGTGTATGCTTTATTTCACTTAGCATGACGTCCTCCAGCCTCGTCCATCTTGCAGCAAATGGCAAGACCTTGTTTGTTTTAGGGCTGAATAATATTCCATTGTGTGTGTGTGCCACAGTCTCTTTATCCATTTATCCATTGATGGACACTTAGATTGTTTCCATATCTTGGCTATTATGGTTAGGACTGCAATGAACATGAGAATACAGGTAACTTTACAAAGTAATGATTTCATTTCCTTTGGGTGTATGCTCAGAAGAGGGATTGCTGAGTCATATGGTAGTTCTATTTTTAATTTCTCTAGAAATCTTCATACTCTTTTCCAGAATGTATCAATGTACATTCTCATCAACAGTATGCAAAAGTTCCTATTTCGCCACACCCTTGCCAACATTTATCTTTCGACTTTTTGATAATAGTCATAAGGGGTGTGAGGTGGCATCTCAATGGGTTTGATTTGCATTTCCCTAATGATTTACAATGCGAAACGCCTTTCAGATACCCACTTGCTATTTTCATGTTTTGTTTAGAGAAATGTCTATTCAAGCTTTTTAAAAACATTTTAAAAATTAGGTTATTTGTTTTGAGTTGTATTAATTCTTTATACATTTTGGATTTTTTTTTTTTTTTTTTGAGACAGGGTCTTGCTCTGTTACACAGACTGGAGTACAGTGGCACAATCACAGCTTACTTGACCTTCTGGGTTCAAACACTCCTCCATCTCAGCCTCCCAAGTAGTTGTGACTACAGGCGCACACCACCATGCCTGGCTAAGTTCTAAATTTTTTGTTAAGACAAGGTCTCACTATGTTGCCCGACCTGGACTCAAACTCCTGGGCTCAAGTCATCCTCCTACCTCAGCTTCTGAAAGTGCTGGGATTAAGGAGTGAGCCACTGCACCGGGCTAAATGTTGGATATTTACCCCTAATTGGCTGGGTATAGTGGCTCACACTTGTAATCTCAGCACTTTGGAGGCCGAGGTGCTAGGATCACTTGTGGTCAGGGGTTCGAGACCAGCCTGGCCAATATGGTGAAACCCCATAATGGAGTTTCGGCTTCTTTAACTGGGAAATGAGGATCATGACCATCCCTGTCAAGCAGGAGAGGAGATGGGCTGATGTGTATTGTGAGGCCCAACATGGTGAAACCCCGTTTCTACTAAAAATACAAAAATTAGCCAGGCATGGTGGTGGGCACCTGATATCCCAGCTACTCGGGAGGCTGAGGCAGGAGAATTGCTTGAACCCAGGAGGTGGAGGTTGCAGTGAGCCAAGATTGCACCATTGCATTCCTGTGTGGGCAACAGAGTAAGACTTCGTCTCATTAAAAAAAAAAAAAAGAATATTCACTTCAATAAATGGTGAGACCAGCTTTGCAAAGATGACAGTGAGAGAAGTTTAGCATGGCTGACTCCATCTTGCTTCCAGTCTCACGGGCCTGCTGTCTTTGCTCATTCCTGGGCATAGGCCAAATCAGCCATGGGAGAAATGTAGTTCATAGTCTAACGTTGCCATTTCCAGTCCTCGGGGGTCACCTCTTTCCACTCCACGCTTAGTTATCAATTTGTTACTCTGCTTTGAAATGTACCTTTTTTTTTTTTTGTAATCTCAGCTACTCAGGAGACTGAGGCAGGAGAATCGGTTGAACCTGGGATGCGGAGGTTGCAGTGAGCTGAGATCGCACCATTGCACTCCAGCCTGGGCAACAGAATGAAACTGTGTCTCATAAAACAAATATAACATGAAATGGTAACGTCTTTCTTTAAAACAAAAGAAAATATGCAAGGCGGATGTCTTCCTGTCACTTCACACAGTCTACTGCCATAGCGCCTGAACCCCAGACCCCAAACTCACTGTCCTGCTCGGGGACCCCCAGACCACAGTGAACATTACGGGTACCCCAAGTACTCTCCTATCCTCACCTCGCTCCTGCAGTAAATGGCTAAATGAATAACTCAGAAGTGAAGCCAAAAAGAAAAAGAAAATGCACATGGGGAACAGGAGAGGAGAGCAGAGGCCACAGTGTGGAGGCCTGGGCTGATACGCTGCAAAGAGATCTTTGGGGGCTCCGAAGAGATCTTTGAGGCTCCAGGTCTCATGAGTGGGGGCCAGGCTCCCTAGAGAAACCCTTCTTGGCTAGGGCTGGGGAGCCCACCAGAGTGACCCAATCAGTTCTCAGGGCCTGTGATGGGGCCACATGGTTTTGAGAAGCCGGTGTTCAGCTCCATCCTAAAGAGCACTCATGCACGTTGGGGAGGAGGGCCGGGGTGCACAGCTCTGACCTGAGTCAGACCCACCTCAGGACTGAGCCCAGCAGAAGGAGGCCCAGAGTCACTGACCATAAAAGGAGCAGATGCCTCCCCCGTGTTGGTTGAGATGAGTCTTGGGCATCAACTCTAATAATTTCTAACTGCACCCAGAAATACTGATTCACACAGCAACTAGTAAATAATAGCCTTTTAGAGCTAAAATAAAAAAAAGCCTCGTATCATTTATTATGAATTAACACATGCATTTTACACAAACTAGAGGCACCGTGGTGGGCCAGCAGCAGCCTGTTAGGGGCCACAGCAAGGAGATTGGATTTCCTCAAGTGCAATGGGAGTTACTGGCTAGGCTTTTAAGGTTTTAGCCACAGGAAAGATGAATGTATTTCAGAGCAACGTGGGTGGATTCAAAATGAGGTTTAGAACTAGATCCATTAAATTTTTTTTTTTTTTAGATGGAGTCTGACTCTTATTGCCCAGGCTGGAGTGCAGTGGTGCTATCTCGGCTCACTGCAACCTCTGCCACCCGGGTTCAAGGGATTCTCCTACCTCAGCCTCCCCAGTAGCTGGGATTACAGGCACCTGCCATTGTGTCTGGCTAATTTTTGTATTTTTAGTAGAGACGGGGTTTCACCATCTTGGCCAGGCTGGTCTTCAACTCCTGACCTCATGATCCACCCACCTTGGCCTCCCAAACTGCTGAATTTTTTATCTGAAAAATCTCCCACCGGGCGCGGTGGCTCATGCCTGTAATCCCAGCACTTTGGGAGGCCAAGGCGGGCAGATCATGAGGTCAGGAGATCGAGACCATCCTGGCAAACGCAGTGAAACCCCATCTCTACTAAAAACATAAAAAATTAGCCAGGCATGGTGGCGGGTGCCTGTAGTCCCAGCTACTTGGGAGGCTGAGGCAGGAGAATGGCGTGAATCCGGGAGGTGGAGCTTGCAGTGAGCCAAGATCACTCCACTGCACTCCAGCCTGGGCAACAGAGCGAGACTCCATCTCAAAAAAAAAAAAAAAAAGAAAAGAAAAGAAAAAAAGAAAAATATCTCCTCTCCAAAAATCTCCCAGCATTTCTACAGAAGTCTCTACCTAGGTAAGGAGAAGAAACAATTCTTGGCTGGGTACAGTGGCTCACGCCTGTAATCCCAGCACTTTGGGAGGCCGAAGCTGGTGGATCACGAAGTCAGTAGTTCAAGACCAGCCTGGACGAGATGGTGAAACCCTATCTCTACTAAAAATACAAAAAAATTCGCCAGGCGTGGTGGCAGGCGTCTGTAATCCCAGCTACTTGGGAGGTTGAAGCAGAGAATTGGTTGAACCCATGAAGCATAGGTTGCAGTGAGCCAAGATCACGCCATTGCACTCCAGCCTGGGTGACAGAGCAAGACTCCATCTCAAAACATAAGACGAAAAAAAAATTTTTAGGGAGCTGAAAAGTGAACTGATTTCCTCATTTCTCCTTGCAAGAAATCAATTGATAGCCCAAAATTGAAACCCAGAGTTAAAATAAACGTAACTCCCACCCTCTTAGTGTTTCTTACTTTTTTTTTTTTTTTTTTTTTTTTTTTTTTTTGAGACAGGGTCTCACTTCTGTTGCCCAGGCTGGAGTGCAGTGGCGTGATCATGGCTCACTGTAGTCTCAACTTCCGGGGTCAAGCGATCCTCCCATAGCCTCCTGAGTAGCTGGGACTACAAGCACATGTCACCATGCCTGGCTAATTTTTGTATTTTTTTGCAGAGATGGGGTTTCATCATGTTGCCCAGGCTGATCTCAAACTCCTGGGCTCAAGTGATCTGCTGGCCTTGGCCTCCCAAAGTACTGGGATTATAGGCATGAGCCACTGTACCTGGCCTACTAACTTTAATTTTAGGTGTATCTTTTAGGAAGTAATATCTCATGGCAAGATAATCTTTGTCATTCAGTAGTTACTGTAGTTTCATTTCAGTTTTTCTTTCGTTAAATTCAAGCAAAATATAGTTTTATGTTTTTAATTAAAATCCCATATGTGTTTCCCCATCAGATAAAATATGCCTGTCATTTAACCTATGTACTCACATGGAAAAATGTCTGGGGTGGAGTTCTTTTTTTTTCTTTTTTTTTGAGACGGAGTCTCACTCCGTCGCCCAGGCTGGAGTGCAGTGGTGCCATCTCGGCTCACTGCAAGCTCCGCCTTCCGGGTTCACGCCATTCTCCTGCCTCAGCCTCCTGCGTAGCTGGGACTACAGGCGCCCTCCACCATGCCCTTCTCATTTTTTGTATTTTTAGTAGAGACCGGGTTTCATCGTGTTAGCTAGGATGGTCTCGATCTCTTGACCTCCTGATCCGTCCACCTGACCTCCAGATCCGTCCGCCTCCGCCCCCCAAAGTGCTGGGATTACAGTCATGAGCCACCTCCCCGGCCCTATTTTATATTTCTTCACAAAATAATAATGCTGTATGCAAAGCTGCCAAAAGGTTTATACTTTTCGTTTGTTTTTGAGACAATCTTGCTCTGTTGCCCAGGCTGGAGTGCAGTGGTGCAATAACAGCTCACTGCAACCTCCACCTCAAGCCATCCTCCCACCTCTGCCTCCAGAGTATCTGGGGTTGGAGGTAAAAGCCACCACGCCCCGCTAATTAATTTTTTTCTTTTTTTGGTAGAGACGGGTCTCGCTACGTTGCCCAGGCTGGTCTTGAACGTCTGAGCTCAAGCGAGCCTCCCACCTCGGCCCCCAAAGTGCTGGGATTATAGGTGTGAGCCACTGTGCCCAGCTTGTAGCATCGTCTATAGACAACAAAACCTGGCAGCAACCGGCCAGGCGCGGTGGTTCACGCCTGTAATCCCAGCACTTTGGGAGGCAGAGCGGACGGATCACCTGAGGTCAGGAGTTCAAGACCAGCCTGGCCAAGATGGTGAAACCGCGTCTCTACTCAAAATACAAAAATTAACCCGGGCGTGGTGGCGGACGCCTGTAATTCTAGATACTCGGAGGCTGAGGCCGAGAATCGCTTGAATCCGGGAGGCGGAAGGTTGCAGTGAGCCGAGATCGCGCCATTGCACTCCAGCCTGGGCGACAGAGCGCGACTCTGTCTCAAAAAAACAAACCAATCTGGTAGCTACCTAACACCCAACAATGGCTGAATGGTTAGACAAATTATTATACTGTCATTAGAATAATCATATTTATGTACCGATACAGAAACTGATATATATTAAATAAAAAGGAAATTTCGTATATTGTAATTGGAAACATGTAAAAGTATGTATACATTATGGGAAAACACCTAAAATACTAATAATTAGGTGAGGGTTGTGGAATTGAGTCACTTTAAAAAATATTTTTTTCCAAAAAAAATAAAATAATTTTTTCCTATTTTTCAAGCTTGTAATTTTGTTGTTGTTTCTTTTTTTTTTTTTTTGAGACGGAGTCTCGCTCTGTCGCCCAGGCTCGAGTGCAGTTGTGTGATCTTGTGTGATCTCCGCTCACTGCAAGCTCTGCCTCCCGGGTTCACACCCTTCTCCTGGCTCAGCCTCCCGAGTAGCTGGGACTACAGGCCTCCGCCACCACGCCCAGCTAATTTTTTGTATTTTTAGTAGAGACGGGGTTTCACTGTGTTAGCCAGGATGGTCTCGATTTCCTGACCTTGTGATCCGCCCGCCTCGGCCTCCCGAAGTGCTGGGATTACAGGCGTGAGCCACCGCGCCTGGCTTGTAGTTTATTAAAACGAGGAAACTAGACTATGGGATCACAAGCCCAGAGCCCCGCGTAGCTGACTCTAGCGCCAAGGGCGGAAGAGAAACGCCCAGCGCCAGGGCTCTCCTTCGATCTCTGCAGCGGCGCGCCGGGCTTCGCGCTCCGGTGAGTTGGGCCGGCCTCCGCTGGAGGCTCTTCGGGGACCGCTGCCCGCGGGTGCGTCCTGCCGCGCTCCGCTGCCCGGATATTGCAGAGGACACCACTCAGAAAGTATGCGTGTTTCTCCGCGCTGGAAACTTAACCAGGAGTCCTGCATTTCCATTTGCGAAATCCGGGAACCCCCGCCCCACCCAGCGCCTCACCGGCCCCTCACTGCCGCCGCGTCCGGCGCCACTGCTGTCCCCGCAGCCTAAGGCGCCGGTCCCTGGCACCCCCGTCCCGCCCCCGCCCCTCTTCCTGCTCCTCCCCCACCCGTCCCCCTCCCCTCCCCCGCCCGCGCCTCCCGGTCACCCCCCATCCCGCCCCGCGGGGCGCGGCGCGCAGGCGCAGGCTCGGAGGGCGGGCGCGGGCGGAATGGGGACTGCAGCTGCGGCAGCGGCGGCGGCGGCGGCGGCGGCGGCGGCCGGGGAGGGGGCGCGTAGCCCGAGCCCCGCCGCCGTGTCGCTCGGCCTGGGCGTGGCCGTCGTGTCGAGCCTGGTGAACGGGTCCACGTTCGTGCTACAGAAGAAGGGCATCGTGCGTGCCAAGCGGCGAGGTAGGGCAGGCGGCAGGCGGCGGGCGGGTGGGGGAGGTGGGCGGCGGAGAAGGCGGTCGCAGGTGGGGGCGCCCGGGTCGGGGCAGGGGACGGGGTCGGGGCCCGGGCCCAGGTTGGGGGAAGGCTGCGCGGGCGGGTGCTCCCCGCGGCGTGCCCAGCTGCCGCCGCGTCCTGGCGCTCGGGCCCGGGAGCGGCCCAGGAATCACAGGTGCGTCCTGAGCGTCCGGCGCTTCGCCGACGCCACGGCTTTTCTCAGTTCTCAGCGGCTGGAGCGGCTTGCTTTGGTGTGCGGGCTTCCCCGGCTGACTTTTTCCCTCGGTCCAAGACCTGCCCCGCGCCGCCCGGCAGCCCTCGCCGTGGCCCGCAACCCGCGGCCGGGAGCCTCCTGCGGACGCGGTGCTGGGGTGCTCGAGCCCGGCGCCCGCCTGGAAGCGCCGCTTCAGCCGATGCGCGGCCCGCTCCTAGGGTACGCTCGGTAGAGCAAGACCTGGGATTTCCAGTCCCCCGCAGGGGCCTCGCGGGTGCAAAAGGAAGACCCGGGCGGGCTCTCAGGGCTGTGCGTTCCTGGGGTGCTCTTACGGAGCCCGCTGCGCCTTAGACCTGCACCAAATGAATACAAGTGATCTTCAGTATGGAGAACACGCGCGGCAGATCCAAAACCAAGCCCTGAACGGGCCAAGGCCACTTCCCAGGTGGATGTGCCGCAGCACCGCACTCCGTAGTGCTCTGCGGGGTAGAGCTCTCTGCCAGTGTCGTTTGTGCTGGGAGGCCCCGGACGGGACCGGTTTGCCAATGCAGGATGTGGCAGGCTGTGAAACAGTCCGTTTCCATTGCTTCCAGAGGGACTGAGAAAGTCTTGTGGTTCTTGGCCATACTCTTAGAAGAAGAATATTAAGAGTTCTCTGGGAAGGATGTGGCCCCCGACTCTTGGGTTGTGAGAGAAAGTGAACTCGTAATAATTTACATTGCGGCATGCAGGTGAAACTTTCTCTGAGCCAGGCGTTGGCTTCAGAGAAGAGATAAAGGGCCCGACAGTCTCGAATGAAAATATAAAATCATGGATAATTTAAGGAATTTAGCTTTAAAGTGAAAGCATAGTGGTCTCCCATACAATTTAATTAAATAGAATTAAATAAAACCAAGTATGATTTTCCAAGGATGCAGATGTGTCTGTCTCTAAGGCACACAGATACACACACACCGCAGCCACACTTCAGGGAGCATCTGTCCTTGTGGCAGGCCCCAGGACTGGGTGAGATGGTCAACGCGCGTGACCTTATTAATAGGATGTCCTGAGAAAGCACCTCACCTCCCCAATCCACGGCCCTAGCGTAAGCATGAGGAAAACACCACACAAACCAGAGTAGAAGAACATCTTGCGGCCGGGCGCGGTGGCTGGTGCCTGTAGTCCCAGCACTTTGGGAGGCCGAGGCGGGCGGGTCACAAGGTCAGGAGATCTAGACCATCCTGGCTAACACGACGAAAGCCCATCTCTACTAAGAATACAAAAAATTATCCCGGTGTGGTGGCACGCACCTGTAGTACCAGCTACTCGAGAGGCTGAGGCAGGAGAATCTCTTGAACCCGGGAGACAGAGGTTGCAGTGAGCCGGGATCCGCCACTGCACTCAGCCTGGGCGGCAGAGCAAGACTCCATCTCAAAAAAAAAAAAAAAAACATCTTGCAGTACACCTGACCAGTCCTCTGTGAAGGTCATGGAATCTGAAAGCACATCACAACCAGGAGGAGCCTAAGAACACGTGAACACCAGATGTAAGACATTAGGGAAAAACGAAGGAAAGCTGAATACGAGCTTTAGTTAGTTTTCTAAAAAGTTGAGGAAAACTGTGTTATTTCAACCCAGGTCATGTGGCTCAAAGGAATTGGTGAATAGGAAAATAAACAAGTGAGCAGCCTTTTAAAAAAAACATGATAAGCTGGGTGCAGTGGCTCACACCTGTAATCCCAGCTACTCGGGAGGCTGAGGCAGGAGAATTGCTTGAACCCAGGAGGGGGAGGTTGCGGTGAGCCAAAATTGTGCCATTGCACTCCAGCCCGAGCGAGAACAAGACTCTGTCTTAAAAAAAAAATAAAATAAAATAAATGCTGTTTCTTATACCTATATACTATGCTTTCATTCATTTATTTTTTTATTATGATTTTTTTTTGAGACGGAGTTTCGCTCTTGTTGCCCAGGCTGGAGTGCAATGGCGCGATCTTGCCTCACTGAACCTCTGCCTCCCGGGTTCAAGCGATTCGCCTGCCACAGCCTCCCAAGCTGGGATTACAGGTGCGTGCCACCACATCTGGCTAATTTTGTGTTTTTACTGGAGATGGGGTTTCATCATGTTGGCCAGGATGGTCCCGAACTCCAGACCTCAGGTGATCTGCCCACCTCAGTCTCCCAAAATGCTGGGATTACAGGCGTGAGCCACCAACACTCGGCCTATATTATGGTTTTAAATTAATCAAAGTGAACTTGTGATTTTCATTATTTATTTTAAGCCCCAGACATTGCATGCTGTTAGGCTTTAGCTCTATGACTCTTCAGAGCCTCCTGTCCAGGAGGCCATTAGCACCTCAGTTCTTCCCGGTCTGGACCCAAGGTCCTTTCCATCCCTGTGAGCCACCCATCAAGGTGAGCTGAGAGACCAGCCGGCGGGGCAGAGTCACTTATGGCTGAGAGGAATTGTTTTGGGATTTGGTTAGTAAGTAGGAGAGAAAAGGAGAAGAAAACTTGTATGGGGGTTGAGCACCTCCCGCTGAAGAAGGCGAGGGAGGCATGGAGGTGTCTTACACTAGGGAACATTTCCGAGTCATGTGGCACCAAAGTATGTTACCAGTGGGGAATCCATGTGGGACTGCAACAACCTCAATTCTTGCTTCCTCAGAAGAAAGAATTTGGCTGAGGAGCATAAAGCAGAAGGAGACCTAGGCAAGTTTTAGAGCAGGAATGAAAGTTTTTTTTTGGAGATGGAGTCTAGCTCTGTCACCCAGGCTGGAGTGCAGTGGCGCGATCTTGGCTCATTGCAGCCCCCGCCTCCTAGGCTCAAGCAATTCTCCTGTCTTAGGCTCCCGAGTAGCTGGGATTACAGGTACACGCTACCATGTCCAGCTAATTTTTGTATTTTAGCAGAGACGGGGTTTCACCATGTTGGCCAGGCTGGTATTGAACTCCTGACCTCAGATAATCTGCCCACCTTGGCCTCCCAAAGTGGTGGGATTACAGGTCTGAGCCACCATGCCCTGTCAAAAGTTTATTTAAAAGCTTTAGAACAGGAATGAAAGGAAGTAAAGTAGACTTTGAAGAGGGCCAAGCTGGCAACTTGAGAGATCAGAGGCCTTCATTAATTTCATACTTCCCCAGTGACCACCCAGTGCCACTGATTCAGGCTAGCTGTGTTACTCATGGTGGTAGAAGATAGACATAGAGTCTTGTTTCAATGTCTGCTTTGATTTGTTCAACAGATACTGATGAAGCTTTTTTTGTTTTTGTTTTGTTTTTGAGACGGAGTCTTGCTCTGTCACCAGCCTCGATCTCCTGACCTTGTGATCCTCCCGCCTCGGCCTCCCAAAGTGCTTTTTTTTTTTTTTTTTTTGAGATGGAGTTTTGCTTTTGTTGCCCAGGCTGGAGTGCAATGGTGCAATCTCACTGCAACTTCCACCTCCCGGGTTCAAGCGATTCTCCTGCCTCAGCCTCCCGAGTAGTTGGGTTATAGGCATGTACCACCACACCTGGCTAATTTTGTGTTTTTAGTAGAGACAGGTTTCTCCATATTGGTCAGGCTGGTCTCGAACTTCCAACCTCAGGTGATCCACCCACCTTGACCTCCCAAAGTGCTGGGATTACAGGCGTGAGCCACCATGCCTGGCCTTGATGAAGCTCTTGTAATGCACCAGGCATTGTGTAGGTGTTGAGAATACAGCAGTTTTAAAATCTACTCGCCATAAAATCCTTTCCTACATCTGTTGCAAGCAGCAGAATTGACCAGTATGAAATGACAGAAATAGAGGATGAGGGAGGAGAGGGGAGATACGCAAGCACCAGAGAATGAAGTTCTTGCTTTAAGGGAGACCTAGCGTGACGTTCCTTATGCTGGAAAAAGTTGTGTCTTACTGAAATTTTAAGCTTTAAAATTTTTTAAATTTTTGGATGGATTTAGGGGTACAAATGCAGTTATGTTATATGGTTATATTGCACAGTGGTGAAGTCTGGGCTTTTAATGTAACATCACCTGAATATAATATTTCATCGCTCCTACCCTTCCCTTCAGGTTAACCCAGCTAGCCTGTATCAGTGGCACTGGGTGGTCACTGGCGAAGTATGAAATTAATGAAGGCACTTGATCTCTCAAGTTGCCCGCTTGGCCCTCTTCCAAGTCTACTTTACTTCCTTTCATTCCTGTTCATTTGGAGTTTCCAATGTCTGTTATTCCACTCTGTATGTCTGAAAGTCAAAAACCGCATGTTCTCACTTACAAGTGGAAGCTAAACAATGAAAGTTTAAACTCTAAATGAATTGCCAGGTGGTAGCATTTCTAGATTTGAGATTCTAGATAGTCTCATCTTCAGGGGAGTCAAGTTCTGGTGACAGTCCTTCTACTGAGGGATTTGAGGCATGGCTTCCTCTTTCACTTTTTTTTTTTTTTTTTTGAGACGGAGTCTTGCTCTGTTGCCCAGGCTGGAGTGCAGTGGTGCCATCTTGGCTCACTGTAATCTCTGCTTCCCAGGTTCCAGCGATTCTCCTGCCTCAGCCTCCCCAGTAGCTGGCATTACAGGCGTCCGCCACCACACCTGGCTAATTTTTGTATTTTGAGTAGAGGCAGGGTTTCACCATATTGGCCAGGCTGGTCTTGATCCGCCCGCCTCGACCTCCCAAAGTGCTGGGATTACAGATGTGAGCCACCGCACCTGGCCCTCTTTCACTTTTAAAGGAACTTCCCAGAGAATCAGCCAGATACACAGTACAACTCCCAGTAGTCCAGGGAGCGTCGTCTACAGCATAGACTCGGATGGGACGGCCTGCCTTCTTTGCCATGCTTTTGGATGACATAGTCCAGGGAGCGTCCTCTACAGCATAGGCTCGGATGGGGCCGCCTGCCTTCTTTGCCATGCTTTTGGAAGACGTAGTCCAGGGAGCGTGCTCTACAGCATAGGCTCAGATGGGGCTGCCTACAAACTTCTTTGCCATGCTTTTGGATGACATGCTGTGGGAAACAGGCAGGGAGGCAGGTGGGTCGTGTTCAGTGTCAGAGCCCCATTGAAGCAGGGCTTATGGAAGAGAAACATTCACAGGATGTGAATGTTTGTGGAAAGCCCATGGCAACATTAGAATAGCAGTGCCTTCACTCAGCAGGTGCAGCAGAGGCTGAGTGTGCCTGGGTGGGTGAGGATGGGCCCAAAGTCAGGCTGCGCAGGAGAGCTGCCATTGAGGGGTTCGCATGGCTGCCCTGGGACAGGCTTCCTGGGGACAGTCTCAGGAAAGCTGTGTGTTTAGAATTTGTTGGAGGCTTTTTTTTTTTTTTTTTTGAGACAGAGTCTCGCTCTGTTGCCCAGGCTGAAGTGCAGTGGCATGATCTCCACTCACTGCAAGCTCCGCCTCCCAGGTTCACGCCATTTTCCTGCCTCAGCCTCCCAAATAGCTGGGACTACAGATGCCTGCCACTACACCCGGCTAATTTTTTGTATTTTTAGTAGAGACGGGGTTTCACCATGTTAGCCAGAATGGTCTCGATCTCCTGACCTCGTGATCTGCCTTCTTCGGCCTCCCAATGTGCTGGGCTCCCACTGTGCCCAGCTTGGAGGCTTTTAAGAATTGGGTGGGGGCTGGGCATGGTGGCTCACACCTGTAATCCCAGCACTTTAGGAGGCCGAGGCAGGTGGATCGCCTGAGGTCAGGTGTTTGAGACCAGCCTGGCCAGCATGGTGAAACCCCGTCTGTACTAAAAATACAGAAATTGTCCGGGTGTGGTGGTGGGCACCTGTAATCCCAGCTACTTGGGAGGCTGAGGCAGGAGAATTGCTTGAACCTGGGAGGCGGAAGTTTCAGTGAGGCTAGATTGCGCCATTGCACTCCAGCCTCGGCAACAAGAGCAAAAACTCCATCTAAAAAAAAAAACAAAAAGAATTGGGTTGGTAGCGGGAGTCACAGGTTACAGTGGCCAAGATCGCACCACTGCACTCCAGCCTGGGCAACGGAGTGAGACTCTGTCTCAAAAATCCCGGGCGCGCGGTGGCTCATGCCTATAATCACAGCACTTTGGGACACCAAGGTGGGCAGATCACCGGAGGTCAGGAGTTCAAGATCAGCCTGGCCAACATGATGAAACCCCATCTCTACAAAAATACAAAAATTAGCCGGGCGTGGTGGCACATGCCTGTAGTCCCAGCCACTTGGGAGGCTGAGGCATGAAAATTGCCTGAACCTGGGATGCAGAGGTTGCAGTGAGCTGAGATCGCACCACTGCACTCCGCTTCACGCCAGCCAGGCTACGGAGTGAGACTGTGTCTCAAAAAAAAAAAGAAAAGAGAATACATGGTATTGTTGCTAAGTATAGTCATTCTGCCCTGCTGTCAAACATTAGAGCTTCTTTTTTTTTATTTTTTTGAGAGGGAGTCTCACTCCATCTCCCAGGCTGGAGTGCAATGGCGTGATCTTGGCTCACTGCAACCTCCACCTACCAGGTTCAAGGGATCCTCCTGCCTCAGCCTCCCGAGTAGCTGGGACTACAGGTGTCCGCCACCATGCCCGGCTAATTTTCCTATTTTTAGTAGAGACAGGGTTTCACCATGTTGGCCAGCCTGGTCTCGAACTCCTGACCTCAAGTGTTCTGCCTGTTTTCGGCCTTCCAACTTATGTTTAAGTCTTTAGTCTATCTTGAGTTGACTTTTGTGTATGGTGACACATAGGGGTCCGGTTTTATTTTTCTGCACATGGCTATTAAGTTTTCCTAGCTACATTTATTGAAAAGTATATCCTTTCCCCAGTGTATGTTCTTGGTGGCTTTGTTGAGGATCAATGGGAGTAAATATGTAGATTTATTTCTGGGTTCTTTATTCTGTCCCATTGGTCTGTGTGTCTTTTTATACAAATGCCAGGCTATTTTGGTTACTCTAGGCTTATAATTTGTTTTGAAGTCAGGAGGTGTGTTGCCTTCAGCATTGTTCTTTTTGCTCAGGATTGCTTTGGATATTTGGGCTCTTTTTTGGCTTCATATGAATTTTTTTTTCTATTTCCCTGAAAAATATTGCTGTTATATTGACAGGGATTGCATTGAATCTCATAGCATTATCTGCAACAACCTAGCAACCAGGTGTCATCAACTGAAGGATGATAGCAAAAGTCAGTTCTCACACATGCTGCAACATGGAGGACATTGTGCTGAGCGAAACAAGCCAATCACAAATGACAAAGCCGGTGATTCCGCTTATGTGAGGCACCCACTGCAGTGACATTCATAGAGACAGGAAGTAGAATGGTGGTTCCAGGGGTGGGGGGAGGGGAAATATGGGAGTTGGTGTTTATGGGTACAAAGCTTCAGTGTGTGAAGATGGAGTGTGGAGATTGATGGTGGTGATGGCTGCACAGCAATGTCAGTGTACTTCACAGGACTGAGCTGAACACTTCAAAATGGTTAAGATGATAAAGTTTATGTTATGTATATTTTACCAAAATGAAACATGCTTTTCGGATTTTATAGACTCCTCCCTGAGAGGAGTGCGGCCTGCGGTGCAGCCATGCTGTGGAGATGTGGAGGGGAAGGGAGTTGTCTCGTGAGAGTGGAAACTGAGATCCAGGCGTCCCATTTCAAGTCCCCAAGCCTTCCACACTCGCACTGGCTCTGGGGTGGATGTATTCTTTCTCATTGCCTTTCCTGTCATACCCACGCTCCTCATACCTGGGCACGCTCCCGTCCCTAGGTGGAGACAGAACGAGGTTAGTTCTGCTGCTTCTAGGGACCCTCCGGACCCTGACATGAGGTCATTGCCACTTGTGTGTCTCCCTGGTGCATGTCCTCAGCACCCCCGGCCCTCTCCTGTCCCCTGACCCTGAGGGATGATGGCCTATTCACTCATTTGCATTCCCCCCCATCCCAGCTCTTCCAAGGCTGTCACGTGTCCACTGGGAGGAATGGGCTGGACACTGAGCAGAGGCATCTAACTGGCCACGGGGAGCCGCAGAGTGAGGATGGCGAACCTGAGCCTTTTATTTTATGAAAGGATTTTGGAGCTGTCTTCAGGTGCCTTGGAGCTGACCTTACTTACGTCCTACTAAGCAACAGAATCTAGAGTTACTGCCAGCTCTGATCTTTATCTGACCCTGAGAGGAGATCACTGATAGAGGCATGGTGAGAAGGGTGTGAGGGTCGGGAGTCTTTGAATGGCTCGCAGCCTGTGCTTGGTTTCCTTAATGCTGTTTCCATCAGAAAAGGAGATAAAGGAGGGCTGCTGCGTACCGAAGCCCCATGGTGTCGCAGACTCATGCCATGTTGTGATTCTGTGGTGGACTGGGCTCAGCTGGGCAACTCTCCAGCAGCTGCAAGCAGATGGTGGCTGGGGCTGGAGTCAACTCAGTGCCGGACAGGACTGGGCAGCCATGCAGATGGCATCTTCACTCGAGTCTGGAGTAGCTGGACAGCTGAGGGCTTGCTGAGCATTGCTGTCTCTGCTCTCCCTTCCTCTATCCCTGTGGCTTCTTCACACAGGGCTCCCTTGGACGCCCTTACAGCGTGCTGGTCTCTGGGAAGCCAGACCCCTTCCATGGTGTGTGGCTTTCCCTTGGCAAAGCCTCCTAAGGACCACGGTGGAAGCTTGGTGGATCCTTGTAGTGCTGCTTCTGCCACATCTCTTGGCTTGCTCGGGCCGCTCAAGTGCAGTGTGGGAGGGGATGTATAAGGATGTGAATGCCAGGGGCAAGATACAGAAGAGGAGGTTCAGATTTGCAGAGATCCTCACACGTGCCTGGTCACACAACTGGTGGTGCCGGAATGTGAACACAGCTGGGGCTGATTTTGGTATTGTTCTCTCACCCTGCCCCCTGTAGGGTGGTTAGGGGGAAGATAGATAAATCCACCTACAGATAAGGCATTTTTTTTTTAGACAGGGTCTTTTTCCGTCGCCCAGGCTGGAGTACATTGGCGTGATCTTGGCTCACTGCAGCTTCGACCTCCTGGGCTCAAGTGATCCTCCCACCCAAGCCTCCCGAGTAGCACCACCTCCGCATCTGGCTAATTTTTGTATTTTTTTTTTTTAGAGACAAGATCTTGCTATGTTGTCCAGGCTGGTCTTGAACTCCTGGGGCTCAAGTGGTCCTCCACCTCAGCCTCCCAAAGTGCTGGGATTACATGTGTGAGCCACCATGCATGGCCCCAGATAAGGCTTTTCTAGGAGGGACTTAACTCTTTATTTAGAAAAAGCCGGTACTCTGATGCTGGGCAAACAGAAATTCATTTTCATTTTCTTATGATAGAAGCAGGAAGACATCACCAATGTAAATTTCTACATGAAACCAACAATCCTTGGTCTTACTGAATTGCTGTTGGACAGAATATATTTTGCCCTCAAAAATATTTATAGTATAAATGTAATTTATATTTATATTTTCAGTTCTTTTTTTTTCTTTTTTCTTTTTTTAGAGATAGGGTCTTGTTATGTTGATCAGGCTGGTCTCCCACTCCTGGCCTCAAGTGATCCTCCCATCTTAGCCTTCCAAACTACTAGGATTCCAGGCATGAGCCACTACACCCAGCTATTTTCAGTTCTTTAATTAAGCCCTTAATGAATACCAATTCCTTTTTTGTTTTAACCATGAGGGACTAGAAAAGATCACTTTCAGAAAGGAAATGTTCAGTCTCACACTCCTACTCTGCAGCCAGGAGCCTGTGAATGTAAACGGTCCCTTTTAGATGTTGCCAGGGCTGGTCTGAGAGGCCATGTCCCCGACCCATGCAGGGACAGGGTTGCCTGACTCGTGCCCAGCCGGGGCTCTTTACTGTGATGTAATTATTCAGCAGAGTATATCTTGAGTTTCCAGAACCTAGGCTTAGTCATGTTTTTAAAAAGCATTTTTTCCTGATTGTAGAATACATAGTCATTGTTTAAAATCTGGAAAGTACAGAAAATGGTGGTTCGGAAAGTGGAACTTACTCATCTCTCCACCTGGAGGTGGCTGCTATTACAATTGAGGTTTCTTTGTTTCTTTTTTTTTAGATAAAGTCTCGCTCTGTCACCCAGGCTGGAGTGCAGTGGCGCGATCTCAGCTCACTGCAACTTCCGCCTCCCAGGTTCAAGCGATTCTTGTGCCTCAGCCTCCTGAGTAGCTGGGATTACATGTGAACACCACCATGCCCGGCTAATATATTTGGGTTTTTTTTTTTTTGGACGGAGTCTCGCTCTGTCGCCCAGGCTGGAGTGCAGTGGTGTGATCTCTGCTCACTGCAAGCTCTGTCTCCCGGGTTCACACTATTCTCCTGCCTCAGCCTCCCAAGTAGCTGGGACTACAGGCGCCCGCCATCACACCCGGCTAATTGTTTTTTGTACATTGAGTAGAGACGGGGTTTCACCATGTTAGCCAGGATAGTCTCGATCTCCTGACCTCGTGATCCACCCGCCTCGGCCTCTGAAAGTGCTGGGATTACAGGCGTGAGTCACCGCGCCTGGCTTTTTTTTTTTTTTTTTTTTTTTTGAGATGGAGTTTTGCTCGTTTCCCAGGCCAGAGTGCAATGGTGCAATCTCGGCACACCGCAACTTCCACCTCCAGTTCAAGCAATTCTCCTGCCTCAGCCTCCCGAGTAGCTGGGATTATAGGCATGCGCCACCACGCCTGGCTAATTTTGTATTTTTAGTAGAGTTGAGTTTTCACTATATTGGCTAGGCTGGTCTTGAACTCCTGACCTCACGTGATCCGCCCATCTCGGCCTCCCAAAGTATTGGGATTACAGCAGGCGTGAGCCACCGCTCCTGGCCATATATTTCTTTCTAGTCACATTCAGTAATTATATTTCAAAACTGATTTTTTTTTTTTTTTGAGACGGAGTCTTGCTCTGTCACCCAGGCTGGAGTGCCGTGGCACAATCTCGGCTCACTGCAAGCTCCGCCTCCTGGGTTCATGCCATTCTCCTTCCTCAGCCTCCCCAGCAGCTGGGACCACAGGCACCTGCCACTACGCCCGGCTAATTTCTTTTTGTATTTTTAGTAGAGACGGGGTTTCATCATGTTAGCCAGGATGGTCTCGATCTCCTCACCTTGTGATCCCCCCGCCTCAGCCTCCTAAAATGCTGGGATTACAGGCGTGAGCCACCGCGCCCGGCCTCAAAACTGATTCTTAATGAAAAAATCCTATGCACAAAACATATGTTAACACCACCTATCAGATGTTCTAAGAAACATATATGCTAAAAATCTTTTCTTTTTTTTTTTTTGGAGACAGAATCTCGCTCTGTCGCCCAGGCTGGGGTGCAGTGGCGCGATCTCAGCTCACTGCCCGCTCCACTTCCCGGGTTCACACCATTCTCCTGCCTCAGCCTCCCGAGTAGCTGGGACTACAGGTGCCCGCCACCATGCCCAGCTAATTTTTTATATTTTAAGTAGAGACGGGGTTTCACCGTGTTGGCCAGGATGGTCTTGATCTCCTGACCTTGTGATCTGCCTGCCTCGGCCTCCCTAAGTGCTGGGATTACAGGCATGAGCCACTGCGCCTCGCCTATCCTAAAAATCTTAAAAAAAAAACCGGCAGGGTGCACTGGCTCATGTCTGTAATCCCAGCACCTTGGGAGGCTGAGACGGGTGGATCACGAGGTCAGGAGATCGAGACCATCCTGGCCAACACGGTGAATCCCCGTCTCTACTAAAAATACAAAAAATTAGTCGGGTGCCTGTAGTCCCAGCTACTCGGGAGGCTGAGGCAGGAGAATGGCGTGAACCCGGGAGGCGGAACTTGCAGTGAGCCGAGATCGCGCCACTGCACTCCAGCCTGGGCGACGGAGCGAGACTCCGTCTCAAAAAACAAAACAAAACAAAAAAAAACCTCTTTATTGTGGTAAATATCAAATATGTTCAAAGTAGAGGAAGTAGTTAATGAATCCCATGTACATATCACCCTTGGTTAACAATGATCATTTCTCACCCATACACTGTGGGTGGCAATGTAAATTAGTTCAACCCCTGTGGAAAACAGGATGGAGATTTTTCAAAGAACTAAAAATAGATCTACCATTCAACCCAGCAGTCCCAGTACTTGGTGTCTACTCAAAGGAAAATAAATAGTTTTATCAAAAAGACACATGCACTTGTATGTTTACTGTGGCACTACTTACAATAGCAGTGTCATGGAATTAACCTAAGTGTCCACCGACAGTTGACCAGATAAAGAAAATGTGACACATATACACATATGGAATACTATGCAGCCATAAAAAGAACAAGATCACGTCCTTCACAGCAACATGGATGGAGCTGGAGGCCATTGTCCTAACTCACAGAAAATCAAATACCACATGTTCTTACTTATATGTGGGAGCTAAACACATAGACGTAAAGATGAATATAATAGTTTGTAATCCCAGTAATCTGCCGAGGTGGGCAGATCACTTCAGCCCAGGAGTTCAAGACCAGCCTGGGCAACATGGCGAAACCTCATCTCTACAAAAAATACAAAAATTGGCCGGCCAGCGCAGTGGCTCACACCTGTAATCCCAGCACTTTGGGAGGCCAAGGTGGGCAGATCACGAGGTCAGGAGATCGAGACCATCCTGGCTAACACAGTGAAACCCCATCTCTACTAAAAATACAAAAAATTAGCCAGGTGTGGCGGCAGGCGCCTGTAGTCCCAGCTACTCGGGAGGCTGAGGCAGGAGAATGGCGTGAACCCAGGAGGCGGAGGTTGCAGTGAGCCGAGATCGCACCATTGCACTCCAGCCTGGGCGACAGAGCAAGACTCTGTCTCAAAAAAAAGAAAAAAAAAAAAAAATTAGGCGAGTGTGGTGGTGCACCTGTAATCTCAGCTACTGGGGAGGCTGAGATAGGAGGATGGCTTGAACCCAGGAGGTTGAGGCTTCAGGGAGCCAAGATCGCACCACTGCACTGCAGCCTGGGAGACAGAATGAGACCCTGTCTCAAAAAAAAAAAAGAAAAAAAAAAGGGAAAGAAAAGATGAAGTAATAGACACTGGGGACTGCTAGAGGGGGAGGGTAGAAGACTGGGGTGAGGGTTGAAAAATTACCTGTTGGGTACTATGTGCACTGTTTGGGTGATGAGTTCACTAGAAGCCCAAACCCCAGCATTGCACAATATACGCAAAGAACAAACCTGCACATGGTCCCCTGAATTACTCAACCACAACAACAACAAATCATCCTTCCTCGGCAATTTCGCTTTATCTATACCCCAGTGCCAACCCCACCCACACCCCTGTAGGATTTTTTTGAAATAGATCCCACAAATTACCATTTCATCTGCATATTGCCACGAGTCTTTCTTTGTTAAACATAATACCTTTATTGCACCAGAAAATTAAGAATAATTTTTTAATGTTCTCACATGTCTGGTTAGTGTTTAAATTTCTGTGATTATCTTACAAGTTTTGCCCAGTTCATCTTTTAGAATCAAGATGCAGTTAAGACCTACACGTTGGGTGGTACAGCTCTTTATCATGTAATTTAAAAAATGAGGCAGTGGGCTGGGCGTGGTGGCTGACGCCTATAATCCCAACACTTTGGGAGGCTGAGGTGAGTGGATCACCTGAGGTCAGGAGCTCGAGACCAGCCTGACCAACGTGGTGAAACCCTGTCTCTACTAAAAATACAAAATTGGCACCGGGCGTGGTGGCTCACGCCTGTAATCCCAGCACTTTGGGAGGCCGAGGTGGGCATATCACAAGGTCAGGTGATTGAGACCATCCTGGCTAACACGGTAAAACCCCGTCTCTACTAAAAATACAAAAAAAATTTAGCCGGACGTGGTGGCAGGCACCTGTAGTCCCAGCTACTTGGGAGGCTGAGGCAGGAGAATGGCGTGAACCCGGGAGGCGGAGCTTGCAGTGAGCCGAGATCACACCACTGCACTCCAGCCTGGGCGACAGTGCGAGACTCTGTCTCAAAAAAAAAAAGAAAAAAAAAACAAAATTAGCCTGGTGTGATGTTGCATGCCTGTAGTCCCAGCTACTCGGGAGGCTGAGGTTGCAGGGAGCCGAGATCACGCCACTGCACTCCAGCTTGGGTGACGAGTAAAACTCCAGCTCAAGAAAAAAAAAAAAAAAAAAAGAGGCAGTATACACTGAGCCCACCCCATGTATGCCAGTTTATGTCCTGTGGTTGTGTTCAGTCTGTCGTGAGCTTGTCCCCCTGTTAGATGTTCTTTGCAAACATATTCAGGGCTGCATGAATGTTACTGTTCTACATTTACAGGGCATGGACATTTCCAGTTTCTTACCAGTGCACATGACTGAGAGCTCATTATCCTAGATTTTTCTGTTCACATCAGCAGAGCACGCTAGTACAGGAATAATACTTGACATCTACCCATCATGTATCAAGGAGTCGGCCAGCTTGGCTTCTCAGGCCTCAGGGTGCGTGGGGGCAGTGTTGATCCCTGTGGTGGGGGAAAGGATGAGAGAAATTGCCTCTAGTTAAGGCAGAGAGGAAGAGGGTGCTCTGTAGGGGCAGACAACACTTCTAGCGACTTTTTTTTTTTTTGAGAGACAGAATCTTGCTCTGTCACCCAGGCTGGAGTGCAGTGGCATGATCTCGGCTCACTGCAACTTCCACCTCCCGGGGTTCAAGCAGTTCTCCCGCCTCAGCCTCCTGAGTAGCTAGGACTACAGGCACCTGCCACCGCGCCCAGCTAACTTATGTATTTTTAGTAGAGACGGGGTTTCACCATATTGGCCAGGCTGGTCTCGAACTCCTGACCTTGTGATCCATATGCCTTGGCCTCCCAAAGTGTTAGGATTACAGGCGTGAGCCACTGCGCCTGGCTGTGACTTTTTATGTGTTTGTATTCACTGAGGACTGTGTACACTGATGATTCTCAGTAAATATTTGATAGATGGAATAAAGAAATAGAATACAGATACTGCACTGAGCTTCCCTGGAGGGAGGATGGAGAGGAAGAAGCATGTGTTAATATGTGCTGTACTCTTAATTTCCATTTGAAACGGGGAATGACATTTCCCATAGAAACTGCAAGAAACTTTATTACAGTGGTTAGTTGTATTAGGGTCAGCATTGTGTGGGCTAACCCAGGAATTTAACTTTTTAAATTAAAAAAATTAAGGGTCAGGCACGGTGGCTCACGCCCGTAATCCCAGCACTTTGGGAGGCCGAGGCAGGCAGATCACGAGGTCAGGAGTTCGAGACCAGCCTGACCAACATGGTGAAACCCTGTCTCTACTAAAAATACAAAAATTAGCCAGGCGTGGTGGCATATGCCTGTAATCACAGCTACTTGAGAGACTAAGGCAGGAAAATCACTTGAACCCGGGAAGTGGAGGTTGTGGTGAGCCGAGATCACGCCACTGCCCTTCAGCCTGGGCGACAGAGTGAGACTCTGTCTCAAAAAAAAAAAAAAAAAAATTTAAACTGCTTTATTGGGGTATGATTAATATATAAAAAGCTGTGCATGTTTAATGTACACACCTCCATGAGTGCACGAATAAGTGTGCTACCTGTGAAATCCTCACCACCAAGAAATTTAACTGTCATTTATCAACTATTTCTTTTTTAAGTATTGGGGTATAATTACATAGAACAAGCTGCACAGATCTTAAAGGTACAGTTTGATGAGTTTTGACAAATGAATATGCCTGTGTAACCAACAGCCCAGTGAAGAAATTGATTGTTGCTGCCACCCTAGAAAGTTCCCTGGTGCCCCATCCCCCATACCAAGGTGCCTACTCTTCTGGTGCCCATCTGCATAGGTTGAATTAATTTTGCCTGTTCCCATGCTTCATATAAATGGAATTATATAGTATGTATTCTCTTACGTCTGCTTTTTTTGCTGGACATAGTTTGAAGATTCATCGTGATGTGAGTATCAGCAATATGTTCCTTATTATTGCTGAGTAGTGTTGTGTTGTTTGAGTATACCAGTTTACATATCCATTCTCCTGTTGCTGAACTTTTTTTTTTTGGGTGGGTGGTGACAGAGACTCTTGCTCTGTCGCCCATGCTGGAGTGCAGTGGTGCGATCTTGGCTCACTGTAACCTCTGCCTACCGGGTTCAAGCGATTCTCCTGCCTCAGGCTCTCCAGTAGCTGAGATTATAGGCAGCTGTCACCATGCCTGGCTAAGTTTTGTATTTTTAGTAGAGATGGGATTTCACTATGTTGGCCAGGCTGGTCTCAAACTCCTGACCGCAGGTGATCCACTCACCTCGGCCTCCCAAAGTGCTGGGATTATAGGCATGAGCCACCACATCTGGCTGGGTTCCCAAAGTGCTGGGATTATAGGCATGAGCCACCACGCCTGGCTGGGTTCTACCGTATTATTGACTGGTAAGAGTGTGTGTGTGTATATGTATGTATTACATATGTATATATATACTCACACATATATACACATATATTAACCATACAGATATATGTTATATATCTGGATACAAGTTTTTGTCAGATACAGGGATTGGAAATATTTTCTCTGTGGCTTGCCTTTTCATTTTCTTAAAAGTGCCTTTTTTCTTTTTTTTTTTTTTGAGACAGAGTCTCACTGTTGCGTAGGCTGGAGTGCAGTGGCGTGATCTTGGCTCACTGCAACCTCTGCCCCCCTGGTTCAAGTGATTCTCCTGCCTCAGCCTCCTGAGTAGCTGGGATTACAGGCACCTGCTACCGGGCCCAGCTAACTTTTTTTTTTTTTTTTTTTTTTTTTTGAGACGGAGTCTTGCTCTGTCGCCCAGGCTGGAGTGTAGTGGCGTGATCTCAGCTCACTGCAGACTCTGCCTTCCAAGTTCATGCCATTCTCCTGCCTCAGGCTCCCGAGTAGCTGGGACTACAGGCACCCGCCACCACGCCCGGCTAATTTTTTGTATTTTTAGTAGAGACGGGGTTTCACTGTGTTAGCCAGGATGATCTCGATCTCCTGACCTTGTGATCTGCCCGCCTCGGCCTCCGAAAGTGCTGGGATTACAGGCGTGAGCCACCGTGCCTGGCCTTGTTTTTGTTTTTTTGAGACAGGGTCTCACTCTGTTGCCCAGGCTGGAATGCAGTGGCGTGATCTTGGCTCACTGCAACCTCTGCCTCCCTAGTTCGAGCGATTCTCCTGCGTCAGCGTCCTGAGTAGCTGGGATTACAGGCATGAACCACCACATCCAGCTAATTTTTTAAATTTTTAGTAGAGACGGGGTTTCATCATGTTGGCCAGGCTGGTCTCGAACTCCTGACCCCAGGTTATCCACCCACCTCAGCCTCCCAAAGTGCAGGGATTACAGGTGTGAGCCACCGCACCCAGCTGGGCCCGGCTAATTTTTGTATTTTTAGTAGAGAAAGGGTTTCACCGTCTCGGCCAGGCTGGTCTTGAACTCCTGACCTCATGATCCACCCGCCCCGGCCTCCTAAAGTGCTAGGATTACAGTCATAAGCCACTGCGCCTGGCCTAAAAGTTCCTCTTGAAGAGCACGAATGTTTAGTTTTGTTGAAGTCTAATTTGTCTGTTTTTTTCCTGTCTGGTTGGTGCTTTTGATTTCTGCCTGAGAAATCTTTGTCTCTCCTCAGGTCATAATGGCATCTTCTTGTGTGTTCTTAGAGCTTCACAGCTTTAGTGTTTACCGTTAGGTCCGTAAGCCACGTTGAGTTACAGGATGGTCTGAGGCATGAATTAAACTTCCGCGTTTTCTCTACAACATCCAGTTGGTCCAGCACCATTTGTTGAGGAGACTTTTCCATTGAATTGTACTGGTGCTTCATTCAGTCTGTGATCTGGCTGTACATGTATGGACCGATTTCTGAACTCTATTCCGTTGTGTTTGTCTATCCTTATGCCAGTACCATACTGTCTTGATTATATAGTTTTATAGTAAATTTTTTTTTTTAAGACGGAGTCCGCTCTGTCGCCCAGGCTGGAGTGCAGTGGTGCAATCTCGGCTCACTGCAAGCTCCGCCTCCTGGGTTCACGCCATTCTCCTGCCTCAGCCTCCCGAGTGAGTAGCTGGGACTACAGGCACCTGCCACCATGCCCGGCTAATTTTTTGCATTTTTAGTAGAGACAGGATTTCACTGTGTTAGCCAGGATGGTCTCAATCTCCTGACCTCGTGATCCACCTGCCTCAGCCTCCCAAAGTGCTGGGATTACAGGTGTGAGCCACCATGCCCAGCCTATAGTAAATCTTAAAATTAGATAGTATATGTCATAAAACTTTGTCTTTTTCCATAATTGCCAAACTATTTCTTAGGAAAAATAAGTTCTGCATATCTAATAACCAACAGGCAAAAGAACTTCAAATATTAAGTCCGTGAGTTAAGTTGGTGCACAGCAGTGCTCAGTTAATGTTTCAGAAGGCAGTTAATGCCTTCATCTGGCTGTGCTGGTGTCAGGAAAGAATATTTATTTATTCTTAGTCCTTCTTAGAGAACTCTGTAGGACCGGGCGCGGTGGCTCACGCCTGTAATCCCAGCACTTTGGGAGGCCGAGGTGAGCGGATCACCTGAGGTCAGGAGTACAAGACCATCCTGACCAATATGGTGAAACCCTGTCTCTACTAAAAATACAAAAATTAGCTGGGTGTGGTGGCGCAGCCTGTAATGCCAACTACTCAGGAGGCTGAGGCGGGAGAACTGTTTGAACCCAGGAGTCAGAGGTTGCAGTGAGCAGAGATCACACCAGTGCACTCCAGCCTGGGCAAGAGAGTGAGACTCTGCCTCAAAAAGAAAAACAAAAAGAAACTCTGTAAAAACTATGTTACATCTTTTTTATACATTAATTTACAAAGAACTAGTTATCCACTCTTGCTTGGCTTTTATCAGCAACTTCTGTTGTTGATGTTAGAAGCACGCATAAGTGGAAGCAATCTTTTTGTGGAATAATTAGAAGGTAAATACATTGGATGCCCATCTATATTTTTATACTATAAAGCTGTATTTTATTTATTTTTTTTTACTTATTTATTTATTTATTTTGGGACGGAGTCTCACTCTGTCGCCCAGGCTGGAGTGCAGTGGCGCGATCTAGGCTCACTGCAAGCTCCGCCTTCTGGATTCACACCATTCTCCTGCCTCAGCCTCCCGAGTAGCTGGGACTACAGGCGCCCACCACGACGCCCAGCTAATTTTTTGTATTTTTAGTAGAGATGGGGTTTCACCGTGTTAGCCAGGATGGTCTTGATCTCTTGACCTTGTGATCTGCCCACCTCGGCCTCCCAAAGTGCTGGGATTGCAGGCGTGAGCCACCGCGCCCGGCCTAAAGCTGTATTTTAAGGACATTTCTGACACATTTATAACTAAATGGAAGGTCTAAAGCCACATGCCCCTGGTTGGACAGCATCACTGTCAGTTGATACTGTCATCCTGACAAGGCTCTTTTGTGTTTGCACAAAGACTTCTTTGTTTTATAGTTTAGCTGTTATAAACAGCTATGCAACTCTCAGCACCCAGGGTTTCCAATGAGAGGAAAACCAATGGAACTTAGCGATCATGTCCTCTGCAGCCCACACCTAGGAGTGGGGGAGGAGGCGTGAGTGTGGCAAGACAAACAGCATCCTCTGCATCCTTCAGTGCTGCAGCTCCCTGTTGTTGCTGAGGCCGGAGGACCTGCAGATTAATAGAGGACCGTCATCAACTGGGAAGAGGAGAAGCTTGGGCATAGATACCTACTGAGAGTGCTGGCTAATGAGCTTTCGGAACAACAGTGCTTAGGGGCAGCAATGCTTAGGGTGAAACTGTGAAGAAACCCAGTTGTTTTAGATATCCTGACAGATATCTGTATGACGGGCCAAGGGCTAATATGGAATGCAGGCTCCTAGGAGCTCCTGGCTAAAGAAGGAGGAGGGAAAATGGAGCAGCCAGCTCAGTGAGGAAGCTGGGCACACAGCCATGCACTTCCTTCAGGGCAGAACAGGGGACACTCCTGGATCGAGGCTCTCAGGGACCATGTGCAGGAGCTTCACTTTTGTTTATGGGTAGGGGTACGGGACAGGTACCTGGATGGAGAAAAACCTGACTTGCTTAATGTCTGTGGATGCAGAAAAATTTTGCCTAATACTGGTTTAAAAGGTGAGGGTGACCTATACACCTTTTGATTTGTGCAAATCCAGGCTCTTGATGGAGAGTACAAGTTGCAGGGCCTGAAATGCTTGGAACTGAACTGGACCCTTTTGGAAAAGAACAAAAACCATTTTGTTCACTTTGCCATTCCTGTGTACCTGGTATTCCAGGTTCCTCCTCATTTTGTGACTTGACATTTTATAAACTGCCAAAAACATATACTATGTGATGATCAATGTTGGGATAACCATAGCAGTGAAAGGGGGGCGCCTATGGGCCTCATTGCACTGGTCACTATCATCCTTGACCAGCTTTCACTGTAGGAGGGTCACACAGTCCAGCTGCTGTAGCAGGAATCCCATGACTTCACAAAACGTCCTGACCAAACCATGTTCATTACAATAAAAGGACAGCTGGATGTGGTGGCCCACGCCTGTAATCCCAGCTACTTGGGAGGCTGAGGCAGGAGAATCACTTGAACCTGGGAGATGGAGGTTGCAGTGAACTGAGAGACCATGCCACTACACCCCAGCCTGGGCAACAGAGTGAGACCCTGTCTCAAAAAGAAAAAAAAATCTAAAAACCCAATAAAAACAAAATCAAAAGTTGGTTCTTTGAAAAGAACAATGAAATTGACAAACCTTTAGCTAGACTGACCAAGCAAAAAAGAAGAATCAAATTACTAACATCAGGAATGAAAAAGGAGATATTTTCTGTATGCCCTTAGGATAATTTCCACAGAGTTTAAATTCACTTGTGTGTGTGTGTGTGTGTGTATGTGTGTGTATGTGTGTGATGGAGTCTCTCTCTGTTGCCCAGGCTGGAGTGCAGTGGCACAATCTCGGCTTACTGCAAGCTCTGCCTCCCAGGTTCATGCCATTTTCCTGCCTCAGCCTCCCAAGTAGCTGGGACTACAGGCGCCCACCACCATGCCCAGCTAATTTTTTTTTGTATTTTTTTTAGTAGAGACGGGGTTTCACTGTGTTAGCCAGGATGGTCCGGTCTCCTGACCTTGTGATCCACCAACTTCGGCCTCGCAAAGTGCTGGGATTACAGGCATGAGCCACTGCACCCGGCCCACTTTTTTAAGTACTTTATTTATTAGTTATGGTGGTTTTGTTGGGAAACTGGTCCACAGACTTTTCACACTAGTATTCTGGACCTGATGACCTTTCACTCAAGTATTCGGCATGCATTTTGGGATAGCCACTTTGATTAGCACATTTAGAAATCTAACATTGATTCTGTATTAATAGCTGACTCTCCTACAGTGCCCACCATGGGACATTCTTAAGCTTCGCTAAACTTTCTGCTTCATAGGACACCCTGGGTCCTGTTTGTATTAGATACACTGAGAGGGACACCAGACAGGAGGCCCAGTGGTGCCAGGCTGTCTTCTCCAGTGGAGCCTGGCAGCAGAGGTAGGGCGTGGCTCAGGGCTGGGAGACAGCCACAGCAGGCAGGTGGCACAACTGATGCTGGGGACTTTGACCACTTGGCTAAGCCAGTGTCCTTCAGGCTTATCTATAAAGATAACTTTTTCTGTTCGTAATTAATAAGAAAAACCCATGGAAGTGACTCAGTAAATTTTCATTCGCTTGTTTTAGTATCCGTTAATGATTCTTGCCTAAATCAGTTTTTACTGTGATGTGATCAAATAGCAATATTCTTTTTTTTTTTTTGAGACAGGGTCTCACTCTATCACCCAGGCTGGAATGAAGTGGCATGATCATGGCTAACTGCAGCCTCATCCTCCTGGGCTCAAGCGATTCTTCTGCCTCAGCCTCCTGAATAGCTGGGACCACAGGCATGCACCACCACACCCAGCTAATTTTTAAATTTTTTGTAGAGATAGAGTCTTGCTATGTTGCCCAGGCTGACCTTGAACTCCTAGGCTCAAGTGATCATCCTGCCTCAGCCTTCCAAAATGCTGGCATTACAGGGGTGAGCCGCCGGGCCCAGCCCCCATTTCATTTTGTAAGTACTTTTTGTAATACTTGTAGCTCTGCTGCTCCATTAAGCAGGCTAGCAGGCTATGTGTCTTATACCAAATTGTGGTTTTACTACTGAGAATAAAAACAATTAGAATTAGTTACTGTGGCTGGGCACGGTGATTCACTCCTGTAATCACAGCACTTTGGGAGGCTGAGGTGGGTGGATCACTTGAAGCCAGGAATTGAAGACCAGCCTGGCCAATATAGCAAAACCCCCCTCTACCAAAAATACAAAAATTAGCTGCACGTGGTGGTGCACGCCTGTAATCCCAGCTACTTGGGAGGCTGAAGCATGAGAATCGCTTGAACCCAGGAGGCAGAGGTTGTAGTGAGCCGAGATCGTGCCACTGCACTCCAGCCTCAGCGACAGAGTGATACTCCATCTCAAAAAAAGGAAAAGGAAGAAAGAATTCATTACTGTAATCTGCGGTTAACAACAAAAAATCTCCTCAAAAAATGCTTAGCAGGCCAGGTGTGCTGCACACCTGTAATCCAGCAGTTTGGGAGTCTGAGGCAGGTGGATCACCTGAGGTCAGGAGTTCGAGACCAGCCTGACCAATTTGGTGAAACCCCGTCTCTACTAAAAATTCAAAAATTAGCCAGGCGTGGTGGCATGCTCCTGTAGTCTCAGCTACTCGGGAGGCTGAGACAGGAGAATTGTTTGAACCCGGAAAGTGGAGGTTTCAGTGAGTCAACATCGCACCAGTGCATTCCAGCCTGGGTGACAGAGTGAGACTCTGTCTGAAAAAAAAAAAAAAGGCCAGGCGCGGTGGCTCACACCTGTAATCCCAGCATTTTGGGAGGCCGAGGTGGGCGGATCACCTGAGATCGGGAGTTCGAGACCAGCCTGACCAACGTGGAGAAACCTCGTCTCTACTAAAAAAAAATACAAAATTAGCTGGGCATGGTGGCACATGCCTGTAATCCCAGCTACTAGGGAGGGTGAGGCAGGAGAATCACTTGAACCTGGGAGGAGGCGGAGGTTGTGGTGAGCCGACATCGTGCCATTGCACTCCAGCCTGGGCAACAAGAGTGAAACTCTGCCTCAGAAAAAAAAGTGCTTAGGAGCGTTTTGCCATATCTGAAGGACAAACCTGTCTCAAAGTTTGGAAGACCTCTCACCATACACACCTGTCAAGAGGCAGGGGGAGGGAGGAAGGTGCTGGGGCTCCGCCTGCCCTGCGTGGGATGGGTGGGGTAACCTGAGAGGATGCCAGCAAGTCTCAGGTCAAATGTCAGAGCATCAGGTGAGTGTAAGGATGTGGTGCCCGCATGGCTGAAAGAAGAGTCGTATCAGAAGAGTTATATTAATAATGAAAATTGAGTGACTTGTTTAAGCAGGAAGTCAAACCCTATGATAATAAAATTCTTATATAAATGGACTACAGTAAATGCATGAGAGAGTTGGAATTTAAAGACTCAAACCCTTTTGAGATAAAAATAAAACTCCATCAAAGGAATATCTGTCTTTGTGGTAGCTTGTTGGGTGAAAGAAAACTGATGTAAAAGATTTCATTTCCTTATTTGGGTCAGCCTGTGTTGGTTGCAAAAAATATCTTGATTTTGCCACTTTTGGTGGTCTCTGATGCTGCCATTTATAGATGAAAGATTCTCTTTAGGGTGAATAAACAGTATGACATTCATTCTTTTCAATTTTAGTTTTCATGTCAGAAGTTTCTCGCTTGTAAACCTCTTCCTGATATACGTAGCTGGTAAACCCACTTTCCTGACATTTTTTATCTCATTTTTTATAGGTACTTCCTATTTAACAGACATTGTGTGGTGGGCTGGCACAATCGCAAGTAAGTAGCCTGTGTGGCGAAGTCTGGTCTTTTCCTTTCTTAGAATCCATCACTGGTCTGGGCAGGGCTGGAGCGGCTGGGCTAGGGTGGCTCTGTTCTTTGGAAGAGGGTGTCGCGTGGCCTCTCCCCAGGCCCTAAGCGTGCCTTTCAGTTCGGATGTCCCTGCCTCCCCAGGGCACTCTCCCTGCTCCCCTTCCTCCCAGGATGAGAGTGCAGAAGGACAAGTTAGGAGCTGGTGGAGTCCCCTGCTGCCCACGATTAGCCGTGAATTCAGTCCAGGCCGATCTGTCCTGGGCCCGAAGAAATTAAAACAGCTCCTGCTTACTCATGTAGTCAGGCTGTTGGCATTTGGTGAAATTCCATGTTAGGCTGCCTTGTTTTTCTCAGCACAGTTGGTTTAACAGAGAGTTTCATGAGTCAAAGATCAGGTCATGTGCTATAATGTAAAGATAAATAATATTATTAGAGTTCAGAACTCTAAATGTATTATAAAGGACAATTGTCTTTGAAATTCAGAAATATTATGTTTGGCCAGGCATGGTGGCTCACGCCTGTAATCCCAGCACTTTGGGAGGCTGAGACAGGTGGATTGTTTGAGCCCAGGAGTTCAAGACCAGCCTGGGAAACATGGCAAAACCCTGTCTGTACAAAAACAAAAATTACCTGGGCATGGTGGGATGCACCTGTTTTCAAAGCTATTTGGAGGCTGAGGTGGGAGGATTGCTTGAGCCTGGGAGGTGGAGGCTGCAGTGAGCCAAGATCATGCCAGTGCACTCCAGCCTGGGTGACAGAGCGAGACTCTGTCTCAAAAGAAAAAAAAAGAAACATCATGTACTTTGTTTGTCACATTTGTCTCTTAATACGACATTACGTGGCAATACCAATTCTGTTCCTTGAAGAGCTCCTCTTTAAGCTCCATCTGGGTGATGTCCCTGCTGCAGTCTTGTGCGGCAGTACTGCATCCTCTTGCTATGCCAGTGGCCTGTCACCGTGGCCAGCTGCCTATGCCAGAGTAGGTCCCAGGCCACTAGAGGGTGCACAGGAAGTTCTGCCTGATTTGTGTGAAAAAAGGATGTGTTAAGAGAGCGGAGATATGCCCAGTGCTGCGCCCATTTCAGTCACTGCTGGTTAGGTTCGGCATTTCCACGGAGGGCTGAACCTACTCACCCGACTGATGGGACCAGTGAAGGTGTGGTTCCTGACCCCTGACCCCTTAAATGTGCAGATGACACCCCAGATGTGATTCTTCACAAGTAATGCGAATGAAGTAGCCCTTTCAGGGCAGAGCCTAGCGTAATTCAACTGTGATCAGTGCTGGAAGAGAGCTCTGTAATTGCAAGTAGTATCCTTGTGATTTTCTTGACAGTGGCTGTTGGCCAGATTGGAAACTTCCTGGCTTACACGGCGGTCCCCACGGTCCTGGTAACTCCCCTGGGCGCCCTTGGAGTACCGTTCGGGTGAGAGCCAAGATTGTGTTTGGTATTTAATGTGTAGTGTAGATATAACAACTTTTCATTTTAAATGTTTCTGTTAAAGTAATAAGAGCAAAGTTGTAATAGAAGATAGATCTTCAGGCCGGGCACGGTGGCTCACGCCTGTAATCCCAGCACTTTGGGAGGCCAAGGAGGGTGAATTATTTGAGGTCAGGAGTTCAAGACCAGCCTGGCCAACATGGTGAAACCCTGTCTCTACTAACAATATGAAAAATTAGCCGGGCATGGTGGCGACCACCTGTAGTCCTAGCTACTCGGGAGGGTGAGACACAAGAATTGCTTGAACCTGCGGGGCGGAGGTTGCAGTGAGTTGAGATGGCACCACAGCACTCCAGCCAGGGAGACAGAGCGAGACTCTGCCTTAAAAAAAAAAAGGAGGTAGATCTTCAGTATTCTACTCTATATCGTTTAATTTTATCCCTTCAAATGTAGTTCTGGGTAGTATTAACCCTTTTCTTAGATAGTTAGTATATTTGAAACTCTAACTCATTTTTCCTGCCTATCAGTGAATCTGATGCTCTCATTCTCCTGGTCGTTGTCCTGGAGTACATCTTAGAGACTAGAGAGTCTTCTGACACCTTGGCAAGTTATTCTGAGAACTCATTAAGCAAAATGACTGAGTTGGTGTTTTATTGGGGTGCTTAGCATTCCTTGCTGGATGCCGGACAGTCCCCACCTCAGCCCAGGAAATTACAGAGGTTGGGATGAATAATACATGGCATCGATGGATGTGAAATAGGATGTATGACTGACGCAGTCAACAGCACGTGGATTTTCTTAGGAGAAGGTCCCGGGTTTGGTTCTGAGTGAGACGAGTGAGGGGGACCTTTGGATTTTTATTGTAGTTAGGTGGTGGGGTGGGCTGGGGGGCAGTTTGCATGCTTAGGCCGGGCTGGCATGGAGTGAAGCTTTTGCCCATGCCAAGGGACTGAGGACTCTGGGAACTGAGGACTCCAGGGACCCAGTGTGTGCGCAGGCTTCTTTTTAAATTTTAATTTCATTTTTTATTATTAATTTTTTTAATTTTATTTCTCCATTTTAAATCATCTTTTTAATTGATACACATGAATAGGCTTCCTATCAGGTTGCCCAGTTGTGGGGCAAAGGGGAAAGGGGGGCAATGGGAACTTGAGGGCTGCAAGCCATCAAACATTGCAGCTGGACTCTCTATTTACTTACTGCGAAAATGATTTATGAGATACTTATTAAATAACATATCCTCGTGTGAACCTATTTATATTCTGATTTGTCTTTGAAGAAATCATTAGAAATAAAAATAGGGTAGAAGAGAAATAAAATCCAAGTTTCTAACTCATGGATACATTGGTTTTCTGCTGTATTCCAGACAGATGCCCAAATCCTTGCAGAGAAGTGTGTCCATGATGGATGTATTGAAGTTTACACCTTAGAGTCACGTAGGCATTAAGGTTCTGTGACCTAAATACCGTGTTTTTCACATGCGACGCCTTGAGAATGTGTGTGTGGCACATTTTTCTCGTGAACACATACACTGCTATCGTGTGGCTTGACGTCCCTTTGTGTTTCGGATGGCTCTGAGGCGCTGGGAGGACAAGAGTGTTCTCACTTTGGGAAACACTCTTCCAGCTTCTGTGACCCGTCCCTCTGAAAGATAATCAGGCAGATAAACAACCGGACCTGGTGATCTTGGCACATGGCACATTGAATGCACATATACTAAAATGTTTTGCTCAGTTAATTTCCTTAGAACTGTTCTCATGCACTTTGATGATTAAGTCACTTCACCAGAAATGTTCACTGCTCCACATCTGCAGGTGTTATTCACTGTAGGAACCATGTCAGATGGTGTTCTGGATAAAAAGCCTGTCTTCAACTTGGAATCCCAGTAAGACCTTTTCTTTTAAACAGAATAAAACTAAAATTAATTTGGAAAAGAACAATCAAAGATGATTATCAAAGTGTGCATATATGTATGTATATATGAGTTTTTTTGTTTTTTTTTGTTTTTGAGACGGAGTCTCGCTCTGTCGCCCAGGCTGGAGTGCAGTGGCACGATCTCGGCTCACTGCAAGCTCTACCTGCTGGGTTCATGCCCGGCTAATTTTTTTTGTATTTTTAGTAGAGACGGGGTTTGACCGTGTTGGCCGGGATGGTCTTGATCTCCTGACCTCGTGATCCGCCCGCCGTCCTCCCAGAGTGCTGGGAATACAGGCCTGAGCCACCACGCCTGGCCAATATGTATGTATATATGTATATTTTAAAAGCAGTTCTGTTCTTGATAATGGGATGGGGTTGCTGGAATTACATAGAAACAGAAATGAAAAGAATGTGGCACTGGAAAAATAAATCTGTGTAGCAGTGAATAGAATAGAGAGCCCCCAAATAGGTTCACTTCTTTCTGTAATAGTGTAATGTATGATAAAGTAATCATCTGAACATGCTGTGTTTAGAAAGAGGTTTAAAAAACTTTTGGGAAATATTTTCAAATTACAGAAAGGAAACAGGATTAAGTATAACCAAAGCAATGTCCATCTCCCCTTACCCAGACACACCTGCTGCTAACATCTTACCCACTTGCCTCATCATACACTTTCTCTGTATCTGGGTATCTCAGTCTCAGCACTGTTGATGCTTGAAGCCAGATAACTCTTTGTTGAGGGAGCCATTCTGTGCATTGTGAGGTGTTTAGCAGCATCCTGGCCTTCACCTCCCAGATGCCAGTAGCACTCAACCTCCCCAAAATGTCTCCAGACATTGGCAGATGTCCCCTGCGGGGCAAACCACCCCTGGTCAAGAAGCACTGTTCTGTATGAATATGATGTGATTTTTTTTCCTGTTTTTAAAAAAAAATCCATTTTAGCATAAGTTATGATTCTTTACCCCCGAACACATCAATTAGTATTTTCTAAGAGTAGAGATATTCAGATTCTCTCCAAATAACCACAGTACAGTGATCAATTTCGATAAATTTAACCTTGTTATGATACATGTATCAAATCAACCTCCATATTCCAATTCTGACAATTGACCTGTTATGCCATTATTTTATGTCATTATCTTTTATACCATTATTTTTCTTCTAGTACAAGATCTAGGCCAGGTGCAGTGTGATTCATGCTTGTAATCCCAGCACTTTGGGAGGCCAAGGCAGGTGGATCATTTGAACCCAGGGAGACCAGCCTGGCCAGCATGGCAAAACCCTGTCTCTACTAAAAATACAAAAATTATCCAGGTGTGGTGGCACACACCTGTAATCCCAGCTACTTGGGTGGCTGAGAGCCAGAGATTGCAGTGAATTGACATCGAACCACTGCTCCAGCCTGGGTGACAGAGCAAAACTCTGTCCCTCCCCCGCCCCCCAAAAAAACAAAGAAAAGATAAAGCTCATTAAAAAACAACTATGAACTAATTCTCTTGTGAATATAGATGGAGAAATTTTGAACAAAATACTAACCAGTTGGATCCAGCAATATATAAAAAGGATTATACAAGTGGGATTTATCCCAGGAATGCAAAGTAGATTTAGCATTGAAAATAAATTAGTGTAATATACCACAGCAATAGAATAATCACCATGTGATCATCTCAAAAGACACACAAAAATTATGTGGTACAATTCAATACTCTTTCATGACGAAAACTCTCAATATGCTAGGCATAGAAAATAACTTCCTACACTGACAAAGGGCCTCTGTGAAAGTACCCCAGCTGACATCATACTTAATGGCACAAGGGTTGATGTTTTCCCCTTAAGATCAGGAAGAAAACAAGCTGCCTACTTTCACCTCATTGTACTGGATGTTATAGCCACAGCAATTAGGTAAGCAAACAAATTAAAAGGCATCCATATTGGAAAGGAAAGGAAGAATTTAATTGCCTTTATTGGCAGAAGACCTGATTTTTTTTTTTTTTTTTTTTTTTTTTTGAGACAGAGTCTCACTCTGTCGCCAGGCTAGAGTTCAGTTGTGTGATCTTGGCTCACTGCAACCTCCACCTCCTGGGTTCAAGTGATTCTCCTTCCTCAGCCTCCCGAGTAGCTGGGACTACAGGCGCGCACCACCATGCCCAGCTAATTTTTGTATTTTTAGTAGAGACGGGGTTTCACCATGTTAGCCAGGATGGTCTTGATCTCCTGACCTTGTGGTTTGCCTGCCTCGGCCTCCGAAAGTGCTGGGATTACAGGTGTGAGCCACGGCACCCAGCCTTTTTTTTTTTTTTTTTTTTTTTCCAGATGGAGTCTCACTCTGTCACCCAGGCTGGAGTGCAGTGGTGTGCTGTTGGCTCACTGCAACCTCGGCCTCCTGGGTTCAAGTGATTCTCCTGCCTCAGCCTCCCGAGGAGCTTGGATTACAGGTGCCCACCACCACGCCCAGCTAATTTTTGTATTTTTAGTAGAGATGGGGTTTTGCCATGTTGGCTAGGCTAGTCTTGAACTCCTGACTTTAGGTGATCCACCCACTTTGGCCTCCCAAAGTGCTGGGATTACAGGCATGAGCCACCACACCCAGCAGAGGACCTGATCTTATATAGAGAGTCCTAAAGAATCACTAAGAAATTATTAGAACTAATAAGTTTAGCAAGGTCGATGGACACAAGATCAGTATATAAAAATTACATCTGAGGCCGGGTGCAGTGGCTCACTCCTGTAATCCCAGCACTCTGGGAGGCCGAGACGGGAAGATCACCTGAGGTCAGGAGTTCGAGACCAGCCTGGCCAACATGGTGAAACCCCATCTCTACAAAAATACAAAAAAAATCAACCAGGTGTGGTGGCACATGCCTGTAGTCCCAGCTACTCAGGAGGCTGAGGCAGGAGAATCACTTAAACCCAGGAGGTAGAGGTTACAGTGAGCCGAGATTGTGCCACTGCACTCCAGCCCGAGCAACAGAGTGAGACTCTTGTCTCAAAAAAAAAAAAAAAAAAAAAAAAAAAAAAAAAAAAAAAAAAAATTACATCTACCAGGCGCGGTGGCTCAGGCCTGTAATCCCAGCACTTTGGGAGGCTGAGGTGGGTGGATCACCTGAGGTAAGGAGTTCGAGATCAGCCTGACCAACGTGGTGAAACCCCGTCTCTCATAAAAATACAAAATTAGCCAAGCATGGTGGCGCATGCCTGTAATCCCAGCCACTCGGGAGACTGAGGCAGGAGAATCGCTTGAACCCAGTAGGCAGAGGTTGCAGTGAGCCGAGATCGGGCCATTGCACTCCAGCCTGGGCAACAAAAGCAAAACTCTGTCTCAAAAAAAAAAAAAAAATTACGGCCGGGCACAGTGGCTGATGCCTGTAATCCCAGCACTTTGGGAGGCTGAGGCGGGTGGATCACGAGGTCAGGAGATCGAGACCATCCTGGCTAACACGGTGAAACCCCATCTCTACTAAAAGAAATACAAAAAATTAGCCGGGCGTAGTGGCAGGCACCTGTAGTCCCAGCTACTCGGGAGGCTGAGGCAGGAGAATGGCGTGAACCCGGGAGGCGGAGCTTGCAGTGAGCTGAGATCGTGCCACTGCACTTCAGCCTGAGTGACAGAGCGAGACTGTGTCTCAAAGAAAAAAAAAAAATTGCATCTATGTACAGTAGCAGTGAGCAAACCAAAAATGAAATTTAAGAAAGCAACTTCATATACAGTAGCACCAAAATGATGAAATACTTAAGAATAAATTTAACTGGCCAGGCACAGTGGCTTATGCCTTCAATTCCCACACTTTGGGAGGCCCAGGCAGGTGGATCACGAAGGGCACAAACAACAGAAGGAAAATAGATAAATTCGATGTCATCAAAATTAAAAACCTTTCTGCTTAAAAGGATGCCATCAATGAATTGAAAACTCGTGGGAGAAAAAATTTCAAAGTATATGTCTGATAAGGGACTTGTAGTTAGAATACATAAAAACTCTTGCCGGGCGTGGTGGCTCATGCCTGTAATCCCAGCACTTTGGGAGGCCGAGGCGGGTGGATCATGAGATCAGGAGTTCGAGACCAGCCTGGCCAACATGGTGAAACTCCGTCTCTACTAAATACAAAAAATTAGCCTGGTGTGGTGGCACATGCCTGTAATCCCAGCTACTTGGGAGGCTGAGGCAGGAGAATTGTTTGACCTCAGGAGGTGGAGGTTCCATTGAGCCGAGATTGCGCCATTGCACTCCAGCCTGGGCACCAAGAGGGAAACTCTGTCTCAACAAAAGAAAACAAAACAGAAACTCTTACAGTGCATCAGTAAAAAGTCAGATAACCCAATTTAAAAATGGCACTGTCAGCCAGGTGCAGTGGCTCATGCCTATAATCCCAGCACTTTGGGAGGTGAGGCGGGTGAATCACTTGAGGTCAGGAGTTTGAAACCAGCCTGGCCAACATGGTGAAACCCCGTCTTTACTAAAAATACAAAAATCCCCCAGGGCATGGTGGCGGGCATCTGTAATCCCAGCTACTCGGGAGGCTGAGGCAGGAGAATTGCTTGAACCCGGGAGGCAGGGGTTGCAGTGAGTCGAGATTGCGCCACTGCACTCCAGCCTGGGTCACAGAGTGAGACTCTGTCTCAATAAATGAATGAATGAATGAATGAAAATGGCACTGTCCTCTGGTATTCCACAATGGAATAAGAGATGATTTGGCCTCGTGGCTCATACTGTCCACTTTCGTGCATGGCAACCCTTTCCCATCTTGGCATAGTCCACCCGTTGTCCGAGGCCAGTTCCAGGCCCACTTTTTGCCCTGTGAGCCCCCTGCATTTCTGGTTTCTCCTTTTCCAGGCAGCTACTCGGTGGAGCTTCTCTATTTAACATCTAGTTGTGTATTCATGTCTTTTGTTGTTTCTTTCAGTGATGTTGCTTATTTCCCCAATGACACTGTTGGGAGCTTCTTAAGAACAGGCTGTCTAGGGACAAGGATGTGAAGTGGTACAAGGGAAAAGTAGGCCGTTTAGGACCTGTGGGTGTGTCATGACCATGCTTGTATCTCTTGTTAGCTTTGTGGCCTTAGGTTCAATGCTGACCCTTTCTGAGGCTCAAGTTTCCTTATCTTTAAAATAGGTATTAAAGGAAGTAATCCGGTCCATACCTGAGCCTGGTATGCCCTCCTCCCGGACGTTCCTGTTTTCTGATCGTCTTCAGCACAGACATGAGTAAAGTGAGAATGACCAGTCCTGTGACTTACTGAGGGCAAGGTGTTCCAATGCAGATTGTATACTGATAATTACACAGGGAAATAAGAGAAGAAACAAGTTAGAAGCCTGGAGATTATAGATGTTTTTGAAGAATACATTTTTTGCGTTAATAATGTGACCACTTTTTAAAAGTTTTCAGTATTAGAGGAAATAACCACCCCATACTACTTCTACTACTGCAATTACTATTAGCATTTTTATTTTTTCTTTTGTTTGTGCATTTTTCACTTAATTTATTTTGTTTTTATCATGCATTACTTATAATTATTTTGACAGTTTTTGTACCCTACTTTTCCATGTAGCATAGATACTAGTATTTTTGATTGGTTCCTTTTATAAGTAAGGAAGCATTACTTTTATTTTTGGTCAGTCATAAAACTTTTTATACTCTGGTGTATTTTATATGTGCTGACATAGTAATATAGTGGTGTAACTTATGTGTATTATTAACTACGTAGTGGTTATACATGGAATTGGTGTGAAAATCCTGGCCAGGCATGGTGGCTCACACCTATAATTCCAGCACTTTGGGAGGCCAAGGCAAGAGGATCGTTTGAGCCCAGGAGTTTGAGACTTGCCTGGGCAATCTAGTGAGACCCAGTCTCTACACAAAATTTTTTAAAAAATTAGCTGGGTGTGGTGGCATGCACCTGTAGTCCCAGCTACTCCAGTGGCTGAGGTGGGAGGATCACTTGAGCCCAGGAGTTCAAGCTTGTGGTGAGCTGTGATTGCACCACTGCACTCCAGCCTGGGCAACAGAGTGGGAGGTGATCTCTTAGAGGGAAAAAAAGAAGAAAAAGAAAATGGTTTTTCTAGATAAAATATCTGCTGTTAGAAGAAAGGTCAGGTAGTTTGGTTTAAACTTTAATGATTTCTCTTTTTTCAATAAAGGTCCATTTTAGCTTCCTATCTCCTGAAGGAAAAGCTCAACATCTTGGGCAAGTTGGGGTGCCTGCTAAGCTGTGCAGGCTCCGTCGTGCTGATTATCCACTCCCCAAAGTCTGAGAGTGTGACGACTCAGGCTGAGCTGGAGGAGAAGCTGACCAATCCAGGTAATTCCTTTCTAGCAGCACTGCCAAGAAAGTTTGCAGTAGGAGTCCCAACTTTTTTAACCACGTCTTCAAATTGGACGCTTCCTGGCAGGGCAGAGGAACCACGTGTCCACCCTGATCTGTTACTGTAGATCTGTGTTCTCTGGGAACGTGCATCAGTGGGCTGTGCTCGCAGGCTAGCCCTCTGCCCTCACCCTCCCGCCTGATCCTCAGGCCCTGGGGGGAGCCTCCGTGGCCTGGTATTCCTTCGGGTTCTCTTCTGGGGCCTTGTGCATGGGCGCCTTCCCTTCCCACAGTGGCTCCCCTCGGGCCACCCTCCCAAGTCTGACTGCCACCCGCCCCTCCCCACATACCTTTCCTGGTGTACCCTGCCCACTCTATCTCCACCTCAGCACTTCACTCCCTCCAGTGTGAAGCTCTGTGAGAACAAAGACCTGGCATCTCTTAAGTTTAGATTCCTCATATAGCCCTGTTTATATATCTTTTGACATAATTTCTTTTCTTTTCTTTTTTTTTTTTTTTTGGAGACGGAGTCTCGCTCTTTCACCCAGGCTGGAGTGCAGTGGCGCGATCTCAGCTCACTGCGAGCTCCGCCATTCTTCTGCCTCAGCCTCCTGAGTAGCCGGGGACTACAGGTGCCTGCCACCATGCCCGACTAATTTTTTTTGTATTTTTAGTAGAGACGGGATTTCATCATGTTAGCCAGGATGGTCTTGATCTCCTGACCTCGTGATCCGCCCACCTCGCCCTTCCAAAGTGCTAGGATTACAGGCGTGAGCCACCATGCCCGTCCTTTTTTAATTTTGATAAATGCACTAAAAACTACTATCTACATGATTACAACAGACTTAAAGTATAGATTTCACTTTAAGTAGACCACCCTGTGTTGCTTACCAACAAGTTTAGGCAGGTTCCAGCACAAAACTGCCTCCACATCAGTTTGCTGGTTTACATGTCCACACTCGCTGGTTTGCATGTCCATACTCGCTGGTTTGCATGTCCACACTCCCTGGTTTTCATATCCACACTCGCTGGTTTTCTCATCCACATTCACTGGTTTTCTTGTCCACACTCGGTGGTTTGCATGTCCACACTCGCTGGTTTTCTTGTCCACACTCACTGGTTTTCTTGTCCACACTGGCTGGTTTGCATGTCCATACTCGCTGGTTTTCTTGTCCACCCTCGCTGGTTTGCATGTCCACACTTGCTGGTTTGCATGTCCACACTCTGGTTTGCATGTTCACACCTAGTTTGCATATCCACACTTGCTGGTTTGCATGTCCACACCCTGGTTTGCATGTCCACACTCGCTGCTTTGCATGTCCACACTTGCTGCTTTGCATGTCCGCACTCGCTGCTTTGCATGTTCACACCCTGGTTTGCATGTCCACTCCTAGTTTGCATGTCCACACTCGCTGGTTTTCTTGTCCACACTCGCTGGTCTGCATGTCCACACTCGTTGGTTTTCATGGCCACATTCACTGGTTTGCATGTCCACACTCGCTGGTTTGCATGTCCACACCCTGGTTTGCATGTCCACACTCGCTGGTTTTCACGTCCACACTCGCTGGTTTGCATGTCCACACTCGCTGGTTTTCTTGTCCACATTCGCTGGTTTTCATGTTAACACCTAGTTTGCATGTCCGCACTCGCTGGTTTTCTTGTCCACACTCACTGATTTTCATGTCCACACTCGCTGGTTTTCATGTCCACACTCGCTGCTTTGCATGTTCACACCCTGGTTTGCATGTCCATACCTAGTTTGCATGTCCACACTCACTGGTTTGCATGTCCACACTCGCTGGTTTGCATGTCCATACTCACTGGTTTTCTTGTCCACACTTGCTGGTTTTCTTGTCTACACTCACTGGTTTTCTTGTCCACACTCACTGGTTTGCATGTCCACACTCTGGTTTGCATGTTCACACCCTGGTTTGCATGTCCACACTCTGGTTTGCATGTGTGGCCACACCCTGGTTTGCATGTCCACACTCACTGGTTTGCATGTTAACACCTAGTTTGCATGTCCACACTCACTGGTTTTCTTGTCCACACTCGCTGGTTTTCTTGTCCACACTCGCTGGTTTGCATGTCCACACCCTGGTTTGCATGTCCACACTTGCTGGTTTGCATAGCCAGCAGTTCCCAGCCCTCTCAGGTCCATTTGTGATGTTGGAATGGATTTCATGGAAAACACAACCTCCTTATACACACAAGTTCAAACCATCAATTTAATGCCCTAACTGTAATATAAAGGAGAAATACCAGGACAATACTTTAAAACAAAACATCCCTTTCAATATGTAAATGCTCAGGTCCCACTATAAGAGAAGACCTATTGAAGCTGGCCGACCCCACACCTTGTGAGCAGTGGTTGAGAATCTGGTAGCTGCAGATATAGACTGACGTGGGGGTGTAATGTTATTGACTTGGACACTTGAGGTCTTGCCATCAACAAAATGATCCTCAGATGGAGCATAACTCTTAATCAAGTTTTGATCAAAGAACAGTCCTCCCTCAATTTACATGGAAGTGACATGTCTGAAAAATTCAGCGTATATTAAATCCATGCAAAAATTACTTTGTTTCATACATAAAATAGTTTCTAGGCTCTGATTATTATAGGCATATTTTTCAGTTACAAGTCCAAGGAGACATTCAGCAGTTGTGACGAGAATGGGATGATTTTTGATGGGGGTGGGGGTTGCTGTCTGCACGTGCCTCTGCCCACTGGATGCAGCCCCCAATCATTGCAAAACCCACAAACACCCACACAGCTTAAAGGCCTCCCTCCTGTCCCCTGCCTTACCCCTGCCCCCTGGATTCCCAGGTGCTTTTTTGAAACCTCGGAGCATCTCCATTCACTTGTATTGTTAAGAGAATGGTTCTAGGCCGGGCACAGTGGCTCACGCCTGTAATCCCAACACTTTGGGAGGCCGAGGACGGCGGATCACCTAAGGTCAGGAGTTCGAGACCAGCCTGGCCAACATGGCGAAACCCCGTCTCTGCTAAAAATATAATAGCCAGGCGTGGTGGCGGGTGCTTATGTATTCCCAGCTACTCAGGAGGCTGAAGCAGGAGAATCGCTTGAACCTGGGAGGTGGAGGTTGCAGTGAGTAGAGATCGCGCTATTGCAATCCAGCCTGGGCAACAAAAAGCAAAACTCCATCTCAAAAAAACAAAACAAACAACAAGAAAAAAAGAACGGTTCCAATAGAGGACCATGTAAACATTTAGGAGCTGTAAAAGGGTTTTTTTTTTTTTTTTTTTTTTTTTTGAGACGGACTCTTGCTCTGTCGCCCAGGCTGGAGTGCAGTGGTGTGGTCTCGGCTCACTGCAACCTCCGCCTCCCGGGTTCAAGCGATTCTCCTGCCTCAGCCTCCTGAGTAGCTGGGATTACTGGTGCATGCCACCACGCCTAGCTAATTTTTTGTATTTTTAGCGGAGAACAGGGTTTCACCAAGTTAGCCAGGATGGTATCGATCTCCTGATCGGACCACCTCGGCCTTCCAAAGTGCTGGGATTACAGGTGTGAGCCATTGTGCCCTTCTGTAAATGTTTTTTTTTTTTTTTTGAGATGGAGTCTTGCTCTGTCACCCAGGCTGGAGTACAGTGGTTCGATCTCGGCTCACTGCAACCTCCACCCCCTAGGTTCAAGTGATTCTCCTGCCTCAGCCTCCCAAGTAGCTGGGATTACAGGCGTGCTGTAATTTTTGTACTTTTAGTAGAGATGGGGTTTCACCATCTTGGCCAGGCTGGTCTTGAACTCCTGACCTCATGATCTACCCGCCTTGGCCCTCCAAAGTGCTGGGATTACAGGCATGAGCCACCGCGTCTGGCTAACCCGGCTGTAAATGTTTTAACAGTGAAAATGATGGGAATACTTTTGTGGAATGAAATCAGTGGGTCTGGTAAATTCAAGCCAGAGCCCACATGCTCCCCAGGGCTGTGCCGCAGTAGAGGCCAGTGGCGGGTGGGGGCCCGGGTGCTGCCCCAGTCCACCTCCTGGGTTGCGGCTGCTAGGCGGTGGCTCCGGGTGACTGTGTGCTGTCTGTGTTCCAGTGTTTGTGGGCTACCTGTGTATCGTGCTGCTCATGCTGCTGCTGCTCATCTTCTGGATCGCGCCGGCCCATGGGCCCACCAACATCATGGTCTACATCAGCATCTGCTCCTTGCTGGGCAGTTTCACCGTGCCTTCCACCAAGGGCATCGGGCTGGCGGCCCAAGACATCTTGCATAACAACCCGTCCAGTCAGAGAGCCCTCTGCCTGTGCCTGGTACTCCTGGCCGTGCTCGGCTGCAGCATCATCGTCCAGTTCAGGTACATCAACAAGGCGCTGGAGTGCTTCGACTCCTCGGTGTTCGGGGCCATCTACTACGTCGTGTTTACCACGCTGGTCCTGCTGGCCTCAGCCATCCTCTTCCGGGAGTGGAGCAACGTGGGCCTGGTGGACTTCTTGGGGATGGCCTGTGGATTCACGACCGTCTCCGTGGGGATTGTCCTTATACAGGTGTTCAAAGAGTTCAATTTCAACCTTGGGGAGATGAACAAATCTAATATGAAAACAGACTAGATTGCAATAGGAGCTTGGATGGTTCGAGGAATAGGCATTGGAGGTGGTTTCTGGCCCTGATTGGATGTGAAGTAGAAGAGGTCCTCGATCATGGTGTTAGAATTGACTGGATAGTAACAGGTGGTCTGGTGGACAGCGGGGAGCATGGCTCAGCACCAGAGCAGAGGCCCAGCCAGCCCTCTGCAGCCCAAAGGTCCCCAACGGTTGCCTGGCACCATCTCTCTCTGATGAGACGAATCTCATTTTCATTTCCATTAACCTGGAAGCTTTCATGAATATTCTCTTCTTTTAAAACATTTTAACATTATTTAAACAGAAAAAGATGGGCTCTTTCTGGTTAGTTGTTACAGGATAGCAGAGATATTTTTACTTAGATTACTTTGGGAATGAGAGATTGTTGTCTTGAACTCTGGCACTGTACAGTGAATGTGTCTGTAGTTGTGTTAGTTTGCATTAAGCATGTATAACATTCAAGTATGTCATCCAAATAAGAGGCATATACATTGAATTGTTTTTAATCCTCTGACAAGTTGACTCTTCGACCCCCAACCTCACCCAAGACATTTTAATAGTAAATAGAGAGAGAGAGAAGACTTAATGAACATGAGGTAGTGTTCCACTGGCAGGATGACTTTTCAATAGCTCAAATCAATTTCAGTGCCTTTATCACTTGAATTATTAACTTAATTTAACTTTTAATGTGTATATGTTCTTAGATTAGAATAATGCAACTTAGATAGAGTATGCTTTAATATTTAAATATTCAAGTTACAAATGTATAAGGCAGTTAGAAATAATACAGTCACATGTCACTTAATGATAGGGAAACATTCTGAGAAATGCATTGTAAGGTGACTTTATTGTGTGAACATCATGGAGTGCACTTACACAAACCTAGATGGGACACCTATGACCTACCCAGGCCAGATGGTACAGCCTGTTGCTCCTGGGCCACACACCTGTACAGCATGTGACTGCACTGAATACCGCAGGCAATTGTAACACAGTGGTGAGTATTTGTGTTTACAAACAGGAAAGGTACAGTAAAACTATGGTATTATAATCTTATGGGACCACCGTCATGTAAGTGGTATGTCTTTGACAGAAACATGGTTACATGGTTCATGACTGTATATTCACTGGAAGATAGTCAAGACTAAAGACACATTAGAGCAAATTGACCCCTTTAACATGTGATTATTGTCCAATTAAAGACAGTTGATTTAAGTAGCATGAGGTATTATTTTATTTGTATTCAATCTATGTTACCTGGGATCCAGTATCAAATATATCCACATTCTTTATCAGCAAGCATTCATGGCCATTCAGAAGAAATAAATTAGGTAACTTGATAATAAGGCTAAGTGGGAGAGTACCTGTTCAATAGCTCATATATCGAGTACCCTGTCATACAGGAACAAGTTAAAGGACCCAGTTGAGGTTAGGCTAGCTTCTACAAATTGCAATACACAGTTTTTGAAAGATTTTCTAACAAAAAGCCAATAAATGTAGCCATCTCCTTGTTGTTTGCAATGGCAGAGCATCCTAGAGTTCCTCAGCTAACCTCTTATTATGTGTCTTAAATGCAAAAGAGCCATTATAATTATGCCAGTATTTGAATCAAAGAGGTCATTCTCTGTCTATAGTGTTCCCATCCATGTGTTCCAAATGGGAGCAAAGCATGAAGTGATGCACATATTTCACCACGGTATCATGTACTTCCTGGCCAGTGTTTTATCTCAGCAGGGAACTACGCCAAGTTGAAAGATGGGGTTGGGTAAAGTAGATTAGGTGAAGTAGAACATAAAATTGAATAGTACCCAATTAAAGTTCCTCAGTAAGAAAAAAAAAGTGTTTTTGTAGGCAAAAAGAACATTTCTAAAGTCTCAAGGAATAGCTTCCTAAAGTGTTGAGTAAAGAGGCTAAATAAAATGAGACTAGTTTAATATAGAGAGAAAAATACCTTCATGGAGTAAAAGTGTATGTGATCATCATGGGTTGTCAGTGATTTGTGAACTGAGAGCAGCAACAACATGATTTTTAAAAAATCTTAAATCCTCTCTTAATGGATGGTTAACAAATGCTCAAAGTCCATTACTCTTTTTATTGGCTCTTGCAGGTTTTGTTTTTTATCATCAGTGCTTTTAGGAATGCAGGCCTTAACTTACTGAACTGAACTTTCTGAAAACGTAATGTAGCAGTATCAATATACTTTTAGGCATAAAAATAGTTTCCTAGGTAAGGGGTGTGAGATATTCAAAGAATACATGCGGCTAACAAGTGTAATGAGAAAGTTCATGTGTCACATGAAAATGATCACGTTTGTGTTGCTACAGCTTTCGTGGGAAATTTAGTTTAAAGGCAGCTCTTGGTGTACCTTAGTATATTTTAATCCACCATTATACCATTGATACTGAGAGGTGATACCCGATGATCTTCTCTATAATATTCTTAGAGTAAAACAAAATCTCAAAAGTATTAATAGCTCTTCTACTCTTGAAGGTGACTGGTCCTGGGACAGTTAGAATCTTTCAGGTTTACCTCTGTTCAGCAGATACTTCAGTAGGATACATAGCTTTCCTTCCAGTGAAACAAAGTTCATATCATCCATTGTTTTTCAAGCACGTGACACTAGCCTCAAAGTAAATGACATGACCAGTGGTTGAACAGTCTAATTTTCAAATTTAATATAGAGCATATAACTTCTGATTTAATAGTATTTATTTTAAAAAATTATGTTTTCATCATTCATTTGAAAATGAAAAAAAAAAGCCCCAAAGTGAGAACTTTGTGGGAGGGCCTAGAACATGGATAGATCTCCTAGTGGTCTTTCCAAAAGTACATGTACTTGAAATATTTTCATTATCATAGTATTCTTTGAAAAAAAAGATGCTTACTGTATACTTGTTTTCAAGCATCCTCTAAAATCAAAGGTTTTGATCATAATATGCAGATTTCTCTTGATAGATACTTAAATAGGCCATTTCTCTCCTCTTCTTGGGCAATGCCTTGTTTTCTCCTCTGAATATTTGCATTTGAAAAGATTGCTTCCTGTTCTGCTCATTGATCAAAGGTAGGGCCAATTAAGGATTCTAACCCTAACCCAGCACCACAAAGCCCCCCTGGAGCATCTTCCCGGCTGGCAGGACCATGCCATCTCTGTGGAGAAGGTGCTGGGGAGGGAAGTCCTTCCAGTGCCACATGAAGTGAGGCTCTGCCTATGCTGGGGACTTTGGGGAGGAATCCGGTATTCTGGTGGCCTTGCTCAGCTCTCATTGAGATCTTTTCCTATCAGAATGTTAGTGAAATATACTTCGCAGCTCTTTGTTCAGCAATAAGGAATATTCTTTCAATTCCTGCTCTTCAAGCCAATTTACTACACCCAGTTGTCTTTCCAGAAGTTCATCCCAGCAGTAATATGTTGGTGTTTGTTCTTCTTTGGATTTCACATCTGTTTTCTGGTAGAAGTGAGCACTGTTCACTTGTGCAGTCATCTTATTTTCCTTCTTCCTAGATGACTCAGCTCTGTGTAAATGTTGTGCTCAACTTCTAGGGGCCAGTTCTAGACTTTGGAGATGCAGTGTCTCCCAGGTGTGCACGGACACCTGGTCCGTGGAAACAGGTGTGATGGGCACAGGCTGCTGCCCTTCTATCTGGTCGGGGGATTCCTCTTCTTCAAGCTGCTCAGCTAACCCAGAAGAGGGGAGAGAGTACTCCGGTGGTTCCCAGAGCCCCTCCCATTGTGCCGCTCCGACCTGACACCTGCTCGAAGCTGACTTAGGCTTCCTGCCACCAAGCAGGAAACTAGAAAGAGAACATTTCAGTGTAAGGTCTGTTCCCGACGGCATGGATTAGCTTCCGTGTTCTGAAGTTGTCCTTTTCATGGTGTCTGACACCGAGGGCGTTGTTCGTCCATCAGGCGGGGATTGGATGGAGTCTTGGTGTTTTGCCTTCTCAGGGACCAAAAATGTATCATTGACTCCTTAACAGTGACCTTCCTCCCAAGGACATATCCGTGTTCATTTTTCGTAGGTTTTTACTCATATTCATAGGTAGATTCTGTTAATGTGAGTTGGAAAGAAAAGACCAATTTGTACACCAGTCACACCACAAGACAGTTTATCATATAAAATACCTCAATTTTTTGTATTCCTCATTTCCACCTCACAATTGTACTGTGATGAATTTTAAGGGTCTGTCCTTTAGCTTATAGGTGATGTTTCACATCTGGCCAGATTCTTATACCTCCATTGTATACTTGAAAAGGTTCAGAATTACAGGAACAGCAGTGAGAATTTGGCCCACTACCACGACTCATTTGTTTCATTCACATTCCTCACGTGCAACAACATAATTATATTTTAAGAAAATGTAACTTTGTTACATCAAAATATGTTGTCTAGTAAAAAGTTGATATTTAGTAGAACAAGGATCATGTAAATAAACATCTATTTCACATGTACCCAAAAGCATTTAAAAAGCAGAATCCAGGGCCCAGAGCATGAGCCAGGGAGGAGGATGTTTTTCTTCTTTTCTCTATTTTTCCCTAAATTGTGCAAACATAGGTGAGTCTCTTAACCTTTCTGTGCCTCAGTTTTTCTACCTCTAAAGGGGTGGGATGGTTCTTCAAATTGTTTCTAAAACACCGGCACTTTCAGCAGTGTTCTGGTGGCCTGAGATGAGAGCACCGTGTTCAGAAGTGCCTGGGAGTGACACAGTGGAAACTCCGCTTGCACGGACCATGGAGTCTGCTCAGGACCATGCTGTAGGACACACAGCCTCATGCGCTGAGAAAGCAAAGGAAGTGCTGGGTGTAAAGTTTGCATGATTCCATGAAGCTTTAGTTTTCCTTTTTTTGTTTTAAAAGAAAGGGTTTTATATGTTCTATTGTAAAATATGGAAATTAAACAGGGACTTAAGAAAGCCGCACAGAAAGATCACCTTCCGACGGTGTGATGGGCTCCTGACATTCAGCCGAGGTCTGTATTCTGAAAAAGATTTAATGGCCTGTGAAACACGTGGATTCTGTTGCACTGGATTTGTAATAAATGACGCTGAACTTCCTGCTTCCAAGCAGCTCAGCCCTGATGCTGAACTGACACCAGGCGAATGTCAGGGCTCCCAAACCACTAGTGCCAAAGGGTCATGTTGAAAAGTTCAGAATATTTATTTGTCAGAATATAATAATTGCCCCCCACCTTAGTATTTTTGCACTTTGCAGAAATTTAGATACTGTTTTTCAGTGGCTTGAGCGTTTTGCCTTTTCAAAGGATAACTATTATTTTCTTGAAAATGGAATATAATCATCAGAGGAAGAAGATGTGAAAAATGTCAAATGTTGATTGGTTGTGTAAAAGTTTTGTCATAGACATGTATTGGGGAGCTTCCAATTAGCATACATAGACACGTGTCAGTGGCCAAGACCTGCTTATATTTTGCTTTATAGATGTAGTCATAGCATGTTGTTATTGCCTCATGTAAATAAAAAGGCTATTAAGTTTTCCAGTAATATTTATTAATCTGTATGTGTTTTAAAATAAAATAACTTATTTGTAGCTGAACATTTGTTGATTTTTTTTTTCCCTTTACTTGAAATGCTCATGTAGTCTCAGGTTCCAGGTCATCCCAGTTCCTCCCATTTTTCCTATTCTCTTTTTAGAAATGAGTAGCCTAGGCTGAGTGCAGTGGCTCATGCCTGTAATCGCAGCACTTTAGGGGGCCGAGGCGGGTGGAACACTTGAGGCCACGAGTTTGAGACCAGCCTGGTCAACATGGTAAAACCCCATCTCTACTAAAAAATAACAAAAATTAGACAGGCATGGTGGTGCACACCTGTAGTCCCAGCTACTCAGCAGGCTGAAGCAGAAGAATCACTTGAACTTGGCAGGTAGAGGTTGCAGTGACCGAGATCACAGCACTGCACTCCAGCCTGGACAACAGAGCGAGACTCCATCTCAAAAAAAAAAAGAGAAATGACTAGCCTCTAGATCTCTATAACAATGTAGAAAATGTCTACCTGTGGGCCAGGTGTGGTGGCTCACACCTGTAATCCCAGTGCTTTGGGAGGCTGAGGCGGGCGGATCACCTGAGGTCGGGAGTTTGAGAGTAGCCTGACCAACATGGAGAAACCCTGTCTCTGCTAAAAATACAAAATTAGCCAGAGGTGGTGGTGCATGCCTGTAATCCCAGCTACTCAGGAGGCCGAGGCAGGAGAATCACTTGAACCTGAGAGGCAGAGTTTGCAGTGAGCCGAGATCACACCATTGCACTCCAGCCTGGGCAACAAGAGCAAAACTCCGTCTCAAAAACAAAACAAAACAAAACAAAAAAGGCCAGGTGCGGTGGCTCACGCCTGTAATCCCAGCACTTCAGGAGGCCAAGGCAGGCAGATCACGAGGTCAGGAGTTCGAGACCAGCCTGGCCAACATGGTGAAACCCCGTCTCTACTAAAAATACAAAAATTGTGCGTGGTGGTGTGTGCCTGTAATCCCAGCTACTCCAGAGGCTGAGGCAGGAGAATCACTTAAACCTGGGAGGTGGAGGTTGCAGGGAGCCGAGATCGCGCCACTGCACTCTAGCCTGGACGACAAGAGCGAAACTCCGTCTTGGAAAAAAAAAAGAAAAAGAAAAAGAAAACATCTACCTGTGCCTCTACCTTAGGGAGCAAATCCATGATGTATGCAGAAATTCCCTATCCTGCGACTGTCTCTTGATCCAATGAAGTGATAGTATTAAATAAAACCAGCTCTATTTGAATATGTTAGTATCTTTGACATGTTTTTGAGTTGTATAACATATCATTTTACATTTTTAGCCCATAGAAAATGAGACAATCATAACACATTTTCATACTTCAAGCATCATTAGAAATCTTGTTGCTGATCTTCTTTAGTGTCCTATAATTTTCTTTGTTTTGGTTTTTTTTTTGAGAGACAGGATCTCACTCTCTTACAGTCGTAGTTCACTGCAGCCTGGAACTGCTGGGCTCAAGCGACCCTGCGTCAGCCTCCCTGGTAGCTAGGACTACAGGCCTGTGCCTCCACACCTGGGTAATTTTTTATTTTTTTTGTAGAGACAGGGTCTAGTTATGTTGCTCAGACTGGTGTCCTATAAGTTATTTTATCAAATGAGAAAAAATGAGTAAGATTTTCTTCTTAGTCTCTATCCCAAAAGATTTAATTATTCACATTTTGATCAAAGTATACTTATACAGAAAACAAGAACAAACATTTTATGAAATCACCAAATGCATCTATGGATAACTCCAGATAGGTTTTTGGGGCTGTGAAGTGTATTAATGCCAAATTCTGCTGTCATTGAACAAAAGCTTGCATTGGTTGGTTACTACTATAGAGTAGTTTGTGCTAGCTGCTAGCCAAGCCTTCCCTGCAAGGGACTTGTCCTAGAATTCCTGTGTTGCTTAGTTACATCCATCCCATCCATCTGATGACCCTTCGTTTTGACATTGTCAGCATGTTTGTTGTAGTATTAGTCACACTTACTTGTTCACCATTAGTTTGAATCTCACATGATAGTTTTAAAAAGGTTTTTAGTTGGAGAGGTGAGACACAGACAAGAAACAGATATAAAAGATCTGGGTACCTCTGCAGCCAGGCACGGTGGCTCACGCCTGTAATCCCAGCACTTTCGGAGGCCAAGGCAGGTGAATTACCTGAGGTCAGGGTTTTGAGACCAGCCTGACCAACATGGAGAAACCCCCGTCTCTACTAAAAATACATAATTAGCTGAGCGTGGTGGTGCACGCCTGTAATCCCAGCTATTCGGGAGGCTGAGGCAGGAGAATTGCTTGAACCCGGGAGGCGGAGGTTGCGGTGAGCTGAGATCGCGCCATTGCACTCCAGCCTGGGCAGCAAGAGCGAAACTCCATCTTAAAAAAAAAAAAAGATCTAGGTACCTCTCTATTACCAGTCCAAAGAGGACAGGATTCATTCCAGCCGAGCACATGAGAAAGAGGTGTGGAACTGGATGGTGGCAAGCAGGACAGTGGTGGTGGTGACCAAGTAAACATAATGAGTGTGAAAATCACTGACATGATGGACCAGAGGGTGGAGAGGTCAGACCAGGTTGCTCATCTATAACACTGAATCTGTTTTATTTTTGACAAAGACATTGGGGGGATCCCAGCATCTTCTCCTTCCCTTAATTTGGCATACTTACTGTGTTAGTTTTTTATTACGGCTCTTCACAAGTTACATACCTTGTAGCTTAAAACAACACACGCGTATCATCTTAACAATTCTGGAGGTTAGAAGTTCCACACAAGCTTTGCTGGGCTAAAATCAAGGTGCAGACAGGATTACTTCCCTCTGGAGGCTCCTGGAAAGGGTCTCATCCCTGCTCTTTCGGTTTCTAGAGGCCGCCTTTGTTATCTTGCCTCGTGGCTCCTTCCTCCATCTTTGAAGCCAGCAATGTCACCTCTCTCGCCACTCATCCATCATCATAGCTTACTCTCTGACACTCCTGTCACCCTCTTGGAAGGACCTTCATGACTGCTTTGGGCTCACATGGACAATCCAGGGTCAGCTCCTTCTCTCAAGATCCTTAGTTGCCTCTGCAGAGCCCCTTTTGCCATGGAAGGTGGCACAGTCACAGGTTACAAGGTGAGGACGTGGATATCTTTGGGCTTTCTGCTTACCACATCCACTTACCATTTTACCAAGTGAGGCAGTTCATAAAAGCCAACTCCTGGCTTTTAATCACTGTCCTACTGTTCTACCTCAATTCACCTTGAGTTATTCCTATATTTTTCAGAAAGTTTCTCCCTGCTCACCCCCAACAAATGTTTTGGATAATGCCCTACTACATGTTGTAGGTCATTGATGGCCTTGAATAAACTAAATAATATTAATTGAAAAGTATTCATATAATAGAAATGCTTTAAAATGGCAGGGAATTATCGGGGAACCTGCCCCGATAGTCACATAGGTTCTTTTCTATTTTCCCTAAGCATCGGCCGGTTTGAGAAATAAAGGGACAGAGTACAAAAGAGAGAAATTTTAAAGCTGGGCATCCGGGGGAGACATCACATGTCAGTAGGTTCTGTGATGCTCCCCAAGCCACAAAACCAGCAAGTTTTTATTAGGGACTTTCAAAAGGGGAGGGAGTGTGCGAATAGGTGTGGGTTACAGACATCAAGTACTTTACAAGGTAATAGAATATCACAAGGCAAATGGAGGCAGGGCGAGATCACAGGACCACAGGACGGGGCAAAATCAAAATTGCTAATGAAGTTTCAGGCACCATTGTCATTGATAACATCAGGAGACAGGGTTTTGAGAGCAACCGGTCTGACCAAAATTTATTAGGCAGGAATTTCTTCTTCCTAATAAGCCTGGGAGCACTATGGGAGACTGGGGTCTGTTTCACTCCTGCAGTCTACAGACCATAAAAGACGGCCACGTCCGGGGGGCCAGTTCAGAGACCCACCCCCAGGCATGTATTCTCTTTCCCAGGGATGTTCCTTGCTGAGAAAAAGAATTCAGCGATATTTCTCCCATTTGCTTTTGAAAGACGAGAAATATGGCTCTGTTCTGCCCGGCTCACTGGTGGTCAGAGTTTAAGGTTATCTCTCTTATTCCCTGAACAATTGCTGTTATCCTGTTCTTTTTTCAAAGTGCCCAGATTTCATATTGTTCAAACACACATGCTCTACAATTTGTGCAGTTAACGCAAATATCACGTGGTCCTGAGGCGACATACATCCTCCTCGGCTTACGAGATGACAGGATTAAGAGATTAAAGTAAAGACAGGCATAGGAAATTACAAGAGTATTGATTGGGGAAGTGATAAGTGTCCATGAAATCTTCACAATTTATGTTTAGAGATTGCAGTAAAGACAAGCATAAGAAATTATAAAAGTATTAATTTGGGGAACTAATAAATGTCCATGAAATCTTCACAATCCACGTTCTTCTGCCATGGCTTCAGTCAGTCCCTCCCTTTGGGGGTCCCTGACTTCCCGCAACAGGGAATGCCACTATTCATTTTGGAAGGACAAAGGGCAAGTTTAACTAGTGATAGGGGTTGAGGTAAAGAAAAAATGATCATCTGCTTTGCTGTTTTGACGCTTCTGTTGTAACAAAACCAAAACATACAAGAGTAATTGGGGAACAATTTATACATAAGAAAACTATTTGATTTCCTAATACATGATTTTCAAAAATACTGTTTTAAAGCTGTTGAAGTCTTGTCATTGTTACAGAAGCACAGGCCAGACTTCTTGCTTCTGTGCTTCTGTAACAATGACAAGATTTCAACAGCTTTATTGGGGTATAATTGACATATAATAAACTGCACATATATAAAATGTGTGATTTGGTAAGTTTTGACAAGTGTCTTATGATGAAAACATTGCCATAAACAAAACACTGAACATCCCCATCACGCCAAAGTTTCTTTTTGACCCACTGTAATCCCTTCACCCTCCTTGCCTCCTCTACTCCTAGGGGCCCATTCATCTGCTTTCTGTAACTATACATGGGCTTCCATTTCCTAGGCTTTTATATAAATGTGATCATTGAGTACACACTGTTTTTTTGGTCTGCTTGTTTCACTTACTAATTATTTTCAGACTCAGCTATGTTAAGGCATGTATCAATAGTTCATCCCCCTGCCTTTTTTTTTTTTTTTTTTTTTGAGGCTTCTTTTTAGGAGTTTTGCTCTTGTTCCCCAGGCTGGAGTGCAATGGGTGCGATCTCAGCTCACTGCAAGCTCCACCTCCCGGGTTCCCACTGTTCTCCTGTCTCAGCCTCCCGAGTAGCTGGTACTATAGGCACCGCCACCACCACGCCCAGCTAATTTTTGTATTTTTAGTAGAGACGGGGTTTCACCATGTTAGCCGGGATGGTCTCAATCTCCTGACCTCGTGATCCGCCCATCTCGGCCTCCCAAAGGGCTGGGATTACAGGTGTGAGCCACCGCACCCGGCCTGCAAGTATTTTTATGGATACATTTCTGTTGAGTAAATACTCAGGAGTGGAACTGCCAGGTCATTTGGTCGGTGTATGTTTAACTTTTTAAGAAACTGTCAACCAATTTTCCAAGGAAATTGTCCCATTTTACAATTCCACCAGTAGTGTATGAGAAGGAGTTAGAGTTTTAAAACTTTAAAAATATCTCATGACAACTGCTTGAACACTCAGAGTATACAAGATGTACAACATCACAGGCTGGAGAAGTGATGTGGGCATGTAAGAAGCCTGCAGCATATTAGCAAGGTATATATAGACTTATAAAGACAATGCACTGTGCAGTATGGGGGGAGGTGTCCGGTGGGAGGTCCAGATAAAGACAGAAAACTGATTAGATGAGGTGGAGCTCCAGCTGGCAGAAAGGAGTGACAAGCAAATTTGTTCATTAGGTTAAATTAACATATCGACACCTAAGCATTCCTGTTCATATGAACAAACCACTACTTTATTACTCATCTGCCTCCTAGAGCAGCAGTCCCCAACCCTTTTGGTACCAAGGACTGATTTCATAGAAGACAATTTTTCCACAGATGTTGGGGAAGGGGGGCGCAGGGAGGATGTTTTTGGGATGAAAGTGTCCCACGTCAGATCATCAGGCATTATTCAGATTCTCATAAGGAGCATGCAACCTAGATCCCTCGCATGCACAGTTCACAATAGGGTTCGCACTCCTGGGTCCCCAACCCAGGGGGTTGGGGACCTCTGTCCTAGAGGTATTTGTTGGCATCTGTATCAGTTAGTTATTGCTACATACCAATCTACCCCAAAATAAGTGGCTCAGACAATAGTAATTTATCCTTCCTCATGTGTTTATGGGTTAATGGGGCAGTTTTGGTCAGTGGCTGGTCTCAATGTTAGTCAGCCAGCATTTACCTAGGTGGATTTGCTGCTTGCCTTGCCCCATGTGGTCCCCTCCTCCAGCAGGCTAGTCCAGGCATCATAATTTAGGCTGGAACTGCCACATGTTCTTGGCCAAAGCCCAAGGCCAGTACAGATTCAGGAAATAGAGGGGAGCTGCAAAGTCACTGCAAAATGTGTGGGAAATTGGAGCCATTTTTCATCAATCTATCGCATCACCTGAGACCAACTTGTCAACCATCTTTCAATATTCAATGGAATTCCTTATCTGATAGTGTCATCTAGCCAAAACATGGCTGAGACCAAAGAAAGCAATAGATCCTCTGAGCCAGTTCTGAGATGCAAGTAATAGGTCCTCTGAGCCAGTTTTAAGATGATTGCTAGGCTCACGGCAGATTAAAAGCTTTAAAATTAGAAGCTGCATAGTGACCTAAACCAAAACCAGAGTGGTCAGGGGCTGTGTATACAGTCTGGAACACAACAGTCCAATAGGATTAGAGCCTGAAAAGGACAAATGATATTTGGTGTTTTGTTTCAATAAGTGCATAATTCATTTTATAAAGATCCTCACCCCACATGATTTGAATTTCATATAATAGTGTTTTTGTGTCTAGTCACAACCTGGAACAACATTCCTAAGGGACTCTACACCTGCAACCAAGGAATCATTGATTTACTAGGAGATCTAACTCTAGCTGGCTACTCTTTGCTTCTTACAAATGAGCTCTGTCTTTGACTACTTCTGCAGAAACCACGTTGGTGGATCCCAAGGAATTTCTCCTTTCCAGGAGGAGCCAAGGCAGGATAGCCTAACAGTTAGTTTCCTATACATCTCATGAAAAATAAATCTGCGCTTTGGGAGGCTGAGGCGGGTGAATCACGAGGTCAAGAGATCGAGACCATCCTGGCCAACATGGTGAAACCCTGTCTCTACTAAAAATGCAAAAATTGGCTGGGCGTGGTGGCTCACACCTGTAATCCCAGCACTTTGGGAGGCCGAGGCGGGCGGATCACGAGGTCAGGATTTTGAAACCAGCCTGGCCAACATGGTGAAACCCCATCTCTACTAAAAATACAAAAATTAGCTGGGCGTGGTGGTGTGCACCTGTAATCCCAGCTACTGGGGAGGCTGAGGCAGGAGAATGGCTTCATTGAACCCAGGAGGCAGAGGTTGCAGTGAGCCGAGATCGTGTCACTGCGCTCCAGCCTGGGTGACAAGCAAGACTCCGTCTTAAAAAAAAAAAAAAATTAGCCGGGCGTGGTGGCGCGCGCCTACAGTTCCAGCTATTCGGGAGGCTGAGGCAGGAGAATCGCTTGAACCGGGGAGGCGGAGTTTGCAGTGAGCCGAGATAGTGCCACTGCACTCCAGTCTGGCGACAGAGCGAGACTCTGTCTCAAAATCAATCATTCAATCAATCTGCTCTCAGTGTCTCGAGGCGGGCTTTCACCAAACGTCAACCTCACATCTATTCCGCGACCGGGTCAGTAAGGAAGGGCCCAGCGGTCGTCGAACTACCACAGCTATTTCGGCCCCGCCCCGTCCCGCCCCGTCCCGCCCCCAGCTTTGGACCCACCCTTTCCCCCGCCTCTTGCCCTCTTTGGAGCTCTGTTCCCCTTTGGCATCCCCCGGGGACACCAATTAAATGCAGCTTCACACTGTGACTGCCCCTGGGAACCCTCATTTTATTTTATTTATTTATTTTTGAGAAGGAGTCTCGCTCTGTCGCCCAGGTGGAGTGCAGTGGCTGATCTCGGCTCACTGCAACCTCTGCCTCCCGAGTTCAAGCGATTCCCCTGCCTCAGCCTCTGGAGTAGCTGAGATTACAGGCGCGCACCAACACGTCCAGCTAATTTTTGTATTTTTAGTAGAGATGCGGTTTCCCCATGTTGGTCACGTTGGTCTCGAACTCCTGACCTCGTGATCCGCCCGCCTCGGCCTCCCAAAGTGCTGTGATTCCAGGTGTGAGCCACCGCGCCCGGCCGGAACCCTCATTTATTCTATTTTTTTTTTGAGACGGAGTCTCGCTCTGTCGCCCAGGCTGGAGTGCAGTGGCGGGATCTCCGCTCACTGCAAGCTCCGCCTCCCGGGTTCGCGCCATTCTCCTGCCTCAGTGTCCCGAGTAGCTGGGACTACAAGCACCCGCCACCACGCCCGGCTAATTTTTTGTATTTTTAGTAGGGGCGGGGTTTCATCGTGTTAGCCAGGATGGTGTCGATCTCCTGACCTCGGGATCCGCCCGCCTTGGTCTCCCAAAGTGCTGGGATTACAGGCGTGAGCCACAGCGCCGGGCCCGGAATCCTCGTTTTAAATAAGGGCCACGCCGGAGTTTGATTTTGAACTGATCGGCCAACGCCACCTGGCAGCATACTGTACTGCTTAACTACCCTTCCAGCTTCGTCCCTCGCCAGGTCCCGCCTGGATCCTGCGCCCCACCCCCGCCCCCGTCCCCGCCCCCGTCCCCGCCCCCGTCCCCGCACGCTACACGCCCCGCCCTCCGCGCTCAGCCGACTGGGGCCTTGTAAAGGAACCGGAACCCGGAGGGAGAGAGCCCCGGGGGCGGGGTGTATGTGGTGCGGCACTGCGCGTGCGCGCGAGGCCTCTTGCGTCATTTAGCCGCGCCTAGGTTTTCCGGCGCCGGCCCTAGGTCCCCGCAGCGGTGGTGACGGCGGTGCCGGAGGTTGTCCTTGGCAGGTTTTCCTCCGCGCTTCTCCATGGAGGAGGCGGTGCGAACGGCTTCAGCCCCGAATGCTCGCATCTCCCACTGGACGGCGACGAAGGCGGTGGCCGTGCGAGCGCAGGACTGGGCGGCCTGTGTGGGGGTGTGAGCCGCGGTGCCCCAGGCTGCGCCGGCGAGGGGAAGCCGCGCGGCCGGCCGGCCGACTGACTAGGGTGAGGTCGCCACTCCTTCCTTTCAGGCAAGCGCGAAGGGGCTGACTTGGTGGCGAGCCAGCCCGCCTTGTGTCGGAGAAGGGTTCTTCGGGCAACTTTCCTTTCCGGGTGTTCTGAAGCGGTTTTCCTGTAATCCTCAGTGAGGAAACCCACTGTGAATCGGATTGCCGTTCAGTCCCACGGAAGCCTGGCTCGTTGGCCATGTCGGGGACGCATGTTCATTAAGTTCATTAAAATAATTTCATTTGTCTTGATGAGTTTTAGAAGGTGGCTTCAGCTGCTGCGGGGATCATAACTGACAGTTAAACAAGCCTTAGAAGTCTGCTGTGACGTTTTGAGCTGGCTGTTTTAATTTCCTTTTATAAAATCATGGAATCCTATTTCCCTCTCTATACAATTGCGCAAAACTATGTGTTTAGTTTGGTGTTTGTGCCTCCTTAATTTCTTTTCTAGGTTGTTAGTTCATTTAATACAGGACCGCATGTTAAGTTCTGTTTCTAGAAATCCTGTGTATAGCCATGTGCCCGGTTAATACTTTTTTTAGTAGGAGGAAATATCAGAGTCGAGAGTTTCCATTCCAGTAAGCTGCCTGTCGAAGCAGTAGTTGTGCTCGATTGAGTAGGTTTTATGTTGATTGGTTGGCAAAATGAGTATGAAGGCTAGTAACCAAATTATAAAACGTACTTAGTAACTTTAAGTCTTTTGCCTACTTCTGTGTTTTCTTCTTTCTAGGCTGGAGCTACTCGGCCAGGGTTTAAGACTTTAAATGAGAATAAAGGGTGGTATTTACGAGGAAATGAGAGTGAATAAGTCATCTCTAACCTCTCCCAGCCTTTTTTTCATAAGAGAGACCATATTAAACTTACATGTAAGTTAAAATTGTAATTTATAACTAATATTGTTGCATAGTTAGGGTTGGAGATTTAGGTTCTGTAATATTTATAAGTACAGTACTGCTTTGAAAAATTAGCCAAGTGAGAGGTTGGAAAAAATTAAATCTAACTTATGTATTTAATTTTTCTGAGCCAAGGTCTTGCTCTGTCCCCAGGCTAGAGGGTGCAATCTGGGCTCACTGCAACTTCCGCCTCCCGGGCTCAAGTGCTCCTCCCACCTCAGCCTCCCCAGCAGCTGGGACCACAGACGTGCGGCACCATGCCTGGCTAATTTTTGTATTTTTTTTAGAATCGGGGTTTCACCATGTTACACCGGCTAGTCTCCTAATCCTGGACTTAAGCGATCCAACCACCTTGGCCTCCAAAGTGCGGGGATTACAGGTGTGAGCCACCGAGCCGGGCCTAAGCTGACTTAGATAGCAGTGGAAACCAGGTAGTAAAGATTTCGTAGAAAACTAAGAGCTCTATATATAGTTGTTTTTTTTTTTTTTTTTTGGAGATGGAGTCTTGCTCTGTCACCCGGGCTGGAGTGCAGTGGCACGATCTCTGCTCACTGCAACCTCCGCCTCCTGGGTTCAAGCGGTTCTCCTGCCTCAGCCTCCCGAGTAGCTGGGATTACAGGCGCCGGCGACCACGCCCAGCTAATTTTTGTATTTTTAGTAGAGACGGGGGTTTCACCTTGTTGGCCAGGCTGGTCTCTTAACTCCTGACCTCAGGTGATCCGCCCGCCTCGACCCCCCAAAGTGCTGGGATTACAGGCGTGAGCCACCGCGCCCGACCTAAGAGCTCTGAAGTGTTAATGTAATGTGGGCAGCCGGGTATAGAAGTAAAGTCCCTTTCTATGTGGTCCTCTGCGTGTTACTCTTTTTTACCCCTGGGAGGTTTCCTTAGCTGTAAAGTGATACCTTCATCTTATTGTGTAGAAGAGAAGTGAGTAGAAATGATGCATGGAATAGTGCCTAGGGAGGTGTTCAGTAAGTGGTAGCTATTGTTAGGGAGAGATAATAAAAAGAATTTCACATGTTTTCAGAATGTTTTTAATAGGTAAATATGGTTTACTCATATTTAAAACACATGACTTTGAATATTACATTTTTTTCATAGATGGTGTAAGCTTCATTTAAACTCTGATTTATTTGATTGCTATACATTGTGATATGGAACAGAAAGATAAGACTTCTGCAGAGAATAAAAGGTGGGGTAGGGGTGGGAGACGAAATGGGAGATTTAGGTCACAGGATACACAGTAGCAGATATTCAGGATGTACAACTTGAGAACTACAGCTAATGAAATTGTATTAGAGATTTTCCTTCAATGAGTAGATTTTAGCTGCTTTTGTCATAAAAAAGTAACTACATGAGATGATAGATATGTTGATTTGCTCTACTGTGGTAACTGTGTTAGTATCTGTATGTTTCCCATAACATAAATCTCAAATATACACAATTTGCAAAGATTTATCTGTGTTGTAGAATTAAATACACCCCTCAGACTAGATTAGAGCATGCTTAAACATTTCTGCATATCTATTTGTTTTATGTAAATAAAGTTGAAACAGAACTACTTAAATAGTTCTGTAATGGCTCCAGATGAAAATAAATTATGATCTGGCCAAATAAATGGGTTGCAGATCTGTTCCTTGCCTTTTGGGTTTGTGTATGGCCCATAGGGCCCCACGTGATCTGACACTCACCTTTTTTTTTCTTCTGAGATGCAGTTTTGCCCTTGTTGCCCAGGCTAGAATGCAGCTGTGCGATCTCGGCTCACTGCAACCTCCGCCCTCCAGTTTCTGGCGATTCTCCTGCCTCAGCCTCCCGAGTAGCTGGGATTACAGGCGCCCGCCACCATGCCTGGCTGATTTTTGTATTTTTAGTAGAGTCGGGGTTTCACCATGTTGGTCAGGCTGGTCTCGAACTCCTGACCTCATGATCCACCTGCCTCGACCTCCCAAAGTGCTGGGATTATAGGCGTGAGCCACCGCGCCCGGCCGGACCCTCGCTTTTTCACGCTAATGTATCTCACCTGCCCTCACTCAAGGTCAGCCACAGTGGCCTTTGTTTAGGAAACTGCACACCCGCTCATACCTCAGAGCCCCTGCACTTGCTTGTCTCTCCTTTGTTCTTTTCAAAAAGCTCTTTGAAGCTTCTACTCAAGTGTTACTGCTCAGCAAGGCCTCCTAACTACGGTCATTAAAATAGAATCCCCCAACTCAACTCCCCAGTGCCCTTCACATGTTTTATTTTTTACCATAACATTTGCCACTTTTCCAGAATAATGTCTTTATTTCGTTTATTATTTCGCCCTACCTCTAGCAGGAGATAACCCCATGTGGGCTGTTGTACCCCTGCTCCTAGAATATTGTACGTGCTCAGTAAATGTTGGTTGGTTGAGTAAATGATATAAGCAAGCCACATGTTCACTGGGAGCCACAGTGAAGGCAATACTAGTTAAGTACCAAAGTAACCGTAACAGAGGGGTAGTTAGTGTCAACCAAATATGGAGGAGGAAAGGTAGGAGCAGGTTAGAATAGCAGCAGAGTGCTGACCGGGGTAGAACACAGGATGTGTGAAATATGGTATGGGGAAATAAGATCTAGGCCGGGCGCGGTGGCTTATGCCTGTAATCCCAGCACTTTGGGAGGCTGAGGTGGGTGGATCACAAGGTCAGGAGATTGAGACCATCCTGGCTAACACGGTGAAACCCCATCTCTACTAAAAAAAAAACCCAAAATATTGGCCGGGCACGGTGGCTCACGCCTGTAATCCCAGCACTTTGGGAGGCCGAGGCAGGAGGATCACTCAAGGTCAGGAGTTCAAGACCAGCCTGACCAACATGGCGAAACCCCATCTCTACTAAAAATACAAAAATTAGCTGGGCGTGGTTGCAGGCACCTGTAATCCCAGATACTCAGGAGGCTGAGGCAGGAGAATCACTTGAACCTGGGAGGCAGAGGTTGCAGTGAGCCAAGATTGCGCCAGTGCACTCCAGCCTGGGGGATAGAGCGAGACTCTGCATCCAAAAAATAAAAAAATGCAAAAAATTTGCCTAGTGTAGTGGTGGGCGCCTGTAGTCCCAGCTACTCGGGAGGCTGAGGCAGGAGAATGGCATGAACCCGGGAGGCAGAGCTTGCAGTGAGCAGAGATTGCATCACTGCACTCCAGCCTGGGCAACAGAGTGAGACTCTGTCTCAAAAAAAAAAAAGAGATCTAAAAGGTAGGTTTGGAACAAATGGTGCAGGGTCTTTGTTACTAGTTTACACAATTTGGTCTTCTTGCTACAAACGGGTCGTGATTCCAAATTCTTCAGCAGAAGGCTGAGATTGGCAGAGATGAGGAGGCCTGGATTATAGTAGTTCTTCTGCTACCTCAGCTGTGTGATGTGTTACTTAACATCTCTGGACTTGGGCCAGGTGCGGTGGCTCACACCTGTAATCCCAGCATTTTAGGAGGCCAAGGCTGTTGGATCACGAGGTCAGGAGATCGAGACCATCCTGGCTAACATGGTGAAACCCCGTCTCTACTAAAAATACAAAAAATTAGCCGTGCATGGTGGTGGGCGCCTGTAGTCCCAGCTACTCAGGAGGCTGAGGCAGGAGAATGGCATGAACCCGGGAGGTGGAGCTTGCAGTGAGCCGATATTGCGCCACTGCACTCCAGCCTGGGTGACAGAGCGAGACTCCATCTAAAAAAAAAAAAAAATCTCTGGACCTGGTTCCTCACTGTGGGCCCTTTTTCCTTTTTTTTTTAGACGGAGTCTCGCCCTGTGGCCCAGGCTGGAGTGCAGTGGTGCAATCTTGGCTCACTGCAACCTCCGCCTCCCGGGTTCAATAGATTCTCCTTCCTTAGCCTCACCAGTAGCTGGGATTACAGGCACCCGCCCTCATGGCAAATACAAAAAAATAATTTTTATGTTTTTGTAGAGATGGGGTTTCACCAGGTTGGCCAGGTATGTTTTGTAGAGATGGGGTTTCACCATGTTGGCCAGGCTGATCTCGAACTCCTGGCCTCAGGTGATCTCCCACCTCGGACTCCCAAGGTGCTGGGGTTACAGGTGTGAGCCACCATGCTCGGCCCAGTTGGTGTAATTTTTAAAGTTTGCTAACTTTGGTGATTGTGTTGCCTACTGATAATCATTTTGCAAAGCAGGTCCTAGTTTAGGTTTTCCTTATTAGAATACTAGTCCATTTTTGCCTGTTTCTTAAATCATGTGTTTTCCACATTTTTTAAGAAAGTGGACTAATTTCATAATTTTCTTTTGTTTGAGATGTATTTATTCCATTTTTGACATGCTTTATGTTTAATGAAAGTTCACATTACAAATATTAGTAAAATCAATTGTGAAAATTGAACTTGTTGGCCGGGAGTGGTGGCTCACTCCTGTAATCCCAGCACTTTGGGAGGCCAAGGTGGGCGGATCACAAAGTCAGGAGTTCGAGACCAGCCTGGCCAACATAGTGAAACCCCGTCTCTACTACAAAAAATTAGCCGGGTGTGGCAGTACACGTCTGTAATCCCAGCTATGCGGGAGGCTGAGGCAGGAGAATCGCTTGAACCCGGGAGACAGAGGTTGGAGTGAGCCGAGATGGCGCCATCGCACTCCAGCCTGGGCGACAGTGCGAGACTGCGACTCAAAAAAAAAAAAAGAGTTTGTTAAAATTTAGAGAGAACAAGCAGAACAAAAAAATTAGCTAGGTGTGGTGGTATACGCCTGTGGTCCTGTTGATTTGAGCAGCTGAGGTCGGAGATCACTGCAACCCAGGCATTTGAGACAGCAGTGAGCGATGATGGCGCCACTGCACTCCAGCCTGGGAAACAGAGCGAGACACTGTCAAAAACCACCACCACAACAACAACAAAAAAGCCCTTCCCCTCCCACACAGAGAGAATAAGCAGAAAATCATAAGAGTCTTTAAAAGTGTTTAAAACGTCAGTAGGTTATTTTTGGAATTTTTAATTCTCTTAGTCGTGGAGTCCTTGAGGATAGGCCCTTTGATCATCTTTACAACTTCAGTGCCTGGCAGATAATAGCTGCTCAGTGTTTGTTGAGCAATGGTCACAGTTCGGATTACTCCCGAGTCCCCCTAAGTAAACTGGGCAGGTGAACCACATGGAGCTTGTCATCTGTGGTTTGGGAACCTAGTTGAAGTGAAATTTAGAAAATTTTACTGTTTATCTGTCTTTAATACTGGCCCTGCCTCATGGCTAATTCTTAAGAATAAAAAATATCTCTGTTGCAGGCTCTCCCGGCTGTGATAGACCTTCAGTTACAGAGAGAGGGAGCAGAGTGGGACCAGGTCTGAGAATAGTGAAGCAACTCATTCCTTTCAGGATATTCCCTCTGATGTCCTGTTTTCAAACTGTAAGTCAGAATGAGATCACTTATTTTCTTGGTGGCAGAAGGCTGCTTTATAATTTGAAGGCTTGCAAATTGTATGCTGCTTGTCATCCCCCAGCCCTCCACACATACACCCTGATACAGTTCCATGCATGAACAAACAACCAGATCACCTTATTTGGTGATATGCCTCATTCTAGAAAGATTTGTAAATCAAATTTGCTACCGTAAATGAGTGCCTTTTGTGGGGAAACCACCACAGAAAACCTAAGTAATTGTTTTTAAGGAACTTAAAGAGTTTACCTTGAAGATAGAACAGTAATTGAGAATTAAATTTAAAAGGCTAAGTAAATAGTAAAGAAGAGAAAATGCCTGTGGGCTGGAGTTAATTGCAGAAGTCTTTGTAGCACAGCTTAAGGTGTACCCTGGCCTTGAGTGGAGAGCAGGCTTTGGGTTGCAGGAGGAGGAGGAGGGGAGGGCCTGTCTGAGGGTGTCAGGTTCCTGTGTTAGGAAATGAAGTGGGCAGGAGAGGGGTGCCTGGCCAGGGGGACTCTCGAAAGCCATATGCACATGATGGACCCAGCTGGTCAGAAAAGGCCTTCTCTCTGCTTTTTGTGTTTGAAATTTCCCATAACACATAAATTAAAATAAAAGGGAAAGGGGAAAATAGATTTTAAATAGCATCATGAAACTTTATGTAAAATAAATATGGAGAAAATCTCATATGATAGCCTTAGTAAGGTTAGGAATAATGTTCAGTGGCCTTAGGATTAAATGAGTAAAATTCCATTATATGTATTGTTTTAATCACCTCTTCACCTTGTCAGTGGGAGAGGGATTTCCATCCCACAGTACTGACACTGGACAGACGAGATGGACGGAAGTTTCTTAGTCTTTCGCTTAGGATAGAACGGAGAACCAGGGGCTGCGGGAGGCAAGGCTTTGTGGTAACGAGAGTGGCTGTGGTTCCTGCAGAAAGACTAATAATTGCTTTCAGAATTCCTTGGGCTGGCAGGGCAGTGGGGCCTACTTCTCAGGCATAAGCAGGAACTGTACCTGTGCCTGGTCACTGTGATGAGAATTGTTTGGCATCTTGGGGAGGGAAGCTTGCCCTGAGGCCATTAAAAGCTCCTGGTTTTTACCAGATGTCAAGGCAACATGTAATATTGGCTCTTAATGTTAGACCTTACACCACATGTATGTAACTTGCATTTAGTGAAAGTTAACATTAAGTGTTAGTAAATATTAGTAAATTAAGTAGTTATTTGAAATTAAGTAAATCAGTTATTTGAAAGGTTCATAATACAAGTAAAATCTGGGCAGGATGCAGTGGGTGACACTTGTAATCTACCACTTTGGGAGGCCGAGGCAGGCAGATCGCTTGAGCTCAGGAGTTTGGGACCAGCCTGGACAACATGGTGAAACTCCGTATCAACAAAAAATACCAAAATTAGCCAGGTGGTGTAGTGTTGCACACTTATGGTCCCAGCTACTTGAGAGGCTGAGGTGGGAGGATCACTTGAGCCTGGGAAGTCGAGGTTGCAGTGAACCATGATTGTGCCACTGCACTCCAGCCTGGGTGACAGAATGAGACCCTGTCTCCAAAATAATAATAATAATAATTTAAATTTGGATTTGTGAGTCTATTGTTTTTTGTTTTTGTTGTTTTTTTTGTTTGTTTGTTTGAGACCGAGTTTCGCTCTTGTTGCCCAGGCTGGAATGCAATGGTGTAATCTTGGCTCACCGCAACTTCTGCCTCCCGGGTTCAAGCGATTCTCCTGCCTCAGACTCCCGAGTAGCTAAGATTACAGGCATGTGCCACCATGCCCTGCTAATTTTTTTTGTATTTTTAGTAGAGACAGGGTTTCTCCATGTTGGTGAGGCTGGTCTCGAACTCCCGACCTCAGGTGATCTGCCCGCTTCTTCCTCCCAAAGTGCTGGGATTACAGGCCTGAGCCACCGCCCCCAGCCCTGTGAGTCTATTGTTATACTGGGATTAGAACTGTAGATAAACCTGACTTTTTTCTGGATATCATCTTTATTGGTAAGAAGGTTCAATTTTATTGCTTACAGAATATTCAGACTATAAATTTGATTTGTTCTATTACCATAGAACTTAAAGTATATAGTGAGCAATACAGCTGTCAAGTAGTCACTTCCACAGCAATAGAACTTGCATGATAATTAAGAACATTGCTTCACGAAGACAAACATTAAAGGAGGATGATGATTCTTTTTTTTTTTTCCGAGACGGAGTCTTGCTCTGTCACCTAGGGTGGAATGCAGTGGGGTGATCTCGGCTTACTGCAACCTCCACCTTCTGGCTTCAAGCAGTTCTCCTGCCTCAGCCTCCCAAGTAGCTATGATTACAGGAACCCGCCACTGCGCCCAGCTAATTTTTGTATTTTTAGTAGAAATGGGGTTTCACCATGTTGGCAAGGATGGTCTCGAAATCCTGACCTCGTGATCTGCCCACCTCGGCCTCCCAAAGTGTTGAGATTACAGGCGTGAGCCACCGTGCCCGGCCGATGATTTTTATGTCAGATGATCTTTTTTATTTTATCTTATTTTTATTTTTTTGAGACAGAGTTTCTATCTTGTTGCCCAGGCTGGAATGCAATGGCACTATCTCAACTCACCACAACCTCTGCCTCCCTGGTTGAGGCAATTCTCCTGCCTCAGCCTCCCAGGTAGCTGGGATTACAGGCATGTGCCACCACGCCCAGCTAATTTTTGTATTTTTAATAGAGACGGGGTTTCTCCATGTTGGTCAGGCTGGTCTTGAACTCCCGACCTCAGGTGATCCGCCCACCTTGGCCTCCCAAAGTGCTGGGATTACAGGCATGAGCCACCATGCCTGGTCGATGATTTTTATGTTGGATGATCTTAAGGAATGCTTTCATTGAAGTGAGGTGACCCTGACTCATGAGAAGGATATACCTGCCAGGAGGGCTGAAGCGTTTGGGTAGCTCGGTTTCTCACTCCCATTTTCCTAGTCCGTATAACCATTGTCCTTGCATTTTCACTTCCATCTAGTACTGCCACTTGCTAGCATATTGGATAAATGATTATGGTTCTCAAGTTTAAAAGCTATAAAACATCGGTTACATTTTAGGATGCCAATCTAAATGATGCAGTAGTTTTCTGTGTATTAATGGCTGCTTTGTTTGTTTGTTTGAGACCAGGCGTAACTGTGTTGCCCAGGCTAAACTTGAACTCCTGGTTTCAAGCAATCCTTCTGCCTCAGCCTCCTGGTGTGTACCACTGTATCTGGCTGTTTCTAAGGGCTAATTATGAATTATTCCATTTGGCTGGGGTGGTGGCTCATGGCTGTAATCCTAGCACTTTTTGAAGGCTGAGATGGGCGGATCACTCGAGGTCAGGAGTTCCAGACCAGCCTGGCCAACATAGTGAAACTCCATCTCTACTAAAAATACAAAAACTAGCTGGGCATGGCAGCATGTGCCTGTAGTCCCAGCTACTCAGAGGCTGAGGCAGGAGAATCACTTGAACCTGGGCAGTAGAGGTTGCAGTGAGCCGAGATCATGCCACTGCACTCTAGCCTGGGTGACAGAGCAAGACTCTGTCTCAAAAAAAAAAAAAAAAAAGAGTTACTCCATTCATCCATATTCACCCAGAAAACACACATTAAGACCTATTTTGAGACTACCAGATAGCTATGTGCATAGGCTAAAAGGGCAAATATCATGCAGGAGCCCAGGAGCTTACAGTCTGATGCAGGAGACTGGCTGATAAACACAGATAAACAAGCCAGGATGCAGTGGGAACAGTGTAAGCACACTTGCTTTTTGTTGCAATCTTACAGTATGTAGAAATGATGATTGTCCCTGACATCTTGTTTCAAGTTCTCCTACCTTGTCTTTAAATGTGTTTACATCTCTGTAATTTATTTTTACTGTCAATGAGACTCACCTATCTAGAATTATTCCATAGATATGCTGAAGTTAACTTGAGGCTTGAGATAACCAGTATTTGGCACATAAAGTGGGTAATACCTTAGATTGTTTAGCTTCTTTCTTTTTATGTATATATCTGTTAATGTGGTGACTCATCCAAGATCACATCTCCAGCTGGAAGCAAGACAGGGTCTCCAAACTCCCCACCTAAGACTTTTCTCATGGAATCATCTTGCCTTGTGAATGGCACAGAGGGACTAGAGGTACTTTTACAAATCTGTTAAGGGAGAGGTCAGTTCTGGAAGGCTTTCAGGTAGACAGTCTCATCCATGAGATTATGACTGATACATAGAAGAACTCAGCACCTTTTTGACTTGAGTGTCTTCTTTCAGTGTTTCAGTATTTTTTTTTTTTTGAGATAGAGTCTCGCTCTGTCGCCCAGGCTAGAGTGCAGTGGCGCGATCTCGGCTCACTGCAAGCTCCCCGTCCCAGGTTCACGCCATTCTCCCGCCTCAGCCTCCCAAGTAGCTGGGACTACAGGCGCCTGCCACCACTCCCGGCTAATTTTGTTTTTGTATTTTTAGTAGAGATGGGGTTTCACCATGTTAGCCAGGATGACTCGATCTCCTGACCTTGTGATCCACCAGCCTCAGCCTCCCAAAGTGCTGGGATTACATGTGTGAGCCACCGCACCTGACCCAGTGTTTCAGTATTATTTTGTCTTAGGTTGTGGGGTGACCTGGCTTTTGGGACTTGCTGGTGGTTTCTACCTTGGCATCCATGTACCTTTTGAGCACTAAGGGTTGTATTTTTAAAAAGTTAATATGGAAATGTTCAGAAATACACAGAAGCAGATATAGTAATACAATGAGTCCCTGTGTACCCATCACCCAGCTTTTACCCATCACCGAATCCCCATTTTCTACAGAAAATTTTTGGTTTTTCAAAAATCAGGGTGGAAACTTCATACTTGCAGTAAGCCTGTTTGTGTGTGTGAGTTAGCTATCTCAGTGGCATAGAGGAATGAGCACTTAGATCATGCTCACAGAATCACTGGGACGATTTTGTTCTGTACCCTTCACTCTGTTGTGATCAGGACATGCACTTCCTGTGGCTATGGCAGGGTGCGAAGGGGCAAGCAGAAGTAAGAGAGGCCTCTAGGTGTAGACTCAGAACTGGCACTCTGTTCCTTACACCTCCCTCCCACTGGCCAAAGCAAGCTTGATGGCCGAGCAGCAAATCAGGGGTGAGGGAGGATAGTCTTCTCATTGAATCATACAGGAACGATAATGCACCTTAACGGGCAAATCAAAAACATTGGACTTTTTCATTTCTTGGGAGTAATATCAACTCAGTGTGATAACGTCGTGTTTACCATTATTGCAGTCTCCCTGCAGTAATATTATCACTCCTTATTTAACTATCTCTTGTCTGTCTTCCTTGTGAAGCTAGAGAGCTTAGCATAATAAACGCTTAGCACATAATATCCAGTAAATAGTGTTTGAATGGATGGATAAAGTAATTGAGGGGCTAGGTGGACAGGGAGTTCAAGTTGCTTTGGTTAAAAGCCAGTGTCTCATAACTTGAAGAACGGAAAAACGTGGCTAGTTAGGGTCCTGACTGAATTGCAGATTAGTTTTGGAACTCAGAAGTTAAATTGTGGGACTAAAAATCCCAAGATGTGCTAGAAAGCTGGTCTGGCAGTTAGAACCAATCATAAACCTTGTTGCTAAAAACTATTTTTTCTCTGCTATCCACACTGTGCTTTAGTTCATCTGTCAACTGAGTTTATGAGTTGGCCATTTGGAAAAACAATTGCAGTCTTTTGTAAGCCTCTGCTTCCTGTCTGGCCTCGAGGATTGAGCCCTCCAGATACCATGGTCCTCATGTTCTCCAAAGGCCACCGGTACCATACTGCACGCCCCAGCAGACACCTCTCTGCAAGAATTGTTACCCTCTGATAAATAATGTGAAATCTGCCTTCTCTCAGCACATCCCTGAATAGGCTAAATAAATAAATTAGCATATGCTTATGTGCACCTATTGCTAAGAAGAAAATGTATGGGTGAGAAAATTTTGAGTTTCTTTGTATAGATTATTCAAAAGGACACATTTGAGAACCTGATAAATGTATTTCCAAACTAGATTTGTATATTGTTATGCCTAATTTTTTCTGCAGAATTTTTTTTTCTTATCAGAAAGTTTTATTAAGGCTAGAAACATTTTTTTGAAAATATGGGATCAGAGTTTATGAAATCAGTTTAAACTTGGTTGTATAGCATGATCCTATCTTTTGCCATAATTTGAAGAAATATACAGGTTGGTGCTAAATTTAAATAATAAATATTATCAATATTAGTAATGAAGGAGCTATTTTTTCTTTAGGAGAAGAGAAATGGAGTAAAATTTTGAATTGCATGTGAGCTGTCATGAGCATTCTGTGAAAACCACATTTCATTTTTTATTGTTTAGGTTTGAAGACTGCTTCATTCTGCCTCTAGTACCAGCGGTTTCTCTGTTCTGTGATCAATGTGATTCACAGGAACTCCTTAAGTAACAAACGAAATGAGCCAGGGGCGTGGAAAATATGACTTCTATATTGGTCTGGGATTGGCTATGAGCTCCAGCATTTTCATTGGAGGAAGTTTCATTTTGAAAAAAAAAGGCCTCCTTCGACTTGCCAGGAAAGGCTCTATGAGAGCAGGTAGGTTATGCCTTATGTGACTTTGAAGTGACCTCAGTGTCTACCTACATGCACAGGTTCTTTGTACAAGACCACATCTTCATTCCTCGTGAGTGTATTTGAAACTTTGAATTGTTCAAGAGTTCTAAATGTTTACAAAGTTGATGTTTGGTTATTTATATTGAGAAAAGAAGTGAGAAGATGTCATAATTAGTTAACTACTCAGTCCTGCAGTTATCATCAAAATGGAAACAGGGACCAATGCCCAAGTAGTATCCAACGTTTTCTTTAAATTTTGATATGTCTGCAGGGAAGGAAATAAGAGTCCATGGTTAGGCCGGGCGTGGTGGCTCATGCCTGTAATCCCAGCACTTTGGGAGGCTGAGGCGGGTGGATCACCTGAGGTCAGGAGTTTGAGACCAGCCTGGCCAACATGGTGAAACCCCATCTCTACTGAAAATACAAAAATTAGCCAGGCATGGTGGCCTGGCCTATAGTCCCAGCTACTTGGGAGGCTGAGGCAGGAGAATCGCTTGAACCCGGGAGGCAGAGGTTGCAGTGAGCCAAAATGGCACCACTGCACTCCAGCCTGGGTGACAGAGTGAGACTCCGTCTAAAAAAAAAAAAAAAAAAAAAAACCATGGTTAAAATCAGAATTTATTAAAGGCTGGGATCTTTTGTCCATGATAGTAGACGTTCTGACTTTGAACTTCGACATTTTGGCAGGAAGGAAAGACAGGGCTTCCCCAGCTTGAAGAGTATCCAGTTTAGTGAACTTCGGCTGGTGTAGGTTGTTTCTCTAGAAATCACTGACAAGTCACAAGACCCTGCGGGGTAATCAGGATGATTGGCCCTGCCCTGACTCCTCTATCAGGGACACTCGTGGTAGCTCCCAGTGTTAAGTGGCGTTATGGTCACATTCCATCATTCTATCCTGGCTTCATTTTTAGACCTGATTGGACCTTATGAGGAGAGCTGCCTTGGCAGGAAACAGTACCACCCTTCTGTCTTCCCTGTGCCATCTCTGTGGCTAAACCTAATTTAGCAGTCAGAAAAACATGAAATGATAGCCTCTATGGGGTTCAGTGGACAGAGGAGAAACTCAGCATCTACTGCTTGTTCCCCTAGTCCCTGATGCTTGGTCCTAAGAGGTGCTCTCACTGTTCATGATGGATATGCTTGTAAAGGATTCATTCACCTTGGCAAGATAATCATTAAGAAATTGTCAGAGAAATCCCGAGTCATGCAGAAACCTTTATTTAAAGGAGTAACTGAGATATTTAAAAATCTGTCATTACTAATAGTTATAATTTATATAAGAGTCTTACAGTCTTCCAAAGATGTGAAATATTTCTTCATTCACAGGTCAAGGTGGCCATGCATATCTTAAGGAATGGTTGTGGTGGGCTGGACTGCTGTCAAGTATGTATAAAGAACATTGCAAGAAAAATATGATAGCTGTATATTAAAATATTTGCATATGGTATTATAGCCTCATTACTAGCAAGTTTTAAAGGTTTAAATAATCTTCCTTTTTTTTTTTTCTTTTTTTTTTTTTTGAGACAGAGTCTCACTCTGTCACCCAGGCTGGAGTGCAGTGGCGTGATCTTGGCTCAGTGCAACCTCCGCCTCCCGGATTCAAGCGATTCTCCTGCCTCAGCCTCCCGAGTAGTTGGGATTACAGGCGTGCCACCACCACGCCCAGCTAATTTTTTGTATTTTTAGTAGAGACGGGGTTTCACTGTGTTGGTCAGGCTGGTCTCGAACTCCTGACCTCAGGTGATTCACCTGCCTTGCCCTCCCAAAGTGCTGGGATTACAGGCGTGAGCCACTGCACCCGGCCTACTTTTTTCATTTTTGTGAGTACTTAATAGGTACTTATAGGGTACATGAGATACTTTGATAAAGGCATGCAATTCATAATAATTGCATTATGGTATCCATGGGTTATCCATCCCCTCAACAATTTATCCTTTGCGGGACAAACAATCCAGTTAGTCCTTTTTTTGTTTTTGAGATGTAATCTTGCTCTGTCGCCAGGCTGTAATGCAGTGGCCCATCTCGGCTCACTGCAGCCTTCGCCTCCCGGGTTCAAGCGATTATCGTGCCTCATCCTCCTGAGTAGCTGAGACTACTGGTGCGCACCACTATGCCCAGCTAATTTTTGTATTTTTAGTAGAGACAGGGATTCACACGTTGGCCAGGATGGTCTCGATCTCTTGACCTCGTGATCCGCCCACCTTGGCCTCCCAAAGTGCTGGGATTACAGGCGTGAGCCACCGCGCCCGGCAGTACTCTTTCTTTTTGAGACAGGGTCTCACTTTGTCGCCCAGCCTGGAGTGCAGTAGTGTGATCATGGCTAACTGGAGTCTTAACCTCCCAGGCTCAAGCAATCCTCCCATCTCAGCCCCCTAAGTAGCTGGGACTATGTGTGTGTGCTACCATGCCCGACTAATTTTTTTATTCTTTATTTTATTTATTTACGGGGTTTTGCGGTGTTGCCCAGGCTGGTCTTGAACTCCTGGGCTCAAGCAAACCTCCTGCCTCGACCTCTTTAAGTGCTGGGATTACAGGTGTGAGCTACCCTGCTTGGCCCCTGTTATACTCTTTTATTTGTTTGTTTGTTTATTTATTTTGAGACAGAGTCTCGCTTTTGTCACCCAGGCTGGAGTGCAGTGGCACAATATCGGCTCACTGCAACCTCCACCTCCTGGGTTCAAGCGATTCTTCTGCCCCTGCCTCCCAAGTAGCTGGGATTACAGGCATGCGCCAGCACGCCTGGCTAATTTTTGTGCTTTTAGTAGAGATGGGGTTTCGCCATGTTGGCCAGGCTGGTCTCGAACTCCTGAACCCATGATCCACCCACCTGGGCTTCCCAAAGTGCTGGGATTACAGGTGTGAGCCACCATGCCCAGCCGTTATTTATTTATTTATTTATTTTTTGAGGCACAGTCTTGCTCTGTTGCCTAGGCTGGAGTGTAGTGGCACCATCTTGGCTCACTGCAACCTCTGCCTCCTGGGTTCAAGCGATTCTCCTGCCTCCTCCTCCTGAGTAGCTGGACTACAGGTGTGTGCCACCAAGCCCAGCTAATTTTTGTATTTTTAGTAGGGAAGGGGTTTCACCATGTTGCCCAGGATGGTCTCGATCTCCTGACCTTGTGATCTGTCTGCCTCAGCCTCCCAAAGTGCTGGAATTACAGGTGTGAGCCACCGTGCCTGGCCTCTTAGTTATTTTTAAATGTACAATTAAATTATTATTGGGCCGGGCGCGGTGGCTCACACCTGTAATCCCAGCACTTTGGGAGGCCGAGGCGGGTGGATCACTTGAGGTCAAGAGTTCAAGACCAGCCTGGCCAACATGGTGAAACCCCGTCTCTACTAAAAATAGCAAAAATTAGCCGGGCGTGGTGGCAGGCGCCTGTAATCACAGCTACTCGGGAGGCTGAGGCCCGAGAATCACTTGAAACTGGGAGGCGGAGGTTGCAGCGAGCTGATAACTGCACCACTGCACTCCAGCCTGGGTGACAGAGTGAGACTCAGTCTCAAAAAACAAAACAAAAAAAATTATTATTGACTGTAGTCACCCTGTTGTGCTATCAAATACTTGATGTTATTCACCAAGTATTCAAGTCTTTCTATTTGTCGTACCCTCATAGTGCATTTAAATGGAACGACACGGCTTTTTTTTACCCATCTGATTAAAACATGTTTGATATGCCTGTGCATTTTTAAAATTTCTGCTCAATTTAAGGTAATTTTGAAAGTTAAGAGGAGAATTCTGTTTTAATTTGTTTCCCCTCCATTTGTTCTCATTCCAAATTAAAAAGAGGTATGTATTTGATAAGACTTATCAAATAAAAATACAAAAAATCACCATGCCTATTTTGGTAATAACTTTTAAAAAGGCACGTGGAAAAAAATTATTCTGGGCCGGGCGTGGTGGCTCATGCCTGTAATCCCAGCACTTTGGGAGCCCGAGGTGGGTGGATCACCTGAGGTCAGGAGTGAGACCAGCCTGACCAACATGGAGAAACCTCGTCTCTAGTAAAAAAAAAAAGAATTAGCTGGGCATTGTGGTGCATGCCTGTAATCCCAGCTACTCGGGAGGCTGAGGCAGGAGAATCGCTTGGACCTGAAAGGCAGAGGTTACAGTGAGCTGAGATTGTGCCGTTGCACTCCAGCCTGGGCAACAAGAGTGAAACTCTGTCTCAAAAAAAAAAAAAAATTCTGAAGACGCTGAGCCTTGACTGACTGTTCAGTCAACAAATACTTATTGATCATGTCTTGTATGCCAGGCATTGTTCTAGGTGCTGGAGATACATCAGTGAGAGGAAAAGACTGAAAAATCTCCACCCACATGAAGCTTACATTCTAGGTGGGAGACATTAAACAAGATAAAGAAGTTAAGATGTGTTTATGTGCCTGTGCGTGGTGATAAATGGGAAGGAGAAGGAGTGAAGTCGGAAGGAGTGTTGTGAAATGGAGGATAGATAGGTTGATTAGGATGTTATATCTGCAGCCAGGGCCAGCCTCGCTGAAAGGTATTTGGGTAGAAGATGTAAAGGAAGCGAGTGATCTGCCCATATGATATGTGGAGGAGAAACACTTGAAGCAGGAGGTAACTGTAACTGTGAAGGCCATGAGCGGGCAGCATGCCAGGCCAATTAACGTGTGATACATAGCCCTCAGTGACTCCCCTCCTGGTATTCACACCTTTCTCTAATCCCCTTTCACAGTGAATTAGTGCAGTTCAAAACGGTGTGATCCAAGAATACCACAGAAGTGATGATGTGTGTCTTTCGAGGTGAAGCCGAGAGAGGCATTGCAGCTTTTTCCTGATTCCTTGGATTGCTCACTTTGAGGAAAGCCAGCTGCTGTGCTCTGAGGACACTCAGGCAGCCGTGGAGAGCTCCCCAGACTCTCACTGTGCCAGGACCTACTTGCCAGTCCTGTGAGTGAGCTACCTTGGCTCACCTGTTGTGTATTAAAAAATACAAGCTCACCTGTTGTGTATTAAAAAATACACAACAATAGTCAGTTGGAAGGGAGAAAATGGATGAAGAGTTCTAAGGTTCTGGCATTATCCAGAAGGAAATAAAGCTAAATATTAATATTAGACTTCACAAGTTAAGCATACACGTAATTTCTAGAGTATTCAGTTAAAAAAAATAGAAGATCGTGTATAATTTCCTAATTAGTTAAAAAGCTTTCTCCAAGCTTTTTTTTTTTCTAAGAAGTCAGTCATACATAAATAGAAATTAGATAGTAGAGAGTATCCTGGATAAAAAGATATTTGAGACATTGCAGCCAAATTCCTTGATTGAATTTTAACGGTAACCATATTTAAAAGACATTTTAGGAATTAAAGAAGAAAGAGTTTAACAAGAGAAGAAAAAGGCAAATTGTAGAGTGTAAATGAAGATAATTGTAATATGTTTAACCAATAAAAGATTTACATCTGAAATATATAAAGAATTACCTTAAATCAATTAGAGAAAACAGGATAAACTTTAACAGCTACTTCCCTAAAAGATTTCATAGGGTTAATAAACAAATGAAAATGGGAAATGCAAATTGAAAGCATAACAGAATCATCCCATACTCCTAACAGATCAGCAGGGAGAATGTGGAGCAAAGGGAGCTCTCACACGCTGCTAAATGAAGATTGGCATAACTTTTGGAAAAAGCAGTAGCCAAGAGGGACCTTTTGTGAGATCATGCCTCTGCCCTGCGTAGGATTCCTCAGTAGCTTTTCAATTTAGATAATTCCTTAGTGGGACTTAATTTCCCAGTGTTCTAAAATTTCTTATCCGACAGCCCATATCTAATGCCATGACACATAGTAGGATACCTTCTTTCATCACCAGCACTTTATTCTTTTCCGTCACTGTTTTTCTTCATAACACTTTTAATCTCTTGGCACATGTGCTTGGTTTGTCTGTCTTCCCTCACTAAAAGTTTTATGAGAGGCTGGATGTGGTGGTTCACGCCTGTAATCCCAGCACTTTGGGAGGCTGAGGTGGGTGGATCACCTTAGGTCAGGAGTTCAAGACCAGCCTGACCAACATGGTGAAACCCTGTCTCTACTAAAAATACAAAAATCAGCCGGGTGTAGTGGCGGGTACCTGTAATCCCAGCTACTTGGGAGGCTGAGGCAGGAGAATCGCTTTAACTTGGGAGGTGGAGGTTGTAGTGAGCCAAGATCACGCACGCCATTGCAGTGCAGCCTGGGCGACAGAGCGAGACTCTGTCTCAAAAAAAAAAAAAAAGTTTTATCAGAGCAATGTCTTTGTTTTGCACCCTGCTGTATATCCTGATTCTAGAACAGGACCTGGCGTATAGCATGATTTGCATTTTTAAAAAGAGCAAGCTGGGCACGGTGGCTCACGCCTGTAATCCCAGCACTTTGGGAGGCTGAGGTGGGTGGATCATTTGAGGTCAGGAGTTCAAGACCAGCCTGGTCAACATGGTGAAACCCCGTCTCTACTAAAAATATAAAAATTACCTGGGCATGGTGGCGCCCGCCTGTAGTCCCAGCTACTTGGGAGGCCAAGGCCAGAGAATTGCTTAAACCCGGGAGGTAGAGGTTGCAGTGAGCTGAGATCGTGCCACTGCATTCCAGCCTGGGCGATAGAGCAAGACTCCATCTCAAAAAAAAAAAAAAAAAAAAAAAAAGACCAAATGAAAAGGACTTGGGGGAAGAGTACCTTTACCTTCATGTCAGCTTCTTCTCAGTGATTTTTATTTACTGTCCTGGGATATAAGTATCTATTTAAAATTTTTATTAAAATGCCTAATGTCAGCATGAGCTAGATTTCTTCCGTTAGATTTACAGATATGTGTTGTTTCTAGAATGTTTCTAATTGACTTGGACTCTTACTGTAATAGAAATTTACAGACCCATAACCCTTATTAATAAATTGGAGAGGCTGGGCGCAGTGGCTCACGCCTGTAATCCCAGCACTTTGGGAGGCCGAGGCGGGCAGATCACGAGGTCAGGAGATCAAGACCATCCTGGCTAACACGGTGAAACTCCGTCTCTACTAAAAATACAAAAAAATTAGCTGGGCATGGTGGCGAGTGCTTGTGGTCCCAGCTACTTGGGAGGCTGAGGCAGGAGAGTGGTGTGAACCCGGGAGGCGGAGCTTGCAGTGAATTGAGATCACACCACTGCACTGCAGCCTGGGTGACAGAGTGAGACTCTGTCTCAAAAAAAAATAAAAATAATAAATTGGAAAAATATGGAGGTTACTACAGTTGAAATAATATATAGATAGTGCATAAAATGCCAGCATTTCCAAGTTGAGTACATACATTCTTACCTGAGTTTTTCTTTTGTTGTCTGTCTCTAAGTGGGAGCTGGTGAGGTGGCCAACTTCGCTGCGTATGCATTTGCACCAGCCACTCTAGTCACTCCACTAGGAGCTCTCAGCGTGCTAGTAAGGTAAGGACACGTTTTTCATGTAGAAACAGTAGTCGGTATCTTAGTTTCTAAAATATTCAGTACCATCTAATTACATGTGTTCAACACAATTTACATTTCAACAACCTGGAGAACTTCGCTTTTAAAAAGTTACTTCTGTGCATAGGCAGGCTATTGATTTGTGGGAGAAAATGCTTTGTCTTGCTTGTATTCAGAGCCAGTACTAGTTCTACTTCGATTTCAGTTTAATATTCAAAGTTGGCTGGGAACTGTGGCTCATGCCTGTAATCCCAGCATTATGGGAGGCCAAGACGGGTGGATCACCTGAGGTCAGAAGTTTGAGACCAGCCTAACATGGTAAAACCCTGTCTCTACTAAAAATACAAAAATTAGCTGGGCGTGGTGGCAGGCACCCGTAGTCCCAGCTACTCAGGAGGCTGAGACAGGAGAATGGCTTGAACGCAGGAAGCAGAGGTTGCAATGACCCGAGATAGCACCACTGCACTCCACCCTGGGCTACAGAGCGAGACTCTGTCTCAAAAAATAAATAAATAAAAAATAAGTAAAATTCAAAGTTACACTCATCCCAATATTTATCATTCAGTGCATGTGCACTTTGGTAGGGTCTGGTTGGTAATGAGTAGATTTCTTTTTCTTTTTTTTTTTTTTTTTGAGGCGGAGTCTTGCTCTGTCGCCCAGGCTGGAGTGCAGTGGCACGATCTCGGCTCCCTGCAAGCTCCACCTCCCGGGTTCACACCATTCTCCTGCCACAGCCTCCCGAGTAGCTGGGACTACAGGCACCCGCCACCACACCTGGCTAATGTTTTGTATTTTTAGTAGAGATGTGGTTTCACCATGTTAGCCAGGATGGTCTCGATGTCCTGACCTCGTGATCCACCCACCTTGGCCTCCCAAAGTGTTGGGATTACAGGCGTGAGCCACTGTGCCCGGCCAATGAGTAGATTTGTATGCCTGGCCTGGAGTGCTTGTTTTGAATGAGTGATCTGAGACTTGTCCCATTTCTGCTTTGTAATGATTAGCCCAAACAACTAAGCCCATATTGATGTCTGGATCTTGGTTACTATTCCCAAAGTAGATTGACTGATTTTTATCTGTTTTTTTTTTCCCCAAAAAAACTATATGTAAAACAGGGTTATGGTATAAGTCACTGCCCTTTACCCTTAATTTTCTTTGTAGTATTTTGTTACTGTATTTATTGGTTTATGCTGTATTTTCTTTTTAGGTCTAGATAAAACTAGCTACAAGTTATTAAAACCTGATAATGTAATAGGCAAATTATATACAATTAACAACATAAGAGGGGTGCATGCATCAACCAATAGGAATAAGTTGAGTAAATTTTAAGCACTGGTGGTTTGGATAGAGATTCTTTTTTTTTTTTTTTCCTTTGGAGATGGAGTTTCACTGTGTCACCCAGGCTGAAGTGCAGTGGCGCGATGTCGGCTCGCTGCAACCTCTGCCTTCTAGGTCCTGCCCCAGCCTCCCGAGTAGCTGGGATTACAGGATGCCCGCCACCATGCCTGACTGATTTTTGTATTTTTAGTAGACATGGGGTTTCACCATGTTGGCCAGGCTGGTCTTGAACTCCTGACCTGAGGTGACCCGCGCACCTTGGCCTCCCAAAGTGCTGGGATTACAGGCATGAGACACTGTGCCTGGCCTGGATATAGGTTCTTAATTAGGATATAAATTTATACAAATTTGTTCTTTATTATAAATTTCATACTGACTTCTTGCAGTGGAAAGATGGTAAGTATACAGGTGTAGTGTATGATGAAGCAGATGATTCCCTAGAAATGTTTACATTTTATGATGAAATGTATACTCTTTTTTTCCTTGGCGAAAGCCAGAATCTTCATAAGTTCACAGTGTTTTAGTTTGATTTCAGTGATTTAAATTATGAGTTTTATTGATATTTGAAAAAGAAAAGTAGCTGATTATTTTAAAGTTCTCAATTTTTTTCCGCCCCATTTTAGTGCCATTCTTTCTTCATACTTTCTCAATGAAAGACTTAATCTTCATGGGAAAATTGGGTGTTTGCTAAGTATTCTAGGATCTACAGTTATGGTCATTCATGCTCCAAAAGAAGAGGAGATTGAGACTTTAAATGAAATGTCTCACAAGCTAGGTGATCCAGGTAAGAAAAAAGTCTTATTAGTCTTACTGTATTTTACTTTTTAACTTAGTTTTTACTTTAATTGAAATTTGATGAGCACATAAGGAGAGAAATTGTTCCACCTGGTAGAAGAACAAATTGTCGTCATGTTCCCTGCTCCCTCCTATCAATCCCAAGCCTGTGTTTCTACGGTTCTTTAACTCTGTGTTTGTAAGTAGTGTGCGTATATTGCTACTACTTACTTCCTTAGCTTTAGGCATTATCTGTTTTACCTTTTATTTACTGTACCTATATAGTTTTCTTGAGATTATTTGTTTACATTATCATTGATACATAACTTTTATTGTCATCTTAGTCTTTATTATGGTTGTTGTTCCTTTCCTGTATGATTTAAGTTTTTCCAGAAGTAATAATTATCTTGTTTGTGTAGTTTTTTATGAATCGATCAATGTATCATGAAACTCTTCCCCAGCTGACTAATTCTACTCTCAGTAATTTCAAACAAAGAGGTATTCTTTGTTTCATCTCTTTTGGAAATTTCTCTCAGTGCCTTCTGTGTGGCCTCAATCTAGGCGGGTGTCTCCAGGCTGCCAGCACAGCTGTTATCTGCATTTCTCTTCAGCAGCATCCTGGGGATTCCCTTCAGTTTGCTTTTTCTTGGATCCCTTATTTCCAGAATCCTGGGTTTGTGCCTTCATTTTGGTGTTGCCACTCTAGAGGAGACAAGAAAGGGCATGAAGAGATGAGATTTTTTGAGACCTTATCTCAAAATGTTTTTAACCTATTGTGACCACCGTCTTCTCATTTCTGATGTTGCTGTTGAGAAATTGAACAGTTTATCCCTTATCTTTTATATGTGACCAATTTTTTGTTTTTGGAAGCATGTAGGATGTTCTCTTTCCCCACAGTGTCTGAAATTTCCCACTGACATGCCTAGAGATGGGTCCATTTTTGTCCATTGTGCTGGGTGCCTGATGGTTCATTTTATTTTGAGACAGGGCCGTGTTGCCCAGGCTGGAATGCAGTGATGTGATCTCAGCTCACTGCAACCTCCTCCTCCCCAGCTCAAGCGATTCTCCCATCTCAGCCTTCCAAGCAGCTGTGACTGCAGGCGTGTGCCACCATGCCTGGCTAATTTTTTTTGTTTGTTTGGTAGAAACAAGGTTTTACCATGTTGGCCAGGTTGGTGTCGAACTCCTGATCACAAGTGATCGGCCCACCTTGGCCTCCCAAAGTGTTGGGATTACAGGTGTGAGCCACCGTGCCCCGCCTGATGGGTCTCTCTTTTTTTTTTTTTGAGACAAGAGTTTTGTTCTTCTTGCTCAGGCTGGAGTGCAATGGCGTGATCTCGGCTCACTGCATCCTCCGCCTCTTGGGTTCAAGTTATTCTCCTGCCTCAGCCTCCCAAGTAGCTGGGATTACAGGTGCCCACCACCACGCCCAGCTAATTTTTGTATTTTTAGTAGAGACAGGGTTTCACCAGGTTGGCCAGGCTGGTCTTGAATTCCTGACCTCAGGTGATCCACCTGCCTCGGCCTCCCAAAGTGCTGGGATTACAGGTGTGAGCTACTGTGCCTGGCCTGATCTGGAAATTTATGTCTGACTCTTGGGAACTGAATTGAATACTCCTTTGATATTCTTGTTTGCTCTTTGTGAGATTCTTATTCATCTGTTTATTGGAGTTCCTGACCTAGATCATTAATTTTCTTATGTTTTCTTTCCCTCATTTTACCATTTTGTCTTTTTGCTCTGCCTTTGGGGAGATTTTCTGTTTTTTCTTCCAGCCCTTCTGAGTTTTTATTTCTGCGGTTATATTGTTAATTTCTAAGAGTTTCTTGCCTCTATTCTTTGATTCCTAGTTATTTTAAAGTCTTTGTCTGCTAACTTTAGTTTTAGAATTCTTTGTGGGCCTCCTTCTGTGGTGGTGTTTCTCTTTTGGCTTTTAGGCATTTGGTTTTGCGTTGGCATTTTTTAATTGAATGCTGGATGTAGGATATTAGAAGGTGTAGAGGTTTTAAGTGATGTTTTTTCTTCCTTCAGAGAGAATGTAAATTTCTTCTGGTAGGCAGAAAAGAATACAGTAGCTCACCTTCACCCTGAAGGTATTGTTTTAAGCTTTGTTGGGCCTAGTTTCTTTCTAGTTTGCCTTTATTCTTTTTTTTTTTTTTTTTTTTTTGGAGACAGTATCTCACTCTGTTGCCCAGGCTGGAGTGCAGTGGTGTGATCATGGCTCACTGCATCCTCTGCCTCTCGGGCTCAAGCGATCCTCCCACCTCAGCCTCCTGTGTAGCTGGGACTACAGGTGTATGCCACCACATCTGGCTAATTTTTGTATTTTCTTTGTTTTTTTTTTTTTTGAGATGGAGTCTCGCTGTCACCCAGGCTGGAGCACAGTGGTGCAATCTCGGCTCATTGCACCCTCTGCCTCCTGGGTTCAAGTGATTCTTGTGCTTTACCCTCCCAAGTAGTTGCGATGACAGGCATGCACCACCGTGCCTGGCCTAATTTTTGTATCTTTTTTTGGTAGAGACAGGGTTTTGTCATGTTGGCCGGGCTGGTCTCAACCTACTGGGCTCAAGTGATCCACCTCCCTCGGCCTCCCAAAGGGCTGCGATTACAGGCATGAGCCACCACACCTGGCTCAGTTTGCCTTTATTCTTATTCATAGCCCTTTGGCTCTCAACTGATAGCTTCAGATGTTGGTTTGGGCCCCTCCACCTGAGAAACTGAGAGCTCCAGGGTCTGTTCCTCAGTAACTTGAGACACTGAAATCCCTGCTTAGTCCTGTGGCCTCCTGGCTGGGCTTTCCATTTGGCTCCTCTGACCTTGGCTGTGCAGCTTGTGTGCCAAGAAACACCGTAAGGGGAAATGCACACAAATTTGGGCTCACTACTCTATAGTTCCCTCCTTTCTGGGTCTTGTTCCATTCAGTCCCAGCTGCTTAGACAGCCCCAAATTCCAACTTGTTTTTACCTAGTCCCCTTAAGCTTAGGCCGGTGTTGATTGGCCTTTATGCCATCTCACCCCTTGCATTAGTAGTTGCCCCAAGGGAGAAGGCAGAGGTGAGTGCTGGGCTGATTCTTCTCTTTTCTCTGGATTTTGGCCCCTTAAGTCCTGGCTACTTTGATGGCTCTTTGATGCCCTCAAATAAATGTTTCTTTTTTGTTTGTTTGGGGTTTTTTGTTGTTGTAGATCCATCGTTTGTAGGTATTTGGGGTGCCAGGTCAGTCTGTTTCATTGTGTCTCTGAGGATATTAATAATAGTTTTTCTTGCTTTTCTGAGGATATTAGTAATTTTTTTGTTTTTTGAGGGACAGTTGTTTATTTTGAAGTTTTCCTGTCTACATGGGAGAAAGAGGCTTTGCACTTTTCTGTTTGTTTTGGCTTCTCTCCTGGTGGTCTTTGGCTATCTTTCTTTTTGTTTTTTTGAGACAGTCTTGCTCTGTTGCCCAGGCTGGAGTGCAGTGGCGCGATCTTGGCTCACTGCAAGCTCTGCCTCCCGGGTTCACGCCATTCTCCTGCCTCAGCCTCCCGAGTAGCTGGGACTACAGGCGCCCACGACCAGGCCCGGCTAATTTTTTGTATTTTTAGTAGAGACGGGATTTCACCATGTTAGCCAGGATGGTCTCGATCTTCTGACCTCATGATCCGCCCGCCTCGGCCTCCCAAAGTGCTGAGATTACAGGCGTTGAGTCACCGCGCCCGGCCTGCTGTCCTCTGTTATGTAAAAGTTGGGCTGGTCAGATCCCCAGCAAAAAAAGCTTCCAGTTTCATGGCTGGCTGTGGGCATCCTGGGAATTGATTGGGGGGAAGGATTAATGTCTGGAGGCATGGTTGACCTCAGCTTCCTGGAACTCTGTGGCACGGGAGGGACAGTCTCCCAGAACTGGGCAGGAGTCTCCTTGTTTCTTGAATGGACTTTTCAGCCAGGCCTCACTTTCAATCTTGCCTTTACTCCACTTCAGAGGCACTTTGTATCTTTTGAGCATTCTGTGCCGCAAACTAAATTGCTTTTTAATCTTTTATCACAGCGGATGTGTAGGATTCCGCTTTCTTGGATCTCTGTACCAGTTATTAGTTAGCCTTTGCTTTCTGACTTACGAAGGATTGTTATCTTCGGTCCTCTCTTTTTTTTTTGACAGTCTCACTCTGTTGCCCAGGCTGGAGTGCAGTGGCATGATCTCAGCTCATTGCAACCTCCACCTCCCAGATTCAAGCGATTCTCCTGTTTCAGCCTCCCAAGTAGCTGGCATTACAGGTGTCTGCCACCACGCCTGGCTAATTTTTGTATTTTTAGAAGAGATGAGGTTTCACCATGTTGGCCAGGCTGGTCTTGAACTCCTGACCTCAGGTGATCTGCCATCCTCGGCCTCCCAGTGCTGGAATTACAGGCGTGAGCCACCGCACCTGGCTTCTTGTTCTTAATTTTGTGTATTTGTGTCTTTAATAATCTATTACTGCTGGGCGTGGTGGCTCACGCCTGTAATCCCAGCACTTTGGGAGGCCAGAGCGGGTGGATCACGAGGCCAGGAGATGGAGACCATCCTGACTAACATGGTGAAACCCCGTCTCTACTAAGAATACAAAAAATTAGCTGGGCGTGTTGGCGGGCACCTGTAGTCCCAGCTACTCAGGAGGCTGAGGCAGGAGAATGGCGTGAACCTGGGAGGCGGAGCTTGCAGTGAGCCGAGATCGCACCACTGCACTCCAGCCTGGGCGACAGAGCCAAGACTCTGTCTCAAAAAAAAAAAATCCTATTACTGTGTATTTTATTAGTGAAATTTGAGGAAGGAAGAGTAAATTCATGTGACTTATCTGGGCCTGTTTCCTCGTCCGAAAATGCAGGTGGTAGTATTTGTGATAACAGGGTAGTTGAGTGCGAATTGCTGAGAAAAATGCCTGGCCCACAGTGCTACACAGTTGTTGGCTATTATCATGCTGGCTTTAATTCTCCATATTCAACCAGAACCCCAGTAGTATCTTTCAAGTTCTCCAGTTGACTTGCTCGTTACTCCAGCAGTTGTCCACAAATTTTAAGAAAGTTTACCCCTTTTAGGGAAAACTTGATGAAGAACTCTTGTTTTTGTGTTTGTTTTTTTTAAGCATCTATAAATTGTTGAACATTCAAGGCCACCTCATGGTTTCTCCTCCCTAGTTTCTGTCTCTGTTCTGATCCCACTGTCCCTCTTGCCTGGTGAGCTAGAGCACTTAAGTTGGCATAAAGTGCTGCTGCAAAAATGTTAGGGGTATAACAATTTGTGAATATGAAGCTCGCATTAATCTTCCAGTGTGTCCATCTAAGTAAATTTTTGTGGTTGCATTTCTGCTTGGGCTGCAAAATAAAGCTGATTTTTATTTCCAGGCCATACCTTTTCTCCCTATCAAGTTTATTATATTTTGTTTTGCATTCTGTTTAAGAACAACCAACCATTTGACTCATGTAACTTTTCTTTGCCTCCTCCAGGTTTTGTGGTCTTTGCAACCCTTGTGGTCATTGTGGCCTTGATATTAATCTTCGTGGTGGGTCCTCGCCATGGACAGACAAACATTCTTGTGTACATAACAATCTGCTCTGTAATCGGCGCGTTTTCAGTCTCCTGTGTGAAGGGCCTGGGCATTGCTATCAAGGAGCTGTTTGCAGGGAAGCCTGTGCTACGGCATCCCCTGGCTTGGATTCTGCTGCTGAGCCTCATCGTCTGTGTGAGCACACAGATTAATTACCTAAATAGGGCCCTGGATATATTCAACACTTCCATTGTGACTCCAATATATTATGTATTCTTTACAACATCAGTTTTAACTTGTTCAGCTATTCTTTTTAAGGAGTGGCAAGATATGCCTGTTGACGATGTCATTGGTACTTTGAGTGGCTTCTTTACAATCATTGTGGGGATATTCTTGTTGCATGCCTTTAAAGACGTCAGCTTTAGTCTAGCAAGTCTGCCTGTGTCTTTTCGAAAAGACGAGAAAGCAATGAATGGCAATCTCTCTAATATGTATGAAGTTCTTAATAATAATGAAGAAAGCTTAACCTGTGGAATCGAACAACACACTGGTGAAAATGTCTCCCGAAGAAATGGAAATCTGACAGCTTTTTAAGAAAGGTGTAATTAAAGGTTAATCTGTGATTGTTATGAAGTGAATTTGAATATCAGAATGTGTCTGAAAAAACATTGTCCTCAAATAATGTTCTTTAAAGGCAATCTTTTTAAAGATTTCACTAATTTGGACCAAGAAATTACTTTTCTTATATTTAAACAAACAATGGTAGCTCACTAAAATGACCTCAGCACATGACGATTTCTATTAACATTTTATTGTTGTAGAAGTATTTTACATTTTCATCCCTTCTCCAAAAGCCGAATGCACTGATGACAGTTTTAAGTCTATGAAAATGCTTTATTTTTTCATTGGTGATGAAAGTCTGAAATGTGCATTTGTCATCCCCACTCCATCAATCCCTGACTATGTAAGGCTTTTTTATTTTAAAAAAAAACAGTTATCCCAATACATTATCCTGTGATTTACCTTACCTACAAAAGTGGCTCCTGTTTGATGATTGGTTTTATTTTTGAACTATTAAGGGAAAACTAAGTTACTGAATGAAGGAAACTCTTTCTTACAAAACAAAAAAAAGGGCAGAAATCACCCCAAGGAACGATTTCTCAGGTTGAGATGATCACCGTGAATCCGGCTTCCTCTGAGCATTCGATGGCCTTAGCACCTCATCAAGCCAGCACATCCTGCCTGCTGTTGCAGCCTGGCTGGGTTTATTCTTCAGTTACCCTAATCCCATGATGCCTGGAACCTTGATTACCGTTTTACATCAGCTCTTGTACTTTTCAGTATATTTTCATAATGAGTTGTTATATTGTCATTTAGACTTCTTTGAACAGCTCTGGGAAATAGAAGACTAGGGTTGTTTCTTAAATTTAGCTCATAATAAAAAGTTGAAATGAAGTTCTTATTCTAAGTCTGAATGCTTAGAACAAAATGTTTATAGAATATGGTGTCTTTGTACCAAGTACTTTGCTTAAGAGCTCCTTTGGGCCACTACATATTTTGGTTTCTAGAAAATGTTTATGAAGAAGTTGATGGAAAATTGCAAACATATGCAGAAAAGGTGGCAGAATAATAAAAAAGGTCTAATGAACTCCATTCAGCTTTGAACCTATCCACTCATAACCATTGACTGGCCTTTAAAAAAAAGTATTGGCAGAATTAATTTCCACCTAGGTGATGGGAAGAAAGTGTTCGCCTGTTCCAGCCTGTGGCTCCTGCCTGGAGGTTACCCAGTGGTGCGCCAGCGCCAAGCCATCACTCCCCGAGGGCCTCCCCTGCCAATGGTGCTGGTATCCCATGCAGCTCACCACTGGCTGCATGGACACTCCCTTTTTTCCAACTTTATTATTGGCCTTCTAAGGAGCTGTTTTAGATGTTTTTTTTCTAACTGCCTCCTCCCATGCCATTTTAATACTACAGATGTACTATATATCTGTTTATATACTGTACCTACATCTGTGCTTTGTACAGAAAAGAACCATTTTCTCCCCCTTGAGGACAGAGACTCGTTTGAACATGCATAGGTTAATAAATAATAAATTCTTATTTAACATTTTATAGCACTTGAGATTGTCTTATACCTAAGGTATTACATATTTGGTATATAATTAAGCCTTATAAAACTTGGTAATTAAGTTACAGTAATTTTTCATCCTATTCTGTAGTTTCTAAGATAAGCACAGCTACCACCTCTAAATCTGCAGCAGAATGCTGGCCCCAGGGTTATTAATTCACATTACCAAAAGCATTTTTAGGGAACTTTTTATAAAGAAAGAATAATTGTTAGGCTTCATGTCACTTGAGTTTGGCAGTGTAACAGGATGGTTCATACACTTACTACTTTCTGTGCCGTGCATCATATGCTTCTGGTCAGTTTCCAAAGGCCTCCGGAAAAGTAGGCGAGGCCCGCATTTTATGGCAACTTGGCATCCATAGAAAATTTTAAAATTGGTGAAGGTTGCAATACTCCAAATAATGTAAAATGACTGCCAGGCTACAACATAAAGTGAGTTCAGTTAATCATGCTGGACTTGTGTTTATCTGTAGTATTCATTTACAATAAACAGGCATAGCATTTTTTTCCATTCAGTTAGGATTTTCAGAACCTCATTGCCTTAATACTTTTTAAAATATGGCTTTAGTTTCTCAAACATGTTCATGACTCTACTGGTAGTCTAGACCAATTGTTTTTCATTCTGACAGATGTGGACCAGCTCCAGCCATGTGAGCCCTGTGGATCGGGGACAGCTGAAGGCTGGACTTGGTGCTCCCGGTCCCTTTGTGCAGCACCCACTGGGCCTGACTGATCTCCTCCTCCCACATTGCTGGCCTCCTCCAGGTCATGGGCACAGGTAACAGAGAGGCACTGAGTAGCCTCTTCATATCCAGATTGGAGCAGCCAACACGGCCGTTTTACACCTCATTTGCCTGCAGAACCCTAAATATAAAGCTAAACCTGTGCTGGTGAGGTGAGCGGTATAGGGGATGGTGTCACGGTCCCATCCCACCTCAGCCTTACAGGTGACCTCCATCCCAGCTGGCCTGGTATGTGAGCTCAGGTTAGAGTTCCTTGCCAAGCCAGGCAGCACAGGGTTAGAGTAAATAAATGAACACAAATAGATCTCATTAGTTTTATTTCTATAACCTGTCGATCTGATGTCACGTTAGATTTTGTCACAACTGGATTTAGTGGAAGCAGGGGAATCAAGTTCACTATTTTCTGAAACACACAAAAAAGGGATGGGAACAATGACTTAGAACTAAGATTGCTCATAAAAGACCATCAGAAAGATCCCTAAACAAAAGCTAAATAGTTACAGTTAATGGTAACTGGCAAGGGATTTAATGCATTTGCTGGTATTAAGTTTCTTATGGAATGAATGAATGAACCCAGCAGCATTTTATGACACAGCTGCCAGAACATCCCATATAAAAACAATTTTGTAAGAACGTGATGGCAACAATCAGCAGCCAATATTCTCAAGAGTTCCTAATTACCAAAAGCATATACAATTTTAGTCTAGAAAAATAAGTCAATTTTATAAAATTAAGTTTTTAGATTGAAAAGCACCCCCTTTAACAGGTACAGAGATACTGAAAAATAGTCCCTAAAAATCTCACTAAATAGTTTACGGAGAGAAAGGCATGCCATGTTGAGTTACGGAGTGCAGTGCGTGCCCTCAGCTGCTGGCGAGGGACTGGTGGATGGGCGGCTGGAAGCAGCGCACATGCTCCACTGGCGTGCCCTCCCCGTCGCCTGACTTCAGATACTTATCCAGGATGGTGATGATCTCATCATTGAGAATCTGGAACTTGCGAATTCTCTCCACCATCTTCTTCAAAGGCTACAACCATGAAAGTGAGGATGTTTTACTATTAACACTTCAACATTTATTCTTCATGTTTCAAAATGTCAGGATTCTTATATTTTCTCAGAAAAATAATAGCAAACGGAATTGACACACATTCTGTTCTTTTTGGTTTTTTTTTGTAAGATAGGGTCTCACTCTGACGCCCAGGCTGGAGTGCGGTGGCATGATCACGGCTCACTGTAGCCTCAAGACATCCTCCCACCTCAGCCTCCTGAGTAGCTGGGACCACAGGCGTGTACCACCACACGCAGCTAATTTTTAAATTTAATTTTGTAAAGACAAGGCCTTATTATGTTGTCCAGGATGGTCTTGAACTCCTGAGCTCAAGCAGTCCTCCTCTGCCTCAGCCTCCCAAACTGTTGGGATTACAGGTATGAGCCAGCACTCCCAGCCACATACCATCTCTTTAATGCAACAGTTGGAAGGATGAATATATTTTGAATTTAGAATCCCTCTGTTGGCTTCATGCTGCTGTAGATTCATTCATGCGCACAATTGATAGGCCTATTCCTTCCACATCGGCAATTAAGAACCTACTGTCTGCTCAAAGCTGGGGATCTCCAGATGAAGATGTGGTCAGTGGAGAAAGGCCAGTCAACTAACACAAGTTTTAGACTTCCAGTTTGGAAATACTGTGACGGGATACTCTGACAGACCCTCCTGCTACCACAGGAATAAAGAACACGAAATAAGAACATACACGCAAACAAAACGCTTTGAAAAGCTGGTTCTGCCTATGCAGGTGGTAAGGGGGAAGCCAGGGCCTCCTCAGGGGCAGATGCCAACAGCAGCAATGGGGTGAGGAGCAGCCGGGCATAAGCAAGCGGGACCACACCGAAGACTCCCCAATGAAGCCAGGACCTCCAATTCGGCTAAAGCGGCCCTGAGTTGGTAGCACCCCATAGAGATGGGCAGATACAAATGCACGTCTTGGGGGAAAGCAATCTAAATTAACTCCAATTAAATAAAGACTCCCAAATAACCCAACACACAAGGAAACAGCAAAGTTTTAAATACCTCCAAGGCCTTCAGATACTAGAAGGAAAACACAGAATATAGAATACATGAATTGGATAAAGAAATAAGAGATGGAAGAAGTTAAGACAATAAAACTGTCAGTTACCAAGAAGATTTGAAGAACCTAACTGAACTTTAAAAAGTGAACTAATAATATTTTCAGAGTAAAAGCTCAGCAGATTAGAGCTGAAGTAAACAAGTTAACTAAGACACATGAATACAGTATCTGGACACAGCTCTGGGAGCCCCAGAAATGGAGGAGTGGGAGGTAGAAGGGCCCCTGAGAGAGGCCCATGACCTGGAGCCTGTGACTGCATTGCCTCCACCCCACGGGGCCTGGGCAGGTGTGGCTAAGACTGGACTGTAGGACAGGGAGAGTATCTGGGGTTGTCCAGTGGGCTCAATATAGTCACAGTCAGGGAATGTTCTCTGGCCGGAGGCAGGAGAGACATGGCAGAAGACTAGAGGCTGAGACTGCCCAACCCACCATTGCTGGAGGGGGCCACTTGGAAAGCATGAGAAGGAAGGGGGACCCAGTCCTACAGCTGCAAGGAATAATTCAGCCAACTGTGCATAAGCTTGAAGGCCTCCAGGGTGAACACAGCACCTCAGACACTGGCTCCATGAGATTGAGCAGAGGACCTAGCTGGGCCTGGCTGAACTCAGGCATCTGACTTAGAGAACTGTGAGATAATCAATGGTATTTAAACTGCCAAGCCTGTGGTGATTTGTTGTCATGGAAGCAATAGAAAACTAATACAACAGGGCTGGGCGCGCCTGTAATCCTAGCACTTTGGGAGGTGGGCGGATCACCTTATGTCAGGAGTTCAAGATCAGCCTGGCCAACATGGTGAAACCTAGTCTCTACTAAAAATACAAAATTACAAAATACAAAAATTAGCCTGGCGTGGTGGCAGGTGCCTGTAATCCCAGCTACTCGGGAGGCTGAGGCAGGAGAATCACTTGAACCTGGGCAGCAGAGATTGCAGTGAGCCAAGATCGTGCCATTGCACCCCAGCCTGAGCAACAAGAGCGAAACTGTCTCAAAAAAAGAAAAGAAAAAAAAGAAAACTGATACAACAAAGGGATGTGGAGAATAGAATGAGAAGGTCTAACATATGTTTAACTGAAGTCCTGAATGGCAAGAATAGGGAGAATGGAAAGGAGGCTGAAATATTTCAAAGATAATGGCTGAGTATTTTCCAGAATTCAACTATGAGGGATCCATAAAGCAACAAAGACGAAAGGCCTTTAAAGCAGCCAAGAAAGCACAGACTTCCAGGGGCCCGAAGACTATAGCTGCCAATATTCTGACAATGCAGATCCTGTAAGACTGGAAGTAAATCTAAGTACCTTGAGAAGGAAAATGGAACAATGAGTATTTTCTCTGCCAGACTGCTTTACTGGCCAATTATATTTAGATTCATTTTGGGAACAAAAAGAAAGTTTCTGTTGGTGGCACCTTACGTACTAGGATGAAAAACATTGCCAGAAACAAGAACTTATAACACAGAGAAAGTATACTTTTGCAAAAGGTCCATAGATGGTGTGAGATTTTCATCCACATACCACATTTTTAATAATCTCATCTTTGCCATCATGTTTCTGGACTTTAAGTAGATGGTAGCAGAAATCCAGCACAGCAAAACGCCGCTGCTGCCCAAGAAGTACGATGATCATACAGCCAGCCCAGTGTAGCCCATCACCAAAGCACTGCCTAGGAACAAGAAGCAGAAACAGAATGGGAGATGAGTGATACGTTATGAAGTCTTTTCTCAGTCTGTCTCCAGATGTCAGTGACCAAGCCATCTGCATTACTGTCTGTGCCTACACAGTCACCTTCCACAGCCAGGAAGAGAATGCCGGGCAGCAGGTGGCTGTTCCCTGGTTTTGATAAATACCTTTTTTGGGCTCTTCTGGTGTGCTGCTTCCTATCCCTTTTTAGATCATATCCCCTCTGTGATGAATGACTCTATGGACCTCCCACCTAGAAAAATGCACGCCCAACGTGCATACAATTGCCGTGGGTTCAGAGACTCCCTGAATACTAGAGTCCTGAGTCAGCTCTTTGGCATCAAGTAAGAATCCCCACTACAGGAGGCTTAAAAGCCGCTCAGTGAGTTTCTGGTCCACTTCCTGAGCATGGCTGGCTGCTTGTTAGCCTAACACGCCTCCCCTCCCCCACAGCTCCTCCCCTCCTCTGGGGCTTTGTCCTGCTCTCAGCACACACTTACTCGACTGTGAACTCGTGTGTCCCCACGGGAATGCAGTAGACAAACTGCATGGCACTCCACAGTCTGTGAAACTCCACACACTCGTCCACATGCATGACCCCATTGCTGGGCAGAGGCCCGCGCCAGATGGGGTCATCCAGAAAGCTCCGGATCCGTGTCAGGATGACCTCAAACATGGACAGGCCGCAGCAGAGGCGCTCCTTTGTCAGCAGGTCCCCCTCTCTTGCGATGGCAATTTGCTGCAGAAAGGACAAGCAGTGGAATGCTGTGGGCCTCCAGGCATCCAGCTACTCCACATCCTCTATGTCTCTTTTCTCTTGAGACAGGGTCTTGCTCTGCTGCCTAGGCTGGAGTGCAGTGGCACAATCACAGCTCGCTGCAGCCTTGACTTCCCGGGCTCAAGCGACCAGGTGCATGCCACCACGCCCGGATAATTTTTGTATTTTTTGTAGAGATGGGGTTTCGCCATGTTGCCCAGGCTGGTCTCAAACTCCTGTCTTGGCCTCCCAAAGTGCTGGGATGACAGGAATGAACCCCGGTGCCCAGCCCTGGAAAAATGTTTTGGGTGGAGTGGGTCTACTGGGAGCTAGTGTGGAGGCCAGGGATGCTGCTAACCATCCTACAATGCACAGGGCGCCCCAGCCCCCACCACAGAGTTATCTGGTCCAAAATGGCTGAGAAACCCTGACTTAGCATAAGCAGCTGCATCACTGTAGAACTCTACCCTGACACCTTGCCTCCTGGCCTAATTTCTTCTGTTCTTAAACACCTATGGGAAAGCCTTCTTCATGAAGGGCTGGACAGTGAAAGTGATGTCTTCTGTGTAAGCCTTACGTGCCAGGTGATGTGCTAAGCTCTTTCCAGGTGTTAGCTCATCTGAATCCTCCCACCACCCAGGGAAGCAGTCCTGGTGCACACCCCACTTGTAACACTTGAGGCCTGAGCGGCCACGCAGCCGCTGGACTTCACGATGCCTTCCAGTCTGGCTCCCAACCAGGCCACCTGGCCTGGCATGGATGCCCAGCTTGCAACAGCCACAGCCATCACGGTACACGTTACCTGAGGGGTCCCCAGTCTTTCAATCAGTGGGACAAGATGCAGCGGGGCGTACTTTGATTCTAGTCTTTTCATTTTGGCATCAAGTCTCTCCCCCTCTGCAGTAGAAAAAATATTTTACTATATTCTGCTCCTTTGTATGAAATGGTAATTGCAAAGGTTTACATTTGTTTAAAAAACAAAAGATTTTTAAGTTAACATTATGGATACAGATTCTCTTTGAAAATTATTTTACAGAACTGGCTCATTTAATATTTTAATTCAAACCGGCAGAACCAATTTTCTGCTCAATATTCACTTTTCATTTATTGAATATTCCAAATGTAATCAAAAGCAGAAAATGGCACAATGAGCCTGTACCCATCATCTGCTATAATTATCAACTCATGGCCACTCTGCTTCTTATATACCCAACTCCCTCTGCTCCCATGCTATTGATATTTGGAAGCAATTCTAAGACATCATATCATTGCAGCTCTATTTCTCAATCTTCATTTAACTAGGTTCTGTACACTCCTCATTACCCCTGGGTATGACTGAACAGGCGCCAAACCCACAATCTGCACTGGTCCTTAGCTCTCCGGTTGCACACAGTGGGCACCACCTCCACAGAGGGCAGTCTGGACTCCCTGGTGGGGGTCAGCAGGCTCACCTTTCACATGGACTCGCGGCAAGATGTTCTGGAAAGGAGCTGCATGCAGCAGGTCACACACTTCTTCTAAAGACTAGAGCAGAGAAAGAGAGGGTGTCAAGCTAGGAAGGGTATCTCGCCACAGAGTGCGATCTGGTGCTGAAAACCAAGAACTTCTTTGCCTTTTAGCATAAAATAAACTCTAAGTTTATTTTATCTCTGTCAAGAGATTTCTGGGATGATGGAAATGCTTCCGTCTGTCCTGTCCATTCCGGCAGCCACCAGCCATGCATGCCTAGTAAGTACTTGGAATGTGGCTTGGCACTTGAGGAAATGAATTTTATTTTTAGTTACATTTAATTAATGTAAATATAGATGCAGGTAAGACCCAGTGTTGAATGTGTGCTCTGTTTTCCAGGATTTACCTGTCTAAAAGCTCTCGCCCCATCCTTCCCTGCTAATTTGCCACCAGGCTCTTAAGAACCACAGTTTATGACAAGATCCCACCACACTGACAGAAGGAAGGGGCGTCTCCTGCAAACAACACAGGAGATGGAAGGAATAGGGGTGGCCTACCCTTGTGTCCACATCCACTCATTCCCTACAGAGCCCAAAACAAAGTTCTAGGCCATCATGCCGAACTGCTCTTGGGTCACAAGCTCCTTTACAGAGGTAATAAAAACCACACAAGGTCCGTTCTCCAGAATAACATACATATATATATATATATATATATATATATATATATATATATATATATAAAGAAAATGTACCTCCAGGATCATGAGGACAGCAGAACCCCCCAAGTCCACCAAGAACCCAAAGATGGTCAAAAATTGAGCAACTACTGTTCATCTTTAGAGATGAGGGCTCTTAGGCCACCAGGAAGGGCCTCTTCAGACCACAGTGTGCTCACCACCCCCACGGAGCAGGCAGAAGATGATGGAGCCTTCAGTGCCTCCGACCCCACAGCCATGCTGAAATCTTAAAGTCCCATAGGAGTAAAAGAAATGATTAAACAAAGAAACAGCTATCAGAAAATCAAGAAATACCGACAATGAGATTTTAACTTCTGAGGACCTCCCAGAGATGATGGCAAAACTAAGACCAAGAGGAAGAAAAGCAGACTTTTCCGTACTCATCAACGTCAATCCAGTGCCAGACGCCGGCCAGACACCATCTGCTCCGCTTCTCTTTCCCTGTTTCTAATGCAGCATCACACTCCATCCAGAAGCCAACAGAGGGCCAACTGTTGCCATGACAATGCACAGAAACCATGCCTTTAAGCTAAGAGATTGTCCCAGTAAATTCCATCCTGCCTGCTTCAAACTCTTGTGGTTCTATAATTATTTATGTCCATGAGTCCTGGGATGGACATAAATAATTATAGAACCACAAGAGTTTGTTTATGTGAAGAATGTCAGGCCAGGTGCAGTGGCTCACACCTGTAATCCCAGCACTTTGGGAGGGCGAGGCGGGAGGTCGGGAGTTCAAGACCAGCCTGACCAACATGGAGAAACCCCACCTCTACTAAAAATACAAAATTAGCCAGGTGTGGTGACACATGCCGTAATCCCAGCTACTCGGGAGACTGAGGCAGGAGAATCACTTGAACCCAGGAGGTAGAAGTTGTGGTGAGTCGAGATTGTGCCACTGCACTCCAGCCTGGGCAACAAGAGTGAGACTCCAGTCTAAAAAAAAAAAAAAAAAGAAAGAAAAGAAATGATGTAAAGAAAAGCTTTTGACACTTTATCTTATTTCCAAAAAGGGCAGCTGGACAGAAGAGAAACCAGCCCTAAGGGGTCCCTGACACTATCTCAATCAATTCCACAAGGCTGTCTCCCCATTAGGAAAGCTTGGGTCTCACCTCCCTGACCTGAGGCCAATGACCAGACAGGCATCCTCAGGCTTGGACATACATGGAGGCTATGGTTTGGATGTGGTTTGTCCCTGCCAAAACTCATGGTGAAATTTAATTGCCAATGTAGCAGTGTTGGAAGGTGGTCCGAGAGGTGATGGATTTCTTACAGGGCTGGGTCAGTTCTCCCACAATTGGGTTAGTTTTTGTGGGAATGGATGAGTTCCTGTGAGAGCAGGTTGTTGTAAGCAAGGCTGCCTCTCATGTTTGTTCTCTTGGCAACACCCGCTTCCCCTTCTCTGTTCCCCCAGAGCTGAAGCAGCATGAGACCCTGACAGATGGGCTGCCTGATCTTGGACTTCCCAGCCTCCAGAGTCATGAGCCAAATAAACTCCTTTTCTTTATAAATTACTCAGTCTCAGGCACTGCCACAGCAACACAAAATGGACTAAGATAGCAGATGAGATAGGGTGCGCCTTATGCTGTAAGTTCAGGAAAAGTCACCCATGAAAGGAATATTCCTGTATTCAATATTTAAAATTCATAACGAGAGATTATACTTAAAGAGATGCTTCCTAACATCTGGTTTTTAACAATTCACAATTATTTGGGGAACATGTCCTTAGAGCAGGGCCACCCTGGACACTGGCTTCTTGCTGGTCTGAGACACTGGTGGGTTCTCCATCTTGTGCCCCTCACACTCACAGTGGTGAGGGGAGCATGGGAGGAGATGCTACTTGGGGTCCCCGCCGAGCCTGTGGGTGGCCAGGACAATGAAGGCCTGGGGCTGCTGCAGTCCCTCTTTGAAACCACCTAGAGAGGGTCTCCCTAGGCGTGCAGGCATAGAGGGAGCCGAAGATGCAGGTCTGATGGAGGCTGTCAGCTCCCAGGCGTGTCACGCCTGACCTCGGACTCCCCTGACATGTGAGCCAACACATTCTCTTTCACCGCACAGGCTGGTGTGAGGCGGCTGGTCCAGAGGCTCAGTCCCCAGAGGCCTGGCAGTCTGACAGCAATGCCCTGAGCTGTGTACAGACCACCCTCTCCCTGTTCTTCCCAAACACAACTCTGCCTTTGCACAGCTACCAGAGACCTAAAGACAAGAGACTGCTTTGGGAAACATAGGAAAGGCCTCCCCAGGCAGCTCTGGAGACGAAGTGCCGTTCCCATGCACAAGCCAATACGCTTCGCCAGGGCATGTGGCGAACCAATCCCCAAACAGGGCAGAGCAGAGAGCCCTGAGGAGGGAACATGCTGAAGAAGAAGGAGCAAGGCAGGGAACACGGCAAGTGGGGACTCGAGAGTCATGTTAGAGCAACGATGAGCAAGACAACATGCTATGATGTCAGAGACAGACGCCTGGACCAGCGAGATGTGGCAGAAAGCCAGGAGACAGGCCGATGTGCCCATGAAAAGCTGGCAGATGGCAGGGGACACCACTGGTCAGCAACGGGAGGAGGAGCCCTTCAGCCACTAGAGGAGGGACAACTGGGTCTCCACAGAGAGAGAGAAGCTTCCTCTGCCTCTCACATTATACACAAAGACCAACTCCAGAAGGATTACAAACTTCCGTGCAGAAGGCAAAGCTTCAAATCTTTAGATGAGAATGTAAAGGAATGTCTTCATGACCCCAAGGCAGGGAAAACATCTTTAAAAAGATACTGAAAGTTCCATGTGCAGATGGTAGATTAAAAAAAAAAAAACACACAGAAAGTGCTAATCATTAAAAAAAAAAAGGCTACATCCAAATTCAGAGCATTTTATCAAAAATCACCACTATCAGAGTGAAAAGGTAAGCCACAAATGGGAGAAGAATTTACAATATGTGCAGCACATAAAGAGTCTACACAGAATAAGCTGTAGAAAAATAGGCAAAAGAGGCCGGGCGCGGTGGCTCACACCTGTAATCTCAGCACTTTGGGAGGCCAAGGCGGGTGGATCACAAAGTCAGGAGTTAGAGACCAGCCTGGCTAACACGGTGAAACCCCGTCTCTAGTAAAAATACAAAAAATTAGCTGGGCGTGGTGGCGGGCGCCTGTAGTCCCAGCTACTTCTGAGGCTGAGGCAGGAGAATGGCATGAACCCGGGAGGCGGAACTTGCAGTGAGCCGAGATCACACCACTGCACTCCAGCCTGAGAGACAGAGCGAGACTCCGTCTCAAAAAAAAAAAAAAAGAAAAAGAAAATAGGCAAAAGAACTCAATGGGGCATTTCACAGGAAAAGAAACAAGAAGACGCAACAAATGAAGAGATGCCCACCTCGTTAGTCACGATGGAAGGCAGGAGAGGGCCACCTGAGATTCCATTTCCCACTGGCTTTCCCAGCCCAGGAGGTTAGAAACTGAGCTGCTGTGATGTACAGGACGGAGGGACAGCCAGACAGCACCACAAAAAGGCGGCCAGTCGAAAACACGAGGCGTCCACTGTGCCACGTCCTAAGAGGGGGTGGGCTCCCAGGGGCTCCCCTTTCATGCTGGCCACTCGTGCTGTCCACCATGGGGCACGTGTAGCCATTCAGATTTAAATCAGTGATAATTCAGTAACATTTAGCACTCAGTTCCTCAGTCACACTGAGCCACACTTCAACTGCTCAGCGGCCTCAGGCATGCAGAGAGCCCTCCTGCGCAGCAATGCCTTATACCTTACAGGCACACCAAATATGTTCATTTAGATGTTGAAAACATCACATAATACAACAGTTTTATGACATTAACACAGAAAAACATTCTTGAGACAGTGAACTACAGTACATTTTTGTTTTTCAATTGAAGGGAACAAATTCAAACTAAAGTCTCAATAGCCACGAAAAAAAAAATGATGCTTTACCTCACTGCTGTTGCCACACCCCCACTAAAGAACCCGCCAAAGAAAGCCCTCCCCTGGCCAGTGGGGCAGGGTGGGGTGGGCTGGGGTGGGCTGGGGCGGGGAGGGGTGGGGTGGGGGGGCCACTCACCAGGCTCTGCTCGATGAGCAGGCAGAAGAGGATGGCGTTCCCCACCTCCCGCAGGTTCTGGAAGCACACCGTCTTCAGCTCTGCATACTCCACGATGTCCTTCAGCTGGTGGTGGAAGAACTCCAGGATACCTACGGTGGCGGGAGTGAGGTGGGGTTGGGGGACTGGAGGGGGCTGGGCCCTAGCAGCCTGGGTCCACAGCCAGGAGCACCTGCCGTTCTGACACCGCCATCAAACCTGGCTATAAGGACAGCCACAACGTCCCATCCCCAGCATCTTCCCTGCAGCGGTGGTTTATTCGCCACCTGGGCACGTTCTCCACACACCATGTGACCCTGGGCCTTGGCTTTGAAGCCTCTTTTCAACTCAACCTCATATCTTTAGGGAAGGCTATGATGATAGGAAACGTCACCACATGATGAACAAAGACTGCACCACATCCCCAGTGGGGGCAGACAAGGTATTTGACAAAATGCAATCTCTCTTCGCAGGCATGGAAGGGGCCACACCTAATCTGAGAAAGGGCATCTAGAAAGCCTGCAGCTAACTAACAGCACGCCCAACGGGAGGCCGCACACCAGGCCAGCTCCAGAGCAAGGCAGGCATCTCAGCGGCATCCCGGACAGCGGAATAAGGCATAAAAAGGCGCAAGGTGCAAATATGGGACAGAAGGCCAACGTTTCCCAGTCAATCTACAGCTTCAACTCCAGCCCAGACAGAAACCGGCAGCTGACCGCACAATGAACGTGGCATCAGGAGGGGCCGAAACTACCCTGGGAAGAGCAAAGCGGGAGGCTCAGCAGACCTTAAACCCTTGTCCCAGCAGGTCTTGCCCGAGTGCCCCTTCCCCAAGGACCAGCGGTCCGACACGGCCCCTCTGCTCCTCCCAGCTCTCAGCACCGCTGCGGGGACTCAGCCCCACTTGGCGGGGGCGGGGACGCTCCTGCACCTGTGTCATTCCCAGCAAGCTTTCCCCGTACCACACTGGGAAATGGCTCCCTCCTCAACATCTGAAATTTCCATCTCTAGTCACGACATAAGCATTGGTTTTAATCATCCCAGCATTCCTCCTCTACTTTCTGACAATAAACTGAAATCAGATTCTCTTGAGCCAGGGCCGTGCTGATGGCTACTTCCCCATGGTGGCTGAGGGGGACACCTTATCGTCTCCTCAAACACCAGCAACAGCCCTGGGGAGTTGCCAAAAAGCAAAAAGTCCTGAGCACGTGTTCAAGAGCTCAGCCACGCTGACTGACTGCCCATCAGGACAGTGCCTCGTCGGTCACCCACGTGCAGGCTCAAGTCGCTTTACAACACAAGGCTAGTGTTCAACTGTCCAGCTTTCAAGAAAACTCGGCCAGGTAAGAGACTAAAAGCAGTTTTGTTATGTGACAAAGGTCCTTGTCATACAATTTTATGAGACAATGCTTTCTGAGATCACTAAAGCTATTTATTTGCATAGCCCCAAACCAACCCACAGCAAGTCACGCGGGCCTGTCCCTAAGAGCACACCTGCCTGAGGGCCCTGCAGCTGGACCTGCAGATGGATGGGACGGCCTGGGGGCAGGGACAGGCCTTGCACCATCTCGGTGGGCCTGTCTCTGAGCCTCAAGTCCCTATAGGCCCAGCAGGGCAGCAGGACCCGGCAGTCGGCTCTCTTGCCTCATTGGGTGGCAATTCTTTCGTAGGGGCGCCCGAGAGCGTGGTGTTCAGGGGTCTGTCGTCTCAACTCTTGCAGGCTGACCTCTGCTTCCTCGCCTGCAGACAGTGACCCCAACACACCTCTTCCTGGTTGTAAGGTGCATTTGTCTGTCTACTGCCTCCTCCTATGTGGCAAATCTAATCCTTCTCAAGAATTTCTGACTTGAATTCCTTTCTGACCTCTCCACAGACAGCACTGTGAGCTCCACACGCCCGCACTCACCAGGAGAGCCATACTCGTGCCGGGGCAGGCGGCAGATCTTGGGCATCACCTCCATCAGCGTCTTCACGTACTGCAGGATTGTGCCTTGCAGCTGCCGGGGAGATGAGACAGGCTGCATCAGCCACCCAACTCCACTCTGCTAACGCCTGTGGCCGGCGCACACCCTGAAACAAGTCTGTTAGCAAAGAGCTCGGTAGCCAGCAAGGCTGCAGGATCGTCTGGCTGGGGAATAAAATCCACCCTTGGAGAGAGAGCAACCATCACCAGGTGGCTTCCCATGACTGAATTCGTGTTCTGAAACTGGACTCCTCTTTCAAGATGAAAGCGGTCCCGGGGTGCCACAATGAGGGGAGAGCTTTGTTGCCAGGTGTCTCCTATGGGGATGCACCCCAGCATCGTGAGCACTGCCAGCTCCAGGGTCCCCCAGGACGCTGTCTGTGCTCCTGGGTGCGGCCCCAGGCTCAGCTGTGGTGAGGTCAGCAATCCTAACACCCCCCAAGCTGCCACATGTTTTGGGACAGAGTCCCCAGCAGGTCCTGGAAGGATCTGTTTGGGTCACGGGGTGATGGCTGTGCCAAGTGACCAAACTCTTACATGGTCTCAAGTCACAGAAGATTAAAATAATAAAAAGGATGAAAAATTATAAAAAGTAAGTTATGTCTAGAAAACTAAATCCAGGCTGGCCAAGGTGGCTCATGCCTGTAACCCCAGCACTTTGGGAGGCCAAGATGGGCAGATCTCTGGAGCCCAGGAGTTCAAGGCCAGCCTGAGCAACATAGCAAGACCCCCTCTCTACACATACAAATAAAAACTCTGCGTATCAGTTAAAAATAACCTGGACCCATTCTCTTGAGTTTGAAAAGATGAGGGAAGTATCAAACTATATATGGTCAGAAATCTTTGAAGCCTAATTGAACTAATCCAGCTGTTGGAGAATCACAGTCCAGGCAGAGAAGACCCTCTGGCATGGGTGTCCCAGGGAATCCAGGCTGTGTGAAAGAAGCATGTCCAGGGAACACTCACCAGGCTCTTGACGACCTTCAGCAGCTCCTCCATGACCACGGCGATACCCTGGTAGCCGAGGAGTCGGCAGATGACTTGAAAGTGTGGAGGTCCCACGAAGTTCCGGTAGCTGCCGTAAATGCTGGAGTAGGCCAAGTTCAAAGCCTGGAAAACAGGGCACAGAGCTCTCAGCATGGTCCCCGCACACATGTGCAGATGAAGAACTGTGTGAGAAGATCACTCAACACACACAGGCTCAGGTGAACGGGTCTGAGTCTACTGACTTGTAAAATCTACTGCCCTTAACTGGTACAGTTACAAAACCTAGTTAGCCTGCCACCAAAAAGAAACCTGCTAAAATAGAAAAGAAAACAAAACCATTTGGTGTTTCAACATTTGTTGAATAGCCGACTCGCTAGAAGCCATTTTGAAGTCTAGAATGAGAAATGAATACGACTCAGAGTCTCCCCCTGCCTCCCAGTCTCCCAGCAGGATGCCCAAGGTCGCACCCTGAAGGGGCCGGGGGAGCTGCCTTCTCAGGATGCACAGGGCACCCCCGGAGCCGGGAGAGAGACCCCTGTGGGGTGGGAGGGCGAGGAAGGTAGTTAGGGTATGTATTAGTCCGTTTTCACACTGCTATAGAGAAATACCCAAGACTGCATAACTTATTTTAAAAAAAAGCAGGTTTAGGCCAGGCGCGGCGACTCACACCTGTAATCCCAGCACTTTGGGAGGCCGAGGCGAGCAGATCACGAGGTCAGGAGATTGAGACCATCCTGGCTAACACGGTGAAACCCCGTCTCTACTAAATATACAAAAAATTAGCCGGGCGTGGTGGCGGGCACCTGCAGTCCCAGCTACTCGGGAGGCTGAGGCAGGAGAATGGCATGAACCTGGGAGGTGGAGCTTGCAGTGAGCAGAGATCGCGCCACTGCACTCCAGCCCAGGTGACAGAACAAGACTCCATCTCAAAAAAAAAAAAAAAAAAAGGCAGGTTTAACTGACTCACAGTTCCACATGGCTGGGGAGGCCTCAGAAAACTTACAGTTATGCAGAAGGTAAAGGGGAAGCAAGCACCTTCTTCACAAGAAGGCAGGAAAGATAAGAGAGAACAAAAGGCGAAGCCCCTTATAAAACCATCAGATCTCGTGAGAACTAACTCACTATCACAAGAACAGCATGTGGAAAACTGCCCCCATGAACCAATCAACTCCCACCAGCTCCCACCCGTGACATGTGGGCATAATGGGGATTACAAGTAAAGATGAGATTTGGGTGGGGACACAACCAAACCTTATCATTCTGCCCCTGGCCCCTCCCAAATCTCATGGGTTCTCACATTTCAAAATACAATCATGCTTTCCCAGCAGTGCCCCAAAGTCTTAACTCATTCCAGCATTAACTCAAAAGTCCAAGTCCAAAGTCTCATCTGAGACAAGTCAAGTCCCTTCCACCTATGAGCCTATATAATAAAAAACAAGTTAGTTACTTCCTAGATACAATAGGGGTACAGGCATTGGATAAATGCTCCCATTGCAAATGGGAGAAACTGGCCAAAACAAAGGGGCTCCAGGCCCCATGGAAGTCCAAAGTCCAGTGGGGCAGTCATTAAATCTTAAAGCTTTAAAATAATCTCCTTTGACTCCATGTCTCACATCCAGGTCACACTGATGCAAGATGTGGGCTCCCACGGTCTTGGGCAGCTCCACCCTGTGGCTTTGCAGGGTACAGTCCCCCTCCCGGCTGTTTTCACAGGCTGGCATTGAGTGTCTGTGGCTTTTCCAGGTACACAGTGCAAGCTGACTGGGGTCTGGAGGAGGGTGGCCCTCTTTTTACAGCTCCACTAGGCAGTATTCCAGTGGGGACTCTGTGTGTGGGGCTCCAACCCCACATTTCCCTTCCTCACTGCCCTAGCAGAGGTTCTCCATGATGGCTCCACCCCCACAGCAAACTTCCACCTGGACATTCAGGCATTTCCACATATCCTTTGAAATCTAGGTGGTCCAACACCACGGGGAAGCCACCAAGGCTTGGGGCTTGCACCCTCTGAAGCAACAGCCTGAGCTGTATGTTGGCCCCTTTTAGTGACTGGGAAGCAGGAATGCAGGGCACCAAGTCCTGAAGCTGCACTGGGGTGGGGGGATGGAGTGGGGGAGGGGGAGCCACAGGGGCAGGGCAGGCCCTGGGCCCAGCCAAGAAAACCATTTTTCCCTCCTAGGCCTCTGGGTTTGTGATGGGAGGGGCTGCCTTGTACATGTCCTGGAGACATTTTCCCCATTGTCTTGGTGATTGACATTCAAAATTTCTGCAGCCAGCTTGAATTCCTCTCCAGAAAATGGGTTTTTCTTTTCCATCACATCCTCAGGCTGCAAATTTTCCAAACTTTTATACTCTGCTTCCCTTTTAAACATAAACTCCAATTTCAGATCTCTCTCAAGTTCAATGTACCACGTATCTCTAGGGCGGGGCAAAATGCTGCTAGTCTCTTGGCTAAAGTATAGTAAAAGTGACCTTTGCTCCGGTTCCCAACAAGCTCCTCAATTCCATCTGAGACCACCTTAGTTAGCCTGCACTTTATTGTCCATAGCACCATCAGCATTTTGGTCAAAACCATTCAACAGGCAGGGCGTGGTGGCTCACACCTGTAATCCTAGCACGTTGGGAGGCCGAGGTGGGTGGATCACAAGGTCAGGAGTTTGAGAACAGCCTGGCCAACATGGTGAAACTCTGTCTCTACTAAAAATACAAAAAAATTAATTGGGCATGGTGGTGGGCACCTGTAATCCCAGCTACTCGGGAGGCTGAGGCAGGAGAATTATTTGAACCTGGGAGGCAGAGGTTGCAGTGAGCTGAGATTGCGCCATTGCACTCCAGCCTGGGCAACAGGGTGAGACTCCATTTCAAAAAACAAACAAACACACACAAAACCTTCAACAAGTCTCTAGAGAGTTCCAAACTTTCCCACATCTTCCCGCCTTCTTTGGAGCCCTCTAAACTGTTCCAACCTCTGCCTGTTACCCAGTTCCAAAGTCACTTCCACATTTTCAGGTATCTTTATAGCAGTACTCCACTCTACCAGTATCAATTTACTGTATTAGTCCATTTTCACCTGAGACTGGGTAATTTATAAAGGAAAGAGGTTTAATTGACTCATAGTTCCACATGGTTGGGGAGGCCTCAGAAAACTTCAGTCATGGTGGAAGGTGAAGGGGGAGCAGGCACCTTCTTCACAAGGTGGCAGGAATGAGGAGAGAGAGCGAGGGCGAAGAACCCCTTATAAAACCATCAGATCTCGTGAGAACTCACTCACTATCACGAGAACATCATCACCCCCATGATCCAATCACCTCCCACCAGGTCCCTCCCTTACTCATGGGGGTTATGAGGATTACAATTTCAGATGAGATTTGGGTGCGGACATAGAGCCAAAACATATCAAGGTGGTTCCTGCAGAAGGACACCCCTCAGCTTGTCTAAGGACACGGGTGCAGATAGCAGGAGACCCCTACTGTGAGTATTCAGTACTATAAATTTCCCTCTCAGCACTTTAGCTGTATACCAAATAAATCAATCAAATAATCAAATCAAATAAATCACTTAGCTGTATATATCAAATAAATCTTGATATATTTGCATTTCATTCAATTCAATGTATTTTTAAATTTCTCTTGAGATTTCCTCTTCAACCCAAGGATTATTTAAAAGTGCACTAATTTCCAAGCATATAGAGATTTTCTGGTTATCTTTTTATTACTGGTTTCTGGTTTGAGTTCATTGTGGTTGGAGAACAGTCTCCATAGGATTTCAGTTCTTTAAATTTTGTTGAGGTGAGTTTTATGGCCCAGCGTATGGCCTATCTTGGTGAATGTTTCATGGGAATCTGAAAAACGTATATATTCTGCTGTTGTGGGGTAGAGTATCCTACACACGTCAGTTAGATCCTGTTGGTCGATGGTGGTGTTCAGTTCTCTTCTACTGTTGCTGATTTGGTGTCTACTTGTTCTATCAATTACTAAAATGAGAGCTGAAGTCCCCAACTGTAACTGTGGAATTGTTCACTTCTCCTTTACTTCTGTTAGTCTTTCCTTCAAGTACAGAAGCCTTGTTGTTTGACACATAAACATTTAGCAATGCTATGTTTTCTTCGTGGTGGTTTGACTTATTATTATGTAATCTCCCTGGCAATATTCTTTGCTCTGAAGTTGATTTTATCTTATATTAATACAGCCATTCCTGCTTTCTTCAGCCTCCGCCTGATCTGTCTGCTTCCATTACTGATCCTGCTTTGTATCCCTTTGCTGGAATAAACTGCAGCTGTAAGACTCTGAGTTCTGTGGGTCCTTCTAGTGAATCATCAGATGTATAGAGGGTCATGAGACCCCCAAAACAAAGAGCCAAAACTGTTTATAAAATACTACAGTGACAAGATTAGACAACACTGAAGGACAGAAACCCCACCCAGTGTCTGTCCCAGGCCCAAGCCCTGTGGCCCCTTGCAACCTTGAAGAAACCATCTACAGATCTTCGCCCACACACCCTCCTCCCAGCCTCTCCTCAGAGCAGCACCCTGGGCTTTATGTGCTGCGATTCTGTGTAATATTTTTGGTTGACAACAGGTTCAATGTTCGAAAAGAAGAACACGAAAGTCATCAGTGAAATCTAATGACCTCATGTTACGAGTGAGAGAATTCATTCTCAGACCCGCCCTGACTGGCTCGGGATGACAGCTGTCAGAGGAGGCATCACTCAATGAACACATGGTCCCAGGCCTCTGGCCCCCTGCCCAGTGTCCGGTTTCCCAGTAGACTAAGCTCACCCCAAAGATGACACATCCGAGAGACAACACAGCTAGGGTAACAAACAGCAGATGTGACTTAACTACTCAGGGGAGTGGGAGGAGGCACTACTTCTGGGGAAGGGCACCGTCACAAACACCGTGCTGTAAAAGACTTAAGCTCAGAAGAGGAAGCACTCTGGACGTCCAGTCACACAGCTCGGTTCAAGACAGACTCTGCTGCCCATGCCTGATACAGAGTCTCCAGCCTCGCTCGACAAGCAGAGGAGGTGGGTCACAGCACACAGAGCCGGCTCTGGACTCGCCAGTCATGCAACTTGGGTTCTCTAACTTTCACGACACTCTGAGCCTTCATCTGTGAATTGGGGACAATCTTACTTATGAGATAAAGAATACTAGTTAATGTGCTCAAAAGGGTGTCTTACTGAGAAGCAGGCATGCTGTAAGTGGTGACATGACCAAGAACCAAAAAGATAACATTGCATAAATGGGTCCCTCATCTAAGTTTATTTTATTCCTGCAAGATACTAGCCCTAATTCACTATTCATAAAAAAAGCACTAATATGTTTTTTGAGTGGATTCCTGTGTATTCCATAATCACACAGATATACACTGTGACTCATACTGCAGCAGAAGCAAGTGCACGTGGCATACGTGAGTGCTTGTGAGTACAAGGGCTGTCTGCTGTGAGCACATGACTCAGCTCAGACATCATCTCTTTTAGTATCCAGCCTCTTCTTGAGTGGGTGGTGGTCAACATCAGTGTCACTTGTATATGTCTAAATAATCTAATAGAAAATTACTGGTGTAGGGCTGGGCACAGTGGCTCATGCCTACATCCCAGCACTTTGGGAGGCCGAGGCAGGAGATCTGCTTGAGCTCAGGAGTTCGCGACCAGCCTGTGCAACATGGTGAAATCCGATCTCTACATAAAACACAAAAATTAGCCAGATGTGGTGGTGCATGCCTGTAGTCCCAGCCACTTGGGAGGCTGAGGCAGGAGGATTGCTTGAGTCCGGGAGGCGGAGGTTTCAGTGAACTGTGACTGCGCCACTGCAATCCAGCATGGGCGACAAAGCAAAAACCCTGTCTCAAAAAAAAAAAAAAAGTTACTGGTTTACGGCCAGGCACAGTGGCTCACGCCTTTATCCCAGCACTTTGGGAGGCTGAGGCGCGTGGATCATTTGAGGTCAGGAGTTCGAGACCAGCCTGGCCAACATGGTGAAACCCTGTCTCGACTAAAAATACAAAAATTGGCCAGGCGTGGTGGCGCACGCCTGTAATCCCAGCTACTCGGGAGGCTGAGGCACAAGAATCACTGGAATCACAAGAATCACTGGAGGCTGCAGTGAGGCAAGATCCCACCACTGTACTCCAGCCCGGGGGACAGACTCTGTCTCAAAAAAAAAAAACCAAAACAATCAAACAAAAAAACCCCAAAAAACCATGTACTAGTTTAGGTTTTAACAAAAACGACACACAGTTTCTGAAACGGATGCAGAAATATCTTATAGTGAGGTTCAAGTTCAGTTGCAAACAGTTGAATTTAAAAAAAATCAAATTCACATCATCAAATCTTTCTTTCCCTCCAAAAGAGCATCAGCTTTGCAAATGCCTCCAAGTGCCCATTCCCTGGAGCCATGCCTGAGGTGGTGCCCATGCACACACGGCAGCAGGGTGCTCTCACAGTGTAGGGGCTGACTCAAGGCAAATGTGCACCCCGCACCACCACCCTGGAACAGCGGGCTCATGTTGGCATCTTAATGGAAGCAACAGTGCCTCCCTGCACTCCTGGAGGAAAATCCTGGAGAATAAAAACGTGTGTCAAGAGCCTTTAACACCACAAAGGGCACACAGACACACTGGGCAGCAAAGATGTCACCACAGTGCTATCCTGGGATCTCAAAAACCAACCCCACGAGGCCCCTTCCAGGACGCAATCCATCAGAACGGCAGGTGCACGGCCCCACGCAGTCGGGTCGCCTGCCTACCCCCCGCCCGCCTCCCTTGCTTCCACAGCCGTCCTCTCTAGATGGGGGTGACAGAGGAGCCTCTCTGCCCAGTGCCCTCTGCGCACAAACGCCTCTCTATCAGGGAGTGACAAAAACCTACTTTATTGTTATGCCTAAAACAGGGATTAAAAATTTCAAAGTCAAGAGAAGCCCAGAGCAAATCTTTTAGTTCACAGAGACCCAAGAAATTATTCTTACTCACCAAACTTTCTAGTCCTATCTTCTAAAATAACATTTCCTTCAGTTCTAAAGGTAAAACACTACATTTTACTTTCAGAAGCAGAAGCCTCAGAACACTTACTCTAATCCTTTAAAGAAACATCCTTTTGAGTATAACTAATTATTGCATAAAAGTCAGCTTCAACTGGGCACCACCAGTGGCTCATGCCTATAATCCCAACACTTCGGGAGGCCAAGGTGGGCGGATCATTTGAGGTCAGGAGTTCAAAACCAACCTGGCCAACATGGTGAAACCCCATCTCTACTAAAAAAAAAAAAAAAATACAAAAAATTGTCCGGGCATGGTGGCAGGCGCCTTTAATCCCAGCTATCTGGGAGGCTGAGGCAGGAGAATTGTTTGAACCCAGGAGGTGGAGGTTGCAGTAAGCCGAGATTGTGCCCTGCGCTCCATCCTAGATGATAGAGGAGACTCCATCTCAAAAAAAAAAAAAAGAAAAAAAGTCAACTTCAATCCTTGCTAGAAAGAACATGGGAGTGTCACGTGGAGCAGAATGGAGGTGAGTTCTTAACCACCCACAGGGCTTCGGGAAGTGAGGGGGAGCCCCATAACAGCTGTGGCGTACCCCTGCCCAGGTGTGCACCCCACCCTGCCCAACAGAGAAGAGGCCCGGTCACTGCATTCTTGGCGCCCGGGTACCTGTCTGGATGCCCTCCTGGGACACCAACACAGCCGCATGAAGCCCAGAATCACACAAACTGTGTCTCCACTCACAGTTCCACAGCCATTAGGAGGTGCTAAGAACAGAGACAGGGTGGAAGGGCACTGCGGAGGCGGCACCTGCCAACAGCCTCAAGAACGCGGAGTGTGGAATGATGGAATGAGCCTGTCCCCTGTTCTCCAGGCATTGGCGACCCTGGCCCACCATGTGTCAGCGAGGCTCCCAGCCCTGACATTTTTCTCCCCAAGGCAGGCAAGGCCACCTCCCACCCCCACCTTTAATCTTGTCTTTGTGAAAGGCAAGAACCCACTTCCTTCAAACATCTGCACCCTAGGGAGGATCTGAATTGTATTTTTTTCAATTGCCGTCATAACATTGCTAAAAAATAACCCCTAAAACACTAAAGATGGCCAGGTGTGGTGGCTCACACCTGTAATCCGAGCACTTTGGGAGGCCGAAGCGGGCAGATCACCTGAGATCAGGAGTTGGAGACCAGCCTGGCCAACATGGTGAAACCCCATCTCTACCAAAAATACAAAAATTAGCCAGGCATGGTGTTGCATACCTGTAATCCCAGCTACTTGGGAGATTGAGGCAGGAGGATCACTTGAACCCAGGAGGCGGAGGCTGCAGCGAGCCGAGATCGTGCCACTGCCCTCCAGCCTGGGAGACAAAGCAAGACTCCATCTCAAAAAAAAAAAAAAAAGAACACATTTTCAAGGACATAATGTTTACACAGTCACCCTTGGTCCACGTGGGCCCCGTTTCCCGAAGAGGAGTCTCACATCCCCTTCATCACATCACTGCACACAGTTCAGACGACCTGTCTCTCCTGCTCAGAGATGCTCCAAGTGCCGTAAAAAGGCCGCCCCCGGCCCACACTCGCTCTTTTCAGGGGCGGGAGAGACGGGCAGCATATGCCGAGGCTTGGGCCCTCCAAAAACCAATGCCCTGATTTGGGTGTTTGCCGTTTCCCAGGTGCAAACACTTGCGCTCCTGCCAGGTCCAAGGCACTGCCCTGTAAGGAGAAGGAAGACGCCCAGAGGACTGGAGTGAGAAGATCTCGCTCTGAAGAACAGAGGGTTAGAAAGGAATGAGTGGAAAACATTGTTCCTGCCACTCAGAGCCGGCTGGTGCTTTAGAAAGCGTCCAGGTGCAGGCAGCGTGTGAGCGGCAGGGCCTGGGCCCTCTCCATCCCAGCTCCAGGCATTGGGCAGATGGGGTAGACAATGTCCTGTGATTGTCCCCACTTCCTACGAGCGAGGACACTTAAATATTGATGAGTGCTGGCAGCCTGCCCCCACCGCAGAGCCCGGGGACACCGCAGCTCGCAGGGGGAAGACGGTTTCGCTCTTCACAGGGGAGCCGGATCCTCTGCCCTCATCCTGGGGGCCTGCTGGCTCTTGCCGCCATCATTGTTCCTTCCCCAGCTCCGCTGAGGCTGGGGATCTGCTTGTATTTGCTCTGCTCTATTTTTGTGGGGTATCTGCTCATTTCATCTCTCTTCTTTGCTACAGTGTTTATATTTTCCTTACTAAATCACACGGGTGCTTGAAACGTGAAGAAACTAGCCCTTAATAATACTCAGACTTGTGACAAGCCCAGCCACCCCCCACGTGGACATCATCCTCTCACACATGGTAGACCCGGGTGCTCCAGGTTTCCACCCTCCAGGCACAGGTGGCCATCCTTGTTTCTGGATGTCAGACCTTCCCTGTGCTCACCTTTCCAGCTCAGCTCCTCCGGTCAGGCCTTACAGCCACCCTAGGCCTCCTTGTCTCAGGAATGCACCTGAGCCTCTTCCACCTGTCTTCTCAGCTTGATGTTTTTAAACCTGTAATCTTCCAACAATCTCACTTGTGTTTGTGCTGGGAATGAGACCAGGCCCAGCCTGACACCTATCACAAGGCCAGAGCTGTCCCAACACTACGTACGCACTAGTTCTAGATAAGCACTGTTTTGGGTTGGTTGGCTAGTTTTTGTTTTAAATTACTGCTACTTTTCAGGAAGATGCTAACAGAATGGAAAAAAAAATAACATTTTATACACAGCGTGATACATTTAGGTCACTGCAACCAAACCAATTAAACTACACTTCAAAACATGCTTCATTATGAGCTTCAAGCTCGTAACACGAACACATTGGAGCCTACCTTGGATCCATGCAGATACTGAGGCTGTGCATTAGGCTGCTTATCTCTTTGAAATTCCTGAGAAAATGGTAACACTGTCCGAACAAACCTAAACAAGAAAGATTTAAAAAAGAAAAACCAAATTTAACAATAGTTCTTTAAAATTCAGAAGTCCTCCATAATCTATCTACTAAATCTTCCTCCCAGTCAACTGATACAATCATCAAATAGGAAAATTCTAGTGAATCGAAAACCATAGAACGAATGAGATCTCAATACTCAAATATGATAAATGCACCCAAAGCTCAGGGGCCACAGCAGGAACACCTGGGGCCTGGTCTGCTATACCAGAGCCGCCTTGAGCCCAACGCAATCCTCAGGTAGCTCGTGGGCTCTGCTGCGCTTCCAGACACGGCGAGGACAGTGGGGCAGCTGCCTGTGACGAGAACGGTGATGCCCCGGTGGTTCAGATCACAAGTTACACACCAGCAGGGAAGGACAGGGACACTTAGGTACTTGTAACCCACTCAATTAGTCAAGAGATTGTGTCTTGATAATGGATTAGGGGACAGTTAAAATCAAATGTGTCCATTTTCATGCAGAAACATCAAACTCAGCTAAGCCTTTCAAATTGGAAGGGTTCGTTTAAACACATAAAACTTTTGCAAAGAAGTATAAGAAAGACAATTTTGTGGATTTGCTAATTATGTAATTCCAAGCACTTGATTAACTCATATTCCACTTCAGGAAATGGAAACAGATATAATTGTGAAAATACTGCTGTCCCACACAATGTGTGCATCTGAGAGGACGTGCCGCACAGAGGAGCAGCTGCTAGGCCCCCTGACCACCTACCGCAGTACTTCTGGGTATGCCTTTCCAAACGGATCCTAAATCCCTGTGCTGTCAGTATGCCGATATCCCTGGGTGCCACAGTCCTCAGTGCTTGGCATGCATGTCTGTCTGCATGTCTCTGTGCACCTGCATCTGCGTGAGTCCATGTATAGAGATGTGTTATCTGCAGGTGTGTCTGCAACAGGATGTGTGCATGTCTGTGTGTCCCTGCACTTGTGTTCTTAACACCCGTTCCAGGAAGTACATTCCATCAGGAGGCGCCATGGTCAGGGTGATGCTCAGAAAAGGGAACCCCATTTCCCAGAGATTCCTGGGCACTGCTCACATCCTTGACAGCAGCACACCTGCAAAGCCACGGCACACTCATCAGCCCCTGTCCACCTCCGATGGTGACACACCTGCAAAGCTACGGCACACACATCAGCCTCCGTCCACCTACAATGGTGACGGCGGGGTGCGGCAGAAGACAACAAATGGAAAATCAGAGTAAAAATCCATGCAGGGAGCCAAGCGCCAGGATATGATGCCACTTATATTACAGCAGACTTTTCTTTTTTCTTTTTTTTCTGAGATGGAGTTTTGCTCTTGATGCCCAGGCTGGAGTGCTGTGGTGTGATCTTGGCTCACCACAACCTCCGCCTTCCGGATTCAAACGATTCTCCTGCCTCAGCCTCCCGAGTAGCTGGGATTACAGGCATGTGCCACCAACGCTTGGCTAATTTTGTATTTTTAGTAGAGACAGGGTTTCTCCATTTTGGTCAGGCTGGTCTTGAACTCCTGACTTCAGGTGATCCGCCCACCTTGGCCTCCCGAAGTGCTGGGATTACAGGCGTGAGCCACCACGCCCGGCCTAGAGGAGGCTTTACTACTATGTCTGCTTAGAACACAATGTTTTCCCTGCTTAGAATGTTTAAAATGATGGTTAAATTTAGAAAGCAGGCCTTAATTTATTTTGTCTATGATATAACTCAGATACAGAACTGTTGAAGTAATGCAATTACTCTCTATAATATTATTTAAAATTGTAATCAAAATACATATGATACATAACATAATACATGTATTTATTCTATATAGAGATAATTATATACATTTATAATCTATATGTATATATATTTTACATATATATATATATATATATTTTTTTTTTTTTTTTGTCACCCACGCTGGAGTGCAGTGGTGTGATCTTGACTAACTGCAGCCTCAACCTCCTGGACTCAAGTCATCCTCCCACCTCAGCCTCATGAGTATCTGGGACTACAGGCCACCATGCCTGGCTAATTTTTTTTTTTTTTTTTTTAGAGTCTCGCTCTGTCGCCCAGGCTGGAGTGCAGTGGCGCAATCTTGGCTCACTGTAAGCTCCGCCTCCCGGGTTCAGGCCATTCTCCTGCCTCAGCCTCCCAAGTAGCTGGGACTACAGGCGCCTGCCACCACGCCCGGCTAACTTTTTGTATTTTTAGTAGAGATGGGGTTTCACTGTGTCAGCCAGGATGGTCTCGATCTCCTGACCTCGTGATCTGTCCGCCTCGGCCTCCCAAAGTGTTGGGATTACAGGCGTAAGCCATCGTGCCTGGCCTTAATTTTTGTATTTTTTGTAGAGACGGGTCTTGCCACATTGGCCAGGCTGGTCTTGAACTCCTGGGCTCGAACAATCTGCCTGCCTTGGCCTCCCAAAGTGCCGGGATTACAGGTGTGAGCCACTATGCTCGGCCTCTATATTTCTAAATAACACATTTCTACAACTTCTTCTTGATTTATCAAGTTTAGATACTGACTGACTCCTGGGTAGGATTTGGTGGCCTCTGGCCCAGTTCTAGGAGGCAGTCTCTACACCCTCATTTCTGAGTGACAGGAATGACTGGTATCACGGGGCCACACCTGACTTTATGCTAGCAAGATGACTCAACATGGGGCTGGCCACACCACAAAGACTGCATGGGGTTAGAGGCCTGGGGCTGTGTGCCTGGTGAACTCAGCCGACTTCCTGGGAGGTGAAGGGCTGGAGGCTGAGCTCAGCCACGTGGCCAGTGATTCAGTCAACTGTGCCCATGCAACGAAGCCCCAACAAAAACTGAACACCACAGCCCAAGTGAGCGCCCCTGGCTGGCAGTACCCTGAGGAGCGTCCCACCTCAGAGCTCGGAGGGTGATGCGTCCCTGAGGACAGGGAAAGCTTTGCACATGGAAACCTCCCAGACTTTGCCCTGCACATCCTTCCAACAAGCATCCTTTCCTCCAATTGACTATAATCGTATTAGGGCACGCTCAGTGAGTACTGCGAATGTGTCACCTGAGGAGCTGGGGAGGGTGGATCCTGAACTGTAACCTGCTGGTTAGAAGTGAGGGTGGCCCCGGGGACCCCAAATGTGTGGCTGGTGTCTGCAGCAAAGGCAGTCTTGTGGAGGACTGTGCCCTCAGACTCTGCAGTTTGACAATGTCACTGCAATCCCCTAAGAGGAAAACTAAGTTTCAGCACCAATATCCTAAGCCCCCACTGCACGTTGCCTCGGGTACACTGAGGTTCAGCTCCAGCCTTATTTTGACCTGGTCAGTGCTAGGCCCAACAGTGGCTCTTTCCTTTGTGTCGATCCTGCTTGAGGTTTATTGAGCTTCTTCTATCTGTGGGTTTATCATTTTCATCAAATCTGGGAAATTCAAGGGCATTAATTTTGAAATCTTTTCTGCCCCCCCACAACCTCTTACTAGGATTCCAATCACAGGCATATTAGAATCGCTGATGTTTGTCTCTCAGTTTGCTGAGGCCCTTCTCATTTTTTTCATCATTTTTTTCTTTTGGTGCTTCAGTTCAGCTAGTTTCCACTGTTATAATCTCAAACTCACTCAACTCCTGCAAAGTCTACTCTGATATTCGGCCCAACAAGTAATTTTTCATTCTAGATACTGCATTTCAGCTTTAATTCACTGGATTCTTTATATAACACCCATTTATCTCTGCATTGTTTTCCCTGAATCCTTGAGCACACGCATAGTTGCTGCCTTAACATCCTTGTCTGCGAATTCCATCATCTCTGTCATTTCTGCATCTGTTTTGTACAGAGTGATTTTTCTCTGGGCTATGGGTCACATTTTCCTGGTTCTTGGCATATCTAGTAATTCTTGATTGGGCACTGGGCATTTCAGTGCCATGTTGCATGTCTTGACTTTGTTACTGTCTTTTAGAGAGTGTTGGCCGGGCGAGGTGGCTCACGGCTGTAATCCCAGCACTTTGGGAGGCCGAGGCAGGTGGATCACCTGAGGTCAGGAGTTTGAGACCAGCCCGGCCAACATGGTGAAACCCCATCTCTACTAAAAATACAAAAGTTAGCCAGGCATGGTGGCACATGCCTGTAATCTCAGGTACTCGGGACGCTGAGGCAGGAGAATCACTTGAACCCAGGAGGCAGAAGTTGCAGTGAGCCGAGATCACACCGTTACACTCTAGCCTGGGCAACAAGAGCAAACCTCTGTCCCCCCAAAAAAAGGAAAACTAATACAACAAAGGGACGTGGAGAATAGAATGAGAAGGTCTAACTAACATATATCTAACTGAAATCCAGAATGGCAAGAATAGGGAGAAAAAAAAAAAGAGAGAATGTTGAATGTCTTGGGGGGCAGACAGTTGACTTACTTGTCAATCTGCTGGATCTTGTCATGATGAATTTTTGGCGCTTCTAGGGGTGGGCATAATTCAGTACCTCTGGCACCTCTAGTGAACATCTGGGTGTTCAACAGCGTTGTTTTTTTTTTGTTTGTTTGTGTTGTTTTTTAAAGATAGTCTCTGTCACCCAGGCTGGAGTGCAGTCGCGCATTCTTGGCTCACTGCAGCCTTGACGTCCCGGGTTCAAGTGATCCTCCCGCCTCAGCCTCCTGAGTAGCTGGGACTACAGTCGCCTGCCACCACGCCTGGCTAATTTTTGTATTTTTTGTAGAGGTGGAGTTTCACCATGTTGGCCAGGCTGGTCTCGAACTCCTGACCTCAAGTGATTTGCCTGTCTTGGCCTCCCAAAGTGCTGGGATTACAGGCGTGAGCCACTGTGCCCAGCCTCAACAGAGTTCCATTCTTCTTGCTAGTAGGAACTCAGAAGCCTCCTGGCCTTGTGTGAATGCTGAGAATCATTCAGCTAGCAGCTCCCTGGCACACGCACAGTTTAGTATTCAAGCAAAGGCTATGGTATGCCCATGTGGTTTCAGGAGCTATTTCTGTTAAGGTCCCTGCTCTCTCATACGCCACCCTGCAAATTCCAGCTGCCTCAGCTTCCCCAAGTTCCAGTTTGTCCCCTCTACCAAGCAGGAACTTCCAAGCTGTACTTGGACTGTTCCTCTCTGAACTTGGTCCAGAAAGTGCTTCCAGATGGAAGTCAGGGAGATCACAGGGCTCACCTCACTTGCTTCCGTCCCCTCAGCAAAAGGTCCGAGTCTGAAAACAGTTGATCCATACGTCCTGTTCCAGTTTTTCACTTAAGGAGTAAGAATAAATCTAAACCCTGTTACTCTGTCATTCCAAATAATTTAATTTTATTTTATTTATTTATTTATTTTGAGACAGAGTCTCACTCTGTCACCCAGGGGAGTGCAGTGGCACAATCTCAGCTCACTGCAACCTCCATGTCCTGGGTTCAAGCAATTCTCCTGCCTGGGCCTCCTGAGTAGCTGGGACTACAGGTGTGTGCCACCATGCTCGGCTAATGAATTTTAAACATAATATTTTACTATATATTCTCAATCTAAAGACAAAAATTTGATAACAAATATTGAACTAGAGTTGGCAGGTTTGTGTTTTATGGTGGTAAAAATGAGCAATTCTTTCTTATTTTGAGACAAGGTCTTGCTTTGTCACTCAGGCGGGCATGCAGCGGCATGATCACAGCTCACTACAGCCTAGACCTCCCCAGGCTCAAGTGATCCTCCCATGTCAGCCTTCCAAGTAGCTGAGACTACAGGGGTGTGCTACCATACCCAGCTAATTTTAAAAACCTTTTTGTAGACCAGGCGCGGTGGCTCATGCCTGTAATCTCAGCACTTTGGGAGGCTGAGGCGGGCGGATTATGAGGTCAGGAGATCAAGACCATCCTGGCTAAAATGGTGAAACCCCGTCTCTACTAAAAATACAAAAAATTAGCCGGGCGTGGTGGCGGGCGCCTATAGTCCAGCTAATCGGGAGGCTAAGGCAGGGGAATTGCTTGAATCCGGGAGGCAGAGGTTGCAGTGAGCCGAGATTGTGCCACTGCACTCCAGCCTGGGTGACAGCATGAGACTCTGTCTAAAAAAAAAAAAAAAAAACTTGTAGAGACGAGGTCTCCTTATGTTGCCTAGGCTGGTCTTGAACTCCTGGACTCAAGAGATCTTCCTGCCTTGGCCTCTCAAAGTGCTAGGATTACAGGTGTGAGCCACTGCACCCAGCCAAGATTAGCAATTCTGAAACTACTTTCTGTGTTTTTTTGGAAATGAGCAAATGAGTAATATACTAAGAATAATGAAGCAAGGATCCTCAGTGTTTAATGAAGTCAGAAAAAGGGAGAGAGAGAAGACTAGAATGAACTCTGCAGTGCTGAAATGGAATTGGAAATATCAGTATAAACTCATAGTTTTAATACATAGGTAACTATATAGAAATAAACATGCACATTGATATGGTTTGGCTGTGTCCCCACCCAAATCTCATCTTGAATTGTAACTCCCATAATTCCCACGTCTCATGAGTGGGACTCGTTAGGAGGTAACTGAATAATGGGGGCAGGTCTTTCTCATGCTTTTTTCATGATCGTGAGTGAGTCTCACGACATCTCATGGTTTTAAAAGGTGAGTTTCCCTGCACAAGCTCTCTTGTCTGCTGCCATGTGAGACATCCCTCTCACCTTCCGCCATGATTGTGAGGCCTCGCCAGCTATGTAGAACCATAAGTCCATTAAACCTCTTTCTTTTGTAAATCGCCCAGCCTCAGGTATGTCTTTATCGGCAGTGTGAAAATGGACTAATACACATGCACACGTGGGCTATGGGTTGTATTGTGTCTCTGAAAACAGTATGTTCGTCCAGGTGCAGTGGCTCACGTGTGTAATCCCAGCACTTTGGAAGGCTGAGGCAGGTGGATCACCTGAGGTTGGGAATTTAAGACCAGCCTGGCTAACATGGTGAAACCCCATTTCTACTAAAAATACAAAAATTAGCCGGGCGTGCTGGCAGGCACCTGTAATCCCAGCTGCTCAGGAGGCTGTGGCAGGAGAATCGCTTGAACCTACTGAGGATGCAGTGAGCCGAGACTGTACCACTGCACTCCAGCCTGGGCGGCAGAGTGAGACTCCGTCGAAAAAGATATGTTCAGTCCTCACTCCTAGTACCTCAGAATGTGAAGTCTGCTGGAAAGAGGGTCACCACATATGTGTCTGGCTAAGACAAGGTCATACTGGAGTAGCAGGGTAGGTCCTTGACCCAATATGACTGAAGTCCTTGTGAGAAGAGACAGAGACACACAGGGACAGTGGCAAGTGAAGACAAAGAGGAGACTGGAGTGATGCCACTGCAAGCCAAGAACACCCAGAACTGAGGTCACCGCCAGAAGTAACAGCTCTACCCAGTGTCTCAGGGGGCATGGTCCTGCTGACACCTTGATTCCAGACTTCTGGACTCCAGAACCATAAGAGAATAAATTTCTGTTCTTTTTTATTTTTTTTTCAGACGGAGTCTTACTCTGTCGCCCAGGGTGGAGTGCAGTGGTGCAATCTCGGCTCACTGCAACCTCCGCTGCCCGGGTTCACGCCATTCTCCTGCCTCAGCCTCCCAAGTAGCTGGGACTACAGGCGCCCACCACCACACCCGGCTAATTTTTTTGTATTTTTTTAGTAGAGACAGGGTTTCACCGTGTTAGCCAGGATGGTCTCGATCTCCTACCTCAGGATCTGCCCGCCTTGGCCTCCCAAAGTGCTGGGATTACAGGCCTGAGCCACCGTGCCCGGCCGAGCCTGGAACATCTTGTGGTGCAGAAAGAATGGTGGAGATGGCCCCAGCAGACTAAAACCAAGCAGGCAGCTCCCACTGCCCAAACCGCACCCACCCCAGCCTCAAAACTCCACAGTAATGGATAATCCTGAGTTAGTACAAATAAGCAAATAATAAACAAATGCTACCACGTACAGCAGAATTCCAGCTAGTACCTGCAGAGGGAATGAAGGAGTTAAAACTCAGCTGGGCACGGTGGCTCATACCTGTAATCCCAGCACTTTGGGTAGCCGAGGCGGGCGGATCATTTCAGGTCAGGAGTTTGAGATCAGCCTGGCCAACATGGTAAAACACTGTCTCTATTAAAATTATAAAAATTAGCCAGGCATGGTGGCATGCATCTGTAATCCCAGCTACTCCGGAGGCTGAGGCAGGAGAATCGCTTGAACTCAGGAGGCGGAGGCTGCAATGAGCCAAGATCACACCACTGCACTCCAGCCTGGGCGACAGAGTAAGACTCTGTCACAAAAAACAAAAAAAAACAACAAAACAAAAAACAACTCACTGCTGTTCAACCACCAGTGTGAAGATAACTGATTCAGACAGGAATCGTCGACAGATGTTAAAACGACTGGGACAAATTTTAATGAGGGAGTTTGTTTACATCATCTCAAATTATCTCCCTACAAATTATAACTTTTAAACAGAAAAATGGTAACATGACAGTGGGGACACCTGGCAGCCACCACCTCACCCCAGGGACAGAAGTCACCATGAGCAGTGAGGGGACAGTTGCCGCCTTGGGCTCCAGGTGCGCCCCGCTGAGGACACGCCCTCCATGTATGGTCTTCTGGAAAAGAGGCCTAACTCTGGACTGAGGAAATGCCCTTCTGCCAGCTTCTTTCCAGAGCTGCAGCACTGTCACACATTTACCCACTGTACAGGTTAAATTCCAGTCGCAGACCACCTAGGTCACCTCCTAGAGCCACCACGCATAGCTCACTAACCGGAAGTTAGGCCAGGCAACGAGCAAAGTCCTGGCTTGTGCCACGTAGCTCTCAGGAAACCCTCAGGCATGGGACTAAAATTCCGGGTAGCATGGTTTATGTGTCTTCTCAGGATTCGACATAGAACTTGGATACACAAAATCCTGTTTTAAAATGCCTTTCCCAGGTAACACAGCTCTCCTGATTCCACCAAAGACTTGTGGGAAATGCAGACACAATGGCTTCTACCAACACTCATGGAAGGTGGAGGTTGCTGAGTAAACCGGAGCTCTTCTGCAGAAAATGCCCCTGTGACAAGCTAGGGTTCCCTGTGAATCACACCTCAAGTGTCCCCAGGCACCAGGAGGCTCAGGTCACTGCATGCTGACCTCTGCCCAACAAGTGTGGCCCGAGGCAGCAGCTCTGGGTCTCTTGGGGAAACGGGTGACACACATGAAATTGGTTTCCAGATAAGATGGAACCAGCCTGCCTGTGTCCAGGGGCCCCCATGGGTCCAGGGGCCTCCTGCTGCCCACAGTGGGGACGAGTGCAGCTACCTGGGTGTAAGGCCCCAGCAGATGGCTCTGAGCAGCTGCACGCATGGCACTGGGTGCACCGTGCTGATCTGCACACAGGAGTGTTCACGTCACCTCCCGGGGTGTGGGGAAGGAGGCGCCTGGCCATCCCTCCCTGCTGCTGTGATGTATGTGGTACTGCAGGGGTGCAGACTCGGGATGGAGAGGCCGAGGGCCGCCCATGCCTCACTTTAGAGGACAAATACATTTTTACCAAGGAAACCTCTGGGGAGTTCACTCATTTTTCTCTCCTATGTATCCATGATTTCCCATTTTTCTATAATTTTGATATATTACTTGTGTAAGAATATTTTTGCAATTAATTCCAAGCATAAACATCGTTAAAAAATGTTGAGGAAAATGGACACCATAAAGGTGAGTTAAACAGAGACGGTGGTCTTCACGGTTTGGTTTCCATGGACCACTCCCAGCCCGGCCTGGAGGCCCCCTGAGCTGAAAAGCCAAGCTAGGTGCCGCCACCTGCAGCCCAGAGCGCGTGGCCACGACCCTGGAGAATGGCCTCAGTGATGCAACACACCTGGGCCTGACCCACGGCCCCACAGGAAACGCGGTCCTGCACCCAGGGGTCCTGAATAGACGACAGCCACAGCAGGCAGGACTGGGCTGCGGGGCAGCCGCTCCTCTCCTCTGTCATCAGAGCTCGGCATCCTGTCTCCTGAGACACAAAACTCTGGGCCTACAAGTCAGTAAGAATTCAGCCACATGTGGGTGGGATGCGGAGATCAGGGGCAAGCACAAGCACTTATTTGTAAAAGTGCTCCTAACACTCGCGTGTGCACACACCTGCATTCCTCTACGTCTGGATGGAGTTCAGTGGCCAGGCACCTTGCTTGGTGCCCTGGTCAACCCCCCAGGCTGTTGGTGTCTATGGGAAGGCATGGTGGGTGACAGACACGTCCCTGGCACGCGCTGACACTGTATAGATGCTGAGCTCAGTGAGCAGAGAAGGAACCTCAGCCAGAATGACCGCCACCCGGTGTGCGGAGCCCAGGGCAGGGCTGTCCCAGGACTCAGGCCCTACTATGCGGCTGAACCTCAGGATACTGCCAGCATCCACCGTTTCACCACCAATCACATCACTTCATGCTGTCCATGGGTGGTGGGTGGGAGGGTGGCTTCCCCACACTCCAACATGCCAGCACGGAAGCATAAGAAGTAGACTCACCCCACTTCCACCATCAGGCAAACAGAAAGCCAGGAGATGCAGCCCCACGCAAGCCCCACGTGCAAAGCCATGACCATCCACGCGAGGGTAGGCCCGAGGCTGCCTGTGCACACAGAAGACACTGGAGGGCCTGTGTGCTCTTCATGTGAGAAGTGATGGGGAGCAGCAAGAGCAGGGAGACAGGGACCTGGTGACATGGAGGAAGCCTGCGGGGACATGGGTCCCTGAGCGCCTCGCCTGTGGGCGCCTGTGTGGCGGGCACGCTCACCGGTTGGTAGAGCCATTGTAGCAGTAGTTGGGCAGGAAGTCATAGTTGAGCTCCCAGAAGACGTGCAGGGTGATCCTCCCGTAGGGCGCTGACACGTTGTGGTTGGCCTCCCGGAACATGGCGTCGAAGCTGTCCAGCGTCAGGTACCGGCTCAGCAGCTTGTGGGTCATGCGGTTGATTTCCAACAGGCCATCCAGCTCCTGTGGCACCAAAGACAGGGGTGGGTGACAGAGCTGGTCCAGGCAGGAAGGAGGCGCCGGATGGCCTCTGATCCCACCCAGGCCTCACGGTCCCTGGCAGGGCTGCACGGAGGCATCCCCCAGTGAGCGTAGGCTCTGACAGGTGACATGAGCTTGCTTCTTGGCACCCCACCTTTTCACAGTCACCCCCACTGGGTCATGCCTTTCTCCACTGCAGTCACCTCCACGCCACCTACCCCTGCTGTCCAGCACCCTGTGGGGCAGAGTGCACCTGTGGCCTGCTACTGCCACCCTTCCCCCCATGTGCCCGCTGAGCCCCAGCCCTGCCCTGCAGTATAACCCAGCCGGTGGCTGCATCTCCCTGGGCGTTGGAGCTGAGCCAGCTTTCTCTGAGGTGCCTGGAGTCACTGAAAGGCACGCGTGGGTGGCAGGGCAGGTGCACTTGTTCCCACAGGCCTTGCAAGCCCTCACGTGTGCTGCTCTGGAGCTTGCCCAGGCTGCACTGTCCAACGTGGCAGCCGGGGCCGGAGCACAGCTGCTCCCACCTGAGGCGCGCTACATGAGACACCAGATTTCAAAGACTGAGTAGGACGAAACAGACTAGCAAATACCCACCTCAATTATATTGCCATAGGAATGACGTGGTGAATTAATATGGGGATACAGTGGATTAAGTATGTTATTAAAAATAACTTCACCTATTTCCTTTTCTAATGAGACTATAGGAAAATTTCAAATTATGGATCTGACTTGCGTTCTATTTCTATTGGACAGTAATGGCCTCGATCAAAGCCTCGACCAATGATTTTACTCAAAATCATATTTGGCCAATGCCAACAGAAACACCATGGCCTGTACCAAATTACACTCGTAGAAAAAGGCCGCCACAGGTCTCTCTCTGAGTCCCAGCCTGTTTGACTCTAAGGATGAACACGCAGGGCCCTGCTCTGAAGTGCAGAGATGCTCACAGGGACACGCACTGTGCCCACCAGCGCCCACTGTCTGCCAGCCAAGGTCTGTTCTCCAGGAATGAACAATCCTCTCGAGCCCTGGCACGTTCACCATCTGTCTGCAGCCTTTATTCTCAGAAGATCAATTTGGCTGGCGACCAAACCCTCGATTCACAGTTCCTTTCCTTGGCTCTGGTGAAGGTCTGAGGACAATCGGATTTTCCTTCCCTGCCTGCCCTGCTCAGACAGCCCAAGGACTTCTTCCTCACCTGGAAAGTCCAAAACTTTCACTGCAATACCGTTTTTAAATGTATTATTATTATTTTTTCTAATCTTCAACCAGCCTATGATGCAGTATTTCTAAGTGTTGACAAGCTTGGGTCGGTTTTACCAAATACATGATGTATGCTTTTAATAGACACTTTCAAGGTGTTTTCTATTTTATCAATATTTTCTTGAAATAGATGCCAGTCGGCCCTGTTCCGTTGCTTTGGTTTTCTTCTTGAGGAAGCTGTATGACAGGTACACTGAATCTTCATCATCCATGATGATGATCATCTGAGAACATCATTTCCTCTCAAATCCTTTTTCTGCTTTAATTTCTTTTTGATTTTAAAAATGTTCCCTCTTTTCATTCCTTTTTTTTTTTTTTTTTTGAGACAAGAGCCTCAAAAACTCCTGGGTTCAAGCGATTCCCCTGCCTCAGCATCCCGAGTAGCTGGGACTACAGGCGTGTGCCACCATGCCTGGTTAATTTATTGTATTTTTTAGTAGAGACGGGGTTTACCATGGTGGCCAGGATGGTCTCGATCTCCTGACCTCGTGATCCATCCACCTTGGCCTCCCAAAGTGCTGGGATTATAGGAGCGAGCCACCGAGTGCCCAGCCTTCATTCTTATTTCTGTTTTTTTTGTTTGTTTGTTTGTTTGTTTTTTTTGAGACGGAGTCTCGCTCTGTCACCCAGGCTGCAGTACAGTGGCACGATCTCGGCTCACTGCAACCTCTGACTCCCGGGTTCATGCCATTCTCCTGCCTCAGCCTCCCGAGTAGCTGGGACTACAGGTGCCCACCACCACGCCCGGCTAATTTTTTTATTTTTAGTAGAGACGGGGTTTCACCATGTTAGCCAGGATGGTCTCGATCTCCTGACCTCGTGATCTGCCTGCCTCAGCCTCCCAAAGTGCTGGGATTACAGGCATGAGCCACTGTGCCCGGCCTTTTCTCTTTTCAAAACTTTCTTTTTTCCAACAACCTTATTTCTCGATTTATTTATTTATTTTTTTCTTTGAGACAGAGTCTTGCTCTGTTGCCTAGGCTGGAGTACAATGGCACAATCTTGGCTCACTGCAACTTCTGCCTCCTGGGTTCAAGCAATTCTCCTGCCTCAGCCTCCCAAGTAGCTGAGATTACAGGCATGTGCCACCACGCCTGGCTAATTTTTTGTATTTCTAGTAGAGATGGGGTTTCACCATGTTGGCCAGCCTGGTCTTGAACTCCTGACCTCAGGCAATCCACCCACCTCAGCCTCCAGAAGTGCTGGGATTACAGGTGTGAGCCACCGTGCCCAGCCTATTTCTGGATTTCTAAAAATTCTGATTTATATTATTCTTTCACAGCAACTACTACTTTTTTTTTTTTTTTTTTTTTTTTTTTTGAGACGGAGTCTCGCTCTGTCGCCCAGGCTGGAGTGCAGTGGCACAATCTCGGCTCACTGCAACCTCCGCCTCCCGGGTTCACGCCATTCTCCTGCCTCAGCCTCCCGAGTAGCTGGGACTACAGGCGCCCGCCATCAAGCCTGGCTGATTTTTTGTATTTTTAGTAGAGACGGGGTTTCACCGTGTTAGCCAGGATGGTCTCGATCTCCTGACCTCGTGATCCGCCCACCTCGTCCTCCCAAAGTGCTGGGATTACAGCCGTGAGCCACGGCGCCCGGCCAGCAACTACTACTTTCTTAATTTCTTTTAGCTCACTGTGAAAGATGAGGTTACAGTTTCCATGGTCTGTGGGTGTTTGTCTGACGTGCCTCCACTATCTGTAGGGACACTGCTGTGCACTTACGTCTTCTTTTTTAGTGTAATGCGTCCAAAGGGGATTGGACCATGATCTTTACCTGTGGCTCGACTGGAAGTGAAATAAGCTCTCTCATGCTTCTGAAGACGAAGAGGGGTTGGTCAGGGCCAAGAGTAACAGCACTGGCTCAAGCCTTCTGAGACCTGCCTCTCATGCTCCCCTCCGCCATGATCCTAACCCTTACCAGCTTACATGCTATTCCCAGCAGCTTCTCCCATGGGCAGCTTTGTCTTAGGAGGGAATTCTGATTTATTCAATTCCAGAGTCAGCAGGGCCTACTGTTTTAGCTCCCTGAAACCTGATCTCATCTCAGGCATCTTTGAAGAGCTCTGTCTAAATTATTCTCTGTAGGCCATCAGCCTGGGCTCCTTGACTCCAATGGTGCCAGGTGGCGGGCAGCACAACTCATGTGTACTCAAATGGCCTGACTCACAGGGGTGCCAGTGTTGACTAAAGGACTGTGGTATCCCCAGGGCTGGCACAAACGATCAGCCTTAGGAAGTCTCATTGATCTGGATAAAGGGAAAAGCCCTAGGCCGACCCAATACCAGCCTAACTTGAATCATCATAAAAGAAATTCATGGCTCCTCAACCAGTTCTTGGACGCAGAGCTCCTTGGGTGAAGGGGAGAAAGGACCTTGTGCATTTTGTTAGAAAATGCACACTGTAAACCCTCCCCCTGCTCCCACAGCGGAAACGGATGTGTGGCCATGCACCAATGACCACGCACTGGAGAAGGGAAGACAACCAGCCCATTCAGGCTTACTGCCTACTAGCTCTGATTAAATCCTAAAGATTCAAAGGCACCACAGGCCGAGGGTCAGAGTTGGGGGGTGGTCAGGTGATCCACAGAGCTGTGGCTCGGGGGCCCGCTCACTGAGGTCCCCCTGTGGCTCCGGCCCTGGCTCCAGCATGTGTAGTTGGGTGGCACACCTGAGTGGCAGGCCAGTGTCTTCTGTCCACGTTAAGGTCTTTCTGCCATCTTCTCTTCAGACAAGTCTTCCGTGACACCACTCTCTCTCTCATCTCCTCTAACACTCCAGTTACACGTTAGGTCTTTCCACTGTTTTCCACATTTCTTATGCTCTTTTCTGTCTCATTCATTTTTATTTTTCTCTGTTCCCCAGTTCAGATGTTTTTAACGTCTGTTTTCCTGTTCCTTAGTCTTGCCTCTTCCTGTGTTCAAATTGTGATAGAGACACAGGGAAAAATGGCAGACAGAAGGTGGGACTAACTGGCAGCTCCCATTCAGACGAACACAGCAGTGTGTGAAGACTCACACTGCAAATTTTTGCTTCAAGAAATACCACAGGAACATACCAGGAAAGCAGAGAATCCAAAGACCCTCTGAAGGAAGCAGCTTGCCTCTGTAGGCTCCGTGAGACAGCCGAAAAATGGGTGAGCGCCCAAAGAGGGTGAGCGGGGAACGTTGGCCCCGAACACACATCCTCACTGGGAAACCTGAAGGTCCAGATAACAGGAGAAGGATTAGACCTTACCTGGAGATGAGGTGAATTCAGACAGCCAAGCGAAATGTAGGGGTAGAGGAATTAGCAGGAAGACCCTTGTGGGCTCTCTTGGTCCCTAAAGAAGATATTTCTTTTTTTTTTTTTTTTTTTTTTTTTTTTTGAGACAGAGTCTTGCTCTGTCACCCAGGCTGGAGTGCAGTGGCGTGATCCGGGCTCACTGCAACCCCACCTCCTGGATTCAAGCGATTCTCCTGCCTCAGCTTTCAGAGTAGCTCGGACTACAGGTGCCTGCCACCACGCCCGCCTAATTTTTGTAGTTTTAGTGGAGATGGGGTTTCACTATGTTGGCCAGGCTGGTCTCGAACTCCTGACCTCAAATGATCCACCCCCCCTCGGCCTCCCAAAGTGCTGGGATTACAGGCATGAGCCACCGTGCCAGCCAAAGTTAAACATTTTTATCTCCTAGCTCATTAATACTAAAATGTAAACACGTTATTAAGTGGTGTGCTACCTTTTGCCGTAGTTGGCGATTTTTTCAAGATTGGGGTTATGTGTTCGTTAAGTCAATTTAGCATTGTGAACACTGAGTGTAGGCTTGGTATAGGCCACGCCCGATGAGTGCATCTCTTTTATTATCTATACAAGAGGCTTGGTATAGGCCACGCCCAGTGAGTGCATCTCTTTTATTATCTATACAAGAGGCTTGGTATAGGCCACGCCCGATGAGTGCATCTCTTTTATCATCTATACAAGAACTGGACCTACCCTTAATCCAATTTATCAATAGGGCAAAGTGAAATTACTTACAACTATGGAGGTCAAATCTTCACTTTCAAATCGTCCAATCGCCAGTTCCAGGGACTTATACATGGCTGCTGAGACGCGCTGGGTGATCAGACGATTGAGGTCTATTGACCTGCCGAGGAGCTGGCGTACACAGGGAAGGATGGCAGGGAAAGAGTGGCCATGAGCAGCTCGAAAACAACAAACGCCTCACCAGAGACCCTGGAGAAGCTGGTCTGTCAATAATGACACCCTTTACAACCACGTTCAAGACCCATCTCCCCGCATACATGGCAGCCTGTGTGTGTCTTTTTACAGGTGTTATGACGATAAATAAAATTACTCCATCTCTATTTCAGCCTACTAGGAACATATCCATACTTCAGTGTTGTTCTAACAACATAAAAATATGACAAAGCCCTGGTGAAAATGTCCAAAAATGTGCATGGTGATTATTGGTGTATAGAGAGTAGAATTAAATGCAATTTTTTTTACAGTTTTCCATATTTTACTAACTAGTTTTGTGTGTGTAATGTAACATCACTTTTAATTTTTAATTTTTTTTCTTTTTTTAATGTTTGTGGGTACGCAGTAAGTGTACATATTTATGGGGTACATGAGATGTTTTGATACAGGCATGCAATGTGTATCTTTTTTTAAAAGCTGTAAAAAAGAAGCACTGTATATCTTTAAATTCTTCCTGCTGGCCAGGAGAAAGTTTTCTCTGATACTCTGAGCTGATGAGTGCTTCTCACCTTCATTCTTTTTAAGCTCTGGCTTTTGGGCTCCTGGAGAAGGGTTGACCCCTCCGGGCTATGCCTGCCCCCAGGAGCCGCAGGGCAGATACAGAATGCTGCAGGTGTTCCCTGTGTGTGAGGTGACCCAATAGAAACGGTGTGTCTTTCAATGCCTAACAATTTATAAGGACGTTCACAGTCACAAGGCATGCTGATATCTAAACCTAGCTAGCTATAAGAAATCTCAATCATTTTTTTTTTCTTTTTTTTGAGACGGAGTCTCGCTCACTCTGTCGCCCAGGCTGGAGTGCAGTGGTGCAATCTCAGCTCACTGCAAGCTCCACTTCCCAGGTTCAGGCGATTCTCTTGCCTCAGCATCCCAGAGCAGCTGGGACTACAGGAACCCACCAACACGCCCAGCTAATTTTTGTATTTTTAGTAGAGATGGGGTTTCGCTATGTTGGCCAGGCTGGTCTTGAACTCCTCACCTCAGGTGATCCGCCCACCTTGGCCTCCCAGTGTTGGGATTACAGGCGTGAGCCACCGCACCCAGCCGAAAACCCAGTCTTTTCAATGCACGCTCTACGTCCCCACCACAGCCCGGCCCCAGCTCACCTGCACGTGCCTCTGCTTCAGCAGCGTCTCGTAGCGGTTAGACGGCGGGAGGTGGATCGTGGCTCCCTGATTCTTGCATTCTGATCGTAACCGTTTATCAAGAAGCAAACTAGTGTAGAAGGAAGACAGAAAGTTTTTCATACGCCATAAATTGTAATGGTAATGTCAGATCAAATTACGAAACGTTTTGTATCAAAATCACACACCAGATACTCACCTTCCTGCCATAACCTTATAATAGGCAAATATCTGGTCTGCTAGTTTGTAAACAAATTGGTCAAAACATAGATTCACCTGAAGAAAACGAAAGCACACGTTACAGTTTCATTCCCTAAAGCAAGATCAAATAACAAGGCGAAAAACAAACTGTTAAGGCAACTAACTGAGGCTCTTTTATTTTTTTGAGACGGAGTCTTGCTCTGTTGCCCAGGCTGGAGCGCAGTAGTGCGATCTTGGCTCACTGCAATCTCTGCCTCAAGTGATTCTCCTGCCTCAGCCTCCTGAGTAGCTGGGATTATAGGTGCTCGCCACCATTAGCCTGGTGTGGTGGCACGTGCCTGTGGTCCTGGCTACTCGGGAGGCTAAGCACAAGAATCGCTTGAACTCACACCACTGCACTCCAGCCTCGGCGACAGAGCAAGACTCCACCTCAAAAAAGAAAAATAAAGAAAGTAGCAATAATCTTACTGTCCAACAACAGCACACTAAATAAACTGCAGTGTGGCCAGAAGTGACTACCACACTGCCACAGAAAACTAGGCTAGAACCAATCTTACTGAGGGAGAAAAATATTCCTATTCTCTGAAATGCAAGAGAGAATCAACAAGGCTCTCTTCACTGTGTGCAGTGACCACGAGGAGCTACTGTGCATTGCAGGTGGGTTCCCGCCCTGGGGCAGCTCCGCCTACTGTGCACTCCAGGAGGCACCACTGAGGGCCTTCCCTGGAGCAAAGCAGCTGTTCTGGGTGTGAGATTGGTCAGGAGGTACCCTCAAAAGACCCTTACTTGCAGATGGGATTCGCACTATCTCCTGGAACTGTGAGGAGAATACCTGTGCTTCGTGGCAAGTGGGACCCAGGACCCATCTGCCCAGCAGACAGGGCCAAGAAGGGCGTCTCTGCCCTCCTCCCATCCTGCAGGGCCGGGGACCTGTGACATCTCCCTGAAGCACCATTTTCAAGTGGTCTTTGTGAGAAGGCAGAGGAGATGATGTGTAGAATAAGGTTCATCTCCTTAAATGTGCATACACTAACCTGAGAATTCCACCTGTGGGAATTTGTCCTATAGAAGTCATGCGATGCAAATAAAAAACATGCCAGGGAGTGCAGCAGAGTGCTATTTATAAAATCCAAAACCAAAAAAATAGAGAAATAAAACAGGAGTTGCTTCAGTTGAACATCAAAGATCATGTTCATAACCAAAAACAGATGAGGACGCAGACACCGCAGTGACACACGGTCAAGTGAAAAAGCGCATCCTGCACTTATCGTGGGAGCATATCCACAGAGGAAGGGCTTGCTCCCACATGCTTGCTTCGTGGTTTATACTGTCTTATATTTTAAAGAAAGTTTAATACTTGGGAGAAAACAAAAAGAGAAAGCAGATTTAATTGAAGGAAATGAACAGAAATGGAGCTGCAGGGGCCTCACCTCGGCCTCAATTTCGTCGTAGAGGAACTGCTTGTTGAACCTGGTGAGCGCGTAGTGGGCGCTGTCATTGTACAGGTCCAGGGAGTAGAGCACGTACCTGCAGAGGACAGCAGCAGTGTGACCAGCAGCCTCTGCCACTCACTCGCAGCTCTGACAGCCTTGCCCCACCTCAGAAACTCAACTCCATTTTCCACCTCTCACGTAAGGAAAAACAATTTTCACATCAAACAGCAGTCCTCCTGTGAAAGCCCGTGCTGGCTGTGCCTGAGGTGGCCGCCACACCCACCAGGCTGCGAGGACGCTTGGGGACAGCAGACGCTCACTGAAGGCCACACACGGACAAGGGCCTCCACCTGCCTGCATCTTCTCACTTAGCAGACTTTAAAATATTTCACTACAAGTACATAGGATTTTTAACAAAAGAAAATTGGGTTATTTTCTTATTTCAAGAATGAACTCCAAGGGCCAGGCTTGGTGGTTCATGCCTGTAATCCCAGCACTTTGTGGGGCTGAGGTGGGCAGATCACTTGAGGTGAGGAGTTCAAGACCAGCCTGGGCAATATGGCAAGACACTGTCTCTAACAAAACTACAAAAAACTATCTGGGCATGGTGGCGCACGCCTGTAGTCCCAGCTACTTGGGAGGCTGAGGTACAAGGATCACTTGAGCCTGAGAGGTTGAGGCTGCAGTGAGCCGAGATTGTGCCACTACACTCTAACCTGTGTGACAGAGTGAGACCCTGTCCAAAAAAAATGATAGAGAATGAACTCCAGCACTTTAGGTGGATGAGGCAGGAAGATAACATGAGGCCAGGAGTTTGAGACCAGGCTGGACAACATAGCAAGACCCCATCTCCATGAAACACAAAACAATTAGCCAGGTGTGGTGGCGCATGCCTATAGTCCCAGCTACCCAGGAGGCTGAGGCAGGAGGATCACCTGAGCCTGGGAGGTTGAAGCTGCAGTGAGCTGTCTTTGCACCACTGCACTCCAGCCTGGGCAATAGAGCAAGACGTTGTCTCTGTTGGGGGAAAAAAAAAAAAAAGAATGAACTGACTGGAAAAGAACAAAGGTGGACTGGGCGCGGTGACTCATGCCTGTAATCCCAGCACTTTGGAAGGCCAAGGTGGGCAGATCACTTGAGGTCAGGAGTTCGAGACCAGCCTGGCTAACATGATGAAACTCATCTCTATTAAAAATACAAAAATTAGCCGGGCGTGGTGGTGGGTGCCTGTAGTCCCAGCTACTTGGGATGCTGAGGCCAGAGAATTGCTTGAACCCAGGAGGCATTGGTTGCAATAAGCTGAGATTGTGCCACTGCACTCCAGCCTGGGTAACAGAGCAAGGCTCTGTCTCAAAAAAAAAAAAAAAAAAAAAAAAAAAAAAAGAAAGAAAAAAAAGAAAAAATTACACCAACGGAAGTACATAGACAGCATTAAAAAAAAAAAAAAGAACAAAGGTGAAGGTCCTGGATCCCACAGCTCACCAGGAGCATGTCCAGCATGGGCCCATGGTTGAAGGCCCGTCTCCCACTACCTCATGTCTGGACAAAGGCCATGGCCAGGGCCAAGGAGGCCCATGCCTGAAGGAGGCCTCCAAGCTGGTTCCAGCTCCTCATGCCACCCCAATGCTGTGCAACGAGCCATCAGAGGCCCTGCCCACACAACTGGCATGGCCATGCCACAGCCACAGAGAGTGGAAGGTGACTGCCCTTACCATCTCCTGGGCACCACAAGGGATGTGTGAGGACTGACACACAAGGAACTCAGGGGCTTCCCACTCATGGTGCTCAGAAGACAGACCGGCTGGGCGGCTCCCCAGTCGCTCACCATGAGACACACCCTTTTCCAAACACTTTCCCTTCCATGAACTTTATATTTTGAAAGACTGACCCTTCCATCTAGGTCCACAGTCCTGATCCCCAAAACAAAGCTGTTCAATCAATACTTCCTTTCCCCACTTCATCTGGGTCAGAGGCTGTGTCACACAAAAGGCCAAGCCACAGGGCTCCCGCAAGGCAGCTCCCGGGCATGGCCACCTCACAGGGCCTGCACTATGAAGGCCTGGGGAAGGTCCAGGTTCATCCATCTCCCTGGTCCAGGCTGAGTCCCCGGGCCCCAGCCAGCACCCATGCAAAGTAGGAACGTGACTGGTTCTAGTGCCTGAGCTCTCAATTCCAGTCTGACACCAAGAAACTGGTTAGTTACTTGTATTAATCTCTAAAGCTTTACCCCAGGAAACATGATTTCTTTTTTTTTTTTTTTGGAGACGGGGTCTTGCTACGTGGCCAGGCTGGAATGCAGTGGTGCAATCCATAGCTCAATGCAGCCACAAATTTCTGTGGTAAAGCAATCCTCCCGCATCAGCCACCACACCAGGCTAAGTTTTCTCATTTTTGTAGAGACTGGGGTCTTGCTATTTTGCCCAGGCCCAGAAACGTGATTTCAAATACAATACTAAAAACAGTCCCGGTCTCTCTGCCACCTCCTCTGAGGACCCCTGGTCACCAGACGCAAAGGCTGGAGACAGGCCCGCAGGACACGCACTCCATCATCGACGCCTCCTTGGTCTCCAGGATGTGGTCCGTCAGGATCCAGGGCATCGACATCTCAATGGGGAACTGGATCCTCCTGCCCATGGTCAGCTCCAGGAAGAACTCTCGGAACCACAGCTGCGAAAGGTCACAGCACTGCTGCAGCGTTTCTGGGAGGGTTCAAACAACACCATGTTATCTCCCGCAAGCAAAAAATACCTTTAGCAGAGATGACACAAGGGCTGTGTGCCAGGTGCCTGCTCCTCCTCGCTCAGCCCCAAGCCATGCAGCATGGACATGAGTGGGGAGGGGTCACCAGGGCCTTGCACTAGGGACAGGACCAGCTGGGCATAGCTGCAGGTAAAGCCACCTCATCAACCCTGTGAGCCCTTCAGTGGGATCCAGGGGGAAAGTGTCTTTTTTTTTTTTTTTGAGACAGAGTCTATCTCACTCTGTCACCCAGGCTGGAGGTCAGTGGCGCGACCATAGCTTACTGCAGCCTTCAACTCCTGGGCTCAAGTGATCCTCCTGCCTCAGCCTCCCAAGTAGCTGAGAACACAGGCACGTGCCACCAACTGATTTTGTATTTTTTATAGAGATGGGGGTCTCGCCATGTTGCCCAGGCTGGTCTCAAACTCCCGAATTCAAGTGATTCTCCTGCCTTGGCTTCCCAAAGTGTTAGGATTAACAGGTATGAGCTACTGTGTTTTACCTAAAAATGTTCTTCTCAAAAGGAGACATAAAAACAGGACTTCTGGCTGGGCACAGTGGCTCACGTCTGTAATCCTAGCACTTTGGGAGGCCGAGGCGGGTGGATCACAAGGTCAGGAGTTTGAGACCAGCCTGGCCAACATGGTAAAACCCCATCTCTACTAAAAATACAAAAATTAGCCAGGTGCAGTGGTGAGCACCTGTAATCCCAGCTACTTGGGAGGCTGAGGGAGGAGAATCTCTTGAACCTGGGAGGCGGAGCTTGCAGTGAGCCGAGATCGCCCCACTGTACTCTAGCCTGGGTGACAGAGCAAGACTTCGTCTCAACAAAAAACAAAACAAAAAAACAGGACTTCTTCACTTTCACTTAGGATAAAAACCAATGTCCAGGCTGCAGCATTAGAGGCACACTCAGGGAGGTCTGTCTAACGCAAAAATGAGACAGATTAAAAGAGCCCACACTCGAACTCCGTCCTTTCATGGAGTTAACAGCAAAAGTGGTACTATTTCCTCCAATACCTGCAGCACCCCAGCCAAGACAGCAGGGATCCTGTTCTGAGCAAGAGGTGGACACGGAGGACTCGATGAGAACACGGGACAGACACACGGAGGGCAGAGAGCGCACCCACCGGTGGCCGGTCAAGGTGGCCGGGTGTCACCCAGGATGGGCTTGCCTGGCACAGGGCACCCGCCACCTTCCCCCCACATCATGGTCTGCAAGGGCCATTTCTGGTATTTATCAATGCCTGTGTCTCAACTCAGGCACCAGATTACATTCGCCTGTTTCCAACCCCGCATGGGTTGAAAAGATTTTCTGTTCATGTCGCAGGGCCAGCCCAGGCTCCTCAGCTTATACCCTTGTAGGGACCACGCCCTGTGGAGCGAGCTCAGGCCAGGGACGTACAGCCACCGCCACAGAGGGCAGGACGAGTCACCGTCTGGGTGCACCAAGGGACGGGGCAGGGGGTGGTCAGGCGGGCGGAAGCATTCTAGACGGTGTTAGTGGTGTTAGGACATGCCAGGCCGGATGCTGCTCAGCAGTATCTCTTACCACTGAAATTTATCAAGTGAGTGTAGAAGAATGACTCTCGATGAAATTTTTCTATGTCCAATATGGTGGGCCCCTCAAGGCTACTTCTCAAGGTTTTCTTGGAACCACTTTTGTCTGCAATGAGGGACTCTAGCATGGTTCTCACCATGTAAAGCTGGATTATCCAAGGAAACATTTGTGGGGGAGAAAATATACATGGTACATTAGTTATGCCAAACTCAAAAAGCCCATGAGAGAAGGACTGCTCCGCTACGCCCTGGCCGGGAGGGCCCCGCACCAGCTCCCCGAGGGGTCTGGGTGCCTGTCTACACGGCCACGTTGCTGCTGCTTCGGGGAAAGAACAACTTGTAGCGGAGCAGTTCGCCTCCGTGCCATAAACGTCAAGAGAAACAAATGATGTCTTACCACCAAAGGTTAAAAGGGGTAGGTAGGTGCACGACTGCCTCAGAAACGTGTTAACCGCATGCAAGAGCCTCTCCATGCCCAGAGACTTGAGCTGCCTGAGCAGCTCGGCAGAGCCCAAGGACTCGGCCATGGTGCGCACCAGGTAGAGCTAGACACGGACAGACAGGAGGGAGAGGCAGGAGAGAGACGTTAGTCACTCGACACACACACACCCCAGGCAGGGACACGGGACGCACGCAGAGGGAGGCAGGGAGGGTGGCCGGCACCACGCACAGGCCGAGGGCCGTCCCCCTGACCCTCCTGCAGAGCCAGCAGTGTGCATTGCTGGTGACTTTCCAGAAGAGTGGCAGAAGAGATTAAAAGCCTCCAGCAGAGATGAGGGAGAAGACCAGACCCAGGACGGAGGACAGACGCAGAGGTGTGGATTAAACCGGGTGTGAAAGTCGTGAGAAGCACCTAGGGGAGGCCTGAACACACCAGGAGAGAGGACAGTGGGCAGCTTAGGACCATGACACACGCAAGCAGCACCTCACAGTTTCCCACGCCCCATCTACGGTCATTTGCAGACCCATCGTAAAAATTATACAGACATTCAAACACCCATCAAGAAACACAGAATGAATACAGACACGTGGACTTGTGCCCACATTTTTGGGATGGGAGTTGAAATGGAGTCAGACTCCTTTTTAGTGCACATGACACATCTGACAATCAAGGCACGTCTCCGCACGCTCCCAACTCACTTGGGTGGGAAACAGAGGAGCAGCAGAAACCACAGGCGCCGCTTTCTCTGCCTGAGCAGGCAGCGAGGACCTCATTTAACCCGGGCCTCACCAGCCCCACCCGCTCACAGCTCAGGGTGGGTCCCCCCAGGGAGAGGGTGCAGGCGGGGCTCAAGGGACGAGAACCTGAGTGCTGGAGGGTCCCACGGCGCGGCGTGGCACTTTTATGTCGAAGCCGCTCTTGGGGTCCTTCTCGCCCCGCAAGGCTGGGTCATTGAAGGGCTCATGCCCCGTCTCCCAGTCACACACGGTCTTCCTGATGGCCTGCAGGACACTGAACACCCCACCAAGTGATCAGCAAGGCCCAGAGGCCGAGACCTCCAGCCTCACAATCACACCATCTCCTCACCCAACTACCAGGCTCTCAGAACAGCCCCCATGAAAATACAAATTCCTCTGGGGGCCGCGGAGGGATGTTGTAACGGACTAGCTCAACAGGAAAGTTAAAAAAGGAGCGTGCCTTCTGGAGAGTATTACTACCCCCAGAAGACTGCCCTGAGCTCCAGTTCACATCTGTTAGCCCAGGGCAGCAGTGAGGTGGCTCTGAGTCACGCTGTGGGCAGGGAGAGGGCAGAACACAGCCTCCGCCCGGAGCAGAGCTGGGCCCCGCCTGCCCGCAGCTGGCTGTCCCCAGTAACCAACAGGAATGTGAAGTCACCCACATGACCAGAGCCTGGCCATGTCTCTCGACTGGTTTGGAACACAGCCTCATCACCAACAGGGCTCCACCGTGCAGAGACCCCCATAAGGCACCATGCATGAACCACAGGCACCACGAGCCTGGGATAAATGCACCTTGTCCCGGGGTCCTCAGACTCCCTAGACACTTGGCAGCTGACTTACTGTCCGTTGTTTGGGTTAATAATTGGACCCATGCATTACTTTTAGAGGTAATTCACCAAGAGCGCATCTGAAGGTTGAAGATAAATATATTGAAATCATTTTTGAGAATTTAACGCTCCTGTTGTTTGAATCCAAGTTCATCCGAGGACGTGTGGGCACAGCGGGCACAGGGCGTGGGGAAGGCTGACCTCTGGATGACGTTCTTCTTCTTCTTGATGGCCTGCCGCAGCGGCTCCCTAAGGGTCACCTGGGAGAAGTCCTGCAGTGCGGCATAGACGGTGTGCCGGATGGCGTGGTTGAACACGCTCTCCATCCTGCCCATCAGCACCTGCAGGCCTTTGATCATGGCGATCACCTGCGGGGGACACAGCAACAGGGACGGCCCTTCTTAGGGACGGCACCAAGCCTCCTCTGCCTGGCACATGCCGGGGGCTGCTCCTCCTCGCCCACAGCACCTCTCTTACGCCCTCCCGCGTTCGTGCCCTGCAGCTGCCCTGCCCCAAAACGTCTTCTCCAAAGCCGTAGTCAATGGAACTGTGCCCGCATCTGACTCCCCATCAGACCATGAGCACCTGGAGGACAGGGATGCATCTGACTCGAAACACACATGCATCCACCCCGGCACACCCTCCTGTGATGGAATTCAAATGGGAAAGAAGAAAAAGACTCAGGAAAGCAGGCATGATATTACTAGAAAAAGAAGTTACAAGAGGTTGTAGTCCAAATCCCATATTGTTCACAACAAAGGCGCACTGAACTACCATTCACAGAAAAAGCCTGGAAGACTCTGATGGAACATAATTACATGACAAAGAGCTTCCAAAGGAATTCCTGGGACAGAAAAATGGTGCCAGGGCTCATTATTTCCGTTTCCAGCCAGTAATTTTGTCATGACAGTGTGCTTTATTACTTTCTGAATAAACAATTGAAGGGCACAAACCAAGCATGACCTTTACAATTGCATGAGCTTTCTTACGGCTTTTGCAGTTTATAAATATTTCTACAGCCAACTTCATGATAGCTATGTGAGACCTAGAAATCTCTCTGAAAGCAGCAAGTGAGGCAGAGCAAGACACACTTACCCCAAGTCCACCCTGCCGTGTGGACGTCTGACATATAAGACACCAAAGTGGAACATTTAATAGCACCAGTGAAACATAATTCACTTCTTTTTATTTTTTAACTAGAACGCTGTACCTAAGACTAATACATTTGGGAAAATCTTAACAACCCTTCTTTGGCCAGGCACGGTGGCTCACACCCATAATCCTGGCACTTTGGGAGGCTGAGGCAGGAGAATCACTTGAGACCAGAGTTCAAGATCAGCCTGAACAAAATGGCCAGACCCCATCTCTACAAAAAATTTAAAAATTAGCCAGGTGTGGTGGCATGAGCCTATAGTCCCAGCTACTCAGGAGGCTAAGCCAGGAGGATCACTTGAGCCTAGGAGTTCGAGGCTGCAGTGAGCCATGACTATGCCACTGCCCTCCAGCCTGGGTGACAGAGCGAGACCCTGTCTCAAAACAAAACAAAACAAAAACCCTACTTCAACATCTGAAAATGGTCTTCAGTCCACAGTAATAAAAAAACAAAAAACAAACAAACTAAAAAAACCTTTTGAAATTAAGTATTTGACAGATTCAAAATTAAGGCAGCTTTTTTTTTTTTTTGAGACAGGGTCTACACTCTGTTGCCCAGACTGGAGTGCAGTGGCATGACCATAGCTCACTGCAGCCTTGAACTCCCAGGGTCAATCGATCCTCCTGCCTCAGCCTCCTGGGTAACTAGTTCTATAAGCATGCACTACCATGCTTGGCTAAGCATCTTCCTACTTTTATTAAATCTGTTGGTTTGAAGTTCACTTAGCAAGAACACAAATGTGTTTCCCCAAGGCTTCACACAGTCTCCCTCTATCACTTTCTGGTTTTATTCACACCTTTTGAGTTCCTCATTATGGCTTTATAAACAGCCTGATTCATGGGTAAATGTAGACGTGTCTGACAAGTACTTGAAACATGGCTTACATGATTTTGGTGCTTTTCTTTTTCATGAAATTTTCAGGTGGAAAAGTTGACAGTCTGCTTTTAATTCATCCTTCTATAATGTAAAGAATTTCCAAATAGACTGCTTTCATGTAAGACTCATGGTCTATATGCAATTAAAATAATGAAAATTTTAGAAAGGAAAAAGTCTGGAAGAAAACGCACCCAGCTGCTCGGGGCCATCTCTGTGATGGCGCCGCAGGCACTGTGCCTTCCTAATGCCATGCTTGTGTTTTCAGCATGCTTACTTTGGAAAACTGATGATTTTATGTTGTTTTTCCAATCAACAAAAAAGAAAAGTTCTATTTAAAAAACCAAACGAGGAAAAACCCATTTAAGTGAACATAACAATCCTACATATTCACTTACAGGAAGAAGGAAAAGGCAAGTTAACAGCAAACTGAGAGCTTTAGATGCATGCATTAGAAAACTAAAAAGGATAAAAATCATAATACTTATCAAACATTCATCACTAATTTATAGAAAACAGCAAAATAAACCCCCCCAAAATAGAAGAAAAATAACTAAAAGCACCCGGGCGCAGTGGCTCATGCCTGTAATCCCAGTATTTTGGGAGGCCGAGGCGGGCGGATCACAAGGTCAGGAGTTCGAGACCAGCCTGGCCAATATGGTGAAACCCCGTCTCTACTAAAAATACAAAAATTAGCCTGGTGTGGTGGTGCACACCTGTAGTCCCAGCTACTTGGGAGGCTAAGGCAGGAGAACTGCTTGAAACTGGGAGGTGGAGGTTGCAGTGAGCTGAGATGGCGTCACTACACTCCAGCCTGGGTGACACAGCGAGACTCTGTCTCAAAAATAAATAAATAAACAAATAAATAAATGCAACAATTAATGAAACAGAAAACAAGTGTATAATCAAGGGTGATCAACAAAGACAAAGCTGTTCAGTAAATAAATAGTAAAACTGACAAATGCTCAGCAAGAATAACAAAGAAAAAAAAGACAGAGAAGCAGGCCAGGCGCGGTAGCTCACGCCTGTAATCCCAGCACTTTGGGAGGTCAAGGAGGGCGGATCACTTGAGGTCAGGAGTTCAAGACCAGCCAGGCCAACATTGGTGAAACCCTGTATCTACTAAAAATACAAAAATTGGCCAGAAGTAGCCTGAACCCGGGAGGTGAAGGTTGCAGTAAGCTAAGATTGTGCCACTGCACTCTAGCCTGGGCAACACGCGAGACTCTGTCTCAAAAAAAAAAAAAAAGAGACAGAAGCACGAGTTACCAGCATTAAGAATGAAAAAGGGGACATTAGCAGTTTATAGACAGATTAAGAGATTATGAAAAAATACTGTCATAGGATAGACAGAGGTCAATGGGATAGGATTAAGAGTCCAGAAGTTAACTTACAATTGATTTTCAACAGGGTACCAAAACAATGCGATGGGGAAAGATCATCTTTTCAACAAATAGTACTGACAACTGTATATGCACATGCGAGAGAATCAAGGTGGACCCTTGTGCAGGAAAGGGTTAACTCATCAGGCTAGGGAGAATGAAACTCCGCACATCCCCAAGAAAGGCCCATCTTCAGGACTGGCTGAAGTCATCCCAGGAACCAGCTCTGAACCTTGGGAGTGTCCTGCCTAGAGAGTATGTTTTTGTGTGCCTGGGGCCCCGGGCCTACTGCTGTACCAGTCTGATCGGTCTCTGCTAACAAGGTGACTAACAGTGACCTCCTGTGTGTGTTTTGAGGACCTAGAGTCTGAGTAGCCAAGGTCAGCCACGTGACTGGCCCCCAGTAAAAACCCAGGACCCCAAGGCTCTGGGGAGCTGCCCTGGTGAGCCACATTTTGCGTGTGCTGTCACACATCATCGCTGGGAGAAATAAGCACATCCCGTGCAATTCCACTAGCAGGCACAGCTGGAAGTTTACACCTGTCTTCTCTGGACTCCACTCTTGTGCCTTTTCCCTTTGCTGATCTGACTCTGTCTTTTGGCTGCAAGGAGTCATAACCTTCAGTGCAACAACTACCAAGCCCTGTGAGTCCTCCCAGCCAGTCAGGTGGATGGAGGGTGGTCTGGAGGGCCCCTGACACAACCTTGTCACACGCTGTATAAAAATCCACTCAAAATGGATCATATATTTAAATTAGGTTTAAGTTAGGAGCTAAAACTATAAAACTTTTAGAAGAGGCTGGGCGTGGCGGCTCATGCCTGTAATCCTACCACTTTGGGAGGCAAAGGCGGGTGGATCACCTGAGGTGAGGGGTTCAGGACCAGCCTGGCCAACATGGTGAAACCCTGTCTCTACTAAAAATGCAAAAATTAGCTGGGTGTGGTGGCGCACACCTGTAATCCCAGCTACTTGGGAGGCTGAAGCAGGAGAATTGCTTGAACCTGGGAGGCAGAAGTTGCAGTGAGCCGAGATCATGCCACTGCACTCCAGCCTGGGTGACAGAGCAAGACTCTGTCTCAAAAAAGAAAAAAAAAAAAAAGACTTTTAGAAGGAAACACAGGAGTAAATCATCATGACCTGGGTTACACAATGATTTCTTACATATGACACCAAAAGCATAAGCAACGAAAGAAAAACAGATAAATCAAACATAATCAAAATTCAAACCCTTTGTGTCTCAAAAGACTCCATTAAGAAACTAAAAGGACAATCATAGAATGGGAGAAGATACTGAAAATCCTATGGCTGTAAGGAACTGATAATTAGAATGTATAAGGAACTCTTACAACTCAATAATAAAAAAGATAACCTAATTAAAAATGGGCAAAGGATCTGAAGAGACATTTCTCCAAATAATGCACACCAATGGCCAACAAGCACATAAGAAGACGTTTAACATCCTTAGTTGTTAGAAAAACGCAAATCAAAAGCGCAATGAAATGAGATACCACCTCACACCCACTAGGATAGCTAGAATCAAAAAGACATACAATAACAAGTTTGGTGTGGATGTGGGGAAACTGGAGCCCTCACTTACTGCTGGTAAGGAGAAATGGTGCTGCCACTATCTGGTAGTTCCTCAAAAGCTAAATGTGCTGTTATGATCCAGTAATTGCATTTCTAGCTATACAATCAAAAGAAATGAAAACCAGCATCTACACAAAAACCCGCACATGAAAGCTCATAGAGGCTGGGCATGGTGGCTCACCTCTAATCCCAGTGCTTTGGGAAGTCAAAGCAGGAGGATCCCTTGAGCTCAGGAGTTCAAGACCAGACTAGGCAACACAGTGAGACCCCATCTCTACAAAAAATTTAAAAATTAGTCAGGCATGGTGGTTTGTGCCTGTGGTCCTAGCTACTTGGGAGGCTGGGGAGGGAGGATTGTCTGAGCCCAGAAGATTGAGGCTGCAATAAGCCATAATCCTGCCACTGCACTCCAGTTGGGTGACAGAGTGAGACCTTGTCTCAAAAAAAAAAAAAAAAAAAAACAAGAAAAAGAAGTTCTCAGCAACTTCATAATAGTGAAAACGTAGAAATAACCCAAATGTCTATCATCTGATGGTTGGATAAATACAATGTAACATATCCATGTAATGCAATATTATTCAGCAATAAACAGAACAAAACAGTGATACCTGTGTGAATCTTGAAAATTATGCTAAGTGGCCTGGCACGGTAGCTCACGCCTGTAATCCTGGCACTTTGGGAGCCCAAGGCAGGCGGATCACCTGAGGTCAGGAGTTTGAGACCAGCCCGGCCAACATGGTGAAACCTTGTCTCTACTATAAATACAATAATTAGCCGGGCGTGGTGGTGGGTGCCTGTAATCCCAGCTACTCTGGAGACTGAGGCACAAGAATTGCTTGAACCCGGGAGGGAGAAGTTGCAGTAAGCTGAGATTGCGCCACTGCCCTCTAGCCTGGGTGACAGAGCAAGGCTCCATCTTAAGAAAAATAAAAGGAAAATTATGCTAAGTGAAAATTATGCTTTGTGAAAGCCAGTCACAAAGGGCCACATATGGTATGATCTACTCATATGAAATGCCCAGAGTAGGCAAATCTACAGGGTCAGAAAGCAGAGCGGTGGCTGCGTAGGGTTGAGGGAGGGAAGAATGAAGGGTGACTGATAATGGGCTGGCATTTCTTTTTGTTCTAAATTTGATTGTGATTGTACAACTCTGTGAATGTGCTGAAAGCATTGACTTTTACACTTCAAATGGGTGAACTGTATGGTTATGTGAGAAAAGAAAAGCTTCTACCAAAATAAGATGAGAATTTACTATGAAAAACCTTATGTCAAAAAATTAGAAAATTTTGGCTGGGCGCAGTGGCTCACACCTGCAATCCCAGCACTTTCGGAGGCTGAGGTGGGTGGATTGCTTGAGCTCAGGAGTTTGAGACGAACCTGGGCAACTTGGTGACACCCCATCTCTACCAAAAATATAAAAATTAGCCAGGTGTGGTGGCATGCACCTATAGTTTCAGCTAATGGGGAGGCTGAGGTGGGAGGATTGCTTGAGTCCAGGAGGCTGAGGCCAAAACAGTGAGCTAAGATCATGCCACTCCACTCCAGTCTGGGAGACAGAGCAAAACCCTGTCTCGAAAAAAAAAATCCCCAAAAAACAACTCAATAAAATAATGTAGTATTTACATGTAACCTATGCACATCCTCTAGTATGCTTTAAAATCATCTCTAGATTACCTAAATCCCTAACACAATGTAAATGCTATATAGTTATTATACTGTAGTTTTTAACATTTTTATTACTTTTTACTGTTGTAATGTTATTTTTTCTTTCTGAACATTTTTGACCCAAGGTTGGTTCACGGAGGTGGAACCCAAGAACACCGAGGGCCAACTGTATGAGACTTCTGTCAATTCTCCTGTCATGATCCATAGGATTGTTCATATCCTGATTAAAATCTTCACTGTGGGATGGGAAAAGCTGATTCTAAAATGAATATGAAACTACAGTGGGGAAGAATAGCCAAGGAAGTCTAGGAGACAGAAAGACGTGCTTTCTCAGACACGGTAGATGACTACAAAGCTACAGAGTGGTGCTGGGATACCGACAGCAACTGACACTGGGTTAGAGCAGAGCAGAAACACAGCCACACATGCGTTGTCACGTAACCGGCTACAAAGGTGGCAGCGTGAGGGTTGGACGGAATTGTTTCAAAAATGAACTTCAGGTGAATTTCGCATCTCAGTGTGAAAGCAGAGTGAAGTATCCAGAAAGCAATGCAGAATACCTTCATGACCTGAGAGTATGCAAAGATTTCTCAAACAGCACAGGAAAAGCACAGCTATGAAAGAAAAGATACTGGTTGATGCTGGAATGAAGAGCTGCCCATGGAAAGGCTCACGAGCGGAGTGCAGCGCCTGCCTCACAGGAGAGCAAGACAGCTCTTCTCTCTCAGCAGGGGCCACATCTCTTTCACCTGCCTTCCCCGCACCCGACACTGCTCTCCATCCAGATGCAGGTCCAGGAGTCCAGATTCGCACCCAGGGAGCTTCAGTGCAGACCCAGGACCGACAACCACTGTTTCTCTAATGCATTCTACTCTGACTGCTCTGCCAGATGGAAATGGGTGCCCACACAGAAGCAATGAGTAAACAGGCAGTTTTGTTCATGTTTTTGCTTTTGACAGAGAAGATGGTGTGAGGCTAGAGCGACATGAGGAAGAGCGAGCGGCCAAGCATCCTCACCTCCACTAGGGCAAACTTCTCCTCGCTGGTGTAGTTGTAGCGCGTGGCGCGCTCGTACTCTTCGGCGCTGTCGGGGCAGTCCTTGTTGGAGTACTTGTCCGTAGGGTGCACAAGCTTCCAGGAATACTGTGGTGGCCGAAAGAGCAGAGGTGTTCCATATTGCATGCAAAACGCCTGGCTTCTGGTCTGACTCACACGATGGTAGCCAAAGCCAGGCCAGCCTTCAAACCTTTGCTGCATTCTGAAAGTCACACATGAGGGCGCACACACCGTCCATCTCCACAGATGGGCAAAAGACCCTGGCCCTGTAACCTCTCGTTTAAAAAATCTACCCGGCAAAATGGCCCGGATGGTGAGTGCTGAGTATCTAAGACTCTGGCATTTCATCATCATTTTAAAAAGGATTCTGGGCCAGGCACAGTGGCTCATGCCTATGACCCCAGCACTTGGGAGGTCGAGGTAGCAGGATCACTTGAGCCCAAGAGTTCAAGATCAGCCTGAGCAATATAGTGAGGCCTCATCTCTACAAAAAGTAAAATAATAAATAAGTAAATAAAGATTTTGCCTTTCAAATGACCATGCACTCTTCCAATTTGATAATTTTTATGTGATCAAAATAAATCACAAAAGGGAAAATCTTTCATTGCTTACAGGTATCCAAATCTTTATATGGCACCAGAAATAATTTACTAATGTTCAACAAAAGACATTGATGGCTGGAGCTCCAAAGAGAAAATGTTATCTTAAAAATGCAGGGCGTGAAGTGACATTAATGGGTACAAATGTACAGTCTGATATTAGAAATAAGACAGTGTTAGATCAGTTAGGGTGACTATTAATTAAAATAATTTATGGTACATTTCAGAATAGATAGGGAAGAACTCGAATTTTTCTGGCATAAGGACAAATATTTATGGCGATGGACATCCCAAGCACACCAATTAGATCTTTGCAAACTGTATGACTGTATTAAATTATCGTATGTATCCTGAAACTATGTATCCCTATTATGTATCAATACAAGTAAATATTTAAAGCAAAATAAAATTTAAATGAAAAAATGAGACTTGGCCAGGTACAGTGGCTCACGCCTGTAATCCCAGCACTTTGGAAGGCCCAGGCAGGCAGATGGCTTGAGGCCAGGAGTTTGAGACCAGCCTGGCCCACACGGTGAGACTGTCTGTACAAAAAAAAAAAAACAAAAAACAAAAAACTAGGCCAGGTGCGGTGGCTCAAGCCTGTAATCCTAGCACTTTGGGAGACTGAGGCGGGTAGTTCACCTGAGGTCAGGAGTTCAAGACCAGTGTGACCAACATGGTGAAATACCATCTCTACTAAAAACACAAAAAAATTAGCCAGAAGTGGTGGTGGGCGCCTGTAATCCCAGCTAACTCAGGAGGCTGAGGCAGGAGAATCGCTTGAACCCGGGAGGCAGAGGTTGCAGTGAGCCGAGATCACGCCATTGCACTCCAGCCTGGGCAACAAGAGCGAAACTCCATCTCAAAAAAAAAAAAAAAAAAAATTAGCCGGGAGCCGTGGTGCACACCTGTGGTCCCAACAACTTGGGAGGCTGAGGCAGAAGGATCGCTTGGGGTGGGGAGTCAAGGCTGTAGGGACTTATGTTTGCACCACCGCACTCCAGCCTAAGCGACAGGGTGAGACTATCTCAAAAAAAGAGCGACTTAAAGAAAATCACAATGGTACAAATTTAATTCTATCAACATTTTTTTTTAAAAGGAGGCCCTTCATTTATTACACACATAAATGAAATGTACTTAAAATCACCTTGGAAACATTTCTACTGATAGATATTCTCGTCTTTCTAGGGCCAAAGATAAAAAGCCCAAAGACCAAAAGTTAATGTGAATAAAGTGCCCGAGGCAGCTTTGGAGGGGGGCTGGGGTCGGGGACGGGGCCTACCACTTCCATCACGTGCGCGCTCCACTGCGACAGCAGCTGCAGGCCCTGCAGCGCCAGGTCGAAGAGCTTGCGGTACTCCGCGTCCGTCTTCTGGGCCTCCTGGCGGCCCGAGCCCGTGACCACCTGCACAAGGCGGGCACGGCCCTGTGAGAAACCAGCGCCCCCACCCAGCCCCCCCATCCCGGGATCCACCATGAGAATCCACCCCAAAGTCACACGTGTGAAAATAAGAAATGCAGGAGGCCAAGGCGGGCGGATCATGAGGTCGGGAGATCCAGACCATCCTAAAACGGTGAAACCCCGTCTCTACTGAAAAATACAAAAAAATTAGCTGGGCATGGTGGCGGGCGCCTGTAGTCCCAGCTACTTCAGAGGCTGAGGCAGGAGAATGGCGTGAGCCCGGGAGGCGGAGCTTGCAGTGAGCCGACACTGCGCCACTGCACTCCAGCCTGGGCGACAGAGCGAGACTCCGTCTCAAAAAATAATAAATAAATAAATAAATAAATAAATAAATAAATAAATAAATAAAAAGAAAATAAGAAATGCTGTGGGTGCTGGACCCTCCTCCCGGGAAAATGGCGGCCAAGGGCGTGCTACAGAGCAAGGGACAGGCCGCTGCCACAGCCACTGCCTGGGGGACCGTGGGCGCGGGCACGGGGCTGTTACACGCGTGGACTTGGCGCACTTCCACTAGGCCGGGGAAGGGCAACACACAAGTCACGTGGGTTTGCTTCTATCAAATAACCACCCCCTAAATTTAAACATGTGACCTATGGGGAGGAAGGGGCACCGTGGAGAAGGCAGGCTTCTTTGAATATACCTTTTTATAGATGTGATATTAGAACCACACAAATATTTTATATAATTAGGACACAGAATTAAATGAGATCGGAAATGCAATCCCTAAAAGTCAAAAGCAAAATGAAACAATTGCGGGAACCTGCATGGAGTTCACAGCATGACCACTGAGAGGACCCTGAGCAGCTCTAAACACCACGGTGTGACTTAAAATCCTCTGAGTGAGGGGCCCAGTGCAATGGCTCATGCTGTAATCCCAGCACTTTGGGAGGCCGGGGCAGGTGGATTGCCTGAGGTCAGGAGTTTGAGATCAGCCTGGCCAACATAGTGAAACCCCATCTCTACCAAAAATATAAAAAAGTAGCTGGGCGTGGTGGTGCATGCCTGTAATCTCAGCTACTCGGGAGGCTGAGGCAGGAGAATTGCTAGAACCCAGGAGGCGAAGATTGCAGTGAGCCGAGATCCTGCCATCGCATGCCATCCAGCCTGGGCAACAAGAGCGAAACTCCATCTCAAAAAAAAAAAAAAGTACCCTGAGTAAGAAGCTCAAGGGCAAAATCACCTGCAAAACAAATCGTAAAACAATTTCTAGTCACTGTAATTAGTAGTGCTGGCATTGCTCTTTTAAGACTAGATTATGACCGGGTGCAATGGCTCATGCCTGTAATCCCAGAACTCTGGGAGGCTGAGGTGGGTGAATCACAAGGTCAAGAGATGGAGATCATCCTGGCCAACATGGTGAAACCCCGTCTCTACTAAAAATACAAAAATTAGCTAAGCATGGTGGCGTGCGCCTGTAGTCCCAGCTACTTGGGAGGCTGAGGCAGGAGAATCGCTTGAATCCGGGAGGTGGAAGTTGCAATGAGCCAAGATCACACCATTGCACTCCAGCCTGGGCAACAGAGAGAGACTCTGTCTCAAAAAAAAAAAAAAAAAAAAAGGCCAGGCACGGTGGCTCACGTCTGTAATCCCAGCACTTTGGGAGGCCGAGATGGGCGGATCACGAGGTCAGGAGATCAAGGCCATCCTGGCTAACACGGTGAAACCCCATCTCTACTAAAAATACAAAAAAATTAGCCGGGTGTGGTGGCGGGCGCCTGTAGTCCCAGCTACTCGGGAGGCTGAGGCAGGAGAATGGCATGAACCCGGGAGGCGGAGCTTGCAGTGAGCCGAGATCGCGCCACTGCACTCCAGCCTGGGCAACAGAGCAAGACTCCACCTCAAAAAAAAAAAAAAAAAAGACTAGATTATGACATAATGACATAAATCAAATTATGCTGGCGTCATTCACCAGGATGTTCAGCTTTCAGAAAAAAGAAAATCAACAAACCTAAAGTGGAATCACTTTAAAATTGTACTCAGAGGCCGGGTGCGGTGGCTCACGCCTATAATCCCAGCACTTTGGGAGGCCGAGATGGGTGGATCACCAGGCCAGGAGATTGAGACCATCCTGGCTAGAACAGTGTCTCTACTAAAAAAAAACACAAAAAAAAACCACACAAAAAAATTAGCCGGGTGTAGTGGTGGGCGCCTGTAGTCCCAGCTACTCGGGAGGCTGAGGAAGGAGAATGGTGTGAACCTTGGCTTGCAGTGAGCCGAGATTGCGCCACTGCACTCCAGCCTGGGCGACACAGCAAGACTCCGTCTCACCCAAAAAAAAAAAACAAAACAAAACAAAAAACACTGTACTCAGAAAAAAACTGATTTGTTACCTTAGACAATGCCAGAGAAACAATTACAGTCAGATGCCACCTAAGGATGCTCCAGTCAACAAGACCACATACATGATGGTGCGCCCATAAAATCTTAATGTAGTGGAAAAATTCCTACTGCCTAGTGATGTCCTGATGATCCTGACCCTGTGTAGGCCTAGGCTAATGTGTGTGTTTGGGTCTTCATTTTTAACGAAAAAGCTCAAAAGGAAAAAAACAAAAACTTTTTAGTAGAAAAATAATTTACAGAATAAGGATATAAAGAAAAAATATTTTTGCACAGGTATACAGTGTGTTTGTGTTTTAAGCAAAATGTTATTACAAAAGCCAAAAAGCTCTTTTTAAAAGTAAAAAGTTTATAAAGTAAAAAAGTTACAGTAAGCTAAGGCTAATTCGTTATTAAAGAAAGAAAAAGCCTTTTAAAAAATTTAGCACAGCCTAAGCACACAGTGTTCATAAAGGCCACAGCAGTGCACAGTAACGTCCTAGGCCTCCCACTCGCTCGCCACTCACTCACTGACTCACCCAGGACAGCCTCCTTGTCTGACATGCCCAAACACTTGCCAGGGGTCTGTGTTAGAAGCAGCAGGTGCCCCAACATACCTGGACTACTGGGTTGTCAGTCAGTTTAGTTACATGATGATGACTGGTAACCATGGGGGGTGGGGGACAGGGTGCTCATCGTCCTGCAGTGGGTGGGGCCAACATCCACAGAGTTGTCCCCGCTAAGGTTAATGGTCCTCCTGAGACCCTTGAGGGACTAACCAGTTCAGCAAAGCAGCCTGCGTATATGCCCTAAAACCCGCAGTCCCTGCCAGCAATTTGCAGCACAGACATGCCAGCAGTGCTGGCTCGGAGTCAACCTGGGTGAGTGAGGAGAATGGGAGTGGCCAAAATGACAACATGGCAAACCCAGCTGCAAAGCTGGAAGGAACTGAAGAGAAAGCACCTGTTCTCTGCACCCAACTCCAGGCCCACCTCCTGGACACATGGACCCAATGCCCCTGGGACGTCTCCTGACAGCCACCCAAAGGCTCCTGCTCACCTCTGGCCTCAGGACTTCTTCCTTTCTAGGCTTACAGGGGCCCCAGGTCAGAATCACCCTTTCTTTTCCCACTGTCCTCCCTTCTCCAACCATCTTTCGAGTTGCTTGGAATCACAGTACTAGACTAGGAAATGCCATTTAATCAATTAATTATCTCGTCTCTGTCCTTTCTCTTGGGATCCCTATAATGTTTTTCTGAAAAAAAAAAAAAAAGCTTTTTGTACAGCTGAACAGAGAGAACACTAGTTTCACTGCCTTGTCAATTATAATGGGTGCTTTTGAAGTACAGTCATGCACCACATTTGGTCAATGACAGCATATACAACAGTGGTCCCATAAGATTATAATACCATCTTTTCACTGTACCTTTTCTATGTTTAGATATGTTTAGATACAGAAATACATACCATTGTGTTACAACTATCCAGAGTCTTCAGCACAGCAACGTGCTCCATAGGTGTGTGGCCTAGGAGCCATCGGCTGTACCCTGCAGCCTAGCTGTGCCGCAGGCTGTACCATCCAGGCTAGCATGAGGACACGATGACGTTCCCACAATGATGAAACTGCCTAGTGACACATTTGTCAGAACCTGTCCCTGTCATTATGTGACATATGATCGTATCTGGTAGTAAACTGTTTTTCAAAGCAATTAAACCTAAGATTTGGGTGCAAACACACACAGGCGACCCTCGGGTGCCCGTGCGGCTCCAGGTCGCGGGGCGCACCTCGCTGTTGCTGTAGCGCGCCAGCTCCGAAATGAAGCGCATGTGGTCCTCGCGGATCTGGATCATCTGCTCGCAGATGTTGTACTGAGGGCTGCTGCCGGAGGATGTGCACGTCCATCTGTGCAGAGAGAAAGCACCCGCGTTACCTGCGGAGGCGCCGGCAGGCCACAGCACTGGGGCAGCTCAGGACGCCTGTATGGCGCCACAGCCACACAAATGGCTTTTATGTTTTTAAAGGGTTGTTTAAAAAAACAACACAGAAGCATATCCGAAGGAGACCGCCTGTGGCCTGTAAAGCCTAAAATACTTGTTATGTGTCCTTTACTGAAAAGGTTTCTTGACCCCTGAGACTGAGATGCAACTTCGTTTGTCAAAATCATGGCTGAATGGTGACTGCAGGTTGGCTACGGGCACAGTGCTTGGCAAAAGTCAATGAAAGCCTCCCCTGAGGCTCAGATGGCTCTGTAGAGTCTGCAGTGGGGAGGAGTGCCTGCCAGCATCTGGAACTGTGCTGAGGATCTTTATAGTTCTTCACAGAGTAAGATGGTACACAGTTTAGGATTTAGGGCCACATTGTCTGAAGATGTCACATCTGACACACTGTCAGTCTCTTCTTTTTTTCTTTGAGGCAGGGTCTTGCTCTCTTGCCCAGGCTGGACTGCAGTGATGCAATCTCGGTTCACTGCAACCTCCACCTCCTAGACTACTCAAGTGATCCTCCCACCTCAGCCTCCTGAGTAGCTAGGGCTACAGGCGTGTGCCACCATGCCCGGCTAATTTTTGTATTTTTTCATACAGTCAAGGTCTCACTGTGTTGCCCAGGCTGGTCTCAAACTCCTGAGTTCAAGAGATCCATCCACCTCGGCCTCCCAAAGTGCTGGGATTACAGGCATGAGCCATCGCGCCCCACCCTCTTCTTTTTTTTTTAAGACAACCTTTTTAAACATAAAGACTATCACCCAGCACTGTCCAATAGGAATCCCTAGGATGATGAAAGTGTTCTGTATCTGTGCTGTCCAACACAGTAGCCACTAACTATTGAACATTTCAAAGTGGCTGTAGTAAGGAAATTAAAATTTCAATTGTATTTTTCTTTCTTTTTTTTTTTTTTTTGAGACGGAGTCTTGCTCTGTCGCCCAGGTTGGAGTGCAGTGGGGCGATCTCGGCTCACTGCAAGCTCCGTCTCCCAGGTTCATGCCATTCTCCTGCCTCAGCCTCCCGAGTAGCTGGGACTACAGGCACCCACCACCACGCCCGGCTAATTTTTTATATTTTTAGTAGAGACAGGGCTTCTCCGTGTTAGCTAGGATGGTCTCCATCTCCTGACCTCATGATCCGCCTGCCTTGGCCTCCCAAAGTGCTGGGATTACAGGCGTGAGCCACCGCACCCGGCCTCAATTATATTTTTCAATAAACTTAAATGTAAATAGCCACATGTGGCAAAGTCTGCAATACTGGACATTTAATTCCAGGCTGAGAATGTTAACAGTGTTATCTCTAGACAAATAAGCAGGATGTTTGAAAACCGCACAATGAGGACACTGCCGAAAGCTCAAACCAGGCAGCTTTCCTCTCCTCCTACCGAGATTTATTTTCCTCGTAGTGGGCGCTGGTCTTGATGTATCTTGCCAGTTCTATTTGCATGTCCCCAAATAGCGGAACCACCTGGAGTTGCTGTATTCAAAGAACAAAAAAATAGAGTCATTATGTATATTTAGTCACCAAATACGTAAGCACAAGGAAACTGACTAATGCTAATAATTACTTCAGTTTGAATGCTACCTCTGCAAATGATTCATTACAAAAAAAAAACTATAAGTAACTTCTACATTCGCTTTGAGAGAAACAAAATACAATTTAAAAACCAACATCTATAAAAACTATTCAAATGTTAAAATTAACCTACCGTGGTGCTAGATCCACAGTCATAAAAAAAAAAAAATCACTGCATTTCTTTTTTTTTTGAGACAGAGTCTCGCTCTGTCGCCCAGGCTGGAGTGCAGTGGTGTGATCTCGGCTCACTGCAAGCTCCACCTCCCAGGTTCACATCATTCTCCTGCCTCAGCCTCCCGAGTAGCTGGGACTACAGGCGCCCACCACCACACCCGGCTAATTGTTTGTATTTTTAGTAGAGATGGGATTTCACTGTGTTAGCCAGGATGGTCTCAATCTCCTGACCTCGTGATCTACCCACCTTGGCCTCCCAAAGTGCTGGGATTACAGGCATGAACCACCGCGCCCAGCCCTTTTTTTTTTTTTTTTTTTTTTTTTTTTGAGACAGTCTCACTCTGTTATTAGGCTGCGCTGCAGTGCAGTGGCGTGATCTCGGGTCACTGCAACCTCCACCTCCAGGGTTCAAGAGATTCTCCTGCCTCAGCCTCCCGAGGAGCTGTGACTACAGGCAACTGCCACCATGCCCAGCTAATTTTTTTGTATTTTTAGTAGAGACGGGGTTTCACCGTGTTAGCCAGGATGGTCTCGATCTCCTGACCTCATGATCCACCCGCCTCAGCCTCCCAAAGTGCTGGGATTACAGGCATAAGCCACCGTGCCCAGCCAACTGCATTTCTATATACTAGCAACAATCAGAATACAAAAACTTAAAGAGAAATACTTTGCAACAGCATCCAAAAAAAATGCATCAGTAAATCTAACAAAAAATGTGCAAGACCTCTAAACAAAAGTACTACCCCGAAAATTCTAGAAAAAGTTCTCAGTAAATGGAGAAATAGATCATGTTTGTGCCTAGGAAGGCTTCAAATTTTTTAAATGTCCATTCTCTCAAAATAGATCTATAATCAATCCCAGTCAATATTCCAGAAGAAAAAAAAATGGTTTTTGGGGATAGTGTGTGTAAATCAGGAAATCAATTCTAACGTGCATCTCCAAAGGTGAAGGGATGATATCTGAAGGGATGAAACAGGAACGAAACACTATCCTGAAGGACAAAACTGGAAGACACACCCTTCCAGATTAGGAGTCCTGTTAGAAAGCTCCAACAATTAAGGCATTGTGGCCCTGAAGCAGGGATGGAGGCTTGTGGACAGGACAGAGAACCTGGACAGAGCCACAGACAGATTCATGACCTTAGCAGCACTGCAGAACAATGGGCTTTGCAATAAATGGGCAGGCCCAACTGGGGAGCCATACTGGGAAAGATCCAAGGACGCGAAACCCCTACCTCCTACCACGCGCAGAAGTCAGTTCCAGGGGGATTAGATCTAGGTGAAAAAGGAGACAGAATGCTTCTAGAAGCTAACACAGCAGAAACGTCTCATGAGCTGGATGGCTGCAAAGATTTATTTAGGTGGACATTAATGAAAAGATTCATATATGAGACTACACTAAAATGACAAACTTCTGTTTAGCAAATGACACCATCGAGAATGCGAAAAGGCTACTGGAGGCAGGAGGAGGAAGGGAATATACTGGTCAAAGCGTATAAAGTTTCAATTCCGCAGCAGAGTTAAGTTCTGAAGACCTCATCTATGGCACAGTAGCTATGGTTAATAACAATGCATTGAATGCTTAAAATATGCTAAAAGAGTAGATCTTAAGTGTTCTCATCACAAAATAAAAAAAAATGGTGTGTTAGGTAATGGACATGTTAAATTAGCTTGAATTCATCATTTCACAATGTGTGTGTATCAAAACATCACACCATATACCATAAACATACAATTTTTACTTGTCAATTACACCTTGATAAAGCTGGGAAAAAGTGAAAGGGTAGGCCTCTTAGGGGAGAATGCATGTATATTAAAACGTAAGGCCAGGTGCAGTGGCTCAGGCCTGTAATCTCGGCACTTTGAGAGGCCAGGGCTGGAGGACTGCTTGAGGCCAGGAGTTCGAGACCAGCCTGGGCAACATAGGGAGATCTCGTTGCTACTAAAAGTTTAAAAACTAGCCAAGCATGATGGTAAGCACCTGTAGTCCCAGCTACTTGAGAGGCTGGGGTGGGAGGAATCACCAAGGCCTGCTACACTCCAGCCTGGATGACAGAGCGAGAGCCTGTCTCAAAAACAAAACAAAACAAACAAACAAACAAAAAAACTCACTTGTGTCCAACAAAGGACATGTATCCAGAATATATAAAGAACTGTAAATCAATAGGGAAAAAAGAGCAAAAGACTTGAAGTGGCACATCACGAAGGGAACATGCTAATAACATGGAAAGCCATTAGGGAAACATGAACGAAACACTAGCCAATACAATGAAACACTAGCCAATACAATCTCAATGCTGTACGCATCCTCAGGATGTCCCCCCACCCCAAAAAAGGCAGTGCTAAGTACTGATGTGGCACCAGCGGCGCATTCTCTCACTGCTGATGGGAACGGAGATCAGGACAGCTGTGCTGGAGCGTCATCAGGCTGCAGGTAACTACTAACACTGAAAACAGATCCGCCCTGTGACCCCCGGTCCCTCTCCTGGGTATGCACCCAACAGAGGACAGTCGACCAGAGCTGCATTGTTTGGATGCGCCAAAACTTGGGAACATCCGAGAGCCCGCCAACATTGGAACGGATAAGTTACGGAGTAGTCATCAGATAGAAAACTACACCACAACCGAAAGCTACAAGCTGTAGCTACGGGCTTCCTCCAGGATGCTCCTCACAAACAAGAGGCTGGTGACAGCAGCTGGACGCAGAAGAGTACAAATAGCACAATTCCATCTGTATAAAGCTCTGCCCAGGCAAAACCAGCACAGGGCAAAAGGAAAGAGAAAGCGCAGTCACCTCTGCAGACGGGAGAACGTGCATGCCCCAGACTCCACCCAGCCCCAGCGTTTCCTGATACAGATCACGGTCACACAGGGGCTCACTTCCCCAAAATTCAAAGTGCACACAAATCAATAAAAACATTGATCTAAAAACATGTAACTCACCTTGAAGTACTTGTCAATTTTGGATAAGTTTATTCTTTTCTTGGCATCCAACTTATAGATGTTACTGACACTCCCATCCATCAGGTACAGACCAAATCCCATGACCTGAAAAGCCACAAAATGAATGTTGTGACAAAGCTCAGAACTGTGAATTTCACTACCCATAAGGACTTACACTGTTACAGCTGACGACTTTGAAGGCACAATTTGAAATAGATCACAAAGATCTATCTTTAGGCTGCTTGTCTGGTGCTTGAAATGCATCATTTTATCCTCGGTGAAACTGGGATACAAAGCGGGGCTGGGCTTCCAGGTCAGTCGCTAAAAGCGGAAAAAAAAAATCCTCTACCCTAGCCTAACCCAAGCAGTAGGGCTATTCTAGAGCTACTAGGTTGGTGCAAAAGTAATTGCGGTTTTTTTGCCATTAAAAGTAATGTCCAATATGCAGCCACATGTAACCAGTTAAGTTTCGGTGTATGCAAACTAAAAATTCTTTTTTTGTTTTTTTTTTTGAGATGGAGTCTTGCTCTGTCACCCAGGCTGGAGTGCAGTGGTGCCATCTCAGCTCACTGCAACCTCTGCCTCCCAGGTTCAAGCGATTCTCCTGCCTCAACCTCCCAAGTAGCTGGGATTACAGGCACCCATGACCACCACGCCTGGCTAATTTTTTTTGTATTTTTAGTAGAGATGGGGTTTCACCATGTTGGTCAGGCTGGTGTAAAACACCTGACCTCAAGTGATCCACCCACCTCAACTCCCAAAGTGCTGGGATTACAGGCATGAGCCACCGTGCCCAGTCACAAACTAAAAATTCTTAACGTGGACTAGCCACCTGCATGCTCCAGTGCTCCACAGGGGCTCATGGCCAGGGCTCCCACACCAGCTGGTGCAGTCACAACGTTTCTGCTGTCACAAAGCACTCCGTGGACAGTGCTCCCCTGCTCAGGAGGAGTCTGGGGGCTGGGCTGGCGGGACACCCAGCAAAGGGTCCCCCAAGGCCACCCTGCAGAGGTGGAGAACAGAGCAAAGGGAACAGCCGAACTGCCGCCCATCTTTCCCATGAGAAACACAGATGGAAACCTTCCTAATTTGAACAGAATAATAAAGAATATGGTGAACCAACAAAAGGCTACTTTAATTATGTGACACAAGGTATCAAAGTCCTAGGAATCACATGCTTGACAAGTAGAATCTTGGATAACTTCTGTCACAAAGCTGGCGGGGCGTGGTGGCTTATGCCTGTAATCCTAGCACTTTGTGGGGGACAAGGCAAGAAGACTGCTTGAGCCCAGGAGTTCAAGGCCAGCCAGGGCAACAAAATGAGATCTCTTATCTACAAAAATTCAAAAACTTAGCTGGGCATTGGTGCAAGTGCCTGTGGTCCCAGTTACTCAGGAGCCTGAGGCAGAAAGATCACTTGAGCCAAGGAGGTCAAGGCTATAGTGAGCTGTGTCCACACCATTGCACTGGAGCCTGGGTGAAAGAGCAAAGCCCTGTCTCAAAAATAAAAAAAAAAATAAAAAGGGCTGGGCTCAGTGGCTCAAGCTTGTATTCACAGAGCTTTGGGAGGCTGAGGCAGGAGGGTGCCTTGAGCCCAGGAGTTTGAGAACAGCCTGTACAACATGGCAAGATTCTCTCTCTACAAAAAATTTAAAAATTAGCGAGGCATGGTGGCGTGCACCTGTAGTCCCAGCTACTTAGGAGGCTGATGTGGGAGGATCACTTGAGCCCAGGAGGTTGAGGCTATAGTGGGCTGTGATTGTGCCACTGCACTCCAGCCTTGGCAAGAGCAACACTCTGCCTCGAGAATAAAACGAAAAGCAGCTTAAAAAAAAAAAAAAAAAAAAGCTGAGAATCCTTGACCCAGACCTCCTGGCCAGCACCTTCTCCCAGGGTCAGTGTGTGACACACTCATGGGGTGTGTTGAGAGCCTATTGTGCAGGCTGTGTGCAAGGGCAGGACGCTGTTCACACATGACAGCATGCAAATAAGACACAGCTGTCAAAAGGATTCTAGATAAAGCACAGCCTATTGACAAGAGTAAGGCTGTCCCTCGGCAGTGCCACGGGCTAGCGTCCCCACACACGTACTTTGAGAAGCATGTGTTTCTCACTGGGTGTCAAATACATCCTGTTCTCGTAGTAATCCACACACAGGTTCACAATATCTGCCAGGAGCTCTTCGTAGCCAGAAATCACTTCGAGCTGCTGCTGCAGAGACTGAAACACAGAGCAAGAGACTCATGCATGGGCCCAGCGCCTGGCCGGCTGCTTGGCCCATCAACCTGAGTGTGCAAACACCAGCCTTACCTGTGTGATCTTGTTATGATTGGCCAGGAACATGGACAGATTCTGCGATTCCTGGATGGACTGTGGATCTGCCATTTTACGTAAAAACTGAGCGGCCCTTTGAAAACAAAAAGAATTCATCCCAAAATGCACCAACGTGCCACATTAAAAAAAAAAAAAAAAAAAAAAAAAAAAAAAAAAAAAAAGCCTGGTTCAAGCGGGATCCCTTTCCCCTACAGTCATCTGCAGAAATGTGGGTCAATCTCAGAAGCCAGCTATGATTTCAGCCTTTTCAGGCGTCTCTGGCCCTGCGCTCCAGGTCAGTCTTCTGCCAACTTAGACGTGTCTTGCACAGCCTAGGACAGCTCTCCACCCTGCTGGTCACAGCCGACGGCTTCCTGCAGGGTCCCTGCACACTAGTCTCTGCCCTATACTGGTGGACGCCCGCCCACCTCATCTAGGGGGCACAGGGCTCCTGGACCCCGAGTCTGAGAAGGGCCACTGCCATCTCCGTGACTCCCACAAGCCCTGCCATGAAGCCGGCCAGCACTGCTGAGGTTCTCTGCTGGGAACCCTCTGGACCAAACCTCCCCAGGCCACCTCAGGGACCACTGGTGTCCAAGGTCCTGAGACAGAGCCCTGGCCTGCCACCAATTTGTAGCTACACCCGTACAGTGAGGCCCAACAATACAATACCGCAAGGCCATGCTGAGCCTGCGAGGTCTGGCAGGGCAGGGTGAAGGTGGGGTGTGAGGATTCTGATCATCTAGGACTGCCCCGCAAGAAAGTTCAGTGGAAATGGCCCACATAAGGATAGGTCTGTGCAACCCAGAACCTTGGGGGTTTAGTTTTAAGAGTTACCAAGGCAAAGGCTGATAACCTACACCAACATTCACTTCCTCCCCTTCCTCCTTAGGAACGAGCCCTGCATTTCTGTGGAACACACATTCCAGGGAGCCCCACACATTCCGTGTGCCTCGCCCACCCTGCAGCTAGCTGTGGCCACGTGACCAAGGACTAGGCCATGAGATATAATGCAAGATACTGACAAGCACTCAAAGTTTATTCATAAGGAAGCATGGAGCCCATCTTTCCCCACTTTCTGCCTGCTGACTGGAATGGAGAAATGACAGCTGGAGCTTAAGCAACCATTTAGGACCAGGAGGCAACACCTGAAGCAGAGCCGCAGGACCACAGGAGCCTTGGGTCCCATAGAGCCTCGATCAGCTGCAGACCACCCAATTCAGGACTTTTCAGGAGACAGAGAAATAAACTGCAATCTTTTTAAAGCCACTGCTATTTCCCTGGGCTTTAAACAATTGCATACAGTTAAACCTAATATTAACTGATACGGTAACATTCCTTGCCTTTTTAAACACGTTTCCAGGGCGGGGCATGGTGGCTCATGCCAGTAATCCCAGCATTTTGGGAGAAGGAGGCAGGCAAATCACTTGAGGTCAGGAGTTCAACACCAGCCTGGCCAACATGGTGAAACCCCATCTCTACTAAAAATATAAAAATTAGCCTGGTGTGGCGGCTCACACCTGTAATCCCAACTACTCGGGAGGCTGAGACAGGAGAATTGCTTGAATCCAGGAGACGCAGAGGTTGCAGTGAGCCAAGATCGTGCCACCGCACTCCAGCCTGGGCCAGTGAGACTCTGTCTCAAAAAGAAAAAACCATGTTTCCTTTTTTTTTAAATAGACACAGGGTCTCACTCTGTCACCCAGGCTGGAGTACAGTGGTACAATCACAGCTCACTGCAGCCTCTACCTCCTGGGCTCAAGTGATTCTCCAACCTCAGCATCCCAAGTAGCTGGGACCACAGGTGCATGCCACCACACCCGGCTAGTTTTTTTTGCTCTTGTTTTTTTAGAGATGGGGTCTTGCTATGTTACCCAGGCTGCTCTCAAATTCCTGGGCTCAAGTGATCCTTCTGCCTCAGCCTCTCAAGGTGCTGGGATTACAGGTGTGAGCCATCGCAGCTGGCCATGTTTGCTTTATTGATTTGAGTAGCTGCTGAGGTGGCGGGTGGTGAGACTAAGGAAAGGGTCAAGGATACTCTTTTCTATTTTCCTCAAGCCTCACCATAACCATATGAGTTATCTTGGCATTGACACTTAAAAGAGGTTATACTAGTAGCTACCAGCAGGTGCCAAAAGAGCTAAATGCGTGTGTGTGTGGTGGGGGTCTTGGGAGGGGTGGGGGTGATGGTCTGGGAAGGTTAACCAACAGGGGTCCCAGACAGAGGTCAGAGGAAGAGGCAGCAGTAAGAGCTACGGAACTGCCCCAGGCCCACTCTTTGGTGCTCAGGGGAACCTGGAGGTGGTGAAGACACTGGTGAAGACGCTAGAGGGGAAACCCTCCTTCCCCAGCTTTGCACACAGCAGCCCCATCTGTAAACTGTTTTACAGACTAGGCTTTAGAATAAAGGTGCTAGTGCTAAAAGGAAAAAAGCAACAACAACACACACACACAACTTTTAAATACTTTTAAATATTGAAAACCACCTCCCCCATTTCCCTGACAAAGCCAAAACGGCGGCTGAAAAGGCTGCTTAAAATCACACAGCTACTGGGTTGGGCGGCTGGGACCAGAAGCCCACTCCGACCAGTAGTCTCGATGCTAGAATCCCACAGATGCTGTTATCAAACAGGGACCCTTCAGACTTCCGCCCCAAGAGGGGCTCACAGGTCAACTCCAGAGACCTTTCTCTAGTTCTGAAGATCCAGACTTCTGTGCAGAGCTGATGATTTTAGGTGATAAATGGAACACTGCATTATTTCACATGAATGAGGCTTAAAATTCTGCCTGACCTAGCTTGACTCCTACTGCTGCCTCATTTTGTCCCAAGTGGGTTTTTTAAATAAAGACATAGCAACAGTTGTATGATTTAAAATGCAACATAACTAGAGCATATTCAGATGCAAAGTAAGGTCTCTTCGAATTTAATTTTAGAGCTAAGATGCCTTACTTAGCAGAGGAAATTGAAATTAGCATCTCATTCCAGCAAAACATGTCTTCAAAAGCACTGAGCACAGATGAAGCAGAGCAAGAGCATCAGGAGACAGTGCGCCAAGTGTCACCAAACGCCGGTGAGCAGCATGCCGAGTGTCACCGAACGCCGGTCGGCAGCGTGCCGAGTGTCACCAAATGCCCATCGGCCACCCACTGCCCCACACTGCTCCAGAAGCACACACCGGGCCATGCCTGCCTCTTCCGCTCGTCTTGCCAGCCTCTCCAGAGGCTAGCTTCTCCAGAAGCTCTCTACATCCAGAAAGAAAACCGCCAGGGAGAGGACCTGGAAGCGCAGTGTGACCCCGAGACACCCTGTGACTGTGCATGGGCCACGTCTGCACATTGCTGGGACGGTGCTCATGTGCCGGGGACCCCCACTGGCGAGTGACCGGCACCGAGGACAGCAGCCCCAACGCCCAAGGTGGGCTGCAGAGGCCACCTGCCCCCTTGCCAAGATGCTCCCTGAGCCAGATGCCTGTGCTCTGTGAGCTAGGCCTACATCTTGTGCATGTCTGTCTTCCCAGGGGCTCGAAGGTCCTCTGTGACATCAGAGGACAGCCAGGGCACGAAGAGCCTGCTCTAGCTATGCAAAGCCACGATATACACTTATCTGCTGGCTCCCCTCACCTTATCCCTCGGAGCAGGTGCTCACACAGCCCTGACACTGAGACGTAGCTGCTGCCTACCAGAAGTGACAACTTCAGCACACAAAGACACACACCTGCTGTGCACAAGGCAGGCCACTGAGCTGGGTGCTCTCGGGAGGGCCCGCAGTGCGCGAGGCCGGTGCTCACCTCTTGTACGCTGAGTGGTCGTTCTTCACACTGCACTTCATGTTCTTTAGCTCATCCAGCACAGCGAACATGTTGATGAACTTGCCCAGTGTGATCAGGTAGGCTTCTGACACGAAGTCCTTCCTCCTCTCGGCATGGCACAGGCGCCTCACCTCCCCGCAGAAACGCTCAATGGCATTTCTCTGTGCAGAGGAAGCAGGAGGGCAGAAAGCTGCAGGTCAGTGAGGAGCCAAGCCCATGTCCCTCCTTCAAGCACCTGCAGTCACTGCTCCTCGATGAGAAACGATCTGCCCAGTGAGGCTCCAGGCCCAAGTGTTTACAATGTGGGCAACCAGACCCCTTCCCGAAAGCAGCTCCCACTGCCTGCTCTGCACCATCATTACTTGACTTGCACTTTACCAACTACATCACTGAAGTAACAAAATCTTGCTGATTATTCCAGCAAAATTACTGAGCAAATGCTCCAATAAAACGCCTGTAAAATTCAGATGTTCTAACTTTCAGAAGTGAAAAGTGGGAGAGATTTTTTTCCTCTTGGTAACTTTCAAGGTAAAACAAAAATTCATCTCCTAGTTAGTTCCATCTCCTCCCTTTGCTGAAGGACATCATCATAAAAAATCTGGATGTTTCCAAAATACTTCTTTAAAAAGCAGCAAGCCCCTTCCATGTGGCTACTTCTTGCCTAACCACGGCCAGGGCGAGGACCACCAGGAATGGACAGTCAGGGTGAGGCTAACAGCAAGAAAATACCTGAAAGAGCAGACGAATCAAAAGTACAAACTGGCCAGGTGTGGTGGCTCACACCTGTAATCCCAGCTACTTAGGAGGCTGAGGCAGGAGAATCGCTTGAACTTGGGAGGCAGAGGTTGCAGTGAGCCGAGATCATGCCATTGCACTCTAGCCAGGGCGACAAAGCAAGACTCTGTCTCAAAAAAAAAAAAAAAAAGTACAAACTGGCAAAAAGTCAAAGCATTGTACTTGAAACTGACAGAAAGCAGGCTCCATGAAGGAAACACAAAATCACTCTCAGAGAAGAGAAGTAAACCACAAAAGGAGTGTTGATTCCGAAAGGGCATGAGGAACTTTAGACTGTCAAAGGCTTGGTCCCTTTTGTCTCAGAAACTGGTTGCTTTAATTTGCAGGCAGTCTGTTCAGGGTGTTCACAGTGACAGCGATGGGTAGGAAGGGGTCAGCAACCCACCCCTCGGTGTTACACCCCCCAGATTATTTGCCATTTTACCTGGAAGTACATGAAATTCATCAGTTTTGTGACCTCAGGCTCCAGAACCTCCACGGTTTTCTCGTAGATTTCCACTCTGTTAGGCTGCTCGTTACATTTCACCTGGGAATAAAGAAACAAGAATGACATAAGAGGCTTCGATCCAGCCAGAAGCAGCCGCTGGGCTTCTAGAGCTAGTGATCCCGCCCTGCTGTGGGGTGAGAACTGGGAGAGTGGGCCAGGCATGGCAGGGGCAGGGGCCTGGCAGGGTGTGGCTGGAGGGGAAGAGCCAGGCGAGCGTGGCACCTGTGGGATGGCCCGGGAGCAGCTCCTCCAGGTGTACAGCATGACAGCATATTCTTGGCCCTCCTCCAGCATCTCGTTCTGCAATGGAACACAGGGCAAATCAAAGGCAGGCGGGGGAACTAGCATGAAAAGCAGATGCCAGTTGCTAAAATCCAGACAAAGCGCCACAAACTATCCTAAGCACTGTGGCCTGTGTGCCAAGAGACAGCTGCCAGAAGCTAGTGACACTGAGGTGCGGCGCTGGGGGCCACAATGACCACCCAAAACACCCCACGGCTTCTGCAGGCGAGAGGGGTGTCAGTGACACGCAGGCATCTCTGAGGGGTGCCACAGGCATTACACCTTGGCTCCACCCAGCCCTCAACAACCTGCTGGCCATGAGACGTGCAGCTGGGAACACAGAGGAAGGGCTCAGGGCAAATGCCCTGCCCGGTGTGAGCACACACAGGATCCCCATGGCCTCCTCACCGGCTCACAGGGCCTCCCGGTCCCAGAGAGGACTAGAGGCAGGGCTGCCAGCCCCGGGTGTGAAGGAGGAAAAGTTAGGAGCGCGCCCACAGCACTTAAAATCTAGGTAGAGAGTCCATGGGAAGAGGACTGTCATCACTGCTGTAAAACTGCTTTTGCTTTCCACTCTTTAACATCGTTTCCTTTGGTAAAAATCAAACAGATGCTCTTAAATCTAGCCTTTATTTAGTGAGACGTTCATCACAGTATTTTTTTTTTTTTTTTTTGAGACGAGTCTTGCTCTGTCCCCCAGGCTGGAGTGCAGTGGCACGATCTCAGCTCACTGCAACCTCTGCCTCCCGGGTTCAAGCAATTCTCTTGCCTCAGCCTCCTGAGTAGCTGGGATTACAGGTGTGCGCACCACCATGCCCGGTTAATTTTTGTATTTTTTTTTTTTTTTTGTAGAGACAGGGTTTCACCATGTTGGCCAGGCTGGTCTCGAACTCCTGATCTTAGGTGATCTGCCCACTTTGGCCTCCCAAAATGCTGGGATTACAAGCGTGGGCCACTGCGCCCGGCCTACAGCATTTTTTTATTATATGACATAAAAGAGGAAATGAAGTAAATGCGCAAAAATAGTTGAATTGTGGACATTTACAAAATGGTTTACGTAGCCATTAAGGATTGCTTTCTCTAGCACATTTTCATGGCATGAAAATATTCTTGTCCAGGTGCAGTGGCTCAGGCTGTAATCCCAGTACTTTGGGAGGCTGGGCAGGCGGATTCCTTGAGTCCAGGAATTCGAGACCAACCTGGGCAACATGGTGAGACCTCGCCTCTACAAAAAATACAAAAAAGTAGATGGGCATGGTGGTGTGTGCCTGTAGTCCCAGCTACTCAGGAGGCAGACGTGGGAGGATTGCTTGAGCCCGGGAGGTTGAGGCTGCAGTGAGCCCTAATCACATCACTGCACTCTAGCCTGGGCAAGCTGAGTGAGACCATCTCAAAAAAAAAAGAAAGAAAGAAAACCTGTTCATGAGATCATTAAAATGCAGAACTAGCTAGGTGTGGTGGCTCATGCCTGTAATCCCAGCACTTTGGGAGGCTAAGGTGGGCAGATCACTTGAGGTCAGGAGTTCGAGACCAGCCCAGCCAACATGGTGAAACCCTGTCTCTACTAAAAATGCAAAAATTAGCTGGGCGTAGTGGTGGGCGCCAGTAGTCCCAGCGACTCGGGAGGCTGAGGCACAAGAACTGCTTGAATCTGGGAGGCGGAGGTTGCAGTGAACCAAGATCGCGCCACTGTACTCCAGCCTGGGTGGCAGAGCAAGACTCTGTCTCAAAAAAAAAAAGCAGAACTATAATAACAATGCAATTCATTTACAAATCTAAATCTCATATGGGCACATACCTGGTGTGTGTGGGTGCAGATCTGGAGAGGGAATGAGCATTAACAGGGCAGGCACACCCTTGAAACGCTGACAAAGGTTTTCTCTGGGCCAGGGACACTGAATTTTCAGAACCAGCATGTATTGTTTTTATACTAAGAAAAGCAAAGACTGTCTTAAAAATATAAGGCATTTCATTCATTTTCTTCTCTTTTTCCTCACTGCATAGTCTATTGGGATAATACCAAAAAGTATACATCTGCCCTTCAAACACGCCCCTTCTCTGCAGAGAGAAACAAAGACACACCACAACATTACCATGCTAGAGTGGACGGTGGCTTGTTCGATGTATCTTGCGATGCCAGTAACAAATGCATTTCTGTCTTCAAAGTTAGTGTTGAAATTTGGCTGAAGGAAAGGAAGAGAAAAACATCATGTGGGGTCGGAGCACAGGCTGTACGCCCCGCAGCTGCTGGGCACCCACCTGGTAGAGCAGCGAGGATGGCGGGGGCTCGATGCAGGGCTGCTGGTCGGGCAGGGGCAGCTCCTCTAGGAGGTCCACATTGGACAGCGCGTCCTCCAGCGTCACCTGGGCCGCCATCCTGGGCTGGAACAACACATAAGGACCCCTGTTCTGTGAGGAGGAGGGGACACCCAACAAGCTTCGAGGTTGGGTACCCAGGCCTCTAACCCCTTCCCGCTGTCCCGAGGGCACTGGACATGGCTGACGCGGGCATGATCAGTCCTTGGGAGTCGCACGTCTCTCTCAGGGCATGCGGGCCAGCAGGCTAGGAGGCCCTGTGCAGCTTATCCTTCCACATTCGCTGAGAACAGGCTCTCCTGGCCTCCAGGAGGGTCACAGTGTGGGGGACATGGTTCCTGCCATCCTTCCCACCATGGGGGCCGCCGTCCTGAGTTGCTGGTGCTGAGGACTCTCTGGAGGGTCTGACGACCCCCTCAAAGTGCTGGAGGGGCAGCGCCTCTCCAATGCCACATCTGCCCAGCAGAGCCTCCCTAAATGCAGCCACCTCCTAGGTGGTGCCTCCAAACACGCTAGGGCCTGACATGGAAAAGACGAGCGCCCTGCCGCCCAACACCAGCTGTCTAGCTGCACAGACAGGCTGAGATTGCAAGGAGTATGGGGCTGCCGCAGCGGACAGAAAGTGCCACACCGCAGCTGGAGCAGAGGTGCAGAAATGAAGGCAGACATCGTCTAAACACACCTGCAGTGCCAGCTCCAGGGAGAGGGGGAAATCTGCCTTCTGCTGAATCTGCTCCAGTATCAAGGGTACTCAGGAGCAGCTCTGCCCCAGGATGGGACCAGGGGCAGCTGAGCCACACTCTATGAAGGAAAGAGCAGCAGGTGGCCTGGAGGAGACACTGAACAGAAGGAGCCCCAAATCCCTCCTCCAGCACTGGCGCAGGCATGGAGGTGCACAGTGGAACGGGTAGTCGGTCCCATTGCACTGGCTGAGGGTGGAGAAGGGAAGCTCCAGGGACCCAGGAAGCCCCAGTGGCAGTGTGGAGAGGAAGCAGCTCAGAAGAGCCAGCTGACAAAATTGCTCATGAGCTTCAAGCCCATCCTCAAGCTGCAGGGGTGTGGATCTGATCCTCTTTACACCCCAAACCCTGAGACCACAGCCAAACAGCCACCAGCGGGCACACAGGGGGCAGGTCCAAGTGGCAGTGCAGGAGGCTGTGAAGCCAGAATTGACATGGAGCTGCCACCCACTGAAGGCAAGTCAGATCCACAGCCCAAGTCTCCTCAGGGTGTTTGCTTTCTAAAATAAAAATATCAACATCCTCCTAGGATTTTAACAAGACCCAGATCTCATATCATAATATCCAACCATCCACTTACAGCCCAGATTACTCAGCACACAAAGAACGAGGAATGTATGGGCTCCTACAGGAAAAGAGAGTCAACAGATGCCAAAATAACACAGGCGCTGCAATTATCCACCCGACTTTAAAGCAACTACTGTGCTATGAAATGCTCTAACGATTGTAACACTCCCAAACTGAATGAAAAAATGGAAATCAGCAAAAAGCAAACAAAACAAGATATAAAGAAGAACCAAATGGAAATTTCAAAACTAAAAGACACACTACTGAAATGTTAAAAAAAAAAAAAAAAAAACCTCAGGAAAGATTCAGTGAACTTGAAGATAGAGCAATGTAAGTTTTCTAATCTGAATACCAGAGAGAAAAAAGATTGAAAAAATTTTGGGGATCTTCGGGACAAGAGAGAAGGTCTAACATCTGTGCCATGAGAGTGCAAAAGGAAAAGGGGAAACCAAGCAGCGATGAAAAACAGCTGAAAAAAATGACAGAAAACACCCTAAATTTGGAGAAAGTCTTTTGTCTACAGATTCAAGAAGCTCTATGGATCCCAAACAAGACAAACAAGAAATCCACACCCAGACACATCACGGTCAAACTGCTGAACACTAAAGATAAAGGAAAACGGATCTTGAAAACAGCGGGAGAAATGACGCCTGGCAGAGCACAGAGCAACAGTGGGAGGGCCGTGGAATCCCCCCGGGGACCAGGCAGGCCGGAGGGCGGGCACAACGTGCCTAAGCCTAAAGCGGGGACCAGGCAGGCCGGAAGGCGGGCACAATGCGCCTAAGCCTAAAGTGGGGAGGTGCCAACTTGGGATCCTCCCTCAAGGTGGGAACGTGTCTTCCAGGAAGGAAGGTGAAGCCAGGACGTGGGCAGAGGAGGAAAATAAAGAGCATGCTGGCCAGCGGTTCAGGCTGACAGGAAGGGAGGTGGAAGGAGGCATGGGCCACGAACCACAAAGCAGAGGCAGTAGGCAGGGTAAGCGGCGAGGGCGCAGGACACACAGCGACCCCACAGCTCTTCCAAAGTGCTTGGCGGTTAAAAGCAAAAATCAAAGTACTGTCTAATGGGCCTTTCAGTGTACATAAATGTAAATTACACAAATACATAACATGTAAATTATAAAATATTTCTAGGTATATAATTGTATAAATCATATAAACAAGATAACTGTAATCTAAAAGGGGGAGGGAAAACCTGGATGGGGTAAGATTTCTATGTCCCACTAGAAGTAGTAAAAAGCAGACTTTTCAGATCCTCAGCAGAATGTGAAATGTTAATAAGCATGGACTTCGAAATCCTTAGAGCAACCACCGAAGAAAGCTGTACAGCCTGGCGCTGCAGTCCCAGCTACTTGGGACACTGAGAAGGGAGGATCGCTTGAGTCCAGGAGTTCAAGGCCTGTCTGGGCAACACAGTGAAATCCTGTCTCTTTTAAAAAAAGAAAAATTAAAATACTTTTTAAAAAAGCTATCCAAAGCAAAATAGATAACACATAATTTAGAATAAATTAAAACAGAATACTACAATATGTTTTTAAAAACCTAAAAGGAAATAGAGCAATGATATAGTGATCTAACAGAAGTCAGATAATAAAATGGTAGACCTTAATTGAAACACATTGATAATTACACTATCATAATAATCTAAAAACACCAATTAGAAGAGGTTGTCAGAATAGATAAATAAAATCCTAACCCAACCATATGCCATCTACAAGAAACTTACTTCAAATATACTGATACAGGTAGGTAAGTCGAAAGCAAAAGGGGAAAAAGGTGAACCAGGCAAGCGCTGGCCAAAAGGAAGCTGGGGTGGCTATATCAGCACCAGACCCAGCCAGCCTCGGAGCAAGGAACTCATCAGAGAGAGAGAAGGAAGGGGTCAGCTCCCCAAGGAGCCAGAACAACCCTCAGTGTGAATGCACCCGGCCAAAAAGCTTTCTTCACGTTACACCAGGCAAAAGCTGACAGAGCTGGAAGAAGAAATGCCATAGCCACCCCTGAATCTGTTTCACTTTCCACGATTTCAATGACCAGAGGTCAACTGCACTCCAAAAATATTAAACGGAAAACTCCATTCACAAACACTCCGTAAGTTTTAAACTGTGCGCTGTTCTGAGTAGGGTGATAAACTCTCAGACCGTCCTGCTCCTCCCACCCAGGACACAAACCATCCCCTTGTCCAGCGTGTCCACGCTGTATGTGCAACCCGCCTGTGAGCCACACAGTAGCCGGCTGGGTCGCCAGCATGGGACTGCAGCGGTATGGCCAGGCTGGTCAAGGTCAGCAGCAGCCTAAGGCTGCATTGCAATGCCTGCGCCGCCCATCTCACCGCCATCTCACGGCGGGCACCAAAAGGCGAGAGAGAGAGAGAGAGACCACGTTCACGTAACTTTTATGACAGTATATTGTTACAACTGTTCTATTATTATTGTAATCTCTTACCGTGCCTAATTTACCAATTAAAGTTTGTCACTGATATGCAAGTACGGAAAAACATAGACTACGCAGGGTTCAGTACAGTCTCCAGGCTCAGGCATCCACGCGGGGTGTTGGGCCAGTTCCACAGACACATGGAAACAATTGCAGGCCAATCCCCAATGGCGGCTGGAGACGCCACCCATTTTCTCAGGAACTGACTGGAAATGAGGGAGAACAGAGGCACCGGCCGCACCGCCAGCCACCCGGACCTCCCCGACACGTAAGGGAACGCCCCCGACCGCAGCCGGTCACTGCTGCATGTTCCTCACTAGAAATCTACATGTAGCAGAAACTCTCGTACACTTCCCTCCACATCACAGCTTCCTGTTCCACACACCTCAGAAAGGAGCAGTGCAGGGCAGCCCCGGCCGGGTGGGTGCAGGGTCCAGCCCCAGCGCCGCCTGCAGAGCCAGCGTAGGGGGCCTGCCCTTGGTGTCCACGCAGGCAGGCACCTCAGGGTGATGCCGCTCGGAGGGGCCAGGCTGCCTGAGGACATGCTTCGGCCCCATAGGGGCTGCCCGTGTCCTGAGGCTCCAGCCCAGAGTCCCGCAGTCTGCCCTTTCTGCGGCCTGAACCCAGATAGTGCCAAGTGAGGCCTGGGGGCGTGTCCAGTCATGCCCGGGCCCCACGCGGGTCAGTGAGAAGACAGGTCGGACCGAGCACCCTGGGAAGCCACAGAGCCCACATAGCAACAGCCCCTGACCCCGCACAGCACCCACAGGGACTCGCCTTCCTCCCCGGCCTCTGCCCAGGAGAGGCCAAGATGACCCCATGGTGGAGGAAGGTGGGGAGGAGCGCCACAGACAGGCTCGGGGGAGAACTGCTCGTGCGTCAGCTGTGATCCACAGCAGGGACCACTGATGTCGAACCCAGCGAAAAACGCCAGATGCGCAGCTTGTTGAACCCACGGAAAAACACCAGATACGCAGCTTGTTGAACCCATGGAAAAACGCCAGATGCGCAGCTTGTTCCAAGCCAGTGCTTGTAGACTTCTTTCTTTATATAAAAATAACAGTATTTATGTGGTCAGTGGAATGTTAGCCTTAAAAGAAAGGAAATTCTGACAAGTTACAACATGGTTGAACCTTAATGACCTTAGGCTAAGTGAAATAAGCCAGTCACAAAAGAAAAAACGCCGCACGATTCCACTCATATGAATTACCTAAAGCAGTCAAACTCAGAGACAGAAATGAGAACAGTGGTGTCCAGGGGCTGCGTGCTGGGCTGGGGAGTTGGTGTTTAGTGGATACAGAGTTTCGGCTTGGAAAGATGAAACGCTCTAGCTGGACAGTGGTGGTGGTTGCAGAATAAGGTGAAATGTACTTAACACCACTGAGCTGTACACTTAAAATGGTGAAGATGGGGGAGGACGCGGTGGCTCCAGCCTATAATCCTGGCACTTCGGGAGGCCGAGGCGGGCGAATCACGAGGTCAGAAGTTCGAGACCGGCCTGGACAATATGGTGAAACGCCATCTCTACTAAAAATACAAAAAATTAGCTGGGCATAGTGACAGGCGCCTGTAATCCCAGCTACTCAGGAGGCTGAGGCAGGAGAATCACTTGAACCCAGGAGGCGGAGGTTGCAGTGAGCTGAGATCGCACCACTGCACTCCAACCCCAGCGACAGAGTGAGGTGAGACTCCATCTCAAAAAAAAAAAAAAAAGGTAAACATGGGGGTAAAGTTTATGTTATGCATATTTTACTACAATCAAAAATAGCAATGTTTGATGCTGATTAATCAGAAAACATGGAAAAGGAAAAAGAAAACCTATCATCAATCATCCCACTGTCCCTTACAAAAACAAGATACTGTCATACAAACTGCTTTGTAAGCTCTTTCTTTCTCCCAGCTTCCATAAAATTTCTCAAGTCATCAGAGCACCGTGCGGAGTGCTGGCCAGGGCCCTGCTGTGGCAAACTGCTGTTCTCTCCTATTCTTCACGTTTTCATATTTCAGGTTTTTTATGATCATAGGCAGCCCTCCCACATCCGCCTTGGTGTGTGATGCCAAGCAGCTGTCACCGCACACACATGGCCTGGGCCCGGCCCGCTTCCAAGGGCTCTCCGTCCGTGCATCTTCCATAGATGCGAATCTGCACAGCCTCTGCCTCACCCTGTTAGGCAGACTTGGAGTAATCAGCTCTAAATCCAAGTCTCCAAGGTCTCAGCCCTGGCAGCGTGGGTGCAGGGTCTGGCCTGGGTGCCGCCTGCAGAGCCAGCGTGGGGGCCCTGGCGGTGTCCACTCCACACAGGCACATCAGAGCTCATGTCTCATCCCATCTTGTTCTCTGACTCCTCACAGTTCCACCTCCCAAAGCTCTTTCAAGTGCATTTACTTTGCTCCATCTCTAACTGCCGCCAGCGGACCCTGCACCCCACTGCTAGAGAACAAAGGCAATGCGTGACTCCAGCCGCCTGCACCCTGGGATTTTTTCCGGCCCTCCTTTTGTCCTCCCATGAATGCCACGTCCCACAGGGATTTTCCCCCAGCACCAGCATCCAGCACAGCCTCTAGTCTCCTTCTGTGTCTAAGAAGCCCCCATTCCCAGGCAGGAGCACCAGGTCTGGCCTGGTCACTGCAAAGCCAGTGTCCACTGCCCTTGGAATGGAGCCTCAGTTGTATCTGACCAGCCTTTATAAGTGGCTGCCACAGTGCAAATATCCAACAGCATAATTAAAGTCACGTATTTGGAACGGCATACAAACTGTTCTGCCGGTGCTACCAGCCAGCACTTTAGAGTTTAACAATAGGATCAGGGCCTGGTGTGGTGGCTCACGCCTGTAATCCCAGCACTTTGAGAGGCCGAGGCGGGTGGATCACGAAGTCAGGAGATCGAGACCATCCTGGCTAATACAGTGAAACTCCGTCTCTATTAAAAATACAAAAAAATTAGCCAGGCGTGGTGGCGGGCGCCTGTAGTCCCAGCTACTCGCGGGAGGCTGAGGCAGGAAAATGGCGTGAACCCGGGAGGCGGAGCTTGCAGTGAGCCAAGATCGCGCCACTGCACTCCAGCCTGGGTGAGAGAGCGAAGACTCTGTCTCAAAAAAACAAAAACAAAACACAAAACAAAACAAAAACAATAGGATCGCATTTCTGTCTCTGCTCGTTCAGCTCGCGTGGACAGGTACATTGATGTCCACTGCTTGGGGCCTGATCAGAGCAGGGCAATGTGTGACCAGGCACAGAGGGAAGACCACGAGAAGACACAGAGAGAAGGTGGCCATTCACAAGAGAGGTCAACCCTGCTGGCCCCCTGATCTCAGACTCCCAGCTCCAGAACTGAGAGAAAGAAATTCCTGCCTGATCTGTGGTGTTTTGTTAATGGTAGCCCTGGCAAACGAACACAGAGCCAAGAACAGGTAGGACGGAGTCACCCAGGCGGGACGCAGATTCCCTGCGCTGTCTGCCGGGTAAGAACCCACACGATCTGTTATTTTGCTGATCATGAAAATAATACGTGCTCCATGCAGAAAGAGCACACTGCTGGGAACAAAACAAGCCAGCCAGACCTGCATGAGCTCGGTCACAAGGCGCTACCATGCCACAGTTCCAGCTGCCTGTGCCCCCGGCCTCCCCAGGCGGCGAACCGACCCAAAAATAACATGCCCACCCTCGGTTTATGTCATTGAACAACATAAAGAGATGTTTTTTCCTTCCTTGACTGATTTTCTATCAGCAGCAGTTCTCAACCCTCACGTTTGATTCCAAATCCTATAGCTTGTCAAGATATAAAAATGAATTTAAATATGGTAGGGGAACTGCTGTTTTAATAAGCCATCAGTTCGTTTATTTTGTAAATTTAAGAGTTTTTAAAAATAAAGATTTCAAAGGAGGACATCATCACACTTGGCTGCTCTTCCAGTGATGTCCTCAGAGTCCCGGGTCAATCTCTGAGTGTCTCATGGGTCGGGATGCACCTCTGCTCTAGGCAGCTGCAGGGCAGTTTACAGAGTGAGCAACATCCACCGGGCGGTGGCAGACTGGCTCCGTGTCTGAGCTCACATCATGCTGCACACCTCACTCACCTGCTCGATCGTGGAACCCCAGATGGGCTTCAAGGGACCCACGGTGGGCAGGAGGCAAAGGTTCCCAGTGCCACCCACTTGAAGGGCAGTGCCTACAGGGCATGCTGGGGGCTCCATGGGTCCACCTCCTTTCTTCCACATGTCACTGGCTGCCCCTCAGCCTCAGATCCACACAGATGCAGTCTCAAGAAGTGGTCCTCACAGCTGCCTTAAGGTGGAGGCCACCCTGACACATTGGCAAATGAGTGGAGGGAGGCTGGATGGGGTCGCCAGCTGCCCCAGGGCCCACAGCCGCAGAGCAAGGTTGAGAACCGCCCTGACCCAGTGCCGGATGCCCACCCAGGGGGTCAAGGCCAGAGGCACAGAGGTACAGATGGCCACTTTCCAAGTGCGAGTGAGGTGCTGGAGACCGATTTAGGCCTGAGGGGCAGGACAGAGGCAGCACGGAGCTGGAGCCACAGACAGAGTTGCCCCGGCGTGGGCAGGCAGCAGGGGCTGGGGAGGCAGGGGAACAGGGTCAAGGACCCAACCCCTCTCCTGCCCTGCTGGCCCCAGCAGAGCCCTGAAGATGCTGGAGAAAGTTGGAGACAGCAGGCCAAGGGGCAAAGGCAAAGGAGGCATGCACCAGTGCTTCCACCAACTAGAAAACGGGCAGATCCGCCCAGGCTCCTGGTCCTTAACCCATCCAGATGTGGCCAGCCCTCGCCACACTCCCCCTGCAAGTTCACAGGCTCAGGGCATCAGCCAGTGCCTCCCCATGCTGCCCTTGGGGAACCCAGTTCCCAGAGAGGCCCTGGACCTCACTTCTCCACACAGCAGACATCCCAGGAGATGGGAGGGTGATTTTTGTAAAACCTCACAATCATCACATGCTTCAAAACAAAGAACAGTGAATCACAGAATTTTTTTTAAATGTGATTTGGGGCTGGGCACAGTGGCTCACGTCTCTAATCCCAGCACTTTGGGAGACCGAGGCTTGAGGTCAGGAGTTTGAGACCAGCCTGGCTAACATGGCGAAATACTTCCTCTACTAAAAATACAAAAATCAGCTGGGCATGGTGGTAGGTGCCTGTAATCCCAGCTACTTGGGAAACTGAGGCACGAGAATCACTTGAACCCAGGAGGCGGAGGCTGTAGTGAGCTGAGATCGCGCCACTGCACTCCAGCCTGGGCGACAGAGTGAGACTCTGTCTCAAAAAAAATAAATAAATGTGATTTGGTCCTTTTCCCTGTGTCTGAGCAGCATGAGGGCAGGTGGCTGGGAAGAAAGAGATGTCTCTCGTGCTCAGCAGGCAGCTCAGTCAGTAGGTCATAACCCTGAATCCTGGCATAACTCAACAGTCTTGAAAATGAAAAAAGACACTACTAGGCTGCAAAAACAAATGGAAATTAAAGCAGCCAAGACTAACTTTAACCTGGAAGCAGAGGTGGTGCCAAAAGATTAAAAGGGAAAAGGAAAAAAAAAGTTTGTATGTGTGAGTGTGTATGTGTGTGAGAGTGTGTGTCTTCAATAAGCCAGCATCCCTGGGAGAACACAGGCCCCGTGGGAAACCGGCCTTGGACACCAGACAAAACAAAGGAGTCAAACAAGTCAGGGGATCTGGAGACGGGCATCTCAGGGGAGGCTCGGGGCAGGTGGCCAGGAAGGGTGGGGGCTGGTAAAGGGGGAACGGGTGGCCACACCATCCAGATGGCCCCACGGCCCCACTGCCGCCCCGAGACAGCAGTGTGCATGCGGCCACTCTGGCCGGGCACAGGCTCCCAAGATGCCAGCGAGCACACAGCAGAATGGTGGCTGCACACACAGGGACAACGTGCACTGCCTGCTCCAGCCAGCCCCTGGCCACGGAGGGACCTTGTATTTTACCACATTAGAGGATAAACTTTTGAGACGTATTTACTTCTCTTTCCACCCTAGGTCAAGAGGGAGCTTTTCACAGGGACCGAACAGTCATCTCTTTAGGTGTTAAAATAGAAACTGCCAAGACAGCTCAACACCAAGGTTGCAAAATGTGGAGAAGCCACAATCCAGAAAATGCAGAAGCGAAGGCGTCGGTGCCACGCAGGCGGCAGTGCTGTGGCAGGCGGCACGCCGACGCTAACTCCCGCCACTGCAGCCCGCGCTGAGACAGGTGGAGGGATGCTTTGCTAGAAAGAGGGTCTTCCCAGCATTTCCAAACCAGTCATGTAAAAATTTTACAACTTGTGGCCGGGCACGGTGGCTCACGCCTGTAATCCCAGCACTCTGGGAGGCTGAGGCAGGCGGATCACGAGGTCAGGAGATCTAGACCATCCTGGCTAACACGGTGAAACCTCATCCCTACTAAAAATACAAAAAATTGGCCGGGCGCAGTGGCTCACACCTGTAATCCCAGCACTTTGGGAGGCCGAGGCAGGTGGATCACGAGGTCAGGAGATCAAGACCATCCTGGCTAACACGGTGAAACCCCACCTCTACTAAAAATACAAAAAATTAGCCAGGCATGGTGGCGGGTGCCTGTAGTGCCAGCTACTAGGGAGGCTGAGGCAGGAGAATGGCGTGAACCCAGGAGGTGGAGCTTGCAGTGAGCCGAGATCGTGTCACTGCACTCCAGCCTGGACAACAGAGCAAGACTCCATCTCAAAAAACAAAAAATGTTACAACTTGTAAGCATTCCACTTGTCCAACTAAACAGCATAATCAAACAAAGACAAACTATGAAATGTTTCTGCAAACGTGCACAAGGCATGAGCTGATTTTCTTCCTCTTCTATATGCAAAATGATGGCACTTTCCAGAAAAGTAGAAACTTCCAATATTTTTGTGCAATCTGTTCATGTAAAATAGGCATAAAATAAATCATCTGAAGAAGAAAAGCATACTTTGCTGTCCCTTTCTCTCCCAGGTGTAGAAAGAATGTGCTCTTCTGTATTTGGAAGCAGGGGACCGTGCCAGCATGGCTGCAGCTGGTTTTCCCCAGGTTAAATGGCCTGACCGCACGGCTGCAGCATAGAAACAGGCTGTCATGACCAGCAAGGCAAACAGTGCATAGTTAAAAACCAATATAACATCTTCTGGCCTAGCTTTATTACTGAAGTAATTTGCTTTTTTTTTTTTTTTTTTTTTTGAGATGGAGTCTCGTTCTTGTCACCCAGGCTGGCGCAATCTTGGCTCACTGCAACCTCTGCCTCCCAGGTTCAAGCAATTTTCCTGCCTCAGCCTCTCAAGTAGCTGGGATTACAGGCACGCGCCACCACACCTGGCTAATTTTTGTATTTCTAATAGAGACGGGGTTTCACCAGGTTGGTCAGGCTGGTCTCGAACTCCTGACCTCAGGTGATCTGCCTGCCTCGGCCTCTCCAAGTGCTGGGATTATAGGTGTGAGGTAATCTGCTTTCTTCAATGCAAAAAAACTTCAAATTCCATCCTCAAAAGCGGCCACTCAAAACCAGCTCAAAAGAACAGCCTCATCAACAGAGAAACAGAAATCAAGTTTGAAAATCACAATGAGGTGCTGACGTCTAAAACAGTGTGCCAAGGAACCCTGAAAGAGAGCACGTCTCCACGCCACACGGCCTCTGCCCCCCACCTTGGGGCTGCAGCCCCTTCGGCCAGGGTCAGGCTGCCTCTGGGAGGGGTCTCCCAAGACCAAGTGGTCTCACAACCTCCTAACATCGCCCTCCCCCAGGCTTCCCTCTGATCCCCCGGGCACCGCCAAACCTGCACTCACCTCTGCTTCTCTTCCTGTCACTCTCCTGCTCACGCTTTCACTGGCTCTCTCTGCCTACAGCTGTGGTTTTCAAACCATGCGCCATGAAACCCCAGAGTGCCCCAGGAGAGCAAGGGAGAGCAGTTCTGTCTTTATCTGTCAAATTTGTATGAAAAAAACTATTCGGATGCTAAAATAATTAATAAAAGGCAGAGATGGGGCCCAGTATTCCACAGAATAAAGTCTCAATCGCTCACAGAATACCCAAGGGCCTCCCTCCATCTCCCACACCCCTGGGCCATGGAGGACCCGCTGTGCCGTCCACCATTCCCACTGCCCCAGGTGGGGCCCTCAGGACAATGAGAACATGCACCTCAGCCCAGGGCTGGGCTGCCAGGCACACAGACGAGCTCGGGGAAGCCCCATCAGCCCACCTGGCAGATGCCTGGGTTGGGTAGGGATCTGGCTGGTGGGAGGGGCTGTTTCTTTCCCACCTGTGTGCACCTGGGCAATACACAGACAGCATAAACAATTAAGGAGTGCTCCTCGACGACGGCCATTCCTTCATCTTTCACCCGAATCCAGTGCATGTTTAAAAGGCACAAAGGGAAGAAGACAGCGTTTCCCGCTCCACCTACTCTTTCTGTTAGAGCAGACCCACCATGGTGGTCTCCAGGAGGACAGTCACACCACAGAGGGGGCGCTCCCACACTCAGGAGAAGAGTGGGGGTCCCCATTCACAGATGCTGACACTGAGCCCAGAGGGGCAGGGAGGCTGCCGCAGCCCCGTGGCTTGCCTCACGTGCCTCAGTGGCGTGGCCCGCATGGCCGGGCAGTCCCGCCTGCTCAGGAGGCCATGGGCTCAGCTGGGCACCAGGCATGACCTCGGGTGCTTGACAAAGCAATTCCACCGCTGGCCATTCTGGCTGGGGGCTCTCAGCCTGCTCTGATTCCTGCGGCTTGAAGGAAAGGGAACTGGCTGCCACCTACCTTGTCCCCCACCTTATCACTGTGCCCAACAGACCGTGTATCTGCTGGGTCCTGCGGCGCACGGCTGAGGAACAGGCGCCACGGGCGATCGAGCTCCGTGCTCCCCCTCCCCACCAGCCTCTCAGGTTCTCCTCTCAGGGCCCAGGAGGGTGCAGGTTGATGACCAAAGGCTACACGGCAGCCACCAGATCATCTTCACCCAGCATCCACACCTCCTGATGTGCCTGTTCTTCTTTCCCTGTCTCTCCCTCCCCTGTAAGGACCCGAACCCCCGAATCCCCACCTGGCTGGCCTGGGTGTGGCCTGGCCCTGCCAGGGTCTGGCATAGCCCAGTAGCAGCCCAGCCCTTCTCCTGCACCAAGTGCACCCACGAGGAGCTGCAGGCTCCCCTACTGCGCCTGGCCTGTGGGCCGAGTGTCTCCCGGGCTCCACCACTGTGCCCAGCCCGTGGGCAGAGTGTCTCCTGGGATACCCTACTGCCTCCAGCCTGAGGTCAAGCCCATGACCCTACACTACACCTCACTCCCCAATCTCTATCAAGGGTCCTGCTGTCAAGACACTTGGGCTGGAAACACCAGCATCAACCTCACCAGCTTCCTCCACATGCACCAAGACACCTCACAGGTCCCATGCAGCGGGGTGGTCTGTGCCTTCGGGTGCCCCATTTCAGCGGGCTCGTGCTCTGGGATCTCCCAGGCACCTTGCCGGAGACGTCCTGCAGAGACAGGAGCTCCATAAGCAGGCGGTGCCACAGAACATCCCCAGTGACTGTGAACCGAGCAGGGACCTAAGCGGGAGCTTCTCAGGTAAACCAGAATCCTGATTTTAAAGCTCCGGGTCTTCACGCAAACTGTGGGAAAGGTGTCCAGGCCATTTAGCTGTCCATCAAAGGAACAAAAGCAGAAAGCAGTTCTTTCACCGAGGTCATACAAATCTTTTCCACCATTACAGCAACACCTGCACATCCAGAACATGTGAAGGAAACACCACCGGCCCATGCATGAACCGCAGCCTGCTTCAGGGCGGCCCGCCCTCCTCCTGCTTAGGCATGAGACAAGCCTGACAATACCACATCTGGGCGGAAAAGCCTGGAGTGTGTTTGCAGATGACTTTCCTAGCAGCACATCCCAGGAGGTTTCTTAGGTCACACAATGTCTCTGAAGCTGCAGGTGGCTTTGGGCCAGGTGCCCTCCTACGGGGGACCACGAACAAGGTGCAGCCGGACAGCAGCATGGCGCTTCCCAACAGAATCCAGGGGTCACTTCTGTTTTTATAATTTAATCTGAACGTTCTTTTAATTTGTATTTCATTTATTTATTTATTTATTTATATTTTATTTATTTTTAAGATGAAGTCTCATTGTCACCCAGGCTGGAGTGCAAGTGGCATGATCTCGACTCACCGCAACCTCCGCCTCCTGTCTTCAAGTGATTCTCCTGCCTCAGCCTCCCGAGAAGCTGGGATTACAGGGGCTCGCCACCATGCCGGGCTAATGTTTGTATTTTTAGTACAGATGGGGTTTCACCATGTTGGCCAGGCTGGTCTCGAACTCCTGACCTCAAGTGATCCGCCGGCTTTGGCCTTCCAAAGTGCTGAGATTGCAGGCATGAGCCACTGTGCATGGCCTTAATTTTCATTTCTTTTATTATCACTGAGATGAAACATATTTCTATGCATTAACCAGTTTGTTTTTCTTCTTTTTTGAGACAGGGTCTCACTGTCAACCAGGCTGAAGTGCAGTGGTGTGATCACAGCTTACTGCAGCCTCAACTTCTCAGGCTCAAGTGATCCTCCCACCTCAGCCCCCCAGGTAGCTGGGACTACAGGCGTGCACCACCATGTCTGGCTAACTTTTTTGAATTTTTGTAGAGACAGTCTTGCCTTGTTGCACAGGCTAGTCTTGAACTCCTAAGCTCAAGAGATGCTCCAGCCTCGGCCTCCCAAAGATGCTGAAATTACAGGCACGAGCCACTTCCCCCTGCCTGTTTTTCTTCATTTGTAACTTGCCAGCTTGGGTTGTTTGCCTGTTTGTTTTTTTTTAAATCCTTGGAATCTTGGTATTTTCCTCAGCAACTGACAGATGGACTTACTACACTAACAACGTTAAAGATATTAAAGCTTTGTGAGAATTGCTACAAAACTTTTTCCAGGTCAAGGTACTTTGTTTTTCATTTCACTTACTATTTTCTTTGAAACTAAGTTTTAACTTTTTATCATATTAGCCTTTCCCTTTGGAATTTCCTGTTTCACTTCTAAATTTACCAAGGAGGAAGAACTCTGCCAGCCCAGGCCCAGGGAAGGAAGCAGTTTCTAATCATAGCCCCAGTTTCTGCAAATTGCTGTGGCCACTATGGGAAGCCAAACAGCTGCTCAGGTGAGAAACAGTGTCAAGGCAGCACTACTATAGGTAATCTCAGATAATTCATTTAAAAGTAATCTTGAGATCAACAAAAATTTCAGCAAACTGATTGGTAGTAGGATTTTTAAAACTGGGACTCAGATACATAATAATTCTTGGACTCCGACCTGCTCTCACCATAATTAGTAATGTTTAATGACATCAAAGACATGCGAACTCACTGCCCACACCGAAAGGCAGAGTCCTGCTTGTGATCCACAGTGAGCCCCTGGTCCGCACCCCCAGGCATCGATCCCCTGCTTTCTTCTGCATAAACTGTATCTCATCTATATTCTTTTTTTTATTGAGACGGAGTTTTGCTCTTGTTGCCCACGCTGGAATACAATGGTGCGATCTCAGCTCACCGCCACCTCCGCCTCCCTGGTTCAAGCTATTCTCGTGCCTAAGCCTCCCGAGTAGCTGGGATTACAGGTGTGCGCCACCAGGCCCGGCTAAATTTTGTTATTTTTTTTTTAGTAGAGCCGGGATTTCTCCATGTTGGTCAAGCTGGTCTCGAACTCCCGACCTCAGGTGATCCACCTGCCTCGGCCTCCCAAAGTGCTGAGATTACAGACGTGAGCCACCACGCCCGGCCATAGCTCATCTATATTCTTAAAAAGCACCTTTCAGTTGAGTTGTTATAAAAGGGATATCATCTATATATAGTCACCTGACCTATTCATACTGTGCCCACTGCTATTACGAGACGCATGCACGCTGCCAGGCGGTGCTCCTGAAGCACCATGTTGACATGTGCGTGCTATTCCACCCAACCAACAAACCAGGCTACATGTCCTGTCTCCTGCTGCTCAGAACCAATGCCATTTGCAGACACTTGGCTGTCATGACCTGTGAGGAACATTCTTACACATGAATACCTGGGCAACACATGCTCCAGCACAGGGCTGGGCAAGCATTTTCTAAACAGGGCCAGTAGTGGACAAGTGTCCTGTGGCACACAAGAGAACATCCTCATTCTTAGGAAATAGACACTGATGTGTCTAGAGGTAAAGGGCCTCAAGTGGAGAGAGAAGTGTTTGAATTGTGTTCTTTGTCCTATTTTTATTTTTGCAATGTTTTGTATAAGTTTGAAGTTATTTAAAATGAGTAAGAAAGGCCGGACGCGGTGGCTCACACCTGTAATCTCAGCACTATGGGAGGCAGAGGCGGGCGATCACCTGAGGTCGGGCGTTCGAGAGCAGCCTGACCAATATGGAGAAACCCCGTCCCTACTAAAAATACAGAATTAGATGGGCATGGTGGCAGACGCCTGTAGTCCCAGCTACTCAAGAGGCTGAGGCAGGAGAATCGCTTGAATCCAGGAGGTGGAGGTTGCAGTGAGCCAAGATTGTGCCATTGCACTCCAGCCTGGGCAACAAGAGCAAAACTCTGTTTCAAAAATAACATAACATAACATAACATAACATAACATAACATAACATAACATAACATAACATAAGAAAGAATGAAATATCCCCCTGAAAACTTTTTGTGAACATAAGGGAAAGGAATGGGAAATGTCTCAAACAGACTTGCCCCGACTCTTCGAGCGGAAGTGTGTTTTGGTCGCCCCTCACTCCTATGGCCCCGGGCAGGCTGGACGCCGGCACATATCGCAGGCTGAACCCATCTCACCAGCCAGAGCACGGCCACAACATGCCCGCGTCTGCCTAGAGGAAGGTTTTGCCCAGAGTCACGCACTCCTGGGCAGAAAGCTTTTAACCCCCAGTTATGAGAGATGCCTGGACACCATGCCTTCGTAAGGACGGCTTGTAGAAAGGACCTTCCAGGCCCAGTCAGCCCCGGGAATAAACATCAGTGTTATAATCAGAATGCTTCAGATCATTGCAAAAGAGCTGGGTTTTGTTTTTTGTGGATGGGCCAAACTAATTTATTATGAGACAGAAACTATGGATTCACATGTTTTTATATAAATTAAGGTATTGTTGACAAATAAAAATTGTATATATTTACTGCATACAATCAGAGGTTTACATATATGCGTACCTTGTGGAATGGTTAAATCGAGCTATTACACATATCTATCACTTCACATACTTTTTTTTTTTTCCCTTTCTGGAGCAAGAGCAGCTACTTTCCCAGCCAGGTGATGAGCTTAAAATATGTGAACCCTACCCCACCCCCATGCAGAGTGAGTCCACTCCTCCTCACCACACACACACACACATACACACACACAACTGGCGGCCCCACCAGCAGACTCCGCAGCCTCCTCATCACACACACACACACACACACCCCTGGCAGCCCAGCCAGCAGACTCCACAGCCTGGAAAGCAGGAAGCAGCCTCCAGCCCCAGCAAGAAGGCAGGTCTTGGCCTTTGGCTGACCTCGGCCACGGTGCCCCAGGCCAGGAGGGCAGTTTCCCCTGCCCGGCAGCTCCCCGGGGAGTCGGGAACCAAGTGCAGCCGGCAAAGATGCCACGGGCACCTGAGACACAGGGCTCCATGTTCCCTCTGGGAAAAAGGGACTCCACCCTGTCCTCAATCACCTTTAACACCAGCACACCTCAGCCGCTTGCACTTCGTGAAGCCTTGGGCTGTCTGAGCTCATTCAACCCCTTCTTTAGAGATGGCGAAATTGAGGGCCAGAGAGAGTGATTTGTCTAAATTCACAGAGCCGAGAAATGGCAGGAGATGGATGCCAACCCCAGCCCCATCTGCCTGCCCAGATGGGTTATTTGCAGCAACCCCCATTCTACTCTCTGCTTCTATGAGCTCAAATTTTCTAGATTCCACATAGAAATCAGGTCATGCAGTATGTCTTTCTGGGCCTGGCTTATTTTACTAAGCGTAATGTCTTCCAGGTTTATCCTTGTCACAAATGACAGGATTTCCTTCTTTTTAAAGGCTGAATAGTATTCCATTGTGTGTGTGTGTGTGTGTGTGTGTGTGTGTGTGTGTGTATACACATATATTAATAAACATATCAACATACAGGTAACCAAAAAGTGCTAGATTTTACTTAAAAATATTCTAAACTTAAAATTACTTAAAAACATCCTAAATTACTGTCTGGGTGTGGTGGCTCACGCCTGTAATCCCAACACTTTGAGAGGCCAAGGCAGGCGGATCACCTGAGGTCAGGAGTTCGAGACCAGCCCAGCCAACATGGCGAAACCTCGTCTCTACTAAAAATACAAAAATTAGCCAGGTGTGGTGGCGTACGCCTGTAATCCCAGCTACTTGGGAGGCTGAGGCAGGAGAATTGCTTGAACCTGGAAGGCGGAGGTTGTGGTGAGCTGAGATGGTGTCACTGTACCATTTCTATGTTTACGTAAACTTGGATACACAAATACTCTTAACCACAGTGTTCACTGCAGTAACACACTGCACAGGCATGTGGCCTGGGAACAACAGGCTCTACCGTGCAGCCTAGGTGTGCAGTAGGCAGTACCATCTGGGTGTGTGTAAGTGCCCTTTATGATGCCCACACAACGACAAAAGTGCCTAACGATGCATTTCTCAGAACATATCCCTGTTGGTAAGTGATGCATGACTGTGATTCCTTGGAATGACAGAAGCAAATACTACAGCACCTGTATTTTTATCTAACAGGGATAACAAATTAGGCTTCCCTAGTAGCGGACACACCAGGCCCCAGCCCCTTCCCTCTGCCCTGGTGTCCCCAGAGCAGCAGGAGTCCATGGCTCTGAGAGTTCAGGGGTGCCCCATCAACAAGGGCTTGGCCCAGGGGATCAAAGGCGATAATGAAGAGCCCACGTTTTAACAAAACAAACTGTTACGGGCTGAACTGTGTGCTCTCAAAATTCGTGTGTTGAAGCCTTAACCCCCAGGACCTCAGAATGCTTCCGTTCTTTACAGAGATAATTAAGTTAAAATGAATCCATCAGGGTGGGCCCTCATCCAATAGGACTGGGTCCTTATAAGACAAGGAGATTAGGTCGGGTGCAGTGGGTCACGCCTGTAATCCCAACACTTTGGGAGGCCGAGGCGGGTGGATCACCTGAGGTCAGGAGTTCGAGACCAGCCTGACCAACATGGAGAAACCCCGTCTCTACTAAAAAAAAAAAAAAAAATACAAAATAAGCCAGGTGTGGTGGCGTGGGCCTGTAATCCCAGCTACTCGGGAGGCTGAGGCAGGAGAATCACTTGAACCCGGGAGGCAGAGGTTGCGGTGGGCCCAGATCGCGCCACTGCACTCCAGCCTGGGCAACAAAAGCAAAACTCCGTCTCAAAAAAAAAAAAAAAAGAAAGACAAGGAGATTAGGACACAGATGCACACAGAGAGAAGACAACGCAAGGACGCAGGGAGAGGACGGCCATCTGCAAGCCAAGGAGACAGGCCGCAGAGGGAACCAACCTGCCCACACTGTGATCTTGGATGTCCAGCCTCCAGAACTGTGAGCAAATACTATGTCTGTGGTGAGGCCACCCAGTCGCTGGTACTGTGTTTTGGCAGCCTTAGCAGATAAATACACAAAAGCTTAGGAGGGGTTTGTTCCTGCTGGGGATGAAGAAGGACCTGAGTTGTGGCCAACAACAGGCTGCAGAAAGGCAATGCCATCCTGAAGATTTCTCAACTAAGAGTCTGCACCCATGACAGCCCACCGAGACCCTCGCTCCAAGTTTGTGGAGAAAGGGAACCCGCTTGGCAGCATGTGGAAAGATCCCACGATGAGCAGCAGACACAGCAACGCTGCCTCCTACATCTCGACAGCATCCGTGTAAGACTTGCTAGCATCTGGTGCACGCACTGTATGAGACAGCAACAGCCAGAACAGACAGCTTTACGTTGATGAACACACAGACAGTGGCGCATGTTCAGAGATGCCAAGGGGACGCCGCAGTTCCCAAAATCACCTCTGCCTTTTTTTTTTTTCTGCAGGGGAGCCAATAAAAAAAGCTGATAAAAGATGAAAAGAGAATACTTAATAAGTATGCATAATTTATTTAAACTTTTCCAAGCAACCTGAGGTACCTGGATACCTGAAGCACTGGCTCTAGCATTCAGTTGGGACACGGGACAAGGAGGCAGTGCTCTCCTATCGCCCCTTCCCAGGAGCTGCTGGCAGCAACAGGCTATGGACTACAATGGGCAGGTCACCCACCACCTGTTTATAAATCTTGGAGAGTCTTCCTCAAAAGTGACAATGGCCTGGACGGGGCCCGACTAAGCCCTGCTGGCTGAGGGGCTCAGGACAGGTGACTTCAGAGCACGCTCCCAGATCTCACTAAATGAAATCACAAAGTTCCTGAAGCACAGAGTTCCAATCGCACTTTCCACCATGTAGTCTTGGCTAAGTCTGCAGGAGTGCGGCCGACATATGTGAAGAGGAAGAACTCGGGGCACCTGAACCTTTCCTGCTCACAGTGTGTGGGAAGACATGTGCCGGCCTGCGTCTTCACACACACTTCCAGGGCCCGGCCCCACCATGGCCCGCAGCTACAGCATAGCACATCTGCCCTCCACCTGGGCCTGGGATAGAATCAGGGCAACCAAGAGCTCCAGAGGCTTCTCAGGTGCCCATCACAGGTCACAGTCAATTCCACGTGACCAGTGAGGTCAGCCTGAAATGTGTGACTGAAATACAAGAAGGCCGGGCATGGTGGCTCCTGTAATCCCAGCACTTTGGGAGGTTGAGGTGGGAGGATCACTTGAGCCCAGGAGTTCATGACCAGCCTGGGCTACACAGTGAGACCCCATCTCAAAAAGAAAAGAAGTCAGCACTCTGGGAGGCTGACACAGGCAGATCACTTGAGGTCAGGAGTTTGAGAACAGCCTGACCTGTTGAAACCTGGTGAAACCCCGTGTCTACTAAAAACACAAAAATTAGCCAGGTGTGGTGGCACATGTCTGTAATCCCAGCTACTCAAGAGGCTGAGGCAGGAGAATCGCTTGAACCAGGGAGGTGGAGGTTGCAGTGAGCCAAGACAGCGCCACTGCACTCCAGCTTGGGCGACACAGCGAGACTCCATCTCAAAAAATAAATAAATAAATAAAAATAAAACGCAAATTATTTAAATACAAAATAAAAATCAATCCCTGTGATGGTTGCTTTTATGTGTCAACTTGGCCAGGCCGTGGTACCCAGTTTTTGGTCTAACTCCAATCTAAACGTTGCTATGAAAGTACTTTTTAGATGACATTAACATCTATACCAGTAGACTCTGAATGAAACAAATTACCCTCCATAATTTGGGTGGGCCTCATCCAACCAGCTGAAGGCCTTGAAAGAAAAAAGACTGACCTCTCCTAAGAAAGAGGGAATCTTGCCTCCAGGCTGCCTTCAACATCAGCTTTTCCCCGGGTCTTTAGCCTATTGGCCTGCCTTGCAAACGTCGGACTTGCCAGCCTCTACAATTGTGAGTCAGGTCCTTAAAGTAAATCTCTCTAGACGCACATCCACACGTATCCTGCTGCTTCTGTTTCTCTGGAGAACCCTGACTAATACATCACCTCTACCACCTCCACACCCTGTCATCACGACCAACAAGAAAACACAACTTGTGCATATGAAAACCTTATCCCTGTGGTCTCCTTGACAGGAACAAGGCTACCTCTCAAGAGTCAGTGAAGTTTTTGTTCATATGCACAAGTCTGCTCAATTTAACACACATAGTTATTCAATGATCTCTGGGGGCAGCTGGCCCCACTGAGCCATGAGTCCAGGTGGTGTTAAGGCTCACTGGTTTCGTGGAGACTGGTCCTTCTAGGAACAGCTTGAGAAGTTGAGCTTTGGACAGGGATTCAAATGTAATGCAGAACTTCACCACTTCAGCTGTGGGGCTATGTGGTTCTTCAGAGCAAGCACATCTCCTTCTGTGAGTATCTTCAAGGACAAATCAACACTCATCCCCACTGTCCTGGCCAGGAAAACATGACTGCAAGGAGTGACCACACAGGCTCTGAGCATCAAATTTTGGCTACGGAATCAGGTTTCAAGATGAAACCCACTGCTTTCAGAGTGTTTTGGGCTTTTTTCCCCATCCCTTGTGATGCAAATGTGAATGTGAAGGGGAAAGCAAAGAACAGGGCATGACAAGGTCACAGCGGCTATCACTGTACATCTTTCTTATTCCCATCTAAAAAACCTGGGAGCCACAGTTCAACAGACATCACCTCTGCCCACAAGGAGGGCCAAGCCACAGCCCACGGCATGGGCTGTGTGTGAAGGAAATGCAGTCGTAATAAAGTTGGAAGGGGAGCGACCAGGAAAACAAATGCCCAGTGAGCTTGTGCTGAATAGCACAGATGCACATCAGGCTTAAACCAACACGATGGTGAAAAACACATCCTTAATTTCTTGAGACCATGTTCTAAGAGGTTTTTAACACAAAAAAATTCATACAAATGCAAATCTTGTCCCTGGAATGCTCTGAAATCCTTCTATTAGATAACCCTCCTATTAGAAATCAGGCCAGAGCTGCTGTGGCCATCAGCTCTCTGGATACGAGACATAAAGAGAAACAAATAACAAAATGACAGATGTAAATCCCACTACATACATATTTGCAGTAAATGTAAATGAACAAGATACTCAAATCAAAAGGCAGAGATTTACAGAGTAAACAGAAAACATAAACCAACTATATGCTATCCACTAGAAACAAATTTTAAATATAAAAATACAAGTACGGTGAAACTAAAAGAATGCAAAAGGACATACCATGCAAAGAGTAACCAAAAGAGAGGGAAGTGGCAATACTAACATTAGACAAGTATTAGACAAAACAGACCTGCGGACAAACATTACTACAAACATTATGATAAAAAGGTCAGTCCCTCTGTGCCTCATAACACATGAAACTCTGGATGACATGATCTTATATGTAGTAAATCCCAAAGATTCCATAATAATTATTAGCTAGAGCTAATAAACGAATTCAGGGAAGTTGCAGGATACAAAAGCAACATGTAAAAATCAGTTGCATTTCTATATTTTAGCAATCAACAATCCCAAAAGGAAATTAATTCCATGTACAACAGCATCCAAAAGATGAAGAATGTAGTGTAAATGAATTTTACTTATTCAAGATATTAGTCTCAAAATGGCTAAATACAAGTTTCAATTTAAAAAAAATATAACCAAGGAGGTGGAAGACTTACACACTAAAAAATATAAAACACTGCTGAAAGAAATTAAATACAAACAAATGGAAAGACATCTTTGTTAATGGATTGGAAGACATAATATTGTTAAGATGACAATACAATCCAAAGCCTTCTAAAGACTCAATGCAATCCCTTTGAAAATTCCAACAGCACTTTGCTTTTGCAAAAATAACCCATTTTAAAATTCATAGGCATCTCCAAGGACCCAGAATAGCCAAAGCAATCTTGAAAAAGATGAACAAAGTTGGAAACTTCACTCCTTTTTATTTCAAAACTTACCATAAAGCTACAGTAATTGAAACAGTGTGGCACTGGCATAAAGAAAGGCATACTGGCCAATTAAACAGAACAAAGAATCCAGACATAAACCTTCACATATGTGGTCAAATGATTTTCAACAATGATGTCAAGATCATTCAATGGAAAAAGAATAGTCTTTTCAACAAATTGTGTTAGGAAAACTGAATATCCACACATACATGAATTATGTTGGACCATTACCTTATATAATATACAGAAAAGTTAATTTGGCCTGGCGTGGTGGCTCACTCCTGTAATCCCAGCACTTTGGGAAGCCGAGTCGGGCAGATCACGAGGTCAAGAGATGGAGACCATCCTGGCTAACACGGTGAAATCCCATCTCTACTAAAAATACAAAAAATTAGCTGGGTGTGGTGGTGGGGGCCTGTAATCCCAGCTCCTAGAGAGGCTGAGGCAGGAGAATCGCTTGAACACAGGAGGCGGACCTTGCAGTGAGCCAAGATTGCGCCACCGCACTCCAGCCTGGGCAACAGAGCAAGACTCTGTCTCAAAAAAAAACCAAACAGACAAAAAAAAAGAAAAGTTAATTCAAAACAGATCAACAGCCTAAACATCGGATCTAAAACTATAAAACTCTTAGAAGAAAACAGGAGAAATGCTTCATGACATCAGATTTGGCAATGATTTCTTGGATATGACACCAAAAACACTGGCAACAACAGAATTAATAGACCAGGTGCTGTTGCTCACATCTGTAATCCCAACACTTTGTGAGGATGAGGTGGGAGGATCACTTGAGCTCAAGAGTTCAAGACTAGCCTGGGCAACACAGCTAGACCTCATCTCTACTAAAAAATAAAATAAGGCTGGGCGTGATGGCTCATGCCTGTAATCCCAGCACTTTGGGAGGCCAAGGCAGGCAGATCGCTTGAGGTCAGGAGTTCCAGACCAGCCTGACCACCATGCAGAAACCCTATCTCTGCTAAAAATACAAAATTAGCCAGGCGTGGTAGTGGACGCCTGTAATCCCAGCTTGAGTAGCTTGAGGCTGAGGCAGGAGAACTGCTTGAACACCGGAGGCAGAGGTTGCGGTGAGCCAAGATTGCGCCATTGCACTCTAGCCTGAGCAACAAGACCAAAACTCTGTCTCAAAAAAAAAAGAAAAAAGAAAAAGAAAATAAATAAAATAAAAAGCAGCTGCACATGGTGGCTCACACCTGTAGTCCCAGACACTCAGGAGGCTGAAGTGGGAGGATCGCTTGAGCCCAGGATATCAAAGCTGCAGTGAGCCATGACTGCACCACTGAACTCCAGCCTGGGTAACAGCCTGGGTAACTCATCTCAAAAAATAAATAAACAATAGATAGTACCCAAAGCAATCTACAGATTCAATGCAATCTACAGGTTCAATGCAATCTACAGATTCAAAGCAATCTACAGATTCAAAGCAATCTACAGATTCAATGCAATCTACAGATTCAATGCAATCTCTATCAAAATACCTACCATATTCTTCATGCAAATAGAAAAAGAAATCCTAAAATTTGTGTGGAACCACAAAAGACTTGGAATAGCAAAAGCTATCCTGAGCAAAAGAACAAGGCTGGAGGCATCACACTACCTGACTTCAGAATATACTACAGAGGCTGGGCATGGTGGCTCCCGCCTGTAATCCCAGCACTTTGGGAGGCTGAGGTGGGCGGATCACCTGAGGGTAGGAGTTCGAGACCAGCCTGGCCAACATGGTAAAACACCGTCTCTGCTAAAAACAAAAAAATTAGCTGGGTGTGGTAGTGCACGCCTGTAATCCCCAGCTACTGAGCAGGCTGAGGCAGGAGAATCACTTGAACCCGGGAGGCGGAGGTTGCAGTGATCCAAGATTGCGCCATTGCACTCCAGCCTGGGTGACAGAGTGAGACTCCGTCTCAAAAACAAAACAAAACAAAAAAAACTACAGAGATATAGTAACCCAAACAGCACACTATTGGCATAAACACAGACACATAAACCAATGGAACAGAATAGAGCCTGGAAATAAATGCATGCATTTGCAGCCAACTGATTTTTAACAAAGGTGCCAAGAACACACAATGAGAAAAGGATAGGTTCTTCAATAAACGGTGTTGAGAAAACTAGATACACACATACAGAAGAATAATATCAGACCTTGGCTTCTCAACATAGACAAAAATCAACCTGAAATGAATTAAAGACTTAAATGTGGCCAGGTGTGGTGGCTCAGCCTATAATCCCTGCGAAGCCCAGGCAGGGGGATCACCTGAGCTCAGGAGTTTGAGACCAGTCTGAGCAACATGGTGAAACCTTATTTCTATAAAAAAACACAAAAATTAGGCGGTGGCTCACACCTGTAATCCCAACACTTTGGGAGGCTGAGGCAGGAGGATCACTTGAGGTAAGGAGTTTGAGACTAGCCTGGCCAACATGGTGAAATCCTGCCTCTACTAAAAGTACAAAAATTAGCCGGGCATGGTGTTGCACACCTGTAATCCCAGCTACTCAGGAGGCTGAGACAGGAGAATCGTTTGAACCTGGGAGGCAGAGGTTGCAGTGAGCCAAGATCGCGCCACTGCTCTCCAACCTGGGCGACAGAGTGAGACTCCGTCTCAAAAAAACAAAACAACAAACAACCAAAATTTAGCCAGGCATGATGGTGCACACCTGTAGTGCCAGGTACTGGACAGGCTGAGGTGGGAGAATTGCTTAAGCCCAAAAGGTCAAGGCTGCAGTAAGCCATGATTGCCCCACTGCATTCCAGCCTGGGTGACAGAACGAGACCTTGTCAAAAAAAAAAAAAAAAAAAAAGGGAGAAGAAACTCCCTAACCATTAGCAGTTATTCTCACTTTTTCTACCCGTTCTTCACTGATCCTCTCTCCCCTGCTTTCTGGCCCCAGGCAATCACCTGTCTACTTTCTGTCTCTGTGTATTTGCCTATTCTGAACTTTCCCCCTTGTATCTAACTGTAAATGTGTATCCTTTGACCAACATCTTTCCTCTCTCCCCTTCCGCCAGCCACCCCAGCCTCTGGTAACCACCATTCTGCTCTGTCTTTCTGTGGCATCAGCGTTTTCAGATTCCACATATGAGTGAGATCGTGCAGTACTTGTCTTTCTGTGCCTGGCTTATTTTGAGGAAATAAAGCCTCAAAAGCAAAGGCCACAAAAGAAAAAACAGACAAATGGGATTACATCAAACTAAAAAGGTTCTGTACAGCAAAGGAATCAATCAACAGAGTAAAGTGACAATCTACAGAATGCAGGAAAATATCTGCAAACCATACAACTAATAAGGGATTAATAATGAAAATATACAAAGAATTCAAACAACTCAATAGTAAAAGATCTGAATGGATATTTCTCAAAAGAAGGTGTACAAGTGGCCAACAGGTGTATGAAAAAATGCTCAACATCGCTAATCATCAGGGAATCCAAATCAAAACCACAATGAGCTATCACCTCACACCTGTCAGACTGGCTCTTGTCAAAAAGGCAAAAGATAACAAGTGTTGTCCAGGGTGTGGAGAAAAGGAAACCCTTGTACACTGTTGGTGGAGATGTAAATCAGTATAGCCATTGTAGAAAACAGTGCCGGGGGTTCCTCAAAATATTAAAAATAGAACTACCATATGACCCAGCAACACCACTGTTGGGTATATATCTAAAAGAAATGAAATCCGTATGTCCAAGAGATCTCTGTACCCCATGTTTATTGCAGCACCTTTCACAACAGCCAAGACATGGAATCAACCTAACTGTCCATCAACAGATGAGCAAGGCCGGGCCTGGTGGCTCACATCTGTAATCCTAGCACTTTCAGGAGGAAAGGAGGATTGCTCCAGCCCAGAAGTTCAAGACCAGCCTGGGCAACACAGTGATACCCCATCTCCATTTAAAAAATAATTAAAATTAAAAAAACAAAAACAGGCCAGACACGATGGCTCATGCCTATAATCCCAGTACTGGGAGGCCGAGGCAGATGAATCACTTGAGGCCAGGAGTTCGAGACCAGCCTGGCCAACACGGTGAAACCCCTTCTCTACTAAAATTGCAAAAAAATTAGTCAGGCTTGGTGGCACCTCCTGTAATCCCAGGTACTTGGGAAGCTGAGGCATGAGAATCACTTGAACCCAGGAGGCGGAGGTTGCAGTAAGCTGAGATCACACCACTGCACTCCAGCCTGGGTGACAGAGTGAGACCCTGTCTCAAAACAAACAAACAAAAACTGGATTATGGTGATGGTTGCACAGCTCCAGAAATCTTCTAAAAATTATTGTACAGTTGTCCCTGAAACAACACATGTTTGAACCATGCTGGTCCACTTATTTGCAGACTTTTTCCAGTAAAAGTTACACGGTGTATGCCTGCCTCTCTAGCTCCTCCTTCCACCTCCTCCACTTCTGCCTTTGCCACCCCCAAGACAGCAAAACCAACCCATCCACTTCCTCCTCCTTGGCCTGCTCACTGTGAGCTCTTTGAGGATGGAGACCTTTCTGATGATCCACTTCCACGTGATGAGTAGTCAGTTTATTTCCTCTTCCTCATGATTTTCTTAACAACATTTTCTTTTCTGTAGCTTACTTTATTATGAGAACACAGTATGTAATACATATAACTTACAAAATCTCTGTTAATCAACTGTTTATGTTATCAGTAAGGTTTCTGGTCAATAGCAGGCTATTCGTAGTTTTAACTTTTGGGAAGTCATGTAGTTTTAACTTTTGAGAAGTCAAAAGTTATACTTGTCCAGCCTGGCCAACATGGTGAAATCCCGTCTCTACTAAAAATATAAAATTAGCCAGGCATGGTGGCGGGTGCCTGTAATCTCAGCTACTCAGGAGGCCGAGGCAGGAGAATCGCTTGAACCCGGGAGGCAGAGCTTGCAGTGAGCCGAGACAAGCGAGACTCCGTCTCAAAAAAAAAAAAAAAAAAGTTATAGGCCAGGCTCGGTGGCTAACACCTGTAATCACAGCACTCTGGGAGGCAGAGGCAGAGGCGGGCAGATCACCTGAGGTCAGGAGGTCGAGATCAGCCTGACCAACACAGTGAAACCCCCTCTCTACTAAAAATACAAAATTAGCGGGAGTGGTGGCGCATGCCTGTAATCCCAGCTACTTGGGAGGCTGAGGCAGGAGAATGGCTTAAACCCAGGAGGCAGAGGTTGCAGTGTGCCAAGATCGTGCCATTGCACTCTATCCTGGGCAATAAGAGGGAAACTCCATCTCAAAAAAAGTTACACTCAGATTTTCAACTGCACAGGGGGTTGGAATCCCTAACCCCCTCGTTCACAGGCCAGCCAACCGTATACTTAAAAGTAGGTGAATTTTATAAAGTAGGTATATTATACCTCAATAAACAAAATTTTTGTTTAAAATTTTTGTTTTTAAAGCATGCTAATATTTTTGAATTGGGTTAAATTTATAGATCAATATGAAGAGAACTGATGTCTTTACTATGTTGAGTGTTCCAACCACCGACCATGGTATGTTCCCCCATTTACTTAAATGATCTTTGATTTCTCTCATCGTCAGCATACAGATCCTGTAAGTCTTATTCAATGTATACCTAAGTATTTGATTCCTTTGAAGCAAACGAAATGTTGTGTTTTTAAATTTAACTTTCTTTTTTTTTTTTTTTTGAGACGGAGTCTCGCTCTGTTGCCCAGGCTGGACTGCAGTGGCGCGATCTCGGCTTACCACAACCTCCGCCTCCCGGGTTCAGGCGATTCTCCTGCTTCAGCCTCCTGAGTAGCTGGGACTACAGGCGCACGCCACCATGCCCAACTAATTTTTGTATTTTTAGTAGAGACAGGGTTTCACTATGTTGGCCAGGCTGGTCTCAAACTCCTGACCTTGTGATCCACCCGCCTCGGCCTCCCAAAGTGCTGGGATTACAGGCGTGAGCCACCACGCCCGGCCAAATTTAACTTTCTAATTGTACATTGCTAGTACAGTAGTCCCCACTTACCTGTAGTTTCATTATCTGCAATTTCTGTTTCCCCAGTTATAGCTGCCTACAGTCAACTGCCCTCCAAAAATAGGTGAGTGCATACAAAAAGATATTTTGAAAGAGAGAACACATTTATATAACTTTTATTCAGTATATAATTATTCCATATTATGAACAGTTATTGCTGGTAATCTCTTACTGTGCCTAATTTGTAAATTAAGCTTTATCATAGGCATAGATGTATAGGGAAAAAAACCACAGTACACAAAGGGTTCTGTCTTATCTCAGGTTTCAGGCATCCACTGGAACGTATCGTCCATGGATAACAAGGACTGTTGTAAACAGAAATAAGGTCAGCTTGTATAGTGTTGACTTTGCATGTATCTCCCCATGGATAAGGGGCACTGCTGTATGCAGAAATAAGGTCGCCAGGCCAGGCACGGTGGCTCACGCCTATAATCCTAGCACTTTGGGAGGCTGAGGCAGGCAGATCACCTGAGGTTGGGAGTTCCAGACCAGCCTGACCAACACGGAGAAACCCCGTCTCTACTAAAAACACAAAATTAGCCAGACATGGTGGCACATGCCTGTAATCCCAGCTACTCGGGAGGCTGAGGCAGGAGAATCGCTTGAACCCGGGAGGCAGAGGTTGCGGTGGGCCGAGATCGCACCATTGCACTCTAGCCCTGGGCAACAAGAATGAAACTGTCTCAAAAAAAAAAAAAAAGAAGAAGAAAAATAAGGTCGCCTTCTGTGTGTTGACTTTGTATCTTGTGACCTTGCTAACCTCATTAATTAGTTCTAGTAGCTTTCTCATAGATTCCCTGGATTTTCTATGTAGATAATCATGTTGTCAGCAAATAGGGACAATTTTCCCTTTCCAATTTGTATGCCTTTTCTTTCTTTGTCTGATATTATTGCACTGGCTAAAATAAGGTTTTTAAATTATGTCAGTGTAATTAATCCATGCTTTATCAATGGCCTCTAAGGGTTGGCTAAATTTTAATAGGAAAAACAATGAGAATAGCTTGGACATGTTAGTTAAAACTTCATGCTATAAAATATGTTTTGGCTGGGCGCGGTGGTTCACGCCTGTAATCCCAGCACACTGGGAGGCCGAGGTGGGTGGATCACCTGAGGTCAGGAGTTTGAGACCAGCCTGGCCAACATGGCAAAACCCTGTCTCTACTGAAAATACAAAAATTAGTTGGGTGTGGTGGCAGGCGCCTGTAATCCCAGCTACTCGGAAGGCTGGGGCAGGAGAATTGCTTGAACCCAGGAGGTGGAAGTTGCAGTGAGCCGAGATCACACCATTGCACTCCAGCCTGGGCAACAAGAGCAAAACCCTGTCTCACAAAAAATAAAATAACATAAAATAAAAGAAAAGAAAGGAGGGAGGAAGATGTTAGCTATTATTTAAACCCAAAGTCACCTTTAGCACTATAAACTTGAGTATCTGCACAAAGATACAGACACAAGCATTGACTGTAGTGGTGAAAAACAGTAAATAACTGTAATGTCAATCAACAGGAGGCTGATAAAATTATGAAACATCCACACTACAGAATACTATAGTGATTTGGCCGGGCACAGTGGCTCATGCCTGTAATACCAGCACTTTGGGAGGCTGAGGCGGGCAGATCACTTGAGGTCAGGAGTTCAAGACCAGCCTGGGCAACATGGCAAAACCCCGTCTCTACTAAAAAGACAAAAATTAGCTGGGTGTGGTGGTGCGTGCCTGTAATCCCAGCTACTCAGGAGGCTGAGGTGGGAGAACCACCTGAACCCAGGAGGCACAGGTTGTGGTGAGCCGAGTTTGCGCCACTGCACTCCAGTCTGGGCCACAGAGCAAGACTCTGTCTCAAAAAAAAAAAAAAAAAATACTATACGGTTATTTAAAAGATTGAGGGAAATCTGTGTGTATATACTATATATATCAACATGTAAAGATTGCTAAGATCTTTAAGTAACCAAACATCATTAAGTGAAAAATGTATGACGATAATATATGCAATATGATCTCACTATGTTATTTAAAAAATTGCTTATGCACAGAAAAGACTATTATACTATTTAGAAGTACCGAGGGAATTTCACTTTTAGTATACACGGTTCTACACTGTTTAATGTTTTCAATGAACTATAGTTTTGTAATTTTTCTCATCACTTTATCATTTTAGTCTCTCTCTCAGGCTGTATCCGAGAGCCACTTTTCAGACCCTTGTATCTTTACTCTTCAGGGACAAACCAGAGCATAGCTGAATCTCCAACGCCTTATTCTAAGCGAAACAAGCCAGACTCCAAGCCCACATGTGACATTCTGGAATGGGCAAAGCAGGAGGACTGAGGAACAGACAGGCGGCTGCAAGAGCGGGGAGGAGAGAGGCTGCCTTCCTGAGTATCCTGACTGCGGTGGAAGTCACTACAGTCCACGCACCTGCTACAGCTCACTGAACTGAACACCAAAAAGTGAATCTTACTAAAAGTTTAAAATAAATTTAAACACACACACAAACTTAGGGGGTACATTTTCTTTGAGCGCAGCACAGACACCTGTCTTAACGCAGGAAACGTCCTCCGCCACGACTCCAGGGCGCCTCGGTCGCAGTGAGGGCACCGGCACTATCTCCCTACTGTCCCTACGAGTGCACACCTGCTACGGCCCGCGCCCACTCACAGCGTGACTCGTTCTTCCAGGCTCCGTGCCTGCAGATCTAGACATCACTTGGAAAACCGCTGACCACCCGCAGGGAAAAGGCAGCATGCGTGGGGCCCTCGCGAGTCCCGGCCTGGCCGGGACTCTGCCACCAAGCTGTCAAGCATAGCAATGTGCGCACTGCACCAGGCATCACCGCGGCTCCGACCACGCCTCATTCCGGAGTCCGACGGACGACTGCAAGAAACACCACCGCTCCCGGCGCAGCCACGGTGCCCTCCGCCGCCAGAAAACAAACGCTCCCGAGCCTCAGTCCCCAGCGGCGACCACGCGGCGCTGGGCTCAATCAGCAGCCGCTCCCTGACTGGACTTAACAGCGGAGCTGACACCGTCCAGACGCCCCTCTCAGTTTAAAATACGTTCCATCAACCCCGTTTCCCAATTATTCTTGCACCCTTCTTGTCACACCCACAATGTGCTGCAAATTAAGCTCACGCATTTCAGCCTTAAAATACACAATTCAGATGCTTGTGCGAAACAGTGCTGCCTCCGTAACGATCGCGCCTCCTTAACAAAGCCCAAAACTCCTCTCTCCAAGAATGCCCGGAATGGCTCCGCGGACCAGGCTCCCTCCGGTCCTCACAGGGGCACGAAACAAAAACGGGTTCAGATCTTGCTGCGCGACCTTAGTGCAACATTAACAATCTGCCTGCTCCTTACTTTCCAACAAAAACGTCAAACACTAAGGTATTCCTTCCCCACTGGAGCTGTGCCACGTGCCGGGGCGCGGAATCCGGGATCCGGGGACGCGAGGCGGTGAACGCGGGGGCGGGGAGCTCGGGGCCGAGGCCGAAAGGCCGGGGGCGCAGGGCCCGGGAAGCCAGTGCAGGGAGTGCGGGGACCTGGAGCCCGAGAGGCGCGAGAGCCCGGGGCGGGGACCTGGGCGACGCGGGGACCAGGACGATCCCGGAGGCCGCGCCGCCGGGGAGGCCGCGCCGCCGGGGTTGGGGGGGGGGGGCTCCGTCCCGGCCCCGCCGCCGCCCTGGCCGGCCCAGGTTCCGAGGGGGACCCGGACCCCGCGGAGGCCGCAGGGCAGGCGCGGGCGAGCGGGGCTCCTCACCTGCGTCCGCGGCGGCTTGGGGGTCCTGGGCGGGCCCTGGGAGTTTCCTTGGCCGAGTGAGTCACTCGGGCTGGCCGGGAATGCGCCAGGAAACACTCGGCCTCCTCCCCTTCCTCCCGGGGCGGGGGCTCTCCCGGCTCGGCCTCTTCCTCCCGGCGCTCCTCCCTCCCGGCCGCGGCCCGGGCCGCTCCCTCCTCCTGGCGGGGCGTCCCCGGCTGGGTGGCCCCTTTCCCCACGCCAGCCGCCGAAGGTGTCCTCCCAGGCAGAGAGCCCCTGGTCACCTGGCGGCCTGGGTCACCGCAGCCTGCGCGGGACGGCGGGGTCGGGGCGGAGCGGGCGTGGGGTCCTCCTGCGGGTCCGTCCGGCTCGGAGCGCGAAGGAACGGGGTCCGCACCCTGTCCCGGGACTCCACCGGGTCAGGGCGGGGGGTGGCCTGAGCTGCGGAAGGAGCTCAGGGGGACACCCAGGGCGCCCGTGTGGCGCCGCCCCACTTGGCAGGAGGCGCTCACCTGCGCTCGTCGGGAGGGTTCCAGGCGCGGGTCCCAGCTGCAGCTCGGCGCGCAGAGTCCGCTGGGGACCCCCCCGGCCGGCCCCTGCGGCCCCATTGCCTGCGGGAGCCAGGGACAAATCCGTGCGCAGACCTGCGGGAACGGCGGACGGAGGAAAACCTGATTTGAGCTCGTGCCAAAAAACAATCTTGAAAGGCCCGTGAAGAACATACTTCACACGGAAACGCTGAGTGGAGTCAGCTGGTCACAGGCGTGTTTAGGAAAACTGCCCTAAACGCCCCGCTCAGCCGCAGCAACCTCACTCCCCATTCATCCGCGACCCCTGGTTCTTATGGAGAGCAGTAAGGATGGGCATCAGATATTCTAGTCTGGTCTCTAGATTATGAAGGTTTGGTTACCCCCGCTTGTGCTCTGCGGTAAGGCAAAAAGCAGCAAATGGATCCTGACCAGCGGATTGAGACAATCTACCAGTTGACTAAATATTCGGAGATCACTTTCTCACATTCCTGCAAAACAGGGGCTTTGGATAACATTCTGGTTCCCAGTCCACACATTTTCAAATCAGCAGATTACTCCTTTTCTGTGCCTAGGGTGGAGTCTCAAAATTAGATTCCAAAGGTTTTTACATTGTAGATGACATGATAGAACCCAAATTCAAGTTATACTGTGATAATTTAAAATATTGTAATCCCGGCCGAGCGCAGTGGCTCACGCCTGTAATCGCAGCGCTTTGGGAGTCCGAGGCGGGCGGATCACCTGAGGTCAGGCGTTCAAGACCACACTGGCCAACATGGTGAAGACCCCGTCTCTACTAAAAATACAAAAATCAGCCGGGCATGGTGGTGTGCGCTTGTAATCCCAGCTACTCGGGAGGCCGAGGCAGGAGAATTGCTTGAACCCAGGAAGTGGAGGTTGCAGTGAGCCAAGATCGTGTCGCTGCACTCCGGCCTGGGCGACAGAGCAAGACTCCGTCTTAAAATAATAAAATATTGTAATCCCTAGAGCAATTAATAAAAAATAATACAGCTAAAAATCCAAGAAAAGAGATAAAATAGAATACAAAAATATACTTGATCCAAAAGAAAGCAGGAAGGAAGGAGCAAAAAGCACATAAGGCAAAGACAAAGAGCAAGCAGTTAGACTTCAGCCACATTAGTAATCACATTGAATGTAAATGGACTAAACATGTAATCCGTTTACTAACTGTAAATGGATTAAAACACAGAAATTGTCACATTGGATTAAAAACGGGACCCAAATATATTCTGTTTTAAGAAGACATAATTTCGGCCGAGCACAGTTTCTCATGCCTGTAATCCCAGCACTTTCGGAGGCCAAGGCGGGTGGATCAACTGAGGTCAGGAGTTCAAGACGAGCCTGACCCACATGGCAAAACCCCGTCTTTACTAAAAATACAAAATTAGCTGGGTGTGGTGGCACATCCCTATAATCCCAGCTACTCAGGAGACTGAGGCAGGAGAATCGCTTGAACCCGGGAGGCAGAGGTTGCAGTGAGCTGAGATTGCGCCATTGAACTCCAGCCTAAGCAACAAGAGTGAAACCTGGTCTCAAAAAAAAAAAAAAAAAAGACATAATTTAAATATAAGGACACAAAGAGGCTGAAATTAAAAAGATGCAAAAGGACACGCTAATCAGAAAGGTGGAGTGATTATATTAATATCAAAGTAGAATTCAACTCAAGGGGCACTATCAGTGATAAAAAGGACATGTGATAAAAATAAATGAGTCAATTAAGTATGAAAAAATAGGCCGGGTATGGTGGCTCACGCCTGTAATTCCAACACTTTGGGAGGCTGAGGCGGGCAGGTCATCTGAGGTCAGGAGTTCGAGACCAGCCTGGCTAACATACCCTGTTTCTACCAAAAATACAAAAAATTAGCCAGGTCTGGTGGCACATGCCTGTAATCCCAGCTACTCGGGAGGTTGAGGCAGGAGAATCGCTTCAACCTGGGAGGCGAAGGTTGCAGTAATCCCAGCTACTTGGGAGGCTGAGGCAGGAGAATCACTTGAACCCGGGAGGTGGAGGTTACAGTGAGCCAAGGTCGTGCCATTGCACTCTAGCTTGGGCAACAAGAGTGAAACTCCGTCTCAAAAGAAAAGGAAGAAAAAATAACAACTTTTAGTGCATATATACATCAAATAAGTTTTGAAATATTTAGACAAAGATGGATAGAATCAAAAGAAGAAATAGGCGAATACACACTCATAGAGATTTGAACTTCTCTCTATTAGTAATTGATAGGACAGGCAGACACAAAAAGAAGTAAAGATACAAAAATTTTTTTAAGTAATTAACCTATTATACCTAAATGGCACCTCCACAAAACAGAATACAGAATGCATTGTACGGAATGAAAGATGTTCAGACGCTTTGTACTGAAGACTTCAAGCTGTTACTGACAGGAATTAAAGTTTTCAAATACACACGTAACATTCACAAAATATACCATATGTTAGGAAGTAAAACAAGTCTCATCAGATTTCAAAGGATCAAAATTATTTACAGTAGTTCCCACCTCATCTTCTGGGGATAAGCTTCAAGACCCCTGGTGGATGTCTGAAAGGACAGATAGTAGCAAACTCTACACTGTATAGACTATATATTTTTCTATATATGCAGGCCTATCATAAAGTTTAATTTATAAAGTACACACAGGTCGGTAATCCCAGCATTTTGGGAGGCCAAGGTGGGCGGATTGCTTGAGCTCTGGAGGCAGAGGTTGCAGTGAGCTGAGATTGTGCCACTGCACTCCAGCCTGGGCGATAGAGTGAGACTCACAAGTGAGATTCCATCTAAAAATAAATAAATAAATAAATTAGACACAGTAAGACATTAACAATAATAAAAATGAACAATTGTAGTGGTATACTATAATAAAAGTGATGTAGTTCGTCTCTCTCTCTCAAAATATCTCATTATACTGTACTAATAGTCCCCCTCCTCTGAGTTCCAGTTACTCATGGTCAACCATGGTCTGAAAATAGGTGAGTATAATACAGTGCTTATTTAAAAACAACCATTAGGCCAGGTGCGGTGGCTCATGCCTGTAATCCAGCACTTTGGGAGGCCGAGGCAGTGGATTGCTTGAGCTCAGGGGTTCGAGACCAGCCTGGCCAACAGGACAAAACCCCCTCTCTACAAAATACAAAAATTAGCTGGGCGTAGTAGCCGGTGCCTGTGGTCCCAGCTACCACTGAGGCTGAGGCAGGAGAATCACTTGAACCCGAGAGTTGGAGGTTGTAGTGAGCCGACATCGTGCCACCGCACTCCAGGCTGGGCGACAGAGCATGACCCTGTCTCAAAAAAATAGAATGAAATAAAATAAAATAAATAACCATTTAAAGCCTCTGGAAATGGGCCTAAGGGCAAACAGCCAATGAAGAATTATCTATAGAAATGAGACTACTATACAGCAATGGAACAGAATAGTGAAAATTAAGTACACATTATTTGGTCAATTGGTTTTCAATTAAGATGCTAAAGGACTTCCATGGAGAAAGAAAACTCTTTTTTGGCTGGGCACTGTGGCTCACACCTGTAATCCCAGCACTTTGGGAGGCCAAGACGTGCAGATCATCTGAGGTCAGGAGTTCGAGAGCAGCCTGGTCAACACGGCGAAACCCTGTCTCTACTGAAAATACCAAAATTAGCTGGGTGTGGTGGCGAGCGCCTGTAATCCCAGCTACCCCGGGGGCTGAGGCAGGAGAATCACTTGAATCCAGGAGACAGAGGTTGCAGTGAGCTGAGATCACTCCACTGCACTCCAACCTGGCAACAGAGAGAGACTCCGTGTTAAAAAAAAAATAAAAATTAAAAAAATAAAATAAAAGAAACTTTTTTTAAAAATGGTGCTAGAATAACTGCATAACGATGTACAAAAACTGAAACTCAACTTCCTCCCCAACACCATATACAAAAAGTAACTGGCTGTGTATGGATCATAGACCTAAATTTGAAAGCTAAAGATACAAAGCTTCTAGAAGAAAACGTAAGAGAATAATTTTATAACAGTAGAGTAGAGGAAGTCAAGATTTCTCAAAAATGTAGGGTTAGTACCTTTAGGAAAAAAAATGATAAATTGATTAGATCGAAATTTAAAACTTCTCATCAAAAGAATGTTAAAAGAGTGAAAAGACATAGACAATATTGCAAGACAATACTGCAATACATATAACAGACAGAGAGTTTGTGTCCAGAATATGTAAAGAACCCAAACAACAATAAAATGACAATGCAGGAAAAATAGGGCAAAAGACTTTAACTCACACTTCAGAAAGAAACCACATTGGAAGTCTTTTATAAAATTCAACATATATATCTCCTATGATGGTAATTCTACTTCTAAGTATTTACCTAATAGAAATACAAATTAATCCCTGCACAAAAACTTGTATAATGAATAGTCTTTTGTTTGTTCTTTTTTGTTTTTTTTGAGACGGAGTTTCACTCTTGTTGCCCAGGCTGGAGTACAATGGCGTGATCTCTGCTCACCACAACCTCCACCTCCCAAGTTAAAGCGATTCTCCTGCCTCAGCCTTCCGAGTAGCTGGGATTACAGGCATGTGCCACCACTCCCGGCTAATTTTGTATTTTTAGTAGAGATGGGGTTTCTCCATGTTGATCAGGCTGGTCTCAAACTCCCGACCTCAGGTGATCCGCCTGCCTCGGCCTCCCAAAGTGCTAGGATTACAGGCATGAGCCACCGCACCTGGCTGTATAATGAATATTCTTACCAGCTTATTTATAATCGCAAAAAAACTAGAAACAACCCAAAGTGCACAAATAGGAGAATGGATAAACAAATACTGTTCATATAATGGAATATTACTCAGCAATAAAAAGGAAAGAACAAATCAAAAGGATTTGTTCTTGTGTTTTTCTATTTCACAGTCATTAGGATGCCTACTATCAACAAAGAGCTACTTGGGAGGCTGAGGCAGGAGAATCGCTTGAACCCAGGAGGCGGAGGTTGCAGTGAGCCAAGATCCTGCCACTGCACTCCAGCCTGGGCGACAGAGTGAGACTCCATCTCAAAAAAAAAAAAATAATAGGCCGGGCGCAGTGGCTCACGCCTGTAATTCCAGCACTTTGGGAGGCCGAGATGGGTGGATCACAAGGTCAGGAGATCGAGACCATCCTGGCTACCACGGTGAAACCTTGTCTCTATCAAAAGTACAAAAAAATTAGCTGGGCGTGGTGGCGAGTGCCTGTAGTCCCAGCTACTCAGGAGGCTGAGACAGGAGAATGGTGTGAACCCGGGAGGCGGAGCTTGCAGTGAGCCGAGGTCACGCCACTGCACTCCAGCCTGGGCGACAGAGCAAGACTCTGTCTCAAAAAAAAAAATAAATAATAATAATAATAAAATAAAAATAAAATAACAAGTGTTGGCAAGGATATGATGAAATTGGAACTCTGTGTACTCTTAGTGGGCATGTAAAATGGTGCCACTATGGAAAACAATATGATGAAAAAAGTTTTTAAAAGGGGAAGAAAATGGATATACAAGTAGTATTATAAAATAGATGAACCTCAAAACTATTCTGTAATTTTCCACACACAAAAGACCACGTACATATTGTGGGATTTCATCTATATGAACTTCCATGACAGATAGCACTACTACTCACTGGTGACAGAAGTCAGAAATTGGCCGGGCGTAGTGGTTCACCCCTGTAATCCCAGCACTTTGGGAGGCCAAGGCGGGTGGATCACTTGAGGTCAGGAGTTCAAGACCAGCCTGACCAACATGGTGAAACCCCATCTCTACTAAAAATACAAAAAATTAGCCGGGTATGGTGGTGGGTGCCTGTAATCCTAGCTACTCAGGGGGCTGAGGCAGAAGAATCACTTGAACCCAGGAGGTGGAGGTTGCAGTGAGCTGAGATTGCGCCACCGCACTCCAACCTGGGCAACAGAATGAGACTCTGTCTCAAAAAAAGAAAAGAAAGAAAAGGAAGTCAGAAATCGTTAAATCGTTTGCTTGGGTGAGGTGGTCTGCAGGGAATAGGATGGACTGAAAAGAGGCGTGTAGGAAACTTCTGGGGACTTGGAAATATTCTGCATCTTTGTCAGGCTGATGTTGACACAAGCATATTATGTCAGTCAGGGTTCAACCAGAAAAGCAGAATCAGTAGGAGATACATATTAGGAGATTTACTGCAAGGAATTGGCTTATGCACTATGGGGGCTGGCTCAGCTAGGATGAAATCCGGAGGGCAGGCCATCAGAAAGTTACTGTCCTGTGGCTGGGGGCGGTGGCTCACGCCTGTAATCCCAGCACTTTGGGAGGCTGAGGCAGGCGGACCACCTGAGGTCAGGAGTTCAAGACCAGCCTGACCAACATGGAGAAACCCCATCTCTACTAAAAATACAAAAAATTAACCGGGCGTGGTGGAATATGCCTGCAATTCCAGCTACTTGGGAGGCTGAGGCAGGAGAATCACTTGAATGCGGGAGGCGGAGGTTGTGGTGAGCCAAGATCACTCCATTGTGCACTCCAGCCTGGGCAACAAGAGCAAAACTCCACCTCAAAAAAAAAAAAAAAGAAAAGAAAGTTACTGTCCTGTTTTTAGGTTTCTGTCACAGTCACAACAAATTAGTACAAATTTCTGGCTCTGGTAAACTGAAAAAGCATCCCCCAGCAAATACCTGTGTCAAATCCCTGGAACCTGTGGCTGTTACTACTATCTTGAAACCCCATCACCAAGATGATGGCATTAGGAGGTGGGGCCTTTGGGAGGTGACAGGTCACAAAGGTAGAGTCCTCATGAGTGGGATTTGTGCCCTTATAAAAGACACCCCAGAGGGGGCCAGGTGCGGTGGCTCACGCCTGTAATCCCAGCACTTTGGGAGGCTGAGGTGGGTGAATCATGAGGTCAGGAGATGGAGACCATCCTGGCTAACACGGTGAAACCCGTCTCTACTAAAAATATAAAAAATTAGCCGGGCGTGGTGGCGGGTGCCTGTAGTCCCAGCTACTCGGGAAGCTGAGGTGGGAGAATGGCGTGAACCCGGGAGGCAGAGTTTGCAGTGAGCCGAGATTGCGCCACCACACTCCAGCCTGGGCGACAGAGCGAGACTCCATCTCAAAAAACAAACAAAAAAAAGACACCCCAGAGAACAGCCTTGTCCTTTCTGCTATGTGAAGACCCAGCCAGACAACAGCCACTGAGAACCAGACAGTGGGACCTCACCAGACACCCACTCTGTGGTGCCTTGATCTTGGGCACTCAGCTTCCAGAACTATGAGTAATACATTTCTCCTGTTTATAGCCACCCAGTCTATGGTGCTTTGTTATAGGAGTCCTGACGGACTAAGACAGTTACCTTATATGAAGAAAAAGAGTCTTAGCGGATCTAAGTTCTTGAGATGGGATCATCTTAGATTATCTGAAGGGGCCCTAAATCCAATAAGCAGTGTGCTTACAAGAGACACTGAGAGCAGACCCAGAAAAAGAGGCAGTGTGAACCAGAGGCAGAGATGGGAGTGAAGCAGCCACACAGCCACAAGTCATAGAATGCTGGCAGCCCCCGAAACTGAGCAGGTAAAGAATGGTGGAGGCAAGGCCCTATCGCTGCCTTGAATTTTGGCCTTCCAGCCCCCAGAACTTGAAGATAATTAATATCTGGTTTTTTTGGCCGGTTGCGGTGGCTCAAGCCTGTAATCCCAGCACCTTGGGAGGCCGAGGCGGGCAGATCACGAGGTCAGGAGATCGAGACCATCCTGGCTAACACAGTGAAACCCCGTCCCTACTAGAAAATACAAAAAAAATTAGCCGGGCGTGGTAGTGGGCGCCTGTAGTCCCAGCTACTCGGGAGGCTGAGGCAGGAGAATGGCGTGAACCTGGGAGGCAGAGCTTGCAGTGAGCCGAGATCGCGTGACTGCACTCCAGCCTGGGCGACAGAGCGAGACTCCGTCTCAAAAAAAAAAAAAAAAATCTGTTTTTTTGTTGTTTGTTGTTTGTTTGTTTTTTGAGACGGATTCTTGTTCTGTTGTCAGGCTGGAGTGCAATGGCGTGATCTCAGCTCACTGCAACCTCCGATTCCCTGGTTCAAGCGATTCAGGCATGCACCACCATGCCCAGCTAGTTTTTGTGTTTTTAGTACAGACGAGATTTCTCCATATTGGTGTAGAGGCCACTTACATTCCCGGATCCTGCTCCCTCCCTTGACTTTTTCTGTCCTCAAAGCCCTCAGCTGGCTCTGCCCTCAGGCTGCCCTGGCCTCACACCTTTCTCTGACACTGTGCTTCTGTCCCCTCTTCCACCTTTAGGAGCCGTGTGACGACATCCCCAGATAATGCAGGGTAACGTCTCTATCTCAAGTCAGTGGACTAGCAACCCTAATTCCATCTGCAATTTTAATTCTCCTCTTGCCATGTAAACTAACATAGTCACAAGGCCCAGGGATTAGGAAGCAGACAGCTTTGGGGCTACCATTCCGCCTTGTCTCAGGAAGCTGGAGCTCTGCCTCAATGTCCTCCAACCCATTGAATCTGGCCCAGCTGGACTGCCTGGGATCATCTCCTTTACTTAAAGTCAACTGATACGAAATTAAATCACATCCAGTAAATACCTTCTAGCAACACAAGGTGTGTGTTTGATAGAACAGCTGGGACAGCCTCACTAGGTTGACACAATAAAAAGACCACCACAACCCACCCCCTGTTAACTTGGCACCCATACATATCCCCTTAAATCATACTTGTCTTGGTCTGTTTTTTTAAATTTATTATTTATTTATTTATTTATCTAGAGACAGGGTCTCACTTTGTTGTCCAGGTTGGCCTTGAACTCCTGGCCTCCAGGGATCCTCCCACCTGGCCTCCCAAAGTGCTGGGATTACAGGTGCAAGTCATGTGCCTGGCCAACCAGGAGGAACTTTAATTCCTTCTTAACTGATCCCTCCATTCCACAATAGCATGATCTCAGCTGCTATATTTGTACAACCTGATCTCTTATTTCTTGCCACACCTTGTTCAAGCTGGAGTGGGCACCTGACCCAAGTTGACTCGCTGTGGGAACCTTGGTTGGGAGCTTAGAGTTGGAACTTTCTCACTCACATCACAGCCTCCTAACTTCAGGACTTTTGTTTCTTCTGCAGTGAAAACATGTGGACTCCAACCAAGAACCCAACCACACGTCTCCCTGGTGCCCGCTTGGATCTCTCACCTCCTGCCCTGGGGCTTCCCTGTCACCAGGAGGCATCAGAGTCCTCTGAAATCATACATGAACCATGCAGCTGTGCACAGAGTTAACATTCCCTGCACCTTTGACTAATGAGAGGCACTCACAGGCAGATTCCTCTCTTTCCTTCCTGATGCAGTCCACATGGCTTCTAGGGACATCCCGAGAGGTGGAGCAGGCACACTTCGCAATGCCATCTTACTGAGATGGCCCTATATCCATCAGCACTCCCCCTCCTTCTCCCACTCCTCCCCCTCCTCTTCCATCTCTCTCCTCCTCCTGCTAGGGCACTCTCTGACTCCTACTACAGGCACTGCGCCCCATCTCAGAGTAGAGGCACCTATGGCTTTGTCTCAGGTTGTATTTCTGGGGAACCCAGGCCAAGGCTGGAGCCAAGAACTGGTTACGTGCATTTGGGATCTGTGAGCATCCACCTTCCAACCACTGGAGGAAAAGCACAGCAAGGAAAGGTGAGAAAGCAGAAGTAACAGGTAGAAAAACAAATACCAGCAGAACAGGGAGACAGCTCTCCCCGAGCAGGAAACACAGCATGCATTTTTGGATTAAAATTCCTCCATTCCCTCACCAGACACCAACTCTGTGGTGCAGTGATCTTGGGCGCTCAGCTTCCAGAACTGTAATAAATTTCTCCTGTTTAGAGCCACCCAGTCTATGCTGCTTTGTTATAGCAGCCTTAACAGACGAAGACAGTTACCTTATGTGAAGAAAAAGAGTCTTAGCAGATCTAAGTTCTTGAGATGGGATCATCTTAGATTATCTGAAGGGGCCCTAAATCCGATAAGCAGTGTGCTTACAAGAGACACGCAGAGAACAGACCCAGAAAGAGGCAGTGTGAACACAGAGGCAGGGATGGGAGTGAAGCAGCCACACAGCCACAGTCATAGAATGCTGGCAGCCCCCAGAAACTGGGGAGGCAAAGAATGGCGGGGCCATGGCCCTATTGCTCCCTTGAATTTTGGCCTTCTGGCCTCCAGAACTTCAAGAGAATGAGTATCTGTTGTTTTAAGCCACCAGGTTTATGGTAATGTGTTACAGCAGCCACAGGCAACAGTATAAGGACTTCCTTATAATAAATTACTTTTTTTTTTTTGAGACGGAGTCTCGCGCTCACCAGACTGGAGTGCAGTGGCGCGATGTCAGCTCACTGCAACCTCCACCTCCCAGGCTCAAGTGATTCTACTGCTTCAGCCTCTTGAGTAGCTGGGATTACAGACGTGCACCACCACGCCCGGCTAATTTTCTATATTAGTAGAGACGGGGTTTCACCATGTTGGCCAGGCTGGTCTCGAACTCCTGACCTCAGGTGATCTGCCTGCCTCGGCCTCCCAAAGTGCTGGGATTACAGGTGTGAGCCACCATGCCCAGCCAAATTACTCTTTCTTAACTTAATGATGCCATGAATTGATGTGGTGGCTTTGCGGCATGTGGAGCTGGCTAAGCTGACCCAGGTTTACTAGAGTTCTTCCTGTGTTTCTGCAAGACCATGAGGGAGGCGTTGGCGGAGGCTTGGGGAGAGGCAGGGAGCTGCCACTGTGTTGTGGCTCACACGTGTTGTTGTGGGTCTGACAGCTTACACTGTTAACAACACCATGGCCAGGACCGCCACTACTGCCTTCTTCTTGTCAACCTAAAATAATCAAAAGGAACAGAATCTAGTTTAGAGAGTTTATTCAAGCAAAAAGTTTGAGGATGGGCTACCTGGGAAGCACCCATCTCAAAGAACAGAAGTCAGTGTTCCAAAGTGTAGATGTTTGGGAATGCTTATTTAGACAAAGGTTAGGGAAGTGTAACAAAATTTCATCATCTTTCTGTGGAAGACTTCATGCATAGTTATGATGATCTGATTAGTCAAGTTGGTCTTTTTCTTCCAGGCAAGGCATATTTAACATTCCACACTGAGGTTGTACTAGTGATAGGGTCTTGAGCACCATCTGGTCCACATTAGGTACCGGACAGTAAAGGAGGCAGTTCATCTACAACAAAACCAGTGATTGGAAGCGGGGAGGTCTGGTCTCTGGTCTCTCTTAGTCATTTACAGAACAAGAACAATGAAGATGAATCTGAGAAGAATTGCAGTCATACGACCTGACAGTCTCCAGGGCTCAACTTCCTCCCTGGCGTAATAAATCCAGACAGTCCTGAAGTTTTACTTTCATTGACTCTCTGGATCCTGTGGCTCCAGGAGGCATCTGGCTCATCTTCATGATGAGAGGCCCTAGCTTCTGCAGCACCTCCACACCACCAAGGCCAGAAGCAACAAGAACTGACGCAGGTTTAGGTCCCTCCCAAACCTCCTGTGGACAGTAGGCTCCAGCGTCGGATGCAGACAACAGGCAGCCCTATGGAAACGGACGAATCAGTTTACACAATTAACTGTGTAAGAGCAAAGCCCTGCAGCAAGTCCACGATTATCCACAGGTATGGGTGTATGGGTAATATATATATACACACATATTTATGTATGTATATATGTGTCACACACACACATGTATATTAATGGCTCTGCTCTTGGACTGATACAGATTTTGGTACAGAGAGAGGATGCTGCTGTAGCAAAACCTAACAGGTGGGCATGGCTCTGGGACCAGGGTTTGAGGACAGTGTTGATGACACTAAAGTGCTTTGAACACACTGTTCTTAGACTTTGGACTTTGAGGACATTGCTGAAGAGGGCTTAAAAGAAAGTGAGAAGAATGTTGTTATTGGAAATTGAAGGAAGACTTTCACTAAGTAGCAGCAGAAAGTTTAGCCCTGCTGTTACCTGACGTTACATGGATAGGACAGAATATACGTAACGGGTAACCTAGCTAATGAGATTTTCCAAGCAAAGTATTGAAGATGCTGCCTGGTTTCTTCCTGCTGGGTGAGAGGAGAGCATTAACTGAGAGAAAGATTTTAAACAAAAAGGAGACATAATTAATGGTTTTGAAATGTTTTAGCCTCCCCATACGGCAAATGATGCTAAAATAAGAAAATGACTATCGAGCAAGGATAAACTATATGGCACTGCCAAGAAAATGTGCTCTAGAGACGATGCTCAGGATGTGATTGGAAACTCTTTATTTTTGAGATTGAGTCTCGCTCTGTCGCCCAGGCTGGAGTGTAGCGGTGTGATCTCGGCTCACTGCAACCTCCACCTCCCAGCTTCAAGCGATTCCCCTGCCTCAGCCTCCTAAGTAGCTGGGATCACAGGCATGCGCCACCATGCCCAGCTAACTTTTGTATTTTTAGTAGAGGCAGGGTTTCACCATGTTGGTCAGGCTGGTCTCGAACTCCTGACCTTGTGAGTCGCCTGCCTCTGCCTCCCAAAGTGCTGAGATTACAGGTGTGAGCCACCGCGCCCAGCTGGAAACTCTTTTTATTTTGAGACATGAACTTACTCTGCCGCCCAGGCTGGAGTGCAGTGGCATGATCAAGCTCACTGGACCCTTGACCTCCTGGGCTCAAATAATCTTCCCACCTCAGCCCCCGAATAGCTGGGACTACAGGTGTGCACTACCAGGCCTAGATAGTTGTTTTTTTTTTTTTTTTTTTTTTAATGTGAGACGGAGTCTCGCTCTGTCGCCCAGGCTGGAGTGTAATGGTGTGATCTCGGCTCACTGCAACCTCCGCCTCCTGGGTTCAAGCGGTTCTCCTGTCTCAGCCTCCTGAGTAGCTGGGATTATAGGTATGCACCACCATGCCCAGCTAGTTTTTGTATTTTCAGTAGAGATGGGGTTTCACCATGTTGGCCAGGCTGGTCTCGAACTCCTGACCTCAGATGATCCACCTGCCTCGGCCTCCCAAAGTGTTGGGATTACAGGCATGAGCCACCGTGCCCAGACTAATTTTTGTATTTTTTGTAGAGATGCGGTTTCACCATGTTGGCCAGGCTAGTCTTGAACTCCTGGGCTCAAGCGATTCGCCTGCCTCGGCCTCCCAAAATTCTGGGATTACAGGTGTGAGCCACTGAGCTTCTGATGTCAAAAAGATTAATAAGTGTTGCCTCAGAGTACCCTTTAGTGACACTAAAGGCTCTGTGAATAGATTAAGGGTGTGTCTCACAGAATCTCTCCAACAATAGGGTCTTTTTTCCCTTCTTTTTTAGGATGAAGTTTTGCTCTTGTTGCCCAGGCTGGAGTGCAATGGTGCAGTCTCGGCTCACTGCAACTCTGCCTCCTGGGTTCAAGAGATTCTCCTGCCTCAGCCTCCCAGGTAGCTGGGATTAGAGGTGCCCACCACCACGCCTGGCTAATTGTTTTGTATTTTTAGTAGGGACGGGGTTTCACCATATTGGCCAGGTTGGTCTTGAACTCCTGACCTCCAATAATCCGCCTGCCTTAGCCTCCCAAAATGCTGGGATTACAGGCGTGAGCCACCGCGCCTGGTCCCAGTCCATTTTACAGATAGGATAGGGCGATGTGCAGCACAGCCTTAGCTTTTCCACACACATGAGCAAAGGAACAGCTCTTAGATTCAGTGTAAAGATGTCTTTTCATTCAGAAAACTCAAGCAGTTTGAGACTCATCCAAGTTGTTACAAAGTCATGTTTTCCTTTCTGTGCAGTATTCCATTTGGTAAATTGAAGCTGTTTATTCATTCATCAGTTGATGGTGATATGGACTGTTTCTAGTTTTTGGCACTTATTCGTAAAGCCACTATAAACATTTGTGTACAGGTTTTTGTGTGAATATACATTTCATTTCTCTTGGGTGAACACCTAGGAGTGGGATTGCTGGGTGATAAGTTGTTTAACATTGTAAAAATATGTTTAATAAAGATATGTTTAACAGTGTAAAAGACTGAAAAACTCTTCCAAATTGGCTGTATCAAGGCTGGGCACGGTGGCTCACGCCTGTAATCCCAGCACTTTGGGAGGCCAGTGCAGGATTGTGCTTGAGCTCCAAAGTTTGAGACCACCCTGGGCAACATAGCGAGACCCCATCTATATTTTAAAAATAAGGCCGGGGGCAGTGGCTCATGCCTGTAATCCCATCACTTTGGGAGGCCCAAGTGGACGGATCACTCGAGGTCGGGAGTTCAAGAACAGCCTGGCCAACATGGTGAGACCCCATCTCTATTAAAAATACAAAAATTAGCTGGGCATGATGGTGTGCGTCTGTGGTCCCATCCACTCAGGAGACTAAGGCAGGAGAATCACTTGAACCTGGGAGGCAGACGTTGAGGTGAGCTGAGATCACACCATTGCACTCCAGCCTGGGCGACAGAGCGAGACTCTGTCTAAAATAAATAAATAAATAAATACATACATAAATAAATAAATAAATAAATAAATAAATAAATAAAAAAGAATAAATAAAAGAAATACAAATTAAAAGATCACTCAGATGCTGTTTTACTTATTCAATTATAAAAACTGAAGTGACCCCTGCATTCTGTTGGGAAGCACCATACTGGTGTCCGGCTCCACCTTGTTCGTGGTCCCCCGTAGGAGGGCACCTGGCCGAAAGCCACCTGCAGCTTTAAAGACATTGTGTAACCTAAGAAACCTCCTGGGATGTGCTGCTAGGAAAGTCATCTGCAAACACACTCCAGGTGAGATAGCACCACTGCAATCCAGCCTAGGTGACAGAGCAAGGCTCCGTCTCAAAAAAAACAAAAAAAACAAAACAAAAACCAAAAAAACCCAAATTGCCTGTACCATCTGCATTTCCACCAGTAATGTAAGAAATTTCCAGTTGCTCCACACCCAGCCCCACACTTGATACAATTCAATGAGTTTTGTCACATGCATGTACCTGTGGGACCAATGAAGACACAGAACACACCCATCACCCCCAGAAATTTCCCCCAACCCCCTTTCAGGTAACATGTCATGGCCAGAGGCAACCACTGTTGTAATTTCTATCACTGGAGACTAGTTTTACCAGTTCATTAACTTCATGTAAATGGAATAATAACAGATCCTTTTAAGTCTGGCTTTTTTTTCGGCATAAAGTTCCTGGAATTCTCTTATGTCGTTATGTGGATGAGCTGTGTGTTTTCACAGCTGAATTGCATTCCACTGCGTGCATATACTTCAGTGTTGATCCATCTACCTCTTCACCGTCATTAGGATGTTTCTAGCTTTTAGCTCTTATGAATATTCAGATACAAATCTCTGCGTGGACGCATTTAAAAATTCCTCTTGGATAAATACCTAAGGGTGAACTGCTGCTTCTCAGGGGTAGATACATGTTAACCTTTGTAAGAAAATGCCATATAGTTTCCCCAAGTGCTTGTACCATCTTGTAATTTCCAGTTGCTCTAAATCCTTGAAAATTATTTGACATGCCGGTCTTTTTATTTTAGCCATGCCGGAGGCTGTGGTGCTCATGTGGTTTAATTGGCCATTTTTGTGCCTTCCTTGCCTCTTTGTGCTCATTAAAAAAATGTCTTGGACTGGGTGCAATGGCGCACACCTGTAATCCCAGCACTTCGGGAGGCTGAGGCCAGAAGACTACTTGGGCCCAGGAATTCACATCAGCCGGGGAACATAGTTAAGACCTCATCTTTTTAATTTTTCTTTAATTTTTGAATCAGAGTCTTGCTCTGTCACCCAGGCCGAAGTGCTGTGGTGTGATCTTGGCTCACTGCCACCTCCAACTGCCAGGTTTAAGCAATTCTCATGCCTCAGCCTTCCCAGAGTAGCTGGGACTACAGGTGTCTGCCACCACACCCAGCTATTTTTTGTATTTTTAGTAGAGATGGAGTTTCACCATGTTGGCCAGGCGGGTCTCAAACTCCTGGCCTCAAGTGATCGGTCTGCCTAGGCCTTCCAAAGTGCTGGGATTATAGGCATGAGCCACTGCACCTGGCTGAAAACCCATCTCTTCCAAAAAAACATAAAAAGATTAGCCGCGTATGGTGGTGCATACCTGTAGTCTCAGCTACTCAGGAGGCTGAGGGAGGAGTGCTTGGTCCCCGGAGGTTGAGGCTTCAGTGAGCCAAGACTGTGCCAATGCACTCCAGCCCGGGCAACAAAGCAAGACCTTGCATCAACGAAAAAAAAAAAAGCTTGTCTTACTAATTTAAAATGCCTTCATACACTCTGAACATAGTTACTTCTGGACACCCTGGGCAACAGTGGTTGCCTCTGGGCATGACATGGTTCCTGAAAGGGGCTAAGGGGAAATGTTCTCTCCCAGTCTGTGGCCTGTATTACCATTTTCCTAGCAATGTTTTTTGGTGATGTCCAATTCACCAATAATTCCTTTTTTTTTTTTTTTTCTTTTGAGACGGAGTCTTGCTGTGTCACCCAGGCTGGAGTGCAGTGGTGTGATCTCGGCTCACTGCAACCTCTGCCTCCCAGGGTCAAGCGATTCTCCTGTCTCAGCCTCCTGAGTAGCTGGGACTACAGGTGTGCGCCACCACGCCCGGCTGATTTTTGTATTTTTAGTAGAGACGGGGTTTCCCCATATTGGTCAGGCTGGTCTGGAACTCTTGGCCTCAGGTGATCCACCCACCTTGACCTCCCAAAGTGCTGGGACTGCAGGCATGAGCCACCGTGCTTGGCCCCTTTTTTGATTTTATGTAAGAAATCTTTGTCTACCCCAAGTTTGTAGTGTTAATTTCCCATGTTTGCTTCTAGAAGCTTTCTAGTCCTAACTTCCACATTTTGTTGTTTCCAGTTCTGGCTTTCATATTTTTTTTCCTTTTCTTATTTTTTTCTGAGACAGAGTCTCGCTCTGTCGCCCAGGCTGGAGTGCAGTGGCACGATCTCGGCTCACTGCAACCTCCGCCACCCAGGTTCAAGCAATTCTCCGGCCTCAGCCTCCTGAGTAGCTAGGATTACAGGTGTGTGCCACCACGCCCGGCTAATTTTTGTATTTTTAGTAGAGACGAGGTTTCACCACATTGGTCAGGCTGATCTCGAACTCCTGACCTCATGATCCACCCACCTCGGCTTCTCAAAGTGCTGGGATTGCAGGCATGAGTCACTATGTGTGGCCTTTTTTTTTTTTTTTAAAAGATAGTCTCACTCTATAAAAAGAAAATATGGAAAAATTTAATAGTAAGCATAATTCTATTCAAAATATAACTGGTTAGCTCACAAAAATTGCTCAGAAATATTGCCAGGCACAGTGGCTCACGCCTGTAATCCCAGCACTTTGGGAGGCTGAGGCGGGTGGATCACCTGAGGCCAGGAGTTCGACACCAGTCTGGCCAACAAGGTGATAACCCTGTCTCTACTAAAAATACAAAAATTAGCTGGGCGTGGTGGTGCACGCCTGAGATCCCAGCTACTCAGGAGGCTGAGGCAGGAGAATCACTTGAATCCAGGAGGCAGAGGTTGTAGTGAGCCGAGATCGTGCCACTGCACTGCAGCCTGGGTAACAGAGTGAGCCTCCATTTCAAAAAACAAGGAAATACCAAACAATAGTATGTACCAACAGTTGGCCCTAAGTGAAGTTGGCCTTTTACATTTATCGCTATCGGTTGAAGCTATTTTCCATGTAGAACTTCTCAGGCACATAAAACATATATACATTTCTTTCTTCCTTTTTTTTTGTTGGAGACAAGGTCTTGCTCTGTTGTCCAGGCTGGAGTGCAGTGATGCAATCATGGTTCACTGCAGCCTTGACCACCCGGTCTCGATTGATCCTCCCACCTCAGCCTCCCAAGTAGCTGGGACCACAGGCATGTGCCACCATGCTTGGCTAATTTTTTTTTTTCGGAGTCTTGCTCTGTCACCCAGGATGGAGTGCAGTGGTACAATCTAGGCTCACTGCAACCTCTGCCTCCTGGGTTCAAGTGATTCTCCTGCCTCAGCCTCCCAAGTAGCTGGGATTACAGACGTGGGCCACCACGCCTGGCTAATTTTTTTGTATTTTTAGTAGAGACGGGGTTTCACCACATTGGCCAGGCTGGTCTTGAACTCCTGACCTCAGATGATCCGCCCACCTTGGCCTCCCAAAGTGCTGGGATTACAGGGGTGAGCCACCGTGCCCAGCCCTTGGCTAATTTTTAAGTTTTTTTTGTAGAGATGGGGTCTCATATGTTGCCTAGGCAGGTCTTAAACTCCTGGCCTCAAGGAATCCTCTCACCTCAGTCTTTCAAAGTGCCAGGATTACAAGCTTGAGAAACTACACCCAGCCAAAATATAAACATTTCTAGGACAGCTACATCTAAGACAACTTTTAGGGAAGACAACATGTAAAACTCTATATAAAAAGCTTCTGTGACTGAAGGACAGCAGCAAAAGGATAATAAAATGATTTTAAGTCCTTTAATTTATTTTGAATATCAGTAATTACATTTTCAAAATATGATATAATTTAAAGGTATCAGTACCATAAATCTGTATCTTACAGTAGGAAATATAAGAGTAAACAGCCTATATACACTTTGTACTACTGACACAATTTTATGTACACAACTCTATACAGTATCTACTAATCTCCAGAAAACCCACCTACAATCCATCTGTCTGGACTGTGGGCAAGTGGTTCTTTCTGAGTCAGGGTCTCACTCTGTCACCCAGGTTGCACTGCAGTAGTGCAGTCATGGCTCACTGCAGCCTTGACCTCCTGGGCTCAAGTAATCCTCCCATCTTTGCCTCCTGAGTAGCTGGGACTACAGGCACACACCACCATGTCTGGATACATTTTGTATTTTTGGTAGACACCGGGTTTCACCATGTTGCCCAGGCTGGCCTCAAACTCCTGGGCTCAAGTGATCCGCCTGTCTTGGCCTCCCATCGTGCTGGGATTAGAGGCATGAGCGACTGTGCCAGGCTGACTGTGGACAAGTTTTACAAATAAACCAAAATAAAAATATTCTCACTTTTCAGCTGCACATGGTGGAAATGTACATGTATGATGACAAAGTTGGAGATATTTATTACGCTGAAGACATTTAACTTTGTTCCATGCCAGCCATGAGTGACAACGCTAGAGATTCCACTGTGGGAAGAATAAAAATAAGGTTAAAACAATAGGTTTAAATGTTGAAAAAAAAAATTTTTTTTTGAAGACGGAGTCCCACTGTCACCCAGGCTGGAGTGCAATGGTACGATCTCAGCTCACTGCAACCTCTGCCTCCCGGGTTCAAGCAATTTTCCTGCCTCAGCCTGCTGTGTAGCTGGGATTTCAGGCATGTGCCACCATGCCTAGCTAATTTTTGTATTTTTAGCAGAGACAGGGTTTTGCCATGTAGGCCAGGCTGGTCTTCCAACTCCTGACCTTAAGTGATTCACTTGACCTCCCAAAGGGCTGGGATTAGAGGCGTGAGCCACCGCGCCAGGCCAGGAGCTTTAAATTCCTAAAAAAATTTTTAAAAAGTCTAGATTTTGAAAAGAAATAGTTACAAAAACTACACGATAGTGAAGTGTGACAGAAATCTATTCTGCCATCGACTTTATTTAATAGGAGTTTTAGAAATCTGTTGTAATAAATGGTATACCAGAAAGTAAGATCCTCAGGCTTACACTCACCTCACTGTAATGCTTAAAAAGCAATTCAAAGCATGGGACAACTGCTAAGGGACTTTTCAGTTTTGAAAATGGTGAGAATTTCTAATTCTTCATGGGATCAGTAACAAAACAATGACACATACACTTAGTTACAAGGAAATACAGAGGTAGAAATATTTTAACATGATATACTCACAATGGGGAAAGGATCCTCTACAGACGGCTTTGTTTAAAATGGTTACAAGAAACATATGGCAGTTTTTAAAATCAGATTCCATTTTCTCTATAGATTCCATTCTAGGAATAAAAGTAAATTTCAATTAAGTAAGTGCATTGCGGGTATATAGGTAGGCTTCAAGATATCTGTGGAGTAATTTCAAATGTATTTTGGTTTAATTATTTAAAATCCTAAATCTAAAGATTATAAAATAAAACACGTAACATCCTACCCTACTTTAAAATAAAAAATGTCAAAGTGTTTCAAAGGAAGTTTCATTAGGATATAAAACTGTGCTGTTTCCAGATAGTATCTAGTTCTGGAACTAGAAGGACCAAAGATACTCCCTTTTCCTTTATACAGTCTTGTTTTTATTGTTTACAAGCATACATTCTCTTTGAAATAAAGAACACATTAAGGATATAAAACTTAAAATCTGAAATTATTTTTAAAAAGGTTTTTTTTCTTTTTGAGATGGAGTCTTGCTCTGTCGCCCATGCTGGAGAGCAGTGGCACGATCTCGGCTCACTGTAACCTCTGCCTCCTGGGTTCAAGTGATTCTCCTGCCTCAGCCTCCTGAGTAGCTGGGATTACAGATGCCCACCACCATGTCTGGCTAATTTTTGTATTTTTAGTAGAGATGGGGTTTCGCCATGTTGGTCAGGCTGGTCTCGAACTCCTGACCTCGGCTGATCTGCCCCCACTGGCCTCCCAAAGTGCTGGGATTGCAGTTGTGAGCCATGGAGCCTGGCTGCCTTTTTTTTTTTTTTTTTTTTTTAGACAGAGTTTCGCCCTTGTTGCCCAGGCTGGAGTGCAATGTAGCGATCTCAGCTCACCACACCACAGCCTCTGCCTCCTGGGTTCAGCGATTCTCCTGCCTCAGCCTCCCAAGTAGCTGGGATTACAGGCATGCACCACCACGCCTGGCTAATTTTGTATTTTTAGTAGAGATGGAGTTTCTCCATGTTGGTCAGGCTGGTCTCGAACTCCTGACCTCAGGAGATCCGCCCACCTCAGCCTCTCAAAGCACTGGGACCTGTGCTCGGCTTTCTTTCTTTTTTTTTTTTTTAAAGAAATATCAAACACTTTGTAAGAGAGAACTTCAGAAGGGGTTTCCATGGCCCACTGCCCTGCCATGGCAGGTGCCACCCAGATGCCAAGCTTACACCTCCACAGCCCCACCACAATATTCAGAAGCAAACAGGAGACATCAGAGCACCACAGTCATGAATATTTCATAAGCATAAATGTATACTTTAAAGATAAAAACTCCTTTCAAAACACAGCCACAATACCATTTGCTCAAAAATATCATCTAATAGCATTCAAGCAAATTTCACATTGCTTCTACAGTTTTTCACTTTTCGGCTTTAAGTCTCAATCAGGAACAATTAACTTATCCATAAACTGCGATGGTTGATAGGCTTCTTAAGTTCCTCACCCCCTGTATTTTTCTCACATTTATTTGTAAAACAAACTGAAAGAGTTGAATTTCAGCAAAGCATATGCAGCAGTGTTATTTCTCCTCCACCCCAAAGTGAGACAAAAAAAAAAGAAAAAAAAAAAGCAAAATATATTTTGCACACTTTGAGCCAGCAATATAAAGCGAGGAAGACTTCTATTTCCATCCCTGCAGCTATGGCTTCATCTACTACCTTAGTTTCTTGATTCCGAGTACAGCCAATGGGAGATTTTGAATTATACTAGCACTCAAATGAACTCTTACTTCCTTACTGACATGGAGTAAGTACAGTCAACCAAACATGCACTTTTATTTCATGGAAGTAACGGCAGAATTACTGTTGCACTGACTTTATAAACAGGACAGGTAACAAAATATTGAGCTGTACACTGGAGTTAACAGTAGAGGATGGCAGTGCCAGAGGGAGCTGCTACCGGGCCACTTCCCCTGATTCAGTGCACTTGCCTATGTGATGTGTGTGAATAACAAACACTCTCAAAACACAGCATCTTTTAGAGCTCATCCAAAATACAACTTTGGAGAATAGTCTAGCATGATGTCCAGAATTTGGTTTAAAATAATTCAGCAAGTGTGACTGGGGAGGTGGGCACAGACATGACAGAGCTGTCCTCACTGGCACAGCTGAAGCAGGTGCCATCACGGTGTTGACAACACTGTCTTTGCCACTTCAGTTTGAAGGTGTCCATGATAAAAATTTAACAAAACATACGCAATATAACATGAGTATAATCTAAAAATGTTTGCTTGTTTAAATCAGAAGACCTCAGATTTTTAAAAATGTTTTACTTCTCACAAAATACTTGCACTTTTTTTTTTTTTTAAAGACTGGGTTTTGCTATGTTGCCCAGGCTAGTCTTGAACTCCTGGGGTCAAGCAATCCTCTCCTCTCAGCCTCCTGAATGGCTGGGAAGACCCTGTCTCTAAAAAAAAGGGAAGCTGAAGCTGAAATGGTCACAGTGCAGATGCTTCAGAAATTACATACTTACCGCCAAGTGCCCAGGCCTGCCTGCCAACCGTCTGCAAACATGAGAGCCAAGTTCAACACCTTCATGATAGCTTCTTTCACAAAGCTGACCTGGAGACCAAAGTCACAGAACACAAACTGTGTAACTAGGTTTGGACACTGATACCAACACTTTTACCTATTTTAAATGAATCACAGAAAAAGTTCATCACCACAGTGACTGCCTTCTGTGTATATGGAAGGGTACTAGGCTCTGAACCATGCCCATTTGGGACCAGGCACATGCATTCACTGAATGTAAGATACAAGTGATATTAGCAGTACAGTCAAACCGACAAAACAAACTATTAAGACCTTTTCCTGGGATGGCCATTTAAATTCACCAATGAAACTAGGACAAATAATTGCAATGGTTTTAACATTACTGAATTCTGTCTATTCACATGAAGTGGACATGCTATTGCTCCGCAACTGCAGACACAATTTTCCAACTGAATCCAAGAGTAACGCAGAGTGAGTGTTGACTATCACACATAGTTCTCATGTTGCTCTTAGATACAATTTCTACGAATAGGGCACTCCTCCTTCTGTTTTTTTTTTTTTTTTTTTTTTTTAAGAGACAAGGTCTTGCTCTGTTACCCAAGCTGGAGTGCAGAGTGCAGTGGTGTCAGATCATAGTTCACTGCAGCCTCAAACTCCTGGCCTCAAACAATGCTCCCACCTCAGCCTCCCAAGTAGCTGGGCCTCCAGGTATGCACCACCATGTCTGCTAATCTTTTTAATTTTTTGTAAAGACAGAGTCTTGCTATGTTGCCCAGGCTGGTCTTGAACTCTTGGCCTCATAAGATGTGCCCGCCTCAGTTTCCCAATGTGCTGGGATTACAGGCATGAGCCATTGTGGCCGGCCTAGGGCATCTGTTTGTAACCTCATTTGATCTGGTTCTTCCTTAAAGAATATTCTACAGGACAGAAGCTTAATCATCATAAAATTCCAAAGCAGGCAGACAGCGCCACTCGCCCAGCAGTGGCCACATCTGCAGGAGACATCTCATGTACCTTTTCTCTCAGCAGACACCGGTCATGGATGGTTGACAGATACCTATAGTGAATTTTAATCAATTGATCTAAATCCTTGGCTTCCTCAACTTGATGTTGAAACTCCAGCCCTGTACTGTGTAGAATCTTGGAAGAGAAAGATAAAAAGCTTCATCAGCAGCCTTCTTTGAGGACTTGTGTGCTGCACACAAATCTTTTTTACTAAGCTCTTCTACTCCTCTCAAATTCTTCCTTCAATAAGCACATCTAGACAGTTTCATAAAGTACCATTCTTCAAAGGCTGGCTGGATACTCTAGCGTTCTGATCCTAAGAGGACGGTGGGGGCAATCCTGTAGGACGCCCACTTGCACAGTGAATGAATGAACGCCAAACTCTGGACTAACAGACTTCCTGGCAGGAAGGGGCAAGTACATTAAACTGTATATAAGACACATCGATAAAAAAAAAATCAAGTAAATGTGTTACTTTTATACAAATAATTACAGTGAATTTATGTTTCTTAAGTTCCTTTTCTCATACATTGATCTTTCTATAAAATGAGTATAAGTATACTTCAAATAAAAAACAAACTAAGAAAAAACTTAAACTTTTATCATTTACTCTTAACAATTAGGGGCTTAATGAAGGCCAACCTTGTGAAGGCAGTAATGCAGTCAGGGGAAACATGGAGCCCCTCTGCCATAGCCTTCCCATCCAAAACACAGGCTTCAGTGGCTCACTTCACCCAAGCAAGTTGGGTTTCAGAACTCACAGACAAGGTATAAACAGGTCTAAACAACAATTCAAACCCCAAATGCATACTGTCCTCTAATAATACTGCTCTTGTTCCAATTTCTGAACGCTTCTTTCAGAACTTCCCCTAGAACTGGCTTTTAGATGTATCAGAAAAATAATTTCATTTACTTTGTAGTGAGTTCTTGTTTTTAAGAAAAAAGTCTATAACCTGGCTGCATCTTCCTCCCACACACCGTAGTGGATTTTGGCTGTTATTAAACATTGGAGCCATTTTTTAGGGACAGCTGTCACCACTATTGAAACCTAAAGGACTATGCGGCACATTCTGAAGGCAATTCCAGAAGACGAGCTGTGGCTGTGCCTGTCCCCAGGGGCTGCTGGACAGGAGGGACAGCAGCCTCTGGATACACATATTCCGCTATATTTACAAAAACATTCCTCCCACTGCCATGTTATTTTATGATCAAATTTGCTACATGTCCCGTTTTCACAGTCTATAGGTATTTTTTACTTACAAACATATTATGAGTAATTCTCTACGAACAACTGTATAGATAGGACGACAGAACTGAAGCAGATGGGAGAGGCACAAACCCTGGTCATGATGTAGTTGTGCAAGCTGTTCACGAAATGCATGAGCTTCACTCTTAAGAGGAACATGCGATGAATCTGCTGTCTTACTGGTTCTTTTTGTGGTCCGAACTGAGCAACTGTGTCTTGTTCATGTATAAGGCCTTCTTTAAGTCGTGGTTTTTCTGCAGTACTAACCAGTTCTATAAAACATTGGAAGAGCAAAGTGGACAGAAAGAGCATCAACTCAAACCCCACTGCACCATGACGCCTGGCAGAAACGCTGACGGATGTGGTCCTGGCACCACAGAAAGCACTGGCAGGGGTGGCAGGAACCGAACCTCAGTGCCTCTGGAAGGTGCAGTGGGAAAAGTTTCCTGTATCACTTTTCCTAATCAAGTTGTTGCATTTCAGATCAACTGTACATACAACTTCCTGATCTTTCTTTCAGGCATTTGATGTCCATAAAACTACTGCTAGAATACGCACCATTTTGGCATTTGTGTACACATAAAAAACGATCAACAACCACCAACTTTTTTTTTTTTCCAGATCCCCGTATGCTTCCCTTTCCCACTAACCTCTTTTATTAAGGGCTAAAATTAAATTAAATTACAATTTATCTGCTGAAAACAAATCTTACCACCAAAAAGTAAAACATCCAGACTATATTTTGCCCACTTTATTTGCAATAAGAGAAGAAACACTTGATTATAAATTTTTTGACATTCCAAACTTATAACAATGTCCACGGGCCATGGGACCTATGAAACAAAAACAAAATTAGAAAGTAACCAATTACTTGCATGTTTTAATGTTAGCAGAAAACACGGTTCATACAAGGAATATCAGCATATACCTTGTAGCTGAGGGTCAGACCATCTAAGATATGAACAGGCAGCTTCTTCTTAGCTGTGTCAACATTTTCAAAAGATATAGATAGACTAAAGAAAGAAATTCCAGTTTTAGTTTGTGAAAGCACTATGTCACTCAAAAATGCTCTTTTAAAATAATTGGTATTTCATTTACATAATATTCCCCAAAAGATACTGCATTTCATAAAAGAAATGCAAACATTCCAACAAATGTATCTCTTCTAACATATATTCCAGAGCAGAAATTTGGATTTAGAAATAACAGAGAGGGGGAAAACTTTTAAACAATGAGTTTAGTTAAAGAGACACTTAACAATGGTAGTAATTAGAAAAAAGATGAAGCTGAGGAAGACAGTAAACTTCAGGCAATGGCTGGGAAGATGAAGCCTCTGCTGAGGTTGGGGGTGGGCAGGAGAGGACGAGCAGAGCAGCTCGAGGGAGCCGAGCATGCAGTGAGAGTATTGCTTCGAGAGCCCCATTGAGATGGGATGGGGTCTGCTTCTACACCAGAGGCACTGTGCAGTGCTTCATCCACAAGTTCCTGAGACAGGTTTGAATGTGACTCACAGAGGAAAGCAAGCATCTAACATGGACATGAAAATGTCCAAGTGCCAGGCACTATTATGTGTCCTTAGCTCATTTAATCCTCAAAATACTCCCATCAGTGGTTCCTGAGAAATGATGTCCTCTTCCACAGTCACAGAGGCACTAAGAGGGGATGCCTGGATGCATATGAAGAAGGTTTAAAGTGGGGAGTTAACTTCCAAATCAGAGATGTCACAGGGCAGTGTGTGATTATGAACTGGCTGATCCATGACACAGGCACTAGTCAGAATTTTTAGCTCTTTGCCGGGTGCGGTGGCTCACACCTGTAATCCCAGCACTTTGGGATCCTCGAGGATCACGAGGTCAGGAGATCAAGACCATCCTGGCTAACCCAGTGAAACCCCGTCTCTATAAAAATACAAAAAATTTGCTGGGCGCCTGTAGTCCCAGCAACTCGGGAGGCTGAGGCAGGAGAATGGCATGAACCTGGGAGGCGGAGCTTGCAGTGAGTCGAGATTGTGCCACTGCACTCCAGCCTGGGTGACAAAGCAAGACTCCGTCTTAAAAAAAACAATTTTTAGCTCTTAATGGCCTGATATGTATGCATTCACTCAGTGCTTAGTAGGCATCTACCAAATACTAATACTAAGTTAGGTGCTGCACTGAGCAGGCAATAGAAAGCCAATCTCTCTTCCCTCCAGGGACTCCCAGCCCAGTGCAGCACACAAAGACAAGCGGGATGTAGGAGTGAGCAGACCTCTGCCGGGCCCATGAACTGGAGACTATGTCACAGGGGGGCGGGAGGACAGCACTAGCAGACACCAGAAATATTCTGAAATCCCTGAAACGCGAAGGGAGATAGGAGAGAGAACATGGTGTGTATGTGTGCAAGACATGAGGCTGGGAAAATGGAGCCAGACGGTAAATAGCTTTCTCCCTTCTGAGACAAAGCTTAGTCCATCTGTTTAGGAGGCACCCACGGGGAGCATAGGGATGAGTGGTGGAAGTCACTGCTGGTGGTCTGAGGTCACCCTGGTGCGGCTCAAGTCCGTTTTGGTGGAAGGGAGTGAGGCTGAGAGACACAGAGGTCATTGGGGAGCTCTGAGCCAGTTCTGAGAGGTCAGGGGCATTCTCTAGGAGGCAGGACTGAAAAACCTCGTGTGTGGGAGCCAAGGGAGAGGAAGCACTGACTCCAGCCATGTGAAGGAGGCCATCAGACCCTGACAGGTTGTATGGTGGCAACTTTTTTTTTTTTATAGGGACGAGGTCCCACTATGTTGCCCAGGTTGGTTGCAAACTCCTGAGCTCAAGCAATCCTCCCACCTCGGCCTCCCAAAGTGCTAGGATTACTGGCATGAGCCACTGCATCTGGCCATATGGTGGCATCTCAACATCTTTTGTTGTTTAGCAGGAGAGTCACATAGCTAGCCTCTGCCTCAATTTTTTTCTTTTTTTTTAAATGGAGTCTCGTTCTTGTCGCCCAGGCTGGAGTGCAGTGGCATGATCTTGGCTCACTGCAACCTCTGCCTCCCAGGTTCAAGCGATTCTCCTGCTTCAGCCTCCCAAATAGCCGGGATTACAGGTGCCTGCCACCATGCTTTTTGTATTTTTAGTAGAGACAGAGTTTCACCATGTTAGCCAGGCTGGTCTCGAACTCCTGACCTCAGGTGATCCACCGCCTCTGCCTCCCAAAGTGCTGGCATTACAGGTGTGAGCCACCGTGCCTGGCCTCCATTTTCTAATAAGTAAAATAATATTAGTAAAACTTATAGGAATAGTGTGAGGATAAAATAATATGTGTAATTCATAGAAGACTTACTGGCACATAGTTCATGTTACACTAATTTAAATAAAGGTGGTGTCCATATTTTACCGTGAACTATCTTCAGGATAACGCTGTCCTACTGCTTCTTGGAGTTGGACATTAAGAAAAGACACATTCTGCCATGTTTCCTTTTCTCTTATTTTATCAAAAATTGACGTGTAGAAGTCATACATGGTATCTCCTCCTTCCATTAAGAAAAAATTCCTCATAGCTTGCAAGTATTCTACCAACCTGAACGGAGAGAAAATGAGTGACACTAAGATCTCTGGCATTCGTAAGGCAGGATTCTGGATCAACAGCAGGTTTTGTACCCTGTTTTTAGTGGAACAAGTTTACATTCTACATTTACTAAAATTAGAAATATTAACACCTCTTAAACTTGTTCCAATAATAAAAACAGCATAGGTTTTCCTTTCATCATCAGAAAGGTTATCTTCTATAACATTATAGAAAATTGGGCAGTCACAAAAATGTAACAAAAAAAATCCAAATCCCATCATTTATGGTGGATTTCCATCATTAATATTTAATATCTGGAATGTTTCTTTCCTGTCTTCTCTTCTATGTGTTAAGAAAACCTAGTTCCTACCATATTATATATCCTGCTTTTTAATTGCCATAATATTTTTTTTTTTTTTTTTGAGATGGAGTCTTGCTCTGTCGCCCAGGCTGGAGTGCAGTGGCCCGATCTCAGCTCACTGCAAGCTCTGCCTCCTGGGTTCACGCCATTCTCCTGCCCCAGCCTCCAGAGTAACTGGGACTACAGGCGCCCGGCACCATGCCCGGCGAATTTTTTGTATTTTTAGTAGAGATGGGGTTTCACCGTGTTAGCCAGGATGCTCTCGATCTCCTGATCTCGTGATCCTCCCGCCTCAGCCTCCCAAAGAGCTGGGATTACAGGTGTGAGCCACCGTGCTCGGCCTAATTGCCATAATTTTTATGAACTTTACAAAGTTCATATGTGGGTATGTATATGCCATATTTATGGATATGCCATAGTTTAAAAAACTAGTCATCTATCACTAAGTAATTTAGTGTTTTTCATTCTGATAACAAACTTTGTAATTTTTCTACAAGCTTTTTCTGTATTTCTTTTGGGAAAGATTCTCAGAAATAAAGAATTAAGTTTCAAAACATAGTTAAGAAAATATTGATGGTCAATTGATTTCTCTTAGAAAATTGTTTACTGTATATCCATTTCCTACTCTAATAAAAATTGAAATAGGTTTTAAAATAATCTCAACTGTTCTTCAAGTACAATCAACTATTTACTACTTCCAAAATTAAATTACTCTTTTACCTGTAATCTTTTTTTAGAGTTTGCATGAGATTTCCACAGCAATCTAGATACTGCTTGTCAATATGAGGATAGAGGCAGGATCTCAGCGTTAATTCAAAAGTCTGGCATGTCACAGATTCCGATGATCTATCCACACATACATCACCACCAGCAAACTTCTCATGAAAGTCACTCTGCTCCAAATACATCCTTCAAGATAAAAATGTGAGTCTTCTTTTTATGAGCTGCTGTCAACAGAACTCTCTTAAATCAAAACCCTGAAGTCCCATTTTTACCTTTAGTCTTGAAGTTACCAACTATTACAGAAAGAGAAAAATCTTTCTCCCAAAAATATCCTTTGAGTGAACCAGTCTCTTGAAGTTGCCACTGCCTTAGGGTCAGGTACTAGAGCTGGTCTTTCTAGTGATTAGGGCTGGACACAGCAAATGCTGGCCATTAGACAACCGGGAACTGTATGGGTATTAATGACTTACTCTTATGGACTAAGTGCCTAAAAGCAGCTTAAGCCCAGGACATATTATATGCCAGTGGGGACCCTGACTCAATGGGTGTCCAGGGCCCACTCATGGCCCAGAGTTTCAGCATCTTCTGGGTAAATGATGACATTTCCAGGGGCCCGAGGGCACAGACAAAAGTTGTACCACATGGTGGCAGGGCCAAGTCTGCAGACTTCCACAAACGACATGGAATCCAAACTCTACACCTGAAGTAGGCGAGCACAACATCTTGTATTCTGCTTGTTATAAAGGATAGGCATGGCGTGGTGGCTCACACCTGTAATCCCAGCACTTTGGGAGGCCGAGGTGGGCAGATCACCTGAGGTCAGGAGTTCGAGGCAAGCCTGGCCAACATGATGAAACCCCGTCTCTACTAGAAATACAAAAATTAGCGGGGCATGGTGGCACATGCCTGTAGTCCCAGGTACCTGGGAGGCTGAGGTAGGAAAATTGCTTAACCTGGGAGGCAGAGGTTGCAGCAGTCAGCCAAGATCACACCACTACACTCCAGTCTGGGTGACAGAGTGAGGCTCCATCTCAAACAAGCAAAAAAAAAAAAAAAGGAAAAAGAAAAAAGAAAGGATAGCCTACAAGAGTTTTTGTTTTTGTTTTTAGGCCTGGAAAGCCCTACCTGCCAGAAATAAACAGTTAGCAAACATTGCACAAATGATGCCATTTCAATTACTGATAACCTTGCAGGTGTGTCTCACCTTGCAAAGTTAATGGCAAGCAGTGGATCATGAACATCATCCAGTTCAAGATGGCTTTCAGCAATGGACTGCATCTTCATTAGGTTCTCCTTGGTTGCCTGTTGCTCAGTAAGAACCTGTGGAGTGGAATCTTCTCCATGTCGAAGACGGGACTGTACAGATTCCAGAAAGAGAGTGTATAAACTTTTTCTTTCTGCATCTGAAACATAAAGAAATATGTAAGGTGAACTAAGTTCTGTTTAATCATATTAAGTAACATTCTGTTTAATCATATTAACATTAACAATATATTAAGTAACAAAATCTATATATTTATATATAAATATTAAATATATATATTTATATATAGTAACAAAATAATATATATTTTTTGAGATGGAGTTTTGCTCTTGTTGCCCAGGCTGGAGCGCAATGGTGCCATCTTGGCTCACTGCAACCTCTGCCTGCCGGGTTCAAACAATTCTCCTGCCTCGGCCTCCCAAGTAGCTGGGATTACAGGCATGTGCCACCACGCCCGGCTAATTTTATATATTTGTTTTTCAGTACAGATGGGGTTTCACCATGTTGGTCAGGCTGGTCTCAAACTCCTGACTCAAGTGATCCACCCACCTCGGCCTCCCAAAGTGCTGGGATTACAGGCGTGAGCCACTGTGCCTGGCCCAAGAAATATTAAATAATATCATGTCCCGGTGCAGTGGCTCATGCCTGTAATCCCAGCACTTTAGGAGGCTGAGGCAGGTGGATCACTTAAGCTCAGGAGTTTGAGACCAGCCTGGGCAACGTGGTGAAACCTCAGCTCTACAAAAAAATTAGTTGAGTGCAGTGGAATGTGCCTGTGGTCCCAAGCTACTTGGGAGGCTGAGGCACGAGAACTGCTTGAGCACTGGCAGGTGAAGGTTGCAATGCGCCGAGATCACGCCACTGCACTCCAGTCCAGTTTGGGCAATAGGAGTGAAACCTGTCTCAAAAAAAAAAAAAAAAAAAAAAAAAAAAAAAAAAGAGTAAGATCCTAATCAGGACACTTGAAATTTATTACAATACTGCATAACACTATGGTAACCCTGATAGGAGTCGCAGTCTCATTGGAAAAAACACTTCTGACAGTGGCCCTGGGAAGCTCACTACATAAGAAGGAAATATTCCACAAAGTGAAAATAAGTATTGCATCTACTTATTTCAAGTAGATACAATAATATAATTAACATAACATTGAGATGATTGAGATGTATAAATAAGGTCACATCTTTATCTTCCAAGCCTTTTTAGTCAGTTGATAAAACTTTTTTTTTTTGACACGGAGTCTCACTCTGTCACCAGGCTGGAGTGCAGTGGCATGATCTCGGCTCACTGCAATCTCTGACTCCCTGGTTGAAGCAATTCTCCTGCCTCAGCCTCCTGAGTAGTGGGGAATTACAGGCCCATGCCACCATGCCCAGCTAATTTTTGTATTTTTAGTAGAGATGGGGTTTTACCACGTTGACCAGGATGGTATCGATCTCCTGACCTCGTGATCTGCTTGCCTCAGCCTCCCAAAGTGCTGGGATTACAGCATAAAACTTTGAATATATTAAATTGCATCATTTTCTTGAAATTTATGATCGAGTCTGAACTGCTCATAAGAAATTCTTATCAGCCATGGTTCATGGCCCTCAAGGGCTAAACGCTGCATTGCATTAAGAAATGCCAGAAGGGCTGGGTGTGGTGGCTCACGCTTGTAATCCCAGCACTTTAAGAGGCGGGTGGATCAGCTGAGGTCAGGAGTTCAAGACCAGCTTGGCCAACATGGTGAAACCCCATCTCTACTGAAAACACAAAAAATTAGCCGGGGGTAGTGGCTCACACCTATAGTCCCAGCTACTTGGGAAGCTGAGGCATGAGAAATCACTTGAACCTGTGAGGCAGAAGTTGCAGTGAGCCGAGATCATGCCACTGCACTCCAGTCTGGGCAACAGAGTGAGACTTGGTCTCAAAAATAAATAAATAAATAAAATAAAACAAAATAAAATAAAAAATGCCAGAGGGAGTGATGCCAGCAAGGTGGCTGCCTGGAGACGTCTGGTGCTCCTCTCCCAACAGCAAGAGGACCAAAGCAACGAATCAACAGTTAAGATCCGACTGGAGGCTGGGGGTGGTGGCTCACACCTGTAATCCCAACACTTTAGGAGGCCGAGGCGGGCGGATCATGAGGTCAGGGGATCGAGACCATCCTGGCTAGTATGGTGAAACCCCGTCTCTACTAAAAATACAAAAAAATGAGCCGGGCATGGTGGTGTGCGCCTGTAGTCCCAGCTGCTGGGGAGGCTGAGGCAGGAGAGAACCCAGGAGGCAAAGTTCGCAGTGAGCCGAGATCGCGCCACTGCACTCCAGCCTGGGCGACAGGGCAAGACTCCGTCTCAAAAAAAAAAAAAAAAAAAAGATCCGACTGGAGTTGAAGGGCGAGTGCTGGAGTGCAGAGGGGGAGTGTGACACAGTGTTGGTGACTGGAGGCCCAGGAGGGCAGTGTGGAGGCTTCCAGCCTCTGCAGCTTCGCAGATCAGGCTGGTCTGGAGTCAAGAAGGACTTCCCATTGTAGGGTAAGGGTAAGCAGAAGAAACCCACCAGCCCCCACAAACACCTACAGTCATTACTACAGGAGGATTCCACAGTTCCCACGAGCTCTGAGCCCAGTTTGGAGAGCTGCTGGGAATTCACGCAGCTGCCTTGCCCCGGGTTAGGGGCACAAGGTGTGCCTTCCCCACCCACCCCTTTGAGCCAAGCTGTTGCAGCATGGCACCATCTTCAGACCACAGCCACCTCTGGAGCACGCCCTCCTCTGGGCCAGTAGCCGCTGCACCTCTCCTGCACCCCAACCACTGGGGCTCCATCCTCATTCCACCAAGGCCACAGGGGTGGCTGAACACCACAACCCCAGCTATGTGGAGCCTGGGCCCAGGATCGGCTGTGATGCTGGTCCTGCACAGCAGAAAAACCAGCCCCTGCCACTACACTTTCAGCCAGAGGAACAGTCTGGCAGCCCCAACAGACCAAACCCATCTTTGAGCTGGCCAAATTGCTGTGCCATCTCTAGAGGGTGGGAACAGACCCCTGAGCTTCCTACCAGCTGACATGCCTCCAGGCTGGTGAAGCAGTTACAGACCTGTGCCCAGGAACTGAGAAACAGCCCCATAGCACTAACCCCTTGCAGACAGGCCCGTGGCCTACCCAGTGGCCCTGGGCCAGCATTCAGGGTCTGAGAAACAGTTTCAGAGGCTGCCCTGGCAGGCATGTACCTAGGCTTCTTGAGCGGCCTTGCACGGCATCTTTGGTTGGAGAAGAAGCCCCATAGGCAGCGCCTGGGAGTCACAGGCCAGCTGAGCAGCCACAGGCCTGCATACTGGGCCTGCCAAACAGCCCTGTGGTCTGCCCTTGGTGGGCATGTTCTGAGCCAGCTGGCACCCATATCCCAAACCTGAGAAAGAGCCTTGAAGACCACCCCCAGTAAACACACCCTCATGCCAGCCGAGCAGCCTTCCACCCACATGCTGGGCCTCAGAAGCAGCCTCATGGGCTGCCACTGGCAGATACATACCTAGGACGGCCAACAAGCCATGTGACCATGTCCCAGGACTGAGAAAGAGCCCCTTGAACTATGCAGGCAGACATGCACCCAGGCTAGCAAAGCAGCCTTGTACCTACATCCTGGGCCTAAGAAACAGCCTTATAGGTCACCCCCAGCAAACATACTCCCAGGCGAGCAAAGAAGCCTGTGCTCATGTCCAAGGCTTGAGAAATGACCCTGAGGGCTGTTCTCATGGAGCCCCTGGCCAGAAAACCAGTTTTGTGCCTACATCCTAGGCCTGAGAAACAGCCCCTTGGGCCATTGCTGGCAGGCAAATAAACCTATAGGCTGGCCAAGCAACCACATGCTCATGTTCCTGGCCAGAGTAACAGCCTGTGGTCCCAACCCGTGAGCCAGACCCCATCTTGGCCAAACCACTGTGTACATGCATGTACCCCTCATCTGAGAAACAGTCCAGCAAGCCCATCCCAGCAAAGCTGTGCTACTGTTTGTTTTTTGTTTTGGGACAGAGTCTTGCTTTGTTGCCCAGGTTGGAGCACAGTGGTATAATCTTGGCTCACTGCAACCCCCGCCTTCCGGGTTCCAGTGATTCTTGTGCCTCAGCCTCCCAAGCAGCTGGGATTATAGGCATGCGCCACCACATCTAGCTAATTTTTATATTTTGGGTAGAGACAGGGTTTCACCATGTTGGCCAGGCTGGTCTCAAACTCCTGGCCTCAAGTAATCCACCTGCCTTGGCCTCCGAAAGTGCTGGGATTGGCTGGGTGTGATGGCTCACGCCTGCAATCCCAACACTTTGGGAGGCCGAGACGGGTGGATTGCTTGAGGCTAGGAGTTTGAGATCAGCCTCACCAACATGGTAAAACCCGATCTCTACTAGAAATACAAAAATTAGCCAGGCGTGGTGGCACATGCCTGTAATCCCATCTACTTGAGAGGCTGAGGCAAGAGAATGACTTGAACCCAGGAGGCAGAGTTTGCAGTGAGCCGAGATCATGCCACTGCACTCCAGCCTGGGTAATAGAGCAAGACTGTCTCAAAAAAGAAAGTGCTGGGATTACAGGCGTGAGCCACCACGCCCAGCCAAGTGTGCCACTGTTGCCACAAACCCCCTCACTGTAGGCCACTGAGGCACTTGCAAACATCACTAAAGTGGATTACAACTGAAGAAAGTACATGGAGACTATACTACTGCATTCGTCCAGAACCAAGGCCAATGCATCCCACTGAACCCACACTCCAAGACCCATTCATATGAATAACTCTTTACAAAACGTACTCCATAAAATTGGAAAAGGTGACTTTCCCACAAGATGTGTAGAAATCAATGTAGAAATACATCAAACATGAAAAAGCAAAGAAACATGACACCTCCCAAGAAAACCAATAATTCTCTAGCAAGAGACTACAATGATATAGGAAATGCCAGAAAAATAATTCATAATTAAAATCTTAAGGAAACTCGGTGAGATACAAGAGAACTCGGTGAGATACAAGACAGTACAAATAAACACTCAACAAAATCAGGAAAAGAATGATTTGAATGAGAAATTCAACAGAAACAGATGTTTAACACACAAACAAATTTTACAGTGAAAGAATTCAATGAATGAGGCCAGGCATGGTGGCTCACGCCTGTAATCCCAGCGCTTTGGGAGGCCAAGGCGGGCAGATCACTTGAAGTCAGGAGTTCGAGATCAGCCTGGCCAACGTGGTGAAACCTCGTCTCTACTAAAAACACAAAAAATTAGCCAGGTGTGGTGGCGGGTGACTATAATCCCAGCTGCTCAGGAGGCTGAAGCAGGAGAATCACTTGAGCCAGGGAGGCAGAGCTTGCAGTGAGCCCAGATTGCACCACTGCACTCCAGCCTGGGTGATGGGAGTAAAACTCTGTCTCAGGAAAAAAAAAAAAAAAAAAAAAAAAGGGCAAATGATCTGAACAGACATTTCTCCAAAGAAGTAATACAAATGGCCAAGAAATAGATGAAAAAATGCTCAGCATCACTAATTATTAGGGAAAATGCAAATCAAAACCACAATGAGGTATCATTTCACCCCAGTCAGGATGGCTATTTATCACAAAGACAAAAAATAAATGCTGGTGAGGATGTGGAGAAAAGGAAACTCTTACACAATATTGGTGGGAATATAAACTAGTACAGACACCATGGAGAACAGTTTGGAGGTTTCTCAAAAAACTACAAATAGAACTACTATATGATATAGCAATCCCACTGGTGGGCATTTATCCAAAGGAAAGGAAATCAGGATATCAAAGAGACATCCGCACCCCCATGTTTACTGCAGCACTATTCACACAGCCAAGACATGGAATCAACCTAGGTGCCCAACAACAGATGAATGGGTGACAAAATTGTGATATATATATATGTATATATCTCGAAGATAAAAAAGAGTGAATCCTGTTGTTTGCAGCAACACTGATGGAAATGGTGGACATTAAGTGAAATAAGCCAGGAACAGAAAGTTAAACACTGCATGTTCTCACTCATCTGGTAGCTAAAAAATGTTGATCTCGTATTAGTAAAAAGTAGAACAGGATACCAGATGCTGGATTTTGTAGGGGGAAGGGAGAAAGAGGAAGATATTTGTTAAAGGATACAAATAGCTAGCTGGAAGGAATAAGTTCTAGTGCTCTGTATCACTATGGGATGGCTATAGTTAATAATGTATTATAGAGTTGCACATAGCAAAGAGGAAGATACTGAATGTCCCCAACATAAAGAAGTAGTAAATGTTTGAGATGATGGAAGGGCTAATTATCCTGATCTGATCACTATATATGTATCAAAACATCACTATGTACCCCATGAATATGTACAATTATTATGTCAATTTATAAAAATAATAAAAGAAAAGAAATGGCAGGGAATTACTTTTTAAAGTTCCAGTCCTAAGGAATCCAGAGTGAGCAAAATGCATGTGGAACTTATCGTCACTGCCTTTTCAAACACAGCACTAAAAGTTTTCAATGAAGACAATCTTTTAAAAAATCAAGAGAAGCATGGTTACTAATTCAACCATGACGATAATTGCCACCGAAATAAGAGGGTTTGATGACTTGCAAACTACAAAATAATTAGGTATCAGGATGACAAGAGCGAGTAGGGTCAGGTGTCCCAACACCAAGGGAGACACAGGAAGACAGAACAAGTACCTCTGGCTCCTGCCTGGCAGGTGGTGCTCTCCGCACACTGCAGGTTCTTCAGCAGCTGCATCGACTTGCCAGCCATTATGATCTGCTTCAGGACAGGTTTGAGGAAGGACACCATGGTGTGCTGCCTGCTGGAGGGCCCCTGGTCACTGCCAGAACTCGCACTAGCGTTATCACTCATTTTTTCTTCATTTTCTGTCTTTTCTGATACGCTATATAACGTGTAAGTTGCATACCAGAAGTCTCTGTGATTAACTGGAACATTTTTGTTTCTAAAGAGATTCAAAAGAATTTTAAACTCTTATTTCTCTTTCTTAAAAACAGCATACTTGTTCTAGTTTGTTGTCCAGACATTATAAAACATAGTATTAATTATTAGTAAACTGAAGCAAACTTTAGGCAAAATGGGACAGTTTTAATCTCATCTCAGTTTAAAGAGAAAAGTGAATAAATACTTTGAATAGTGTAAGTAAAATTTAAGTAGAAATAGTTTCCTGAATTGGAATTATTTAAAATATGACTAATTTGGTCCTCTTTAGAAGAAGAATAAAAGTTTATCCATTTACCATCTGCTGTGAAACTAATTTGCAGACTTCTCTATCATTTTCCCTACAAAGATTCTTAACTGGACTACTTTTAACAATAAAATGATGGTCAATCATCACCCTAGAAGAATAGTCAGAGTCCCATTTTTCACAAAAATTCTCATGTGAGATTGATGAATCAGAACACAGTGACAGATATGAGATTGAGTTGAAGGAAGGGTCAGTTCACTTATGTGAGCATTGCATACATATTGCTACCCTTCCAGAACACTAAAGACTTAAAGTTATCCTTCCTGATGAGCTCAACGGATAGCTATCAATAGAAACCATATATCTAAATATACCACATAATTTAAAATTGGGTTAAAAGAGTACAAATAGCTCTACATTGTTTATATGATTCTATTCAGAAAAATCAATTAACTGAAGGGAAATTGTCATAAATGGATTAAGATTTTCCTTGTTTTGTAAAGTATACTAAGGTAAAAGAAATCAGTAGATAATTCAGAGAAATAAATATATTAGAGGCATACTCTGTAATATTTCTGTATCTCTTTACTGATAATTTACAATGGAAATAGCTGAAACCATATGATATCATCTAAACTCATTTTATGGGAAGCAGTGTGTACTAGCTAGCCATACATATACTACCATCCAAAAATACAATTTGCTTAAGAAAAGTTGTGGACTGACAAAACTTGGACAAAGATATTTCTAATCAGCTGGTATTACTGATGCCTTCCGTAAAAATGAAATAGAACTTGCCTATGATGACGACAAGTTCTGTGATGTGAACTGTGCTTTCTCAGTACTGTTTGAAACTAACGAAAGCATTTGATTTTCATGGGGAGGAAACTGGTGATGCCAGCCCCCAGTGACCTTGTGCTCTGCTGCAGCTCACCTCTGGATGATGAACTCCCTGGCGCCATCCCACAGGTGCCCGTGCACGATCCACTCATCCACCGTCTGCAGGTAAGGCCGCACCGTTTCCACCCAGAGAGAGAAAAGGAGGGAGACCTGAGGCAGAGAGTGTGCACGGTCAGCTCTCAGGGTTCCCTGGTCACTAGGATAAAAGGAGGTTTGAACATTTCTGAAATGCCTTTAAAAAAGTGGTCGGATTTCTACGTTTTTTGGGGCACAAAGAAATTAAAAATCCAAAAACATACACTATAAAATCCTTATGAAAAACTCACCTAAATGCCGGGTGCGGTGGCTCACGCCTGTGATCCCCGCACTTTGGGAGACCGAGGTGGGCGGATCACCTGAGGTAAGAAATCGAGACCATCCTGGCCAACATGGTGAAACCCCCTCTCTACTAAAAATACAAAAATTAGCTGGGCATGGTGACGCGCGCCTGTAGTCCTGGCTACTTGGGAGGCTGAGGGAGGAGAATTGCTTGAATCTGGCAGGTGGAGGCTGCAATGAGCCAAGATCATGCCACTACACTCCAGCCTGGCAACAGAGTGACACTGTCTTGAAAAAAAAAAAAGAAAAAAGAAAAACTCACCTAAATATGGGATGATCATATTGTTTGTAGTCCAGACTGGGAAACTTGAGAGTGAAAGTGACACAGAGGCAGCAGGTGTATCCTGAGATAGCCCAGGCAAGCGAACAAGGTTTCCCTATCTAAATCCTATTACTAGCAAAGCATCCATTAAGAATGAGGAAATTGGCTGGGCATGGTGGCTCACGCCTGTAACCCCAGCACTTTGGGAGGCTGAGGTGGGCAGATCACAAGGTCAGGAGTTTGAGACCAGCCTGGCCAATATGGTGAAACCCCATCTCTATTAAAAAAAAATACAGCTGGGTGTGGTGGCTCATGCCTGTAATCCCAGCACTTTGGAAGGCCGAGATGGGCGGATCAGGAGGTCAGAAACTCGAGACCAGCCTGGCCAACATGGTGAAACCCCATCTCTATTAAAAATACAAAAATTAGATGGGCATGGTGGTGGGCGCCTGTAATCCCAGGTACTCAGGAGGCTAAGGCAGGAGAATAGTTTGAACCCAGGAGGCGGAGGTTGCAGTGAGCCAAGTTCACGACACTGCACTCCAGCCTGGGTGACAGGGAGAGACTCCATCTCAAACAAAAAACAAAAAAAACCCCAAAAAATTAACCGGGCATGGTGATGTGCGCCTGTAGTCCCAGCTACTCAGGGGGCTGAGGCAGAAGAATCGCTTGAACCTGGGAGGTGGAGGTTGCAGTGAGCCAAGATCGTGCGACTGCACTCCAGCCTGGCAACAGAGCAAGACTATGACTCAAAAAAAAAAAAAAAAAAAGAAAAAAAGAAATATGGTATTAAATTGGTGTGAAAAAAGGTTATACCAACAAACTAGAAAATACACCTAATGTACATACCCAAATAAGACTGTAGCATTCTAAATTACAGCCTCTAGTTAGATTTTTATTTTTAAATCTATATATTGTTTGAGACAGGGTCTTGCTCTGTTACCCAAGCTGGAGTGCAGTGGCACAAACATGGCTCACTGCAGCCTTGACCTTCCACACTCAAGCCATCTTCCTGCCTTAGCCTCTCGAGTACCTGGGACCATAGGCATGTGCCTCCAGAGCTGGCTACCTTTTTTGAGACAGAGTCTTGCTCTATTGCCCAGGCTGGAGTGTAGTGGTGTGATCTCGGCTCACTGCATCCTCCCGGGTTCAAGCGATTCTCCTGCCTCAGCCTCCTGAGTAGCTGGGATGACAGGTGTTCGCCACCACACTAGGCTACTGTTTGTATTTTTAGTAGAGACGGGGTTTCACCATGTTGGCCAGGCTGGTCTCGAATTCCTGGTGTCAGCACACCCGGCTACTTTAAAAATTTTTTGTAGAGACAGGGTCTCAGTATGTTGCCCAGGCTGGTCTCAAATTCCTGGGCTCAAGTGATCCTCTCACCTCAGACTCATATGTAGCTGGGACTACAGGCGTGAGCCACTATGCATGGCCTAGATTTGTATTTTTTAAAATACAATATAAAATATATAACATAAAATTTATCATCTTAACTGTATATTTTTAAAAATTTTAATTTAACTAATTTTTTAAAGACAGAGTCTCACTATGTTGCCCAGGCAAGTCTCAAACTCCTGGGCTCAATCAATCCTCCTGCCTCGGCCTCCCAAAGTGTTGGGATTACAGGCACGAGCCACTGTGCCTGACCCTCACCATTTTTAAGTTCAGAGGTTTTAAGTACATTCATATCATTGTGACAAATCTCCAGAACTTTTTCATGTTATAAAACTGAAACTCTGTACCCATTAAACAACAGCTCCCCATTCCTCAACCCTTGGTAACCAGCATTCCACTTTGTTTCTGTGGATGTGTCTACTTCAGCTATCTCATGTCATGTTAGTTACATGTTAGTGTTTATGTAAGAAAGCGTTATTGTAAATATCTATACACATCAGGTAGGTACTTCTCACAGCTTGCCTTGTCCTTGCCTCATCCTTCTGAGGATCTTGGCAATTAGAGCTGAAAAGCCAGTTTCCTACAGCCTTAAATTTGGAAGCTAATTTAAAAACTCTGAACTGTCTGACGAGTCACCATTCAAGTATCACTTAACAAAGAACTACCATCAGCTGTCTATCACTCCTCTGCTGTGCAGCATGGAGTCACACACTTTAGGCAGAAGTCTCACTTACAGTTTGCTCAGAGGCTTCTCCAACATTGTCATATTCAAGAATGGCCTTGTACAGGGTGTTAAGCAGGTGAGAGGCCCGGACGACATTTCGAGTATCAGGTGGAACTTCTGCTACTCCAGTACTAAACACTTTGTGCAGAACCTTGAGCTGAGACAATCGAGGTGCCAACTTGTCCACCACTATTGCAAGAGTTATTGTAGTATCTGCAAATATCAATAAATCAAACTCAACAGCAAGGAAAAATACATGCATCTAAAATGTGACATAAATGCTGGCAAATCATCAGGCTTATGGACAGGCAGGGCAAAATGGAGGAAGGTGGATTTTAATCTCACACCACAAGGACCTAATTTCCCTAAGGAAGAACTCCTGCAAGTCACAGAGAAAAAGACAACTCAGCAGAAAAATAATGTATAAAGGAACTGACAGTTCATAAAAAAGGAATGATGAGTGATTCTAAAACATACAGAAAGTCACTTGACCTTACTTATAATAAAAGAATGCAAATTAAAATTACACTAGGTAAAACAAAACACCTCCCAATGGGCTAATGTTACAGAGAGGGGTGAGGGAGGCTGTGCCTACAAAGGGCTGCACAAGCAAGCTCCTGGGAGGCGATGGCACAGCTGTGATCTGAACATGGAAGTGGCTATGTGGAGCTAGACATGTGATAAACTATACATGAAGATACCACACCCACCCCTGTTCAAAGCAAGTTCCTGCGACACTGGTGAAACCATGTCAGGTCTGCAGTTTGGCTAATGTGCTGTGTCAATGTCAGTTTCCCAGTTTTGACCATGTACTGTCACTATGTAAGGTTTTACCACTGGGGGAAGCAAGGTCATGGGAACACAGGGCCTCTCTGTACTATTTTTTGTGGTAGTTCAAAATGAAATTTAAGGGGAAAAAAGCTACATGGGTTACCATTTTACAGCTGTCATACTGGTGAAGACCAAAACGTCTGGTAACACACAGATGGCAAGAAGTGTGAGGAAACAGGTATTCATCTACATGGCTCACAACAGTAAAAATGTATTTACCTATACCTCCCCATAAAGTGGCAAAACTTAGGAAAATCACACATGACCCAGCAATTCCATTTATAAGAACCTACCCCACATGGTCAGATGCAGTATAATCCCAGCTTACGCCTGTAATCCCAGCATTTTGGGAGGCCAAGGTGGTCAACATTGTGAAAGCCTGTCTCTATTGAAAATACAAAAATTAGCTGGGGATGGTGGCAGGTGCCTGTAATCAGTTACTTGGGAGGCTGAGGCAGGAAAACTGCTTGAACCCAGGAGGCGGAGCTTGCAGTGAGCAGAGATTGAGCCACTGCACTCCAGCCTAGGTAACAGAGCGAGACTCCGTCTCAAATGAAAAAAAAAAAAAAGAACCTACCCTACAGATAACTCACTGCCTGTGTACGATAATGGATATGTAGAAGTGATCATCACTGCAGCACTACTGGCAATAGCAAAAGCCTGGGAACAACCTAAATCCATTAAGGGGACTGGGCTATGATACGACCATATGATGAAACACTCAATTTGTAAAAAGGAAAACAGAAGCTCTTCATATATGTATGGTATTATCCTCAAAATTTAAACTAGAAAAATTTGAAGAGAGCAGTGTAATGACTGCTAGGTATGCGTATATGTGTATGTACTGCTCGTGTATGCTGAAACTCTTTCTGGAAGGATGCGTAAGAAGCCAAGGACCTGGCTGTCTCTGGAGAGGAGAACTGACTGGCTGGGGTACTGGTGCAAGAAGAATAATTTAGATTTTTCATTCTAAATCTTCTGTAGTTTTTTGATTTTTAGAGATATGAATGGCTTAAAAATATAAATTTAAAATAATTTTTAAAATGAAGCATTCACGAGAACTACTTATTTGCTAGGCAACTTTCAAATCTTATATAATGAAAACTCTAAATGGCATTCAAATTATGAGTTACGTGTAGTATGAGTAAAGATGAAGAACATTTAATACCATTATTGATGATGCACTTCTCAATTTCTGCAAGTTCCTCTTTGAAACTAATGAAATATTTGTACAGGGCCCACATGAAAGCCTGGTAGGTTCTAAAGGGAGCTTCAGTTGACTTCTTAGGAACAGACCCACTTCCAGGCAGCATGCTCTCAGAACTGTGTCCCATGACTTCATCAATGAACTCCTGGAGTCGAAACACAACCTGGCCATATGCTGCTATTTGTTCCAGCACAGATCGTAAACAGCTCTACAACGGAAGCAAACTGCAATTATTCAAAGGTGGTCTTCTGTAAACATTCAAATTCATTTCCCTCTCGCTGTAAAATACTTCTTTTGCAATTGTTTTAAACAGTATGTTTAGTAGAAGACAAAGTAATAATATGATTAATATTTATAATTTTACACACAAAGGAAAAAGTGAACAATAATTTCAACAGACTAGAGAATTATGGCTTATATTTTTAAAAACATACATAAGTAAATGTACTTAAAGCAAAACAAAATTACAGTATATAACTTTCACAATACAGAATGACAAATAAAAAGCAGAAAATGCAAATTGAAATTAAATATGTTCCAAACAATATTAAGGAATCCTCTAAGTACTATAAAGATGCACAACTCAATTTTTCTTTTTGGATATTAAATATTTTTAAGTTAGCTTTTTTTTGCATGTGAGGAAGCAAGAACGAGTTCAATAGCAATTTTAATATTGTAAAATGTTCTAAAATTATATTACTAGTTAACATAAATCCTATTTCTTAAATTACCATAAATACAAATAACTTACATGTGTTAAATGAGTTACTATAATATTGTTTCTCACAGTTACCTTCCCATCTATCAACTGAAATATAAAGAGCTTTTTCACTCCTGAAAGTAACCTGAAATGAGATTAAAAAAAGACAAGTGTACTTTAAGTCTAGAAAAATATTCATGACAGTATGCCCAGGACATTTTTTTTTTTTTTTGACAGGGACTCACTTTGTCACCCACCCAGGCTGGAGTGCAGCAGCATGATCACAGCTCACTGGAGCCACAACCTCCTGGGTTCAAGTGATTCTGCAGCCTCAGCCTCTCCAGCAGCTGGGACTACAGGTGCATGTCACCATGCCTGGCTAATTTTTGCATTTTTTGTAGATATGGGGTTTCACCATGTTGCCCAGGCTGGTCTCGAACTCCTGAGCTCAAGTGATCCACCTGCCTTGGCCTCCCACAGCTCTGGGATTACAGGTGTGAACCACCATGCCCCACCTCAGGAAATTTTTATTAAATATTCAGAATTAGGGGCAAAAAGTCAGATAATAAGAAAATGGAAGACATCAATCTTTTCATCTGATTACCCTAAGACTCAAGATATTTCAACATCATCTTAGAGAAGTCCAAAACATGTTGTCAAAGCATCTCCCCCATATACTTGACGACCCAAAGAGATCTTCCTATTTCTAAGAATGCGAGCATGTCAATATCATACTTTATGGTGAGAGCACCAGGACTTGGAACTTCAGTAGTAACAGCACCATGTGCCGCATTAGATTCCTGGCTTCCAGGTACGGGCACAGGCCCTCATTGATATACTCCGCCTATTAAGAATAGTCAGTAGCTGCTGGCGCGGTGGCTCACGCCTGTAATCCCAGCACTTTGGGAGGCCAAGGTGGGCGGATCATGAGGTCAGGAGATCTAGACCATCCTGGCTAACATGGTGAAACCCCGTCTCTACTAAAAAAGTAAAAATTAGCCGGGCGTGGTGGTGGGTTCCTGTAGTCCCAGCTACTCGGGAGGCTGAAGCAGGAGAATGGCGTGAACCCAGGAGGTGAAGCTTGCAGTGAGCTGAGATAGAGCTACTGCACTCCAGCCTGGGCAACAGAGTGAGACTCCGTCTCAAAAAAAAAAAAAAAAAAAGTCAGTAGCAAATCTTGCTTTGAACTCAGGTGTTAAAGAAGAGATGGGCTAACCTAAGTAAATCATATGCTAAATTATTTAAAATGAAAATGAAGTAATTATATCAAACTCTCTCAATCTCCACAGTCAAATCTGGTCCGAACTTCACACCTAATGGACCTTTTCTAGTTTGCATGTGAAAATGCTTGAAAAGTTTCCTTTAATAAAAGTTTTTGCTTCTCAGTAATCAAGTCTCATAAAGACTATTAATTAAATGAATATTTCTTACCATAGGGTTTCCCGAATAACCTGAGTCTCAGTAACCAAAACCCTGTCATCTGGAACATACAATGGATCACTGCTGTACAAGTGTTGGTCCCTATGAGACAGCAAACATAAATGTCAATAGAAAGGTTTCTAAGTAAGTAAATAACTTATCTCAAAGAATATTTGCAATTTAGTGCTAACTTAAGTAGCAATCAACTAACAAGTATACATAATAAATGGCTTAAATGCCCCCTATATTTTCATGTCAATCAGAATACTCTGAGAAACACTTTCAGAACAATTACAATTGTTACATTTATTGTTGATTTAGGCAAATGTTTCCAACTATGTAATGTTGTCTTCTGGAAAACAAGATGTGTATTTTTGCAGTAAGTATACCAAAACAGAAATCAAATAATGCCCTAATATATACCAATCCATTTACATTGAAATTAACAACAAAAAATGGAAGCAGAGACTATAATTAAATAATACTATAACTTAATGATTTTCAATAACAAATAATTAAAAACTATTCAACTAAAATTTTCAACACCAGCCAGGTGTGCTGGCTCACGCCTGTAATTCCAGCACTTTGGGAGGCCGAGGCAGGTGGATCACTTGAGGACAGGAGTTCAAGACCAGCCTGGCCAACATGGTAAAACCCCATCTCCACTAAAAATATAAAAATTAGCTGGGCATGGTGGCATGCACCTATAATCCCAGCTACTTGGGAGGCTGAAGGATGACAATTGCTGGAACCCGGGAGGCAGATGTTACAGTGAGCCATGATTACGCCACTGCACTCCAGCCAGGGTGACAGAGCGAGACTTTGTCTCCCCCTGCAAAAAAAAGTAAAATAAAATAAAAAATAAAAAACTAGTTGAGTGAGGTCAAGACTGCAGTGAGCTGAGATCTCACCACTGCACTGCAGTCTGGGCAACGAGAGTGAGAATCTGTCTCCAAAAAAAAAAGAACTGTCAAAACAAAAACAAGTTTAAATTTCAGGGAAGAACTTAAGTCACAAATCAAAGCCAAACGTTTAAACATCAAAGTTTCTTCTATCATCACATTAAATGAAAACTTTAGCTTCTTACCAGACAGCAGCTAAATTAGAGTGCAAATGTAAACTATGAGGAAACTGGGAGGGCCTGGCTGTCCAGTACTGATGGACCACATGATGTTCCAGCCAGCTTCGGTCATCTGGCTCATCTGCTTGAAAGAAATGTAATCAGTTTGAGTTAACAACAACAAAACACTGGGTCACAATACCTGGACTTACAGCTCCATTCAAACGTATAGTTGAAAATGGCTTTTTAAAAATAACAGCTACCTGACATTTATGTATATATGATTATTTTAAACCACATATCTCTGCTGGGTTCTATGGCTCACACATATAATCCCAGCCCTTTGGGAAGCCAGGACGGGATGACCACTTGAATCCAGGAGTTCAAGACCAGGCTGGGCAACAAAGTATGACCCCCATCTCCACAAAAAATACAAAACAATTAGCCAGGGATGGTGGCATGTGCTTGTTCTCGGGAGGCTGACATGAGAGGGGACTGGTTGAGCCAAGAGGTTGAGGCTGCAGTGAGCTGAGATCATGCCACTACGCTCCAGCCTGGGTGACACAGTGAGACCCTATCTCAAAAAACAAAGTAAAATAAAATAAAACCACACATATAGAAACACATACTAAATTTAATTAAATGTAACTGACTAGAAAGTAAAAAAAAAAAAAAATTGCCACATACATAAAAAAGATATAAATGGTATATGTTAATTGTCCAATAACCATTAAGGAAACTGAAACGGTAACTGAAGACCTTCCCAACCACTCCCAAAGTCTCGGGACTGGTGCTAAATTTTGAAGGATTAGATAACCTCTATCTTATACAAGTTGTTTGAAAAAGCAGAAAAAGAGAAAGCCACCTAACATTTTATGAGGCTAATATAACAGTGATGCTTTAAACTAGACAAAGACAGGATACATGTAATTCATCAAAGAATAAAGATGAAAAATCCTACATTAAAAAAGAGCTAACCTGCTGGGCTCGGTGGCTCACACTTGCAATCCCAGCCTGGGCTGGTCTCAAACATAGTGAGACCTCATCTCTACAAAAAAGTAACAAAGTTAGCTGGGTGTGGTGGCATGCACTGCAAGTCCCAGCTTCTTAGGAGGCTGAGGTGGGAGGATACTTTAAGCCCAGGAGGTTGAGGCTGGAGTGAGCTGTGATCACGCTACTGCACTCCAGCCTGGGTGACAGAGCAGGACCCGGTCTTAAAAAAAAAAAAAAAATCCAAAATTGAATCCGATCTAAAAATGTACTAAAAAATAACATGATCAAGCAAGTTTAGGTGAAGAATTCAAGGATAATTCAACATCAGAAAATCTATCAATGCATTATTAGGATAAAAGAGAAAAGTTGTGAGATTATCTCATGGATAAATAGTAGCATTTAATAAAAATTCAACATTTATTCATGATTAAAGACTTCTAGAAAAAAAAAGTAATAGAAGGAAATTGTCTTAATTTGATAAAGGCCACATACCCTGAACTGATACCAAACAACCATCACACTTAACGGAGGAGTTTCAGGTATAACCCCCCTTAGGATGAGACCTAGTCATCCAGGAAGCCCACTCCCATGAGCTGTTGCTTCTGCTACGGACTAGAGGGTTGGGCTGCTGGGCCAGAAAAGAGATTTGATCATGTCACAGAGAAGATACAGGCATAAGAACTAGCAGGAAGAATAAAACCATCAATATTCACAGATGATACTAATCATCTATATAAGAAACCAAATGAGTCAACAAACTATTATGAGAATTCAGTAAAAATGCTGCATATAAGGACAACTTACAGAAAGCAGTATTATTTCTTCTACATCAGGAATAAACAAAAGAGGCAACATTCACAAAAATAAAAACTATAACATATGTAGAAATTAACAAATGAACACTCGAGATGTTTAAAAAAAATTTCCAAACTCTAGTAAAAGATAAAAAATTACGATAAATGTAGCTATTATTATGTTAAGGTAATCAAGCTTCCCCAAATTAGATCTATAAATTCTCTGCAATCCCAATAAAAACTCCAGCTGGATTATTATTTATTTATTTATTTATTTTGAGATAAAGTTTTGCTCTTGTTGCCCAGGCTGGAGTGCAATGGTGTGATCTTGGCTCTCTGCAACCTCTACCTGCTGGGTTCAAGCGATTCTCCTGCTTCAGCCTCCCAAGTAGCTGGGATTACAGGCACGCACCACTATGCCCAGCTAATTTTGTATTTTTAGTAGACGTGGGGTTTCACCATGTTGGTCAGGCTGGTCTTGAACTCCTGACCTCAAGTGATCCACCCAGTTCGGCCTCCCAAAGTGCTGGGATTACAGGCGTAAGCCACTGCACCTGGCCTTTTTTTTCTTTAAAGTTTACCATCCTGCTTCTGAAATGTCTATAGAAGAATAAAAGTTCACAAATAGCTAAGCCAATTTTGAAAAAGAGCAGTGATTCACATCTGTAATCCCCGCACTTTGGGAGGCAGAGGCGGGTGGATGAGTTGGGGTCAGGAATTTGAGACCAGCCTGGCCAACATGGTGAAACCCTGTCTCTACTAAAAATACAAAAATTAGCTGAGTGTGGTACACGCCTGTAACCCCAGCTACTTGGGAAGCTGAGGCAGGAGAACTGTTTGAACCTGGGAGATGGAGTTTGCAGTGAGGTGAGATCATGCTACTGTACCATAGCCTGGGCGACAGAGTGAGACTCCGTCTCAAAAAAAAGGGGTGGGGGGGGAAGAGCAAAGTGGGCTGGGCATGGTGGCTCACATCTGTAATCCCAGCACTTTGGGAGGCAGAGGCGGAGTAATTGCTTGAGTCTAGGAGTTTGAGACTAGCCTGGGCAACATGGTGAAATCCTGTGTCTACAAAAAATACAAAAATTAACTGGGTATGGTGGCACTCACCTGTAGTTCCAGCTACTCAGGAGGCTGAGGTGGGAGGATCGCTTGAGGCCAGGAGGCAGAGGTTGCAGTGAGCTAAGATTGTGCCACTGCACTCTAGCCTGGGAAACAGAGTGAGACCCTTGTCTCCAAAAAAAAAAGAAAAGGAGCCAAGTGATTTTCCTGCCTCAGCCTCCCAAGTAGCTGAAAGGAAACTTGCCATCTATGTATTAAGACATAATACTACAAAGCCACACAAATAAAAAAGTCTGTCTGTTTCTGGGTCACACTGACACCAAGTGCACAGATTAGAAAGTCCGGAATAAATGCAGCTGTCCCTCAGTATCCAATGGGGACTGGTTGCAGGAACGCTGCAGACACCAAAATCTGCAGGTGCTCAAGTCCCTGATATAAAATGGCATAGTATTTGCATATAACCTATGCATATCCTCCCTTATACTTTTTTATTTTAATTTTTTTTTGAGACAGGGTCTCGCTCTGTTGCCAGAGCTGGAGTGCAGTGGCACAATCTTAGCAAAATCAGTCCTTCTCCAATTAAAAAAAAAAAAAAAAAAAAAGGAAACATTCACAGCTGAGAAAGTTCTCAGAAGTATAGGAAAAAAATTACAAAATTACACTCTACATGTATGAATTCAACATTAATTCTATAGTACTACTACTTAAGCATCATAGAAAACATTACTAATGGTTTTAAAAATTGGTTTTATAAGGATGGTAGAGCTTAGCCAATACCTTGATTACATGGAACTGATCTCAAAGTTTGCCTTCCCTTCTAGGGAATTTGTCTATTAGAAAATGCCAGCACCTCATAACACATAATACCTTTCCAACTGATACAAGGATCCAGTTTTCTGTTTTGATCTTGTTCTTCTAACGGTGTCCTGTCTACCTGAATTCCAGAGTCCTCTCTGCTTAAGGGCTGTTGATCATTTTCCTCTTCACTTTCTTCAGACCAATTCTGATTTAAAAAAGAGATACACTTTAGCTTTACAGAGTATAACACTTAAAGCTATTTACATTAAAAGACTAAGAAAACTTTTGAAGAAAAGCAAAAACTTTGAAGCAACATGGAACAGAAAAACAAATTTTTTTTTCCTAAATCTCTTGGAAGTGCCTATTATATGAATGGAAATATGATTACTACTTTTTCTTTTTTTCTATAATGTTGAAATAATAAGGAATGGAATTATTTTTTGTGGCAAAAAGTCCCAAGATCACAGGTCCTTAAGGGATACTTGTACTCACCCCTTTTAACTTTTTTTTTTTTGAGACAGAGTCTCTTGCTTTGTCATCCAGGTTGGAGTGCAATAGCACGATCTCAGCTCATTGCAACCTCCACCTCCTGTGTTCAAGAGATTCTCGTGCCTGAGCCTCCTGAGTAGCTGGGATTACAGGCGTGTACCACCACACCCAGCTAATTTTTTGTATTCTTAGTTGACGGGGTTTCACTATGTTGCCCAGGCTGCTCTCGAACTCCTGGCCTCAAGTGATCCGCCTACCTCAGCCTCCCACAATGCTGGGATTACAGGTGTGAGCCACCAAGCCCAGACAACTTTTTTAGAATTTATTTTTTAAAAATAGACACAGGATCTCGCTATGTTGCCCAGGCTGGTCTCAAATTCCTAGGCTCAAGCAATCCTCCTGCCTCTCGAAAGTGCTGAGATTACAGATGTGAGCCACCATGCCCGGCCCCTTTTAACTTCTTACCACTAATGATTTGGTGCGAAATCCTAAACAGGCTTCCATAATAAATGACTCTAGCTTAGTGAAGAGTGTTCCTGTTTTAGCTAAGTTGACCTAGGGTGGAAAGACCGATGAAAATCATCTATATCACCTGGCGTGTATTTCAATTTTCAATAGCAAAACTACTACCACTTACTGGTGTGTCCATGTACGGACCAATGTCCATTTCTTCACCTTCCATCAAGTATTTTCCCCAGTCGAAATCATCTTTCTTTTCTAAAATGTAACAGAAGAACTTCATCGGCTTTATTATATCTATCTTTGAAAAAAAACCTCAAAACTAAGGAAAAAAGACTAACAAGACTCAAAATACTCAGGAAATAAAAATTTAAAAATATTGAAACATTTAATAAATTGATATTCTAAAACATTTTACATTTTAATTAACTCATTCTCAAAGGTGAGTGTTCTCTTTCTACAGCTGAAGGTAGTTTGTAAAGTTAGAACGAATACAGTCATCCCTCAATATCTGAGGGGAAGTGGTTCCAGGAGGTACACCACCCTCCGCAATGCTCAAGACTGACAGAAAATGGTGTAGTATGTGCACATAACCTAAATACATCCTGCTGTATACTTTAAATAATCTCTAGATTACTTATAATACCTAATACCATGTAAATGCTATGTAAATAGTTTTTTAAAAAATTGTATTATAGACTGTTGTATTATTATTTATTTATTTTGAATATTTTTGATCTGTAGTTGATTGAATCTGTGGGTCTGGAACCTGAGAATATAGAGGGCTGACAGCATTTTAAATAAAATTTTACAATTGTGATAGCATCTAAAGCAATAGAAATACTTTAATTTCACAGATTTTTAGAAGTTTCAATAAAACTCAGTGTTTAGTAACTAAGTAATCAAACAATTTCTCTTTTACTTCTCATATGTTAAAGCATCTAGTAACATACCCACTTCTTTATTTCTTGGTGTCTCCACATAACTGCTGTTTGAAGGAGAGTCTGACAGACACAGAAGAAGTGACAGTATGGAATAATGTGCATCTGTCTTTAAAACAAAAAAAAGAACATAAATCTCTGAGGTTGGGAAATGCTTTCTACACCAGATTGAGTAAAGATAACTCCATGACAGTTATGTCCCCAATTTTTTTCCTGGTTTGAGAAAACATGAGTTATACCTAAATAATCCTTAACCTTCAAACTTCTTCATAGCTCAAATGCATACACATAAGGAACATCAAAGCCATCTGAAATCTGAGTTCTATATATCTAACAAGTATAAGATCTGAGTGGATGACAGCTTTTTATTTCTAAAACGACGGAAATGTCTTTAGAGTATAACATTATGGTTAAAAATTATTCTCCTGTGGCAATATGTATCATGAAGCTTAAACATGCCTGATAGTTTAACTAAGATGTATCATATTTTATTTAACCAGTCCCCTATTAATGAAATTTAGATTTTTTCCCAATCTTTTGCTATCACAAACTTATGTTGTTTCATATTTTTTTTTCCCCCCCGAGATGGATTTTCGCTCTGTTGCCCAGGCTGGAGTGCAATAGTGCAATCTCAGCTCACCGCAACCTCCGCCTCCCCTGGTTCAAGTGATTCTCCTGTCTCAGCCTCCCGAGTAGCTGGGATTACAGGTACGCGCCACCACGCCCGGGTAACTTTTGTATTTTTAGTAGAGATGGGGTTTCACCATGTTGGCCAGGATGGTCTCGAACTCCTGACCTCGTGATCCGCCCACCTTGGCCTCCCAAAGTACTGGGATTACAGGCATGGGCCACCACACTTGGCTGTTGTTTCATAATTATAAGAGTTTATCTGTATAATAAATTCCTAAAAAGTGAAACGCTAAGTCAAAGAGTGTTTGCATTTGGAATTTTGAGAAATGTCAAAATATATTCCATACAGGTAATACAAATATACATACGCGTAGAATTACCTGTTTCCCACACCTTTTATTAATCAGATCAGTGAAAAACATTATCTCAGTGTTGCTTTAATTTGCATTTATCTTATCTTATGAAATGGTAGGCACTTTTCCATAAGCTTAAAATTACTGATTTTCCTTTATTGGGTATTACTCTCCTCTGTTCAAGTTTCTATTTGATTGCCAGTCTTTTCTTATTTATATGATTGATTTTTAAATTGGGATATTAGCTGTGGGGGAACGCATTAACTCAGCAAGCCTGAATTGCCAAAGCCTTCAGCATCCCCCAAAAGGGCTTATTTTCATGAATAAGCCTTGGCCAGCTTGTGGTAACTGAGCTCTTGAAATATCTGAACTGGCAAATGTGTTCTGTATGCTCAGATCTTGAACCATGTTGTACTAGTCTGTTTAGATAGTTTGCGCAAACAGTGTGACTGAAGGTGAACACCTGCTTTCCTTTGAAGGCTCTGGAACTTCAGTAATTGTGGTCAGTCACACAGGTCCTATGCCTGAGAGATAAGCCCCCAATAAAAGCCCCAGAGTCCTGGGCTCAGGTGTCCAGGTAGACAACACTGGCCACCTGACAGTATGTCAGAAGAGACAGAGCAAGCATCCAAACCAGACTCAAATATGGCAGGGATGTTGGAATTATCAGACCGGGAATTGAAAACAACTATGATTAATGTGCTAAGAGTGCTAATGAAAAATGTGGATAACAAGGAAGAACAGATCAGAAATATAAGTGGTGAGATGGAAACTCTAAGAAAGAATCGAAGTGTTCCAAATGAAAAATAAAGTGTCAGAAATGAAGGAATGCTTTTGATGGGCTCACCCAGTAGACTGGCATGAGCTTGAAAATATATCAACAGAGCAGGCCGGGGTGGCTCACGCCTGTAATCCCAGCACTTTTGGAACCAAGGTGGGCAGATCACTTGAGGTCAGGAGTTCGAGACTACCCTGGCCAACATGGCGAAACCTCGTCTCTACTAAAAATACAAAAATTAGCCGGGCGTGGTGGTGTACGCTTGTAATCCCAGTTACTTGGGAGGCTGAGGCTGCAGTGAGCTGAGATTGCACCATTGCATTCCAGCCTGGGCAACAGAGCAAGATTCCGTCTCAAAAAACAAAAAAACAAACAAAAAAAAAGACATTGAAAACAGGAAACAATAATAAAAACGGCAAAACCAAAAACTGATTCGCTGAAGAGATTAATAACATTAATAAATCTCTAGACATACTAACCACACAAAAAAAAGAGAGTATACATACATTACTAAAATCAGAAAATAAAGAGGGGTCATCACTACTGATCCCACAGACATTAAAAGGATAATAAAGAACCTCAGCATGGTGGCTCATGCCTGTAATCCCAGCACTTTGGGAGGCCAAGGCAGGTGGATTGCTTGAGGTCAAGAGTTCGGGACCAGCCTGGCCAACATGGTGAAACCCTGTCTCTACTAAAAATACAAAAAATTAGCTGGGCATGGTGGTGGTCACCTGTAATCCCAGCTACTCGGGAGGCTGAGGCAGGAGAATCACTTGAATCTGGGAAGTGGGGGTTGCAATGAGTCGAGACTGCACCACTGCACTCCAAGCCTGGGCGACAAAGTGACACTCAGTCTTAAAAAAAAAAAAAAAGAAAAAAAGTGTGAAGTTATTGCTACACCACACAGCAATCCCCAACCGTTTTGGCACCAGGGACTGGTTTTGTGGAAGACAATTTTTCCATGGACTGTTGGGTGGGGGTTGGTTTTAGGATGAAACTGTTCCACCTCAGATCATTAGGCATTAGATTGTCATAAGGAGCATGCAACCTAGATCCCTCAAATGTGCAGTTCACAATGGGGTTTGCTCTCCTATGAGAATCTAATGCCACCGCTGATCTGACAGGAGGTGGAGCTCAGGCAGTCATCCTCACTCACCCCACTGCACCTCCTGCCATGCAGCCCGGTTCCTAGCAGGCACATATTGGTACTCGTCCACCATGTGGGGGTTGGGGACCTCTGCCATAACAAACACATCCAAGATGCCACATAGCAAGAAAAAAGGATAACCAATCCCACCTTGTGTAAGTGGGTGGGGGCTGTGGACAGAGAGGGGATAGTGAAGCAGACGAGACTGCACAGCCTTACTGATTCCCTCAACAAACATGCACTGTCCACTGGGCTCTAGGTGTCCAGGAACAAATCAGACACAGAGCCCTATGCCTGTAAAATGTGCATTTTAAAGGGGGAGACAAGAAAGGAACTATAAAGAATTGAAATACATAGCATGTGTGGAGACAGTGCCTGAGTTTAATATTAAAACGTGAGTTTCCTCAGGCAGGAGAAAGGGAAAGAACTATGTAGGCACAAGATGTGTCACAGCAAAGCTAGGGAATGTGGTCCCACTGTGTTCAGGGAACCCACAGCTGTTTCCATACGCTTGCCATCCTTGGTTTGACCTCTAGGGGGCTACAGACTCAGCAGCTAAGGTCAGCCATGTGGGCTCTGCTTGCTTATGTGACCCACCCCCAATAAAAATGCTGGTCACCAAGGCTCAGCCGAGTGGCCCTGGGGGGAGTGGAGGGTAATACTTTGCACATGTTGTCATATACTGTTACTGAGAGAATTAACTGCATCCCCAGGTGACTCCACTGGGAAGGAACATTTGGACATGCGTGCCTAGCTTCTCCCAGACTTTGCTCTAAGCACCTTTTCCCTTTAGTGATTTTAATCTGTATCCTTTCACTGTAATAAACTATTAACAGTGAGGATAACAGCTTTTTTTTTTTTTTAAGTTCTGTGAATCCTTTGAGCAAATCATTATGCCAAAAGGTGGTCTTGGGGAATTCCCCAAACAATATGAAAGTATACCAGGCATCTAGTAAGCATCTACAGACAGTCACTGCCAAGTGCTGAGAAACCATTTGAAAGTTTTGAGATACCCAAACAATGCTACTATTTGTATCAATCTCTGATCTCTCTTTCCTTAGTAGGACTGAGGTGAAAAAATGATTAAAAAGAAGCTCTTTCTTTCATCACAAACTGAGGCATATCTGGTTTGATGGCAATATTTAAGTAAATTTCCAAGAGATCCCGTTAGCCAGTAGATAATACTAAAATAGAATGTTTAAACAGTAACTGAAACAAATTGACGATAATCAGATAGGAAACAGTAAAATACACAATGGAGATCTCATAATTGAAGGCATACCTTTATTTCCTTTATACTGGGAAGTGGTGCATTTAGAAATTCCTCCGTTAATCTCTTCCAACTAGCAGCTTTGCTAAGATCAGAATGAATGACAAATTTTTCATAAATTCTAAAATAGAAAAAAATGATTATAAAGCTATCTTAAAAAGATCTATAAGAAAATACATATATTTCTGGATGTGTATATATACACACTGACTTACCCTTCGATTGTTTTTTCTATTTTGTGGCTGTTGACATCCAAGAAACGATGAAATCTATTAAAGACAAAATGCAATTCTTACGCCAACTCTGTCACACAGGTAAGTGAACTCATCTCATGGCCCTCCACATCCCCCATATGCTCTGTACTCAGCTACACATTTCCAGAATGGAGTGTACCTTGTCCTCCGTTACCTCCACCATCAGGCAGGCAAATAATCACCGTGTCCGAGACTGTGCAAGCATCCTTTCTCCAGCACACAGGTGCTTCCTGACCCTCCCAATCTTGTCCTCTGGCTCCTCTGTCTTCCCATAAGCCCCTGTATCTAAGTCCAGCTGAACACATTCTACATCAGGTGGTCCCAACCTTTTTATGCCATAGTGAGGCCCGGTGAAGCCTAAGGACCCCTTCTCTGAATAACATTTTTAAAGCCAAAAAATAAATACAAAGGAATCCCAGTATACTGAGATACAGTTGTCAAATATTTAAAGAACTTTAAGATATGGCAAGAAATGTTATTTATGAAAGTATTAAATAACAAGATTTAGCAGTAGGTCCAATTAACTACCATTAAAGTAACAGTAAACAACATTTACAAATATCTACAACTCTGATGTGAAAACAGTATGCGATTTCTACCGGTGATAAAGTCATAGGTAGGCTAATACTGCTATGGTTTGCTGCCTTCATTCATAATAGAAGGAGATGCTACTTTTCAGTTAGAGAAAAGTGAGCTTGCTCACTGCAAGCTCCGCCTCCTGGGTTCACGCCATTCTCCTGCCTCAGCCTCCCGAGTAGCTGGGACTACAGGCGCCCGCCACTACGCCCGGCTAATTTTTTGTACTTTTAGTAGAGACCGGGTTTCACCGTGTTAGCCAGGATAGTCTCGATCTCCTGACCTCGTGATCCACCCACCTCGGCCTCTTAAAGTGCTGGGAGTACAGGCGTGAGCCACCGCGCCCAGTCCACAATTTTCAAGAATGTAAACATGAACTATTCATTTTTCTGATGGTTTAAAGCATCATAAAATTACAGCACAGCCTATGCAACTAATGTATATGTACACAGCATAGCCTATGCAAAAAATGTTTTCCATTTTTTAGTATCAAAGCGAGCAATCTGTACTTAAATAAAATTACACTACTGAAAAACACGATTCTAGGCCAGTAAATGGGTGAATGGAACACCACTTTACCTATTATAATTTAGTTCCTGAAATCTGTGAATGAAAATAGTAACCTCCAACGTCTCTCCCAGCTCTAAAATGATGACATTCTGCCTACTGTCATTTAGAAATATTAGTAGAAAAATAACTTGGATTTCAGCATTTAAGTTTCTGTATTGTATAACCTATTTCACACATTGTTTGTTTTTATAAGTTACATTTAAGAATTCAGTTTATTACTTCAGAAACTTGGCATGGTTTAAAAGAATCTGAAAACCCCGTATTCCTATTATAAGCCAACTAGACACTCTATGGCTATGATCATTAAGGTAACTAAGATTACGGATTTTGAAAAACTGTTCATTATTCAAGAAGATTTTTACTGAAATTAAACAGGTAGAATATTAACATTAACATTCTTTTAGTAATAATTTCATTATGGGTAATGACTCTAAAAGTATTAATTTACATTTCCCATAAAGAAAAATAGGAGATCTCACTTTACGTAAATATCTAAATTCTGTAAGTCTTTAAAAATTAGTTACAAGAGAAACTGCATTAGAAATTGTATTAGGTTACTTAGCGTGCTACGTGCCAGGAGCTGTGCAGAGATGCAGCATTCTAGCTGGAGTGGAAGTGGAGGAGACAGTAATCAGTGTCATGACACGCGTTTTGGAAAAAGGAGAGCAGGGTGAGAGAGATCTTACACTGGGCTGACCAGGGAGCAGGAGTCAGTGAGAATACAATCTCTTTAATTAAAAAAAAAAATTATAAAGATGGAGTTGCTACGTTGCCCAAGCTGGCCTGGAGTCCCGCCTGGGCCTCCCAGAGCGTTAGGGTTGCAGGCGCGCGCGCCGGCCGGCAAGAAACCCAGTTCACGCTTTCCCCGTGACGATCAGGACGCATCCCGGGTAACACGCCGTGGGGTGCGCAGGGCACCGCGCCGAGACCGCTGGCCGGCGGGGAGCAGGCGGCGGCAGGGCCTGCGAAGGCTCCCTGAGGCCGCGCCCGCCTCCGCCCCATTCCCTGCCCCAGCGCGCCCCGACCCCGGGCTGCGCGGGACCCACGCGCGGGCTCCGGGCTGTGGCCGGGAACCCGCCCGCGCGCCGTGCCCCACACCTGAAGTTGGACCAGGCGAAGTTTAGGGCGAGCTGGAAGTTGGGGTCTGCCTCGTCCTGGAGGCCGGCGACACCCCGGACGAGCTCCCGCACGTCGCGCTCCTGCTGCGCGTCCACCCGACTCCACGGTGGCCCGTGCCGCGCCATGTTCCGCGCTCCTGCAGCGCGCGTCTAACGAATTGGTGCCTGTCGCGCGAGAGTTCGGGCACCTGCCGCAGTCACCTCCGGAGCTGGCGGCTTTCTCGCGAGAGTTCGCGCTCCCGTGCCGTGCGACTTCCAAGCCGACCGCTTTTCTCGCGACAGTTCGAGCTCCCGCTGTGGAGGGTACTGCCTGGCGCTGTCCCGTGGTGGGGACTGGAGTGCGCATTTTCTGGTTGCCCGACGGTACGTTTTCTACTGTACTCAGAGTTAGCTGGTGTCACCGTGAATCAAATACATAAGGGTCTCTGGCCGGCCTCGGTGACAATCAATGATTTTGAGAGCAGCCCGTTAGGTGCCCGGTCAGCAAATGCATTGGGACCCGCCTTTCCAGGAACCCTGAACTGCTTAGCTGCTGAACCCTCCCTGCCCTGCAGCTTCTCCCTCCAGTGATGGTCCCTGCGGATCTCCGTGCCCCATCCACACAACACAATCACGCTACACACATCCATGCTACACAACCAGCATCAGCGAAGCAGCTGTCCCGACCCGCTAGCAGTCCCTGCTGGCTCTTGCCTCGCCTGTTCCTCAGGGGCGGCTTGGGGGACTTCATAACCCCACCTGGCCAGAGGTGCTGGGGGGGGAACTTCATAAATGTCACCTGGCCAGAGGTGCTGGGGGAGATTTAATAACGCCACCTGGCCAGAGGTGCTGGGGGGACTTCATAACCACACCTGGCCAGAGGTGCCGGGAGGACTTCATAACCACACCTGGCCAGAGGTGGTGGGGGAACATCATAACCTCACCTGGCCAGAGGTGTTGGGGGGTATCATAATCCCACCTGGCCAGAGGTGCTGTGGGGCCATCATAACCCCACCTGGCCGGAGGTGCTGGGGGGCGGGGGGAACTCCATAACCCCACCTGGTCAGAGGTGCTGGGGGTGACTTCATAAATGTCACCTGGCCAGAGGTGCTGGGGGGGATTTCATAACCCCACCTGGCCAGAGGTGCTGGGGGGACATCATAACCTCACCTGGCCAGAGGTGCTAGGGGGATATCTTAATCCCACCTGGCCAGAGATGCTGGGGGGCCATCATAACCCCACCTGGCCGGAGGTGCTGGGGGCGGGGGGAACTTCATAACCCCACCTGGCCAGAGGTGTTGGGGGCGACTTCATAAATGTCACCTGGCCAGAGGTGCTGGGGGGGATTTCATAACCCCACCTGGCCAGAGGTGCTGGGGGGGACTTCATAACCTCACCTGGCCAGAGGTGCTGGGCGTTTATCATAATCCCACCTGGCCAGAGGTGCTGTGGGGCCATCATAACCCCACCTGGCCGGAGGTGCTGGGGGGCGGGGGGAACTTCATAACCCCACCTGGCCAGAGGTGCTGGGGGTGACTTCATAAATGTCACCTGGCCAGAGGTGCTGGGGGGGATTTCATAACCCCACCTGGCCAGAGGTGCCGGGAGGACTTCATAACGACACCTGGCCAGAGGTACTGGGGGGACATCATAACCTCACCTGGCCAGAGGTGCTGGGGGGGGTATTATAACCCCACCTGGCCAGAGGTGCTGTGGGGGGGACTTCATAACCACACCTGGCCAGAGGTGCTGGGGGGACGTCATAACCCCACCTGGCCAGAGGTGCTGTGGGGCCATCATAACCCCACCTGGCCAGGGGTGCTGGGGGTGACTTCATAAATGTCACCTGGCCAGAGTTGCTGGGGGGGATTTCATAACCACACCTGGCCAGAGATGCTGGGGGGACTTCATAACCACACCTGGCCAGAGGTGCCGGGAGGACTTCATAACCACACCTGGCCAGAGGTGCTGTGGGGCCATCATAACCCCACCAGGCCAGAGGTGCTGGGGGGCGGGGGAACTGCATAACTCCACCTGGCCAGAGGTGCTGGGGGTGACTTCATAAATGTCACCTGGCCAGAGGTGCTGGGGGGGATTTCATAACCCCATCTGGCCAGAGGTGCAGGGGGGACATCATAACCTCACCTGGCCAGAGGTGCTAGGGGGTATCATAATCCCACCTGGCCAGATATGCTGGGGGGACATCATAACCCCACCTGGCCAGAGGTGCTGTGGGGCCATCATAACCCCACCTGGCCGGAGGTGCTGGGGGCGGGGGGAACTTCATAACCCCACCTGGCCAGAGGTGCTGGGGGCGACTTCATAAATGTCACCTGGCCAGAGGTGCAGGGGGGGATTTCATAACCCCACCTGGCCAGAGGTGCTGGGGGGGACTTCATAACCTCACCTGGCCAGAGGTGCTGGGCGTTTATCATAATCCCACCTGGCCAGAGGTGCTGTGGGGCCATCATAACCCCACCTGGCCGGAGGTGCTGGGGGGCGGGGGGAACTTCATAACCCCACCTGGCCAGAGGTGCTGGGGGTGACTTCATAAATGTCACCTGGCCAGAGGTGCTGGGGGGGATTTCATAACCCCACCTGGCCAGAGGTGCTGGGGGGACTTCATAACCCCACCTGGCCAGAGGTGCCGGGAGGACTTCATAACGACACCTGGCCAGAGGTACTGGGGGGACATCATAACCTCACCTGGCCAGAGGTGCTGGGGGGGGTATTATAACCCCACCTGGCCAGAGGTGCTGTGGGGGGGACTTCATAACCACACCTGGCCAGAGGTGCTTGGGGACTTCATAACCCCACCTGGCCAAAGGTGCCAGGGGGACTTCATAACCACATCTGGCCAGAGGTGCCGGGGGGACATCATATCCCCACCTGGCCAGAGGTGCTGTGGGGCCATCATGACCCCACCTGGCCAGAGGTTCTGGGGGGTGGGGGGAACTTCATAACGCCACCTGGCCAGAGGTGCTGGGGGTGACTTCATAAATGTCACCTGGCCAGAGGTGCTAGGGGGTATCATAATCCCACCTGGCCAGAGGTGCTGTGGGGCCATCATAACCCCACCTGGCCCGAAGTGCTGGGGGGCGGGGGGAACTTCTTAACCCCACCTGGCCAGAGGTGCTGGGGGTGACTTCATAAATGTCACCTGGCCAGAGGTGCTGGGGGGGATTTCATAACCCCACCTGGCCAGAGGTGCTGGGGGGGATTTCATAACCCCACCTGGCCAGAGGTGCTGGGGGGACTTCATAACCCCACCTGGCCAGAGGCGCTAGGAGGACTACATAACCACACCTGGCCAGAAGTGCTGGGGGGACATCATAACCTCACCTGGCCAGAGGTGCTGGGGGTGGGTATTATAACCCCACCTGGCCAGAGGTGCTGGGGGGGGGGACTTCATAACCACACCTGGCCAGAGGTGCTGGGGGGACGTCATAACCCCACCTGGCCAGAGGTGCTGTGGGGCCATCATAACCCCACCTGGCCAGGGGTGCTGGGGGTGACTTCATAAATGTCACCTGGCCAGAGTTGCTGGGGGGGATTTCATAACCACACCTGGCCAGAGATGCTGGGGGGACTTCATAACCACACCTGGCCAGAGGTGCCGGGAGGACTTCATAACCACACCTGGCCAGAGGTGCTGTGGGGCCATCATAACCCCACCAGGCCAGAGGTGCTGGGGGGCGGGGGAACTGCATAACTCCACCTGGCCAGAGGTGCTGGGGGTGACTTCATAAATGTCACCTGGCCAGAGGTGCTGGGGGGGATTTCATAACCCCATCTGGCCAGAGGTGCAGGGGGGACATCATAACCTCACCTGGCCAGAGGTGCTAGGGGGTATCATAATCCCACCTGGCCAGATATGCTGGGGGGACATCATAACCCCACCTGGCCAGAGGTGCTGTGGGGCCATCATAACCCCACCTGGCCGGAGGTGCTGGGGGGTGGGGAGAACTTCTTAACTCCACCTGGCCAGAGGTGCTGGGGGTGACTTCATAAATGTCACCTGGCCAGAGGTGCAGGGGGGGATTTCATAACCCCACCTGGCCAGAGGTGCTGGGGGGACTTCACAACCCCACCTGGCCAGAGGTGCCAGGAGGACTTCATAACCGCACCTGGCCAGAGGTGCTGGGGAGATATCATAACCTCACCTGGCCAGAGGTGCTGGGGGTGGGTATTATAACCCCACCTGGCCAGAGGTGCTGGCAGGGGGGACTTCATAACCACACCTGGCCAGAGGTGCCGGGGGGACTTCATAACCACACCTGGCCAGAGGTGCCGGGGGGACTTCATAGCCGCACCTGGCCAGAGGTGCCGGGGGGACTTCATAGCCGCACCTGGCCAGAGGTGCCGGGGGGACTTCATAGCCGCACCTGGCCAGAGGTGCCGGGGGGACTTCATAGCCGCACCTGGCCAGAGGTGTCGGGGGGACTTCAAAACCGCACCTGGCCAGAGGTGCCGGGGGGACTTCATAACCCCACCTGGCCAGAGGTGCCCGGGGGACTTCAAAACCGCACCTGGCCAGAGGTGCCGGGGGGACTTCATAACCCCACCTGGCCAGAGGTGCCGGGGGGACTTCATAACCGCACCTAGCCAGAGGTGCCGGGGGGACATCATAACCCCACCTGGCCAGAGGTGCTGGGGGACATCGTATCCCCACCTGGCCAGAGATGCTGGGGGACATCATAACCACACCTGGCCAGAGGTGCTGGGGGACATCATAACCACAGCTGGCCAGAGGTGCTGGGGGACTTCATAACCACACCTGGCCAGAGGTGCTTGGGGACATCATTACCACACCTGGCCAGAGGTGCTGGGGGGACATCATAACCCCACCTGGCCAGAGGTGCTGGGGGGACATCATAACCCCACCTGGCCAGAGGTGCTGGGGGGACATCATAACCCCACCTGGCCAGAGGTGCTGGGGGCCATCATAACCCCACCTGGCCAGAGGTGCTGGAGGACTTCATAACCACACCTGGCCATAGGTGCTGGAGGACTTCATAACCACACCTGGCCATAGGTGCTGGGGGACTTCACAACCACACCTGGTGTGTACCAGCACGCCAGCCTAATTTTTGAATTTTTAGTAGAGACGGGGTTTTGCCATGTTGGCCAGGCTGGTCTCATCCCCTTACCTCAAGTGATCCGTCCACCTCAGCCTCCCAAAATGCTGGGATTACAGGCATGAGCCACCGCACCCGGCCCTATCCTGGAACTTTACTGAATTCATTTATGAATTCTAACAGTTTTTTGGAAGAATCTTTAGGTTTGTTTAAATATAAGGTCACATCATCTACAAACAATGACAATTTGTCTTTCCATTATTCATGCTGTTTGTTTCTTTCTGTTGTCTAATTGCTCTGGTTAAAACTTTGAGTACTGTGTTGAATAAGTGGTGAAAATGAGTATCCTTGTTTTGTTCCAGATCAGAGAAAAGGCTTTCGGTTTTTTTTCCCATTTAGTATAATACTAGCTGTGAGTTTATTTTATATGACATTTATTATGTTCTTCCTATACACAGTTTGTTCAGGGTTTTTCTCATGACAGGATGTTGAATTTTATTGAATTTTTAAAAGCATCTATTGAAATAATTTATGGTTTTTGTCCTGCATTCTTTTGATGCATTGTGCCACGTCTATTGATTTGCATATGCTGAACCATCTTTGCATCCCGGGGATGCATCCCACTTGATCAAAATGAATGATCTTTTTAATGTGTTCTTGAATTTGGGATGCTAGTATTTCATTGAGGATTTTTGTATCTACATTCATCAGAAATATTGGCCTGTAGTTTTCTTTTTTGTTTGTTTGTCTGGTTTTTGTATCAGGATAATGCTGGACTTGTAGAATGAGTTTAGGAGTATTTGCTTCTTTTATATTTTTTGGGGTAGTTTGAGTAGAATTGGTATTAGTTGTTCTTTAGATATTTGGCAAATTCAGCAGTGAAGCCATGAGGTACTTAGCTTTTCTTTGATGGGAGACTTTTCAGCACTGCTCCTATCTCACTGTATGTTATTGGTGTATTCATGCTTTCCATTTCTTCATGTTTAAATCCTGGTGGGTTGTATGTGTCTAGGAATTTATCAATTTCCTCTGCCTTTTCCAATTTTTTAGCATGTATAATAGTTGCTCACAGTAGTCTCTAAAGATATTTTGAATTTCAGTGATATCAGTTGTAATGTCGTCTCTTTGTCTGATTTAATTTATTTGAGTCTTCTCTTTTTTCTTAGTCTGTCAAAAGAGTTTGTCAATTTTGTTTATCTTTCCAAAAACTGACTTTTTGTTTTGTGATCTTTTGTATTTTTTGTTTCAATTTGATTTCTGCTCTGATCTTTATTATTTATTTTCTTCTCTTAATTTTAGGTTTGATTTGCTATTGCTTTTCTAATTCTTTAAGGTGGTGCATCATTAGGTTGTCTGAAGTCTTTTTACTCTCTCTCTCTTTTTTTTTTTTTTTTTTGAGACAGGGTCTGGCTCCGTCACTCAGGCTGGAGTGTAGTGGCGTGATCTCGGCTCACTGCAACCTCTGCCTCCCAAGCTCATACCATCCTCCCACCTCAGCCTCCTGTGTAGTTGGGACTACAGGCATGTGCCACCACACTCAGCTTTTTTTTTTTTTTTTTTTTTGGTATTTTTGGTAGAAACGGGGTTTCATCATGTTGCTCAGGCTTGTCTCAAACTCCTGAGCTCAAGCAATCCACCTGCTTTGGCTTCCCAAAGTGCTGGGATTACAGGCATGAGCCACTGTGCCTAGCCTTTACTCTTCCAACATAGGCATTTATTAGTAGAAGCTTCCCTCTTAGTACTGCTTTTGATATATTTCATAGGTTTTGGTACGTTGTATTTCAATTTTTTTAAGTTTCAAGAAACTTTAAAATTTCTGTCTTGGTTGCTTCATTGAGCAATGGTATTCAGGAGCATGTTATTTAATTTCTATGTATTTGAATAGTTTCCCAAGTTCCTCTTGTTGTTGATTTCTAGTTTATTCTATTGTGGTCACAGAAGACAACTGATATAATTTTGATTTTTTCAAATTTTCTGAGACTTTTTTTGTGGCCTAAGGTATGGTCTGTTCTGGAGAATGTTCCATGTGCTAATAAGAATGTGTATTCTGCAGCTGTTAGATGAAATGTTCTGTAAATATCTGTTAGATCCATTTGGTCTCTAGCGCAGATTAAGTCAGATGTTTCTATGTTGATTTTCTGCCTGGAAGTTCTGTCCAGTGCTGAAAGTAGGTTGTTGAAGTCTCCAGCTATTATGGTACCGAGGACTATCTCTCTCTTTAGCTGTAATAATATTTGCTTTATACATCTGGCTGCTCCAGTGTTGGGCCCATATATGTTTACCATTGTTATATCCTCTTGCTGAGTTAACCACTTCATCCTCATGTAATAACCGTTTTTGTCTTTTTTTTTACTGTTTTGTCTTGAAACGTCTTATATCAGAAACTTTATCTGATATAAATACAGTGACTCTTGCTTTTTTGTTTCCATTTCCATGGAATATCTATTTTCATCCCTTCCTTTTCAGTCTGTGTGTATCTTTATGGGTGAAGTGAGTTTCTTTCCTTTTTTTTTTTTTTTTTTTGATAGAATTTCTTTCTCATTGCCCAGGCTGGAGTGTAATGACACGGTCCTGGCTCACTACAACCTCCGCTTCCTGGGTTCAAGCAGTTCTCCTGCCTCAGTCTCCCAAGTAGCTGGGATTACAGGCACCTGCCACCACTCGTGGCTAATTTTTTTGTATTTTTAGTAGAGACGCGGTTTCACCATGTTGGCCAGGGTGGTCTTGAACTCCTGAACTCAAGTGATCTGCCTGCCTCAGCCTCCCAAAAGTGCTGGGATTACAGGCGTGAGCCATTGTGCCCAGCCGAAATGAGTTTCTTATAGGCAACATATAGTGAGTCTTGTTTTTAAAATACATTCAGCCCCTCTATGTCTTTTTATTGGAGAATATAGCCTATTTATATTCAATGTTATTATTGATAGGTTATTAATGCCATTTTGTCACTTGTTTTCTGGTTGTTTTATTAGTCCTTCCTTTCTCCTGGTCTTCCTTTTTGTAGAAGTGATATTCTCTGGTAGCATATTTTGATTTCTTGCTTTTTAATTTTTGTGTATCTATTATAGGTTTTTCCTTGGTGATTACCATGAGGTTTGCAAAAAACATCATCAGTTCTTTTAAACTGATGACAACTCAACTCTGATCACATAGAAAAGAAAAAAGAAAGAAAAATTAACTTTGTCACTGCTGCTTGTTGACTTTTTCTCGTTTCTATTTTTATATTTATTGTATCTTCACAATTGTTTTACTTATGATTATTTTTGATGGGTTTGTCTTTTAGTCTTCACACTAATGATATCAGTGATTTTTTTTTTTTTTTTGAGACAGAGTCTTGCTCTGTCACCCAGGCTGGAATGCAGTGGTGCAATCTCGGCTCACTGCAAGCTCCGCCTCCCGGGTTCACGCCATTCTCCTCCCTCAGCCTCCCGAGTAGCTGGGACTACAGGTCCCCACCACCATGCCCGGATAATTTTTTGTATTTTTAGTAGAGACAGGGTTTCACCATGTTAGCCAGGATGGTCTCGATCTCCTGACCTTGTGATCCACTCGCTTCGGCCTCCCAAAGTGTTGGGATTACATGTGTGAGCCACTACGCCTGGCCAAGTGATTTTTTTTTTTTCTGAGACAGAGTCTGGCTTTGTCATCCAGGTTGGAGTACAGTGGTGTGATCTTGGTTCACTGCAACCTCCACCTCCAGGATTCAAGTGATCTTGTGCCTCAGGCACCTGAGTAGCTGGGATTACAGGCACGCACCACCATACCCAGCTAATTTTTGTATTTTTAGTAAAGATGGGGTTTTGCCATGTTGGCCAGCTGGTCTTGAACTCCTGAGTTCAAGTGATTCACCCACCTCAGCCTCCCAACGTGACATGAGTGATTTATACTCTCCAATTATGATATTAGAATATTAGGTATACTTACTTTCATCAGCAGGTTTTGTTCTTTCTGATGATTTCTTGTTGCATATTAGCATCCTTTACTTTCAGAGTGAAGTACCTTTAGCATTTCTTGTAAAATTGATCTAGCATTGATGAATTTCCTTAGCTTTTGTTTGTCTGGAAAAGCTTTTATTTCTCCTTGGTGTTTGAAGGATAACTTCGTTGGATACAGTATTTTATGTTAGAAGTTGTTCCACTCAGGACTTTGTATATGTCATTCCACCCTCTCCTGGCTTGTACGGTTTCCACTGAGCAGTCTACAACCAGATACATTGGAGCTTCTTTATATGTTATTTGCTTCTTTCTGTTACTGTTTTTAGGATCCTTTTTTTGTCCTTGACCTTTGAGAGTTTGATTATTATAGGCCTTGAGGGAGTCTTATTTAGCTTGAATCTTTTTGGTGTGTGCTTTTTTTTTTAACCTTCTTCTATGTGGATATTACTATCTTTTTCTAGGTTTGAAAAGTTACATGTTATTTGCCTGAATAAACCTTCTACCCAAATCTCTTTCTCCATCCTCTTTAAGGTTAATAACTCTTATATTTGTCCTTTTAAGGCTGTTTTCTAGATAGCCTTAAAAGGGCAAATATAAGAGTAGGCATACTTTATTCTTTTATTTTCTGCTCTGTGTATTTTCAAATAGCCTATCTTTGAGCTCAATAATTTATTCCTTTGCTTGATCAATTCTGGAGGCATTCTGATGCATTTTTCAGTTTGCTAATTGAATTTTTAGTCTCTGGGATCATACCACTGCACTCCGGCCTGGGTGACAGAGTGGGACTCTGTCTCAAAGAAAACAACAACAACAACAAAAAAACAACAAACAAAAAAACTTGTCTCTGGAATTTGTTTGATTTTTTAAAAATTATTTTCATTTCTCTTTTTTTTATAGAATTCTAAGTTTCTTCTTTGTGTTATCTTGAAATTCATTGAGCTTCCTCAAGACAGTTATTTGAATTCCTCATCAAATTATCTTGGGGCAGACATCTTTCTGGCCAGAGGGGGGTTATCTCGAGGCTGGCATCTTCCTGGCGGAGGGGGGTTATCTTGGGGCTAGCATGTCTCTGGTCGGGGAGGAGTTTGGAATGTTTCTGGTTGGAGATGTTATTTGTGGTTTATGGTCGTGCTGACCTTAGCCATTAGGCTGATTCCCTTTGGATTGAGGCAGTTTTTTACCAAGGTAAAAATCAGAATACAAATTAGAATCAGGAGCTTGTCCAAGATAGCAACGCTCCTGCTCTGTCAGTACCCACTTGGAAGGCACAGTCTTCTTTACTCTTCCCTCTCCTTCCCCCAAGATGAAGGAGTCTCTCCATGACAAACTGCCTGCAGTTGGGCAAGGGGTTATGCGAGCATTCCCATGGCTGCTGTAGCTGTTGTTATGCTAGGTCACACCACAAGTTCACAGCCTCTGAAATGAGTGCAGCACATCTGCTTGGCCAAGGATGCAGTCACTGTGGGCTGGCAGCCACTCAAATTTACTCAGTACCCAGGCCATTTTAGCCAGGCTGTGGTGAAGCAAGCTGGGACTTGGGTTCCTCCTATTGGAGTGGAGGATTCCTCTCTGGCCTGGGGCTGGTTTAAGTGTTCCCTCTGTGGGCATCAGGGGTTTCTGTCCAGTGTTGTGCTCCATTGCGACAGAAAAGCACTGATTTCCAATGTGAAGTTCCATGCTCATTTCACTCTGTCTCCCACAAACACACAGATTGTTTCTCCATGCTGTGATGCCTGGGGTTGTTGGTGGTGGTAGTGGTGTAGGCAATGTAACATTGTCCTTCCTACCCTCTTCAATGTGCCTTTATGTTATATTATGTTCAAACCAGGTATTGTTGTCACTCATTTAATTTTTTGATTCTTACGAAGGTGCTTTCTTGGGTAGATAGTTGTTGAATTTGGTGTCCCTGTTGGGGAGATAGCAACCGGAGGGTTCCATTTACCACCTGGTTCCACCTCCCTCCTCTAAGCAAGCTTCTTCAGAAATGCATTATTTGCTGTTTTCTTTTAGCAAATGGAACTTTTAACAGAGAACTCTAATCTAATGTTGAGAATTTAATATTGTTAAACATTGTTCAATAGCAACACTATCTTACTTTTGTTCATAAGAGCTTGTTATGCCAACTTTACATATACTTGTTTAAAAGGTAAATGTAAGCAAGCTTCTTTAGAGATGGATTATGTGGGCCGGGTGTGGTGGCTCACGCCTGTAATCCCAGCACTTTGGGAGGCCAAGGCGGGTGGATCACAAGGTCAGGAGATCGAGACCATCCTGGCTAACATGGTGAAACCCTGTCTCTACTAAAAATACAAAAAAAATTAGCTGGGCGTGGTGGCGGGCACCTGTAGTCCCAGCTACTCAGGAGGCTGAGGCAGGAGAATGGCGTGAACCCGGGAGGCGGAGCTTGCAGTGAGCCGAGATCACGCCACTGCACTCCAGCCTGGGCAACAGAGTGAGACTACATCTCAAAAAAAAAAAAAAAAAGAGATGGATTATGTGGTATATTCTTTCAGAAATTGGAACTGTTTAACAAATACAGAATTCTGTAATCTAGTGTGGAGAAAATGCTATTGAAAGATAGTTCTTACCTTTGTTCACAATGGCTTATGATGATGGGTTTACATAAACACGGTTAAGAGGTAAATCTTCACAAGCTTCTTTAGAGAGGCATTTTGTGCTGTTTTCTTTCAGAAATTGGAACTGTTTAACAAATACAGAACTCTGTAACCTAGTGTTGGGAACATGCTATTGAATGATATTTCTAGTATTTGTTCCTTAAATCTTATAATGGAATGATTACAAACGCTTGTTTGAGAGGCAAATCTAAGCAGCCTTCTTCAGAGTTGCTCATTTGCAGTTTTCTTTCAGAGAATGAAAGTGCTTAATTGCTAAAAACTCTGTAATCTAGTGTTAACAACATGCTATTGAGTGACATATCACACCTTTGTTTCTATAATAAGAGATTATTGTAAGGTATTTACATATACTCATTTAAAATGTAAATTTAACCAAGCTGCTTAAGAGATGCACCCTATGGTGTTTTCTATCAGAGAATGGAATTGCTTAACACATAAAGACTGTGTAGTCTAGTGTTGAAACATGTTATTGAATAATATTTCTCATTTGAGTTGCTACAGGCTTATTAAGTGGTGTTTATGTATACATGTTTAAACGGTAAGCTAAGCAAACTTCATCAGAGATGTATTGTGCCCTGTTTTGTTTTAGAGAACAGATTTGGTATTACATGGACAACTCTGAAATGTAGTCTCAACAACATGTTCTTGAATGATATTATCATCATTCTGAAAATGTTATTATGAGGTGTTTACATATGTGCATTTAAGAGCTAAATCTAAGGAAGCTTCTTCAAAGATGCATAATTTGCTTTTTCCCCAAGAGAAGTATTTATTACACAGAGAACTTGGAATCTAGTGTTGACAACATGCTATTTTATGGTGTTTGTGATCTTTGCTCCACAGAAGTTACTGGGAGGTATTTACATATACTTGTTTAAAGGTAAATATAAATGAGTTTCTCCAAAAATGCATTATGCTGCTTTTGTTCAGAGAATTAAATTGGTTAACATATAAAAAACTCTTTTTTTTTTCTGAGACGGTGTCTCATTCTGTCACCCAGGCTGGAGTGCAATGGCGCGATCTCAGCTCACTGCAACTTCTGACCCCCGGATTCAAGCGATTCTCCTGCCTCAGCCTCCTGAGTAGCTGGGATTACAGGCACACACCACCATGCCCGGCTAATTTTTATATTTTTAATAGAGATGGGGCTTCACCATGTAGGCCAAGCTGGTCTCGAACTCCTGACCTCAAGTGATCTGCTTACTTCAGCCTCCCAAAGTGCTGGGATTACAGCCACTGCGCCCAGCCAAAGAACTCTTAAATATAGTGTTAATAACATGCTATTGAATGATATTTCTTATCTTTGTTCCAAATGAGTTATTACAAATTTACATATACATGTTTAAAAGGTAAATCTAAGTAAACTTATTTAGGGATGCGTTACATGCTATTTTTTTTTCAGAATATGGAAGTATTTATTACATAGAGAACTCTGTAATGTAGTGTTGGCAACATTCTATTGAAAGATATTTCTTACACTGAAATACTTTTCCTGAGGGCTTATAATGAGGTGTTAACATATACACATTTAAAAGGTATATGGCAGAAAGGCACCATGGGCTGGTTTCTTTCAGGAAATGAACTATTTATCACAAAGAGACATATGAAATTTAGTGGGTTTTTTTTTTGTTTTTTTTTTTTTTTTTGGCAAAGTCTTACTCTGTCACCCAGACTGAATTACAGTGGCACTATCTTGGCTTACTGTAGCGCCTGCCTCCCAGGCTCCCAGCTCAGCCTCCCATGTAGCTGGGATCATAGACATGTACCACCACATTGGGCTAATGTTTTTATATTTTATTTTTTATTTTTAGTAGAGTTGAGGTCTTGCTACATTGCCCAGGCTAGTCTTGAACTCCTGGGATCAAGTGATCCACCTTCCTCGGTCTCCCAAAGTACTGGGATTACAGGCCCGAGCCACCGCGCCTGGCCTGAAATTTAATTTTGATAACATGCTGTTAAATAATATTTCTTATTTGTTCCAAAGGAGTTATTATGAGGTGTTTACATATAAATACTTAAAATATAAATATAAGCAAGCTTCTTCAGAGATGTGTCATGTGGTGTTTTGTTTCAGAGAATGGAATTGTTTATAACATATAAAATTTAAAAGTCTCTTTTTGACAACATGCTAATGAATGATTTTCTTTTTTACATTTGTTCCTAAGGATTTATTATGAGGTATTACAAGGCGTGTTTAAAAGGTAAGTCTGGCTGGGCATGGTGGCTCATGCCTGTAATCCCAGCACATTGGGAGGCCAAGGTGGGTGGACCGCTTGAGCCCAGGAGTTCAAACATGGACAACATGGCAAAATCCCACCTCTACAAAAAATGCAAAAAAATTATCCAGGCATGGTGGCATGTGCCTGTAATTCCAGCTATTCAGGAGGCTGAGGTGAGAGGATCACCTGAGCCCAGGAGGTTGAGGCTGCAGTGAGCCACGATTGCACCACTGCACTCAAGCCTGGGTGACAGAGCGAGACTATGTCTCAAAAAACAAACAAAAAACAAAAACAAAACAAAAAAAGGTAAATCTAAGCAAGCTTTGGCAAAGTACATCATGTGCTGTTTTCTTTCAGAGAATGAGAATGTTTAGCACTTAAAGAACTCTGTGATCTACTGTTGATTAACATGCTATTGATGATAATTCTTACATTTGTTCCTATGGCTTATCATAAAGTGTTTACATAAAATATTTAAGGTAAATCGAAACAAGTTTCTTTAGAGATGCACCATATGTTTTTTTTTTTGTTTCAGAGAGTGGAATTATTTATTATTATTTCAGAGAATTCTGAAATTTAGTGTTGACAACATGCTCTTGAATGATATTTCTTATTATTGTTCCAAAGAGGTTATTATGAGGTATTTACATAAGCACATTTAAAAGGTAAATCTAGGCCAGGCACGGTGGCTCATGCCAGTAATCACAGCACTTTGGAGGGCTGAGGTGGGTGGATCGCTTGAGGCAAGGAGTTCGAGACCAGCCTGGCCAACATGGTGAAACTGTCTCTACTAAAAATACAAAAAGTAGCTGGGTGTGGTGGTGCATACCTGTGGTCCCAGCTACTCTGGAGGGTGAGGAAGGAGAATTGCTTGAACCCAGGAAGTGGAGGCTGCAGTGAGCTGAGATTGCACCACTGCAGTCCAGCCTGGACAACTGAGTGAGATTCATCTCAAAAAAAAAAAAAAAAAAAAGGTAAATCTAAACAATTTTTTTCAGAGGTGCATCATGTGCTCATTACTTTCAGAGAATGGAAATGGTTAACACATAGAGCACTCTGTAATCTAGTGTTGACAACATGCTATTGGAATGAAATTTCTCACATTTGTTCTTGATTTCTTTTTATGTATTTTCTATCTGAGTCTGTTTTTGTTTTGCTCTAAAGGAATACCTGAGGCTGGGTAATTGATAAAGAAAAGAGGTTTATTTAGCTTACATTTGTGCAGCTTGCCTGAGAAGCAACTCCCCTGCATCTGCATCTGGTGAGTCTCCTGGGGGGCTTTCACCCCTGGTGGAAGGTGAAGGGGTGCCGTGTGTGCAGAATCACATGATGAGACCGCAGAAGCAAGAGAGCAAGGAGGGGAGTTCCAGGCTCTTTTAAACATTCAGTTCTCATAGGAATTAAGAGTGAGAATTCACTCATTACAGAGAGGATGGCATCAACCATTCATGAGGGGTTTGTCCTCATGACACAAATACCTCCTATTAGGTCCCACCTCCACATTGGGTACAAATTTCAACATGATATTTGGAGGGAATGAATATCCAAACTTTATCATTTCACCTCAGACCGTCCAAATCATATGTACTTCTCACATTGCAAAATATAATCACCCTTTCCTAATAGTCCCCAAAGGCTTAACTTGTTCCAATCATCAACTCATAAGTCCAAAGTCTAAAGTCTGATTTGAGACTCAAGGCCAAGTTTTTACACCTGTAAGCCTGTACAACTAAAAACAAGTTGTTTGCTTTTAAGATAGAATGGTAAGACATATACTGGGTAGCGTTCTTATTTCAAAAGTGAGAAATTGGCCAAAAGAAAGGGTTATTGCAAGACTGAAATTGGCCATGCAAGACTGAAACCTATTGGCGAAGGCATTAAACCTTTAAGCTCCAAAATAATATTTGGGTCCATGTACTGTATCCTGGGCACCATGGTGCAAGAGGTGGTCGCCCCAAGGCCTTGGGCATTCCCACCCCCATGGCTTTGCTGGGTGCAGCCCACCTGGCTACTCTCACAGGTTGGAGTTCAATGGCTTTGGCTTTTCCAGGCTGAGGGTGCACACTGCTGGTGGCTCTACTGTTCTTGGGTCTGGAAGGTGGCATCCCTGTTCCCACAGCTCCATTAGCCATTGCCCTAATATAGGCTTTTTTTTGTGGGGCCCTCAACTGCACTATCCACTCAGGATTGCCTGAGTAGAGTCTCTCTTTGGGGGTTCTGCCCTGCAGCAGCCTTCTGCCTGGGCACCCTGGATTCCTGGCACATCCTCTGACACCTAGGTGGAAGCTTCCAAGCCTCCCCCACACTTGCATTTTGCAGACTTAACACATGTGGAAACTGCCAAGGCTTATGACTTTCACCCTTTGGAGCAGCAGCCCAAGCTGTACTTGAGGCTATTTGGGCTATGGCTAGAGCCAGAATGGCTTGGATATGGGAGCAGCATTCCAAGGTGCCACAAAGCTGTGGCACCTGGGGCCTGGCACCCAAAAACATACTGTCCCCCTAGACCTCTGGGCCTGTGATGAGAGAGGTGTCCTTGAAGATTTCTAAAATGCCTCTAGGGCTTTCCTCCATTGTCTTGACTATTAGCACCTGGCTCCCTTTTGTCTCTGCCTATGTCTCTAGCAAGAGATTGCTCCACTGCCCCCTTCAATTCCTTGTCTGAAAATGCTCTTTCCTTTCCTACCACATAGCAAGGTTGGAAATTTTCCAAATTTTAATGGTTTATTTCTTTTTAATTATAAATTCCACCTTTAAGTCATTCTCTTACTGTCAAATCTGGTCATAGGCTGTTAAAAAGCAGCCCTGCTGACCGGGCACAGTGGCTCATGCCTGTAATCCCAGCACTTTGGGAGGCCAAGGTGGGCAGATCACTTGAGGCCAGGAGTTCAAGGCCAGCCTGACCAACATAGCGAAAACTCGTCACTACTAAAAATACAAAAATTAGCCAGGCCTGGTGATGTGCACCTGCAGTCCCAGCTACTCAGGAGGCTAAGGTCAGAGAATCACTTGAATCCAGGAGGTGGAGGTTGCAGTGAGCTGAGATGGTGCCACTGCATTCCAGCCTGGGTGACAGAGTGAGACTCTGTCTCAATCCCCCCCAAAACAAAACAAAACAAAACAAAAAACAAACAAAAAAACCCAGCCATGCCACTTCTTGAACACTTTGCTGCTTAAAAATTTCTTCCGACAGATACCCTAGGTCATCACTCTTGTTTGTCCTTCCATGAATCCTTGGGGTATGGACACAATGCAGTCATGTTCTTTGCTATGGTGTCACAAGTGTGACCTTTGCTCCATTTCCCATTAACTTCCTCATTTCCATCTGAGACCTCATCAGACTGGACTTCACTGTCCATATCATTATGAGCATTTTGGTCACAACCATTCAACCAGTCTCTAGGAAGTTCCAAACTTTCCCTCATCTTCCTCTCTTCTTCTGTGCCCTCCACACTCTCCTAACCTCTGCCCATTACCCAGTTCCAGAGCTGCTTCCACATTTTCAGGTATCTTTGTAGCAATGTTCCACTTCTAAGTATCAATTTTCTGTATTAGTCCATTCATTCATTGCTATAAAGAAATATCTGAGACTGGGTAATTTATGAAGAAAAGAGATTTAATTGGCTCACAGTTCCACAGGCTGTACAGGAAGCATGATGCTGGCATCTGCTTGGCTTCTGGGAAGGCCTCAGGAAGCTTCCATTCATGGCGGAAGGCAGAGGGAGAGCATGTACTTCACATGGCCAGAGTAGGAGCAAGAGACAGTGAGGGGAGCGGTGCTATACACTTTTAACCAGAGTTTATGAGAATTCACTTACTATTGACAGCACAGTACCAAGATAGATGGTGCTAAACCATTCATGAGAAAGTGCTCCCATGATCAAATCACCTTCCCATCAGGACCCACCTCCAACATTAGGGATTACGATTCAACATGAGATTCAAGGACACAGATCCAAACCATATCATGCTCTGTAATTCTTTCTTTAGCTTGGCCTATTCTGCTGCTAATGCTTTTGATTGTATTATGAAATTCTTGAGGAGGAGCCAAGATGGCTGAGTAGATGCAGCCAGGAGGAATATTCTCCCACAAAGATACTGGGATATTGAGAGAGACTGGCACACTCTGAGCAGCTCTTCAGAACAAAAGTGTTGAGAGTGGACAGAGGGAGGACACAGATGCTGGACTGAAGGGGGAGTATGCTGGGAACCCTACATGGGGTTTCTGAGCACCAGGACTTGTTGCTTGCTCCTAGCATCTCCTGGGGAAGGAGTAAACTGAACAGGTGAGGAATGGCCTACTCTCACCATGAACCTCCAGAATCCTAGCTGCAGGAGACCCCACAACCCCCACAGACAACTGAGCTGACAGGAAGAGCTGCCTAGAGAGGTAGTAGGGGCAGGACTCCAGCCTGTGCAGAGCCCAGAGGGTTTTGGCATGGGAATGGCTACAGTGGAGCATGGCCAGTGACATCCATCCCCCAAGGTTCGCCATGCTCCTCTGGGAGATTTTAGCCTTAGCATGACTGTTGGACCTGGACAGAGCAGGATGGTCTTGCCCTCGGTCTTGCTCAGTCTGATCTGAGTGCCCCCTTGTCTGCTGGCCTCTCCTGAGGTCCCAGCCTGGCCATGCCTGCTTGCAGCACAGCCTTGGATGCCCAATCAGGGTGCTTCCCAGGGACCCTCATCACAGCTCCCTTGCTGGTGGACTGCACCTAACCTTTTGGAAGCTCCAGCAGACTGACCTCTGCTGATGCACACCAGTGTACCCACGGCCTCTTCCCCCACTGCTTTGTCAGCACACTCGCATGGGCAGATCTTGCCTACCATGCTGGTGCATGTGTGTGCAGGTATTACACCATGCCACTGCTACTGGCATGAGTGCACCCTGCTGCTCTCCACCCCTGCTGATGTGTGGTCACTCTGCCATGTCACCAGTGCCAGTATGAACATGTGCACAGACACTGACAACCCTGCCCCTTCCACACCACTGCAATCACCAGTGCAAACGCATGCACGGACACTGGCAATCCTGCCCGCATCATGCCACTGCTGTTGCTGGTATGAATGCACACGTGGACACCAGCAACCCTGCCCCCACAAGTTCCCTGTCCCTGCCATGCTGCTGCCAGTGTGAGAGCATGTGCAGGAATGCTGCTGCCCTGCTCTCACCAGTGCCCCTCCCCAGCCAATGTGCATGCACCCCATTGTGCTGCTGCAGCTGCTGGCATGCATGAGTGAGCACAAATCCCACTGCCATTGCCCCAATGAAACACTTTGGCTGACACCCCCCATTGGAGTGTTGGGGGTCAGTGGACCAGGAACACCTTGGCCCCTCTAGTCTGGCAAATTCCTAAATCAAGGGGCCAGAGAAGAAAGCTGGGAGCCCAAAACCAGTCCCCCAGAGTTAGAGCAGTTAGCCCAGGAGTGCTGAGCTAAGCCTTAGCTCCCCTAAAATGATCCAGAAACAAAATCAGTTAAATGAACCCACCTTACATCACAATCAAACCCCAAAGGGCATCACATATACAAGCAAAAAAACCCATCCAAAGGAAATAACTTCAAAGATTAAAGGAACATCAGCCCCACACATAAGGGAAAGAATCAGCGTAAAAACTATGGTAATTCAAAAAGCCAGAGTGTCTTCCTACCTCCAAATGACTGCACTAGTTCCCCAGCAATATTCTTAACCAAGCTGAAATGGCTGAAATGACAGACACAGAATTCAGAATAGGAATAGGAATGAGGATTATCGAGATTCGAGAGAAAGTTGAAACCCAACCCAAGGAATTTAAGGAATACAATAAAATAATACAGGAACCAAAAGATGAAATGGCCATTTTAAGAAGGAACCCAAATTGATCTGATGTAGCTAAAAAATTTATTTCAATAATTTCTAAATACAATCACAATTATTATTATTATTATTATTATTATTATTATTATTGAGACAGAGCTCTGCTACCCAGGCTGGAGTGCAGTCAGGGGATCCCGGCTCACTGCAACCTCTGCTTCCTGGGTTCAAGTGATTCCCCTGCCTCAGCCTCCTGAGTAGCTGGGACTACAGGTACAGTACACCACACCTGGCTAATTTTTGTATTTTTAGTAGAGATGAGGCTTCACCATGTTGGCCAGGCTGTTCTCAAACTCCTGACCTCAGGTGGTCCACCTGCCTTGGCCTCCCAAAGTGCTGGGATTACAGGAGTGATGGGTCTGGCATGGTGGCTCACACTTTTGATCCCAGGACTTTGGACTGCTGAGCGCGGAGGATCGCTTGAGCACAGAAGATTGCTTGAGCCTAGGAGTTCCAGACCAGCCTGGGCAACATGGTGAAACCCGGTCTCTTTTTAATTTTTTTTGAGACTGGGAGTTTCGCTCTTGTTGCCCAGGCTGGAGCGCAGTGGCATGGTTTTTGCTGGCTGTGGCCTCCGCCTCCCAATTTTGGGAGGTTTTCCCTCAGCCTCTGGAGTGGCAGGGATTGCAGGCATGAGCCACCATGCCCGGCTCATTTGTTTTTTATTTTTTTATATTTTTAATTTTTATTTTTTGGTACAGACGGGTTTCTCCCTGTTGGTTAGGCTGGTCTCAAACTCCTGACCTCAGGTTATCTGCCTGCCTCGGCCTCCCGGGTTGCAGGCGTGAGCCACCAGGGTGCTGGGATTGCAGGGGTGATCCACCACGCCTGGCCCACTTTATTAATCAGAAAGGAATAGATCGGCCTGGCATGGTGGCTCACGCTTGTGATCCCAGGACTTCGGACGGCCGAGGACGTGCAGATCTCATGAGCCTAGGTGTTCCAGACTGGCCTGGGCAACATGGTGGAACCCGGTCTTTTTTTTTTCGAGGTGGAGTTTCGCTCTTGTTGCCCGACTTGGAGTGCAGTGGCGCGGTCTCAGCTCCCAGCGGCCTCCGCCTCTGGGTTTGGGTGGTTCTCCAGTCTCAGCCTCCGGAGTGGCTGGGATTGCACGCGTGAGCCACAATGCCCGGCTCATTTTGTAGTTTTTTTGTACTTTTTCTTTTTGTTCTTTTTTGGTAGAGACGAGGTTTCTCTATGTTTGTCAGGCTGGTCTCAGACTCCCGACCTCAGGTTACCCGCCAGCCTTGGTCTCCCGGGGTGCTGGGATTGCAGGTGTGAGCCACCGCTCCAGGCCCAATTTATTAATCAGAAAGGAATAGAGCGGCTTGGCGTAGTGGCTCACGCTTGTGATGCCAAGAATTTGGACGGCCGAGTGCGGCGGATCGCTTGAGCCAGGAGTTCCAGATCCGCCTGGGCAACATGGTGACGCCCGGTCCCTTTTTTTTTTTTTTTTTGAGGTGGAGATTCGCTCTTGTTGCCCAGGCTGGAGTGCAGTGGTGAGGTCTCGGCTTGTCGGGTGTCTGCCTCCTGGGTTTGGGTGGTTCTCCTGCCACAGCCTCCCGAGTTCCAGACTGGCCTGGGCAACGCGGTGAAACCTGGTCTCTCTCTTTTTTTTTTTTTTGAGACAGCTTCTTGCTCTCTTGCCCAGGCTGGAGTGCAGTGGCACGATCTCAGCTCACTGCAAGCTCCGCCTCCCGGGTTCACGCCATTCTCCTGCCTCAGCCTCCCGAGAAGCTGGGACTACAGGCGCCCGCCACTACGCCTAATTTTTTTTTTTTTTTTTTTTTTAGTAGAGTCGGGGTTTCACCGTGTTAGCCAGCATGGTCTCGATCTCCTGACCTCGTGATCCGCCAGCCTCAGCCTCTCAAAGTGCTGGGATTACAGGCGTGAGCCACCGCGCCCGGCTTGTTTTTTTTTGTTTGTTTGTTTTGAGACGGAGATTCGCTCTTGTTGCCCAGGGTGGAGTGCAGTGGCGCAGTCTCGGCTCGCCGGGCCTCCGCCTCCCAGGTTTGGGTGGTTCTCCTGCCACAGCCTCCCGAGTGGCTGGGATTGCACACGTGAGCCATCATGCCTGGGTCATTTTTTTTTTTTTTTTTGGTGGAGATGGAGTTTCTCCATGTTCCTCAGGCTGGTCTCAAACTCCCGACCTCAGGTTATCTGCCCGCCTCGGCCTCCCGAGTGGCTGGGATTGCAGGCGTGAGCCATCGTGGCCGGCTAATTCCCTAACTGTGCAATTGCAAGGTCACTAAACAAACTCAACAAAACGTATTTTTCCTTAAATAGTAAAAAATAATATAATGCATGTTTCAATTAATTATCTTTGTTTCTCGCTTCTGTATTATGCTTCCCCCTGCACAGATCTAACCCCGCCCCACAAAATGCTTAAAAGATAGCCCTTGGTTCCAGAACTCAATGCTTTAAATGTTAAGCCGACTGGGCCAGTGCACTTAATATCCTCCTAAACTCCATCAGTCTCTCTAATTCCTTAAAAATCCCGCTACAGGATTACAGGCCTGAGCCACCGCGCCCGGCCCAATTTACTTATCAGAAAGGAATAGATAGGCCTGGCATGGTGGCTCACGCTTGTGATCCCAGGACATTCAACGGCCAAGCCCGGGGAATCCCATGAGCCTAAGAGTTCCAGACCGGCCTGGGCAACATGGTGAAACCCGGTCTATTTATTATTATTATTATTAATTTTTTTTCTTTTTTGAGGCGGAATTTCGTTCTTCTAGCCCAGCTGGAGAGCAGTGGCGTGGTCTCAGCTCCCCGTGGCCTCTGCCTCCAGGTTTGGGTGGTTCTCCAGCCTCAGCCTCCCGAGTGGCTGGGATTGCAGGCGTGAGCCACAATGCCCAGCTCATTTTTTTTTTTTTTTCTTTTTGGTACAGATGGGGTTTCTCCATGTTGGTTAGGCTGGTCTCAAACTCCCGACCTCAGGTTAACTGCCCGCCTCAGCCTCCAGGGATGCTGAGATTGCAGGCGTGAGCCACCGCGCCTGGCCCAATTTATTAATCAGAAAGGAATAGACCAGCCTGGCGTGATGGCTCACGTTTGTGATCCTAGGACTTTGGATGGGCGAGCACGGCGGATCTCTTGAGCCTAGGAGTTCCAGACCCTCCTGGGCAACATGGTGAAACCTGGTCTCTTTTTTTTTTTTGGCGGAGGGGGGGCGGAGTTTCGCTCTTGTTGCCCAGGCTGGACGGCGGTGGCGAGGTCGTCTTGGTTCGCCAGGCCTCTGCCTCAGCCTCCAAGTGGCTGGGATTGCACGCGTGAGCTACCATGCCCGGCTCATTTATTTATTTATTTATTTTTTGGTACAGACGGGGGTTTCTCCCTGTTGTCAGGCTGGTCTCAAACTCCCGACCTCAGGTTACCCGCCCTCCTCGGCCTCCCGGGGTGCTGCGATTGCAGGCATGAGCCAGGGCGCACGGCCCAATTTATTATTTTTATTATTTTTTTCGAGACGGAGTCTCTGTCACCCAGGCTGGAGTGCAGTTGCGCTATCCCGGCTCATTGCAACCTCCACCTGCAAGGTTCAAGCGATTCTCCTGCCTCAGCCTTCTGAGTAGCTGGGATTACAGGCGCCCGCCACACACTCGGCTGATTTTTTTGTATTTTTGGTAGAGACGGGGTTTCATCATGTTGGCCAGGCTGGTCTCGAACTCCTGAACTCAGCTGATCCACCCACCTCGGCCTCCCAAAGTGCTGGGATTACAGGCGTGATCGGCCTGGCTTGGTGGCTCACGCTTTTGATCTCAGGACTTGGGATGGCTGAGCGTGGCAGATCACTTGAGCCTAGGAGTTCAGACCGGCCTGGGCAACATGGTGAAACCAGGTCTCTTTTTTGCTTGTTTTTTTGAGAGGGAGTTTCGCTCTTGTTGCCCAGGCTGGAGTGCAGTGGCGCGGTCTCGGCTCCCAGCGGCCTCCGCCTCTGGGTTTGGGTGGTTCTCCAGTCTCAGCCTCCGGAGTGGCTGGGATTGCACGCGTGAGCCACAATGCCCGGCTCATTTTGTAGTTTTTTTGTACTTTTTCTTTTTGTTCTTTTTTGGTAGAGACGAGGTTTCTCTATGTTTGTCAGGCTGGTCTCAGACTCCCGACCTCAGGTTACCCGCCAGCCTTGGTCTCCCGGGGTGCTGGGATTGCAGGTGTGAGCCACCGCTCCAGGCCCAATTTATTAATCAGAAAGGAATAGAGCGGCTTGGCGTAGTGGCTCACGCTTGTGATGCCAAGAATTTGGACGGCCGAGTGCGGCGGATCGCTTGAGCCAGGAGTTCCAGATCCGCCTGGGCAACATGGTGACGCCCGGTCCCTTTTTTTTTTTTTTTTGAGGTGGAGATTCGCTCTTGTTGCCCAGGCTGGAGTGCAGTGGTGAGGTCTCGGCTTGTCGGGTGTCTGCCTCCTGGGTTTGGGTGGTTCTCCTGCCACAGCCTCCCGAGTTCCAGACTGGCCTGGGCAACGCGGTGAAACCTGGTCTCTCTCTTTTTTTTTTTTTTGAGACAGCTTCTTGCTCTCTTGCCCAGGCTGGAGTGCAGTGGCACGATCTCAGCTCACTGCAAGCTCCGCCTCCCGGGTTCACGCCATTCTCCTGCCTCAGCCTCCCGAGAAGCTGGGACTACAGGCGCCCGCCACTACGCCTAATTTTTTTTTTTTTTTTTTTTTTTAGTAGAGTCGGGGTTTCACCGTGTTAGCCAGCATGGTCTCGATCTCCTGACCTCGTGATCCGCCAGCCTCAGCCTCTCAAAGTGCTGGGATTACAGGCGTGAGCCACCGCGCCCGGCTTGTTTTTTTTTGTTTGTTTGTTTTGAGACGGAGATTCGCTCTTGTTGCCCAGGGTGGAGTGCAGTGGCGCAGTCTCGGCTCGCCGGGCCTCCGCCTCCCAGGTTTGGGTGGTTCTCCTGCCACAGCCTCCCGAGTGGCTGGGATTGCACACGTGAGCCATCATGCCTGGGTCATTTTTTTTTTTTTTTTTGGTGGAGATGGAGTTTCTCCATGTTCCTCAGGCTGGTCTCAAACTCCCGACCTCAGGTTATCTGCCCGCCTCGGCCTCCCGAGTGGCTGGGATTGCAGGCGTGAGCCATCGTGGCCGGCTAATTCCCTAACTGTGCAATTGCAAGGTCACTAAACAAACTCAACAAAACGTATTTTTCCTTAAATAGTAAAAAATAATATAATGCATGTTTCAATTAATTATCTTTGTTTCTCGCTTCTGTATTATGCTTCCCCCTGCACAGATCTAACCCCGCCCCACAAAATGCTTAAAAGATAGCCCTTGGTTCCAGAACTCAATGCTTTAAATGTTAAGCCGACTGGGCCAGTGCACTTAATATCCTCCTAAACTCCATCAGTCTCTCTAATTCCTTAAAAATCCCGCTACAGGATTACAGGCCTGAGCCACCGCGCCCGGCCCAATTTACTTATCAGAAAGGAATAGATAGGCCTGGCATGGTGGCTCACGCTTGTGATCCCAGGACATTCAACGGCCAAGCCCGGGGAATCCCATGAGCCTAAGAGTTCCAGACCGGCCTGGGCAACATGGTGAAACCCGGTCTATTTATTATTATTATTATTAATTTTTTTTCTTTTTTGAGGCGGAATTTCGTTCTTCTAGCCCAGCTGGAGAGCAGTGGCGTGGTCTCAGCTCCCCGTGGCCTCTGCCTCCAGGTTTGGGTGGTTCTCCAGCCTCAGCCTCCCGAGTGGCTGGGATTGCAGGCGTGAGCCACAATGCCCAGCTCATTTTTTTTTTTTTTCTTTTTGGTACAGATGGGGTTTCTCCATGTTGGTTAGGCTGGTCTCAAACTCCCGACCTCAGGTTAACTGCCCGCCTCAGCCTCCAGGGATGCTGAGATTGCAGGCGTGAGCCACCGCGCCTGGCCCAATTTATTAATCAGAAAGGAATAGACCAGCCTGGCGTGATGGCTCACGTTTGTGATCCTAGGACTTTGGATGGGCGAGCACGGCGGATCTCTTGAGCCTAGGAGTTCCAGACCCTCCTGGGCAACATGGTGAAACCTGGTCTCTTTTTTTTTTTTGGCGGAAGGGGGGCGGAGTTTCGCTCTTGTTGCCCAGGCTGGACGGCGGTGGCGAGGTCGTCTTGGTTCGCCAGGCCTCTGCCTCAGCCTCCAAGTGGCTGGGATTGCACGCGTGAGCTACCATGCCCGGCTCATTTATTTATTTATTTATTTTTTGGTACAGACGGGGGTTTCTCCCTGTTGTCAGGCTGGTCTCAAACTCCCGACCTCAGGTTACCCGCCCTCCTCGGCCTCCCGGGGTGCTGCGATTGCAGGCATGAGCCAGGGCGCACGGCCCAATTTATTATTTTTATTATTTTTTTCGAGACGGAGTCTCTGTCACCCAGGCTGGAGTGCAGTTGCGCTATCCCGGCTCATTGCAACCTCCACCTGCAAGGTTCAAGCGATTCTCCTGCCTCAGCCTTCTGAGTAGCTGGGATTACAGGCGCCCGCCACACACTCGGCTGATTTTTTTGTATTTTTGGTAGAGACGGGGTTTCATCATGTTGGCCAGGCTGGTCTCGAACTCCTGAACTCAGCTGATCCACCCACCTCGGCCTCCCAAAGTGCTGGGATTACAGGCGTGATCGGCCTGGCTTGGTGGCTCACGCTTTTGATCTCAGGACTTGGGATGGCTGAGCGTGGCAGATCACTTGAGCCTAGGAGTTCAGACCGGCCTGGGCAACATGGTGAAACCAGGTCTCTTTTTTGCTTGTTTTTTTGAGAGGGAGTTTCGCTCTTGTTGCCCAGGCTGGAGTGCAGTGGCGCGGTCTCGGCTCCCCGCGGCCTCCCCCTCCCGGGTTTGGGTGGTCCTCGTGCCTCAGCCTCCCGAGTGGCTGGGATTCCAGGCATGAACCACCATACCCAGCTAATTTTTTTTTTTTTTTTGGTCCAGACGAGGTTTCTCCATATTGGTCAGGATGGTCTCAAACTCCCGACTTCACGTTACCCAACCGCCTCGGCCTCCCGGGGTGCTGGGATTGCAGGTTTGAGCCACCGCGCCCGGCCCAATTTATTAATCAGAAAGGAATAGATCGGCCCGGAGTGGTGGCTCACGCTTTTGATCCCAGGACTTCGGACGGCCGAGTGCGGCAGATCGCTTGAGCCTAGGAGTTCCAGACCTGCCTGGGCAATATGGTGGAACCTGGTCTCTTTTTTTTTTTCTTGAAGCTGAGTCTCGCTCCTTTGCCCAGGTTGGAGGGCAGTGGCGCGGTCTCGGCTCGCCTAGGCCTCCGCCTCCCAGGTTTGGGTGATTCTTCTGCCTCAGCCTCCTGAGTGGCTGGGATTGCGGGCGTCAGCCACCATGCCCGGTTAGTTTTTTATTTTTTATTTTTTTGGTAGAGATGCGGTTTCTCCATGTTGGTCGGGCTGGTCTCCAGCTCCTCACCTCGGGTGATCCGCGGGCCTCGGCCTCCCGGGGTGCTGGAATTGCAGTCGTGAGTCACTGCGCCTGGCCCGAAACCTGGTCTCTTAAGGGAGAAACAAAACAAAAGACACAAAGATTAGCCGGGCGTGGTGGGCCCCGCGGGTAGTCCCAGCTACTCCAAAGGCTGATGCAGGAGGATTGCTTGAGCCCCGGGGGTGGGGGTGGTGGAGGTGGCAGTGAGCCATCATGGCCCTGCTGTAGTCCAGAGTGGAGGACAGAGCGGGACTGTGTCTCAGGAAAAGGGAAAGGAAAAAAAAAAAAAAAAAAAGAAAGTATATAAAATTGTTAAATCAAGGAGCAGCTGGACAGTGTATTACTGAGAGAAGTAGAGGCAAAGGTTAGCGGACACCAGTGGTCACTTAGTGGAACTGCAGGTGCTCCCCGACAGGAGGCTGCTACTCTTCCTAAAGAACTCTATTATTGACTTAAAAAAAAAAGTTGTAGGTTTGTTACAATATCCAAATAGCTAAACTTTATATAGCCTCAACCCTCTTCTAGCACTGCTCTAAGCCTTTTCCTGCTCTGAAATAGCTACTATTGTTACCTTCATTGTAGGTATGCCGGAGGTTGTTGTGGAAGGACCAGGGAAACTGACTATGAAATTGACTTGCAAGTTTCAGACTTAAAGGTTCTTCCTGCTCTGCTTCTTACATTGCCACATTTTAGTTAACATATCTCTTAAAATACTGGTCTTTTCTATATTTGGAGGGACTCCTCTTGCAATTTGAAGTTTTTTCTTGCACTAAGCATTTGGTCATAAGATCGTCTGTGTTTTATGTCAGTTTAAGTTCAGACATTGTTCAGTTAGGAATGTAAATATGAGCAAACAGGTATCTGATTGAAATAGATAACCTAGAAAAAAATCACTTATGAAAAAGTCAAGAAAATGTGAATTCTGGATTTGCGGCTATTTTCAGAATGTATTAATTTTTTGGTATTTAATGGCATTGTGAATATATTTTAAAAAATTCTTTGTCTTCTACAGATACATATAAGGTAATTAAAAAATGATATGATGTATAGTTTTTACTTCAAAATAATTCAGAGGAAGAAGGAATGTGTATAAATGAAGTGGGAATATAAATGAAACAAAACTGGCTGTGGCCAGGTGCGGTGGCTCACGCCTGTAATCTCAGCACTTTGGGAGGCCAAGGTGGGCGGATCACTTGAGGTCAGGAGTTTGAGACCAGCCTGGCCAACATGGTGAAGCCCTGTCTCTAATAAAAATATAAATAAATAAATAAATTAGCTGGGCGTGGCAGCAGGTGTCTGCAATCCTAGCTACTCGGGAGGCTGAGGCCGGAGAATTGGTTGAATCTGGCGGCGGGGGGGGGGGGGGGAAGTTGCAGTGAGCCAAGATAGCGCCACTGCACTTCAGCCTAGGCAGCAGAGCAAGGCTCCATCTCAAAAAAATTAAAATAGCCTTTTGGTGTGGTGGCAGGGGTTGTACTTGACAATAATTCTATGTGAGAAGGGCCATGATTAATCTGTAAGTGTTTAGAATGATTTAAGTATAAGTCAAGTTCATAGAGACCTTCCATTTACTCATAGGTCATTTTTGTTTTATTCAGTGATGCAACCATTATTTTACATGGTCAAAAAAGATATTGACCCCATATCATGTACTATAATAGATATGTTCTAGGTAGCAGAGATACAGCTATGAACAAGACAGTCAACATCTCTGCTGTCATGGAGTTAGCTTACAACTAATGTGGAAGTTAGAAACAAAAAATGTTAATATGACATGCAATGCTAGGGAGAAGATTAGAGCAGGTTAAGGGAAGAAGAGGGGTGGAGGCCCTGGATGATAGGAGATAGAGTTGTCAGGAAAGACTTGGAGGAGGAGATAACAGAGCATGGCCTGAATAAAGTGAAGATGGAAGCCATGTGATGAGCTGGGAGAAAAGCATTCCAAGAGAGGGAACAGCAAGTCCAAAGGCACAGAGATGAGAAGAAACTGTTCACAGAATGGGAAATTAGTATGTGAGACTCAAACAGTAAGTTAGGGGGAAGAGTAGGAATAGATTAAGTCTGAGAAGTAAAGTGCGAGATCATCTAGGGTCTTGTAGACCATGGTAAAGATTTTGTGGCCTGGCACAGTGTCTTACGCCTGTAATCCCAGCACTTTGGGAGGCCGAGGCGGGTGGATCACGAGGTAAGGAGTTCAAGACCAGCCTGGCAAAGATGGTGAAACCCTGTCTCTACTAAAAATACAAAAAAAAAATTAGCCAGGTGTGGTGGCACACGCCTGTAATCCCATGTACTCCAAAGGCTGAGGCAGAGAATTGCTTAAACCTGGAGGGGCGGAGGTTGCAGTGAGCCGAGATCGCGCCACTGCACTCCAGCCTGGGCGACAGAGCAAGACTCTGTCTCAAAAAAAAAAAAAAAAAAATTCGTCTCTAAGCTCCCCACCACTCTAAAGATGGGCCATATTGGCCGGGTGCGGTGGCTTATGCGTATAATCCCAGCACTTTGGGAGGCTGAGGCAGGCAGATTGAGGTCAGGAGTTTGGGACCTGCCTGGCCAACATGGTGAAACTCTGTCTCTACTAAAAATACAAAAATTAGCCGGGTGTTGTGGTGCACACCTGTAGTCCCAGCTACTTGGGAAGCTGAGGCAGGAGAATCTCTTGAATCTGGGAGGCGAAGGTTGCAGTGAACCAAGATCGTGCCACTGCATTCCAGCCTGAGTGACAGAGGGAGATTCTGTCTCAAAAACAAGAAACAAACAAAAGTCAAATGGATTAGAGAAATGAGAGGGGTAGATAATTCACTCACACAATAAGTAGTTATGGAAGGCCTACTATAATGTTACTATTTTATAACTTACAATTTATTGAGCACTTATATGCAGACATTCTGCTAAGTGTTGTACATTTGCAGTGATCTCACTTCTCACAACAATCCATTAAGGCTGGTACCGTTATTCTCCCCATTGTACACACAAGGAGACAGGCTCAGAGAGATCTAGTAACTTACCCAGGGACAAACAGCTGGTAAATAGCACAAAGGTCTATAAGGTTACAAAGCTCAGGATATCTGCTATGCTCTCCCACATGCCAGACACAATTGCATTTGTGTAATCATGACATTCCACTGCAGGAACTCCTCCTATTTGATCCCAGCCTGAAAACAGGGCACCTGAACTTAGTTGCCCACTGGGAGCAGCTGAGGTGGAGGAAGAGGGATCTGCAACTTTGCACTCCTGTGCAGTCTTGGTGGAGCTGTCCATCAAGGTGCCTGCCCTCCTTAGCTAAAGTGTGGACATGTTACCTGAGCTCAGCCAATTGAACCCTTGCTCCAGGGACTTTGACTTATCAAAGGAAGCTCTGGTCAAGAAAGGGAAGAAAAACATGGAATTGATTCACTTGCCTGCCTAAACTCTCAAAGCATCTCCGCTTTCTGACCTTTTCTAAGCCTGATTCTCCAGCTTCGTGTTACCTCTGTGAGTTAGACACTAGCCTGCCGATAAAATCCTTTTCAGGTAAAGTTAGCCAGAATTGATTCTTAAGACTCGCAATCAAAGAACTTGCACTGGCAATATCAGCAAAAAAAATTACACAGTCTTGTAAAGCTTAAGTGAGTGACTCATTCCTTGGATAAATGTGTATTAAGCAGGGTCAGGACTAGAATGAAGCAAAGTGAGGCACCCAGGGTACAAAATTTAAGGCTTTCTTCCTCAGTGTTGTGTGAGTGCAGGGTTGGCTCTAACAGCCCTCCCTGCTATCAAAATTAGTAATAAAAAGAACAGAGAAGATCATTTCTTTTTCACATAAGAGTATGAAGTGAGTGTCCCAAGTCGGCAGGTAGCATTCGGCACCTTCTGTGCTGTGGCTCTGTCCCCTAGCACGTCATCATCATCATCACAAGGTCAAGGCTGGGCCAGCCAGTGAGAAGGAGAAAGAGTAACTCCTGCCAGAGCTTTAGCAATGTTAGCTATGGCTAAGCCTCAATCTCCCCAAGCCTCACTTTATTCACCTGTAAAATAGGACTAAGAAAAATCATCTTTAATTCCAAGATGTTTTGAGGATCAAATGAAACAACATGTAAAACTGCTTTGCAGACTGTGCAGTGCCCTATAAGCGGTAGTCACTATGTAGTCTCTTTGCTGAGTATCAGTTTATCTGCAAAGTGACAACTGAATACACACTTCCCAGGATTGTTGTAAGAATCTGCTAGACGAACGATTAAAGTATAAACTTTGGAATCCAACAGGAATAGGTTGGCGTTTTGCTCTGCCCCTCACCAGCTGTAAGATCTCGGACCCTCTGTGAGCCTGTGTCCTCATCTGCAGCGAAGGGATCAGGGTGCTCCTCCATCACAGGGCTGCTGTGAGCATGAAGAGAGACAGCAGGAGTGAGTCCTTGGCGCGGTGCCCAGCCTTGTTCCGATCCGCAGGTGCAGTGACGAATGCCACCTCCCGGATCCCTTCCAAAAAGCACAGCCGGGTTGTACCCTTCTGCCTCTGCTCAGCGCCCACGGTCAGCCCAACTCTGTGGTGAGCAGAGCGGCTGCTCACAGCCTCTGACACGAATGTCACTCCCACTCAGTTCCCCAAACCACAGCTATCCCCACTGTTGAGTGTGCGGTAAGTGCCCGCTGGGCACAGGGCGGAGTGCCACCAGACGACCGCTTAGAGCTCACAACCTGTGATTTAACGCAGGGAACCAAAGCCTTTTCCTTCATTCTAAGACTGCATACCAAAAAGAAAAAAGAAAGTTTGGGGGAAAAATAAAGCTGCCTCTTGCATTTGCAAGGAAATCACGTTCCTTCAGACCCCGTACTGGCGGGGGAAAGGCGTCCTGTTTCTTTAAGAGGCCTCTATCAACCCGCAACTGCACCCACCCCTTCTTGAGTGACAGACAAACAACCCAATCGAAGAAAGTGAGCTCAGCGGGACGGGGAGACGGAGCAATAGGAGCCCGGCCTGGCTTGTATGGGGCGGGGTCCCAAGAAGGCGGGGCAGGTGGAGGCAGGAGGAGGAGCTGAGGAGAGACCCGGGAGCGGGAGCTGGGCCTAGGTTGGCGCCCTGATGAGTGAGGGGCGCGCCGGGGGCTGGAGGCGGCAGGCAGTGGAGAGGGGCCCGGCCCGAGAGACGCAGGGCAGAGAGGCCGGGCCAAGCGCTGCGGCCTGCGTCTGCCCCGGAAGCTGAGGAGCTGAGAGGGTGGGCCTGGGCTGGACCGCGCTGGTTCGTCAGGCCCCCGAGGGGTGGTGGCCCAGCCGGGGCCTCGGGACGGGAGGAGAGGCCGGGTCCTGGACCCAGAAGGGGCGTCGCGTGGCGACAGAGGGCGGGCCAGGCCGCCGGGCGCGGCGGCTGGGCGGGGCAGCGGTCGGAGGGAGAAGAAGGGAGCCGTTGGGTGGGAAGATCCGGGAGGGAGGGCACGGAGAGGGTTGGGAAGGAGCCAGAGAGCGCTCGTGGCGGGCCCGCACCAATCTAAAGCCCGGGGTCACGCTCGACCTGGACCCCGCTGCCCGGGTCCACCAGTCCGACCTGTGAATCCTGCATGCTCAGTAGCATCCCCTCTTCTCCTCTTCCCCTCCCCCCTCGTATGTACTTTCCATCCCCTGCGCTCATCCTTCAGGCCCCTCGCTTCCTGACTGGACAGTTGCAGTGTCCTAAGTGGTCTGCCTGCAGGCACAGGGGCCGCTCTCCTGTAGGCCTCCCACCGTGCGGAGAGAAGCCTTTTCTTTTTCCTTTTCTTTTTTTTTTTTTTTTGAAACTTTTTTTGAGACAGAGTCTTGCCCTGCCGCCCAGGCTGGAGTGCAGTGGCGCGATCTCGGCTTACTGCAACCTCTGCCTCCCAAGTTCCAGCGATTCTCCTGCCTCAGCCTCCCAAGTAGCTGGGATTACAGGCGCCCGCCACCACACCCGGCTAATTTTTGTATTTTTAGTAGCGACGGGGTTTCACCGTTAGGCTGGTCTTGAACTGACCTCAGGTGATCCGCCCATCTCGGCCTCCCAAAGCGCTGAGATTACAGGCATGAACCACGGCAATCGGCCGAGAAACCATTTCAGAATGCAGAGCAGATCTAGACACTTTGGGCGTGAAACTGGCTGGCTTCCCACCCCTTTGTAGGGTCAGACCCAGAACCTCACCCGGGCCCTGGAGATCTGGTCCCGCCGACCTCTCCCAAGTCTATCTACTCCTCCCGCTTTCTCAGTGCCCTCCACACACTGGCCTCTTTCTGTTCCTTTTACATCCCAAGCACCTGCCTTCCTTGGGGCCTTTTATTTAGTATTCCTCCTCCCTGGTCTGCTCTTCCTCCTCCGGCTTAGTCTTGTAAACTTCTTCATCCTTCAAATTTCCGCTTAAGCGTCACTTCTGCAGGGGAGGCATCCCTGTCTCTGACTCTTGGACCAATACCCTACTTCTATCACCCTGGGTACTTGTTCTTCACAACACTTGCACAACTGCAGTTTTACATTTATTTACAAACGTATTGATATTTCTGTGTCCATCCCACCAGATTGTAAGGTCCGTGAAGAAGATAGTGTCTGGTTTTGCTTCGTATTGTGTCTGTAGCATCTCACACAGGGTCAGGCACTATAAATATTTACCAAATAAATAAATGCAGGGTTTGAATTTGGCAAGAGGAAGGGGATGTGAATCATGGTCACTGATGTCCTACCTGTAGGGGAAGGAAACTGACATTTGGAATGCTTTTTGTGTGCGAGGCTGTGTGCTAGACTGATGCTGCTGTCTAGTAGAAATGTAACGTGAGTTATAGATATAATTTTAAATTTTCTAGTAGCCATATTAAAACATGAAAGAAACAGTTGAAATTAATTTTAGTAATATTTAACACAATATATTCCAAAATTATATTATTATAATCAATATAAAAACATTATTAATGGGATATTTTACATTCTTGTTTTTTGTACAAAGTTTTTGAAACCTGGTTTGTATTTTACACTGAGGGCAGCCTGTGCCACTTTTCAAGTGCTTAGTAGCCACATATGGCCAGGGATTGCAGTATTGGGCTGTACAGTGTCACACACTTTATATACCCTCCAGAATCTTTTGAGATAACTATTGTTATCTGCACTTTACTGATGTAAATAGTGAAACTTCTAAAAGGGGTTGCCTGCCAGGGATAATTCTAGAGTTTGTAAGTGGAGGAGGTGGGATTAGGACCTCTATCTGTTAATCTTCAGTCTGATCTTTCTATATACCTCATGCTGACTCTAGGAGGTGCAAAGGAAGTTTGAGGGTACAGGAAGTAGGGACCAAACTTCATATTCTAGCTTGTTCTGTGCTGAGATAATGTGTCCAGATGTAGCAGTACCACCTGCAAAGGTGGCTCAGCAACAAGCATATTTGATGCAGTCGAAGAAAACCCTGCAAGGCAAGTCCTTCTTTGACCCAGTCACCATACCTCGGCCCAGCCTGGACTAAGTCTGGTCCCAGGACCTGGGTAGAAAAACATACATACCATGTAGCATCTCAGAGGTGCTGGGAATACTAGGCTTGTGTTTACAGCCTGGCTTGGCTTTGCTTGCTTTTTTCATTTCTTTTTTTTCTTCTCTTTTCTTTTCTTTCCCCTCCCCTCCCCTCTCCTCCCCTCCCCTCCCCTCCCCGTCTTTCTTTTTTTTTCTTTTTGACGAAGTTTCGCTCTTGTTGCCCAGGCTGGAGTGCCAGTGGCGCCATCTCAGCTCACTGCAACCTCCACCTCCCGGGTTCAAGCGATTTTTGTGTCAGCTTCTGGAGTAGCTGAGACTACGGGCACCTGCCACCACGCCTGGCTAATTTTTTGTATTTTTAGTAGAGACAGTTTCACCACGTTAGCCAGGATGGTTTTGATCTCCTGACCTCATGATTCGCCCACCTCGGCCTCCCAAAGTGCTGGGATTACAGGTGTGAGCCACAGCACCCCGCTTTTTTTTTTTTTTTTTTTTTTTTGACACGGAGTTTCGCTCTTGTTGCCCAGGCTGGAGTGCAGTGGCGCCATCTCAGCTCACTGTAACCTCCACCTCCCGGATTCAAGCGATTCTTGTGCCTCAGCTTCTGGAGTAGCTGGGATTACAGGCGCACGCCACGGTGCCCAGCTAGTTTTTGTACTTTTAGTAGAGATGGGGTTTCACCACGTTGGCCAGGCTGGTATTGAACTCCTGACTTCAAGAGACCTGCCCGTCTCGGCCTCCCAAAGTGCTAGGATTACAGGCGTGAGCCACCATGCCCGGCCTACAGCCCCAGTTCAGCAGTTGCTCACTATCTACCATGTGACCAGCACTGTTCTAGGCCATTTTTGGTGATTGGGCGGTGTATGTCATAGCCTTCATCTTGAGGATGCTTCAGGTATATTTGCAAAGACAACACTGGATCACATAAAATGACTAGATGGTATGCTGCTAGGCATCATGTGGTTTAATGAAGAGCCAGAATCAGTATGGGCCAGAGGCTGCAAAGTGGCTGTCTTGGCCAAGCTGCATGTTGTGTTTTTTAAAATGTTGGATTTAAACTCTAGGCAAGGTGGTACTTTGCAGTGTTGCAGACCGTACATGCAGGCTGCTTGGTTTATTTACTTACCTGCTTGGCTGCCTAAGACATTTGAATTTATAACCCTGTTAGGCATGCTATGCTGGTTTCATGTGAGTCACTAGAAAAGATTTGTTGAGCACTTATTATGTGCCAGGCATTGTATTGGCTGCTGCTTTGGAACTGCTCATAACATCTTCCAAAGTTCTTCCACTAGGAAATAGTAATAATGATAATAGTGGAACACCAACAAATACTTTGCTTTTTATATTGACTTTCCTCCTGGATTGCCTTCACATTTGCTCTCTCATTTTGTCAGCAATACACAATATACCTGCCTAGCAGGTAGGGCTTTCTGTGTTGGGGAAATGTGGTGTCAGGGCTTTTGCAATTTCTTCAAGTTCACACAGTTAGAATTCTGCTATTATGCTTAGTGCTTTATTATCCTACCTAATGTTCACAACAGCTTTACAGGGTAGTGTTGATGCTAATGCCCATTTTATAGGTAAGGAAATTGTTAATGCTAGGATCCAAGTTCAGGCCTTTCCCACTCCAGAAGACAGCTCCTAACTGTTAAGCTACCCTGCCTCACTAGAAGGCCATAGTGGGAAGAGAGCTCAAAAACATCTGGTCTAGCCCCCCATGTAGATCAGGACCTGAGGTCCAGAAAGTCTTGTGCTTGTGGCAAAGCTGTGCTGCAGGAGGAGGACTAAACCGGAAGTGGGGGCCTAGGCATTCTTTTGTCCCTAACTGGTGGCATGGCCTTGCCAGCTTTTCTGGACTTCAGTTCCCTTATTTATATAATGAAAGGGCTTGGCCTGATTTTACGCTGAGAACAATGCTGTGCTATTATGGTCGGTATTGAAGGAGTTCACAGCCCAAGATTTTAGTCATAACCCAGGACTCCTCCCAGCACACCACAGTCCCTCCCTACCCAAGCTCCATCTCCTTGTGCAGCCATGGTTTTCTAAAGTTTAATTCTGAAGTTCATCTGTATTTTCCATTTCTGTTTCTGTTTCATTTCCAAAAACTGAGGCAAGTGGTTTGTAAACACTGACTTTTTGTAAATTCATCTCGGTCATTGTAGTAAGGGAATTGCAAAGTTCCAGGCAATTAATAATCCTCAGTCAGTAGTGTTTTCACTCTCTTTTAAAGGCATTTAGGTCTGGAGGCACCCTGGAGGGAATTTTGCTGTGGAATTCTGTGGACACAGCTGTGCGCCAGGCAGTGTGCTGCAAACTGGGGGAAGAGTAGATGGTGGAATAGACTCAGGCTTCATGAGTCCTTGTCCTCAGGTTGTCAACTGTCCTGGAGCTGTGGGTCAGCCCTGGCCACCATTGAAATCATCTGGGAGTTTATAAATGACCTGGGGTGTGCAGTGATGGTGCACAAGCAGAGTTGAGAACCACTGTTTCTCAGACTTTATCTGACCTAGAGCCTACGTCGCAGAGTTTAACATGCACTTGAACCACCCCAGGATCTTGTTTGAAGGCAGATTCTGATTGGGCGGGTCTGGGCTCCCAGGGATACTGCTGCTGCTGGTGTGCAGACTACACCTATAGTAGCCGGGAAGAGACTGCACATAGAGAATTGTAAATCAGTAGGATCATGAAGGTATGTATAAAAGACTGGGATCACAGATGAGGATGCAATTAATTTTACCTGAGGTGAGAGGATTAGGAAAGCCACATAGAAGAGTGATTATTGTAGCTGTTCCTTGAAAGTTGCGTATAAATTTGCCAGCTGGACGAGGAGGAGGAATTAATAGCACAAGCAAACATACAGACTCAGGAGAGCATGGTTTTTCAGGGAACAGGTGGTCTGGCGAGAACATGGCATCTACAAAAGACAGTCTGAAAGCCAGTTCCACCGCAGAGCCACGGTGGAACTGTAGTAAGTTGAATGCTCTGCTAAGGAGCTTACTTAAGCACTATTACTTTAAGTATACGAACACTACAGAAGGTGTCTATGCAGGATAAGAGAAGACCCAGGCAGTTCTTAACAGCAGGAATCAAGATGAAGAAACCCAAGCAGTTCCCCTGCCCCCACACCCCTTCTCACCACACTTTTGCCTCTATGTAAGGTTGTGGCTTTTAACCATGTTTGAATGAGTCCTGTGTCTAACACACTTCAACAAAAAGGGGAAACCTCAGCTGCTGTTGGTGTGGTGGTCCTTCCCAGGGTTTCCAGCAGTAAACATAGGAAACTTAATCTCTGCCAGTCAAATCCTCCCATTTCTGTACCTCAGAGTCTCATCCTCATTCAGTGGACTGAACTAAGGGAAGTTGAGTCACTTCTCAGATGAGGAGATTTCAGAGGGGAAAGCCTCTGTAGAGATTGTGTTCTCGATTAGAAAGAGGGTGTGACCCCAACCTGCCTTCCTGATGAGGTTGCATTCTGTTGCAGGAGACATAAACCAAACTTACCCATGCCTCCTTCACCAAATCAAAAGCAAAATAACTGAACAAAAAGCACACATCCATTCTTATCCTTAAAGGAATAGGGGGAAGGAGGGGAGCTGGAAACCTGGCATTCTTCATCCCAAGTTCCTTACTAATAGGAGGAGATCATCTTTCACTTCCTTCCTTGAGATGGGTTTTCCAACCCTGCTGTCAGAATCCAGCTCCGTGAAGCAGCAGTCACTGTATGGGTGATTGATAAAGCTCCATGGGGTCTTCTGTAACAGTGCTGATTTTATAAGCACACCTTCTAGAAGCCACTAGAGACTGCTCTATTGGAGACACTAATGTTCCTATTTTTCTATACTTTTCCCAGCTCTATATTTGAGAAACTGGCCTTTCATTCTTAATGACTTACAGTAAAATTGTCTTCAGGTCAGTGTGTGCCTCTCTCCTGTTTTGTAGCATTTTGAATTTTCCAAATCATCCTTATATCTGTAATGCTTAAAGAGGGGTGGAAGGGAGAAGGGTGGAGAGTTGTTTAATCTGGAAGGGGCCCTCTGGGCCTTGATGTGGAACTACAGCTCCTTTATTCTGGTGGTTTGCGGTTGAGCTACGGTACTGCTGAGTGGTGGAGCAAGAGGCTCTTTATAACCCTGAGAATTTTGCAATGTTATTGAATTCCTTCTACCTAATTTCCACTTCCTTTCTGGAATGAAAATGAAGAGAGTAAGCAAACATGTGCTGGGAGGGTTCCCTACAAGGATATATTTTATCCTGGGAATCTTATCTGGAGAATAGAATTACTTCTAGTCTCCTATCTCCTAATGTTTCTATTCCATAGGGAGAAAAGCAGAGAGATGTTTTCCTCTTTAACTAGAGTTAGGTGTGCTAACCCTGATTTTTCAGTAAGAATTATTCTAATGTTTGATATGAAAAGTTCTTTAATTTTTATTTTTTAATAGAGACAGGATCTTGCTCTGTCACCCAGGCTAGAGTTCAGTGACATGATCATAGTTCACTGCTGCCTCGAACTTCTGGGCTGAAGCGACTTTCCTGCCTCAGCCTCCTAAGTAGCTAGGGACTACAGGAACATGCCACCATGCCCAGCTAATGTTTTATTTTTTTGTAGAAACAGGTCTCTAACTCCTGGCCTGAAGTGATCCTCCTGCCTTCACCTCCCAAAGCATTGGGATTACAGGTGTGAGCCACTGCGCCCAGCCAAAACAAACTGTTAAACAATGAAAATACTTTGTAGTTAAAGGGTATTGGGACACAGAGGGAACACCAGACAACCTGCGCAATTCATGCCCATCCCTGTCCATTTGGAGCCAACTTGGTTCCAGCTTGGAAGAAGTCAGAGTCATCGGGTTTAAGCAGACACAGGTGCTTACTGAGCCTTCGCTGGACACCAAGTGTTGTGCTAGGTTGAGACTGCAGTTATACCTGTCCTGGAGGAGGAGCTAGTGGAGATATGTAAATATGTAACTATAATAGAGTATGACAAGATCACACTCGCTAATGGAAGTATGAACAGGATGCTGTGAGAACACAGAGGCCCCTGTCCTATTTAGTTTTGCCAGGAAAAGTTAGAGAAAGCTAAGACTAGTACAGGGAAGAGGTAGCATCTGATCTGAACTAGGCTTTGATGCTTGAATAGGAGCTCTTCTGACAGTCAGTAGGAGGAAGAGAATATGCAAAGGTACAGAAGAATTGAAAGAACACGGCCTTATAGAAATAGCAGGTAGTCCAGGGAAGAGTCTGGGTAGATTGTAAAGGACCAAATAGCACACAAGGGACCGTGGCCCACCTGTAGACAGTGGAGTGCTATCTTTTGTTACAATGGTGAGTTCTTGTGAAGGTTTCTTAGCCTCAGTGTGCTTTGGTTTCAGATACACAAACCAGAAATTGCCACAAAGCACTTGCTGGGGGTCAAGTGCAGAGCCACCTGCTTTCTCATGGCTTTCCAGCAATACCAGATAACCTGGGATCAAATTCTGGCTGTGCCACTTGCTAGCTGTGTGACACTGAGCCTGCTACTTAACTCTTCTGTGCCTCTATTTTCTTATCTCTAAAGTGGGGATAATAACATACCACACAGCGTTGCTGTGCAGATTAAATTAATTAGTATATATAGAGCCCTTAAAATAGTGCCTTAGCATTATGTAATTGTTAGCTAATGTCATCATGTAAGGAAGTATTATGTAGAGGGATCAGTCATAAGACCTTGGCTTCAGACCCAATTCTGAAGTGTTGGGTTGACTTACTGTTTTCTTTTCCCTCCCTTCCTTTTTTTTCTTCCTTCCTTCATTTGGGAGGGAGGTGTAGATAGAGGTACATGGAGAAGAAGTTTGTCGATCCATCTGAACTTCAGTTGCCTTACCTGTAAGATAGGAATGTTTTTCAGAGTTCTTATGAGCATCAACTAAAATAATGCTATAGAAGTGAGCAATCAACTATAAAGAGGCTACCTGGGCTGGGCATAGTGGCTCACGCCTATAATCCCAGCACTTTGGGAGGCTGAGGCGGGTGGATCACCTGAGGTCAGGAGTTCAAGAGCAGCCTGGCCAACATGGTGAAACCCATCTCTACTAAAAATACAAAAATTAGCTGGGTGTGGTGGCGAGCACCTGTAATCCCAGCTACTTGGGAGGCTGAGGCAGGAGAATCGCTTGAACCCAGGAGGTGGAGGTTGCAGTGAGCGGAGATCGCACCATTGCACTCCAGCCTGGGAGACAGCGAGACTCCATCTCAAAAAAAAAAAAAAAAAGGCTGGGCACGGTGGCTCACGCCTGTAATCCCAGCACTTTGGGAGGCCGAGGCAGGCTGATCACGAGGTCAGCAGATCGAGACCATCCTGGCGAACACAGTGAAACCCTGTCTCTACTAAAAATACAAAAAAAAAAAAAAAAAAAATTTAGCCGGGCGTGGTGGCGGGTGCCTGTAGTCCCAGCTACTCAGGAGGCTGAGGCAGGAGAATGGCGAGAACCCGGGGGCAGAGCTTGCAGTGAGCAGAGATCGCGCCACTGCACTCCAGCCTGGGAGACAGCGAGACTCCGTCTCAAAAAAATAAATAAATAAAAATAAAAATAAAAATAAAGACACTACCTGTACGTTACTATTAGATATACGATTACTACGAAGTTACTGTATAACCGATCTGTTGCAAACAAATCAGACTTACCTAGTGGATAAGAGCAAACCAGAGCAAACCTGTGGATTTTGCTGTCATTAATTCAGCCATTGTTAATTAAGTGCTTACCCAGTACCATCATCTTATGCCAGTGATGCTGCTGTCTTCTCAGACCTTCATTTTAGAGTTCCTGCAGAACTTGGGGGCAGTTTTGGTCTTAGGCTTATTAGTTGCAATGAGTAGATACATAGACTAGCTTAATTTATAGGAGTTTTATTGGCAGGATACAGTGGACTTTCAGGTACCCCAAGCATAGGAAGTATAGCCACGTAATCGGGAAAGTTACCAGGTAATGGCTTTTCCCATCTTTCTGATTTCTGGCCTCAGCTCATTTATATATTTCTGGATTCCTCTTGCAGAATCACTTCCTCTGAAAGGCTCTTGGTTTTTTATTCTCCGTATTTTTGGCTTATGCGAATCTTTGGCTTGCCATGGTAACTGCTCTGAAGCTTACTATGATCTTACTTCTCCAGGGCCCATTATCACCCAGTTCCCTTAGTCTGTGTCTTTTATTTGTTTGTATGTATGTATGTATTTATTTTTATGATGGAGTGTCACTCTGTAGCCCAGGCTGGAGTGTAATGGTGCAATCTAGGCTCACTGCAACCTCTGCCTCCCAGGTTCAAGTGATCCTCCCTGCCTCAGCCTCCTGAGTAGTTGGGATTACAGGCACCTGCCATCACGCCCAGCTAATTTTTGTATTTTTAGTACAGACGGGGTTTCTCCATGTTGGCCAGGCTGGTCGTGAACTCCTAACCTCAGGTGATCCACCTGCCTCGGCCTCCCAAAGTGCTGGGATTACAGGCGTGAGTCACCACGCCTGGCCAATCTGTGTATTTTAAATTCAAGAGAAAGAATTGGAAAAATTCAGCTAAAGTTGGGTATTCACTTTGGTCCCATCAGCTATGGCAGGGTTGTGGAGAGTGTCATTCAGTTCAGATAGGCTGCCTGGGCTTTGTGGGAAGGACAGAGTCACTGAGAATGGGGGCTTATTAATACCTTTCAAATAGTTCAGTAGTTGCAAATCTCCATGCTTTAAAATGTATATGAACTTTTGAACAGCTGAGAATCATTCAGTGCTAACTTTAATAAACAGAGCATCAACCTAGGATATGTCATATGGGGTCAAGAGAAAATAATAGGTATAACATAATGAGCTTTGGCTTAATTATCTCCAAAGATGGTTTTCAGAAAGGAGTTAAAAATAATGTGGTTTGTTTCTTAGCAGCACCATCGAAATTAAGGAAGGGTGTAACTTCATTTGGTGAGGACTTTAAAATGGGCATCCTCACTTGGATTTTTAAAATTCCACTTAAGAATCATGGACTTTTAGACTTAGAAGTCACCTGAGACATGCTTTAGTTCTACACTCACATCTTTCTTTCTTTCTTTTTTTTTTTTTTCGAGACGGAGTCTTGCTCTTTCGCCCAGGCCGGACTGCAGTGGTGCGATCTCTATCTCGGCTCACTGCAAGCTCCGCTTCCCAGGTTCATGCCATTCTCCTGCCTCAGCCTCCTGAGTAGCTGGGACTACAGGCGCCCGCCACTGTGTCTGGCTAATTTTTTGTATTTTTAGTAGAGACAGGGTTTCACCATGTTAGCCAGGATGGTCTCGATGTCCTGGCCTCATGATCCACCCGCCTCGGCCTCCCAAAGTGCTGGGATTACAAGCATGAGCCACCGCACCTGGCCTACACTCACATCTTTCAATAGAAGAAAACCGAGATTTGGTTAAAGGGGCATGTATACATCGTGAAAGACCTAGGATTGGGTCCTGAGGCCTTTGGCTCTAAATCCAGTCACTTTTTTCAGCAGGGACAATTATCCATCCCTCAATAGAAGAAAACTGAGATTTGGTTAAAGGGGCATGTATACATCATGAAAGACCTAGGATTGGGTCTTGAGGCCTTCAGCTCTAAATCCAGTCACTTTTTTCACCAGGGACAATTATCCCAGCCCAGCGCTCTTTCTGTTGTGCCTTTTGTACCTGCTTATTTTAAAAATAAGAAGAAGCCAAACTGAAAAACAAATGATCTAAAAAGTCATATTGTATAGTTCCGTTTATATGGAGTACAAAAACAGGCAAAACTCATGGATGATGATAAGAAGTCAGAAATTCCCCTTTAAAGGACTGAAAGGATTGACAGGAAGAGGAAGTATGAAGTAATTTTCTAGGGTGATGAAAATGTTCAGTGTCTCGTTTTGAGTGGCGGTTACAGGGAGATGCATGTGTATATGTCTATTATGTATATGCATACAAACATGTACACTTAAGCCCTCTGCATTTTATTGTATGTAAATTATATCTCAGTTTTTAAAATTGACCTCACAACCATGCAGTCCTAGTCTACTAATTGCAGCCGCTTTGCCGATAAGGATAAGGACGCATCTCTAGGCATCCAGAGATTGATGGCGCCACCCCTGGAACGAGAACTCCCTGCCCTGCTGTAACTGCAGCAGAGCATTCTCCCCAGAAGTTATGCTGATAGGGCCAGTTTCTTTTCTGAGGTTTGTTGTGTGTCTAGGCATGTAAAAATTACTGTGAAAAATTCTGCCACGAGCCACAGAAGTTATGGAAGCTTTGGGGGCCATAAGGCCAACCCACTTCAATCCCTTTAGGCTGCGTTTAATTGCAGTGGACAGAAGTTGAAGCTGGCTCAGAGGAAAAGGGGAAAGCACTGGCTGAAGCCAGTCCGAGTTCTGTCCCCCTATTATGACTTACTAGCTGGGTGACCTTGGTCACTTGACAAAACACTGAGCTATAGTTGTGCCATCTTCAAATGCAGGTGATAATCCTCTTCTGCCTAATTGATGGTGCTGCTGGGAGGACACAATAAAATAAGTGAAAGCACTTTGAAAACTAGTTCCTTTACATTGTCATGGTCTGGAAATGCTGGTTTTTTATGACAGTAGACTTCTGAAGCATCCCGTTCTGACTAGGAAATGGTCATGAAAGCATCCCTCTTTCTGAGGCCGGGGGGCTTGTGGGGGACAGGACTTTTACTCCTTTTCATCAAAGAGGTTTATACTTATCAGGCTGTGAGAACTGGCATCTGCGTTTAGGCTGAAAAATTGATAGCATACATGCATAATAGCCTCACAACAGCTATGCTTTGTATGCCAGGAGAGGCAGGTGGTCCCCATTAGCAAGACATGAATTGTGGGTGAATGGCTAAATCTGGAGGATGCAGAAAGGTCTTTTTCATTAAGAGAGAGCCCTCTCCTGGCCAGGAGCGGTGGCTCACGCCTGTAATCCCAGCACTTTGGGAGGCCGAGGCAGGCAGATGATGAGGTCAGGAGATCAAGACCATCCTGGCTAACACGGTGAAACCCCGTCTCAACTAAAAATACAAAAAAATTAGCCGGGCGTGGTGGCGGGCGCCTGTAGTCCCAGCTACTTGGGAGGCCGAGGCAGGAGAATGGCGTGAACCCGGGAGGCGGAGCTTGCAGTGAGCCAAGATCGCAGCCACTGCACTCCAGCCTGGGCGAGAGAGCGAGACTCCGTCTCAAAAAAAAAAAAAAAAAAAAAAAGCCCTCTCCTGAACCTGTAGGCAAGGAGTGTAAATATACATCGAAATAATCCATCAGCCAAGTGACTTCCCTTCGTCAGACCTTGGAGAGAGAATGCTTTAGTTACTGCTTGGAATACCAGTAAGCTATCAGAGTTGCCTAGGATACCAGTCATATGGGCCCATCTTCCAGACTTGCTCAAGATAATTTATTTTCCTTTATTTTGGAGAGAAGTGGGGGAGGTGGTCAGAGGTACTTGCAAAGCCTTGTCCTTATAAGACGGGCCCTTGTGTGAAGATATCTTTATCTCCCTCTACTTGAGTTGTCAGCTGCTATTGCCCTTGGCAATAGGGATGAAAATAGCATTTCCTGTCCCAGTTCTCTTCCCCATTTTCTGATGTCATCCCACACAGAGGTGGCTTTGCATAGTGTCCTTTGAGGGGAAAGGAGTGGCATTGATAAGTGCGGGGGAAGCAAGAGAGCATGTAGCTGTGCCCCGCTGATGCTGGGATCTTCCTAGGATGACTGCAGAACAGAAGTAGCCTGGCTCCTCCAGCTAACCACTCAACCAAGAAAAGCCTGGCTATTCTTATCTGTTTTGGAGCATATGCTTCTCTCCTAAAGGGGGCCAGCCCCTCCACACCTGTGGGTATTTCTCGTCAGGTGGGATGAGAGACTGAGAAAAGAAATAAGACACAGAGACAAAGTATAGAGAAAGAACAGTGGCCCAGGGGACCGGCGCTCAGCATACGGAGGACCCGCACCAGCACTGCTCTTGAGTTGCCTCAGTATTTGTTGAGCACTATCTCTACCATCTTGGAGAGGGGGATGTGGCAGGACTATAGGGTAATAGTGGGGAGAGGGTCAGCAGGAAAACATGTGAGTAAAGGTCTCTGTGTCATAAATAAGTTTAAGGAAAGGTGCTGTGCCTCGATGTGCATGTAGGCCAGATTTATGTTTGACTCTACACAAACATCTCAGTGTAGTAAAGAGCAGTATTGCCACCAGCATGTCTCACCTCCAGCCTCAAGGTGGTTTTCTCCTATCTTTTTTTTTTATAGCAATTGGCAGACCTTAATATTCAAGAAAAATTAATTTCATCATACACATTAAAAATATAGGAAATTTCATGCAGACATGAAGCTTCCAATTCAGCTTTTGTGGCAACTTTTAGAATGAGAGTTACATATAAATACAGTACATTTTACAGTTACCAAACTTCATAATTTTATACTGTGATTTTTACAGCTTCTCCTTATATTGTACGTATTCCACCTTGCTCACTTGATTAGCATACCCTATATCTACACTGCTTCAGAATATAGAAATTAAACAAAAAAACATAAGCACAATGGACTATCTCCTCCCATTTCATAAAGTAAATGAAAATGTTTGTGTATAAAGCTAAGTTAAGAAAAACATTTTAAACTTTAAGGCTTACATACTTTAGTAGCTAGGACTAAAATTAAGAAATACAAAGTTAAATAAATCCTCCAGTGATACTTCTATTATTGATTGATACCACATTTTCAAGTTTAGAATATATTAACTGCAAAAGCTGTAAGAAAAAAAGTGATGCAAATTTGTATAGAACATTTAAAAAACAATATTCATGATATGAGGGATAAATTAACAAATGAAGTAACTGATTTCAGAATTAACTAAAACATGTGCTATAATTTAGAAATTTAACATTATTAAAGAAAACCTAATAGAAAAAAAATTAATTAATAAAGCCAACCCACCAGTGTCAACCTGTTTTTGCCTGTGACAAAAACAAAGATCATTTGTTTTGATACAAGTTGTAAAAAAGTGAATACTAGTCAGTGAATAAAAAGTATGTCTAAGCCATTGAAAAACAGCATGCATTCCTTTCTGTTCAATTGATTTTTAAAAAATACTTATGTATTTTGCAAGTTTTCTTCTTTTAAAACAATAATTTGAGTCTTTTTTTCTTCCTTGCCACTAAATTCAAACTCATTCATGTAAGTAATAAGAATTTCCACCAAATGAACATCTGCTAAGTATTGAGGGACACAAAAAAGAGAAATCTTTAAAAAAAAAAAAAAAGGTTACAGTCTCCCCAATTTTGACATGTCAGATTAACTACATGAAACCCTCTATTGCATAGTGAGAGTAAAGGTCACAAAAGTCCCATCGCTGTACACGGAAAAGGTCCCTCCAACTAGTAAGATGCCAGATAGGGTAGTGACTCCCCAGCCTAAGTGACAACAAAGGTCTAAAGATTTACAAGTAACTTTTCCTATTAAAACATGACATTTATGCAACCAGCACATTACTGAGATTAAATCCATCTAATTTAAATTGCCACAGAGGTCATTTAAAGCAATCACAATCATCTGTGAAAATATTCAAGAAGAGTTCTTCCTTTTCTCCAAGAAAAGGCTAAAACATTAGTCATCTCTACTTTCCAAGCTACTGGAAACAGAATATCATACATTAAAAAATATAAAGGAAAGCTCCCTCCAATAAAGATCTGCTAGAGGTAGAAATTTAAAGCAGCATATACTGTTTAAGCTCCATCTATCAGGGAACAAAATTGGTATTAATCTGAAATTACATGATGGCTGCTGCTTACAATATTGAAGACACAGACCACGGGCAGTAATTTATCCCTGAATTTCATAATCAAAATTCCCCACATTAATACTATTATGACAGTTTTTCCTAGTATATAATTTTTTTAATGAAAAAAGTGCTTGCCTTCATAATCCAGATAATCTAAAGAAAAGACATTATTGTAAACATCACACTGTCAAACTCCGTATTCATTTAGAGTCTGAAAATCACATATTTCAAATGGGTAAATTTTATTCTTATTTTCTCTGTTTCCTAGCACTACTTTTAATAAAGGCTTTTTATTTCTCACTTTGAATGTTGAGATCTCGTATATTTCAAAGTGATCCATGATGAGTATGCTTTCATAAAGTGTTCAGTTTATTGTGGCCAAAAGACTTGGATATTTCTGAGTTACTTGAATATATTTTACCGGCCTGTGATGCTATTAAATTTAACATTTCATAAAAAAGAAATGTTTGATGCTTCTTTAAGTTCATCTGAGCCAGAAAATACAAAATTAAATTAATCTGAATGATAAAAGAATAGACACAGGCCAGGCGCGGTGGTACATGCCTATAGTCCTAGCTACTCAGGAGGCTAAGGCAGGAAGATCGCTTGAGTCCAGGAGTTTGAGGTTACAGTGAGCTATGATCGTGCCACTGCACTCCGGCCTGGGAGACAGAGCGGGATCCTGTCTCTGAAGAAAAAAAAAAAAAAAAAAGACACATTTTACGCATAGTTTTCTTAGATTGAAAGTGAACAAAGTCCCAACTCCAGATGTTGAATATGACTGAGGATCCTTAGACTCTTCTAAAAGTTACATGTGCAATGCATACAAAACAACAAAAAAAGGAAGATTATTATGGACTTCAATACTATTAGTCATTAATTCAGCAGACTTGCAATGGACAGCATCATGAAGACACTGGAGATCAGGGATTTTTTTTCCTACTGAAACACAATTCTGGGCTTCAAGGAAAAAGTATACTTCAAGACATTTCCTCCATTTTTACTTGTGCTAAATTTCGTTAGGAATAAGAAGGCACCACTGATTTGAGGTTGTGTCCTGTCATCACTGATAGTTGATTTTGAGTCGTTGATTTCAGCATTTGTTCTTACTAAACTTTTTTCCAGGTGGTATCACTTGAGACCATTATTGTGGCTTACGGACCACAAACAAGACACATTCATAGTAGTATTTCATCATAGAGAGATCATTCACAGTATATGTTGACAATACAGATTCTTTTTCCACCTCTACCTTGAATCCATACTGCAGAACAACGTTTTTTATATCCTCATAGCTCAATTCTATGGAAAGTTCATTTGCCAGATTTTCAAAGTGGTACAGCAGAGGACCTAGATTTATCCAAATTCCACCTGGCTTGAGTATTTTCCATATTGTATCAATATAATCAATTACATTGTGAGCTGTGTCTATGAAGAAACAGGTAGCAATACAGTCCCAGGTATTGCATTCTGAATAAATCTCTTGAAAATCTCCTGCTGTCATAGAAAAGTTAGAACCAGGAGGAAGACTGTGGGGGTCAACATCAGGGAAAAAGATGGGTCGAATCTGATCAGCTGATCTCCGGTTATTGCTAAACTGATGGATCCAAGGATAAAGTTTATATTTATTAATTTCAGAACATCTGTTGAGTACAAAGTTGGAAGAAAAGAGCATAAAAAAACTCCATTGATTTCCTTGACAAGCATAACCTAGCATAGATATTTCCCAGGCCAGTCTTCCTAGTCCAGCACCAGGTACCAGAATATTTACTTTAGAAGGATCCCATCTCTCTTTTGGAAAATTTTTTAAAATTTCTTTAATGATTGGCTGGTAACAGGCATCCCTTTCTGCTTTCCCAGTTTCACTCCAGTCTCTCACAAACTGTTTCAGCGTGGATTTTAACTTATCCATGTCAAATGTAGATGCTGGCATAATCTTTCCATTCCCATCTCCATATTCTTTATTTTCAAACATATGTATGCAATCATTCACAATGGTCAGTAGTATTTCTTGATTGTGATCAATGCATTTCCGGATCTTGTCCAAGTGAAGAAGAAACTGAAGAAGTAGTTTCTGTTGGTTAGCTGGAAGTGATCGAAACTGTCTTTCTGTTCGGTTCACCCGCTCATGCATACCGGTGCCGTAGTAGCGGAAGGCATTAATGATCTTCCAGAAGTGCTCACGCTCAAGCCTCTCCTCCTCCTCCTCGGTGCTGCGCGTGGCCGTCGCCGCTGCTGCCGAAACCGCCGCGGCTGAGCCCCAACGCCCGGCGGAAAACTGCACTTCCACCTCCTCGCTGCCACCGCCTCCTCCCCCGCAGCCCTCGGGCAGCCGGGAGGTGGGCAGCAGAGGGCGACGGCGTCGCTGCATCGCCGCCGCGGCCCTCGGCCTGGCTCGCTTGCGTCTCTCCGCCTCTCCTATCTTAGTAAATAGAATGTATGATCGGGTTTTACACCGAGACATTCCATTCCCAGGGACGAGCAGGAGACAGATGCCTTCCTCTTATCTCAACTGCAAAGAGGCCTTCCTCTTTTGCTAGTCCTCCTCAGCATAGACCCTTTACGGATGTCGGGCTGGGGGATGGTCAGGTCTTTCCCTTCCCACCAGGCCATATCTCAGGCTGTCTCAGTGGGGAGAAACCTTGGACAATACCCAGGCTTTCTTGGGCAGAGGTCCCTGCATCCTTCCGCAGTGCATTGTGTCCCTGGGTACTCGAGATTAGAGAATGGCGATGACTTTTACCAAGCATACTGCCTTCAAACACATTTTTAACAAAGCACATCCTGCACAGCCCTAAATCAATTAAACCATGAGTCAACACAGCACATGTCTCTGTGGGCACAGTGTTGGGGCTAGGTTTACAGATTAACCACATCTCAGGGCAGTGGCATTTTTCTTAGTACAGAACAAAATGGAGTTTCTTATGTCTACTTCTTTCTACATAGACACAGTAACAGTCTGATCTCTCTTTCCCCCACACTCTCCTCCCAAGGTCTCAAGACAGGAATTTGCAGTAAATACGTTCTTCTACCACTGAGTTCTCTTGACTCTTAAACTGACGTGCCACATTGGCACATGTTGCTACTGGCTGATCTATGGATGATAGACAGTTTGTCCCATTTTTTCTTGCTGATTTAATGTCAAAAAACAAAACCCCAAGGAGAGGTTGTGGTATGATCTAGAAAAATTCAAACCAAGTAGTTTCATGTGTTACTTTATGCAGTGTCTGTCTGCAGACTCTTCAAAACATGTAACGAGTGAAAAATGAAGATGTACTCTGACTTTTTCTATCTTTCAGATTCTTTCTCCCCAGGCAGCTGTGTCTGTGTTCTTGTCTCGCAGAATTAGAGCCCATTGGTTGGGAAAAATGCCACCACCATCAGACATTGTCAAAGTGGCCATTGAGTGTCCAGATGCTAATGCCCAGCTCCTTGAAATCGACCAGGTACACTCCTGAAGTGAGGAAAGGCACCTGGGGAGTGCATGGCAGAGGATATCTTGAGGGATGGGGACTACTGGCATCAAGAGTAAGAACCAGCAACAGGGAGGCTAAGCTTTGGGCCTCGCCCACCCTAGGGAAGGTCGGTCACCATGGCTTGGGAGAGGCTTCCTCTTTAACAAAAGCTGTTAGGAAAGAAGTACATTCTCATGCCCCGGCTTGACCCTCCTTGGCAGGCTCCCTTGTCTGAACCTTGGCTTGGGTAGGATGTTGCTGCTATTGAAGGCTCTTTCTTTTTCAGAAATGGCCACTGGCATCCATTATCAAGGAAGTTTGTGATGGGTAGGTTGAAATGGACCTTGTTTTTGACAGTGGCAGCTCTGACTGAAGGAGCACTGCCACACCTTGAGGGGAGTTCTGGGAAGGATCTCCAGTTAGGCAGGTCCCCAGAAAGGGGCTCTTGGGAATCACTGTCTTGGGAAGGAAGTACAGTTGACAGCAATACCCATAAGACGTTTATACTTCTTAATTTTTTCCTGTAAGTCTAGCATTGCCCTGCTTGAAGTTGTGGTAGGATCTGAGACCCCTCCTCAGTTCTGCACACTTCCTTTTGTGGTGCTTGTCTTTACAAAAGGCTGAGGCTGTGATTTTTTCAACATAACAACCTAAAGCTTTGTTTTTTTCCACTGTATTCCAAATAGGCCACCTGATCCCTTGAGCAACTCTATTGAAAATGACTTATGAGAAGCTTCTGGACAAGAGAGTGGCCAAGTGGGATATACTGTTTTTCTCTTGCGTAGGTGGTCATTGCCAAACCCAGACTATTACACCCTCCGTCATGCAGATGGTCCTCAGCTGTACATCACTGAACAGGTTAGTATGGGGAGAGGCAAAATCAACATGGGCCTTGCTTGGAAGTAAATGACCCAAGGAGACAGCACTATTTATCTTCACTCAGCATCCAGGTAGCTTCCATGTGTTGGGTAAAGAGTCACTCCCTGGGCAGACTGGGAAGCACCAGCCCTTGTTCCTCCCTAGTGGCTGGAAAAAGGTGGCTTTTACTTCCTGAGGGCCCAGGGTGCTAGAAGAGGATCTTAGAAGCTCTTTGCCAAGGAATAAGCAGGAGAAGAGGGCCCGACTGAAGAGCCTGTTACATCTACTGTGAAAAAGACAAAACATTATGTTGATTCAACTTGCTTGTACCACTTTAACATTTTATCTTAGTTACCTTTGTTGTTTCTTTGCTTTTCACTACCCAGACTCACAGTGACGTTAAGAATGGGACAATCGGGCCAGGCATGGTGGCTCACGCCTGTAATCCTGCACTTTGGGAGGCCGAGGCGGGCGGATCATGAGGTCAGGAGATCAAGACCATCCTGGCTAACACGGTGAAACCCCGTCTCTACTAAAAATACAAAAAAAAAAAAAAAATTAGCTGGACGTGGTGGCGGGTGCCTGTAGTCCCAGCTACTCGGGAGGCTGAGGCAGGAGAATGGCATGAACCCAGGAGGTGGAGCTTGCAGTGAGCCGAGATCGTGCCACTGCACTCCAGCCTGGGCGACAAAGTGAGACTCCGTCTCAGAAAAAAAAAAAAAAAAAAATGGGACAATCTTACAACTGGCTATCTCCCCGGTAGGTATTCTTCCTTCCTTAGGAGTTTATTCATGTCACAAACAAATAAGAGCACCTACCATGGGCCAGGCTCTGTTCTAGAAACAAGGACTCTGGAGATTAAAAAGTCAGTCCTTTTGTATCAGGACATAATATAGGAAGATAAGAGTGTCTTGGTTCTCACCACCTAGTGGGGAGTAAACACATGCAATTGAAGGCCTGTCTCAAGGATCTTGTGAGAAAGTTGCTTAGAGAGCTGTGGGAACTCACAAAGGGAACCACCTAACTCAGCCTGGAAATTTCCAGAAAGCCTTGCCAGAGAAAGGGTCACTTAGCTCAGATGTTAAAGGATGAGCAAGAATTAGCTGGAGAAATAAGAAAAGGAAAAGTATTCCAGTCAGAGAAATCAGCATATGCCAAGGCACAGAGGTTTGCTGTGTTTGGGAAAAGCAGAAGTGCTGGGTGGCTGGAGGCTTGTAGCAATCATTGAAAAGCCAGATATTCAATGTTCCTTGATGGCCTGCTCATAGGTTTGAACTCTGTCCAGAAGGAAACTAGGGATATTGAAGGATTTTAAGCAGGAAGATATGTTATGTTTAGATTTTAAGTTTTAGAAAGATGACTTTAGTGACCGTGTGGAAGATGGGCCTTAAGAAGTAGGTTGGTGGTAGTAGGAACCTTTTAAGAGGCAAATGAGGAATGTTAACAGCCCAGTGAAGGCAAATGGTAATGGAGATGAAAGGATATGAAGAGTATCTAGGAGGTAACCTTTATGAGTATGGTGATACGCTGGATGTGGACGGAAAGGGGAGAATGGAGAATGACCCTGGTTTTTGCAAGAGCAGCCCTTAAAGGTCACCAAGGAAGCAACCAGAAGGGTAGAAAGAACACCAAGAATGTGAAGTGACTGAGGAGCTTTGGTCAGGGAGAGTGTCAGGATTGAGGAAAATATGGTCTGCAATTTTTAATGAGCAGAGAAATTTAGCAAACTGAGAACAGAAAAGCTGTCTTATGACTTGGGAGGTGAAGAGGACCTTGGTGATCTTCAGAAAAAAGTTATGGTGCGGAGACCAGGTGGCCAGACTGAAGTGAGTCAAGTAAAAGAAAGGTAAAAAAGTAAGGACTTTGAGTCTACTGCTGTATCAAGAAGCTTGGTTTTAAAAGAAAACACAGAGAAGGTAATAACGTGAAGGGGATGTAGAGTCAAAAAGATGCACTTTTTAAAAGCCGTAAAGCATTCATGTGTTTCACAAATCAAAAATTTGCACAGAGATGTAGCAAAAGGTCTCCCTGCAACTCCTGTCCCCATCTGCCCAGTTCCTCACCTTTCTGACCCTTCCTGGTTGTTGTTTCTGTTTCAATTTTTTATGTGCCCTTAAGAATGTGTTAAGATGGAAGAGAGGAAGGTTGAAGGTGCAGGAAAGCAGGTAATCAATAGAACAGGATCTTAGTGGACCAGGAGAGGAAGGACTCAAAGCCCAGGTAGAGGGAATCACCTTGACTGCTAAGCCCATGAGGAAGACAGCCAATATGATTGCACCTTTGGTTACATTCGTAGAAGCGCAGCTAGCAAAATAAGGGCGTGATGGCACCTCTTTTCTTGGTGCAGAGAGAGAGACTGGTTCATCTGAGAGGAGGGGAGGTATGAAGTGGTATCAGCCAACCTTTACTGAATGCCTGTATTTTCCTAAATACTTTGTGTAATTAAATCATCTAATCTTTACAAACATCCCACGAGATAGGTATTCTTAATAGCCACATTCTGTAGACAAGGAAACCAAGGCTTAGAGAGGTTAAATTACTTGCCACTTGTCACACAGCTAATAAAATAGCCAAGCCTGCTCTCAGACCCAGGTCTGTCTGACTCTAGGCCCATATTCCTCCCATCATGTTCTTCTGCCTCCCCCTCTTCTCCTGAACTCTTCTCATCTTAAGGACTTCATTCTTCCCTCCTAAGCTCTGGTAATTTAATATGACAGCCTGGGAGTTACACACTTTTATGGAAGTGCCGACACATTTCAGACCTCTTGCACAGTGCAGTTGCCTTTCCCAGAAGCACATCTCTCTGGAGCGGGAGGCAGCAGCCCAGAAATGCTGTATCAGGAGGAAAATTGACAGAGTTGGAAGTTTCTAAGTGGGATGCAGATGAGTGCTCTTCAGATTGTTCTATGCTGTGACCTTTTCCTGTGGCGCACGTTTTGTCCACTGTAGACAGAATGAGGGCTTCTCTATCACAGAGAGCATTGTGCTGTGAAGGGCCAGCTTTGTAATAGTAAAAGAGGAGAGGCAAAGGGGAGAGGGACAACAGGCCTGACTCCATGGTGGCAGCAGGAATTGGGCTCCAGTCACTTGCTTAACACTGAGAAAAAGAAGACAGGAGTGTTTTTGCTCTTAAGCCTCTTCCTTTCTAGTGGAGAACATTAAATTAACACCCAAAAAACAGTATGAAGAAACAGTAAATTGTGAGGTACTATGTACTGACAAGCTCAGCAGAAGGAAAGCCCAGTGAATGCTAGAGGAGGGATTTTAGCCACAGTTTGCAGAAAAAGAGGCAGGCATCCTGCTAGGAAAAGTTCATGTGCTAGGAGGAGGTTTTGTCTTCATCAGCCTTCATTTTCAAAAAATGATTGGGAAATTGTTTCTGGCTCCTTGATATTCTTAAAAGTTCTCCAGAACTATTACTTTGAGGAATAATCATATGGATTTTGAGAGAAAGTTTTTAAAAAATTATCAAGCTTTTCACATTTTAGGATTAAAAGGGACCTTAGAGAACATTAGATTAAATTCTTCACCCAATGCAAGAATCCCTTCTACAGCATCTTTGACAGTTGTCCACATTCTCCTTGATTGCTTCTGGTGACAGGGAGCTTAATACCTCAAGAGAAACGTCTTCTGCTAACAGTTTTATAAATTTTATTTTATTTTATTTTATTTTTTGAGATGGAGTCTTGCTGTGTTGCCCAGGCTGGAGTGCAGTGGCATGATCTTGGCTCACTGCAACCTCTGCCTCCTGGGTTCAAGCGATTCTCCTGCCTTAGCCTCCTGAGTAGCTGGGATTACAGGTGCATGCCACCATGCCCGGCTAATTTTTGCATTTTTAGTAGAGATGGGATTTCACCATGTTGGTCAGGTTGGTCTCAAACTCCCGACCTCGTGATCTGCCTGTCTCGGCCTCCCAAAGTGCTGGGATTACGGGTGTGAGCCACTGCGCCCGGCCAGTTTTATTTATTTTTTTTATTTTTGAGAGAGAGTCTTGCTCTATGACCCAGGCTGCAGCGCAGTGGTACAGTCTTAGCTTACTGCAACCTTGAACTCCTGGGCTCAAGCAATCTTCCCACCTCAGCCTCATGAGTAGCTAGGACTACAGGTGTGCACCACCATACCTGGCTCATTTTTAAAAATTTTTTGTGGAGACAGGGTGTCACTCTGTTGCCCAAGCTGGTGTCTAACTTCTGGTCTCAAGCAATCCTCCTGCCTTGGCCTTTCAAAGCCTTGGGATTATAGGCATGAGCCACTGCACCCAGCCAGACAGCTTTAATTAATAGAAAACCTTCCTCTATTAAACCAATATCTGTTTCTCTGTGACTCATTAGTGGGCCTCCCAGATGTCTCCAGTGTTCCCTTGGTAGGAATTTTTTTAATCCATAGACCAGAGTGGTACAGAAAAGATACAGATAAATACAGACTGGTTTTGGCATGCTAATAACTCCCTGATTGATCCCACAATTTAGCAACTCCTAAGCAGTGTTAAAAAAGCTAGTTCTGCCTCAGGTTTGGATGTCCACAGAAGAGCCTCTGTGAGCTATCCACAGAGTAGTAACCTGCTCCAAGGAGCAGATGGCACATGTCTTGTCCCTGGTTTCCTAGTCCCAGGCTGCACGCCCAGCTGATGGAGAGGACCTAGTCATCCAACATGGAGACCCGGCTGGATACCATGAAGATGCTGGCCAAGCTCTCTGCTGACGTGACTTTTGCTACTGAGTTCATCAACATGGATGGCATCATTGTGCTGACGAGGCTTGGGGAAAATGGAACCAAACTCTTGTCCCAGTGAGTATGACTAAGGTCTCATTCCAGGGACTTCAGTGATTTACTACATCCCACAGGGCATCCTAGTCTCATTTCCATCAAGTCACATAAGGAGTTTATTGAATACCACCTATGTACAGAGCAGTGTGCAAAGCACTAGAGTCCATACCGAGAGATATAATTCCATGTTGTTCTTCTAAATCTTGTAGTATAGTTGGGCTCTCACAAATTAAATAATAGTACAAAACAGTACTGTGCCAAGGGAGCAGTAAAAATAGGGGCTAGAGAAGGCAGTAGGAGAGCGGTCAGGTCGTGACAGACCTGTTAATTGCTGGAAATGCTTGGTCTGATGAGGGTTACTGAGCACATGGTCCAATATGTTCCAGGTGTGTGTCCATCTGTAACCACCCCCTGCTCCCTCTCTCTCAAGTCACCTTCCACCACCACACACACACACACACACACACACACACCCCTTCCTTTGTGTTTACCACAGGTTACAACCTACCAAGTCACCATCTCCCTGCCACACTTTTGCACAGGGAGGAGGAGACCAGAACTTTATGATACCCACAAACATTTTCATCATACCCCAGAGTTGACATGCATGAGGTAGGCAGCTGTGCCTTGTGAAGAGCAGTCAGTAAACAGGTGCTTGGAGCCTAAGCTGCCAAAGAGGGAATCAGAAATCTCAGCCCATAGATGAACTATGGAAATTTTCAGCCAAATCGAGTAACTAATCATAGATATTTGTTTTACATCTTGGATCTTCCAGCTGTACTCAAGTCCTGAAGCCTTCAGCTGCCATCAGCACTGACATAGTTCTACAGTCTCCCGAGAGTGCAGGGTTAGACTGGCCTTAGTTTCCCTCTCTTTAGCCTGAGGATAATAATAGCTACCTTGCAGTATTATTGTGAGAAGTATTGTTAATGAGACTGTGTCTGAACATGCTTTGTAAATGGGCATATCATCTGTTAATTCTAGAGCACTGTACAGATGTATAAAGGAGAAGAGAGAAAAGAGAAAACATTTTAATCTTTATTCTCTATCAGCACTAGAATAAGAGCTTTGCATACATCATCATCTTGCCCTCTCCACAATCCTGTGAGGTTAACGCTGTGAGACTAACTTGATTTTTACAGAGGAAGACATTGAATTTTGAAAAGATAAAATTTGCTTGGTTAGTAAGGTGGACAAGAACTGAGCCCATCTCTTGCACTCTACTGCCTCTTGGCCCAAAGGTTAACATGGCGCTTGTGCCTCCTTAGGTTCCCCCAATAGGTGTTGGAGTTTGACAAGGGTCCGATGTCTTCTTTGGTCTTGAGAAATAGATAAGTGATTCTGTGTCCCTAGGATGAAGCACATAGAGAAGAAAGTTCTAATCACCCAGCAGCATTTTTTTTGGCAGTGATAGATACCTGGGCTGAACCTGCTCTACTTGCTAGGTGTGCGCACAGGCACTTACAGTTACAGTTGCATCGACTGATTTCCCATGGGGTGTTCACATTAAAATTCATCTTTTTTTTTTTTTTTTTGAGACGGAGTCTGGCTCTGTCACCCAGGCTGGAGTGCAGTGGCCCAGTCTCGGCTCACTGCCAGCTCCACCTCCCAGGTTCATGCCATTCTCCTGCCTCAGCCTCCTGAGTAGCTGGGACTACAGGTGCCCGCCACCACACCTGGCTAATTTTTTTGTATTTTTTAGTACAGACGGGGTTTCACCATGTTAGCCAGGATGGTCTCGATCTCCTGATCTCATGATCCACCCGCCTCAGCCTCCCAAAGTGCTGAGATTACAGGCATGAGCCACCACACCCAGCCTAAAATTCATCTTTTTTTGTGGCTGCCCTCACACCTGTGTTTCCCAATCTGCATCTTTGTCTATTTTGTATGTGTCTCAGCTACAGTGATATGCTGGCATTCACCCTGACTGCCTTCCTAGAGCTCATGGACCGTGGCATTGTCTCCTGGGACATGGTTTCAATCACCTTTATTAAGCAGGTGAGGCATCCAACATTCTATCTTTCTCTCCTCCCTCAGCTGCCAGTTCACAGGGTTTAAGGGGAGATACAAGCAATATGGCTATTTTGGTGATATCAGCTTTATATTCCCTGGGGCCAGATTTTTAATTCTCAAGCTCCGGTCTTTTGTGGCTTCTGAAAGATTTGGATTTTGTTATACTCTCAGGGCCTGTACTGAGATGGAACTGGACCGTCAGAACTAAATATGATCAAAGTAGAGTTAGATTGTCAGTGAGACTGGGGATAAAGCCAGCCAGTCAACCAGGACTATCCCTGAGTCTTTTGACCGACTTCCTGAGCTCTCTCTTCTCTTTGGATTAAAAAAAAATGTGCATTTCATTTGCAAATCTGCTTTCTATTTACAAATCTGCAAGGTAGCCTGTTTGGATTGTCAGACTAAGCTCAGTGGGTAGGAGAGGGTACTTCTGGTTTTACCTTCCTTTCTTTTATACAAAGGAGCAGTGTCAATTCAGAAAACATTGAATAATATTCTATCTGCTGCCCTAGAACTTCACTTATCATTGGCTTAGGACATTGGGACTCCCCGACACTGGACACAAGTGAAATGACCATGTGTCAGGTATATTATAATGGGGATTGAGAAGAAGGATTAGAGTAAAAGGCTTCAAGGTCCTTTCTACCTCTCAAAGTCTAAGTGTGTTTAGGGAGAATGTGTGTCAGGGGAGGAATACATGGAGATAAAATGAGATCCCAGTATGAGTAAAATCCTCTGCTGTTTTTTTTTTCTTTTGATGGAGTCTCACTCTGTCACCCAGGCTGGAGTGCAGTGGCGCGATCTCAGCTCACTGCAAGCTCTGCCTCCCGGGTTCACACCATTCTCCTGCCTCAGCCTCCCGAGTAGCTGGGACTACAGGTACCCACCACCACACCCGGCTAATTTTTTGTATTTTTAGTAGAGATGGGGTTTCATAGTGCTAGCCAGGATGGTCTCGATCTCCTGACCTCGTGATCGCCTGCCTTGGCCTCCCAAAGTGCTGGGATTACAGGTGTGAGCCACCACACCTGGCAATCTTCTGCTTTTTTTATACCCCACTTTCTCATGCTGGAACTCTTATTTTGATAAAAAGAATTAAGCTTTTAGATTTTGAGGAAACACGATAAGTGGATACTATAATCTGAAATTAAGGTATCCATGCCAAGGGAATCCCTGGCACATTGGCCAGGGTAGCCGTAAACCAGGTACCACTGTCCACCTAGCAATAGCTGCCCAAATGTGAAGCAGAGAGAGCTCCAAGGGCTAACATCAGATGCTAAGCTTCTATCTTTCTTAGGCCCTGAGCTTCTCAATTGATGTGCCATCTCTGGGCCTAGATTGCAGGGTATGTGAGCCAGCCCATGGTGGACGTTTCAGTCCTTCAGAGGTCCCTGGCCATCCTGGAGAGCGTAGTCCACACCAGAAGATACCAGAGTCTGTACCAGAAGATAGCTGAGGAAATCACCGTGGGACAGCTCATCTCACACTTCCAGGTGTGAGTAAAAGACCCTACACCTCCCTCCCTTCACTTGTCTGTCCTCTTCTCTCCTCTTATTTGAAGTCTTCCAATCCTACTCTGCTTTGCTTATATTCCAAGCTGCTGGTTGGCTTCTTCATTCATCGCCTCTTTCACACTCCTGCCAGAATTTCTGCCATCATTCAGACCTCATCATGTCATGCTCCTGCCTAAAATCCTCTGTAACTCTCTCTGCCCCTTAGGTTAAAATGAAGATTTTCCCAGTCTTCCCATACTGCCCTAGTACCAGGCAAAATTAGATGCTTTCTCCCCACATGAGCCCAGTAGTCTGTTTGTACCTATGATAATTATATAAAATACTGGATTTTTATTATCTGTTGCCCATTTTGAACATAGAGCCCCCTAGAAACAGAGATCAATGATTGTCATATCCCCTGTTTAGATTTAAGTAGAGGCTCAATTAGTACTTGCTGAATGAATGCTTACTGAACTGACGATGCGCTGTGGGTGATTGTAAGAAGTATCACACAGGGCGTGAGTTTGGAATATCAATTCAAATCCAGGCTCTTCTGCATACTGGGTCTCTGCTATCAGCAAGTAACCTAGTCTCTTCTGGCCTCAGTTTCTTCATCTCTGGACTAGGTTAATCATCTTCACTTCTCACGTGAGGATCAAAGGAGATTTTAAAAAAGTCTAGCATAGTGGCCAGCACAGGTTAAGTATTCAGTAAATTCAGGGGCTTTTTGCTTTTGTTTGTTAAGACTCTTATCACATCCTAAAACATTTTACCAGTAATGAAACCATATGACAAATGAACCCATTGGAGTTATGTTTCTCCTGTCTTCATTGTTTTTACTTCCTGTCCAACCAACCTACACCATGTAAGGAAGCTGGACTTTGCAGAACAGCGGTGGCACTACTGATGATTCTCTTCTGACTGTTGTTCACTTCTGTCTTTTTGGACATTGTCAGAATGTTGCCAGAATCCCCCACCAGTTCGAGGGGAAGTCAACAGCTCCCAGATTTGGGAGGTTATAGTGACCCTGTTTTCACTCAGCTATGTTCCCAACTTGTTTCTCCCCACTAATCCAAGTAAAAAGGAAGCACAATTATTTCTTTGCAACTCTGATTTCTCTTTGTCACTTTTAAGAAATTTTCAGCCTTAGCTTTCTTTGCCTTTCTTTTTTGAGACAATCTGTCACCCAGGCTGGAGTGCAGTGGCATGATCATAACCCACTGCAGGTTCAAGCAGTCCTCCTCATCTCAGCCTCCTGAGTAGCTGGAATCATAGGCACACTCCACCACACCTGGCTAGTGTTTTTTTTGTTTTTTAATTTTTTATTTATTTATTTTTTTGAGACAGAGTCTCGCTCTGTTGCCCAGGCTGGAGTGCAGTGGTGCCATCTCGGCTCACTGCAAGCTCCGCCTCCCAGGTTCATGCCATTTTCCTGCCTCAGCCTCCCAAGTAGCTGGGACTACAGGTGCCTGCCACCATGCCTGGCTAATTTTTTGTATTTTTAGTAGAGACGGGGTTTCACCGTGTTAGTCAGGATGGTCTCGATCTCCTGACCTCGTGATCTGCCCGCCTTGGCCTCCCAAAGTGCTGGGATTACAGGCCTGAGCCACCACGCCTGGGCAATTTTTTTTTTATTTTTGTAGAGATAGGGTCTCGCTGTGTTGTCCAGGCTGGTCTCAAACTGTTGGGCTCAAGCAGTCCTCCCACTCCAGCCTCCTTAGTAGCTGGGACTACAGGTGTGAGCCACCATGCCTGGTCTAGCCTCAGCTTTCATACCCAGTGAGCCACCAAGGTTGATGAAGACGAGAGGGATATTATAAACTCCAGATAGAGAATTCTGATTTTTCTGTAACCTCACGTCTACCTCTGTTTTTTTGTCTCTGAATTCGGAGTGGCCCCAGTTGCCTCCCTAGGGTCGATACGGGAACATGGCATTTCACAGGGGCCAATCGTGAATACTTTCAGCCCACAGCTGTTGCCATAACCTATATGCTTTCCTATTTGGGCTGAGGGACACTTTGTGCCCTCTGGTAGACTCTCTGGGTACCCTGAAACTAACCAGGAAGCCCATCACAGCCCCTCTGGAAAGACAGCCACAGAATGCACCCAAGACATGGCAGGTGGAGATGTCAAGTACTGAGACTGTAAGATTCCAGAGAATGATTGTAGTTATTTTGTTTGTTCATAATAAAATAAGTTTATAGTCAAGACTTTAAAAATACAGAAAAACCCAAAAATAAATTATTTGCCTATTATCTCACCTCCAGACATACCCACTGTTAAACATTAAATATCCCTTCAGTATTTTTAATGCATATTTTTAACAAAATTGGGATCTTATTATATATACTATGTGTACCTTGATTTTTTTTAACTGAATAATATATCTTGAACATTTCTCCATGTCAAAGATTTTTCTAAAAGGTAGTTCTAAGTCTTTTTTGCAACCTAGACACCTTTGAAAATCTGGTAACAAGTATGTACTCTCACCAGTTTGGAGAAAATACCACTTCATCAGCAAACTACATAGAATAATTTCTGTATCATTCCTGGGGTTCACAGATACTCTAAGCCCATCCCTGAATCCCAGGTTAAGAATCTTTACCCTAAAATATGACTTTTAATAACTACTTAAGATTCTCATATATATAAACAGTTGGCTAATGTGATCATTTGGATTATTTTCCATTATTTTTTAAGTAGTGCTTTAGTGAAATGCCTTGTCAGTAAATCTTGCATAACTCTCTGATTACTGTCTTAGGATAAGTTTCTATTAGTGAAATTGCTGGGTCAAGAGCATGTCCACTTTGGATGCTTTTGAGACTTAGCTCCAGGTCATTATTTGCTTATAATCTGTAAATGATTGTTTTAAACTATCTCTAAGCATCATCTTGCTGTTCAGTCTTCTAATCTCCCTGTGTCGTCTTTCTCCATTGACATAGCTCCAAACAGGAGATTCAGACCTACGCCATTGCACTGATTAATGCACTTTTTCTGAAGCCTCCTGAGGACTAGAGACAGATCTGTGGCTGCCTTTTCACATTTTTCATCTGGGCTCTTCTGAGAGAAGAATTCTCACCCCATGCACTCTTTGCTGTTCAGAGAGCACAAATCCAGGCATTTTCCCAAGAGTCCTTCCTCCTAGCCCTCTGGTCTGGAGCCCAGCAGGGTGGCTTTGCTAAGGAAGACCCAGGGAAGAACTATGAGGGGAAACCAGCTGGATCTTAGATGAGATTAGGGCCCTTCAAACTTTTTCCTCTAAAGGGCCAGAGAATAAACATGTTTGACTTTATGGGCCATATGGCCTATGTGATAGCTACTCAACCTTGCCATTGTAGCCAGAAGCAGCCTCAGACAGTAGGTAAATGAATGGGTATGGCTGTCTTCCAATAAAATCTTATTTACAAAAACAGGCAACAAGCCTAATATGGCCGTAGTTTGCCAACTCCTGGGTTAGAGGATCAAGAATAAGGAAGAAGAGACCCTGTGGGTACCCTGAGTCCAAGGGCTCCAATATAAATGGGACTTCACACTAAGTTTTATGTTTAAAGGTTCTCTGATGCAGATTCTAAACATCTTCCTTCGCCTGTTCATTAACTGTGACATTATGCAAATAGCTCTGCCTCTGTGAACCTTAGTTTCCTCACCTGTCACATGGCAGCAACAACATCTGCCTTGTTTAGCTCACAAGGATGTCTGAGGAAAAACAAGATCCCTGTTTCACAGATGAGGAAACTAAGACTCAGCTGGGTGGTGGAACAAGCCCTGACCTAAGAGCCAAGGGGCCTGGAACTAAGTACTCTCCCTGCTGCTGGCTGGGCAAGTGCTTGTAACCTCTTTGGGTCTCAGTTTCTCTTTTTGTAAAATGAAAGGGCCAGTTTAAATGATCTCCGACAGCCCTTCCAACACTAACATTCTAGATTTCTCTGAGAAAAGCCCAAGTGGTGTTAAAAGTAAGACGTTTTAGTTCTCTGACAATCTCATGGGCTCAGTAAGATGAAATCTAAGTGGGATCATGTATGTACCCAGCTCTTGGTAGATTCTAGAGGGAAGACCAAAAGCATCTGTGGTTCTTTCTGTCCTTGTCTTTGGTGGATGGCTTGGCTCTGTTAATCTTCCTTCCTGGTCCTTGTTTGAATGTAAGCTGAAAGCTCATTCTGTCTGCTTCTCTCTATGCTTTTGCTTTCTGCTGGCAGGACAAGCACCTTAATCCTCTAGATCTGCCTGTCACTGTAAGTAACACCATTATGTGGAAAGGGCCCTGGCTCTTCCAGGTGGGGAAGTCAAACCTGGGCAAAAATCTCATGGTCTGATCTAGATGTTCAGGGCATGCCAAGACCCAGGGAAAGTTTGTGTGCTGTGAATCTCCTTTGTCAGGACACTTAGGGAAGTACTGCAGATGAGAGTCACAGAAAGGATTAAGGGGGTACATGCCCCAGGGAGTATGGCCCCAGCCTTCCTTTGTAATTTGCCTTTGCATGGGTCTGTGGTTCAACTAGGGAAGACCAGACTCAGAAACAGCTGTGACTCAGCACATCAAGAAGCTTATCCACCATGATCAAGTGGGCTTCATCCCTGGGATGCAAGGCTGGTTCAACATATGCAAATCAATAAAAGTAATCCAGCATATAAACAGAACCAAAGACAAAAACCACATGATTATCTCAATCGATGCAGAAAAGGCCTTTGACAAAATTCAACAACCTTCATGCTAAAAACTCTCAATAAATTAGGTGTTGATGGGATGTATCTCAAAATAATAAGCTATCTATGACAAACCCACAGCCAATATCATACTGAATGGACAAAAACTGGAAGCATTCCCTTTGAAAACTGGCACAAGACAGGGATGCCCTCTCTCACCACTCCCGTTCAACATAGTGTTGGAAATTCTCGCCAGGGCAATCAGGCAGGAGAAATAAATAAAGGGCATTCAATTAGGAAAAGAGGAAGTCAAATTGTCCCGGTTTGCAGATGACATGATTGGATATTTAGAAAACCCCATCATCTCAGCCCCAAATCTCCTTAAGCTGATAAGCAACTTCAGCAAAGTCTCAGGATACAAAATCAGTGTGCAAAAATCACAAGCATTCTTATACACAAATGACAGACAAACAGAGAGCCAAATCATGAGTGAACTCCCATTCACAATTGCTTGAAAGAGAATACAATACCTAGGAATCCAACTTACAAGGGATGTGAAGGACCTCTTCAAGGAGAACTACAAACCACTGCTCAATGAAATAAAAGAGGATACAAACAAATGGAAGAACATTCCATGCTCATGGATAGGAAGAATCAGTATCATGAAAATGGCCATACTGCCCAAGGTAATTTATAGATTAAATGGCATCCCCATCAAGCTACCAATGACTTTCTTCACAGAATTGGAAAAAACTACTTTAAAGTTCATATGGAACCAAAAAAGAGCCTGCATCTCCAAGACAATCCTAAGCCAAAAGAACAAAGCTGGAGGCATCATGCCACCTGACTTCAAACTATACTACAAGGCTACAGTAACCGAAACAGCATGGTACTGGTACCAAAACAGAGAAATAGACCAATGGAACAGAACCGAGCCCTCAGAAATAATGCCACACATCTACAACCATCTGATCTTTGACAAACCTGACAAAAACAAGAAATGGGGAAAGGATTCCGTATTTAGTAAATGGTGCTGGGAAAACTGGCTAGCCATATGTAGAAAGCTGAAACTGGATCCCTTCCTTACACCTTATAAAAAATTAATTCGAGATGGATTAAAGACTTACATGTTAGACCTAAAACCATAAAAACCCTAGAAGAAAACCTAGGCAATACCATTCAGGACATAGGCATGGGCAAGGACTGCATGTCTAAAACACCAAAAGCAATAGCAACAAAAGCCAAAATTGACAAATGGGATCTAATTAAACTAAAGACCTTCTGCACAGCAAAAGAAACTACCATCAGAGTGAACAGGCAACCTACACGATGGGAAAAAATTTTTGCAATCTACTCATCTGACAAAGGGCTAATACCCAGAATCTATAATGAACTCAAACAAATTTACAAGAAAAAAACAACCCCATCAAAAAGTGGGTGAAGGACATGAACAGACACTTCTCAAAAGAAGACATTTGTGCAGCCAAAAGACACATGAAAAAATGCTCACCATCACTGGCCATCATAGAAATGCAAATCAAAACCGCAATGAGATACCATCTCACACCAGTTAGAATGGTGATCATTAAAAAGTCAGGAAACAACAAGTGCTAGAGAGGATGTGGAGAAATAGGAACACTTTTACACTGTTGGTGGGACTGTAAACTAGTTCAACCATTGTGGAAGTCAGTGTGGCGATTCCTCAGGGATCTAGAACTAGAAATACCATTTGACCCAGCCATCCCATTACTGGGTATGTACCCAAAGGATTATAAATCATGCTGCTATAAAGACACATGCACACGTATGTTTATTGCGGCACTATTCACAGTAGCAAAGACTTGGAACTAACCCAAATGTCCAACAATGATAAACTGGATTAAGAAAATATGGCACATATACACCATGGAATACTATGCAGCCATAAAAAATGATGAGTTCATGTCCCTTGCAGGGACATGGATGAAGCTGGAAACCATCATTCTCAGCAAACTATCGAAAGGACAAAAAACCTAACACCGCATGTTCTCACTCATAGGTGGGAACTGAACAATGAGAACACATGGACACAGGAAGGGGAACATCACACACTGGGGCCTGTTGTGGGGTGGGGGGAGGGGGGAGGGATAGCATTAGGAGATATACCTAATGTTAAATGATGAGTTAATGGGTGCAGCACACCAACATGGCACATGTATACACATGTAACAAACCTGCACGTTGTGCACATGTACCCTAAAACTTAAAGTATAATAAAAAATAAAAACATACAACCAAACAAAAAAAAAGAATGCTGGAAAAGCACAAATGTAACGTTTTATGTGGTGGGACAGCCCTTTCAAAAGTGTTTTCCACTGCTTATACTGATGAAGGTAGAAAAAAATTTCACCTATTTTAACTCTTCCTTTAAAAACTTCTTTTTGGTGGCTCATGTCATGCATACTCCACAAGTCCTGGAAGTTAAATGCTCTTAAATATTTGATGGTCTGGTCTTAGGAAAATGGCAGGTTTTTACTTCTACATTTTTAGCTATGTTTTAAATTATTTGTAATCCAGACACTAAAGTTTTATTTTGTTGTGAATTGAATCTGGGCAGAGTGTACAAGGGATCTCTCTGTATTATTTTTACAACTACATGTGAATCTATAATTATCTCATCAAAAATTCACTGAAAAAGGTATCACGGAGCCCATGTTTGCTGTTACCATCTTTGCTCCTCCCAGGTTACGATGCCCCGTGCCTCTCAGTGCACAGTGAAAATGCAGTAGACGTTTTTGATGTGAGCTCCATGGAATGGATCCAGACTGTCCCCTTCAACAAGATAATTTGACCTTAAGATTATGCAACTAATGAGTTAATGACTGAATCGCGGAAACAGAAATAATCCATTGTACATTTACTGTAATGGGTACTTGCTAATTTGGAGGCTTAACAAAGAGTATAAAAAAACAAAACCCTACAAAACATTATATTGATTAATTGCATTACTAGTACTAGAGCCATTTGTGACATCTAGTTCCATTATATAAAGTAGTATTGTTATAAATAAATATATTATTTATTTATACCATACAGCACAGCAGTTATTTCCCATATTCAGTTTAAAGTTACTTTGTTTATCAGTAATTACTTTATCAGTAATTTTTAGTTACCAGTATAATTTGTTCCTTTTATACTTACCAGTATAAAAAGGAACACTTTACAGGGTAAAAGGAACATTTTTACAGGGTAAAAAAAGAAAAAAGCATATAACCAAGGCTGTGTTTCAGATTCTCAATAGGATTTCACAATGGTGATGTTTTGCAAAACAAGGACATTGACAGTAACTCCATCTACTTACCTTAGGCAGATTTTCCTAGTTTTACTTTCACTGTGTGTGTATTAATGTCTGTATAATTCTACCACCTGTGTGAGTTCATGTATCCACCATTACTCAATATACTGAATGGCTCCAGCACCACGGTGGGTCCCTCAACAGCCCTTTTATAATCACACCCCCTCCCTCCCACCTCCTCCCGCTTTCCTAACCCCTGGCAATCAGTAACCTCCATTTCTAAAATTTTATCATTTCAAAAATGTCTAACAAATGGCGTTATATAGTATTCATGATTAATTTTATCTGCTAAGTGCAAATTTATTTTTCTAAAAAAAACAAACTTTGGATTAGAAACCCAGGAGAATCCCATTACAATATTCTTATCATATAGCAGCTACATCAAAAAAATTTTGGAATATATACAGTTCAAATAAATAGACAAAAAGAAGTGATGCCCATCAGTCAGATGATAGAGTAACTTCAATTCATATGGTCCAAGTCTGACAAAGATGCATTCTAACACCTGCATCTAACACCAGCTTTATTGAATAATTTCATCACGTTTCAAAATCTGTGTCTCCTAGACCAGTTGAGCTCACAACAAAAAGCAATCGTAGAGAGTCAGAAAAATATATGAAATTAGTGAACAAAACAGTGAAACCTTCCAACCAGGAATGTTTTTGGAACTTTCTTTGTTAGTAATAGTTCCTTATGTTTCCTAAATATTCAACCTCCCAGCATGAATGTGTCTCCCATCAAAAGAGCCACAGAATAAACACAACCTCTTTTTTCAACATCCCTCTTCCTATGCTCATGTCTCCCATCTCTTTCCCTTGTCTTACAGCCAAATTCCTGAAATTGTTACTGATATTCTTTGCCCTCCACTTCCCACCCCTATTCACACCTCCATCCAGGGCAATCTGACTTACACCTTAATCACTCCATTAAAGCTGCTATCATACAAGTTATCAGCCATCAATTATGAAAACCATCTGACCTGTTTGTCTCTTCTTGGCTGCCCAGCGACACCTGACCCTTCTTTCTTCAGCCCCCACGCTGCTGCTCCCTCGATTTTCCCCACTTCCCCGAATTCTCCTTCCCTGTTTTCTCTGCTCCTCTTCCTCTGGTCGAAGCCCTCTTCCTTTCTCACTCTGCTTACTCAGCATGTCCAAAGAGTCAGGCTGACACTACCAGAAGTGAGTCATCGATTTTAGCGTGACAAGTGGGATGGCTAGAGATTGTGTGCCATGCACAGTACTGTTCATGAAGTGTTCCTACAACCAGGCTTTAGAGCTCCTTCCCCATTATAGGAAATTCAGGGCATAGAAGTGAAGCAGCATCATGAGGGAGAACAAAGACAGGTGCAGATTGTGGGACATTATGAAGGACAACAAATCAGTGGCAGGGAGGACTGCTCAGGATGAGAGGACCTTTGTGAGAAAGTGGTGTGCAGGGTGGACCTTGTCAGGATTCTGATTCCAATAGAGAGACTGCAAAAAGAGAAATACTTGTGATAATCAAGTATGTATGACTGTGGACTATGTATGGGATGATAATCAGAATCATTGAGCACATCTTCAGGAGCGATCACAGCAATGTGATTATGGGAGAAAGTGTCCCTACTTTTAGTGATACATGTTCAAGTGTGTAGAGATGGAACAACATGATGTCAGGGATTTGACTTGAAATATTCCAACAACACAACAACAAAGAAAATACTTCAATGGTCACATCTCTTCCTCCATACCCGCCTAGATCTGCTCCACCTTGTGTTTTATGACCTCAGAGTCTATCAGTGGCCTCCGCTCCTTTGCTCAAGTTGGAAACTTGAGAATCATTGCTGATTCTCTTACACGTCAGCTTCCACTTCCAACCAAGTGTGAAGCTTTTGCAATTTTATCTCCTCAATATTCCTCATATCCTCTCCTCTCCATCCCCACCGCTACTATCATACATAATTTTAATTCACAATTTCTCCCGTAACCCCCTAACTGGTCTCTTAGCCTCCAGTAAGTAGTAATTGAATTCCCTTAATTACTAGTGGTGTGGAGCATTCATTTGTGGGCTTATTTGCCACATGTATCTTCTTTGTTGAGGAACCTGTTCAAATACTCCACCCATTTAAAAAATTTGGGTTGAGTTGGGGAGCGGTGGCTCACACCTGTTATTTCACCACTTGGGAGGTCAAGGTGGGTGGATCACCTGAGGTCAGTTCAAGAGTAGCCTGGCCAACATGGTGAAACCTCGTCTCTACAAAAATACAAAAATTAGCCAGGCATGATGGCGGGTGCCTGTAATCCCAGCTACTCGCAGGGGTGGGGGTGGGGGATTGGGAGGCTGAGGGGGGAGAATCGGTGAATCTGGGAAGCTGAGGTCACAGTGAGCCGAGATTGTGCCATTGCACACCAGCCTAGGCAGCAGAGCAAGACTCCATCTGAAAAGAATAAAATTTGGGTTATTTATTTTCTTATTATTGAGTTTTTAAAATTCTTCATACATTCTGGATACAAGGTTTTTTTGTCATATCTGATTTGCAAATATTTTCTCCAAATCTGTGGCTTGTTTACTTCTCTTAGCAGTAAATTTCAAAGAACAGAAATTTTTAATTTTATCAATTTTTTATTTTTATTTTTATTTTGAGACAGAGTCTCACTCTGTTGCCAGGCTGGAGTGCAGTGGTGCGATCTCGGCTCACTGCAACCTCCGCCTCCCAGGTTCGAGCGATTCTCCTGCCTCAGCCTCCCGAGTAGCTGGGACTACAGGTCCCAGCTCGTATAGCCAGCACGCCCAGCTAATTTTAGTATTTTTAGTAGAGAAGGGGTTTCACCATGTTGGTCAGGACGGTCTCAATCTCTTGACCTTGTGATCCACCTGCTTCTGCCTTCCAAAGTGCGGGGATTACAGGCATGAATCAACGTGGCTGGCCCCAGACTTTTATCACATTTTTAAAAGTTTTATACATTGTGCTTTGATGTTGTATCAAAGAATTGTTTGCCTTATCCAAAATCAGAAAGATTTTCTTCATTGTTTACTTTTAGGCACTTCCTAGTTTTAGGTTTACATTTAGTTACATGACCTATTTTGAATTAACTCTCATATATGCTAAGAAATATAGATAAAAGTTCATTCTTTTGCATATGGTTATCTGAGGTTCTAGCACAATTTGTTGACAGCTTTTGCAGCTTGTTGGAAATACTGTATATATTAAAGCAACAGAATAGAGGATCCTGCAATATATATCAGCAAATGTATAAACAGACACATAGATATAGAGACGGATATACACAAAATATTTTTGTATCTGTATATACAGTTCTGAATTTCATATCATATATATTATAGTTTTATTGTTGAAATCAGGTAAAGTTAATTGATCAAATTTTTTCTTTTTTCAGTTATTTTGGCTCTTCTAGATCGTTTGCATTTTCTTATGAATTTCAGAATCAGCTTGTCAATATCTACCAAAAAATATTAAAATCCTGCTAGAATTTTGACTAGGATTGTGTTGAAACTATCTATCAATTTGGGGAATATTTATGTTTTAAATATTGGTTTCCAGCGCATGAAGACAGTGTATCTCTCCATGTATTTGGGTTATCTTTAATGTTTCTCAGTATTCCACAGTTTTCAGTGTACAGGTCATGCACATCTTTTGTCAGATTTATTCCTAAGAGTTTAATATATTTTGATGCTACTTTAAATGGCATTGCTTTTAAAATTCCAATTTCTGGTTATTCGTTGCTAGTATAAAATGCAATTGGTTTTTGTATATTGTTCATGTATCCTGCAACCTTGCTAAACTCATTTATTAGTTCTAATAGCTTTTTTTGTATTTTATATTGAATTTTCTACATAGATGTTCATTTTGTCTATGTGCAGTTTTGCTTCTTTCTTTCTATCCTGGACATATTCTATCTCAGCTTCTTGTCTGGCTAGGATTTCCACAACAATGTTAAATGTAAGCGTGGTGAGAGCAAACATCCCATCTTGTTCCTGATAAGACAAACGAGAAAGCATTGAGTGTTTTGTTACTAACAATGATGTTAGCTGTAGAATTTTTCACAGATGCCTTTTATCAGGACGAGGAAGCTCCCTTCTAAATGTTCCAAATGTAAATATATGACTTCATCAAATGTGTTTACTGCATCTATTGACATGATCATTTATTAATATGGTGCAATACATTGATTGATTTGAGGATGTTCAACCAACCAAACTTTCTGAGATACATTATATTTGTCCACGGTACAATATAATTTTTATGTATTGTTGGAACTGATTTGCTAACATTTTGTAAAGAACTTTTATATCTAAATTCAAAAAGAATATTTGTTTATAGTTTTTTTGTAATATCTTAGTCTAGCTTTGGTATCAAGGTGATACTAGCCTTATAAAATAAGTTGGTAACTGGTTCCTACTCTTCAATTTTCTGAAAGAGTTTAAGTAGAATTGGTAATATTTCTTCCTTAGAGGTTTGAACAAAAAACTTCAGAGAGGCAATCTGGAGTTAGAGTTTCCTTTGTAGGATGAGCATTTAATTAAAATTCAATTACTTCAATAAATATAGAGTTATTCAATTATCTGATTCTTCTTGAGTGAGCTATAGCAGTTTGTATCTTTCAAAAAAATTGTCATTTCATCTCAGTTACAAAATTTATTGGGTAATGCTGTACACAGTATTCCCTTACTCCATTTTTAATTTTTACAAAATCTGTGCTGATATAGTTTCTTTCATACCTGATATTAGGAATTTGTCTCTTTTTCGTTTTGATGATCAGCCTGCTGGAAGTTTATAAATATTTGGTTTCATAGATTTTTCTCTATTTTTTTTTGTTTTATTGATGTTCACTCTGATCTCTAGTATTTCCAAAATTGTGTTTTGTGTTTAATTTGCTCTTGTTTTTCTAATTATTAAGGCAGAAGCTGGGGTAGTTAATTAATCTAAAATCTACTCTCTTTTCTACTATAGTGTTTAATCCCATAATTTTACACATAAATATTGCCTTATCAGCATTCCACACATTTTGAAATATTGTTTTCACTCTCACTTAGCTGAAAATGCATTGACTTCTCTTTTGAAATCTTCTTTAGCCCTTTCAATATGTAGACATGTGTAATTTATCATCCTAATACTTGATGTTTTTCCAGAAAAGTTATTATTATTAACTTCTAATTTATTTCCAATGTGGTCCAAGAACATACTTCATATGACTTAAATCACTCCAAATATTCTGAGACTTGCTTTCTGGCACAGAATGTATTCTATCTTGATAAGTATTCTGTGTTTGCTTGAGAAGAGTTTATATTATGTAACTTTCAAGTGGACTGATTTATAAATATCAATAAAATCAAGTTATTTGATAGTTTTATTTTTTTAAGTCTGCTGTATCTTCACTGATTTTTTTTCTACTTGTTCTAGTAATTATTGATAGTGAGTATTGTAATCCCCAACTATAATTGTGGAACTGTCTATTTCTCTTTTGAGTTCTATTGGTGTTTGTTTCATTTGTGTTGAAGCTCTGTGATGACATATGTAGTGCCTGTTATTCTTAGAATTATCATGTCCTCCTGAGAAGCGGACCCTGTTCTCCTTATAAAATGACATTCTTCATCCCTGATAATATTCTTTTATCTGATGTCTACTTTATCTGATATGAATATAGCCACTCCAGCTTTCATTTGACTCATGGTAACTCTTTTTCAATCTTTTACTTTTAATATGTTTGTATCTTTACATTTAAAATGTCTTTCTTACAGGCAGCATGTACTTGGGTCTTCATTTTTTTCATCAAAGCTGACAATCTCTACCTTTTAATTGGGATGCTCAGAACATTTAACAAGATTTTTGAAATGGTTATGTTACACCTGTGATCTTGTTATTCATCTTTTACTCAATCCATCTGTTCTTTGCTCCCCTTTCCTGTTTAGTGCCCTGTTTTGGATTTTGTTGTTGTTGTTGTTATTCCATCTCATCTTCTTTGTTGGCTTATATGATAACAAAACTTTTTGTTTTGTTATTTCAGTGGTTGCTTTACAACTCTAAGTTACTGCAGCCTACTTTCACATGTTATCTTACTTCACGTGTGGTGTAAGAACCTTCCAGTAACATGCTTTCATTTTTCCTTTCCTGGCCTTTGGCTATTGTCCTGCATTTCACTTACACATAAATTACAAACTACACAAAACACTGTTGTTATTTTTGTATAAAATTCAATTATTATTTCAAGATTTTTTAATGGAGGGGTCTTATACATCTTCCTATACAGTTACTTTCCAGAGCTCTTCATCCTTTATTACAGATCAATATTTCCATCTGATATCATCTTTCTTCTGCCTGAGGAGTTCCTATTTTATTTCCTGTACAGCAGGTCTGCTGGTGATACATTCTTACAGTTTTTTTCTGCCTGGATATATCTGTATTTCCCCTTCATTTTGGAAAGTTATTTACACTGGTTACAGAATTCAGAGTTAACAGTATGTCCTCTTTTAGAATTTAAAATATTTTTCCTACATCCTCCCAGATTCTGGTATCTGTGATGAGAACTCTGGCAGCATCCTTTGTTAATCTTTATGTATGGTGTGTCCCATCCCTCTATGTCTGTATCACTAGGGTTCAATACTTTGATTACTATGAACCTTTGTGGAGCTCTTCATATTTCTTATAGGTGGGCTTTACTGAGTTTCTTGGATAAGAGATTTATAGTTTATATCAAATTTGAAAACATTTTGGCCATTTTTTGGTATTATTTTTTCTGTCCCTCCTCTTTTCAGTCCTTCTAGGACTCAAATTACATGTGTTATTGGCTGCTTGAAGGTGTTCTACAGTTTAGTTTCTTAAAATCCTTTTACTCTATTTCCTTTTGGATAATTTTTATTGCTATGTCTTGTATTTGGCAATGTTTAATCTGCTATTAATCATGTTCTGTGTATTTTTCATCTCAAATTTATAAGTAAGAGTTTTTGGGTGGGCATGGTGGCTCACACCTGTAATCCCAGCCTTTTGGGAGACTGAAGTGGGCTGATCATTTGAGCTCAGGAGTTTGAGACCACCCTGGGCAACAAGACAAAACCCCGTGTTTACAAAAATTAGCCAGGTGTGGTGGCACATGCCTGTAGTCCCACCTACTCAGGAGGCTGAAGTTGAGGATAGCTTAAGCCCAGAAGGCAGAGGTTACAGTGAGCCGAGATCACGCCACTACACTCCAGCCTGGATGACATAGCCAGACCCTGTCCAAAAAAAAACAAACTTTCATAACCAATTATATAACCATTCTACTACTTAGAGGAACAAAAAAGTCAATAATTCACGATTTAAAAGCTACTAAAAACATAAAATATAAAACTATGCACTAAGGAGTTATATATAAAAATTTACCCATTAAATAAATATGTGTACTTCTTTAATTTAAAAAATTCTAATGACTTACAGTTTATACCACAAGATTATTTATACAAACAGATTATTCTCATTCCAGAGTGGGCTTTTGGGGGATGAAGTTTATTAAGCAATTTACAATGTTCTGTGAAAATCATCAGCTTTTTCAGGTTCTGTAGTAAAGTTATAAAAGTTCTAGGCACCATATTTTTTTAAACCATAAGAAAATACGAGGGCACATGTGTGTATGTATGTATGCATGAATGCTTTTATGGCAGTTTTATTCGTAATTACCAAAAACTGGAAACAACCCAAATGAACTGGGGAATGAATACAGAACCTGTTGTACATCCATACAATGGAATGCTACTAAGCAACAGAAAGTAATTACTGATACATAAAAACATGGACGAATCTCAAAATACATTAGGTTAAAAAAAAGACATCTGTCTCAAGAAGCCCCATACTGAGTCAAGCAGGGGGATCCCCTGAGACCAGGAGCTTGAGGCCAGCATAGGCAATATAACAAGACCTCTCATTTCTATTAAACAAACAAAAATTAAAACAAAAAGGCTAAATACTGCGTGATTTTGTTTACATGGAATTCTGAAAAGAAAAAAAAAAAAAGACAAGACAGAGAAAAAAACAGATCAGTGGTGGCCAGAGACTAGAGGTAAGGGAATGGGCTGACTATGGAAAGGGTCATGAGTAAATTTTTTGAGAAACTACTCTATATCTTGATCATCATGGTGGTTGCACAACTAGATGTGTTTCCCAATCTTACAGAACCATACTCAAATATACCTTAATAAAGATAATTTTCAACCATACATATGATAGAATCATAATTATTACTCTCATACTAAGACCAAATAGATGCTGCTTAAACCACTGAAGCAAGAACACTAAACCTTGGTCTGATCTGCCTCCAAGTTTGAAAACTCCCTTCCATTAACATTTTGCCTAAAAATTAAACAATATTTGTAAATTAGTCACAAAATCCTTTAAGATTAAAATATACATATATTCTTAAAGAAAACTACCTAGTGCTTGCAACCAAGTCATTTTAGGAGAAAATTAGCTTTGTTAAGAAGGGAATAAAGCCCAAGTAATAAATATTAACATCCATCTTTTCCAGAATCATGATGGTCAAAACAATGAGACTCTTCTCCTAATTTTGGTTCAAAATACCAAAATTTTTACTTCAAAAACTCTCTAACAGATTAGTATAAAATCTTAACATTTGCCTAAAAGTCTTTAAGTATTTTCACATAACTAGGCAGTATAACAAAAAAAGAGCACAGGCTTAGGCTGGATGCAGTGGCTCACACCTGTAATCCTAGCATTTTGGGAGGCCAAGGCAGATCGCTTGAGTCCAGCAGTTTGAGACCAGTCTGGGAAATGTGGCAAAACCCCGTCTCTATAAAATACATTAAAACGTGGCCCATACCTGTAGCCCCAGCTACTTCAGGGGATGAGGCAGGAGGATGGCTTGAGCCTTAGAGACAGAGGCTGCAGTGAGCCAAGATCATGCCACTCACTCCACTCTGGGTGATAGAGTGGGACCTTTGTCAAAAAAAATATTTTTTTTAAAGCACAGGCTCAAGAACTCAACCCACCTAGGCAAGTTATTTAACCTAATTTTCCATCGATTGTATCATCAGTAAAATTGGGATAATTTTACCTACCTCTAGGAATAATCCTAGACTATTACATGAGTTAATACATGTACTATAATAAATCACAGGGTAATGCCTGGCATAGTTAACTAAGTCTCAATACCAACCTAACATAAATGAATGACACCAATAATCACCAGCTGTGTAGTCTTTGTATACCACAGTTCTGCTCTGTAAGGTAAGTGGCCTAAATTCAATGGCCTAAATAAAGACCTATCTAGTAATACTACTCTATATTCCTATTATTTTACCTGAATTGCACCTACCTAATTCAGTTTGCAAAAGAAAGGTTAAGTATTATACCTCTTATATATAAAAAAGTGAACTATAAATAAGTTAAATGACTTACCCGAAGAAACAGTAACGTGAAGGCAGAGCCAAGATGAGGATTTGGTATTGAGACTCCTTAAAACTTTGTCCTCTCCAAAATTTTTAGCCCTCCATGAATTCCTTCCCTCCTAACAAAGATCCGGGTATAATGCACCCCCAAAAACCTCCAATTTAATAATTTAAAAATTTCATTAAGCTATACATTTGATTTGTGCACTCTTCTGTATGTTTTATATCATAATAGAAAGGTTAAGTGGCTTATTACTTAATACACTAGTATTCACTTGTATTCACATATGAATACATACACTTGTATTCACATATGAAGAGAAGTAGTGGAAAAGTTACATCAAAAGCTAAAAGGTGACGAACTAAGCAGATTATGTTCTTTAAAATTTTGTGAGAGGCAAAAGTTTTTAACTGAGGTATATAATACATGTACAAAGAAGTGCACACTTCCTAAGTCTACTATTCAATGATTCTCATAAACTGAACACAACCATGAAATCATGACCCAGATCAAGACAGAGAACATTACCATCACACCTACAATCTCCCTTGTCCTCACCACCAAAGATAACCATTATTCTGATTCCATTCCCATCTGTTAGTTTTGTCTGTTTTTTAAGCTTTACAGAAATGGAGTGCTCGCTTCGGCAGCAAATATACTAAAATTGGAACAATACAGAGAACATTAGCGTGGTCCCTGCACAAGGATGACATGCAAATTGGTGAGGCTTTCCATCTTTTTTATTATTACAGTAGTCTGTATTATTTCATATCCAAAAAATGATCAATATGAAGAATGGGATGAACTAATCAATACTGTGATTGAAGACAATAGCATTATTTGCCTGGGAAACTAAAGACAAAACAACTGGAAAACTACTAAAACTGTTAAAGGAGTCAATTTGCTACTTATGGAATAAACATATACTGTATTCACAGTAACATATATTATGGAATTAAAATCACATTTCTGGCTGGGCACAGTGGCTCACATCTATAACCCCAGCACTCTGGGAGGCCAAGGTGGGAGGATCATGGAGCTCAGGAGTTCAAGACCAGTGTGGGCAACATAGTGAAACTTCCAAAGAATAGGACTAACTCCACGTGTAGCATCGACATGTGGACAAGCAGGAGTGTTTCCTGATTAAATAACCTAAGTGTCGTCTACATGAATGCACGTATACAACTTTGTTGGATTGAAGGTTCCTCATCTCAACCCCACTGGAGGTAAATGCTATAAAAGTAAGTAATTCAAGAAAGTTTCATCCAAATTAACTCATGTAAAACAAAAACAAAACAAGAAAAATTTGCCACATCAAGGTAATGTTATAAAATGTGTAACTACTGTCTTTATTTGTGTCTCACAAAGTAGATCTGAACTATGGATTACTACTACTTACTTTGATTAAAAAAACACTGATGTGAGATATTTTTGTAAATTTTCTTTACCCAAAGGTTCACTGCAGCCATAAAAAAGAACAAAATCATATCCTTTGCAGCAACATGATGCAGCTGGAGATCATCATCCTAAGCTAAACATTGGGTAAACATGGACATAAACATGGGAACAATAGATACAGGGAACTAACAGAGAGGAGAGGATGGGAAGGAGCGAAAGCTCAAAACTACCTACTGGGGGCTGGGTACAGTGGCTCACGCCTATAATCCCAGCACTTTGGGAGGCCAAGGTGGGTGGATTGCTTGAGTCCAGGAGTTCGAGACCAGCCTGGGTAACAGGGCGAAACCCAGTCTCTACAAAAAAATACAAAAAATAGCAGGGTATGGTGGCCCACCACTGTAGTCCCAGCTACCCCGGAGGCTGAGCTGGGAGGATCGGCTGAGCCCAAGAGGTCAAAACTGCAGTGACCAGTGACTGCAATACTGCACTCCAGCCTGGGGGACAGAGACCTACCTTGTCTCAAAAAACTTAAACAAAACTACGTGCTGGGTGCTATGCTTACTACCTGGGTGATGGGATCAATTGTACCCCAAACCTCATGCAATATACCCATGTAACAAACCTGCACACTATTATTATTGGGAGAAACAGAGCTAATTTAGAACAATACATATAGCTTGACCCAATTTGAGGAAAAATTTTACATTTGTATATTTGTTGAAAACAACTATCAATAAAGAACTAAAATTGCATACTATTCATTCATATGACTGAATACTACACAGCTATTAAAATTAATGAAGTAAGGCAGGTGCAGTGGCTCACACTTGTAATCCCAGCTACTCGGGAGGCTGAGGCTTGAGAATCACTTGAAACTGGGAGACGGAGGTTGCCGTGAGCCAAGATTGTGCCACTGCTCTACAACCTGGGTGACAGAGTAAGACTCTGTTTCAAAATAATCATAATAATAATACTACTACTAATACACATATATCAGCATAAATAAATGTAACTTTCCAATTACAGAATGTATGTACCAAAATATCACATAAATTTGAAACACAATAGTACTACATGTTAAATATATGTAGATATTTGTAGGAACAATATAAGTGCATGAGCTAAAAAGATAAATAACTTCTGCATAAGAAAATAGGATCTAAGAGGATGACAAAAGGGACTCCAACCGTATGCATATTTTATTTTTAAAAACAAATATAGGCCAGGCACAGTGGCTCACCCCTGTAATTCCAGCATTTTAGGGGGCCAAGACGGGCAGATCACTTGAGGTCGGTTGGAGACCAGCCTGGACAACATAGTGAAACCCCGTCTGTACTAAAAATACAAAAATTAGCCGGGAGTAGTGACAAGCTCCTATAATCCCAGCTACTCAAAAGGCCAAGGCACGAGAATTGCTTGAACTTGGGAGGTGGCGGTTGCAGTGAGCAGGGATTTTACCACTATACACCAGGCTGGGCAACAGAGTGAGACCCCATCTCAAAAATAATAAATAAAAACATATATAAATACAACTTTGAAGCAAATCTGACAAGATGTCAGCATCTATGAAATCTACTGAATGGGCTGGGCGCGGTGGCTCACGCCTGTAATACCAACACTTTGGGGGGCCAAGGTGGGCAGATCACAAAGTGAAGACATAAGAGACCATCCTGGCCAACATGGTGAAACCCCGTCTCTACTAAAAATACAAAAATTAGCTGGGTGTGGTGGCGTGTGCCTGTAATCCCAGCTACTCAGGAGGCTGAGACAGGAGAATCACTTGAACCCAGGAGGCAGAGGTTGCAGTGAGCTGAGATTGCACCAGTGCACTCCAGCCTGAGCAACAGAGCGAGACTCCATCTCAAAAAAAAAAAAAAAAAAAAGGAAAGGAAAAAAGAAAAAAAATCTACTGAATTAGTAAATGGTGTTTGTTAAATTATTCTCCATATTTTTCTAAATTTTTGAAATATTTAAACTTTGCTCTAAAAAAGTCAAGATTTTGGAATTCAGAGACAGGCTTTGTAGATTCAATACAGGATATGTGTGCGTGTGTGTGTGCGTGTGTGTGTGTTAAGCCTGTTATTCTGTACTATAAAATTTCTAACTAAAAAAAATTATATTAGGTTGGTGCAAATGTAGTTGCAGTTTTCGAATTGTTGAAATTTGCTATTTGATACTGGAATACATTCTTAAATATATGTGGTTATTTATATATCATTTTAATGCACATTTCTCACCTTTTTTGCTAATAACATATTATTTGCTGTTTTAGTCTTTTAGACAGTGGAAATTATAAAAAAAAGCAAATTCAAGCGGTTTTCTTGAGTTCAAAATGGGTCGCAAAGCAGTGGAGACAACTCGCAACATCAACTACACATTTGGCCCAGGAACTGTGCAATGGTGGTTCAAGAAGTGTTGCAAAGAAGACGAGAGCCTTGAAGATGAGGAGTGTAGCAGCCGGCCAGAAGAAGTTGGAACTGACCAATAGAGAGCAATCATCGAAGCTGATCCTCTTACAACTACACGAGAAATTGCCGAAGAACTCAATGTCAACCATTCTATGCTTGTTTGGCAATTTAAGCAAGTTGGAAAGGTGCAAAAGCTTCTTTTTTTTTTTTTTTTTTTTTGAGATGGAGTCTCACTCTATCACCTAGGCTAATGCAGTGGCACCATCTGGGCTCACTGCAACCTCTACTTCCCGGGTTAAAGTGATTCTCGTGCCTCAGCCTCCCTAGTTGCTGGGATTACAGGCACCCACCACCACACCCGATTACTTTTTGTATTTTTAGTAGAGCTGGGGTTTCACCATGTTGGCCAGGCTGGTCGTGAACTCCTGGCCTCAAGTGATCTGCCCGCCTCAGCCTCCGAAAGTACTGGGATTACAGGTGTGAGCCACCACGCCCTGCCAAAAGGTGAAAAAGCTTGATAAGTGGGTGCCTCATGAGCTGACCAAAAATTTTAAAAATCGTCGTTGTGAAGCGTTGTCTTCTCTTATTCTACATAACGACGATGAACCATTTCTTAGTTGGATTGTGACGTTTGACAAAAAGTGTATTTTATACAACAGTGATGACCAGCTCAGTGGTTGGACCGAGAAGATGCTCCAAAGCACTTCCTGAAGCCAAACTTTCATCAAAAAGAGGTCAGGGTCACTGTTTGGTGGTCTGCTCCTGGTCTGATCCGCTATAGCTTTCTGAATCACAGTAAAACCAATACATCTGAGAAGTATGCTCAGCAAATCGATGAGATGCACTGAAAACTGCGAGGCCTGCAGCCGGCACTGGTCCACAGAAAGGGTCCAGTTCTTCTCCACGACAACACCCGACAACATCTTGCACAACCAACATTTCAAAAGTTGAATGAATTGGGCTACAAAGTTTTGCCTCATCCACCATATTGAACTGACCTCTCACCAACCGACTACCACTTTTCCAAGCATCTAGAAAATTTTTTGCAGGGAAAATGCTTCCACAACCATCAGGATGCAGAAAATGCTTTCCAAGAGTTCATCGAATCCCGAAGCATGGATTTTTACGCTACAGGAATAAACAAACTTATTTCTCATTGGCAAAAAATGTGTTGATTGTAATGGTTCCTATTTTGATAAAGATGTGTTTGGGCCTAGTTATAATAATTTAAAATTCGCAATCCAAAACCACCATTAATTTTGCACCAACCTAACAGTACCTACCTTTATTACCTCAACTGCTCTTCAGCTTTCTTTTTTTGAGACAGAGTATCCCTCTGTCACCCAGGCTGGAGTGCAGTGGCACAAATCTCGGCTCACTGCAACCTCCACCTCCAGGGGTCAAGTGATTCTCCTGCCTCAGCCTCCTGAGTAGCTGGGATTACAGACGTCCACCACCATGCCCGGCTAATTTTTGTATTTTTAATAGAGACGGGGTTTTGCCATGTTGGCCACGCTGGTCTCAAACTCCTGATCTCATCTGTCCACCTTGGCCTCCCAAAGTGCTGGGATTATAGACATGAGCCACCGTGTTCAGCCTAATCTTACTCTTTAAAAGAATAAAGTAAGGGCAGACAATAACGAATGTCTTAACCCAGAAATCTCACCTTTTTGAATGATGTTCTCCATTCACAGAAGCATTTAGAACACTACAAGTGTGCAGTAAACAGCAAAAGCCAACAAGCTCTAATCACTTAAACTCTAGAGAATATATGACACAGCTCTTCCTAAAATATCACCAGATGGGTATATAAACGTAGAACGGCTTAACTCCCAGCTGTATATTAACACCAAATCTCCAATAAGCCTATACTGTCATAATAAAAATCATTTGCCTAAATCTCTTCCAATTCATATTAGATGTATTAATATAAACCATATCCTATCTGAGTTGCTACAACTCCACTTGATATTTAAAACACACCACAACACACAAGCACACAAACACACACACACGGATACAGAACTTGGGAGTTCAGGCTGAGTTCTGCATTTACAGAGTTCATAGAAACCGATTTTTCTTAAGGTATCTTTCATAATTCTCAATCAGCTTATTAAAAAGAGAAAAACTAGATGGCTCAGTCCTCTTGTGTTTAACTGTGATCAAATCCCACAATGTCTTCAGTCATAGTAGAGTTCACAATGATAAAGTTCAAATAAGCTTACCTGCCCCATTCCTCCCATACTACTTCCTACAGCTGCCACTCGTCTTAGGAGCTGGAGCCAGTTAACCACCCACTTTCTCAATGGTGACTGTGACTTAAACCTTCACAAGACATCCAATGAAAAATAAAGACTTTAAAATAGCAGTTATTGGCGGAGCGTGGTGGCTCAGACCTGTAATCCCAGCACTTTGGAAGGCCATGGGTGGATCACCTGAGGTCAGGAGTTCAAGACCAGCCTGGCCAACATGGTGAAATCCCATCTCTACTAAAAAATACAAAAATTAGCTGGCTGTGGCCAGCTTGTGCCTGTAGTCTCAGCTGCTTGGGAGGTCGAGACATGAGAATCGCTTGAACTTGGGAGGCAGAGGTTATAGTGAGCTGAGAGAGCACCATTTCACTCCAGCCTGGGTGACAGAGTGAGACTCTGTCTTAAAAAAAAAAACACAGCAATTTTTCCTACTTATAAAAGTAATACATGCTCATCGTAGAAAAATGGGAAACTATAGAAGAATAAGAAGCAAAAAAGCCACATTATCCCACCAAGACAGAAATTAATCACTACTAATATTTCCATTCATGGCAATCCAGGGTCTCTTCTGTATATAAAAGTGTATTAGTTCATTTACCAAACAGGATTTTAAGTACTGCAGAACAAGGGGGAAGTAGCATACTAATTCTTTGGAAGACTAATTTTCTTCAGTGTAAAGAAGTTACACTTACTGCTGAGTAAGTCAACCATACGTACAGGAAACTGGAGAGAATGACAAAGGTGAGGGAAATCATGCCTGCTTTTTCTTCATTCACTCACAGCAAACCATGGAGTCCATGTTTTGGGAACCATTATGTATGCAAAGACCAACTAATGAGTATGTTTCCTTTATAAATAGCAGCCTACTAAATAAACAAATACATACATACATATATACAAATATACAGTCTTGCCACAGGAGTTACACACACAGTGAAAGGAATGACATTAAGAGTATTTTTTAAATTATTATACTTTAAGTTTTAGGGTACATGTACACAACATGCAGGTTAGTTACATATGTATACATGTGCCATGTTGGTGTGCTGCACCCATTAACTCGTCATTTAACATTAGGTATATCTCCTAATGCTATCCCTCCCCGCTCCCCCCACCCCACAATAGGCCCCGGTGTGTGTGATGTTCTCCTTCCTGTGTCCATGTGTTCTCTTTGTTCAATTCCCACCTATGAGTGAGAACATGCGGTGTTTGGTTTTTTTGTCCTTGTGATAGTTTGCTGAGAAGGACGGTTTCCGGCCTCATCCATGTCCATACAAAGGACATGAACTCATCATTTTTTATGGCTGCATAGTATTCCATGGTGTATATGTGCCACATTTTCTTAATCCAGTCTATCATTGTTGCACATTTGGCTTGGTTCCAAGTCTTTGCTATTGTGAATAGTGCCGCAATAAACATACGTGTGCATGTGTCTTTATAGCAGCATGATTTATAATCCTTTGGGTATATACCCAGTAATGGGATTGCTGGGTCAAATAAATGGGATCTAATTAAACTAAAGAGCTTCTGCACAGCAAAAGAAACTACCATCAGAGTGAACAGGCAACATACAGAATGGGAGAAAATTTTTGCAATCTACTCATCTGACAAAGGGCTAATATCCAGAATCTACAATGAACTCAAACAGATTTACAAGAAAAAGACAAACAACCCCATCAAAAAGTGGGCGAAGGATATGGACAGACACTTCTCAAAAGAAGACATTTATGCAGCCAAAAGACACATGAAAAAATGCTCATCATCACTGGCCATCAGAGAAATGCAAATCAAAACTGCAATGAGATACCATCTCACACCAGTTAGAATGGCGATCATTAAAAAGTCAGGAAACAACAGGTGCTGGAGAGGATGTGGAGAAATAGGAACACTTTTACACTGTTGGTGGGACTGTAAACTAGTGCAACCATTGTGGAAGTCAGTGTGGTAATTCCTCAGGGATCTAGAACAAGAGTATTTTTTTTATCACCATGAAAGTATCTTAAGAGACAGTAAAGGGATATGTGAAAGGTTGATCTAAAATTCATGACCTCTTCCACAAAAATAGTTTCTGTGCGCATAAGACAAAGGAACAATCTAACTACGGAAAACGTAACTGTTGATTTTATAATGCTATAACTTATTTACACGTATAAATAAATATGCAGGAGTTTAAACAGTCCACAAATATTGATAGCTTACTCTGTACCAGGCAATGTATTAACTGCTAGGGAGTAAGGGAGAGAACAGCCGCCAGTCCCTATTTCTGCAGAACTTTCAATCTGTCTCTTGAAGTATGATGTCAAACACTAGGCATGTGGCCTCAAGCAAGTCACAACAGTCCTGATTAAATGATGATCTCAAATCCTTGTGATGATCTAAGAAGATATATGTGAAAGTAGCTTATAAATCATGTTACCTAAAGTAAAAAGAGATATGCAGCCATTTGTGCAAAGCACTGTTTATAGCAATCATCTTCAATATAAATTATCTTATTTATTTATTTATTTATTTATTTATTTATTTATTTATTTATTTATTTTTTGAGATGGAGACTCGCCCTGTCACCCAGGCTGGAGTGCAGTGGTGTGATCTCGGCTCACTGCAACCTCTGCCTCTGGGGTTTAGGCCATTCTCCTGCCTCAGCCTCCTAAGTAGCTGGGACTACAGGCACCCACCACCACGACTGGCTAATTGTTTGTATTTTTAGTAGAGATGGGGTTTCAACTGTGTTAGCCAGGATGGTCTCGATCTCCTGACCTTGTGATCCGCCCACCTTGGCCTCCCAAAGTGCTGGGATGGCAGGTGTGAGCCACCGTGCCCGGCCTCTCATTTCTTTTAACTGGCAAAAAATAATCACTCAAGTTGCTTAATATAATCTCTTTTGACAGTCTCTAAGATTTTGATATTATCTTTCTCTGCCAATGACCCATATGAAGTAACTGAAATTAATTTCCCCATGATGGGGGAGAAAAGATTTGTTTTTTTCTAATACAAAAAGCTTTATTTCCTGATTTCATAATTTATAGGGGTTAGGGGGCAGGCAGCCACAGATCAAAAGCAACTTATTCAAACTCAAGAAAAAAATTATCTTTTAATCTAAGAATCACCATGGAAAGTTTGTTATAGGCTCAGGCTAATCCAAATAGTTAGTGACAGGTTAACTGTGGTACTTTGAAAGCAAAGGAGAGCAAGTAGCAATTATTCTTCCCTTCACTCAGTCTCTAATACCTAACCTCTTAAAAAACAGGGAGATATATATTATAGCCAAACTGCTTTCCAAAAAACATAATTTTTAAAAACATGCTCTACACAATATCAACTGTTTGTATCTAAAAGAAATAGACTATTTACATTGCTTTTTATCCTACGTTTTATCCTTTTCAAATTCAGCCACCTCAATGATGCAAAAAAGTATCAAACTGATGCTTTAAATTTATTTTTGCCCTTATTGCAGATACGACTCTAAAGAGCATGGGAGGGTTTTTTTTTTGTTTTTTTTTTTTTGTTTTGTTTTTTTTTTTGAGATGGAGTCTCGCTCTGTCACAGAGGTTGGAGTGCCGTGGTGCAATCTCGGCTCACTGCAACCTCTACCTCCTGGGTTCAAGAGATTATCCTGCCTCAGCCTGCCGCGTAGCTGGAACTACAGGCGTGTGCCACCACGCCCAGCTAATTTTTTATAGTTTTGTAGAGATGGGGTTTCACCGTGTTAGCCAGGATGGTCTCAATCTCCTGACCTCATGATCCACCCGCCTCGGTCTCCCAAAGGGTTGGGATTACTGGTGTGAGCCACCATGCCCGGCCTAGCATGGGACATTTTAAAGGCATTCATAATCCAACTAAACTGGACCTCCTGCAAAACTAGTGAAATGCCCAAAAACAAACATCTATAAATGCCCAATATTAAACCTCAAGGGTCTTAAGCAGTAGTATCCAAAGCAAGTATAACATACCTCCAGGAGATCGGGCATGGTGGCTCACACCTGGAATCCCAGCACTTTGGGAGGCTGAGGCAGGTGGATCACTTGAGCCCAGGAGTTCAAGACCAGCCTGACCAACATGGTGAAAACCCATCTCTACCAAAGAATACAAAAATTAACCAGGCATGGTGGCACACACCTGTAATCCCAACTGCTCAAGTGGCTGAGGCACAAGGATCACTTGGACCCAGGAGGCAAAGGTTGCAGTGAGCCAAGATTACACCACTGCACACCAGTCTGGGTAACAGAGTAAGACTCTTGTCTCAAAAATATGTATATAGATTATATATTATTATATATACATATATATTATACATATACACACACACATACATATACACATGTGTGCACACACACACACCTCCAGGAGTACCCAAGAAGCCCCAGGATAAAAAAGGAAAATATTTGAACTTTATTTTTAATTATCATCCTTAATTTTTTGTTTGTATTTTAAAGTCCGCAATAATCAGTTATTATATGTTTATTACTTGTAAATTAAATATCTAAGGATTAAGAACTGATGCTCAATATTTTTCTTTTTCTCTTTTTCAAAGCAACAACATGAAGTTGTATCAATTTTTTTTCTGACTTCATTCTTCCCATCCCATCAGTTTTTTGTTTTTTTTTTAGAGAGACAGGGTCTCACTATGTTGCCCAGGCTGGAGTACAGTGGCTGTATTCATAAGCACAATTACAATGAACTTTAGCCTTGAACTCCTGACCTCAAATATCCTCCTGCCTAAGCCAACTACATAGCTGGGACCACAGGACCATGTACCACACCTGCTTAATGCTCAAAAGTTTTTGGTGATGGGGTAAGCAACCAAAGTTTGGAGACCACTGGTCTACACGACTCATTGTCACTGAACTTTCATTTTTATCAGCTCCCTCTCAAGAGTTAAGCTATGGAAGTAAGTCCTGATGCTGAAAAAGAAACAGAAGAAAAACTGTTTCAAACTATTTTGAACTCCCAACAAGCTAAAGATGACAAATCACTAGCAAGAATATATGGAATTGAATACTAATATGCTGTTGACGGGAATTTCAAATAGACATCCTATCTAAAGGGCATCTTGAGTACATCCACATTTAAAACACACATACCCTTTGACCTAATAAGCTCCCCCCCTTTTTTTTTTTTTTTTTTTTTTTAGAATGAGTCTCACTCTGTCGCCCAGGCTGCAGTGCAGTAGCTTAATCTGGGCTCACTGCAGCCTCCGCCTCCTGGGTTCAAGTGATTCTCTGTGCGTCAGCCTTCCAAGTAGCTGGAATTATAGACCCTCGCCACCACACCAGACTAATTTTTGTATTTTAGTAGAGATGGGGTTTCACCATTTTGGCCAGGCTGGTCTTGAACTGCTGACCTCAGGTGATCCACCCACCCGCCTTGGCCTCCCAAAGTGCTGGGATTACAGGCATAAGCCACCATGCCTGGCTAATAAATCCGCTTTTAAGAATTTATCCTGGGCCAGGCGCGGTGGCTCAGGCCTGTAATTCTAGCACTTTGGGAGGCCAAGACGGGCGGATCACGAGGTCAGGAGATCGAGACAAGCCTGGCCAACATGGTAAAACCCCATCTCTACTGAAAATGCAAAAAATTAGCCGGGCGTGGCGGTGCACGGCTGTACTCCCAGCTACTCACGAGGCTGAGGCAGGAGAATCACTTGAACCTGGGAGGCAGAGGCTGCAGTGAGCCAAGATCATACCACTGCACTCCAGCCTGGGTGACAGAGTGACTCTGTCTCAAAAAAAAAAAAATTATCCTAAGGAAATAATAGGACAATTCAATGCCCAAACAAGTTCATCACAGTACTACTTTAAGAGAAAAATCGGCAATATCCATTAACAACACAGAACTGCTATAAACTATGATGCATCCATATTACAGAACACTAAATACTCATTTACTCATTAAGAGAATATCAATTTTACATGGAAAGTTGTTCTTTTTTAAGGTATTTCAATAGTATGTATAAGAAAAAAAATGAAAACACCAAACATCACATCCAGATGGGATTACAGGTTATCTCTACTTTTTTTAAAAAAGAAAAACATTAAAACTGTTCTGGGCCAGATGCATTGGCTCACGCCTGTAATCCTAGCACTTTAGGAGGCCAAGGCAGGTGAATCACCTGAGGTCAGGAGTTAGAAACCAGCCTGGCCAACATGGTGAAACCCTGTCTCTACTAAAAATACAAAAATTAGCCAGGTACGGTGGCGGGTACCTGTAATCCCAGCTACTCGGGAGGCTGAGGCAGCAGAATTGCTGGAACCCAGGAGGCAGAGGTTGCAGTGAGCTGAGATCACGCCACTGCACTCCAGCCTGGGTGACACAGTGAGACTCCATCTAAAAAAAAGTTCTGTAGCTTTCATAATCAGAAATAATTTCACTTTGAAATTTAAAATGAGATTAAGTTAAAACTCCAAATTATTGTCCTGTATCACTTCCAAAACTCTTTGTAAACACTCTGTCTTCCCATGTCATTTGTGGATCAGTCTAAATACTTAATCTAATATTTGGTTTATCTCATGGAAAAATGATAGGCATATAATAAACACCAACCCTGTTTCAAGTTAACCATCTTGTCTTTGTACCAATTCTTGCCAGTTATGTCATGATTTATCAATATACTTATAACTTCCTTATATTTTGCCAGATTATAAATCTATGAATAATTCTGAAAATTATTCAGAAATTTCTATCTCTCTTCTGCAACTAAGTTACAAAAGTATTAACTACTTCGGGAGGCTGAGGCAGGGAGAATCACTTGAACCTGGGAGGCGGAGGTTGCAGTGAGGCGAGATCATGCCATTGCACTCCAGTCTGGGTGACAGAGCAAGACTCTGTCTCAGAAAAAATATATATATATGTATTAACTACTAAAGAAATTAGATTTAGACCCCAGATAAGTGAAATCAGAAAAGCTTGCTACCATCTGTCATAACAGAATCATTCTGAATATCTATAGTTATCAGATCAAGACAATACCTGTGTGGTTAACAAGTACTCTACACTCCATCTTAAGGGAAAAGAGTACTTAAGAAGATTATTATAGCATAAGTTTATGTGCTTTGTTCATTAATTCAACAATTTAGAACAAAGCTATGAGGTATTTCACCGCTAACAGAATAGCTTTAAGGTAACCCATCTTCACAATTTTCTCTTTGTTTTCATTTGTTTCATGCCTTACTATTTTATAGACAGTCATTCTATCGGCATTGCACAAGTACTATGTCCCTAAACAACTACGACCAAGTTTTATCACGACCCAAAAGAAAAAATAACCTTCTAGGCCAGGTGCAGTGGCTCATGTCTATAATCCCAGCACTTTTGGAGACCAAGGCAGGAGGACTATTCAAGCCCAGGAGTTCAAGGTAGCAAAACCCTGTCTCTACAAAAAATGAAAATAATAATTTTTAAAAAGAAAAAATACATTTTACACGGCAACCAAGTATACATACATAAACATATCTTTTAAAAAGAAAGGTTTCCCAAATCAATATTTACTTTTACTTTACACAATGTACTGACATATTCTTTTTAAAAATGCTTTTTAAAATAAGTACATTGATTTCATTACCCTATGACACTGCCACCTGCTACTTAAAAATGTAGCCTTAAAACTTTATGCAGAGTGTGCTAAACTCCTTGCTCCTACCACCTTCTCCTACGGCTCCAACATAAGAAAATGGGTGAAATCTAGCAAGTCTATTCTAAGTACAGACCTTGGCATAAATGTGAGACACCCCAGGTTCCTCTGAAGTCCCTGCAACATTGTGATTATTCCGACTGGCAGACAGGATACATTTGCTGAAAGGTTTCTCCAGCCAGACTACAGAAGCAGAAACCTTTTCTGTTGCCATATCAGTGATATTGCTAAATCCTGCACTTGACAATGTGGACCAGGTTTACTACTGCTCCACAAGCCAATTCTTCCAAAAAATAAAACAGGATTCCAATATAATAGGATTCTAATACCAGACCCTTATATTTTTTGAATACTTTTCATACACATTATTCCATTGCATTCTCCCCCTGGCAGTCTGTTAGAAAAGTAGAGAAGCTGCTCTTCTTCCTTTCACTAATGAAGGAAGTGGAGCTCAGAGGGGTTACGTGGCTTGCCAGAAACAACACGGCTAATGAAGAATACAACGCAGGCTTGAACCCAAGATTTACTCATCTATCCACTTTTATGCTACAATTTTCATTTTTAATATCTGATACAAGTATGAACTTAAAAAGTATATTGTTTCTAGATACAAAAGCAAAGACGAAAGCATGATATCAATATTGATGATACCAAAAAATTAAGATTAAAAATAGCAATGACATGTTAATAATTTTGGAGGCCTCTAAAGTTACTGGCAGTCCTAGTTCAATCCAATATGAATCTGATATCATCTTATATCTTCAATCAATGTTACATGATTATAAATTTATGTATATATTCACCATAGAAAATTACAGAATTGGGTGGTAAGAAACAACTACCTATATAAATTGCACATACTCCCCCAAACCATTCTCAAGTCTTGTGGCTTCACACTAAATTATGAAGTTCCCAATGTAAAACCTGATTTGATTTCAACACTAAGCGAATTACAACAGCATAAGCATGTTCTTACTACATAATACTTGCAACATACATTCAATTTCCGAAGCACTTTTGGACAATGTCTAAAATCCATAAGCTAAAAGCAGAACCCGACACACAATCTTGTTTCTTTTAAATGGCAAAGGTTAGTCTACCTATATGAGATGAATACCAAATAACATAATTAGAACTTATTAAAAATTTACAGAATCAGGCTAGAGAAACTACTTGAGGTCAAAGACTATAGGCCCTTAATTGTATAGATGAGAAAATTGATGCCCAGAGAAGTTAAGTGACATTCCCAACAGCAATTAATGACACAGATGGAATCAGAATATATGTCTATCTGTCAATCCAGAACTTCCCATTATTCTATATTACCTCTGCATTTAATGTGCTCTTAAAAAAGTCACTAACATCTAAAACACTTAAGACACATTAAGACTCAAAAACCAGGGGACACAACAATGTTCACAACGGTCTTTAGAAAACAATTTCTTAAAGGAATCTCAAAAATTCCAAACAACAAGCACTGAAAGCTGGCTCTTTATTTTTTTAATTTTCTTTCCTATCCAGAGCCCTACTTGATCAAAAACTGGCTCTTTAATCCATTGCAAATTATCAAGTAGCTTTTAATAACTAACACGGCCATAAACCACCATAACTGTTCTTTTTTCCATATCAATACTATTCACTTACTAAAAAAAAAAATCTGAGGGTATAGAATATGCTGATAACTGTGCTGGGTATTGGCGACACCAGGGAACAAAACAGACAAGGCCTCTGGCTCTTCTAATGGACAGCTGGGTGCAACTCTCTAAAAATACTACTTTATGATTTGACAGGATATTTACCAAAGTCCTTCACTACTCTACACAACTATAACAACATTTTCTTCCACCTCTTCCAAACTTATAACAACCTTCACCACACCCCCTCTAAAACGTGAATACGTCCTTTGGTAACTCAGCATTCTACTTTACTAAAGAAGGTGTGAACGTGTTAACTAGAACTACAGCAGATTTTTAAACTGACTTTACCACTCCTCATGGCCTGCGGCAAATTTCAAGAACTTTTCACAATCTGTAGTAACCCTTCCTGGTTCACAACCCTGATCTCAAATGACTGCTAACACACCCATCCTACCCTCCACTAGAAATCTGAGTCAGATGGTTTAGGAGCAACCATGTTAGGGAGCATCTTCAGTGGACCCCTTTATGAGCCAGAAGCTGACTTACTCCCTCTCCTCTGTTTATTTCCTCTGGATTCTTGTGTATCTCTGGATACAATGTATCTCCAATTAATCAGCATCTAATTTTATCAAGCGTGTTCCTGATAACTTGTGCACAAATTAACTTTTGGCAACAAATCTGTTTCACCTACATAAATCCATTATATTTTAAGAGATGCTCAATTTGCATCCTTTAAGTTTCTCATGCTTCCCCTTCTCCACTTCTTAAATTCTTAAAGAGCTATAAACAAAAGCACCCTTGGAAGCCATAATTAATGGGAAATCTTTGGAATACCCAACCTAAAGCAAAAGTTCACATGCCTTGCTGACCACAATCATTCAGGGAGCTTTGTAAGGATGGATTCCCAGGCCCTATCCTCAGAGATTTTAATTCATTAGGTCCTGCATAAGTTTGAGGAACTTAGGTAGTCCATAATATTGCTAATGACCAGCCTTAAACTAGACAACCACTGAAGAACCTGGCCTATGAGCTGAGAAACTTGGGTTCTTTTATGGCTGGCCATTAACGACAAGTGGGGCTGTACCACTGTGCTGGTCACTTGAAGTTCTCTGAGTCACCTGAAAATGAGGGAGTAATTGGAGCCAAAAGAGGTCTGTCTTCATAGGCAGCCAATCTAGAATTCTAGAATCCTCCAAATTTAGTTGAATATCACATACTATACTGGGTTACTCAAAACAATGTCATTCTGGGTGGGGGTGGTGGCTCACGCCTGTAATTGCAACACTTTGGAAGGCCGAGGCAGGTGGATCACTTGAGGTCAGGAGTTCCAGACCAGCCTAGCCAACATGGAGAAATCCCTGTCTCTACTGAAAATACAAAAATTAGCCAGCCGTGGTGGTGCACACTTGTAATCCCAGCTACTTGGGAGGCTAAGGGGGGAGTATTGCTAGACTCCGAGAGGCGGAGGTTGCAGTGAGCAGACATCACACTACTGCACTCCGGCCTGGGCGGCAGAGCGAGATAACGTCTCAAAAAAAAAAAAAAAAAGTGTCATTCTGTAAGCTCTTCTAGCCTGCCCAAGTCATAGGCCCTATAAAGGGAAGACTCTCTGCACGCCATCAATGTCTCCTGTCCTACTGAACAGCCCTGAATCTGAAAGGGGATGGTCTCCCACCACCTCTCCATGGACAAATCATAAACATTTAACATTTTAAAAAAAATCATCTCCTGTAATTCAACCCAGGCCTCTCATGGCATTACCATTCACATAAGAGAAAGTTGAACCTCAACTGGAAAAGTATATGGTTTGGGGGTGTTGTTTTGTTTGTTTGGGTTGTGGAAAAATAGATGTCAGAAAACAAAGTGGATATCAAGATACTAGAACAGTAAGAATTTAGGCCTGGGTCTGGAAACGACATTTGAACATCAATATGTAATAGTAGTTCATGTCCAAAACTCACAAGTGAGATTATCAAACTCCAGGGGAGTCTATTAATGTGGCCATAAAATCTACCCCATAATTTTGACATAACTTTTCCAGGCCAAAATACGACTCACATCATCTTATGGATCCGGAAATGCCATACATCAAGCAAAATTTCTACCGGACAAATAACACCGTAATCATTTGCGGAGCAGTCTGACCAGTGTTCCCTGAGTTATGCCAACCGCCCCCAACCATCCTTCCCACCTAAGTATTACCAGGTCAGGAGGATGTCCTGCTGCACGCTCAGGCGGTCGCTCCTCCTTTCCACAAGACCCAGGCCCGCACCGTTCGCCCCGGGGCTCCCATGGCCCCCGACCTCCAGTCTCCAGCAACGATGGATCCCCACAGACCAGGCAGGGGGCGAAGGGCGCACACCCACCTCCCGGGAGTCAGTGGGAATAACCCCGGGCGCTCCCAGGGTACGTCCCACACCCGGAGGCGCACGGGCCCATCCCCGCCAGGTCTGGGCAGGCAGCCGGAGCCCGGGACCCCGCCTCCCCCGCACCTAGGGTCCCGGCCGAGCTCGACCGCTGAGGTCCCGTTCCCACTCCCACTCCCAGCGCCTCCCCCTGGCGGCGGCGGCCGCCCGGGACGCCCCTCCCCGGGCGCTGCCTCCTCAGAGGGTGACAGCCGCCTGGCCGGGGCCGTACAGAGGCCGGCCCCTCCTCCAGCTCCTCCTCACCCCGGGAGGAGACAGGGGACGGGAATGGGGTTCTTACCAGGCAGCAGGACATGGCAAGGCCCGCCACGGCACAGCCTCCTCCTCCACCATCTCACCAGGCTCCCTGCCAGGCCCGGCGCAGGGCAGCGACTGAGCTACTAGGGCGTCTGGTCCGGCTGCTACTCCGCCGCCGCCGCCGCCTTCTCACAACCACGACACTGCAGCAGCGGCCACACAGAGTGCACTCCCGACGCCGAGCCGGGCGACGAGCGGAGACGCGCGCGCACGCTCGGGCGCTGAACCCGGTGTCCGGGAAAGGGGGCGGGTCTCCGCCTGTTGGACGGGGGCGGGGCCTGGACAGGTGGTCACGCCCCAGGAGATAGGCGGGGCTGCAGCCCAGACGAATACCTGCGGCTGGGGAGAGGCTCGCGAAAAAGCCCAGCGGAGGCAGAAGGGCTAGACAGATGGGAATTGAGCGCAGGAAAAGCGATGACAAAAAAAAATCTGGAAGAAAACCAAAGGTGGTCCTACAAATATTTAGGAGGCGTCTTTCCCTGGGCAACACATGGCTCACTCTACTTACCAGAAAAATAGAACAACAGTGGTTATCTTTCACCTGCAATTGTGGTCAGGATAAAACCAGTTTAATATAGTGCAAGTAAATGTAGTGTTTTAGAAGATGTATTCAGGATACAATTTCTTTTTTTTTTTCTGTCGCCCAGGCTGGAATGCAGTGACATCTCAGCTCACTGCAAACTCCGCCTCCCGGGCTCAAGCGATCCTCCCACCTCAGCCTCCTGAGTAGCTGGGACTACAGGCGCAGAACATCATGCCCCGCCAATTTTTGTATTTTTTGTAGACACGGAGTTTCTGCCATTTTGTCCAGGCTGGTCTCGAACTCCTGGGCTCAAGCAATCCACCCACCTCGGCCTCCCAAAGCGCTGGGATTAAAGGCATGGACCGCCGCACCCGGTCCAGAATACAATTTCAAGCTGATTCAACTTCAGCTCCTAATCAAAAGCTTAGCGGGAAGAAGTGAATTTTCAAACAAAATAACCCCCTCCCCCCAAAATTGTAACCTACCCACACTAGCCTGCAGAATTCCACAAACCAGGATTGCATTACCGCAGGCCGTAACAGATTCACCTCCTCTGAGTTGCCTTTTAACATTCTACCCTTGACTTTTCTGGAAACTGTCTGGGAGAGCTAGTCAAATGAAATCTATTCCTGCATCTGTTGTAAAGTTTTTCCACAGCACTTTCTGAAATTTATTTTCAATGTTTATTGTTTTTTCACTCCACTTAGAATGTAAAAGCTACTTGAAGATAAGGATCTTGTTTGTCTTGTTCATCACTATTTCCCCAGCACCTAGAACTGTGCAGGCTAAGTAGTAGGCAGTATAATTTCTTGATAGCTGGCTGGGCACGGTGGCTCACGGCTGTAATCCCAGCACTTTGAGAGGCTGAGGCGGGTGGAACACCTGAGGTCAGGTGTTCCAGACCAGCCTGGCCAGCATGGTGAAAACGCGGATCTACTAAAAATGCAAAAATTAGCCGTGCATGGTGGCGGGTGCCTGTAATCACAGCTAATTGGGAGGCTGAGGCAGGAGAATAGCTTGAACCTGGGAGGCAGAGGTTGCCATGAGCCAAGATTGCGTCACTGCACTCCAGCCTGGGTGACAGAGCGAGACTCCATCTCAAAAAAAAAAAAAAAAAATAGCTAACATTTATTCATAAAACTCATCTAATTGAATCTTCATAACTTTAATAGGTAGACGCCGTTATCTCCATATTACAGATGAAGAAAGTGAAGCACAGAATAAATTGCATGTATTAAAACAAAATTCAAACCCAAACCCAGCAGACAACAAACAAACAAACAAACAAACACACAAAAAACCACTGTACTCTCACCCACCAGGCTGTACTGCCCAGTGCATGACACAGTAGCCTGAAATAAAATCTCAAGTAAGAAATTACTTTAGGTCGGGCGCAGTGTCTCATGCCTGAAATCCCAGCACTTTAGGAGGCCAAGGCAGGTGGACTGCTTGAGCTCAGGAGTTCCAGACCAGCCTAGGCAACATGGCAAAATCCCACCTCTACAAAAAATACCAAAAAACTGGCCAGGCATGGTGGTGCGTGCCTGTAGTCCCAGCTATTTGAGAGGCTGAGGTGGGAGGATGGCTTGAGCCTGGGAGGCAGACGTTGTAGTGAGCCCTGATTGTGCCACTGCACTCCAACTGGGTGTCAGAGCGAGAAAAAAGAAAGAATGAAAGGAATTACTTTAGAGGTAAATTCTCGGAAAGCCCTTGCTTTACTATCAGAAAAACCAGTGCGCTTCCTGCTTTTTGTTAACTCTTATGCAGCTGGTTGTGTCTGTCTTTTCACTCTGGCTTCCAGAAAGCCCAGGGCTAAATGTGAAGCTCAGCAATGACCCCTGCTTGGCCCCTAAGGTCCACTCTTGCCTCGACTTTGCACCTTTATTTATATGTTGCTGTCCTGATTTTCCCTTTCTGTTATATGACTGTAGGCTTTATGGAATGGGAGAAGAAATAGTAAACACATAAAATTGATGAATGACTTAAAGACTTTTATTTTATTTTTGAGACGGAGTTTCGCTCTTGTTGCCCAGGCTGGAGTGTAATGGCAGGAACTTGGCTCACTGCAACCTCCGCCTCCTGGGTTCAAGTGACTCTCCTGCCTCAGCCTCCTGAGTAGCTGGGATTACAGGCATGAGCCACAACACCCGGTTAATTTTTTGTATTTTTAGTAGAGACAGCGTTTCTCCATGTTGGTCAGGCTAGTCTCGAACTCCCGACCACATGTGATCCGCCCGTCTCGGCTTCCCAAAGTGCTGGGATTACAGCTGTGAGCCGCCATTCCCGGCTTATTTTTATTTTTATACTTTATTTTATTTTCACACAAGGTCTCACTCTGTTGCCCAGGCTGGAGTGGAGTGGCTCACAGCCACCAGGTGATTTGGGCCCACAAGTCACCCTTGCTAAGAGGCAGAGTCCAGAGCAGAACCTGGGTAGATGCCAAAGGCAGCACTCCCTACTCCACACATGGGTTTCTTTCAAGTAAATCACCAGCCAGGTGAGGTGCATACAGCATCTAGGGAGATGGGACACCGTGTTGTCCCCTCCTTCAGCCAGGAGGCCCCACACTGAGCGCCACTGTCTCCACTGTCCGATGCTACAGGAGAAACGTTTCCTGCTGGTTAAGGAAGTAGAAACTGCAGATCACTTTTCATCTTATTGGAAATCGCTCTTTGACACTTTTGTCTCATCTTCACTCAGTACACATTGACTCTACCAGCAATAGCGTAAAAATAAACACAGCTTAAGGAAATAGGAACCCTTTATTCCTGGGACTTAAAAGCTTGACTTTCTCCAGTAAGTCAATTACCAGTGCCCACGGCAGGAAGAGCTCTGATGCCAGGGTTGACAGCACGCTGGAAAACCGGAGGAGTGTTTGCATTTCTGGGGCCTCAAGTAATGAGAAGTTCTTCCAAGAACACTGACAGGGGTATTGTTGCCCTATTTTAGAATTATTACTGTGAAGATCAGGGAATTTCAGGCGGTTGAACTCATGCCACAGCACCTGTGCTTTTCTGGTAGGGGAGGGATGGAGTCCAGCTCAGGAGTCCCCCGTCATGGGGGAAAGCACTGTGATGGGATGTCTGTGGGGGAATTAGAACCCTATAGCAGATGGGATAGGGTGGGGAGTCTACATATTTTTATTTGGATGCTTTGATGGAGTAAAGTTCCAAACCAAGCAAGTATCAGGCAGATGGCAGTCCAGGCTGTGGTGCTGTGCTGTGAGGCTGGGAGTCCAGGCAGGTCCTGTGTTCACTGGTCACTTCCACAGCCTGAAGCCCCTCAGAAGGACATCTGCACAGAGGCCTGCTAGTGACTTCAGGATGCTGATGATGCCCTCAAGGTGAGAGCCAGAGAAAATCCCATCAACTCTGTCAACCAAGGGCGTCAATGGCCACGTGTGTGGTTTTCTCCTGCAAAGAACAAGCCAGTTTGCAAACCATGCTTTTGAGGCTAGAAAAATGGCTGTATTCCTTCAGTGTCTCCTGAAGGCTAGGTCCCCTGAGAGTTGATTCAAATACTGTATTCTCGTAAAATATGGTAACATTTAGACCTGAAAAATGGCCTGGGGGATAATCTTATCAAACCTGTGATGTGGTTATTTTGTAACTGATTATATTGAAGGCTGGGGAACAAAGCCATCTGGTGCCAGCATCCTAGCTGCTCTCTCTCCTCCAGGGGCTTGCCTTGGTTGGGGGCCTTTCCAGCAAAATTAGGCTGAAGAAATGAGATTTTAGTTAAACAAAGCCCACTGTTGCTTTAAGACAAAATGTCAAAGTTTTAAAAAATGTATTAACTTGTTCTTTTGGCCAAGAAATCAATAGATGCACTTCCTTTCCACTGTGCAGGCACTGAGCTGACAGAGGAGTAAGAGCTTGAACCATCTACGTGGTCTGAGTGACCACATCCTTCACTTGGAGCCCTGTTCTACAGCAGATAATTCTGAGTCACCCCAGCTAATGGCCGTGCACAGCATCCTGATGCTCTGATTAGGCTGAGGGGCTTGTGGCGTGGTGGCTAGGCTGTCTCAGAGAGCACCTCAGGCTGGGTGGACCAGGCTGACCCAGAAGAGGGCAATGGGCCTTTGACAGGGACTAGCTGGCTACTATCTGCCTCTTCTGCAGTTTGGGACACTTAGGGTCATGGGTGAAAGTGTTTTTCCACATATAGTGGCCCGAAAGGAAAGGAAACTCATGCCAGTGTTCAGAAAGTGTGCAGGTTTCTCAGGTAACATTACTGCAGCCACTGATGTCTAATCCAAAGAGCTCTGAATGCTTGCCATAGAGATTTGTAGTTTTAATACTGAAGCCCCGAATATTCTGATTTCCTCATTAAGACCGACCTAACATGAGCTATGCAGTCAGCTAAGGTATCAACGGAAGGAAATTGCCAGTGTTTCCCTCTTATTTTCCTCTGAGGTCATCTGAAAACAACCGCAGTGAGGACAGAGTTCGTGTGGCCCTGATGGCTGTGTGTTCCCAGCTCCAAGCATGCACTAAATATTTAATTCATTTGAATATAAGTAAGTTAATGAATATGAATACATTAATAAATTAATTGGCATATTTTAGTCCTGTTGCAGTTTCAAACTCACCGATTTATCCAACTTCTTTGCACTGAGTTCTTATTCAAGTGAAGTATTCCGGTCTTGTGACTAGTACTTCTGACATAGTAATAGAACAACTAATATTTATTTAGAACTTTAGTTTACCAAGCACTCTACATTTTATTTTATTATTTATTTATTTATTTATTTTTGGTAGAGACAGGGTTTCACCATGTTAGCCAGGATGGTCTCGATCTCCTGGTCTCGTGATCCGCGCTCCTCAGCCTCCTGAAGTGCTGGGATTACAGGCGTGAGCCACCGCGCCCAGCCTACATTTCATTTTTACATTTTGTCTTTACAAACCCCCACGAGGCAGGCATTCTCCTTACACACAGTGTTAATTGGTGACACAGGGCTCAGGGGTTTAAATGGTTTCACTGTAAACAATGTAATCTAGTAGGATGTTGCTTTCCTATTTTTCCTAATACTACCATGTTTAGATGTGGGCGGCTGAGTGGGAGTATATGATTTCCTGTGTATGTATAGATGTAACCCACGCTCATAGGCGGAAAGTTCTGCAGGCTGAGAAGTGAAGCCCTTTGCTGAACAACCACCAACAACATTCTAGGACCCCCACACCCTTGGTTCTGCAGGCTATACCCCTCCCATCTGCTTGGAACCAGAAAGAAAACTCTGTGGTTACTTTTCCCTTTGACAATAAGCCGCGGTTCTCTTCAACGTTCTCCTGGGGACTTGGGTCAATGTTCTCATATGCAAATGTTAGCCAGGCCCAGGGTTATTGTTTCCCCTACCCCTGCAGATTGATCATGGCATGCAACTGCCCCATATTGTATTTTGGTCAACCCCATCAGCATCCCATCTGCTGCTATTGCCTCTGGCCAGCTTCTCGCATGGTCCTGACACGGTGCTGTCACTCTCACATTATTTGCACACATTGTTTACCTATAGCTGGACACATTGTTCATAGGAGCCCAGCTGGTAAAGTAAAAATATTCCAAGACTGTGCTGATAAGCTACTTCTTCCCTGCATCCTGGGCTGGTGAGAAGCTAAAGAGGAATGAATGCTCTGCCTCTGAAGAGGCCACACTGGAGAGAAGAGGAGGCAGAGATGCAGTTGTCACAGTCCCAAGACCCTGCCTGGACCTGGCTTTGCAAGCCGAGGGAAGAGCTTTGCACAAATTCTCACTGGGAGCATTGTCAGGGCTGCAGCCACATCACTTTTTTTTGATATGAGTCCTTTTAACATTAGCTATGATGTCAAAAAAGATGAAATTGAAGTTGCCAACATCTGGTGGAAGGCAAAAACCAGTGAATTTCTACCCAGGGAGAGTTCCTCTGCAGGGTCCCCGCTTCTGGTGGCCTGGAGTTGGGGAGGCCTCTGGAGCAAGTCAGGGGATTAAATTCTGGGTTTTCTTCCATTTTATTATTTTCCTATTTTGACATCTTTGAAAAATGGCTCAGCCTCATGGTGTATGGGTCTTCTGATTGCTTTTGTCTTGATTTTATTCTGACTGAGGGGCAATGGCCACTGTGGGCTCCTCATCCAGGATGAAGAGGGCCCCTCTGTGGCCTGGGTGCATCCATGCTCTTCACGGTGGCCTCATGGATCGTCATACAAAGGATGATCTCAGTGATGAGCTTGAGCCTACCCAAAATTAAATTATATGGGTTTATAAGATTCCTCCTCAGGATCAGTATCATCAGGCCTGTCCCTGCTGGTAGCAAGGCCATCTTTATAATGTGCTGTCATGGTGGTAAAGGCATCACTCACTTGATGGAGATCCCGAAGACCAGCTGTACTCGAGAGAGATTTAAGCTAAGTTGCCTGGGAGTCCTTGGTGCTTTTTCGAGGTTCTACTGAAGACAATGCCATCATCCAAGTATCTCTGAATGCCAACATAGCTCTTGCCTCAGGAGCTCTGAGACCCGTGTTATCTATTTTTGAACTGGCCAAGGCCTCCCACAGCAAGGAAAGGGATGCTCTTCCCATCCTTGTCAGCCCTCGTGTCTTGTATTCCACCCCACAGCCTCCTAGCAAGCATCTCAGTGTCTGCAGGTGAGCATGGCTGAGTTCAGTCTTGCTTACTGCAACTGTAGACATGAGGTCTGTGGAAGTAAGAATCCTCTCATTTGCTGACTGGCATTTTGTTTAAGTCCCATGTCACTAATCTCTGGCGAGACAATCCTCTTTGCGTTTCCTGGTGATGGACTTGAGTGATTTCAATGTAAACAGTGGCTCCACCTGGGAGTGTATCCCCTTCCCACGGTGAGGGGGTGCATAGCCCCTGCCAGGTTTCTGCTGTCCTCTCATCCTCCCACTGGGCTTTTCCCCTGCAGATGGCATGGTGCCCACACTGCCTGCAAATGGTCACTCTTGCTTGTCCCAACACCACCTCCACTGCAGCTTCCAAGAGCCCTAGAAGGGCCGGGCCCTGGCTGAGCACTATTCCTAGGCCCTGGATGGTGGGTGTGGAACTATGTTCTCATCAAGGTCATTTCCTCTTCTATTTTCATCATGTTAAGTAAATCCCTTTCTCATCATAAAATGCCCTGGAGAGAACAGATGCATAGCTGTGGAGTCTTGTTCTGGGATATGTCAGGTACGGGCTCAGGTGTGTGGAGGCTACAGGGGGTGGACATGAGTGGTCTTTCTCTCGCTGTGAATCGCATGTTTTGTGCCAGCCCAAGGGTTCTGTGAAGGAGAATCAGCCATTTACCTGGCTGAGTCTAACCCTGGGATGGTGACAGCCGAAACCCCAGCTCCATTCCCTGACCTTCCCTCGGCTGCTGCATGGGTTCCCTGGCACTGTCACTGGGCTAATGCCTTCTGTCTCCTCCTGGGGTGTGGCCAGCCTTTACTCATAGTTTCTGCCCATTCCACATCATTCTGCCTCCCACCCTTGGCTTTTTCAAAAATCTGAGCCAAGCGTGTGCAAGGGGTTAGAAACATGCTGTCCACAGGGAACTAAAATACACTGAGATGAGAAACCAGCAGCACCTGCTTTGGAGCTCTCACACCTGGGAACTGAGAAGCAAACTCTCAGAGATGCCTGGAAACCTTGGGAGCACACGACTTCTCTGCATATATTTCAGTTGCAGATGAGTTTCTAGTCAAAGTAAAAAACACACGAAGGGCATTCATGTTTCCAGGAACAGAAGCATCCTGTCTGATTTTTCAGAGGTGAAGGGAGCAGTCTGAAGGGGCCGTGGCATAAGTGTGTCTACAATCAAAGCTCACAGCCAAGGCCCTGGGGGAGTTTCAGGTGTACCCCAGGGGGTGCGTCCCATCCAGCACTCCACTGACAGGGGCCTCGTCTTTATTAAATTCTAGGCCTTTTCTTGGGCACTAGTTACAAAAGGTGGGTTCAATGAACCCTAGATTCTGTGGCTGCCACCCATCTCAGGGTCGCACAGGTAATGATCGCCACCCCCTCCACCTTCTGCTGAGGGTCCTGGTGACCCCCTGGTGGTGTAACCCAGGCCCTCACCCCTAAGGGGCCCTGAGCCTTGCTCACCACAGAGTCCTTGGTCTAGGGCTCCCGCACTTGTCCGCATGCCATCAAATGCTGTGTACCGGGAGGTACTTGCGTGGAGCCCCTCCTTCCCCAGGCAGCATATCCCTGCTTCTGCTAACACCACGGTCCAGGTGGTACCCATTTTTCTGCCTGCAGGTCCCATGGAGGAGCAGCCTGAGGACAAAGCAGCACCCGGAGCTTGTTTTTTCAGAGAACCTGGCCCAGCCCTGGCTAGAAGCCCCACAACTGTGGAAACCAGGGCCTCCTGCTTTTCAGAGCCTAGATATGCAGGATATAGATGCCCCTCAGAGGTCCTGGGTGTGAGGTGGAAGGTTGGGGGACACTGGGCTTCCTACTGCTGTGCTCTCATTGCCACATCTGCTACCTAGTGGGACAAGGCAGCTAGCAAAGGTGACAGATTCACCCAGACACTGTGTCCTCCCACATCCTGACCTGGCACCTGAGCCACACTGCTGGGTCTGAAGCTCCCAGGAGTGTGTGTGTGCTGTGACCAGCAGACCTATGGCATGTGCCCTCTTCCTCCCTCTGTGGTGTGAAATCAGTTCCTCTGATGGTGTCATGTGAGGTCTTTTCCTGATGGGTAGAACTTTCTATAAACCATCCCATGGCCCCGGGGAAAGGCAAGCTCATCCCTTCAGGTTTAGCTGTTTCTGTTAAATGCAACCCTGTCCTTCCCAGGGCATCAGGGCCCCGTGCAGTTGTCCCAGCCTGGCAGGAAGTCCCCTTGAGGATTGTGTGGAGGGCGCAGCCTGGGCCTGACTCGTGACCCTGGCAAAGAGCAGGTGAGCCCTGGGGCTGACCACCTGCACTTTCTGTTTGGTGGTGGGAGATGTGGGGCAATATTTCTTGCGTTTCCTTTAGAGAGCATCTCCCAGCCTGCCCAGACAACTAGACCCCTAAACATGTGACTTGTAGGCAGGGCCTGGCTCTCTGTGGTGCTTTTCTGTCTCCTCCAAGCACCTGTGACTCCCAGGCTTCCAGCCCTGCCAGCTTCCCCCATCTGAGCTCCTGATGCAGGGTGAGGACTGTATTGTGGCAGACAGCATGCCGGTTTACACAGTTCTGGGATGAAACTGTAGGCATACATTATTTTATGTCCCGAGTAAATGAATCCCATTTATGGATACTTTTTTTGACACAGAGGGAAGAAAGGCATTGGTGAGATCCACGGGCCAGAGCTCAGCCTGTGCTCAGGCTCTGGCAGCAGCTGTGCAGCTCTGGAGCTGTTGTGGAGTGGGGAGGTGCTGTGTCTTTGCTCCCTGTGTTAAAGGCTTCATTTGTGTCTTTGTTCAGTTTGTTTTCTTTGACGCCTGTTCAGCAATACTGAAAATCAAGCATTCCTAAGAGGTGGAGACTTTGCTTTGGAGCAGGGGCAGGGGCATTGGGTGGAAATGGGGAATAGGTTGATAGTGGGAATTTCATTTTCTGGAGCTCACGTGCAGCCTCTTGATGGCCTCGTCACAAGTTCACCTGATGACCTGAGTGGCCACTGTCCTTCTCCTGAGTGAGTTACGTGCTTGCCAGGCACATGAGCAGTGCATGCTCACATTTTTCAAATGAAGGAACTGAGAAGGGTTTGTCAGCAGATTGTAAGCCTGAAGCTGCCAGTGTTTGGTCCACAGTAAACCACATGTGGAGAGCTTAAAAAAATTGCCCTCAAATCTGGCAAGAAAATAACAGTAATAAATTAAATTATTACTGTGATACACATGTTTCTTTCATTACAATTAGATATATTACACATATAACTAACAATTTTGCAGAAGTTTCTCATCTATCAGTATTTATTTATTTTTTTTGCATAAGTTTCCAAGGAATCCTAATGATGGGGACTGTCTCTTTTAAAATTAAATTGTGTAAATAACTCCCAGAGCCATGCTGATAAGAAACAAAACAAAACAAAAAGAACTAGAAACATGAACAAACATTGGATTTCTGCTGTAAAGAGGATGCAAAGCAGGCCTGCCTGCTGCACCTCCCCAGAGCTAATCCTTGAGCCAAAAGAGCTTCCTGGTGAAGCCTCGCACTCTCTGTAACAGGGCGTGGGGGGACCAACACATGCGGGCTCCAGATTAGACCATCTTTACCTAGTTATGGGATTTCAGTCACGTCTTTTAAATTCTTTGAGCTGCAGTTTTCACATATGTAAAGTGAAAGTATTTTTAAAATTTTAATTTGTGTTATGACCTTGTATAAAGTTAAAATAGTACATTTGAAAGCATTGTAGCTGAAGTCAAACGTTCACGTGTGTGCATGCAATGGCTTCTTAATTATTTTAGGGCTTAACCTGGTTTTACTGGTACTGTTACTAGCACTGCTACTTCTCCATGTCTCTGAAGACTATGAAATACTTAGAACTTAAGCAACAAGAAGCACCTGTCAAAGGGTTCTATGGCCGATGACAGATTTGACACAGCTGGATATAGTAATATGTTCGATGGTGCCCAGAGCATCGCTAAGCAGAGACTTCATGCTATTCTAAGTCGAAAGTGTCCCTAGAATTCTGAACCTGCTGAAGCAGCCTTCAGAACTGAAGTTGAGAAAAGTACATTTTCTTTTTTTTTTTTAATTATTATTATACTTTAAGTTTTAGGGTACATGTGCACAATGTACAGGTTAGTTACATATGTATACATGTGCCATGCTGGTGCGCTGCACCCACTAACCCGTCATCTAGCATTAGGTATCTCTCCCAATGCTAACCCTCCACCCTCCCCCCACCCCACAACAGTCCCCAGAGTGTGATGTTCCCCTTCCTGTGTCCATGTGTTCTCATTGTTCAATTCCCACCTATGAGTGAGAATATGCGGCGTTTGATTTTTTGTTCTTGAGATAGTTTGCTGAGAATGATGATTTCCAATTTCATCCATGTCCCTACAAAGGACATGAACTCATCATTTTTTATGGCTGCATAGCATTCCATGGTGTATATGTGCCACATTTTGTTAATTCAGTCTATCATTGTTGGACATTGTTGGTTCCAAGTCTTTGCTATTTTGAATAGTGCCGCAATAAACATACGTGTGCATGTCTCTTTATAGCAGCATGATTTATAGTCCTTTGGGTATATACCCAGTATTTTCAGTTAAAGAAAGTCTGAGAGACCGTGTTGCCATCACACCCAAACCACAATAAATAAACTTGTTCAGGCTGAAGAAAAATAACAATTGGAAATTCTAGTTCACAGAAAAGATGAAAGTGTGCCAAAAATAGTATATATGTGGAGGGGAAATTACTGTTTTAATGACATCCTCCAGGAATTACAACATGTACAGAAGAAAAATCTATGACAACATGGCACAAAAGATGAGAGGATGGTAAGGTAAGGTTTTTATATTTTATATACAGTGTTATGATATTTAATATACATTAAGTATTTATATTTTAATTTCTGAACAACTCACCAAAAATAAATAAATGAAACAGAGTCATAGTTAAAAAAAACAAGGTACAAAATCCATACTAAAAAAAAAAAAAGAAAACCCCATAAAACAAACAAACAAACAAACCAAAACTACCATAATCCAGAAGAAGATCAGGAAGGCGGAACAGAGACTGTCAAAATAGGTAAAAAGGAAACCTCAATATCCACTTTTAAAAAGAAATACACTTATGAGATAAAGATATAGATTTGAACTGAAACGATGGACAAATATACACTATGCAAATCTTTGTTATCAAAAATTGCAGCCAGTGTATTAATGGCAGATAAGACAGACTACAAGAAAGACAAGCATCACCAGGGATAAAGAAGGATGTTTTATACTAATAAGTCCATTTGCTCAGAAAACCTAATAAGCATAAGCATGCATACAGCTAAGAAAAATAACAAAATACATGAAGCAAAAGTTATTGAATTAAAAGGATAAATGCATAAATCCACAATTTGACAATTCTAATTCGTATATCTCAGAAATTAATAGAAAAAAACTACAACAATAAGACTGCAAGGTATTAATAGGAGAGATTATAACCAGAGCACTGGGAGAAAAACAGCAATATCCAATATGCTTACAACTATTGGTTGACAACTCAAAAGTTCCCAAAAGAATTTTTGACACTAAATAATGGTAAATAGCCTGGAAAACCTACAAGCCAGCATAGGAAGGAAGTGGAAAATGAAACATTGATTGAAAATAAATCTGGAAGTCTGGGCGCGGTGGCTCATGCCTGTAATCCCAGCACTTTGGGAGGCCAAGGTGGGTGGATCACCTGAGGTTGGGAGCTCGAGACCAGCCTGACCAACATGGAGAAACTCTGTCTGTACTAAAAATACAAAATTAGCTGGGTATGGTGGTGCATGCCTGTAACCCCAGCTACTTGGAGGCTGTGGTAGAAGATTTGCTTGAACCCGAGAGGCAGAGGTTGTTGTGAGCCAAGATATCCCCATTGCACTCCAGCCTTGGCAACAGGAGTGAAACTCTGTCCCCCAAAAAAAAGAAGAAAAGAAAAGAAATCTGAAAAAAGGAAAAGAGAATTGAGGATAAAGCTTTGCAAATACAAAATCCAAAAATCAAATGATAGAAATAAGTTCAAATATATCACTTTTTCCTCCCAAACATAGAGGGATTAACCTCATATATTAAAATACAAAATTATCAATAACTAAGCAGCACTTTCAAATTAAAGAAATAAAAAATTAAATATTTTATAAAAATTTTAAGTAAATATTCACAGAAAGTAAGCTGCTATCACAAAATTAATTTTAGTTTAAATAAAATTTAAGGAAGAAATAATAAACAACAAGATTGACACTGCACATGGAGGGACCATAGAACCGGGTAGGTGACCCAACGTCAAGTCCAATGCTGGCCTCACCTCCAGGACATACAAAGAAACTAACAGGATAGAGCAGGTCTAGAGAGGGACGCTGGAACTCAAACTTCTGAATTTAAATGGGAAATAGACAAAGATGTTATGTGTTTATAAAAGGTTTTAAATCACAACAAATGCTGAATATACATCACTTTCTAGTATATGTAATACTTACCAAATGGGACCCATATTAGGTTGCAAAAGAAATTACAAAAACGTGGAGATAGGGACCAAAGGACTAACAGAGGTCAGAACAAAAAACACGCCCCATATATTTTAGGAAAAAACAGCACAGTGATTTAATGGTAAATCACTATAAACATGAAGGCATTCACCTAGAATAGAGATGAGATGCCAGAGTTCAAGACGACAACATGTGTCAGCCTGACTTTCTGAATGACTGCACAGGCAAGGCTGCCATCCATGGAAGCGCAGAAAAGGACACCCCTTAGGTACTGGATGGAGGAGGATGACCCCCAATACTGGATAGAGAAAGATGCCCTCCAATTCTGGAATGGAGAAGGATGCCCCCCAGTCCTGGATGGAAAAGGATGCCCCTAGTCCTTGATGGAGAAGGATGCCCCCTAGTTACTAGATGGAGAATGATGTCCCCTGAGTCCTGGATGGAGAAAGATGGTCCCCCAAGTCCTCAATAGAGAAAGACGGTCCTCCAAGTCCTGGATGGAGAAGGATGCCCCCCAGTTCCTGAGTGGAGAAGGATGCCCCCCTCAGTCCTGGATGGAGAAGGATGCCCCCTAGTTACTGGATGGAAAAAGATGTCCCCCAAGTCCTGGATGGAGAAGGATGCTCCCCAATTCCTGAATGGAGAAGGATGCCCCCTAGTTCTACATGGAGAAGGACAAACCCAGTCCTGAATGGAGAAGGATAACCCCCCAGCCCTGGATGAAGAAGGATGCCCCCCAAGTCCTATATGGAGAAGGACAAACCCCAGTCCTGGATGGAGAAGGATGCCCCCCAAGTCCTATATGGAGAAGGACAAACCCCAGTCCTGGATGGAGAAGGATGCCCCCCAAGTCCTATATGGAGAAGGACAAACCCCAGTCCTGGATAGAGAAGGATGCCCCCCAAGTCCTAAATGGAGAAGGATGCCTCCAAAGTCCAGATGAAGAAGAATTTCCCCCACTCCTGAATGGAATAGTATCCCCTTCAAGTCCTGGGTGGATAAGACACCTCCCAAGTCCTGGGTGGAGAAGGACACCCCTCAGGTCCTGGATGGAGAAAAGATGCCCCCTAGGTCCTGGATGGAGAAGGATGTTCCCCAAGTCCTGCTTGGAGAAGGTGGCTCTGGGGACCGCATGGGGAAGGATGCCCCTTTTCCAGCCTCCCCATCCATACTTATCCTGACCTGTTAGTGTAGAACAAAGAGATTTGGAGGAAGAAACACAGGACTAAACTTTAGTCAGAATGTTTTCCTTTTAATCAACATTTTATAAATTCTAATTTTTATTTGATAAAAATAAGTGAAATGTATGACATAAACACAGTGTAATAACCGATTAGACCTATTTTTCCGATCTGAGTCCTGGCTACCGGCTGTATTAGTCATTCTACTTTTCTGTATTTGTAAAGCTTCTCAAAATTAAAGATAAAAGAGTTTATTGCTAGTAACATGTATAAATAGACATTGAATAAAATGTGACTCTTTAAAAATTAGTTTATTCTATGGGCTTCTTTTGAAAGGTTATGGTGTACTAAAATTACTGGTGGATCTTTATTACAAGCTCACTGGTAAAAATAGACAATATGGGAATATTCTAATTTGTTAGAAATTAGTGTTGAGTGAGTATTAATCAAAACTTTAAAACCAAAATACATGGACATGAGAATAAATTATTCGACTTAATTATCCACTGACTTTAAATTCTAATTGCTAAATTTACTTTTTGCCCATTTCACCTCCTTCAAATCTCCAAGTAACTCTTCATTTTTCTCTCCTGTCAATATTTTATTCTCCCTTATTTTTTTTCTATTTCCTGATTTTTTGAACAACTCCAAGGGAGCTGTGTTTTGCTTGTGTTGAATGACGTCATTACACCAACCCATTAGGCAACTAGACCGTCACCAAGGTGAGCACTAGGAGACTTCAAACCACGGAGCCTCTCCTCATTTTTGACTCAGGTTACCTGGCAACTGTGTTTAAATTATGAGTTGTTTAATTTTTTTAGATCCCCTATAGATAAAGAAGGATTTTAATAACCATCAATTTAAAATGCACTGGGACACTTCATGACTGACATTTCTTGCAGTTTCTGTGCTGCGGCCTCATGACTAACTGTCTGTAAGGAACATCATGTTCCTCATTCTGCCCTTGCTCCTTGGGCTCCAAAGGGAAAGACCAGAAATTCTGTGGATATAAAACATGGAAACATTCATTCTTTAAAGGAAAAGGCGGTAAAGCAGAGATGAGGAAAGGATGGTATTGAATACATGCAAATGGATAAAATATGAATGATCATGTTCTCATGTTCAACTCAATTTTTAAAAGTGGATGTATGAGCAGTGCAAGCATTTAGTCAGGCCATGGTGGGCCTGTGGGCTAGAACAAGAGGCCACACTCAAGGAGAGATGGCACTCACGACATGGGGCCTCTGCTCCTTTATGACTCCCCTTCCTCAGTGACCCAGAGCACCCTCCTATCACAGCCTGTAGGGGAGAGGAAGGTGTTAGGGCACTTTGAATCACAGCGGAGTGTGTGTCTACATGCTCTCCTCACATGCCACAAATCTGCATCGCTTTACAATATTTCAATAGATTATGAGTAAGGAAGATCGCTGCAGAACCAGTAAAAGCTGCCCTCCCAGACAATGCGCTAAATTGGGTTTTACAAAGTATTGTGAGAGATCTCGGGAGAGGGGGAGCAACCTGCTCATAGATTTTGCCAAAATCAACATTTAAACACCTCCGTTAGGCAGAAGAGCAGCACTACTGGAATTAGTTAGCAGCTCTTTCCTGCTGGACATCTCTCAGCCTCCAGACCCTACAGAGAAGAGGCCATGACCTAAAAGCAGTTTAAAAGCTTGAAAAAATAGAAGCTAAGGATTAAGCAAATATCGAAATTTGGAAAAGGAGAGAAGACTTTATTTCTTGTAGAGGGTTACAGCCTGCAAGATGGCCACCCCACAGGCTGGGAAGAACAGCCTCCTGCCGAGACCAGAGATGGGCACTTCCAGGAGGAGGGGTTGGGGCAGGAGCTTTGGGGTGAAAGGGTTGGCTAAAGATACACAGTCATCAGGTGACAGGCATAACAACATAAAACCAGTTGTAGGTAACACAGAATGATTCTGATATTGATGTTCAATTCCACACACTAACAGACGTGAGAACCTCATTCACCGCACGTGGAGAAGGCACTGTATCTGCTCCATGCTGTCCCGATGACTTATGTTTATCGTTGCCTGGGTCTGCATTTTCTCTTCTCTAGATTTTGCTTATCCTGCAAAGCTTGTGCTGGGACATCATTTCTAGGATTGAGTTTAAGCTGAGCTTCAGAGTTTTTATTGCAGCTACGGTGGATATGGCTTGGTTCCCTGCAGTACTCTCTGGAAAGTACCTTCCTCCATTTGAACTCCCTGACATGGTACCTCCTACAGCCTGCACAGCTCTGGCCTCTGCCATGGGTCTCATGGCCTCTGCTGCTAAAACTAGAGAGGAGGTTCATCCCCTGCCTCTTTATAGAGAAGAGCCACTTGCTGACTGAGCTGAAAAGGGACTCCCCACTGAGCAGGCTCACCAGTGTCCCGACAGCTGGGCAGATCATGGGGATGGGGAATTCTGAGCAGACCCTCTTTAGAAATTGAGTCTCAAGGGGCCTTGGGGAACTTGGTCAGCAGATGGCAAGACTTCATCTGTCAGTGGGCGGGTCAGCTCAGCGGGACTCCTGTCTTTGGAACTGAGACTCAAGTCTCTACTCTGTACCAAGACAGAGATGGAGGCCAGGAAACAAGACACACAACCATTTTCCATCATCGACGGGCAAGGCAGGGCTTGGCATGAGGCAGAACCGGGCTCCATCAATGCCACATGTCAGGAGGAACCCCTTTTCTGTTTCAATCCCTCCTGCCCATTTGTGGGAGGCATTAGAGAGGCCTGACATAGTTTTTTTTCTCCACGGCCTGAGGACGTGATAGGATTTCATTCCCGCCCCACCTTGTGGTTGGATGGAATCATGGCCCCAATTGTGGTCAAGACCAAGAAACTGAGGTATCATTTTTGTGTGTGTTGGACCAGGAAAATGGCTCTAATTTGGCTTTGTGTTTGTGCATGTGTGTGAGAACGGACAGGTAAATGTGTGTAATGGAGAGTGGGTAGGTGAGTGTGTACATGTGTGAGAGTGTGTATGTGAGTTACTGTGTGAATGTTTGTGAAGAAATGTGTGATAGTGGTGTTTGAACTTGGCAGTATGAGTGTGTATGTGGAATATAACTGCGTGCGCATGTGTAAATATAAGTGCGTGTGTGTGTGTGAATAAGCCATGTGAGCGTGGTGTGTGAGCTTGGACCTATGAGTGTGTGTGTGTGCGTCTGTGTGAGCATGACAGAGTGTGTGAGTTTGGGGTGTGTGCAGGCCACAGCCAGTCCCTCCTGGGGTACTAGATCTCTCCAACCCAAGCACCTCAAGTCGTTCTCCTTCCTCACTCCATCCTGAGCTTCCCAGCCAACTGCCTCTCATCCAAACTCCCACAGGGAAACAGTCCCTGGGACCAGGGGCTCTGAGCATGGCACAGTGCCAAGTCTCCTCCCTGGCCACCTCCTGAGAACCTGGGTGTAGCATAAAACAGTCAAATATGTTCCTCTTCTGTCATCACTAACTAGAGCTCCACAACTTCCCAGATTGCCCTGTTAGCTCTTCACCATAATTAGCTATTTTCTGATATCATACTAACATTCCTTGATTATTCCCTCAGAAACAAAGCAAATCCGTGGGATGCAGAGGGTACGCTGATGACTTCTGCTGGGGAGAGAAGCCCAAACACACGTCCTGGGCAGAGCCCAGAGACCTGGAGTGTGGCTGCCAGTGAGCACCCGGCTGAGGGACAAGCTGGTGGGCCTCAGTGGTGGCTGCCAGGTCCCTGGACGCCAGGGGCCACCGGCCTTGCCTCTCCTCTGCCTCGGAAGCACCGGAGGCTTTGGGGATCTGGTGGTCCTCCGGCCCTGAACGTGGACCTGGTGTGACAAAGGGAAGTTTGCCATCTCCATCCTCCTCAAGCTGCCTGTGCACCCCAGTAGCACCCAACCTCTCTGTGCTCCCGTCTGCACCGCCTGTCCTGGGGTCCTTCTTTGTGCTGCACCCAATGACAGGAACCAGTGTCCCGACTGTTACTTTCTTCCCCCCTCAGGGACACACAAGCACTTTCACATCGAGGCTACTTTTCACCCCTTCTGCCTCCTGCAGGGACGCTGGATGCGGAGGCAGGAGGACAGAGGGGCTGGTCTCAGGTGTGGCTTCTCTCACACCTGGCGCAGGTGGCCACTCCCCTTCCGCCCCCCCCCCCCCCACTCCCCTACCCCACCTCAGCTCCCGGGTGTGAATGAGAAAGGGGAACCAAGAGATCATCGTTACATGGGACACGCCACCAACCCCAAAAAGACTCATTTGGTGAAAAGTAAAACAACCACAAGGCTATTTTGGCCTGAGGTGGTCTCATGGCTGAAGCAGCCGCTGGTCTCTTGCTTGGGCTACTCAAATAGTAACCCGGTGTGTCCTCCCATGTGCATTTTCCCTCGGGTTGAGCAAAAACACTTTGTCATCCTCCCACTCCTCAATAGAGCAGAAGGGAACGAAAGGCAACTACAGGGCCTTACAGAGCTGCTCCGGGGGCCGCGGGAAACTTATCAGCATCCTAGAAAAGACAAAACCAGTGGGTTGCATGTGGCCTCTGACACCTGCCAGCCTGACTGCAGGGAGCGGCCTCCCCCACCTTTCACCTTCCCATCATTAGTAAGCAAAGTGACCCCCTACGCCTGGACAAAGCGCTCGAAAGCCCAGGCCCGCCGGTTAGCTCCAGCCGCTGGGCTTGACAGGGGTCAGGGAGGCGGGCCAGCCCCACAGCCAAGTCACAGCTCCAGGGCCTGGTCGCACCTGAGCAGCGCGGCCTCGGGCTGCTGCTGGCCCTGCAGGATCCGCGCCTGACCGTCCAGCCTGCGCAGCGGGCACTCGGCCGGGAAGCACCTCTCCAGCAGGCGGCTCAGCACCACGTTCACGCGCCCGCGCCTGTGGCCGCGCGGGCCCCAGCTCCACGCAGCGCTCACAGACCGTGAGCCCGCAGGGCAGTGTCACCGGCTTGTGCAGCAGCCGCGGGCAGGCAAGCAGGTCGCGGGGCGCGCCGGGCGCCAGGGCCGGCCCTCCCTAGCGTTGAGCTCGCCGCCCGGCCTCCTCGCCAGCAGTGGCCGTTCGCGCAGGCCGGGACACACCAGGCCGCCCGCCAGCTCCCCCAGCTCCTCCGGCCGCAGCGCCTCCAGCCTCCCGGCTACACGGAACGCGCCCAGGGCCACCGGGAGGCGGCCGGCGCGGGCCAGCGCGTCTCCCAGCCTCAGGCACCGGCCGCGGTCGGGCTGCGCCAGCCGGGCCAGCATGGAGCGGAAGAGCCCGGCGCTTTCTGGTACTTGCTCGCGCGGAAGGCCTCGTCGCCCTCCTCCAAGCGGTGGGCGATTGGCTTCCCGCAGCAGCAGCCCGACACTGGGGCGGCGGCGGGACCGGCTCAGTGCTGATCCCTGCGGGGCTGCGACCGTGCGGGCCTGGAGCGAAGGCGCGGAGCAGGGGCGATGAGCTGGTGCTGGGAACTGGCCGGCGGGAGCGCGGCCACAGCCTTCGCCTGCAGAACCAAAAAAACGGTTTTAAAAATCTTTTTAACATCCGCAGAACGTGAAGAATTACATTGGAAATTGGTTAGAGATTGTATTGGACCTATGGATTGATTTGAGTATGATGGTCATTTTAACAGTATTAACACTTCTCATTCAAAAAATGGGATAACCTTGTCTTTATTTGTATCTTTTCAATTGATTTTTATCAATGTTTTATAGTTTTCATTTTAGACGTCTTTATTTTGCCGCCATTTTATTTTTTTATAGCTATTTTCAATGGGGATTCCTTTTTCAGATAGTATGCTGTTGGGTATAGAAATGCACCTGATTTTTCTATGCTGATTTTGTATTCTGAAACTTTACTGTATTCATTTACTATTTCTGTTTTTCAGTATAGGGTGTTTTATACATAAGATCATGTCATCTGCAAACAGGGACAATTTGACTTTCTTTTTGTTTTTCAATTTGGATGTCTTTTCCTTCTCTTTTCTAATTGCTCTAGCTAGGACTTCCAGTGCTATGTTGAAGAGAAGTTATTAAAGTGAACATCCTTGTCTTGTTCTTGATCTTAGAGACACAGTTTTCAATTTTTCCTTATTCAGTATCATGTTGGCTGTGGGTTATCATATATGGCCTTTATTTTATTGAGTTATATTCTTTTTATAACTGATTTGTTAAGAGATCTTATGTTTACAAAAAACATTGAATTTTGTCAAATGCTTTTTCTGTATCTATTTAAATGATTATATGATTTTTATCTTACCTTATTGAATGTGGTGTATCACATTTATTGATTTATATATCATAAGCCCTCCTTGCCTCCCTGGAACAAATACAACCTGATTATGGTGAATCATCTTTTTAATGTGCTTTCAAATTATGATTGCTAGCGTTGCTGGTTTTGAATTTTTGCATTTATGTTCATCACTGATATTGGCCTGTAGTTTAGTTTTTCACTGTTCTTGTCGCATTTTGGAATAAGGTAATTCTGTCTTCATAGAATGAGTTTGGAAGAGTTTCCTCCTTTTCACTTTTTTTGGAACAGTTTGTAAATAATTAGTATATGTCCCTCTTTAAATGTTTTGAAGAATTCAGCAGTATAAGCATTGGATCCTCAATTTTTATTTTCTTCTCCTTCCCTCCCTTCCTTCCTTCCTCCCTCCCTCCCTCCCTCCCTCTGTCTCTCTTTTCTTCCTCTTTCTTCCTTTCTTTCTTTCTTTCTTTCTTTCTTTCTTTCTTTCTTTCTTTCTTTCTTTCTTTTTCCTCTTCTTAAATATTTTTGGTTTAGAGACATGGTCTTTCTTTGTCACTCAGGCTGGAGTACAGTGGTGCAATCATAGCTCACTGCAGCCTCAAATTCCTGGTCTTAAGTGATCCTCCTGCCTCAGCCTCCCAAGTTGTTAGGACTGCAAGTGCACACCACTACACCTGGATAATTTTTATTTTTATTTTTGTAAAGACTGGGTCTCACTATGTTCCCCAGGCTAATCTGGAACTTCTGGCTTCAAGTAATCCTCCTGCCTTGGCCTCCAAAGTGTGAGATGACATGTGTGAGACACTGTGCCAGCCCTCCAGATTTTCTTGTATTGAGAGACAATGCTTCAATCTCATTATTTGTTATTGGTCTGTTCGCATTTTGTATTTCTTAATTCTTCAATTTTGATAGGTTATATGTGTTCAGAAAGGAATTTATTTCTTCTAGGTTTTCTAATTTATTGGCATATAATTTTAGTACTTTCTCATGATTCTTTGTATTTCTGTAGTAACCATTTTAATGTCTTTTTTCATCTCTCATTTTATTTATGTAATCTTCTCTCTTTTTTCTTAATCTGACTAAAGATATATCAGTTGCGTTTATCTTTTCAAAAAATAACTTTTTATTTCATTGATCTTTCATATTTTTGTCTCCATTTTGTTTATTTGTGCTCTGGTCTTCATTATCTATATTCTTTTACCAATTTGGGGCTAAGTTTGTTCACGTTTCTATAATTCCTTGAAATGCATTCTTAAATTATTAATGAGAGTTTTCTTTCTTTCATATAGAAATTTATTTCTACAAACTTTCCTCTGAGGACTTTTTCTGCTGTATTTCATAAGTTTTTATATGTTCTGAATTCATTTTCATTTGTCTTAAGAATTTTTAAAATGAAACAAAATTTATTTTTTAACCCATTGTTTGTTTAGGGACACGTTGTTTAATTTGTATGTATTTGCACAATTTCTGAAGTTCTTGTTGTTTATTTCTAGTTTTATTCTATATTGTCAGAAAAGATGTGATATAATTTTGATTTTTTTTGAATTTACTAAGGCTCATTTTGTGCCTAATATATGATCTATCATGGAAAATGTTCCATGCGCAGTAGAGAAGACTGTGAATTATGCAATTGTTGGATAACATGTTCTGTAAATGACTGCTAAGTTATTTGGTCTAGAGTTCAGTTTAAATATGATGTTTCTTTGTTGATTTTCTGTCTTGATAATCTGTTTATTGCTGAAAGTAGAATGTTACTATTATTTTATTGCTTGCTGTTTCTCCTGTTAGATCTATTAACGTTTGTTGTATATATTTAGGTACAATTTGCAACTCTGTATATATACTTTAAATCAAGGTGGGGTTTAATTCAAAGATGAATTAACCAGCTGTCTATCACTGTTAAATTATACATATGTATGTGCATGGTTGTCTCTATAAATATAACACCAACTTTGTTTATGGTTCATCTTGTGTATTTCTCCTCTTGGCTGATTTTTTTTTTTTTCGACGGAGTCTCGCTCTGTTGTCAGGCTGGAGTGCAGTGGTATGATCTCGGCTCACTGCAACCTCTGCCTCCCAGGTTCAAGCGATTCTCCTGCCTCAGCCTCCCAAGTAGCTGGGATTTCAGGCGTGCACCACCATGCCCAGCTAATTTTTGAATTTTTAGTAGACAGGGTTTCACCATGTTGGCCAGGCTGGTCTTGAACTCCTGACCTCAGGTGATCGGCCTGCCTTAGCCTCCCAAAGTGCTGGGATTACAGGCATGAGCCACCGCGCCCAGCCCCTGTCAAATATTGTATTATTTTTTGTTTCTAGATATCCCATATAAGTGTATTCAGACAATCTGTCTTGTTGTGACTGCCTTTATTTAGCATGTTAAGATTTTGATTTTATGTTACATATGCTGATTTTGAAAAGCTGAGCAATATTCTATTTTTATATTCCAAATTTTATTTATTCATTTAAGAAAGTTTAAGCTGCTTTAGCCTATCAGCTTTTGTCAATAATGCTGCAATAAATATGGGTGTGCAAATAACTCATTTGACCACATATGTGTAGCTGTATTTCTAAGTTTTCTATTGTTTTATGTTCTTGTTGTGTGCATTTATGCCGGCACCAAATTCCTTTAGCTACTGTAGCTTCATAATGTATTCCAAAATCAGGAGGTGTGATACCCCTAATATTGTTCTTGATATTTCAAGAGTGTTGAGTCTTCTTGGTCTCTTTATAGTCTTCATAATTTTGGGTTTGCTTTTTTATTTCTGCAAAAATAAACTGAGAATTTGGAAAGGACTGTATTGGATCTGTAGACCACTTTATGTAGTCTGGACATTCTTCATAATATTAAGTATTCCCACCCTTGAAGAAAAGCATGTTCGAGGGTGTATTGTTTAACTCCCATATATTTGTGAATGTTTCATTTTTTATTTTATTCAATTTTGGTTATAAAGAATAAGCAATAATATTTCAATTTAAAAAAAGGTGTTAAGACTTGTTTCATGGCCTAACGTCTTCTATCAAGAATATTTTCTGAAATATTGAAAACGTGTATTTTGTTGGGTGAGGTGTTCTCTACGCATGTTGAATTTGATTTTTATAGTGTATTCAAGTCTTCTATTCACTGTGTATTTCTTGCTTCAATGTCATCAGTGTTTCCTTTATAAATTGGAAACCCTGATGTATGATATAGATGTATAATTGGAAACCCTGATGTGTGATGTAGATGTAGATACAGGTATAAGCACACACACAGGAATCCACACACAAACAACATATACAATTTTTATAGGTTTCCAATGAATGAACCTTTGTATTATTTAATGTCTTTTTTATCCTGTAGTTTCGAATTAAATTTTATAAAATATGATAATTATTGACTTAAAATCTTTTGTCACAGTGACTACTTCTGCTGTCATTTGGCTAACATTTGCATGGAATATCTTTTTCCATCCTGCTTTTAGTCTATCTTTGTCATTGGATCCAGTGATTCTCTTGTACACAGAATATAGTTGATGCTGTTAATACAATGTTTAGAATCTCTTCATGAAATATGTCTTTTGATTGGGAAAGTTAGTCCATTAATATTTTTAAAGTATTCTGAAATGGAACTTACTATTATTATATTAATCAGTTTTATTATTGTAGCCATTTTGTTCCTTTTTCATCTTTCTTGCTGTCTCACTGTTTTCTGTGGTGATATGGTCTGATTTCTTTCTCAATTTCTATGTTGTATTTCTCTAGTGTTTGTGGTTATCATGAAGATTACAAAAATCCTCTTAAAATTACAATATATTTTGAATTGGTAAGATATTCAGATGCATAGTTTTTTTCAGTATGTCTGCTCTCAACTTTGTTAGTAAGTCACAAATTATATTGTTATATTGTGTTTATAACTACTTTTATGTTTTTGTCTATCAAATTTTGAAAATAGAATTGTTTTCTGTATTATAATTTTAATACAATTTCCTGTTATGTGCATGTCTTTATTAGAGAGTTATGTTTTTTATATAATGTAGGTTTTTTTCTAGAATTTTATTTTCAGTGGAAGAGACACCCCTAAGCATTTTTAGTAAGGCAGATATACTAGTGATGTACTTTTACTGCATTTTGTTACTTTGGAATTTTTTTTGAAGAATTTTCCTAGTTATAGTATTCTTGCTTTGAAAGATTTTGTTTCAGCACTTTGACTATATCACTTAACTTTTATTCTGGCCTGCAAGGACTGTGTTGATAAATCCACTGCAAATCTCGATGAAGCATACTATAGATGACACAACAGGTTTATCTTACTGCTTGCTTCCAAGATTCCTTTTGCCTACGACTTTTAAAATTTTGCTTATAATCTGTCTTGTTATGAGTAACTTTGTGTTTATCTTAGCCAAAGTAATTTAAGCTTCTTGATATTTTACAAGTATTTTGTTTGAGAATTTCTGTCTTTATGACTTACTGTAGTCTTCAGCTCCATAATTTTTGAAGGTTTTTATAATTTTTTGTGATATTCTCATTTTGCTGCTTTCATTTAGTTGTCTGTGTTCCCATTTCATACACTGAGCATCATTTAGATGGTTATTTTGAATATTTTCAAGTAATTTGTATATCTCAATTTTTTAGGGTTCATATCTGGAAATTTATTGTGTTTTTTTGGCCATGTTACTCTGGTACTCTGTTGTCATCTTTCATTGAGATTTGAGCATTAACAGAAAGCTGTCACAGTCTTTATAAAGTGGTTTGGAGTCTGACACCAATTGACCAGGCTAGAGATTCTGGAGGTTTCTAAAGCCTGTTCTCAGGCTGTGTCTACTCTGGGATTGTGTGTTTCTTTTCTTTCTCAGAAAGAAGTCAGAAGTTTACTTCTATAAGCATCATGCTGCATTGGAGAGGAAGAAGGGCTGTGGTGGGTAAATGCAACAAATTTTCCTTCCTCTACTATTTGGCTTTTGGCATTGTGCTTGCCTGGGGTGCTGCAAACTCTTGATTTTTAAACTTATCACAATGGAATTTTGTTCAGGATATTTTTGTTAAGTGTATATGTATATGAAGAAATTAGGGCCTATGATTTTTATTGTGCCATTTTGCTAATGTGCTTGACATAACTTTATACATTAGGTTTCTACACGTACTCACCTGAATCTAATAACTGAGGTAATTTATTTTCCCTTTTCCCAGATGTGTATTCTCATTTTATGGAAGACATGTTGCCAGAGTAAAGCACAATATATTCATCTTGAAATGTAATACTGAGAAGATATGGAAGTTATGGAAGTTGTGGCCTTCAGAATTGACACTTACGGAGAGACTAGAAGAGCGTGGGTGAGTTGTGAGGGGCAGGAAGCATGTCATAATGGACTTAACCAATTTTCATCAACTATTCACAGTAAAATCTTTCAATGTAAAAAATTTAATAATCTGATAAACAATAAGCAAAATATTTGAATAGGCATTTTTCATAAGATGTACAAAGGGCAGACAGGCATACGAAAAGGTGCTCAACATTTTTGATCATCAGACAAATGCAAATCAAAACTACAATGAGATATTATGTGACTCAGTTAAATGGCTTATATCCAAAAGGTAGGCAGTAACAAATGCTGGAGAGAAGTGGAGAAAGGGAGCCCTTGTATGCTGTTGACAGGAATGTAACATTTTGAAAATTCTTCAAAACAACTAAAAGTAAAGCTACCATATAATTCAGGAATGCCACTCCTGAGGATTCACTTACTAGAAATGAAATCCATACATTGAAGAGATATCTACCCTCTCATGTTTGTTACAGCAGTGTGCTCCAGCCAATATTTGGAAGTAACCTGATGTCCATCAAGAAATGATTGGATAAAGAAAACATGGCACATATACACAATGGAATACTATTTAGCCATAAAAAATAAGATCCTATTATTTGCAACAACATTGATGGAACCATAGATTAAGTGAAATAAGCCAGGCACAGAAAAACAAACTTTCCATGTTCTCACTTATTTGTCAGAGCTAAAAATCAAAACAATATAACTCATGTAGGTAGAGGTAGTTGCCAGAGGCTGGGAAGGGCAGTGGGGAATGTAGGGGACGGTAGGGATGGTTAATGAGTACAAAAAAAAGAAAGAATTAGTAAGACCTAGTGTTTGATAGTACATCTGGGTGACTATAGTCAATAATAATTTTAATTGTACATTTTATAATAACGAAAAAAGTAAAATTAGATTGGTTGTAACACAAAGAATAAATGCCTGAGGGGATGATGGATACCCCATTTTCCATGATGTGATTACTGCTTTCTATGCCTGTATTAAAGTATCTCATATATCACATCAATATATCTCCAACTAAGTACCCACAAAAATAAAAAATTTAAACCAATTCAAAATGCCAGAATTTCTATACATTAACTATAAACTACCTGAAAAAGTCAAGTAAACAATTTTATTTATAATAACTACAAAAAGTTTACTCATAAATGTAACCAAAATGGTGAAAGATTTCTATATTAAAAACTAAAAAAACACTGAGTAGAAAAACTTTCTAAATCACAAATAAATGGAAAGATATTTCTGGTTCATTGATTGGCAGAATTAATATTGTTAAAATGTCTACACTGAGCAAAACAATCTACAGATTCAAAGCAGTCTCTATCAGTATACAAATGAAATTATTTAGAATATTTCAAAAATTCTAAAGTTCATATGGCATCACAAAAACACTAAACAGCAACAGAAATTAAGCACAAATAATACAGCTGGAAGCATTACACTACCTTTGAAATACACTACAAAGCTTTAGGAATTGATACAGTATGATAACTGGTTTAAAAAGAGAAACATAGGTGAATAAAGCAGAATGCAGAGCCCAGAAACAAATTCATAAATTTTCAGGATCTTACACAAAGGTGACAAGAACACACAGTGGGGAAAGGACAGTTACTTCAAAAGTGGTGTTATGAAAACTGAGTATCTCCACGCAGAACAATGAAATGAGACCCTCCACCAACATAAATCAAAGACTCAAAACTCTGGAACTGCTACAAAAAACAAAGTGAAAGCTCCATGACATTGGTGGGGACAATAATTTTTTCTTATTTATTTCACCTCAAAATCCCAGCAAACAAAAGTGGAAGTAGACAAATGAGATTACTTGAAAACTGAAAAGCTTCTACACAGCACTAGGTACAACCAACAGAAGAAAAATAACGTATAAATAAGAGAAAATATTTACGAGTTATATATCTGACAAAGGGTTACTATCCAAAATAGACAGGAAACTCAAACAACTATAGAACAATAAACAAGTAACTATTAAAATGGGTGAAAGATGTAAATAAACATTTCTTAAAGGAAGACATACAAATGGTAAAAAATATATGAAAAAAATGCTAGGTAAATTATCATAAGGCTAATCATCTAAGGTTAGGACTAATCTAAACCTCTATTAGATAACAACTCACTACTGTTAAAATGACTATTAATAAAAAGCCAAAAAAATAATTATTGGCAAAGATGTGGAGAAAAGGGAATGCTTGCGCACTGAATGTAAATCAGCGTAGCCATTATACAAAACAGTATGGAGATTTCTCAAACATTAAAAGTTGAACTATCATATGATACAGCAATATCATTATTGGGCACATATCAAAAAAATCAAGTATGTGAAAGAGACATCTGTGCTGTTATGTTTATTGCAGCACTATTCACAATAGCTAAGATATAAAATCAAACTCAGGGTTTATTATCAAATAAAATGATAACGTGGCATACATCCATTCTGTACGAATGGATTATTATTCAGCCTTAAAATAGAAAATATTGTCATTTTCAGTTACATGGATGAACATGAAGGACATTATGTTAACTGAAATAATCCAGACACAGAAAGACAAATACCTCATGGTTTTGCTCATATGTGGAATTTTAAAAAATTGATCGCATTGAAGTAGAGACTAAAATAGTGGAACCAGAGGCTAAGATATTTTGGAAGGGGATTGGGTAGATGTCTTTCAAAGAATACATAATTAGATTAAACGAATAAGTTAAAAAAAATCTGTTGTAAAGCCTGGTGACTATAGTTAATGATGACATACTGTTATGTTTTAAAAATACTGATATAGTCAATGTTAAGTGTTCTTCATCACAAAAATGATAACTATATGAGGTAAAGCACTTGTTAATTAGCCAGAATTTAATATTACACAATGTATGCATGCTTTAAACCACATTTTACATGACAATACATATAATTTTGTCAATTTAAAAAATTTAGAAACATGAAAAGGTAGTGTTTCAAATAATCAGTCTGTGTCTTATTCATAAGCTTAGCTGAGTAGTATCAAAATATATAGTTTTTGTGATGTTTTTGTCATTTCATTTGTCAGTCATAAGCATAGAAACTCTGATATTTACCAGCATGTGCAAGAACCAGCACAGTGCATGGGAGAATCCTATGTACTTTAGAGCTTTTACTTTGAGCTCCAGGTACCTGGAATTCCTGGTATAGAAGACACTGAAAAGGCAGGTGCTGCTAATGGTTTCGCCTCTGGACCCTCTGTAAACACTGAAAACAAGTTTGCATCCAAAATCACTGAGAAAATGTTTTAATCCAAAAGCCTGCCATTGTCTTTGAGATTTCTCTAAAGAGAATGACCTAGAATTTGGCTGTAATTAGGTGTCTGAGAATAAGAACTGTGGACTGTAACTGTGCCCATTCAAATAAAAGAAGTTATAATAATATGAGTGAGAAATTTCCCAAGATTGCAATACGAATCCACAAAAAAGATTATTCCAAATTTTAAACCCACAAAGGTTATTTTATTTTTGTCCAAAACTTATTATACCCACTCAACAACAGAAGATTCTGCATGGAAACATAAGTGGTGGGATAAATATTTCATAGAAATTTGAATTTAAAATATTTTACTTACCACTAACTCTCCTTAATACAATTTTATTTCTAAGACATGTCTCTAATGAGATATCCAAATTTTGATTTGTTTTCTTATGTAGCACTAATAATACATGGCCCACTGGTATTAATACTTCACTTAGTCTAATTTGATATTTACCATTCTTTGTGTTATAATAACCTTTTTTCTTTAATAAACAATGCTATCTGTCCAACGATCTAATCCATGGATACTGCATTATCTTATCTAAATTAAGTGACAAGAATGTTGCATTTGTAATCTATAAATGACCTCAAATTCTCCAGCTACAAAGAATTTTTAGGCACATTAAAAATAATTCTAACTTGTCCTCAGAACCTGCAGAGTACTGTGTGAAATAACATGGGGTGGGGAGAACAGTGAGCAAGCTGTTGCCATAACACAGGCAAAGAAAGAGAAGGGCTGTAATGCACATGTATTTGGGGGTGAAGATAAAAAGACAGTGAAAGAAAAACTGAAGATAATTAGAAAATAAAAGAAGCAGAATTTATCTGTCTAAATTTAGAGTTAGTTGTGCAGCCTGACAACAGATTTCCTCTCTCACCATGCAAAACCAATGCCACTTCTTCACTCTGGGTGTTTTTAATCTCTTACATGAAGATACAAACTCACTCGAGCAGAAATATTTCCTGATAATTGTAAAGCATTTGTTACACACCTAGCACTGTCTTGTGTTTGTTTACTTCATACAAATGGCAAGAAAATCCCATGGCTTATGAAGCCTCCCGAGTTTTTACCTTAAAAGCATGGCTCAATAAATTCAATAATTATATCAAATATGTCTACTATAAAACATGAAATAAACAGTAATAAAAACATTTTGCTCAAATAGAATTCTCTAATTGAAAAGATTAAATATACTAATTAAATAATAAAATTTAACAATATACTCACTGCAAAATTACTCAGATCTTCAAATTATTTAGTTAGCACCATTACATTTTACCGAAAGAGCTATAATCATTAGGCAGGTCACGTAAAGAATACTTCATGAACTTTGAAAGAAGAAAATTATATATTAGGTCTAGCATGAATAGAAGGCAAGCTAGAACAAAGGGTTTGGATGGGGAGATTCTGAACCACAAGATTTTAGAGATGAATGGAAAGCAGAGGAAATAAATTTGCTTTCAGAATCTGTGAGGTTTTAGTTTGCTAGTATATCATAAACACTCATGAAATCATCTGCTTTGTTCTGATATATTTTCCTACTCAGAATAGGTCCACACTCACATAAAAACAATTACTTCTCCAATTCTTTTATATCTAAAGTTTATCTTTAGAGTAATATATTTAGAAATTTTACACCATGTAAATTAAAACTAAAATTTTGTGTTTGTAGAACCAGAGATAACATGTTCAAAAAAATGTAGGCTGAATTTTCTAAATAGTTATTCAGAATTCAGAAATGTAGGGCTTTTGATTATACTCCTATATAATCTTCAGTATAACCATCACAATAACTTCACAGTTACAAAATAAATAAAAATGTAACACGTGGGAACAATATTCTCTAAATTATTTGAAGTATGAGGCCACTGGGAAAAAGAATCACTACAGATGTTATTCCACCATATTACTTAATGGTATAGTCTTACCATGTTTTACCTACAAGCCTGAGTAAGGTAGAATAAGTTAATGTTGGCAGCAGGATGACACTTCAATCAATGCACAAGACCCTTAACATATTAAAAATATTTTTTATTTGTTAAAACAAATAAAGTTTACAAATAATCTGAGACATATCAAAATCCACTCTATTTTATTAGTTTTATGTGCATTTGGTGAAACAATTTTCTTCTAAATTTTACAGTGTTTCTTTATTAATAAAATGCAGAGGATATGCACTGAACACCTACCTCATGCATCGCTTACAACACTGTTATCACTTAACCACAAACAGCCTCTCCACTTAGATTTTCTTCATGTATCTTACATTTCCAGGTCCTTAATCTTTTATGGAGAAGTATATAAATGATGACCACCTAATACAGAAGGACCGCTCAGAGCTGTAATGCATCAAACATTGACCACATGCTTCCATATAAACATTAGGAATAAAGGCAAAGCACTAAGTTATTCGAAAGTTTAATTATATCAATACTTGCTATTCAAAACATTTAAAATTATTTTAATGCAAATAATTACACTCTGAATATAATTTTAAATCTTCAAGAAGCAATCTCCTACTACTTTTATCCTACATACAAATAAATTATCCAATTATTTTAACTTTGGATTATTCTCTATAATGAACTCTGAATAATTTAACTCATGACAGGATTCATACAATTAAACTTTTAAACATTTGTCTTATAGTTTACATCACATTGATTATCCTTTTATCAGATCTCAGTAGCACCAAAAACCTGACAATGGTATAGACACTGCCCACTAGCCTCTAGACACCACGGTCATATGCCCATGGCAACGTTGAGGAGGTTGAGATGATGAAGTCCATCTTGTACATGCCCACCGAGAAACTCACCGGCAGCAGGATGCGCTGATGGCTCTTGCCTCTGCAAAGATCCTTAGGTAGAGGCTGGGGCTGTGAAGGTACCAGGATCTCCTGTAGTTCCTGAATGAGAGTCATCATGTAGACACTTGAGAACAGCATTATTTGTTTAAGAAAAACATCTCTGAATAATGACAGAGTGAAAAACAGTCCTCTGATTATGGAGTTTATTGGGAAAAGTGAACAGTATTTACTGACATGCAAATTGATCTGGGTCACATTGGAAGAAGCCACAGTGTAAAAGATCAGGCTACTACTAACAGGAAAACTGAGAGACCATGAGAACAAATGGAAGGTAAAAATTGTGGATTTCCATTTAAACCTCACCAACCAGGAAATGCTGGGGCTGATGCTGACGACCTGCAGCACGCCCAGGAGGCAGGTGGTACAAATGGAGAGGACCCTGATCACCCTCCTCAGGTAGAAAGATGCCTCATATTTGAAGTCATTCTGAAAATTCAGTGACTCAAAGAGCTGTGGAGACAAGAACACCGTGGTGAGAAGGACCACCATGTGGATGAGGGCCACATGACAGACTGCTAGGTAAGTGCGCTCTGGCCTGAGATCCAGAAAAAGCAGAAAAGGAGAAGATGCAGAAAAGAAGGAGAAAAGTGTTGGCTGAGATGCCAATACCAGCTTAGAAATGAAAGGCATTTTTCATGGGAACACAAGTGCAAAGTAATCATCTGAATTACAAAGACAAACATACTTTGTACATCAAAATATGAAGTATAAAAAACATTTTGTACTTCACATCATCTGTATTATATATTCTATGGCCAAAATTATCATAAACATTATTTTTATTCCACTAATTTTTTTCTTAATTAATCCTATCATATAAATCCTTGATATATATAGTGTATGTGTGCATGTATGTATATATAATTTGATGTATAATGTTGAGAATGTATTTTGAAGAATGTATATGAAAAACTGGCTCACTTTTTACAAAGCATTTCTTAATGAAGAGTGATGGTTACATAACAATAACTCACATGTTTGTATAGTTGAGCTAAAGTAAATTTTATGTTAAGGGAAAATAATCACCTAAATAAAAAGTTGAAAAAAAAGTTTAACTGACTCACATCACAGCACTCAGTTTCTCTTATTAATTCTTTCACTTTTAAGAATGCTTATAATTACATTAGGCCCAAATCTGTAATTCAAGTTAATGTTTTTGTTTTAGAGTCAGCTGGTTATCAACCTTGATTTCATCTGCAGCCTGAATTTCCATTTGTCATATACCATAATACATGCCTAGAACCTGGTGGTTAGACATGGGGACCTTTGCATGGCATTATTCCACTTACCACAAGTCCTATTAAACGAATCCCTTAAAATAATTCTGGCTCTGTTCAAGTTTTGTTTTTATCCCAGAGAAATCTCATGAAAGCTTTATTTCATCTCAGGAGGAAATTGCTAAAATCCAGTTTTCAATGCTACAAGTACATGGACTATCTTTTTCTACTTTATGGGATCCATGAATTTGCATTAAGTGATACTTTTCTTGATGCTTCACTTTATACAGAGATACCCTTCCATGGAAAGATGCCTTTCCAAGCCTTGGAAAAACACCAAGGTCACTAATAGTAAAGATAATTCTCCATCTCTTAATCATGATATCTCTGTATGAGAACCCTTCATAAAATTTTATTGAATAATTCTGCAATTACTTTCTTCTTTGCCCTGAATACAGTCATCACTATTGTATCCAACTAATTCAGCCCGCAGCTTAGAATAATAGAGCTCTGGCTCATGCCTATAATTCCACCGCTTTGAGAGGCTAAGGCAGGGACATTGCTTCAGATAAACAGTTTGAAATTAGCTTGAGCAACACAGTGACACCCTGTGTCTATCAAAAACAAGAAAGAAATTAGCTAGGCATGGTGGCACGTACCTGTGGTCCCAGTTACATGGGAAGCTGACATGGAAGGATCACTTGAGCATAGGATCTTGAGGCTATAGTGAGCCAGTGAGTTGTGATGGTACTAAAGCACAAACCACAAATATAAATGTGCGAGGCAATGAAGATGATTTGACAGTATTTTTTACCTCATACTCAGAAATTAACATCTGAGTTAGAAAACTGCTAACCAATTTTAAACCACCTGATATGGATGAGTTTACAAAAAGGAAATTGCATAGTTTATATATCAGTTTTTATTTTTTCTCCTAACACATAATCTAGTATAAGTACACATTTATCTCAATGTCCAGAACCAAACAATGGATAGTTGCCACCAAAATATACTGATGCCATCAACATGATATGGTTCTTTTGTCATGTTAAACCTAAAAGAAGCTCCAGGATAGTATCAGATTAAAGCCATAATAATCTCCATATATTAAATACTGCAGTCTAGTTCCAGAAAATAAACATGGACAATTAATATACAAATAACTACTTACTACTTATGTAGAAATCACTTTTACTAAATATACTGTATGTATTAGAAGTTATATCACAGAAAGAGGTAATACAATTAGATAAAACAACATACATAAGAATTCTATTTTTTTCTCCCCATAAGGTATCCAGATCACACACTTTAATTCATGCCACACCCTCTCTAATGACTACTACATACCGCAAAAGAATGTATCTGCTAATTATCAAACTTTATTTTTCTCTAATGAAGGTTTTCAGGTCATTAATGCTGAGTCTGGAGAAAAGAACAGTGGCTCCCATGAACAAGGGTTGACAAATGTAACACACTTGGTTATATTTGATTTTCAGGTAAATGATGAATTGTTATTTGTATATACTCCAGTAATTGCTTACACATATTATACACAGATATAAAAACATTGCATAGCTATACTAAAAAGTTATTTGTTGTTTACCCCAAATTTAAATGTAACTTATGTTTTCTCTATTTTATGTCACAAATCTGCCACAACTACCATAGAACTATTGTATAATTTGGGACAACATGTTACAAACATGGGAAAACAGAATAAAAGAAAAAATATCAAAGGTTTTATAAAGGCTGAGTGCTGTGACTTATGCCTGTAATTGAAGCATTTTAGGAGGCAGCAGTGGGAGGACTGAGCCCAAGAGTTTGAGACCTGCCTGGGCAACATAATGAGAACCCATCTTCACAAAAAAATTTCAAAAATTAGCCAGGCATTGTACCACCTGCCTGTAGCTCTGGCTACTTGTGAGGCTGAGGCAGCAAGTTCACTTGAGCCTACACGGTCAAGGCTTCTGAGACCCCTGATCAAACCACTGCACTCATTCCTGGGTGACAGAGTGTGAACTTGTCTCAAAAAAACATCAAAACATGAGATGCAGCAAACTATTGAGAGAAATTCACAGCAGTAAACACCTACATTAAAAATAAACAATTCTAAATTAATAACATAATGTTTGGCAAAAATAGTTAAGGGCTAATTAACTACTCATCACACCTTGGAGAAAGAATATCAGTGCGGCAAGCAAAAGTCATGTAGAATATCTAAGAGAAAAGACTGAGGAGTGAGGTGCCTGGGGGATTCGGGCTTTGAAAATTATCAACATATTCCTGAGAATCCAGAAGCCCATAAGCATGTTCAGGGTCAATCAAGGGACAGGCAAATGCTCACAAAGACCTAGGAAGCTGTTATCTCTCATGTCTGCTTTACCTCCAAGCACTGCACAAGTAGGAAGAAAAGAAAACAGCAAAGTTGTAATCTTTCTGGCTAAGTAAACCCAACTGCAAGAACTAGTAGATTTATATTTGATGTGAGCAGGCATTTGAGAAAATCTCTGTCAAATAACTAGCTCACATGAAGCTAATAAAGCAGAGATTTTTATTGCTAAACACGACAAAAGGACGATATTTTTAAAATAATTTTGAAAACTCACCAAACAAACAAGTAAAATTTACAATAAGCAACAAAAAACCCAACGGGATGAGAGAGAATATTATTTCAGGGTTGTTGTAATAGAAAAAGTCTAGTTTTCAGCAACAGCAATGAAATACAAAGTGTGCAAATAAATTAATGAAAAAATAATGGCCCACTAATAAGATAACAGATATTAACAGAAACAGTCCTAGAGGAATCGTAGGCATTGAAAAATCTAGAAAAAGTCTTTAAATTACCTGTGTTAAATGTGCTGCAAAGATAAACAACATCAAAAGGAAAAACATTTCAGAAGAATAGTGTCTCATCAAATAGAAAATATTAATAGAGATAGAGATTATAAACTGAAGCCAAACTCTAAAGTTGAAAATTAAGATAACTAAAATAAAAAATTCACCACAAAGGTTCAACAAAAGATTTAAGTAGACAAAAGACACAACCAGCAAGCTTGAGGTCACTTCAATTCGTATTATCCCAACTAGCAGAAATAAAAAATAATGAATAAAGATGAACAGAGCCTAAGATAACAATGGGATACTATAAAATGTGCCATTACAAGCATTATGAAAACTCCCGAAAGAAGGGAGAAAGATAGAATGGGGCAGAAAGAACATCTGAAGAAATAATGGCTAAAAAGTTCCCAAGCATGATGAAATACGTGAATCTACGTAGACATTCCAAAATCTCATTGAATTCATAGTATAAACTCAAAGAACTCTACACCAAGACAAATTACAATAAAACTTTCAAAAGCTAAAGAGACAACTTTGAAGAAAGTTATGGAGAAAAGACTACTATTTGCAATGCATCTACACTGACATTAACAACTCACTAAAAACTAGAGTCCAGAATATAATTTCTCACTAAAATCTACGGAGTCCAGAATATGATAGGACAATATATTTAAAGTGTAGAAAGAAAAAAAAAAGCCAACAGAGAACTCTATTTTCAGCAAAACTGCTCTTCAAAGATGAAGGACATCCTTGAAGACCTTTAAAGACACTAAGAGCTATATAGATTAAAACAAATTTAACAGCTTGTCACTAGTAGACCTGGTCTGCATTAAATGATAAAGGTTATCTTTTGGGTTGAAATGAAATGACAAACTAGGTAATAATGCAAGGCCATATGAAAAAATAAAGAATGCCAGTAAAAATGAGTACATGGCAAAATATAAATGCCACTATTAAAGAATATTTTGTAACTTTTATCTATTGTTCTTTTTTACATATAATTTAAAATACTAATGCATAAAATAATTATAAATTTTTGTTAATGTCATACAATGCATAAAGATGTAATATGTGACAAAACAACATAACATTGGAGGAGCAGATCTCTATTGAAACAGCTTTTAAAATAAAACTGAATTACGAGTGGTATTAATTTAAAGTACAGTTACACAGTGATGAGATTAATTGTCATCCTTAAGGTAGCCACTAAAAATACAACTAAAGAAAGAAGTGAAAGAGGAAATGAAAAGAGAATCAAAACTGTTTTGGAAAAATACTAGAACATTAAAGATGTCAGTAATATAGGAGTTAACAAAAATATACAAGACTTTAGAAAACAACTAGAAAAATGGCAGAAGTGTGCCCTTCCTTATAAATAGTTTAAATAGAAATTAATATCTACAATTACAATGCAAAGATTGGCAGATGGTTTAAAAACAAACAAAAACATGAACTAACTTTATGTTATCTACAGGAGAATCTCTTTAGTCCTAAACTCACAAATAGGTTGAAAGTGAAAGGATGGGTAAAATGATTTCACACAAATAGTAAGCAAAATAAGCTGGGGTGGTTACCCTTAGACAAGATAGGCATTAAGACAACATTGTTATAATTAATTGACGTAGGAAATTTTATAAATGTTAAAAAATTATAAATCTATCAAGAAGATAAAATAGTTTTAAATATGCATGTACCTAACAAAAACCCCAATATATGAAGCACAAAATGGCAGAATGGTAGCAGTAGAAAATTCTCAATGTGAACTGCTGACTTTAATATACCAACTAGACCTAACGGACAAATTCAGAAACACCTAATCAAAAACCTTGAAATGAGCAAAAATTGATTGCATTTTCAGATTGTTTTCAAGCAAGCAATTTAACCACCTTGCTATTTTATGGCATGCTTATTTTTTAAAAAAAGTTATGATGAAATATGCATAACATCATACTCAATACAAAGTTTCTGGTATATTTATAATTATGCAACTATAGCCATGGTATAACTTTAAAATATTTCCACTATCAGGACTAGACAATCATTACTGATTTCCCTTTTATGGACATTCCGTTTTATCACCTTTATTGTTTGGTTTGGTTTCGTTTTTGAGATGGAGTATCTGTCATGCAGGCTTGAGTGCAGTGGTGCGATCTCAGCTCACTGCAACCTCTGCCTGCCTCGCGGGTTCAATAGATTCTCCTGACTCAGCTTCCTGAGTACCTGGGATTACAGGCGCCCGCCACTGCACCTGGCTAATTTTGTTTTTAGTAGAGACATGGTTTCACCATGTTGGCCAGGCTGCTCTCGAACTCCTAACCTCAGGCAATCCACCTGCCTCAGCCTCCCAAAGTGCTAGAATTAAACGTGTTAGCCACCATGCCTGGTCCATTTTTATTACCTCTTTATTATTGTGGTATGATTACTATTTTGTATAAATGGAATGATACAATGTATTATGTTTTGTGTCTGGTTTATTTCACTTAATGCATGTGAGGTCAGTTATGTCATTTTTTTTTTTTACTAATTTTTTGTATATTTTAGAAAATGCATTTAGAAGAGAATAAAAAACTTTTAAAATAACTTCCATATTTCTCAATGTTGTGCATTTTTTTCAAAAAATAAGCAAATATTTTATTTTTTTGGTTTCTTTGAGACAGATCTTATTCTATCACCATGGCTGGAGTGAAATAACATGATCATGGCTAACTGCAGATTCTACCTCCTAGGCTCAAGTAGTCTTCCCACCTCAGGCTACCAAGTATCTGGGACCACAGCTGCATACCACCATGCCCAACTAATTTTTAAATTTTGTGTATAGATGGGGTCTCATTATGTTGCATGGGCTTGTCTCAAACTCCTGCGCTCATGAGATTCTCCTGCCTAGGCCTCCCAAAGTGCTGGGATTACACGTGTGAGCCACCACACCCAGCCTATTTTTTTCTAAAGACAGGGTCTCACTCTGTCCTCAGCTCAAGTGCTGTGGCGTAATCATAGCTGAAGGCAGCCTCAATGTACTGAGCTCAAGTGATCCTCCCTCACTGACCCAAAGTGCTGGGATTACAGGCATCAGCCACCATGTCCAGCCTGAAATAATATTTTAATTAAACATTAAGAAAAATAGAAGAAATAAGGGATCTAGTGTTTCATAACACAATAGGACAACTATAGTTAACCGTAATTTATTGTATAAAAGAATTGTTGAGTAAGGTGTGAGCACCAGTTTAGGGTTTTGGCACATTCTTTACACTTGAAGAGTTTCTATCTGGTATGAATTATTTGATGTTGAGTATGGGTTCAGTGTCTGTTAAAAGCTTTGCCACATTCTTCACATTTGAAAGGTTTCTCTCCAGTATGAATTCTCTGATATTGAGAAAGGTGTGAGCTCCTGGTAAAAGCTTTGCCACATTCTTTACATTTGAAGAATTTCTCTCCAGTGTGGATTCTCTGATGTTGAGTAAGGTGTGAGCCCTAGATAAAAGCTTTGCTGCATTCTTTACATTTGAAAGACTTCTCTCCAGTGTGGATTCTCTGATGTCGAGTAAGGCGTGAGCCCCTGTTAAAGGCTTTGCCACATTCTTTATGTGTGAAGTGTTTCCCTCCAGTATGTATTCTCTGATGTTGAGTAAGGTGTGAAGCTCTGTTAAAAGCTTTGCCACATTTTTTGACACTTGAAAGGTTTCCCTCCAGTATGAATTCCCTAATGCTGAGTAATGTATGAGCTTCTATTAAAGGCTTTGCCACATTCTTTACATTTGAAGGCTTTCTCTCCAGTATGGATTCTCTGATGTTAAGTAAGGTATGAGCCTCTGTTAAAAGCTTTGCCACATTCCTTACACTTGACAGGTTTCTTTCCAGTATGGATTCTCTGATGTTGAGCAAGGTGTGAGCTCTTCTTAAAGGCTTTGTCACATTTTTCACATTTGTAAGGTTTCTCTCCAGTATGAATTTTCTGATGTCCAAGATGTAAGCCCCTGGTAAAAGCTTTGCCACGTTCTTTACATTTTACTGATTTCTCTCCAGTGTTAATTATCTTATGTCTCTTCAGATGTGACTGACTAAAGACTATTATACATTTTTTATTACATCTTTGTGAGCTCTCTCCAATATAAGTTCTTCGATGTTGAGTAAGTTTTGAGGATGGGTCAGAAGTTTCACCACATTCATTAGGGTTGTAAGGCTTTTCTTGAATATGGATACTTTGAGGATTGATAAAACACTTTCTCACATTCATTACATTTGTAATAGTTTTCTAGAAAATGAGTATTCTGATGTTTACTAATATTTGAGTCATGGCTAAAATTTATCTGATTTTTATTACAAAAGACAGATTCCAAAAATTGATGTTGATATTTACTCACAGGAATACATGGTTCTGTAGGAGTAGCTGGCAGAAACTGAGGCTTCTTCAGAAATATTCTTTGTTCTTCATCTCCTTTCACAGTTAAATTTTTGTTATGAGAAGTTGTCAAATATTGGCTACATAAATTATAACATTCTTTTTGTCCTTCACCTATACTTTCCCAGTTTTTCCATAAGCATAAATTTTCAAGGCCACAGCTCCCATATCTTCCCAGTGTTGCTTTTCCTAGTGTTGCTTTTTTGAATGACTCTTCTATGCCTTGCTCTGGTAAAATGCCTTGGTTGTAATAAGAATATATAGCTCAAAGTAGTAAAAATAACTAATTATTCTGCATACTGAATTTAGCTGAATATACTTTACAAATCTAATATGAAACTTTACCAAGCTGAGAACATGAGCACAATGCCATAGTAGGAAACCAACAGAGGACAGAGCAAGATGGCTAAATAGAAGGCTCCAGTGATCATTTCCCCTGGAAGGACACCAATATAACAACTATCTATTAAAAAACAAACGCCTGTAATCCCAGCACTTTGGGAGGCCGAGGCGGGTGGATCATGAGGTCAGGAGATCGAGACCATCCTGGCTAACACGGTGAAACCCCGTCTCTACTAAAAATACTAAAAAAAATTAGCCGGGCGTGGTGGCGGGCGCCTGTAGTCCCAGCTACTCGGGAGGCTGAGGCAGGAGAATGGCGTGAACCCAGGAGGCGGAGCTTGCAGTGAGCCGAGATCGCGCCACTGCACTCCAGCCTGGGCGACAGAGCGAGACTCCGTCTCAAAAAAAAAAAAAACAAACAAAAACAAACAAAAACCTTCATAAGAATAAAGGCGAGCACTCACAGTACCTGGTTTTAACCCTGCAGTACACAAAGAGGCACTAAAACAGGGTAGGAAAGACAGTCTTGAATCACTAATGCCACTCCTCACTCATGCCCTGGCAGTAGTCACATGCTATGTAGACAGAATCTGTACACTTGGGAGAGGGAGAGCACTGGGATTGTGAGCATTGAACTCAGTGCTGCCCTATCACAGCAGAAAGCAAAACTGGAATGAACTCAGCTGATGCCTGCCCACAGAGGGTGTGTTTCAACTGGCCCTGGACAGAGGGGAATCACCCTCCCAGTGATTGGAACTTGAGTTCTGGCAAGCTTCACCACCATAGTCTAAAATGCTCTGGGGCCCTAAAGAAACTTAAAACAGTCTAGGTCACAAGGACAGCAACTCCCAGGTAAGATGTCATGCTGAACTGGGCTTAGAGCCAGTGGACTTGGGGGCCACATTACCTACTAAGATACAAGCTGGGGCAGCTAAGAGAGTTCTTATACCACCCCTCCTCCAAACTGAGGCTGCACAGCTCACAGATTCAAGAGACCACTTCCATCTACTTAAGAAGACAGAAAGAGTAAACAGGACTTTGTCTTGTATTTTGGATACCAGCAAGGCCACCAGTCAGAGTTATAAAACACCCTTCTCAGCCACTAGCTCCTAATTAAAATTTCTAGGTACATACTGGACTATAAGGAAATCTGCTGCCTTGAATGAAGAAATCCGGTACTAACAAGACCCATCAACTGCTAAGTAAAGAGCCCTTGGCCTGGAATAACCTGCAGTGATAACCAGGTAGTTTGCCGTGAGCTTTCATTGAGACTCTGAGGCTTGCTAGAATCAGGTGAGACACGGCATATTCACAACTGTGGTGGCTACAGGGAGACACTGAAAAAGGTAGAGGAAAAACTAGAGAACTTCATCTTGCAACTTAGGTCTCAGCATGGCCAAAGAGAGGAAGAGCACCAAGTGGGCTCTTGGGGTCCCTTATTCCAGGTCTTGGCACTTGGATGGCACTTCTGGACCTGTACTGGGACAGAAGGGACACCACTGACCAAAAGGATGAGTACCAGGCCAAGCATCATTCACTATAAGTGAACTAAAGAGCCTTGAACCTTAAGAGAACATTGGTGGAAGCCTGGCAGTATTCCCGATGGGCCTGTTGTGATGGCAGCAATAGGATGAGGCCCCTCTGCCTGTTGAGTAAGGAGGGAAAAATGGGAAGAACCGAATTTCATGGTTTAATTGCTAGCTCTACCACAGTACAATAGAACACAAAGTAGACTCCTAAGGTTATTATTGACTCCAGCCCCTGGCTCCTGGATGGCACCACTGGGCTTGCCCAGAACCTGAGGGAACTCACTACTCTGAAGGAAAGGATACAAACCTGGCTGGCTTACCACCTACAGATTATAAAGCCCCAAGACCTTGAGCAATTACTGGTGGTACCAGGTAGGGTTACAGCTCACCATGGGTGTGATCAAGTGCTGTGCTGGTTTCAGGTCTGACCCACTGCAGTCCTACTGATAGCAACAGAAGACAAACTCCTAGGCAGACAGGGATGGGTGCACTGGTGAAACTTGACCTTCAAGGAAACAACAGTCTAAAAAGCCTGAAAACTGAGCTACCAGTTCCAGAAAGAATTCATGGACTAGAGTGAGAACTTCCATCCCTGTCTAACCTGCTCTCTATTGGTTCTTTGAGAATGATGCCTTTTAACCAATTGAATGGTGTCTTTTGCAAGCCCACCCATGAACCAATCAGCATGCGTTCTCCTGTTCTAAACCCATAAAAATCCCAGACTCAGTCTCACAGATGGCTACCTACTTTCAGGTCCCCTCTTGCTGCTGATAGCAAGACCAGAAAACAAATAACAAAATGGCAAGAGTAAGTCTTTATATAATCAATAACAACACTGAATGTAAATGGACTAAATTCTCCAATCAAAAGACACAGAGTGGCTAAATGGATACAAAAATTAAGACCCAGCAATTTGTTGCCTACAAGAAACACACTTCACCTATAAACACATAGATTAAAAAGATTTTTAAAAATTCCATGTCAAAGAAAACAAAAATAGCAGTAGTTGCTACACTTATGTCAGACAAAATAGATTTCAAGACAAAACTATAAGAAGAGACAAAGATGGTCACTCTATAATAATAATGAGGTTAATTCAGCATGAGGATGTAAGAATGATACATACATATGCATCCAACACTGAAGTACTCAGATATATTAAGCCAGTATTATTAGAGCTAAAGAGAGAGACAGGCTCCAATATAATGATACCTGGAGAATGCAACATCACACTTTCAGCATTGGATAAATCTTCCAGACAGAAAACCGACAAAGAAATCTCAGGCCTAATCTGCACTATAAACCAAATGGACACAATGGATATTTACAGAACATTTTATCCAATGGCTTCAGAATACACATTTTGCTCTGCAGTGCATGAATCATTCTCATGGATAGACCATATGTTAGGTCACAAAACAAGTCTTAACACATTTTAAAAATTAAAATAATATCAAGCATCTTTTGTGACTACAATAACAAAACCTAGAAATCAATAACAAGACAAATTTTTGAAGCTATACAAACACATAGAATTTAAACAATATGCTCCTGAAAGGCCAGTGGGTCAATGGGGATATTAATAAATAAATTGAAATATTTCTGTAATATGTCATAATGGAAATACTTAGGATTTACAGTAAAAGCAGTACTAAAAGTTTATAACTAAAAGTGTCTACATAAAAAATTCAAATAAACAACTTCATGACAGATTTAATGCAATTTCCATGAAAATACCACCAGTATTCTTCACAGAACTAGAAAAAAAACCCTAAAATTAATGGATCAAAAAAGTGCCTACATAGCCAAAGTAATACTAACCAAACAAATAAATAAAAAATATGGGGTCATCACATTACCCTACTTCAAATTATACTACAAGGCTATAGTTACCAAAACAACATGGTATTGGTATTAAAATTTACACACAGACCAATGAAGCAAAATACAGAATCCAGAAATTAAGCCAAACACAGGCAACTAAACTAATCATCAACAAGGCATATAAAGACACAAACTGGGGAAAGAACACCCTATTCAATAAATGGTGCTAGGAAATACTGGCAAGCCACACGCAGGAGAATAAAACTGGATCCCCATCTCTGACCTTATACAAAAATCAATTCAAGATGGATCAAATATTTCAATCTAAGGCCTGAAAGCATACGAATTCTAAATGATAACATAAGAAAAAAAACTCTTCTCGACATTGATTTAGGCAAAGAATTCATGACTAAGACCCCAAAAGCAAATGCAACAAAAACAAACATAAATAAATGGGACCTAATTTAGCTAAAAAGCTTCTGCACAGCACAGGAAATAAGCAGCAGAGTACACAGACAACCCACAGAGTAGCAGAATATATTTGCAAACTACACATCTGACAAAAAGCTAGTATCCAGAATCTATAAGGAACTCAAAGAAATTAGCAAAATAATAATAATTCCATCAAAAAGTAGGCAAAGAAAATGAATATATATTTTTTCAAAAGAAGATATACAAACAGCTAATAACAACCTAAAAATGCTCAACATCAATAATCAAGGAAATACAAATGAAAACCACAGTTAGATATCAAATAACTCCTACAAAAATGGCCATTTTTTGTAGGCCAAAAAAGTCAAGAAAACAACAGATGTTGGCATTGGATGTGGTGAAATGGGAACACTTAACAAAATAATGTCATTTGCAGCAACTTGGATGGAGCCGAAGGTGATTATTCTAAGTGAAATAACTCAGAAATGGAAAACTAGATATCATATGTTCTTACATATAAGTGGGAGCTAATCTATGAGGATGCAGAGGCATAAGAATAATGTAAAAGTCTTTGGGGACTTGAGGGGGAAGGCTGGGAGGCGGGTGAGGGATAAAAAACTACATATTAAGTACAGTGTGCACTGCTCAGGTGACAAGTGCACTGAAATCTCAGAAAACACACTAAAGAACTTATCCATGTCATGAAAAACCACCTGTATTTCCAAAACAATTGGCACTTAAAAAAAAAAAAAAACCTAATGACGTATCTTAGAGAGCTAGAAAAACAAGACCAAACCAAACCAAAATTAGAAGAAAAGAAATAATAAAGATCAAAGCAGAAATAAATGAATTTGAAATAAAATACAAAAGGTCAATAAAATGCAAAGTTGTTTTCTGGAAAAAAAAAAAAGAAACCTGACAGACCTTTACTCGGACTAAGAAAAAAAAAAAAAAACTCAGCAGGCAGTGGCTCATGCCTGTAATCCCAGGACTTTAGGAGGCTGAGGCGGGCGGCTGGATCACCTGAGGTCAGGAGTTCTAGATCAGCCTGGCCAACATGGCAAAACCCCGTCTCTACTAAAAAACACAAAAATTAGCCAGGCGTGGTGGTGGGCGCCTGTAATCTCACCTACTCAGGAGGCTGAGGCAGGCAGAATTGCTTGAACTCGGGAGGCGGAGGTTGCAGTAAGCTGAGATCGAGCCACTGCACTCCAGCTTGGGCAACAGAGCAAGTCCCCATCTCAAAAATAATTAAATAAATAAAAGAATAAAAGGAAAAGACTCAAATAATATCAAAGATGAAAAAAGAGACATTTCAACTCTACAACTTATACTGCAGGAATTCAAAAGATCATTAGTGAGTACTATGAGCAGATAGATGCCATAAATTGGAAAATCTAGAACAAATGGATAAATTTCTAGACACATAGAACCTAAGAAGATTGAATTATTAAGAAATCCACAACCTGAATACACAAACAAGACGTGATGAGATCCATAATACAAAGCCTCCCATCAAAGAAAAGCCTGAAATCTGATGGTTTCACTGAATTTGACCCAACATGTATAAAACTAATAGCAATCCCACTTAAACTATTTCAAAACAGAGGAGGAGGAAATACTTTCAACCTCGTTTTGTAAGACAAGCATTACTCTCATACTAAAATCAGACAAATGCATATCAAAAAAATCTGTAGGCCAATATCAGCAATAGATGCAAAATTTGTCATAAAAATACTGGCAAGTAAAATTCAGCAACAGATTAAAAGTTTATTATTCCTCATCATCAAGTAGGATTTATCTCATGGATGCAAAGATACTTCAACATATGCAAATCAATTAATGTAATATACCATATCAACAAAAGAAAGAACAAAAACCACATGATCATTTTAATTGATCCTGAAAATCATTTGACAAAATTTAATATCTCCTCATGAAAGAAACCCTCAAAACTATAGAAGAAACATACATGCAGCCAAAAAACACATGAAAAAATGCTCACCATCACTGGCCATCAGAGAAATGCAAATCAAAACCACAATGAGATACTATCTCACACCAGTTAGAATGGCAATCATTAAAAAGTCAGGAAACAACAGGTGCTGGAGAGGATGTGGAGAAATAGGAACACTTTTATACTGTTGGTGGGACTGTAAACTAGTTCAACCATTGTGGAAGTCAGTGTGGCAATTCCTCAGGGATCTAGAACTAGAAATACCATTTGACCCAGCCATCCCATTACTGGGTATATACCCAAAGGACTATAAATCATGCTGCTATAAAGACACATGCACATGCATGTTTATTGCAGCACTATTCACCATAGCAAAGACTTGGAACCAACCCAAATGTCCAACAATGATAGACTGGATTAAGAAAATGTGGCACATATACACCACGGAATACTATGCAGCCATAAAAAATGATGAGTTCATGTCCTTTGTAGGGACATGGATGAAACTGGAAATCATCATTCTCAGTAAACTATCGCAAGAACAAAAAACCAAACACCACATATTCTCACTCATAGGTGGGAGTTGAACAATGAGAACACATGGACCCAGGAAGGGGAACATCACACTCTGGCGACTGTTGTGGGGTGGGGGGAGGGGGGAGGGATAGCTTTAGGAGATATACCTAATGCTAGATGACGAGTTAATGGGTGCAGCACATCAGCATGGCACATGTATACAAATGTAACTAACCTGCACATTGTGCACATGTACCCTAAAACTTAAAGTATAAGAAAAAAAGAAACATACCTCAGCATATAAAAGTTATATATAGATATATATATCACATATAGTATGATACTAAATGGGGAAAAATGAAAAGCTTTTCCTCTAAGATTGACAACATGACAGGGATGCACACTTTCACTACTGTTATTCAACACATGGCAGCTAGAGCAATTAGCAAGAGAAAAAATAAAGGGCAAGCAAATTGGAAAGGAAGAAGTCAAATTATGTTTGTTTGCAGATGATGTGGTCTTATATTTGGAAAATCCTAATTCACTAAAACACTATTAGAACTCACAATTTTAGTCAAGATATAGGATTAAAAAGTTAGCAGCATTTCTATATGCCAACAGTGAACAATGTGAAAAAGAAATCAAGAGAGTGGTCCCATTTACGATAGCCTCAAATTAAAATTAAATACCTAGGAATTAACCAAAGACGTTAAAGATCTCTACAATGAATACTATAAAACATTGATGCAAGAAATTTAAAAAGACAAAAATATGTATTTTATGTTCATGAATAAGAATCAGTATTTTTAGTGTCTATATTAACCAATGCAATCTACAGACTTAATGCAACCCTATCAAAACATCAACGATACTCTTCACAGAAACAGGAAAAACAATCCTATAATGCAGACAGAACCACGAAAGACTCAGAATAGCCAAAGTTCTTGTAAGAAAAAATTTTGCCTTTATGTGCCTGGCTTATTTGTCTTACCATATGATCTCCAGTTCCATCCATGTTGTTGCAAATAACAGGATCTTATTCTTTATAAGTGAAAAGTACTCCTGGGGGTGTGTATGTACATTTGCTTTATCCATTCATCTGTTGACATGTTGCTTCTAAATCTTGGCTAATGTAAACAATGCTGTGTGAAAGGAAAACAAATCTTTGGACCCCAAAATCACTAAGCTAAAGGGAAAAGTCAAGTTGGGAACTGCTTAGGGCAAATCTGCCTCTCATCCTATTCAGTCATCCCTCTGCTCACTGAAAGTCCTACCAGTACACAGGAGAAAATTTAAAAATGAATAAAAGCAAAATAATTCAATGAAAACAAAAAAGCAACTGTCATTATCTCCGTAAGAGGTGACTGTATAAGTAGAAAATCCTAATGTAACTGACTAGCTGTTAGCTTAACTGTACAAAACACTATTAATATTCCTAAATTCTATCCATACTTAGAAAATAAAATACAATAGCAAACTTCACCTGCTCCACCCTATATTACTCCCTATGTTGATAACATTTGAGATGTCTCATGTAGCTGATTTATTTAAATATTTGCACTAATTCAGATTTAATCAAATTTTACTATTATTTTTACTTCTTTGTTTTTGCCGAATATTGATTATTATTATTATTTTTTAAGACAGTCTCACTCTGTGGCCCAGGCTTGAGTGCAGTGGCACAATCTCAGCTCACTATAACCTCTGCCTCCTCGGTTCAAGTGATTCTCCTGCCTCAGTCTCCCAAGTAGCTGGGATTGCAGGTGCACACCACCACACCTGGCTAATTGTTGTATTTTTAGTATAGACGGAGTTTCACCATGTTGGCCAGGCTGGTCTCAAACTCCTGACCTCAGATGATCCACCCACCTCGGCCTCCCAAAGTGCTGGGATTACAGGTGTGAGCCACCACACCCAGCCTGATTAGTATTTTTAATGCATTTCTTTGAATTCATTTTCTCTTCTTTATGGAGTGCATCCTCCAGTTTTGTTTTTTTGGTTTTTTTCCCCCTCACAGAGTTTACAGGTAGTCAGTAGTATATACTTCTGAATAAATTCTGTCTTATGTTGGTTTCAGTGATAGTTTGGCTGACTGTAAATTTCTATTTCCAATGTTCTTTTCTGTGAGAACTCACTATTGATTTCTGCACTTCTTTTTGCTTCTGATGTCACCACCCTGATCAAATCAAAGTCTCTCTCATTCCTTTGAAGCAAATCAGTTTATATCATTCTGGTGATATAAAATGTGACCTTCATGTTTCTGGGTATGCTTTTTGTTTTTGTTTTCCATTTATCCATTTCAACATAACATGAACTTTTATAACAAAAGCACATTATCCTTTTCCAGTTTCTGGAAGTTTTTCTCAATTATTTTTGTTACTAATTCTTTGAAATTTATTAAAACTGGCTTTATGCCAAGTAAAGTGGTAACTATTACATATGCAATTTAAATGGCTGCATAATATTCTCTAATCACTATATATGTCCATTAAAATCAAAGTGGGAAATAATCTATTCGAATCTTCTATATCCTTATCCTTTCACTTTATTTTATGTGTTCTACTTGTCCATTTTATCTAGTTTTTTTCCCTCTCTCTTCCTGCTTTTCTTTTGAATTTATTTATTTATTTATTGAGACTGAGTCTCACTCTGTTCCCCAGGCTGGAGTGCAGCGGCATGATTTCGGCTTACTGCAACCTCTGCCTCCCGGATTCAAGTGATTCTCGTGCCTCAGCCTCCTGAGTAGCTGGGACAACAGGTGTAAGCCACCACGCCCAGCTAATTTTTTTCTTTGTATTTTTAGAATAGAAGGAGTTTCACCATGTTGGCCAGGCTGGTCTTGAACTCCTGACCCCAGGTGATCCACCTGCCTTGGCCTCCCAAATTGCTGGGAATACAGGTGTGAACCACTCTGCCCAGTCTCTTTTGAATAATTTAAATCCTTCTACCCTCACCCACCAATTCCATCTTTTTTCCTTTGATTGGTTTGGAAATTAAACCTCTATTGGTTTGGAATCTTTACTATTCTTTTAGTTGTTTTCCTTGAAATTTTACACTGCATTTTGCATTACAATTTAACAAAGGCTAAAATTAAGCTAATTTTAACTCCCTCCACAAAATAATGCAAACACTGTAGAATGCCTTCACTCTGATCACCTCATTTTCGTATTTATTTTCGGTTGTTCGCTTATTCTGTCTTATTTCCTTTAATTCCACCAACCACAAACAGAAGTTGTTTTACATACAGCTTTCTTATTGTTGCAAATACGTGATTAGAGTTTCAGATGTGTCATCTGCTTACTAGCTACTAGATTCTAACTATTCATAACTGCACTCCTTAATCTTTTCCTTTCTTGCTAACCTTCTCTATTAACATTTCTTTATTGAAACTTTGTTGGTCTTAAATGCTCTTAAGTCTTAAAGATTATATTTTTCTGTAAATGACTACCTCAATTTTATTTATTTATTTATTTATTTTTGAGACAGAGTCTCACTCTGTCACCAGGCTGGACTGCAGTGGCGTGACCTCGGCTCACTGCAACCTCTGCCTCCCAGGCTCAAGTGATTCTCCTGCCTCTGCCTCTCAAGTAGCTGGGATTAGAGGCACCTGCCACCACGCCCGGCTAATTTTTGTATTTTTAGTAGACACAGGGTTTCGCCATGTTGGCCAGGCTGGTCTTAAACTCCTGACCTCAGGTGATCTGCCTGCCTTGGCCTCTCAAAGTGCTAGGATTACAGGCATGAGCCACCACACCTGGCTCTCACCTTCATTCTTGAAATACGACTCTACAGTTCTTTATTGGTAATGATTATTGCCACTGACTCTCCCTCATGGTGGTTTGTTTCCTCTGTCTACAATTTTCCCTGGAACCTCTGCTGCTCCTGGTATGCACCACTCCAAACTCACTGAGGCCAGACTCTGAGGACAAGCCCATCTTTTGTAGTCACTCTCGTGATTGTCGTTATTTGATGAATTTATTTTTTAAATTAATTAATGTATATTTTTGAGACAGAGTCTTGCTCTGTTGCCCAAGATGGAGTGCAGTGGCGTGATCTCAGCTCACTGCAACCTCTGCCTCCCAAGCTCAAGCGATTCTTCTGCCTCAGCCTCCCGAGCAGCTGGGATTACAGGAACCCACCACCAAGCCCAGATAACTTTTGTATTTTTAGTAGAGATGGGGTTTCACCACGTTGGCCAGGCTGGTCTCGAACTCCTGACCTCATGATCTGTCCACCTCAGCCTCCAAAAGTGCTGGGACCACAGGCGTGAGACACCCCACTGGCCATGAATTTATTTTATGGAAGAAGATAAACATACTAAAGATTTCATAATTATTTTTCACTAATGTTATACTAACAAGAAGTTATATTATTAAATAATTGCACTAATACTGGTGCTCAATATTAGATAGTGGTACAGTTACTTTTTTGTTCCTCCCATATAAATTTCTCAGGTATGAATCTGTCTTGCCACAAAAGAGGCCTAAAGGATAAATCTATTCAGGCAGATTTGAGAAGAGTAGTTGACTCCCCCAAAATACACATTTTCCTATTTCAACATCATTGTTAATGAAATGAAGTGGCAGTGCTCACCTGGAAGAAAACACTTGCAAAACATACATCCAACAAAAGATCTGTAACCAAAATATACAAGAGCTCTTACTGTTCAATAGTAAGATGATAAATCACCCTAATAAAAAATGGGCAATGGTTTAAACAGATGCTTCACCAAAGAAGACATACAGACAGAAGCAAGCACAAGAAAAGATGCTCTAGATTCGGCACCGTGGCTCACGCCTGTAATCCCAGCACTTTGGGAGGCCAAGGCGGGTGGATCACCTGAATTCAGGAGTTCGAGACCAGCCTGGCCAATGTGGTGAAACCCTGTCTCTACTAAAAATACAAAAAATTAGCTGAGCATGATGGCAGGTGCCTGTACTCCCAGCTACTTGGGAGGCTGAGGCAGGAGAATCGCTTGAACCTGGGAGGCGGAGCTTGCAGTGAACGGAGATCACGCCACAGCACTCCAGCCTGGGCGACAGAGCAAGACTCAGTCTCATAAAAGGATATATATAATGATATAGCACTGCATATGTATCAGAATGGCTAAAATTAAAGATGGACCATACCAAAGCTGATCAAGATATAGAGCCACTGAAACTCTCATACACTGCTGCTGAAAATGGAAAATGGTTCAACCGCTTTGGGAAACAACTTGGCAGTGTATTAAAAAGTTGAGCACGCACTTACCGTACGCACTAGGCATTCTACTGCCAGGTATTTACCCAAGAGAAACAAAGGAATATGCCTACAGAAAGGCTAGTTCACTACTGATCGTAGTCACATTGCTTGATACTTGAGGTCCACAGGAGCAGTAATAGTGACTAAAATTCACTGAGATTTACTAAGTTCCAGGTGTTATTTTCATATATTAATTTGTTTAATCTTCATTAACATTTCCATGAGGAAGCAGTGAGGGAGGAAGGACATCTCTCCGGCCAGCCAAATTCCTGGCCAGCCAAATTCCCTTAAGTCAACCATCAATCACTTACCATCAAGGTCGAGTTCATCCTCCTCCAAGGGAAGGCTGAAGATACTGATGGAGGCTCAGTTATGGCATCTCTCAGGGAAGGGAAAAAACTGGCTTCTTCCCTAGAGAGTGGGGCCGTGATCAATGTGGCCGTGATTAATGACACACATGTCCTTTTCATGATGAGTTTCATGGTGCATCGCATGCTAGCCTACAGACTGTACCTTTCCACTCTTCCTGTTTCACTTTGCAATGATATTCACTAGAAAAAGAATCTTTTTCTGGGCTAACAGGCAGCCAATCTTCCAGCAAATGAGCTGGGTCACTTAATGAAGAACCATAAGTTGTCATCAATAGTGATGCAGACCTCTCAATGATCAGGTCTGTAGGTTTACAAAGACAGATCAGTAGTTCTTCGTGACAAAGAACAGTAAATCAGTAAATGATTATGATCAAAATTGTATTCTTATAATCTAAAACACCAATATTGTCTTTTTTTTTTTTTTTTTTTTGAGACGGAGTCTTTCTCTGTCACCCAGGCTGGAGTCCACTGGCGTGATCTCAGGTCACTTCAATCCCCATTTCCTGGGTTCAAGCAATTCTCCTGCCTCAACCTTTCAAGTAGCTGGGAGTACAGGTGTGTGCCACCACGCCCAGCTAATTTTCTGTATTTTTAGTTCAGACGGGGTTTCACTATGTTGGCCAGGCTGGTCTCAAACTCCTGACCTCAGGTGACCCACCCACCTTGGACTCCCAAAGTGCTGAGATTACAGACATGAGCCACTGCACCTGGCTAATGCCTTGCAGTACACATCTAAAGAGAGCATTTGACTTTATCTAACCAGTGCTTGACTCTGAAATCTGTTAACTGTATGTCTTCTATGTCTGAAAGTATTTTTTTTCAATTCCTATGCTAAGTGCTCTATTTACTTCCTTATCTCATGTGAACCTTACAAACCATATGAACGTATTTTTTAGAAATTTTCCTTGAAACTTTAATAAAGCAAATGGCAATGTGGTGTGTGCTTTCTTAAACTTCCTTAAAACTTTATTCAGTGTATCCTCTTCCCAGCCTCACTTTTTGTGACTCTTGGCAATGACTGCATCTTTCACACCATAGAAAATAACCTGCTCTGAAACATCAACGCTCACAAGCTGGTCTTACCAGAACCTCCATGAACCAAACGCTGCAAAGAAGCCTCAGAATCACAGATGCATAACATCTAGCTAGCCTGATAACATTACACAGCTGTTTATTTTTTATTTTTATGTCTATTACTTTTAGTGTAGCAGTTTTCTTATACTCAAATGTCTAAACATTGAAAACTCGGCCAATGCAAAGCTATACAACAAACCCTTTGACTGCCTTCACACATTTGAACAGTATTTTTCTTAAATGAGCCAATTCTGAGACACAAATTTCATAATTCTTGAAAGATTTTCTTCCACAATAGAAATTTTGGTTAAAATGATTTATTTGACCTGAATCAAATTATGGAATTATGTTCTAAAACTAACTGTATTCCATTTATTACATCTATTGGCCCTTAAGCCAAAATTCTGCCAGCCATTTCTCGTCTTCGTGCTGTGCTCACAAGGACCAGCAGCATGTACTAATACGGACTGTCTGCCCAGTAACATGCTAGAGTACGAGGAAGGCACCTCAGGCACATGGAGGCAATAGCTGCAACTGGGTCAAGGCACATGCCCTATTTCTTCATCACTCACACACTCAGAAATCCACAATGGCGAATATGCATTTTGCATGGAAGAAGAAAAAAATGACTCAATCTCAGCTAGGGGGATTCCCACCTCACTTCCTCACAGCACTCTCTACCCAACCACCTTCCCTCGCCACACTCAGACATGCTCACACCTACACACAAGGATGATCTGGCCACTTCTCCCATCAATTCACCACTCCTAGAAAAACTGTATTTGGCTGAACTTTATCAAGCTGTCTGGCTGCCTGAAGATTTATAGATGTCAAAATAAAAAACTAATTACAACTCGGAATACTGCAGTAGCACCTGATTTAATGTCTAAGGCAGCAGGCCAGTGAACATACTGAGAAAGGAGAACCCTCACACACTCTCCATAAAGGAGCCATGATGGGGATCAGCATGGAGGATCCTCAGAAAACTAAAACTAGAGTTACTATATGCCCACAATCCCACTGATGGGTATACATCCAAAAGAAACAAAAAACAATATATCAAAAAGATATCTGCACTCCCATGTTTATCTCAGCCCTATTCACAACAGCCAATATATGGAGTCAACCTAAGTGCCCATAACAGATGAATGCATAAAGGAATGTGGTATGTATACACAATGGAATACTATTCAGCCATAAAAAAGAATGGGATCCTGTCATTTGCAGCTACAAGGCATAACTGGGGATCATTGTGTTAAGTGAAATAATCCAGGCACAGAAAGAAAAATATTACATGTTGTTAGTCATATGTGAGAGCTGAAAAAGTGGATCTTATGAAGACAGAGAATAAACTGATGATTACCAGAAGCTGGGAAGGATTTGGCAGGGGAGGGCTCAGGAGGCTGAGGCAGGAGAATTGCTGGAACCCGGGAGGTGGAGGTTGCAGTGAGCCAAGATCGTGCCATTGCACTCCAGCCTGGGGGACAAGAGCGAGACTTCATCTCAAAAATAAAATCATAAAATAAAATAAAATTTAAAAAAGTTCCCGGTTATCATGTTGTTGAGTACTACTTAATCAGAATATACTTGAAAACAAAAGATTCTTTGTGGTTTTTTAACTCTTGGTAATTAATCCATTGTAGGCAGTCTTAAAAAAATGACGTAGGACAGGGAAACCAATATGAAATGGGTAGTCTGAAAAGCAGTTACTAGATATTGACCATCATTTTAGGAAAGGCAGGCTATTTACCCCACTATATGCTCCCAGGTAAACTTGTCTTCAATTCCTGTTAAGTCAAACGGGAAAAACCAAACTTGCCATCTCTCTATATTTACTATCATTTAAAAAATTCTGTTAAGAGACACCAAAACATAGCATTTCTTACCTCCTTGCAACATAAAAAATTGGCTTCCCAGCTCTGGAATTCCCAGCTTGGTAAAAAAATACTTAATGTTTTCAAAGCCTTGATCTCTTCTTTTTCACATACCTGATGCCTAAAAGAAAAAGAACAGGGTAACTCTGAGGCTTTATGTTGTCTACTGAGTAGGTGAAACAGTCCATAATTGGATAAACAATAAAATACTAAAATGAAAAATTATTTTAAAAGCAATAGGCATTCTAAAGGGTAATTTGACAACATGAACAAAAAATCTCAAGATATTACTCTTTGAACCACAAAAGCACTTTTAGGACTATTCTAAGAGAACTACTGGATGAGGATATTAACCATAGGATTGTTTTTACTCATGACTTCTTTGTGCCAGACAGAAGTTTATGATTTTTAAATGAATTCATTTTATTAATCTTTTCCTTTCTAGTTTATGGATTTTGAATGGATGAAAAAGGCCTTGCTTTGCCCATGTTTTTTTTTTCTTTTTGATTTATGGGAGTTTATCCTCATAAATGGTATGAAAATATTTTTTACGTCATTACTCAGTTTTATCAACACCATTTATTGAAAGGCCATCCTAATCTTGATTTTGAATACCACTTTTATCATATGTATTAAATTTTATCATATGTATTATCATATGTATTAAATTTTATCATATGTATCCCATATGTATTAAAGCCTGGTTTAATTTTTATACAGTCTGCTCAAGACTCAGTGTGCTTCTTTAACTTCAAGATTCATGTCATTCATCAACTCTAGAAAACATTCATCCTTTACCCTTTCAAATATTACTTCTTCCCATTCTCACTGAGCTCAATTTCTAGGGAACACCTACTAGACATATTTTGGAACTTCTCATTCTATCTTCTGCATCTCTTAATCTCTTTCATATTTTACATTTCTTTGTCTGTAATGACTGTATGCTAGGTGATTTGCTTAGAAACTACCTTCAGCTATAAACTTAATTAATTAATTAATTTATAGATGGAATTTTCCTCTTGTTGCCCAGGCTGGAGTGCAGTGGCACGATCTCAGCTCACTGCAACCTCTGCCTCCCAGGTTCAAATGATTCTCCTGCCTCAGCCTCCAAAGTAGCTGGGATTACAAGCACCCATCACCATGCCTGGCTAATTTTTATTTTTATTTTTTTTTTAGTAGAGATGGGGTTTCGCCATGTTGGCCAGGCTTGTCTTGAACTCCAAACCTCATGTGATCCACCTGCCTCAGCCTCCCAAAGTGCTGGGATTACAGGCATGAGCCACCGCACTCTTCCTAATTTTTTTTAAGTATACATATTTTCTTTTACACCTAGTGTATCTATGAGTATTGTGATTTCGGAAGGAGACTGTATTAACTCACCCCATCATGCTGCTGGTACCAGGTCAGCATTTTAAAAATATTAATGGAAACAACCTAGATATCATTTGATAGGAGAAAAACATGCACATGTGCATAGATAAATGACTGGGAGACTATACACCATACGTTAACTGAATTATTTCTGAGGAGGATAAACAATTTTTAATTTTTTTGCTTTCTTTACATTTCTATATTGAGTAATTCAATAATTTTTTTTTAATAACAGAATATTGGCTGGGCATGGTGGCTCATGCCTGTAATCCCAGCACTTTGAGAGGCTGAGGCGGGTGGATCACCTGAGGTCAGGAGATCGAGTCCATACTGGCTAAAACAGTGAAACTCTGTCTCTACAAAAAATTAGCCAGGCGTGGTGGCGGGTGCCTGTAGTACCAGCTACTCGGGAGGCTGAGGCAGGAGAATGGTGTGAACCCAGGAGGCAGAGCTTGCAGTGAGCCGAGATCATGCCACTGCACTCCAGCCTGGGCAACAGAGTGAGATTCCATCTCAAAGAAACAAACAAACAAACAAAAAACTGAGACTATTATAAAGCTACCTTCATTTTTTTAAAACAGAAAATGGGTCTCCAAAAGCATCAGTGGGAATTTAGAACAAAAATAAGATCTAACATTTATTAAATACTTTACAAGTACCAGATACTGTCCCAAGTATACTATATATATTAGACCACATAATCTTCAAAAGCAGAAAAGACTGCTTTGTAAGGAAAGGTAGGATCTTAGAAAAAAAGGAGTAATAAAAACATTTTCCTAGAAAAATAGAAAAATGGCCAGGATGCCCTCAGTGATGTTAAATTTAAAAATTGTTTGTTTCCATGTACTCATTTTTATATGTATTTCTATTTCTATTTATTTTTTTTACTTCTTTTAATTTATATTTTTACTTATTTCTTTATTTATAGACAAGTCTCATTCTGTGGCCTAGGCTGGAATGCAGTGGTGCATTCACAGTTCACTGCAGCCTTGAGCAAACCTCCCACCTCAGCCTCCCAGGTAGCTGGGACCACAGGTGCGCACACCACACCTGGTTAATATTTTATTATTTGTAGAGATGGAGTCTTGCTATGTTGCCCAGGCTGGTCTCAAACTCCTGGCTCAAGCAGTCCTCCTGCCTTGGCATCCCAAAATGCTGGGATTACAGACATGAGCCACAGTGCCCAACCTATTTATTTATTTATTTATTTATTTATTTATTTATTTAAGACAAGGTCTCACCATGTTGCCCAGGCTGGTCTTGAACTCCTGGTCTCAAGTGATTCTCCAACTCTGGCCTCTCAAAATGTTGGGATTACAGGTATGACCACCATGCCTGGCCTAAAAATAGTATTATATTTTTGTATTATATAATTTTCAATCAGGTAATATGAATATTCTGTACAGAAAATATGCCCTTAATTACATAGGAATAAACGTTTGCTACACTGAGAAAAATCTAACAGAGCTAAAAATAAAAATTAATTTGGAAAGGACATTATATACCCATACATTCTTATGTTTATACATTCTTTCATATATTCATATATTCTTTTAACAGTATCAATGGTTTGGAGTTATGTGTACAAAACCATGACCTATATGTAATACAACTAACAACAGGCACTTACAATTCAAGGCATACGATATACAAAGCTTTAACTCCTCATCATCAGATTTTGTTTTTTTCTTTCTGTTTTGGCAGATACTATGAACATAACATTCAACTCACAGACACTATGGAGACCTTACTAAGCATAAAGTACTGTGAAATGTACTTTAAAAGATTCAGCAAACTACTCTCACTGTATCATCATAGAGTCAGTGTCTAACCATGAAGATCTTTTTGTTCACAAACTAAATCCCACGAAATGGGATTCAAAACAAATGTCCACAGAAATTTTATAGCAATACTGAAGTAGACTATATTTTCTGAGCCTTAATCTAAAAGAAGTTAAAACCATTCATCTTTATGAGGGTTCTGAAAAGTGTTATGGTGCAGTAGAAAAGTTTGCACTTAAAACCAAAAGACCTATGAATCAGGTGTGGGATCTTACACAAGCCAGTTATTCACACTGAGTTGCATTTTCCTTAACTATCATGTGAAAATAATGTTTTCTTCACTCCCTGGTAGGTATTAAATGTGAAAACTTTTGAAAGCGAGATGATAAAATATGATTTGTTACTACTATTATGGCAATCAACATATAAAACATACTCTTTCTATATATATATATATATATAAATAAATAATATATAGAATAGGAGAAAAGTTGGATCCCCAAACATGGCAATGTGATTATTAGATGCATCTTTCCTCATAGTCTTCTATCATATCTAACAAGTGGCCTAGTGGTAAACTCTGCTTCTCAACCAAAAAGAAAGCAATCTACATTTCAAGGTTGTACTTTACCTCATCATAAATTCCTCAAACTTTTAACTGGTAAGGTTAAGGCTGGACCGGTATGTATCTGCCACAGGTTTGTGATCTGGAGGACCGAGGTATACAAGAAGTGTTGCCATTTATCAAAAGGTCATCTTCCAACAGCTTTATGATCCCTAGATATAGCAAACTACTTAGAAAAAAGTAGCAGTTCACATTTAGCAGTACACATTTCTTTAACTTGTAACTGTTGCTTTTCCTTTAACTGTCAGCTGGTGGTCCCTGTTGATTTGTAAACAGCACCCAAAAGACCTCAGGCTCATGTCTACTTCAATCCATTAATAATGCATAAAAGATTAAAATGCTCTGTGGTTTAAACTCCCATCTCCCAATTGCTTATCCTTAGCTTCATAGTCCACTACTTTTCCCGTGAATGTGCTAACCACTTTTATTGGCATTTAAAAATAATTTGGACTCACTTTTCCTTTGTAAGGAACTCCTCCTACTTAGGAATTTTGTCCCTTTACAAGTTTATATAACTAGATGGGACAGCAAGTAATTTAGGTTAACACAAGAGACTAATAAGAGCTAATGAAACAATGCCCAAATTAATAATTTCAATCTTTAAGTATTTTTTCTTTTTTTTTTTTTTTCCCCTGAGATGGAGTTTTGCTCTTATGGCCCAGGCTGGAGTGCAATGGCACAACCTCGGCTCACTGCAACCTCCGCCTCCCAGGTTCAAGTAATTCTCCTGCCTCAGCCTCCCAAGTAGCCGGGATTACAGGCACCTGACACCAGGCACAGCTAATTTTTGAATTTTTAGTAGAGATGAGGTTTCACCATGTTGGCTAGGCTGATCTCGAACTCCTGACCTCAGGTGATCCACCCACCTCGGCCACCCAAAGTGCTGAGATTACAGGCATCAGCCACAGTGCCAGGCCAGTATTTTCTATATAAACCTTTATTTGCATATACTTAGAATATCACAAATGAGTTTATCATAGAATTGAAACACTGACAATATTTTAATTACTGAATTCCTATGAATTAGCTGTTCTTCAGATTCAAATGCCAACACTAATTTGAACTTCTTTGGGTCTATGACAGTTTGCAAGCCATACAAACCCAAAGAGCTAATCTGTGATTTCTTAACTTGAGAAAATAATGATAATAACCACCACTGGAACCTACATAGGTTTGTTGATTATTTAATATGACTTAACCTTTTGTTTGTATTTTTTTGAAAAAAAAAGACTTTCTCTTTCTAAACCATAATTCTTAGTCCAAGAAGATGTAAAGTAAAAAGCACTATTCATGACCAATAATTTTATTGATCTAAATTAAAATGGAGAATGTTCACTATCCTCATGACTGGGAAATCTTACCTGTTGCTAGAAAGACACTGGCCAATTTTCTCCTGATTGTTCCGGAGTAGATGATGTAAAGCGAGCACACTGCCGTCACTGCTGAAGGAAAGGCTATGATTTACTGCATCACTTGTAGGACAATCAGATGCCATATCAAAAAAAAAAACATTAGAAAATGCAAAGTCACTAGAATTTTCAACACCAGAGACACACCATACTTATGTTTGAATTCAATTTATACGAAGTAACTTTGTGAAGCAACTGAGATGACAATTACAAATATGGAGGGCTTGTTCCCACAACGTGATTTGTCATTAGACAAAGTAAAAAGGACAAGGAGAAAGTTGGCTTTCCATTTCTGATAACTGGCTTCAGCTTCTGTAGTTAAAGAACAACAAAATTGAGATGGATGAAACTTTGGAAAGAGGCTGGTATTTTACAGATAAGGAAATGAAGGTCCAGACAAAAGACCTCCCCAAAGATATACAGCCTGTTAGGTCAAAGCCAGTATTAAAACTTTGTTCCTTTTAACTTTCTTTGGGCCCTCAGTCTGCCAGAATATGAATCCTGTGCTGACATTCACTCTCTTTCCAACATGGCTTGTCATTCAGCAATATACCTTTTAAACTCCAATTTTCCTAACAGAATAAAAGTCAGTAACAATTACAATGATGATAAACTGGAAGAGAGAGTTGTACAAGGCTAGCTTAGATGATAAGGATCAATTAGATTCACACTGCATGAAAAGCAGAATTCCAGACATAAATTTACAAAGCACTTTCTTATGAATTATCTCATTTTTTCTCTCTAAAAACAACTCAGGCAAAGAGTTTATCCCCACTTTACAGATAAACCAATAACTCAGAGAAATAAAGTGAAATAACTGGTTATGGAAATCCAGCAGAAAAGTTTTCTAAAATCATAAAGTTCAGTTACTCATGAACAAAATCTTACGTGTTTGCATTACTTGGTTTAAAGAATAACATTTTAGTTTAGATACACTTCCAAATTTAAGTATCACAAATATTCTGATACCAATAAAAACCTTAGTAAACATTCTTATGCATTATCAATACCAATTTGGTTTTAGTTTTAAATAAAAGGAATCCTATTTCTTCCTTATCCCCATATTGTACCATCCTCAAATCCTTTATTTAACTAGACATGTCCAAAATGCCTCTTGGTTTTCAAATATGAAAATCACTACCAAATTATAAAAAATATTAATTTATTTCAAGACTGTCTTTTATAGTAAAATAAAATAAGGCAAGCTATGTCTTGACCTAGAGCAGGAAGAGAAAAAAACCTACACGGAACTTCATGTAAAACAGGTACATGGATTTATGTGAAACTGAAAATATTTGATTCAAACAGAGCAAGTGAATAAGTAGCAAGTAGCTTACCTTCAAGCTGCATCAAAGCTGCTTTTCACAAAATCATTGAAAGGCCGCATATGCTCTTCTTTTGTGAAGAGAACATGATTGGCAATACTCTGAAGTATTTACACAATAAAACAGGGTTATAAATAATCAGATTATTTATTGTATGAAGTTTATACATTAATATATTCTTTAAAAATATGAATTTTCTCGATATAATTTCTGCTAGTAGTTAAAATCAATCATTTCTCATTCTATAAATTATTTTAGGTAGTGTTTCTATTCTTCCTAATTATAATTATATTTACATGTACGAATACATATTAAAAATGTTTAATGTCTTTTAAAATAAAAAATCCTACAGACTTCATTCTAGTCTGTTTCAGAATGTCTAGAATGATTACGCAAAAAATGATCCTCATGACACAAGACATCTGCTATAATAAAATGTATTCTCATGAAAATAAGATCCATCAGGTACCTAACTAATGAATTCCTTTGTAATATAAACAAAATAAAAACACATAACTGAAAACCGTAGGGTATTTCCAATATAAATGTAAGAGGAAGTACTGTAAGAAAAGCTGAAAATTTAGTTGGAAGGGGAACTTAAGATAGCTAGATTATTAAAATAATTCACCTTTGACATTAACTTCAAGCCCTTTCTGATTCTAGGTGGTGGCTTTTTATCTAAAATCCCTGCTTCATACAGTGAGACAATGTCAGGATTCATAAATCTGAGGAACATGGCACTTCCTACTGCACTGATACTGTTCTGAGGGAAACGTTGGCTAACCACCTAAAAACAAGTTGAGAATTGAGTATAAGGTTTGAATTAAAACAGGGGCATGGGAACAAAGAGTTCAAAGGTCAAAATTTGCACAAAAACTCTGAGTCAATCAGTCCTCATGAATGACACATTTCTATTTTTTCTTCTCCCAAAACATGAGAAAATAAAGTTTCCTCTCAATTCTAGTCTTGTATCATATTAAAGTACAATTTAGGTATCTCACAGGAAAGAAAAACCTCATGGATGAGATGGGTAGAAGAAACCTGAAAACAGATCTTCACAGTATCATCACCTATACTGCAAGTTTGAGGAGTCATGAAAACAGACCAAATTTTCACACAAAGATGATCATAATTTATTAAGATTAACAGACATGAAAGTGTGGTCAACATTATAAGGTGAAACTAAATTTTCAACAGCACACCCCCAAAACATCCTATACCTGATAGTACATATTTATGTTTTGTTGTGTACCAGTTACAACTGAATTGAAGAAAAAAATGCTTGCTATAAAAAAACAAAATCTTAGATTCCTATTGAGGAAAAAAAAACTTACTTACAAGTAATGTTATTGCCTGTTGCCAGCTTCCTTTATAACAACCTACCTATTATTTGAACCATGGAGGGATGGGAATTCTTGGGGACCTAAAAGAAAAAAGGATCTCAGCAGAACAGCGAACCCCTATGTCTACCTCAATGTATAATTCTGTCAAATAAAAATCATTTAAGAATTCAAGAAATGGTTGTCCAGCCTGAAAAGTAATGTGAACCCAATATTTAAAGTGGATTGATTTTCTCTTTATAAAACATTCTACATTAAGATAAAGTAAAAGGTACCTTAGACTGGGAAGAGTGCCATAAAATGGGTTCAGCCCCCATCCCTTCCCAGTGTCCCCTGCTTTAAATCATGTTATAGATGAAAATTATATTATTTTGGAATTTACATTTTTATATATACCATATATATTCATTTTTAAAGAACACTTAATGTAACATTTTAATCTCTACAGCTATTCTTGCTTAGTGTGGCTAACTGCTGTTTAAAGTAGCAGTGATTACAAAACTGTAGCATTCCACTCAATATTTTGTGATTCCAAGGATAAACCTTCCTTTCAAAGGATATCGGTGTGGGGGACCCAGATTTACATGCAGAATATCACGTAACTATTTTTTGCACAATGCCTCCATAAATTAATATTTCCTGTCCTAAATTCACATGGCTGACTCCAGATTAACTCTGGAATCGGGATTATTTCACTTCATCCTGTTCAACGCAGTGCTTCATGAAGTCCACATTTTAAATGCATTCTTATCACTGCTTATAATCTCAAAATAGCTTTCCGTAATCTCTAATAGGAAGTTAGTAAAAATTAGATTTTTGAGAATAAAGTATTTGTAAGCAGTGAGGTGTAACAATATAGTCCCACCTTCAGTTACACTACACACAGTTCAGGAAGCTTTCTTTATGTTACAGTGTTTATTGCATGAAGAACAACCTTAACCCTTCAATAAGGGGAAACTGGTGAAGGTGGCTAAATATAGCTGCTTTATTAGAATGGCTTTAAAACCTAAATACCATTTATTTTTAGCTGAAATATATAAATTTAGAATTAGATATCGAAGTTTTAGCTAAAACTATAAAAAGATAAAGAATTAAGAAAAAATTTGAGCGCTTCGACTATTCCAGTATAGTGTTCAACCTTCTGGGGATGAGGAACCTCTTTGAAATCTGATAAAGGTTAGAAAAATGGATGTATGCTTTCACACAAATTTCTTCACATAATTTTAGAATATTCATAGACCATCACTGCTACTGAGTGGTTCTCTTAAAACTCCCAAATTTTAATCTCAAAGCAGACAATTCTCTGGTTGGGCATGGTGGCTCACGCCTGTAATCCCGGCATTCTGGGAGACTGAGGCTGGTGGATCAATTGAGGTTAGGAGTTCCAGACCAGCCTGGCAAACATGGTGAAACTCCATCTCTACTAAAAATAGAAAAATTAGCTGGACGTGGTGGTGCACGCCTGTAATCTCAGCTACTTGGGAGGCTGAGGCACGAGAATCGCTTGAACCCAGGAGGTAGAGGTTGCGGTGAGCCATCGTACCACTGCACTCCAGCCTGGGTGACAGAGCATGCAAGTGACTGTGTAAAGTGATATGTAAAGTCATGGAAAAAGGAAAGAGCCTTAACTAGTAACGGTCTGTGAAGGCAGAAGCCAAAGACATCCTTCTCCTGTCTGTCCCTGGATCTAAGGCAGATAAAAAGAAGGATAACTTAAAAAAAATTACAGATATCATTAAAGAAAAGCATATTTGTATATAACTTTTATAATTAAAAACAAATTTTAATGATCAAGAGGAGAAGTTATGAGGGCCTTGCTTCATGCAGTGTTAGCAAAAAAAAAAAAAAAGAGCACTTTTATGTGAAAAGATGATAAAACTGGTAGGATCCACTTCAAAGCTAACATGTTGCCCATCAGAGGATGTGATCACAATTCGTAATAAAGGATCCAGGAGTTTTTATAGATAAGTAGCACCATATACCTATAGAAATGCATGAGTAGGACTTTATTATGCCTGCTCCATACATTTTACCTTAAAAGAAGACAATCAGCTCTGCACATTCTGTACACAATCATTACTTGACATACCTCAGCACACACACACACAAAATGAATGATACAAACCTTGAAACAGAGTGTCATTATTTTACTGGCCAAACTGTTGCCTCAGAGGAGAGTCTGAATGGAGTCAGTCTGCCAATTCTACTTCTTTACAAAACATGTTCCAGAGCAGTTGGTAGAGTAAATGCCGAGGACCAAATAGAGTAACCAGAACTCAAGCCAGTTCATCCTGAGAACAAAACAAAATCAGGTTAGTGCATTTTTGTTCTCAGGTAGATAGCTGAAGAGTGGCAAAAACGTAAACCCAAAGTTGACAACTACTTGCTAAATTAAGGCAAAGGTGACTGATAAATATTTCTCCTGAGATTTATCTGCGTATATTGTTTATGATAGATGACTATATACGGTGTCTATGATAGCTGTTAATTCCAAGGATTAACTGGTGAAAGCTATTAAGAGAGGCCTAGGCTTTACCAGGAGACAAAATCTCCAAGATTCAGTTCAAATTACATCACAAAACGAAAGAGAACAGAAACAGAAGATGACAGCGAATACTTTAGTTTGATTTGTACAAGCATTTGCACAGAGCAGAAATAAGACTGATGATCAGAAGAGTTCTACTCTTCTCATACAGTCAGGGGAACTCAGTGAATGCTGAACATAGACTAGGTAGAGACATGACAAAAAGAGAAAGACTATAGGATTTTGGAGAAATCAGGAAGAAAAGGAACTGGGCGTTCAGAACCCGGAGATCAGCCAGATTTACATACAAAGCAAGGGGGACAGGGATGAGGGCTGAAATTCCAATTACCTAAATGACATCCTTATAACTCCCTCTAGTAAAGCAGTTTGGGGTACACTCAAGAAAAATGATCTACTGGTAAATCACTGTTTAATCACAAGAAGAAATTTATAGAGAATAGGGGTAGCCATAAAAAGATGCCTCAATCCTCAAGCAGTAACAACAAGGGCCAGGATCATGGCCCATAGCTCTCTAATTCTTGCCTGGTCCCAGGATTACAATAATGTGATAGGTGAGATCTGGCCTAATAGAAAATTCCTTCTCAAAGTAATTTAATATAAAACTCAACAACAATTAAAGCTACTTGAACTTAACTGATTCTTTATTTAAAAAATTACTGAGTATTTTCAGTGCTAATCATAGGTAGATCCTAATAAGATAATTCACAATAGTCATTTTCAAAACATTTGAACGTTTGTGAAGTAATTTTAGGCTTTAGGAAGATTTCAATGATTTGGGGCTGTTGCTAATCAATCAGTATAAAATTTCAGTTATACAAGGTAAGTTCTAGAGATCTGTGGTGCAGCATTGTGCCTACAGATAGCAATACTGTATTCTACACTTAAAAATATGTTAGAGGGTAGATCTCATGCTAGGCGTTCTCACCAAAATGAAATGCCAGAGGAGAAGCATTTCAGGTGGTGGCAGCAGCAAGGGTGCTTAAGGCAGAAACAAGTCTAACAAGGAGGGACAGAAAGGTAGCTGGTGTGGCTTTGGTGAACAAGAAGGAAAATGGCATAAGATGATGTTAGAGATGAGGCAGGGCCCAAATCAGGTGGAGCCTTGTAGGACAGGTTAAGGAGTTTGAATTTTACTTTAAGTACAGGTATAACAAATATCCTACAGCTTTAAGCAGAAACAAATCTACAATGACAGATTACCTTATTAGTTATACTTTACTGTAAGTGAAACCATTTTTGGTACACTAAAAAGGAAATAGCCTTTTAACACTGGAAAGGAACCACCACCCTTCTCAACGTTTTCACATGTATTAGGAACGATGTGATTTGAAGAAAATTTTTCATTAAATTAAGAGAGAGACCTAATAGCCATATGATGTTTTCAGTGTTTAAAACAAACAATATCATAATATCAAATGCAAATACAGTGCTTACATTTTTAAAAATTGTGTAAGATATTATGGGGAAAAGAACAGCAAACTGGAGGTAGTAAACAGGCACAAATCGTGGATTCCAATTCCAGCGTTGCAACAACTGACTGAAATTAGGTTTAACTTAATTACCTTCTCAAATATATGAAGACAGCGGAGTAGATCAGTGATTTTTAATCAGTGTTTAAATGGAATTTTTCAGTGGGATGAAATGATACAGGACACTAGTCAGGTCTAGCAGTGCCAACCACTTCCCTACAGCTGAAAAGTCACCTAACTAAACATCTAAGATTTCTTCTGGCTCTAAAATTTTATCAATTCATTCAACAAACATTTATTGAACAAATATGTTCTGAAGGATTTGCTATGTGCCAGGCACTTTTCTTCCCCACTTACTCTATGCACTTACCCACCGAGAACAAGGAACCACACTGGCCAGAGCCATCGCTATAGGGAGCTCTCCTTGATCACCCATCACTGTGACCAGTTCCACCAATTGCTCAAACCCATCAGCCAATACCGTTTCTGAAGTGTGTCAAATTCTGTGCCTTGTTGAGGGATTTTCATCAGAACTTCCATAAATGTAGCTGTCTGGAGATCCTTGTAGTACCCTAAACCTGATGTGGACAAATGGATGCAAATTTACTAACATGGCCTTGCTGAAGTAATTTTTGCTTATCTTACAAGCCAGTTCTCTAGGCTGTGTATTTCTATATGAAACTTTCATTTGATCTCACCTATGGAGTGTATGAGAGCACCGTCTATGCTGGCACTGAGTAAGTTTGACATTGCAAGGACTGCACAGTGCCTCCGTGATGCCAACCTCCGAGACATGCCACGTTTCCTGCCACCTGTTTGTGCACTTTCATCTTCAGCTTCACTGCAGTCACTCAAAAGGTTCATAAATAGTGTGAAGTATCTGAGAAATAAAAAAACTGACCTTTACATAGCAAAGGCCGTATCAACTAGAAAGCTCACCAGACATTCCAAAACAATCACATGTGCACGGTGTGACTGGCCCTGGATTAACTGCTTCTCTCCTCTCTCAGGATAATCAGCCAGGGTGACTCATTATAAAGCATGCTGTGTTGGGCATGATTATACCTGATATAGCCTAGCATACCTTTCATAACATAAGCATCAAATAGATGCAATGTTTCCTGGTAAATGTGTCATTTTTAATGTTTAGTATATAAAATTAGTAGTCCAAACAGCTTACACAATGTCACTTTTGTAAATGACTTAGTGAGGCAATCTGGGTTTTATTATAAGCAAAATTTCAGGGATCATATTATTTTCTTTAAAAATCATAAAACACAGTTATTTTCCTAATCCTAGTCCTGCATGGGGAACATTTCTTTGTTTTCTTTGTTTTTTTTGTTTTTGTTTTGTTTTGTCTTTGTGTGTGTGTGTGTGTGTGTGGCGGCGGGGGGCTTTATTTGCTTTTGCTTTGTGTTTTTTGGTGACTGAAATTTACTTAAGAAATAACTGTGTCCCCTTTGGCTTCCATCAATTCCACACCATCTCCTTCCTCAGGCTGCACAGGGAGACCAGCTAGAAGTGAAACTACTGCTTCCATGCTTGCCTGGTCCAAATCTCTGAAAAAAAAAAAAAAATTAGAGACCATAAATCTTTCAGGTTATTTCACTTCCTCTCAAATAAAGCTCTTATTAACAGATATAAACTTTAGGAACTACCTGTTTTATTAAACAAATTATTAGCACAACCCAAATAATTTGAATTAATATGCAGATCCCAGAATACAAAATCATCTCAAATGAGGAGAAGGCAATACTAACTTTCTGCAAAGTAATCTTGGCAAAATGACTATCTTCAATCAGAAGCATGTACAATTGGCCCTCTGTCTCAGCGAGTTCTGTATCCACGGATTCAACCAACCATGGATTGAAACTATTTGTGGGAAAAAAAAGTAGGGTTTCATCTGTACTCAACATGTACAGATTTTTCTTTGTCGCTATTCCCTAAACAATATGGTATAACAACTTGTATTTATATAACATTTATATTTATTAGATATTATAAGTAATCTAATGATAATTTAAAATATATGGGAGGATGTGCGTAGTTTATATGCAAATACTATGACATTTTGTATCAGGGACTTCAGTCTGTGGATTTTAGTGTTCATGGAAGTGAGATGTGGGCAGGAGTTTGGGGGGTGGTTCCTGGAACCAATTCCTGACAGATACTGAGAGACGACCATATTATAAAGGTAGGCTTGGTCAAAGAAACATATGTAAAGGCTTATTATACAGTCCATAGTGTTTAATCACTTTCTGATATGTGTCAATAAGTATTTATCATTAAAGCAGACTTAATTACACTTAATTACTTCCTTTTGTTTCTGTCTCTGGTGCCTGAATCAGGAAATCAATTATTTTTTAGAAAGACCAACACAATGAGTTCCTCAAATAATACCTTTTTCTATCTAATCATAACATAAATGCAATCTGAGGCTTTATGTACCTTATTTCCCAATAACGGTAGACTATTCTTCATAAACTGACAACACTAACTTCCCAAACATACCGCTCTCACACATTTATTTTTACAGAAAGTCTTATCAGTCAAAAAAAAGTAGTAATAAAGATTAGTATCTTTACATATTTCAACCACAAAAGTTTGACATCTAAAAAATTTAAATACACATAAAATACAAGTATAAAGCTGTAATGAAGTAATTATAATTCTTACAGGAAAACCCACTAATACTTGAAGGTCATTCTCTTTTTTACCTTGTAAGACATTTTACATCATCATCTGCTGCTTGGTTTGATGTTCCCATAACCCAGACTGTCAGGTATTCTACAATCTTATTCCTATAGAATGGCGGAGAAAAGAGAAACAGCAAACAATTTTTTTGAAGCCACACACACACACACCTTTAACTGTGTAAGATTTCTTACAGTGCAAATAATTTGGCAGATAACCCAGGTGACATGACGATTTTATAAAAGAGATACTGATGTCACAGACGTAAAAGCCAGAAGGGAACAAGCAATGTGGATATTTAACCTCCAACATGGCCCTTATTTATGGTATCAAATTGGAAACAGAATCAAATTCTTAGCTCAAGTACAGCACAGTTTTAGAAAAAGGGAGGCTTGCCACAGGCACAAAGCTTACGGAAATTTGAGGAGAGACGTAGAGGAACACAAACATGTAAATTGCTCTCTTTTTATGTCTTGCTTCCTACCAATAACGAGATATCTACTCTATTTCTGTACTTCATTCAACAAATTAAGATTTACAAGACCCTACATTGCTCTTTTGAGAACTCACCTAAATTTCATCTCTTGGCAAAATAAGAGGTCATCTCTCCTTGCCATCGTTACTTCAACCAACTGATACAGTTTCGTTTTTATTTGAATTGCATGGACCATATCCCCAAGCACACGAACATACCTATACAGACACAGAGACAATAAAAAAATTATCAGATATAGACAAAAGAGAAAGCATTCAAAATACTTTAGTCATCAAATAAAATGAACTAAATGTAAGTCTGAAAATGTACACACCTTCTGGTTACCTTATTGTCACACCCTAGTTTGTGTGCAGTAAAGAATGGCAAATTATTTTATCAATTACTACCAATATCAATGTGTAAGAGGTTTTTCTGATCTCTTAAAGTATGCTTCTGCTACATTTCAGTAGAACGCTTACCTGACCAGATGTAACATCATTGGTTCAATGCTAGCTTGCCCTAGATGTTCAGAGCTGCCTTCAGTATGATTATCTAGCAAGTTCTTCATTATAGCTATGGTTTGCTCTACAAATTGAGTGTTGGTATCCGTCAATAAAACCTATAGAAAGAACAAATATATTAATCATTTGCCATCAATGCCCAGAAGACAGACCTCTAGAGAGATGCAACCGACTGATCTAAAGACACAAACACAGAAGTGCACCCACAGGCACACAGCCAAACAAGCATACAGATACATGCAGACACTCATACCCATACACAAGGCAGGTATACCCTCAGGCACACATACACACCAGAGTTCCTAAGAAGCAAGCTGACCCCTACATTGAGATGACTCTTCTTTCTGCAATTTTTGACAATTTTTAAAAACTGTGAGCACCTCATTTAAATAATTGGAAAGAAAAAGCCTTCCTTATTTCAAACAAGGTGAAAAATAAAAAAGAGCGCACTTTACCTGTCCTTGGGAGTCAAAAAACTTGCTGATGGCATTCTTCAGTTTGTTAAATAGCATCAGATAAAGAGCAGGACTCAATTCTAGACCCACCAGGTCCTTAACATTGGCCCGTATTTGAAGTCCCACTTTCTCATGGTTACACAGCATTAAGGACAACAGCTGATCCATACATTTGCTGACAGGTGTACCTGCGTTTCCCTCTGACGACATCACTGAAATCACGGAACCCTGACATTCACTGACTGGACCCATGGGTGGGCTATAGGTTGCCAGGCCAGAATTACTTCTCTGCTGGAGGCACACTCCCCCAAGGGCACAAAGGAAGCCAGTCATGTTGATCCATTCCTGTAGGGAGTCTGTGTCAGACAAATCTGCGCGTCCTCCTCCACTCAGATGGGACATTCGACTCCTAACAATGGTCATGTGAAACTTTCAGCAGCCTAAACACGAAATTTTTGGGCAAAGCATGAATTAAACCTAAATTAATTGAGACTTGACAAATTACTCTTTATCCAACATTTCTTCCATGACAAAAGTACAAAAAATGTAAAAAACACATTAAAATCAACCCCCAAAATTACCATATACATTTTTAAAGAGCCACTGATTTATTTTTGTCATACACTAATATAATCGCCCAAGTATCAAATTTCTTTTAAAAAGCTTTGATTTCACATGGATGAACCTTGGAAACGTTATGCTAAGTGAAAGAAGCTAATCACAAAAGCCCACATATTCTAAAATTCCATTTACAGAAAAGATCCAGCAGAGACAAATCTGCAGAGACAGAAAGTAGATTCATGGTTGCCTAGGGCTGGAGAAGCCAGGGGAAGAGAGACAAGAAAGTCCCGGGGAGGTGGGGTAGGGTGTTAGAGGCAGAAATAGCTAAAGGATACAGGGTTTTTTTTCCTTAATTGATGAAACTGTTCTAAAACGGACTGTGGTAATGGTTGCACAACTCTGGGAATATACTAAAAACAGCCACTGAATTGGACACTTTAAATGGGTGAATTGTATGGTATGTAATTATATATTAAACAGTTATCCCCCCAAAAGCTTTCATTCTAAAGCTACATGTCCCCTCCAAATAAAGCTATTAGGTACACAATTTTGCTTCATAAAAACATAACATTTTTCTTATTAAGTATGACAGAAAAAAAACATGGGGGAATAACCAGTTTTTATAAATTGCCTAATAATGAGAGGAATATGAACATTACAAATCAATTACACATAAACACCAACTCATCAATTTCCAGAGTAACAGATAATATAGTCAATAGTAATAGTTGAATGAACTGTCCACATTTTAAAATTTCATTTAATCTATGGGTTCAATCTTTTGCCCAAGACATTCCTTAATTAGAATACTTAACAAAATAGCAAAATGAATTGTTTCCATGTTTTTTTCTCTACCTCTGTTGCTCCTTTTCTGAAAATTCTGTGAAACACCCTGATGAAGGGATAAAGAGCAAGAAAAGATAAAGAAATGGTCTCTGCAACAGTCTCTAGCAGTGCTGCCCAGTATTTCTGTGATGATGGAAACATTTTCTCTCTCTGCTGTCCAGACTGTCATATGTGGCTACTGGGTACTTGCAATGTGGCTACTATATGATTGAGGAACTAAATTGTATTTAATTTTCATTATGGTAAAATTTAAATAGTCACACGTAGCTAGTGGCTACCATATTACAAAGTACAGGTCTAGATAAACCACAACTAAATATCAGTCTTCAGACAACTATATGCTTACTTTACTGAGTGACTCGTGAAAGATTACCAAAGAGAAGGACATATATTTAGCAGATCAGTTAATAGACAAAAGTCAACTTTACAGACTTACCTGGCTATCATCCATTTTGGCTTTTGGATAGTTAAAGATTAGTTTTGTTGCTTGTTCCCATTTTGCATGTGTATCTTCCCAAGCCTAAAATGAAGGCAATTATCACTTGAAAGCAACTTTAAGTCTAGAGGTAAACGTCAATCAGCAATGGCCAAGTTTCAAACTTGATGTATAATAAGTACTCAGATATTACACTTCTAACACTCACATATCTTGGATTTACTTCAAAAGCTATTCCTGATTACACATATGTAACAATAGGTTTCCAAAATTGAGGGTGGGCGCCTAGGAGGGGTGTTTCTCTTGCTAAGAGCACACCTCAGTGTTTCCTGCAGTGGGATGCTAAGTGCGCCTCAGCAGTGCCATCACTCTTTCTGAAGTGCTGCTGTTCCTAAGCAAATACAACAGCCAATCAAGTCACTGCACTTAGAGCCCTGCCTGCCAATGGAGAACCTCGTAAGCCCTACCCAAAAACCTCGTAAGCAGAGTAGGAGGAGCAGAGCAAATGCCTCAAATGATAAAGCCAAAAACTTCCTTTCACTAACCTCACAGGAAAGGTACTTATCTTAGACGCTACAATGTCCACAGCACAAAATAGCTATTCCCACCTATAATTTACTCAAAACATACGCCAATGTGCGTAAAACTTCACTATCTACAACTTAGGTGGAGTAAATTATATGATCACAACTGATAGTAACATATACTGCCAGTTATTTTTAAAACGTATAGCATATTAAAAACTCAGTGGGAGACTATTTCAAATGCTTTTTCTTTTCATCTTTGTTTCATTTCTTTGTTCAGAAAAGGATTTCAAGTAAGCTACTTGAATTTCCCCTGTAAACTTACAAAGTAGTAACCTTAAATACATTCTCACAATCAGATGCCACGTGCTTCAGGCAGGTTGAGTAAAAAAACCACTATTCACATTTACCTGTTGACATCACATTGCTGACAGAGGCAAACTCCATGAATGTGCTACAGTTGGGCAAGAGGTTATGCACTGACACTTCATCCATCCCACACCAGGTATCTGCTTCCTCACAGAGGTGGCGGAAACAGGACATGGCACCCAGAACAGCTTCACTGTCAGGGTTCCACAGAAACATGTACAGCGCCACACTTCTAGTTTGGTCTGCCCTTGTTGGCAAATCGGGGAAGGGGGGGCGGGGGCGGTTGCGCTTCATCCTGCTGCACTATCCTGAGAGTCAAAGTTGTAAGACATATATTTGCAACTTGACTAATTTTATGTATAAAATCCAACAATGCAATAAACTGCGTGTGTGTGTGTGTGTGTGTGTGTGTGTCTCAGCATACAATAACTCACAAGAGTTTTCTCCTTTAATCATCACAGGAATCTTTCAAACCCTCAAATATCTTGTCCAAATGAGAAATCAGATTATCTGGACCAACATAAAGCTACTATCTTTCCAATTTCAAATCAAATAGGTATTATCCTATTCCAGATTCCAGAAACATAAACTGATTCTAACATAAACAGGTAAAACACTGTAACATAAATCTGCTGCAGTAATGATATAATGTACTTACCAGTCAATTAGAAATGACAAAAAAAAGAAGTAGGCTGGGCATGGTGGCTCATGCCTGTAATCCCAGCACTTTGGGAGGCCGAGGTGGGCGGATCACGAGGTTGGGAGATCGAGACCATCCTGGGCTAACATGGTGAAACCCCGTCTCTACTAAAAACATAAAAAAACAATTAGCCGGCCGTGGTGGTGGGCACCTGTAGTCCCAGTTACTCAGGAGAGGCTGAGTCAGGAGAATGGTGTGAACGTGGGAGGCGGAACTTGGCAGTGAGCGGAGATCACGCCACTGCACTCCAGCCTGGGCGACAGAGTAAGACGCTGTCTCAGAAAAAAAAAAAAAAAAAGAAAGCAAGCCTAGGTTTTAAAGACCAATAAAATAGTAAACATGAACGAGGAAAAAAAGAAATGAGGAAACAGTTACAAACATAGATACTGAAGGTAATTATATGATAATATAGAAATAAAATATAGCCTTTAATTGTACAAGTAAAATATATAAATATTATTTACAACTCTGCACTGATAAAATTGAAAAACATGTTTTCTAGGAAACAACAAACCATCAAAAGTGACTACAAATAACAGAAATTCTTCAAAAAAATAAAAATAGAATAACCATGTGATCCAGCAATTCCGCTTCTGGATATATATTCGGAAGAACGAAAGCAGGGCCTTGAAGTTATGTGCACACCCATGTTCACAGTAGCATTATTTATAATAGTCAAAAGGTGGAAACAACGGAAAAATCCATTGGCAGATACATTTAGATCAATAAAATGTTGGTATATACATACAATGGAATATCATTCAGCTTTCAAGAGGAAGGAAATCCTGACATGCTACAACAAGATGAATACTACTTCAGCCATAAAGAATGAAATCCTGCCTTTCAAGGCAGCATGAATGGAACTGGAGGACATTATGCTAAGTAAAATAAGCCCATGTCAAGAAGACAAATGCTGTATGATTCCACTTATGTGACATAGTGAAATTCAGACAGAAAGTGGAAGGATGGTTGCAGGAGTTGCAGGTAGGGAAGAATGGAGAGCAGTTGAATAGACACAGAATTTGTTTTGCACGATGAAAAGGTTTTGGAGATTGGTTGCACAACACTGTGAAAGATGGCGCCACTAAACTGTGTACTTAAAAATGGCTAAGATGGTAAATTTTATGTTATGTGTATTCTACCGCATACAAAATTTTAAAGAGAGACAGAAAAACTACATAGATCCATAAGGCAGCTCAAATAGAAGGTGATTAAAGAGTTATTTTAAATAGACAATAGATAGGCTAGTTCTAGAAACAGCATAAGAAACCAGTAGCAGTACTTGACTTAGGAAGAAAAGTATAAACTGAAGGTCAAGAGGGAGCAGGAAGCTTACTTTTCCACTGAATTCCCTTCCTGATGTATAGTGAACATTTCCATTATGTCAATTTATTTTTTCTTTAAAACTAATAAGTAAAAGTCAAAGGAAATCTTAAGAGCTTCTAAACTTGATGATTTTACAAGGAATTTCTATCTAATCAGATAATTTCTATTACTTAAATTATTCCAGACCATAGAAAAGAGTAATAGTTCCCAAATTCATATTCTAATTTAGCACAAATAAGTGTTAGAATAACTACTTTCAAAAGTGATAATGCATATTATGTTAAATATACACATGTTCTAAGAATCAGAAAGCTGAAACACTGGAAGGAAATGTTTTACTAAGTAGCTACCCAGTACATTTGCCAATAGCCAACCAAGTTTACCTCACACACACACACAAATCAACATACTAAAAGTAAGGATTTCCAAACATATTTCCGCTCCAAATTTAAAGTGAAAGTTTAAATAACATATAAACCATCTGACTGGATACAATTCAGCCCTAAAGCTAGAGTTCAGGGCCCCTTATCTTTTGTTCATTATTAATTTTAAAATTTTTGATGTATTTATTAGTATTTATGAAGAACATAGTAACATTCCCATAGATATGCAGAGATCAAATCGAGGTAATTAGCATATCCATAATCTTATTTATCATTTCTTTGTGCTGGGAATATTCAACATCCTCCTCCTAACTCTTTGAAACTGTGTGACATATTGTTGTTAATTACAGTCATCTTACAGTGCTATACAACACTAGAACTTGCTCTTCCTATCTAGCTGTAATTTTGAAAACTTTAATAAATTGCTTTCTACCGTCCCTGCACCCTATGCTTCCCAGCCTGTAGTATTCTGTTCTACTTTTTACCTCTATGAGATCAACGTTTTTTTAGCTTCCACAAATGAATGAGAACACACAGTACTTAATGTTCTGTCCCTGGCTTACTTCACTTAATATAATCTTCTCCAGTTCAATCCATGTGCCTCAAACTACAGGATTTCATTCTTGCTTATGGCTGAATAGTATTTCATTGTGTATGTATACCATATTTTCTTTATGCATTCATCTGTTGTTAGATACTTAGGATGATTCCATATCTTGGCTATTGTGAATAGTGCTGCAATAAACACGGGGGTACAGATGTCTCGTCAATATACTGATTTCCTTTTCTTTGGATAAATGTCCAATAATATATTGTTCGGCCATATAATAGTTCTATTTGCAGTTTTTTGAGGAACCTCCACACTCTTCTCCATAGTGGCTGTACTAGTTTACATTTCCACTAGCCACATTTAAGTGTTCACTTTTCTCCACATCTTTGCCAGCATTTGCTATTTTTTGTCTTTTTGATAGTAGCCATTCTAAGTGGGGTGAGATGACACCTCATTGTGGTTTTGATTTGCATTTCCCTGATGACTAGTGATGTTGAGCTTTTTTGGAAAACATATTTGTTGGTCATGTGTCTGTCGTCTTTTAAGAAATATCTATTCAGGTCATTTGCCCATTTTTCAGTTGGATTCTTTTTTTTTTTTTTTTTTGCTATTGAGATGTCAAGAGTTCCTTGCATATTCTGGATATTAATCCTCATATGGATACATACTTTGCAAATATTTTCTCCCATTCTGTAGGTTGTGTTTTCACTCTGCCAATTTCTTCCTTTGAATTAATATTAATTTTTTAAAGAAAAGTAACTTAAATGCTTGACAATATGGAATTAAAAATACAGTATCTTCAAGCTGGGTGCAGTGGTGCATACTTATAGCTGCAGCTATCTGAAGGCTGAGGCAAAAGAGGATCGCGTAAGTCCAGAAGTTTGAGACCAGCCTGGGCAACATAACAGCAAGACTCAGTCTCTTTTTAAAAAATGGTATATTCAATTTGGGGAACATGCTACAAACCCTCAAAAAACGGGTACAGAAGAAACATACTGCAACACAATAAAAACCACGTGAGAGACACCCACAGCTAGAATCATATGGAATGGGGGAAAATGGAAAGCTTTTCCTCTAAGATCTGGAGCGTGATAAGGATGCCCACTGTCACCACTGTTATTTAACACAGTACTGGAAACCCTAGCTAAAGCAATCAGTGCAGCCCCTGATATGGCCCCCAACCCACCCTGCCCCCTGCCACCAGCAGTGTAGCCCCCCCGCAATAGCGCACCCAACACACCCAAACCGCCCCGCCTCCCCGAACCACGGGCATTGCAGCACCCCATAGCACCCTCAACCCGAAACCGCCACCCCTCCCAACAGCCGTGCAGTGCAGCCCTGGATAGGACACTTAGCCCACCTCACTGTTGCCAGCAATACAGTCTGGGATAGTTTCCCCAACCAGCTCCCCGCCGAGGGCAGTGCAGCCCTGGTTAGGGCCCCCAAACCACCCCCCGGTGCAGGCAGCACAGCCCAGATAGCACACCTAACCAGCCACCCTAGGCGGGCAGTGACGCCTGAGATAGGGCCCCCAACCCGTCCCAGGCCACGGGCAGTGCAGTCCTGGATAGCGCACTTACCCTGACGCCTTTCTACACTCTGGCCGGTTGCAGTGTCCATCGCTGCCACCAACCGCAGCGGGCGAGGCAAGCCGGCGAGGTAAGCCAGCCAGGGAAGGTGAGGCAAGCCGGCGAGGTGGTGAGCCAGGGAGGCCAGCCACAGCCCGGTAGGCTGCAGCCTCCAGCGTGCAGTCGGTAGCGCCTCCTACTCCAAGCTGGGAACGCAGCAGCTACGAAGTCAGACGCCGACGAGGCTGGAATAGTGCAACTCTCCCTCTTAACATGCTTTATATACCGAGATTATAAACTACATGTTCTGATTGGATGAGAGGAAAACACTAGGCCTACTCTGATTGGACTTTATTGTCACGTTCTGATTGGTTAGCCTAAGACTTGTGCTCATCCAATCAGAACATGAAAATAACGTCCAATCAGAGTAGGCGTAGATGTTTTTCTCATCCAATCAGAACGTGAAGTCCGAGAATCAGGCCTGCACAACCCCCAGTATATAAGGTATGCTAAGGGCGCCTCGCGCTATTGCAGGCTGTGGTGTGTTATCGTGTAGTTCTCCTGCAGAGTTTGGAGAAGGCGGCAGCAGACTCTGCTGCCGCAGGCTGGAGCCTGTGGTGCCAGGGCTCGCCTTGAGTGGTGTGTGGCGGCAATGGAGAGAGGCAGCTGGCAGTGACAGCTGCTCCGTGCCTGGCTACAAGAAGGAAAGGAGAAAGCACCTACCATAGGCTGGAGGCTGGAGCCTGCAGGATTGTGGCTGGCCTCGCTGGCTCGCCTCCCTGGCTGGCCTCGCTGGCTCGCCTCCCTGGCTGGCCTCGCTGGCTCGCCTCCCTGGCTGGTCTCGCTGTGGTTGGTGGCAGCGACGGACACTGCAGCTGGCCAGAGCGTAGAAAGGCAATGGGGTGGTAAGTACGCTATCCAGGGCTGCCCGCGGCGGGGGCTGGTTGGGGTATTATTCCGGGTGTCACTACTTTGGGTGTACTAGAGTGTTATTTTGGGCGTCACTGCTTTTAGGTGTGCTATGCGGGGCTGCACTGCCCTCAGCAGCAGGGGGGTGGTGGGGCGCGGGTTGGGGGCACTATCCTGGGCTGTATTGCTGGCAGCAGTAGGGCTGGTTGGGAGCGCTATTGGGTGCTGCACTGCCCGCGACAGGGGCCGGGTTGGGGCTGCTATTGTGGTTGCACTGCCGGCGGCGTGGTGGTGGGAGGACTGGTTAGGGCGCGGACTGGTGGGGGCGCTTACTGGTCGGGCTTCATTGCCGACAGCGGGGTGGGGATGCTATCTGGGGCTGCACTGCCCATGGTGGGGGCTTGTTGGGGGCGCTATGTGGGGCCGCAATGTCCATGGCAGGGGATAGGTTAGAGGCAGTATCAGGTGCTACGCTGCTGGTGGTGGGGCGGGGCAGCGGGGGGTGCCGGTAGGTGCTTGGAGGGTGTGGTTTCGGGCGCTATCGGGCCAGACTGCCCATGATAGAGGGCAGGTTTGGGTGCGCTATTGGGGGATACATTCCTCACAGCAAGGGGCAGTTTGGGGGTGATACCCGGCCGGTGGCAGGCGGGGTGGTGGGGTGGGTTGTGGGCACCATTCGGGGGCTGCACTGCGGTCAGTGGCGGGGGGACAAGTTAGGTGCTCTATCAGCTGCTGCACTGTTTGTGGTGGGGGCTGGGTTTGGTGCGCTATCGGGGACCATATTTCTGGCAGCGGCATACAGGTTAGGGGTGCTGTTGGAGGCTGCACTGCCCATGGGGGGGGTGCGGGTGGGGTGCACTATCCAGGACATCATTCCCCTTGGGTGGGGGATAGTTGGGGGTGCTATCTGCTATGTAGGGCTGCACTGCTCGTCGTGGGGAGGGGGTTGGGGACCTTAAGGATCCATGGCTGCACTATTGACGGCAGGGAGCAGGTGGCCGTGCTCTCCGGGGCATCACTGCCCGCAGTCGGGAGTTGGTTGGAGGTCCTGTCTGTGGCTGCATGGCCCACGGCAGGCAGTAGGATGGGGGAGTTATCTGGTGCTGCGACGTTCGAGGCAGGGACGGGTTGGGGCCGCTATTGGGTTTTACACTGCAGCGGCGAGGGGCGGTGTTGGGGGCGCTATACCAGAGCCAACATCAGGCAGCGGATTAGGGGCGCCATCGGGGGCTGCCTTGCTGGTGGCGGCAGAGCTTGCAGCAACAGGGTGTCCAAGGAAGGAGCCTTCTTCCTCTTCCTGGATTTCAGACTCTAGAAGGCGATCTCCTCCTGCTCCTGCTAGAGCGCAGCGAGCGCACGGCGTTTCCGCAGGAATCCTGAGCACGGCAAGGACCTCTTACCCGCCGTGGTTCCCGGGGCCATGCCCTTTTAACGCTCTGTGTTGCGGAGACCACCTGGCACCCCTAGGCACGCTGGACACCGAGTGGCGGGGACACCACGGGGAGACAGGGCTCTGTGGGTGGATGGGGAACCGGCATTTGGGTGGGAGGGCTGGCTGGGTCTGAGTTTCTGCTGATTTTGTTCCCCAAGGAGCGCAGTCCTGGTGGGCCCAGCGGTTCCTGTGGATTGGAGCCGGGCAGTGTGATGTTACCAGTCACCACTCCAGGTCCCAGTTCCTGGCCCGCTTGAGCCAAAAGGAGAGGCTGGACTTTGGAGGGTGGGTACGAGTGCCTTTACTGAGACTGGCCCCTGCCACTCAGTGGCCAGGATGACAAGGTGAGGCTCTAACGCTATCACTCTCTGCATTCTCCTCTAGGCTTTTTTGGCTTTGTCTGCCCAGCTGTTCCATGCCAGGAGGAGGAGGAGTTACATGCTGGAAGCTTGCAGATGGCCTGGGGCTGCTGCTTGCCTTGCTGCGGTTGGTGGCAGCTACCGAGACTGCCTCGCGCCAGAGCGGTAGGAGGATGGCCACCTGCGGCCATGGCAGGGGCAGGGCTGTGGCAGTGGCCAGGTAGTAGGAGCTTTGTAGGGTGGGCCAGTGCATTGAGGGCAACAGCAGCGATGGTTATAGTGACATCTGCGCTAGTTGTGGCAGCAGCCGCAAGTCCGGGGACCGGGAAGAGGGAGTAGGAGCGCTGCGGGGCCTGCCCGGCCAGGCCTAGGGTGGGTAGGAAGCTTCAGGTGCTGTACCACAGGCCTCGGTGGAAGTGGTGGAGGAACAGCCACGGCAAGGAGGAGTTCTCCCCCTTCTCCTGCAGTCTCTGGAGGGCGACCTCCTCCTACTGGCGCATGAGCCCGGTGTGAGTGTCAGCATATTATCTCACTCTTTCTTCCAATATAATACACTCATACACTGCATAACAACGTTTCGCCAGTGATGGCCTGCATGTATCAGGGTAGTTCTACAAAATTACAATGAAACTGAAAAATCCTCATTGCCTACTGACAGTGTAGCCGTCTTAACCTTGTAATACAACGCAATACTCACGTGTTTGTAGTGATGATGGCGTAAACAAACCTACTGAGCTCCTGGTTCTATGAAAGTATAGCGCATATAGGCCAGGCGTGGTGATTCACACCTGTAATCCCAGCACTTTGGAGGGCCAAGGCGGGCAGATCACGAGGTCAGGAGATCGACACCATCCTGGCTAACACGGTGAAACCCCGTCTCTACTAAAAATTAGCTAGGGGTGGTGGCAGGACCCTGTAGTCCCAGCTACTCGGGAGGCTGAGGCAGGAGAATGGGGTGAACCCGGAAGGTGGAGCTTGCAGTGAGCCGAGATGGCGCCACTGCACTCTAGACTTGGCGACAGAGCGAGACTCCGTCTCAAAAAAAAAAAAAAGTATAGCACATATAAGTATATATAGTACATAAAAGTTGATAATGAACAACTATGTTACTGGTTTGTGTGTTTAGTATGCTGTGATTTTTGACATTATTTTAGAATGCATTCCTTCTACTTACAAACAAAAAAGTTAACTGTAAAATAGCCTGAGGCAGGTCCTTCAGGAGCTATTTCAGAAGAAGGCATTGTTACCATGGGAGATGACAGCTCCATGTGTGGTATTGCTTCAGAAGACCTTCCAGTGGGACGAGATGTGGAGATGGAAGACTGATGTTGATGATCCTGACCCAGTGTAGGCCTAGGCTAGTGTGTTTGTATTTGTGTGTTAGCTTTTACCAAAACGAAGTTTAAGACATTTGTATGCTTATTTTTTGTTCTGAATACTTACCAAGATACAACTTACAGAGAGGAAGCATCGAGGCACCTCAGTGTGTCTTTTTAACGCTGACATTATCATTGAGAAAAAAATTAAAACACAGAAAAAGCTATTTTTCTTAAGAAAAAGTTTGAGTGTTTTTAACAAATCTATGAATTGATCTGCAATTTCATGGTATCTTTATTGGTAATGGACCTTCAACAATGCAATCGTGCACAGACTTTACTGAGGAGGCACTTAACACAGGCTGAATCACCTATAGATCTATTCAACTGATTACCTGTGCCTGTGAGAATATACGAGGTAAACTCTAATGATGTATCAATAAGTAGAAAGCTATGAAGCAAATTGAGACAATTATCTAAATCATCCTGTCAGAAATTCCCTTTTTATCTGGACTACTAGGCCAATAAAATATCATTAATTTCTGGAACCTGTGAAGTTTGCCTCTGTTCAGTTAATTAGGGAAATGAGTCTCTAAACAAATAAATAATGTAAACCAGCAGATTGTGGTCTCCACAAGAGTCAAAGGCAAATAACTGCTCTCAACTATTTGTAAATCCAGTCAAGGAAAAATAGTTTTGTCATAACGAAGAATATTTTATTATAAAATTTGTTACATGATATTGATTATATAAAATATATTAATATCACATTAAATTAATATGTTAAGGGAAATTAGATTTCAAAATGTTTTATTCTCATTGCTCTATCTTAACTATTTATTTGAATGTTCTATTAGCATGTAGAATCTAATAAAATATCAACTATATAGGGACCTGAAAATACATTGTAGCTATTACTTATCTTTGCGTTTTCAATGTCAGAAAGTTCATTGTCATAGGTAATCTAGTAAGCAAAAGTTAATAATTTTTCTGAATTTAATTAATTTAAATAGTTGTATCATGTGCATTAACCAGTTCATGTAATCCAAGTTAAATTTTACATGCCTATGGCAAGAAGTTCTAAATCCCTAGTGTACGTCTCTAAAAGACCTGATTTCTTTCCCCAGACTTATCTCATCTTTTTATCTATCCATCTCTTTTTTCCACTAACAAAAAATTCTATCTCAATCGTTGTAAATCAGTTGTATCACTAGTCCCATTCCATCTATGAGAAAACTCCAGTTCAGGGATGTTAAGTGACTTCATTAATGCCCCACAGCTAATCAGTAGGAAATAACCAGGAGTGGAGGCTAGAAACAACTCCAGATCTATAGCCTTAACATTGCGCTGTGTTTGCTGTGTACTCGCTGACATACAAGTAATAAAAGTATTTCTCAATTCTCTGGGAAATTTCTACACTCCACTCTTGCTCAGCCTGTTCATATACCCAGAGCCCATCACTTATGTCAGCCTTTTGAATTTTACAAATTTTGTTAAAGTAAGATACCATTCCTGGTGCTTTTTCCAATTCTAAATATAGAGTGATTTTTATTTTTGTGCAATTCTTAACCATTGGACCTATTCCCTTATTATGCCATCTTAACCATTGGACCTATTCCCTTATTATGCCATTTGTCATTATTTACCAGCATTGCTTTTACATTTTTATAGGTATTCTCTTCTCTACTAATTTAGGGGCTCTTTGAAGATAATAATTACCTTGCTGTACTTTAAATACACCAAAATTTGTTATGATTGCTGAAGAAGTAAAAACAAAGTGAAAGCTACCAATTTTATTCAGTTCAAATAGTGGTATACCTCAGATATTGTGGATTCAGTTTCAGGCCACTGCAATAAAGCAAGTCAGATGAAGTGTTTGGTTTCCCAGTGCATCTAAAGTTTATGTTTATACTACACTGTAGTCTAGTAAGGGTGCAATAGTATTATGTCCATCTTACCATTTCTGTGTATTGAATATATTGGCTATGGGTTTGTCATAAATAGCTCTTATTATTTTGAGGTGTTTCACCAATACCTAGTTTGAGCGTTTTTAACATAAAGGGACGTTGAATTTTATCAAAGGCCTTTTCTGCATCTATTGAGATAATCATGTGGTTTTTGTCTTTGGTTTTGGTGATGTGATGTATTGTGTTTATTGATTTGCACATGTTGAACCAGCCTTGCGTCCTAGGGATGAAGCTGACTTGATGGTGGTGGGTAAGCTTTTTGATGTACTGCTGGAATCAGTTTGCCAGTATTTTATTGAGGATTTTTGCACTGATGTTCCTCAGGGATGTTGGTCTGGAGTTTCCTTTTTTTGTTGTGTCTCTTCCCAGTTTTTGGTATCAGGATGATGCTGGCTTCATAAAATGACTTAGGGAGGAATTTCTCCTTTTCATTTGTTTGGAATAGTTTAAGAAGGAATGTTACCAGCTCCTCTTTGTACATCTGGTAGAATTCAGCTGTGAATCCACCTGATCTTGGGCTTTTTTTGATCAGTAGGCTATTAATTACTGCCTCAATTTCAGAACTTGTTATTGGTCTATTCTGGAATTCAACTTCTTCCTGAATTAGTCTTGGGAAGGTGTGTGTGTCCAGGAATTTGTTCATTTCTTCTAGATTTTCTAGTTTATGTGCATAGAGGTGTTTATAGTATTCTCTGATGGTAGTTTGTATTTCGGTGGAGTTAATCATTTTTTTGTGTGTCTATTTGATTCTTCCCTCATTTCTTCTTTATTAGTCTAGCTAGTGGTCTATTGATTGTGTATTTTTTTCAAAACACGAGCTCCTGGATTCATTGATTTTTTGGAGAGTTTTTATTTCTGCATCTCCTTCAGTTCTGCTCTGATCTTAGTTCTTTTTTTCTGCTGGCTTTTGAATTTGTTTGCTCTTGCCTTTCCACCTCTTTTAATTGTGATGTTAGAATGTCAATTTTAGATCTTTCTCACTTTCTGATGTGGGCATTTAGTGCTATAAATTTCGCTCTTAACACTGCTGTAGTTGTGTCCCAGAGATTCTGGTACATTGTCTCTTTGTTCTCATTGGTTTCAAAGAATTTCTTGACTTCTGCCTTAATTTCGTTATTTTTCCAGGAGTCATTCAGGAGCAGGTTGTTCAATTTCCATTTGATGGTGTGGCTTTGAGTGAATTTCTCAATCTTGAGTTCTAATTTGGTTGTGCTGCCGTCTAAGAGACTGTTTGTTATGATTTTAGTTCTTTTGCATTTGCTGAGGAGTGTTTTACTTCTGATTACATGATCAATTTTAAGGTGCTACGTGGTGATGAAAAGAATGTATACTCTGTTGTTCTGAGCTGGAGAGCTCTGTAGGTATCTATCAGGTCTGCTTGATCCAGAGCTGAGTTCAGGTCCTGAATATCTTTGTTAGTATTCTGTCTCAATGATCTGTCTAATATTGTCAGTGAGGTATTAAAATCTTCCACTGTTATTGTGTGGGAGTCTAAGTCTCTTTGTGACTCTTTGCTTTATGAATCTGGGTGCTCCTATATTGGGTGCATATGTGTATATTAATAGAGTTAGCTCTTTTTGCTTAATTGAACCCTTCACCATTATGTAATGCCCTTGTCTTTTCTGATCTTTTTGGTTTAAAGTCTGTTTTGTCAGAAACTAGGATTGCAACCCTTTCTTTGATTTCTATTTGCTTGGTAAATTTTCCTCCTTCCCTTTATTTTGAGCCTATGTGTGTATTTGCACGTCAGATGGCTCTTTTCAAGACAGCATAGTGATGGGTCTTGGCCCTTTATCCAGCTTGCCTTTCTGTGTCTTTTAATTGAGGCATTAAGCCCATTTACATTTAAAGTTAGTATTGTTATGTGTGAATTTGATCCTGTCATCATGATGCTAGCTGGTCATTTTGCAGAATTGTGCATGTGGTTGCTTCATAGTGTCCCTGGTCTGTGTATTTCAGTGTGTTTTTGTAGTGGCTGGTAACAATTTTTTCTTTCAATTTTCAGTGCTTCTTTCAGGAGCTCTTACAAGGCAGGCCTGAGGGTGACAAATTCCCTCAGGATTTGCTTGTTTGTAAAGGATCTTATTTCTCTTTCGCTTATGAAGCTTAGTTTGACCAGATATGAAGCTCTAGGCTGGAAATTATTTTCTTCAAGAATGTTGAATATTGGCCCCCAATCTCTTCTGGCTTGGAGGGTTTCCACAGAGAGGTCCACTGCTACTCTTATGGCTTTCCCTTTGTAGGTGACCTGGACTTTCTCTCTGGCTGCCCTTAACATTCTTTCTTTTATTTCAACCTTGGAGAATCTGATCATTATGTGTCCTGGGATTGATCTTCTCATGGAGTGTCCTACTGGAGTTCTCTGAATTTCTTGAATTTAAATGTTGGCCTGTCTTGCTAGGTTGGGGAAGTTCTCCTGGATGATACCCTAAAGTATGTTTTCCAACTTGATTCCATTCTCCCCATCTCTTTGAGGTACCCCAATCAGTGGTAGGTTCTGTCTCTTTACATAATCCCATATTTCTTGGAGATTTTGTTTAGTCTTTTTTATTCTTTTATCTCTATTCTTTCCTGCCTGTTTTATTTCAGAAAGATAGTCTTCAGTCTCTGAGATTCTCTCCCCTACTTGTCTCCATTTTTCTCGGGAGGTATTTTAACAAAATTTAAAGAAATTACCACACCGTTTACAATTACTGTGTATATTTGTGTTTATGTGTGCATGTGTGTGTGTGATGAACCCAAGGGAAGAATATTCTAAAAGGAGGACCAGTAATGTTATTTTCTATAGTTTTTTCTTAGTACGGAACCCAAAAAAGGAATATCGAGAATGTTTCAGACAGTAGAGTAAGATAGAGATAAATCCTACAATTGCTACGTATAATCTGGGTAACTTTGGGAAAATTACCTTTCTTTTGAACTTAAATTTTATTAACTTTTAGAATGAGAATAATAAAAATACTCTCCTCATAGGACTGTGGTGAAGATTAAGAGAATTAATTAATATAAAACACAGCATGGGGCCAAGCATATGGTAAGACCTTAAGGAATTTTATTTTGTTAATTATAAAACACACATTTCTCCCTACATTTTAACATCTCAGTAGAGAAAATGTCTTAGAATTTATGTTCTTATAGTTTATGAAGCAAGGATTCTTACCTAAATACATGATTTATAATTGAAACATAGTTTTTTGTTTAAAAATGTTAGAAATCAACACTATGAAATCAGATATCAATTCTGTCAGTGGGGATAGTTTGCAGTGAGGGAAATAAAATGGAGAATTTTGCAAATTAGGACAAAATTAATATATGTTCTCTTTATTTTGAGTTTATTCATATTTATTCCACAAACATTTGAACTCATGACCTCATGATCCACCTGCCTCAGCCTCCCAAAGTGCTGGGATTACAGGCTTGAGCCACCATGCCCGGCCTAGTTCTTTTTATCTTAACCATATCATTATGACTTCTTCAATATATAAGAATCTAGATCCTTTCTGCTTGATATTCACTCTTTCATGTATTTTCTAGTTTTATTGCTCTTATTTTATTGAAAATCATCTCAAATTTTGCATTTAAAATTAATTATAACAGGCATCCTAGTTTCCAAAATAAAAGATATCTTTCTAATGTTTTGCTTTAAACATAATATACAATATATTTCTCATAGATGCCCTCTATCCAAACAAGAACTTTCAATCTTACGGTTTCTAAGAATTATTAAAATTTGGAGTAAATATTTATTTTTTAGTGTATTTTTCTAAAACTGTAGAGATAACTGTATAATCCTCCTTCCTTAATCTTTTAATATGACATGTTTACATACGTTTTTTAAAGCTGTATTATCCTTGAGTTCCTGAAATAACTGTTTTTGTAATAGAGTAAAAGCCTTACTTAATGTAAAATTTTCATTTTGGCATAATTTCTGACTTACACAAAAGTTGACTTAATAATACCAATAATTACCGTGTATCAAAAGTCCCCAACTGTAGCATTGTACTATAATTGTTTATCATTGTCTTTTTCCTTAAAAGACGCAGAGGTTGTGTTCCTTCAAGGCATTCTCTTAAAGTTGTACTTGAATCAAAGAAAAAATTCACAGGGAAGTTGGAAAACCTTTCATACTGAAAAATGATACTACTATATATCACAACTTGTGGGATGCAAACATAGCAGTATTAAAAAATATTTATAGTATTGTGTATTGATCCTAAAAAGGATAATGCAAAATCAATTATCTAAACATCCACGATAAGCTACAAAAACAGATTACATTAAAACTAAAGGAAAAAGAAGAATGGCAAGATCAAATATAAAAGTAGAAATTAAGGACAGTGAAAAATACAAAGAAAAATTTTTCTGTGAAAGATTAATATATTTGTTTGACATATGGTAAGTCTAATAACAAAACACACACACACACACACACACACCCCAATATAAGGAATTTTTAAAACAACATTAGTTACAGAATGTACAGAGGTGTATGGTTTATTTCCTAGATAGCTTGTGTTTTTCTAGGTGTCTGATTTTTATTTATTTGTAACTTAATATGCTTGTGATCAGAGAATGTACTTTCTATGATATAAAAAGTTCTAATATATTGAGACGACATAAAACTCATCATATATTCTATCTTGTTAAATGTTTGGTAACATTTACCAATTGAAAAATACATATATTTTGTTAATTGGTTATAAATGTCAAAGATTTATTTGTTTTATTTTTTAACTCTTTTTTCATACTGATATCTTATTCATTTGATTAAGTGGTGATGGAAAGGTATTAAATTGTCTTTATTTTATTTTAATAGTTTTTAGGGAAAGAGGTGGTTTTTAGTTACATGGTAAGTTATTTAGTAATGGTTTCTGAGATTTTGATGCACCCATCACCCATGCAGTGTACATTGTACACAATGTGTGGTCTCCTTCACCCTCCCACCCCGCTTCCCTTCAAGTCCCCAAAGTCCATTACATCATTCTTAGGATTTTGTGTCCTCATAGCTTAGTTCCCGTTTATAAGTAAGAATATGCAATGTTTGATTTTCCACTCCCGAGTTACTTCACTTAGAATAATTCAGGTTGCTGCAAATGCCATTATTTCATATTTTTTCTTTTCTTTTCTTTTTGGAGACAGAGTTTCACTCTTGCTGCCCAAGCTGGAGCACAATGGCACGATCTCGGCTCACTGCAACCTCTGCCTTGCAGTTTCAAGTGATTCTCCTGCCTCAGCCTCCCATGTAGCTGGTCTTACAGGGGTCTGCCACCACGCCCAGCTAATTTTTGTATATTTAGTAGAGACGAGGTTTCACCATGTTGACCGGGCTGGTCTTGAACTCCTGACCTCAGATGATCCTCCCGCTTTGATCTCCCAAAGTGCTGGGATTACAAGCGTGAGCCACCATGCCTGGCCGTTTTTTTTTTTTTTCCTATATCTATGAAGAATCTCTTTCCTAATTTAACATGGATTCCATTGATTCTGTAGATCACATAGGGTGATACAGATATTTTAACGATATTTTTCTAGTGCTTGGACATGGGATATCTTTACATTTACTTGTGTCTGCTTTAATATCTTGCGTCTATGTTTTATAATTTTAATTGTGAGATCTTTCGCCTTTTTGTTAAGCTTATCTCTAGGTATCTTTTTTGGGGGGCATTGGGTAACTACTGCAATAAAATAGCTTTCTTGATTTCTTAGGTGTTTCACTATTGGTACATGGGTGTGCTACTCATTTTTATATATTGATATTGTATCTTGCAACTTTATTAAATGTTTATTATTTCTAGTAGGTTTTTTTGAGGAATCTTTAGGGTTCTGCATATGTGTATGATTATGTCACCTGCAAACAGAGACAATTTGATTTCCTTTTATTTCCATTTTGGATGCATTTTATTGCATTCTCCTATCTAATTCCTCTAGCTAGGACTTCTAGTACTGTGATGAATAAAAGTGGTAAAAGTAGCCACACTTGTTCCAGATCTTAGAAGAAGAGCTTTTAACTTTTCCCCATTGATTATGATGTTAGCTGTGGATTTCTCATATATGAACTTTACTGTGCTGAGATTAGTCTACTGTTGAGGCCCTCTCATGCATTTTTCAGTTCATCAGTTGCATTTTTCAGCTTTGAGGTTTCTGTCATCTTCTTAAATTACTTCTATCTCTTTGTTAAATTTCTTTGATAAGTTTCTGAATTACTTCTCAATATTTGAATTTCATTGAGTATCCTCAAAACAGCCATTTTTACTTCGCTGTCTGGAGAGTCTCACATCTTTTTTTTTTTTTTTTTTGTGAGATGGAGTCTTATTCCATCACCCAGCCTGGAGTACCGAGGCACAATCTTGGCTCACTGCAACCTCTGCCTCCCAAGTTCAAGAAATTATCCTGTCTCAGCCTCCCAAATAGCTGGGACTACAGGCACCTGCCACCACACCCAGCTAATTTTTGTATTTTTAGTAAAGACAGGGTTTCACCTTGTTGTTGGTCAGGCTGGTTTCGAACTCCTGACCTCAGGTAATCCACCCACCTCAGCCTCGCAAAGTTCTGGGATTACAGGTGTGAGCCACCACACCCAGCCGAGTCTCACATCTTTAGCTCTGGTCACTGGTGACTTATTTATTGTTGGGTGAGGTCATATTTCCTTGAATGTTCTTAACGCTTTTGAGCATATGTTCGTGCCGGGGAGTTGAATAAGTGTGTATTTATTCCAGTTTTTGCAGTCTGTTCTTGTATGTGCTTGTCCTTCTTCAGTCTTCCAGAAATTCCAAGAAATTCAAGACTGTTGAGTTCCCCAAGCCTGTGGTCACTGCAGCTGTTACAGCACCAGAGGGCACCTTAAGCTCAGGTTCACCATGACTTTTGCAGACTGAGGTCCCTGGTGTCCGTGACACACTTGGAGAAGATAAGGGAGGGGTTCCCTGGGTTCCCAGACAAAGTTCTTCATTCACGTCCATCTTCTTCCCCTTGCAAGGAATCTGGGCACCAAGCTTTGTGAATCTGGGCACTCTCATGTGATTTGGGTACTCTCATGGCCACTGTAGCTGGCGCAACACACCTGAAGCCCACAGCCTCCCAGACCAGAGCACCACTGGGGTTTATCTGAGTCCTGTGGCCACTATATTGCCTGACTGCTGCTGACTTATTTAGGTTTCTAAGCCAGGTTAGTCTGCTGGTGATGAAGCTGGCCTGGGTTTGGGTCCATCCTGCCAGGGTGGCAGAATCCCTTCTCCCTGCAGGGGAGTCTGTAGGTGTCTTGGAGCTCCTGCTTAGGATCAGGGCCACAGTATTCTGCCTGACACTGTGTCCACTGTAGTAGGGCTGATACTGGGTTCTCCTCTTTCTTGCATAGGGAAGGAATTCTCTCTGCACTGCACTGCCTGGAGTTGGGATTGGGGTAACACAGGCAGCCCTGTGGCCACTGCAGCTGATGTCGCATAGGTAGCCCACAGCCTCCCAGACCAGCACATCGTTGGTTGTTGGAGCTCACCCAAGGACCAAAGTGACTCTGGCCTGCCTGCCACTGAAATTTATTTGGGGCCTGAGGCCACTTGAATCAGCTGGTGGTGAAGCAAGTCAGGACTCAGGTTTGTCCCACCAGGGTAGTGGATTCCCTTTTAGACCAGGTCGTGTCTAAATGCTGTATCTATGGGCACTAGCCTGGAATGAAAGGCCATGGGGTTCTGCCCAGTGCTGTCCTTTACTATAGCAGAGCTGGCACTGGGCTCCCAGGCAAAGTCCCATGGACCCTTCCTTGTCCCTCCTGCAAGAGGTGGACACATTCTCTGCACTGCATTGCCTGGGGTTGAGGGAAGGGCAGTGCAGTCACTGCAAGACTGTCTTTTCACCCTCTTTAATGTGTGTTCTCTTGTTTTTAAGCTAAAACCAGGTTCTGTGATCTGTCACCTGCTTTCTTTAGCTCTTGTGAAGGTATTATCTTGTGTGGATTGTTGGACGGTGGTGCAATGTAATATTCCTGCAGAGACGCAGTCACTGAGATTCTGTCCTCCATCTCGCTCCACCTCTTCTCATTTATTTAGTTCTTCTTCAGTTTATTTCAACAATGTTTTGGAGGTTTCAGAGTATAAGTTTTGAACTGCTCTTGTTAATTTCTAAATTTATTACTTGTTTTGTTGCTATTATAAATGGGATTGTTTCTTTTATATCATTTTAAGGCAGTTCATTGACAGTATATAGAAATAAAATTAATTTTTAGTATTGCATTTATATCTGGAAACCATGCCAAATTTATTATTTTGAATACTGTTTTACTGAATTTGTTAGAATTACATATATATGAGATCATGCCATTTGTAAATATAAATAATTTTATTTTTTTTTCAATCAGGATGTTTTCAATTTTCTATTCTTTACTAAATACACCTCGCTAGAATCCACAGTGTAATGTTGAGTAGAATTTGCAAGAGTGGACATTCTTGTAACTAACCCTGCCAGGAAAGGATTCACCCTTTCATTGCAGAGTGTAATGATAGCTGTGGGTTTCATAGGTAACTACCACTAGTTTCAGGAAGTTATCTTACTGTTCATAACTGGAGTGTTTTCATGATGAAAATGTGTAATATTTTCTCAAATGCTTTCCGTCTATTGAGATGCTCATATATTTTGGTCTTTTATTCTGTTAATATGGTGTTTGCATTCATTGATTTTTCAAATATTAAATCAATGGGGCATTCCTGGGGTCAATCACATCTGCACACAGTGCATAATCTATTTTATATGTTGGTGGATTCAGCTTGGCAGTATTTTGTTGAAGATTTTTGATTTTATAAAACAATTAAAGACACTGGTCTATATTGTTTTGTGATTCAGTTTTGGTGTCAGAGTAATCCTGTTTGTAAAATGAATTGGGAAGTGTTCTCTGCCGTTTTATTTTCTGCAAGGGTTGGTGAACAATTGATATTAATTTCTCAGAGTGTTTGATTCACCTGGGAAGCTAGCTGAGATGAGATTTTTATTGTAAGGTTTTAAAATTACAATCCAATGTTTTAACCTTCCATAGATCTACTTATATTTTTAATTTCTCCTTTAGACTATTTTAGTTTCTGTCATTCTAGGACTTCATTCTATCTAGGCTATCTTACTTTTTCGGCATAAGATTTTTCATTGCATTCTCTTTTAATCATATTTATTTTGTAATACTGCCAGTGATGTGTTCTCTTTTATTGCCGATTTTAGTAATTTGAGTTTCTTCTCTTTTTTTCTTGCTTAGCCTAAGTAAACATTTGCCAATTCTTTTATCTTTCCAAACATTTCATTTTGGTTTATTGATTTTCTCTGTTTCGTATTCCTTATCTTTCTGTTATCCTAACTCTATTTTCCCCCCATCTTTATTTTTTTATTTTTGTTTTGAGACGGAGTCTGGCTCTGTCACCAGGCTGGAGTGCAGTGGCGTGATCTTGGCTCACTGCAACTTCCCACTCCCTGATTCAGGTGATTCTCCTGCCTCAGTCTCCCTAGTAGCTGGTATTACAGGCACACACCACTAGGTCCAGATAATTTTTCTATTTTTAGTAGAGACAGGGTTTCTCCGTTTTGGCAAGGTTGGTCTCAAACTCCCGACCTCAAGCAGTCCGCCCGCCTCGACCTCCCAAAGTGGTGGGATTACAGGCATGAGCCACCTTGCCTGGCCGGCTTAACTCTAAGGAAATGTTTATCTTTAGGAACATTGTATTTGGTTAATTAAAATTTTAGATTCTGGAGCATCAACTGTTGTCTTACATGAAAGTAAAAACATGAATTGGGAAATAATGGGTTCCCCAATTTTTTTGTGGGGGGAACAAAACAACTATCCATGTACATACAGTTTTTGGTTCCCCAGATCATTGAGCCAACTTGGCCAAAATAAGTAACCCCTCATTCCTTATCTCAAGAAGGTGATCTTGCCTTGCTTGGAGACGTTAAAATGAATTCACTGGATGTAGTCACTTTTAAGACTATTAGTTTACTTCATGTCCCATTTTCAACCAGTTACTGTACCTGGAATAATGAATCAAATTCTGTCATGCATAGGTAAATAAGTAAATTCTGTCATTTAATATCTAAATTATGTATATATATTTACACACCTATATTTTACTTGTAATTGGATGAAGATAAGGCTTTGTATGTATGCTCTGTGTAAAATATGCTGTCTATATTCTCATGATTACAAAGAATAGTTTGAGTAATGGAATGTATTTGAATTTTACATATACCTTTTATTTACTAGCAGAAATAAAATCTTAGCACTTGATTTAGTAAATTCCTCCATTTAAAATAAGATGTTACTTTAGCAGAAACAAAATTTATCTTAATGGGATAATAATTCACTAGTTTACCTCTGATGAGCATCAGCTAATATTTAATCCATTGTGAAATTACACAGCATCAAAATAAAATATAATACAGTTAGTTAAAATAGAAAAATTATCTTATTGATTATTTTAGACATCATAAATTAGATTATAAAATCAAGGTATTTTTGGTGTTTGTTTTGTTTTTAGGATATTAGCATATACTACCAAACGTGAACCATAGTAAAAGCTCTTCAGTAACACTTACCATTCCATTTTCAAATAATCCGAGTTCATGTGTCAGATTGAAAAGCTTTTAGATGAGTGGTTTATGTTTCTGTATGTATCCAAATATTTGTATATCATGTAGACAGCCCAAGAACATATGCACATATGTTAGCTATTGCATAGAATGGTAAGGAATACATTCTTAAAAGAAAGAAGAGAGTAAGATACCTTCACTTAATGTTCCAAATAGGTCTCTAGTATCTCAAATGTACTATTCACCCATTACTTTCAAACATTATATCAGGGTGAGGCACCATGGCTCATGCCTGTAATCTCAGCCCTTTGGGAAATTGACGTGGGTGGATCACTTGAGGCCAGGAGTTCCAGGCCAGCCTGGCCAACATGGCAAACACCTGTCTTGACTTAAAAAAAAAAACAAAAAAACTAGGCATGGTGGCACGCCCCTGTAATACCAGTTACTTGGGATGTTGAGGCACCAGAATCATTTGAACCTGGGAGGCAGGGTTTGCAGTGAGCTGAGATCATGCTACTGACTCCAGCCTGGGCAACCGAGTAAGACTGTCTCAAAAAAACAAAACCAAAAACATTATATCATGGTATGTGATTAATCTGAATTCAAAACATTTTAACATGAACTAAATGAAAATTATACAAAATTTTGCTTGTTTTACTGCATTCTCCTAATTCCTCTAGCATGTATTCAATTCTATTTGTTTTGAATTTACCAACAATTCATATCTTGCTGAGAATATTTGCACTGTAAATATTTTTGTGATTATTGGTTATATTCAGACCATTTATGGTCTCTAGAATAGAGAAGATGGTGGTGAGTGCCATTGTGGACAACTTGAAGACAGCATTTCCTTGCTCTGAATCCCAGGGCCCCACAGAGGAGCTGAGTGAGGCCGAGACTGAAAGCAAGTCCCAAACAGAAGGCAAGAAGGCTAGGAAGTCCAGGCTGAGGTTCTCATCCAGTAAAATTTCTCCAGCACTAAAAGTGTGACTGAAGCACAAGACAAGATTCTTTATTGTCTCCAGGAAGGCAATGTGGAGTCCAAGACCCTATCCATGTCTGGGATGGAATCTTTTATTGAAAAACAGACAAAGTTACTGGAGATGCAGCCAACAGAAGCCCCAGAAAAAGATCCTGAACAACTTCCCAAAGGACATGTGGACAGTTGCTTGTCAGATGCAGCTGTGCCAGCCCAAGATCCCAGCAACAGCGATTCAGGAACAGAGACAGAGTTAGCTGACACAGCCCTGAATCTGCTTCTCTTGCTACTAACAGAACAGTGGAAATGGCTGTGTACTGAAAACATGCAGAAGTTTCTTCGTCTTATCTTTGGTACCCTAGTTCAAAGGTGGCTAGAGGTGCAGGTAGCTGATTTAACAAGTCCACACTGCTGGGTGCAGTACCTCCGGCTTCTTCAGGAGTCCATCTGGCCTGGTGGAGTTTTGCCTAAGTTTCCACGGCCTGTAAGGACCCAGGAGCAGAAACTGGCTGCTGAGAAACAGGCTTTGCAGAGCCTAATGGGAGTCCTCCCAGGTCTCATAGTAGAAATTCTTGGGGTGAACAAATGCCAGCTGAGTGTCTAGTCTTGGAGTCACTACAACAACCACTCATCAACAGGCATTTGATTTACTGCCTTGGGGACATTATCCTGGAATTCTTGGATCTCAGTGTCTCTGTTGAGGAGTCCGCTGCTACCACCTCTGCTTAAGATACCCCAGGCAGCCCTAAGAGGATGGGTGTCTCCTCATAGCTGGTTATTCCCGCATCCTCCCCAGGTCAGGGAAGTAGAGTTACTCAGCCACTCAGAGACCAGTGAGGAAGCCTGCATCCTCTGGAAGTAGGCTACAGCTCAGAAGGCCTAGGCTCTCAGTGGCTCAATTCTCTCCCGCTTCTCCATTTGTAGTAGGTGACACAGGGTACGTGTCCCAGTTGCATGCACATTTATTTCCATGTCCCTTTTGTGGTGTTGGAATTGTTGTTGGTGAGTAGATTCTGTTTCCTTTGGGAAAAGAATATGTGAGGTAGAGGAACAATCCCCTTTTGCTTCTCCTTTTGCCGTTCTCCCTGACATTGTTTGCCAGAACCCTGGCCCTGTGCACAGATGTATTTAATCCACCAGCACACAAGCTCTGGATAGAACAGGAAAAAAGCTATGGCCAGATTTCCTTGGAGGAAAGAACAACCTTCTGAGCTCTCTGTTCCTACCCGGAAACTAAAAATTCATTCCGGGCCATTCTCAAAAACCAGACTCCTGGGTCTTATCTAGTTTCCCAACAGTTCCAGAAGAAGAAGGAGGGAAGAAAATTTTTCAAGGGACTTCTTGCTCATGTGTTGCTATTTCCTAACACATCAGCCTTATGGAAGACGTCATCAGGCTGCTTCCCTGGAAGGCTACACTTTTCCTTTCCAGAAGACTTCAAAGCTGATTGCAAAAGCTTCTGGTAAATCCACGGCACCCTTCACACCCTTTCCTGAAAGGCATTTGTACCACACATTTTATTTATTGGCTCTCCTCCCAACCCCCCGCCCTAGAGCAACTAGGTTTTTGAATTTGTGACCCTCTCATTATCTTCAGCAAATTTGCATGACAACTTGCATATTCAGCCTCAGCTTTTCCCAGGAGAAGGTAAAGCACTTGCCTCCTGTCTTAAGAATGCAAAAAGAGTAGGAATAGCAAGCCGGGGGAATGAAATCTCCCTTCATAAGTCTTTGATGGGGAACTTTTATTGCTCTGAACAGAGGAGATTAGCAAACTTACAAGGAATAGCTTCTTATTTCCTGTTCCTTATGGTTATAATTAGCCTTTAAAGAACTCCAGCAAAGGTGTTTTGTTAGGGCACATCTATTAGGCAAAGAAATTAGGAATTGCTGGAGGAGAAGGATAAATCAGGAGGAATTGCTGGTAGAAGAGGATGCAGTCAGTCACAGGGAAGTGGTATATATTAAATACACGTGAATAGCTGGCAAAAAGGTGTCAGAGATGTTACTCGGAGCCATTTGGCTTCACACTTGCCTGTTAGTGCCTTGCTTTCGCTGAATTACCAGAGCCTGCCACTTGGAGGAAGGTCTTGGAGTTAGACTGATGAGAAGGCAATGGGGTGCCAAAAACAGGTGTCAGAGTTCTCTTAGATTCTGAAGTAGGTGGTGAGCACACAACTAAAGTGGTTTGTGGAAGAAAAAAATGCTACCCTTACTGAATCTCTTGATTATAGTTTATAATCAAAATTATTGTAAAACTTTTCTCCATTTGTAAGTAATTACACATATAAAGTATCTCCCTCATTCGGTAGATTTCATATTTCTTTCAGAAATGTATATCAAGTATAAAACGTTTTGAATTCTAAATTGCATTTGAAATTATTTGTTATTGGTTATGTAATTATAACCAAGTACATTAATGACTACATACTGTAAACTTTCTTTGCCATGTGGCACAAATAGTTAATTTACCTTTTCTTTCTCTGTTTATCTATCTTCTATGTCCTAGTCTATTTCAGTTTTCTCTCAAGTAGTGGTTTTCATTGAACTACCAAAAAGTTGCAAGGGCAACCACACTTGAAGAAAAACGTGTTAGTAACATATAGTTTAAAGCTTTTTTTATTTATAAAATTATATTCCAAATTGTTAAATTAATTTTATTATGCAGACTTGATGTCTGAAAACTTCTTAAAATAGAGAAGTTCACAATATTAGATACTGTGTCTTTCTTCATATAATGACAAAAGTCTTCAGTTCTGAAATTTTAGGAAAAGTTTTGCTTTAAGATTAATTAAAACAAGATTGCATAAGCAGAGAGCATGTAGGTACAGCTATTCTATGGAAAACTTATTTTGTTATTAGAACTGTTAGGAACATCTTTTGAGAATATTCAGGCTATATATGATGCTGCAAATTTATTTTCATAATTGCTATAACTGGCAGGGCAAGCAGATGATATGTTTGTAGCTATCTCGTTGTAAGCACATCTCCAGGAATAAAAAAGGGCCTTAAGAAGAGGGAGGCAGGTGGCACAGTAATCACATCATGAACACAGATGCAGTGGCCCCTGAGAAAGAGTCATGATGACAGCTGCATTCTTTGTTTCTGTCTCATATGTAATCTAATTTCAAGGAAGTATCAAAGTGTTGGGGTGGAGAGAGGATAAGAATCACTAGCATGAAATCTAAAGAAGTGCAGTCATCCAGTTGCCTGATGTCTTCTGAGGTGGTTCACCCAGATTCACAATACAGATAATTAAATTCAGAGCTGCAGAGATAGGGAAAATAAGATGTGGAAATAGGCTTCTTCTGAAGTATTATTCAGGTCTCCTCCTTTTCTTCCAAATGCCATCCCCATCAGTATACTCAAGGTATCTGATGGCATTGATGAGCAACTGAAAAATCATTTAATTAATCATCAGGTTCTTTATCCTTAGTTAAAAATGTAGAGTCACAAAAGTCATGTATCAAAATACGCTCTTTTTTAATAGAGTATGGTCTACTACCCACTGTGTGTCCTCTTAACCTTTCCAGAGTAGCAAGGTGTCCTTACAGCATAAATTTAGCATAAAATTAGACACGTTCCAGTATAAAATAAAATGAAGACATAATAAGCCAATACTGAATTCTTTAGTGAATCTAGAAAATTCACTTTAATTTTTTTTCTAGAAAATGGATTTTAGTGTATTTATTTGCTTTTGCATTTGCCTCATGGTTCTGCATGACTAACTTGTTAAAGTCACAAGATATCATATATTGGGTGGATTTGCAAGCGATGTTTAGTGTTTTCTTCCCTGATGAACCAACATAACCATCATTCTGCTATGAGTCTATGTTATGAAATATGTCTGTGTCCTGCTATGCTATTCTCAGGCTTCATTTTTGCCTCTAAATCTTCCAGGTACTGTTGTTTTTGACAATGTAATGGATATTACTTCTTTCTGTGCCTTCAAAATTTCAGTAAGGAAATAAACTGGTTACCAAAAACACCTGTTTGTTAAAATTGGAGTCAAACTTTTTAAAGAAGAGATATACTTGGTTTTCTTTCCTAAATATTTAAAAATTAATAGGATTTATTCATAGTATAACATGGTTTTAAAAAGTAATTTAACTTTAGTTTTATTGAATACCTATTTGTGTAGTATATTACATTTATTTTTGTTAATATTAAATTTTTAAAAATTTAAGTATAAATTGTGCATTTTATATATTTATACCGTTATTTTATTTTGGGTTCTCTCATTTGAAGTTATAACCAAAGTTACACTGTTACTCATTTTTTGTGTTATGCATTTAATGTTTTCATGGATTCCTTTTTTTTCTATTTTCAGCTAGTATATATTGCATTATATTTAAAACCACAACAGGTAGGAAATGGGGAGTTGTTACTTGATGGCTATAGAGTTACAGTTTTGTGAGATGGAAAATTTCTGCAGATCTGTTGCACAGAAATGTGAATATAGTTAATACTTACAATATCTACACTTAACATGATTAAGATAGTCAATTTTATGTGTATATTTTTGCTGTAATTAAAAAATACCATCACAAGTTTGAATGATAAATAATAACTTATTTTGTATAATATTGAATGTGTTCACATCAATAAGAAAAGCCTAATATACCAATGAGAAAGAGTTAATCGGACCAGGCATGGTGGCACACACCTGTAATCCCAGCACTTTGGGAGGCCGGGGCAGGTGGATCAACTGAGGTCAACAGTTCAAGACCAGCCTGGGCAACATGATGAAATCCCATCTCTACTAAAAATACAAAAATTAGCTGGGCATGGTGGCCTGTGCCTATAATCCCAGCTACTCTGGAGGCTGGGGCAGGAGAATCGCTTGAGCCTGGGATGCAGAGTTTGCAGTGTGCAGAGATTGTGCCATTGCACTCCAACCTGGGCAACAGAACGAGACTCTGTCTCAAATACATACATACATACATACATCTGTCCATTACAATATTTTAGAGATGTGAAAAAAAGTTGCATAACTGGTGACTTGAATATGTTTTTTGTAAGCTCTAATACATTGAGAGTAGTTATTCAAGGAATAAAACAATGAAGAATTAATGCTAATTTTATGTTCACATAGAAAGTATTAGTAGCAGAAAGCGATTTCATCTCAGAGAAGAAGGAAATTCTTACATAACATAATGAATGATGCAATCAGGATACAAGAAATTATAACATTATTTTTGTATTTGTGCAAACGTTATTTGAAAATCCTCAGTGCACATACTTTAAGAATTAGGTTTAAGGCCGGGCTTAGTGGCTCACGCCTGTAATCCCAGCACTTTGAGAGACTGAGGTGGGTGGATCACTTTACTTTGAGCCTATTGGTGTCATTACATGTGTGATGGGTCTTTTGAAGGCAACAGAAGGTTGTGTCTTGTTTTCTTTCCAATTTGCCACTCTATCTTTTAAATGGAGCAATTAAGTTGTTTACATTCAAGATTAATATTTATATGTAAGAGTTTGTTCTGTTGTAGTGTCGTTAGGTAGTTTCTTTGTAATCTTGATTGTGTAGTTGCTTTATAGGGTCTGTTAGCTTTATACTTATGTGTGCTTTTATGCTAACAAGTATCATTCTTTCATTTCCATTTTTAGAACTCTTTTAAAAATTTTTGTAGGACTGATTTGGTGGTAACAAATTCCCTTAGCATTTGCTTGTCTAGAAAAGACATTAGTTCCTCTTTGTTTATAAAGCTTAGTTTGGTGGGATGTATAATTCTTTGTTGGCATTTATGTTTTCTTTCAAAATGCTAAAAATAGACCCCCAACCTCTTCTGGCTTATAAGGTTTCTGCTGAGATGTCCACCATTAGTCTGATGCTATTCCCTTTATGGGTAATTTGGCCCTTTTCTCTAGCTTCCTTTGAGATTTTTTTTTATTTCACATTAATCATGAATAGTCTGATGACTATTTGCCTTGGGAATGGTCATATTGTTTAGTATCTCTCAGTAGTTTTCTTAATTTCATATATCTGGATGGCAATGTCTCTAACAAGATTGGGGAAATTTTATTTAATTATTTCCTGAAATATGTTTTCCAATTTGCTTACTCTTTCTTCTTCTTTCTCAGGAATGCCAGTAAGTCATAGGTTTTTGTTGTTTAACATAATATCATATAATATTTCTTGAAGACTTTGTTCATTTTTTAAATTCTTTCCCTCTATTTTTGTCTGACTGAGTTATTTTGAAACATGGTCTTTGAGCTCTGGCATTCTCTATTCTGCTTGTCTAGTCTGCAGTTAAGTCTTCTGATTGTATTTTGAGATTCCTGTAGTAAATTTTTCAATTTCAGAAGTTCTGTTTGGGTTTTCGTTAATATACCTATGCCATCTTTCATATCCTGAATCATTTTACTGTTTTTTTTTCTATTGGATTTCAACATCCTCTTCAATATCGAGTTTCCTTACAACCCGTACTTAGAAATTTTTAATCTGTCATTTCAGACATTGCAATCTGGTTAGGTTTCAGTGCTAAGGAGCTAGTGCAATCCTTTGGAGATGTTGTGAAACACTGTGATTTTTTGTACTGCTGGAGTTCTTATGCTGATTTTTCTCATCTAAGGAAAGTGTTGTTTCTTATTTTTGAATTTGTATTGTTTGGATGGGGCTCTTTATTTTTTTTCCCTTGAGGGTGTAACTGGTGGATGTTATGTATTATCTTTTGGCTTAGTTTCTGAATGCTTTTGGTGGGCGACAAGGCTCTACATGTTGGTTGTGGATATGTGGATACGTTTTGTGTGGTGGCTTTATCAGATATTGTTTGGTATAGCCATGTATTTTTTATTTGGTGGTGCATTTCAGGCTGTAGTCCAGTATATAGCACTTAGGAGTATGATATGGCAGGTAAGCTGCTGCCCATTGGATGAATTTGCACTGATGAGCATGGTGGGAAGAGATCATGATGGAGTGCCCTGAAGCCTCCAGGAAAGAGATGGAGGGGTGCACCAGCTCTTCATACTGAACTGGAAGAAATGCAGTCTACTTCCCTATCATATCCCTGTCACAGGTCTCATGACCTTGTTTGTAAAATCTTCATCCTTTAATTCCCAGCACAGTGCCTTTGTGGGCCATGGATCTGCCTCTCTGATGGCTACCACTATAATGAGGGTCAGGGTAGAACCTCTTCCTCCAGTACAGGACAGACAACTTTGTAGTCTATCCTCTGTTGTCAGGGTGCTGCCACTCTGTTGGAAGGGGGAGTTGGACCCCACCCCTTGTGAAAGCCAGAGCAGGCACAGTCTCATTTTCAGCAGGGATGGATCCACCACCCCTGCTGAAAGCACAAAGAATCACTTTCTTTCAGTGTACACTCACCAGGTCTGGCAGGAAGAACTGCTCCTGCATTCATAACAGTGTACAGTGGATGAAAGGTGGGAGACGATCCTCTTCTTCATAATTATTCCTGGATATTGATGCTGTCTCATTCCTCAGTTGGTGCCACATCTGTATTTCCTTTGTCCCAGGGAGTACTTTGGCAGGCTGTGCTCCCCAGCTCCTTAAAGGGTGGCTCCATGCTGAGAGTAAGATCTCCAGAGAACCTACAATTCCCCAGGCACCCACTAGTCCCCTGTGCTTGCCAAAGTCAGAGCAGGTTATGGAGTATATTTGCAGGTGGTCTGGTGGTGCAATGACTTAAGGGCAGAGGATCCTTGGGAAAGAAAGTGACACACTGGTGCACAACCAGTATGGTGCCCACCATCTCAGTTCAGGTCCAAGGCGAGAGTGGGTATGGCTGTGCGAGCTGGCCACTGGTTCTGTGTTCTCAGGAAATTCTCTAATCATCACTGATTGTGTTGCCCTGGCTAGCAAGCGCAAAGGGGCTCCCCAACCGTTTAGCACTCGGCAGGTCATCAGAGGGGTGTAGAAAGAAGCAACTTCTACCTACCATTTTGGCTGAGCTCTGAGTTGCTCAGAGGTTGATATCAGCCAGAGTCTTGCTGCATTCTTCTGGGCTGCAGCTTCTTCGCGTGGTTACTCCAACAGGTCCTCACTTCTCTATATTTTCCATTCAAAACTTCTTCATTCACTGGTAACTTTGATCTTTCTGAGAAGAGCTGGCATGTAATTTCCCTAGTCAGCTTGAAAAAAAATTTTTTTGTTTTCAGAATGTATACATTTATCACTATAAATTTTCTCCTTAGTACTGCTTTTGCTGTATCCCATTAGTTTTGGTATGCTGTGTTGTCATTTTCATTAGTCTAAATATTTTCTAAGTTCTACTGTGGTTTCTTTGATCAACTGATGGTGTAACAGTGTATTTAATTTCCATGATTTTGTCAGTTTTCCAGTTTTACTTCTGTTATTGATTTCTCACTTTAATTTGCTGTGTTCAGAAAAGATATTTTGTGTGATAGCTATCTTTTAATTCTCCTGAGACCTAATTTGGGCCTAACATATTTTCTGTCTTGTAAAATATCCCATATGCATTTGAGAAGAATGTGTATGCTGTTGTTGGGTAAATATTCTGTATATGTTAGAACGATTTGGTTTATTCTAAGTCCTCTATTTTCCTTACCTATCTTCTATCTGGTTGTTTTATCCATATTGAAAGTAGGGTATTGAAGTCTTAAACTGTTATTGTAGAATTGCTTATTTCTCCCTTCCATTATGTCAGTTTTTTCTTCAAATATTTTGATGGTTTTAAGCGTTTATGATTGTTATATCTTCTTACTATATTTAACCCTTCATCAGTATATAATGTCCTTTTATGTCTCTTGTAAACATAAATTTGGATTTCAATTTTTATTTAAATCCGAATTTTTCTGATATTAGTATAGCCACCCCTGTTCTCTTTTGACACAACACCCTACTCTCTTGACTTACCTAGCCAGGTTTTAGTGAAAAATCCTGTTAAGTCAGTTTGGTAAGAATCCCTGCAACCTTGAAATCAAATTCGTTTTTTTACTGCCAACCTTTGATAGCTAAGTTCTTGGCCAGCTTTCAACAAGAATCCTTCTGAGCCAACCAGTGATCTCTGACTGCTGTTCAGAAGAAACAAGAGGGATGGATAATGTAAAAATCTGAATCAGTATTTCTAATTCTGGGCACATATTGGAATTGGCTAGTAATCTCATATTAGCTTGGTTCCAACAACTGCCCAGTTCACGGAAAGCCTTCTAATTTAGTTTACTTCAGATATTTTTACTTATTTTGCTCTACTCTTGTGGAATATATTGCTGTTGTACTCTCTGTGTAGGAACGTAGGATAAACGTATTCAATGTTTCCTTAAATTAAACACTTATTAATCTCCCAGATATCACCTTTTTTCAGAACTCAGAGTTAGGAATGGCCTTCACCATACTGATGCTTTCTGACTGAGCTCCTCTCTACCCCAAATACAGGGGACCCTAATAATTAGGCAGGAATATCATTACCCCTATTCAGCCTGAAGAAGTTTCAGAAGATGGATCTTCATCCCTTTGCAACCCTTAGTATTAAGGATTCTCTTACAAAAGTGAGGGGGAAATGTCAGAGGTGTTTGAACCAGAGCAACTCCATCTTAAACAGGAGCTAGGTAAAATAAGGCTGAGATCTACTGGACTGCATTTCTAGAAGGTTAAGGCATTCTAAGTCACAGGATGAGATAGGAAGTCGGCACAAGATACAAGTCACTGTTGAAACAGGTTGCAGCAAAGAAGTCAGCCAAAACCCACCAAAATCAAGATGGTGACAAGAGTGACCTCTGGTTGTCCTCACTACTACACTTCTGCCAGCACCATGACACTTTACAAATGCCATGGCAACATCAGGAGGTTACCTTATATGGTCTAAAAAAGGGAGGCATGAATAATCCACTCCTTGTTTAGCATATACTCAAGAAATAACCATAAAAAATGGGCAACCAGGAGCCGTAGGGATGACTGTCTATGGAGTAGCCATTCTTTTATTCCTCTACCTTATTAATAAACTTGCTTTCTCTTTACTCTGTGTACTCACTCTGAATTCTCTCTTGCATGAGATCCAAGAACCCTCTCTTGGAGTCTGGATCCAGACACCTTTCCTGTAATGACCATGTATGAATTGAAAAAATGATTAGACAGAGTGAAAAACAGATTAAAAAATTAGTACTTAGTGTATGATTTCAATTTTCTAAAACTCTACAAAATTCAAACTAATCTAAAGTGACAAAAAGTAGGCCAGTGGTTCTCTGGGGGGAGGAGAGTAGACAGGATCTCCATAGTATTACAAGGGATCCCTTGGGAGTGATTTATATGTTACAGGTAGTGATGTTTTCTTGTTAGTTTAGCACTTATTGTTTGTTTTCTTGTTTACTTGCTTTCTGTGTCCCCTACTATAATGGATTATCTGTAGCCAGGGTTGGCAAATTATGGCTCCATGGGCCAAATCTCACTCATAGTCTGTTTATGTATGGCCCACAAGCTAAGAAGCATTTTTATATTTTTAAAGGGATGTAAAAAAGAAAAAAATGGAACAGTAAGGAACAATATGCAACAGAGACTATATGCACCTCATAAAATCTGAATATTTAATATCTGGCCTGTTACAGAAGAAATTTGCCAATCTCTACTCTATATGATCAATTATCTCCTATTCTATTCACATATATATGGTAGCCTGTATATTACAAAATAGCTAGAAGAGAGTGTTGGAAATAAATTTTTGGTGCCGCAAAAGAAATAGCACTCGAACATGAATTTTCTCAGCAAGGCAATTTTACTTCTATAAAAGTGTGTGTCTCATGGATGGAGCAATGGTGAGAGCACACCCAAACAAGGGAGGGGAAGGGGTTCTTATCCCTGACCACCCCTACTGCTGTGTCATTCCCCTATTGGCTAAGGTCAGACCGCACATCTAAGCTAATTCAGATTGGCTATTTTAAAGAGAACAGAGGTACAAGCCAGAGTGGCAGGATGAGTAGTTTGGTGGGAAGGACAGTTACAGAAAAGGTGACTCAGGATGACTAAGAACAGAGCAGGTGACCAAGGATGACCAAGATCAGAGCAGGTGAACAAGGGTGACTAAGATCAGAGCAGGTGATAGAGGGTAGGAGGAGGTTGTTTACTGAAACTAGGGGCAAGGAGACATAAAGAACAAGGAAATTCAACCTTAAAATGAAGAGCAAAGAACGGGGAGCCGAACATACTGATACATTGGTTCTTTGAGGAGGATCTCAGAAGTCATTCTACTTAACAATTTACAGGCTAAAACCTTTGAGGAGGAATTTATGATATCCTACAATTTTCTCCCTTTCAATTTTCATAGTATTTCCTCTTCAGACTTTTTTTTAACATATCTTGGCTTTGCTGCTCAACTTAATCCTCTAAAAGAAAAAGCTGATCTGAACAAGGTGAAGGAGAGCTAAGGGAAGTTTTAGTAAATACTGCTTCTATAAGTCTTTGCACTAGCCCATAGATGCATGGTATGACACAACACTGGACAAGAATGAGTACACCTACTACAGCTGCAAGAGAAGTAAGAATTGAGGCTATGATTCCTTTCCATTTAATGAGCCATTTTTCTAGCCACCCTGTGAAGGGGTCATTCACTCCTGAGTTTTTGGCTAACTCATTGGACAGGGCAGTTAGACCTTGCAATGCCTTTGTTGTACTTCCATCAGGGGTGCTGTTGTTTGGGATGAAGGTACAACATTGAGTTTTAATCATGATGCAGACTCCTCCTCTTTCTGCTAATATTATGTCTAAGGCTATTCTATTTTCCCAAGCCATCTGGCTAGTAGGCCCTAATTGCTCAGCTATTCCTTTAACAGCATCTCTAGTGTAGTTAATAAACCGCTGTTGGTTGTAATAAATGCAATTTATCCAATCTATGTTTTCATTCATTGTCACCCACCAAAATATTGACTCAAATCCTGTAGCTGTTTGATCTCTGGCTTTAAATTTATCTGGTACTCCTCATGGGACCCCAATTACATCTAAATAAATGCGAGAGTCAGAAGACACATAAAGGGCTTCCCTTGTTTTATGATGTTGTATTTTTCCTCTCTCTGGTTGGTGAAATGCCAGGGTGAAAGGGATAGCCCTACCGGACTAGAGTACAAGTGCCACTCCAGTTACTTGGCAGAGAGTCCAATAAAGGTCCACCACAATACCACCATACATCTGCTCAGGGATGAACAAGGACTGACTGATTGGTAAGCTCTTGGAAAGTCTTAAGCTCATTGCATCCTTTCAGGTCTCCAAGAAACACTGAGTTTCCTCCCTGTCATGAGAGACAAGAAGTGAAATTAATGTGGGGAGATGGAAGCTGGATGGCCTTCAGGGGCTGACCTGCAGAGTGTTGAACTTCGGGATATAGCAGAGAGAGAACTTGACATGACTTGTTACCCCAGGCTGTGTAATCCTGGAAAAGAGCTACCATGCAGCCCATGCCTGGTCGACTGGAGGACCACCCTAGTGGAAAGGGGTCAATCTGGGCCTCTGGCCTGCCATGCACTCAAGCATAACAATTGCTTTTGTTTCACCTGCAGACGGAGTATTTGATCCATTCCAACCAGGCATTTGCATCTTGATATCCTGTCTCTATTGCTAAAGTTTGTTTTAAATCATTTACTTCTATAGCGTCTACTTTGGTCCTATCATTAGATGGAGGAGTAACAACTGTTTCATTGTGAGAGGTTTTGGAAGAAGGCTTAGGGGAAGGTGTAGGTGGTGGGGGATCAATGAAACATATTTCAAAGTATCTGATAGGGTCTGTTCCTGAAACCTCATCCCCCATACCATAAAAACCAGCTTAAAGAAGGGAACCAGCTTAGAGAAGGGGAAGATCTTTGAGGGTTTGGGGTAGTAACCTGTATTGGATTGCACTGGTTTAGCTGACAGCTAGGTGAAGCTGTTCCTTTAGTAAAATGAATGTATGGTTTTAGGAAATTACAACTACTGGTTGAGGCAGTCCATCCTTGCTCTTTAGTGGTCCACAGAACGTTGGACCAACTGCAGCATAAAAGCTCTATGGGGGGCAAGACTCCCAGCTGATGCCGGGGTCCTCATTGAAATCTTCCCAGACTAAATGATCCCAATTCAATAATGTCCAGTCTGAGAAGAGCCAGGAAGGACAGAGGTACTTTTCTGAAGTGGAGAGCTGTCTTTGACTTAAAAAGTCTCCATAGGATGTAACAAGGCAAGCATCAAATTTAATAGTTTGAGGTGAAATTGACTTGGTTACATTAATAACTAGGTGGTCAGCAATAGAGTGAGGAAAGAAGAAGGAGTAATAGAATAGATGAAAGGAAGTTAAATTTTTCTGAGCTTTAGTTTGGTAGGGTTTTCCCCTGGGACTATGGCCCATGACTCTGGAGGGGGTGGCGCTTTCTTGACTCAGGTGTAACGGGTCCATCCTTTTTCTGCTATTCGGACTGCGGTTTCAGTAGTTAGGAGCATTAGGTAAGGTCCTTCCCAGGCCAGTTCCAGCTTTTCCTTCTCTCCAAATTTTGATGGGGACGTGGTCCCCAGGCTGATGTTGGTGTACTGGAAACTCTAGAGGGGGCACCTGTGCTAAAAGACCTTTAGTTCTGAGGGAAGATAAAATGGAAGATAAACCAAGTATATAATTTCTGAGAAACTGATCTTTTGTTTCAAATGTAGGAAGATCAGTAGTAGAATGTAGATAAGGTGATCCATAAAGCATCTCTTAAGGGGATAGGCCTATGTCTTTTTGGGGAGCAGTTCAGACTCTTAACAGGGTAATAGGCCTTTCTACTTTCCCTAATGAAGATGGGTGCCAGGGAGTATGATAATCCCATGTTACATCCAGTACCTGGGATAATTTCTTAATGACATGTGCCGTGAAATGAGTCCTATTATCTGAATTAATGTTTTCTATTAATCTAAACCTGGGTATAATATTTTCAACTAATGCCTTGACTACATTATTAGCAGTTGTACTTGAAAAGGGAATAGCTTCTACCCAATGAGTAAGGTGATCTACTATTACTAATAAATATTTCAGACGACCAATTGGAGGCATCTGTGTGTAATCAATCTGGATACTTTGGAAAGGCCTTAAGCCTGGACTCCTTCCCCCAAGGGGTAATCTTTTACTAAGCAACTGTCTGTAACCTGTTTGGCCAGGGTATAAATTCCTGTGCACCCATAAACTCTGAGGACTGCATCACACATGGCTTGGGACCCACAATCGGTCCCTTGATGCAGTTGGAACAAGAGCTCCCTTATAAGGGGCTTGGATAACATTTCTCTCTGGTCTAGCAATATCCATTTTCCTTCTAAATTCTCTTTAGCACCTATTTTTATTAGTTTTTAGACCAAAGAAAGCCAAAAACCATTTTATATTTGACAATGCTTCCTGTATGATTTTATACCAGATAAGCTAAGTTTCACCTTTATATTAGTGTGCCATTAATGTTAAACTCAATTTTAATAAAACCTTGTAGGCATATTTATCCAATGTCTGACCATAAGGTAAGATTTTTATAGACTCTTTTTAAGCCTTTATAATTTTTGTTAAAGAACAGGTTAGTGCTTTAAGAAAAACCCGTCGTGCTTTTATTTTAATATCCAGTTTACAGAAAAACTGTACCAGTCAGCCTGAGCTCTTGTTATTTGAGTAACTTTGCAAGGAACTTGGGTACCCTCTTTAGTGAAAAACATAATATTCGGAGACATTTTTGCATACTAGGAATGGGAAAAAGTGTGTGAGAGGATAACCAGAGAATCATATTTTCTGGACAAGGCACACTGTACTTCAACTATAATACACAGTAAATGTACTACTATAAGCAGTAATACATTTAAAAAGTGTGCCATCTGGGTCAAAGAAACCAAAAAAAACAAAACACCACAAAACCTGCGTAGGAAATCCATTCTGCTATTTTCTAGCTCTATAATATTGCACCGTATTCTTAATGCTTCTTTATCTTATTTTTATCATATGTAAAATGAAAGGAATGAATATATCCTAGAGATATTTTAAAGCTTAAAAAGATGTAAAACTATTACTACATTTCTTGTTGTTCAATGTCAACTCAGTTGTAATTAGTACTAGTACCACAAGATATCATTTGTTTTATGCATAAAATTAGAATGTGCAAAAATATTGTAAAATTTTGGAAGTGTTGTATTATTGTAAAAAGTTTTACTATGTTTTTATACTTACTTTTTTTACTTATACTTTTTTGTATTTAATTTTTTTCTTAAATGCTAATGCACATTTGTTTTCTTTTTATTTTGTTATTTCTTAAATAACTCGGAATGCTTTGGCTCAGAAACATGTTTTTCCCTTCACTAATAGGAATTATTGAATCCCTTTAGGAGACTCTAAAGACTGAGTCTGGAAAAGAATTGGTTAACATTATACCAGACTGTGACTAGAACCCAGTAAAAAAATATAGAAATAGCCTTGAATGCTATAAAAGAGGAAAAGCCTAAAATAGCCTGTAGTGGTGAATCCCCAAAAGTCTTGGTCTTGTAAGTGATCAAGGAGGGGTAAATTTATGATGAAATCTAAGGTCTTGAAATAGGGTTCTGTCATTTTCAGAGCTTACATGGGCAATTTAAAAATGGAATGTCAACTGAATTAAAAAGTCCACATAGAAAAAATTATAATATCTACCAAGTACTAATAAAAATACTCTAAGAAGATAAGATCATAAAAATCTAGGGGGAAAATATTTTATACTAAGATTCAGACTCCTACTATCATGAAGATAAGTGGTAGAGAATTATAACTCATCTCTGGTTCCCCAGATTATTTTATCAGTATTAAACAGAAGTTAACATAGGCCAATACAAAACACACCAGTAAATAATTTGTTCAGGTGGTTGTTTTTCATGAACAACATATATTAAGCAGCCACTGTGATGAAGGGTTTGTGAAAGTGTTGAATGTAAATGCCTTCTGCTGGTTAGTCATGCCCTTTTACATTTTACTGTATCTTTCACACCATTCATAGACGTGTCTTCATGTGCTGTTAGATATATAGTGCAGTATAAAATGCATTCGTATCTAGATCTATCACATGCTGTATGTCACGTATCATATACTTATAAATAGATCTGTTATCTCTGTGGCTTGGAGATATGCACCTATCATTACTCCAAAGTTGGTGTGAGTAGTACTGTTTTCAAAGGGAGAGATAATAGTATATTAACCATTTATTTATAAGGCAATGTCATTTTCTCAATGTCATCAAAGTCTATATCTTAAGTTTTAAAATAAAGAATACAAAGTAGGAAATTAAAAAAATATACAATGGAGAAAGAATACTTAAAATCACTAAAGTTTATTTCATGAGTTTTTATTATCATTACAGTTTGCTTCGAATCAATCAACTGACCTTTCCCACAGGCCAAGTTGATTTGCTTTAAGATTACAGTGAATCCACTTGTAAGTGTATGGAGACAGGGCTAAAGTGGTAACAGTCTCATAAGTTTACTTTGTTTCTAGGAAAAGAACATTTCTTATGACTACAGAAACCTGACCAGGCTTCTGATACCGACTCTTCAGTTTTGACATAGCTGCCTTCACTTCTTTGTTTCTTAGCATGTAGATTACAGGGTTTAAAATAGACGTGAAGATGGTGTAGAATATAGCAAGGACTTTGTCAACTGAGTAACTGCTGAAGGGCCACACATAGATGAAAATGCACGGTCCAAAGAATAAAGTGACCACAGTGATGTGAGCAGTCAATGTGGAGCGGGCCTTCACCATGCTTGCAGAGGAGCGATTCCTAACTGTAACAAGTATTACAGTGTAGGAGACAACCAAGAGGAGAAAGGAACTCAGAGAAAGAAAGCCATTATCTGCAACTGTTAGTAGGCTGACAACGTAAGTGTCTATACAGGCTAACTTGGTCACTAGAGGAAGGTCACAGAAAAAAACTGTCTACCTTATTAGGACCACAAAATGGCAGATTAACAGTGAATGCCAACTGGCTGGTGGTATGGATGAAGCCCACAAACCGGGAAATGAGGATGAGCACAACACATACACGGCGGCTCATGATTGTCATGTAGTGGGGAGGTTTGCATATAGCAACATAACGGTCATAGGCCATGGAAACTAGAAGCACCATTTCACTGCCAGTGAAGAGATGAACAAAGAAAATCTGGGCCAGGCGGGCATCAAAAGAAATAGTCTTGTGCTCAACCAGAAAGTCTGCAATCATTTTAGGGGTAGCAGAAGAGGCAACACATACGTCTGTAAATGACAGGTTTGCAAGCAGAAAGTACATGGGGGTGTGAAGGCGGGAATCTGAGGTCACAGAGAGGATGATGAGAAAGTTGCCCAACAGAATTGTTAGACAAAGTAGTGAAAATATAAGAAACAAGAAAGGTTGGAGCTCCCTTGAACTAGACAGTCTAAGCAACACAGATTCTGTCACCCAAGAATGATTTGTCTCATTCATTGAATTGTGGAAGGGACTTAATTTCAGCTACATGAATAAGAGAGAAACAGAGATCAGTTAATGAAGTGAGCATGGGTTTGGTTTTCCAATTATACTTTTAAGAATTCCAATTCCTATTCCTATGTTATGTGTCTGGGTTTTCATGAGTTATTACAGCTAGTACAGCTAAGTATGGAAGATTGGGTTAAAGGGGAGAGTTGTCAATGAGATGTTCAACCAACTGAGATATCTAAATACATTAATTTAAGAAAATCGACAATTTAAAAATGAATTTGAACATCTGAAGTTTTTGTGACACTACAGAAATCCAGTCGAAAAGTCTACAGAGACATAATCTAAACCAATTTTTCTAAAGTAAATGATAGTAAAAATTTTTTGAACATCTGTCACAGAGGAAGAAAATTTCACAAACTTGATGACTAAAAAAGTTAGACACAAAAGAGTATACACCGTATTGGTCTATTTAAATGAAGTTCAAAAATGGCAAAACTAAGGTGTAGAAAAACCTCATAGCAGTTATCCTTAAGGGACAGGAAGTGGTCATGGGAGGGGTTTCTGAAGTGCTGGTAATATTCTTTCTTGATGTGGTTGATAGTTACATGGGAGTGTTTACTTTATGAAAACTTACTGAAATATGAACTTTTGCTTTTTTCACTTTTGTATACATAAGTTGCATAATTATGAACATTAAAATAGAAAGAGAGACAGTATTAGATTTGTGTAAGAGAGCTCACAGGAGAAATCATTGCCTTAAGTGATTATATCTTATTTCTTCTCTACAGTTAAACATTATGTAAACTAAAGTACAGAACCCTGGCAAAATTGAAAGGCCCCAATATTATTGGAACTCTTTTATGATTCAGCTTTTCATGGAGTTCTACTTTATCATGAAATCTAGCACACTGGTTCCTTTCAATTAATCCCTGAAGGTATGAAGCTTCTTTAAACTTAGCCATTGGTGTTACTAACCATAGACAGTTTATTGAGCTGTGATTGATATTTCAATTGATGTGATGTGGCTTAAAAACTTATAAGTTATATTGCTTACTATAAATACTAATATAACTAATAAGTTATATTACTTATTACTAAGGAAATCAGACCAGGAAAAAAAGATTTTTCTTTTCTACTCAGCTACTCTATATTCTATGTTATCAGAACTTTCTTCCTTTTATGTTATTTTTATTTGTAGAAGCTATTTAGAACTTAGAAAAGTTTTATGGTAAACAAGAAAAAATAAAATGTGAATTTTAAAGGAGCATTACATTATCTGATTTTGAAGAATCTTTCTCTACATCTTAATCGGGTCTTGGGAGAGGATGTCTTTTATTTTACTCATTTCTAACCACTTGCAATTTTTGATATTAATGTCTTCTTAGATCATAGGTGCAAATTGCTTAGTCTATCTTTGGGTTAGACTGGAGGGTTTATTTATAAGGACAGAACGTGTGATAAATAATTTTAACTCCCAGAAACCAAATTTAGACTCACCTCTGTATTTCAAATCTCCAGTTCTCCCAAAAAAATACAGATTTTCTCCCTTATTTGCAGATGATGTGTTCCAAGACCTCCAGTGGATGCTTGAAACCACTGATAGTACTGATTCCTATATAAGCTATATTTTTCCTATACATGCATACCTAAGATAAAGTTTAATTCATAAATTGGGCACAGTGAGAGATGAACAGTAATAACTAACAATAAAATAAAAAAGTATAACAAGATACTGAAATAGCATTTATGTGAATGTGTTTCTTTTTTTCCTCTCTCTCGCTCTCAAAATAGGTTAATATTTTTGGACCACAGTTGACCTGAGGTAACTGAAACTGCTGAAAACAAAACCATGGATAAGGGAGGACTCTTGAGTTATCACAGATTATATCAAAACTATGGCTCTAGGCTTTTTAGAAGAGTTTAACAAGTGGAGCTTGAAGGTAAAGCAGGCTACCGAAAAAAATTATACGAATCTCTCTTCTCACTTCCCAGAAGTCCTGACCCTTCAATCCTGTGACATAAATACTGCATTGAATCCCTAAGGCATGAATAGAAGTAAAATCTAACAAAATCAGCAAATAGGAGTTCATAGGTACTCCATCAGAAAGAGCAAAGCCATAAGCACAAGGAATGAGTGTCCTATGGAGACCCTCCGGGTGCTGCAGCAGAGAGGGGCATCAGGAGGCATTTCTGAGCACAGAAACTTCCTGGTGTCTTTAGGCTAAGACACATAATCCAACTGTGTGAAAGACAGTCATAAGAATCATCCTCCCGATAGCTTTTCTGACTCTTCTGCAGAGCTCTATTGTTCCATTTTCACTGGCTTCTTCAGGTGCTCAGAAAAAGAAAAGACCCTGTTTTTCATGGAGAAAACATTGGGCAAATTGATTCAATCAAGAACTTTCTTAGTATATAAGATGAAAGTGGTAGAACACATGAACTCTGAACCTGTTTCTTACCTAAATCCATTCTTTTTTAGTTCACTTACTTTATATAAATTTAAATGCCTGCTTTTCCCAGGCACTGTGCTATGCACTGGTGATGAGGCAGTTAGGTTTATAACTTGTCTCCCTAAAAATTATTTGCTAATATTAATAACCCTTTCCTTATTTAGACAAGCTGACGAATTCACTTCCCTTTACCCCCAGTACATTCCCTATTAGATAAAATGGACTGTATTTTTGTTCCCAATAAAATCGCTGTACTGTAGTGAAAACAAAGCTTTTATTTTAAAATGTTCTATGTTGTATCATTGGGTAACTGTGTGACGCTGAGCAGTTCCTTTAGCCATTCAGGGATTATTATCATCAAATATTAAATCTTGAGACTATTAACCTCAAAGAGACACTAAAAATATTTCTTAAAAGATTATATAAATGAAAATTCTTTAACCAACTGTAGTGACTAAGTATATGTATGCATTCTTAGTAATGTATTATTTTAGATCAGAAGAAGTAAATATTTTCTCATAATTTTACATTATGTGGTCTGACTCACACAAGAATGAGTTTCCAATAAGTAGATGTTTTATGTAAAGGCCTTTTTAAAAAAAAAATTCTTGAAAATTTGAAGATGGATTAATGCATGTATACAGGGCTGTGCTCGGCAAACCTCAGTTCCCTCCCATTTTAAATTCTGTCAGATGAATCTTGCCTCAATATTTTTATCTCAGATATTATGACTGATAGATGAAGTGAAATAAATAGGTATCGTTTACAGGGGCCACCAAACTCTACAAGTTCAAATAGGTATCTTTCACAAACTTGCCAATATTGCTGTTCCCCTGACCCCCTCCCACTCCTAATGCAGATCAGAGAAATAGCAGTCTCTCTGTTATAGACTATATTGGAGACAAATGCTGGTGCATGGTCTTCAGAAGGATGCTGACAAAACACTTTTACTTACCTAAGATGAAATGGAAAGTGTGGAGCTATCCTATAATCTATAGTCATTAATGCTTGGGAAGAATTTCGTTGTTACTTCCACATCTCCTAAGAAAACAGAACAATCCCTCAGGAGATTAGTCATAAAGAATTTACTTCTAAACAAGACAGAAGTGGATTCAGGGTGTCTGTAGGTGAGTTGTTTTCAAGGAGGTGAGACAGGTCTGGATGCTGTATCTTAATCTAAGTCTTAGGCAACTAGAAGAGCATTTGGAGCAGTAGGGAATCTGAAAGGAGAAAAAGAGCAGACTGAAAAGAAGAAATGCTGAAAACAAAATCTTCTGCTTCACAATTTTGCAAAGGATTCAGCCTCACTGGATCTATAAAACTGGAGAATGTTTTAGGAAGTACCATCAATAATAGTGATTTTTATATGATTTGGGATCTGTAAAGACTCTGAAGTAGTAAGATATTGCATCATTTTATCAAAAATTTCATCAGGGAAGATTTAGGGTTTTCTTCCTTTCATCTGACTTTCCCTCGATTCAAAGTGTAGGTGACTTTTTACTTGCTTCTGACAGATATATATAATCATTATAAAACTAAATCAAACATCTTGTGCAGTAGTGATATAATGAATTTACCATAATAGTAGTAATATTTTAAAATATATTTTAAGGAATTATACATGGGATATGCTTTTGTTCACAAATAGAATATATATCCAGCAAGAAATGTTAAATCTCATTAGTGGTTTATATTACTACTTTCTAGTCATAAATTAACAAGGACCATTCTAAACTATAAGCTTTAAAAACCTGAAGTTCAAATCAGTGGATGCTGGCCAAAGACATTATGGACTATCAAAAATGTATTAGCCATCTTGAGTACAATGTACACTACTTGTGTTTGTGGGTGATAGGTGGACTAAAAATCTTATACTTCACTACTATATAATTTATCAGTGTAACCAAAAACTGCTTGTATCCTAAAAGTTATTGACATAAAAGAATATATTAATTTTTAAAAATTAAATACATGTATTAGCCTAGGCTATAGAAAATATATTTTCCAATTCTATCTTTCACTCAATAAACTTTATAATTGTAAGCAAATTACATACCCTCCCAGGTGCTCTGTGTTTCCTCAAAAAAAGAGTAGACTTCCCTCTCCCAAATGCTGTCTCTGGTTTTTGAAAAACATGATCCAAAATGAGTAAGTCAATTCAAAGATAAGAATAATTATAAAATATTATATTGAAATTAAGGTATATCCAATCAAAAGCGTAAAACACCTGGTTTTAGTAAAGTGATGGCAGCAGTCACTCTTCAGAGTTAGGTATTGGGACAACGGTAAATAGGTAAAATGGGCATAGAATATTCAAAGATTAATTTAAAACAATACGGAGGATAATTGACTGTCTCTGGTCTCTGTTCTGTTCTGACTCAGTCTCTGTCCTTGGCCTTAAAATATCAGCACCTACCCAGGAAAACAAAATTCACCAGGAGCCATTGGATGAGGGACAAAGATAGAGAACCCATGTCTTTCCAGACTTCAGTCTTCACCTTTTACACTCTGCAGTATCAGTGTACTCAGCACACTGATATAAGAAAAGCCATCACGATTATTACAAGCTAATTAGGAATTTGACGTCACTGGACTGCAGTGACCAAGAGACCCAGAGGAGAGTTGTGATAGCAGAAATACCTTAATCAGGGATAATTATGTGAGACAATTTGTTTGTCCACAATAATTATAGTGCATCACCTTGAGGATTTCACAAATGGAAGAAGCAGCAGGCCTAATGGAAATGCTTTGTTCTGTAAGAGATGTAACACTTTTTTTTAAAAGCAATGAGTAATTTTGTTAGCTAATTCTTTATGCTTCCAAAGAGCTTTAGAAAAGCACTATTGGGAGTGTCAAAAATTGATGGGGGGTCATCATGTGACTGTGCATATTACATGGCAAACACCTTGGCATTTTGACAGCTTCACAAAAGCCATGTGCTTGGTTTCTAGGGCAAGGATTCTAGAGTAAAAAAGTGAAAGCTGCTTTATTAATACAATAGAGATACTGTATCCTACAGAGTAGATTCTAGTAAAGAGACTCCAAATAATTTTGCAAACATTTATACTTCTGAGTTCAAATAAAGAATTTGAGCATTAATGGGACTCTAGGTTCATAATACAAAACTCAAGACTCTAGTACCATACAGTCTAGATGTGTCATGATCAAAACTCCCCTGTGCACCCCTTTACAGATAACCACTTCCCCTCCTCAAACACCTGGAAACCATTCTTCTGTTTTCCATGCCTACAGATGTGCGTTTTCCAGAACATGAGACAAATGAAATTGTACAATGTATAGCCTTTTCAACTGTCTTCTTTCATTTAGCAATATACATTCAAGATTCATTCTTGTTGTTGCATGGATTATTAGCTCTTTCTTTGTTATATGGAATAGTATCCCATTGTATTTCTACCACAGTTTGTGTATCCATTTGTATATTGAAGGACTTCTTGCTTGCTTTTTCTCTGTTTTTGGTGATTATGAATAAAACTGCTATAAACATTTTTTGTAGGTTTTTATGTTTATGTTATTTTTCAAGTCAGGTGGAGGATTTGATTTGATAAGAAGAAATATTTGATTCTATTTTAAACTCTGAAATTAGGTGCAAACAGATTAGGATTGGTATGTCTTCATGATTGATTAAGCCCCTTATATGACATGCTTCTCTTTACTTTTGATTATATTTTTTCTTCTGAAATCTACAGTCAGATATTGATGTGACTGCTTTAGCTCCTTTATAATTACTATTTGCATTGTATTGTATATCTTTGTTCATCTTTTTATGTTTAAGTAGTCTGTGTCTTTATATTTAAAGTGGATTCAAGGTAGGCAGCAAATAGTTGGCTTTTGCTCGTATTCATTCTAGCAATGCCTGCCTTTTAGTAGACTTCTTATACTATTTACATATAATGTAAATGATATGTTGGGTTTATATCTACTACCTTGCTACTTTTTTTTAATTTGGGACTTCCTTTACTTTCCGTTTTTGTGGTAGAATTATATTAACCATGATATGTCTTGCTTTTGTTTGACTTACAAAGTCTTCATTTCACTTTCATTTTGAAGGATATTTTTCATGCTTAAATGATTGTGTTGACTGTTGTTTTCATTCTGTTTTTTTAACAATTCTAATCCTGTTTTATAATAAGTATTCAGTTATTCAAATCCTGGTTTTTCAGTATATGGTTGTTCTTTTATCCATGGCTACCGTAAGATATTTTCTGTATGACAAGTTTCCCATATGAATTCTGATATGTCTTCTTGTGATTTTCTTTTGATTTATCTTGCTTGAGGTTGGTAGAACTTCTTGACTTTTTTTATTACAACTTTCAATCAAATTGAGAACATTTTGGTCCCCATTTTATCCTTTCCTCTGGAACTCCAGTTACATATGTGTTAGGCCAGTTGGCATTCTCTTGCATATTGCTGTGACTCTGTTCAATTTTTCCTTTCACATTTTTGTCTCTGTACTTTGGTTTAGAGATTTTCTATTGCTGTGTCTTCTAGTTTACTGATAATTTCCTTTGTGGTGTCTAACATTTTTCACCTCATGAAATCTTGATGTTGTTAATATATTCCATTCCTCTCTTCATTCTGTTTATATTTTTTATTTATATACTTGAGCATATTTATGACAGCTCTCTTGAAGTTATTTTATTCTAATTTCCACATCTTGGTAATTTCTGAGCTTATTTGAATCAGTTTCCAATTCTACTCATTATGATGTATATTTTTATGCTTTATTACATTTATCAATGGTGGACACTAAAAATATTTCTGAGTGCTGGATTCTTTCTTTTTTTATTCAAAAGTAGTAGTCTTTGTTCAGTCGCAAAGTTACTTGTGGGCTAGGCTAATTATGTTATTTTATTTTTAAATATTTTAGGATGGGTTTAGAGTAGGCTTCTCTAAGCTACTTTAGCCTTAGTATTAAGGAATTATCTGGTATTTAAGGAATTGCCCAAGGTCGAGTAAGGTCTTGGGTATTTTTATTTTATTTTATATTTTATTTTACTTTATTTTATTTTTTATTTATTTTATTTTATATGTTATGTTATGTTATGTTATGTTATGTTACGTTATTTTTTATTGAGATGGAGTTTTCACTCTTGTTGCCCAGTCTGGAGTGCAATGGCATGATCTCGGCTCACCGCAACCTCCACCTCCCAGGTTCAACCCATTCTCCTGCCTCAGCCTCCCAAGTAGCTGGGATTACAGGCATCTGCCACCAAGCCTGGCTAATTTTGTATTTTTAGTAGAGATGGGGTTTCTTTATGTTGGTCATGCTGGTCTCCAACTCCTGATCTCAGGTAATCCACCCACCTCAGCCTCCCAAAGTGCTAGGATTATAGGCGTGAGCCACTGCACCTGGCCAGTGTTGGGTATTTTTAAAAGACTGTCTTCTCTGGCTGATCAGACATCATACGTCTCCTGAGTAAACTCACACAGTTCAGCTTATAGCTCTACAAAATTTTTCCTTGATTTTAGAAGATTTAGCCTTTGTGTATTCATCTTACTATTCAATAAACAACTCAAGTGGGCCCCATAAAAACTTCTGGAGAGTTTCTCTGTTTTGTTGTTGTTGTTGTTGTTGTTGTTGTTGTCCTGGATGTAGACTTTGGCCATCGCCAGCTCTCTGAACTCCATTTTCTGTTTCTAACTCATCAGGTCAACTGTACTCTGCTTTGAATTGCCTTTGCTGCCCTGAAATGTAGAAAGTACCTCCAAGGAGGAAACTAGGTTGATCATAATATTAATCTTATATTTTATTCTCTCAAGGATCTTAGTCTTGTGTTGCATGTAGACTAATGCTTAAACACAATGTAGTGGTATGTTTTATCCAGTTTTCTTGTTGATTATGAAGGGAAATTAAATCCAGTAGTACCTCATGGCTGGAAGTGGGAGTTCACACTGTTTTCTTTTAAAGAAAAAAATCATGAATATTGTTTACTTCTCTTTTAAAATGATTTATAATTCATTTACCATGAAATTTATCCTTTTAAAGTGTACAATTCAGTAAATTTTATCATGTTAACAAGGTTATGCAGCTATCCCTACTGTCTAACTCTAAAACATTTTCCACAACCCCAAAAGAAACCCTGCAACCATTAGCATTTACTTCCCATTCTCCCTAAATGCAGCCTTTGGATACCATTAAACTATTTTCTGACTCTTTGGAATTACCTATTCTGAACATTTCTAATAAGTGATATGACATAATAATAATGTGTCTGGCTTCCTTAACTTGGCATATTGCTTTTAAGTTTCATCCATGTTATGGCATGTATGAATACTGTATTCCCTCTTATAGCTATGTAATATTCCATTGTAAGGATATAGAAATTTTGTTTATTCATTCATCAGTTGATGGGAATTTAGGTTGTTTTCAGTTTTGATTGTCGATAGTACGTCGATAGTACTGCTGCTATGAATACTTGTATACAAGTTTTTGGATAAACATCTTATTTCTCTGAAATGGAATAAAAACCTATGAACTCTGACTAGAATTGGAATTTCTGGGGCATATGTTTCACTTTTTGGGGAACTACCAAACAGATTTCCAGAGTGGCTATACCAATTTACATTCTTACAAGCAATAGATGAGGAATTTAATTTCTTGACAATTTTGACAGCATTTGTTATATTCCATTTTTTAAATTACTTACAGCTATCCTAATGGTTGTGAATTGGTATATCATTGTAGTTTAAATTTCCATTTTATTAATGACTAATGGTGTTGAGCAATATTATGTGGTTAAGGTTATGTGCATGTCTTGTTTGGAGAAAAGTCTATTCAAATCCATTGCCCATTTTTAAGTAGGTTATTTGTCTTTAGTTATTATTTTTGAGAGTTCTTTATATATTCTGGATACAAGACCCATGTCAGACATAACTTCACAATTTTTTTTTCATTTGGTGAGTTTTCTTTGAACTTTCTAGATTGTGTCATTTAAACCTCAACAGTTTTTAATTTTGATAAAATTAAATATCTATTTTTCTTTGGTTACTGGTGTTTCAGGTGTCAAATCAGAGAAATTATTGCCTAATCCAAAGTCACAAAGATTTACATATGTTTTGGTATGCTGTGTTTTCATTTTCATTTTAAAGCATTTTATAATTTGCCTTGTAATTCTTTCTTTGGTCCAATGGATATTAGGAATATGTTGTTGAACTTCCACTATTTGTTAATTTTTCAAGTTTTATTGTGTTACTGATCTCTAATTTGATTCCATTGTAATCAGAAAACATAGTTTGCATGATTCTAATCCTTTTAAATTTAGTGAGACTTGGTTTAGGGTCTAATACATGGTCTGTCCTGGAGAATGTTCTATGTGCACTTGAGGAAACTGTATTGTACTGTTGTTTGGTGGAGTGTTTTATAAATACATTAAGTCTAGGTGACTTACAGAGTTTTTCAAGTCTTTTATTTCCTTGCTGATCTTCTATCTTAGTGTTTTACTTAAAAGTATTAAAATTTTTGTCTATTATTGTGAAACTGTCTATTTCTCACTTGAATTACGTAAGTTTTTTCTTTATGTATTTTAGGACTCTGTTGCCATTTAATGAAATAAATAAACACATACACACGTGTACAAAATTGTTTAATCTTCTTGATGGGTTTATGCTTGTATCATTACACAGTGTCCTTCTCTCTCTATTAAACTATCACAAGGACGAAAAACCAAACACCGCATGTTCTCACGCATAGGTGGGAATTGAACAATGAGAACACATGGACACAGGAAGGGGAACATCACACACCGGGTCCTGTTGTGGGGTGGGGGGAGGGGGGAGGGATAGCATTAGGAGATATACCTAATGTTAAATGATGAGTTAATGGGTGCAGCACACCAACATGGCACATGTATACATATTTAACCTGCACGTTGTGCACATGTACCCTAAAACTGAAAGTATTTTATATATATATATATATATATAAAAAGATGTTTTGTTATAAAGTCCATTTTATCTGATGTTGATATATCCACTCCAAGTCTCTTTTGCTTATGGCTGTTGGCATACTGTATATTTTTTTCATGAATCTTCTGTCAACCTATTTGTATGTTTGAATCAAAAGTGAGTTTTTTATAGGCGTCATATAGATAAGTCATGTTTTCAATCCATTCTGCTTATATCTGCCTTTTAATTGAAGTATTTAATCTATTTACATTTAGTCATTAATAATAAGGTAGGGCATCTGCTACTCTGTTATTTGTTTCTATATGTCTTGTATCTTTTCTGTTTCTCTTATTATAGTCTTCTTTCATGTTAAACGTATGTTTGCTAGTATATCGTTTTAATTATCTTGTATTAGTGGTTTCCCTGGGGCTTAGAATTATCATCTTAACTTATAACAATCAAGTTTGGATTAATATCTATTTAATTTCAATAATATTTTTAAAACTTTGCTTCCATATAGCTCTGTTTTTACCCTTTCTCCGGGCTGTTATTGTCATACAAATTACATCTTTATACATGTTGTGCTGAACAACAAGTGGATTTGTAGGTGTTTCTTTGTGAAGTTATCTTCTAAATCAGGTAGGAGAAAAAAGTATTACAAATAAAATACATATTTATGTATTTTACATTTACATATGCATTTACCTTTATTATTCCTCTTTATTTCTTCATCTGTATTCAAGTTACTGTCTAGGACTTTTAGTTCAACCTAACGGGCTCTTTTTAGTATTTACTGTTAAGAACCAAACTACTTTTCTTTAATAAATGTTCCCTGGGTTGCTGTAAGCCTTTCCTTAATCTCCGGGATATGGAAACAGTGGCTCTGTAAATTTTTGTCAATTTTTCATTTCTTTATGGAAGAGGGATTTTAGATTAGCTCCTTACTTTATCATTTTTGGTGGCATAACACTCTATTTTGTAGGGTGTTTTTTCTTTTACCATTTTTACTGGATATATATTCAGTAGAAAATAAATCATTCTACCAAAAACACGCATGGACTTGTATGCTCATCACTGCACTACTCACAATAGCAAAGACATGGAATCAACCCAGATGTCCATCAGTGGTATAATAGTTTGGATTTATAAAAATGGTAAATATACACCATGGAATACTATGCAGCTATAAAAAAGAATAAAATCATGTTGTTTGCAGCAACATGGGTAGAGCTGAAGGCGATAATCCTAAGCAAATTAACTCAGGAACAGAAAACCAAGTACTGCATGTTCTTCCTTATAACTAGGAGTTAAACATTGAGCTCATACAAATATAAATATGGTAACAATAGACACTGTGGACTACTAGAGGGTGAAAAGGGAGCTTGGTTTAAAAACCACCTATCAGGTACTATGCTCACTACCTCTGAGATCCATACTCAGTATGTGAGGTTTGGAGTATGGATCCCATCACATGTGTGAGCATCACACAAGATTCCCCTGTAACAAATCTACACATTTATCCCCTGTATCTAAAATAAAAGTTGAAAAGGAAAAAAAATTTCCAGGGATTTTGATGATCAGATGAATCTGATAACCACTCAACTAGTTGGCCTCTAAAGTCCTTTTGAATTAGATGTGCTGTAAACCTCACCTCCTCACCTCATGTGCTGTGAACCTCACCTCCTTCTACTTTATGTTTACATTTTTGGCTTTTTTGTTAAAATTATTTTTGCCTTCAGCGTTGATATTTCAAATAAGTGGAGTAGATAACAGTGTCATTCCCAGATAGCATTGTGTGCTTATGGCTGATATTAAACTTTTCAGCCATATATACTTTTTATATTCTTTATGAAAGTTTTCTTTACAACAATAATTATTATTTTTAAACAGTTTTTGCACCTATTGAAGTAACTATATATATATTATATATACAGTTTTTCTTTTATTCTGTTAATACAGTGAATTGTATTAAATTATTATCAAATGTTCTTTCAGTTCATCATCAACATTGCATTGCTGTGTGATCTCAAATGGATACTATTTTATTATTCTATTTTCCTGAATTTGTATTGCTCTGTCTTTAAAGGAATTTTGTATTTTTGTTTTTGAGCGAGATTGGCCTATAATTTTTCCTTCTTATATGACCCTTTTCAAATTTTGAAGTCAGAATTATTCTAGCGCATTATGTGAGTGGAGCAACGTTTTCTCAGAACGAGGAAACAATGTCAGTCTGTTTCAGATGACACTTTATTAATTTTTTAATTTTAATTTTCAGTTTTTGTGGGTAGATAGTAGGTGTTCAGATGACACTCTTGCACTGAGAAAATCAACAGTTTATTTTCTCCTTATGACTTGCTTTACCCATTTCTTCATGAGGCTATATTTTCTACAGTTCATCATTTCCAATGTACATATATATATATATATGCATTTAATTTTCTGTTACAGAATTAGGGAAGAAATTATTCAAGATAGACTCCTAGAAATACAATTATCAGCTCATGAATAAATACAGCAAATTGCTTTCTAAAAGTTGTTCTGTAATTTTTGACCAAATAGAGCTTCCATGTTTTCAAATTTTCTGTCTTATTTAGTAATATCCTTTTGTTTTACTCTTTATTAATCTAATAGGGGTCCATTTTTATTTATCTATTAGATCAATTTTTTTGCTACTTTTGTTTTCTATTTGTATATCTTTAGAAAATGTTCTCATAATATTTGACTCACAAAACTTTATAGGTAATAAAATAAGTCTGACAGAGAGGGTTAAGTTCTAAAAACATGTATAATGGGTAAGAGAACATATGCGAATGTATGATGAGATTGATTTAGTTATCTTGCAGTGATATGTAACCAATAATTACCTTATTATCCTTACAATACTATAAAGTAGATATTATTATAATCCTAACTTTGTGTTAGAAGCAGCTACAATTTAGTGCTAAAGTTAGCGTCACAAGGCACACTGGTAGTCTGAAGGTTTGAATGCACAAAGAACATACGTTTAACTGCTATATATTGCTTAAATAAGGATCTGATTACAGAAAACCTCTATCTAAGGATGTCTACCTGGTCTTTAAAATAAAGTTTTATTAGTATTATTATTATTTTAAGAGACAGGGTCTTGCTGTATCACTCAGGCTGTAGTGCAGCTATGTGATCATGGCTCACGGCAACCTTGACCTCCTGGCCTCAAGTGATCCTCCTACCTCTAAAATAACAAAGTTGTGCCCAATTATATTCTCTGCTCTTTCTGAAGTATACATCAGCATGCTCACTTTTATCTTGCTGCTTCAATCCCATGCTTGTGTTAGCAGTAACAATAATCAGCAATAATTCACTATTTTGTTTTATATTAGGCTCTCACACCCAAACCCCAAGTCCTCATGCTCAAAAACCCAGGTTGCCTTGATTTGGTAATAACTTTAGACCAGAATCCCTTTATCTCTCTGAATGGCAACAGGTATAGTAGCTTTTAAACTTGATGCGATTAAATTCCACATACCAATTTTGAGATAAATCTCAGGAAAGTAACAAAAGGGTGAAGAGGAGAAGCTTCCAAAACTTTTCAAAAAATAATTTTAAAAAGGGAATCACAAGAGTCTATAAGGGAACTATTTAAATATCATGATACTCACTCCCCAAAGTCTCAGATAGCCAATCTCATGAATTGGAAAAGCCAATTAAAAAAGAACTTTGTTAAGTGAATTCATCTTGCTATGGTAGTTATTAACACTATTTTAGTTGCTTCTCCCCCATATCAAGATGGTAAGAACTTTTAAATTGTTTGCCCATAATTTCAAATGAGAACATATGTCATGAGACAGAAATGTAGTGACCTCAAAGTTTGCAACAACTACATTTGCCCTCATTTAATGTTCTGCCTCTATGCTTTCTTTGTCCTTATCTAAAGTGACTGTGCCAGTAAGCACTAGCACACATGCACAGGGCCTGAAGAAAACTAGATCCAAAGAAATATAAATCCAGCAGTGGGTCTAAGAAAATTAGAATTTTGTTTTCTCTAATCTTATACTTCTTCCTTTTCTTGAAAATTTTTATGTCAAAGGTTTTCAAATTCCATACAACACAATATTTTGCCAAAATTATCCAATATTTTAATTATCACTACACAGTACTTGACCATACAACAGACATAAGTGGGTAAAACTGCCCAGATATAAAAATAGCTTGCTTTGGGATATTGTGGAAACATATCCCATTAGAGCTGTAGAAAGACTTAGGAAATCTATAGAGAAGAGCAGGTGACAAAGACAAAGGTAAATGTCGTGACACAGAATGAGTGCCCAGGAAATTTGATGAGCTTAATTGAGGAAAGGAGCCCAATCGTCAGCCCAGACTGATAGACCACGTTGTTTCTTCACATCTTCTCTTTAATTTTCACAGGCATTTCAGTTCTTCTGTTTCCAAGTCTAGTCCTCCTTTAGTCTCCCTTAACCCATGTAACGGCATTTGTATTCCCGCAGTGGTTTCAGCCAGAAACTTCGCTCTTTCCATTTTCTCACTCCCACTTCCATCAAAGCTTTCTATTACAATTTCCCTTGTCTAAACCTTCCCTTTCTTTCTCCTTAAATGTTTCAAAGGGCTTCTAATAATCTCCAACTCTCTGCACTGATCTTTTTTCCAGTCAGTTTCTCCTCAATACTCAGAGCAGTCTTTAAAAATAAGATAAATCTTTAAAAATAAGATAAATAAGTCAAACAACTTTAAAATGATAAACATGCAGTCATTCCTCTGTATACATGGGTTCTGTGTCTATGGATTCAATCAATCACAGATCAAAAGTATTTAGAAAAAACAATTCCACAAATCTTCAAAATCAAAACTGAAATTTGCAACACACCAAGTACTACATTGAATTCACTTAAACGAAGTGATATGTAGACATTGTATTAGATATTATAAGTAATTTAGAGATGATTTAAAAGTATACGAGAGAATGTGCATAGGTTATATGCAAATGCTACACCACTTTATACCAGGGACTGAAGCATCCATGGGTTTTGGTATCTGCGGGGGTCTTGGAACCAATTCCCCATAGACACCAAGGGACCATCATAGTCCCCATTGCTCTAGAAATATAATCCAGTCTCCATAATGAGCCCTTGATATCCTGTATTTTACAGATTAACCTTCAGCTTCATCTCTTCTCACTCATTGGTCATTCACTAAATTCCTCCTTTCATTTTCTGAAACACATAATCCATTTCCACTTCAGGGAGTTTCCATTTCTCTCTTGTCTGCCTGAATATTGTTTCCTTTGGCTCTTCTATTGTATATCCTTCTCACTGGAACTAAATAAAAGATTATTCATTACACAGAGCAGAGAGAGGCTTTTTCTCAGCACCATTCCCCCCTCTTCACTCCTTTGTTTTTTCTCATCTCACATTATTTACTACCTTCATAACACTCATTAAACTTTTAATTTGCTCGTTTGATTTTCTTACATGTTTTTGTTTCTCTCTCCTTCCTGCATCTCCACTCCAAGACTGTGGGACTCATGTGGGGAAAAACTGAGTGTCTTAGGATCACTATCATCACCCCAACACCTGGCCCAGAACCTAGCAAATAGTAGATGCCCACAGAATATTATTGATTCACTGAATAAATGAGTGTACAAGCGGCCGTCAGGTGGTTACCTTTTACCTTTCAAAAATAACATAAAACTCTTTTTTTAAAAAATGAGAATGTTATAATGGGGTCATACATATGTTTTTATTGACACTGGCTTCTTTTACTCAACATAATGCCTTTGAGATTCACCCCAGTTACTCTGTGAATCAATAGTTGGTTCCTTTAAATTGATGAGTGGTATTCTGCACTGACTCTGGACTTGGCCATGTGTCTTGTTCTGCTGAAAGGAATAATAGCACAAGAGAGTTTTGCATTGGGACTGCCCTCTATTGTTACTATTGGAATACTGAGGCCACCATGGAATTGAGCCTAAGCCAGTCTTTTGGAAGACAAGAAGCAATGATGTCCTGGTAAATGTTTAGGAGCTGGTTCTTGGGGTAAAGGGGGCAGAGAAGGCGCTGATTTGTAGTATTTTCCAATGTCTGTGGTACAAATACTCCCACTATGGCAGATTTCAAGCCACCAAGTGTATAATAACTACCTCACAAAACCCCTGATAATGTAAAACAAGCTCTCATTCAGGTATAAGTCAGCTCCAGCTGATGACAGATGAGAGACCATGTGGAGAGAATTTGGGGCCTGGCTGACAGTAAACCAGCTCATGTTGCTAACCTGGCAGCTACCAGACATATGAGGGTGGTCAGTATAGATTGTCCAGCTCACCCAGACTTACCAGATATCCTAGTAGAGATCAAACATCTTGGCCCAGACCAGAAAAGGTACTCATCTGGTTTGTGAACAAATATAAAATGGTTCCTAGTTTAATTCAACAAATTTTGAGGTGGCTTAATATGGAGCAAAATCTAATGAATACAATTGGCTATCATTTCATTCCATATCACCTATGGGTATCTTGAATATTATAAATAAACAAATGATAAGCAATTTCTGAAAAAAATGAGTCTGCAAGGCACCACCAAAAGTAGTAAAATTTTTGTTTTCCTGAGATAAGTGGCTACGTTGTTGTCATATTGCTAGTGTACTGCTAGGTTCATGTGGAACTTGAATTATTTTTTTTAAACAGTGAAAATATAGGTTGTAATACCAGGAGTAAAAATAAACTGTCGACGCTAGCATCCCATCCTAGTTGATGTTGCATTTTTTTCTTTTCATTATATGTTGTTGTGACTATTGTTATAGAAAATTTCACACAAGTTTCCTCTAATAAACCATATGTTAATACTAGTGGTCAGTGTTGAGAACCAGACCCAAAACTGAAACCAAATATTTGAAATACAAAAATTTAGAGATGTTCTGCTCCTTTTCTTTTAAGAAAAAACAGAATTTAAATCATCCTGGTGGCACGACAGGAGCCGAGCTAATTTTTTAAATTGAATTTTAATGCAGGATAATTTGCATAGAAATGAACCGAAATAGACCACTCAGAATTAGGTCCCTTCTTGTACAGTTGGACAGTAAGGAGATTTAACCATTATGGACCTATGTAATGATAAGGGGAAGGAAGCACAGAAAACAGTCTTGATGATCATTCTCACACCCTAGAACAAGATATTTGGATTTTCTTCTTTACATGGGCTCTTAGGATATGTATATATGTACTGTATAAATTCATTTCTTACTTTGTAAAACCAAACCCATTCCCATTAGTATGAATTCCTTCAACTTTCTCTCTTAAGTATCTAACTTTCTTAACACATCGTCTCCCAAGTATAAATTCATCTCTTCCCATTTATACCCTAAATTCTTGAAATCAACTATTACATCATGTCAGTTGTCCCCAGGTCATCATTTCCCATTGATTTCTCTTGAAGTTTTCTTTAGTTGTTTGTTTCATTCTCCACCCTTTTCTATTCTAGGCCCCTGTTGGCTCATTATCATGGCTACATTATCTGGGCTTTCCTGCCTCTAGCCTTTATTGAGATTGGAGAATAAAAGGAGCTGGCAGGAGATTAGAGGGAAAAAGGAGAGAAAGGTCTGGATTTTACTCAGTTTCTCCTCCCTGCCACTTCACTAGAATTCTTCTAGTAATCTATCCTTGAGTATTTATACCTTGTAGGTCCCTTTATGGCTCTAGCTCTCAACAATTTCTAACCCTCTACTTGTCCCTCCAGGCCAGGAGTAATAAAGCTTCCTGCTGGTTCTGGTGGTAGGATGCCTCATTTCATCGTGCCAAGATTTTATAGATAGTTGATTCTCATATTATATTGAAAACCTTTGCCAAATAGGTTTTATGTTTTCTTCTGTGGCTTTGACTAATACACTTCTTGACCCATTGTAATGGGTCTGCTTCTTGCTCAACACTTACAAAAATGTGACCCACCAAGCTATTTCACTAAATAAATGGCTTCTGGTTTTAGGGGGAATTTTGTCATTCTCCTGTGAGAAGGTGTTAAAGGTACTTTTTTTTTTAATAGCATGCTTTTTTTTTCGTATATTTTTCTATATATTCAGTTATCTACTGAGCATCTCCACTTGTTTTCATATGCACACTTCAAATTCATTATGGACAGTATTCAACTTATCTTTCCCTTTATGTAACAATTCATAAAGACATTTTTTAAATGAATGAACTCCTGGAGTTGTGTATTGTCTTGCTAGCTCCTCAAGCAAGAAAATTTTGCACCAATTTTGTTTCTCCCTTACCGTCAAATGTAGTCAAGTAATAGGCATTATCTATATAAACTTTACTTCTGAGTCTGTTCAATTCTATTTTACTATGATCCTCAACTAGCCCAACTTCATTACACACTGGATTGATGCAATAGGTGTCATCAACTTATCTCATTATCTTTATGATTTTTTATTTGTAATATGTTTTCTGTAATCAAATTGGTTAGTCTAAATATATAACATTAAACCTCCTAAAATACCTCAATCTTTCCATTGTCCTTTTAGCAAAGTTGAGATTTCTTAGTAAGACTTAACAACATCATTCTAAAATTGATTATTCTACCCAGGCTTATATCTCACTCTCTTTGTTATTAGTGTGAGTAATTGTAGCTAATGTAACAAAATATCATAAAATTTTAGGTACTTTAGCCACATGCAATGATATATCCGCTCATGTACCTATGCTCGGTAGTGTTATGGTTGGTGACTGGTCACCCGTCAGAGATTGAGCAACCCAGGTTTCTTCCATCTTTATTTTTGAAAAGTTTTATTTTGCTTTTAATTGTCACATAATAATTGCACATATTTATGGGGCACAGTGTGATGTTTCAATACATGCATATATTCAGTAATGATAGAATCAGGGTATTCAGCATATTCATTATCTAAAACATTGATCATTAGTTTGTGGTAAGGACTTTTAAAATCCTTTCCTCTAATTATTTTGAAATATGCAATATTAACTATAGTCACCCTGCAGCCAATAGAACAAATAAGTACTTGGGAGAGTAATTCAGGAGATGTAAGTTGGATGTTTTCAGTCCATCAACAATGATTAAGTAATTTAAAAAGCATTCTTTCTTTTCACTTCTTCTCTAGTTTTTGTTTGTTTGTTTAAATATCTCTGTGCAAGTTCAGAACAGTTTTATTTATATTAGGATCAATAATCTGAGGAATGAAATAAATTGTTGCATTTGTTGCAATAAATGAGTTTATGCTCCCTTTACAGAACATTAAGGACATGAACTTTTAAGAAAGTTTTAATGTTTCACTATAAATGATACTTGAGCCTTCTATTAGAATAGATAAGGTAAACTTATATAAAGAAAAAATAAAAATCTTCTCCTTCTCATCTGCATTTGCAATCCCACATGCACTGAAGTAATCAATGTTAATGGTTTTCTGTCCATTCGGCCACACCTCTAATGGATGGAATTTATGTAGTGTAATTCTTTGTCAGGTACAACTACACATGAGTAAAACTAGGTGTGATTTAGAACTCAAGATTAGGATTTTTAACTAGTAGTGAAATGGGAAGGGAAAAGCAAAAGTAAAATATACATCAGCTAATGGCAGAATGGTGTATAAAAGGGAGTCATCTGTATATATGACATCTGATGGCCCCGCCACTCAGCTAACCCATCCACATATGAAATAATAAGTAGACAAGTGCATTGAAAATTGTAAGTGTGACAGAAAGGTCACCACGTGATTGCTACTATTATATCATTTTATTATTTTGTTCTCCCAACAATGTGTAGCTCAAATTTATACTACAGGCTGTTCCTATCCCTTAACAAAATATCCATTAATTTATGAATTTGATAAAAGTCTAACTTACTGCAGTGCCCTACAAATAATAGTTTGGCCCATCTGTGGTGATGACTGTTCTGGAAGATCTTTCTGATGTTGAATAACTAATATTGTGTTTCAATGTTACTATTAGGTTGGTGCAAAAATAATTGCGATTTTTGCCATTAATCACAACTACATTTGCGCGAACCTAATAGTAATTTAACATTCTGTATCTAACATTTGTGGACACTGATCGAATATGCAGTATTCTGGGGAGAAGTTGGTGGAAGAGATGTGTGTTGTTTTGTGAAAGATAGTATTCTGAGGGAAGGCAGAAAAGGGATATACATATAAGAAAATAGTGGATCTTGATCAGATGCACACTTGTTCCTATTTACAAGAAGTCTACTCTGTGTTACTGAACAAATCAACTTACATGAAGTCAACTAATTCCAAAGAATTTACCGTCTAGAGAAATTCACATTTGTAATAATAAATAGTTTTCTTAATGACAGAAATTTTATAATATGTCTTTTTTACTTTATAGCTATAACCGTAGAGTTATAAAATCTAAATACAGACAAGCCTACCCAGTGTTTGATTATATTCAATGATGTTTAAAAGGAATGGCCTCTCTTTTGTTCTTACTGGGAAAATTATCATTAGCACAGTGCTTCATGCAGGCTCTTATTACTTCTATCTCCCATTGTTATGATTGGCAAAGCACAAAGCCATGCTCAAATTGGAATGCTTGGGCACATTGCAGTATTTATCACAGGGTGGACTGGATACTGAGTTTCTTAATTTATAAATATTTCTTTCCAATGCAAAATTCATGAAGGCTTAATGTTGGGAAATGTCTGAATGGCTATAAATTCCCTTCCTAATTCCCTCCCCTCAATGCATACCCATTTTTTTTGGCTCATTCTTAGAACTGTAGCTGTTCTTGAATCTTTGATGGGTTGAAGCTAATCCACATTCGGATTTTACAATCTCATATAATTGCCAAAATTCTACCCTTCAAAACACTTCTTTCTTTCTTTTTTTCTCTTACATTTCCTCAAAGAAAATTAGTGAAAAAACAATTTTTTATTTGGTCTGAAACTTTATGGTGGAAATCTGAGGACAGGAAGAAATTTAGGGACTTGTTCATGCACTTTTGATTTGGCGAATGCCTGGAATATATTTTTTTCTCTCTGCACAATGCAAAGTAGTTGCACTCACAAAGTATCAATTAGAAAAAGAAATTCTTTCCACATTTCATCAGAGTTTTAAGTGGTTACACTACAATAATCCCCAGCTATTTGGGAAATGGTAAAAAAAAAAAAAACTTTGAAGATCAAGCCATCATTATTATTTTCACTAAAACCTAAAAATTCAGCCACAATATGTCAAACCAGTTGGGACAGGACTTCCTTCCACTAATTTAGTTTTTACTGCTGGATACCTGATGGGCTACTTACTATATCAGGTGTCTCATAGGGCAAATTGTACCTGGAGATAAAAAAAAGAAGAAAAAAACAGGCTCCACCCCCTAGCAGCAGAATACAGCAGAACATTTAGGTACCCACAGAACATAAATCAAAATGGACTGTATCCTGGATTTTAACAAACATTAAGAATTTTTTAAAAACTGAAATCCTGTAGAATGTATCCTCCAGCCAAAATGGCATCAAATTAAAAATAAAAAAGTAAAATAACAGCAGAATCTTAAATACTTGAAAAATAAACAGCATACTTTTTTAGTTCTTTTTTTTTTTACATTTTTATTTATTTTAAGTTCTGGGGTAGGTGTGAAGGATGTGCAGGTTTGTTACATAGGTAAATTTGTGCCATGGTGGTTTTCCCTACCTATCAACCCACCACCTCGGTTTAAGCCCAGCATGCATTAGAGATTTTTCCCAATGCTCTCCCTCTCCCTCCCCCATCCACAGGCCCCAGTGTGTGTTGCTTACTTCCGTGTGTCCATGTGTTCTCATTGTTCAGCTCCTACTTATAAGTGAGAACATTAGATGTTTGGCTTTCTGTTTCTGCATTAGTTTCCTGAGGATAATGGCTTCCTGTTCCATCCATGTCCCTGCAATGGACATGATCTGCTTCATTTTTATGGCTGCATAGTATTCCATGTTGTATGGGTACTGCATTTTCTTCATCCAGTCTATTACCGATGGGCATTTAGGTTGATTCCATGTCTTTGCTATTGTGAATAGTGCTAAACAGCAAGCACACTTCTAAGGAGAACGTCTCAAGGGAAACAATTAAATATATTAAACTGAATAAAAATAAAAATACAACATATCAAACTTGATTTAACACAGTTGACGTCAGTGCTGAGAGGAAAATGTATTTCACTAAATATATATAATAGAAAAGTAGAAATCTCTCAAATAAAAATTCAAGCTATCACATCAAGAAAGTAGAAAATAGTAGCAAAATAAAATCAAAACAAATATAAGAATATAATAAGGATAAGAGCAGAAATAAATGAAACAGCCAAAAGAAAACAAAGAAAAGCAAAGAAATAAAGCTGGTTCTTTGAAAATATCTATAAAATTGACAAACCTTAACTAATAATGATAAAGAAAAAAGGGATGTCATAAATTACCAATTTCATGAATGAAATGGGCTAACATTAGCAGAACTCAGCAATGTACACAAAGAATTACACAGCATGTCCCAGTGACGTTTACTCCAGTGACTGCACACCTAGACATTCATCCCACTGAAATAAAAACTTTTTTTCTGCACTTGTAATTGGCTTCCCCTCTGCTTTTGTTGGCAAGAGCAGGTCGGTGTCCCAGGCTTAGAATCCATTTTTTTCTCTCTCCGTCTGTCTCTCTGTCTCCGTCTCTGTCTTTGTCTCTGTCTCTCTCTCTCTCTCTTTCTTTTTTTGACAGAGTCTTGCTTTGTCGCCCAGGTTGCAGTGATGCGATCTCGGCTCACTGCAAGCTCCGCCTCCCGGGTTCAGGCCATTCTCCTGCCTCCCGAGTAGCTGGGACTACAGGCGCCCACCACCATGCCCGCTAGTATTTTGTATTTTTAGTAGAGATGAGGTTTCACCGTGTTAGCCAGGATGGTCTTTATCTCCTGATCTTTGATCCGCCCGCCTCAGCCTCCCAAAGTGCTGGGATTACAGGCGTGAGCCACAGTGCCTGGCCAGAATGCATTTTTCCTCCCACACCAAAGCACCTCCAGGCACCAGCCTGGAGCCTGGCTGCATAAGCCTGCACAGCAGGAGGGTCCCAGCAGGAGGGTCGAGGTGCCGCTGCCTGGGTCCAGCTCATAGGCTGCCAGGGAGACTCTGATCTGGCTCCCTGGTGCTGGCAGTGTCCTGTTCCCAGGATCTGCACGTGGGGGTGCCTTCCTGCATCCCCCCATCAGTGGTAGGTGCTCCTCCCAGCCCCCTCTTGCAGGCCTGGAGACAGCAGCCTGCACCTCAACCCTACTGCATGCCAGTGAAGTGAAGCACCCCGGGCCAGAAGCCCCACAGCTGTTGGCCCTGGTTTGGACACCAGGCAGGGGGCACCACAGCAGGAGCTAGCAGCCCAGCCCCGATTCTGTGGCCCCGAGTGCCCCGTTCCTGATGGCCCTGTGTTCTGGGTGCGGACCAAGGAGGAGCAGGTGTGGAAGGCGCCTCAGGCAGGCCCTGGGCTCCGTGGGCGTCTTGTGCTCGCCAGTAACGCAAGGCTGTCACTGACATTAGTGGCGCCAAGACTTGCGCACGTGGATTGCACACATCGGCCACTTCCTGCACCACGTGCAATGACACGCGCACGCCTCACGCGCACGCCGCATAACGTCTGAGGCGCGCGCCCCGCACGCGAGCCCCGCACGCGCGCCCCGCACGCGAGCCCCGCACGCGCGCCCCGCACGCGAGCCCCGCACGCGCGCCCCGCACGCGAGCCCCGCACGCGCGCCCCGCACGCGAGCCCCGCACGCGCGCCCCGCACGCGCGCCCCGCACGCGCGCCCCGCACGCGCGCCCCGCACGCGCGCCCCGCACGCGCCTAACGGCTTGGCTTACCTGTAAAGGGCACGCTTCGCTTCGCGTTCCTCGCTTGGCCTTGCGTTCCTAGCTTGGCTTGGCTGTTAGTCGCTTTGCCTGGTGTTTCTTGCTTGGATTGGCGTTTCCTCCCTCGCATTCCTTTGCTGGGCTTGACCTTTTCTCTGCTGGGTTTGGCATTCCCTTGACTGGGCTGGGTGTTTCCTTGGGGCGGGGGGGGCTTGGCCTTTCCTGGGGTGGGCGTGGGGTCCCCCTGGTGGGCGTGGGCTTTCCCCGGGTGGGTGTGGGTTTTCCCTGGGTGGGGTGGGCTGGGCTCCCTTGCTGGGGTTGGCAAGTTTTGGCTGGGATTGACCTTTCTCTTCAAACAGATTGGAAACCCAGGGTTTCCTGCTAGTTGGTGAAACTGGTTGGTAGACGCGATCTGTTCGCTACTACCGGCCTCCCCTGGCTGTTAAAAGCAGATGGTGGCTGAGGTTTGTTCAATGCCCGCGGCCTCTGCTGTGAAGAAGCCATTTGATCTCAGGAGCAAGATGGGCAAGTGGTGCCACCACCGCTTCTCCTGCTGCAGGGGGAGTGGCAAGAGCAACATGGGCACTTCTGGAGACCACGGCGACTCCTTTATGAAGATGCTCAGGAGCAAGATGGGCAAGTGTTGCCACCACTGCTTCCCCTGCTGCAGGGGGAGTGGCACGAGCAATGTGGGCACTTCTGGAGACCATGACAACTCCTTTATGAAGACACTCAGGAGCAAGATGGGCAAGTGGTGCTGTCACTGCTTCCCCTGCTGCAGGGGGAGCGGCAAGAGCAACGTGGGCGCTTGGGGAGACTACGACGACAGCGCCTTCATGGAGCCGAGGTACCACGTCCGTCGAGAAGATCTGGACAAGCTCCACAGAGCTGCCTGGTGGGGTAAAGTCCCCAGAAAGGATCTCATCGTCATGCTCAGGGACACTGACATGAACAAGAGGGACAAGCAAAAGAGGTAACCGGGCCTGGGATGGGAGGAGGCGGGACATGGGGGGATGATGGGGACATACCCTCCTGGCGCAGGGAGGGAGGAGCCAGGCTTTCTCTTCCTCCGCAGGCCCCACACCACCCTGGGTGTGGAAACCTCAGAGAGGTCAGGGCCCAGGTCCCTTTATAAACAGCAACACAAAAACAAAACTTTAGCTGATTTCCAATCCAATTATAATTTCCCTTATAGAACACTAATAGACTGTTTTAAAGTGATTTAACTCGCAAAATTAAGTCGATGCAGCAGATTATTTTTAATGTACACATTTTAAAACAATGTTCTATACATTATAGAAAGGTGTATATTGAGAACTAAGTCCCATAATATATCAACTTCTGGGCTAAATATTTTTCAAATAAAATCCAATATGGATTTTATATCGATGTACCCTATGTAAATACATTCTTTACTGAGTAACCTTAAAAGGAAACTGAAATGGGAAGTATGGTTCGTATCTTTGAATAGGAAGGTTCGTTTTTCTTAAGATGTGAGCTTTTTCTGTGTTTATCACTTTTACATAAGCCAAATAAAAATAGCAAAGTCTTAGTGTCTTTAAATTGCACATGATGTATTTTATCATTGTGATAAATTGATTTTTTGTAACAGAATGGAAAAAGACTTGCTTTTCCAGATATCAGAATGTGCGTGTGTTATTTCCACAAATTGTTTGCTAACAGCTGAAAAGACATAAATGAACAGAACAGAATAGGAAATCCAGAAATACCCAAATATATGTAAGAATTTAGCACTTGATAATGGTGATGTTTCATATTGGTAAAACAAGGTGAATTATTCATAAATTAAATGCATGCTGTTTGGAGAAAACTACCTAGATTTTTATGTCACAAAAATAAGTTCCTGGAGTATAGATTAACAATTTTAAAGATACAAAAGGAGAAAAGTACCAGAAGAAAACACAAATGCCTATTTATATGTGCAAATATTTATTTATTTTTCTGAGACAGACTCTCACTCCATAGCCCAGGCTGGAGTGCAGTGGTGCAATATCAGCTCACTACAACCTCTGGTTCCTGGTTCAAGTAATTCTCTGCCTCAGCCTACCAAGTAGCTGGGATTACAGGCACCCACCACCATGCCTGGCTAATTTTTTGTGTTCTTAATCAAGACGGGATTTCACCGTCTTTGCCAGTCTTGAACTCCTGTCCTTGTGATCCACCCACCTCAGCCTCCCAAAGTGCTGAGATTACAGTCATGAGCCACTGAAACTGGCATATATATGCAGATATAATAAAATAAGCTCAATTTAAAATTGGGCAAGGTACTTTTTTGCATGTCTACCAGTGACCTGTGCACATAGGAAAACATAGCATTCCTGCTAAGAGAAGGAATTTAAGTTAGAAGAGGAATGAAAGACTATTTTCTGTTTAAGTTAGAAGAGGAATGAAAGGCCAGCCATGGTGGCTCATGCCTGTAATCCCAGCACTTTGGGAGGCCAAGGCAGGTGGATCACGAGGTCAGGAGTTTGATACTAGCCTGGCCAGCATGGTGAAACCCGTTTCTACTAAAAATACAAAGAATTAGCTGGGCATGGTGGCATGCACCTGTAATCCTAGCTACTCAGGAGGCTGAGGCAGGAGAATAGCTTGAACCAGGGAGATGGAGGTTGCAGTGAGCTGAGATTGCACCACTACACTCCAGCCTGCGTGATGGAGTGAGACTCCATCTCAAAAAAATAAATAAATAAAAATAAATAAATAAATATAAAGGAATGAAATACTGTTTTCTGTCCACAAAGTTTGTGAGGGTGAAGAACAGTGGTACTTATATACATGCTGAAAGTTTAAGTTGCTGCGACTTTTCAAATAGACACTTTGATGGTAAGAACCACATTTTTAAAATGTGTATGCCTTTTACCCATCTATTCCATTATACTGAAATATCTATATGAAACAGACACAGCTGTTTTTCTTAGTATTGCTTAAAATAGCCATGTATTGAGAAGAACCCATAAAGATTTTATGAACAAATTTCAGTGCATCCATAGGATGGAATAATATGTAACCATTGAAGGTGTCAGTAGATACAGAGATATGTCGGCATGCAAAGATGTACTTTGCTATATCAAGTGAGAAAAAATCAGTTTGTTATACATATACACAAACAGAATCTGCTCTTGTGTTAGCTGGAAATATGTGGAAAATATAATCAAACTTATTTCTGGGGATTTGTAAGTGAAGTTTTTCCCTTTCTCTTATCTGTGATTTCTGCAATGAACATCTGAAAAGTTTTAGTTAAGTTTCATTAGTAATGAAATAATCGTTGGGAAGAGAAGGAATATGCTACTTGCATAGATACAAATAATTTCTCACATTCTATTATTTATTTTTATACCTGTGGATGGCTATCTTCTGTGAACTTTTACCCTCTTCAGAAGTAGAGGGCTTCTGTTTACCTCTTCTGGTAGATTTTATTGTATATACATTTTATTATATATAGATTAACGTGTAAATAGTATGGATTAATTATTTTAGTTTAGTTATATATTTATGAAAACTAAAATAGCAAATATAAATGATCGTTACTATCGCAAATGTATTGCTCTACTCAACAGGAGTTTTCTTTTAAAAATATTGAACTTCCAACCCATGTTTATCCATTCTTTCAATCCGTTTAGTCATCAAACATAAGCCAGACACCTATTATATGGCAGGCATATTCTGCTATCTCTCAGGATCCTTCCACCTTTGAAAACTTCATGTTTACCTGCTGCGCCTGAGCAAGCTGAGAGAATCAAAATTGGGGCATTAGGACTTAATCTCAATTGAAGCTTTTCCTCCCTCCTTTCAAACAAAAGCACTTCTGAAGGTGGAAAATAGTAAAAGATAACCCTTAACTGCCCTTTTGAACATTTATAAGACTTGGGTAAAGACTGTTTTAGCTGTTTTAAGAACTTAAATGTGGTACATAAACAGCATGGAATACTATGTAGCCATAAAAGAAAGAACAAGAGCCTGTCCTTTGCAGGGACATGGATGGTGTTGAAGGCCATTATCCTTAGCAAACTAACATAGGAAGAGAAAACCAAATACTGCATGGTCTCATTTATAGGTGGGAGCTAAATGAGGAGAACACACAGACACCTAGAGGGAAGCAACACACACTGGGGCCTATCAGAGGGTGGAGGGTGGGAGGAAGGAAAGAAGCAGGAAATAGAACTAACGGGTACTAGGCTTAACACCTGGGTAATGAAATAATCTGTACAACCAACCCCCTTGGCACACGTTTACCTATGTTAACCAACCTGCACATCCTGCACCTGTATCCCCAAATGTAAAAGTTGAAAAAAGCTCCACAAATAGTTTCATAAATCCATTTTAAAAAGAGAAAATTTATAACAGTCTTAAATCCTAATATGAATGATTGGAAATATCTGATGTACGTACATTGTATAAATCTAAGTATTGAAAAAAATGAGCCCATGCTATTCATTTGAATTTCAAGTTTTCTTTGGCTTAAAGTTTTTGAAAACCAAAGTAAGAAATAGATTATTTTAGAAAATTGTTTTTGTTTTCACCTCAGCCCTCTTATTCCATAGTTCTTTTAAGAACTAAAATTTATCTAAATGCTAGTCATCTGACTGGAACTGCCCCAGACCTGTTATATTATAACATATTCTACTTAATGTAAGGCACCAGGGATTGTATGATGCCCCATTATGTTATGTCTCACTAAGAAAATTATTTAAATGCTGCCAATTATAATTATAGTAAATCATGAATTATAAGTGGTATTTCAGTGTAAGAAATGTTAAAACATGCAGACAATGATCATCTTAGACTCAATAAAATACAGTACAATGCTACCTGTAATCTTTAAAATGTACCTGAAAGTGTAGGTATAATTGTATCGTTTCACTTAATTCAAATGTTGTCTTTAGTGGTATTAGTAAAAATTATAATATCTTACAATTTTTGAGCTGTTATTTGTGTTAGGAACTATTCTATATTTTGTGTAGAGTCTTATTTAAGCATTACAGTGGTTTCCTCTGAGAAACTGACTATTTTCATTCCCATTTTATTGATGAGGAAATTGAGACACAAAAAGGCTAAGCAACAGCTAGGAAGCGACAGAGCTTCAAGTAGGATTCCAGCCCAAGTTGAATGTCATCCAAGAGCTATGCTCTTTCTATTCAAATAGGCTGCTCTTTCATTAATACAGTGACTAATGAGAGGTAATAGGTAGTGTGCTTTCTTCAAAGGAAAATTGAGTTTGTTTTGAAGGCAGAGTAATAGGCTATTCAGTGTTTGCAACTACATGAATCATTAATGTGGCATTAGCTAGTGCACTACAATTTCCTGAAGTCTTCTCACTCTCATAGGACTGCTCTACATTTGGCCTGTGCCAATGGAAATTCAGAAGTAGTACAACTCCTGCTGGACAGACGATGTCAACTTAATGTCCTTGACAACAAAAAAAGGACAGCTCTGATAAAGGTATGCAGTAGTCAACTATATCAGTGTGAGATGGGTTTGATTTCAATAGATAGCATAAAAATGAGTTTTCTCATTTAAATATAACTAGTTGGTGAAAGCTGTGGAATGTTATTTTGAATTCCTAGGACTTATAATTTGTTTTTGGTCTAATACTGACAGGCCGTACAATGCCAGGAGGATGAATGTGTGTTAATGTTGCTGGAACTTGGCGCTGATCGAAATATTCAAGATGAGTATGGAAATACCGCTCTACACTATGCTGTCTACAATGAAGATAAATTAATGGCCAAAGCACTGCTCTTATATGGTGCTGATATTGAATCAAGAAACAAGGTATAGATCTACCAATTTTATCTTCAAAATACTGAAATGCATTCGTGTTAACATTGACCTGTGTAAGGGCCAGTTTTCCATATTTGGAAGCCCAAGCATAACCTGAATGAAAATATTTTGAAATGACTTAATTATCTAAGACTTTATTTTAAATATTGTTACTTTTAAAGAAGCATTAGAGGGTACAGTTTTTTCAGTGCACTTGTGGTTAATGCTTTTAAAAAAAAAAAACACTGAATTTGTAAAAGGTAATACTTTTTTTTTTCAATTTTTCCCTGCCAAGTTTTTTTTTCCCTAACAAATGTAAAATGACAAAATTTGCCCTGGAAATAGGTTTTACATTAAAACTCCAATAAAACTTAAACATGTTTCAGTGAATAGTAATCCTGCTACTTTGGCAAATTCCTAAAAAAACACTAATAGATATGAGGTGATGTATCTCTCAGTGGCAAGGCTTAAGATACTTCTGATTGCTCATGAGGCAGAAGTGGAAAGGGAAAAATGCAGCAATCAGAAATATCAAGGCCAACTTGGAAATTAGGTAATGGGGGAAAAGACCATGAAGAGGTTTTTTTTTGTTTTTGTTTTTGTTTGTGTGTGTGTGTGTGTGTGTGTGTGTGTGTGTTGTTATTGTTGTTCATTCGTTTCCTTTATATGGTGAGACAGGGTTCTTTTCCATTTTAGAGAATGACAGTTTTCAGTTTGGGAGAGGGAGTTAGTGGGTTGTAAACTGCCTAGAGATCAATTTTAGGAGGCCTCTGAGGAACCAGATTGGCAGTGAATATGTGGTAATGTAGTGGGAAACCCTTGAGTAGAAGGAATAACAAGTAATTAACCAACTTAGTATCCTATTCTGGTAGAAATGGCCAATTAGAGTCTCAACTCTGCTTTCAATTCTAGAATGTCTTGATGGGAAGGTGGGAGATAAGGGGCTTATAAGTAAAAAGATCAGGTTGGATTTTGAGTTTACTAGACCTTGTTCTACTCTTACCGGGGAAAATTTTGTGGTGTTTTCAGCAAATGAGTCTCTCTCCTACTCTTTCCTCTTTTTGGCCAAATCCTCAAATGATAAAGGGAATTGTTTATGTGATGAGAGATGAGACTGAAATAATTGTCTATTGCACTAGCTTCCAGCTAGAGTTGTGCATTCCGGTTACCTCAGGAAAATTCTTAAATAATCTTCAAGTCTAGGTTTTCACCTGAAGATTTTGATAGAGTAAGTCTAATAAAGCCTGGATATGTATGTTTAAAAATGTTTCCTTGAAGCCAGGCATGGTGGTGCATGGCTGTAGTCCCAGCTGCTAGGGAGGCTGAGGTGGGAGGATTGCTTGAGCTTAGGAGTTCTAGTCTAGCCTGGTCAACATAATGAGACCCTGTCTCTAACAACAACAACAACAAATTTCTCAAAATCCGGATACACTCCTGCTTAACCTCTGAATACATAAGTGTAATATGTAAATTCTTATATCTCAGAAACTTCAGATATTTCTAGAAGAGTTGGAGTTGGATATGTGCTAATTCCTTTAAATCTTTCCTTTCCAATAACATAAATCTAAATTTTTGTTTGTTTGTTTTTGAGATGGGGTCTCACTCTGTTCCCCAGGCTGGAGTGCAGTGGTGCGGTCACAGATCACCACAGCCTTGACGTCCCTAAGCTCTGGTGGTCCTCCAATCTGTTTTTGTATTTTTTTTTTTTTAGTAGAGATGAGGTTTTTGCCATGTTTCTCAGGCTGATCTTGAACTGCTGGGCTCAAGTGAATCACCCACCTCAGGCTCCCAAAATGCTAAGATTACAGGTGTGAGCCACCATTCCTGGCCTAGTCTGACTTATCTCTGTCATTGGGACATTAAAATGAATATTATTGGCACTATCTATCATCTTACAGAATAATACCTTTTCCTTTCTACCATCAGTTATTCACTGCCATTCAGAAGGTCTTTAGAAATTTGCAGTGAGTAGTCTTCCAATAAGTAGAGGATGGCTCTCTCAGGACTTTGTGTCCCTTTGTTCAATCATTCAAGTGCTTAGGTCAGTAAGTCGTTTTTAAGAGCAGAGTTTTCTCAGAATTGTAGCAAATTCTAAACCTTTTTTGTCAATTGAAGCTGTATTATGGGCTATCCAGTATGTCTCTTAAGTTTGTAGAGCTTTGGCTTAATCAGGATGGCAGGTTTAAACACTAAAAACCATGGAGTTATTAAGAATACAGATAGGAAATCTCTTAGTTTCAGTAATCCTATGAACTGATTATCTATCTAGTTAACAATCTGGAAAAATTAAATACAAATAGATTTTAAATGAATAAATGTTGGAAAAATTCTTGAAATGGGCAGTGTGAGTACTAATAGCAATATTTATTGCACGTTGGAGCTTGAACTTTGGTAAAACATGTGAAACTAAAGAAATATTTTACATTCAAATTCTTGCTTTATACACAACAATTTTGTCTTAGGGTTGGATAATATAGAGATAAAAGATACAGCCCCTGCCCTCAAGAAGCTTTTTGTTTAAATGAAAAAAAAAAATCATCCAAAAGTACCATGCCAAATGCTCATTTAGAAACAAAGAGTCTTGGAAACAGTAAATGTTTAAAGTGAGTTTTTGAGATGATCAGATTTAATGTGGTGAGGCAGAGAAGGGATGTTTCCAAGGGAAGGAGTGGCATGTGGGAAAGTACAGAAGAGTGAGAAGGAAGCGACCAAATTTTATTTACTTTCTGTGAGTGTAAGTCCATAAGCTTCCAGTTCAGTTGAGAGATACATAATTTTTTGAATTACATATTGTTTTTGTTTTATATTGTTTTACAGTGTGGCCTCACACCACTTTTGCTTGGCGTACATGAACAAAAACAGCAAGTGGTGAAATTTTTAATCAAGAAAAAAGCTAATTTAAATGCACGTGATAGATATGGAAGGTATGGTTATTTCTTTTAATCTGTGTGTTGTTCTAGATTGATAGCAGTCACTCAAGTCATAAATAATAAATTAATGAGATTAAATTATACTTATTGGGACATAGTGATCAGTATCAACACAAATGAGTCAAGTAGAAAAGCAATTATTTGGACTGGGCAACATAAAGAACTGTTTTAGTAGGATTCATCTTCTCTTATTATATTGACTGATGTTATTTGTTGTATGATGTTTTTGGTTACATGATCTTATGTTAGCTAAAGGGATTTCATATTAATTTTATGAAGTTTGAACTTTAACTTTCAGTTTACTTTATGACTCAGTATTGAACTTCTTAACCCTTTCTAGTAGGTTTTAACCTCTGTATCTTATATGCTTTTCCACTAAATATGCTGTATTAAACATAAATAGGAGTTGAAAATCCTTTTATCTTTTCAATGACTCTGCTTTAAGTTGCTTTCTTTGAAGAATATTAATGTTAACTTATCCCTACATGACAATTAATTGCTATTCCCACATACTGTGGGTTCAACAGCTTTTTTCCTTTTTTATTTCCAGTGTATTTTGATGTTTTTATTTTTAGTTGGTATGGAGAGAGGGAGTGAAGATAGTTTTAAGTGGATACACTTTTCCTTTAATGAAGGCAAGCTGTAGGTGGGTGATAAAGAGAAAAGAGCTAGGCTTTGGATTCACACAAGACTGGGTTTAATTCCTAACTTTCTTACTTGCTACATGTGTGACATTGGGAACGTTATTTACCACCCAATATGTTGTCATATGTGAAAAGTCGGAGAATATATCCTTCAAAGTTGGCTGTGCATAAGCAAGAAAGATATATGTGGCATTTAATTCAGTGCGTAGCACATGCTTATTGGCATCATTAACTGAAACTCCTGTGACTACTATTCTTACCATTATTATTATTACTGCTTTCAGCATGCAGAGAGCTCTTATTTATCTTAGCCCCTAGCTAATTTTCTATTACAGCATATCAGTCTAGGGAAGCTGTGACAAAATCTTCACTTAAATCTTTGTCCACTTCAGATAAGTGGCCCTAGCATTGTTTCTTGCTCATCAAAGGACTTTAAATTAGTAGCTTCTGCTATGCAATACCCCACTGAGATAAGAGGTTTCCTTTTTGTCCCTTCCTTTTAACCTTGGTGGTATTTTACAAAGATGAACTCTCGAGCACCCAAGATGCTTATGTCTTTTAACGCATGTAAATGTTTGATTCTGCATGGACAGGCAAGATGTTAAATTGGTAAAGTATATCAAATTAGCTTTTAAAATAACTTTATTACAGTTCCTAAAGGAGAAATTATCTCTGTAATTTTAGAACTGCCCTCATACTTGCTGTATGTTGTGGATCAGCAAGTATAGTCAATCTTCTACTTGAGCAAAATGTTGATGTATCTTCTCAAGATCTATCTGGACAGACAGCCAGAGAGTATGCTGTTTCTAGTCATCATCATGTGTAAGTGTTTACATGAAAAGGCTAGTTAATGCTAAATTGAGGTTTAAAATAATTATAACAATTGCATCTTACATATCAGGTGAGATGTCATAGTTTGGTTCAGGTAGTTTTAGAGTGGCAGTGAGTTAGTCCCCTGCATCAGCCAGAAATCAGACAAAAAGCAAGACAAGTTAGAAGTACCAATGGGTGCAGGATTCTTTACCTCAGGACTTTTAAGACCTTTATCCTTAGAGATCCCAATATTGTTCATTTCATCCAAGTATAACACCTATGCATGGGATAAAAAAGAGTATCACATCTTTGATTTTTCTGATTAGTTATTTGGGTCTTGAAATGCCCAGTTTAGCAGAAAGTCTTGTACTGTCTCCTGGGGACTATCTCCTACATACTCCTTGAATTTTTCAAGAACCAAAGGGGTTCACTAAATCCAAGGAAGACAGTCCCTTTTATCAAGTCAGAAGGAGGAGAAAAAAAAGGGCATTCCAATCATTCTGTTGTTTCCATTGTTTCTGTTGCTGCATTGTTGCCACTCAAACTGGTTCTGCTGCCTGGTAATTGTTGACCTTTGACACCGAGATGCCCTTACTGATTCAGATCCCTCAAGTCTTCATGGGGATTCATACAGTGACTTTGAAGTTACAACATTTTTTAGTTCCCTTACCTATGCTTATATGCTCAGCCATTGTTCCCAAAGCACCAGCACCCTGCTCTGGCCGCTGGGCATCCTGACTTTATCCGCACACAAAGTGAGCAAATTGACCCTTCCTCCTCTATTCAGAACCTAATGTGGAACCCACATCTTAGCCAAGAATTAGCTGAGACCTTCATGGTAAGAGATCCTTTCAGGCCGTTGTTGGTCTTTTCTCTAGCAGATATTAGGTGGGCTTGTTATAAAGGGTCAGAGGGGTTCAAATAATGTGGCAGAAAGAGATCAGTGTTTGTTTCTTCTTCTTTGCTACCAGATCTACACTGTGAGGCACCTTTATATCCTGTGTAGAACCTTAGGCAGTAGAAAGTCCCATATGAGCCTTCCCCAAGCAGTGGCTCCCAGCTGTGGTTGGCCCCTTGAGTGATCTGATTTACATGATAATGAAAATCGTCCAAGCTACTTCCATCTCTAGCTCAAGATTTTAAAATATTTTCAAATTGTACCTCACAGGAAGCCATTGAAGAGAATACTCAGAATCTCAAGTAGGTTAAGTAAGTAGTGATGAGTCATGGACAAGAGCCAAGCCTTGTCCATGACTCATCACAAATCACATGTAAAAGTAGGGCTTTGTGCCGGCTTTGGCGGCACATATCCTAAAATTGGAACAATACAGAGAAAGTTAGCATGGCTTCTGCATAAGGAGGCAGCACAACTCTTTGAAGCATTCCATATTTTGTGCAGTCACTGGAAGATCATTTCAGTATTTGCTGACTAGCTCTAAGGAAACAGTGTGAATCAAAGCAAAATGGGTGCCACCAAAATATCGAAATGTGATTTGTGCTGCAAAAATAGTCATGGAAGATGGTCTGTGAGATGATTTAGAGCTGAACAATGTGTTCAGTGCAAAATATATTATAAGTATGTACGTCAAAAATTAGAGAATGTCAATTTGCAGCTTCTTCATGAAAACTGAAAAAAAATAAAAGTAGAGTTTTGGTCTCCCATGTCAGCTGGAATTGAACATCAATATAAAGCATTATCCTAACAAACATCTGCTGGCTCAGAGTTTGAGTCTGTAGAGAAGGATCATTGCTCCAAGCCAGGTCTTAACATCCATTAGTTTTTCTGCCCTTAGCACAACAAATTGGTCAACTCCGTAATAGTGGACAATCACATTATCTACTTTAATGAGAGATTTATAAAAAATTTAGTTACAAACTATGACACAGTTGAGATGCCCTGAATTATAAGCCATAAGGAGTAGGACAACTAAGAAGCAAAATTAGGACTTAATAACATTTTCTGAAAACTACAGTATTTGCGTATTAGAACCTATGAACAAAATACACATGGGGTTTTATCTGGGATTCCAAGATAATTTTAGTCATAAAGTTTAGGAACAGATTATTCCATTGCTTTACTATTTCTCTGAGCGTTTAAAAAATGTTACCTTGTTAAATCTTTATAACAACCTAGTGAAATAAGGCAGCAAAGTCCTCACTTTGTAGAAGAAGACATTGAGCCTAAGAGAAGAAAGTTGTCCAAGAACAAATAGCTGTTCATTATGGAGCTAGGACTTATGCAGAGTTGGGACACTTTCTATTATGTCATGCTAATGCATGCTGATTTACTGGGTCACAGTGCCCTTGATTTATGAGCATTTCACCTAATCTTTTTTCTTCTTTAATTAGAAGCTTAAAGAAAAGTTTGTAGAATGTACTCATAAGTGTATGGGATAATACTGTTAAATTCTGATATTATGATATTGTTTGAAATACTCTAAGAATTTTACATTTGGTAAGTATTTTTTATATCAGTATTAAAATAGTAATTTGGTTTCTTACATTTTTATACATAGAATTTGTGAATTACTTTCTGACTATAAAGAAAAACAGATGCTAAAAATCTCTTCTGAAAACAGCAATCCAGGTAAGACTTGTGATAATGAATTACTTTAGGTCAGTTGTCCACAATGTTTTTGGCAGCAGGGACCGGTTTTGTGGAAGACAGTCTTTCCATGGGCTGGGGGAAGGTGGGGATGGTTTCAGGATTATTCAGCCATGTTTCATTTATTGTGCTACTTTATATTATTATTACATTGTAATATATAATGAAATAATTATACAACTTACCATAATGTAGAATCCGTGGAAACTCTGAGCTTATTTTTCTGCAACTAGGTGGTCTCATCTGGGGGCAAAGTGAGACAGTGACAGATCATCAGGCATTAGATCATCATATGAAGCACACAACCTAGATCCCTCAGATGAGCAGTTCACAATAGGGTTCGTGCTCCAATGAGTATCTAGTGCTATCACTGATCTGACTGGAGGCAGAGTTCAGGCGGTAATATGAGCCATGGGGTGTGGCTGTAAGTACAGGTGAAGCTTCCCTGGTTTGCCTGCTGCTCACCTCCTCCTGTGTGGTGTGGTTCATAATAGTCCATGGACTGGTACCAGTCTGTGACCTGGGAGTTGTGGACCCCTGCTCTGGGTGGTCCTACCGTAGATAAAAAAATAAAAGTAAGAAATTTTTGATCACAAAAGAACGCCAAAGCACAAGTCATGTTACATATCCTTGTCCCAACAAGGTCTCACTCTTACTGACTTCATTCCTCCTCATTTGAAGTTGGAAGGAGATACATTTACTTTGTTGGAACAAGATGTGTTCTCTACCTGCTGGTCAATTGTCTTGATAACAGTAATTTTGTTAGAACAAGATTCTCTGCTACCATTTACCAAAAGATTGTCATAATAAATATACAAATTGCCCAACTCTAGGCTCAGCAGATTATAATAAAAGTAGAAAAATGTTTCACATTAACAAAAATACTAGTATGCCACCTGGTTGTGGACACCTAATACATTGTATAATCCAAACTGGATGAGGACACCTTTAATTTAGCCATCTATTTATCAAAAAGCTTCTGTAAGTTAGGTTTTATAAGTTGCAGAAGACAAAGATGGAATAGATGTAGTTTTGATCTTTAAGGTGCTCATAATAGAGGTGTCTCTATTTCATTTCTGTGCTTTTTCAACAGAATTTACAAAGAAAACATTTCTATGTTTTCACTTGTCCACTTAACAAATAACTATCAAATGTCTTTTAGATACTAATCATTTTTCTAATGCTACAGAACACACACAATTAAAAATACAGACAGGAGGTTGTTATCATCATTGTCATTTTTATTATTTTACTACTTTATTCAGTGCTTACTGTGTGCTAGATGCCAACCGGAAGCTTATAATTATGATTTATGATGTATTAATTATGTGCCAGACATACGTGATGAGGAATGAAAGTTTTGAAAAAAAGTAGGTATGATTCAAAGTAAGCATGCAGAGTGAGAAGAATTTTTCTAGGTAAAGAAGCAGAAGAATAATTTTTGGCAGAAGGAACATGCAACAAGTTTGTGTGTTTGCCAGGAGAACATCTAATGAGATTGCCTGTTTGGCAGGAAGAGCAACAAGTGCAAAAGACAAGATGCCGAGTGAACTTTGCAGGGTTTCTGAGCAGTTCACTTTTGCTAGTACCAAAAGTGTGAGACACCAGAGGTTGGGAATGAGGTGAATACTTAGCTAAGGCAAGTTTATGATAGACTTTTTTAATACTATAGAAATGAGTAGGTCTTACCCTGTGGGCCATGGGAAATTTACCAGGTAGAATGCTTTGGACTGTAAATACTAGATGAGCAGTGGCTAAAACAGTAGGAACCAGAGTTGTTTTGGTTGTTCAGTGATATCCTAGGATCCCACTTGTCCCTCTTTCAGCTGTGCTGTTGGCAGTGTTTTCTTCATGTCTCCTTTGATGGTTGGCTAATCCGCAGCAGCTCCAAACATCTTGTTCTCACAACACAACATTTCAAGGGCTGCTTTTCTTCACATGTGTCTTTTAAACAGGGAGAAAACTTAGAAGCATGCAAGGGGCTTCCTGTAACATTTCATTGGCTGGGTGACACCACATGCTCATTCCCAAACCAGGCAATGGGATGGCAAATACATGATTAGCTTAGAATAAACATTTCTCTTTCTGAGGCTGAGGAGGGGGATTGGGATAATAAATATCCCAATAGACTTGTGTTTCTTCTGCAAGAAAGAATAAGGAATGGCTATTGATAGGAGCCAACAATGTGTGCTGCAGGGGCTCATTGGAGAAATTTGAGCAGGGGAGTTACAAGATTAAATTTGAATATTAAGGCATATTCTGCTTATGGTGTAAAATGGGTTAGCAAGCTTTTTCTGTAAAGGACCAGGTGGGAAATATTTTAGACTATGTGGTCTCTGTCATATCTACTTAACCAGGCTGTTGTCTGTTGTTGTAGTGTGAAAGCCACCACGATTATATGTAAGCAAACAGGCATGACTTAGCTCCTATAAAACTTTATTTACAAAGCCAAAAGGCAGACTGGATTTGGCCTGTGGCCTGTAGTTTGCTGGGATTGATGGAAGATAACCATGTAAAGAAACCAGGAGACAAAGGAAGCTTTTGCAGTAGTCAGCTATAGTTTCCATGTCACACATCCTTGGACTAGTATCAATGTATTCTAAGGTTTTCACCTGCCCGTGGCAAAATAAAGTTTGGAATCTCAGTTACTCATTTTAATGTGTTGGCCTTTTTTTGGTGTTATGCTTTTTTCATTTGTTTTGCTTAATTTTTTTCATGTAAGAAATAACATTAATAGTTGGAAGGGTTGTTTGTAATAAAAGCCATTTTGTAAATGTTTAGGTTCTCAGTGGCAGTGGTAATATAAAGCAGAGGAAGAAGAGAGGTATAGTCAATATGATTTAGTGATAATTGGATGAGAAAGGTTTGGGGGACAGAGAGAAATGTCAGATAATTTACAGGTTTCCACGTTGTACACTAGTATTTAACCTGGACATGAGGAAGGAGTAGGAAATTTTCTCCATGACCTGTGTGAGTCACAGCTTCCAGAAAAGAAAGAGAGCAAGGAGCATATTAAGGAAGCACAGCAAAGTCAGTCCTACAGTGCCCTGCTTGACTTCATGTCATAGTTCTGACTTCTAAAAAATCATTTTCTGCAAAATGTGCTTTGTGTTTTTCCCCTCTTGCAGCCTGCAGGCAAACAGAATCCCTTTAGCAGGGCATTTTTGTGTTCTTCCTTTAAACAAAGCAACATATAACTAACAAAAAAGAAGTAAGAGAAAGAGTGTTTTTTGTATAGGCTAGCATTTAACTTAAACTTGAGAGCGAGTACTAGGATTATACTTAGAATTTATGGACTGGGTAGGAAGACTAGATAGAAATCTAAAGATTGCTGACTCAAACACAGTGTGATTTTTTTTGCTTTACTGTCACAGCTCTGAATTCACAACTATTAGTTACATTCATATACACTATAACTTTATAAAGCACCTTCCCAAATATTAAGTGATTTATTATAATTTCTATGACTTATTATAGAATTGACTTTCCAAGCGTTCATTAGAATTATTGAGAATTTGCTACATAGTATCATCTCAGCTGTGTCCACATGAGCTAGCTGTCACCTTGTCTTAATGAATAATGGCTCACTAGGAATATTGGTTTTGGCATTAAAATGATCTACATCTAAATACAGATAGGACCAGGGACCACTCTTGAACGTTAATGTCTAAGCATCTTAAAAGTACACATAAGGCTTTCATAATCTGACTTCTGCCCTACTCTACATCTTTAGCCCTTTTCCCTGTGTGCCCTTTCTCTGGCATTACTGAGTGGCTCTTAATGCCCTACTCACTCCTCCTTCTATTGCAGGCAAATACTTTCACTCTTTCAGGCCTCGCTCCTGCTCTTGCTGCTGTGTGGCATGCTGTCACCCTTTCTTGCCCTCTACCACTTTTAATCTAGCTAGCCTCAATATTTAAGTCTCTGCTTGGGCAGGTGTTCTAGAAAAGCCATCCCTGACAGGCTTTATTTGCATTCTTTTTAAACCCTAACACCTAGCATGTATGTAGCAGGACTCAATAAGAAATTTCTGAGTAAAATAAAGACTGTTTTTACAAAGATGATGTGCAAGACTGTTCTCTGCAGTCTTGGAGTAGAGGGGACAGACCTGTGGAGGAATAATGTACAGTTCAGGTGGTAAAGGTGCAGTAGAAAAATCAGTGAGGTCCTAAGGCTACCTCAAGGAAGGAGTTACCTGTTTATCTGGGGAAAGATCTGCAGAATCAAGGAAGACTTCCCATAGCATTGTTTTAAAAGATGAAAATAAGGCTGGGTGTGGTGGCTCACACCTGTAATTGCAGCATTTTGGGAAGCTGGAGCAGGTGGATCACAAAGTCAAAAGATCAGGACCATCCTGGCCAATGGTGAAACCCCATCTCTACTAAAAATACAAAAATTAGCTGGGCATGATGGTGTGTGCCTGTAATCCCAGCTTCTCAGGAGAATGAGACAGGAGAATCATTTGAACCAGGGAGTCAGAGGTTGCAGTGAGCTGAGATTGTGCCACCGCACTCCAGCCTGGTGACAGAGCAAGACCCTGGCTCAAACAAAAAAACAAAAAAAAAAAAGAAAAATGAATATAAATTTGTCATAATAGTGGATGGAAACATTTTAGATGTTAAGAAGACATTGTACACTAACAAAGGTGTCAGTAGTAATTTTGGAAATCATTTGTAAGGTACTATTTTTGCAGAAAACAAGAGGCAGGAGAGACCCAGTGGGTCAAACAAGAGGATTTTATTTAGGTGCACACCAGCTCAGCGGATTTGATCAAAAACCTGAGCCCTGAACAAAGACAGGGCTTGGCTTATATAGGCAAACTTACAGAAGCAGAACAAAGGCAGTTAATCGTATAGTGACAGTTTTGCAACCACTGCATAGCTTGTGACCTTGCAGCTGTATTGAAGGAAAACAAGAATTTGCAAAATATATGCATTTGTAAAAATAGCTATGAATAAATGCTGAGGGGGAGGGGAGATGGTAAAGGAATTTGTTTTCTTAACTTTTCTCTGGGATGTCTGGAGCCCATACCTGTGGGCTCTGGCTTCTCAGACAGGGTCACCACAACCTTTCCTGGTCCCTGCCTGATACTATCCTTACAGTCAGAGTAGCTAAGTGCAGGAAAATTTGTTTCTCTTTAAAACTAAATTTTCTTTTCTTTACATTTACTGCTTCACTATTAGGAAGTGAACAAACATACTGAGTTACCTTATATGTTTCTACTGTATTTTAAAGTTGTGTTTCTGGTGGTTTTGTTCATTTATGTGGGGTGGATGAATTTGTGAGTGAATCACATCAGGTGTCTCCCCAAGTGGTTTGTTGAAGTTTTGGAGAATTATTTCCTAAGTAACTATTTCATGAAAGACTAAACACTCAATTTATGAAATAAAATAAAATGTTGTCTTCAATCTATTTTTATAAAGTCAATAGTTTTTAACTGTTCTAAGTGGTTCATCTTAACTGAATATATGGATTTCTCAACAGAACAAGACTTAAAGCTGACATCAGAGGAAGAGTCACAAAGGCTTAAAGTCAGTGAAAATAGCCAGCCAGAGGCACGGAAAATTTTAAATTTAAATTTTTGATTTAATGTTGTTTTCTTTGCTTTAACAATATTAGATAGTCCAAATGAAATTACCTTTCAGACTAGGTTTTAAGAATCAATAGATTCTTTTTTTAAGAATTTTTTAATAAGATTCTTAAAATTTATTTTAATAAATTCGGCAATCTCATTAACAGAAGAATCAATAAATTCTAATTTAACATTTGATATTTAGCTTAAAAACATAACCACTATAAAATTTAAAATACTCTTATTTTACAGTATTCTTATTTAAAATATTCTTATCTGCCTTTTTGATTAGCTTATAGCTAATCTTTCCTTTTGGAATAGAGGCAAAAACATATTCCAGACCTTTGTTTGTTCTTTTATTTTTACAACACCCTAACATGATAAAGTAACATCAATTATTGGATTATATTATTAAGCAATAGAACTATGAACAATGTAACACTGAAGGTCCCTGAGCTGGATTCATGGTTAAAGAATAATCACGGCCAGTGATTGAAAATCTGCAGTTTTATATTGTCAGTCACTGATACCAAGGTTAAAGACATATTCTGCCTTGTGGTCTCTCACTGACTTCAGCATCTCTGTTCAGGGAGGGAACCAGGTCATAAAAGCAACCCAACTGCCTATTACAAGAATCATATCTTGCAGAATGGGACATTTGGTGTTAGTGCACAAACACAATAACCTTCTACCTTATTTTAGTTGCAGAAAATCAGTACAGATTATTAAAAAAAATTTATCCATTGTAATTAGTACACCTTAGAATATATTAGAACTGGACTTAAGCAGATCATCTAGATACATAACACTATCATATTACAGCATATAATTTCAATTAAAATTTAAGAATTTGCATTTCTTTCTGTTTGGTGTTGATTTCAGCTCCTAAAAATTTGAAGCATGCCTACAATCCAATTAGGAATCTTTTAAAAAAGCACTTCAGTGCGCTATAGGGGCTCACTAGTTAGGGTTTCATGAGATATACTCTTTTCAAGTGAGGAAGACTTTGGAACACTACAAATCATCTGCTAATTCATTTTTGGTAGATTTAACACATAACAAATTAAGTTTAGTTCAAACAAATGGTAACAAAGTTAAGTTTGCTGGTTCATGTTTTTATTCTCCCTTTGTCTGAGGTGAATTATTTTTCACATGTTACTCAGAAGCCAATGATGTGGCAGTAGCTAAACATAGATTAAAAAGTTAATTCTTAATTTTAATTATTTATTTAATTATTTTAACAGTTAAATTTTATTTTATTTTCTAATTTTTCATGTCCATACTTGATTACTTAAGAATAAAATTATTTTAACATGCATTCCAAAAGAGGAGACATACACGGAAATACAACAAGCAAATTAACCTTCTATTTTTGCATCTACAGAAAATGTCTCAAGAACCAGAAATAAATAAGGACTGTGACAGAGAGGTATACCTTTATGTTCAAATGTTTCTGTTGAATTAGATTTTTATGTTATGCTGTTTAACAAAGTGTAGTAAGTGTAGGCATACATGATCCTATCATGTAAGTAGCATAAATCACCAGTGAAAAATTTAATATTTAACTCAGAAAGAATTCTGTACATTGAGTTTTCAAGAGATACAAACCCTAGAGAGATTCTTTCATTATTATGGAACAACCCTGAGTGGTGCCATAAAATGCTAGGTAATGCCACTTCAGGAGCTTTGGACCAATTATTTTATCTTTCTTGGTTTTAATCTGATTATCACTAGATAATGTGGCTAAAGAAGATAATTACTTATTCTTTGTAACTTCCAGCTGGACAATTGTATAGCTATTGAATGTGAAATTTGGGGAGCATCTAATTTTCTGGAATTCCACGCTTGCACCTCAGCAGTTTCACTCTGCTCCTTGTGTTGTGGCAAACTTTGGTTTTCATGTTTCAGTGAGCACCATCATGTTTTTGATATCCAGGAACCAAACGAAAAAAGAACGATCAAAGGCAGTGGGGGAGGAGAATATCTTAGTGCAGAAAAGGGCCATCTTCCTTTCTATTCCTGAAGCCCCCCAGTGTCTCATCCTCTACTTCTGAGTGTTTAATGTAAAATCTAGGTGGTAAAGACAGAAGACACATTTTGTGTCTATGTCGTTTTATTTTTGTGTTCCCATGAGTCAAATGGGGTAAATTCATATATAAGATTCTGAAGAGTTTTTGGGAATAAAAGCACAAAATGAAGGAGGGCCCTTTTTGAATTTTGGAAAATTCTGTTTTATTCAGTCAAACAGCAATCAAGCAAACTTTACAAAAATTTCAGTGATATACTAATGACATGATAATTACATCTTAAAATTATACGGTAATAGTTCTGTATATATGATCAAATTTAAGTGTGAGATATTTTTAATGACTAAAATAATGGCAAACTGAGTCAATTGATAAAATCAATTAAAAAGGTTCTTTTTATTCAATAAAGTGATAACCATCCTTAATATCAAACTTCCACTCAAGGTTGAAGAAGAAATAAAGAAGCATGGAAGTAATCCTGTGGGATTACCAGAAAACCTGACTAATGGTGCCAGTGCTGGCAATGGTGATGATGGATTAATTCCACAAAGGAAGAGCAGAAAACCTGAAAAGCAGCAATTTCCTGACACTGAGAATGAAGAGTATCACAGGTAAGCCTGTGGCAACATTTAATAGGAGATGACTATATGCTGTCAAACTAATCCTAATTTGGGCTAATATTCATGATGAACAAATTTTATACTTTTACTAGAATATTCAGCCTTGCCTGTTAATCAGAAAAATGAAAATCAGTAAACAATGAGTTACCGTTTTTTCCAGTCATTAATTTATTTGAAAAATAACCAGCATTGGCAAATGTGAGGGAAAAGGCATTTTCTTTTCTTTTTAATGAACTTTTATTTTAGCTTCAGAAGTTCATGTGCAGGTTTATTATATAGGTAAACTGTATCATGGAGGTTTGGACTACAGATTATTTCATCAGCCACATAATAAGCAAAATACTCGAGAGGTAGTTTTTTGGTCGTCTCCCTCCTGCCACACTCCACCCTCAAGTAGACCCTGGTGTCTGTTATTCTCCTCTTTGTGTCCATGAGTTCTCATTGTTTAGTTCCCAGTAATGAGTAAGAATATGTGGCATTTGATTTTCTGTTCCTGCATTAGTTTGCTTAGGATAATGGCCTCCAGCTCCATGTGTGTTGCTGCAAAGGAAATGGTCTCATTGAAAATGGCATTTCATACACTGTTGGTAAATACATTTTGAACATTAATTTAGTAGCATATTCACACACACATATATATAACATAGTAAGGATATATAGGTATGTTAAGGATATTTGTATAGATTTGTCACATATATACTTATGTGAAAGGGCATTTCTTACAGCATTATTATATCAAAAAGATGGATCCTTATCAATAGGAATTTATCATTATCAAAAGTAAATCCTTACCAATAGGAAATAGCTCAATTTTCATACCCAGAAAATAATACAGTATGCAACCATTTTTTACAAATGAGGTTAGATCTAGAGTATACTGGTTATTTTGCAATTACAATGTATTTAAAGCATTTAGTTTGGTAACACATCTTAAGATAATTTTGTTAGAATTCTTGGAATATCTGCTGTGTTGCAAATGGAAGCTACACGCTACATTGACACTGTACCTTGTTAGCAACAAGATTGCTAGTTATTAAATTTTTGTTGTCAGTGCCTGAGTGCCGAAATATTGGACCTTCAATCTGAATATTGCCAAGGGATTGTACGTGGGGATCTATATTTAATATAAACATTTGAGTATATTGGGTAAAACTTTTATTAAAATATATCAAAGTATCTTTCATCTGCTAAACTAGGAGCTGGCCAGCTTTTCCTGCAAAGAGCCATTTAGTAAATATTTTAGGCTTTGTGGACTATATATATTTATTTTTTTTGAGACAGGGTCTCTGTTGCCCAGGCTGGAGTACAATTGTGTGATCACAGCTCACTGCAGCCTTGACTTTCTGGGCTCTAGTAATCCTCCCACCTCAGCCTTTCTACTGGCTGGGACCCCAAGTGTGCAACATCACACCCAGCTAATTGACTCTATGGACTGTAAAGTGAATAAGCATGGCTGTGTTCCAAGATTCTTTACTTACAAAAACAGGCAGTGGGCTGGATTTGGCCCACAGGTGCTAATTTGCTGACCGGTGTGCTAAAAGGAAGGTGCTGCTAATGCAGTAACACTTATTTGTAAAAGTGCCCTGCATGTGTGACATTATCTTTCCTTTGAGAAAAGGATATATTTCAGTATTCACCTCACCATATTTTTCCACAGTGATGTCGTACAATTTTTAAAATTTCATTTGTAAAATAAGATTATTTTCTGCATTTCTGCCACTTTATTCCTGTTAATAGAATTCAGTATTTTATGGTGATCAATTACTTTGTATATTTGATGAGTATCAACTGTTCTAGAATTGGCTGATTTTTATCAAGCAAGAAATACTCTCCTTGAAGCTTTTAGTTTTTCTTGGTCTTTATGTATAAGCATGAACAAAATAATAATCAGCTTCTGTAATCTAGAAATGGTCAAGGCAACTTTTAGTTCTATAGTTTTAAGAATTTAACACCTTGGTCTGGCATTTTTAATGCCAAATGTGTATAATTTTTATAAGCTTTAAAATATGTAATTGTTATATAAAATTTGAAAACTACACCTGTTATGTAAAATTTGAAACTATTTGTCTATTACTTTTCCATGACTGTGGAAGAAAATTACAACATTCTCAGCCATGACTCCTAAGTATGATGTCCTTAAAAGAACTGTCTACACTCATGAACTCAAATTTTCTTTTCCTTCACTCTTGATCTCATGCCAGTAAGTCTTCAATCTCAGCAGTCCTCCAACGTTTTTCCTCAAGATTATCACTAATTGTTTTCTGTGATAAATCTAGGCACTTTTCTTCCACCTCATTTTATTTAATCTGTCAGCAATATTTGAGGCAATGGAGGGCATCTCGTCCCTAACGGCGTCTTCACTTGGCTTTCAGGACCTCACTGCCTCAGGCTTTTCCTCCTGCCTTTCTAGTCCATTCATCATGTTCTGTTTTGCTTGCTCCTCCTCATCTTTCTCCTTTTGGACATTGTTGTTTCCCAGGGCTCACTCCTCAATCTTCTTTCTTGTGACTTTTTCTTTTTCTTTTTTGGAGACAGAGTTTCGCTCTGTCACCCAGGCTGGAGTTCAGTGGTGTGATCTCGGTTCACTACAGCCTCTGCCTCCTGGGTTCAAGCAATTCTCCTGCTTCAGCCTCCTGAGTAGCTGGCATTACAGGTGCATGCCACCATGCCCAGCTGATTTTTGTATTTTTAGTAGACACCGCGTTTCCCCATGTTGGCCAGCCTGGTCTCAAACTCCTGACCTCAGGTGATCTGTCTGCCTTGGCCTCACAAAGTGTTGGGATTACAGGTGTGAGCCACTGCACCTGGCCCCTCATGACTTTTTCTACTGTGTATATGCTAGTGATTTCCAAATGTATGTCTCCAGCTCAAATCTCTCTCCTTAATTCCAGATTTCTATATCAGCCTGCCTACTTGACATCTCTCTTTGGTTAGTTATTGGGTATCACACACTTGTCAGATCCAAAATTGGGCTACTGATGTCCTTCCTGAAATCTACACCTCATATAGTCTTTCCTACTTTGGTTAAGGGCAACTCTTCCCAGTTGCTCTGCCAAAAATCTCGGTGTCATTCTTGACTCATCTCTCTCTCTCTCTCTGACACCTCACATCTAATCTCTCAGTAAATCTTGTCAGGTCTACCTGAAGAATATGTCCAGAAGCCAGTCATATCTCATACATCTGAGCCACCCTCATCTGCAGTCTAGATGAGTGTCATAGACTGGGAATTGATAGTCCTGGTTTTTAAAAACTTCCCTTTTCATCAATTCTTAACTCAGTGGATGTATTTAAAACATAAGTCAAATTGTGTCGTTCCTCTGCCCCAGCCCTTCTCATTATCTCCCATTTCATTCAGAGTACGTGTCAAAGTTCCTCCTAATTATCTCCCTTGCTCTGCTTCAGCCACACTGAATTCTTGCCATCCCTTATCTACCCCTAGTGCTTAAAGATGCCAGGCACACCTCCGTGATTCGCAGTTCCCTGTGTCTGGAATGCTTTCTCCCCAGATATCCTCCTAGCTTTCTCTTTCCATTCCTTCAGTTCTTTATTTAAAACCCCCTTTCTAAGAAAAAGAGGAAAAAGGGTAAAAAGAAACACATTAAGGAACATCCACTTTCTGAGGAAGAACGGTGTGCTACCCAGACGCGTCATGCTTAAGGTTCAATTGGGTGCCTACCAGGGATGCTCTCTAACGTAACGAAGGGAAGGTTCAGTGAAACAAAGTGATTTATCATCTCTAACTTCAAACCCATTTGTATCTTGACATCAACGCTGTTAACCTTATGTCATCATTTCTTAGAGACTTTGATATACAAATAAAAGGATTTTTGTATTAGAAAAAAAAAATCCCCTTTCTCAGCAGGGACTTTTCTGACCATCCCAACTTTCCCACCACCCTCCCCATCAAACACATAAACATTTCATTTTCCTGCTTTAGTTTTTCTCCTGTAACATCCTGTATATTTGGCCTTATCTGTCTGTTGTTATTGTGTGTTTTTCTCACTCTCATGAATAGGGTTTTTATTTTTCACTACCATATCCTCACTGCCTAGAAAAAGGCCTAGCATATTGGATGAAGCTACCTAATAAATACTTATTAAATGAGTGAATGGAGTTTATCCTGCATATATTGTTTGATTAATTCTCACTTTAAAAATGTTTGACATGGTTCATTCTAACAGCTTTGCCCGGTAACTACGTGCATTTTTAAAATTGTTTTGGCTTTTTATAATAAGCTACATTCTTTATATTAATTTTTTTTATTTAGAGAGAAAAGCCCAATATTGTGGTTATTCACTATTTATTCTTTTACTAGTAATCATAATTGTAGTTATGGCAAACTGAGTCAGAGGAATTGCAAACTTTACTGGTATTTTATTTTATTTTGAGATGGAGTCTCGCTGTATCCCCTAGGCTGGAGTTCAGTGGTATGATCTCAGTTCACTGCAACCTCCACCTTCTGGTTCATGCACTTCTCCTCCCTCAGCCTCCCAAGGAGCTGGGATTACGGGGGCATGCCACCACGCCCGGCTAATATTTGTATTTTTAATAAAGATGGGGTTTCATCCCGTTGGTCAGGCTGGTCTCGAACTCTGTACCTCAGGTGATCCACCCACTTCAGCCTTTCAAAGTGCTGGGATTACAGGCATGAGCCACTGCGCCTGGCCACTAGTATTTTATTTAAAAAAAAATTACAGTGGCACATTTAATGGACTTACAAATTCTTTTCAAGGGATTATGAACCTTTGGTATTTGAAATAAAGAGACAGAGTTGGAATTTTTTGCTTCCTATTGTAAGAGGAATACTGGTCAGGCACTGTCTATTCTGATGGAGCAGGTGCTGCTGCGTGGCTGTATTTCAGAAGCAAGCTGCTCACATTGATATTGGTTGGTGAACAAGAGCAGTGGTCATTGATTGACTAGATTTCAAACTGGCTTTGGGTGGCTTCTTGTTACCATTGGTACAAGTCATTTCTTTCCTAAGTTAGAGTCAACTTTAACCGAAAATTTTCTGTATAAAAGTTGCCTTCAATTAACTATGTTCAAAATGAAACTATTTTATATTCCAGAATTGTAGACTTCATTTTAAAATTTTGGTCAAGATGAATTGGTTAATAATAGCTCTCAGGAATATGTTTTCTTTTTTTAAAAATACATATTTCTCTGTATAATTTATTCCTTAAAATTAATTATTTTCTTTCTGTTTTTGGTATTTTTAGAAGCTTTTGCTCAAGTCCTAACATAATCTCCAGTAGGAGATTTTAGTCTCTTTGTCAGTTCATGTATGTATATGGTAGTGATACTCTACTCTCTTTTTAAATTCCTTTTCTTGTTCACTTTCTTCTCAGTACAATAACGGTGATATTCTCACACATCTTTACCTCATTTAAAAGTAATTACAGTTTGCTGCTGGCAAATTCAGCTTTTTATATTTTGACTAAATACTAGGCTAAAAGTGAAGAAAATTTACCAGGTCATTTTATTTTCAAACAAAATCATTACTAATAAAAATTGCTATTTTTGAAATATAAATAATGACATTTTGATATTTTAGAAGTAAGGATACACCCCCCCCTCAATAGTTTGGCTTTGTGTTTCCACCCAAATCTCATGTCAAATTGTAATTCCCAGGTGTTGAGAGAAAGACCAGCTGGGAGGTATTGGATCATGGGGTCGGTTTCCTCCATGCTGTTCTCGTGATAGTGAGTTCTCACAAGAGCAGATAATTCTATAATGGGCTCTTTCCCTTTCACTTCTCTCTCTCCTGCCACCTTTTGAAGAAGTTGCCTGCTTCCCCTTTACCTTCTGCCATGATTGTAAGTTTCCTGAGGCCTTCCCAGCCACGTGTAACTGTGAATCAATTAAGCCTCTTTCCTTTATGAATTACCCAGTCTCAGGTATACATACATACATACATACATACATACATATATATATATATATATATATATATATATATAATTTATTCCACTCATCAGTTGGTGGACACTGGCTGATAACATATCTTTGCATATGTGAATTGTGCTATAGTAAATGTATGTATATAGGTGTCTTTTTGAGAGTATGATTTCTTTTATTTTGGGTAGGTATCCAGAAATGAGAATGCTGGATAGAATGGTAAGATCTACTTTAACAGAACTCTCCATAATGTTTTCCATAGATTTGTACTAATTGCTATCCCCACCAGCAGTGTATAACTCTTCTTTTTTCACCACATCCACACCAGCATCTGCTGTTTTTTTTATTTTAGTAGTGACCATTCTGGCTGAAGTGAGGTGATATCTCACTGTTGTTTTATTGTACATTTCCCTGATGATTAGTAATATTTAGCGTGTTTTTATATTCTTGTTCACCATTTGTACATCTTCTTTTGAGAAATGTCTATTCATGTCATGTGCCCACTTTTTAATGGAATTATTTGTATTTTTCCTGCTGATTTGTTTGAGTTTCTGGTAGGTTATGGACATTAACCCTTTGTTAGATTCATAATTTGCCCATATTTTCCCCATTGTATAGGTTGTTGGCTCACTTTGATGATTATTTCTTTTGCTGTGCTGAAGCTTTTTAGTTTAATTAGGTCTTTATTTATTTATTTATTTATTTTTATTTTTGTTGCTTTTGCTTTCAGGGTCCTCATCATAAATTATTTGCCTAGGCTAATGTCTTCAGGTCTTAGGTTTAGGCCATTAATCCATCTTGAATTAATTTTTTTACATGGTGAGAGATAGAGATCCAATTTTATTCTTCTATATGTGACTATCTTTTTTTCCCAGCACCATTTGTTGAATAACGTGTACTTTCTCCAGTGTATGTTTTTGTATCCTTTCTCAGAGATCATTTGGTTGTAAGTGGCCTTTTTTCTGAGTTGTCTATTCTGTTCCATTGATCTGTGTGTCTACTTTTATACCACTACCATGATGTTTGTTACTGTGGCCTTAGAGTATCATTTGAAGTCAGGTAATGTGATGCCAACATGTTTGTTCCTTTTGCTTGGTATGTCTGTTGCTATTCAGGCTCTTTTGTGGTTCTACATGAATGACAGCTTTTTAAAATAACTCTGTGAAGAATGACATTGGTACTTTGGTAGAAACTGTATTGACTCTGTAGACTACTTTGGGCACTATGGCATTTTCACAATATCAATGCTTTCAGTCCAGGAACATAGAATGTATGTTCATTTATTTGTATCATCTGTGATTTTCTTCAGTGGCGTTTTCCAGTTATCCTCTGATAGATCACTCACCTCCTTCATTAAGTATATTCCTAGGTATTTTACTATTTTGCAGCCATTGTAAAAAGGATTGGATTCTTGATATGACTCTCAGCTTGGTTGTAGTTGGTGTATAGTGGTACTATTCATTGGTATTTGTATATTTTGTAACCTCTGAGACTTTACTAAATTCATTTATCAAATCTAGGAGTGTTTTGTAGGAGTCTGTAGGGTTTTCTAGGCATAAGATCATATCATTGGTGAAGAGAGAGTTTGACTTTCTCTTTTCCAATTTGGATGCCCTTTATTTCTCTTGCCCAATTGCTCTGCCTAGGGCTTCCCAGTTTTCTTCTTAATATGCATGAAATAAAAGTAAAATTGAAAGCAATTAATGATCAGTTTATTTCACATCTCTCTCTCATACACAGATAAAATTAATTCAAAGTTCTATGTTAAAAACACAATATTAGACCCTGTCTTGTTCCAAAGGGAATTTCTAAGTTGTCTATAAATTACAGAGGAATCAAGAATATAAGTGGAAACTGTTTCCAAAAAATAAACATAAAAAGTTTGGGTTAACACAGGGGTTTCCAATCCCCAGGCCACAGACCAGTACCAGTCCCTGGCCTGTTAGGACCTGGGCCACACAGCAAGAGGTTAGTGGTAGGTGAGCAAGTGAAGCTTCATCTGTTTACAGCCACTCTCTGTCACATTACCACCTGAGCTCCTCCTCCTGTCAGATCAGCGGTGACATTAGATTGTCATAAGAGTGTGACTTGAACCCTATTGCAAGCTGCTCATGCATGGGATCTAGGTTGTTCACTCCTTATGAGAATCTAATGCTTTATGATCTGTCACCATCTCCTGTCACCCCTAGATGAGACCATCTAGTTGCAGGAAAATAAGCTGAGGGCTCCCACTGATTCTACATGATGGTGAGTTATATAATTATTTCATTATATATTAGTAATAATAGAAATGAAGTGCACAATGTATGTAATGTGCTTGAATCATCCTGGAACCATCCCCCACCTCAGGTCCATGGAAAAATTATCTTCCACAAAACTAGTCCCTGGTGCCAACATGACTGGGAGAGCAGGGTTAACAGATGTGAGACCCCTTTGCCTTGTCTTGGATTAATGTGCAGATATACATTGTGTGAATGACATCTGATGGTGCCATCTTGCCCTGTAGATCATTTTAGGGACACCTCCAGTATTTCATGAAAATTAAAATTTCTTCTAGTGACGAACGAAATGATACCCAGAAACAACTTTCTGAAGAACAGAACACTGGAATATCACAAGATGAGATTCTGACTAATAAACAAAAGCAGATAGAAGTGGCTGAAAAGGAAATGAATTCTGAGGTATTTTCTTTAGTCATTATCAAATGTTTTCATATGTGTATATATTTTTAAAAAGCTTTATTTTGGAAGGTATAAAGGATTTTTAAATCATATATACACACACACACACACACACACACACACACACACACACCCTGTATATCCTTGGTCATATATCTATATATGTACACATAGGGTAAAGCCATGTTCTTAATTCAACTGCATTTGCCTGCAACAGTCGAGTAGTGACCTTCACAATGGCCTCAATCCAAAGGAAAAGCATTTGATATTTTTCATAAGAATTGATTATCTTTCCAATATCAAAAATAAGTTTTGCTACTAACAACAGATTTGCTAGTTTTGGGACATTAGTTCTTTTTAAAATATTAATAGAGAAGTCAGTTTGTTATTTTCACTAATAGGAAGGTAGGAAATGTACAGCTGGGTCAGAGGCCACATTGTGGATGTCATCCTTGCTTTTGAGGAGAGGAACAGTTTGCTCCAAGTAGTTTCTCATTTCAATGCAAAGAGCTTTGAAAACAATGACATGCCATGATACACATTTAGTGATAATTTATTGATAAGTATTTTGTTCCCAGATGAATAGTTCAGTATGTTTCCCATATTTCACACTTACTACTATAATGTTTCAAACATTATGAAGAGGAAAGAAAAGTTATTGCAATGGCAAATAATCTCATGATTTCTAAGAAAAGCCTTGTAAGTTATATCCTATTTACCATTTGTATTTTGAAATAAAAGGCTTCTTTTGTATTTATATATTTACACCACAGAAGCAACTGATTTTGTGGAGGATCACTAGCAGTAGCATCAGAAGACCTGGCAAAAATCTTGCACGTTGCATATATACGTGTGTGTGTGTGTGTGTGTGTGTGTATTCTAGATGGAGTCTTGCACTGTCACCCACGCTGGAGTGCAATGGCACAAACTCAGTTCACTGCAACCTCTGCCTCCCAGGTTCACACGATTCTCCTGCCTCAGCCTCCTGAAGTGCTGGGATTACAGGTGTGAGCCACCGGTCCTGGCTGCATATATTTTTTGACCTCTCCTTTTAAGAATCGTGATCTTAAATGAGTTGAGTGTTGTATGTAGAAGTGCAATGCTTAGATGCCGGTGTGTACATTGTAGAAGGGTGCAATGCTTAGATTTAACAGTTATGAATAAATGTAATTCTTATAACTGACTGTAAAAATATTAGGAAAGCAGTATATTGATAAAACATTCCTCAGAAAAAGGAACTTAAAGAACTTTGAGGAATTGCTTCTGTCCTAATATATGCATAGCTAAGGCTCTTATGATGGTGTGGTTTGTAGGTTAGATATCAGAGTGTAAACCCAATTTAAAAAATGTAGCCAAATGTATTAATCTTCTATTTTATGCCTCTGGGTTTTTTGTAATTCAGAGAAAGGCTTTTCCAATTCTGAAATTCTTAAAAATCCTCTAGTGATTTATTTTTCATGGTCTTTAGATAAATATTTCAACTTTTTGGAATTTACACTCTTTTAGATTTGAAGTTTTGTCCAACTTTTTTCCAGTTAAATATCCACTATGGGAATTATTTCATTATACAAATATAAATGTCATTCTTCAATTTTAGAAGAAATCATGATATGTCATTCTATTGAGTGCTAACTAAAAGTTCCCTTTGTTTACTTAGCTTTCTCTTAGTCATAAGAAAGAAGAAGATCTCTTGCGTGAAAACAGCATGTTGCGCGAAGAAATTGCCATGCTAAGACTGGAACTAGATGAAACAAAGCATCAGAACCAGCTAAGGGAAAATAAAATTTTGGAGGAAATTGAAAGTGTAAAAGAAAAGATTGATACACTTCTTCTTTTTATTTTTTTTATTTTTTTATTTTTTATTTTTTTTTGAGATGGAGTGTCGCTCTGTCGCCCAGGCTGGAGTGCAGTGGCGCGATCTCGGCTCACTGCAAGCTCCACCTCCTGGGTTCATGCCATTCTCCTGCCTCAGCCTCCTGGGTAGCTGGGACTACAGGCGCCCGCCACCACGCCCGGCTAATTTTTAGTATTTTTAGTAGAGACGGGGTTTCACTGTGTTAGCCAGGATGGTCTCGATCTCCTGACCTCATGATCCACCCGCCTCGGCCTCCCAAAGTGCTGGAATTACAGGCGTGAGCCACCGCGCCCGGCCAGATTGATAAACTTCTAAAGGCTATACAACTGAATGAAGAAGCATTAACGAAAACCAGTATTTAAGTACAGTGGACAGCTTAGGATTTTGACAACTGAGAATGCTCAGTTCTGAACTGGAGAATGTAAGACACAGCTAGGAAACACTGGAAATGGAAATTCAATCATGTCATTGTAGACTGACTACTGCTCTACATGATTGTGATCAAAGTCAGATAGCTGAAAGGGACTTCTTTCCAGAGAACAAACATCAACAGGTTTATTTACAGGAGAAAATGAATTCTCATATATCTCACCTAAAAGATAACAGTGAGATTCTTTCTGAACAACTCTAACGCTGACAGTAAAATTAACAACCTAAAAATTAAGCTCCATCACACAGGATAAATTCTGAGAGAAAAGATGAGGCAGGCCACCATCTTTCCTGTTTGGGCAACTTAGTCATTCCAGTATGCGGGCTTTGGAGAGTACAAACTCACCAGGGGCAGAAGAGATCCTGTGGCATAGCACAGCTGCTTTACCAAATCATGGCCAGAATGCTTCTGTAAGCAGGCCCCTGATCCTGTTCCTCATCACTGGACAGGATCTCCCACCTGAGGTGTCCAGCTACACCCACCAGTGTTCCCTGGCCAATGGAGATTTGAAACCTTCCTGGGACAAAGTTCCCAGAGAGAGGGGTGGGTCATGACCTTTGTTGTTTGGGCAACTAACCCTTCTGGCCTGTGGGCTTTGGAGAGCCCAAGCTGACCAGGGGTGGAAGTGGTTCCTCAGCACAGAACAGCCACCCTGCGAAAACGTGGCCAGACTCTTGTTTAAGCCAGTCCCCAACCACATTTCTAATCACTGGGTGGGGCCTTTCAACCAGGGTCTCCAGCCACCTTCACTGCTGTTCTCTGGCTGACAGAGGTTTCTGGCCTCCCTGAGTCAGAGCTCCCAGGGGGAGGACCAGACTGTCATCTTTGCTGTTTGGATGACTCAGCCAGTTCAGTCTTAGAGTTTCAGAGTGTCTGAGGAGACCAGGGGCTGAAGTGAACCCCCAGCACAGCATAGCCACTCTACAAAAACATGGCCAGACTTCTTTTTTAAACAAGTCCCTATTCCTGTTCCCTCCTTACTAGGCAAGACTTCTCAACTTGCTTCCAGTCACATCCTACAGGTGTGTTCAGATTGGCAACAGGTTCATACCTCAGAGGTACAGAGCTTCCAGAGGAAAGGGCAGGCTATCGTCTTTGCTTTTTCACAGGCTTCACTGCTGATATCTTCAGCCACTGGAAAATACGAGGCAATTGGCGACTGGAGTGGACCCCCAGCATACCACGGCAGCCCCACAGAAAAGTGGCCAGACTGTTATGTAGGTGCCCATTTCCATATCTCCTCGATGGGCAGGTCTTCCTGGCCTGGGTCTCCAGCCAGCCCCCCACTTGAGCTTTCAAGCCAGTAGCAACTAGCAACTCCCTGGACAGAGCTTTCAGGAGCAACAGAAATACTCTCTGCCACTGCCTCTGCAGTGGAACTGCCCTTGCTACCCTCAGAATATCAAGGGAGCAAAGACCCTAAGTGCCATATTGACACCTCCAACAAGCTGCAGTTGACACAAGGAACAAGTCAGTCCATCTTCCACGGGTACAACACACCCCTTACTGCTCATCACCAGACAAGGAACCCTGGCTTGGGCCCACAGCACAGACCCTCCATCCTGGGGTGATTACATGAAGTAACTGCTGACTTACACCTCTCTGGGGTGGAGCCCCCAGGAGACAAGGAAAGTGGTGGAGCAGCAAGTCAGCTGATGTGGAGCCCGGAGGGCAGGGACATCTATGTCTCTAGGCTCCACTTGGTCTTATGAGACACTTTATCCCAGCACTTAAGGAGTGCTGAGGTCAGACCAGCCCCATCTCACGTGCAAGATTGCCCAGCACAGATCAGGTCTAAGAGTTCTCTTCCTAAAAAAGGGGACTTGCTTAAAAAAGAAGTCTGGCCACGTTTGTATAGAGCAGTTGTGCTGTGCTGAGGATTCACTTTTGAGAGAGTTCTCCTCTGAGACCTGATCTCTGCTGGGCAGTCTTGCACATGAGATGGGGCTGGTCTGACCTCAGCACCCCTTAGTCTGCTTGCCTCTCCCAGGACCCCAGCCAGGCCACACCTGCTTAGAGGGCACTTTCGGGTGCCCACACCATAGCTTCTGTACAAGCGGACCGTGGCTGATCAGTGGAGAGCTGCAGCAAGGTGACCTCTACAGCCACGTACCAGCCTGCACATTACCTCTCCATACTGCAGCCCTTTATATGGAAACTTCCTACATCGCTTTGCTGTGTGTGTTTACACAGGTGGGTTTTGTTGTACTTGCCCTAACAGCATATGGGAATGCAGCACACACCCCAACCCACACCAACTGCCACTGAAGATGAAGCCATGGTGCGCACAGAACCAAAAACCCCACCCCTGCTAGCATCTCACCCTTGAGGTAATGCTGTGCAGAGGAAAAGGGACCTTCTTATACCCTGAGTGACCACTGTTGCTTGGGGGGGATCAGGGAAGGCACCTTCACTGGCCAGCCACCCACCCCAAACCAGCACTACCTCCAGTGCAACAGCACACACAGTCAGCAGGGGCCCCCTGGCCCACACCCCAGCTGTTTTGCCTCCACCACTAGGTGAATGCCCACAGGGAGGCAGGGACTTTTGCATCTGCTAGCATTCTGCCACAGCTGCCGCACTTTGGTCCCCTCAGTGCAGTGGACTCCAAACCTCGAGGAGCCAGAGAACAAAGTTGTGGCCCAATACAAGTTCCCCAGAGTTAAAGCACACAGTCCAAGAATTGGGAGCTGCATGTTGGCCCCTTAAAATCCTCCAAAAACAAAACCTGTTGGCTGAATACCTTACACCACAATCAAATCCTCAAGGTCATCAGATATAATAAAGGAAAAATATCCTGTCCAAAGGTCAGCAACCTCAAAGATTGAAGGTGGATAAGCCCATAAAGATGAGAAAAAGACTCTGTGCAAGAACACTGAAAACTCAAAAATTCAGCATGCTTTCTTTTCTCCAAATGACTGCATCAACTCTCCAGCAAGAGTTCAGAACTGGGCTGAGGCTGAGATGTCTGAAATGATACAAGCGGAGTTCAGGATATGGGTAGGAACAAAGTTCCCTGAGTGAAAGAAGTATGTTGTAATCCAATACAAGGAAGCTAAAAATCATTGTAAAACATTGCAGGAACTAACAGACAAAATAGCGAGTATGAAGACCTGACAGAGCTGTAAATCACACTAGAAGAATTTTCATAATGCGGTCACATGGTGATTGTGTGTGATTGCATTATGAAAATTATTGTAGTATGTGTGGGCACCTGAGAGTGCCCTGTAAGCAGGTGTGGCCAGGCTGGGGTCCTGGGAGAGGGAAGCAGACTAGGGAGGGCTGAGGTCAGACCAGCCCCATCTCATGTGCAAGACCATCCAACAGAATAGACCAAGAAGAGGAAAGAATCCCAGAGCTTGAAAACTGGCTTTCTGAAATAAAACAGGCAAACAAGAATGGGGGAAAAAAGAATGAAAGCGAATGAACAAAACATCTGAGAAATATGGGATTATATAAACGACCAAATCTATGACTGATTAATGTACCTGAAAGAGATGAGGAGAATGGAACCAACTTGGAAAACACATTTCAGAGTATCATTCATGAGAATGTCCCCAACCTAGACAGACAGGCCAACATTCAACTTCAGGAAATCCAGAGAACCTCAGTAAGATATGCCATGAGAAGATCATCCCCAAGACACATAATCATCAGATTCTCTGAGGTCAAAATAAAAGAAAAAATGTTAAAGGCAGCTAGGGAGAAAGGCAACATCACCTGCAAAGGGAATTCCATCAGACTTAGCAGACCTCTCAACTGAAACTGTACAAGCCAGAAAAGATATTCAACATCTTAAAGAAAAGAAATTTCAACCCAGAATTTCATGTCCAGCAAAATTAAGCATCATAAGTGAAGGAGAAACAAGATCCTTTTCAGATAAGCAAATGCTGAGGGAATTCATTATCACCAGACCTACCTTACAAGAGCTCCTGAAGGAAGCACTAAATATGGAAAGAAAAGACCACCACCAGCCACTACAAAAACACACTGAAGTACACAGACAAGTGATGCTAAAAACCAACCACATACATAAGTCTGCAAAAAAGCCAGCTGACAGCATGACGACAGGATCAAATCCACACATACCATTACTAACCTTAAATGGAAATGGGCTAAATGCTCCAATTGAAAGACACGGGGCAAGCTGGATAAAGAACCAAGACCCATTGGAGTATGCCGTCTTCAAGAAACCCATCTCATATGCAGTGCCCTACATAGGCTCAAAATAAAGGAATGGAGAAAAATATTTCAAGGAAATGGAAAATAGAAAAAAGCAGGTGTTGCACTCCTAGTTTCTGACAAAACAGACTATACCAATAAAGATTGAAAAAAAAAAAAGACAGAGGGCTGGGCGCGGTGGTTCACGCCTGTAATCCCAGCACTTTCGGAGGCTGAGACGGATGGATCACAAGGTCAGGAGATCGAGACCATCCTGGCTAACACGGTGAAACACCGTCTCTACGAAAAATACAAAAAATTAGCTGGGCATGGTGGCGGGTGCCTGTAGTCCCAGCTACTTGGGAGGCTGAGGCAGGAGAATGGTGTGAACCTGGGAAGTGGAGCTTGCAGTGAGCCAAGATCGTGCCACTGCACTGCAGCCCAGGCAAGACAGTGAGACTCCATCTCAAAAAAAAAGAAGGAGATTGCAAAGGTGGTCCTGACCTTTGATAAATCTCATTATTGCTTGATACTAACCTGGGCTATCTTTATTGCCCAAACCAATAGGATAATGTGCTGAGGTTAGGGAGCTTCTACCCTGCAGAGAATCCCTGATCTCCGAAAATTTGGTTGAGATCTAAGGTTGATTTTGCTATACAACTCCTTTTCTGAAGTTTTACTTATTTCCAACAAGGCAAGTTTTCCTGCTTCCATGATGATGGAGAGCAGGCACCTCCTTTCTTGAGTTTCAGCTTGCTTCTGACAGGGAAGGTGAGTGTAAGTTTTTTCCAGCTTCTAAGATAGCAGAGAACAATCACCAGCCTGAGACTTATTTCCAGGTAAGTAGCTGAATTAGAGTTTTGTCTTAAAATTTTTCCTTAATGACTAAAATTTAAGATTACTCACCAGCTGCTTTTAATTTCTCGTTACCATTAGAACACTCAGTAATCATATGAATTGTGCATTTGTTTGTTTGCTTAACTCTTTTTGTTTGTTTATGTTTGGGGTTTTGTTGTTGTTTCACTTTTCTCCCATCTCTTCCTGACTTGGTGAAATCCAAAGAATGCTCCAAATTGTGGGGAACAAGGCTTCTGAATTGGCTAAAACTCATGTGGCTGCAAAAAAAAAAAAAAAAAAAAAAAAAAAAAAATTCCAGTTAGCAGAAATGACTTTTTTTAACTTTTTTATTTTTATTTTTTACATAAGTGGTTGCATCTTTTGCTAGCCAAGGCCAAACTGAGGGAGTAGTGGTGGTGACCCAAAGTTAAGATTCTGCCCTGTTCACTACAGAAACCTGAGTTTGGTTCCTAAGTCTAGTTCTTTCTGTTTGATATTTGTGTTACTTTTAAAATATCAGCAGTTTGTCCCAGCTATGATGTGGTAGTAAAAGATTCAGAAGTATTTTCTTTACAAGTTCTATGTTGAAAAGCTTAATTAAAAGCAAATTTCTTTTTTTAAAATTATACTTTAAGTTCTGGGGTACATGTGCAGAACATGCAGGTTTGTTACATACGTATACACATGCTATGGTGGCTTGCTGCATGCACCAACCCGTGATCTAATGCCATCCCTTTTCTAGCCTCCCACCCTGACAGGCCCTTGTGTGTGATGTTTCCCTTCCTGTGTCCATGTGTTCTCATTGTTCAGGTCCTACTTATGAGTGAGATCATGTGGTGTTTGGTTTTCTGTTCTTGTGTTAGTTTGCTGAGAATGACAGTTTCCAGCTTCATCCATGTCCCTGCAAAGGATATGAACTCATCCTTTTTTATGACTGCATAGTATTCCATGGTGTATATATGCCACATTTTCTTTATCCAGTCTATCGTTGGTGGGCATTTGGGTTGGTTCCAAATCTTTCCTGTTGTGAACACTGCCGCAATAAGCATACGTGTGCATGTGTCTTTATATTGGAATGATTTATATTTTTTTGAGTATATACACTGTAATGGGATTGCTGGGTCAAATGGTATTTCTAGTTGTAGATCCTTGAGGAATCATCACACTGTCTTCCATGATGGTTGAACTGATTTATAGTCCCACCAACAGTGTAAAAGCATTCCTATTTCTCCACATCCTCCAGCTTCTGTTGTTTCCTGATTTTTTAATGATGGCCATTCCAAGTGGCGTAAGATTGTATCTCATTATGGTTTTGAATTCCATTTCTCTAATGACCAGTGCTTTGCTTCACATGTTCATTGGCTGCATAAATGTCTCCTTTGGGAAGTGTCTGTTCATATCCTTTGCCCACTTTTTGATGGGGTTGTTTGTTTTTTTCTTGTAAATTTGTTTTTTATAGATTCTGCATATTAGCCCTTTGTCAGATGAATAGATTGCAACAATTTTCTCCCATTCTGAGGGTTGCCTGTTCACTCTGATGATAGTTTCTTTTGCTGTGCAGACACTCTTTAGTTTAATTAGATCCCATTTGTCAATTTTGGCTTTTGTTGCCATCACTTTTGGTGTTCTAGTGATGAAGTCTTCGCCTATGCCTATGTCCTGAATGGTATTGCCTAACACAAGGACATTTCTGTGCCTGAATGCCATATCTCCCAAAGTAATTTATAGAATCAGTGCTATCTCCATCAAGCTACCATTGATTTTCTTCCCACAATTAGAAACACTACTTTAAATTTCATATGGAGCCAAAAAAGAGCTCGCGTAGCCAAGACAATCTAAGCAAAAAGAACAAAGCTGGAGGCATCACAGTACCTGACTTCAAACTATTCTACAAGGCTACAGTAACCAAAACAGCATGGTACTGGTACCAAACCAGATATATAGACAAATGGAACAGAACAGAGGCCTCAGAAATGACACCACACATCTAAAACCATCTGATCTTTGACAAACCTGACAAAAACAAGCAATGGGGAAAGGATTCCTTATTCAATAAATGGTGTTAGGAAAACTGGCTAGCCATATGCAGAAAACTGAAACTGGGCCACTTCCTTACACTTTATACAAAAATTAACTTATGATGGATTGAAGAGTTAAACTAAAGACCTAAAACCATAAAAAACCTAGAAGAAAACCTAGGCCACCAAACTCAGGAGAAATGTACTTGTAGTGAAATGCATGGTACAAACACACATTCCCTGCTTCCTCAAGTGGGTGAGGTTGGTGGCTGGTCCACTTGCTCCTGGCACACCCTTGCAGAGGTGGCTGGTTACTCTTTGAGCCAGCTTGGCCTTGCCCGGCATGCACAAGCCTCAGTGCGACAACTGTGCTACATATGGAGCCACATAGAGGAAATGAGCAGCAGGCTCAGGAGCAGGGTGTGCGCTGCCTTTGGGGCTCCAGTCCATGCCTCAGGGCTCGTGTGGCACTGCGGGGTTCTTCGTTGCCAAGATGCAGACCACAGGCCATCTTGAGGAGGACTTTATGTTCAAATGCAGAAAGCAGCCAGTATTACCACCCAGGGGCTCTGCCTTCTGTGGCCCTGGCCAGACCTAGAATTTGGCCCCAGGCAGGACAAGCTCACTCGGAGCAGTGTGTCAGTAGCTGGGGCCTGTGCATGCCAGGCAAGACCAAGGTGGCTCAAAGAGCAACCAGCCACCTCTGCAAGGGTGCACCTGGAGCAGGTGGAGCAGCCACCAACCTCACCCACTCAAGGAAGAAGGTATGGCCAGGTTCCCACAGCCTGCATGGCTGCATCCTGATGGCGGATGGAGCAGAGGCCTGAGGAAAAGCAGATGGCACTGGGGCTCTACCTGTTGGGTAGAAGAAGTGATGTACACCGACCGGCTGTGAGTGAGGTTGGTGGCTGCTCCACCTGCTCCTGGCACACCCTTGCAGAGGTGGCTGGTTGCTCTTTGAGCCAGCTTGGCCTTACCCAGCATGCACAAGCCTCAGTGCAACAGCTGTGCTACAAATGGAGCCACACAGAGAAAACAGAGCAGCAGGCTCAGGAGCAGGGTGTGTGCTGCGTTTGGGGCTCCAGTCAATGCCTCAGGGCTAGTATGGCTCTGTGGGCTTCTTGGTTGCAAAGAGGCAGACCACAGGCCATCTTGAGGAGGACTTTATGTTCAAGTGCAGAAAGCAGCCAGGATTACCACCCAGGGGACTCTGCCTTCTGTGGCCCTGACCGGACTTAGAATTTGGCCTAACTCAGGACAAGCACACTCAGAGCAGCGTGTCAGTAGCTGAAGCTTGTGCATGAAAGGCGTGGCCAAGCTGTCTCAAAGAGCAACCAGCCACCTCTGCAAGGGTGCTCCAGGAGCAGGTGGAGCAGCCAGCAACCTCAGCTACTTGAGGGAAGCAGGGATGGCCAGATTCCCACAGCCTAAGTGGCTGCCTCCTGATGGCTGATGGAGTAGAGGCCTGAGGAAAAGCAGATGGCACTGGGGCTCTACCTCTAGGGTAGAAGAACTGATGTACCCCGACTGGCTGCGAGTGAGGTTGGTGGCTGGTCCACCTGCTCCTGGCACACCCTTGCAGAGGTGGCTGGTTGCTCTTTGAGCCAGCTTGGCCTTACCCAGCATGCACAAGCCTCAGTGCAACAGCTGTGCTACAAATGGAGCCACACAGAGAAAACAGAGCAGCAGGCTCAGGAGCAGGGTGTGTGCTGCGTTTGGGGCTCCAGTCAATGCCTCAGGGCTAGTATGGCTCTGTGGGCTTCTTGGTTGCAAAGAGGCAGACCACAGGCCATCTTGAGGAGGACTTTATGTTCAAGTGCAGAAAGCAGCCAGGATTACCACCCAGGGGACTCTGCCTTCTGTGGCCCTGACCGGACTTAGAATTTGGCCTAACTCAGGACAAGCACACTCAGAGCAGCGTGTCAGTAGCTGAAGCTTGTGCATGAAAGGCGTGGCCAAGCTGTCTCAAAGAGCAACCAGCCACCTCTGCAAGGGTGCTCCAGGAGCAGGTGGAGCAGCCAGCAACCTCAGCTACTTGAGGGAAGCAGGGATGGCCAGATTCCCACAGCCTAAGTGGCTGCCTCCTGATGGCTGATGGAGTAGAGGCCTGAGGAAAAGCAGATGGCACTGGGGCTCTACCTCTAGGGTAGAAGAACTGATGTACCCCGACTGGCTGCGAGTGAGGTTGGTGGCTGGTCCACCTGCTCCTGGCACACCCTTGCAGAGGTGGCTGGTTGCTCTTTGAGCCAGCTTGGCCTTGCCCAGCATGCACAAGCCTCAGTACAACAATGGTCCCACAAATGGAGCCATATAGAGGAAATGAGCAACAGGCTCAGGAGCAGGGTGTGCACTGCCTTTGGGGCTCCAGTCCATGCCTCAGGGCTCATTTGGCACTGTGGGCTTCTTGATTGCAAAGAGGCAAACCACAGGACATCTTCAGGAGGATTTTATGTTCAAGTGCAGAAAGCAGCCAGGATTATCACCCAGGGGACTCTGCCTTCTGTGGCCCTGACCGGATTTAGAATTTCGCCTAACGCAGGACAAGCTCACTCGGAGCAGCATGTCAGTAGCTGGAGGTTGTGCATGAAAGACAAGGCCAAGCTGGCTCAAAGAGCAAGCAGCCACCTCTGCAAGGGTGTGCCTGTAGCAGGTGGAGCAGCCACCAACATCACCCACTCAAGGAAGCAGGGATGGCCAGATTCCAACAACCTGAGTGGCTGCCTCCTGATGGCTGATGGAGCAGAGGCCTGAGGAAAAGCGGATGGCACTGGGACCCTACATCTAGGGTAGAAGAAGTGATGTACTCCTGACTGGCAGCGAGTGAGGTTGGTGGCTGGTCCACTTGCTCCTGGCACACCCTTGCAGAGGTGGCTGGTTACTCTTTGAGCCAGCTTGGCCTTGCCCGGCATGCACAAGCCTCAGTGCGACAACTGTGCTACATATGGAGCCACATAGAGGAAATGAGCAGCAGGCTCAGGAGCAGGGTGTGCGCTGCCTTTGGGGCTCCAGTCCATGCCTCAGGGCTCGTGTGGCACTGCGGGGTTCTTCGTTGCCAAGATGCAGACCACAGGCCATCTTGAGGAGGACTTTATGTTCAAATGCAGAAAGCAGCCAGTATTACCACCCAGGGGCTCTGCCTTCGGTGGCCCTGGCCAGACCTAGAATTTGGCCCCAGGCAGGACAAGCTCACTCGGAGCAGTGTGTCAGTAGCTGGGGCCTGTGCATGCCAGGCAAGACCAAGGTGGCTCAAAGAGCAACCAGCCACCTCTGCAAGGGTGCACCTGGAGCAGGTGGAGCAGCCACCAACCTCACCCACTCAAGGAAGAAGGTATGGCCAGGTTCCCACAGCCTGCATGGCTGCATCCTGATGGCGGATGGAGCAGAGGCCTGAGGAAAAGCAGATGGCACTGGGGCTCTACCTGTTGGGTAGAAGAAGTGATGTACACCGACCGGCTGTGAGTGAGGTTGGTGGCTGCTCCACCTGCTCCTGGCACACCCTTGCAGAGGTGGCTGGTTGCTCTTTGAGCCAGCTTGGCCTTACCCAGCATGCACAAGCCTCAGTGCAACAGCTGTGCTACAAATGGAGCCACACAGAGAAAACAGAGCAGCAGGCTCAGGAGCAGGGTGTGTGCTGCGTTTGGGGCTCCAGTCAATGCCTCAGGGCTAGTATGGCTCTGTGGGCTTCTTGGTTGCAAAGAGGCAGACCACAGGCCATCTTGAGGAGGACTTTATGTTCAAGTGCAGAAAGCAGCCAGGATTACCACCCAGGGGACTCTGCCTTCTGTGGCCCTGACCGGACTTAGAATTTGGCCTAACTCAGGACAAGCACACTCAGAGCAGCGTGTCAGTAGCTGAAGCTTGTGCATGAAAGGCGTGGCCAAGCTGTCTCAAAGAGCAACCAGCCACCTCTGCAAGGGTGCTCCAGGAGCAGGTGGAGCAGCCAGCAACCTCAGCTACTTGAGGGAAGCAGGGATGGCCAGATTCCCACAGCCTAAGTGGCTGCCTCCTGATGGCTGATGGAGTAGAGGCCTGAGGAAAAGCAGATGGCACTGGGGCTCTACCTCTAGGGTAGAAGAACTGATGTACCCCGACTGGCTGCGAGTGAGGTTGGTGGCTGGTCCACCTGCTCCTGGCACACCCTTGCAGAGGTGGCTGGTTGCTCTTTGAGCCAGCTTGGCCTTGCCCAGCATGCACAAGCCTCAGTACAACAATGGTCCCACAAATGGAGCCATATAGAGGAAATGAGCAACAGGCTCAGGAGCAGGGTGTGCACTGCCTTTGGGGCTCCAGTCCATGCCTCAGGGCTCATTTGGCACTGTGGGCTTCTTGATTGCAAAGAGGCAAACCACAGGACATCTTCAGGAGGATTTTATGTTCAAGTGCAGAAAGCAGCCAGGATTATCACCCAGGGGACTCTGCCTTCTGTGGCCCTGACCGGATTTAGAATTTCGCCTAACGCAGGACAAGCTCACTCGGAGCAGCATGTCAGTAGCTGGAGGTTGTGCATGAAAGACAAGGCCAAGCTGGCTCAAAGAGCAAGCAGCCACCTCTGCAAGGGTGTGCCTGTAGCAGGTGGAGCAGCCACCAACATCACCCACTCAAGGAAGCAGGGATGGCCAGATTCCAACAACCTGAGTGGCTGCCTCCTGATGGCTGATGGAGCAGAGGCCTGAGGAAAAGCGGATGGCACTGGGACCCTACATCTAGGGTAGAAGAAGTGATGTACTCCTGACTGGCAGCGAGTGAGGTTGGTGGCTGGTCCACTTGCTCCTGGCACACCCTTGCAGAGGTGGCTGGTTACTCTTTGAGCCAGCTTGGCCTTGCCCGGCATGCACAAGCCTCAGTGCGACAACTGTGCTACATATGGAGCCACATAGAGGAAATGAGCAGCAGGCTCAGGAGCAGGGTGTGCGCTGCCTTTGGGGCTCCAGTCCATGCCTCAGGGCTCGTGTGGCACTGCGGGGTTCTTCGTTGCCAAGATGCAGACCACAGGCCATCTTGAGGAGGACTTTATGTTCAAATGCAGAAAGCAGCCAGTATTACCACCCAGGGGCTCTGCCTTCGGTGGCCCTGGCCAGACCTAGAATTTGGCCCCAGGCAGGACAAGCTCACTCGGAGCAGTGTGTCAGTAGCTGGGGCCTGTGCATGCCAGGCAAGACCAAGGTGGCTCAAAGAGCAACCAGCCACCTCTGCAAGGGTGCACCTGGAGCAGGTGGAGCAGCCACCAACCTCACCCACTCAAGGAAGAAGGTATGGCCAGGTTCCCACAGCCTGCATGGCTGCATCCTGATGGCGGATGGAGCAGAGGCCTGAGGAAAAGCAGATGGCACTGGGGCTCTACCTGTTGGGTAGAAGAAGTGATGTACACCGACCGGCTGTGAGTGAGGTTGGTGGCTGCTCCACCTGCTCCTGGCACACCCTTGCAGAGGTGGCTGGTTGCTCTTTGAGCCAGCTTGGCCTTACCCAGCATGCACAAGCCTCAGTGCAACAGCTGTGCTACAAATGGAGCCACACAGAGAAAACAGAGCAGCAGGCTCAGGAGCAGGGTGTGTGCTGCGTTTGGGGCTCCAGTCAATGCCTCAGGGCTAGTATGGCTCTGTGGGCTTCTTGGTTGCAAAGAGGCAGACCACAGGCCATCTTGAGGAGGACTTTATGTTCAAGTGCAGAAAGCAGCCAGGATTACCACCCAGGGGACTCTGCCTTCTGTGGCCCTGACCGGACTTAGAATTTGGCCTAACTCAGGACAAGCACACTCAGAGCAGCGTGTCAGTAGCTGGAGCCTGTGCATGCCAGGCAAGGCCAAGCTGTCTCAAAGAGCAACCAGCCACCTCTGCAGGGGTGTGCCTGGAGCAGATGTAGCAGCCATCAAACTGACCCACACAAGGAAGCACAGATGGCCAGGTTCCAACAGTCTGAGTGGCTGCCACCTGGAGACTGATGGAGCAGAGGCCTGAGGAAAAGAAGATGGCACTGGGGCCTAACCTCTATGGAAGAAGAACTGATGTGCCCCAACTGGCAGCGAGTGAGTTTAGTGTCTGCTCCACCGGCTCCTGGCACACCCTTGCGGAGGTGGCTGGTTCCTCTTTGAGCCAGCTTGGCTTTGTTCGGCATGCACAAGCCTCAGTGCAACAACTGTGCTACAAATGGAGCCACAGAGAGGAAATGAGCAGCAGGATCAGGAGCACGGTGTGCACTGCCCTTGGGGCTCCAGTCCATGCCTCAGGGCTCATTTGGCACTGTGGGCTTCTTGATTGCAAAGAGGCAAACCACAGGACATCTTCAGGAGGATTTTATGTTCAAGTGCAGAAAGCAGCCAGGATTACCACCCAGGGGACTCTGCCTTCTGTGGCCCTGACCGGATTTAGAATTTGGGCCAAGGCAGGACAAGCTCACTCAGAGGAGCATGTCAGTAGCTGAGGCCTCTGCATGCCAGGCAAGGCCAAGCTGGCTCAAAGAGCAACCAGCCACCTTTGCAGGGGTGCACCGAGAGCAGGTGGAGCAGCCACCAACCTCGGCTACTCAAGGAAGCAAGGATAGGCAGGTTCCCACAGCCTGTGTGGCTGTCTCCTGATGGCTGATAGAGCAGAGGCCTCAGGAAAAGCAGATGGCACTGGGGCCCTACCTCTAGGGTAGAAGAACTGATGTGCCGTGTCTGGCAGGCAGCGAGTGAGGTTGGTGGCTGGTCTACTTGCTCCTGGCACACCCTTGCAGAAGTGGCTGGTTGCTCTTTGAGCCAGCTTGTCCTTGCCCAGCATACACAAGCCTCAGTACAACAACTGTGCTACAAATGGAGCCACACAGAGGAAATGAGCAGCAGGCTCAGGAGCAGGGTGTGTGCTGCGTTTGGGGCTCCAGTCAATGCCTCAGGGCTAGTATGGCTCTGTGGGCTTCTTGGTTGCAAAGAGGCAGACCACAGGCCATCTTGAGGAGGACTTTATGTTCAAGTGCAGAAAGCAGCCAGGATTACCACCCAGGGGACTCTGCCTTCTGTGGCCCTGACCGGACTTAGAATTTGGCCTAACTCAGGACAAGCACACTCAGAGCAGCGTGTCAGTAGCTGGAGCCTGTGCATGCCAGGCAAGGCCAAGCTGTCTCAAAGAGCAACCAGCCACCTCTGCAGGGGTGTGCCTGGAGCAGATGTAGCAGCCATCAAACTGACCCACACAAGGAAGCACAGATGGCCAGGTTCCAACAGTCTGAGTGGCTGCCACCTGGAGACTGATGGAGCAGAGGCCTGAGGAAAAGAAGATGGCACTGGGGCCTAACCTCTATGGAAGAAGAACTGATGTGCCCCAACCGGCAGCGAGTGAGTTTAGTGTCTGCTCCACCGGCTCCTGGCACACCCTTGCGGAGGTGGCTGGTTCCTCTTTGAGCCAGCTTGGCTTTGTTCGGCATGCACAAGCCTCAGTGCAACAACTGTGCTACAAATGGAGCCACAGAGAGGAAATGAGCAGCAGGATCAGGAGCACGGTGTGCACTGCCCTTGGGGCTCCAGTCCATGCCTCAGGGTTCATAGGGCACTGCGGGCTTCTTCATTGCCAAGAGGCAGACCACAGGTCATCTTGAGGAGGGCTTTGTGTTCAAATGCAGAAAGCAGCCAGCATTACCACCCAGGGGACTCTGCCTTCTGTGGACCTGACCAGACTTAGAATTTGGGCCAAGGCAGGACAAGCTCACTCAGAGGAGCATGTCAGTAGCTGAGGCCTCTGCATGCCAGGCAAGGCCAAGCTGGCTCAAAGAGCAACCAGCCACCTTTGCAGGGGTGCACCGAGAGCAGGTGGAGCAGCCACCAACCTCGGCTACTCAAGGAAGCAAGGATAGGCAGGTTCCCACAGCCTGTGTGGCTGTCTCCTGATGGCTGATAGAGCAGAGGCCTCAGGAAAAGCAGATGGCACTGGGGCCCTACCTCTAGGGTAGAAGAACTGATGTGCCGTGTCTGGCAGGCAGCGAGTGAGGTTGGTGGCTGGTCTACTTGCTCCTGGCACACCCTTGCAGAAGTGGCTGGTTGCTCTTTGAGCCAGCTTGTCCTTGCCCAGCATACACAAGCCTCAGTACAACAACTGTGCTACAAATGGAGCCACACAGAGGAAATGAGCAGCAGGCTCAGGAGCAGGGTGTTCACTGCCTTTGGGGCTCTAGTCCATGCCTCTGAGCTTATATGGCACTGCAGGCTTCTTGGTTGCGAAGAGGCAGACCACAGGCCATCTTGAGGAGGACTTTATGTTCAAGTGCAGAAAAAAGGATTACCACCCAGGGGACTCTGCCTTCTGTGGCCTTGGCCAGACTTAGAATTTGGCCCCAGGCAGGACAAGCTCACTCAGAGCAGCATGTCAGTAGCTGGGGCCTGTGCATGCCAGGCAAGGCCAAGCTGGCTCAAAGAGCAAGCAGCCACCTCTGCAAGCATGCTCCTGGTGCAGTTGGACCAGCCTTTAACCTCACCCACTCAAAGAAGCATGGATGGCCAGGTTCCAACAGCCTGAATGGCTACCACCTGATGGCTGATGGAGCAGAGTCCTGAGGAAAAGCAGATGGCACTGCTTTGTAATGCCCTTCTTTGTCTCTTTTGATCTTTTCCATTTAAAGTCTGTTTTATCAGAGACTAGGATTGCAACCCCTGCTTTTTTTTTTTTGCTTTTCATTTGCTTGGTAAATATTCCTCTATGCCTTTATTTTGAGCCTGTGTGTGTCTTTGCATGTGAGATGGGTCTCCTGAATACAGCACACCAATGGGTCTTGAGTCTTTTTCCAACTTGCCAGTCTGTGTCTTTTTACTGGGGCATTTAGCCCAGTTACATTTAAGGTTAATATTGTTACATGTGAAATTTATCCTGTCATGATGTTGTTAGCTGTTTATTTTTTCCATTAGTGAATGCAGTTTCTTTATAGTGTCGATGGTCGTTACAATTTGGTATGTTTTTGCAGTGGCTCATACTGTTTGTCCCTTTCCATGTTTAGTGCTTCCTTCAGGAGCTCTTGAAAGGCAAGAATGTGGATTTATTTCTTGTAAGGCAAATATGTGGATTTATATCTGGGTGCTGTATTCTATGGCCTCTACCCCAAGAGTCATTACTTTTAAAAATGCAATTCAAATTAGCATAAAACATTTACAGCCTAGGGAAAGGCTTATGACATTAGAATCCTTATTTATAGGATTATTTTGTGTTTTTTTGAGATATGGTCTCTGTCTGTCATCCAGGCAGAAGTGGAGTGGCTTGGTCATAATTCACTGCAGCCCTGAACTCTGAGTCCAAGCCATCCTTGTGCCTTAGTCTCCCAACTAGTTGGATCTACAAGCATAAGTCACCATGCCTGGCTAATTAAAAAAAAAAAAATTTTGTCGAGATTATGTTATCACTATGTTGCTCTGGCTGGTTTCAAATTCCTGGCCTCAAGTAATCTTTCTGCCACAGCCTCCTATAGTGCTGGGATTACAGGCATGAGCCACCATGCCTAGCATAGAGTATTACATTATTTTCAAAGTCTTATTCTAAGAGCCATTTATTGACTTTGGCCTAAATAACTCAATATTATATCTCTGAAACATTTTTTGACAAATTTTGGGGCATGATGATGAGAGAAAGGGGTTTGAAACTTTCTAATAAGAGTTAACGTAGAGCCATTTAAGGAGGAACAGACACAAATTATCAGAAAAATAAAAGAAAGATCAAGTGCAAAAGTTCTGTAGCAAAGATGATGATAGTAAAGAATATATCTGACTTATGGTGGCTTTTACTTTGTTCTTGAATTTCTGAGTAATTTAAGGGTTAACATTTAAAGAATCTACATTATAGATAACATTTTATTGCAAGTAAATGTATTTCAAAATTTGTTATTGGTTTTGTATGAGATTATTCTCAGCCTACTTCATTTTCAAGCTATATTATTTTATTAATGTAGTTTGATGATCTTACAGCAGAGCTGGAAGCTGTATCTTCAAAACATGTCTGTTTGACTCAAAACAATCAAGGTATTCAACAGGAGTTGTTATGTATGAAAAATACAACAGGGATGTAAAAAACTAGAGGAGGCTAAAAAGATGTTGGAAGAAGTAATATTAAATCTTAAAAAACGTATGGAAAGTACACATTGGTGAAGACACATTGGTGAAGTACAAAAATATAAATTGGATCTAGAAGAAAGGGCAATGCAGGCAATGGAAAAATTAGTACAAATCCCTTTACAGGTTAGTTTGTAAAATCAGGTAAGTTTATTTATAATGTGCTTTCATTTATTTCACTGCAAATTATATTTTGGAGAGATATATATATATGTATATATATATATATAAATATATATATATCGTGTTTCCTCTGCCTCTTATAGTAATTTGCCTTGTAGAGTTCTAGCAAAGAGGTGGCATCTGTTTTTACTTTTATATGTTTAAATTTCCATCATTATAACAAAATCGATTTTTTACAGTAATGATTCTCAGTGTGGAGTCATTTGATTATTAAGACCCATTGACATGAGATTACATCCTCTGCCTATAAAAATCCTGGAAGAAAACCTAGGAAATATTCATCTGGACATTGCACTTGGCAATGAATTTATGTGTAAGTCCTCAAAAGCAATTGCCAGAAAAATGAAAATTGACAAATATGATTTAATTAAACTAAAGAGCTTCTTCTGCACAGCATGAGAAACTCTCAAGGGATTGAACAGACAGCCTACAGAATGGAAGAAAATATTCACACACTATGCATACAGCAAAGGCCTATTATCCAGAAGCCATAAGAGACTTATGCACATCAATGAGCAAAAAATAAATAACCCCATTAAAAAATGGGCAAAGAACGTGAACAGACAGTTTTCAGAAGAACACATATGTGGCCAGCAAGCATATTAACACATGCATACCATCACTAATCATCAGAGAAATGCAAAACAAAACATCAGTGAAATACCATCTCACACCAGTTAGAATGACTTCTGTTAAAAAGGAAAAATTATAAAAATATTTAAACATTTAATACTAAAATGTCATTTAGATTGAGATAAATTAATTTGTCATTATCGTTAATTCTCAAAACATGGATATTTAAGAATAACCTTACTTCACATGTAATAACACAACAACTACCTTAAAAACTAAAAGCTGGGGCCTGGCACGGTGTCTCAAGTCTGTAATCCCAGCACTTTGGGAAGCTGAGGTGGGCCGATCATGAGGCCAGGAGTTTGAGACAAGCCTGGCCAACATGGTGAAACCCCGTCTCTACTAAAAATACAAAAATTAGCTGGGCATGGTGGTGGGCTCCTGTAATCCCAGCTACTCAGGAGGCTGAGGCAGGAGAATCATTGGAACCTGGGAGGCGGAGGTGGTTGCAGTGAGCTGAGATCACACCATTGCACTGCAGCCTGGACAACAGGGCAAGACTCCATCTCAAAAAAAAAAATAAATAAAATTAAATGAATAAAAACAAAAGCTGGAAGTTCTATGAAAACATTAATGCACATACCATTTTAAAAAAATGTTCATGGTTTCTCTAGAGATTTCAATACCTATTCTAGCTTATTACAGTAACCTATAATTTGTACTATACCAACTATGGTATAAAAACCTTAAAATGTATATTTCTGTTTCCTCTCTCCTTTATACTATTTATGTCATGCATTATAGTCTCAAATATTATGAATTCCATAATATAAAGTTACTCTTTTTTTAAAAAATTAGACAATCAATTATCTTTAGAGCAATGTAAAATAATTGGGTTATATATCCTTATATGTTCTCTGGCATTATTTATTTATTTGTTGTAGTTTCAACTTTCACCTGCTTCCGTATTCCTTTTGCCTCAAGAAATGATTTTGACATTTATTTTAGTGCATACCTGTTAGCAAGGGACTCTTCCAGTGTTAATCTGCAAATGTCATTTAATTGTTATTTTTGCTGTATTACAGTTAATGGATATAAGATTGGGGGTTGACTTTTCTTCAGTTATTTAAGAATTTTGTATCATTTGTTTCTGACTTGTAGAGTTACTGACAAGCAGTTCATTATAATGTTTGTTTCTGTTTATCTCTCTACACAGTGTTCCTATTTTTTCTGTGACTGAATTCAAGATTTATGCTAATCATTGGTTTTCAACAGTTTGACTAGTGTGATTATTCTAGCGTTCTTTAAATTTTGTATTAATCTTTCTTGGATATTTTGAGGTTATTTGGTCGCCTTAGTCATCTTTTTCAAATTTGTCTTCTCTCACATTCTGTTTTTACTCTCCTTCTGTAATTCCAATTAATTGTATTTTAGTTAATTTCATATTACCAGAGAATTCTTGGATTGACTGGAGTATTTTATTTGCTTGGTTTATTGGTTTATTTGGTTTTTCTCTTTCCTCCCTTTGTGCTACCATTCAAATGATTTGTATTGACCTAGTATAAAATTTACTGCTTCTTTCTTTAACTCTGATGACCAGTCTGCTAATCAGCTTGCTGATGTAATTCTTCATCTCTGTTCTCATGCTTTCACTTATTTCTAGATTTTGCCTTATACTGTTCCCATCTTTGCTGAAATTCCTCATTTTTCCATACATGTTGTCTTTTTTTAACTAGATCCTTTAACATTTTGATCATTATTATTTTAAATTACTTGCATTTAGTTCCAACATCTGAATTATCTCTGAATTTGATTCTGTTGACTTTTCATCCTTTGAAAATATTATAACTCGTAACTCAAATTTCTAACTTGCTTTTATGTGTCTCCCAATTTCTAAAAAATGCAAATCATCTGATGTAGAAAAACAGTAGATCATGAGATAATTATTTATGTCGAGATTGTTTTATATTTCTGTTTCATTTTTATGTCATGCTATTAGCGTGGGCAGGAACAAAGGTTGCTTTTTGCTGCGGTGTCTGAAACATTCAGTGACCAATGTAACTCAGATTTCTCCAGCAGTAGGCTGCTATATGATGTGCCTTGTGTGGGGCCTTAGACTCTGGAGAGCATATGCCAATGATCCTGTTCCACAGTTAGCTTTCGGTAGTCCTTACAACCTATGTTATAGAGAGGGTCTCTCTCCACTTTCTTGTTCCTCTCTAACTGTAGAACATCATTTTGCGTGTGTGTGTGTGTGTGTGTGTGTGTGTGTGTGACTAGGCAAAAAATTCAGGTTGGGGACAGAGGGATGATTCATGTTATTTTTGAGCCAGTTTCATCATTGAACACTCAGAGGAGGGGTATTTTTAGCACTTCTTGACTCTTATTCTAGTGGGAGTCAAACTGTCACTTACCTGTGTTGTTTTTTGCAGAAGAAATAATACCTTACCCTCCTCCCACCTCAGCAGTAGAAAACCTGATTTATATCATTGCAAGTTTTCAACCCCACAATAAGAACAAACTCTTTTATTTCTCCTTCCATAGGAACAATGTACCTTTGTCTGTGGTCACTGGATGGAGACTTTCCAAACCTTAACCACAGTAGCACTACTCTGCATTAGTGCAAAATCCTGGGCCCCAAAACAATCCTTGTTCCTCTCCTGATGGAGGAGTATTTTTCTTGCATCCCTCTCCCAGAAGCAGTGATCCTTTGCCTGGTGTCAGGTGGGGTAGGGTAGGGTATGAGAGGTTTCTTAACCTTCTCTGAAAGCTGATGTGTTTTGCTTCTTCTTATCTCCCAGAAACAGTAGACTTTTGCATGGTTTCATGGACCCAGATGCTTTTTTGCCACAGCAAATTAAGGGTTTTGATTCTTAGGAGAGAAGCAAATGTTCATGTAGTCAATTTTTTTCTTATTTATTTTTTGCTTTGTTTTCTTATTTCAGTAATGGTGAATTCAATATGATCATTATTTTCCACTTACACTGCTTGCAACTCTAATATTTTGTTTTTGTTAGTCCCCCTTTGACAGTTCAGCACTAAATCAAATGCAGATAATCATCAGTTGTGTGAATAAAGTGTTTCTAATTGAGAACAAAATTGTTGATATAGACACAAATTTGGATATTATTCTACTTAGCACAATATGTCGCTGGTTCAAAATGTAAAAACCTCTTTAGGCTGAACAAAGAATGGTTCTTGGAACTATTGTCCCTTTTTGACAAATAAAATAAAACCCAATGCTTTTTATCTCATGGATAGATTATTAAAATAACTACATACCTGATCTTCATTTTATGTTGTCTCTCTTCAAGATATTCCTTCCAAACTACTTTGACTGATTAGTCTCTTGAATTATGTTAGACTCTGTATTTTCTCCACAAGCTCATCAGGGTAAATCCTGCCTTTACATTTTTTATAAAAATTCTCTTTTTTTTTCAAATCTTAGTTGAGCTGAAAGATTTCCACCAAATGTCTCCTATGCCACAAAGGCTTATTTTACTTATCTCCCCTGTCCTCCTTGCTCAAGCTCATTTAGGAATATTTTAATTAAAACATTCATGCAATACTGTTTTTTAAAAAATCTGAACATATAGTATTTTCAATCTGAATACAAAATAGTGCTTTAATTTGAAAACAAGTTTTAGAAACAAATGTTTCTAGAAGGAGAATCAACAGTGTCATAAATATCATAATCCAATTTTCCTGTTTGTACTAAAACATTAGCAAATTTTTATTGAGAAATTGCCATCTGCCTGAAAGTATAATGCTTTTGATGCACATTATATCATAAAAACTAGGTATTATTATTAGTAGTATCTTAAGAGTATAAATATCGAGTCTTAGATAAGTTAAGCAATGTGCCCAAATAGCATAGGGAAAGCTGGAATTCTGAAATTCTGACTATGCTCTGTGTAGGTTAGGAGAATCAAGGCTTGTCAAATGTAACTGTTAAGTCATTGTGGGGATACGGAGGCCTCTGATTGCTAGGGTCAATACACTTAAGCAGATCATGTCACTACTTAGTTAAATCTATTTCATTAAAGCAAAATTCCATAAAGATTATTGGCAGCAAAACTATTAATTTTCCTTCCTTCCTTTCTTTTTCTTTCTTTCTTTCTTTCTTTCTTTCTTTCTTTCTTTCTTTCTTTCTTTCTTTCTTTCTTTCTTTCTTCTTTCTTTCTCTTTCTTTCTTATCTGTCTTTCTTTCTTTCTTTCTTTGAGACAGGGTCTCATTCTGTTGCCCAAGCTGGAGTGCAGTGGCACAATCATGGCTCACTGCAGCCCCAGCTTCCCCAGGCTCCGGTGATCCTCCCACCTCATCCTCCTGAGTAGCTGGGACTACAGGCAGGCAAGCCACTACGCCTGGCTAAATTTTTTTTTTTTTTTTTTTTTTTTGGAAAGATTGGGTTTCACCATGTTGCCGAGCCTGGTCTGCAACTACTGAGCTCAAGCAATCCACCTGCCTTTGCCTCCCAAAGTATTGGGATTCTAGGTGTAAGCCACATGCCTGGCCAAAAATATTATTTAACAAGTTCAATTTAACTGTTAGATTTTGGACAATGAGGGATAGAATTTTCTACATCATAAATCATCTTGTGTTCTTTATTTAAAGTAATATGTAAGGATTTCAATTCAATTCAAATATATTTATTAGGAAATTAAATGTGTTTTTCAGGATTCCAAACTTTTGTTGAAGACATAAATGTTAAATGATGTCACTAATTTTAATTAGATTAACAGAAAGGTATTCTGGTGTTTAATAACAGTGACAGAATGGGCTATTAATTTTATTTTCTTTCCCTTTCTCCCTTTCCCCTTTTTAAAATATTTTACTTTTTAGGCTCTTTGGAATCCTGTAGATAGAGTTTTGGAGAATTAGACAAAACACTCACAGAAACTGCCAACCCTTGGATGAAATATGTTGTTACTGTGCTTTGGGATTAAAATAAGTAACTACAGTTTATAGAACTTTTATACTGATACACAGACACTAAAAAGGGAAAGGGTTTGGATGAGAAGCTCTGCTATGCAACCAGGAATCTCAGCCACTCATTTCTGTCTGAGCTGCAGGAGTTCCCTGTAAAGACAGGTTATGGAGTCTGTAGCTTCAGGAAAGATACTTAAAACCCCTCAGAGTTTCTCCGTTTTTCCCAGAGTTTCCCCAAAAAAGTTATGACATTTTATAAGAATGCTTCACTTGTGAAAAACTAATATCAAAGTTTTCTTGTAATTTATATTTAAGGATAAATCTTTATTCCATGTTTAATTTATTTAGCTTACCCTGTAGCTAATATTTCATGCTGAACACATTTTAAATGCTGTAAATGTAGGTAATATAATTTATGGATCATTAATGCCTCTTTAGTAGTTTAGAGAAAATGTCAAAAGAAATGGCCGCAGAATAAGCTGTGTGATTTGTAAAATTCTATGTCATTGACTCAAGTTTGTATGTCATCTCAAAATATATAGACATCTCAGAAAATATATTTGAAATAGCAAATTCCTGTTAGAAAAGAATAGTACTTAACTAGATAAGAATAACAAGTCACCATTATTTGAATTGTCTCCTATTAATTTTTGTTGTGTTGTGTTACTCATGTTTTACTTATGGGGGATATACATAACTCCTGCTGTTTTCAGAATTATTGTATGCCATCAGTATGAGAATGCAATTTAAGTTTCCTTGATGCTTTCTCACACCTCTATTACTAGAAATAAGAATACGGTAATATTGGCAAAGAAAATTGACCAGTTCAATAAAATTTTTTAGTAAATCTGATTGAAAATAAACATTTCTTACGGCTTTCTTACATCAATATTCTTATGTCTTAGACTACCGTATCTGAAATTAAGGCTTTGAAATTCTAATTATGTGCAAATGTGTAAAATATCATCATCTAATGCTATATAATATATTCTATTTCTATATTGTGATGGCAGATTTATAATTCTGGAAAGATATACTCAACATAAAATTTACCTTTTTAATCACTTTAAGTGCACAGTTTTGTGGCATTCAGTATATTTGCACTATTGTGCAACAGTCACCACCATAGACCTCCAAAACTTGTCTTCTTCTCCAACTAAAATGCTTTACTCATTGAACACCAACTTCCCATTCCTCTCCCTCTCCTTCCCCCCAGCAATCACCATTCTACTTTCTGTCTCTACAGATTTCACTAAGTAACTCATAGAAGTGGCATGACAGAATGTTTGAATTTTTCTGACTGGCTTATTTCACTTAGCATGACTTCAAGTTTCATCTATTTCGCAGCATGTGTGAGAATATATTTTAAGGCTGAATATTATTATGTTGCCGTATATACCACATTTTGTTTAACCACTCATCCATCAATATTCACATGGGCTGCTCCCTCCCTTTGATTATTGTGAATAATATTGCTAATGGACACGCTGCACAAACATCTGTTTGGTCCCTCCGCTCATTTATTTTGGATATGGATTTGCATTTTAATACAAAGGAGAAATTACACAGCTTTTTAAAAGTGTCCAAATAAAAAGGAGCACAACATCAGTAAAATATTAGAAAGTAGATTAGGGGGAAAAACAGGGAAGGAATTGAACTAAAAGTCAATAAGCTGCATAAGAGAGTTGCAAGAGTAGGAAAAAATTGACAATATTAACATAGAATTAAAGAGCGATAGGTCGATATTTAGAGAATTGTCGCATGTACTCATGTCGCCTGTGAACTGACATTTACATTATTATTCCAGGTTTCCAAAAGTCAGTGCAATATGAGAGTTTCATGATGCTAAGTAAACTGAAACATGATATATATTTTGATATATTGTCCTTGAGAGGAGGCTGAGTGGTAATTAGTGCAATTTTAAATTATGATATGATAATGCAGTCAATCTGCCAAACTGAAAAAAAGTATATATACAACATGTATACATTTCTCGCAAAATTCAGTTTTATCATACAATTAAATTATGATTTAAAACTACCTGACAATGGAGGAAAAAATAAAACAACATTTGCATTAATATTACCATAATTTTAATATTATTGTAAATATCAAAATATGTAGTACTTAGAGATAAACCAGCAAAACTACAAAACTACAAAATATTGCTAAATAAAATACTGCTAAAATAAATGAGACCTAAATAAATGGAAATTATGAGTCATAAATCTCAATATTGTTAAGATGTCTACTCTTTCCACATTGATCTATAACGATTCCAATCAAATCACAGCTGGATTTCTTATTTTAGAAATTGAGAAACTAAAATTCTGAAATGTACCTCGATGCGTACAGGACCTATAATGGCAAATTACTTTGAAAGGAAACAGTTACTTTGAAACCAGGTGCTGCTGGAGAATTAACAGCACCTGGATTCAAGACTTACAACATTACAGTAATACTTAAGACAATGTAGTACAAATATAGATATACACATGTATATCATCTATCAGCTAATTTTTGATAAAGTTCTTAGACCATTCATGGACATAACATTTTCAACAAATGCTTCTGAAACAATTAGATATCCCAGTATATATTTGTGTGTGTGTGTGTGTGTGAAGCTCAATACTTCACACCTGAGAGGTATGAGTGTGCATTACAAAAGAGAACTGGGAAGCTTTGAGAGTATTGGATATGCTCATTGTCTCCTTCATGGTGATTAATGGGCACATGTACATATCCAATTCATCTCATTTACACTTTAAATATTGGAAGTGTGTTTTATGTTCGTTAGACATGAATAAAGCTGCAAAATGTTATCAAAATATTCACTTACTATGCTTTTATTCATTTTCATCCCTCTCTCTGTAAACCTTCAGATAGAAAATGCAGTTGAAAGATATTTCATAAAGGAAGAAAAAGTAAGAATACAGGTGAGAGATATTACTGAGATTTTCTTTCAGTGCAATTCTGGTCTTTTCTGACTAGCAATATTTTTATGTGCAGAAGTAGTAGAAAGATAAATATTTTGTACAGTAGAAAAACACATCATTTCTGTGCCATGGAAGAGAGAACTCACAAAGATGACAGCTTCTGGCTATGTTGGATACTAACCAGTACTGTAAGTACCCAGCGATCTGATGTTAACATTGGCCGTAAAGCTCCTTTAATGTTCTTGCAATGATTTGAACCTGTTACTGGAACCCTCATCGCTTATTGAGTTGAAAAACATTGTTGATATGTGTTTATCTTATATTTGCAGTAGAGTCATAACTTTACTTCTTAGAAAATTATACATTAAACAAAAAAGGACACATGAAATTGTATATTGTTTAATGTTTCAACTGTGATAATCACTCCATATGCATATTTAAATTCCTATTTGATAAAGGATAGGAAATACAGAAAGAATTCTTGTGATAATAGAGAACACAGAACTGTTGAAAGGTGTTGAAGCTGAGCTGGAGAGAGTCACCAAGGCTGGCGCCAAAGCTGGCAAGGTCGGAGGGTTTCCTGCCTGGGTGGCACAGCTTGAGCTTGCCCTGCCTCACGAGTGGTGGAAACTGCAGACCCAGCTGGGCCCTGAGGCCTCTGCCTCAGCCTCCCGCCCGCTAGGAGCTGCGCTGAGGTCCCAGATAGGCAACCCTGGCGGGGCACCCCTGAGCGAAGGCGGCCCATGTGCGGGACAGCAGCAGGAGACCAGGGTCCAGGGACCCACCTCCCACCGCGGGAACCTCGAGCCTCCCTTGGCACCCCTAGCTTGGTCCGCCTGGCCTCCGGAGCCCGGTGTGCATCCTGGTCATGGGGACACCCACCAGGTGCCCAGGAGTCCCCCTCCGCCACAGCCTGCGGCTCCGCCGGCCCTCAAGCCTGGTGCGGGGACTCCAGCCCTGTCGCCTCTGCTCCTGCCAGGCCGGGACCTGTCCTCCTCCTGGGCGCCCGGCAGTAGGGGCGATGCACACGGCCCGCTGCCCTGCACAGCCTTTCACCGCACATCACCTCTCGCCCCTCCGCCCCGGGCCAGGACCTTCATGGCCACACAGAACCCCCCTTCCCGCTGCAGAGCTGCTGTGCTTCCCCCACCCACAGGGAAAAACGGCCGATCTCCAACCAAACAGAAATGTGTGTGTGACTCCTCTGGTTGGATACTGCCAGTCCCCACATTTTCTTCCGGGAGTTTTCTTGGCAGAAGGTGCCCAATGTTTGATGTTTCGCCAGCCATGAGGCTGAAAAGTGACAGCAATAGAGAAACACATCAGGCTTTCTGCTACAAAGATGACCTTCCCTTCTTCAAAACTCAGCAATCTCCACGGCACACAAAGGACTTAGGACTAGATGACCGAGCTGGAGTGCTCGCCCCAAAATGCAGGCCCGGAGTGGGTCACTTCCTTAGGGCAGGCCTAGGCTTGTCCTGGCTGCCCCGGCGCCTTTCTCCTCACTCCCACCCAATGCAGGGGACCCCAAAACTCGGCTGTTGGGGCTCCCTGCGCCTCCCTCCACAGAAGCCACCTCCTGCCCTCCAAGCTGGGGGTCTCCTGGGGCGTCCTGGGCTGAGAGGGAAAGACGCCAGCTCCGCAAGCCGGGAAGGGAACACCGCCACATTGTTACACGGACACACCACCACACTGTCACATGTACAGACACACGGAGACATTACCACACGGACACACCATCACACGGACACACTGGCACATTCACATGGACGGACACACAGACATACGGAGAAATCACCACACGGACACAACACCACACTATCACAGGACACACAGACACACGGAGACATCACCACATGGACACACCACCACACTATTACAGGGACACACACACGAGACATCACTACACTGTCACATGGACACACCATCACACACGAACACAAAAACACACTGCCACATGGACACTGCCACACACAGACACACCACCACACTGTCACATGGACACACCTCCACACTGTCAGATACCACCACACAGACACTGCCATGTGGAAACAAGGACACACAGACACTGTCACACGGATACACAAACACACTGTCACACGGAGACATCACCATGCAGATACGTGAACACACCACCACATGGACATAGCACCACACAGACACTCTGCTCCACGGACACACCACCACACAGACACACCACCACGCTGCCACACAGAGACACCACCACATCGTTGCCACACTTTCATGTGTCAGCTGGCGGTGTGGGCCCAACTCTTGGCTCTAATAGAGAAATTACTTACGCATATAGTGAAGGCAAGTTTTTTTTTTTTTTCTGAGGCGTAGTCTCGCTCTGTCCCCCAGGCTGGACTGCAGTGGTGCAATCTCGGCTCACTGTAAGCTCCGCCTCCCGGGTTCACGCCACTCTCCCGCCTCAGCCTCCCGAGTAGCTGGGACTACAGGAGCCCGCCACCAAGCCCGGCCACCTTTTGGGTGTTTTTAGTACAGACGGGGTTTCACGTTGCTAGCCAGGATGGTCTCGATCTCCTGACCTCGTGATCTGCCCGCCTTGGCCTCCCAAAGTGCTGGGACTACAGGCGTGAGCCACCGCGCCTGGCCAAGAATTTCTTTCCATCTCCTGTGTCATTGCTTTGGCAGTGGAAGTGCGCGTGGCCTCTAGAGTGGGTCCCAGGGTCAGGAAGGCCTGTAAGGTGGAGGGCAAGGTCTCTCTTTCCAGGCTGGAATGGAGGAAGATGTGGTGGCCGAGGGGCTGCATGTCCTCCTCACAGCAGGCCCCTGAGAACCTTTATCCTCCTGAGCCGCGAGTGTCCCTCAGGGGTGTCTAAAGCGCTGGGTTGGGCCCTTATAGGCCTTAGGAGCTCTGGCCCATTAGTGGTCAGTAAAACGCAGAGGTGAACACCATAGAACCACAGGTCCAGGAGAATTTTGTAAAAGCTCCGAGGATGCCCTTTTTTGTTCTCCCACTGCAAAATTGTTTTAAAAAGGAAAAAAATCCAGCAATGTCCGGGGAAAGTCAATACTGAGTGTCAGCGCGGGATGTGCCGCTGATACGATCCCGGCGTCCTGGCCGAAAGTGGCCTCCTCGGGGACCGCATCTCCGCGCACCATGGCAGCAAACGCCAGCGGTTTGTGGGCGGATGGTGTCCCTGTGGCCATCCCCGCTCCTGAGTGCGGAAGGACAGACAGGAGCGGGGACTTCTGGGTGTTCCTGGTGTCGGCCAGCTTGACGCTGTTGTTCCTCCTGGACGTCCGGGATTTGGAGAAGCACCTGGTTCCTGATGGAGGCCGTGGGCCTCTTGGTCCCCGCTTACCAGGCAGCGGCGCCAGCCTAGTTCTCAGCCCCGCCCCCGATGGGCGCCGCCTTCCATCAGGCCAAAGACTTTCCTCCAAACTGCCCTTCTTGGGGCGGGGAAGCAGCATCCTGGGCCTCCCCTGGGGCCTGTGGCGCTGGCAGCAGCTCCACGTTGAGGTCGCCTGCAGCCTGCACCGCGGAGCGCTGGAGGTCCCTGAACCCGGCGTGGGGAGGCCAATCCGCAGGTGCCTGGTGCCCGGTGCCGGCCGCAGTCTCAAAAGCGCCTGGAGGTGACATCCAGGAGCACCACCGCGCCGCCCGCAGGGAGACCCACGGCGAGGCGCGCCCCCTAAAGCGGCCAAGGAAGAAGCAGAAGGACAGGAAGGCACCCAGAGCTTGGGGTGATCTCAGGCCGCGCGCCCCAAGTTCCTGGTCTCCGGGAGGTTTTTTTTAAATTTCTTCCATATTATTATTTTTATTATTATTAACTTTTCAAGATGGATTAAAGACTTAAAGGTTAGACCTAAAACCATAAAAACCCTAGAAGAAAACCTAGGCAATACCATTCAGGACATAGGCATGGGCAAGGACTTCATGTCTAAATCACCAAAAACAATGGCAACAAAAGCCAAAATTGACAAATGGGATCTAACTAAACTAAAGAGCTTCTGCACAGCAAAAGAAACTACCATCAGAGTGAACAGGCAACTTACAGAATGGCAGAAAAATTTTGCAATCTACCCATCTGACAAAGGGCTAATATCCAGAATCTACAAAGAACTTAAACAAATGTATAAGAAAAAATCAAACAATCCCATCAAAAAGTGGGCGAAGGATATGAACAGACACTTCTCAAAAGAAGACATTTATGCAGCCAACAGACACATGAAAAAATGTTCATCATCACTGGCCATCAGAGAAATGCAAATCAAAACCACAATCCGGGAGGTCTTGCCAAAGACGATGTGGGCTTTCTGGGCAATGTCCAGCCTGAGCTAGAGCTTCTGGGACGCGGTCAAGTGGTCCTTTGGAGATTCCACGGCTTCGGATCCCTACTGCAGGATGCTCCGCTGTGTCTGCCAGCCTCTGGCGTTTTGCTGACGGGTAACCTTGGAATGTATAGAAATAAGAACACTGGGATGGCCCAGTCGTGCCCCAGGCATTCCTGCACACAGTGGTGGCAAAGGCAAGCACTCAGACAAAGTGCCCAGTCGGCTTGGTGAGAGTACTTTACAGGTTAGTGACACACTTGGTCCCGTGCTTGTGTCCTCTCATGTTTTCAGTTAACCTGCGGACGCCCAGGGGCTCCTACATCTCCACCGTGTTCTCCTCGGGCTGAAGCCCAAAGTCCCCCATTTTCTCCTCAAATGGCTCACAGAGCCACTTCTGCAGGCAGGAGGACAGCGGTGGGCTCAGTGGCTGACCTGGGAAGCCACATCTGAAGGAACTGCTGGGTGACTATGGCCGTAAGTCAATCAAAGCAGACTTTCCCTGGCTTGCTGCGCTACATTGATTTTGTTTTCATATTTTAAAAGACGCAGAAGGGAGGTCCTAGGAAATTTGCCCAATGCAGATGCTGACAAGAGTGGTGACATGAAAAAGATTACCCAGAAGGAAAACAAGAGCTATTTTCTAAACATCTGAAATCTGTGTAGGCTTTTGGAAAAGTGAAACTAGATGCAAAGCACCATGATATAATTCTGGCAATTTCCACTGACACAGAACTCAGTCAATCTGAATTAATCTAAGGGTTATAAGGAAAATGGCACTCCAAGAAGTACCTATTAACATCACTCAGCTGCTGTGAAATAGGCTTACAGACAACACGGAGTGTCAATTATCCAATGTTTAAAGTCAGTGATACAGATTGGACTACAATCTCTATGGCTCATAAAGTCTTCTTTAAAGGATTGATAGATGATTTATCTCATATGTAGACAATGATTCTCAGCAGTTAGCTAGCACAACTTGCTAATATCAATTGCTTGAGAAAAATCAGATAATTGCTTGAGAAAATTAGGACATTGCTTGAGGATGTTAGGTAATTAAATAAATTACTTTTTTTAAGAATAGTTTAATGTTTTGGCAAGTAGACTTTAAAATAGATTGGTAATATTTTAAAGGCTACTTTTAAAGAAGTAGCAATATAACATGTTTAATTATGAAAAATAATGTTGGAAACAATTCAATTTTCTATCACAGATAATTTCACAAATATGGAAATACCATCTCAATAATTAGAAGAAGTAGCAGCAATTTCTGTCATTTTTATGCAAGTTACTCCTAGTCCATTTATCTGGTCTTAAATAGTGTTTTTAAAATTTGTTTTCAAACAAGGCAAATCATAAATAATAGAATATATTTTACAATAATTGAAGGTAACAAAAAATAAGAGCCATTTAAAAAATTGTATTAGATTGTTTAAAAACGTTGTGGGTACATAGTATGTGTATGTATCTGTGGGGTCCCTGAGATGTTTTGATACAGGCATGCAATGTGAAATAAGCACATCTTGGGGAATGGGGTATCCCTCCCCTCAAGCATTTATCCTTCAAGTTATAAAAAAATTCAATTACAGTCTTAGTTATTTCAAAATGTACAATGAAATTATTATTGGATATAGTCACCCTATTGTGCTATAAAATAGTAGGTCTTATTAACTCTCTATTTTTATACCCATTAACCATCCCCACCTTCCAACAAAATCCCCCCCCCCCAACTACCTTTCCCAGCCTCTGATAACCATCCTTATACTCTCTATGTCCATGAGTTTGTTTTGATTTTAGATCCCACAAATAAGTAAGAACATGTAACATTTGTCTTTCTGTGCCTGGCTTATTTCACTTAATATAATGATCCATAATGTTCCATCAGTGTTACTGACAATGACTGGATCTTGTTCTTTGTTACAGCTGAATAGTCCTCCATTGTGTATATGTACCACATTTTCTTTATCCATTCATCTGTTGATGGACACTAAGGTTTCTTCCAAATCTTAGTTTTGTAAACAGTGCTGCAAAAAATATGGGAGTGCAGATATGTATTTGACATACTGATTTCCTTTATTTTTGGTATAGACCCAGCAGTAGGATTGCTAGATCATATGGTAGCTCAACTTTTAGTTTATTGAGAAACATCCAAACTGTTCACCTTGGTGGTTTTATTAATTTACATTCCCAGGAGCAATGTACAAGTGTTCCCTTTTCTCTGCATCCCTGCTAGCATTTGTTACTGCCTGTCTTTTGCATACAAGTCTTATAAACTGTGGTGAGATGATATCTCATTGTAGTTTTGATTTGCATTTCTCTGATGATCAGTGATATTGAGCACCTTTTCTTATACCTGTTTGCCATTTGTAGGTCTTCTTTTGAGAAATATCTATTCAAATCTTTTGCCCCCTTTTTTTTTAACCAGGTTATTAGATTGTTTCTTAAAGAGTTGTTTGAGCTTTTTATATATTCTGATTATTAATCCTTTGTTGGATGAGTAGTTTGCAAATATTTTCTCTCATTCTGTGGATTGTCTCTTAACTTTGTTGATTGTATCATTTTCTGTGCAGAAGCTTTTTAACTTAATGTGATCCATTTGTCCATTTTTGCTTTGGTTGCCTGTGCTTGTGGGGTATTGCTCAAGATATTTTTGCCCAGACCAATATCCTGGAGATTTTCCCCAAAGTTTTTTTGTACTAGTTTTATAGTTTGAGGTCTTAGCTTTACATCTTTAATCAACTTTGATTTTACTTTTGTATTCAGTGATAGATACTAGTCTGTTTTCATTCTTCTGCATATGGATATCCAGTTTTTTCAACACCATTTCCCACCAGTGTATGTTCTTGGCACCTTTGTCAAAAATGAGTTCACTGTAGGTATGTAGATTTGTTACTGGGTTCTCTATTGTGTTTCATTGATCTATGGGTCTCTTTTTATGCCAGTACCCTACTCTTTTGGTTACTGTAATTCTGTAGTATAATATGAAGTTAGATAATATAATTCCTCCAGTTTTATTTATTTATTTTTGTTTAGGATAGTATTATTTCTTATACTGAAAGCATTCTATGTTATTATTAATCTAATTTTGCAGTTTTACAATGCTATCCTCTTTTACAAAGCTGTGATCAACTCAAAGTCCAGATCAGGGTCAACTGTAGCTATTTGCAAAAGTAGCAATATTCTGGCCGGGGGTGGTGGCTCATGCCTGTAATCCCAGCACTTTGGGAGGCCAAGACAGGCAGGTCACCTGAGGTCAGAGGTTCAAGACCAGCCTGGCCAACATGGTGAAACCCTGTCTCCAATAAAAATACAAAAATTAGCCGGGGATGATGGCAGATGCCTGTAATCCCAGCTACTCAGGAGGCTGAGGCAGGAAAATCACTTGAACCCGTGAGGTGGAGGTTACGGTGAGCCCAGAATGCACCATTGCACTTCAGCCTGGGTAACCAAGTGTGACTCCATCTCAAAAAAAAAAAAAAAAAAAAAGCACAATACTGTGTAATTATTGAGAGCATAATTCACTATTATGTGGATCAGAGAGCAGAGGATTCTGAATGCATGAACATATCTTTAACATTTCAATACATTACTCATAATTACTAATGAACTAAAGAGAAACCAAGAAATTATGGTGATAGTTATATTGACTTGGTGAAATGTAGACACAAAATAACGGTAAGATGAGAAATGTGTTAACGTAGTCTATAAGGGCATGCAAGAATAAAAATAGGTGAGAAAACAGGAGAGGTTTTCAAGAGCTTTCTGGTCATGTAAGTCAATTTGTATCGGTTAATTTTTAAAAGGTTTATTTACATGCAATAAACTGCACATACTTCAATTGTACATTTTGATAATTCTTGGCATTTGTAGCTCTACAAAACCAACAACATATGAAAATAGCAAACATATCCATTACCTTTACCACCAAAGTTTCCTTGTGCTTTTTCTACTCACTTTTTCCTGCCTATCCCCATTCCATCCACAGGCAACCACTGATCCACTTCTAGTCACTATCCGTGAGTTTTTATTTCCAAATACATAAAATCATAGGGTATGTATACTTTCTGATCACTCAGCATCACTGTTTTTGAGATTTATTCATGTTGCTACATGTATCAATTGTTCTGTTCTTACTAGGGAGTATTATTTCATTATATACAGATACCATAGTAAGTTTATAAGTCACAAATTCACCTGTCCATGGATATTTGGACTGTTTTCAGGTTTTGGCTGTTGCAAGTAAAGCTGCTATGAAGATTCATGTAAAATCTTTTGAATGGGCATATGCTCTTAGGTTTTCATCTCTACTGGAATAGATAGCTATATGGCTATCATGTCTGTAATATGCAAACACAAAGCCTGACAAAACTGATTTCTAAAGTGGAAATTCCACTGGAGAACCTTGACTCCAACCTGGCTTTTGAGATTATCTCCTATGTCTGGTGCAATGATTGGTCCTGGGGTAGCCACATGACCCAAGGGGGACCATGTTTAAACTTCTGAGTTTTCACCGAGGTTAACATGCATTTGTTGAAAGAGAAACCCCTTTTCCCCTACTCCCCCAGCTGCAAATGCCTTCAGGGATTATATCATGTTGGAACATTTGGTTACAGAGTTTCCTAAATTTTGGGGATAAAAATTGTTCAAGTAGGTAAAAATGGAGCACACACAAAGAAAAAAGGAGTCCAGAAATATCAAATAAAGAAAGGGCCTCCATAAAATCATTTGAACTTATGATTAATTCATTAGTCATTAAAATAAGTTTAGTGTACAAAGAATCATCCCTCCAACCACCCTTTATTCCTTCACCAGGTTTAAGTTACATTTTTAAACTTGCAAACAAAAGATTTGTCATTAACTTAGACATCAAAATCCCTTGTCTCCAAGAGCAATCATTCAACTCTGTCCCTCTCATTATTACAATAATATGTTCACTTTATTCTGCATACACCTGCTCGTTGCCCTTGTCTCCCTATTCTACTGTTAAAGTTATATCCAGACATTTATTTCATTTTATATCAAAGAAACTGTATACATGTTTTTAATCTTAAAAAAATTTCTGAGTAATCTTCTGTCTCACATTCGATTTTAAGCCACCCAAGAAGCATTATTTTTTCATTTAGCATTTTAACTTTTCTAACCCAGGACTTTTATAGTAGATATTATGTCTTTTTCTAAATGTCCTGCTTCAATTTACATTTTAAATCTAATTTTTAAAAAGTGTATGTTTTGAATATTAGCATCATGCATCTCAGGCCTAAATATCCCTTGATAACTAATATTGTCTTTTTTTCTCTACATTTTCCACATATTTCAATGGGGAGCTATATTGCCTGCCACAATAAAAGTTTTTGTCAATATAACATAACACATAGGCAAAATATTGTTTCCAAGTGATTGATGATGTGGTGCCTTCAGTCTAGTCCCAACCCCTCAATGTAATCATCATCCCTAAATCTAATGAAATAGGAAATAAATATTTCATTTTGTTTCTAAAATTCAGCAGAAAAATATACAGCCTGTCACATATAGCCTGTAACACCAACATATAAAAATTAAAGCAGTTCCTTCTCCACTCCCACTGCTTCACTTGACTAGCCTTAAAAAATAATAATAATAATAAATAAAAGCAAAATTGTTCCTTTACTTATCTTTGAAATCTAATGGACATACTATCAGAAAAGCTCTTATATATATGGAGGGCCTCTATAAAATATAAACTGTTAACTAGAAAAGTAGATTTATATGATAGTTAAATTTAAAACACAATTATATATAGTACCTTCCCAAATGCACCAGTACTTATTTCAGAATGCATGATGTAATTGACTAAACCATTTAGGGCTAGACCTCTGAAATAAAAGGCATTCACACTTTGTGATTCCTGGGGAAATATTCAAAATAGAAACTTGCAGAACCTTTACCTGATCATGATAAAAAAAAGTTCCTACTTGTTAATATGCCACATCTTTTACAAGGTCAGCAAAAAGAGATTATCCCATAATAAAAGCTAATGGCCAAAATTATCTGCCTTACTTTAGTTACCATAATATCTATTAAGTGTAAATTTCTTCTGAAAGAAAACAGATACATTTTTCTCAGAAATGTCTTTAGATGAAGATCTAGCACATCTGTGTTCCTCACTTTTTAAAATGTTGATTTTATTGGTAAATAAATATATATAGGGTACAATGTGGTACGATACATGTAGATATTGTGAAATGGACTAATTAGGCTAAATAACGTATCCTTCACCTCAGATATGTATTACATTATGGTGAAACATTTAAAATGTACTATTTTAGCACTTTTAAGATATGCACTACATTATGAGTAACTGCAGTCACTTTGCTGTGCACCATATCACCAGAATGTCTTTCTCCTAACTGAAACATTATCCCATTCAATATTTCCCCTTTTTCCACCCCTGCCCCCCACCCTGCTCAGCCTCTGATAAACCACCATTCTATTCTTAACTTCTATGAGTGCACAGTTTTGGATTTCACATATAAGTGATACTATGAGATATTTGTCTTTCTGTGTCTGGCTTATTTTACTTAGCATAATGTCCTCTAAATTCATCCACGTTTTTGCAAATGACAGAATTTCATTCATTTATAAAGATAAGTAGTATTTTTGTAGGCATCCTACATATACTTTTAACTTTCCACAGCTTTATTGAGATATAATTTATACATTGTGTAATTCACTCATTTAAAGTACAAACTTCAAATTCTTTTAGTATATTAACTGGATGGACAAATAATCATCATAATACAATTTTAGAACATTTTATTTTCCTTAAAAGAGACTTGCACCCATTAGCAATCTTTCCCCATTTTCTCCAGCCTTTTTTAAACCCCTCCTAGTCTAGGCAACCACTCGTCTACTTTCTGACTATGAATTTGTCTATTCTGGACATTTCACATAAATGGAATCATAATAACACATAGTCACTTTTTACTCACATCTTTCACCTAACATATTTTTAATGTTCATCCATTTTGGAGCATGCATTAACAGTTTTTTACCTTTTCTTGCTAAATAAGATTCTATTTTATGGACACACCACATTTTATTTATCCACTCCTCAGCTGATGAACATTTCTGTTGTTTTCTACTTTGTGTTGCTATAAACATTTGTGTACTACTGTTTGTGTAGCATTTGTTTTATTTTCTTTTTGGTAAACACATAGGAGTTGAATTGCTGGGTCACGTGATAACTCTATGTTTAACCATTTGAAGAACTGCGAGACTGCTTTACATTTAAAGTTTCACCAGTGGTGTAGAAGGGTTCCAAGTTTTCCACATATTTTTATCTATTCTTCAGTTGATAAGCACTTAGGTTGTTTCTAATTCATGGGTATTATGAATAATGCTGCAATGAACATGAAATTGCAGATGTCTGTTTTTGACATACTGATTAAAATTCCTTTGGACACGTATCCAGAAGTGGGATTGATGGATCATAGGGTAAATATATTTATAATTTCTTGAGGAAGCTTCATACTGTTTTCCAAGATGGCTGTACTAATTTCCATTCTTACCAACAGTGCACAGGGTTTCTTTTTCTCCACATCCTCATCAACACTTATCTTCCATCTTTTTTTATAATAGCCCTAGTAAAATGTGTGAGGTGATATCTCATTGTGGCTTTGATTTGCATTTCTCTGATAATTAGAAATGTTTATGATTTTTTCATGTACCTGTTGGCCTTTTGTATGCCTTATGAAATGTCTATTCTGGTTCTTTGCTTATTTTTTTTAATAAGCATAGTTTTATTCTTATTTTTGAGTAGGTTGAGTTACTTATATATTATTATATGAGCCCCTTATCTGATGTATGGTTTAAAAATGTTATCCCATTTGTGGGTTCTCTTCATTCTATTATCACTTCTTTTCCTGTGGAAAAGCTTTTTAGTTTTATGCAATCTCATTCATGTGTTTTTGCTTTTGTTGCCTGTGCTTTTGGAATAATCTACAGAAAATCATAGCTCAGGCCAATGTCATACAGTCTTCTTGTATATTTCCTTGTAGTAGTTTTACATTTAAGTCTTTAATTTTGATTTCATGCTTGTATAAAGAGCAAAAGAAAAGTCAAATTTTATTCTTCTGTATGTGGATAGTCAGTTTTTTCTACACCATTTATTGAAAATAATTTTCTTTCTTCATTGTGTATTTTTAGTTATTTTATCAAAAAGTCAATTGACCACAGACATACGGATTTATTTACGGGTTCTATATCCCTTTGCACTGTTCTACATGTCTGTTTTTATGCCACTGCTATGTTGTTTTAATTACTATAGCTTTGTAATATAGTTTGTAATCGGGTAGTCTGATGCCTCCAGCTTTATTCTTTTTGTTCAAGATTGCTTTGGTTAGTCAGGGTCTTTTGTGGTTTCATACAAATTTTAGCAGTAATTTTTCTATTTCTGGGAATTTGATAGTGGTTGCATTTAATCTGTAGATTGCTTTGGGTAGCATTGACACTTTTACAATACTAATTTTTGAATCAATCAATAAAGGATGTTTCTCCATTTATTTATGCCATTTTAATTTTTTTATCAATGTGCTATAGTTTTCAGTGTGCAAATCTTTCACATTCTTGATTAAATTTACTCCTAAGTCTTTTATATATTTTTATATCTGTTTTGATTCTATTATAAATTGAATTGCCTTATTAATTTATTTTTCAGGTAATAGTTTGTCATTAATGTATAGAAACAATAATGCTATCTGTATGTTGATTTTGTAACTATTAACTTTATTGAATTTCTTTATCAGCTTTAACCGTTTATTTTGGTGGAGTCTTTAAGATTTTCTCTACCTTGAGTGCGCCAGGCGCGGGGAGCCTAGGACCTGGAACGAGAGCCGCCTACCTGCAGCCGCCGCCCACGGCACAGCAGCCACCATGGCGCTCCTGCTGCGCTTCGTGCTCCTGTGCGGAGTCGCGGATTTCATCAGAGGTTGGAGTATCACTACTCCTGAGCAGATGATTGAAAAAGCCAAAGGGGAAACTGCCTATCTGCCATGCAAATTTACGCTTAGTCCTGAAGACCAGGGACCACTGGACATCGAGTGGCTGATATCACCAGCTGATAATCAGAAGGTGGATCAAGTGATTATTTTATATTCTGGAGACAAAATTTATGATGACTACTATCCAGATCTGAAAGGCCGAGTACATTTTAAGAGTAATGATCTCAAATCTGGTGATGCATCAATAAATGTAACGAATTTTCAGCTGTCAGATATTGGCACAGATCAGTGCAAAGTGAAAAGAGCTCCTGGTGTTGCAAATAGGAAGATTCAGCTGGTAGTTCTTGGTAAGCCTTCAGGTACAAGATGTTACGTTGATGGATCAGAAGAAATTGGAAGTGACTTTAAATTAAAATGTGAACCAAAAGAAAGTTCACTTCCATTACAGTATGAGTGGCAAAAATTGCCTGACTCACAGAAAATGCCCACTTTATGGTTAGCAGAAATGACTTCATCTGTTATATTTGTAAAAATGCTTCTTCTGAGTACTCTGGGACATACAGCTGTACATCAGAAACAGAGTGGGCTCTGATCAGTGCCTGTTGCGTGTAAACGTTGTCCCTCCTTCAAATAAAGCTGGACTAATTGCAGGAGCCATTATAGGAACTTTGCTTGCTCTAGTGCTCATTGGTCTTATCATCTTTTGCTGTCGTAAAAAGCGCAGAAAAGAAAAATATGAAAAGGAAGTTCATCACGATATCAAGGAAGATGTGCCGCCTCCAAAGAGCCGTACGTCCACTGCCAGAAGCTACATAGGCAGTAATCATTCATCCCTGGGATCCATATCTCCTTCCAACATGGAAGGATATTCCAAGACTCAGTATAAACGAGTACCAAGTGAAGACTTTGAACGCACTCCTCAGAGTCCGACTCTCCCACCTGCTAAGGTAGCTGCCCCTAATCTAAGTCGAATGGGCGCGATTCCTGTGATGATTCCCGCACAGAGCAAGGATGGGTCTGTAGTATAGAGCCTCCATACGTCTCATCTGTGCTCTCCGTGTTCCTTTCCTTTTTTTTGATATATGAAAACCTATTCTGGTCTAAATTTTGTTACTAGCCTCAAAATGTATCAAAAAATAAGTTAATCAGGAGCTGTAAGGAATATATTTGTAAAAATTTTTGTTTGGTTATATCGAAATAGTTACGGGCATTAAAGTTAGTAAAGACAAGTTTACCATCTGAAAAGGCTGGATTTTCTTTAAGAGGCTGATTATAAAGGTTTCTAAGTGTTATCAGTACCTAAGTAAGATGTAGCACTTTGAGTATGAAATCATAGGTGAAGAAATCGGTGAACTTACTTGCATACCAAGTTGATACTTGAGTAACCATCTGAAAGTGGTACTTGATAATTTTTACCATTATTTTTAGGATGTGTATCTCATTTATTTATGGCCCACAAGTCTCCCCCAAATTAGTACAGAAACATCACTGACAAAATTACTTATGTACGTTTGTACTTGTTTTCACAGCTCCTTGGAAAACTCTGTGTTCGGAATATCTCTAAAAACATAGAAAACCCTACAGTGGTTTAGAAATTACTAATTTTACTTCTAAGTCATTCATAAACCTTGCCTATGAAATGACTTCTTAAATATTTAGTTGATAGACTGCTACAGGTAATAGGGACTTAGCAAGCTCTTTTATATGCTAAAGGAGCATCTATCAGATTAAGTTAGAACTTTTGCAGTCTGCCACATATTGAGATGGCACTAGGTGCAATAGCAGGGATAGATTTTGTTGGTGAGAGGTCTCATGCCTTGAGATCTGTGGTGGTGTTTAAAATGGTGGCCAGCCAGACCAAGGATGTAGTATCTCATAGTCCCCAACTAAATGCTGGCTTTCCACCTTAGGTGATATTTTTCTAATTAGAAAAATATTATAACTCATTTATTGTTGGACAATTATAGATTGAAATTTCCTAATTCTAAATTTTAAGTGGCTCTTCGGTTTCAGTGCTCTATGTTGTTTGTTGTTGGTTTTGGATGGCATTACATATTATATGTTCTAGAAACATGTAATCCTAAATTTACCCTCTTGAATATGATCCCTGGATGATATTTTTATCATAAATGCAGAATAATCAAATACATTTTAAGCAAGTAAGTGTCCTCCATCAATTCCATATTCCAGACTTGGAAGGATGTACAGTTGCTGTTGTGTGATCAAACACGTCTCTGTGTAGTTCCAGCAAATCAAGCTGAGCTTCAAAAAAGTTTGAGTCTTAGTTTTGTGAAAGTGATTTATTCTTAAAAAAAAAAAGAAAGAAAGAAAAAAGAAAAAGAAAAAAGATAAGAAAAAGGAGTAAAGCGACCACTCCTCCTTGTCAAATGTGCTAAATATCATTTTAGGAGAAGAAAGTGGATGTATTGTATCTCCCTTAAGATTGTGAGGGAGTGTGGATACAGTAGAATGAGCCAATAGTTTCTTTATAATAAATACAGTCTGCAATAAATTATTTCACTAGCTCTAAAACCTTTCCCTAGATTTTAGTGGGGAGTTGGTTTCTGTTAATATCTTTTGGTGCTGTGGTGGTAAATGCTACATTATAAACGGTGGCATGTATTTACAGTTACAGTATTGTGTGTACACTTTTTAATGGTAAACTTAAGCTGAATGTGTAATGGATTTGTGTATAGTTTTACATATTTGGAAGCATTTTAAAAATAGGTTTTAACCTTACATAAAATTACTTTTATACTTGTGTTAACATTTTCTTCTGTGCCTTTTGGGTAATTTAATTTCTGTTATGAATTTCTGGTGCCTATGAGCTAGCTATCACCTACCTGAAAGTTGCTTAGAGGTGAAGTTACTGTTTCTAAAAACACATCACTGTGACATCTTTCTATCCTCATATTTTCAAGCTTGCCTCTTTTCTGTTCTTTGTGGATATAACTTAAGTGATTGTGTTATTCATAAAGATTTAGAAATTTCAATATTCCCAACACTCTGACTATGTTTCTGATTTTATAACAGTAGCCATTTTTGAATATCAGATGTTTGGCCTGTTCTATATGAATAAAGTTTATTTATAAAATATTATAAAAATAAGTAAATAGAACATTAATAATAAAAAAAGATTTTCTGTATCTTAAGATTATATTTTCAGAAAACAGAAACAATCTTACCTCTTCCTTCCCTATATGGATTTCTTTTATTTCTTTGTCTTGTGTAATTGATCTGGCTAGGCAATTACACATAATGTTTTCAGCATTTGTAATTTTACATCAAATCCATCCATTGTAGCACATTGACTGCTACTTTTCAACTTGTAAACCTGGACATTTATTACTACTCTTCCTCCAGTACAGGAGTCCATGGCCCGGTGTAGGCCCTACTGTGCCACAGTCCAGGGCACGGCTGGGCGCAGGTTCTCTTGTGCAAGAGTCCGCAGCTCTGCGGAGCAAGAGTTCTCCAGTGCCTTAGACCAGGGTGAGGCAGGGGTGAGGCTCCTTCAGTAGCTCAGTCCAGGACGCAGCCCTGCGAGGGTCCTCCTGTGCAGGAGTACACGATGCTGCAGGGTCCTACTGTGCCTTAGTCCAGGACGCCAGGGGGCTGGGTCCTCTGCTGCCATAGTCCAGGATGCGAGGGGCTGGGTCCTCTGGTGCCATAGTCCAGGATGCGAGGGGCTGGGTCCTCTGGTGCCATAGTCCAGGATGCGAGGGGCTGGGTCCTCTGGTGCCATAGTCCAGGATGCGAGGGGCTGGGTCCTCTGGTGCCATAGTCCAGGATGCGAGGGGCTGGGTCCTCTGGTGCCATAGTCCAGGATGCGAGGGGCTGGGTCCTCTGGTGCCATAGTCCAGGATGCGAGGGGCTGGGTCCTCTGGTGCCATAGTCCAGGATGTGAGGGGCTGGGTCCTCTGGTGCCATAGTCCAGGCTGCCGGGAGCTGGGTCCTCTGGTGCCATAGTCCAGGGTGCAGTGGAACAGGAGTCCTGTGGAGCAGCAGTCCAGGGCGCGATGGGGCGTGGATCCTCAGGTGCCGCAGTCCAGAACACTGCAGGACGGGATTCCTGCCTTGCTATATCCAGGGTGCCGCGGGGCGGGGGTTCTCTTGTGCAGGAGTCCAGGACGTGGTGGAGCAGAAGTCCTCCGTGTAGGTGTCCTCCGGTGCTGGAGTCCAGAGCTCAGTGAGGCTGGGTCCTCCCGTGCCATAGCGTAGGGCATGGTGGGACAGGGATCCTGCCCTGCGATAGTCCAGTGCTTGAGTCCGCAGTAAGGCAATGGTCCTCCAGTGCTGGAGTTCACTGTGTGGTGGGGTCGGGGTCCTTCGGTGACTTAGTCCAGGGCGTGCCAGGGCGGGGGTCCACAGTTGCCATAGTGAGGATCCTGGAGGAGGGTGGTTCCTGCCTTGCTGTAGTCCGGGGAGCAGGGGGCAGGGGTTCTCTCTTGTCAGAGTCTCTGGCGCGATGGGGGTGGCCTGGGGGTTTTCCTATGCGATAGCCCACTGGGCGGTGAAGCCGGGTCCTCCCGTGCCTTTGTCCAGGGCGCAGGGGGGCGAGGGTCTTCGGTGGTGGAGTCCGTGGAGCAGCAGGACGGGGGTCCTGCAGTGCCATATTCCAGGCTGCGGCGGAGTGGGGGACCTGTCCTGCAGTGGTCCAGGGCATGCGGGAATGGTGGTCCTCCTGTGCCATAGTCCAACGCGCAGCGGGGCGGGGGGTCACCTCGTCCTGCAGTCCACCAACCACGAGGCCCGGTTGCTGCTGTGCCTCAGTCCAGTGCGCGGTGGGACGGCGGTCCTGCTGTGCTGTAGTGCAGGACGCGGTGGCGCAGGGGTAGTCCAGAGAGCGCCGTGGCAGGGGGTCCTCCAGTGCTGGAATCCAGTGCAAGGCGGGTCAGGGGTCTTACCGTGCCGAAGTCGGTGGCGGGGGTCCTCCCGTGCCATAGTCTAGGGGGCGACGGTGCAGGGTTCTCTAGTGCAGGTGTCCAGGGTGTGGCAGGGCAGGAGTCCTCTGGTGCAGGAGTCCAGAACCTAGCCGAGGAGTCCTCCAATGCCAGAGGCCAGGGCTCTGCGGGGCCGGGTTCCCCCATGCCAGAGTGTAGGGCGTGTTCAGGCGAGGGTCTTGGCGTGCAGTAGTCCAGGGTGCGGTGGGGCAGGGGTAGTGCAGACCTCCATGGCGGGGGTCCCTCTGTGCAGGAGCCCAGTGCCCGGCGGATCGGGGGTCCTTCTGTGCTGTAGTCCAGGGCACGGCAAGGTGTGGGTCCTCTGGTGCCCTAGTTCGGGGGCGGCGAGTCAGAGGTTCTCCCGTGTCTTGGTCTAGGGCGTGGAAGGACTGGGGTCCTGGAGTCCACGCGGTAGCACAAGTTGCCCCAGGACCAGGTCCTCTGGAACCGCAGTCCAGGGCACTGAGGGGCAGGAGTAGTTCAGGGCGAGCCAGGGCCCAGGTCCTCGGGAGCCAGAGTCCAGGGTGTGGAGGGGTGGGGGTTCTGCAGTGCACAGTCCAGGACACCGCGGGGCGGGGCAGAGCAGGGATCCTCCGGTGCCTTAGTCCAGGGCTGAGCCGCGGGAGAGGTCCTTCAGTAGCCTAGTCTAGCGCATGGCGTTGCAGGTGTCCTCCAGTGCCTGAGGCCACGGCAGGTCGCGGGTCCCACTGTGCTCTAGTTCAGGATGGAGCAGGTCTGAGGTCTTCTGTTGCCTCAGTCTAGGGCGCTAGAGAGCGGGGATCCTCTGGTGCCAGAGTCAATGGATCCACCGGTCGGGGTCCTCCCATGTCTTAGCCCCGGGAGGGGAGAGGCGGAGGTCCTCCTTTGCCCTAGTCCAAGGCATTGTGAGGCCCCACTCCTGCATTCTTAACTGTCTGTGCCTCTGCCGCCGCGGGGGAAAACTGCACCATCTCAGGCAAGCCTAACAGAGCAGCTGTCCTTAAAAGATTCCCAGTTGAGTGTGGTTCGGAGCAGGCCTGAGAAGTGTGCCCTTAGATGGCTTCAAGGGCTCTGGGCAGTGTTTAAGGAATCCAGCTGACCTCAGTTACTCCGAGCCCTTTTCCACTCAGCAGAACTTCTGGCCACCGGGTCCTCTATCTGCGGAGCCCTTCTATCATCCCAGATCCCCACAGGGTGGACTCCGTCTCATCCTCACAATCTCAGCTCAGGCCTTATTCATCACGGCATTCCTGGCACCAGGCCTGGCCCATGAGAAATGGGTCAGATTAAGAGCTAAATGTGTTTCCATGGTCACTTGTTTTCTTCAGGCCTCCTTTCTTTGTGCCAGCATCTTTGGGTTTTGGTTAAAGTTTTCAGCAGCTGCCTGAAGTTCCATTTTTCTTACCAAGTAAGAGACATAGCTTCATGAAAACAAAGGCAGAACGCTTGTGACCAGAGAACTCCCAGTCCTCTCCCTGCGTAGGAAAACTGGACTTCTCCGGAGGGCTCCAGCTCCTGGGCAAATCTCTAGGGCCACTTAATCGGGCTGTCCCCCACCTTTGTTTCTGGTTTTGAAGGGGCGGAAGTTGGGAATCCTTTCTAAGTCTCTACACATGGAGCCCTTCTTTGGTCGGAAAGTCTCGACATATACCAGGATTGTCATTGACCTTTCAGAGCCTTCAAGAATCCTGAGCTGCTTTGGCTTCTGTTCCTGGAAGAGAGGCCACTGAACTGCTCTGGAGCTGGAGTTCAAGTTCAAATATTCATCACTGTTACTAAGCCTTTACATAGCATGTGATTTCTTTCCGGCAGGCTCATGGTCACTTAGGTTTGCTTGTATGTAGATGGAGTGGTCTGCATCCTCACTCAGGTAACACCCCCAGCCTTTCATGCTGAGATTGGCCATTTTATTTGTAACTCACTGTACAATCCATTTGCTCTTCCAGTGTCCCTTAGAAGGATGCAGAGTGTTCTGTAGAATGCCATAGAGACCTGGGTTTAGGGAAAATATTTGACCCAAAGTCCGCCAACTCACATGAGTATCTCCCCACAACTTGTACCGTGCTAGTCTCTGGGTATATAGCAAATGAAACCGTGCCTGAGCAGATGTTACAAACACCCTCCCCTGAGAGACTCCAGGGCTGCTTTATTCAAGCAAAACGGTGTGCTCTAATAAGCTCAGAGCTGAGAGGAACAAGTTTTCATTCCAGCTTTCTCAAAAACTCCCTTTGTGACTTTAGGCCTAATAATAACACTACCTAGGTAGTGAACACCTCTGTGCCAAGAAATATCATGATCATTGCCTGAGTTGTAATTCTCACAGTAGTCCTGCAGGACAGCTGCTATTACTGCTTATTATGCAGATGGGCAACCTGAGGCTCAGATGGAGTTAAGTGGCTTAATTGGTAGCAATAGAGCCAGGATTTGAACACAGGGCTGCCTGATCACCAAATAAAATTGTACTCAACATGATGCACTTAACTTTTCTGGCCTCATTTCTCTCATCTGTAAAAATGCATATTTCAGACGTTTGTAATATTTTACCTGTGGTTGAAAGAGTTACCAGCCCTTCCTTGATCACCCATGGTAAGACCCATGAGCCCCTGAATATAATTATAGAAAACATTTGGAGAGGGGTGGAGAGAGACAAGATCATGCCTCCTTTGATAATGTCAAATTTTCAGTGCACGAAGCCATACATAGTGCAGTTTTCTAGCTTCCCTTTCACACATGGCGTTGAAGAAAGTAAATTAAGCAACTCAGCTAACACTGGGAATGCAGCAGAAGTCATCAAGTTCAGTGCTGGGAGACAGTTGCCATGATATTCCAAGATGGACACCAGGATCACAGTCGATGACTATACCCTCCCTTGAAGATGGTGGCTTGCCTCTCTTTCTGTAAGCACATGTCATGTCATAACAATATTAAACAATTAAAAGTAATGTCCCCATCTTCTTCTACACTGCCTTTGAATTATTATTTTAGATCTGCCAAAATAAATTGCAAACTCATTAACAAGAAATGGGGGTGCCTTCATCCCTGCCTTCCTGAGTAGTCTATTCACCCAAAGACAAAAGGGTGACCAGCCTCCATCTGGGATATTCAAAGACACAGTCACCCTGCCATGCAGCCTGAGGCTGGCGAAGATCCAATCCCCTTTTTAAGAAGCTTGTTGGATGAGCTTCATAAACATACAACCACAAAGGAAAGGCACAGCCGATGTGAGCGAGGCTGATAAGATGGGCATTTTGTCTGCTTCAAGGTTAGAATGCAACTTGTCTGTCAAAATGTGGTTATCTGACCTCCACAATGCCGCAGTCCAGCTAAATCCTGCAAATATTCATCCACCATTTACTATGGATAAAACAATAATGTGCTGTGGGGAATCCAATTACACACACACACACACAAAAGTGCACACACACATGCATGCACACACACTGCTCCTGCTGTCTCAGAGGTTCCATGCTGGCAAGGCAGAAGTGCAAACATTAGCAGGTAAGTCCACTAGCAGGAGGAATGTGATAAGTAGATCCAACAGGGTACAACACAGTATGATAGAAGCAAACAAGGTAGAAATGAGTTCTGACTCCCTTTCACTTATGAAACTGATTATGGAATAGTGTATGAAAGGCTTGCCTGAATGAATCTCATATTTTCCAAGTGTTTTCTATCCCAGTGATTGGAACTTTTATTCATTTATACCATTGTCCAAAAGGAAAATACAGGAGATTTTCCTAAGACCATCCTCTGTCTTATCCCTCATATCATATCCCCAAACATCACCAAGCCCTGCCCACTTTTACCTACTCGGTTTCTCTCCAGTTGCTCTGTTTTCTCCATATGCACTAGTGATACCTTGGCTACATGAAGACCACCAGCAGCAGCCGGGACAACCAGCACCCTGTGGAACTGCATAGGGTGCATAGAATACGTCCTCCGTTCAGTCGGCTTGGGTCAGCTTAGGTCATGGGCCACCTAGACTGACAGCAGTTTCCACAGAAATGCCTCAAGATGATAGAATAATCCAAATCTCTTTGTGTGGGGCATGGTGTGGCTATCTGAGAAAATCCTGGCTTTTATAGGAAGGAGAAAGAAGAATGCTTCTTGAGGGGAAGAAACCAACAGGAATGTGCCTCAGGGAAATGTCACCAGAGGAGAGTGAGCTGTAATGAGTATTTTGGCAGATTGCATGTTTCTTGTGGTTCTTGTGTTCCTTGGCCCTGCACAGAGCTACCATTTACTCATTTGACAAATATTTGAGTAGTAGACTCCAGGGTTCAATAGTGAGCAAAAATGCACAGAATTTCTTCTCTAGTGGAGCTGAGAGTCTAACAGAAAGAGGTGATGTTAGTCACAGAATTATGTAGTAAGGGAAAGTTCAGCAGACCCAGGGGTGCTGCAAGAGCCTGGGAAGGTGGACTGACCCCAAGAGGGAGGCAGGAAAGGTTGCCCCCGGGAAGCAGCACTTGAGCTAAAATCAGGGAGAAAACTAGGCAAAGACACAGCATTCAGGAGGAGGTAGAAGCTGGCCCATGAGGATGGTGGTGTGGAGAGGTGAACCAATACCCAGGTCTTGGATTTATTGTTGAGCTGCTGAATTAACCAGTGCTGGCTCTCTCCCAACCTCTGCACTTCTTGTTTTGCAAGGTTTTTTTTTTATTTAAAAGCTAGTATGAGTTGGGATCTGTTGCTTCTCTGAGACCCCATCCTGTGAGGTAGACAGGGGGCCTCACTGTACTCTGGGGGAGCTAAAGATGGAGAAGAGTTTTAGAGTGCCTGGAGAAGAGGCCCTTTAATAGATCATTTAAGAAGAGGGTTAATAGGTCATTTAAGAAGAGGGTGCTACCGCTAGACTGCCCAGATTCACTTTCTGGCTTTGTGACCTTGGGCTCTCTGTGTCTGTTTTCCAATCTGAACAATGGAATAATGATAGTATCTGCCTCTGCCTGCAAGGCCCTGTCCTATCAGACCAACTACCTTTTCACTAGAACTCTCTTCCTGCACTGTACCCCAACTGGACCCTCATTAACACTTAAAATGGGCATGTTTCCCTTTTCTAGATTTTGCTCAAGACATTTCCCTCATCAGAATTAACTTTGGTCCATCTCCCTCTATTGGAATTCAACCCATTCTCCAGAAATCAGTTCAAATTTTATCACCAGAATGCCTCTCTCAATTACACCAAGCGTCTTTTATACTTTGTGCCATTTCTGCCATGATTTCTTATGTTTTCCTTTTTCACTACATATTGGTACAGGTACATATGATCTCCACTTCCACTCAAATGTGAGGTTACTGCGGGCAGTCCCTATGGGTATAGTCATATCCCAAGAGTCCTGGGCAGAGGGTCCCCGTCTTGCACCCAGGTTGGAGTGCAGTGGTGCAACCAGAGCTTACTGCAGCCTTGACCTCCTGGGTTCAAATGATCCTCTCACCTTAGCCTTTCCAGTAGCTGGTATGAAAAGGCGAGCACCATCATGCTTGGCTAATTTTCATATTTTTTGTAGAGATAGGGTTCCACCATGTTGCCTTGCTTGGTCTCAAAGTTCTGAGCTCAAGCAATCCACCTGCCTCAGCCTCTCAACATCCTGGAATGACAGCATGAGCTACCACACCTGGCCAAATGCCGAATACTTTAGTCATATATGCCTGACACTTCAGGGCATGCAGAACTGCCTCGCTTACTTTTCTTTTGACTCAGTTTATAAATTTTCTTAATTTAAATTTTAATTTCAACATGTGTACATCTTTGAAATAAATAAAATAATCTCTTTGAATGTTTGGCATAATGTAGAAGAAATTGACAAATGGATATCTTTACTTCATTTTCCATCTCAAAATGTGGTAGAAATATGCTCCCCTAAAGTGATCCCAGTTATTACATAGCCATCTTGCTGTGGTTAATGTAGAATCTTTTTGCAATATCACAGGCATGACAGGGCACATCCAAAAAACATTTAAGTGAAGATAATACTAGATTCTTGAAAGTATCTAGACACTTAAGAGCAGGCAGTGACGATGTTAATTAACAGTAACAATGTCGAGGGACTGGCTTTTGCCCTCCCCTAATAAACATAAAGAGCATAGAAACTCGGCAAATTTGCTCTTATTTTCTTCATTATTTGGTTGTTGAATCAGTAAATGCTTTCCACAGGGGTCATCTTGTTAGTCATCTTGTCATTTTGCTGTGTCCCTTCTTCATCCTTGCACTTTTTCCTTTCTCCCATTTTGGCATGTATTGAGAGGAGTGTTATGTTGATGGAATGCCGTGTCCTGACTTGCCATTTGATTAGAACTTCCCTCAATTTTTAAAATGCTTCTTGATATGGTTTGGATTTGTGCGCCCCCCCATCCCCAATCTGATGTGGAATTGTAATTGCCAGTGTTGGGGGAGAGGTTTAGTAGAAGGTGTTTGCATCATGGAGGTGGTTTCTAATGGTTTAGCCTCATCCCCCTAGTGCTGTCTGATGATAAAGTTCTCCTAAGATCTGCTTGTTTAAAAAGTGTGTAGCACCTCCCCTGACTCGTTTCAGCCATGTGAATATGTGCTTGCTTCCTTTTCACCTTCTGCCATGATTGTAAGTTTCCTGAGGCCTCCCTATAAGCGTAAGTCTGTACAGCCCACAGAACTGTGAGCCAATTCAATCTCTTTTCCTTTTCAATTACCCATTCTCAGGTATGTCTTTATAGCGTGTGAGACAGACTAATACACTCCTCCTCAGAAAGCATTCAATTTAGCTGTGTCTAAAGGTATGCCAGCTGTCCTGGGACATTATCTTAGCCAATCATTCTTCCTCCTCAGCAAGATCTATTTGCCTATCACAGCTTGACCTACAGTTCCTACCATACCTGTCTGTAACAAGTAGCCTATAACATCTGGAGGGATTTCATTGAAATCACAGAGGTTCCTTGGTTCTTTACTTTATTAGCAGGCATTAGGAAAGCACATCAACTTTCTTATTTAATAAAGTGCCTGTTGCTTTGAAAAATTGCCCAGAAGAAGAAAAGAGAGGGTTACTTAAAGGTATCACTATAGGCATGGCATGCTGGTTCACACCTGTAATCCCAGTACTTTGGGAGGCTGAGGAGAGAGGATCACTTGAGTCCAGAAGTTCAATACCAGCCTAGGTGACATGGCAAAACCCCATCTCTACAAAACGAAACAAAACAAATAAAACAAAACAAAATAGAAAAAATATTCAGGCATGGTGGCATGTGTTTGTATTCCCAGTTACTCAGGAGACTGAGGTGGGAGAATCACTGAGCCCAGGGAGATTGAGGCTGCAGTGAGCCATGATCATGCTACTCCACTCCAATCTGAGTGACAGAGCAAGACCCTGTCTCAAAAAAAAAAAAAAAAAAAAAAAGCTATCACTATACTATCTATAACTGTTCTTAATTAGGATAACTAGGTTTTTTTCCAACAGTGGAAACTCCAAACAGACTAAATTGTTGTACATCAAGGTGAATTGTCATAGTCAGTTAATTCCTTTGCTTGCAACTGCCCAATAAATGGATGAGGACTCACTTCACCAATAAATAAGAAAGGTGAACAGCACATGGGGCCTGTAGATGCCTTTTGCAGGGCCCTCTTTTAATCTTCCTAAAGTTGCAATTTGCATATTTCTGTAGATGAGCACATCATAGAAGCTGTCATCCTAGATCAGAGCCTGGAGAGAGAGAGATACAAGTGTCATGCCTACATCTGCAGAGTAGGAACAAGCCCAGAGAAATCAAGATGATTAAGCAGAGAGTTTCCATACTGGAGATAAACCAGCTGTGTAAAAAATCATGCTTATTGAACAAAAAAGCATTGCACCACTGAAATAACTGCTTTAACTAAGAAGTAAAGAACCGACACCCCAACAGAGCACAGAGAGCCACACAGACAGGAGCTGCACTTCAAACAAGGTCATTGCTGTTGTCCCCACTCTGAGTTAAGTGTCTCTGCTTCACCCTTCCTTACCAAAGTTCTGCTTGATCATCCTTTTGTTTTGTTTTGTTTTGGTTTTTGTACTTCACTTCTTTGAGAAAATATAAACCAAAATTTTACATAAAACAGGAATTCAGCTTTTGACAATGTTAGCCATTGAAACAACAACAAAAAAGGTTTCTATTATTTCTCATCTCTGTGCTATCCAGTGCAGTAGCCAATAGCCACAGGTGACTATTAAAATTAAAATTAATTCAAATAAAACAAAATTTAACATTAGCTGGTCAGTTGTACTAGCCACATCTCAATTACTCAATAGCCACATGTGGCTAGTGGCTACTGAACTAGGCAGCATGAATGTAGAACATTTTCATCATCATAGTTTCCTAGGTCATGGAAAAATTACAGAACTCAATTTCCAGTGTGCACATTTATTTGCATACCTAGGAGCTTTCTGACCCTGTGTTGAGCTGCCTAACCAGCTTCCTGATTGACCTCCTGATATTTCTGCAAATGTGGACTAAGAGGCTAGGATTCCTCAAGGCCCAGGTGACTCAGGTTATTCAGAAACTATATTTGGACTAGCAGGCCTCTACTTGATTTGGGATGCAAAATGGGACTTCTCTTCCTAATTGCTAAAATAGCTTTTCAAGGTTCACCTCTCATCGCGGTAAAAGTCTCATTTCCTGAGACTCTTATTTCTTTCCATGACTTATGGTATATTCTGGAGAGAGTGGATTCACACAGAAGAGCTGGCTCTGTGCTGGTTTTCCAGGGGTCAGCCCCCTTGTCAGTGACAAGCCTGCCTATCTACATGATGTACATTATGTCCCACTACTGGTAATAGAAGCTCAGCAATTGATTGACTGTTAGGTTATTTTCAAAGCTCAGTATTCACAATAATCTAACAGACACCCACACAACCACAAGGACAGACAAGGCTCTCATAACCTGCAAAGACAAGGTGCACATTTCTTCTTTCCATCCCAGCAACAAATTGCCAAACCAGCCAGCACTTAAGTTGGGTAAAAATTAATTAAAAGAAGAATCTACCAATGTAGATAAAAGAACAGAAAAGCTATTGCAGCTGTCTTCTCCATAACAGAGGCCTGTGATTTGAATTTTAATGTTTCAATCTACTTTCTGCTCTTGTGTTTATTTTATTATTTATTTTTTGTCACTATCTCTTATTTGTAGATACAAATGTTTCATATTTAAAAGCTATTTTAAATATAATCTTTAAAAGGAGAAACATTATTTTTTTAATTGCACAAAATACTGAAGGTGAGATCCACTGATTGGAATGCAAAATGGGACAATATCTCTGGAAGCAATTTTATCCAGATAAATCAATAGCTTTAAAACAATTCAAAACCTTGGACCTAATACCTCTACTTCTAGGAAGCTAGCCTATGAAGGTTTCTGCTGAAGGATGTTTATCACAGTATGATTAATAATGAGAAAAAGCCAAAGAAGAGACCTGAAATGTTTCAAAGATGAAAATGGTTTGATAAACAACATTTTTTTTAGATGGGGTCTCACTCTGTTGCTCAGACTGGGGTGCAGTGCCACGATCTCAGCTCACTGCAAAATCCTTCTCCCAGGTTCAAGCAATGCTCCTGTTTCAGCCTCCCAAGTAGCTGGGTATACAGGCACACCAACCACGCCTCACTATTTTTTTGTATTTTAGTAGAGATGGGGTTTCACCGTGTTGCCTAGGCTGGACTCAAACTCCTGAGCTCAGGCAATCCATCTGTCTCGAACTCCCAAAATGCTGGGATTACAGGCATGAGCCACCACACCTGGCAATAAGCAACATATTTAAACACTAGAATATTATGCAAACATCCCAGGCATGCTTTGGAAAAACTATTAATCCCACGAAAGATGCTTATGTTATTATACAGACTAACAGACCAAGATTCTCCAGGACACTTACTATGTTACATGTCTGAAGTACAATATAATGCCATATATAAAATGTAACCTCAACTCAGGCCCCAGTCTTTTCATCTGGAAAATTCTATTAATTATACTGCCCTTCCCCTTTTTAGGTTTTCTGTAGGAGTTAAATACAATACACTTTGTCAATTGCTTAACACCATGCTCAACACTAGTCGGGGAGATATAAATGTCAGCTATTGTACTATGTGCCAAAAAAACAAACAAACAAAAAACCACACAGACAGACACACACACACAAAGACACACACGGAGGGAGAGGAAGTAAAGATTAAGAAGCAGCACATAATGTTACGGTAGGCAATGGGACCACTAGTGATTTTCATATCCTTTTTTATTTTCTTCTTTATACTGCTTACATTTTTCAGTGTATACAATGAGCATGTATTACTTCTGTAACCAGAAGAATGTGGTATAAACCTCACCTTAATATAATAAAAGAAAATTACTGGCCAGGAACGGTGTCTCATGCCTGTAATCCTAGCACTTTGGAAGGCTGAGACTAGTAAATCTCTTGAGCTCAAGAATTTGAAACCAGCCTGAGCAATATAGTGAGACCTTGTCTCTGCAAAAAATACAAAAATTAGCCAACCATAGTGGTATACAACTGTAGTCCTAAGTTACTTAGGAGGCTGAGGTGGGAGGGTGGCTTGAGACCAGGAGGTGGCTGCAGTGAGCTGTGATTGCACCACTGCACTCCAGCCTGGGTGAAAAAGCCAGACCCAGTCTTGTACAAAAATAAAAAAAACAAAAAATAAATAAAAAAGTTATTACTTAGATCCCACATGCTGTCTTGGAGCCATTGTAGTGTTGCGGGATTCAAGAGACTGGAGAGACCAATGGATGAGACAGGAGGATTTTATTAAAGTGGCCACTGGCCTAGTAGATTCGCATCCAAAAGGCTGAGCCTGGAACAAAGATGGGGCCTGGTTTTTAAGCATGCAGCTGCGTGAAACTCACAGGGTGGGCTTAGCAAGCTTATAGAAGCAGAACAAAGGCAGTTAATCAAACAGTGACAGGTGTATGACTCAAACATGCCTGGTGACCTCTGCTGGGCCGTCCAGCAGGCCCTCAGCAGATGGTTACTATTTTAGCCTTGCTCAGACATGTCTCGTGACCTTCTCAGTGTTGCACAGATGGAAAACAGGAACTTACAAAATCCTTACAAACTTACAGAAATAGTTACAAAAATAGTTATGAGAGCAGAGCAAAGACATACTGGCCTAGGAAAGAATCTCAAAGGGGGAAGCTGATAAGAAGAACTTGTTCTTCTCATCCCTGTTCCTGGAGTCCATTCCTTCTGGGCTCTGCTTGGCCTTGTATATAAAGTTAGCTTAGTCCTAGCAGGGCCTTGGAGTGAGTCAGCCTGGTACAGGCAGGAATTTAGGTTTTTCTCCTTTTAATTTCTGCTTTAGTAGGCCAGGGTTCTGGTTGCCACTGCTGAGAAAGTAAAGTGTGTTCAGGCTGTCCATGGTTCTGGGCTCCCCCGGGTCTCTGAGGAGGGCTGTCCCCTCTATCACAGAGAATATCAGGACACTAGCCTGTTCCTAGTTATACTTACACACTCCTCTCATGTTGTCTATGGAGTGGAGGCTGCAGGGAGGGTGACATCCTAGTTAGTCCCAAGTGCCAGACTGCCTGAAGCTCACTGTTAACAAGTCCTGCCTTGGAGAAGAAGGAAGGTTGTCTCTGTGAATCTCCCACCTGGGCCAAAGGGAGGCCACTCTCTCCTCTGCCTCTTCCCAGCCTTGGTCTTCTGCACTCCTAGTGAACCTCTCTCCCCCTGCCTACAGGCCTGGAATCTCAAGACCATGATGACCTAGTCACCCCTGAATCCAGGGCTTTCCCTTTACAAAGGGGAAACTGAGACCTGGAGCAGGGCTGATGTTCAGCCAGCGCACAAGGGAATAGATGAATTGGTGGTAAAATACTGAAATAGTTCCAGTGTGGATGGAAAGGGGCTGCTGCCCTGAACATCTCTACCCCGCCGCCTCAGCCCATCCTCCAGGACCCTGGGTGAACACCAGGAGCATCAAAGTGGCCAGGATTGGCTGAAGCCCATGCTAATGGCTCTGCCAGCCCTTCTCCCCACCAGAGAAGGCAGGGGAAATCAGGCTATCTGGAGGTAGCACTGTGACTGTATATGCAGTAGTCAAACCTTGTGTGCCACCATCCCTGACTTTGTTGATAAGGGCATCAGGCTACATCCCTCTGGTACTCAGTGGTAAGCATCTAAAATCTTAAAGAAAAAATTGAAAAAGCTTTCAAAATATAGGACTTAACATATGAGGCTGCACAAACATCTCTTTAGCAGTTGTCCAACTGGTGCTTCTGGTTCTGCCTCCCCAGAGAGTGGATGACCTGGGCCACCCTCCACCACTGCCCTGTAAGGCCATGGGACACACAGCCCATCAGTTCTCTTCACGTGGTCATCCCCCTTTAGATGGGAGTAAATACACCTGCCTCATTTTTGTACCTTCTGTGTGGACATTCCATGACAGAGCTTCACTAAATGTGTGATGAAGAACTGAATGAATGAATGAATGAATGAATGAATGAATATGAGAGCAAATGAATGAATGGTTTAGATCCTGGGCTGGAAGTCTGTGTATGAGGATGGTGGGTAGAGGAGAGTGTGTTTTTCTTGCCTTTAAGTCATTACTTGTCATTTTGGGGCAGGAGCACAGGCTTTGAATGCAGACTGACTGGACTTTAATCCTGGCTTTACTAGTTGTGATTGTGTGACCTTGTACATGTTACTTAAACCCTCTGTGCCTGTTTCTTTATCTGTAAAATGGAGATAATAAGATGACAAAGGACTGTGGTAAGAATTAAATGCTTAAAAAAATCACAGTTTGTATTAAGTCCTCAATAGATTGGGTTTAGCATCATGAGTGCATGTGTTTCTGGAGCAATGCTCATCTTGGGCTGGATGGTGCCTACACAGAGAAAGACTCTGGCCTCTTCTCACCCACATGTATCTGTCTTATGCCTGGTTCCCATTCCCAGATCCTTGGAAGATCCATATTGCTTAAAGGGTGAAGGGTGATGGGCACCTCAGGACAACTAAGTTGCTCCCCAAACATCTTCCCCCTCCCAAACTCTCCTGTGGTCTTTAGCATTTAACAGGAATCTCTGAACACTCCAAGGGGTGATCCTCTCATGGAAGCCCAGTGGGGAGGAGGCTGCGGGAAAGGTCAGGCACTGTGCACTTCCCTGACAGCTGCAAATGGTTCTGTTTCCAAGCCCACGGGTCACTACAAATCAGGCAAGTTATATGACATAATAATGTGATTCTTTGGTGCCTCAGTCCACACTGGCACTTTAATACTGCTAGAGTGGATTGCATGGTGGTCTATCAAAAGATATGTCTACCTGGAACATGTGAATGTGCCTTTATTTGGAAAACAGTCTGCAGATGTAATTAAATCCAGCACCTCGAGATGAGGGCATCTCATCTTGGATTAGGATGGGCCCTAAATCCAATGACAAGTATCCTTATAAGAAAAGCGGCAGGTAGGGCACAGTGGCTCACACATATAATCCCACCACCACCACTGAGGAAGGTCAAGTTGGGAGGATCGCTTGAACTCCAGGCGTTCAAGACCTGCTGGGCAACATGGTGAGACACTGTCTCTCCAAAATGTATATAAAATATAATAGCCAGACATGATGGCACCCGCCTGCAGTCCCAGCTACCAGCTACTCAGGAGGCTGAGGTGAGACGATAGCTCGAAACTGGGAGGTTGAGGCTTCAGTGAGCTGTGATCATGACACTGCCCTCCAGTCTGGGTGGCCCCTGGCCCCTCCACAACCTGCGCTAGAAGAGCTGGGCCCTGGCTCTGGGCATCATGCAGCCTCTGAGGTGGGGCTGAGTGCCAGTTCCCGCCCTCCTGCAGCTGGGGACCAACACCCTGACTTACGCGCTGTGGAGGCTTCTGGCCCAAGGGTCCGCACTGCTGGTGGCACTGGCAGGGTCGGAGTTTGCCACAGCTGCTGCTGCGCGCCTTGTGCAGCTTACCACTGCAGCTGAACCTACATCAGAGGCAGGCAGGGCTGGTCCCAGACAGCCTGGGGGTCTCTGAGTGCAGGGCCCTTTCACCCTAGAGTCAGCTCTTTCTTGCCGGAGCCCACAGCGGGGTGTGCAAGCGCTGGGTACAGGGCAGCAGCCAGGAAATGGCTGAGCGGCCGGCTCCCGCCCTTCTGCAGCTGGGGTCTGACCACCTGAATTAGCCGGTGGGCGGCGTCTGGCCCTAGGATCCGCCTGGCTGGTGTAGGAGCATGGTCTGTGGTTGCCTCCAAGGCTGCTGCGCGCGCCATGTGCAGCTGGCTGCTGCAGCTGAGCCCATCACCTGACAAGGAGTTTCCCAGACAGCCTCAGGGTCATGGAGTGGACCACTGTCCCAGCCTAGTGTACGCTCTTCTTTTGCCTGCGCCCAGAGTTCCGGGTCGCGGGCACCGGGAACTGTGCAGCCAAGGTGCTTGGGCCGAGGGCAAAGGTTTCTGCTCTGCTGCAGCTGCTGGGCTGAGTGCCTGAATTAGGCGCTGAGGCGGCGTTGTCCCCGGTGTCCTGGCTCTTAGTGGTGCCGGCAAAGTGCCCGGTTGCTCTGCTGCTGCGGCGCCCTTGTACAGGTGGCAGCTGTAGCTGAGTTCTCAGTAGACGCCGGCAGGGTTGGTCCTAGAAAGCGTGAGGATCGCCGAGTGCACCGCCCTCCCAGCCTAGGGTCCACTCTTCCTTGGCCCGAGCCCAGAGCCCGGGGTTTCAGGCGCTGGGCCCTGTGCAGCTGCCCAGAATAGGCTGAGCGGCAGGTTCCCGCCCTGGCAAGGGATCCAGCCGTGGTATCCTCACTGCTGCTGGCGGCGGGCAAGGTCAGCGGGGTTTCCACCGCTGCTGCCGGGAGCCACCTGGCGGTGGTAGCTGCAGCTGAGCGCGTGGGAGAGACAGGCAGGGCTGGTCCCAGACACCCTGAGGGTCTCTGGGTGCATCGCCCTACCACCCTAGGGTCTGCTCTTCCTTAGCCTGCTCCCAGGACGCGGTGTACGAGCGCTAGACTCTGAGCAGCCTCCAGGATGGGGCTGAGCGGCGGATTCCTGCCCTGCTGCAGCTACAGTCTGAATTAGGCGCCACCGCAGTATCTGACCCTGGGGTACGTGCTACTGGTGGCATGGACAGAGATGAGGGCTGCCACAGCTGCTATGGGGCTGAGCAGCCGATTTCCGCCCCGCTGCAGCGGGCGACCGCTGCAATCCCCAGCGCTATGGGACCGACCACCTGACTTAGATGCCTTGGAGGCATCCGGCCCTAGGGTCTTTGCTGCTGGTGTCTGAGGGCAGGGTCAGGGCTGCCACTACTACTGCTGTGCGCCATGCGCAGGTGCCAGCTGCAGCTGAGTCCCAGGCAGATGCTGTCAGGGCTGGTCTGAGGTTGCCTAAGGGTGGCTGAGTGCACCGCCCTTCCACCCCAGGGTCCGTTATTCCTAGGCCGGCGCCCAAATTGCAGGGTCGTGGACGTTGGACACTGTGCAGCCATGAGGATCTGGTTGGGTGCAGATTCCCGCCCTCCTGCAGCTGAGAGGCCAACCTCCTAACAGGCGCCGCAGTGACCTCTGGCTCGGCGGTCCGCGCTGCTGCTGGAGCTGGCAGAGACCAGAGCTGCCACCGCTGCTGCTTCCAGGAGTGTGCAGCTGGCAGCTGCAGCTGAACCCGCAGCGGAGGCTGGAAGGGCTTATTCCAGAAGCCTTGAGGGTCCCCGAATGCATCGCCCTCCCACCCTAAGGTCCAGTCTTCCTTGCCCGCTCCCAGAGAGTGGGATTGCAGGCGCTGAGCATAGTGCAGGCGCTGGGATGGGCTAAGCTGCAAGTTTCCGCCCTCTGGCTGCTGGGGGGCCGACCGCCTGAGTTATGCGCCGCGGCGGCTTTTGGTCATGGGGTCCGCACTGCCGGTGGCTTGCACAGGGTCGGGGGCTGCCACAGCTGCTATAGTTCACCATGTGCACGTGGCAGTCGCCCCTGAGCCCACCGCTGAGGCTGCAGGGCTGGTCCGGTCTCAGACGGCCTGAGGGTCATTTGCCCGCGCCCAGATCCGGGTGGCTGGCGCTGGGCACTGTGCAGCCTCCAGGAATCCGCCGAAGGGCAGGTTCCCGCTCTCCTACAGCTGTGGGCCGACTGCCTGTGGCCACTAGGTGGAATCTGTCTCTAGGGTTTCGAGGCCGCTGGTGTCGGCGGGCGGAGTCCGGGTTTGCCACCGCTGCGCGCCATGAGCAGGTAGCAGTTGCAGCGTAGCTTTAGACAGAGGCTGGCAGGGCTGGCCCCAGACGGCCTGAGGGTCAGGGAGTGCAGGATCCTCCCACCCTAGGTCCGCTCTTCCTTTGCCCTTACCAAGAGCGGGTTGTGCGGGCGCTGGGCTCTGTGCAGCCGCCGAGGTGGGGCTGAGCAGCGGATTTCCGCCCTGCTGCAGCTGGAGGACGATTACCTGAATTAGCCGCTGAGGCGGCATCTGGCCCTGGGTTACTGCTGCTGGTGACGCGGGCAGGGTCAGGGTTGGTTGCAGTTGGCAGCTGCTGCTAAACCCATTGCGAGCCTCAGGGTCACCGAGTTCACCGTCCTTTCATCTTTGGCCCGCGCCCAGAGTGAGGACTCGCCTGCGCTGCGGATTGCATAGCTTCTGGGGGGCGGTCAGCGCTCGTTTCACTCCTCCTGCAGCTGCGTGGCCTAAGGTCTTAGGCGCCGCAGCGCTATCTGGCCCTGCTGTCCATGCTGCTGGTGGCGGGGACAGGGTCGAGGGTTGCCGCTGCTGCTTCCGTGCACCATCGGCAGGTGGCAGTTGCAGCTGAGCCCACAACTGAGGCTGTTGGGGCTGCTCCCAGGTTGTCAGAGGGTCGCCGAGTTCACCGACATGCCACCCTAGGTTACGCTCTTTCTTGGCCCGCACCCAGAGCGCCGGGTTACGAGTCCTGGGCCCTGTGCAGCCACGGGGATGGTGCTGAGTGCAGGTTCCCGTCTTCCTGAGATGCGGGGCGACCACTGGAATTAGCCTCTGTGGTGGTATCTGACCCTAGGGTCCGAGCTGCTGATGGTGTGGGCGGGGTCGAAGTCGCCTCTGTTGCTGTGGCGTGCCATTTGCACTGTCCTCTGGAACAGGCTGGTCTGTGCTGTGTATGGTCAGTGGAGTCTTCTCTGGGCATTCTTCACTGATATCTGCTGACATGGCTCATCTTCTCTTTGATTTTGCATGTATTGGCACTCGGTGATGAAGTTTCTGGTCACGCACTGCCATTGGCCTCTAGCCTCCAAGACCTCACATTCTGAGGCCAGCATGTCCCACCAGGGGCCTCCACTGGTCCTGTCAAACCAGGTGTGAGTCCCCCTTCCACCAAGCTTGGAGAGACTGGCTTTTCAGACAGCACTCACAGGCTGAGAGTAAGGGAACTGATCTCTCAGGCACTTCCCCCTGTCCTGCCACTCTGTCATTCCTGGGACACCCTATGTGCACTAGAGAAGTAAGACACCAGCCTGCATATTTTCTCATCTTTCTTTAACTGTCTATTTTTTCCTATCCATCTGTTTGAGCGAGTCCCAGGAGGATGTTGGGGCTGAATACCTGATCAGAGACACAGGCAGAGCCATAGTCACATCTCCTGGGAACTTTCTTCTTCCTGTGTAGTTAAAAGCTCTTCTCTTCCTCTTCTTCATAGAAATTCCCCTTACACTAAACCTTTGACTAAAGCCATCCCCTCAGTTTGATAAAATTTTAGACAGGATTATTTCTGATTCTTGGCTCCTCACCTCTTTTTTTCTTTAGCATATTTTAGAAATGTTATCATTGTAAATTCTTTCTCTGCCTCTTTGATAAATCTTTCTAAGAGCCCACGTGCCAGTTTTACACTTCAGAAATGTCCATTTCAAGGACCTCAGAGCCATCCCTTTGAAATGTAATTCTCAAAAAAGATAACACCATTATCTCCCAGACTCCATGAGAGAGTAAGAGCCAAATTTTGGTGGGCATATTCCTCTAATTTGTAAAATCACCTTCTGTCATAAAGATAAAAGATAGTTTAATATTCCTTTGGAAAAAGACAACTATCAAAGACAAGTGGTCTATGATCTCCCCCTCACCCCGGCTCTTAAAATCTCTACTGCTGTTTGTTTCAGTGGAGCTGAGTTCAGACTAAGTTCCGGCCTCTTTGCCCTTTTGCAATAGTCTTCAATAACAGCTTTTTTATGTGTTTAACTTTGTCTGGTGCAACTGTTTTCTTTGACACTTTCCACCCTAACTAGAACTTCCATTAAAGTCATAGTAGGATTCAAGGCAGCCAAACTTGACTCACATACGTAAAAAAACTTGTTAGGATTTAGAAACCCATATTCTCTTCAATAAATTGTTTCTTCAGACTGTTGCCTTATTAAAAGTTTCTAGTTCTTATTTTGGCATTGAAAAGGAGAATACCAATTTTTAAATAAGTCTCTGCTCACTTTTAATTTCTGCTATCACAATTTTATTGCTTTCCATGGCTGAACAATGAGAAGACGAGAACACAATTTTAGTTACATTTTATTTAATTTTTACTATTACAATTTTATTGCTTTCTCTGACTGAAAAGAGAAAACTCAAATGAAGTAGTCTAGTCTACGAAGTGGACTAGAACAAAGAATCATGTCTCATTAATACATTTCAGATAGTTACCTCCATTTAACATCAATGGTGTCATTTAATATTCTTAACTTTCCTATCAAGTAGATGCTATTATTACCTCTATTTTATAGGATATTAAGTCATATATTATACATAACCAGCTGAAGGTCATGTAGCATGTAGATATGATAGGCATACAAAGAAGCAATGACATTAGAAGCAGAGGAGGGAGAAGGATTAAAAGGCTAAACCTAGGTCGGTTAAGAGAAAAAGAAAAACTAGGAGGAGACAAATTCTTGTTAGAAAAAAATAATGATCGAGGCAGAGCAAGACAGTGGCACAGACCTCTCCAGCTATCATACCCCTATAAAAACATCAATATGAACAACTGTCCACATGTGAAATTACCATTACAAGAGCCAACAGAACCTCAATACATGAACAGGTTATGAAGCACCTTTGGCATGTGAAGATGGGTAAAACCATGGCTTACGGAGTGAGAGAACCAATACTCTGTGACTGTGATACTCCTCCCTCAGGCCATTATGGTACCATCTGCAGAAACTCCCATAGGGCTTATAGTTTTTACACTGAAAAAAGTCAGCAGGAGGTTGATATTTGTTTTTTCCACTATACTGAGTGCCTTCACAGTAGACTCACTCCTGTATCAGCCCACAAGTGGCACCATGAGTGCCAAAAGGGATGAACCACCTGAGGCATGTTAAGGACGTAAGAGGAGGTGGGGCCAGCAACAGCCACCATGTGAAACATAATACACAGACTACAGGCTTGATGGCCTGACTTGTTCTCCCCCATAGCCAGGGGCTCCCTGTGGATCACCCATGGGCCCATCCAGCAAATGCTGCAGCAGTGGTGGAGCCATTGGAAGACTTATGTCTAACGTGGGATTTGGACTCTCTCTAATGCTAAAATGGAATACGATGATAAGTCCGCTCAACATTTCCTAATAAGCCCACTTAAAAGTAGTCACAAACAAACCCAGACTGAGAAGACACAAATAAATATCTAATTCATCAATGTGCAGACAGAGATGTATATCTACATATAATAATGATAGCTTAGGAAAAGTTGCCTCTCCAAATGGACAAAACAAGGTGTCAGCAACTGAACTTAAAGACATACAGATGAACGATCTGGAAGGCAAAGAATTCAAAATGGCTGTTTTAAGAAGAGCCTGAACACTGAGAAAGCAGAGACACAATTCAGAAATGTACCAGAGAAATTCAACAAAGAAATCAAAATAATGGGAAAAATCACATGTAAATCCTGAAGCAGGAAAGTTCAATTAACACATTGAAAATCCAACGGAAGGCATCAACAGAAGAACTGATCAAGCAGAAGAAAGAAACAGTGAGCTCAAAGACAGGCTCTTTGAAAATACATGGTCAGAGTAGAATGAAAAGAAACAAAGAAAGTTTATGAGATTTGTGGGACACCAACAAAAGAGCAAATCTACATATCATTGGTGTTAAAGGGGAACTAAGAATGAAAAGGAGATAGTTTATTCAAAGAAATAACAGAAAACTTTTTAAACCTGGAGAAAGATTAAAATGTTTAGGATGGTCAAAGTGCCCAATCATATTTAATCTGAATAAGACAACCAAAGACATATTATAATTAAACTCTCAAATGTCAAACACAAAGAGAAGACCCTGAAAGGACTAAGAAAAGGGAAACAACACATAAGAGAATTCCAATATGCCTGGCAGCAGACTTCTCAGCAGAAGCACTACAGGCCAGGAGAGAGTAGGATAATAGATTCAAGTGCTGAATTAAAAAAACTGTCAACCATGAATAAAGTATCCAGCATAGCTATCATTTAGAAATAAAGGAGAGATTGAAACATTCTCAGACAAACAAAAAGCAAAGGAATTCATTGTAATCAAACCAGCCTTACAAGAAATGCTAAATATTGTTCTCCAAACTGAAAGAAAATGGCAGCAATATGTAACACAAAAAATCTGAAGGTATAAACCCACAGGTAGAAGTGAGGATTCAGACAAATTTGGAATGCTCTAATATGGTAATAATTGGATGTAAAGCACTTATATATCCTTAGTAGGAAGGTTAAAATACAATACAAATAAAATAATAATAATTACAATAATTTGTTAAGGAATAGCAATATACAAAGATGTAAATTAAGACATCAAAAATGCAAAATGTGAGGGAGTGATGGAGTTAAAGAGTAGAGTGGTTTCTTTTCCCCTCTTTTTGAATCAAAATTAAGTTGCTATCTCTTTAAAATAACTTATTGTAACCACAAAATGTTCTTTGCATGCCTTGTGGTAACCACAAAGCAAAAACTTTTAAAAGATACTCTAAAAATTAAAAAAAAAGAAACCGAAACACACTGATAGAGTAAAGCACTTAATCACAAAGGAAGATAGTGAAATCAATCAATCAATCAAAGTACAAATTAAAACAAAAATGAAAACAAGTAATAATATGGCAGAACCAAGTCCTTGCCTATCAATAATTATCTTGTATGTAAATGAATTATCCCATTTAAGACATATAATGGCTACACTGATTAAAAACAAGACCTAACTATAAACTTTCTACAGGAAATTCACTTCATCTGTAAATACACACATAAATTGAAAGTGATCAGACGGAAAAATATATTTTATAAATATGGAAACCGAAAGAAAGCCAGTATAGATATATTTATATCAGATAACATATACGTCAAACAAAATCCTATAAAAAAAGACAAATACAGCCATTATATAATGATAAAGGGATCAATATCACAAGATAATATAATTGTAAATATATATGCCCTCTATATTGAAGCACCTAAATATATAAAACAAACGTTAATAGATCTAACAGGAGAAACAGCAAGCAATAAAATAATAGTAACATTCTACTTTCAGCAATAAACAGATTATCAAGACAGAAAATCAACAAAGAAACATCATATTTAAACTGAACTCTAGACCAAATAACTTAGCAGTCATTTACAGAACATGTTATCCAACAATTGCATAATTCACAGTCTTCTCTACTGCGCATGGAACATTTTCCATGATAGATCATATATTAGGCACAAAATGAGCCTTAGTAAATTCAAAAAAAAATCAAAATTATATCACATCTTTTCTGACAATATAGAATAAAACTAGAAATGAACAACAAGAACTTCAGAAATTGTGCAAATACATACAAATTAAACAACGTGTCCCTAAACAAACAATGGGTTAAAAAATAAATTTTGTTTCATTTTAAAAATTCTTAAGACAAATGAAAATGAATTCAGAACATATAAAAACTTATGAAATACAGCAGAAAAAGTCCTCAGAGGGAAGTTTGTAGAAATAAATTTCTATATGAAAGAAAGAAAACTCTCATTAATAATTTAAGAATGCATTTCAAGGAATTATAGAAACGTGAACAAACTTAGCCCCAAATTGGTAAAAGAATATAGATAATGAAGACCAGAGCACAAATAAACAAAATGGAGACAAAAATATGAAAGATCAATGAAATAAAAAGTTATTTTTTGAAAAGATAAACGCAACTGATATATCTTTAGTCAGATTAAGAAAAAAGAGAGAAGATTCACATAAATAAAATGAGAGATGAAAAAAGACATTAAAATGGTTACTACAGAAATACAAAGAATCATGAGAAAGTACTAAAATTATATGCCAATAAATTAGAAAACCTAGAAGAAATAAATTCCTTTCTGAACACATATGACCTATCAAAATTGAAGAATTAAGAAATACAAAATGCGAACAGACCAATAACAAATAATGAGATTGAAGCATTGTCTCTCAATACAAGAAAATCTGGAGGGCTGGCACAGTGTCTCACACATGTCATCTCACACTTTGGAGGCCAAGGCAGGAGGATTACTTGAAGCCAGAAGTTCCAGATTAGCCTGGGGAACATAGTGAGACCCAGTCTTTACAAAAATAAAAATAAAAATTATCCAGGTGTAGTGGTGTGCACTTGCAGTCCTAACAACTTGGGAGGCTGAGGCAGGAGGATCACTTAAGACCAGGAATTTGAGGCTGCAGTGAGCTATGATTGCACCACTGTACTCCAGCCTGAGTGACAAAGAAAGACCATGTCTCTAAACCAAAAATATTTAAGAAGAAGAAAAAGAAAGAAAGAAAGAAAGAAAGGAAGGAAGAAAGAGGAAGAAAAGAGAGACAGAGGGAGGGAGGGAGGAAGGAAGGAAGGGAGGGAAGGAGAAGAAAATAAAAATCGAGGATCCAATGCTTATACTGCTGAATTCTTCAAAACATTTAAAGAGGAACATATACTAATTATTTACAAACTGTTCCAAAAAAACTGAAAAGGAGCAAACTCTTCCAAACTCATTCTATGAAGACAGAATTACCTTATTCCAAAATGCGACAAGAACAGTGAAAAACTAAACTACAGGCCAATATCAGTGATGAACATAAATGCAAAAATTCAAAACCAGCAATGCTAGCAATCATAATTTGAAAGCACATTAAAAAGATGATTCACCATAATCAGGTTGTATTTGTTCCAGGGAGGCAAGGAGGGCTTATGATATATAAATCAATAAATGTGATACACCACATTCGATAAGGTAAGATAAAAATCATATAATCATTTAAATAGATACAGAAAAAGCATTTCACAAAATTCAATGTTTTTTGTAAACATAAGATCTCTTAACAAATCAGTTATAAAAAGAATATAACTCAATAAAATAAAGGCCATATGTGATAACCCACAGCCAACATGATACTGAATAAGGAAAAATTGAAAACTGTGTCTCTAAGATCAAGAACAAGACAAGGATGTTCACTTTAATAACTTCTCTTCAACATAGCACTGGAAGTCCTAGCTAGAGCAATTAGAAAAGAGAAGGAAAAGACATCCAAATTGAAAAACAAAAAGAAAGTCAAATTGTCCCTGTTTGCAGATGACATGATCTTATGTATAAAAGACCCTATACTGAAAAACAGAAACAGTAAATGAATACAGTAAAGTTTCAGAATACAAAATCAGCATAGAAAAATCAGATGCATTTCTGTACCCAACAGCATACTATCTGAAAAAGGAATCCCCATTGAAAATAGCTATAAAAAAAATGCCTGGCAAAATAAAGACGTCTAAAATGAAAACTATAAAACATTGATAAAAATCAATTGAAAAGATACAAAGACAAGGTTATCCCATTTTTTGAATGAGAAGTGTTAATACTGTTAAAATGACCATCATACTCAAATCAATCCATAGGTCCAATACAATCTCTAACCAATTTCCAATGTAATTCTTCACGTTCTGCGGATGTTAAAAAGATTTTTAAAACCGTTTTTTTGGTTCTGCAGGCGAAGGCTGTGGCCGCGCTCCCGCCGGCCAGTTCCCAGCAGCAGCTCATCGCCCCTGCTCCGCGCCTTCGCTCCAGGCCCGCACGGTCGCAGCCCCGCGGGGATCAGCACTGAGCCGGTCCCGCCGCCGCCCCAGTGTCCGGGCTGCTGCTGCGGGAAGCCAATCGCCCAGCGCTTGGAGGAGGGCGACGAGGCCTTTCGCGCGAGCGAGTACCAGAAAGCGCCGGGCTCTTCCGCTCCATGCTGGCCCTGCTGGCGCAGCCCGGCCGCGGCCGGTGCCTGAGGCTGGGAGACGCGCTGGCCCGCGCCGGCCGCCTCCCGGTGGCCCTGGGCGCGTTCCATGTAGCCGGGAGGCTGGAGGCACTGAGGCCGGAGGAGCTGGGGGAGCTGGCGGGCGGCCTGGTGTGTCCCGGCCTGCGCGAACGGCCACTGCTGGCGAGGAAGCCGGGCGGCGAGCTCAAGGCTAGGGAGGGCCGGCCCTGGCGCCCGGCGCGCCCCGCGACCTGCTTGCCTGCCCGCGGCTGCTGCACAAGCCGGTGACACTGCCCTGCGGGCTCACGGTCTGTGAGCGCTGCGTGGAGCTGGGGCCTGCGCGGCCACAGGCGCGGGCGCGTGAACGTGGTGCTGAGCCGCCTGCTGGAGAGGTGCTTCCCGGCCGAGTGCCCGCTGCGCAGGCTGGACGGTCAGGCGCGGAGCCTGCAGCGCCAGCAGCAGCCCGAGGCCGCGCTGCTCAGGTGCGACCAGGCCCTGGAGCTGTGACTTGGCTGTGGGGCTGGCCCGCCTCCCTGACCCCTGTCAAGCCCAGCGGCTGGAGCTAACCGGCGGGCCTGGGCTTTCGAGCGCTTTGTCCAGGCGTAGGGGGTCACTTTGCTTACTAATGATGGGAAGGTGAAAGGTGGGGGAGGCCACTCCCTGCAGTCAGGGTGGCAGGTGTCAGAGGCCACATGCAACCCACTGGTTTTGTCTTTTCTAGGATGCTGATAAGTTTCCCGCGGCCCCCGGAGCAGCTCTGTAAGGCCCTCAGTTGCCTTTCGTTCCCTTCTGCTCTATTGAGGAGTGGGAGGATGACAAAGTGTTTTTGCTCAACCCGAGGGAAAATGCACATGGGAGGACACACCGGGTTACTATTTGAGTAGCCCAAGCAAGAGACCAGCGGCTGCTTCAGCCATGAGACCACCTCAGGCCAAAATAGCCTTGTGGTTGTTTTACTTCTTTTCACCAAATGGGTCTTTTTGGGGTTGGTGGCGTGTCCCATGTAACGATGATCTCTTGGTTCCCCTTTCTCATTCACACCCGGGAGCTGAGGTGGGGTGGGGGATTGGGGGGGGGAAGGGGAGTGGCCACCTGCGCCAGGTGTGAGAGAAGCCACACACCTGAGACCAGCCCCTCTGTCCTCCTGCCTCTGCATGCAGCGTCCCTGCAGGAGGCAGAAGGGGTGAAAAGTAGCCTCGATGTGAAAGTGCTTGTGTGTCCCTGAGGGGGGAAGTAAGTCACAGTCGGGACACTGGTTCCTGTCACTGGGTGCAGCACAAAGAAGGACCCCAGGACAGGCGGTGCAGACGGGAGCACAGAGAGGGTGAGTGCTACTGGGGTGCACAGGCAGCTTGAGGAGGATGGAGATGGCAAACTTCCCTTTGTCACACCAGGTCCACGTTCAGGGCCGGAGGACCACCAGATCCCCAAAGCCTCCGGTGCTTCCGAGGCAGAGGAGAGGCAAGGCCGGTGGCCCCCGGCGTCCAGGGACCTGGCAGCCACCACTGAGGCCCACCTGCTTGTCCCTCAGCCGGGTGCCCACTGGCAGCCACACTCCAGGTCTCTGGGCTCTGCCCAGGACGTGTGTTTGGGCTTCTCTCCCCAGCAGAAGTCATCAGCGTACCCTCTGCATCCCACGGATTTGCTTTGTTTCTGAGGGAATAATTAAGGAATGTTAGTATGATATCAGAAAATAGCTAATTATGGTGAAGAGCTAACAGGGAAATCTGGGAAGTTGTGGAGCTCTAGTTAGTGATGGCAGAAGAGGAACATATTTGACTGTTTTACGCTACACCCAGGTTCTCAGGAGGTGGCCAGGGAGGAGACTTGGCACTGTGCCATGCTCAGAGCCCCTGGTCCCAGGGACTGTTTCCCTGTGGGAGTTTGGATGAGAGGCAGTTGGCTGGGAAGCTCAGGATGGAGTGAGGAAGGAGAACGACTTGAGGTGCTTGGGTTGGAGAGATCTAGTACCCCAGGAGGGACTGGCTGTGGCCTGCACACACCCCAAACTCACACACTCTGTCATGCTCACACAGACACGCACACACACTCATGGACCCAAGCTCACACACCACACTCACATGGCTTATTCACACACTTACACACATTAACACACATATGCACTCATATTTACACATCCGCACGCAGTTATATTCCACATACACACTCGTACTGCCAAGTTCAAACACCACTATCACACATTTCTTCACATTCACACAACTCACATACACACTCTCACACACGTACACACTCACCTACCCACTCTCCATTACACACATTTACCTGTCCGTTCTCACACACATGCACAAACACAAAGCCAAATTAGAGCCATTTTCCTGGTCCCACACAAACAAAAATGATACCTCAGTTTCTTGATCTTGACCAGAATTGGGCGCATGATTCCATCCAACCACAAGGTGGGGCGGGAATGAAATCCTATCACGTCCTCAGGCCGTGGAGAAAAAAAACTATGTCAGGCCTCTCTAATGCCTCCCACAAATGGGCAGGAGGGATTGGAACAGAAAAGGGGTTCCTGCTGACATGTGGCATTGATGGAGCCCGGTTCTGCCTCATGCCAAGCCCTGCCTTGCCCCTCGATGATGGAAAATGGTTGTGTGTCTTGTTTCCTGGCCTCCATCTCTGTCTTGGTACAGAGTAGAGACTTGAGTCTCAGTTCCAAAGACAGGAGTCCCGCTGAGCTGACCCGCCCGCTGACAGATGAAGTCTTGCCATCTGCTGACCAAGTTCCCCAAGGCCCCTTGAGACTCAACTTCTGAAGAGGGTCTGCTCAGAATTCCCCATCCCCATGATCTGCCCAGCTGTCGGGACACTGGTGAGCCTGCTCAGTGGGGAGTCCCTTTTCAGCTCAGTCAGCAAGTGGCTCTTCTCTATAAAGAGGCAGGGGATGAACCTCCTCTCTAGTTTTAGCAGCAGAGGCCATGAGACCCATGGCAGAGGCCAGAGCTGTGCAGGCTGTAGGAGGTACCATGTCAGGGATTTCAAATGGAGGAAGGTACTTTCCAGAGAGTGCTGCAGGGAACCAAGCCATATCCACCGTAGCTGCAATAAAAACTCTGAGGCTCAGCTTAAACTCAATCCTATAAATGATGTCCCAGCACAAGCTTTGCAGGATAAGCAAAATCTAGAGAAGAGAAAATGCAGACCCAGGCAACGATAAACATAAGTCATCGGGACAGCATGGAGCAGATACAGTGCCTTCTCCACGTGCGGTGAATGAGGTTCTCACGTCTGTTGGTGTGTGGAATTGAACATCAATATCAGAATCATTCTGTGTTACCTACAACTGGTTTTATGTTGTTATGCCTGTCACCTGATGACTGTGTATCTTCAGCCAACCTTTTCACCCCAAAGCTCCTGCCCCAACCCCTCCTCCTGGAAGTGCCCATCTCTGGTCTCGGCAGGAGGCTGTTCTTCCCAGCCTGTGGGGTGGCCACCTTGCAGGCTGTAACCCTCTACAAGAAATAAAGTCTTCTCTCCTTTTCCAAATTTCGATATTTGCTTAATCCTTAGCTTCTATTTTTTCAAGCTTTTAAACTGCTTTTAGGTCATGGCCTCTTCTCTGTAGGGTCTGGAGGCTGAGAGATGTCCAGCAGGAAAGAGCTGCTAACTAATTCCAGTAGCACTGCTCTTCTGCCTAACAGAGGTGTTTAAATGTTGATTTTGGCAAAATCTATGCTCCCCCTCTCCCGAGATCTCTCACAATACTTTGTAAAACCCAATTTAGCGCATTGTCTGGGAGGGCAGCTTTTACTGGTTCTGCAGCGATCTTCCTTACTCATAATCTATTGAAATATTGTAAAGCGATGCAGATTTGTGGCATGTGAGGAGAGCATGTAGACACACACTCTGCTGTGATTCAAAGTGCCCTAACACCTTCCTCTCCCCTACAGGCTGTGATAGGAGGGTGCTCTGGGTCACTGAGGAAGGGGAGTCATAAAGGAGCAGAGGCCCCGCGTCGTGAGTGCCATCTCTCCTTGAGTGTGGCCTCTTGTTCTAGCCCACAGGCCCACCATGGCCTGACTAAATGCTTGCACTGCTCATACATCCACTTTTAAAAATTGAGTTGAACATGAGAACATGATCATTCATATTTTATCCATTTGCATGTATTCAATACCATCCTTTCCTCATCTCTGCTTTACCGCCTTTTCCTTTAAAGAATGAATGTTTCCATGTTTTATATCCACAGAATTTCTGGTCTTTCCCTTTGGAGCCCAAGGAGCAAGGGCAGAATGAGGAACATGATGTTCCTTACAGACAGTTACTCATGAGGCCGCAGCACAGAAACTGCAAGAAATGTCAGTCATGAAGTGTCCCAGTGCATTTTAAATTGATAGTTATTAAAATCCTTCTTTATCTATAGGGGATCTAAAAAAATTAAACAACTCATAATTTAAACACAGTTGCCAGGTAACCTGAGTCAAAAATCAGGAGAGGCTCCGTGGTCTGAAGTCTCCTGGTGCTCACCTTGGTGACGGTCTAGTTGCCTAATGGGTTGGTGTAATGACGTCATTCAACACAAGCAAAACACAACTCCCTTGGAGTTGTTCAAAAAATCAGGAAATAGAAAAAAAAATAAGGGAGAATAAAATATTGACAGGAGAGAAAAATGAAGAGTTACTTGGAGATTTGAAGGAGGTGAAATGGGCAAAAAGTAAATTTAGCAATTAGAATTTAAAGTCAGTGGATAATTAAGTCGAATAATTTATTCTTATGTCCATGTATTTTGGTTTTAAAGTTTTGATTAATACTCACTCAACACTAATTTCTAACAAATTAGAATATTCCCATATTGTCTATTTTTACCAGTGAGCTTGTAATAAAGATCCACCAGTAATTTTAGTACACCATAACCTTTCAAAAGAAGCCCATAGAATAAACTAATTTTTAAAGAGTCACATTTTATTCAATGTCTATTTATACATGTTACTAGCAATAAACTCTTTTATCTTTAATTTTGAGAAGCTTTACAAATACAGAAAAGTAGAATGACTAATAGAGCCGGTAGCCAGGACTCAGATCGGAAAAATAGGTCTAATCGGTTGTTACACTGTGTTTATGTCATACATTTCACTTATTTTTATCAAATAAAAATTAGAATTTATAAAATGTTGATTAAAAGGAAAACATTCTGACTAAAGTTTAGTCCTGTGTTTCTTCCTCCAAATCTCTTTGTTCTACACTAACAGGTCAGGATAAGTATGGATGGGGAGGCTGGAAAAGGGGCATCGTTCCCCATGCGGTCCCCAGAACCACCTTCTCCAAGCAGGACTTGGGGAACATCCTTCACCATCCAGGACCTAGGGGGCATCTTTTCTCCATCCAGGACCTGAGGGGTGTCCTTCTCCACCCAGGACTTGGGAGGTGTCTTATCCACCCAGGACTTGAAGGGGATCCTATTCCATTCAGGAGTGGGGGAAATTCTTCTTCATCTGGACTTTGGAGGCATCCTTCTCCATTTAGGACTTGGGGGGCATCCTTCTCTATCCAGGACTGGGGTTTTTCCTTCTCCATATAGGACTTGGGGGGCATCCTTCTCCATCCAGGACTGGGGTTTGTCCTTCTCCATATAGGACTTGGGGGGCATCCTTCTCCATCCAGGACTGGGGTTTGTCCTTCTCCATATAGGACTTGGGGGGCATCCTTCTTCATCCAGGACTGGAGGGTTATCCTTCTCCATTCAGGACTGGGTTTGTCCTTCTCCATGTAGAACTAGGGGGCATCCTTCTCCATTCAGGAATTGGGGAGCATCCTTCTCCATCCAGGACTTGGGGGACATCTTTTTCCATCCAGTAACTAGGGGGCATCCTTCTTCATCCAGGACTGAGGGGGGCATCCTTCTCCACTCAGGAACTGGGGGGCATCCTTCTCCATCCAGGACTTGGAGGACCGTCTTTCTCTATTGAGGACTTGGGGGACCATCTTTCTCCATCCAGGACTCAGGGGACATCATTCTCCATCTAGTAACTAGGGGGCATCCTTCTCCATCAAGGACTAGGGGGCATCCTTTTCCATCCAGGACTGGGGGGCATCCTTCTCCATCCCAGAATTGGAGGGCATCTTTCTCTATCCAGTATTGGGGGTCATCCTCCTCCATCCAGGACCTAAGGGGTGTCCTTTTCTGCGCTTCCATGGATGGCAGCCTTGCCTGTGCAGTCATTCAGAAAGTCAGGCTGACACATGTTGTCGTCTTGAACTCTGGCATCTCATCTCTATTCTAGGTGAATGCCTTCATGTTTATAGTGATTTACCATTAAATCACTGTGCTGTTTTTTCCTAAAATATATGGGGCGTGTTTTTTGTTCTGACTTCTTTTGGTCCTTTGGTCCCTATCTCCAGGTTTTTGTAATTTCTTTTGCAACCTAATATGGGTCCCATTTGGTAAGTATTACATATACGAGAAAGTGATGTACATTCAGCATTTGTTGTGATTTAAAACCTTTTATAAACACATAACATCTTTGTCTATTTCCCATTTAAATTCAGAAGTATGAGTTCCAGTGTCCCTCTCTAGACCTGCTCTATCCTGTTAGTTTCTTTGTATGTCCTGGAGGTGAGGCCAGCATTGGACTTGACGTTGGTTCACCTACCCGGTTCTATGGTCCCTCCATGTGCAGTGTCAATCTTGTTGTTTATTATTTCTTCCTTAAATTTTATTTAAACTAAAATTAATTTTGTGATAGCAGCTTGCTTTCTGTGAATATTTACTTAAAATTTTTATAAAATATTTAATTTTTTATTTCTTTAATTTGAAAGTGCTGCTTAGTTATTGATAATTTTGTATTTTAATATATGAGGTTAATCCCTCTATGTTTGGTAGGAAAAAGTGATATATTTGAACTTATTTCTATCATTTGATTTTTGGATTTTGTATTTGCAAAGCTTTATCCTCAATTCTCTTTCCTTTTTTCAGATTTCTTTTCTTTTCTTCTTTTTTTTGGGGGACAGAGTTTCGCTCCTGTTGCCAAGGCTGGAGTGCAATGGGGAGATCTTGGCTCACGACAACCTCTGCCTCTCGGGTTCAAGCAATTCTTCTACCACAGCCTCCAAGTAGCTGGGGTTACAGGCATGCACCACCATACCCAGCTAATTTTGTATTTTTAGTACAGACAGAGTTTCTCCATGTTGGTCAGGCTGGTCTCGAACTCCCAACCTCAGGTGATCCACCCATCTTGGCCTCCCAAAGTGCTGGGATTACAGGCATGAGCCACTGTGCCCAGACTTCCAGATTTATTTTCAATCAATGTTTCATTTTCCACTTCCTTCCTATGCTGGCTTGTAGGTTTTCCAGGCTATTTACCTTTATTTAGTGTCAAAAATTCTTTTGGGAACTTTTGAGTTGTCAACCAATAGTTGTAAGCATATTGGATATTGCTGTTTTTCTCCCAGTGCTCTGGTTATAATCTCTCCTATTAATACCTTGTAGTCTTATTGTTGTAGTTTTTTTCTGTTAATTTCTGAGATATAAGAATTAGAATTGTCAAATTGTGGATTTATGCATTTATCCTTTTAATTCAATAACTTTTGCTTCATGTATTTTGTTATTTTTCTTAGGTGTATGCATGCTTATGCTTATTAGGCTTTCTAAGCAAATGGACTTATTAGTATAAAACATCCTTCTTTATCCCTGGTGATGCTTGTCTTTCTTGTAGTCTGTCTTATCTGCCATTAATACACTGGCTGCAGTTTTTGATAACAAAGATTTGCATAGTGTATATTTGTCCATCTTTTCAGTTCAAATCTATTTATATCTTTATCTCATAAGTGTATTTCTTTTTAAAAGTGGATATTGAGGTTTCCTTTTTACCTATTTTGACAGTCTCTGTTCCGCCTTCCTGATCTTCTTCTGGATTATGGTAGTTTTGGTTTGTTTGTTTGTTTTATGGGGTTTTCTTTTTTTTTTTTTTTTAGTATGGATTTTGTACCTTGTTTTTTTTTAACTATGACTCTTTGTTTCATTTATTTATTTTTGGTGAGTTGTTCAGAAATTAAAATATACTTAATGTATATTAAATATCATAACACTGTATATAAAATATAAAAACCTTACATTACCATCCTCTCATCTTTTGTGCCATGTTGTCATAGATTTTTCTTTTGTACATGTTGTAATTCCTGGAGGATGTCATTAAAACAGTAATTTCCCCTCCACATGTTTACTATTTTTGGCACGCTTTCATCTTTTCTGTGAAGTAGAATTTCCAATTGTTATTTTTCTTCATCCTGAACAAGTTTATTTATTGTGGTTTGGGTGTGATGGCAACACGGTCTCTCAGACTTTCTTTAACTGAAAATACTGGGTATATACCCAAAGGACTATAAATCATGCTGCTATAAAGAGACATGCACACGTATGTTTATTGTGGCACTATTCACAATAGCAAAGACTTGGAACTAACAATGTCCAACAATGATAGACTGAATTAAGAAAATGTGACACATATACACCATGGAATGCTATGCAGCCATAAAAAATGATGAGTTCATGTCCTTTGTAGGGACATGGATGAAATTGGAAATCATCATTCTCAGCAAACTATCACAAGAACAAAAAATCAAACACCGCATGTTCTCACTCATAGATGGGAATTGAACAATGAGAACACATGGACACAGGAAGGGGAACATCACACTCTGGGGACTGTTGTGGGGTAGGGGGAGGGGGGAGGGTTAGCATTGGGAGATATACCTAATGCTAGATGACGGGTTAGTGGGTGCAGCGCACCAGCATGGCACATGTATACATATGTAACTAACCTGCACATTGTGCACATGTACCCTAAAACTTAAAGTATAATAATAATTAAAAAAAAAAAAGAAAATGTACTTTTCTCAACTTCAGTTCTGAAGGCTGCTTCAGCAGGTTCAGAATTCTAGGGACACTTTCGACTTAGAATAGCATGAAGTCTCTGCTTAGCAATGATCTGGGCACCATCGAACATATTACTATATCCAGCTGTGTCAAATCTGTCATCGGCCATAGAACCCTTTGACAGGTGCTTCTTGTTGCTTAAGTTCTAAGTATTTCATAGTCTTCAGAGACATGGAGAAGTAGCAGTGCTAGTAACAGTACCAGTAAAACCAGGTTAAGCCCTAAAATAATTAAGAAGCCATTGCATGCACACACGTGAACGTTTGACTTCAGCTACAATGCTTTCAAATGTACTATTTTAACTTTATACAAGGTCATAACACAAATTAAAATTTTAAAAATACTTTCACTTTACATATGTGAAAACTGCAGCTCAAAGAATTTAAAAGACGTGACTGAAATCCCATAACTAGGTAAAGATGGTCTAATCTGGAGCCCGCATGTGTTGGTCCCCCCACGCCCTGTTACAGAGAGTGCGAGGCTTCACCAGGAAGCTCTTTTGGCTCAAGGATTAGCTCTGGGGAGGTGCAGCAGGCAGGCCTGCTTTGCATCCTCTTTACAGCAGAAATCCAATGTTTGTTCATGTTTCTAGTTCTTTTTGTTTTGTTTTGTTTCTTATCAGCATGGCTCTGGGAGTTATTTACACAATTTAATTTTAAAAGAGACAGTCCCCATCATTAGGATTCCTTGGAAACTTATGCAAAAAAAATAAATAAATACTGATAGATGAGAAACTTCTGCAAAATTGTTAGTTATATGTGTAATATATCTAATTGTAATGAAAGAAACATGTGTATCACAGTAATAATTTAATTTATTACTGTTATTTTCTTGCCAGATTTGAGGGCAATTTTTTTAAGCTCTCCACATGTGGTTTACTGTGGACCAAACACTGGCAGCTTCAGGCTTACAATCTGCTGACAAACCCTTCTCAGTTCCTTCATTTGAAAAATGTGAGCATGCACTGCTCATGTGCCTGGCAAGCACGTAACTCACTCAGGAGAAGGACAGTGGCCACTCAGGTCATCAGGTGAACTTGTGACGAGGCCATCAAGAGGCTGCACGTGAGCTCCAGAAAATGAAATTCCCACTATCAACCTATTCCCCATTTCCACCCAATGCCCCTGCCCCTGCTCCAAAGCAAAGTCTCCACCTCTTAGGAATGCTTGATTTTCAGTATTGCTGAACAGGCGTCAAAGAAAACAAACTGAACAAAGACACAAATGAAGCCTTTAACACAGGGAGCAAAGACACAGCACCTCCCCACTCCACAACAGCTCCAGAGCTGCACAGCTGCTGCCAGAGCCTGAGCACAGGCTGAGCTCTGGCCCGTGGATCTCACCAATGCCTTTCTTCCCTCTGTGTCAAAAAAAGTATCCATAAATGGGATTCATTTACTCGGGACATAAAATAATGTATACCTACAGTTTCATCCCAGAACTGTGTAAACCGGCATGCTGTCTGCCACAATACAGTCCTCACCCTGCATCAGGAGCTCAGATGGGGGAAGCTGGCAGGGCTGGAAGCCTGGGAGTCACAGGTGCTTGGAGGACACAGAAAAGCACCACAGAGAGCCAGGCCCTGCCTACAAGTCACATGTTTAGGGGTCTGGTTGTCTGGGCAGGCTGGGAGATGCTCTCTAAAGGAAACGCAAGAAATATTGCCCCACATTTCCCACCACCAAACAGAAAGTGCAGGTGGTCAGCCCCAGGGCTCACCTGCTCTTTGCCAGGGTCACGAGTCAGGCCCAGGCTGCGCCCTCCACACAGTCCTCAAGGGGACTTCCTGCCAGGCTGGGACAACTGCACGGGGCCCTGATGCCCTGGGAAGGACAAGGTTGCATTTAACAGAAACAGCTAAACCTGAAGGGATGAGCTTGCCTTTCCCCGGGGCCATGGGATGGTTTATAGAAAGTTCTACCCATCAGGACAAGACCTCACATGACACCATCAGAGGAACTGATTTCACACCACAGAGGGAGGAAGACGGCACATGCCATAGGTCTGCTGGTCACAGCACACACACACTCCTGGGAGCTTCAGACCCAGCAGTGTGGCTCAGGTGCCAGGTCAGGATGTGGGAGTACACAGTGTCTGGGTGAATCTGTCACCTTTGCTAGCTGCCTTGTCCCACTAGGTAGAAGATGTGGCAATGGGAGCACAGCAGTAGGAAGCCCAGTGTCCCCCAACCTTCCACCTCACACCCAGGACCTCTGAGGGGCATCTATATCCTGCATATCTAGGCTCTGAAAAGCAGGAGGCCCTGGTTTCCACAGTTGTGGGGCTTCTAGCCAGGGCTGGGCCAGGTTCTCTGAAAAAACAAGCTCCGGGTGCTGCTTTGTCCTCAAGCTGCTCCTCCATGGGACCTGCAGGCAGAAAAATGGGTACCACCTGGACCGTGGTGTTAGCAGAAGCAGGGCTATGCTGCCTGGGGAAGGAGGGGCTCCACGCAAGTACCTCTGGGTACACAGCATTTGATGGCATGTGGACAAGTGCGGGAGCCCTAGACCAAGGACTCTGTGGTGAGCAAGGCTCAGGGCCCCTTAGGGGTGAGGGCCTGGGTTACACCACCAGGGGGTCACCAGGACCCTCAGCAGAAGGTGGAGGGGGTGGCAGTCATTACCTGTGCGACCCTGAGATGGGTGGCAGCCACAGAACCTAGGGTTCATTGAACCCACTTTTTGTAACTAGTGCCCAGGGAAAGGCCTAGAATTTAATAAAGACGAGGCCCCTGTCAGTGGAGTGCTGGATGGGACGCACCCCCTGGGGTACACCTGAAACTCCCCCAGGGCCTTGGCTGTGAGCTTTGATTGTAGACACACTTATGCCACGGCCCCTTCAGACTGCTCCCTTCACCTCTGAAAAATCAGACAGGATGCTTCTGTTCCTGGAAACATGAATGCCCTTCGTGTGTTTTTTACTTTGACTAGAAACTCATCTGCAACTGAAATATATGCAGAGAACTCGTGTGCTCCCAAGGTTTCCAGGCATCTCTGAGAGTTTGCTTCTCAGTTCCCAGGTGTGACAGCTCCAAAGCAGGTGCTGCTGGTTTCTCATCTCAGTGTATTTTAGTTCCCTGTGGACAGCATGTTTCTAACCCCTTGCACACGCTTGGCTCAGATTTTTGAAAAAGCCAAGGGTGGGAGGCAGAATGATGTGGAATGGGCAGAAACTATGAGTAAAGGCTGGCCACACCCCAGGAGGAAACAGAAGGCATTAGCCCAGTGACAGTGCCAGGGAACCCATGCGGCAGCCTAGGGAAGGTCAGGGAATGGAGCTGGGGTTTCGGCTGTCGCCATCCCAGGGTTAGACTCAGCCAGGTAAATGGCTGATTCTCCTTCACAGAACCCTTGGGCTGGCACAAAACATGCGATTCACAGCGAGAGAAAGACCACTCATGTCCACCCCCTGTAGCCTCCACACACCTGAGCCTGTACCTGACATATCCCAGAACAAGACTCCACAGCTATGCATCTGTTCTCTCCAGGGCATTTTATGATGAGAAAGGGATTTACTTAACATGATGAAAATAGAAGAGGAAATAACCTTGATGAGAACATAGTTCCACACCCACCATCCAGGGCCTAGGAATAGTGCTCAGCCAGGGCCCGGCCCTTCTAGGGCTCTTGGAAGCTGCAGTGGAGGTGGTGTTGGGACAAGCAAGAGTGACCATTTGCAGGCAGTGTGGGCACCATGCCATCTGCAGGGGAAAAGCCCAGTGGGAGGATGAGAGGACAGCAGAAACCTGGCAGGGGTTATGCACCCCCTCACCGTGGGAAGGGGATACACTCCCAGGTGGAGCCACTGTTTACATTGAAATCACTCAAGTCCATCACCAGGAAACGCAAAGAGGATTGTCTCGCCAGAGATTAGTGACATGGGACTTAAACAAAATGCCAGTCAGCAAATGAGAGGATTCTTACTTCCACAGACCTCATGTCTACAGTTGCAGTAAGCAAGACTGAACTCAGCCATGCTCACCTGCAGACACTGAGATGCTTGCTAGGAGGCTGTGGGGTGGAATACAAGACACGAGGGCTGACAAGGATGGGAAGAGCATCCCTTTCCTTGCTGTGGGGGGCCTTGGCCAGTTCAAAAATAGATAACACGGGTCTCAGAGCTCCTGAGGCAAGAGCTATGTTGGCATTCAGAGATACTTGGATGATGGCATTGTCTTCAGTAGAACCTCGAAAAAGCACCAAGGACTCCCAGGCAACTTAGCTTAAATCTCTCTCGAGTACAGCTGGTCTTCGGGATCTCCATCAAGTGAGTGATGCCTTTACCACCATGACAGCACATTATAAAGATGGCCTTGCTACCAGCAGGGACAGGCCTGATGATACTGATCCTGAGGAGGAATCTTATAAACCCATATAATTTAATTTTGGGTAGGCTCAAGCTCATCACTGAGATCACCCTTTGTATGACGATCCATGAGGCCACCGTGAAGAGCATGGATGCACCCAGGCCACAGAGGGGCCCTCTTCATCCTGGATGAGGAGCCCACAGTGGCCATTGCCCCTCAGTCAGAATAAAATCAAGACAAAAGCAATCAGAAGACCCATACACCATGAGGCTGAGCCATGTTTCAAAGATGTCAAAATAGGAAAATAATAAAATGGAAGAAAACCCAGAATTTAATCCCCTGACTTGCTCCAGAGGCCTCCCCAACTCCAGGCCACCAGAAGCGGGGACCCTGCAGAGGAACTCTCCCTGGGTAGAAATTCACTGGTTTTTGCCTTCCACCAGATGTTGGCAACTTCAATTTCATCTTTTTTGACATCATAGCTAATGTTAAAAGGACTCATATCAAAAAAAAGTGATGTGGCTGCAGCCCTGACAATGCTCCCAGTGAGAATTTGTGCAAAGCTCTTCCCTCGGCTTGCAAAACCAGGTCCAGGCAGGGTCTTGGGACTGTGACAACTGCATCTCTGCCTCCTCTTCTCTGCAGTGTGGCCTCTTCAGAGGCAGAGCATTCATTCCTCTTTAGCTTCTCACCAGCCCAGGATGCAGGGAAGAAGTAGCTTATCAGCACAGTCTTGGAATATTTTTACTTTACCAGCTGGGCTCCTATGAACAATGTGTCCAGCTATAGGTAAACAATGTGTGCAAATAATGTGAGAGTGACAGCACCGTGTCAGGACCATGCGAGAAGCTGGCCAGAGGCAATAGCAGCAGATGGGATGCTGATGGGGTTGACCAAAAAACAATATGGGGCAGTTGCATGCCATGATCAATCTGCAGGGGTAGGGGAAACAATAACCCTGGGCCTGGCTAACATTTGCATATGAGAACATTGACCCAAGTCCCCAGGAGAACGTTGAAGAGAACCGCGGCTTATTGTCAAAGGGAAAAGTAACCACAGAGTTTTCTTTCTGGTTGCAAGCAGATGGGAGGGGTATAGCCTGCAGAACCAAGGGTGTGGGGGTCCTAGAATGTTGTTGGTGGTTGTTCAGCAAAGGGCTTCACTTCTCAGCCTGCAGAACTTTCCGCCTATGAGCGTGGGTTACATCTATACATACACAGGAAATCATATACTCCCACTCAGCCGCCCACATCTAAACATGGTAGTATTAGGAAAAATAGGAAAGCAACATCCTACTAGATTACATTGTTTACAGTGAAACCATTTAAACCCCTGAGCCCTGTGTCACCAATTAACACTGTGTGTAAGGAGAATGCCTGCCTCGTGGGGGTTTGTAAAGACAAAATGTAAAAATGAAATGTAGGCTGGGCGCGGTGGCTCACGCCTGTAATCCCAGCACTTCAGGAGGCCGAGGAGCACGGATCACAAGGCCAGGAGATCGAGACCATCCTGGCTAACACGGTGAAACCCTGTCTCTACTAAAAATAAATAAATAAATAAATAATAAAATAAAATGTAGAGTGCTTGGTAAACTAAAGTTCTAAATAAATATTAGTTGTTCTATTACTATGTCAGAAGTACTAGTCACAAGACCGGAATACTTCACTTGAATAAGAACTCAGTGCAAAGAAGTTGGATAAATCGGTGAGTTTGAAACTGCAACAGGACTAAAAATATGCCAATTAATTTATTAATGTATTCATATTCATTAACTTACTTATATTCAAATGAATTAAATATTTAGTGCATGCCTGGAGCTGGGAACACACAGCCATCAGGGCCGCACGAACTCTGTCCTCACTGCGGTTGTTTTCAGATGACCTCAGAGGAAAATAAGAGGGAAACACTGGCAATTTCCTTCCGTTGATACCTTAGCTGACTGCATAGCTCATGTTAGGTCGGTCTTAATGAGGAAATCAGAATATTCGGGGCTTCAGTATTAAAACTACAAATCTCTATGGCAAGCATTCAGAGCTCTTTGGATTAGACATCAGTGGCTGCAGTAATGTTACCTGAGAAACCTGCACACTTTCTGAACACTGGCATGAGTTTCCTTTCCTTTCGGGCCACTATATGTGGAAAAACACTTTCACCCATGACCCTAAGTGTCCCAAACTGCAGAAGAGGCAGATAGTAGCCAGCTAGTCCCTGTCAAAGGCCCATTGCCCTCTTCTGGGTCAGCCTGGTCCACCCAGCCTCAGGTGCTCTCTGAGACAGCCTAGCCACCACGCCACAAGCCCCTCAGCCTAATCAGAGCATCAGGATGCTGTGCACGGCCATTAGCTGGGGTGACTCAGAATTATCTGCTGTAGAACAGGGCTCCAAGTGAAGGATGTGGTCACTCAGACCACGTAGATGGTTCAAGCTCTTACTCCTCTGTCAGCTCAGTGCCTGCACAGTGGAAAGGAAGTGCATCTATTGATTTCTTGGCCAAAAGAACAAGTTAATACATTTTTTAAAACTTTGACATTTTGTCTTAAAGCAACAGTGGGCTTTGTTTAACTAAAATCTCATTTCTTCAGCCTAATTTTGCTGGAAAGGCCCCCAACCAAGGCAAGCCCCTGGAGGAGAGAGAGCAGCTAGGATGCTGGCACCAGATGGCTTTGTTCCCCAGCCTTCAATATAATCAGTTACAAAATAACCACATCAGAGGTTTGATAAGATTATCCCCCAGGCCATTTTTCAGGTCTAAATGTTACCATATTTTACGAGAATACAGTATTTGAATCAACTCTCAGGGGACCTAGCCTTCAGGAGACACTGAAGGAATACAGCCATTTTTCTAGCCTCAAAAGCATGGTTTGCAAACTGGCTTGTTCTTTGCAGGAGAAAACCACACACGTGGCCATTGACGCCCTTGGTTGACAGAGTTGATGGGATTTTCTCTGGCTCTCACCTTGAGGGCATCATCAGCATCCTGAAGTCACTAGCAGGCCTCTGTGCAGATGTCCTTCCGAGGGGCTTCAGGCTGTGGAAGTGACCAGTGAACACAGGACCTGCCTGGACTCCCAGCCTCACAGCACAGCACCACAGCCTGGACTGCCATCTGCCTGATACTTGCTTGGTTTGGAACTTTACTCCATCAAAGCATCCAAATAAAAATATGTAGACTCCCCACCCTATCCCATCTGCTATAGGGTTCTAATTCCCCCACAGACATCCCATCACAGTGCTTTCCCCCATGACGGGGGACTCCTGAGCTGGACTCCATCCCTCCCCTACCAGAAAAGCACAGGTGCTGTGGCATGAGTTCAACCGCCTGAAATTCCCTGATCTTCACAGTAATAATTCTAAAATAGGGCAACAATACCCCTGTCAGTGTTCTTGGAAGAACTTCTCATTACTTGAGGCCCCAGAAATGCAAACACTCCTCCGGTTTTCCAGCGTGCTGTCAACCCTGGCATCAGAGCTCTTCCTGCCGTGGGCACTGGTAATTGACTTACTGGAGAAAGTCAAGCTTTTAAGTCCCAGGAATAAAGGGTTCCTATTTCCTTAAGCTGTGTTTATTTTTACGCTATTGCTGGTAGAGTCAATGTGTACTGAGTGAAGATGAGACAAAAGTGTCAAAGAGCGATTTCCAATAAGATGAAAAGTGATCTGCAGTTTCTACTTCCTTAACCAGCAGGAAACGTTTCTCCTGTAGCATCGGACAGTGGAGACAGTGGCGCTCAGTGTGGGGCCTCCTGGCTGAAGGAGGGGACAACACGGTGTCCCATCTCCCTAGATGCTGTATGCACCTCACCTGGCTGGTGATTTACTTGAAAGAAACCCATGTGTGGAGTAGGGAGTGCTGCCCTTGGCATCTACCCAGGTTCTGCTCTGGACTCTGCCTCTTAGCAAGGGTGACTTGTGGGCCCAAATCACCTGGTGGCTGTGAGCCACTCCACTCCAGCCTGGGCAACAGAGTGAGACCTTGTGTGAAAATAAAATAAAGTATAAAAATAAAAATAAGCCGGGAATGGCGGCTCACAGCTGTAATCCCAGCACTTTGGGAAGCCGAGACGGGCGGATCACATGTGGTCGGGAGTTCGAGACTAGCCTGACCAACATGGAGAAACGCTGTCTCTACTAAAAATACAAAAAATTAACCGGGTGTTGTGGCTCATGCCTGTAATCCCAGCTACTCAGGAGGCTGAGGCAGGAGAGTCACTTGAACCCAGGAGGCGGAGGTTGCAGTGAGCCAAGTTCCTGCCATTACACTCCAGCCTGGGCAACAAGAGCGAAACTCCGTCTCAAAAATAAAATAAAAGTCTTTAAGTCATTCATCAATTTTATGTGTTTACTATTTCTTCTCCCATTCCATAAAGCCTACAGTCATATAACAGAAAGGGAAAATCAGGACAGCAACATATAAATAAAGGTGCAAAGTCGAGGCAAGAGTGGACCTTAGGGGCCAAGCAGGGGTCATTGCTGAGCTTCACATTTAGCCCTGGGCTTTCTGGAAGCCAGAGTGAAAAGACAGACACAACCAGCTGCATAAGAGTTAACAAAAAGCAGGAAGCGCACTGGTTTTTCTGATAGTAAAGCAAGGGCTTTCCGAGAATTTACCTCTAAAGTAATTCCTTTCATTCTTTCTTTTTTCTCGCTCTGACACCCAGTTGGAGTGCAGTGGCACAATCAGGGCTCACTACAACGTCTGCCTCCCAGGCTCAAGCCATCCTCCCACCTCAGCCTCTCAAATAGCTGGGACTACAGGCACGCACCACCATGCCTGGCCAGTTTTTTGGTATTTTTTGTAGAGGTGGGATTTCGCCATGTTGCCTAGGCTGGTCTGGAACTCCTGAGCTCAAGCAGTCCACCTGCCTTGGCCTCCTAAAGTGCTGGGATTTCAGGCATGAGACACTGCGCCCGACCTAAAGTAATTTCTTACTTGAGATTTTATTTCAGGCTACTGTGTCATGCACTGGGCAGTACAGCCTGGTGGGTGAGAGTACAGTGGTTTTTTGTGTGTTTGTTTGTTTGTTTGTTTGTTGTCTGCTGGGTTTGGGTTTGAATTTTGTTTTAATACATGCAATTTATTCTGTGCTTCACTTTCTTCATCTGTAATATGGAGATAACGGCGTCTACCTATTAAAGTTATGAAGATTCAATTAGATGAGTTTTATGAATAAATGTTAGCTATTTTTTTTTTTTTTGAGATGGAGTCTCGCTCTGTCACCCAGGCTGGAGTGCAGTGACGCAATCTTGGCTCATGGCAACCTCTGCCTCCCAGGTTCAAGCTATTCTCCTGCCTCAGCCTCCCAATTAGCTGTGATTACAGGCACCCGCCACCATGCACGGCTAATTTTTGCATTTTTAGTAGATCCGCGTTTTCACCATGCTGGCCAGGCTGGTCTGGAACACCTGACCTCAGGTGTTCCACCCGCCTCAGCCTCTCAAAGTGCTGGGATTACAGCCGTGAGCCACCGTGCCCAGCCAGCTATCAAGAAATTATACTGCCTACTACTTAGCCTGCACAGTTCTAGGTGCTGGGGAAATAGTGATGAACAAGACAAACAAGATCCTTATCTTCAAGTAGCTTTTACATTCTAAGTGGAGTGAAAAAACAATAAACATTGAAAATAAATTTCAGAAAGTGCTGTGGAAAAACTTTACAACAGATGCAGGAATAGATTTCATTTGACTAGCTCTCCCAGACAGTTTCCAGAAAAGTCAAGGGTAGAATGTTAAAAGGCAACTCAGAGGAGGTGAATCTGTTACGGCCTGCGGTAATGCAATCCTGGTTTGTGGAATTCTGCAGGCTAGTGTGGGTAGGTTACAATTTTGGGGGGAGGGGGTTATTTTGTTTGAAAATTCACTTCTTCCCGCTAAGCTTTTGATTAGGAGCTGAAGTTGAATCAGCTTGAAATTGTATTCTGGACCGGGTGCGGCGGTCCATGCCTTTAATCCCAGCGCTTTGGGAGGCCGAGGTGGGTGGATTGCTTGAGCCCAGGAGTTCGAGACCAGCCTGGACAAAATGGCAGAAACTCCGTGTCTACAAAAAATACAAAAATTGGCGGGGCATGATGTTCTGCGCCTGTAGTCCCAGCTACTCAGGAGGCTGAGGTGGGAGGATCGCTTGAGCCCGGGAGGCGTAGTTTGCAGTGAGCTGAGATGTCACTGCATTCCAGCCTGGGCGACAGAAAAAAAAAAGAAATTGTATCCTGAATACATCTTCTAAAACACTACATTTACTTGCACTATATTAAACTGGTTTTATCCTGACCACAATTGCAGGTGAAAGATAACCACTGTTCTATTTTTCTGGTAAGTAGAGTGAGCCATGTGTTGCCCAGGGAAAGACGCCTCCTAAATATTTGTAGGACCACCTTTGGTTTTCTTCCAGATTTTTTTTTGTCATCGCTTTTCCTGCGCCCAATTCCCATCTGTCTAGCCCTTCTGCCTCCGCTGGGCTTTTTCGCGAGCCTCTCCCCAGCCGCAGGTATTCGTCTGGGCTGCAGCCCCGCCTATCTCCTGGGGCGTGACCACCTGTCCAGGCCCTGCCCCCGTCCAACAGGCGGAGACCCGCCCCCTTTCCCGGACACCGGGTTCAGCGCCCGAGCGTGCGCGCGCGTCTCCGCTCGTCGCCCGGCTCGGCGTCGGGAGTGCACGCTGTGTGGCCGCTGCTGCAGTGTCGTTGTGGTTGTGAGAAGGCGGCGGCGGCGGCGGCGGCGGAGTAGCAGCCGGACCAGACGCCCTAGTAGCTCAGTCGCTGCCCTGCGCCGGGCCTGGCAGGGAGCCTGGTGAGATGGTGGAGGAGGAGGCTGTGCCGTGGCGGGCCTTGCCATGTCCTGCTGCCTGGTAAGAACCCCATTCCCGTCCCCTGTCTCCTCCCGGGGTGAGGAGGAGCTGGAGGAAGGGCCGGCCTCTGTACGGCCCCGGCCAGGCGGCTGTCACCCTCTGAGGAGGCAGCGCCCGGGGAGGGGCGTCCCGGGCGGCCGCCGCCGCCAGGGGGAGGCGCTGGGAGTGGGAGTGGGAACGGGACCTCAGCGGTCGAGCTCGGCCGGGACCCTAGGTGCGGGGGAGGCGGGGTCCCGGGCTCCGGCTGCCTGCCCAGACCTGGCGGGGATGGGCCCGTGCGCCTCCGGGTGTGGGACGTACCCTGGGAGCGCCCGGGGTTATTCCCACTGACTCCCGGGAGGTGGGTGTGCGCCCTTCGCCCCCTGCCTGGTCTGTGGGGATCCATCGTTGCTGGAGACTGGAGGTCGGGGGCCATGGGAGCCCCGGGGCGAACGGTGCGGGCCTGGGTCTTGTGGAAAGGAGGAGCGACCGCCTGAACGTGCAGTAGGACATCCTCCTGACCTGGTAATACTTAGGTGGGAAGGATGGTTGGGGGCGGTTGGCATAACTCAGGGAACACTGGTCAGACTGCTCCGCAAATGATTACGGTGTTATTTGTCCGGTAGAAATTTTGCTTGATGTATGGCATTTCCGGATCCATAAGATGATGTGAGTCGTATTTTGGCCTGGAAAAGTTATGTCAAAATTATGGGGTAGATTTTATGGCCACATTAATAGACTCCCCTGGAGTTTGATAATCTCACTTGTGAGTTTTGGACATGAACTACTATTACATATTGATGTTCAAATGTCGTTTCCAGACCCAGGCCTAAATTCTTACTGTTCTAGTATCTTGATATCCACTTTGTTTTCTGACATCTATTTTTCCACAACCCAAACAAACAAAACAACACCCCCAAACCATATACTTTTCCAGTTGAGGTTCAACTTTCTCTTATGTGAATGGTAATGCCATGAGAGGCCTGGGTTGAATTACAGGAGATGATTTTTTTTAAAATGTTAAATGTTTATGATTTGTCCATGGAGAGGTGGTGGGAGACCATCCCCTTTCAGATTCAGGGCTGTTCAGTAGGACAGGAGACATTGATGGCGTGCAGAGAGTCTTCCCTTTATAGGGCCTATGACTTGGGCAGGCTAGAAGAGCTTACAGAATGACACTTTTTTTTTTTTTTTTTTTGAGACGTTATCTCGCTCTGCCGCCCAGGCCGGAGTGCAGTAGTGTGATGTCTGCTCACTGCAACCTCCGCCTCTCGGAGTCTAGCAATACTCCCCCCTTAGCCTCCCAAGTAGCTGGGATTACAAGTGTGCACCACCACGGCTGGCTAATTTTTGTATTTTCAGTAGAGACAGGGATTTCTCCATGTTGGCTAGGCTGGTCTGGAACTCCTGACCTCAAGTGATCCACCTGCCTCGGCCTTCCAAAGTGTTGCAATTACAGGCGTGAGCCACCACCCCCACCCAGAATGACATTGTTTTGAGTAACCCAGTATAGTATGTGATATTCAACTAAATTTGGAGGATTCTAGAATTCTAGATTGGCTGCCTATGAAGACAGACCTCTTTTGGCTCCAATTACTCCCTCATTTTCAGGTGACTCAGAGAACTTCAAGTGACCAGCACAGTGGTACAGCCCCACTTGTCGTTAATGGCCAGCCATAAAAGAACCCAAGTTTCTCAGCTCATAGGCCAGGTTCTTCAGTGGTTGTCTAGTTTAAGGCTGGTCATTAGCAATATTATGGACTACCTAAGTTCCTCAAACTTATGCAGGACCTAATGAATTAAAATCTCTGAGGATAGGGCCTGGGAATCCATCCTTACAAAGCTCCCTGAATGATTGTGGTCAGCAAGGCATGTGAACTTTTGCTTTAGGTTGGGTATTCCAAAGATTTCCCATTAATTATGGCTTCCAAGGGTGCTTTTGTTTATAGCTCTTTAAGAATTTAAGAAGTGGAGAAGGGGAAGCATGAGAAACTTAAAGGATGCAAATTGAGCATCTCTTAAAATATAATGGATTTATGTAGGTGAAACAGATTTGTTGCCAAAAGTTAATTTGTGCACAAGTTATCAGGAACACGCTTGATAAAATTAGATGCTGATTAATTGGAGATACATTGTATCCAGAGATACACAAGAATCCAGAGGAAATAAACAGAGGAGAGGGAGTAAGTCAGCTTCTGGCTCATAAAGGGGTCCACTGAAGATGCTCCCTAACATGGTTGCTCCTAAACCATCTGACTCAGATTTCTAGTGGAGGGTAGGATGGGTGTGTTAGCAGTCATTTGAGATCAGGGTTGTGAACCAGGAAGGGTTACTACAGATTGTGAAAAGTTCTTGAAATTTGCCGCAGGCCATGAGGAGTGGTAAAGTCAGTTTAAAAATCTGCTGTAGTTCTAGTTAACACGTTCACACCTTCTTTAGTAAAGTAGAATGCTGAGTTACCAAAGGACGTATTCACGTTTTAGAGGGGGTGTGGTGAAGGTTGTTATAAGTTTGGAAGAGGTGGAAGAAAATGTTGTTATAGTTGTGTAGAGTAGTGAAGGACTTTGGTAAATATCCTGTCAAATCATAAAGTAGTATTTTTAGAGAGTTGCACCCAGCTGTCCATTAGAAGAGCCAGAGGCCTTGTCTGTTTTGTTCCCTGGTGTCGCCAATACCCAGCACAGTTATCAGCATATTCTATACCCTCAGATTTTTTTTTTTAGTAAGTGAATAGTATTGATATGGAAAAAAGAACAGTTATGGTGGTTTATGGCCGTGTTAGTTATTAAAAGCTACTTGATAATTTGCAATGGATTAAAGAGCCAGTTTTTGATCAAGTAGGGCTCTGGATAGGAAAGAAAATTAAAAAAATAAAGAGCCAGCTTTCAGTGCTTGTTGTTTGGAATTTTTGAGATTCCTTTAAGAAATTGTTTTCTAAAGACCGTCGTGAACATTGTTGTGTCCCCTGGTTTTTGAGTCTTAATGTGTCTTAAGTGTTTTAGATGTTAGTGACTTTTTTAAGAGCACATTAAATGCAGAGGTAATATAGAATAATGGGAAGTTCTGGATTGACAGATAGACATATATTCTGATTCCATCTGTGTCATTAATTGCTGTTGGGAATGTCACTTAACTTCTCTGGGCATCAATTTTCTCATCTATACAATTAAGGGCCTATAGTCTTTGACCTCAAGTAGTTTCTCTAGCCTGATTCTGTAAATTTTTAATAAGTTCTAATTATGTTATTTGGTATTCATCTCATATAGGTAGACTAACCTTTGCCATTTAAAAGAAACAAGATTGTGTGTCGGGTTCTGCTTTTAGCTTATGGATTTTAGACATTGTCCAAAAGTGCTTCGGAAATTGAATGTATGTTGCAAGTATTATGTAGTAAGAACATGCTTATGCTGTTGTAATTCGCTTAGTGTTGAAATCAAATCAGGTTTTACATTGGGAACTTCGTAATTTAGTGTGAAGCCACAAGACTTGAGAATGGTTTGGGGGAGTATGTGCAATTTATATAGGTAGTTGTTTCTTACCACCCAATTCTGTAATTTTCTATGGTGAATATATACATAAATTTATAATCATGTAACATTGATTGAAGATATAAGATGATATCAGATTCATATTGGATTGAACTAGGACTGCCAGTAACTTTAGAGGCCTCCAAAATTATTAACATGTCATTGCTATTTTTAATCTTAATTTTTTGGTATCATCAATATTGATATCATGCTTTCGTCTTTGCTTTTGTATCTAGAAACAATATACTTTTTAAGTTCATGCTTGTATCAGATATTAAAAATGAAAATTGTAGCATAAAAGTGGATAGATGAGTAAATCTTGGGTTCAAGCCTGTGTTGTATTCTTCATTAGCCGTGTTGTTTCTGGCAAGCCACGTAACCCCTCTGAGCTCCAATTCCTTCATTAATGAAAGGAAGAAGAGCAGCTTCTCTACTTTTCTAACAGACTGCCAGGGGGAGAATGCAATGGAATAATGTGTATGAAAAGTATTCAAAAAATGTAAGGGTCTGGTATTAGAATCCTATTATATTGGAATCCTGTTTTATTTTTTGGAAGAATTGGCTTGTGGAGCAGTAGTAAACCTGGTCCACATTGTCAAGTGCAGGATTTAGCAATATCACTGATATGGCAACAGAAAAGGTTTCTGCTTCTGTAGTCTGGCTGGAGAAACCTTTCAGCAAATGTATCCTGTCTGCCAGTCAGAGTAATCACAATGTTGCAGGGACTTCAGAGGAACCTGGGGTGTCTCACATTTATGCCAAGGTCTGTACTTAGAATAGACTTGCTAGATTTCACCCATTTTCTTATGTTGGAGCCGTGGGAGAAGGTGGTAGGAGCAAGGAGTTTAGCACACTCTGCATAAAGTTTTAAGGCTACATTTTTAAGTAGCAGGTGGCAGTGTCATAGGGTAATGAAATCAATGTACTTATTTTAAAAAGCATTTTTAAAAAGAATATGTCAGTACATTGTGTAAAGTAAAAGTAAATATTGATTTGGGAAACCTTTCTTTTTAAAATATATGTTTATGTATGTATACTTGGTTGCCGTGTAAAATGTATTTTTTCTTTTTAAAAATTATTATTTTCATTTTTTGTAGAGACAGGGTTTTGCTACATTGCCCAGGCTGGTCTTGAACTCCTGGGTTTGAGTAGTCCTCCTGCCTTGGTCTCCCAAAGTGCTGGGATTATAGACATGAGCCACTGCACCTGGCCTAGAAGGTTATTTTTTCTTTTGGGTCGTGATAAAACTTGGTCGTAGTTGTTTAGGGACATAGTACTTGTGCAATGCCGATAGAATGACTGTCTATAAAATAGTAAGGCATGAAACAAATGAAAACAAAGAGAAAATTGTGAAGATGGGTTACCTTAAAGCTATTCTGTTAGCGGTGAAATACCTCATAGCTTTGTTCTAAATTGTTGAATTAATGAACAAAGCACATAAACTTATGCTATAATAATCTTCTTAAGTACTCTTTTCCCTTAAGATGGAGTGTAGAGTACTTGTTAACCACACAGGTATTGTCTTGATCTGATAACTATAGATATTCAGAATGATTCTGTTATGACAGATGGTAGCAAGCTTTTCTGATTTCACTTATCTGGGGTCTAAATCTAATTTCTTTAGTAGTTAATACATATATATATTTTTTTTCTGAGACAGAGTCTTGCTCTGTCACCCAGACTGGAGTGCAATGGCATGATCTCGCCTCACTGCAACCTCCGCCTCCCAGGTTCAAGTGATTCTCCCTGCCTCAGCCTCCCGAAGTAGTTAATACTTTTGTAACTTAGTTGCAGAAGAGAGATAGAAATTTCTGAATAATTTTCAGAATTATTCATAGATTTATAATCTGGCAAAATATAAGGAAGTTATAAGTATATTGATAAATCATGACATAACTGGCAAGAATTGGTACAAAGACAAGATGGTTAACTTGAAACAGGGTTGGTGTTTATTATATGCCTATCATTTTTCCATGAGATAAACCAAATATTAGATTAAGTATTTAGACTGATCCACAAATGACATGGGAAGACAGAGTGTTTACAAAGAGTTTTGGAAGTGATACAGGACAATAATTTGGAGTTTTAACTTAATCTCATTTTAAATTTCAAAGTGAAATTATTTCTGATTATGAAAGCTACAGAACTTTTTTTTAGATGGAGTCTCACTGTGTCACCCAGGCTGGAGTGCAGTGGCGTGATCTCAGCTCACTGCAACCTCTGCCTCCTGGGTTCCAGCAATTCTGCTGCCTCAGCCTCCCGAGTAGCTGGGATTACAGGTACCCGCCACCGTACCTGGCTAATTTTTGTATTTTTAGTAGAGACAGGGTTTCACCATGTTGGCCAGGCTGGTTTCTAACTCCTGACCTCAGGTGATTCACCTGCCTTGGCCTCCTAAAGTGCTAGGATTACAGGCGTGAGCCAATGCATCTGGCCCAGAACAGTTTTAATGTTTTTCTTTTTTAAAAAAAGTAGAGATAACCTGTAATCCCATCTGGATGTGATGTTTGGTGTTTTCATTTTTTTTCTTATACATACTATTGAAATACCTTAAAAAAGAACAACTTTCCATGTAAAATTGATATTCTCTTAATGAGTAAATGAGTATTTAGTGTTCTGTAATATGGATGCATCATAGTTTATAGCAGTTCTGTGTTGTTAATGGATATTGCCAATTTTTCTCTTAAAGTAGTACTGTGATGAACTTGTTTGGGCGTTGAATTGTCCTATTATTTCCTTAGGATAATTTTTTTTTTTTTTTGAGACAGAGTTACTCTGTCACCCAGGCTGGAGTGCAGTGGTATGATCTTGGCTCACTGCAGCCTCTGCCTCCCAGGTTCAAGTGATTCTACTGCCTCAGCCTCGTGAGTAGCTGGGAGTACAGCCGTGCACCGCCACGCCTGGCTAATTTTTTGCATTTTCAGTAGGGATGGGGTTTTACCATGTTGGCCAGGCTTGTCTCGATCTCCTGACCTCGTGATCCGCCCGTCTTGGCCTCCCAAAGTGCTAGAATTACAGGCCTGAGCCACCGCGCCTGGCCCAGGATAAATTCTTAAAAGCGGATTTATTAGCCAGGCATGGTGGCTTATGCCTGTAATCCCAGCACTTTGGGAGGCCAAGGCGGGTGGGTGGATCACCTGAGGTCAGCAGTTCAAGACCAGCCTGGCCAAAATGGTGAAACCCCATCTCTACTAAAATACAAAAATTAGTCTGGTGTGGTGGCAAGGGTCTATAATTCCAGCTACTTGGAAGGCTGACGCACAGAGAATCACTTGAACCCAGGAGGCAGAGGCTGCAGTGAGCCCAGATTAAGCTACTGCACTGCAGCCTGGGCGACAGAGTGAGACTCATTCTAAAAAAAAAAAAAAAAAAAAAAAAAAAGGGCTTATTAGGTCAAAGGGTATGTGTGTTTTAAATGTGGATGTACTCAAGATGCCCTTTAGATAGGATGTCTATTTGAAATTCCCGTCAACAGCATATTAGTATTCAATTCCATATATTCTTGCTAGTGATTTGTCATCTTTAGCTTGTTGGGAGTTCAAAATAGTTTGAAACAGTTTTTCTTCTGTTTCTTTTTCAGCATCAGGACTTACTTCCATAGCTTAACTCTTGGGAGGGAGCTGATAAAAATGAAAGTTCAGTGACAATGAGTCGTGTAGACAAGTGGTCTCCAAACTTTGGTTGCTTACCCCATCATCAAAAACTTTTGAGCATTAAGCAGGTGTGGTACATGGTCCTGTGGTCCCAGCTACGTAGTTGGCTTAGGCAGGAGGATATTTGAGGTCAGGAGTTCAAGGCTAAAGTTCATTGTAATTGTGCTTATGAATACAGCCACTGTACTCCAGCCTGGGCAACATAGTGAGACCCTGTCTCTTTAAAAAAAAAACAAAAAACTGATGGGATGGGAAGAATGAAGTCAGAAAAAAAATTGATACAACTTCATGTTGTTGCTTTGAAAAAGAGAAAAAGAAAAATATTGAGCATCAGTTCTTAATCCTTAGATATTTAATTTACAAGTAATAAACATATAGTAACTGATTATTGCGGACTTTAAAATACAAACAAAAAATTAAGGATGATAATTAAAAATAAAGTTCAAATATTTTCCTTTTTTACCCTGGGGCTTCTTGGGTACTCCTGGAGGTGTGTGTGTGTGCACACATGTGTATATGTATGTGTGTGTGTATATGTATAATATATATGTATATATAATAATATATAATCTATATACATATTTTTGAGACAAGAGTCTTGCTCTGTTACCCAGACTGGTGTGCAGTGGTGTAATCTTGGCTCACTGCAACCTTCGCCTCCTGGGTTCAAGTGATCCTTGTGCCTCAGCCACTTGAGCAGTTGGGATTACAGGTGTGTGCCACCATGCCTGGTTAACTTTTGTATTCTTTGGTAGAGATGGGTTTTCACCATGTTGGTCAGGCTGGTCTTGAACTCCTGGGCTCAAGTGATCCGCCTGCCTCGGCCTCCCAAAGTGCTGGGATTCCAGGTGTGAGCCACCATGCCCGATCTCCTGGAGGTATGTTATACTTGCTTTGGATACTACTGCTTTAGGCCCTTGAGGTTTAATATTGGGCATTTATAGATGTTTGTTTTTGGGCATTTCACTAGTTTTGCAGGAGGTCCAGTTTAGTTGGATTATGAATGCCTTTAAAATGTCCCATGCTAGGCTGGGCATGGTGGCTCACGCCAGTAATCCCAACACTTTGGGAGACCGAGGCGGGTGGATCATGAGGTCAGGAGATTGAGACCATCCTGGCTAACACGGTGAAACCCCATCTCTACAAAACTATAAAAAACTAGCTGGGCGTGGTGGCACACGCCTGTAGTTCCAGCTACGCGGGAGGCTGAAGCAGGATAATCTCTTGAACCCAGGAGGTGGAGGTTGCAGTGAGCCAAGATTGCACCACGGCACTCCAACCTCTGTGACAGAGCGAGACTCCATCTCAAAAAAACAAACAAAGAAACAAACAAACAAACAAACAAATACCTCCCATGCTCTTTAGAGTCGTATCTGCAATAAGGGCAAAAATAAATTTAAAGCATCAGTTTGATACTTTTTTGCATCATTGAGGTGGCTGAATTTGAAAAGGATAAATCGTAGGATAAAAAGCAATGTAAGTAGTCTATTTCTTTTAGATACAAACAGTTGATATTGTGTAGAGCATGTTTTTAAAAATTATGTTTTTTGGAAAGCAGTTTGGCTATAATATATATCTCCCTGTTTTTTAAGAGGTTAGGTATTAGAGACTGAGTGAAGGGAAGAATAATTGCTACTTGCTCTCCTTTGCTTTCAAAGTACCACAGTTAACCTGTCACTAACTATTTGGATTAGCCTGAGCCTATAACAAACTTTCCATGGTGATTCTTAGATTAAAAGATAATTTTTTTCTTGAGTTTGAATAAGTTGCTTTTGATCTGTGGCTGCCTGCCCCCTAACCCCTATAAATTATGAAATCAGGAAATAAAGCTTTTTGTATTAGAAAAAAACAAATCTTTTCTCCCCCATCATGGGGAAATTAATTTCAGTTACTTCATATGGGTCATTGGCAGAGAAAGATAATATCAAAATCTTAGAGACTGTCAAAAGAGATTATATTAAGCAACTTGAGTGATTATTTTTTGCCAGTTAAAAGAAATGAGAGGCCGGGCACGGTGGCTCACACCTGCCATCCCAGCACTTTGGGAGGCCAAGGTGGGCGGATCACAAGGTCAGGAGATCAAGACCATCCTGGCTAACACAGTTGAAACCCCATCTCTACTAAAAATACAAACAATTAGCCAGTCGTGGTGGTGGGTGCCTGTAGTCCCAGCTACTTAGGAGGCTGAGGCAGGAGAATGGCCTAAACCCCAGAGGCAGAGGTTGCAGTGAGCCGAGATCACACCACTGCACTCCAGCCTGGGTGACAGGGCGAGTCTCCATCTCAAAAAATAAATAAATAAATAAATAAGATAATTTATATTGAAGATGATTGCTATAAACAGTGCTTTGCACAAATGGCTACATATCTCTTTTTACTTTAGGTAACATGATTTATAAGCTACTTTCACATATATCTTCTTAGATCATCACAAGGATTTGAGATCATCATTTAATCAGGACTGTTGTGACTTGCTTGAGGCCACATGCCTAGTGTTTGACATCATACTTCAAGAGACAGATTGAAAGTTCTGCAGAAATAGGGACTGGTGGCTGTTCTCTCCCTTACTCCCTAGCAGTTAATACATTGCCTGGTACAGAGTAAGCTATCAATATTTGTGGACTGTTTAAACTCCTGCATATTTATTTATACGTGTAAATAAGTTATAGCATTATAAAATCAACAGTTACGTTTTCCGTGGTTAGATTTTTCCTTCATCTTATGTGCACAGAAACTATTTTTGTGGAAGAGGTCATGAATTTTAGATCAACCTTTCACATATCCCTTTACTGTCTCTTAAGATACTTTCATGGTGATAAAAAAAAAATACTCTTGTTCTAGATCCCTGAGGAATTACCACACTGACTTCCACAATGGTTGAACTAGTTTACAGTCCCACCAACAGTGTAAAAGTGTTCCTATTTCTCCACATCCTCTCCAGCACCTGTTGTTTCCTGACTTTTTAATGATCGCCATTCTAACTGGTGTGAGATGGTATCTCATTGCGGTTTTGATTTGCATTTCTCTGATGGCCAGTGATGATGAGCATTTTTTCATGTGTCTTTTGGCTGCATAAATGTCTTCTTTTGAGAAGTGTCTGTCCATATCCTTCGCCCACTTTTTGATGGGGTTGTTTGTCTTTTTCTTGTAAATCTGTTTGAGTTCATTGTAGATTCTGGATATTAGCCTTTTGTCAGATGAGTAGATTGCAAAAATTTTCTCCCATTCTGTATGTTGCCTGTTCACTCTGATGGTAGTTTCTTTTGCTGTGCAGAAGCTCTTTAGTTTAATTAGATCCCATTTATTTGACCCAGCAATCCCATTACTGGGTATATACCCAAAGGATTATAAATCATGCTGCTATAAAGACACATGCACACGTATGTTTATTGCGGCACTATTCACAATAGCAAAGACTTGGAACCAAGCCAAATGTCCAACAATGATAGACTGGATTAAGAAAATGTGGCACATATACACCATGGAATACTATGCAGCCATAAAAAATGATGAGTTCATGTCCTTTGTACGGACATGGATGAGGCCGGAAACCGTCCTTCTCAGCAAACTATCGCAAGGACAAAAAACCAAACACCGCATGTTCTCACTCATAGGTGGGAATTGAACAAAGAGAATACATGGACACAGGAAGGAGAACATCACACACACCGGGGCCTATTGTGGGGTGGGGGGAGCGGGGAGGGATAGCATTAGGAGATATACCTAATGTTAAATGACGAGTTAATGGGTGCAGCACACCAACATGGCACATGTATACATATGTAACTAACCTGCATGTTGTGTACATGTACCCTAAAACTTAAAGTATAATAATTTAAAAAATACTCTTAATGTCATTCCTTTCACTGTGTGTGTAACTCCTGTGGCAAGACTGTATATTTGTATATATGTATGTATGTATTTGTTTATTTAGTACGCTGCTATTTATAAAGGAAACATACTCATTAGTTGGTCTTTGCATACATAATGGTTCCCAAAACATGAACTCCATGGTTTGCTGTGAGTGAATGAAGAAAAAGCAGGCATGATTTCCCTCACCTTTGTCATTCTCTCCAGTTTCCTGTACGTATGGTTGACTTACTCAGCAGTAAGTGTAACTTCTTTACACTGAAGAAAATTAGTCTTCCAAAGAATTAGTATGCTACTTCCCTCTTGTTCTGCAGTACTTAAAATCCTGTTTGGTAAATGAACTAATACACTTTTATATACAGAAGAGACCCTGGATTGCCATGAATGGAAATATTAGTAGTGATTAATTTCTGTCTTGGTGGGATAATGTGGCTTTTTTGCTTCTTATTCTTCTATAGTTTCCCATTTTTCTACGATGAGCATGTATTACTTTTATAAGTAGGAAAAATTGCTTTTTTTTTTTAAGACAGAGTCTTACTCTGTCACCCAGGCTGGAGTGAAATGGTGCGCTCTCAGCTCACTATAACCTCTGCCTCCCAAGTTCAAGCGATTCTCATGTCTCGACCTCCCAAGCAGCTGAGACTACAGGCACAAGCTGGCCACAGCCAGCTAATTTTTGTATTTTTTAGTAAAGATGGGATTTCACCATGTTGGCCAGGCTGGTCTTGAACTCCTGACCTCAGGTGATCCGCCCATGGCCTTCCAAAGTGCTGGGATTACAGGTCTGAGCCACCACGCTCAGCCAAAAACTGCTATTTTAAAGTCTTTATTTTTCATTGGATGTCTTGTGAAGGATTAAGTCACAGTCACCATTGAGAAAGTGGGTGGTTAACTGGCTCCAGCTCCTAAGACGAGTGGCAGCTGTAGGAAGTAGTATGGGAGGAATGGGGCAGGTAAGCTTATTTGAACTTTATCATTGTGAACTCTACTATGACTGAAGACATTGTGGGATTTGATCACAGTTAAACACAAGAGGACTGAGCCATCTAGTTTTTCTCTTTTTAATAAGCTGATTGAGAATTATGAAAGATACCTTAAGAAAAATCGGTTTCTATGAACTCTGTAAATGCAGAACTCAGCCTGAACTCCCAAGTTCTGTATCCGTGTGTGTGTGTTTGTGTGCTTGTGTGTTGTGGTGTGTTTTAAATATCAAGTGGAGTTGTAGCAACTCAGATAGGATATGGTTTATATTAATACATCTAATATGAATTGGAAGAGATTTAGGCAAATGATTTTTATTATGGCAGTATAGGCTTATTGGAGATTTGGTGTTAATATACAGCTGGGAGTTGAGCCGTTCTACGTTTATATACCCATCTGGTGATATTTTAGGAAGAGCTGTGTCATATATTCTCTAGAGTTTAAGTGATTAGAGCTTGTTGGCTTTTGCTGTTTACTGCACACTTGTAGTGTTCTAAATGCTTCTGTGAATGGAGAACATCATTCAAAAAGGTGAGATTTCTGGGTTAAGACATTCGTTATTGTCTGCCATTACTTTATTCTTTTAAAGAGTAAGATTAGGCTGAATGCGGTGGCTCATGTCTATAATCCCAGCACTTTGGGAGGCCAAGATGGACAGATGAGATCAGGAGTTTGAGACCAGCGTGCCCACATGGCAAAACCCCGTCTCTATTAAAAATACAAAAATTAGCCGGGCATGGTGGTGGACGTCTGTAATCCCAGCTACTCAGGAGGCTGAGGCAGGAGAATCACTTGACCCCTGGAGGTGGAGGTTGCAGTGAGCCAAGATTTGTGCCACTGCGCTCCAGCCTGGGTGACAGAGGGATACTCTCTCAAAAGAAGAAAGTTGAAGAGCAGTTGAGGTAATAAAGGTAGGTACTGTTAGGTTGGTGCAAAATTAATGGTGGTTTTGGATTGCAAATTTTAAATTATAACTAGGCCCAAACACATCTTTATCAAAATAGGAAACATTACAATCAACACATTTTTTGCCAATGAGAAATAAGTTTGTTTATTCCTGTAGCGTAAAAATCCATGCTTCGGGATTCGATGAACTCTTGGAAAGCATTTTCTGCATCCTGATGGTTATGGAAGCATTTTCCCTGCAAAAAATTTCCTAGATGCTTGGGAAAGTGGTAGTCGGTTGGTGAGAGGTCAGTTCAGTATGGTGGATGAGGCAAAACTTTGTAGCCCAATTCATTCAACTTTTGAAATGTTGGTTGTGCAAGATGTTGTCGGGTGTTGTCGTGGAGAAGAACTGGACCCTTTCTGTGGACCAGTGCCGGCTGCAGGCCTCGCAGTTTTCGGTGCATCTCATCGATTTGCTGAGCATACTTCTCAGATGTATTGGTTTTACTGTGATTCAGAAAGCTATAGCGGATCAGACCAGGAGCAGACCACCAAACAGTGACCCTGACCTCTTTTTGATGAAAGTTTGGCTTCAGGAAGTGCTTTGGAGCATCTTCTCGGTCCAACCACTGAGCTGGTCATCACTGTTGTATAAAATACACTTTTTGTCAAATGTCACAATCCAACTAAGAAATGGTTCATCGTCGTTATGTAGAATAAGAGAAGACAACACTTCACAACGACGATTTTTAAAATTTTTGGTCAGCTCATGAGGCACCCACTTATCAAGCTTTTTCACCTTTTGGCAGGGCGTGGTGGCTCACACCTGTAATCCCAGTACTTTCGGAGGCTGAGGCGGGCAGATCACTTGAGGCCAGGAGTTCACGACCAGCCTGGCCAACATGGTGAAACCCCAGCTCTACTAAAAATACAAAAAGTAATCGGGTGTGGTGGTGGGTGCCTGTAATCCCAGCAACTAGGGAGGCTGAGGCACGAGAATCACTTTAACCCGGGAAGTAGAGGTTACAGTGAGCCCAGATGGTGCCACTGCATTCCAGCCTAGGTGATAGAGTGAGACTCCATCTCAAAAAAAAAAAAAAAAAAAAAAAAAAGCTTTTGCACCTTTCCAACTTGCTTAAATTGCCAAACAAGCGTAGAATGGTTGACATTGAGTTCTTCGGCAATTTCTCGTGTAGTTGTAAGAGGATCAGCTTCGATGATTGCTCTCAATTGGTCAGTGCCAACTTCTTCTGGCTGGCTAGTACACTCCTCATCTTCAAGGCTCTCGTCTCCTTTGCAACACTTCTTGAACCACCATTGCACCGTTCCTGGGCCAAATGTGTAGTTGATGTTGCGAGTTGTCTCCACTGCTTTGCGACCCATTTTGAACTCAAGAAAATCGCTTGAATTTGCTTTTTTTTATAATATAATTTCCACTGTCTAAAAGAATAAAACAGCAAATAATGTTATTAGCAAAAAAGGTGAGAAATGTGCATTAAAATGGTATATAAACAACCACATATATTTAAGAATGTATTCCAGTATCAAATAGCAAATTTCAACAATACGAAAACTGCAACTACATTTGCACCAACCTAATATAATTTTTTTTAGTTAGAAATTTTATAGTACAGAATAACAGGCTTATCACACACACACACACACACACACACACACATCCTGTACTGAATCTACAAAGCCTGTCTCTGAATTCCAAAATCTCGACTTTTTTAGAGCAAAGTTTAAATATTTCAAAAATTTAGAAAAATATGGAGAATAATTTAACAAACACCATGTACTAATTCGGTAGATTTTTTTTCTTTTTTCCTTTCCTTTTTTTTTTTTTTTTTTGAGACGGAGTCTCGCTCTGTCGCTCAGGCTGGAGTGCACTGGTGCAATTTCAGCTCACTGCAATCTCTGCCTCCTGGGTTCAAGTGATTCTCCTGTCTCAGCCTCCTGAGTAGCTGGGATTACAGGCACACGCCACCACACCCAGCTAATTTTTGTATTTTTAGTAGAGACTGGGTTTCACCATGTTGGCCAGGATGGTCTCTTATCTCTTCACTTCGTGATCTGCCCACCTTGGCCTCCCAAAGTGTTGGTATTACAGGAGTGAGCCACCGTGCCCAGCCCATTCAGTAGATTTCATGGATGCTGACATCTTGTCAGATTTGCTTCAAAGGTGTATTTATATATGTTTTTATTTATTATTTTTGAGATGGGGTCTCGCTCTGTTGCCCAGCCTGGTGTATAGTGGTAAAATCCCTGCTCACTGCAACCGCCACCTCCCAAGTTCAAGCAATTCTCGTGCCTTGGCCTTTTGAGTAGCTGGGATTATAGGAGCTTGTCACTACTCCCGGCTAATTTTTGTATTTTTGGTAGAGACAGGGTTTCACTATGTTGTCCAGGCTGGTCTCCGACCTCAAGTGATCTGCCCGTCTTGGCCCCCTAAAATGCTGGGATTACAGGGGTGAGCCACTGTGCCTGGCCTATATTTGTTTTTAAAAATAAAATATGCATACGGTTGGAGTCCCTTTTGTCATCCTCTTAGATCCTATTTTCTTATGCAGAAGTTATTTATCTTTTTAGCTCATGCACTTATATTGTTCCTACAAATATCTACATATATTTAACATGTAGTACTATTGTGTTTCAAATTTATGTGATATTTTGGTACATACATTCTGTAATTGGAAAGTTACATTTATTTATGCTGATATATGTGTATTATTAGTAGTAGTATTATTATGATTATTTTGAAACAGAGTCTTACTCTGTCACCCAGGTTGTAGAGCAGTGACACAATCTTGGCTCACGGCAACCTCCGTCTCCCAGTTTCAAGTGATTCTCGAGCCTCAGCCTCCCGAGTAGCTGGGATTACAAGTGTGAGCCACTGCACCTGCCTTACTTCATTAATTTTAATAGCTGTGTAGTATTCAGTCATATGAATGAATAGTATGCAATTTTAATTCTTTATTGATAGTTGTTTTCAACAAATATACAAATGTAAAATTTTTCATCACATTGGGTCAAGCTATATATATTGTTCTAAATTAGCTCTGTTTCTCCCAATAATAATAGTGTGCAGGTTTGTTACATGGGTATATTGCATGAGGTTTGGGGTACAATTGATCCCATCACCCAGGTAGTAAGCATAGCACCCAGCACGTAGTTTTGTTTAAGTTTTTTGAGACAAGGTAGGTCTCTGTCCCCCAGGCTGGATTGCAATATTGCAATCACTGGTCACTGCAGTTTTGACCTCTTGGGCTCAGCCGATCCTCCCAGCTCAGCCTCCTGGGTAGCTGGGACTACAGTGGTGGGCCACCATACCCTGCTATTTTTTGTATTTTTTTGTAGAGACTGGGTTTCACCCTGTTACCCAGGCTGGTCTCGAACTCCTGGACTCAAGCAATCCACCCACCTTGGCCTCCCAAAGTGCTGGGATTATAGGCGTGAGCCACTGTACCCAGCCCCCAGTAGGTAGTTTTGAGCTTTCTCTCCTTCCCATCCTCTCCTCTCTGTTAGTTCCCTGTATCTATTGTTCCCATGTTTATGTCCATGTTTACCCAATGTTTAGCTTAGGATGATGATCTCCAGCTGCATCATGTTGCTGCAAAGGATATGATTTTGTTCTTTTTTATGGCTGCAGTGAACCTTTGGGTAAAGAAAATTTACAAAAATATCTCACATCAGTGTTTTTTTAATCAAAGTAAGTAGTAGTAATCCATAGTTCAGATCTACTTTGTAAGTGAGACACAAATAAAGACAGTAGTTACACATTATATAACATTACCTTGATGTGGCAAATTTTTCTTGTTTTGTTTTTGTTTTACATGAGTTAATTTGGATGAAACTTTCTTGAATTACTTACTTTTATAGCATTTACCTCCAGTGGGGTTGAGATGAGGAGCCTTCAATCCAACAAAGTTGTATACGTGCATTCATGGAGATGACACTTAGGTTATTTAATCAGGAAACACTCCTGCTTGTCCACATGTAGATGCTACACGTGGAGTTAGTCCTATTCTTTGGAAGTTGCACTATGTTGCCCACACTGGTCTTGAACTCCTGAGCTCCAGTGATCCTCCCACCTTGGCCTCCCAGAGTGCTGGGGTTATAGATGTGAGCCACTGTGCCCAGCCAGAAATGTGATTTTAATTCCATAATGTATGTTACTGTGAATACAGTATGTGTTTATTCCATAAGTAGCAAATTGACTCCTTTAACAGTTTTAGTAGTTTTCCAGTTGTTTTGTCTTTAGTTTCCCAGGCAAATAATGCTATTGTCTTCAATCACGGTATTAATTAGTTCATCCCATTCTTCATATTGATCATTTTTTGGATATGAAATAATACAGACTACTGTAATAATAAAAAAGATGGAAAGCCTCACCAATTTGCATGTCATCCTTGTGCAGGGACCACGCTAATGTTCTCTGTATTGTTCCAATTTTAGTATATTTGCTGCCGAAGCGAGCACTCCATTTCTGTAAAGCTTAAAAAACAGACAAAACTAACAGGTGGGAATGGAATCAGAATAATGGTTATCTTTCGTGGTGAGGACAAGGGAGATTGTAGGTGTGATGGTAATGTTCTCTGTCTTGATCTGGGTCATGATTTCATGGTTGTGTTCAGTTTATGAGAATCATTGAATAGTAGACTTAGGAAGTGTGCACTTCTTTATACATGTATTATATACCTCAGTTAAAAACTTTTGCCTCTCACAAAATTTTAAAGAACATAATCTGCTTAGTTTGTCACCTTTTAGCTTTTGATGTAACTTTTCCACTACTTCTCTTCATATGTGAATACAAGTGTATGTATTCATATGTGAATACAAGTGAATACTAGTGTATTAAGTAATAAGCCACTTAACCTTTCTATTATGATATAAAACATACAGAAGAGTGCACAAATCAAATGTATAGCTTAATGAAATTTTTAAATTATTAAATTGGAGGTTTTTGGGGGTGCATTATACCCGGATCTTTGTTAGGAGGGAAGGAATTCATGGAGGGCTAAAAATTTTGGAGAGGACAAAGTTTTAAGGAGTCTCAATACCAAATCCTCATCTTGGCTCTGCCTTCACGTTACTGTTTCTTTGGGTAAGTCATTTAACTTATTTATAGTTCACTTTTTTATATATAAGAGGTATAATACTTAACCTTTCTTTTGCAAACTGAATTAGGTAGGTGCAATTCAGGTAAAATAATAGGAATATAGAGTAGTATTACTAGATAGGTCTTTATTTAGGCCATTGAATTTAGGCCACTTACCTTACAGAGCAGAACTGTGGTATACAAAGACTACACAGCTGGTGATTATTGGTGTCATTCATTTATGTTAGGTTGGTATTGAGACTTAGTTAACTATGCCAGGCATTACCCTGTGATTTATTATAGTACATGTATTAACTCATGTAATAGTCTAGGATTATTCCTAGAGGTAGGTAAAATTATCCCAATTTTACTGATGATACAATCGATGGAAAATTAGGTTAAATAACTTGCCTAGGTGGGTTGAGGTCTTGAGCCTGTGCTTTAAAAAAAATATTTTTTTTGAGAAAGGTCCCACTCTATCACCCAGAGTGGAGTGAGTGGCGTGATCTTGGCTCACTGCAGCCTCTGTCTCTAAGGCTCAAGCCATCCTCCTGCCTCATCCCCTGAAGTAGCTGGGACTACAGGTATGGGCCATGTTTTAATGTATTTTATAGAGATGGGGTTTTGCCACATTTCCCAGACTGGTCTCAAACTGCTGGACTCAAGCGATCTGCCTTGGCCTCCCAAAATGCTAGGATTACAGGTGTGAGCCACTGCATCCAGCCTAAGCCTGTGCTCTTTTTTTGTTATACTGCCTAGTTATGTGAAAATACTTAAAGACTTTTAGGCAAATGTTAAGATTTTATACTAATCTGTTAGAGAGTTTTTGAAGTAAAAATTTTGGTATTTTGAACCAAAATTAGGAGAAGAGTCTCATTGTTTTGATCATCATGATTCTGGAAAAGATGGATGTTAATATTTATTACTTGGGCTTTATTCCCTTCTTAACAAAGCTAATTTTCTCCTAAAATGACTTGGTTGCAAGCACTAGGTAGTTTTCTTTAAGAATATATGTATATTTTAATCTTAAAGGATTTTGTGACTAATTTACAAATATTGTTTAATTTTTAGGCAAAATGTTAATGGAAGGGAGTTTTCAAACTTGGAGGCAGATCAGACCAAGGTTTAGTGTTCTTGCTTCAGTGGTTTAAGCAGCATCTATTTCGTCTTAGTATAAGAGTAATAATTATTATTCTATCATATGTATGGTTGAAAATTATCTTTATTAAGGTATATTTGAGTATGGTTCTGTAAGATTGGGAAACACATCTAGTTGTGCAACCACCATGATGATCAAGATATAGAGTAGTTTCTCAAAAAATTTCCTCATGACCCTTTCCATAGTCAGCCCATTTCCTTACCTCTAGTCTCTGGCCACCACTGATCTGTTTTTTTCTCTGTCTTGTCTTTTTTTTTTTTCTTTTCAGAATTCCATGTAAACAAAATCACGCAGTATTTAGCCTTTTTGTTTTAATTTTTGTTTGTTTAATAGAAATGGGAGGTCTTGTTATATTGCCTATGCTGGCCTCAAGCTCCTGGTCTCAAGGGATCCCCCTGCTTGACTCAGTATGTGGCTTCTTGAGACGGACGTCTTTTATTTAACCTAATGTATTTTGAGATTCATCCATGTTTTTATGTATCAGTAATTACTTTCTGTTGCTTAGTAGCATTCCATTGTATGGATGTACAACAGGTTCTGTATTCATTCCCCAGTTCATTTGGGTTGTTTCCAGTTTTTGGTAATTACGAATAAAACTGCCATAAAAGCATTCATGCATACATACATACACACATGTGCCCTCGTATTTTCTTATGGTTTAAAAAGATATGGTGCCTAGAACTTTCATAACTTTACTACAGAACCTGAAAAAGCTGATGATTTTCACAGAACATTGTAAATTGCTTAGTAAACTTCATCCCCCAAAAAGCCCACTCTGGAATGAGAATAATCTGTTTGTATAAATAATCTTGTGGTATAAACTGTAAGTCATTAGAATTTTTTAAATTAAAGAAGTACATACACATATTTATTTAATGGGTAAATTTATATATAAAACTCCTTAGTGCATAGTTTTATATTTTATGTTTTTAGTAGCTTTTAAATCGTGAATTATTGACTTTTTTGTTCCTCTAAGTAGTAGAATGGTTATATAATTGGTTATGAAAGTTTGTTTTTTTTTGGACAGGGTCTGGCTATGTCATCCAGGCTGGAGTGCAGTGGCGTGATCTCGGCTCACCGTAACCTCTGCCTTCTGGGCTTAAGCTATCCTCAACTTCAGCCTCCTGAGTAGGTGGGACTACAGGCATGTGCCACCACACCTGGCTAATTTTTGTAAACACGGGGTTTTGTCTTGTTGCCCAGGCTGGTCTCAAACTCCTGAGCTCAAATTATCAGCCCACTTCAGTCTCCCAAAAGGCTGGGATTACAGGTGTGAGCCACCATGCCCACCCAAAAACTCTTACTTATAAATTTGAGATGAAAAATACACAGAACATGATTAATAGCAGATTAAACATTGCCAAATACAAGACATAGCAATAAAAATTATCCAAAAGGAAATAGAGTAAAAGGATTTTAAGAAACTAAACTGTAGAACACCTTCAAGCAGCCAATAATACATGTAATTTGAGCCCTAGAAGGACTGAAAAGAGGAGGGACAGAAAAAATAATACCAAAAAATGGCCAAAATGTTTTCAAATTTGATATAAACTATAAATCTCTTATCCAAGAAACTCAGTAAAGCCCACCTATAAGAAATATGAAGAACTCCACAAAGGTTCATAGTAATCAAAGTATTGAACCCTAGTGATACAGACATAGAGGGATGGGACACACCATACATAAAGATTAACAAAGGATGCTGCCAGAGTTCTCATCACAGATACCAGAATCTGGGAGGATGTAGGAAAAATATTTTAAATTCTAAAAGAGGACATACTGTTAACTCTGAATTCTGTAACCAGTGTAAATAACTTTCCAAAATGAAGGGGAAATACAGATATATCCAGGCAGAAAAAAACTGTAAGAATGTATCACCAGCAGACCTGCTGTACAGGAAATAAAATAGGAACTCCTCAGGCAGAAGAAAGATGATATCAGATGGAAATATTGATCTGTAATAAAGGATGAAGAGCTCTGGAAAGTAACTGTATAGGAAGATGTATAAGACCCCTCCATTAAAAAATCTTGAAATAATAATTGAATTTTATACAAAAATAACAACAGTGTTTTGTGTAGTTTGTAATTTATGTGTAAGTGAAATGCAGGACAATAGCCAAAGGCCAGGAAAGGAAAAATGAAAGCATGTTACTGGAAGGTTCTTACACCACACGTGAAGTAAGATAACATGTGAAAGTAGGCTGCAGTAACTTAGAGTTGTAAAGCAACCACTGAAATAACAAAACAAAAAGTTTTGTTATCATATAAGCCAACAAAGAAGATGAGATGGAATAACAACAACAACAACAAAATCCAAAACAGGGCACTAAACAGGAAAGGGGAGCAAAGAACAGATGGATTGAGTAAAAGATGAATAACAAGATCACAGGTGTAACATAACCATTTCAAAAATCTTGTTAAATGTTCTGAGCATCCCAATTAAAAGGTAGAGATTGTCAGCTTTGATGAAAAAAATGAAGACCCAAGTACATGCTGCCTGTAAGAAAGACATTTTAAATGTAAAGATACAAACATATTAAAAGTAAAAGATTGAAAAAGAGTTACCATGAGTCAAATGAAAGCTAGAGTGGCTATATTCATATCAGATAAAGTAGACATCAGATAAAAGAATATTATCAGGGATGAAGAATGTCATTTTATAAGGAGAACAGGGTCCGCTTCTCAGGAGGACATGATAATTCTAAGAATAACAGGCACTACATATGTCATCACAGAGCTTCAACACAAATGAAACAAACACCAATAGAACTCAAAAGAGAAATAGACAGTTCCACAATTATAGTTGGGGATTACAATACTCACTATCAATAATTACTAGAACAAGTAGAAAAAAAATCAGTGAAGATACAGCAGACTTAAAAAAATAAAACTATCAAATAACTTGATTTTATTGATATTTATAAATCAGTCCACCTGAAAGTCACATAATATAAACTCTTCTCAAGCAAACACAGAATACTTATCAAGATAGAATACATTCTGTGCCAGAAAGCAAGTCTCAGAATATTTGGAGTGATTTAAGTCATATGAAGTATGTTCTTGGACCACATTGGAAATAAATTAGAAGTTAATGAAAATAACTTTTCTGGAAAAACATCAAGTATTAGGATGATAAATTACACATGTCTACATATTGCAAAGGCTAAAGAAGATTTCAAAAGAGAAATCAATGCATTTTCAGCTAAGTGAGAGTGAAAACAATATTTCAAAATGTGTGGAATGCTGATAAGGCAACATTTATGTGTAAAATTATGGGATTAAACACTATAGTAGAAAAGAGAATAGATTTTAGATTAATTAGCTACCCCAGCTTCTGCCTTAATAATTAGAAAAACAAGAGCAAATTAAACACAAAAAACAATTTTGGAAATACTAGAGATCAGAGTGAACATCAATAAAACAAAAAAAAATAGAGAAAAATCTATGAAACCAAATATTTATAAACTTCCAGCAGGCTGATCATCAAAACGAAAAAGAGACAAACTCCTAATATCAGGTATGAAAGAAACTATATCAGCACAGATTTTGTAAAAATTAAAAATGGAGTAAGGGAATACTGTGTACAGCATTACCCAATAAATTCTGTAACTGAGATGAAATGACAATTTTTTTGAAAGATATAAATTGCTATAGCTCACTCAAGAAAGAATCAGATAATTGAATAACTCTATATTTATTGAAGTAATTGAATTTTAATTAAATGCTCATCCTACAAAGGAAACTCTAACTCCAGATTGCCTCTCTGAAGTTTTTTGTTCAAACCTCTAAGGAAGAAATATTACCAATTCTACTTAAACTCTTTCAGAAAATTGAAGAGTAGGAACCAGTTACCAACTTATTTTATAAGGCTAGTATCACCTTGATACCAAAGCTAGACTAAGATATTACAAAAAAACTATAAACAAATATTCTTTTTGAATTTAGATATAAAAGTTCTTTACAAAATGTTAGCAAATCAGTTCCAACAATACATAAAAATTATATTGTACCGTGGACAAATATAATGTATCTCAGAAAGGTTGGTTGGTTGAACATCCTCAAATCAATCAATGTATTGCACCATATTAATAAATGATCATGTCAATAGATGCAGTAAACACATTTGATGAAGTCATATATTTACATTTGGAACATTTAGAAGGGAGCTTCCACGTCCTGATAAAAGGCATCTGTGAAAAATCCTACAGCTAACATCATTGTTAGTAACAAAACACTCAATGCTTTCTCGTTTGTCTTATCAGGAACAAGATGGGATGTTTGCTCTCACCACGCTTACATTTAACATTGTTGTGGAAATCCTAGCCAGACAAGAAGCTGAGATAGAATATGTCCAGGATAGAAAGAAAGAAGCAAAACTGCACATAGACAAAATGAACATCTATGTAGAAAATTCAATATAAAATACAAAAAAAGCTATTAGAACTAATAAATGAGTTTAGCAAGGTTGCAGGATACATGAACAATATACAAAAACCAATTGCATTTTATACTAGCAATGAATAACCAGAAATTGGAATTTTAAAAGCAATGCCATTTAAAGTAGCATCAAAATATATTAAACTCTTAGGAATAAATCTGACAAAAGATGTGCATGACCTGTACACTGAAAACTGTGGAATACTGAGAAACATTAAAGATAACCCAAATACATGGAGAGATACACTGTCTTCATGCGCTGGAAACCAATATTTAAAACATAAATGTTCCCCAAATTGATAGATAGTTTCAACACAATCCTAGTCAAAATTCTAGCAGGATTTTAATATTTTTTGGTAGATATTGACAGCTGATTCTGAAATTCATAAGAAAATGCAAACGATCTAGAAGAGCCAAAATAACTGAAAAAAGAACAAATTTGATCAATTAACTTTACCTGATTTCAACAATAAAACTATAATATATATGATATGAAATTCAGAACTGTATATACAGATACAAAAATATTTTGTGTATATCCGTCTCTATATCTATGTGTCTGTTTATACATTTGCTGATATATATTGCAGGATCCTCTATTCTGTTGCTTTAATATATACAGTATTTCCAACAAGCTGCAAAAGCTGTCAACAAATTGTGCTAGAACCTCAGATAACCATATGCAAAAGAATGAACTTTTATCTATATTTCTTAGCATATATGAGAGTTAATTCAAAATAGGTCATGTAACTAAATGTAAACCTAAAACTAGGAAGTGCCTAAAAGTAAACAATGAAGAAAATCTTTCTGATTTTGGATAAGGCAAACAATTCTTTGATACAACATCAAAGCACAATGTATAAAACTTTTAAAAATGTGATAAAAGTTTGGGGCCAGCCACGTTGATTCATGCCTGTAATCCCCGCACTTTGGAAGGCAGAAGCAGGTGGATCACAAGGTCAAGAGATTGAGACCGTCCTGACCAACATGGTGAAACCCCTTCTCTACTAAAAATACTAAAATTAGCTGGGCGTGCTGGCTATACGAGCTGGGACCTGTAGTCCCAGCTACTCGGGAGGCTGAGGCAGGAGAATCGCTCGAACCTGGGAGGCGGAGGTTGCAATGAGCCGAGATCGCACCGCTGCACTCCAGCCTGGCGACAGAGTGAGACTCTGTCTCAAAATAAAAATAAAAATAAAAAATTGATAAAATTAAAAATTTCTGTTCTTTGAAATTTACTGCTAAGAGAAGTAAACAAGCCACAGACTTGGAGAAAATATTTGCAAATCAGATATGACAAAAAAACCTTGTATCCAGAATGTATGAAGAATTTTTAAAACTCAATAATAAGAAAATAAATAACCTAAATTTTATTTTTTTCAGATGGAGTCTTGCTCTGCTGCCTAGGCTGGTGTGCAATGGCACAATCTCGGCTCACTGTGACCTCAGCTTCCCAGATTCAAGCGATTCTCCCCCATCAGCCTCCCAATCCCCCACCCCCACCCCTGCGAGTAGCTGGGATTACAGGCACCCGCCGTCATGCCTGGCTAATTTTTGTATTTTTGTAGAGACGAGGTTTCACCATGTTGGCCAGGCTACTCTTGAACTGACCTCAGGTGATCCACCCACCTTCACCTCCCAAGTGGTGAAATAACAGGTGTGAGCCACCGCTCCCCAACTCAACCCAAATTTTTAAAATGGGCGGAGTATTTGAACAGGTTCCTCAACAAAGAAGATACATGTGGCAAATAAGCCCACAAATGAATGCTCCACACCACTAGTAATTAAGGGAATTCAATTACTACTTACTGGAGGCTAAGGGACCAGTTAGGGTGTTACGGGAGAAATTGTGAATTAAAATTATGTATGATAGTAGCGGTGGGGATGGAGAGGAGAGGATATGAGGAATATTGAGGAGATAAAATTGCAAAAGCTTCACACTTGGTTGGAAGTGGAAGCTGACGTGTAAGAGAATCAGCAATGATTCTCAGGTTTCCAACTTGAGCAAAGGAGCGGAGGCCACTGATAGACTCTGAGGTCATAAAACACAAGGTGGAGCAGATCTAGGCGGGTATGGAGGAAGAGATGTGACCATTGAAGTATTTTCTTTGTTGTTGTGTTGTTGGAATATTTCAAGTCAAATCCCTGACATCATGTTGTTCCATCTCTACACACTTGAACATGTATCACTAAAAGTAGGGACACTTTCTCCCATAATCACATTGCTGTGATCGCTCCTGAAGATGTGCTCAATGATTCCGATTATCATCCCATACATAGTCCACAGTCATACATACTTGATTATCACAAGTATTTCTCTTTTTGCAGTCTCTTTATTGGAATCAGAATCCTGACAAGGTCCACCCTGCACACCACTTTCTCACAAAGGTCCTCTCATCCTGAGCAGTCCTCCCTGCCACTGATTTGTTGTCCTTCATAATGTCCCACAATCTGCACCTGTCTTTGTTCTCCCTCATGATACTGCTTCACTTCTATGCCCTGAATTTCCTATAATGGGGAAGGAGCTCTAAAGCCTGGTTGTAGGAACACTTCATGAACAGTACTGTGCATGGCACACAATCTCTAGCCATCCCACTTGTCACGCGAAAATCGATGACTCGCTTCTGGTAGTGTCAGCCTGACTCTTTGGACATGCTGAGTAAGCAGAGTGAGAAAGGAAGAGGGCTTCGACCGGAGGAAGAGGAGCAGAGAAAACAGGGAAGGAGAATTCAGGGAAGTGGGGAAAATCGAGGGAGCAGCAGCGTGGGGGCTGAAGAAAGAAGGGTCAGGTGTCGCTGGGCAGCCAAGAAGAGACAAACAGGTCAGATGGTTTTCACAATTGATGGCTGATAACTTGTGTGAGAGCAGCTTTAATGGAGTGATTAAGGTGTAAGTCAGATTGCCCTGGATGGAGGTGTGAATAGGGGTGGGAAGTGGAGGGCAAAGAATATCAGTAACAATTTCAGGAATTTGGCTGTAAGACAAGGGAAAGAGATGGGAGACGTGAGCATAGGAAGAGGGATGTTGAAAAAAGAGGTTGTGTTTATTCTGTGGCTCTTTTGATGGGAGACACATTCATGCTGGGAGGTTGAATATTTAGGAACCATAAGGAACTATTACTCGCAAAGAAAGTTCCAAAAACATTCCTGGTTGGAAGGTTTCACTGTTTTGTTCACTAATTTCATATATTTTTCTGACTCTCTACGATTGCTTTTTGTTGTGAGCTCAACTGGTCTAGGAGACACAGATTTTGAAACGTGATGGAATTATTCAATAAAGCTGGTGTTAGATGCAGGTGTTAGAATGCATTTTTGTCAGACTTGGACCATATGAATTGAAGTTACTCTATCATCTGACTGATGGGCATCACTTGTTTTAGTCTATTTATTTGAACTGTATATATTCCAAAAATTTTTTGATGTAGCTGCTATATGATAAGAATATTGTAATGGGATTCTCCTGGGTTTCTAATCCAAAGTTTGTTTTCTTTAGAAAAATAAATTTGCACTTAGCAGATAAAATTAATCATGAATACTATATAAAGCCATTTGTTAGACATTTTTGAAATGATAAAATTTTAGAAATGGAGGTTACTGATTGCCAGGGGTTAGGAAAGCGGGAGGAGGTGAGAGGGAGGGGGTGTGATTATAAAAGGGCTGTTGAGGGACCCACCGTGGTGCTGGAGCCATTCAGTATACTGACTAGTGGTGGATACATGAACTCACACAGGTGGTAGAATTATACAGACATTAATACACATACAGTGAAAGTAAAACTAGGAAAATCTGCCTAAGGTAAGTAGATGGAGTTACTGTCAATGTCCTTGTTTTGCAAAACATCACCATTGTGAAATCCTATTGAGAATCTGAAACACAGCCTTGGCTATATGCTTTTTTCTTTTTTTACCCTGTAAAAATGTTCCTTTTACCCTGTAAAGTGTTCCTTTTTATACTGGTAAGTATAAAAGGAACAAATTATACTGGTAACTAAAAATTACTGATAAAGTAATTACTGATAAACAAAGTAACTTTAAACTGAATATGGGAAATAACTGCTGTGCTGTATGGTATAAATAAATAATATATTTATAACAATACTACTTTATATAATGGAACTAGATGTCACAAATGGCTCTAGTACTAGTAATGCAATTAATCAATATAATGTTTTGTAGGGTTTTGTTTTTTTATACTCTTTGTTAAGCCTCCAAATTAGCAAGTACCCATTACAGTAAATGTACAATGGATTATTTCTGTTTCCGCGATTCAGTCATTAACTCATTAGTTGCATAATCTTAAGGTCAAATTATCTTGTTGAAGGGGACAGTCTGGATCCATTCCATGGAGCTCACATCAAAAACGTCTACTGCATTTTCACTGTGCACTGAGAGGCACGGGGCATCGTAACCTGGGAGGAGCAAAGATGGTAACAGCAAACATGGGCTCCGTGATACCTTTTTCAGTGAATTTTTGATGAGATAATTATAGATTCACATGTAGTTGTAAAAATAATACAGAGAGATCCCTTGTACACTCTGCCCAGATTCAATTCACAACAAAATAAAACTTTAGTGTCTGGATTACAAATAATTTAAAACATAGCTAAAAATGTAGAAGTAAAAACCTGCCATTTTGCTAAGACCAGACCATCAAATATTTAAGAGCATTTAACTTCCAGGACTTGTGGAGTATGCATGACATGAGCCACCAAAAAGAAGTTTTTAAAGGAAGAGTTAAAATAGGTGAAATTTTTTTCTACCTTCATCAGTATAAGCAGTGGAAAACACTTTTGAAAGGGCTGTCCCACCACATAAAACGTTACATTTGTGCTTTTCCAGCATTCTTTTTTTTTGTTTGGTTGTATGTTTTTATTTTTTATTATACTTTAAGTTTTAGGGTACATGTGCACAACATGCAGGTTTGTTACATGTGTATACATGTGCCATGTTGGTGTGCTGCACCCATTAACTCATCATTTAACATTAGGTATATCTCCTAATGCTATCCCTCCCCCCTCCCCCCTCCCCCCACCCCACAACAGGCCCCAGTGTGTGATGTTCCCCTTCCTGTGTCCATGTGTTCTCATTGTTCAGTTCCCACCTATGAGTGAGAACATGCGGTGTTTGGTTTTGTGTCCTTTCGATAGTTTGCTGAGAATGATGGTTTCCAGCTTCATCCATGTCCCTGCAAGGGACATGAACTCATCATTTTTTATGGCTGCATAGTATTCCATGGTGTATATGTGCCACATTTTCTTAATCCAGTTTATCATTGTTGGACATTTGGGTTAGTTCCAAGTCTTTGCTACTGTGAATAGTGCCGCAATAAACATACGTGTGCATGTGTCTTTATAGCAGCATGATTTATAATCCTTTGGGTACATACCCAGTAATGGGATGGCTGTGTCAAGTGGTATTTCTAGTTCTAGATCCCTGAGGAATCGCCACACTGACTTCCACAATGGTTGAACTAGTTTACAGTCCCTCCAACAGTGTAAAAGTGTTCCTATTTCTCCACATCCTCTCTAGCACTTGTTGTTTCCTGACTTTTTAATGATCACCATTCTAACTGGTGTGAGATGGTATCTCACTGTGGTTTTGATTTGCATTTCTCTGATGACCAATGATGATGAGCATTTTTTCATGTGTCTTCTGGCTGCATAAATGTCTTCTTTTGAGAAGTGTCTGTTCATGTCCTTCACCCACTTTTTGATGGGATTGTTTTTTTCTTGTAAATTTGTTTGAGTTCATTATAGATTCTGGGTATTAGCCCTTTGTCAGATGAGTACATTGCAAAAATTTTTTCCCATTCTGTAGGTTGCCTCTTCACTCTGATGGTAGTTTCTTTTGCTGTGCAGAAGGTCTTTAGTTTAGTTAGATCCCATTTGTCAATTTTGGCTTTTGTTGCTATTGCTTTTGGTGTTTTAGACATGCAGTCCTTGCCCATGCCTATGTCCTGAATGGTATTGCCTAGGTTTTCTTCTAGGGTTTTTATGGTTTTAGGTCTAACCTTTAAGTCTTTAATCCATCTTGAATTAATTTTTTATAAGGTGTAAGGAAGGGATCCAGTTTCAGCTTTCTACATATGGCTAGCCAGTTTTCCCAGCACCATTTATTAAATAGGGAATCCTTTCCCCATTTCTTGTTTTTGTCAGGTTTGTCAAAGATCCGATGGTTGTAGATGTGTGGTATTATTTCTGAGGGCTCTGTTCTGTTCCATTGGTCTATATCTCTGTTTTGGTACCAGGCGCCTCCGCAACCTCCCAGGAGCTCTGAGCGAGGCGCCTCACTGGGGTGGGGAACTTGCCTCACCTGGGGCCATTTCATAATTCTGAATCATGTGTGATAACGGAGAACTGGAAGACAAGCCTCCAGCACCTCCCGTGCGAATGAGCAGCACCATCTTTAGCACTGGAGGCAAAGACCCTTTGTCAGCCAATCACAGTTTGAAACCTTTGCCTTCTGTTCCAGAGGAGAAAAAGCCCAGGCATAAAATCATCTCCATATTCTCAGGCACAGAGAAAGGAAGTAAAAAGAAAGAAAAGGAACGGCCAGAAATTTCTCCTCCATCTGATTTTGAACACACCATCCATGTTGGCTTTGATGCTGTTACTGGAGAATTCACTGGCATGCCAGAACAGTGGGCTCGATTACTACAGACCTCAAATATCACCAAACTAGAGCAAAAGAAGAATCTTCAGGCTGTGCTGGATGTCTTAAAGTTCTACGACTCCAACACAGTGAAGTAGAAGTATCCGAGTTTCACTCCTCCTGAGAAAGATGGCTTCCCTTCTGGAACACCAGCACTGAATGCCGAGGGAACAGAAGCACCCGCAGTAGTGACAGAGGAGGAGGATGATGATGAAGAGACTGCCCCTCCCATTATTGCCCCACCACCGGATCATATGAAATCAATTTACACACGGTCTGTAATTGACCCTGTTCCTGCACCAGTTGGTGATTCAAATGTTGATGGTGGTGCCAAGTCTTTAGACAAACAGAAAAAGAAGACTAAGATGACAGATGAAGAGATTATGGAGAAATTAAGAACTATTGTGAGCATAGGTGACCCTAAGAAAAAAATATACAAGATATGAAAAAATTGGACAAGGGGCTTCTGGTACAGTTTTCACTGCTACTGACGTTGCACTGGGACAGAAGGTTGCTATCAAATGAATTAATTTACAGAAACAGCCAAAGAAGGAATTTATCATTAATGAGATTCTGGTAATGAAAGATTTAAAAAATCCCAACACAGTTAACTTCTTGGACAGTTACCTGGTAGGAGATGAATTGTTTGTGGTCATGGAATACCTTGCTAGGGGGTCACTCACTGATGTGGTAACAGAAACCTGCATGGATGAAGCACAGATTGCCGCTGTATGCAGAGAGAGTTTACAGGCATTGGAGTTTTTACATGCTAATCAAGTGATCCACAGAGACATCAAAAGTGACAGTGTACTTTTGGGAATGGAAGGATCGGTTAAGCTCACTGACTTTGGTTTCTGTGCCCAGATCACCCCTGAGCAGAGCAAACGCAGTACCGTGGTCAGAATGCCATACTGGATGGCACCAGAAGTGGTTACACACGGAAGGCTTATGGCCCTAAAGTCAATGTATGGTCTCTGGGTATCATGGCTACTGAGATGGTAGAAGGAGAGCCTCCATACCTCAGTGAAAATCCCTTGAGGGCCTTGTGCCTAATAGCAACTAATGGAATCCCAGAACTTCAGAATCCAGAGAAACTTTCCCCAATATTTCGGGATTTCTTAAATCGATGTTTGGAAACAGATGTGGAAAAAAGGGGTTCAGCCAAAGAATTATTACAGCATCTTTTCCTGAAAGTAGCCAAACTGTTATCTAGCTTGACACCACTGATCATGGCAGCTAAAGAAGCAATGAAGAGTAACCGTTAACATCACTGCTGTGGCCTCATATTCTTTTTTCCATTTTCTACAAGAAGCCTTTTAGTATATGAAAATTATTACTCTTTTGGGGGTTTAAAGAAATGGTCTGCATAACCTGAATGAAAGAAGCAAATGACTATTCTCTGAAGACAACCAAGAGAAAATTGCAAAAAGAAAAGTATGACTTTTATATGAACCCCTTCTTTAGGGTCCAAAAGGAATTGTGGACTGAATCACTAGCCTTAGGTCTTTCAGCAGACCGCCTATCAGGGCCATTTATCATATGTGAGATTTGCGTTTTACTTTGCTGACTTTGTTGTAATAGATCCCATTCATTGTCCCCTTTGGGGTATTTCCAATACTTGAATGGCAGATTGGAGTTTTTCAGAGTATTTGTTTCATCTGCTAGTCTTTGTCTCCTTCATAGCTTTCCTTTTCCTGGACTTGCTCCTTTTGAGTTGCTTTTGAGTTTCTCATGCCTAGGTAAGTGTAATAGAAATTATGTAGCTCCTTATGTTGGCAAACATAAGGCTGTGTTATGTCACAGCAGCATTATTCAGAATAATTAAAAAGTAGAAGCAACCCAGGTATCCATCAGTGAATTCAGATTAAAAAATTCTGCAGGCAATCAAACTTTTATTCAAGTGAGAGGAAATCAGAAAATGCAAGTATCCATTTACCATTCATGGGGGAAATAATTCTCTGATACTTGAGAAAATACCACAGCTGACTAAAAGAATAAATAAAACTGTTACATCTCAAGAGGTAATATGATATTAAAAATTGATTATGTGTACTGCACCCATTAAAATTCACATTAATAAATAATTACTAGTTTTTAACATCAATATGTTATGTAATTCTTGTATCAAATATATTTCTTGGGAAAGAAAATGAACAAAATAAAAAGTAATATTTTTAATACCAGGAATTTGACCTAAAAAACTAATTAATTAATACATGTTGAGGAGGAGTAGAGAAGAGGAAAGTAAAAGTGTGATAAGTCTTTTATATAGGAGAACCAGTAATAGTCTTCCATTCTTATAATGGGTTGAAAATTACATATATATGCTAATCTCTGTGTATATGTATATTTTTATATACATATAATGTGCATATGTGAATATATGTATATATAACTGTAGAACAAAAATGTGCACTCTACAAATGGGAATATAGAATAAAATTTGTAGAAAAAATAACTAATAGGAAGAAAGAAGAGCTACAATGACATATAATGTATAGGGAAGAAGAAAACAGTAAGTATAAACCACAAAGAATAAAATAAAATGGCAAAATAAGACTATACCTGACTTAGCATAGTGAATATAAATGGCTTAAAAGATAACAATAAAAGGCAAATAAAATCAGATTATATCAAAAGGTAAAAATTTAAATTTACTGATTATAAGAAGCACATGTATAAACAAATTGACAAAGAAATGTTGAAAATAAAGGGATTCAAAAGTTTCCCTGGTCAAAAGGAACATAGAAAAGTTAGAGGAATAGACAGGTAGAAATATTAGAATCAGACACAGCATCATGTATCATGGCAAAAAATATGAAATGGATAAAATGATTATTATACACCTGTAAAAGTTACAATGCGCAGTGCAAACATAAGCATCACAAACAATCCATACACTGAGGAAATACATAAAATAAAAACTGTTAGGAAGGAAAGGAAACTTTACATAAAACTTTAACATAACTGTAACATACATCTAGGAGATAAAACAGAATTTCCGGAATGACAAAATATCTTTAATAGGCATGACTAAGCTTTACACTATACAGAGAATATGCCTTTTTCTGTAACATCCACAGAACAAACAGTAAAATTCACTATAATGGTTTTAATAAAGTGTGAGTATTTTGACTCATCCACCCCAAAAGGGCGTATTCTTTCTACACTAATTGTATAGCCCAGGATGTTAGGAATTAACCAATATTCTTTAGTCCTTGAAAGATCTTAACCTTGAAAACACTCAGAGACAACATACAAATAAAACCCACACCAGCCTTTCTGTGTGCTTTATCTGACTGTAGTAGGCTGAATAAAGGCCTCCAAAGATGTCCCCATTCTAAGCCCTGGAACCTGTGAATGTTACTTTACATAGCAAAAGGGACTATGCAGATGTGACTAAGAATCTTGAGACAGGGAGATTTTCCTGGGGATTATCCAGGTGGGCCCTAAATGCAATTTCAAGTCTCTTTATAAGAGGGATTGAGAAGGAAACTTCACCAAAGAACAGGAAAAAATCAGTGTGACCATAGAAGCAGAGATTGAAGTGATGTGGTCACAAGGCAAGGAATGCTGGCAGCCACCAGACACCGGAAGAGGTCAGGAACAGATTCTCCCCCGGAACCTCCAGAGGGGAGACAGCCCTGCTGTCACCTTGATTTTAGGCCAGTGATGTTGATTTCAGACTCTGGCCTCTGGAACTGTGAGTAAATAAATGTGTGTTGTTTTATCCACTAAATGTCTGTTTTAAGCCACCTACCACAGGAAAGTGATACTCTAACCTCCAGCTAGTTTCTCTCTCTGGGACTCTCCCTGTATCAGCAATGGTACTATCACTTTCCTTGTCACCCAATCACCATGAACTTCTCCCCTCTCACACCCATACCCAAAGTAAGGGGTAGTGGGAATGGGTGGATTTTCATCCCACCTCTTTTTTTAATGAATAAATTAAATAAAAGAGTATCTCCACAAGTTTGCCTACCTATCATTTTAAAGTAAAACCACCGTAAGTTTGATTGTTAACCTCTCTGGTGAAATTGCTAGAAATAAAGAAAGTATCTTACCAACCTAAAGGAAATGGAGATAAAAGAGTTGGAGAAGAAGCAGGATGCCTAAGCCTCGTCTTTAAAAAAGAGGTTTTTTACATATCTTTCTCTTACCAAACTTTAGGTTGCTAATACATTTATCACTATAATTTTATTTTTAATTAACATTCCTGGTGAAAAATGGACACATTTGATAGATTCAGAGGCTGTAATAAAGTCATCTGTCCTAAGAACCAGGAAGCACACAGAGTGATGTAGTTCACTAAAGGTTTCCCCCACCTCGATTTACGTGGGCCTTAACTTTCAAGAGATTCAACATGGCAGCTTTAATAATAATAATAATAATAATAATAATAAAAGAGAATCTTGTGTGTCCTTCAACAGTTGACTGAAAGTGTGGCAGGCCAGGTCTCACTAACAGCTGAATAGGCAGGCCTCCATGACAACTGTTTCAGCACTGACTGAGTGGTTAAGATAAATATTAAAAACTGATGGGGCCAATGTCCTCATACAAAGGCTGGAATGTAACAGAGCCCACCAAGAGTTTTGCCTAGGTCTTCCCTGGGCCTTGAAGCATGACGAGATAACGAAGGAATTCCTAACAGGGCCCGTTTAGGATTAAGCACGTTTTATTGGGGGTCTAAAGGAACTCCCTAGACCTCCACAAACAAGCTTTATTAGGGACTAAAGGAACCTCCATGATTTAGCAGGAGACAAGATAAGGGTAATCACCCTGGCACCCGGACCCATTTAGATTAAGAAAATTTACTAAGGCTCCAGAGGAAGGTCTTCGGTACTCAGATTTTAGTTATAGGTTAGAAGTTGATTACTTGGCCGGATGGGGTGGCTCACGCCTATAATCCCAACACTCTGGAAGGCCGAGGCAGGCGGATCACCTGAGGTCGGGAGTTTGAGACCAGCCTGACCAACATGGAGAAACCCCATCTCTACTAAAAATACAAAATTAGCCTGGCATGGTGGTGCACACCTGTAATCCCAGCTACTTGGAAGGCTGAGGCAAGAGAATCACTTGAACCCGGGAGGCAGAGGTTGCAGTGAGCCGAGATCATGCCATTGCACTCCAGCCTGGGCAACAAGAGCAAAACTCCGTCTCAAGAAAAAAAAAAAAAAAGAAGTTGATTACTTATGTCTTTAGATGAATGCACACTTACATACTTACACGTAGACATATTGCTTAGAAGGTGTATAAGCTCTGGAAAACTTTATAATTTTCAGTTGGTCTGGCAATATTTCCCAGCCTTCTCTCTGTACCTAGTTGTAGAAATAAACTCCCTTCTATCCAGTTCATCTGCATCTCGTTATTGGGCCATGAGAATAAGCATAAAACAAACCTTCCTTTGATGCTGGTATCTAAGCACCAAACAATAGATACCAGCATCAAAAGAAGGTTTGGATACAACCTTCTTTCGTTTTGTTTGGATACAAGGAGCTAGTTTGGGTCTGCTCCTTTAATGTATCTATGCTCATATTTTCCTTTCTCGATTATAAAATAAATTAGAGGTGAACACTGTGGTTAGCCATAGATTAACCAAGAAAGCAGAAATCATCTCAAATGTTCACAGCGGAAGGAATGGAAAGCAGAGATGGGTCCATGAAGAGTGGAGAGGCTGAGAATTAAACAGCGGGCTCTAAAATAATCCTGGGAGATTGACGATAGCAGGAAGTCTTTATCATTCTCGGGCTGGAGAGACAAAAGGAAAACATGCAATTACTGGCACCAAGAGGACCACTCTGGGAGACTGGATCTCTGGTGGCCTCGATACAATGGGGGCTGGAGTCACAGAGAAGATAAAGCCACTGGAGAGGCCACCTTAGGCTGAAAACAGGAGGGAGTGTCTTGATAGCTCCCTCCCCCAAAAACCACTCCTCACCCTGCTCTCTAATTTTCCATGGTTGATACATTCCTGCTGCCTATTGACTCAATCCTTTCAGAAATTCTCTAGAGCCTGAAAAAGTCACCCTGCCGAGGATCAACTTCTTCCCCCCAGAACAAGGCAGAGCAGAAGGATGGATCTGAGTGCAAACAGGTCCAGGACCAGCACACCGTATGGTCAAGTGTTTTTATGGTGTTATATAATAGAATACATCATTGAATTCAACTGCTTCATTTTACAGAGAGGAGCTAGGGTCCAGAGAGATGAAACTGTTTACCTAAATGCACACACACAGCAAACTTTTAGGTCTGAACACACAGCATGCTTTTATTAGGATTGTATTAGTTATGACACTGCTTAAGCCCTATTATAAAGTTCTTGGGAGCTGAGTCATTTCATAGTCATCCCTAGTACCTGATACAGCATCTGGTGCTTAGAAAACTCTCAATAAAACATTTACTGAATTCATACAGATTGAAAGAGAAAACATAGCCTATCAACTGATCTAAGGTAGCTTCAGAAAATTTCCAGTCATATAAGAGTTACTGAGCAAAGACTGTCAAAACAAAGCAAAGTCTTTGTTAAACAAAGACTGTCAAAATTATGCCTCTTAAATGTTTCAAAAGGGAATCATACATTCTCACTGGCCTGTGACGGTTTAGATTTTCTATGATTCAGAACAAGAACAAAGATATGTTTCTTTTAACTCTCATACTAAACTGTTATTTGAAATAATAAAAAGGATGTCAGCAGTGAAAAGCTGTACAGGCTGTACAGAACAGATTGATACAAATAAAAAACGAATAAATATTTATGTGGCCATGTGTGGGAGGCGTTGCCTGGAGTGTTTCCCCCACATCCCTGACTATGGAGTGAAAAAGGAAACTTAGGAAAAAATATACCCAAAGAGGGAGATTTAAATAGCACAGTGGGCAGTGGGGGAAGTGATGACTAATATTGCTGTTAGTAGTGGTTTAGGAACAAAAGAGACAAGTCAGCTGGAAACCTTCTGGTGTCTTCTGCTAGGGCTCCTTGCTAAAGCTGATGCTGGAAAGGAGGAAGGAAGGAAAGAAGGAAGGAAAAGAGGGAGAGAGGGAGCGAGGAAGGAAGGAAGGGAAGTCATTAGAATGTAAGCTGAACACCCATTTGGTGCTTTTGGCCAAACAATAATACACATGTTTGAAAGTTCATTTTGGTGGGAACCCAACTTAAGTAGAATTAATGAAATTGATACAGAACTTGAAATTCACTACCTAAAATTATTCATTAAAAATGCAACATGCATTGAATTAATGTAGCAGCACCTGAAGGAAGTCAAAGAAACTCCAGTTTGAATTTTGGGAGAAAAGAAAGTACCATTTAATTTGAAATAAATGAAGAGAACCTAAAAGAGCAAATGGCTAAATAAGTAGAAGAGGTTTTTTGCAACCTATAATTACTGGGGGATTTTTTTCAGGAAGCTTCAGGAAAGAAGCTCTGACCCTTAGATTAGTCATTCGTCACCCAATCACTGGCTGCTAAATTAGAGGCCAGAAAAAAGAGATCAGACATGTGCAAGAAGGAAGAAGAAGAAGGAAGAGGAGAAGGAGGAGGAGGGTGGGGGAGAGGGAAGAGGAAGGGAAGGAAGGGGAAGCAGCTGTCACTTTTTTGTTTCAGTGAAACTATACAGAGCAAAATCCCATTAGAGCTTTCTGAGAAGTTATGTCTGGGACAGATCTGATGGTAGGCTTGAAACTTTGAACAGAGTCCAAGAAAAATCCCTTTTTTTTTTTTTTTTTTGGTTTTGTAGAATTTAGAACTATTTTTCTAGGTGGCTGAAATAAAATAAAATTTTAAGTAGTTGAAATGTTAAGTAAATTGTTTTCAACAATTTGCAGATTTATGTCAGAATATATGTTATGGGATTCAGCAGATAAAATAATAATATTAAACATCAAAGTAAGAATAGTGTGAGAGATGAATAATTTAAGGCAATTTTAGTTGCATGAGGTTTTTTTTCTTTTTCTTATGAATAAAAATATAATTTTATTACTCTGTAGAGAGGTGAGTAAACTAGGAGAAACTCGAGGGGAAATGCAAAACATAATAAAATAGAATACATTCGATTTTAAAAGAATGTCGGTATTTCATTTGAGTGCTGGCCAAAAGATAATGAAATTTCTTGGATGAAAAGCAGTTATCAGAATTTAAAATTTCAAAAACCTGTATTAGGAAGACACATCACTTATGTGGTATGTAGTATTCTTGTCAACAATATTTTGTCTAAATCTAATCATGATGAAACAATCAGAAAAATCCAAATTGAGAACAATCTGTAAAAGGAATGGTCTTTGTTTTGTTACATGTATACATATATGTAAATATATATCCCCAAAGCCGACCTTGAGAAGGAAATTCACTGAGCCATTCCTTACGAGTGTTCCCAGGAGAAACAGGAAAGTGAGAAGTCAAGTCGGTCCAAGAAGAATAAAGAGGCCAAGCCCAGTTGCATATCAGCAATCTCACAGAGAGAACTGCCTCAGTCCCTCGAGGGTAAGTAGATGACCTCAGAGTTGTCCCGTCAGTTGCTGCTTCAGAGCCACACTTTCAGCTCATCCTTGCACTTCATGCAATCTGTGAGCCCCACAGGCAGAGCAGGTCCTAGCTGCCTGAGGTTATTCCCTATGAGAGAAGCAGATCTAGGTTCCCACAGCAGAGTCTCTGCTGTAACTAAACAGAAGGCTTCATTCATGGTTGGATTAAGGATGGGGGAAGGGCAGGTGGCTATGAAGGTTATTACTTGGACCACAGGGACAATTTTTAAATGAGCTGTACATTAAATATTTAATTTTATTGTTGTTAAATTTTGAATGTGATAATTATGTCACGCTTATGTGGAAGAATATCCATGTACTTATAAGATACATACTGAAGTATTTAGGACAAAAATGCTGTGTCTAAACTTATTCTCTAATAGCCTCACAAAAGAAAAGTAATATTGATGTGTATGTGTGAGTATATGAATGTATATACACACATACATGTATACATATACATTTAGTATGTTTATGTATACATGTTTGTAGACAGATTAAAATAGAGGAAAATATGGAAAAATGTAAACAAATGGTGACTCTAAGTAAAAAGATATATAGATATTTATTATACTATTATTTTAACCTGTAAGTTTAAAATTTTTCAAAACAAATAGTAGGAGAAACAAATTAGCACTTGTCATGGTAACTTTTTTTCAAGAAAAGTTGTGTTTAAGATCAAACCAGGTGCGGTGGTTCATGCCTGTAATCCCAGTACTTTGGGAGGCCAAGACAGGAGGATTACTTGACCCCAGGAATTTGAGACCAGCCCTGATAACATAGTGAAAACTGTTGCTACAGAAAATTTAAAAATTGGCTTGGCATGGTAAGCTGTAGTCCCAGCTACACAGGAGGCTGAGGTGGGAGGGTCACTTGAGCCTGAGAGGTCGAGGCTGCAGTGAGCCATGGTCATGCCACTGCACTCCAGCCTCAATGCTTTTATAAGTGTTCTTATATAAGCAATAAGTAAATTGCTTATATAAACTCTTATATAGCTATTTATTTATTTTTTTGAGATAGGGCAGGCAATACTCTGGTAACAAACCATCCACAAATCTCAGTGGATAAAAACATAAAATCATTGCATATTGCATTAAGCTGCATTGAAAACCCAGTAAGAAATTTGGTGTAAATAAAATGAAATAAAAATGGGAAAAATAAAGTCCTTAAGATCATTGTATTAGGAAAAAATGTCTACTGACTTCTTGACAACAACAGGACTTATTTATTTATTTATTTATTTATTTATTTATTTATTTATTTATTTATTTTGAGACAGCGTCTCTTTGTGCAGCCCATGCTGGAGTGCACTGGCGCGATCTTGGCTCACTGCAGCCTTGACCTCTGGAGCTCAAGTGATCCTCTCATTTCAGCCTCCAAGTAGCTGGGACCACAGGTGCGCCACCCAACCTGGTTAATTTTTGTATTTTGTGTAGAGACAGGGTTTTGCCAGGTTGCCGAATCTAGTCTCGAACTCCTGGGCTCAAGCCATCCATCCACCTGGGCCTTACGAAGTGCTGGGATTATAGGTGTGAGCCACTGCATCCAGCCAGGACTTCTGATTTCTTTACTGTTTATTAGAGGATGGACCCTATTCCCTCCAATCATAACTCACTTTTTAAAGCAGTGATTCTCAGCCCTTTTGGTTTCAAATTTTTGGTAGCCTATTTAAGGAGGAGGTTAAGATACCCAAAATATCGCCAATCAAGTCCTGAATCATTACAGTGCATACTTGCACCGTAAAATTCTGTCCCAGAGTGTCTGAAAAGTATCCATAACAACCGGTCAGCTTCATGTAACTAACTGCTTCAGTGGAAATGATTATTGTCTTGACCTCATTCCTTTATACTTAAAAGGACAAATTTCTCATATGTTCCAGAAAGTATGCCATCTTTATTTAGCACTAGGCAGCTCATCTCTTACTTGCAGCAAGTTGTACCCAGTCTACATAATTTCTATAACCTACTACTCCATCCAGCAGTTATTTTTGACCAGCACTGCTGCAATCATACATATACTTGTTTAAGCAGAAGTTAGTCTTACACATTGGTTTTGACAATACCACTGTTTCACAGATATTTCCTGTTCTGTCTCCTTACATCCATATGGTAAGATTGTACATGCTGGTCCCCTTGCGGTGGGGTTAGGTGACCAGTTCTAGCACTTGTCACCCATAAGTGATGAGTAGAAGTGACAATCCACTTCTGGGCCAGAGTACTTAAATGTTGATGGTAAACCCACCACATTTCTCTCTTTTGCTTCCAGCACAGTGACCCATGATATTCAAGGTGGTGGCTGCTTTGTCAGATGAATTCCTGAGTGACCATAAGCAGAGATCTCCTAACGACCCATGATGGGTAGTGTGAGCAAGTATGAGCCGTCTAGTGGAGCAAGAAATAGTGCCTATATAAGCACTGAGATTTGAAGATGGTTTGTTACCAGAGAATTGCCTACCTTATCCTGACTGATAATCAGATGTAATAATATACCTCTGACTGGTGTTGGCTCCATCATACACCAGGGAAACAGCTGTTGTCTAGTACTTATAACATGTAACTCAAAACCCCTGGTTTAAATGAATTCCTGAGTGCATTATGCATAACATTTGTATAACTGGCTTTTGTAAACAAGACATTGCTATAGTTCTTCACAGAATTATGCTAATATCGATAGATTATTCTTCATTTATCTTTATCTGTTCTGAGCGACTGAAAGAGGAAAGATTTGTTATGAGAACACATAAATACAGTATCATGAAAGGGAAAGAAAAAGTTCTGTTTTGCGGAAGGCATTAGTCCCCTTTGTTAGTCAAATGAAGAGAGACTATTCATTATACTTTAATCTTAAGGAATCCAAGATTGCTAAACTAATGGATGACATGTGACTAAGGAATGAATTAGTTGAACTTTATTCTATGAGTTGCCACCATGAACTGTGCCAGGTCCTTTAAATGCTTTGAATGTTTTTCATGCACGGATAAGATTATTTCAGACCTACCAGGCCTTGAAGAAGGATCAAAGTCTTGTCAGAGCTTTTGCCTAAAATTGAAAATATCATGTTACTTGGATTATTTATTTATCCCTGCACCTTGTTGCAAAAAGGATTTTAAGTAGATGGCATATTATTATTTTATTAACACGTTAAAAAAAAACCCATAAGAGGATTATAGAGTTTTTCCCTATCCTACTTCTCAGAGTGTTTTAAGCACACTGTAGAATTTATTCACTCATGAATTTGATACAAACTAAAGTGAAAATCTCTTCTCTGGAACCTCATAGTGCTTAGAAAGCATAGTAACACGTTCAGAGAAAGAGGAAGATCAAATTTAGAGGAAGCTCGTGTTTGAGTTTCTGCCACAATGAGTTTCCCATTCTAGATATTAAAATAATAGTATATACCCCAAATAAAATACTCAAGTTTCTGTAAATTAAGGATTATGACTTGATTATACATATTTTAGATTTAGAGCATGCATAAAAAATATCTTTTTCACCAACTAGTAGAAAAAAATTCGAAATGTGATGATTTTAATCTTTCATGATATGTAATCTAAAATATCAAAACATCACTGACTTTGCATTATAATTAAATATAAAAGGTGACTGACTTAAGCCAAATTTAAAAAAAAAATTGAGACAAGGTCTGTGTCACCAGAGGTGTTAAGCAGTAGTGCAAACACAGCTCACTGCAGCATTGACCTCCCGGGCTCAAACTCTCCTCCCATCTCAGCCTCCCAGGCAGCTGAGATCACAGATACACACCACCACACCCAGATAATTTTTTTTTTTAAGTAAGGACAAAATCTCACTATGTTGTCCAGGTTCCAAATAAATTTTAAGAGCCTAATTTTAACTATTCAAAAACTAAGCAAATACCTGAAAATTATTTCTTCTGAAAAACACATACTAAATAAAAATCTACTATACTTATGGATTTTCAGAGGTCTTCATAAATATTAACTCATAAATTCTTGTGGCTTTCCCAATTGTCACATGTCTCCTTTCATGAAATATTTTGTAAATTTTTACTATGGTATTGGACAGAGCATGAACCTCAGAATTGCCCAAATCTGAGTTCACCAACTTAATCAAGCACATATTATTAATATATAACCTTGGATAATTTATCAATTTAAACTGAAGAGCTTTATCTTCAACATTTCTAAATTATGCGTGTTATAAACAATAAATCAGGTTATTCCATTACATTTAATAACTAGCAACCCACACTGTGATAAGTGTCAGTAATGCAACAGCACGGTAATATATAGGCAAAGCACCAACCAGAAATTAAGTATCTGTTGAATTTCTCTCTACTCTCCTTTTCCCTCAACCAATTCCTGAATAAATGGAGGGAGAAACAGGAATGTTTTAAGAAATCTTCTTCAACTAATATGAAATAGGATATCTGAAGACTCACCCTTCTGTCTTCCTAGTCTATAGTTTGTTCCACAGCTATTTTTGTGACTAAAGATACTAAAATTAGACATTACTTTTATCTCTAAATTTCAAGGCAGTTGTTAAGAACTATGACTAAACTACCAAAATAAAGAAACATAGAGGAATAATGAACATTGACTACAAACTAAACTGATTGTCACATATTCTATGTGGTGATTTGAGAGACTGCTTCTCATACACTGTAATTCAATGAAAAAAATAGCATATACAAAATGATTACTTAGTAAGAAAAATTCAAACTTAAAACGAGTTGTCAATGTGACATGCCATGTTAGAAATGAATAATAAAATGTGTGCCAAGGGCTAAGTAAGGCATTTTTCCCTTTTTTTCTCTTTTAAAAAGTACTACAAAAGAGCAGTTTTTTTGGTTAAAAGAATTAATGAAAATTGCTAAGTCAATGACGCTTTCAGAAGTTCCCTGTTTTTGACATCAGAGTCATATTATAATGCTCTATTTTCTGTTTCCTCACCTAAATAGAATTTTGCTTGAGGTAATTTTTTATCTGAACTTCTGTTTGTAGAAACCAGGGATATTTATCGAATTGTTTCTGGCTGGCTATTTGATCGTAACAAAGCATTTAAATGGTACTGATCCCCTGGCTTGAGCAACGGAGCATCCCAGACTTTCAGTTAGTTGCACACAGCACACATACAACTCATTTGAGTTACAGCTAAATGCAATTACAGGCCTCAGAGCTAATATATAGATCACTTCTTATTTAAGGCAATTCACCTTTGAATTGGTTAACCTTTAATTGTTTACAAAATACTAAGATGGGAAACAAAGTTGCTACCCAATATGTCAGTTTCCCCAAATAAACACTTATTTAAAGGTTCATTTGTTAATCAAGTATCTGGAAGTTGAAATACATTTTTATGAAAGGAAATAAATTTTAGGTGATGATTAGGTTTTTATCAAGAGCTGAAGTTTTTAATAATGGACAGGGAGAGATACTATGGCAAAACAGTAATTGAATAAAACATAAATTCCATAAAATGATATGAAAAATCAATGACATTTATCCTGAGTCAAATATAAAGAGAATTAAATTGAGGATGATAAAATGTTTCTAATCATTGTTCCACCAGTATTTGACCTTGAGCAAACTGCCTGGGGGCCATATTTGGTAGACAGATGAGGATGTACACTTTCTTTTAAATACTTGAGAATTAGCTTGAGTGCTATCATTTGATAACTTGCTCGGTATTTCATAAATGCCAGGAAATTAACTCAAATCCTTTGATGAGCTGCATTTTCTGTATTCAATTTGTGTAAGTTCAACAAATATTTATTGAGGGTCTTCCATATGCTGGGTATGTGTCTTCGCAAAATAAAGTACATTATGAAAGATGTGATGCTCAATAGTATATCATCAGTGAATTGCAAATTAAAATCTAAATGAGATATCACTATATATCCACTGGATTGTCTAATATTTTAAAGTTGTCAGTATTAAATATTGGGAAAAATGTGGAGCAGCTGGAACACTCATACATTGCCAGTGGGAGATTAAAATGGTGCAGCACTTTGTAAAGCTAAACATATATTTACTATACTACCCAATAATACCACTAAGTATTTACGAAGAGAAAACAATTGTCTACACAAAGACTTGTACATGAATGTTCACAGTAGCTTTATTCATCATAGCTAAAAACTGGAAACAACTCAAAAACAGAAAAGTAAATTGATGAGCAAATTGTGGTATATCAATTTAATGGGATACCATCCAACAATGAAATAAATAATGAATGATAACACTGATTGACATCAATAATTTCAAAATCATTATCCTATGTTAATGAAGCCAGACACAAATAAGTACTTTGTATATTATTTTATTTGCATAAAAATTTATAACAGGAAAATCTAATCTATAATGGCAAAAAGTAGATTCGTGGTTGTCTGAGCTAAGGGTAGAGGAAGATTGATGGACTGCAAAATGCAAAAGGGAACTCCTTGAGGGTGATGGAAATAGTCTATATCCTGATTAGCAAGGTGGTTACATGCATGTATACCTTTCTCAAAACTCATAGAACATACACTTAAAATGTGCAGTGCTGGCTGGGTGCAGTGGTATGGCTCACACCAATAATGAACAGGGAGAGATACTATGGCAAAACAGTAATTGAATAAAACATAAATTCAATAAAATGATATGAAAAATCAATGTTTGACATTTATCCTGAGTCAAATATAAAGAGAATTAAATTGAGGATGATAAAATGTTTCTAATCATTGTTCCACCAGTATGTGACCTTGAGCAAACTGCCTGGGGGCCATATTTGGTAGACAGATGAGGATGTACACAGTGGTATAGCTCATACCACTGCACCCAGCCAGCACTGCACAATAAATGTCAAACATTGATTTTTCATATCATTTTATGGAATTTATGTTTTATTCAATTACTGTTTTGCCATAGTATCTCTCCCTGTCCATTATTAAAAACTTCAGCTCTTGATAAAAACCTAATCATCACCTAAAATTTATTTCCTTTCATAAAAATGTATTTCAACTTCCAGATACTTGATTAACAAATGAACCTTTAAATAAGTGTTTATTTGGGGAAACTAACATATTGGGTAGCAACTTTGTTTCCCATCTTATTATTTTATAAACAATTAAAGGTTAACCAATTCAAAGGTGAATTGCCTTAAATAAGAAGTGATCTATATATTAGCTCTGAGGCCTGTAATTGCATTTAGCTGTAACTCAAATGAGTTGTATGTGTGCTGTGTGCAACTAACTGAAAGTCTGGGATGCTCCGTTGCTCAAGCCAGGGGATCAGTACCATTTAAATGCTTTGTTACGATCAAATAGCCAGCCAGAAACAATTCAATAAATGTCCCTGGTTTCTACAAACAGAAGTTCAGATAAAAAATTACCTCAAGCAAAATTCTATTTAGGTGAGGAAACAGAAAATAGAGCATTGTAATATGACTCTGATGTCAAAAACAGGGAACTTCTGAAAGCGACACTGATTTAGCAATTTTCATTAATTTTTTTTAGTCCTCTACGACCGGCAGCTAGCAACTTGACAGGAAAATACAGGAACCTGAATAAACCTGACCCGTCTTCAGCATCGTTTATATACTGCGGTTATGCCCACGGAGGTTCCTGGACTGCATGTTTTGATTGGATGAGAAAAAACCTCCAGGCTTACTCTGATTGGACTTTATTATCATGTTCTGATTGGTTGAGAGCAAGTCTTAACACAGCCAATCACAGCATGAAAATAAAGTCCAATCAGAGTAGGCCTAGAGGTTTTTCTCTCGTCCAATCAGAACATGTAGTCCAGGAAACGCATTTGCATAACCTCAGTATATAAAGCATGCTGAGGTCGCATCACGTCATTTCAAGCTCTTGTGTATGGAGGGAAGGAGCTACCCTGTGACCGGCTTAGAGAACTGGAAGAGACCGCAACCTTCCTTCTGCTTGAGGTTGGAGGATGGATGGAGCCTGGAGCCCTGGAGCGTGGGACACTGTTTCGCTGTGGTTGGTGGTGGCGACAGAGCAGTAGGAGAGCGGCCGGCAGCGGGAGCTTCTCCTGCTAGGCTGGAGGACTAGGAGAAGGAAGAGGCACTGCCACATGCTGGAGGCTGGAGCCTGTGCCACTGTGGCTGGCCTCGCTGTGGTTGGCTCGCCTCGCTGTGGTTGGCTCGCCTCGCTGTGGTTGGCTCACCTCGCTGTGGTTGGCTCGCCTCGCTGTGGTTGGTGGTGACGTCGGAGACTGCAGCTCGGCCACAGTGGTAGAAATGTGATGGGGTAGGTAAGTTTCCCGGGGCTGCCCTGCACGCCTCTGGGGGCAAGGGTTGGGTGTTCTATTGGGGCTCACTGCTAGAGACTACCCTGCCTGTGGCAGTGGTCTCGTTGGGGGCACTCTCCGGGGTGGCATTGCTGGTGGTGGGGCAGGTTGGCTGTCTATCTGGGGCTATACTGCCTGCGGTGGCAGGGGTGGTCGGGGAAAGCAGATTGTGTACACTAGCGTGTACTGCCGGTGGCTGGGGAAGGATTAGGGGTGCTATCTTCTGCTGCACTGCCAGCGGCAGGGGGTGGGTTGGGTGGAGTTATCCAGGGCTACAATGCTGGCAGTGGTGGGTGGTTTAGGGACGTTGTTGGGTGCTGCACTGCCTGGGGCGTTGTTGGGTGCTGACTCGGGGTGGTGCGCCATCAAGAGCTGAACTGTCCGTGGCGGGGTGGGAGGAGGTGGGTTTGGGATGCTGTCTAGTGCAGCAACTCCGGTGGCTGGGTCAGATTTTGGGCGCTGTTGGCTGGTACACTCCCTGCAGTGTGGGGGGAGTGCTTTGAGGGAGGTATTGGGATTACATTGCCTGAAACTAGGGTGTGTTGGATGTGCTATCCGGGGGCTACACTGCCAGCGGTGTTGGCGAGCTGAGGTGGCGGCAGCGGCAGCGACAGTAGTGGCCGCCTCTTTCCTTCTGGTGGCCTCCAGGTAAGGGATCGTTCTTCTCTTCCCGGACTCCAGACTCTAGAAGGCAATCTTCTCCTGCTCGTGCTAGATTGCACGGCAGGGCCCCCACACCCACTGTGGTTTCCCGGCACGCCCTCATGCTCTGTGTTGCGGAGACCACCTGGGACTACCGGGCAGGGAGTAGTACGCACCCACGGGGGAAGTAGGGGACAGGGCACTACGGGTGGAGGCGTCAGGAATGGGAACCAGCCCTTGGGTGGGGAGGGCTGGCTGGTGCTGAGTTTCTCCTACTCGGGCTCCCTGAGGAGGGCAGCCCTGGTGGGCCCAGCAATTCCTGGTCAGCTGGAGTTGGCCAGGGGCTGGTTTCAGTGAAGGCATTCACTCCCACCCCAGACCCCAGTTCCTGGCCAGCTTTTGCCAGAAGGAGAGGCTGGACTTTGGAAGGTGGATGTGAGTGCCTTCAATGAAACTCATCTCTGCCACCCAGTCACCAGCGTGACAAGGTGAGGCTCTAACGGTTCCACTGTCTGAATCCTGTTTTGGGCTTTTCTGGCTTTGCTTGCCCAGCTGCTCCAAGCCAGGCTGAAGGAGGAGAAGGCGAGGAGTCGCCTGTGGTAGGGTCGAGCCTGCAGATGACGTGGTTCTGCAGCTTGCCTCCTGCGGTTGGTGGTGGCGATGGAGACCACAGATCAACCGGAGCGGGAGGAGGGTACCCACGGGGGCCAGGTGGTAGGAGCTGGTAGGGTGGACTGGTACATTGAGGGCGACAGTGGTTGTATTGGCATTGGCGCTAGTGGTGGTAGCAGTAGGAAGTCTGGGGGCCGGGAAGGGGGAATAGGAGCACTGCAGGGCCCATCCCACTCTGGGGTGGGGAGGAAGCTGTGGGTGCTGTAACACAGGCTTCGGTGGCAGTGGTGGTGGTACACCTAGGGCAAAGAAGAGTCCTCCCTCTTCTCCTGCAATCTCTGGAGGGTGCCCTTCTGCTGGTGCCTGAGCTAGGTGTGAGTGGCAGCATTGTCTCATTCTTAACAAAATTTAGGGGATGACTATTTGTGTATCCTTTTGCTTGTTTTTTGTTGTGATACTCTTTGAGTTACTCAAATTTTATGAATCGAGAAGGGGATAAAAGGTATTATAGGCCTTCTAATTCCCATACCTGTTCTTTTTCCTTTCTTCCGCTGTGTATTTTTTTCTCATTTTCTTGTTCCTCTTCATTTTCTTTTCCTACTGCTTCTATTTCATGTTTGTATTCTTGTTTCTTCTCCTGTTTTTGTTTTCTTTCTCCTCACTGTAGTCACCATGTTTTATAATTTTACACTTGTTTAATTGTGTCATATGTATTTCTTTTATAGCTCATAATTTCTAGGAGAACTAGTCAGCCTTGGGTATCTGCAGTGCCTGGCACAATGTAAATTTTAAACGAATGAACACAAATAAATTGTATTTCCACAATTCTGAATCTTGGTATAGTGGAAAGAATATCACTCTGGAGGTCAAGGGGCTGTAGTTCTTGTCTTCTCCATGAATATTCTTTATGTGCCGCTTGTACCATCTGTGAAATGAGGGATGGGAGGGGGAGCTTGAGGAAGTGGTATTAGATGATCATTAATAGGTTCTGTCAGCATATTCTTCTAGGGTTTTATGAATGTTATAATTGCATTTTAGACCGTAATAACCAAACATTACATATTGACATATTTAATTTTTTATTTAAGTGGTACATGATCAGCATTGTCCACATTTACAATCGATGGAGGAACAATGAAATTCAGTGTTACGTTAATGGACAACTGGTATCTTATGGTGATATGGCTTGGCATGTTAACACAAATGATGTAAGTCTATTTTTCTGTCTGTTTTAATTTGAGAGTATGATCTATCATTACAATATGAATTGAATAATAAAATAGTTTGGTAGAAACTTAAAACTGAAAGTTTTCTTTATTAAACGAATCTTTCATTGTTAAATTTAGTATAAGAAAATTGTTAAAAGACATGATTAGTGATACAAAAACAGGAACATTTGGCCAAAGTTTTAAGTTTTTTAGATTAAAAAAACCATGAATCCTGTATTCTATGTATTCCAGCATCAAGCACTAAAAAATGTGGTTTACCCCTTATTTAGATACAGAAAGAAGACCCTAAACAGAAGTATAACATGTAGTCACTATTATTAATTACATCGTGATAAATGCTATGGAGAAAATAAATTGGGGATACAGAAAGTGTAGTTGTAGGGAAGGGAGGAGCCGGATGGTCCAGAGATGATTTTAGTACGAAGAGTTGAGCAAGCGAGATATGTGGGGAACTTCTTCTATTCGGTGGGAACAGTGAGTGCAAAGGCTTTGAGGCGGAATAGGAAAGTTCAAGGAAAAGGCAGTTTGTCTGAAGCAGAGGGAGGTAGAGGCAGAATAATTTTAAGAGATGAGGTTAGGCAGAAATCATTTTGGCCTTCATAAGCAAACATAAGGCCTGGGCTTTCGCATCTTACTCAGCTTAAAAATCCTTGGAAGGTTTTCAGCAGACAAGTGATGTGTGCTTATATTTTAAAAACATCAGTCTGCCTGCAGTATTGAGAATATTTTGAAGGGAAATTACAGAAGCAGGAAGATGACTTAAATGGCTTATTGCAATAAAACAAAGAGATTATATGAGTTTCTACCAGTATGTTAGCAGTGGAAGAAGTGACACAGTTGGATTCTAGGTAGAGAACAACTTGAATTAAAACCTCAAGGGTCCTTACGGTTTCTCTACTTGGGGTTTCCATTGTCTACATTCTGGCCTGTCAGAGTCAAAGTAAAAGGTTTGTTTTAATGTTGAAAGTACTTCCAAGCTCAATAATATACAACCCTTCAAGCATACCTGGTTTTATAAGAACTTACCTCTTAAACACAATTCATTTCTCAGTTTTGTTTGCATCTCTCTAGGCTTTAACTTCCCAAAGGGCAGGGATTTGCTTATCGTGTCTTGTATTCTTTTAACTAGCACTGTGTGTATGGTCCATAGTTTGTCCCCTAGATCGGGGCCTGGCAGACTACACCCTATGAGCCAAATCTGAGCCTCCCCCTGTTTCTGGTTTTGTGTAAGCTGGGGCCTAAGAATCTTGGCTTTTAATTTTTAAAGGTTTTTTGTTTGTTTGTTTCTTGAGGCACAAACAAAATCAAAGAAGAATGGGACAGAAACCAGGTGTGGCAAGCAAAGTTTAAAATATTTTCTGTCTGTCCCTTTATAGAAAAAGTTGCTTTTCCCTGCCGTAGAACTCATGGTTGTGCCACAACCAATAAATATTTAATAGAATGTTGTTTTCAGAATTAGAATACACAGATGAAATTCTGCTTTTTATCTTCTCTCCAGAGGAGATCTTCTCTGCAGAGTCTTTTTATTATAGAGTGGAAGAAATCCCAGTGGTCTTCTTGACTCATTCAATGATAAGACAGTATCTTGGAAAGAAAAGACTTCGTTTTTTGATTATTTGTAATAGTGCCCTAAGAAGTGGAGAATTCTAGATAATGACACATACTTTATGCAGTTAAAGTTTAAGTTCCTATACTTCTAATTAAAGATTCGGTATTTAATGACGACAGTTCTTTTTGCCTTTGTATGCATTCACAATTCTTTTTATTACTTTATTGAAGGACCAAAAGTACTTCTTACATGTGTAATTCTTGCTTATTCATTCTAAGGTGTGAAATAGCCTTTGAGGACAGGGGAAGGGAACTGAGCCATGACTGCTTTCCCTGGTTTGGGTGGGTGGGGTGTAAGATGTAGAGGCTGGAAAGATCTTAAGCTTTTGGCTTCTTCAGTGCTGAATTCCTCAGTGTGGAGAGCACTGTACCATCTGCTTTAAGCAGCAGATTATAGTCTTATTGTGTGTTTCATTCTGTGTAGTTCCTACTCACACACGAGCGGGGATTTATTTTCTTTGTGTGTTTTACTAAATATGGAGGAATAGAGGAATAGATTCATAATTTCAAAAATAAAGTTGAATAAAAAAATTAGACCCTATGTTTTCATGATTACATTTTGGAGTAGTCATTCCCTTGATTCAGATCAATGTCTCTATATATGGATCATTATACATCATGACAGTTTTAAATTATTTTAACGTTTGTAAATAAATAATTATAAGCTCTTTTGCCTTTATAATATTTGAAAAGTAAGTCGGAAGATTGAGTAGGTGGCTATTGTTTTGTTTGCTTAAACGTAAGTGTAAAACATGTAATTGGTAATTTTTCCCAAAAAACTTGACTGGCATTTATTATTTAAATAATAAAGTCTTAATTGATGCTTTCTTCTATTATTATTGTTATATTTTAAAATATTCATAAAGGCCGATTTAAGGATTCAAACATTTTCATCATTAAAAATAATGCATTTTTAATGACTTTTAAAAATAGAGCTATGACAAGTGCTTTCGTGGATCATCAGAAACTGCTGATGCAAATAGCGTATTCTGTGCTCAACCTGTTGCCGTTCAGTGAAGCACTCAGCCCAGCACAGATACTTGCAATTCATCAGTTAGGACCTAGATATAAGGTAATAATAACTGTAATTTTATAAATTCTAGGGAGCGTTTTAGATGTAAAATGTGATGTAATATAATTTTTAGTGAAAATCTTTAATACAGTTTAAGAGTCATTTCTATTTTTTTGGAATGTAGTCAGTTTTTATTATATGTTTCTTTTCGGTTCAAAGGTGCTTTTTTCTCAACTCTTTTCTCTATAAACTTTTTTATTCTTCAGAATATTTTCTAATATTGATAGCATGCCTTTTAACAATTCTGAAATAATCTTTTAAAACTGTTTTGCTTAATGTAGTATTTAAAATACAAAAATTTGAAATATATATTACATAATGAACATAATAAAGAACTTGTTAATATTACTGGTAACTTGGAAAGAAGAGTTAAAGATTTAGAAGGAATCTAAGATAATATATTTCATGGGCCTGAAATTATTTAATTTTAGTTTGTATTTTTGCTTTAATTGCAGTGAGGAAGTAGGTACAGTAGTGAGTAAACTAATTTAGCAAAACTATGTAATGTAATTTATCATTCTTTCTGTTTTTTAAACTTTAAGAACAAAGACTAGGTAAGATATAGCATGCACATATATGAGTTAGTTTTAAATGTGCGGTACACCTGGCTAGGGGAACATATAAGGGTTCTGTTTAAATCACACTGGGAATTGTGAAGTCTCAAACTACCTGGAGCTGAAAGAATTACACATTATAGTCAAAGTGTTTATAATTCTGAAGGAGTACTTGTCTTGTACGGAAGTGTGTTTTTTTTATTGAACTCAATTTAATTAATGTGAAGATTGTGTAATGGAAAGGAAAAACATTTAAAAAATTCCCTCTTTGGCCTTTGTATTTTTGCATTGGTATTTGTTTTTTTGTCATATATATATATACACACACACACACATACACACACACACGGATGTATATATATAGAGCGAGAGAGGAAAGTTTGAATTTACTCATATTAAAAGATCTTTTTTTCTCAGTGACTTTAATAACCATGATAATATTGAAGGATAATAATGCTATTATTTTTATGTCAAGGTAACAATATTTGCTATCATATATTTTCCATATCATTTTTGTTTTTGTCTTACTAGCTCTAGAAATGAATTTGTGCTTGTCCAGCTACTTTTTCTTTCATGGGTCTTTTTGTTGAGTTTGCATCCTGGTTCTGCCATTGCTGATCTTGCATAGGAATATTTTTGTAATTCACATTTTTTATTAATATGCTGCCTGCTTTTCTTTTCTACTTCTTTGAGTTGTTTCATAAAATGCTTGCAGTGTCTTTTTAAGCTCTAATAGAATGACATTAAACAGAGTGACAAGCAAACAAATGAAATATAAAAAGGTAGAGTATCAAGAAAATACAAATCCAATATGATTGCTAATGTGAAATTTCAGAATTGATGGGAGCTTCCTGGCAACATCAAGGAAAAGGGCTGAATATAAGCAATTTTGTAATTCTTCTATTCACAGAGAAGCAAACTTTGTCCTGAACAGCTTTGCAATCTCTGTAGTTTGTAGTATTCTTTTCACACGTCTTTCTCGTCATTCTTTTTAACAACAGTGATAATGAGCAGTAACCCGGTCATTATATGTGCGCAGCTCATGTGACGTAGTGTATCCTTAATATCCTAACCACAGTGTAGAGTACCTAAAGTCAGAACTTTTAAGAGATATACCTGTAAATTTGGGCATTACATCAGATAGTATTTTTTTAAGTTTTGAAAGTTCTCAGCTTACTGCACCCCTTGTTGTTAGTGGGGGTTGATGATAAATCCACAGGTACATGCATTTTCTCAATTTGTAAATTCTATAAGTACAATTGCACCATAACAGGCATCAGCAAAAATTTTTTATATTAAAAACCTTTTTTTTTTTAGAAATTCAGAGAACATAGAGAAGGAGGAATGCAAATGATCAGATTGTGTTTTGACAGAAGAAAAGCTGAGTAGTTCACACGTAGTCAAAATTATCTTGCTAAAGTCACTCTCTGAGTGAAGGGGGGTAGAGGGCTACAGCGGAACTTTTAAGGTATAGAGAATATAATAAGTAATGGACATTTGGATAAATCAGAAATGGAGTTTAAATTACTTAGTGTTGTATAATAACTTAGTATTTATATTTATTGCCTTCAGTTATATGGAACTTTTCATTGTAATGGTCAGACAATATTTATGATTCTGAGCTTAGTGTAGATAGCATGTCAACATATGGGCTTCAAAATTAATAAAATAAGTTAATTCTACCTTCAAATAATGCCATCAAACTATATATTCAATGGAGCCTGTCACAAATGATTTTGACTTGTTGGTCACTGTAGTGCTAGGTAAATTTTTTTCTGTTGATATTTGGTTTTGCATTGCAGCTTATCAGTATATATTCTGTACTTGGTTATTTTCTGGAAACAGTAAATAAATTAGGGTATCACTTATTAACTAATAAACCATTCATTTTGGAAAATACAGAAATACAGAAAATATTTAAAACAACAGAAAATCTCACTGTAGATTTGTCTAGTATAGTAAAATTTACTGCCAGATAAGTTTACAGTGGCTCTCTATTTGGGGTTATTTAATGTCTTCAAGATTGTGTATGAGGTGGCCCTTTGACATAAGCTTGCAAATCAGATTTTAACAAAGTTTTTATATTTTATAATTATTACTAGACATTTTCTCATTGTTCTGTTAATCCCGTGTGGCAAGCAGTTAGTCTTCATGGCCAGATATTTGAAAATTTAGCTTTGAGTTCTCTCCTTCATTTATGAATATGATAGTATAATAGTTTTTATAATTTGCTATATCATAAAAAAGTTCTAACTGATAAGAGAAAAAGTATAACACAACCTCCAAAATTAAAAATCACTTCAGAGGATTTCCGATACTTGTATAGAGGGGTGAGCTCCTAACAAACTGATCTTCTCAAAAATAACCATTTGTAAACTCTGCACATAATATAGATAACATCTATCTGAGGATTGTGGAGATTGAGTAAAAGCAGGCGAGCTTTGGAGGGTAGTCAAAATATGGAACAGTCAGTCTGCATGGACTGATATCGCCATTTTTTGCTTTTATAGGAAACTTTCTGGCCAGAAAGTTTCTCTACAGTATTGTACAGAGTAATAGTCACACTATTTAGCATATAATCCAAAAGTACTTATTCTAAAAATGGTCAGGAAAATGTGACTTATTCTCAAGGGAAGAGAAAATCATCATAGACCAACTCTAAGATAACCCACATGTTGGAAATATCACATGAGGTCTATTGTAGCATATATGGTTTAGCCCTTTCTAATGTTGAACTGTGAAGAAAATTAACTCTTAGAACTTACTGTGAGTTTTTTTGTGTCACTGAAAATTATCTTGGATGCAAAATTGTTTTGGGTGTGGAATTGAATTGATTAACGTACAGTGAAGTCAATTTCTGCTATGATCACTCTTATTTAGGAAGAGTTTTGTAGTGAGAGAAATACTATAGAAACTATGATATTAAATATTTTATGTAATTTTAATCATCTTTTAAAATATTTCACTGTAATTCAGTCCTAAATTAGGCTTAAGAGATGAAACCTTTTGAAAATGTCAAAAGATTTTTTCCCCCTTACTGATACCGTAAATCCGATTTGAAACTTAATCTACTTGATTACTTTGCAACATTCTTTTAAAAGTGGAGGAGGTATTGGATTTTAGGGGGAATCTTTACTTTTTACGTAAGTTATTTCCAGTCTTCTTAATAAAAAGATCTTTATTTAAAAAGCCAATCTAGCTGTGGTACTTTGCTTTTTCAGTAAAAACCAAATTGAATAGCCAGTTTATGTCTTCAGAGAGCTACCTTTGAACAGAACTTAGGTTTATATATTCACTCTTAATCATTTTAGTTATGAATTAGGTGTATCTTTATGATATATTGAATTCTAAATAATAAAAGTACCTCAAAGATAATAAAACTTCATGGATCACATTACATGAGTTATCTACATTAGTTATTTAAAAAAATTAAATACAAATTGAAATGGATAAAGTTATAGTAAAATAAGTCAAAATCTATATTTGAATTTTAATGGCATATAAATATATGTATATTATAAACAGGTTAGTTATGTTTTTATACATAGTTAATAAATATTCTCAGGTATTTGTGGGCCAAGACTGTTGTGGCATTCTTTATCAATAAAGGCCAAAAAGCTCTGGAGAAATAATAAATATGCTAATTTATAAGAGGTATTATTATACTATTTCTTTCATTGTTTTCCCATGGTCTAACCCTTTACGATCTGATACTTGAAATAAACATTATTTTCTAATTTAAATTAAGCTTATTAAGAATTACAAGATGGTAATTATTTTTAAGAAAAAACACCCACTAGATAATTAGCATCATTTTCCTTAAAAAGATACAGGATTACAAACTCTCATCCATTCCTGAAGTAGAATTGCTACTTATAGAACATGTGTTATAGTACTGTCTGTTGAAAAGTTGAGCAATTATATATCATGACACAATAATCAGCATACTTTTGGTCTATAAAATAAAATACTCCTCTGAAAATCTGTTCCTAGGTATTGATATAGTTTTCAAGAGAGTGTTCTATGTTGTATTAGTTTTGGCTGACCGATACTTGCTTTTTGGTTTATCCTAGAGTATATATTTAGATCCTCTGCAGATGAACTGATGCGTTCTAGACAGGAAGTTGTATGTAGGAGATATAGGAATGGGCTGAAGTATCTTTTATATTTGCCTTTGTATCTAGGGAAGTTGGAAATAGGCAAGAATGGAGAGAAATTTTGTATGGCAGTACACAGAATTTTGCAAGTTTTTTGTGAGCCCTGCAACAATCCGATGCATTTTAGTTACTGGTAAGTTTGTTGAATTATGTTTGAAAATGTACCTCTTCGAAGATGGCCATCTATTTACTATTACGTCCACCATGTCAATTATACCTTATTGTAAAGATTTTTTTTTTTTTTGCAAAGATGTGGTATTGCTATTGCATTGGGTTTTAGGTATAAATTGAAACTACCTTTGTTAGTGAATGCATTTGACATTTCAATTGGTGTCCTAGTTAATGTTGAAGTGAAATTAATACTTCATGGATAGCAGAGTCTTGTGTTAAGATTTTGGAATAATAACATTAATATTTCAGTTTTTGTAATAGAGCTCCACTGTGTTTAGAGGTCTGAGTTAACTCATTAGATATTTGAGAATGAGTAGTTATTCTGACATAAAAGGATGAGAAAATCTGTGTCATCCTTGCAATTGTATATGGTTCTATATAGTAGGGTGATTTACTGTGAAATACTTTTTTGCCTTTTTTCATGGATCATAAGGACCACTGTGAGGCATTTCTAGTCTTTCTTTTTGGCAGTGCTCATGTTTAGGAATCCATTTTCCCTCAATCACTAACTTTGGTGTATGTAAGAATTCTATGAACAGATTAGGAAATTGTGTAATCTCTATGCATGGTTTTCTTTATTCTTTTTACACATCTAGGCAGATGTGTTATGTGTAATATAGTACTTAGCAATTATTCGTGAAGTGGCCTTGACTATTCAATTCATTTAAAATGGACTAGATTGCTTAATAGCTGTGCTTCTTTACAGAAACGTTTTTTAAAACCCCAAGAGGCTCATTGGTAGTTGTAGTTTTCTTCTAAGTGTCTATCTTTGGCTTAAGGACAAAGTAAAAAAAATCATTGATATGTGATAGTTTACGTTTTTTGTGGTCTAAGGATATAGGGTCAGTTAATATAATTGAATTTTAATTTCCTATAATGAAGTACTTTATTTCTAGATACTATATTTTGTCTAGCTGATATGTAATTCATTAAACTATCAATTTTTATAATAATGACAATGATAATTTTGCTGTTGGTTCTTGTTATGAGAACATTTCTGATTTGAACAAAAGTAGCCACATTGTGAGAAAAATATATTATCCCTATTGAAACTGGAAGAGCTAGAATAATTCAAAAATTAGAATAACTTCAGATTCCTTTTGGGCTTTAATAATTTCCAAGTTTTCCTTATTACCAAATTGTCTGAATTACTTGTAAGAATGAGTACTTCTGCATTTAAAATATGTTTAGAAATTTGTGGTTTTACCCTTATGAATATAAATAGGTAATTTAGGGTATATTATAAAACATTGTAAATTGATACTATTTTAATTGTTGATAAAATCTGGTATATAACAATTTATTATGAGCTACATTAAGCATATACAATGAAGGAATATGTATTTCCATTATTCAGAATACTATATTCATATATCAGTGTTGCTGGTTAAAATCATTATATGTAACTATGAAGTAATACAGTATCAAAGCTTAATTCAATGCAATCATTTTTTATTTTGTTTCTTCATTCATTCCAAAGACATATCAAGTGCTAAATCTTTGACACCTCTTTGTCTGCCTTTATGTATTTGTTTATATACTGTGTAATTGTCACTTTTCATTTCAATATTACATAAATCATTTCTTTGCTCTCATGAGCTTTTCTTAGGGCATACCGGGACATAAGTGACATGTTACATATTCCTCTGGATTTTTTTTAACAAAGTGTTTTTGAAGAATAGTTCTAAATGAAAAGTTTATTTAAAAATAGGGCTTGTTCTTACAAAGCAGTATTGCATCTATATTTAAAATTCTCTACAATAGCTTGTTATTCAAAAGAATAGTATGATGCAGTCTTTATTATGGAAAATGATATGTGTATGTTTCTTAGGTTTACTTGAAGCCAGACCTATAAATATATGTAGAGATAAACTTTGATGTTTTACTTTGGAATGTAAAAAAACTACACAGTTATGATTCGGTTTATTATATTTAATTTGTAAAGGAAAACACTGGTTTTTCATGCTTATGAGGAAATATATTCTTTCATAATATAAGGCATAATAGTCATTGTCAGTAAAATAGAGATTAGATTTGAATATGGTTATCTTTTGGCATAATAAAATACTGAAATGGAACACTGTGTTTAGAATAAACATGTGATGATTACATAATGATATCTGTACTTTACATGCAGTGCTACTCTTTCGACATTCCTGGTTGAACTACTTAAAAGTTCAGTAGCCATGCAAGAACAGGTGCTGGGTGGAAAAGGCTTTTTAGTTATTGGCTAATTACTTGAAAAGGTAAGTGATGTGTTGATGGTTTTATTGTGTAGCCTCACAGTTGGACAGCTGACAATCACTAATTATATTTTTTCTATAATTTTACTTTCCATTGACTGTGTAGAGATTATACTATTTGCTAATTCACAAACATCTCAGATTTAAGTGTAGACATGGAATTAACTGGGTATTGGAAGCATAATTAAATTTTGAATTAAAAAACTAAAGAAAAAAATTTCATCTATATCTATTCAAGCAATAAGTATTTCTCTTAAGTTTTTCTATAGTAGTACCCCTTATTTCTACACTCTCTTTCTAAGGTGTCACTTACCCATGGACAACTGCAGTTCAAAATATTAAATGGAATAAACAATTTATAACTTTTAAATTGTGTGCTGTTCTGAGTAGAGTGATGAAATCTCGTACTGTCCCTCTTCATCAAGTCCTGGACATGCATCCTCCTTTTGCTCAGCTTTTTCATGCAGTATACACTGTCTTCCTATTAGTCATTTAGTAGCTATCTCAGTTCTCAGACTGAAAATCGTATATATCATCCACTAGGGGTCTTGGAAGTATCGCCTCCGGATAAGGAGTACTGTAGTTGTTTCTTTGGTATCTTTTCACTTAGACTTTTTATTTTATTTATTTTTTTTTGAGACAGTGTCTCACTCTGTCTCCCACACTAGAGTGCAATGGTGCGATCTTGGCTCACTGCAACCCCCACCTCCCGAGTTCAACCAAGCAATTCTCCTGCCTAAGCCTCCCTAGTATCTGGGATCACAGGTGCGTAGCACCATGCCTAGCTAAAGTTTTGTATTTTTAGTAGAAACAGGGTTTTCCCCACGTTGGCCAGGCTGGTCTTGAACTCCTGATCTCAAGTGATCTGCCCACCTCGGCCTCCCAAAATGCTGGGATTACAAGCATGAACCACTGCGCCTGGCCTTAGACTGTTTCTTGAAAGTCTTTTTTATTAAGATAAAAGTCTTTAGTATACATGGATTTACCTGTTAGGTTTTGTTATTTTTTAATTATGCGGTCAAAATTTTTATTTTGTAGTAATAGAAACATTATTTTGTGCTTTTTCCCTACTCTTAATATATATGACTATTTAGTTTTTCTCATCTATACATAGTATAAACAATAAAAATTAGATGGGTTTACATTTTAATATTTTGTGTCATTTATGTTGTTTTATGACCTCTTTTGCTTCAGTCACATCTGTGCTTTTATGAGTGCTGAATTTCTGATTATGATCTCACAAGAGTTTAGTTGTATCATGTGATTTCCTTTAAAAATTAGTGAGATTTCATGAATAAGCATTTTTGTTTGTTTGTTTTTGTTTTTTTTATTTTTTTGAGACACTCTCGCTGTCGCCTGGGCTGGAGTGCAGTGGCGCGATCTCGGCTCGCTGCAACCTCCGCCTTCCGGGTTCACGCCATTCTCCTGCCTCAGCCTCCCGAGTAGCTGGGACTACAGGCGCCTGCCACCACGCCCAGCTAATTTTTTTGTGTTTTTAGTAGACACAGGATTTCACCGTGTTAGCCAGGATGGTCTCGATCTCCGGACCTCGTGATCCGCCCGCCTCAGCCTCCCAAAGTGCTGGGATTACAAGCGTGAGCCACTGCTTCCAGCCAGCATGTTTTTTTTTTTTAATAACAAATACCTGTGCCCTTTATTAGCACTCTCAACCCTCTTATCAGTTAGTTAACTCTATAATATTCAGCTGCTCTGAAAATGAAACTATTTGAAAAGTATTAGAAGTGAGGTCTCAACTAAGGGATAAACATATATTTCCTTTGGAAAAAGAGAAGATACTTTGAAGCAGTTTTAATTTTACCTCCAATTGTTTTACATTTGAAATGTTATCAGTTGATTAATGGACAAACAAAATGTAGTATATACATGCAATTGAATATTATTTAGTCACAAAAAGAGTCAAGTTCTAAAATATGCCATATTTTATATATTACGTGTCTTTATACATATATATATGTTTTATATATATATGTTTTATATATATATATATATATATATATAATATGTCTTTGAAACTAGTGCTGACCTTTCCTTAAGGATTAAGCATTGAAGAGTGGTAGATTGTTAAGATTGATCATTGGTAGCATTTCTTTATTGAGATGATTTTTTCCATAAGATTATTAAGAACTTAAGGCTCTTTGGTTTATTTTTTAAAATAAGGGAATACTCTTTCTGTATCTAGAGTATTAAGAATTGTTCAGAAGATGTACGATAAGCTACATTTAACATGAATTTGATAACATATGAAATGCCTTTGTAAGATTACTGTGTGTGACAGGATTTCTGTGAGGACTTACCCCTTTAAATGTGCTTTCATTTGTTTACTGAGAATGTATCAGAAAATCCTAAATTAAACATTCTTTTACTTAAAACTTAGCTTATAATTAGAAATATTTGTAAAAGCCTTCAAATAAAAATGTATGTTAATATTTCATATTATAATGTCAATTTAGTGGATGCAAAATATTATTTCACTGTGGTTTTAATTTGCACTTTTCCTAGATTTTGAATAAGATTTTCATATATAATTATGGAAAATGAATATTTTATCTTCTTTGTTATTCATTTCCTTTACCAATTTTCCCTATATCTCTTCATGATTCCCACCCCTAGTCAATCCATAATTCACTTTTTGGCTTTATGAATTGCTTATTCTAAATATTTCATGTAAGTGGGATCATACAATATTTGTCTTTTTGTATTTGGTCCATTTTGCTTAGCAGAATGTTTTCAGTGTGCATCCATGTTATAGCATATTTTTTTCATTCCTTTTTATTGCTAAGTAATATTCCAACAGTATTTTAATTTGTATAGCTTTTTAGTGCGGCCTGATATTTAAGAGTATGTCATCTAGCTTTACTGTTGTTCTTGACGATTGCCTTGGCCATTTCTGGGTCTTTGCATTTCCATATATGTCAGCTTATCAACTTCCACCAAAAAACATGAGGATTTTTATTGTATTATATTGACATCTTTCCCATACTGAATCTTTCAAGTCATATACTTGGTATATTCTTTTATTAATTTAGATTTTCTTTTGTAGTTTTCTGTATAGAACAGTTTCTGTCTTTTTGATGGATTTATTTCCAGATATTTGATATTATTTGATGCCCTTAAAATTTTAATTCTTTGCACTTGATTTTACCCAAAAGGCCAAGAAGCAATTAAAAGTTTTGATTTTTAATTTGTTACTGGTACATAGAATTATAATTGATATTTATGTTGAACTTTTATATACCAATCTTTCTATTCCTCTATTAAATCTAGTCATTTGTAGATTTTTTCAAAAAAAATTTTGTAGACAATAATAACATCAGAGAATGATAGTTTTTTTCCTTTCTAATATTTATTTTTTTATTTTTTTCCTTGCCTTGTTATGCCACCTAAAGACTGCCAGTACAGTGTTGAATAAAAGTTGTGATAGTGGCCATCCCTGTCTTATTCCTGATCTCATGGGCAATGCTGTTAATAATTAGCCACTAAGTATGATATTTTTAATAATTAGTTTTTGTAGATTTTTTAGTTAAATTAAGGAATTATCTATTTCTATTTTTCTAAGAGTTTTCTTTATTATAAACAGGATTTTATCAAACATCTTTCCTGCAGTATTTGAGATGAGTATGATGTTTCTCATTTTTCTTAGTGAATTACATTGATTATTTTTCAGATTTTAAACCTTCCTTATATTCCTGGGCACTCGCTTACTCCTAAATCTACTCCTATTCCAACCTGTCTTTCGTTCTTCCATGTCCTTTAAGATGGCTCATGTCTTTGTCACCAGTGGCCTTCATAGTCTATCCCGGGATTATTTCTCAGTCCTTATCTTATTCGACCTGTGAATATTTCGGTTGAACAGTCTTTCCTTCTTGAAATGCTTTCTTGCATTGTGTTTTGCCATGGTTTGCTTTTTCTCTTACTTATTCTCTCTCATTAGTTCTGCTTCATCTTTCTAAATTCTGATGACTGTTCTTTCCCAGTGATTAATCCTGGAAAGCGTTTCACTTTTCCATCTACACAGTACCTTACTCTGATTGAGATTATCCACTTCTACAGCTCCCGTGATCCTGTAAATACTAATAACCCTCAATTGTTTCTATTTTTAGTTCCACTTGGATTTCTAGTAATCTTCTTGACTAAATTATCCAAACTGATTTTTCTCTCAAATTTTTCATCCTTCAGAGTTGTTTGTCTTATTTAGTGGCATTACCATTCAACAAGTGGTTGAAACCAAAAAGTTAATTGTTTTTGACTCTACTTTTGTTGCACTCTAGATCCAGACTCTCAGGAAATTATGTTGTTTTACTCTCAAAACATATCCAGAATCAATTACTACTTCCTCTTTATTTCTCAACTCCTTACTATGTCCGTTGATACCATTTTAGTTCAAACCATGATCATCCTTCACCATTGGTTACCTACAGTCCGTTTTTCACTTGCAGTTAGACTAGTTGTCCTAAAATGTGCCAAATCTTATTCAAGTCTTCATCCTTCTCATAATGAAGTCATAAGCCTTATACCTCACATCATCTCTCCCCACTCTCTTGCTTTCTCTGTTTTAGGCAAAGGTCTTTTTGCCTTTCCCTTAAGAACTAAAATGATAAGAATTTACCCAAGGACTTTTGCATTTACTTCCCCCATTGTTTCCATCACTTTTTCTTCAGATACTCACAGAATTTGATTCTATGCTTCATTCAGGATTTTGCTTGTATGATGCCTTATCACAGAAATATTCTCCGATCATTCTAAATAAATTAGTATCCCTTCCATAACCATCAGTGTTTACCTACTCTGCTAATTTTACAGCACCATTCTGGCGTGTTTTATATTTTTTACCAATTTTCTGCCTCCTCCTGCTAGAATGTAGGCTTCATGAAAGAAGGGGCAATATATACATATATATATGTATGTGTATGTATATATATGTATCTATATATTTTTTTATTCTTTTTTGTCTCCCCTTATTGTTGTATCTTCAGCACCTAGAACAGTGCTGGGCTCAGTAAATAGTTGTTGAATTGAGTATATGAAAAGTCCTTGCATGCTTGTCTGATTACCTAAGAAACAGTAACTTTTTTACCTTTCTCAGAGGAATGCTCATATTGTGTTATTTTTAAATAATCAGTGGCCAGGTTAGTATTAATAGTATTGGTAATAGAAGTTTGATTTTTTAATTTCTTAACTTAATAACAGGTTACTGGTTAACTGCCACTTAGCTTTTATATCTCCTTGTCATAGAAGATATCTTAGGAAGATAGTATATGCGAGGCCTTTTATTAATAACAATTTTACTGTTCCATGAAAAAATTTTAAGGTGTTTTTGTTTTGTTCTGCCAAAATATGATCTTGTGGAAAACTTAGAGGTTATCCAGTATATTCAATAGGATATTTTTGATTGTGGTTAGTAGAAAATTTGATTCAAAGTATCTTAAACATTAAGGAAATATACTAACTAATGTAACAAAGTCTAGTGTTAGATGGCATATCAGTTATATTCTTGGCAGGAAACAGAGGGCGTACTCAACCTAGGTTTTTGAGAAGAGTTTAATGCAAGGGTATTTAAAAAGTTGAAAGCAGGGAGCTTGGGAAGATTTGAAGAGATGAGGGGAATAAGTGTTTAGCATAACCCAAAGACAAAGTTATTGTAGCTGTAGAAGAAGGGTACCTGATGGGACTGTGGTCTTCGAGAAAGGAGTATAGTGTAAGTGTACTGAAGGGGTAAAATCTGGAAAATGTATACCCAACTTCATTTTCTTTCTGTCCCTTAATTTCTTGCTAATGTCTTCAATTAGTCAAACTCAACTGGAAACCAGTAGGCAAGGGAGCGTCCCAAGCATTAAAACAGGACAGGGAGGTTGGAAAGGCAGCAAACATAAATTGTGTTTCAGGGCTGGGTTATCTGAGTCTCAATAATGTCATCAGAGACCCAGGTTTTATCTATATCTCTGCTGTACCAGCTACAGTGTTGATTTTATGCTAAAGCTGATACTGTTTGAGGTCACAAGGCTGCCAGAGAGAATTAGTGCTATAGACCTTCACATCCAGGTGAAGAAAGCAAGCTCCTTTCTGTCAATTACTGCGCAAGATTCTTCTCTCCAATTTGATTGGTTAGCTTAGAGCTTGGCTGGCCTTCTTTTGAATCAACTGTTGCTATGCAACACTTTGATACTGAGTCTCTGAACTAATCATTGCCTGCCACCCTCCCCATCACTCCACCAAAACAACAACAAATGATTAATCTGGTTGGATTAGGCTATTTGGAGCACAACCTTGGAGTCCTGGGAGGAGCAGAATGGATAATAGACTATGGTGTACCTCTACAATTAAAATCGTTTTACACAATTTATTGAATATATAATCATACATGTTATGGGTATATGTGTGTGTACGTATAATGCTTTCTACAATAAAAACGAACATTTCTGATAACCTATTCCATTATAGGCTAATCTAAATGTTGGAACAATCTCTCTTTATTGAACAGAAGTTTCTCTTTGTAACCGCCAGTGCTCCTATTTGGTTTAGTTAATTCTGGAGTGGATGCTATAATGCAACTATTTTTATAACTTCTCAGGTATTATTTCCAAATATGGTTAGCCATGTCACATTATAGTACTTCTTAAAAATTATGTATTCTGTCACCACATAAAATTAATATATAGATCAAATTCCAGGGCTTACATTTTCTATGAGATTTAAATTGTTCCATCTAAAGGTTACAGATTTGTAACTATAAATTATCCAAGTATAGATCTGTTTTTAAAGTAGTTTTACTTGAGAAAATGAAAACAAATACCAAAATATAAAAATATTTTGAAACTGTTAATCAAACGAAATACATTTAAAAGCAGAGTTAGAGTCTTCTTTCTTCTCTTCCCAGGCTGTGTTTTTTCCTACCTATTCTATTCTTACTTTATTTTTGAATTTGACATTAATTCAGTTAATTGTTCCCTGAGAAATTAGGGTAGGGATCAGGAAGATAAAAGATGAATAAGATAATATTCTTTCTTATATTACGAAAGAGATTTTTTTTTTACTAACAATAATACAAGGAAGGAGGAATAAGTACTTCTAAGAGGTAAAGGTAACATGCTGTTGAAGAGAATATTCATTTGTACATTTATACACTATTTATAATCCAGAATAGTAGGATTTTGAGGAGATCAATAAAAAGACACAGTAAAATATTTTCTAAAGAATAATTTTAGAATGAAAATCTGCCACCCAACAGCATTAATTGGTATGTGGAAACAGCAGGCCCCCCCATTTTTTTTTAAGTAATGTGGAAGGCCTTGTGATGCTTTTAGTATACCTTTTAATATCATGGTCCAAGTTCCAAACTTGTTTCTATATTATGAATTCATCAAGTGGATATGTTTATAATGGTCAGCCTGATTTTATAATACAGGTTAATGTTCTTTATAAGGACATGATGAATAATTTTTATGAGCTACAGTCTGGTCACATAGTACGTTTATCTATTAACAGGATCTGACTGTATTTTATTTTAGAGTTTTAAGTGTGAGTAGAATGTTATCAGATCATGTTCTTGAAATCATTACTACTGAATAAAAATAGAATGTATAAGATAAGCTATGTGAAATTATATTTAGTGAAGGAGCTGGCTGAAGTTTTAAATAACTATTGATCTCTTATTTTAGTTTTATTCCTTTACAAATAAAATATTTTTAAAGTACTATATTATTTTCACTGATACTCCTTTAAATATGAATACTCAATCTTTACTTTTTAAACTCAAATGTTTGTTTTGGTTCCCCTCCTTTATTAACTCAGCTATTTATTTAGATTAATTTCCACCATCTTTCTTAAAATTTTCAGTGAAAATTATGTACTAAGGTTTGCTTTGAATTTTGTAGGCTATTGCTTATGTAAGCACCATTGGTAATTTTGTCAAAGAATTCTATTATATTAATACTAAATTATTTGTAACCTTATAATAATTTGAACCAATTAAATGCCCCCTTCTTAGTAAAACCTGTTCACCATCCTTCTACAAATGTTTTATCTGCTCCATAGTTTCTTTCACTGAACTTAGTAACCTCTAACATGTTACATATTGTACCTTTTTATTTTATTTACTGTGTGTTCCTGCCTTATCATCTCTTAGAATATGTTCTGTGAGACAGAGTTTTTACTTCAATTTTGTTAGCTGCTTTTTTGACAGTGCCAGGGAGCGTATTTGACTAACAGTGAGCAATCAGCATGTATATTTTCTAAATGACTAAAATAAAAGTCTTGAGCTCTACCTTTAAGGTAAAGGAAATGTATGCAAGGGTGTTACAAACTGGGGGAGCAAGACGGAGAAAGCAGGGGAAGAAAACGTGTCCTGTGGGTGAAACTGGCCCACAGTAATATTCTGTGGGACTCAACAAAGAGGTTTAGTTTTGGTCCTCACCACTCTTTTTTGTCTCCTACTCTGGTTTACACGTTGTTGTTAGTTATTTGCAATCATTTTAGTTTGTGACCTTTTATGTAGAAGTGTGAAAATTCATGATGTGCTTAAGTCAAATTTACTGAGTTGTCCTTATGATCATGAGAAATGTAGCTAAATCATATGGGAGGTAAAATTGGTAAGACAGTTTCATCCCTTTTAAATTTTGATCGTCTTAAACTGATTCAGACTTCAGTCGGTGAAGAATAGGAAGGAAAGATGTGTTGTGTGATGTGTGCTTTAGGGTTGAGTGGTAGATGATTCTTTACCCTGTGACTGAAAGGATGGTGATACTACAAAACTGTATCACCAGATGAGGAAGAAAAGATTTGTGTCGGAAGATATATTTTTTGATGTTTGAGTTTGAATTATCAGCTTTTGTGAAGAGCATTTTTTAATATTACAGCATTTTTATCTGAAATTGTATTCTAGGATAGCATTGTCCAATTAAAATACAATTCAAACCTCAGGTGCAATTTAATATTTTCCAGTAAAAAATTACAGGTTGTATTAATCTTAATAATGTCTTTAGTATTTTATTTTGATAATATGCGAAATATTATTTCAACATCTATTCAATAAGAAAATACGATTTTTAAAAATATTCTGAGCTGGAAAAACCCAGTGTTTTCATACTCACAACACATCTCACTTTCAATTGCAACATTCCAGCAGCTCAGTTGCCACATAGGGCTTCTGGCTACTGTATGAGATGGTGCAGCTTTAAGGTTTGGTTTCAATTTTGGAGAGTCTGTTGTTTAAATACCATTGGTAATAGGTATATGGTGATAGCAGTTGAAAATTGTTGAAGCGAGTACTCAGCATAGACATAGTGTTATATGAAGCTGTGAAAACATAATATATCATCCAGGGATACGGTATTTATGAAGAGCAGACCAAGGAAATAATATTTTAAGCAATATTTTACATATTTTTAAGCAATATTTTTACATGTTTTAAACGATCTCTATTTATATGTCTAAGATTTCTTCTTATATGTCAATTTCTACAAAAAATGAAATGAAGCCATTCTTATAACATTTCATTTCTTTAGCTTTAGCTAATAGTAGCATTATTTAACTTGAATTATTTATCTGTAATTGTCTTAGATTAGGCTTCAAATAACAAGCTATCACTCAAAGAAATAGCTAAAATTTTAGATCTCTTAATAAAATTATATTTTAATAGCAAATAATATAAATGTGTATTTCATATTTATTAGTGATAGCATATGAAAAATTCATGTGTGCTTATGCTAAGTCAGAAATTATACAATTTAATATTCTGGATATTTCAAGCTAGAATTTCTGTTTTCTTTCTTAGTCATCAAGAGTTCATGTAACTAGACCTGTCTTGGAGCAATTTTTATCTTTTGCAAAATACCTTGGTGGTTTATCTCATGGAGCACCTTTGCTGAAGCAGCTTTGTGATCATATTTTGTTTATTAACCCAGCCATCTGGATACATACACCTGCAAAGGTATGAGTTTTATACTTATTCAGTTTGTTTTAGTGTAATGTTATACATTATAGTTGCTGGATCTAAAGTATCCAGTGGAAAACATTTGAACATTTTAGCTTATTTTATAGTTAATCTGCAGTAATTTTGTTAGGCAGTATCAGGAGATCAAAATATTTATAAGTAGTAAAATAAATGAAACTATAGGTAAAAAAGAATCTTTGTGTAACACTGCATTCTAACATCTTTAGATGTGATACATACTTTTCCAATGAAGAGAATTTGCTATACCAATTTTTGAAAGACTAGGAAAGAGAACAGATAACTAATTGTATTATGACTGTAATCATTTTGCTGGAAAATCGCTTTCATTTTGAAGGCAGAATTTATATCATTACATGTAAATAATACTCACTTAAAAATAAATATATACATGAAATAAATATTTTTCCAGGTAATAACAGAAAATTCTTATTATTTTGTATACCAGAATTTAGTCTTAGTGGAAGTCAATAATGAGGGATGTTTTGATTTTGAGCTATCTTTTACAGTTTAATAATATCTCCCTGAGTTATTAATTATTGCCTAAGCCCAAATCTTAATTTTGAGAACTCTTTTAAGCAAGATGTCTGACATGCCATCTCTGTGCTCACATGGTCAGATTGTGAAAGCGAACTGTATATATTATGGCCACAGGGGAGGAGAATTTGATATTGCATGAACTTTTAGGATATATGACAAAAATATATAGGTTTTCAGATAGGCTTTAGCTGACTGATGTTCTGTTGCTATGAAGAAATTTATACACTGAAAGCTACTGAAATATACTTTAAGAGCTTTAGTTGACTTTTAAAATATTAATCTTTTTATCAGATTAATTTCAATAATTTAATCATTTTAAAATTATTTAATTGCCACAGCTGTTAGACTACCTTTATTATAAGTTTATTAGAAAACGTTAATTGCAGATTTTATGTGTGGGTGTATGTGTGTGTGTATATATATGTATGTATATATATGTATGTGTGTGTGTGTGTGTATATATATATATATATATATATATATATATATATATATATATATAATTTTTTTTTTTTTTTGAGACGGAGTTTCACTCTCATTGCCCAGGCTGGAGTGCAATGGCGCGATCTCGGCTCACCGCAATCTCCGCTTCCCTGGTTCAGCCCATTCTCCTCCCTCAGCCTCCCGAGTAGCTGGGATTACAGGCATGTGCCACCATGCCTGGCTAATTTTTTTGTATTTTTAGTAGAGATGGAGTTTCTCCATGTTGGTCAGGCTGGTTTCAAACTCCCGACCTCAGGTGATGCACCCGCCTCAGCCTCCCAAAGTGCTGGGATTACAGGCCTGAGCCACCGCGCCTGGCTATATATTTTTAAAATATAAATAATATTGAAGAAGAAAGTTATTTTTAACCTCTTAATAAATGATCATTTCTTGGCCTTTACTAATTTGCGTTTAAATTAAAACAATGTATATTTATAATATAAGCACTTGAGGCATTTTAAGTTCATTTTAATGATCTCTTAATATTCTGTATTAGGTTCAACTTTGCCTATATACATGTTTGTCTGCTGAATTTATTGGAACTGCTACCATCTACACCACCATACGCAGAATAGGAACAGTATTAAAGATAATGCATACCTTAAAATATTACTACTGGGTTATTAATCCTGCTGACAGTAGTGGCATTACACCTAAAGGATTAGGTATGTATAACACTTCCACTGTATTTACATTTGCCTATGAATATTCTGTATTCTGAGTACTGTTACAGTGAGCAGTGTACATGACTATGAAATCACTGAAATGTTTTCTTATGTAGCAAACTGGCATATTGAGAATTGTTTGTGGTAAAGAAGTTTAGGGCTTTTCAATATTAAATTATTTTGGAATAAAATCAGGTAAAAAGCAACAATAGTCTTTATTTTAGCCTGTCTGCCTTTTTTCATTCAGGAAGACACATTTATAATATTAAAAACAGTTAAATGATATTAGTTATAACTGGTGTGTTCTAGTACATCAGTTGCTTTCAACATTTTCAGATTGTTACATGTTTTCATATTTTTATTCCAGATTTATCCTTTGTTCTGACTGTAGTGGAAACTAATTTAATTCTTCACTGTGATTTCTTTTTTGTTTTGAAAATATAGCCAGTTTTTCTAATTATACAAAAAAAAAGAAAATAAATAATACAGAAGAAAATATATGTTTATGGCCCAAACCCCAAGAATAATTACTGATACGATTTTGGCATGTTTTCTTCCAGTGTTTCTCATTGCATACATATATAAAAATATTTAAACTTTTTAATTATAAATTGAGATTTTCTCAATTTTTCTATCTTGTCCTTTTCTCAGCTCAATGTAGTAATGTAAGGGGATGTACCATTCACATTGTTTCTAAAGTTTTGATTTTATACATATTAGAGGATTCTCTCATATATATATGTGTTTACCTCCATCTTTGATTTGTTTAAAATTACTGAAAAAGGGGCTAATGACAAATATTTTAAATTTTTTTCAGGAATGTCATATTATTTTAGTTTTACCAGTAGAATGTTACAGTACTTCCTTTAGCGTGCTCACAATAACACTGAATATTATAGTTTTATAATAATCCCTTTGATAAGGAAAAATAGCAGTTTCCAATGTTTTTTTTTTTTTTTTTTTTTTTTGAATTGGAGTCTCCCTCTGTCACCCAGGCTGGAGTGCAGTGGTGCTATCTGGGCTCATTGCAAGCTCTGCCTCCCGGGTTCATGCCATTCTGCTACCTCAGCCTCCCGAGTAGCTGGGACTAGAGGCCCCCGCCACCACGCCTGGCTAATTTTTTGTATTTTTAGTAGAGGGGTTTCACCGTATTAGCCAGGATGGTCTCAATCTCCTGACCTCGTGATCTGCCCAACTCGGCCTCCCAGTTTACTATTTTAATATTTATATAAGCTTACTTTTATCTCTTTTTATTTTATTAATGGGGCTTTAGAAGTTATTTATATTCAGATCTGTTATTTTCTCCTTCTATGGCTTCTTCCATTGCTTTTAAGTTGGTAATGCCTAAAATTTATTGGAATTTTCTGCCAAGCACTCTACATGTTAATTTGTTTAGTTATATATATATATAATATAATTATAGATAAATAGACATTCATATCCATACATAAGACTGCATCTATATGTAACTTTGTTTTTGATATCATCCTCATTTTAAAGATTAGGAAACTGAAAGTTGGTGCAAACCAAAGAGCGCCAAAATCTGAATCATATCTATCTGACTCAGAGACCTCGTTCTTAAATGCTACTCTATGATGGAGTTTTCTCTAGTCTAAACAAATCATATATTCACACATAATAATTTCTGCCTTAAAATATTAATTTCTAATTTACAGAAAAGTTACAAAGTTGCAAACACTGCAGAAAGAATTCTCATATGTCCCTCACTAGATTCTCAATATTTTACATCTTACCACTTTAGGCTTTACTATTCTCTCATGCTCTTTTTATATATAGATAAACACACCTACAAACACATACCCATATTTTTTTCTGAATCAATTGATAATAAATTGTGGACATGATACCCTCTCACCTCTAAATACTTTATTGTGTATTTCCTGAAAGGTAAAGGCACTTTGTTAAATAACCAAAGGATACCCATTAATATCAGGAAGTTAGCATTAATACAATACTATCGTCTAATTCAAAGACCCCACTCAAATTTCACTAATTACACTAATAAAGTCCTTTCTAGGAAAAAACTTCTTTTGTCCTAAGTCTGTTGAGGACCATATGTTGTGCTTAGTTGCCTTGTTACTTTTAATGTTCTTCAGTGTAGAGTAGTTTTTTACTATTTCCTTGTCTTTCAGGACCTTGACATTTTTGAAGAATACAGACCAGTTATTTTTTCAAATACCCTTAAATTTGAATTTTCTATTCATGATGATTCAGGTTTTTCATTTTTACAAGAAATAACACAGAGGTCATATTGTGTCTCTCTCCTTGTATCATGTCAAGGAGACGCATGATGTTGAGTTGTGCTTTTACAAGTGATGTCAACTTTAAACATTTGATTAAGGTATTATCTTCCAGGTTTCTTCATTATAAAAATCACTCCTTTCTCTTTGGTAATTAATAAGTATTTGATGGATAAATACATTGAAACTATATAAATATCCTGTTCTTCAACAAAATTTCACCTGCTTGTTTTAGTGCGCTGATGATTCTTACTAAAAATTATCTTTATTGTGATGACTGACAAATGATGTTTTCTAAGACATTTATTAAGTTGGCATATCTACTGGAAGGAAGAACTTGTTTTACTACTGCACTCTATCTATCTATCTATCTATCTATATCTATGTATCTACCTATCTGTCTACCTGTCTATCATCTTTTATATCTGTATGGACTCATGTATTCAATGTGTTATATCAACAGTTGGCATACTTTCTTTGCAAAGGGCCAGATAGTGTTTTAGGCTTAGGGAGCCATAAGGTCTCTGTTGCACATAGTTAGCTCTGACATTGTATCGCAGAAATAACCACAGACTGTATGTAAATGAATAGGTGTGGCTTGTTCCAGTGAAACTTACAAAAACAAGTGGCCTGATGGGTTTAGTCCTAGGGCTGTGGTTTATCTGTCTCCTGGGTTGTATCATTATTTTGATGCTTGAGATTTGGCCAGTAGGACCCTTCACATGGATTATGGGACAAATGCCCCTAAGATTATAATACTTTATTACTTTCTGAAACAAGATGTTTTTGACTTTTCTTACACTTCCCTTATCCCAGCCCTGAAATCAGCCATTTTTCCAAGAAGCCCTGGTTTGCTTGGTGGATATGGTTTTTAGAAACCAAGATCTGGATGTGAGGTGTGCTTCTTGGTTTTTGAATGTCGTTGCTTCTACGTACTCTTAGTGGACAGATCTAGGAAATGATGTTTGTATCTATGTATATAGGTACATCTTAACTGATTTATCTATATTAAAACCATGAGTTCACAGCAGTACCTTCAATTCCAGTCCAAAGTCACATGGCTTGACCTAGCCTCAAACTTCTTAAATGTGTAGCTTTCTTCTTCAACAGTGAGAAGTCTTGCTCCTATTGTCTTTAATGTATTTATATATTTTCTTATTCTACTTTACAAAACCAGTGTTTTCATACACATGCCATAACCTTCTCAGCTTTAACATTGCTAGTCATCTCTAACCATACCCTCAGATTTGATTCTTAATGGTCCTTGTTGTCTCCTCAGCCCCAGTTGTTTCTTTGGCGCTGGCCACCCTCCTGACCTCTACTGGCTCCTTGGCCCTGACCCTGAAAGTCCTTCCAGACTCACTTGCCTCTTTGGCTCTATAAGACCCTGGGTATCACCAGGGCCTCTGCTCCCTCCATAGAATCCGTGTCCCTGAGGCCTCACTGGCTCTAGCTACATCAAAGAGAGGGAAAGGAAGAGAACCAGTACCTATATTTTAAGTGAAAGTGACAGGAAAGTGGAATGAGCACACTTACTTTTATCATTTAAATTATTACTTTAACATTTTAATACTTTGAAATTAATTTTGTTATATAGTAGAATGTAAGGTTCTGACTTGAAGTATGTAGTTTTCTAAATGACAGCATTTTTCAATACCATTTTAAACAAATGCTTTCTTTTAAGGACACTCTAAAGATAATTTGCACTACACTAGTTTTCGTAGAACTATTCATGTGTAGGCACTCACCTTGAGAAGTAGGATTTTTTTTTACTTAACACTTTTGTCTCTTAAATTATTATTATATATAGTTAGCTGTAAAAACATTGAGATATATTAAAAATATTATAGGACAGGTAATACATATTCATGGTAGCAAGTGAAATAATACAAAGGTTTATGAATAAAAAGTTACTACTCTCCTAGGTAGCCAATGTTGCCGGTCTTGCATGTCCTTCTACTGCTTTTTGTCTGCTCATGCAAACATGAACTTACTCATGTATACACATAGGTGTTTCAAAGCTTTATTTTGAATACATCACGAACACAAAGTGGTATAATTACCACTGATTACACTGGTATAATTACACTAGTGGTATAATACACAAAGTGGTATAATTACACTAATGTGTAATATATAAACATGTTATAAATATGAAATAAATATAAAATGAACCCTATTTAAACATCACTAAGCCTAAGAAACAGAACATTACCAGTGAGTCTGAATATTCTATTGCGTGGCCACATCTCTTTTCTGTTCCCCGTCATAGAAATCACTCCATCCCAAATTTTACGTTATTTCTTTTCTTTACTTCGGTGCTTATTATTTTTTACTATGCTTTACTGTTTTGCTATTTATGTATGTATTAATTTATTGTTTAGCTTCTATATTTTATTTTACATAAATAGTATTTTGGGATTTGTTTTTTCATTGAGTTTTATATTTGTTAGATAAATCGGTTTGTATTTTGTTTTGCAGAAATGGATTTATATCATACACAAAGCACACATATATATATATTTCTTTGCAACATGCTGTTTGTATTGTGCAGTATACAATAAAAGTAATTATTGCTAACATTTGAGTGCTTATGATTAAAATGGACCTGGTACTAGTCTAATTCCTTTACATATGTTGATCCATTTAATCCTCACAAGATGTCCTATGACAAGCAGTATTATTATTCTTACCCTAACAATAAAGAAGAAAACAAACCTTAGGTACAGAGATGTTACAAAACTTGTCCAATTTTATTAAGTGGTGGCAGAAATAGAAGTAAGATTACAGAAATTATTACTAAGACGGAATCTGTCTTTTCTTGGATAGAGTGGGGATGTGATCAGGAACGGGAATGTGGCAAAGAGCTGAGGTCTGGAGCATGGTGAGGGCTTTGGCATGCAGGGCAGGATGGGAACACAATCAGTTGTTAGATATTCAGGAATTTTATGAGCTGGTTGTTAAACCATTGGTAGCTTGAACTTGAAATCAGATTATTATTAATATGATAGAAATCAGAAATAGTAAATGCTCAAAATCAGGACCTCATCCCTCCACTCTGCAGATAATTCCTTTACCAGCATACCAATAGTTGACGGGTTTCCCTGTCAGGCTACTGTCAGTGTTCAATTTCTTGGTCAAAGAACTGTTTATACAGGTGTTCATTTTATGATAATTCATTAAGTTGTTCATGTATGTTTTCTGTACGTAGGCAATATTTTACAATGGAAAGTTTTTTTTTAAAGTAATACCAAATGTCAATAGAAGGGGAAGAGTACTCTGTGCATCTTGATGGGAGTGGGCCAATAAAAGGTGGAGAGCAGTCTGGGAAATAGGGAAGATATTTCTTTTATTCTAATAGGCAGGATGGATTTTTTGGATAATAACTTGCTTGCAGATGTAATCTTCATGTAAATATTAAGTGAATAAGCAGATGCTATAAATTGTGTATGAAGGGCACATGTACCCTGAAACTTAAAGTATAATAATAGTAAAATTTAAAAAAAATTTTTAAAGCAGTAGATAAATACTAGCTGCTACAAGAAAGGCTTAATGTTAAAGGATTTTTATGAATCTAGCTACATTTCTTAAAAGTATACTTTATTGTATATTATGCATATTACATATATTACTTTATATTTTCATTTTTATTAGTAGATATTTTGAAATTACTTTAAAATTTCTACATTATGATAGAACTGATATGTACATTTGAACATTTTATGCTCATTTTCACTTATTGATGCAGCATTTATTAAATGCCCACCATAATATGTATTTTCTTTATACAAGTGACATAGAAGAAATAGGCTGCAAAACAAATAATTAAAAGAGTGTCACTTTTTCTGAGCTTTGTTAAATAATGTGCAGGGTGAAAATGGAGCTAGTCCTTAAATGAAGACAAGTTTAATTGAGAATGGAAAACATATTGGGAAGCCTATTAATGTAATAAAAACAGAAAAAAGTATTCAGGTATTAATGTAAATACTGGGGGATTATACATTTATAAATGCATACTAATATGTTAGAACTTTTTAAACAATTCTTTTTTCCACAAAATCAGACATTCAGTAAATAATTTGAAATTGCCAAAAATTTGAAAGTTAATTTTTGGATACCCATATATTATTAAAATTTTTATACCATTAATATAAATATTGTAATTTTAATAAATATAATTATTCAAGAATGCCATAGTATCCCAACATAACTGCATTAAGCTTATTTAATATCTTGTATTTCTTATTTTTACTTTTTTTCTGTTTTGTTCTAGATGGTCCCCAGCCATCACAAAAAGAAATTATATCACTGAGGGCATTTATGCTACTTTTTCTGAAACAGCTCATACTAAAAGTAAAATAATTTTATATAATTTAGAATTACAGTATATAGGTAGAAAGGAATTTCTGGCATGTTTTGAAATTATTATTGTTAAATTAGTAATAGCTACCTTTAATTAATGAATTGCTTCCAAAATTCTGCACATCTTTTTTTTTTGCATTAATTTCTTTTAAAATAATCTTTATTTAGGTATAGTTTACATTTAACAACATACTCATTTAAGTGTATAGCTTGATAAGTCTTCACTGTAAACCAAAAATAAAATTCTAAGCCCCCCAACCATCTGAATGGACCCCTCTTCTTGGCCAAGAGCATTCCAAAGTTAACCTGAAAAAACTAGTTCAGGTCATGATGGGAGGGAAGGTTGGACATGCCCCAGTTTACCCTTCTCCCTTTTGGAATTCAGGAAAAGCTGACCAGCATTAACATCAACACAGACCTTATGTCTGATAGGAAACTTTGACAATCTATTCCCTCTGAAGCTTGCTACCTGGAGGCTTCATCTACAAGATAAAACCTTGGTCTCCACAACCGCTTATCATAACCCAGACATTCCTTTCTGTTGATAATAATCTACCTTGTAACCTGGAAGCTCCCTGCTTCAAGTTCCCCCACCTTTGCAGATTGAACCAATGTAAACCTTACATGCATTGATTGATGTATTATGTCTCCCTAAGATGAATAAAAGCAAGCTGTATGTTGACTACCTTCAGCACAGGTTGTCAGGACCTCCTGAGGCTGGGTCACGGATGCATCCTTAACCTTGGCAAAATAAACTCTCTAGATTAACTGAGACCTATCTCAGATACTGTTGGGTTCAAATATATAACTTATGAAACTAATACACAAATCAAGTCATAGAATATTTCCATCACTCCTCATCTACCGCCAAATTTCCTTATGCGTCTTTGCAGTCAACCTCCCACCCCATCCCCAGGCAACTGCAGATCTGCTTTTTGTCTCTGCACCTTCAACTGACCCTTTCTGTGATTTCATATGAATGGAATCATGCGCTGAAAGGTCTTTTGTGTCTGGCTTCTTTTGCTCAGCATAATGTTTTTGAGGTTTGTCCATGTTTTTATGTTTGTCAATGGTTAATTTCTCTCCATTGCAGAGTAGTTTCCTATTGTACATGTGTACCACAATTTGTATATCCATTCCATTGCTGATGGACATTTGATTTGTTTCCAGATTTTGGCAATTATGAATAGAGCTACCATGAACACCCAGGTACAAGTCTTTGTGTGGACTTATGTTTTCATTTCTCTTGGAATGGAACTGTCATATCAATAAGTATATGTTTAACTTTGTAAGAAACTGCCAACAAATTATCTGCGATGGTTATGCCATTTTGTTTTTCTACCAGCAATACACGAGCATTTCAGTTGCTCCACAATTTTGCCAAAACTTGTTTTCTTTAATTTGGACATTTAAGTGGTGTACAGAGGCATCTAATTGTGGTTCTAGTTTTCTTTGCCCTGATGACCAATGGTGTTGAACATCTTTTCATGTGCTTTTTGACCATTTACATATCCTCTTTTGTGAAGTGTCTGTTCAAATATTTTTGCCCATTTAAAACATTTGGGGGTTTGTCTTTTTTTTTTTTTTATTATACTTTAAGTTTTAGGGTACATGTGCACAATGTGCAGGTTAGTTACATATGTATACATGTGCCATGCTGGTGCGCTGCACCCACTAACTCGTCATCTAGCATTAGGTATATCTCCCAGTGCTATCCCTCCCCCCTCCCCCCACCCCACAACAGTCCCCAGAGTGTGATATTCCCCTTCCTGTGTCCATGTGATCTCATTGTTCAATTCCCACCTATGAGTGAGAATATGCGATGTTTGGTTTTTTGTTCTTGTGATAGTTTACTGAGAATGATGGTTTCCAATTTCATCCATGTCCCTACAAAGGACATGAACTCATCATTTTTTATGGCTGCATAGTATTCCATGGTGTATATGTGCCACATTTTCTTAATCCAGTCTATCATTGTTGGACATTTGGGTTGGTTCCAAGTCTTTGCTATTGTGAATAATGCCGCAATAAACATACGTGAATTCTGCACATCTTAATATTAACTTTTATTGAACTTAACTAACTTGTGGTTAAATGCTCTCTGAAATCTTCTCTATTAAGGGATGTGACAGAAATGGACAAGGAACATATGAATAAGAATTGAGCCATTATTCTTACAATAATTGACCATTATTCTAGAAAATGGTCTGTGTGCCAGTTTAAGAAGGCTTACATAATGTATTTTATTGGAGTAGGATTTTTTAAATGTTAAGATGAAAACAAAGTGAAAATAAATATAAATTGTGAGGTAATACACAAAAATTGATACTGTATAGTCTTGCACTTGTATTGTTTTAAGGAAAGAATGATTAGAAAATAGTCATAAGAATACTTAGATGGTCAAAATATGCTAACTTTTTATAGTGAATGTCAATCAAATAGAAATGACTTAAAAATTGATATAATTTTCTAAATACTTAACCTGAAATAATACAGTCTATAAATTGTGAAATGTGTGGAGATTTTAATTAAAATATCACTACATTAAACTTTTCTTTTAAAATGATTATTTTGGTGTCTTTTAAATTAAAATTTTAATTTTAGATGTAAAATAATAAAATTTTTTGAAAATTAAGATCGAAGGGTCAAAGAAGATGAACTTCAGAGTATATTAAATTTCCTTCTTACAATACATGAGGTAGGACATGTTATGGACCTTTTAATTATTTAAGCCAATCTTTAGAGTAAAATTTAAATCAATATTGGTGATTTATGCAGGATGAAAATATTCATGATGTGCTACAGTTACTGGTGGCTTTAATGTCAGAACACCCAGCCTCAATGATACCAGTATTTAATCAAAGAAATGGAATAAGGTATGATTATAATATTAGTATTACTATTAGACTTTAATGGAGCACAGTTGTTCCTCCTAGAATAATTCCTATTCTATGACTATTTGAATAAATATAGCATCTTACAGATAAGAGAGTATAAATGGAGCATGCTGCTGTTGATCCTCCAATACTCAGGAAACTGGTGAAGTGTATAAACAGTAGTCTCAGGAATCAAGAAGAGTAAATTGTTTTTTGCTATAGTAAGGACATTACAAATTGTGAATAGAGCAATTTTTTTTTCAAGAAGACATGAAAAAGCAAGGTATGTTTTACCAAAAGAGGATACAATGAAATTTTATGATATTAGGCCTGAGAGAGATTACAGACAGTTTTGGAAGGTTCATAGAATGGTAGTAACTTTAGTGTTTTGTTTTTTTTTCAGTTGGTGATGAAAATTAAAGAATTTTAAATAGGGGAAATGTGCTCAGATTGCTATTTTGTTAGATTTACAATCACCAGTGTGAAACATGAGTTGAAGGACAAACTGAGGTAGCAATATCAGCAGGGAGATTATTTTATTCATCAGTATTAAGGATGATGACCTGAGACCGTAGCAGTGCAATGGAAATAATAGAGATGAAAGATGTTTCGTAGTAAGAGGCCAAAGCCGAAAGAAATTGAAAACCAACTTTTGTTGTGGCAATTGAAAAGTAACTTGGTAGACAGGTGAAATATAATTTCTTAGTATTTTTATGAACTTAACCCTATAATTTAGCTTCTTAAGGAATTCTTCCTTTTTATTTTTCTGGAGTTTTAATTAGTGGGATAAGCAGGATATCAAGGTTATGCCATGTATAACTCAGTGAATTTCTACAGATTTATTGTGAAAAAGAGTTTGGAAAGAATATATCAGTGACTGTCAAGGGCTTATTTAAGTGCTTTTTTTACTTGGCCATTTATATCAATGGGTAACAACCTTCTAGACTTGAAGAACTTTTCAAATTAGAGAAGCAGTCACTATCTCTATATGCATATCTCCCTTGTGACATCACTATTACCTTTGAGTTTGTAAATCATAGGCCTGCCAATCTATTTGAAGAAGATTATACATTTAGTGATTAAAAACTGTTATAATTTTTTACTCTGAGTTTGAACTATATGAAACTGTTGATACTTAACTGATTTTACCAAATAATGGCAATTTCATATGGTTCGATCTAATAAGGTAGTACAATTACACTCACTCTTCTGAACTTATATTTAGATTCAATAATTAGTGTCCTTGTCCTGAGATTTTGCTTTGTTTATTATATTATCTGATAAATTTAGTGAATCAGTTGAAGATATCCACATTACCCTTTTGGAGGATACCAAACTTAGATTGTCTAATATGATGAAATGCAGAAATATAATTCTATTATTTTGACACATTGGAAATATGATCCTACATATGAGAGTGCTATTAGGTAAGATCTTTAGGATTGACATAGCGTTTTAAATGTATGGTACGAAAGAATTGATTAAGCACAACAGATGAAAAGGCCTTGTGCTCATGTCTGACCACGAGCAGAACATTTCAGATTGTTACCAGTATCTTAAAAACAATCACAAAGATTAAAAAATGGCCTTTCCTTGACCCTTCAGCTTTTCTACTTCAGAAATGGGGAGAAAGCTGGTTCAGAATAGTATAAAAGGTGAAAAAAATAGGCTTATTAGATAGAAAATATTGAAAGTGGCTAAAGCATTTATATGTCTTTATTCTAGAAAACAGCCATTAAAGGCTAACAGTTGTATATGAAGTATTTTGGGAGGAAAATTCTTGTCTGTTCTAAGTCGTACAATAGAATTCAGTATAACATCTGAACAAAAAGAATGAACTGAGTTTAATTCTGATGGTATGCTAATTCAGCTTAAGGAAGCCCTTGTGATAACACTGAACTAAGCAGCTAAAAATCTGATATTTTTATATCTTGAAATGTTTAAAGAAAAGAATAGACAGCTACCTGTCTTACATAGCTTAGATCATTTGCTGGCTGAATATAGTGAGCTTAAGCAGATTAATTAGGATTATTATTAATTAGTAACAATGTATATTACAAGTAAACATTCATTAACAAATTTCTTATTCGTACTGTATCACATCCTTACATATGTACAGGTATGATGGCCTTAGACATTTTCATGTTTCCACATTAATCGTAATTTCTCTTGACCCAGGGTGGAGTCTAATAACTTTTTTCTCCTATTCAAAGTTATTCCTAGGCAGTAGAAACTCTGAGAACTTCCAATTCTATATTTGAGTGTAACCACATTTTTTAGGCTGTGAGTATTTTGTTTTGTTTTGCTTTGTTTTTTTGAGACAGAGTCTTGCTCTGTTGTCTAGGCTGGAGGGCAGTGGCACCATCTCGGCTCACGGCAACCTCCACCGGGGTTCAAGCAATTTTCATGCCTTAGCCTCCCCAGTAGCTGGCACTACAGCCATGTGCCACCACACCCGACTAATTTTTTTTGTGTTTAGTAGAGACGGGGTTTCACCCTGTTGCCCAGGCAGCTCTTGAACTTCTGCACTCAGGCAATCTGCCCACCTTGGCCTCCTAAAGTGTTAGGATTACAGGCGTGAGCCACCATGCCTGGCCCAGACTGTGAGTTTTACTTTGGTTCTCAAGACTATTTTTGCTGTTTAATGTTGCTTCTTATGATTTCTTGAATGTATTTTTTTGACATGTCTGACTTTGCTGTTCTCAAACTTGTCTTTTTTCATACTGATCTTGGTTCCTAAAAGTTTTGAAAATGGATTTCAGTGTAAACCCATACATATTTATGAATGTGTGATTTGAAAAAAAAAATCTTCCAAAGGAAATAATCACTTTTCTTGTAGTTTATTCTTTAATAGATGAAATGCAAAGCATAAAAGAAAAAAAGAGAAAAAGAAACAGTACCAATAACATCTTTTCTTTTTTAATAGTATAAGCTGTTGGTAAAACTAAAAATAATGACATTATGTTTAAGCTAGTTGTGCCCCTTTGTAAGTATCACTGAAATTATGAAAATTATATTGCATCTTTTACCAGATTCTCTTCTTCAGCTGAGTACTTTACCTCAAAATATACCATGGCATTTCATTTTTTAAGAAACACATTTAATAAAATAAAGCAAACTATAATTTTATAGCCCCTAAAGAACCTTCTTATATTCTAGAATTAGTTGCCAGTGTATATAGTTGTCATTGTCTCTTCTACTTTATGGAAACAAATTACTTTTTTAAATAGAAAAAATATGGAATAAAATTTCTAAACACGAATATTATAATGAATATCGCCCTACTTTTATGTAGTACTTGAAGTGATTGTATAGGTTAGGTTGTGTATTAGTGGAGGCTATTTTGCTCCAAGTAACAGAAAACCTCTCAAACTTTTAAAGTAAAAACTGAATAATATATTCATTAAAAAAAAATCTTAGAGTAGGAACCAGGAATTGTAGGGCTATTAGGAAACAAGTTTGCTTTCTCTGCTGCTTTCTGTAAGCTGTTTAAATCCTTCCTTCTGTATGTTGACTAGCCTTTCTGAACAGAAACAAAACATTGCTGTTCTGGTTTCTGTTTTAAACAATTTTCAAATCCAAGAGCCCAGCAAAGAGGAGATATTGTTTCTTGGACCTCATTCCAAATTCTCAAAAAAGAGCAATAACTAGGCAGGTGCCTGCCTATCATCTAATTAGTCATACCAAGAAAAGAGGGTTAGGGTGCAGTGGCTCATGCCTGTAATTCCAGCACTTTGGGAGGCCGAGGTGGTCGGATCGTTTGAACTCAGGAATTCCAGACTAGCCTGGACAATATGGCAAAACCTCACCTCTATATTAAAATTAAGAACAAAAAATTTAAAAAAAGAAAGAAAATAGGGTCATCAAGTTTTAGTTGGGGCCAATTATTAGAGAGAAGAGATGTGGCCTAACCAAGCAATGTGTCTTAAAACTGAAAATCGTGTTTAGTGTGTTGGGAGGCAGTACTTATGAATACCAGTCACATTGCCCTTTTGAGTATATGGTTGAAGGACATGTTTAAAGAAAAATTATTAAAGCATGCCAGTTTTTAATTTTTCCAAGGAATTATAATCCTGAGAATAAAATCTTCAGAGAATTTTTATATTTCAAATATGTATAATTTATTTGTAAAGTATATAGTGTGTTTTTGTTTTTAATATTAGTAAGTTTTTAAAACATTATTTATATATTTTTTAGGGTGATCTACAATTTATTGGCTTCTAAAAGTGAAAGTATTTGAGTTCAAGCTTTGAAGGTTCTGGGATACTTTCTGAAGCATTTAGGTCAGAAGTAAGTTGATATTTGTCGTAATGCATTCTAGAAATAACTATTGAGATTATGTTTTTATGAGTTTTATATGTAATGTAACATGAAATTTGACTTGAATAACACTGGAAAATAATAGCTTTATGTGGTAGAAGTAGTAAGAGTGTTTTATAAAATATATTTTATTAATAGTAGATTATGGAACAAGATTACAATTTAAGTAATAAGGTTTTATTTCTATATGCTTCCTGAAAAGAAAGTATTATCTATAGATGTAATAAAATATTTTGTCAAGATATAATGATGCACATATGACTGTGATTTCAAGGAAAACTTTCTTGACAAGGAAATACCATGTATATGTTGAGGTCTTTCTGAGAGTTGATCTTATGCTTACATGCGGAGTCAGTTTTTTGTTATTAGTTTCTAACAGTAGGGCTTATTGATTAATTTTGTGAGTTCAAGATGCTAGAATACTTCCTTTCTTTCCCCAAATCCAGAATTTGAATACTTTCTAAGAACACTTTTTGTGTAAGAAACTACTGCTGGCTTAATGATTGCAGTTCATACTACACTATCCAGTGTATGAATATAGTTTTAAGAGTATATTTCCTTACAAATGAAGCCAAGGAAGTAGTACAACTATAATTCAAATGTTACTAGATGGGGTTCCTATGAAAACCTCAGTGTTGCCCTTTTTTTGGTGCTTACTTAAATTTGCAAAGCGCTTATTTGTAATAATCATGAGAACTGCACAAAATTCAGACAAGACATGTCTAACAAGCTGTATAGCCTAGAAGTTTAAATACTTTTAAAATTTTGGTACCAAACAATAATTAAGGGAGACTAGATATACTATGGATATAAGGAATAGTTCAAAGCCAGGGTTGTAGAGAAGGATATATATAGATATATATAGATCTATATAGATATATAGATCTATATAGATCTATATATAGATATATATAGATATATATAGATATATATAGATATATCTAGATATATAGATATATATAGATATATCTAGATATATATAGATATATATAGATATATCTAGATATATCTAGATAGATATATATAGATATATCTAGATATATCTATATAGATATATATATATAGATATATATAGATATATCTAGATATCTATATAGATATACGTACGTGTATATACGTATACATATATATATATGGAACTGTAAGTACACTTAGTGACAGAGTACTGGTAGTGAAGAAGCATATGCCCTTTTTATTTTAAGAGATAAAGATCACTTATTTAACTTCAGTTAATTAAAATAAATTGATTGGAGAAAGTTAAAGGATTGTAGCCCAAGATGCAACCTCTTCAAAATATCAAGAAAGCACATTAAAAAATTTACAAAAAGGTGGAAACTCAGTTAATACAAAATTAAAAATAACAAGCAGGCAATTTCCTGTGTAAACATGGTGTTTAAGATGTCCTATTTTCCCCTCTTCCTGTAAAATGTATAAATGATACAGCAAGAAGTAAAAAATGTACAATCACAATTGTTATCACAAATAGAAGACAGATGCAAATATATGAACTCCAGAATATGGGTATCAGCTGCTTTTAAAGTTGCTAAGGTTGTGTAAAAGCTGTTAAGGCTAAAGAGAAGAGAAAATACAAACAGCATGGTAAGAGAGTTCAATTATAGCAAATAGGAACTGTCAGTGAAAGTACAGTTTCTGAAGATGAGAGGCCCACCTTAAATTACAAAAATAGATCATTTCTTTGAAATAATAGGTATACATATATCATGCCTGATAGCAGAGTTTTTTTTAATCAGATTGGTTTCAGAAAAGGAGAAGATATATCACAAAGAATTACACAGATGAGCTGTATTTGTGGCAAGCAGTCTATCTCTGTGGCTATAGAGAAAGAGAAAGTTTTTGGATTATGAAAGCAAAAAGGTTACCCTTGTCCCTTCTTTTACACATATGCGTGGAAGCATCCTGTAGACTGATGGGCCAAGCAAATTAGACTGTATCAAAGAATTGGCACATCATCAGTGCATGTGTATCAGATAAAAAACATGGACAAAAATAAGATAACCAGTAGATGAATAGCACTTAGCAGAAAAATATTGCTATGGAATATATAGCATTTTGATTTAAAAATTTACTATCATAAGTTAAAAATAAATAAATAAATAAATAAGTAGCCTCTGAGAAAGAACCACTAAACATAATTTGGAGAAGTAATCCTGCTACTCAGGAGGCTTATGCAGGAAGGTTGCTTGAGCCCAGGAGTTTGAATCCAGCCTGGGCAATGTAGCAAGATCCCCATCTGGAAAAAAAAAAGTTGTTAGAAATTTTAACATAGTGAAATGGTTTGGTTGTGTCCCCCCACCTAAAATCTCGTCTTGAATTGTAATCCCCACGTGTGAAGGGACGGACAAGGGGAACATAATTGGATCATGGGGGCAGTTTCTCTCCTGCTGTTCTTGTAATAGTGAGTCGCATGAGATGTGATGGTTTTATAAGCATTTGGCATTTCCCCTGCTTTCCCTTATTCCATCTTGCCACCCTGTGAAGAAAGGTGGCTGCTTCTCCTTGCCTTCCACCATGATTGTAAGTTTCTTGAGGCCTCCCCAGCAATGCAGGACTGTGAGTCAATTAAACCTCTTTGCTTTATAAATTATGTGTCTTGCAGTTGCTCTTCCCGAGGAGTATCTCTGTGGTGTTCTCTGTATTTCCTGAATTTGAATGTTGACCTGTCTTGCTAGGTTGGGAAAGTTCTCCTGGATAATATCCTGAAGAGTGTTTTCCGACTTGGTTCCATTCTCACCATCACTTTCAGGTACACCAATCAAACGAAGGTTTGGTCTTTTCACGTACTCCGATATTTCTTGGAGGCTTTGTTCATTCCTTTCATTCTTTTTTCTCTAATCTTGTGTTCACACTTTATTTCATTAAATTGGTCTTGAATCTCTGATATCCTTTCTTCCACTTGTTCAATTCGACTATTGATATTTGTGTATGCATCACGAAGTTGTTGTGCTGTGTCTTACAGCTCCATCAGGTAATTTATGTTCTTCTTTAAATTGGTTATTCTAGTTAGCAATTCGTCTAACCTTTTTTCAAGGTTCTTAGCTTCCCTGCATTGGGTTAGAACATGCTCCTTTGCCTTGGAGGAGTTTGTTATTACCCACCTTCTGATGCCTCCTTCTGTCAGTTCGTCAAACTCATTTTCCGTCCAGTTTTGTCCCCTTGCTGATGAGGAGTTGTGATCCTTTGGAGAAGAGGTGTCCTGGTTTTGGGAATTTTAAGCCCTTTTGAACTGGTTTATCCTCATCTTTGTGGATTCATCTACCTTTGGTCTTTGATGTTGGTGACCTTTGGATGGGGTTTCTGTGTGGACGTCCTTTTTATTGATGTTGATACTATTCCTTTCTGTTTGTTAGTTTTCCTTCTAAAAGTCAGGCCTCTCAGCTGCAGGTCTGCTGAGTTTGCTGGAGATCCACTCTAGATCCTATTTGCCTGGGTATCACCAGCAGAGACTGCAGAACAGCAAAGATTGCTGCCTGCTTCTTCTTCTGATTCGTCCTAGAGGGGCACCTGCCAGATGCCTGCTGGAGCACTCCTGTATGAGGAGTCTGTCGACCCCTGTTGGGAGGTGTCTCCCAGTCAGGAGGCATAGGGGCCAGGGACCCACTGGAAGAGGCGGTCTGTCCCTTAGCAGCGTGGAGCACTGTGTTGGGAGATCTGCTCATCTCTTCAGAGCCAGCAGGCAGGAATGTTTTAAGTCTGCTGAAGCTGTGTCCACAGCCACCCCTTCCCCCAGGTGCTCTGTCCTAGGGAGATGGGGGTTTTATCTATAAACCCCTGACTGGGATGGTTGCCTTTTTTTCTGAGATGCCCTGCATAGCGAGGAGGAATCTAGAAAGGCAGTCTAGCTACAGCAGCTTTGCCGAGCTGTGGTGGGCTCCGGCCAGTTTGAACTTCCAGGTGACCCTGTTTACACTGTGAGGGGAAAACCGCCTTCTCAAGCCTCAGTAATGGCAAACGCCCCTCCGCCCACCAAGCTCGAGCATCCCAGGTCAACTTCAGACTGCTGTCCGGGCAGCAAGAATCTCAAGCCTGTGGATTTTAGCTTGCTGGGCTCCGTAGGGGGGGGATCCATTGAGCTAGACCACTTGGCTCCCTGCCTTCAGCCTCCTTTCCAGGGGAGTGAAAGGTGCTCTCTCGCTGGTGTTCCAGGTGCCACAGGAGTATAAAAAAAACAAAACAACTCTTGCAGCTAGCTTGGTGTCTGCCCAAATGGCCCAGTTTTGTGGTTGAAACCCAGGGTCCTGGTGGTGTAGGAACCCGAGGGAATCTCCTGGTCTGCGGGTTTTGAAGACCGTGGGAAAAGTGTAGTATCTGAGCCAGAGTGCACCCTTCCACAGGGCACAGTCTCTCACCCGGCACAGTCCCTCACGGCCTCCCTTGGCTAGGGGAGGGAGTTCCCTGACCCACTGGACTTCCTGGGGGAGGTGACACCCCACCCTGCTTCAACTCGCCCTCCATGGGCTGCACCCACTGTCTAACCAGTCCCAATGAGATGACCCGGTTACCTCAGTTTGAAATGCTGACATCGGCGAACGCAGGAGGCCATGGCCGCCACTGCCACTGCCTCCAAGGCCGGGCGCAGAAGAGCCACCGCTGTGAGTGGCGCAGTCCCGGCCCCCGCCGCCGCCCGAGGAGAACGGGAGGGCGGGCGAGAAAGCCGGGGAGTTGTGGAGCCCGCCCGCCGGCAGCACCGCTCCCCAGGGAGGGAGTCCACAGCCTGAGGTTATATCTTAAGTGTGGTGCTGCTAACATTGCCCAGGCAGCATCTGGTTCAGCTTTATCTATATTTTTTGACTGCTCTGCTCCTCTATGCTGGACGTCAAATTTCCAGGGACTACGTTCGGAGTGAACTGGAGTTTGCCTATGAGGGACCAATGTATTTAGAACCTCTCTCTATGAATCGGTTTACCACAGCCTTAATAGGTCAGTTGGTGTGTACTTTATGCTCCCGTGTCATGAAAACAAAGCAGATTTGGCTGTTTTCAGCTCACGTGCTTCCTCTGCTAGCACGACTCTGCCTTGTTCCTTTGGAGACAATTGTTATCATCAATAAATTTGCTATGATTTTTACTGGACTGGAAGTTCTCTATTTTCTTGGGTCTCATCTTTTGCTACCTTTATAACCTTGCTAAATCTGCATACAGAGAATTGGTTCAGGTAGTGGAGGTATATGGCCTTCTCGCCTTGGGAATGTCCCTGTGGAATCAACTCGTAGTCCCTGTTCTTTTCATTGTTTTCTGGCTCATCTTATTTGCTCTTCAGATTTACTCCTATTTCAGTACTCGAGATCAGCGTGCATCACGTGAGAGGCTTCTTTTCCTTTTTCTGACAAGTATTGCAGAATGCTGCAGCACTCCTTACTCTCTTTTGGGTTTGGTCTTCACGGTTTCTTTCGTTGCCTTGGGTGTTCTCACACTCTGCAAGTTTTACTTGCAGGGTTATCGAGCTTTCAGGAATGATCCTGCCATGAATCGGGGCATGACAGAAGGAGTAACGCTGTTAATCCTGGCGGTGCAGACTGGGCTGATAGAACTGCAGGTTGTTCATCGGGCATTCCTGCTCAGTATTATCCTTTTCATTGTTGCAGCTTCTATCCTACAGTCTATGTTAGAAATTGCAGATCCTATTGTTTTGGCACTGGGAGCATCCAGAGACAAGAGCTTGTGGAAACACTTCCGTGCTGTGCGACTTTGTTTATTTTTATTGGTATTCCCTGCTCGTATGGCTTATATGATTTGCCAGTTTTTCCACCTGGATTTTTGGCTTCTTATCATTATTTCCAACAGCATTCTTACCTCTCTTCAGATTCTGGGAACACTTTTTATTTATGTCTGATTTATGGTTGAGGAATTCAGAAAAGAGCCAGTGGAAAACATGGATGATGTCATCTACTATGTGAATGGCACTTACCACCTGCTGGAATTTCTTGTGGCCCTCTGTGTGGTGGCCTATTGCGTCTCAGAGACCATCTTTGGAGAATAGACAGTGATGGGCTCAATGATCGTCTTCATTCATTCCTACTATAACGTGTGGCTTCAGGCCCAGCTGGGGTGGAAGAGCTTTCTTCTCCACAGGGATGCTGTGAATAAGATTAAATCGTTACCCATTGCTACAAAAGAGCAGCTTGAGAAACACAATGATATTTGTGCCATCTGTTATCAGGTAACTCCTTCAATAAGAATATGTTTGGGACATGAAATCTGCTATGATCACGCCTTGTGGTCATTTTTTCCATGCAGGCTGTCTTAAGAAATGGCTGTATGTCCAGGAGACCTGCCCTCTGTGCCACTGCCACCCGAAAAACTCCTCCCAGCTTCCAGGATTAGGAACTGAGCCAGTTCTACAGCCTCATGCTGGAGCTGAGCAAAACATCATGTTTCAGGAAGGTACTGAACCCCCAGGCCAGGAGCATACTCCAGGGACCAGGATACAGGAAGGTTCTAGGGACAATAATGAGTGCATCGCCAGATGACCAGATAACCAGGAAGGGGCTTTTGACCCCAAAGAATATCTTCACAGTGCAAAAGATGAAGCACATCCTATTGAATCAGCCTAGAGGAGAAGCAGCAGGAATGATGCTTTCATACTCTGGAGGAAAAGTTAACTCAAGATGGAATTCATGCTCTAGTTTGAGGAATGAAAATGAGATGATCAGGCAGGAAACTGATATTCCAAGGATCTAATCCAGGAAGTACTCTCAGTGGGGACCACCTGCTTTCATCCCCTGACATTGTGGGAGAAATTTTGCAATGTATGCTAATCAAAATGTATTTGTATGTTCTATGCTGATGTTATATAGAGGTTTGTGAAGAAAATTCAACCTCAACGACTTCAGAAACTGCCCCTGATATGTGTGAGAGAGAAATAAAATCAGATTTTGAGGTCGAAGGGACTGAGGAAGTGAGGATAAAGAGCATGAGGACAGCATGGAAAGAAGGAGGCAGAAGTGGAACTGAACTTTCACTCTCCATGGGACAGATCGATCTCATTACCAAGTCTGAATAGCGACCAGCCCTCTCCTCCACCCCTTTTCTCCTCAGTTAATTGGAAATCAGTCAGGTGATTATTGAGTCTTATACAGCACTGAAATGAAATCAAAGATGAAGAGGCATTGATTGTATTCAAAGATTGAAGCACGCTCATACTTTATATGTGCTTTAGGGAAGGGGTGGGTGGGCACTTGGGCCTTGTGGGTGCATTCATGTAACCTGAGACTCGAACTTTATGACAGAGTCTTCAATATTTTGATGTATATGAAACTTTTGTTAATATGTTGTATACTTCTCTGGCTGTGTGAAGTAAACTAAAACTCTAATGAACACTTTGGAGTCCGCTTTAGTGAAGGAGACCAAAGTGGGAAGGGCTTTAGGGCACTGACAGAGGCACTGGGTGTACTTTTCAATCCTGTGTAATGTTTAATTCTTGCAACTGAATCAAAACAGTGTTAAATTATGGCAATATTTGCACTTTGGGAAAGAGTACATAACTGTATGATCACACTCTGCAAATGCCACTTTTAAAGCTGTTAATAGACTTTGCACCTTTTCTTTGACAAGGATGTGTCATATTTAAATTTTTACATTCATCATGGCTACAGGTAGAACTGGGGAGGGGGGAGTGTAATTTTTTATGGGAATTTTGATATGAAAAGAAACTAGTCATTTATTTATACAATAGGCTTGGCTCAAAAAGTGTTTTCCAGACCTCGGTATTCCTAATGTGGGATGTGACTTTATTTTATTTTTAGTAGCAAATTTGGATGTAGACTGACAGACATAGCTGAATGTCTTAATACATTTAAATTTGAAGATAAAAAAAAAAGAAATGCTGACGTCACCTGCCTTCTGTGTTGATCTCGCTGGGAGCTACAGACCAAAGCTGTTCTTATTCGGCCATCTTGCCAGCCACACCGTTCAAACCTCAAAGTTGGCTTTTTTATCAATAGTTCTAATAGAACTTATTCTGTGGTCTTTGTTACATTCACAGGCATACTATTAATAAAATATTAGTTATTAAAAATAAACACATGTTGGCAGTTTCTTCTGAAGTTACACATAAATGAATTATGGAATCAAGTGTAAATGTTTCAAAGTATTTATGCAAGTTATTTCAAAAGTTATGTTCCATAGATATTTATATCAGATTCCTTATATCAGCTAATTGTTTGCTTTATGATTTTTTCATTTCTTGTAGATGATCACACCCTATCTTTTATAGGCCTTTATTGTAGAAAATTGTCTGAAACTAGTCAGGGATACATTTGAAAGTCATTGATGCAGTGGCTGCCGGAATTGGAGTGCATTTTCTCTGCAGCCACCAGACACTCAGATTCCTCCAGTGACACCTTGCTTTTGTTTTCTGCTTGGCTTTGGGCCTTAATCTTGTGCTATCCAGAGAGACTTTTTTTCATCTCCCCATGGTCATGCCAGAGCCACATGGACCTGACAATTGTCAATGTGGTGGGAGGGGTTGCACTGAACAGGCACTCTCTGTCCTTGTGAGGGAGCCATACTCCAGGCAGACATCACAGTCCTGGGTCAGGGTGTGTCCTTCCAAGTATCCCTGCCCCTCCTACAGGTGAGATGCTGATTCATGCATCTTCCTCCCATTCCTGGTTAGAGTGTCTCCTTGTTTTTTCCCCAGTCTTCTTTCAGCAGCCGCTATGTATTCCCACTGATGTCTTCAGCTTCCTCTTTTCTGCCCTTCCCAGCAGGATGAGGCTGTTATTCCTGAAGGAAGAGATAAGAGGTGGGAGATGAGGCTGTTATTCCTGAGATAAAGGACACAGCTTTGGAGCTTTTCTTTCCTTCTCTCACAGTTTCTTTGAGTTCCTCCAGTGCCAGTAACACAGAGGTGTTAGTGGCTTTGCCCCTGCATGTTAATTCTTTGGTAATGTAGTGGTGGCAGGTGAGGTGGGTCTGGGTACATTTCAGCCACAGCTGCTATATCTGTATTCAGTAATCAACCTCTCTTTATCCCCTTCTCTCTTGTATCCATCCAGCCTTCTGGTAAGCAACAATCTACTCTCTGTCTACAGGAAATCCAGCTTTTTAGTTTTGATGTAAAAGTAAGAAGATGCAATATTTGTCTTTCTTTGTATGTCTTATTTAACTTAACATAATGACTTCCAGTTCCATTCATATTGTTACAAATGACAAGATATTGTCTTTAATGGCTGAATAATATTCTATTGCATACATACAACCCATTTTCTCTATCCATTTGTCCACCTACAGACACTGAGGATGCTTTCATATCTGGGCTATTGTGAATAGAGCTGCAAAGAACATGGAGTGCACATGTCTTTATGAGGTGGTGATTTTATCTTCTTTAGTACATACCCAGAAGAGAAATTGCCGAGTCATCAGATATTTCTATTTTTATTTTATTTGGAGTCTTCATACTACTTTGCACAACAGTGGAAATACAAACGGAATAACCATTATAAAAAGTAGTTTCAGTTTTGAGGTATGATCCAAAAACAAATGATATTTGATCATGATTCTCATCGGGAGTCTCTAATGGATCTGGTGGAAATGCAGGACGTTTTCTAACCTTGTTCAGAAATTTATGAGTTTGTACCATTTTCTTTTTGAGGCTGGAAATTGAATGATTCAAGGTACACACTGTTGGCGGATTTCAGAATGATACAGCAAAAATCTTAATGAGAAGGCGAGAGAGAGAATGAGAGAGAGAGAGACAGAGAGTAAGGCCAACAAAAAGAAAAACTAAATTTAACAAGAGGAGAAAGTGCTGGAAATCAGTGTTGTATTTTGCTCATAGACACATCTGTACTGAGTGAGAAGCAGTGAAGTCAAGGGAGGAGTCTAGAACGTGTTCACTTGAAGCATCAGCATATTTCTCAGAGCCATCTATTGCCACCACATCACAAGGGTGATGAATTTTTGAATGCTATTCAATATGAGTTCCCAGGAAGTAATCATGTTTCCAACAGTTAAAATGCCAGGGGTGGGTCCAGATCACTCATACAAAAATACACAAAATTTGCTTTTCATTTATGGCTATCTAGAGAAAAAGTGCACTGAGGAGACTTCAGCAGGTTACAGAGATCTGTTTAACTTCGGGATCCCATAGGAGAGTGCCTCTTAGTGAAGGTTGGTGTATAAATTAAGTAGGCCAAAATTCCCTCTGTGGGAGTAGCGTTCCAATTGTGTGGAATTTTTAATTCCTTATTGAGTTGTGAAACATAATCCCAAGGACTGACTCCATGGAGTTTTACTGCTGTGTTGATAAAACTATTTAATAAGCTTCCTTCTAGTGTTTCAAGGGAAGTTTTTCTCTAATTTTTTCCCAATATATACATTTTTCTGGCTAAAGATAATAAAGCTGTTAAAAAGACATACAGGAAGGGCAGCTTTAATCTTTTGGTGATAGGAGTGAACATAATATATGAATCTTTTTGAGTGTTCTCCCTCATCCAAATACAATATGGCAAAGGCTTACAGTATTTGGAGGTGAAATCTCTAAATGTGTTTTTTCCAACTGCCAAGTCACAGGACAATAACAGATACGTCCTTGAGGCAAAGGACCATAATGCCATAGTGCTAGTAGGATTACACGTGGCCATGGGAGTCCAAGGTTTCCTTAAAATTGTAATAATTTTGATGTAAGAATACCATTCTTTTAAACTTATATGGAAGATTGTGGGAGGTTATAACAATGTAGTACTTTTGTATCAGCCACGCATCACACAATCATTTTATAATCGTTCCTTTCACGGGTGTGCTTCACTCAGTTCATACGAAACCTGGCAGGTCACAGGCTAAAAACACAAAATACAGAAGCTTTTAATCAACTGAAAGGGCTGTAGCCTTTTGTCAAGGAATTATTTCAAGGCACGGAGAACACAGATAGATGATAAATAAAATACGTTCACATCCGTTCAAGGGTGGAAACTGAGGAAACCTTGCCTAAATGTGTCCCAAGGTCCCTGTGGTTTGGTTTCTGTCTAGGCTCCAATGTTAGAGTTCTCCCAGGATTTTGTGTCTAGCTGGTTACACCTCATCAAGAATTAACCTCTGCTGTCTTTTCTAAGTTTCCCCAAAGTTTTGTCTTAATCTGATAACCAATTTTTGTATAAATTATAGGACTGAAATACAACAAATATTCATTTGTAACAGTCTGGCACAAATCAAGTAAAGTCGATAACTATAGATGTTTTTCACTCATTTTTATTTAAGATAGGGGCTAAGCATTTATATTTTTTGATAACATCTGTGACTCTCTAAGCAGTTATATCTTCTGAAGATATGATCTGCTATGGCAGTTTTCAGAGCTTCAGTGTTACCTCTTTTCGCATTGACTTCCACCTTTATATTTGCCAGGAATCTGGCATAAGGAGTGATTCCAAGAATTCCCTAACTTGCCCATTTTTGCGGGTGTTCCAGAATACATGAGATGCTTTTTTGTTTACAAGGCCTCCCAAAGCCATGCGCTGTCCTAAAACGTGTTTATATCCTAGTTTAAAAAATTGGAAAGTTCTAATAAATACAATCACTTCTGCCATCTGGGCTGATTTTACATCAGATAGAGGACTATGTTCTGAATGAAAGCATACAGCAATTTTAGTCATTAACCTAGAGTTTTATTATTGAGGTGTGATTCATAACAAATAATATTAGGTCAAGGTTCTCAGTGGGAGTGTCTAAATCTCTTGTGTGTACAGGGTCTTCCTTATTAACATGAAGCGTTTATGAGCACAGTCATAGTTTCCAGCCATGTTTCTTTCTGTCTCACTATCACCACAAACTATGACCTCACCTGGAACATGGGTTAATTTCCAAATAAGTTATTTTTTAATCTTTATGCCACTAGATTATTATGTGAGGCTATTTCAGTAGAAAGTTAAAAAGAACATTTGAAATGTCTAAACAACACAGAAAATCACTACTAAAATGCAAAGCCTAGACGTGAGTGGCTCCAGGCCTGGATAATGCAACAGTTCATGTATGGAGGTAGTTTCTTTGCCCAGTTCTACACTGACACATCCAGCATGCCCCATTTGACTCCTATTATGCAGAGCCATGGCAATGACATTCTCAAGGGTCACACACAGATATGAAAATTGGTAGGAATAGGAGAGAAGACGATTCTGCAATTCGATGAAGGACCAGGAAAGCCTGGCTGACCATCTCCCCAGCCTCCATGACTGCACCACATGCCCACATGGACACTCATCCCTGACACAATAAGAGGACTCCATTGATGAGGCTGAGCATTTTATGATATCAATTACTAGAGACTGACATTGAGGTTTCAATAACTAATTTTTATAACCTAAATTTAATTACCCCCAAATTGTTACTTCTTTTTTCAGTGAAAAATAGCTTGCCATGATTGAGATTTAGGTGGATTCCCAACGTTCACAACTGAGCTTCCAATAGAGCGTTGTGAACAGAAACTTAATGAGGGCAGAGAAACCCATCTTTACTGTGTTCACCACTAAACCCATGTGAACTCAGCACTGCCTTTGATCACTGCTGCTTCTCTGCAGAGCTCAGGTTTCCACTTCTCACAGTTCCAACACAGACTCTGTCTCCCAAGTGTTTGGCCTCCAGTTGATGTAAGGTCACACTCTGTTCTTAGCTGGTTCTCTGAACTGTTTTATGAGGGTGTTGATGAGCCATTAAATGGAAATTTTATATCTTCTCAGCATGAATCCCATGGGCGGTCATGAATGATTCTTCTGGCTATGGTAATTGATTTTTCTTGTCATGTTTATTACTAGTAATATTCAAAGCCATTTCATTTAAACTTCTGATGCTTCATTTTTTCTTGCTATGACAATTTTTCTTCTATTAAGTCTCCCCACTAGCAGTATAACATGATGCAGTATCCAGGTTCAGATGTCATTAATAAGCACATACGTCAAAAGCTATGTATTCTTTTCACAGCAGACATAATTTTCTCTTTTCTGAGGTTGACCACATACTGCTGAACTACCCCCACTCACAATAACATATGCACAATTATGACATTTTCCTTTATTTGACTAATAAGTTATATCATTCTCCCTTCAAATTCTTTATCCCCCAGAAAGCCTTGACAAATTATTCTGCATCTGTTCAAACCATAAAGTCAGAAACCACATGGTGAGTAAAAGCTCACCTGGTTCTGGGTATTGGGTCCATCTCTTCCTCTCCAATGTCCCACAGCAACTTAGCCACTTGTCCAGGTTCTATCAAGAAAGTTTAGCATCTGAAAATTGAAGGAAACGATTGAGGACAGAACCCGCAGATGATAGACAGTATTTGAAAACTATTCATATGACAAGGGATTACTATCAAACACATAAACTCAACTGAACTGCAAATAACAATGTGATTAATAAGGGGTGAATAATATGAATAAACATCTCTCAAAAGAAGACATGCAAAGGGTATATAGATGATAGAGATATTTGTATGTATACATACATATATTGCTAGAAATCATTAATATTCATGTAAATGCAAATTCACAATGAGATATCTTTTCATCCTTCATCTTTACTAGAAAGTCTGTTATCAGAAAGACAAAAATAAATAAATAAATAAATAAATAAATAAATAAATAACAGAAGCTGTCCCAAATGCATGAAAGGGAAACTCTTATAGACCACTCACTGGTAGAAATGTAAATTAGTCGGGGCATCATGGGAAAAAAATAGAACTACCATATAATTCAGCAATCCAACTGCTGAGTATATATCTGTATAATAATTAAAATAAAAAACTAATATTGAAGAGCTACCTATACACCCATGATTGTTGCAGCACTAATCGAAATAGCTAAGATATATAATCAACATATGTGTCCATCAACGAATGGATAAATAAAATGTGGTGTATTTACACAATGGAATATTATTCGCCTTAAAAATGAAATTCTGCCTTTTGAAGCAACATGGATGGAACTGGACACCATTATGTTGAGTGAAACAAGGCAGACACAAAAATAAATACCATATTTTCTCAATGTTATGCGGAAGTTTAAAAAAGTTGATCTTCTAGAGGTAAATTAGTAGAGTAGTGGTTATGAGATGCCAGGAATCGGAGGAGACTGAGAGATAAGAAGAGGTTTGTTAACAAATGCACAATTACAGGTAGACAGGTTGGATATGCTCTAGTGCTCTACAGCACAGAAGTGTGACTACAGTTAACAATATATTGTATATTTAATGTTTACAAGTAGCCAGAATATTGAATTTTGTATGCTACCAACACAGAGAAATGTGTCTGAGCTGTTGAATGCTCATTGTTCTGATTTGGTTTTACCACTTGGCACATTTGCATTGAAATATCACACTGTACCCCATAAATGTATACAGTTTTATGTGCCAACTTAAAAATCCATTAATTAAAAAGTTTTTATTGCATACATTACAAATAATTCAACACAGAGCTGGGAATAAATACCATTTTTCTTTGAAATAATGAATTTCCTAACAACGTCGTTACATTCTTTTGCAACAAACTGTGTATTCGATCATGGTAAAAGCATAGGCTGACTTATGGATAGAATAATATTTTTTAATTTTAGACTTCTTATGACTGTAAATGCAAATAATTTTAAAACTAAGTAAAAAGAATAAAGTTGAGGAAATGTGTGTGTGATTTGTGTTGTGTGAGCTTTTTCTTGTGTGCCACTCTGTGCATGGTGGATTTGTGGTATGAGTGTCTGTGTCTGTTTGTGTTTACTCTGCTTGGGGTTCTCTGTGATTCTGGGATGTGTAGTTCAGGGTCTTCCACAAAACCGGGAACATTCTTAGCCATTGTTTTTTCAAATACTTGCTCTGTATTTATAAATTCTGCCTTCCAGATTTAAAATATACATATACTATACCTTTTGATATTAATGTTTAGTTTCTTCACTCTCTTTTCCTTTGAGAATCACTTTTTGAAATTTCTAGTGACATTTTAAGTGCATGGTTTCATTCAAAAGCTGAGCCAGCCCTACTGAGGAGTGTGAATGAAGCTCGCTCAATGTTTATACTGCATTGCTTTTGGTTTCTTAGGTATTTCCATTCGATTCCTTCTTAGTATTTTCAACTCTCAGTTTCCTATCTAATCCTGAATTATGTCCACAGTTTCTGTAAGAGATTTTTACATATGAATTATAGTTACTTTCCATACATTATTTAATTATTTAGTTCTACTATCTGCATCATTTAGAAATCTCATGCTGATCATTTGTTTATTATGACTTTGTTATTTCTCATTAATGTATGTAATAATTGTTGATAGCCAAACATGTTGGGTTGGACAGTTGATATTGATTGGCTTATTGTTTCATTTTGTGCATTTTCTGCCTGTATTTGACCACACTTTCTTTGCCAGGCCTTTATTGTGGAAATGTCTGTGAATCTTCTCAGAGCTACATTTGACATCTACTTTTGCAGTGGATGTCAGAGTTGAAGTCTGTTCTTCCGTGTCCACCAGAGACTTCCGATCCTCCAGTGATACCTTGTTTTTCTTTCCTGCTTGGCTTTTTCTCTTCACCTTGTTCCCTTCTCCATAGAATCTCTTTCAGCTCCCTCAGGTGGATTAAAATGTTATTTAACTGACAATTGTGCAATTGGTGATAAGCAATAGAATAAAGGAAGATTTTCTGACCTTTGTTGGGTCCATAATTTGAACATGAGTCTAAGTGTGAGCTTTCCAGTGTTTCTGAACTTCCTCCAGATGAGATGTTGGTCTGTGTGTCTTTGCCCTTTTCCCTGGGGTAGAGTCCTCTTGTTTTCCCCAGTGGTTCCCTCCCACAGCTCCAATGTTCTCCATTGGTGTTATCACCTTCCAGATTTACTGAACTGACCTGCAGATTAAGGCTCTGATTAAATAAGAAAGAGAGGGGAGGTAGTTCTCAATGGAACTTAGGTGAAGACCTCTCGTCCCATCTCAGTTCCTAAGGGGTTGCACCAGTGTCCCTAAAATACTGGTTATGGTGGCTTGCCCCTGCAGAGTAATTTCTTAGTTCTGCCATGGGGATACTGCAGGTGGGTCTGAATGCATTTCAGAAGTGTGGGCTCTTTTTCTCTCCCAGACAGACACATTGGGACAGAAAGATTTTTGTGACTGTCCCCATTTTTGGGAAAAGGGATTCAAGAGGATAGAAAAGCTCTTCAGTATGTGGTCCCTGAGAAATTCACACCACAACACGTTTACCACACTCGACTTCAAGCAATCCAATATATATTTGTGTTTTTATCTTGTAATAGCCTACATTTTATATGCCAGACTCTGCCTCAGTTCAGCTCATACCCTGGCTTTTTATTCTCTACAAAAACTTGCCTCTCCCTAGATTTCAGATTTGATGTTTATCTTAAAATTTCAAGTATTTAAAGTATTTTTAAAAATTTACAAAATTTCATCTTCTCTGTTATTTTTGATGTTGTCATTGTAAAAAAAAAAAAGTAAAATATATTCCTCATCTATGCGCATTTCCAAGCAGAGTAGCACATTTTTTTAGTGAGACCAAGAGTAATAAAAGAATGCAAATATTGTTAAGGTGCTTAACAGGAAAACAAATTATGATAAATGTGTTCACTGGAATACTACCCATCATTTATAATAAATAAATGCCTGATACACAGAACAAAAAGCTAACATATCTATTTATGTTGAGTAAAATAAGCTAAACAAATAATATACACTTACTTTATTTTTATAAATTCTGATAAATAAAAAGCATCTAAAGTAAAATAATGAAGATCAGTAGTTGCTGGGGAAAATGGTAGAAGAAGGGAAGGGGAAAGGAGGAGGAATATAGCAGAACAAGAGGAAATGTTGAGAAGAATCCACATGTACACTTTCTTGATAATGATGACAGTTGTATCATGTTTATTAATTGTACATTTTAAATATGTGAAATTTATTATCTCTCAAATAAGCCTCATAAAATGTATTATGAGCAAACAAATGGAAACTTAGACAAGTACGGAGTAATAGAAAGATAGAAAAAATATGTTAAATGTCAGAAGTTCCTGAAAAGTAATGTGCCTGGACCCTAGTTCTCTCCGTATTTTCAGGCGAGTGCTCAAGTGAAGCAAAACCACACATGCTCTTATTACGGAAAGTGGGTTCTGAAAAAAACACTAGACACATCCAGCTTTGTCCTGGAGTTGGTTTAGGGAGCAGTCAGAGCCGGTGATGAGGAGCACAGGGCCAGATACCAGGGTTCACTCATCCTAAACATGAGCTCTTAGATACACACAGAGGTGTGGGTTTACTTCCACATCTGAAAATTGAAAATATATTGACTCCTACAGAACATAATTTACACAAATATTTTAAAATAAAATAGGGTGATAAAGGCAAAATGTTTATCACAGCACAATTTCATAATAAGACAGCGTATTTTCCAAATACCATCATTATCAGCAAACTTCTGCAGGGTAACATCTTATCTGGATACAGCCTACTTCTCAAGTGTCCCACCCTAGCACTTGCTCTATAGTTGGAGATATGAAATTAGGGCCCTCCCTCTACTGATGAAAACCAACCCGACCCCGACCCTGCAGCTCCGAGAGAGGAGCCTTAGCCCTGGGACTCCAGGGCATTTCCGCTTGGTGATCAGCACTGAACACAGAGGACTCACCATGGAGTTGGGGCTGAGCTGGGTTTTCCTTGTTGCTATTTTAGAAGGTGATTCATGGAAAACTAGAGAGACTGAGTGTGTGTGGATATGAGTGAGAGAAACAGTGGATTTGTGGGGCAGTTTCTGACCAGGATGTCTCTTTGTTTGCAGGTGTCCAGGTTGAGGTGCAACTGATCGAGTCTGGGGGAGGCTTGGTACAGCCTGGGGAGTCCCTGAGACTCTCCTGTGAGGGCTCTGGATTCACCTTTAGTAGCTATACCATGGATTCAGTCCACCAGGGTCCAGGGAAGGGGCTGGAGTGGGTCTCAGTTATTAGCAGTGGTGGTACCGTACACTACGCAGACTCTGTGAAGGGCCGATTCACCATCTCCAGAGACAATGCCAAGAACTCACTGTATCTGCAAATGAACAGCCTGAGAGCCGAGGACACGGCTGTGTATTACTGTGTGAGAGGCACAGTGAGGGAAAGTCAGTGTGAGCCTAGACACAAACCTTCCTGCAGGGGTCCCCGGGACCACCAGGGGGCGCGCGGGACGCTGTGCACGGGGCTGTTTCTAGGGCAGGTGCAGATGCTGCTAAGGGCTGGCTTCCTGTCATGATCTGGGGCTGCCTCATTGTCAAATTTCCCCAGGGAACTTCCCAGATTTACAGTTCTGTACTAACATTTGATATCTCTAAATGCAGACCTTTTTTGTCCTTTTTGTTTCTTTGTTTTTGTAACAGGAGGGCACATCTTCTCCTCCACAGAAGCCACAGTGCCACTTTGGGGGCAGATAATCCTTCTGTGGTCAGCTGGATGAAAGTCCCGATGAATCTCAGGGGAACCTGGGGAGTGTTTTCTCAGGATAGAGACCTCCATGGGAATCTCTGATTAGAACAGGCTTTGAGTTCTGATAGGAGCTAAGAGAGAGACTCACCCAGTGTCGGGGTCATTAAAACCTTATGGTTTTCACTGCTATCCCCTTCATCTTGTCAAACTGTGCACATCTGACTCAGACTGATTCAGTTGACCCTCTTTCTGCTAATCCATTTTCTTTCTCTGTAGGCTTGATTCTCACAGTTCCCTTTCTTATTCTTTTCCCTGAAAACAGAGGATGTGTTTTCTGTAGTCAAAATCCCAGGACTCAGGTCTGCAGGACCTGGGTAGCTGAGGGGACTTACTCACCATTGCTTGGACTCTCCTGCTGTCTTCTGTGCATGGATGCGTTTGGGAAATGAAGCGGACATTAGTCATGAAGGGAATAATACTAGTTTTCTCCAGTGGGATATTAATGTAGAGCTGGTCTTGGGGCTTCTCACACTGTCACAGAGTTTGCACTCTCACCCATGACTTTGAGGAGAACTGAGGATGGACACTCCATTGTGATGTGAGCTCTGGGTAACAGTAATTGTAGGGTCTGGCTAGGCAGCCTAAGGTCAATACTGCTGGCCATGGAGAAAGACAGGCTGGAATTCCTGGGAAGACCTGCATCTGCCATCTACCATGGAGCCCCATTGCCTTCTGTTATACTCTGATTGAATCAGCCCCACCTCAATTATCTAGAACATTCTTCATTACTTAGGAAAAAATAATGGGAAAACATACTGACAGGCTCTCCTAATACCTGTATTATGTCATTGGAGCAACACGAATGTGTGAATAAGTATATGAGACAGTTGTCTAGTCAAGATAACATGTAAAATTGAATGTTGCAATTTATTTTATATTTGGCTATATAATCATGCTCATATTATAAATATTTTTGCTACTTTATTTGTGTCAGAGGCTTTGGAACCAGAACAACTCCATCTTGCATAGGGGCTAGGAAAAATAAGACAGATATGCCGGGCTACATTCCCAGTAAGTGAAGGCGTTCTTAGTCACAGAATGAGATAGGAGGTCTGCACAAGACCCAGGTCATAAAGACCTTGCTGATAAAGGTTACAGTTAAAAAGCTGGCCGAAACCCACCAAAACCAAGATGGTGACAAAAGTGACCTCAGTTCATCCTCACTGCTCATTATACGCTAATTATAATGCATTAACATGCTAGAAGACACTCCACCCAGCACCACGACAGTTGCAAATGCCATGGCAACATCAGGAGGTTTCCCTATACGCTCTAAAGAGGGGAGGAACCATCAGCTCCAGGAAGTGCCTGGGAAACTCATGAATAATCCATCCCTTGTCTAACATATAATCAAGAAATAACCATAAAATTGGACAACCGGCAGCCCATACTGCTGCTCTGCCTATAGAGTAGACATTCTTAATCTTTTACTTTTCTAATAAACTTGCTTTCCTTTTACTCTGTGGGTTTGCCCTGAATTGGAACCTCTTTCTGGTAACATTTGTGTTATATTGGTTTTCTAAGCAGAAAACTCCAAGACAGGATGATGGATCCCTGCATTTTTGTCAGAAGTACATCCATCCCTTTGAGAGAAAATATACAGGGAGTGGAATGAGGCTGGGAAGCTGAAGGCATATGATGGAAGCCTGTTCCTGAATGAAGGAGACAGGGAGGGTGGATTGGGTGGAAGGATCCTATATTTCTGTGCTGTGCAAGGAAGCTGCAAGAGATAATTGAGTCTTGTGCAAGTCAGTGCTGCCTCTCAGGGGATCATCATGACTCCCAGAAATGGCTGTGCTTAGGAATCACTGTGGAGTCAGTCCTTTCCTTAGAGTAGACCACAGGACATGGCCTCAGCACACGCCATGCCGCAGATGTCAGAAAGCAGCTGCTGGGAACCTGACCACCTGCGTTTTGCTGCCTGTAGGAGGAAGGGGGCAGGCGCATTCTCAGGGTCAACACACTGTTTGTGGATTTTTAATTTTTTTAATTTTTTTATTTTTGAGACGGAGTCTCGCTCTGTCGCCCAGGCTGGAGTGCAGTGGCGCGATCTCGGCTCAATGCAACCTCTGCCTCCCGAGTTCACGCCATTCTCCTGGTTCAGTCTCCCGAGTAGCTGGGACTACAGGCACCCGCCACCACAGCGGGCTAATTTTTTTGTATTTTTAGTAGAGTCGGGATTCCACCGTGTTAGCCAGGATGGTCTCGATCTCCTGACCTCGTGATCCGCCTGCCTCGGCCTCCCAAAGTGCTGGGATTAGAGGCGTGAGCCACCGCGCCCAGGCTGTTTGTGGATTTTTATAGAGAACACCCACTTTTACTGTGTTTTATTGGAAAATATATGAACAAGTGTGCACCTGCGAACAACTGTAATTTTCACATTTATTTCAATTGCATTATTTATTTATTCTGCTTGACGTCCTGGCACAGATTGCATTTTTCATAGTGATTGTTCAAAAGATCAAGAACACGCATTTTCCACATTCACTGGTTTTTCTCCATGTGCAGAGACCTTGAGTAGAGCACGTCTCGCAGTTTTCCACACTATCTTTGCGTCCCCAGGGAAAGAGCAGAGATTTGTCTGGCTGCAGAATCTAGGGTAGGTCTCTGCACACCTCAGAGCCTGCAGAGAAGCCCAGCGAAGTTTTCTGGAGTCAGAGAGCTATCCCATGTGTGGGATACCTCTAGCTTCCCCACTGTCAGAGATTGCTGGCCAGCTGTAACTGAGTGGTTAAGAATTAGAGCACCTGGGAGCCTATCTCACGAGAGCTCCATTATGTAACTTTCCACCATTAGACCGCAGGTATTAACTCATTCTTGATTTTTCTGACCCGATATTCTCGTCTTATTCATTTGCAAGTTTGGTTATAGAAAATGTTATCTTTTAGTTTATGATTAAAACCTCAAAATTTTCTGAACTTATCAGGAATAATATAAAATGTTTCCAGTTTTGGGGAAACATACATAAATGTCCATGCAATTTGTGTGTGTGTGTGCGTGTGTGTATGTGTGTGTGTGTGTGTGTGTGTGTGTGTGTGGATATGTCAGTCACTTACACCCGGAGGAACATGATTCCTGAATTATATCATCAAACTACAATTAGATTTGCTGAAAATTGCCTGCAGTAATGTCTGTGAAGCTGACCCTGTCACCTTGCTTTGAGGAAGCTCAGAGCACAGGCGAGGTGGCACAGAATAAAATCCAAGGTGCGGCCCCCAGGACTGGCAGAGCTTCTGGCCTGGAGCCAGACATAGCACTGGGCACCTCAGGATCAGATCCCCCAGCCCTCCTCTGTCTGGGCTGCATGGGCAGCAGAGGACTGGCAGGAGATGCTCAGAACCCACCCAAGGCAGATCCCCAGTGAGGAGCAGATGCAGAAAGGAACCAGTCAGGGAGCCTCTGACCATCTTCTAGGGCAGTCTTCTTTTGCTTAACAGCATCCAACCCTCAGGAGACCATTCATGATGTTGTTTAGACCTCTTGCCCTTCATGTCTCAAGGAAAAACAGACATAATTATGACTCTGCAGTTGGCTGCTCTGAGAGTGTCATCTTCACCATCGACATCATGGTCATCATGTCAAAATCAACAGGCAGATCTAGACAGTTTGTATTGTGGTATAAATAGTCACTGAATTGAAAATTACATTTCATGGGAAAAGGTCTCTAGATCAGGACTGGTCAATGAATAAATTAGTGAGGTATCATAAATATAAATGGCACCATTGTCTTTGGTATCCAGTTAATAAAGTATCAGCATATTCATTGTATAAGAGGTCTAGGAGAAGTTTGGGTAGTATTTAGGCTATAAGAGGACAGGGCTTTCCTTCTTAGACAGGCATGTCCTAAATATTAACCTGTATTCTGACAAACATTGTCCAGTGACTGTTTCTACAAGACTTATTTACTTTCTCCACAAACAAATCACTCTGAAGTTTTTAATTATCTCTTAATTGAGAAATATTTTCCCCAAACACCTCAGTCTAGGTACACACCTTCGTGAATGAGCCTTCACCCTCAGACAGGCACACGCTGTCGCCATGTGGACTCTTCTGTCAGACAGGCGCACAGATCCCCACATGGTTAAGATCATCTCCTGGGGCTCTGCCCTGTGGGGATTCCTGTTCTCACTGGGGCAGGTTAGCACCTAGATCCTCATCCACACTGTGGCCTTTGATGTCTGTGGCCTGCCACATCCCCTGTCTGTCCCTCAGTGTCCTGAATGGTGAAGCAGCCCACCCGAGGGATGGAGGAAGATCTCAGATTTCCTGTGAAGGAGACAGGATGCCAAGCACAGAGATGGAAACCCCTCACATCCCTGCTGGGTCATGTTCTGGGCAGGGTCTCTGAAGGCACCCCTGGGGTCAGTGTCCTAAGATGTCTCCCTCTATTTCCATAGGAGGCATCCATAGAAAGACAAATAGGAAGCTCTTCTATTACGGCAATGTAGAGCTTGTGCTTTACTTATGTGACAGATATAGATATTTTGAATATTTTAAAATTAGGTATGACATTAATTCTACCAAACACTATATATAGTGTTTATATATATATAACAAAATAAACACTATATATATATTATATATAATAAAATAAACACTATACCAAACACTATATATAGTGTTTATATATATATAACAAAATAAACACTATATATATTATATATAATAAAATAAACACTATATATACCAAACACTATATATAGTGTTTATATATATATAACAAAATAAACACTATATATTATATATAATAAACACTATATATATACCAAACACTATATATAGTGTTTGGTATATATATAAAACAAAATAACACTATATAATTCTATTGGTAGAATTAATATATATATAAGACAAAATAAACACTGTATATAGAGTATATATATATATAAAACAAAATTTTATGATACCTTGAAATTTAAGGTTGAATATTTGTATACATTCCAAGATAAATCTTGGTGAACATCATAAAATTAATTCTAATATTTTTTGTGCAAGATGATCACTTTCAAACTAGGTTTAACAACAGAGACCAGATGTATCTTTCCACCAGAAATACTTGTAAAACACAGTGAAATTTCTTAAATTCAATTTTATGATGTGTGACAACAGGTAACAAGGACAGTAATTGCTGAGAGGTGGGAAATAAACAAAAGGAGTCCTCTGATGAATGCACGCTCAGATGCTTCCTTAAGGGAGTTTCCAGGCACAGTGCTGAAGTGGAACCAGGTAGAACTGAAGTTGAGGAAAAAGAGCTGAGACTGACCATGGACTTGTCCTGGCCAATTTCCGGAGGCTGTGCACTGTGTGTCTTTCTGCCCCTGCACAAAGCCGTTTTCGTGTACAGAGCCAGATTGTAATTCATCTAGTTCTTATGTCCTCACCCAAAAGCAAATATGAAATGCATGTAACGTTTGTGTTTGCCTATTACACGAGAGCCTGCCTGTCATGTGACTATCAATAGGTCCTTCTATAGCCTGTTGAGTGTGTACGCTTGGCCAATCCATTCGCATGAATTCATTTCTTGTCTTTCCCTCTCTTGAAGTGCCTGCTCACAGTCTCTGTGGGAGGCTTTGCTTTCCAGCCTGTTAAGATGGCCGTCCTGCAGCTCCAACCCTTTTTCAGAAATAAAATCTCCTTTCTAAATTGATAGATTGGGTGATTCTTCCATTGAAAGCACAAGCTGGTGTGAACAGTTACATGGTAATTCCATAAATGCCTGGAGGAGAAGCAGGGAAAGGGTAGGGTAAGAACTGGGGGCCACACACCTCACACTTTTATGAAATTTCCCTCCAAAAGCTTCTGGGTTCTCAAGACGAGAATTCAAACAGATGCCCTCATGGCTCTGTCATCAGGAGAACTATTTTCTGATAAATATGCCCAGAACTTTCTCCAGACAGACCCTACAAAGAAAAAATACTTTTCAAGATCTTTATTCTATGTGAGAGGAAGGGATTCTTTTCCATCCCAGACAGCTTCATCTTAGCCTTCCCGTGTCATGAAAAGGGGTATAATTAATAAACAACTGGGGTCAGATTCAAGACAATAATCTGTGTATGCTGCAGCCAGGAGGTGGAGTAGAGGATGGAGGAAAATCAGCTGTATGGCTGGAGACTCCTTGTAAAGGGTACAGCCTAAAGAAAGCACAGCAAGAAATCATTGAACATATACTGCTCCCCTGCCCACCATATCACCTGCTCACTAGGATTAAGATGGATTAAAGAGAAAAGTTTTGCAAGGCACATGCTCTGTCTAAGGACTAGAACTTAGGGAAACCAAAGGCGCTGGGAGAGAACAAGTCAAGTACAGTGAAGTGATTTAAAGCCTCTGAAAGCAACAGCTTCAGGACCAAGATCACGGCCCCTCCCTCAGTGACCTTAGATTTTCCTCTCATGGGGCGTCTGCAGGGCTCTCAGGTGAGAATTGGCAAAGACAATGTGAAGGCACTTTCTAAATCTCCAATAGTACTGAGCTTGCTTTAGCTCTGCTTGGAAAAAACAAACAACAAAACAACAAACATAAGCAGGACTAGGGTCAGAGTCGGAAGCACTTTTCATTGGCAAGACACTAGGAAGGAGGGCAAATTTGAGGTTTGTTACTGTGCAAATATTCCACTGTGAGTGTGGGGGCAAGGGCTTTGAGAAACAAGGTCTGTGCATAAAGTTCTAATCTGATATAATCTTCAACCACAGAATCCTAAAAAAAAGAGGCTGCCCCAAAGTCCCCATCAGTTCCTGCACTTGCCATGTGTCTGGAGGTATCAGTGCATATGGAGCTCCAGGGGAGGGGCCCCCTGGTGGCTTTAGTGATTCCTTGCTTGCTGCGCTAAAGTATCCCAATAGAGTGTGCTGGGTTTTCTAAGGCCTATTCCTATTGTAAGAGGTGGTGTGAGAAGCAATTGCTGTCACTGAGGGAACATTCTGAGCCAGGACACGTCCACTTCATTCTGGGCTTGAGATGCTTGGAGAAAAATGCTCTGTGAGCCAGCTGGGATTACAAGTGTGTGGTGTCACACCCGGCTAACTTTGTATTTTTAGTAGAGATGGGGTTTCACCATGCTGGCCAGGCTGGTTTCGAACTCCTGACCTCAGGTGATCCACCCGCCTCTGCATCCCAGTGTGCTGGGATTACAGGCGTGAGCCATCAGGCCTGGTCTGGAATAGTTAATATTTGCTGTGTAAACCTCCACGTGATGCAAATATAAAACAAATGCCCACGTGCAATGTCTGTCCCATAATCATTCTGTGAACACATGAATAGCACTGAGTATGCACAGGGCTTGATTCCTTCTTGACGCTGGGTCTGGTTTCCTTTAAGGTAACCTGGAGTCAATGAGCCATTAGTAGAGGGTGGTATTCTACAACCGAATAGGCAGAAAAATAGACTGATCTTCTTTTGAGTTACAAATAAATACACTTTGAAATAGTAGAAATTCTTATAAATGAGCCATAATCATATGAAAAAAATGATGTGGTAGAACTTCTTTGGTGTCTGTGGCTGTTAAAGACAACGTGATTTTTACTAAAAACCAAGATAATTTTAAAAAATCTGTGAGGGATGAATATTCTTCGCCATTCACCAAGTTTGTAATCGGACGTCTTCCATAAGCCGCCCTTGAAAAAGTCACTAGTACAATTTTGTCTTTGTCAAAGTTGATTGCAGTAGCATGCTATTTGCTTATTCATATCTAGAGTCAAAATAAAGTAGCAATTCCCAAAGTGCAACAGAAGCTCTTCTAATTTCAACGTGAAAATTACTGAAGCATTTGTTTAAACTGATGTCTTCTATTGTTTTCCTTTTCCATCTTCAAAGAAGACCCAGGGCTGAAGCCAGCAGCCCTGCCTGTGCCCTGCCTGCACCCTGGCCTTCCTCATGCCCAAGGCTGACAATGCCTTTGTTTCCCAGCATCTATGTTACGTTGAGGTATTTCTATGCATATAATACCTTGTTCAGAAGTTTTGAATTCTTTTCTATGAAAATTTCCTGGTTTTACCTTAATAATAAAAATAGTAACATGAACACCTCAAGTCTGTTGTAAGCCTCAATTAGGATAAGGTGGTCCGAGGGAAATGGAGGCTTTAGAGAAATGTGCGTATGGGTAATGTAGTCACCATCTGGGGCAGTGCTTCTCAAGGTGAGGACCTTGCATCGACAGCATCTACATCATCTAGAAATAGGTTAGACACAGAAACCAGGAACTCCGGGGGAAGGCTCAGGTGTAGGCAGCTTCACAGGCTCCTTAGGGGATTCTTTGCAGGCTCCAGTTTAAGAACCATTGATCTAAGAAAATGGAGACTGGTTTTGGTGTAATATCAGCCTTACTAGTAATTTAAGCCTTATTTGGGGCAGTGGCTCTCAACTGTGAGCAATTTTGCCCAGTAAGGGTCATGGGCAAGGACTGGAGATGAATTTGTTTGCCACAGTTGGGCAGGTGGGCAGAGGCTCCCCAAACTGAGGAGTCAAAGAATTCTCCAGCCCAAACTGTCAATAATGAGAGGGCTAAGAAACCCTGATCTAGAATAATGTGGGTGTAGGATAATTTAAGCCCCATCAGGTCCTAGGTAGGGTAAATGAGGCCATAGTTAGGGTAACGTAGGCCTCATCTAGTTTGACATAGATTTCTTCACAGTAACTTGTGCCTTACTGTGTAGGTACTGGGTCTTCCTTCAAAGCTTATCTAGGAAGACCCCTCTTTAGGGAAATTCACAAGGTGAGAGGTTCCTGTCTAGTCCCAGGGCCCTCTGTGAGGCCTCCTCTGCTTCTGGAAGCCTGGCTGCTCCAACCTCTTTCTAGGTGGCTGGGGCAGCCGCTCGACATTCACGCCACCTTGTGGCCACCAGTGCCACAGCGGGTACATCGCCTTCTTTGGGTCCCCTCATCATAATTGTTTATCAATAATGATTGATAAGAGTAACTCCCGACCCTTGTAGGATCCATGTGTTTCTTGGCAAGTGTTTTATAGAGAGTGGTTATTTATGAAAGGAAGTCACCGGTAGAGTGCTTTTGAGACTTTTATAAGTAAATGACCTGCCCTTGCTGCCTTTTAAAAAAATGTATAAATACAATGATAATAAAACTCATTGCATTATATTTCCACCAGGAATGTGTGATAGTTTCCATTAAATATATGACACCCCTTGCTTCTCTCATACAGAAATGTATGCTTGCCAATATTTGGTATTTTTCTGGGTGGTTATTTGGGTAATTTTGGCTATGTTAATGGGTATGTAGTAGTATCTCATTATGATTTTAATTTGCATTTCCAGAGAACTAATTATGCTGAGAATCTTTCATGTGCTTATTGGCCTTTTTTTATCTTCTTTTGTGAAATGTCTGTTCAAAAAGACTATTTTATCTAGTTTTTTACAACTAAAATTGCGTGTATAATTATAGATTCATTTCACATGCAGTTGTAAGAAATTTCCCTTTGTATAAACTTTGGACCCCTATCTCTCTCTACCTCCTTGTAAGGCCAATAACTCTTGGATTTGCCACTTGAAGGGTATTTTCTAGATCTTCTAGGCCTGCTTCATTCTATTTCATTTTTTTCCTTTTGTCTCCTTTGACTAGGAGGTATTTTCAATTAGCCTGTCTTCAAGGTCACTAAATCTTTTTTTTTTTTCTAAAGACAAAGTCTTGCTCTGTCACCCAGGCTAGAGAACAGTGGCCCAATCTCAGCTCACTGCAACGTCCGCCTTCTTGGTTCAAGTGATTCTCGTGTTTCAGCCTCCCTAGTACCCGGGATTACAGGTGCCCATCACCATACCTGGCTAATTTTTGTATTTGTAGTAGAGATGGGGTTTCACCATGTTGGCCAGGGAAGTCTTGAACTCCTGACCTCAGGTGATCTGCTAGCCTCAGCCTCCCAAAATGCTGGTATTACATGCGTGAGTCACCAGGCCTGGCCCCAAGCTCACTAATTCCTTCTTCTTCATGATCAATTCTGCTATTAAGAGATTCAGATGCATTCTTTAGTATGTCAATTGCATTTTTTAACTCCAGAATTTCTGCTTGATTTTTAAAAATTATTTCAATCTCTTTGTTAAATGTGTTTGCTAGGATCCTGAATTGCTTCCCTGTGTTATATTGAATTTCACTGAGTTTCCTCAAAAGAGCTATTTTGAATTCTCTGAAAGATCACATATCTCTTCTTTCTGGAATTGGCTCCTGGTGACTTATTTATTTGACGAGGCCATATTTTCCTGGAGAGTCTTGATGCTTGTGGATGTTTGGTAGTGTCTGGGCATTGAAGAGTTAGGTGGTATCATCTTTGCAGTTGGGCTTGTTTGTACCCATCCTTTCTGGGAAAGCTTTCCAGGTATTCCAAGGGACTTGGGTGTTGCAGTCTAAGCCATATCTGTATTAGGGGGCACCCCAAACCCAGTAACACTGTGATTCTTGCAGAGTCAGAGAAGTACTGCCTTGATGGTCTTGGATAAGGGCCAGAAGAATTCTCTGGATTTATATTTTGCAATTTAAACTTATCACCATTTAATTTCATATAATATGATACCCATTCACGTATATTGTAAAAACCTTGCAACAATATATTTCTATCTCCTCCTCCCATCTTTTGTGCTACTGTCATTCTTAGGAAAAACCCGAACTGTTTCTCCTCTGCGTCCACACCAACACAACAGCAATCTACACAGCAGACTTCTGAGACCCTGAGTATGTGGGGGCTTTCTCCTCACCAGCAAGCAGGCAGTCACCTCTGCAGTGGGCACCAGCTGGACGTCCTCCAGTTCAATTCCAACTCTATCTACCCAGAGATGGCATCAGATCCCACAAAGAGAGGGCCCGTTCTGCAAGGCTGCCACTTCCCCACCCCCAGACACCAGTCATAAGTCCAGGCCTCTGGAATTTCTAATCAACTGGCTTCAAGCTGGGCTTCCCACAGTCCCCTCTATGGGTTTGATTAATTTGCTGGAGTGGCTCACAGAACTCAGGGAAATGCTTATGTTGTTTACCAGTTTATTATGAAGGACATTTTAAAGGATACAGATGGACCGCCATATGAAGAGATACACACAGGATGAGGTCTGGAAGATTTTGAAGGGTCCCAAGTGCAGGAGCTTGTGTCCATGTGGATTCAGGGAGCACCACCCTCTCAGCACGTGAATGAGTTCTTCACCTTTTAGTCACCCTTCATGTGTTCAGCTCTCCAGAGGCTTCCAAACCCTGTCCTCTTGGGTCTTTATATGGGGAATTTGTTGGATAGGCCTGATTGAAGCATGGGTGACTGTGGAAATGTGATTGGACAAAATGGGTTCTAAACTCAGCAAGGCCTGTGTGTTCAGATTCTTCTTGGCCTCTCTGCGTAGCCTTCCTTCCTCCAGGTTATGAGACAAAAACCTCTTTGGAATGAGGGTCTCATGACCCACAGAATCCAGCCATGGGCAGGGGAAAGAAGGGCAGGAGAAGGTGTGAGAGAGAGATTCTGTTTACTGTCATAAGGGCTATGAGAGTTATGAACAAGGAACTGTGGATGAAAACATATATGTATATGTTTCAATGACATGCCACAGCCATACTTTCATACAGTTTGTTTCTACAAATGTCCTAAACACCATCATGCTTTGTTATTTTTGCTTAAACAGTAAATTATTTCATAAAAAATTACGAAAAGCAAGATAAAAGTATTTTATATTTACCTGTATGTTTACCTTTTCCGGCATTAATTCTTTAGTGTTTGGTAAAGTGTTTTGCTTGTCTAGTGATTTACATTGATTTTTGAAGGGATAAGATCAGTTGCCTGGGTAAAAATTTCACTTTCTGGATTTGCTTAATAATTTTGATGTTCTTATTCCTCTATTGACTATTCTAGAGCTGGGAGAATACATCAGACATCTGTTGTACATACAGTCATCATGAAATAGTAATTTATGTGCAAATGCCAGCTTTTCAAAAGTTGATGCCAATTTGTATAAGTTTATGGTAGAATTTGCTAATCTATTTGTTTCAGAAAGATTTGGGAAATCAGATAGTGATCTCATTAAATCTTAGTATAGCATGACACATATTAGACCCTAAATAAATGCCGCTAAGATCAGTTTTATGATGAGAAGAAACGACGGCTTGGTTGGGCTCCATAAGGAATTTTGATTTTATTCCCCATCATTGACATTCCCACCAGTAGAATAAGTGCTTATCTTTCACACCCGTTTCCTTTTAGCATTCTAAATCAGAACCTCAGAAGCAAAATTAGGCTCCAGTTTTGGTTTAGAGTTTATCTTAGTAAACACAAAATATTGGTGTCAACATCACCATAAAGGAACATGTTTTAATTGCCGTTAACATGAGAGAATAAGATAAATTCTTATTTATCTTAAGATAAGTTTGTTCCTTCTTTGAACAAACTTTCCCCAGGTGTGTGCCTTGCTAGGATCTACCCCAGACAAGGAGGGCACAAAGAAGCCATGATCTCTGCCATTTCTCCTGGACACTCACAGGCCAGTGCAAAGAAAGATACTTGCAAGCAAAAGACTCCAGTATAGTGAGATGAGCTTGATTTTAGAGGTATTACAAGGAATGCTGGCTTCACCAGGAAAATAAGGATTAGCTCTGGCTGTGCCTGAGCAAGGAGGTCACCAGAGAAGAAGAGAAGACTGGGTTGACTTTTGAAGCTTTGAAGATGACTGGGTTGAAGTTTCGAAGAGATGACTGGGTAGGAGTTCAGTATGAAGGGAAGGTTATTCCAGGTAAAAGGACCAGCATTTGTAAAAGCAAAGAGCAACTGCTTTCAACTGGGGATGATTTTTCAGGGCACATTTGGTAATGTCCAAAGGTGTTTTGTTATCAAAACTGGCGGGTGGGTATGCTATTGGCACGTGGTGGGTAGAGGCCAGGTATGCTGCTAACATCCTACAGCACACAGGCCAGGCCCCTAAACACAGCTCTCCAGCCCTGAGCATAAGTAATACGGAGATTGAGAGACCCTGATGGGAGGCATGAAGCAGTGTGGCTTGTTCTGAAAACTGTGTTTTGTGTGGTTGGAGTGAAGTGTGCGGTGGATTGGTGAGGAAGGAGAATCCAAGGAAAACTGGAGGACCTGAGACCCAACAAATGGACTGGATGCTGAAGCTGCTGCTCCATGGCTCGAATCTCACCCCGAAGGAGACAGGAGCCACAGCAGTCCTTTTGGAGAACCAATATCAGCAGAACTCACATACAGAAAGATTACCCTGGCAGTAATGCCCAGATGGATGGCAGAGCACGGAGGCGGCTGCAGTAATTCAGGGCAGAAATGGGGAGGGCTTTAAAGAAGAACAGTGAGGCTTAGTGATCCTCTGACTGCAAGGAAGATGAAGGCACAGATGGCCGCTGAGTTCCTCGCGTGATGGCTGGGTGACTGTCCTCACTCACTGAGGCCAGAAACACAGCACAGAGGAGCAGGCTTCTGGAGAAAGGTGCTGAGCTTGAAAGGTGAAAGACATCTTGAGAATGAATAATATATCTAAGATAGCCCATGTGTGGACAACAGGACCAGGAGGAAAATTCAGGGCTCTGCTGTTCTCTCTGTCGCAGTAAATGACCAGAAACTTCATAACAAAAGATTCACTGGGAAAACCCAGAGGAAGTTAGAGCCAAGCATTCAAATGCAGCTTGCTTTCGGCTTCCTCATCCCCTTTTCAGAGACTTGCCTGGTGCTCCCAAGTCTCAACAGCGCTAGTGGGAATGCAGCCAAACAATAAGGCTATTTTTTCTATACCATGTTGTTTCATTCTTTGGCTACTGTAATCTATATTATCAATTCTCTGAATTTTTTCCATGCAAAGGAGAAATAAGTTGTTAATAAGTCAATGGACAACAAAGTTGACATTAATTCTCTGCAAAACTACAAATGTGAGTCCACATACTCATGAGCGTTGTGGGTGGACAGGCTGTGCTGCCTCTACGGGGCCCTCCTGCTTCGGCTCAAGGGCCAAAGAAGAGTACCCCCCAGGGAAGACTTCACCTGGCCCAGGGTCCAGGGTTTCAGGCATGTGGATGCGATGTAGGAGTGGTAAGACCATTCAGGTCTCACTCAACTCCACTTCTCCTTCCTCCCCGCTCTGTGACACCTTCCTGTCCTCATCACTCCTTCCAGAACAACAGAAAATGAGAAGGTTTCAGGTGATCTGTTTAGGAACCACCTTGCTTTACAATGGCTTCTGTAGGGGGGTTCAAGGTCTGTGTGTCTAAATGTAGTCCAATGGTCCAATTAACCAGAGAAAACATAGAACTGATCAATTGCAAGGCAAAGTTGGCACGTAGACATACACAGTTTCTCTTGGTACAAAGCTATTTCTGAGCATAATGATAGCCAAGGCCATGAGGGATACTATGTGTTTAAATATGTGCATTGATAAGAAGCATAAACCTAACTGATTCCTCATGAGCAAAAAAGAAAAGTGAAATCTGAAAAATGTCTTTGTGTAAGTCATGTAGCAACCACCTTGCAGTGACAACCCTGAGCTCACACAGGCTGCTGTCCCTGCTGGCTCTTCAATGGAAGAGGAAGGCAGTGTGGCAAGCCAGAGCTCAGTACTGGCTTCCAGAAGTGGAGGTCAATGTCTTTATGATGTTCTTGCCTCTGGCGGGGATAAGGTCTGGAATACCTGGAGGGAGAATGGATGTCCATTAAGATAGTAATACTTGTGATCTGCAAGTCTCTTGACAGCTTACGATCCTGCTCTCTGCAAAATGTTTCCACGCTTATCATTCATGTTCCAAATCCCTGTGTGGTGGTGCATTTTCTCTCGTGGAAATTCCATTATCACAAATGGAAACCATTTGCCTACGGCTTCCACCCACCAGTGACTTGACTACAGACAAATACGTCACCCATGTTTTTATTTATTTCTGTGTTCTTGGTGCTCTGGCATCTGGGGCCTCTCTGGCTGGGGAAAGACTGCTCCTCCCAGGGCCAGCTAATTCTTAGAGGTGATAAACATGCCTTTCACAAGCAAATTAACTGCTCCTATAGGCTCCCCCCTCAACTACCTTCTTTATGTGGCTCTTATCCTTCAGGCCAACATTCCCTCACCTGGTCACCCCAGGGCTAGGCGCCAGATGGCTTGGGGTGGCTCCCACATCACACCCATCCCCCTGCTCCCTGGGGACAATGTCACCCTAACCCACCCTCCCGCCCTCTCAGCTCCTGCCACATCCAGTTGGGCATTGGGTCTTTCTAGTTTTGCTGTTTTTAGGTCAAAACTACCAGTTTTTTATATCCTTTTTTTTTTTTTTCTGAGACGGAGTCTTACTCTGTCACCCAGGCTGGATGGAGTACAGTGGCATGATCTTGGCTCACTGCAACCTCTGCCATCCAAGTTCAAGCAATTCTCCCGCCTCAGCCTCCCGAGTAGCTGGGATTGCAGGCACCTGCACTGCGTCCGGCTAATTTTTTGTATTTTTAGTAGAGACGGGGTTTCATCATCTCAGCCAGGCTGGTCTGGAACTCCTGACCTCGTGATCCACCCGCCTTGGCCTCCCAAAGTGCTGGGATTATAGGCGTGAGCCACCTCACCCGGCCAGTTTTTTATATTCTTAAATATATTTCAAAGTTTTGTTTTCTCTCCTGAACCAGGTCATCTGTCTCTTGCCCTGCTCAGCACATCTTTCATCTGAACTCAGATAATGCCTCCTTCCTCTGGAAAGTCTGTCACCCCCTCCTTATACCGAAGTGAGTAGCTTCTCAGTACCAAATAGAGGACTTTGGGGACATGACTTTTTCCCATGTCTCCTTTTGAAACTCCTAGTGTTCTTCTATCCAACAAAGATTTCCTTATATCGACATAGTCCTCACTTTGCATAGTAGTCTGTGACTATAAGAACGACCATGCAAGCCAAAACTATCAAGTGATCTTAATAATCAGTGGAGAAAATCATGAGTGTTCTGAAACCTTTGAATTTTTTTGTCCACACGTTAACATGTCTCTTACCACTGCATATTGTCTTCATATGAACACATGAAAACGAAACTCAGGAAAACTCATATTTATTTCATATATTGTAATTTAAAATCTTTAGACACACTGAGAATTCAAGCTTATTTCTTTATAAAAATGTATTAAAAGCCAGGCTTGGTGGCCCCTAGCCTGGCTTGGTGCACCTCCTGACCAGTGCAATGTCAGCACCCACAGAGGCAGCACCACAGTGCCCTTTCCTGGAGGTCTGAATGGTACTTCCGAGGCTGTCATTCTTCCTTTCTTTCCTGCACTTTCCTCTTTGTTGGCCAATCCACTCTTCCAGTTTTTATCTTTGTAACATTCCGAGTGGCTTTATTACTAGGAATCTAAGAAGCCAGATGACTACACGTGGTGTTGTCTGTACAGGAACCGAGTTGTGCATGCGGAGGGACGGGCCCTGCAGATTCTGAAGGGAGTGGTGTGGTTGGTCACTGATCGCCACATGCTCCTGGTGTTCATGTAGAGGCTGGTGGGCAGAGGTGCTAGCAGCGACGTGTGCACTTTGAAGGCACAGTGATAACTGGAGTTTGGACTGTTATTTAAATAAACTGTGAGCATTCAGTGCAGTGAAATCTCTCTAAGAATCCCCTTCATGTCCAACCAACAGCCCCCGGGCTGCATGCAGCCCAGGACAGCTTTGAATGAGGCCCAACAAACATTTGTAAACTTTCTTAAAACATCATGAGGTATTTTTTGTCATTTTTTTTCTTTAGCTCATCAGCTTTTGTTAGTGTTAATGTATTTTATGTGCAGTCCAAGACAGTTCTTCTTCCAGTGTGGCCCAGGAAAGCCAAAAGGTTGGACACTCCTGATAAAGTGTTTTGCTGGCATCACTGGGTGCTGTGAGAATCGGAGCCTGCAGAGTGAGGACTGCCCAGGGGTGTGGCATCTGCACAGTTACAGCTGAAAATGCAGTTTCCCACAGTGGGGTTTACTGTCCACTGGGAAAGTGATGAGAAAAGTTCACCATGTAACTTTATTCTCAGGTGCGACTAAATCCTGGACACATACTGCTGTTCTGACACAGCTTCACCTCATGCTCTCACTGGGGCTGCATGGACCTTGAAGCCTGCCCCGTCAGCTTCTCCATTCCTCCTGGTTTGTCATGAGTCAAGTCTGATGGCCTCATCCACAAAACCGATCCTCTTCTCTTCCCACTTGTCCTTCCTCATCTCAGTCCTCAGAGCCCGTGCTGCCCCTGCCTCTGCACTTCACAGATTAGTGAAAACTGCCATTTCTGGATCTTTCCAGTTAGACATAAAGTTCCACAAGGTCCAGAATTGCCCCAGAATCCTCATTTATAGACTCTGACTTTGCCATCTTTCCCTTAATACTATAGATGGCGCCAGCATTGACCCAGCTACTCATTCAGGGAAGCCACTCAAGAAATGGATGACAAATTCTGTTGCGGCTTCTGCCATGGGACTAGTCCCCAATTCCTTTCCCCATTGCTGTTGCTTTAGTGAAGGCGGTCATCTCTTTTTCAGGTCTCTGGTTCTGGCTTCCCCTTCAGCCACTGTCCACTCTTCTGAAGCATTGCTTCTTTGACATAAGTCTGATACAGCACATTCAGGCCTTACATGGATCACTTTACAGACTCCCCAGTAGCCACAGCAGGGATCTTCAAGGAGGGTGTGTACAGCCCAGGGAACGCCCAAGATGATCTTTTAAAGTGTGGAAAGGAAATTGTGAAAATTCAATTACACTGATTTTCACCTAAATAAGAATTTTTTTAAACAATACTAGTGTTAGCTTAGTACATGATGGTATATGTATCTAATGCACGCTCATGTACAAATGAGTTACGATGTTCAAAATATGTTTACTGCTTGAGTTACCCCAAAAGCATAAGGCAAAACTAGAACTAAAATAGGCATACCTTACAGTAACTTGTTTAGATTTGCAACAATAAACATAGTAGGAATCACATCCCAAATGTGTTTTCCGTGTCCCTGTTTCCGAACCCCCAAAGTGCTGAGAAATGCACAATTACAGGTATCAATGTCATTCAAGGATGTGGCTGGGGGTCCGCCAGGAGGATTGGCAGCGCTTGGGCCCTGTTCAGAGGACCCTGTACCACGATGTGATGCTGGACAACTGGAGACACCTCATCTTGGCACGAGCGGACTTGACAGCATGCATTTTCTTTTTTTTCGAGACACAGTCTCACTCTGTCACCCAGGCTGGAGTGCAGTGGTGTGATCTCAGCTCACTGCAATCTCTGCCCCCCAGGTTGAAGCGATTCTCATGCCTCAGCCTCCCGAGTACCTGGGATAACAGGCATGCACCATCACACATGGCTAATTTTTTTTGTAGTTTTAGTTGAGACGGGGTTTCTCCATGTTGGCCAGGCTGGTCTCAAACTCCTGACCTCAGGTGACCCGTCCACCTTGGCCTCCCAGAGTGCTGGGATTACAGGCATGAGCTACCACACCCGGCTGCATTTCCTTTTTAATTGCAATGCATGTAGACCCTCTCCTGAGCTCAGGGCTGTTCAGTCCCGCGGATTCCCCCTGCATGGCCTGGGGTTCTCCTCCTCGGGGTGTGAGTCTGTCTATGTGGCTAATAAGCCAGTGCTCATCTCCTCTGTCAAGTGTCATGCGTGTGTGTGCAGCCATCCCCCTAGGCCTAGGGCAGAAACCCTGCTGACCCAATGGAGTAAAGGGGAGGCACCTAAAACACTCTTCCCACAGTAGCCACAGTGAGTCTGATAAACCTCACACCATGCGCTCTCCTGAAAGCCCTCCTGTGGCTGTTCCTCTCACACAGCAGAGACAACTCCCTCGCCCACATCCAGGGGGCTGCACACAGGCTGGCCCTGTTACCCCCACTTCAGCCCTCTCCGCTCACTTTCACTGACACTTGAGCCACAGGTCCTTCCTCCTGGGAAATAGCAGGCCACTCTGCTCTACAGGCATTTATCCCTGCTGTCACCCCCGCCTGACATTCCCTTTCCACACACAGCCACGTCACCATCCTCACTCCCTTCAGCACCATATCCCAATGTCAGCCTTACATAGCTTTTGCCATCACTTTCTCAAGCCCCTAGCTGGCACTCCATGTCCCTCATCCTGCCCTTCTGCTCCACTTTCCTCCATGCAACTCCCTGATGATGTGCCACGTGCTCTACTCATTCATTTTGCTTTTTTCCTCTGTCTGCCCAGCTGGAGGGAATCTTGTGCTCAGCAAAAATGTTTGTGGCTCGCAAAGGGTGTGACCGTGTTCTAGCCTCCCTGCCCCACTGGGACCGCGTGTCTCCCTTTGCCCCTCCCCTGTCTGCTGTGGGTGCAGAAGGCTGTCCTTCGTGTGTTGACTCAGTCTGCCCTGGGGCTAGGCCCAGAAAGCCCCAAGCCCAGAAGCCATTTTCACTGCCAGTGTGGACTTGGTGGATGAGCTCAGCTACCAGAACCCTGCTGGATCATCTCCAAGAGCCAATCATCTCAGGGACCCTGAAGTCGACTGTGGAACAGCTGCCAACACAGCTTTGAAATGCTCAGCAATATGAAGAGTGCTGACAGCCCCTGCCTGCTGAGGCACACGGGGCTATGGTATTTCACTTCTATTACAGTAACATGACTTTGGTTGAGGATGGGATGAAAGGATAAAGATGCAGCCTGGGCAATATAGTGAGCCCCCATTTCTACAAAGAATAAAAAATTTATCCAGGCAAGGTGCACCTGTAGTCCCAGCAACTCTGGAGACTGATGGAGGATGGCTTGAACTTGCGAGGTCAAGGATGTAGTGAGCTGTGATCATGCCACTGCACTCCAACCTGGGTGCCAGAGAAAGACTGTCTCAAAAAAAAAAAAAGAGAAAGAGAGAATTAAAAAAAGATTAATTCATCATCTTGGACATAAACAATATTTTCTTGAGTGTTACTCAGATGTGTTTTTACTTCCTGCCCTTCCAAGAAAAATACTGGTAATGGCTCTGCCTCTTTCAGCTTGAAGACAGCCAGGCCGGTGAATATGGAACTGTTAGGCCTGAGCAGGCATAAAGAAAATCTCCATTGTGCAGTGTTTTCAGCATAGTTAGTTTGGGATGAGTAAAGGTGTGTGGGGTAATTGCCATGCTTTTTGGCAATCAAGCATGCAAATGGGAAGGTCACAAATCACCCAGTCATACCACTTTGGACAAAGAAATCGGGAGTGTGCATTTCTTTTTCTTCTTCTTTTTGCTTTGTTAGAAGTGAGTGTTCACTTTATCTCTGAAGGCATGTGATTGTTATGAAGTCAGCAGTGATGATAGCTCTTTACCCCAAACTGCCGAGGCCAGGGATTACCTCAGTCATCTATATCCTGAACATGGTGCCTAGCATTCGGCTGGAGCTCAGCGAGTATTTGTTGAATGAGTGAATCAATCCCATTTCGCCTTCTTGCCAGCTCTGGTCTGGGTGGTGGGTACTTTCCTTTTTGCGTACTGCACGGACCCAGGTTTCTGGAGTCTGGACTCAATGGCTTATGTGGGAGCAGCCTCTTCCGTTCTGCAGTGGGAATTACTATCCAGAGCCAGGTACAGGCCCCAGAGGAGGGTGCACTGGGGCCACATGCCCGAGCCCCTCCAGTTCCCTTTGCCCAGCTGGGGTCTTGTGGAAGAAGAAAGTCAGTGTCCTGAAATTATTCCTTCCTCACTGCCAGCTATACTGGAAATAATCCCAAGGGATTTAGAATAAGCAAAATCAAATTCTGTCATTTCTAAATTTTCTAAGATGAACACGTATAGCTTTTCTACACAGAAAAACCATATTAAAACACAAACACACAGCCGGGCGTGGTGGCTGATGCCTGTAATCCCAGCACTTTGGGAGGCCAAGGCGGGTGGGTCAGGAGGTCAGGAGATCGAGACCATCCTGGCTAACACGGTAAAACCCCGTTTCTACTAAAAAATACAAAAAAATTAGCCGGGTGTGGTGGCAGGCGCCTGTAGTCCCAGCTACTCGGGAGGCTGAGGCAGGAGAATGGCGTGAACCCAGGAGGCAGAGCTTGCAGTGAGCCGAGATGGCTCCACTGCACTCCAGCCTGGGCGACAGAGCGAGACTCCATCTCAAAAAAAAACAAAAACAAAAACAAAACACAAACACATATACAACCTCGCTGGGTCTTGAGAAAGCTTGTCACTGGGGAGGTTAATGGAAATTGCACACTTTTCTCTGTTAGCTAGTTAAAAGTCTTTAAAAATCCTGTCTCAACCTTGGGAAATGGAACTTTATAGGTGGTTCAGGAATGTGAAGAGTCACACATCACAAAATATTTAAATGTATTTGACGTGTGATAAACATGTAAATATCATAGTGTTGTGACTTTGCTTATGAGTTATATATTTCTAATCATTTTAATGTTATCACGATTTTTTAAAAAGTTCTTTTATATGATAGTTATTATTTGGGGTTACTGTGTAAGAAAGCCATTTAGCCACCAGAGGGCGATGTGACACAGCAGAAAGTAGGTCTCTGTTCGGCTGAAACCTTTACTTTTCAAAACGGGAAATCACCAGCATGGCCAACATGGTGAAACCTAAAAAAAATACTAAACTAAAAAAAATACAAAAATTAGCCGGGCGCGGTGGCGGACGCCTGTAATCCCAGCTACTCAGGAGGCTGAGGCAAGAGAATCGCTTGAACTGGGGAGGCGAAGGTTGCAGTGAGCCGAGATTGTACCACTGCACTCCAGCCTGGGCGACAGAGCGAGACTCCGTCTCAAAACAAACCAAAACCAAACCAAAACAAAACAAAATAAAACACAACAAAATGAGAACTCAAAATGGAATTCTAAGGAAGTGGTCACTTTTATATATGTCCATGTTAAAGTTCTAGAGCTGTTGATAAATATAAAAACAATAATGGTAAGTTATTCCAGTGAACAACATTATTTTCTTTATTAATGCTTAATGTTTTTCAATTCTTATTTCAAATATATGTATTCTATATGAAATTTTCACAAAATGGAGAATGGCATGCTATCTAAAATGTAAAAAACACATATACATGTATATATACCCAGATATCTAGATTTTGCTGTTGCAATTATAGAAGAAAACAATGACCTCTGTGCCATTCAAAAAGCGTTTGATTTTTCCACATTTGTTTCTCTTTTCCTTAGGGACTCAGAGTTGCAATGAAGTGGTTTTTGAAGGTTCTGTCTTGTAATATTGTTCTGCTGTATAAGAAACTCAAAAAGACTTTGTAACAATAGACCTTATTAGAATTAACTTACCTGTATTTTTACTTTATTTTTGCGGAAGACCAGAGTTTCATTATTATTCAAATCAGACTTCTTGAGCATTTGTTTTGTTTTGTTTTAAGATGGAGCCTCGCACTATTGCCTGGGCTGGAGGGCAATGGTGTGATCTCAGCTCACTGCAACTTCTGCCTCCAGGGTTCAAGCGATTCTCCTGCCTCAGCCTCCCAAGTAGCTGGGATTACAGGTGCCCGCCACCACGCTTAGCTATTTTTTTGTATTTTTAGTAGAGACGGTGTTTCATTATGTTGGCCAGGCTGCTCTCCAAATCCTCACCTCGTGATCCGCCCGCCTCGGCCTCCCAAAGTGCTGGAATTACAGGCGTAAGCCACCGTGCTCAGCCTAAGTTTTTAAAGACAATTTGACAGGTAGGGGCTAGAGAAGTCGGGAGTGCTGATTGATCAAGTTGGAGATGGAATCATAGGGGGTCGAAGTGAGGTTTCCTTGCTATCTCCTCTTCCTGGGTAGGATCTCAGAACTGATTGAGCCAGATTACCAGTCTAGGCGATGTCAGCTGATCCATCGAGTGCAGGGTCTGCAAATTCCTTCCCGAGGTTAGTTCGGCCTATGCCCAGGAATGAACAAGGACAGCTTAAAGGTTAGAAGCAAGATGGAGTCGGTTAGGTCTGATCTCTTTCACTGTCATTATTTTCTCAGTTATAATTTTTGCAAAGGCTGTTTCAATCCCTCCCTTAGGGTTTCATAGCACCTTATTCTTAAGGTGTGGGCTATGAAGATGGGAAAAGGCCGTCGATCACTCTGGATTCTTCCTGCAGACAGGGGGCATAGTGGGGTAGGTGTTGACCCCAAGGTGAGAGGAGTGGAACTGCTTTACAGCTGTCTGAGCTGTTTGAGTGTACTCACGCAGGCCAGGCTGAGCTTCCAAGGCTTTCATGACAAAGGCATTCATATTCTCATCTACAGTTTTAGTACGACATTTACGCAAACAGTGTACAATAAGGTAAGTAATGAGTTCTAGAACAAGGAGTGCCATTCCCAGTTTTGAAAGTAAAGACTTAAAAGCATTAGTTTGAGCACTTGTAGCCTCCCAAAATTTAGGATTCAGTCTAAATGGCAGGAAAAAAATCCTCAAAAACAACTAACAACAGGTGTACTGTAGTTTTTGAAACAATTTTTTCTCTCTTCAGTTCTTATTTTTATTAAAAGGAAATCCTGATAGGACCGATTTTGTTTGTGAAATAAACTTTAGTTTTATTATACTTGGCATGATTATTTGCAAAGAGCAAAGCAAGAATAATTATTTTTCACATGGGCCTTTTAAGTTGGCTTTGATGGAATGCTGTATAAAGAGTCTTAGATAAGACTTTTTTTAAAGCCCATCCCAGCCATGGGTTTGTACCCTCAAATGCCTATGAGTTGGGTACATTCCCCTCTTCTTCAGATCCCAAGATAACTTAAGATTCCGGGGCCTGTTGGGAAGTGACATTCTTTACTTACCATACGTTAGGAACCTTGTACAGGGACTGCGTAGACAAGGTATGAGGCCAGTTTACCCTAGGTGTTTTTATTGGCTTTGTAAATCAAGTTTGATTCCTTAAACAAAAGCATGCCATCCCAGTCAAAACCTTAGTAAAATAAACAGTTTCTCCAATTGTGTCCTGTTGCAAAAGAAAACATTCTTATTGCACTTATGCAAATAATTATGTTGCCATAAATTAAGAATACTTGCAAATAGCTTCCAGATTCTTGAGAAATCAGGTAGAGAGAAACAAACATGCTCCAAATTTTGTTCACAGGAGTATATTTTACTCAGTTGTTAAAAGCTGTAATCAAAAGAAAAGTTTTCTTGGCTCTCTGAAAAACGAAAAGGAACAGCCACATTTTAAGCAAAAAAAAAAAGGAAAAGATTAGTTCAGTTTTCTATTAGTTCATTCCATTCAGTAAACTCTTGTTCTGCTTAATATTCATGAACAAGTCAGCTCTCCATGAGAGTCCTGAACGTTTTTTCCTTTATTCTAATGTTGCAATCTCCAAAGCTATCAGAAACTTGCATTCAAGAGCACCCATCCAAGTTTCATAGCTGATTATAAAACAAGAAAATTTTTAACCTCTGTGGCACACAATAATTTAATGTATCAATTATAATTATTACTGATAACATATGCTAAGGCATATCAAAATTATAAGAATCTTATACAGTTTTGAAACACATGCTAATAACGTATTTATATGAATATAACCCAAAGAAAGTTAAACATCATTTTATATTTGGCCATGTTTTCTGCATGATTTTAATACATTAAATAAGCAGATTATGTCTTTTTGGACTGTAGGGGACCTATTTTTGTTTAACTTCTAATTTGATCTAGGCAGTTTTGTCAAATATGGTTTAAAACACTGGATGTCACAAAATAGAATGCCAGGTCACCATAAGTCAGTTATTTAGCCAAAATGATAACTCACAAAGTTTTAAAAAGGAAAAAACCTTTAGTTTGATGGAAAAGAGACTCAGCTTCTCAAACTACAAGACCCAGTGAAGACAGCATGAGGCCAGTTGAATTGGTTGCTTCTCTCTCCCCTCCCTTAAAAGGCAAACAAAATTTTTTCATTGCCTTTCAATATTACATAAGAATCTTTTTCAAAAGAGAAAACCAAATTTCATGTTTGCATTATTGCACCTTTAATGCTAAAGCTAGTTTTATTAAAATTTTATAAATCTATCCAGTTTTAATTAGTTTGACCATAAGTTAATGTTCTTATAAACCTTTTATAACCCTTTACAATTTAGTTGTTGTTGTTACAGAGCAGAACCATGTTTTAAGAAAACTCTGTTATGCTTTTATTCCAATGTTCAACTTATGGAAACATTGACTAATACCCCTTTAACTTTAGCCAATATGTTTACACACAGAATCTCTTTTACAATTAATTTTTTATAAACTTTTCACAACTTGCTTAAACCTTTAGACTTTTCCTATCTCACTTAAAAAAATAACCCTCTAAACTTGGGCAAGAAATCCATATTCCCAGGTCTTCTTATAATCTTTTACCAAAAGTACATTCTACTTTTCTTACATGCCTTGCATGTGGAACTGTTTCTTCAGTAGCCTCAATACATGTTACACTGTTAACTCTGTGCAACTTCTATTTTTGGTGAAAAACCTGGTTAGTAGGACATTTTAATTATGTCCCAAGTGTGGAGCTTAGGACAGACAAAGGAAAGAAGTGCAGATCAAGTCTGACTTTTTCCAGCATAGCTATGGGATGTGGCTAACTCCACATATGCCCAGCAGTTACCTAGCAGTAAAGCAGGTAAGTGTATAGTTAAGAGTCACAGTGGCGTTTGTGAAGCATTTAGGCGCCTAATAACCTTTAAATTGTACAACGTTTCTTGCATAAATTCCCTTTCATGAATCCTTTCATGGCTTAGACCATCTATTACATGCTTGGACAACGGTCATTTCAACAACCAGTCATTTCACTTTAGGACAAAAATTTACCATACAAGATCCTTTCTTATACAAAATCTCTTTTCTTTTTAACGTTCTTTGCGCAGCTAGGGGGCTAATTTCACATGTCACCGGGCCTTATCTAGAAAGTAATGACTCCAAGCTAGGTAAATTGAACAATTTTTAAAAGTTAAAGAAGCAGTTTATGATCTTAAAGCATTTAGCAAACCTAACATCAGACCCAATTTAGACCAAATGTCTAAATTTTGAAGACACTTTATTTTACCAATTTTTTTTTTTTGAGACAAAGTCTCACTCTGTCACCCAGGCTGGAGTGCAGTGGCGCAATCTCAGCTCACTGCAAGCTCCGCCTCCGGGGTTCACATCATTCTCCTGCCTCAGCCTCCCGAGTAGCTCGGACTACAGGTGCTCACCACCATGCCTGGCTAATTTTTTTGTATTTTTAGTAGATATGGGGTTTCGCCATGTTAGCCAGGATGGTCTTGATCTCCTGACCTCATGATCTGCCCACCTCAGCCTCCCAAAGTGCTGGGATTACAGGTGTGAGCCACTGTGCCCAGCCTATTTTATCAATAATTTTTTAATCTGTCTTTATTACCAAAAGATTACTAACGTTAGGTGAACTAAAGGGCATTAGTTTTAATTTTACTGACAAAATATTTGATTTAAGTGCCTACTTTTCTTTAAACCAATTAATTAGAGCTTTTATGTAAACATCACACACAAAACATATATAAATACATAGACAGACAGAAGATCCAGTAGTTGTAAGATTTTTCATTTGCCAGTTCTTAAGTTTCCTAGTGGGATTACTAGATTCAGGCTGGAGCCCTTTGAAAAATAGGGCTGGGAAAGCATGCAATTTCTAGGGACTAATAAGCAGGCACAGCTGGAAGGCAAAAACAGATCTCCCAAATTAAGGGTGCCATTTTATATGGGATCCTGGATTCCCCCAAAAAAGTGGGAAATACTACAGAAGAAGCTAGTGCAGTGCTTCTACCCTGCATTTTATTGCAAGACAATCCAAAGCCAATCAGCCCATTTTGTAATCAGCCCATCCACCATGGGATTCTCATCTCTCAGTGGGGGGTAGGGATGTTTTCATACCTTCTAGGTGGTCAAGAGTGTGCTTCTCTGATCCAAGCATGCAAGGAGCCAAGTATTCCTCCTAATTGCCATTAGCAGTCCCTTATAGTGTATTTCCTATCTGGTTATTATAAACCATGGCTAAAAGCTCTCCCATAATGTGAAGCAATTTCTGATATACCCAAAAGTAAAAAAAAAAAAAAAAGTCAGGTAACATAATGTAAAATTGAAAATTGAACCGAGACTTAGATTTTGAGGGAGATCTATCAACTTTCAGCTCCTGGGGTTTCATGAGGAAAATGGAGGTTTTTCCCAGAATGGGGTCTGTGATGCCTCCTCTGTTTTTCCCTATGAGTCCCAGGCTGTTAGGATTTATCTAGGTTCTCTCAGGTGTGCTTTAAGCATGGCAAGAAGAAAAAATGGAGAAAATCAATTCAGAAGAAAAGAACTTATTCCAGAAAGACATGAATCTAGAAGAGGAAAAGATAAAGGCCTTTTAAATAGATATAGTTTGGGTACTTTTATTTATTTATTTATTTAATTTTAAGATGTGGTCTGACTATGTTTTCCAGGCTTGTCTCAAACTCCTGCTGAAGCAATCCTCCTGCTTTGGCCTCCTGAAGTACTGGGATTACAGGCATGAAAATAGATATCTAGGGTTACCCCACCCAACCCTGGATGTCTATTTTTAATTAAGCCACTTTTAATCATAGAGCTCTGCTGTTTAAAAAAAAAAAAACTTTCAAAATCTCTTATTACCAGGCTCTAGTGAGGACACCCCACATTTCTGGCTTTTGAATTCTATACCAGGTAACCTCTCACATGAAATTAAGAAGTTTTAACTAAGGTTATAACTTAACCATGAACTCATGATGTGTTTCAAAGAGATGGTAAGTAGTTTTTTTTAAACAAGAGTTAGAATTTCCCCAGGGTAGTTCACAGAAAGGAAAATTCAAGACAGGAAATCAGAAATTATCCATAGAAAGGGGGGAATCCCTCAAAAAATGGCAAAGTTACACAAATAACAAACCAGAAGGGAATCATTCCCAAAGCCAAGAACTGAACCTGGGGCAGCCACTGTCAAAAGACAAAAGCCTTGGTTATTGAGCTACATCATTCAGCAGGTTCTGTTGCTCTTCCCAGAAGGAGCCTAGAGGTGCCAATTTTGACCTTGCAAAAGCTTCTACCTGCTCAAGATAATTTTTAGTGCTATGACATGAATCCCTAAATTCCTGTCTGCTGGATGGCAGACACCAAGAGAAAGTATCCCCACATGGTCACAAGGTTAAGCTCTCAAGGACATAAAACAAAAAGAGGGAAACTTTATATGGCACTGGTCTCAGGGACCCCCAGCAAAGTTTGTAAATGACCAGCTGCCAGGCTGGCTTGAAAGGCAGGCTTATAGGGGTCCTAAGCCCACCTTCTCTCCTGTGATACCTCTCTCTCCATTAAAGAACAAAACAGAAAGATAAATTCTTAGCACAAAGTGCTCCAGATTTGCTACAGCCTAAGACTAGTCTCACAAATCCTTTTTTCAATTTGTAGAAAAGAGAAAACAGAGGAGAGAAGACAAACAGTGATATTTACCATTTGCATTCACATGCACACACACAAACACACAGAGGGAGAGGGAGGGAGAGAGACAGGGAGAGAGAGAGAAATATGAGAAACTTGATTGGTAAGAATTTCTTACCCTTTTTTTTGCCAGCATACCAGGTTTCTGGGTTCCCTTTCTCTGCAGCTTTCAGAAGAACAGAGCAGCTTTGATGACCTTGCTCAGTGTAACATAGCTATGGGAGCCAAGTTCCATTACAAAATAAAATTATCCTTTTCTCTTTGATGGAACCATAGGCATAAGCTTCTCAATTTTGCAAGATGCTGCTCAACAGGCTGCATGGGGAATCAAATTAATATTTTCCATCCCAGCCAAAGCAAAATACATGTAGCAAAACAGACACAAGTCACTTTGTTCAGCACCAGTGTTGACCTGGCAAGGCTCAAACTTTCTCCTGTTGGCCCCTGTTATCTTTGATCCACACCAGGTGGGAATGGATGATCTCCAAATGGTAATTCAGTGTGTAACCTCTAGGCAAGACAACAAACCTGACAAAAACAAGCAATGGGGAAAGGATTTCCTATTTAATAAATGGTGTTATGAAAACTGGCTAGCTATACACAGAAAACTGAAACTGGATCTTTTCCTTACACCCTATACAAAAACTAACTCAAGATAAAGTAAAGTCTTAAATGTAAAAGCCAAAACTATAAAAACCCTAGAAAAAATGTAGGCAATACCATTCAGGTCATAGGCATGGGCATATATTTTATGTTGAAATCCCCAAAAGCAATTGTAACAAAAGCAAAAATTGACAAGTGGGAACTAATTAAACTAAAGAGTTTCACGCAGCAAAGAAACTATCATCAGAGTGAACAGACAACCTACAGAATGGGAGAAAATTTTTGCAATGTATCCATCTGACAAAGGTCCAATATCCAGAATCTACAGGGAATTTAAGGAAATTTACAAGAAGAAAACAAAAGACCCCATTAAAAAGTGGGCAAAGGACATGAACAAACACTTCTCAAAAGAAGACATAGATGCAGCCAAGAAACATGAGGAAAAAAGCTCAACATCACTGATTGTTAGACAAATGGAAATCAAAACCGCAATGAGATACCATCACATGCCAGTCAAAATGGCAATTATTAAAAAGTCAAGAAACAACTGATGCTGGTGAGGTTGGGGAGAAATAGAAACAATTTTACACTGTTGGCAGGAATGTAAATTAGTTCAACCATTGTGGCAGACATTGTGGCGATTCCTCAAAGATTTAGAATGGGAAATACTATTTGACCCAGCAATCCCATTACTGGGTATGTACCCAAAGAATATAAATTATTCTGTTATAAAGATGAATGCACTTATATATTCATTGCAGCACTATTCACAGAAGCAAAGACATGGAATCAACCCAAACGCCCATCAATGATAGACTGGATAAAGAAAATGTGGTGCATAGACAACATGGAATACTATGCAGCCATAAAAAAGAATGAGATTATGTCCTTTGCAGGGATATGAATGAAGCTGGAAGCCATTATCCTCAGCAAACTAACACAGGAACAGAAAACCAAACACCACACGTTCTCACTTATAAGTGGGAGCTGACCAAAGGGAACACATGCACACAGGTAGGGGAACAACACACTGTGGGGCCTGTCAGAAGCAGGAGAGAGCATCAGGAAAAATAGCTAATGCATACCGGGCTTAATACCTATGTGATGGGTTGATAGGTACAGCAAACCACTATGGCACACATTTACCTATGTAACAAACCTGCACATCTTGCACATGTACCCCGGAAGTTAAAATAATAAATAAAAAATACACAAAAGATGTGAACAGACATTTCTCAAAAGAAGACATATGAATGGCAAACAGGTGTATGGAAAGGTGCTCAACATCAATGATATCAGAGAAAGGTAATCAAAACTACAAGGAGATCTCATCTCACCCCAGTTAAAATGGCTTTCATCCAAAAGACAGACAATGGCAAATGCTGGCAAGGATGTGAAGGGAACCCTCATACACTGTTGGTGGAAATGTGAGTCAGTACAACCTCTATGGAGAACAGTTAGGAGGTTCCTCAAAAACTAAAACTAGAGCTACCACATGATCCAGCAATCCCAGTGCTGGGTACACACCCAGAAGAAAGGAAATCAGTATATTGAAGGGATACTTGCACTCCCATGTTCCTTCTAGCACTGTTCACAATAGCCAAGATTAGGAATCAACCTGGAGAGTGTCTATCAACAGATGAAAGGATAAAGAAAAGGTGGTACATATAAGCAGTGGAGTGCTCTTCAGCCATAAAAAAACAATGAGAGCCTATCATTTGCAATAGCATGGATAGAACTGGAGGTCATTAAGTGAAATCAGGCAAAGAAAGACTAACAAACATCACATGTTCTCTCTTACTTGTGAGAGCTAAAAATTAAACAGTCAAACTCATGGAGATACAGAGTAGAAGGATGCTTACTAGAGGCTGGGAAGGCGCAGGGGGAGAGAGACGGGGATGGTTAATGGATAAAGAAGGTAATTAGAAAGAATGAATAAAACTGGGTATTTGTAGTATTTGACAGCAATAGAATGCCTATAGTCAATAATAATTTAATTGTTCATTTAAAAAATAAAGAGTATAATTGGATGGTTTGTAACACAAAGGAAAACGGCTTGAGGTGATGGACACCCCATTTACCATGCTGTGATTATTACACACTGCATGCCTGTATGAAAGTATCTCATGTGCCCAATTAACATATACACCTACTGTGTGCCCACAAAAATAAATATTAAACTTTTAAAAAACTATGAAAATTGTAGTCAAAATTCACAATGATCAATAAGTACAAAAAATGTAAGTTCCACGTCTGAGTTGATGCAGGGCAAGAACATATTAAGGGGAAAGTTAGAACTGCAAACAAATGAGTTCCTAAGAGCAAGAAACTGGAGAAATAACAGAAACTCCAGGGAGAAGTCTAGATCTTAAAGATGCAGGAGATTGAGGGACTGGCACAGAGATCACCACAAAACCAGGTAACGTCTGTGTTCCAGGGAACAGAATAGAAAATGGACCCAGGGCTGTCTCTGACAGGGTGAGCAACTGGAGTGGGAAGAAAAGATCTGGGGGACCCAGTGGAGGGACTGGAACTGGGACCTGAAGGAGGGGCTGTGCTTCAGCCTCCTCCTCCCACTGCCCCTCCCCTGCCCCCAGGAGCCCTTGGTGAGGAGGAGGCCCCAGCTCTGTGATGCAGGCCCGGGCTCCAGTCCCTAGTCCCAAAAGCGATGCCCGGGCTCAGTTGCTTGAAGGCAACATTGCACTTCAGATGGAAAAAATGCTCTTTCCTCTGAAGAGCCCTAGTGCCACATGGCTGGGCCCCAGCTCCACTCCCTGGATTGTGGATTTCATCCTCACCTCAGTGTGGAGCCTGGGGTTCCTCTTCCTATTAGTCCCCTACCTCCCCAGTGACCCACCCTCACCCCTGCATGGGAGGAAGAGGAGCAGCAGGAAGGTAAGGAGCCCTCAGCCCAGCCCCACAGAGAAAGATTCTCTCTTCTTTTCCTCCCCTCATTTCCACTTTTCCTAAGTAATGAGAGACTCTCCTGCGATGGGAAATCTCATCATCCCTCTAGGGAAGGGCAGAGCAGGCAGGGGTGGGAGTGGGCAGAGGATTCCATCCTCAGCTCCCAGACTATCTGTGACATGCGCAGGAGGCATCAGGGCAAAACCCAACACTGGACTCAGTGGCGAGGACCAGATCAGGAGTGGGGTGAGGTCTCTGTGGGAGGACAGGCCCCAGCTCTGGCTCATCAGCCCCTTTCCGAGGCAGGTGCCTGGGGGCCCAGCCTCCTCTTTGTGGGGTGATCTGGGAGCTGTGCTGAACCACCCTGAGAGCCTCCCGCTAGAGCCTGGATTCACATCTGGCCTCCTCTGAAGCAGAATCCTACTGGCAGCTGAGAGGTGCCTGTAGGCCTGAGCCTGGGTATGCCTTCAGCGGAGGAGCAGGGACTGGGGATATACAGGGTGGAGTCACACAGAAAACCCATGCTTGCATTTCCCTAAGAAGGAAAACAGAAAACATTTCATCAATGGTAAACATGAGTAAAAGAAACACGCAGAGCTCCCTGAGCTACAGGCAGAAAGCCGTGTCCTTCAAGATCACTGCGTGTGTGCAGCTGGTCTGGGGAGAGGAGACTGAGAACTGGTCCCAGCCCCTCACCCTTGCTTACCTCTCAGCATCAAAGGAAGAGATAGGGGAGGCCCAGGAGCAGGAAGAAGATCCCAGCTCTGAATTGTGAGGCCATACTAATCCCTGAGACTCCCCAGAGGTGATTGAGCATCGTCTGTCCCTGAGGGGATCATTTGCAGAGGCCTGAGAGGGAAGCTCCTGGGAGGGAAATCAGAACCCGGGGCCTCCTCAGATTCCCTGTGGGAATGAAGCCATGGGCCCGGGAACCGGTATTGCCCATAAGGGGGCGGTGTGGGGAAGGGACCAAGGCCTGCCAGGATATGGGGGGAGGTCAGGGAGACTCCAGGTCCATGTGGACAGCTGTTCTCCTCGGCCATGGCTGACTCTTCTTAGAGACCACCCCGTCCACTCTCCCCACAAGATGGTTGTGACACCCATGAGGGGATGTACATGGAAGCACTTTTTGCAAATGACAAAGTTCTGCACAGTGCACATCTTGCTGTCACCATTGGGGCCATGTGGCCTTGGACACAGATGCATGGGCTTCAGGGTCTAGTTCCCCATGGTGTCCCCTAAAGAGACATCCACCACTCAGCCTCCCATGAGGTTCGCTGGCACCGCCCTCCCCGCCATAACTCTGTCTCCTTACTTCCAGCTTGCAGAATCCTCCTGAGGGAGCTGGAGGAGACTCAGGACCTGACCAACCTTCTGGAAAGATGAGATTCCCCTTCTCTCCATGTCGTCCTTTCTACCAGGGCCTCTGAGGCAGCCATAGGGTCCAGTGTTGACCTGGGAGGGGGAGGTCCTGGGAAGAGGCAGGAGTGGACTGAAGCCCTGGGCAGGCACAGACAGAGCTCTGTGAAGCCAGCAGTGGGGGAGGTGGAGGAGCTGTGGGCACCAGGTACCCAGCCCTCCCGACCTCCCAACCCCACCTGCCCCTGGCTGCAGCTTGTGCCTTGTGCAGCCACCTGAGAAAGCTCACTGGGGAGGGTGGCTCCCATCTGCCCTTAGGTGGAGACCCCCGGGTGATATGTACAAACCAGCTCCTGCTAAGGCCCACCAGCCACATAGGAAATGTGCAAGATCCATCTCCTGCTAGCTTGTCCCCAAGGACTCCCCCAGTTCCTCTGGCCTCCAACCTGTCACCAGGCACAATGACCTTCTCAGAGCCTTTTGGACCACGCTCAACCCTGAGTGCCACCAGGCCTCCAGAGCCCCTGCTTCCCCTAAAATGCCCTGCAGCCCGGCCACATATGCTTTTCCTCCTTCACCACAGCCCCATGTTCCCATGGCCTCCTCTCCACTGCCACCCGAACACAGCCTGGCTGGACTTCAGTGTGGCTCCACAATACGCCCTGTACCCCAGAGCTCCCCTCTACACAACCAGGGGCCACCTTCTCCAACCAGGGTGATCTCTGGCCTTGGGTGCTCCAGCGGTCCCATCCGGGACCTCTCCCGCTGGAGGGAGGCTGCCACCACCTGGGGCCTCTCCACCTGCTCACAGGGCAAATCCCAGCAACAGCATCTTCCCAACCACCCCCCAGAGGCTTCCTTCTGGGGAGACCCCACATCCAGGCAGATGGAGGCAGGTGGCCGCACATTCTTCCATCCCAACGTGCAGAAGCTGCTGGAGACTCATCACCAAGAGAGCAGTGATGAAGATGTGGCAGGAGAAAGAATGGGGGTGGGCAGACTGCCCGCAGATGACATCACTGGGGAAGGAGTGGGACATCATGACTCTAAATCCCTTCTGGAACATGGCAAACCTACCACAGAAGCTGCCCCATCCTCAGCAGGTCTCTGACGCCACGGCCATGTGGGACCACTTAGAGCAGAAATGCAGTCATCTCTTCTGGGATCTCCCCTCTTTCAATAGCGAGTCCCTGGTGGCCAGGGCCTGGGTTTCTAGGAACATTTCCTCACAGAATGAGCACTCTGTACCATTGGATAAAGCCTCCACTTCCCTTCCAGGTGAAACTGAGGTTGAGACACCCTCACAGCTTTCTCAGGCACGGCCCCAGCCCCACCACGTGGCCCAGCCCCAACCTTTCACTCCAACCTGGCCTCAGTCCCAGCCCCCGCCTCTGGCTGGGATCCAGACACAGTGGGGAAAATCTCAACCCCTGTCCCAAGCCTGCCGTGCTCTTCTCCACTCCAGATTAGGGTCTGTGGAACATCTTGCCCTACATCCCAGGAGAGGGCACAGTCTGTCATCCCCACTGGAAAGAAGTATCTTAAGTGGCCCTTGCAGAAATGACCAAAGTGGAAGAGGGTTTTGCCCACTCTCCTCAAAAAGTCTCAGGCTGTCCTGAGCCAGCCCACTTCCCACCTTCCCCAGGAGAGGCCAGCCTCCCAGAACCCTAAGTCAGCCCCCATCCTTCCCGGGATTGCCACCAGCCCTGAGCTCCCAGAGCACCGGTGGCAAGGAAGGAGTGCCATCCACCAGGAGCAGTCCCGTGGCCTCCCAGCAGATTCAAGGCACCTGGAGACCTGCTGCAGCCTAAGGGGGAATTCCCAGGGAGGCCCCAGAGTCAGGCAGAAGACACGCAGGGGGCCCTCTTGCCCTCCCGGGATTCTGAATTTGTAGGAAAGGGCACAAAGGATGTGCAGAAGGCAGGGCTCAGGAGCTCTGGAAGGTTCTCTGGGAAGGGGTGCTTAGGGTCCAAACTAGAGCCAGAACCAGGATCAAGGCTCAGGAAGGACTTCAGTGAAGGTTCTGGAGAAAGACAAGGAGGAAGCAGAAGGTGATTTCAGGAGGCCCTGGAAGTACCAATCAGTAAGTTCTGCACCAAGGGACCCAGAAAAGCAGCATCTGGAAAACAAGCCACAGGTCCATCTGGACAGGAAGTTGGGGGAGATCAAGGAGGGCTGGATCCCTGGGTCTGTGCATAGCTCCTAATTCATGGCCAAACATGCATTCCCAAGTCTGACACCCACAGGAAATCGAGAAAGGTGACATCCTGGAGGGGTGGGAAAGCCCACGTGAACACCTCCCAGGAGCTGTCCTTCCTCCATCCCTGCACCCAGCAGATGCTGGAAGCACATCTTTTCAAGTTCTGTGTGAGGCACAGGTGGGGTCCAGATCTTCAGTCCTTGGAGCCCATCAATGTCTAGTTAGGGGAGGCTCAGCCTCCACCCCTCCCACACTCCACCATTCTCCCATGGGCCTCCTGGGAATCTCTGGCTGAATCTGTAGCCAAGGTTGCCATTTTATCGGGAAAACCTCCCCAGAATGGTCCAGGAGACAATAGAACAACAAGCAAGTCAGCCCCCACCATGAGTGGCCCTGTCCCTGCCCCACCAACTGAGCAGGAGGAAGTCCAGAGGGTCCCAAGAGGGTCCCAGTCAGCTGACACCCATGAGCAATCAGAGGCCTCTCTGACTGGACAGGAGGGCAGGCATCTTCTCAGTCCCCCATGTGCAACCTTGTAGGCAGAACCTGGCAGAGAGGGACTGTCCTGGGGTCTGGGAAACCCAGACTCGAGGGGAGTGTGGGTTCTGAAATGGCTGGGAATGAGGCATGGCTTGAGACTGAGAGCATGTCCCCAGGAGACCCCTGTCATAGCAGAGCCCTGCAAGAGCTCAGCATGGGGTCCCAGTGGGCAAGGGCCAGAGATGCCCTGGAGGCACTGGAGGCCAAGGAGGAAAAGCCCCCTGATTGGAAAGTCACCTTGGGAGCCAGTGTGAGGGCAAGATCAGGAAGTGTTCAGGTGGATCTGAGGAGCACAGGGACTCTGGGGACCACTAGTAACCCCTCAGTGTCTACAATCTGTGTTGCTCAGGATCCAGGGCAGCTGTGCCTGAAAGCACAGGTGGTCAGTGAGATTGCGCTCATAGTGCAGGTGGACTCAGAGGAGCAGCTGCCAGGCCGTGTTTCCAGCATCCTCCTCCAGGAGGGCGCCACAGGCCTGTGCCTTCCAGGCCGCCATGTGGACATGCTCCCAGCCACATACAGGCCACCCACTTAGGCCCCTCTGTCCACCTCCCAGAGTGTGCTCAGTAGGAGGAACACGACAGCTTCCCAGGGGCCATGTGCCCTCCTATGGAAGGGAGGGGACAGACTGGGGCAGCAGGAGCCTGGGAGCCCAAAAGCGAAGGCCCCACAGAAGAGTCAGAAGACGCTGGGCTCTTTGGACAAGGGCAAGGCCCACAGGAGGCCCAGACCAGGGGAGCAGGGACACAGGTCCAAAGGACCCAGGACCTCCCAAGCCAGTGGGAGGAGCCACCCTGCCCACGCGAGGGAAATAGGAGACAAACAAGAAAGGAAATACAATCAGCCTCAGCCAGAGAAGGGACAGGCACCACCAGAAAGCAACTTCCAGAGAAAGATCAGTCACCGTCCACAGGGTCTACATTCCAGGAAAAGGGGCTCAGGGCAGGAAGACGTCCTGCAGAAAGGCAAGCCTGGGCAGATGCTGTCCAGAGCTGGGGGTCTGGCCCAGCAAGGTTGTTTATGGACAGCATGGCTGATGAAGCCCAGACCATCATCAGAGTTATGGGGCAAATCCTGGTGGACAAACTGGGGATTCAGCAGGGACGTGGTCCCTCAGAGGTCAGTTGCCACAAAGGCAACCTCCACGCCCAGGAGAATGTGCCTTCCTGCTGCCACAGGAGTCACTACTACCAGGAACATAGCAGAGAGATGGGGCTGGTCTGCAGCCCCAAAGCCACCCCCAAGGGCCACAGATGTCCTGTCAAAAACAAGGGCATCAGAGACAGCAGTTGGGCCCCCACCTCCCAGGGAGCTTGTGTCCCCAGCTGGTCCCCACCACCACAGGCCATGAGTGGCAAGCACCTCGGGCAGCCCCATCCACAGCTGCAGGAACTGAGGTCTACACAGAGGTGTCTTGCCTCCTGAACCAGACCAGGCTTCCCACACCTCTCCTGGAGGAAACAGGGGGTTCTATCCAAATAACACTGGACGCCTACACAACAAACCTGTCCTGCGTGGGTGATAACAGTCCCCAAGTGTTCCTGACTTCCACGGAGAAGTTCCCAATATACCTGTTTTCCCTGCAGAGGTGGTGGCTTCTGTCTGTTCCATGCTAGGGTGCAGGCAAGGGCTCAGTGTCACCTCCTCCTGAGTGCGGCTTCCAGAATGGCTGGGCCTAGAGGAGGCTGACAGGGACCTGGAGGACCCCCTTTTCTCCCTGTCCCCACACTGTGTCTGGTTTCCAAACTGGATCATGACCCAGAGCCTTCAGGATATGTAAGGACAGCAAACCTTATGGAGATCCCACCCAGGCTCTGGCTCACTGCATTCCCTGTTCTAAGGTGACTTCTGTGCTGCTGTAGGGGCTGGGTCTACAGGGGCGTCACGGACTGGGTGGTGGTAGGCTCCCCTCAGGCTGGAGGAGTGATGGATCCCAGTAGCCTCCCTGCCTCACAGTAGCCTGGGAATGTGGGGGGTGTCTTGTGCTGGCCCTGGGTCAAAGCGGGGACTGCTCTTTCTGGGATCTCCTGGTAGGGAAGAGATGACACCCTCCCCAGACCCTTTCCTGACTGCTGAGTTCTGGGTCTGGGGTGGACCTGGGCCCCTCCAGCACTTGGCTCAGCCTTGATAACACCCCTGGGTTCATGTCTGGTGTCCCCTGCCTCACTCTCCAGAGCAGTCTCCCAGCCCACTAGTGTGGGGTGTCTGTTTCAGGAGGCACCTAGGGCTGCTGCCTGCCCCTCTGGCAGGACTCTGTGGTCAGGAATCACAGGAGGAGACCTTAGGGCCCAGGGTGAGAAGTGGGAGAAGAATCAGGGAAGACGAGCATAAGTTTGCAAGTGCAGGATCCACAAGCTGCCCACAGCTGTAACCAGGGTCCTCACAGTCTGGTGACCATTACAAGCAAAAGTGGTCAGTGCCACTGCCAGGGGAGGGGGACCCAGAAGGCAAGGGCTGGCCTGGGTTACAAAGCACATCTATGGTTCCAGGCCCAGGTGCTGGCAAGGGACACATTGGGGCTCAGAGAATCTGGCACATGGTTGGCAGGGACAGTCCCCACAGGGCCCAGTCCTGCACTCCCTTCGTCCTGGTACTGGGTCCTTCCTGGCCATCCCCAGGGAAGGCAGGAGCAAGGGCAGGGCAGGCAGGAGCCAGTTCCTCAGAGGGCTCTGCCCAGGGGCGTTCTGCCCAGGGAGAGCTCTGCACCTGCAGGGGCTGTGGAGGCTGAGGACAAGGTGTCAGGTCTGTACCCAGGCCTGACGGGACCCACACTGGGGACCTGTTTCGAACATGCCCTGGTGTCACTTTGGGTGTCCAGTCTACTGCTGGAGCCAAGTCCTGTCTGGGGTGGTGACCTGGGCAGCTCCAGTGTGGGCCCAACATCTATGGGACCCAGGATCCTGGGACCTGCAGCAGAGGAACCCCACAGGGACCCCCAGTAGACCCCAACACTCAAAGATTCCCACAAAGACCCCACATTCATTTGAGATTTCAGAGATTCCCCACAGTGACCCCCAGAGACCCCAACACTGAGACCCCCCCAAGAAGACCCCCCAGAGGGACCCCCCACAGAAACCTCTGACAGAGACGCACACAGAGACCCTTCAAAACCAACACAGAGATCCCCACAGAGACACTCACAGTGACTCTAACAGAGACCTGCACAGAGAAAAGATATCAAGGTCACTTTGCCACCCGCTAAAATCCCTAGCACTGCACTTGGTGAAAATGAGCAGCATCTTCCTCATTACCAGCAGCAGCTTTCTCCTGGCGGCCCTCTGCCCTCTTCTAGATAAGATTCCTTGAGATATGAGATACCGAACAATAGAAAAGCCTCCTCTATCAGACAGCGTCCAACTTAGAGCGACCCCCCGACCCGCTGACAGACCCTTCCCAAGATCACCCAATCACAACTCCCATGCTGATGTCAAACTGTAAGTGTTCATGATAGAAACGGTGAGAGTTCCTCTGATGCCGTCCTTCGGAGACCGCGCTCAGCTCCTCAGGCCATGCTCCCCCTCAATGCCAAGGGAATCCACCCGGCTGGTCTAGGTTGGCCTTGCTCACATGGAGCGGGAAGGATCTCGGCTTGGACACAGCTTCCTCAGAAAACCTTGTCCGACTCCCCTGTGAGGGCAGGCCCCCTGTGCTGGGTTCCCCACCCTGGCCCTTCCTCCCTTGTGACAATCTCTGCATGCCTGGGCATGTTTCTCCTAGAACCCTGAAATCTTCTGGTGGGCCCAATGAGGAGGGAGGCGTGCCTGACCACCTGACCACACTCCCGGTACTGACTGTGGCCCCTGTTAAAAATTGTTTCACAAAATCTTCTTAGTTAATGCGCACAGGAAGTAAAGCTCTCTAATCTACCTCATATATAAGTTGCATCACTAAAATCATATTTTCATAAAGGGTATTAGCTCTTTCCAGTAGCCAATATAATGTTTCAAGGAAAATCTGTAAAAATAAATGTGGCATTGATACTTCAAATTTAGTGGTATAAAGAAATTTCCAAATTCAAATTATTCCATCTAAGTTACTTATTTTATAGATCAAATATGAATATTCTTGTAAGTTTTGAAATGCTTCAAAGTAAAATTCTGAAGTTTAGATAATACAAATTAAAAAGCAATTTTTCTTAAAAACATTCTAATGTGCCACAAATTTATTTTTAAAAGCTCTTACCAAAGAAGATGTATTTTTAAGTAATTTAAATATACAACTTGCATCAGACACATATATTGTAAATCCACCCTTCCAAAAATGAGGAGCAGCTATGTGTTTACTTTAACATCTAAGATGCTGAAATATCTATATAACAGGTCACGTACTTAAAGCCACATGTAAAATAGGGGATTGATAAATAATTCAGCATGCATATTTGTTCTGTTTGAAATTTTTTTAATTATTGAAAATAATTGAAAATCTTACAAAACATCATCTGTTTGAAAGATGTTAGAAAAGAGAGGGTAGAAAAATAGGACTGCATTCTTATTGCCTAACAGTTTAACCTGAGTTATAAATACACACATATTACACATATCTATGTGTGTATATGTGCATAGGTCTGTATACACATACAGACATGGGTGTGTTGTAACATCATTTGGTTAGTATCACTCGTCCTATTTTTTTTCTGGAATACGCTGTTTTTATTATTCTACAGAGAAGGGCACAACACAATTGGTCTCTAGACTTGCCCAAGTAACTTTCTCTCTCCAGCGGTTTCTGTCAGTTCTTGGGTTTGGAAATTTCCTTCCTGCTCACCTCCACTGGCAGCGTGTTCACCTCACGTTAGGTCCTCTGGTTCAATGCTCCAAAACTGTGATGAGCATAAAGAGAATTTTCCTCTCAGGAAAACAATAATGGCTGGATCACTGATACGCTATGGGTTCATAAAGAAAAGTGAGTCTATTTGATTTGTCTATTAACCTGGAAGAGCACATTGAACATTTTTTCTTTTTTAGAATAAGTACAGGTACACATTGATCTTTTACTGAAAATAAAAACACATTAAAAGATACATGTAAATAAGAACAAAGGACTTTTATCTAGCCCTAGATCCCAATAACTTCTTTAGAACTCTCTTTTCCTAAAAGGTTTATAGTACAACCTTTTATATTTAAGTTTGCAAACCATTTCTAGTTAATTAGTGTATAAAGTGCAAGGTTTACACTGAGATTTTGAGCCTGTGTTTATTTTCTCCAGTAACATTTGTTAAAAAGACTATTCTTTCTCTTTCAATTACTTTTGTACCATTGTCAAAAATGAGAAATGAGTTGGGCATATTTACTTGTGTCAATCTCTGAGTTCTTCATTCTGTTCTGCTGACCTATGTGTCCATCTCTCCACCAGTATCATGTGCCTTTTCATATAAACTTAAAATAGGTTTATCTATATGCATAAAAATATGTAGCTGGGGTTTTGATATGACTGTCATTAAGTCTACCCATCAATTTGAAGAGAGGTGACATATTTGCTATCTTGAGTCTTCCAAACCATTAATAAGGTATGTTTGAATTTATTTAGTTCTTCTCTCAATTCTTTCATGCACATTTTGTAATTTTTGCCATCTTGATTCCGCGTGTCTTGTCAGATTTATGCCTAAGTATTTTCTTTAGAGCAATTGTAAAGGTCTATTCAGTTTCCACACATTCATTGTTAGTTCATAGAAATATGATGAATTTTGGAGGATGGATCATTTATCCTGTGAACTTGCTAAATATTATTATTTCTACAAGACTTTTTTTAGTTTCTCTGAGACTTTACAAAGACAATCGTGTAATCTGCAATAGAGGCCACTTTCCTTCTTTCTTTTTTTTTCAATCAGTATGCCTTAATTGTTTCTTGCCCAATTGTGCTGACTAGAACTTTCAGTGCTCTGTCAAATAGCATTGTTGAGAGCAGGTGTCTCTGCCTTGTTTCCACCCTGAGGGGAAAACCATTCATTCTTTCATCATTAAGCATGACATAGCTGTTTATTTTTGATAAATACTCTTGATAAAGTTCAGGAAGTTTCCTTCTATTTGTAGGTTTCTGAAAGCTTTTATCATAAAACTGCTATATTTTGGCAAATGCTCTTTCTGCATCAATTGAGATAAGTAACGTACGTATTTTTGTGTCGTGTTTCCGTGTCCAGGTTGATATTCCTTGTGTTTTAATTGACACATGTACACAATTTATATTTAAGATAACTGTAGGCCGGGCGCAGTGGCTCACGCCTGTAATCCCAGCACTTTGGGAGGCTGAGGCAGGTGGATCAAGAGGTCAGGAGATCGAGACCATCCTGGCTAACACGGTGAAACCCCGTCTCTACTAAAAATACAAAAACATTAGCCGGGTGTGGTGGTGGGCGCCTGTGGTCCCAGATACTCGGGAGGCTGAGGCAGGAGAATGGCGTGAACCCAGGAGGTGGAACTTGCAGTGAGCTGAGATCGCGTCACTGCACTCCAGGCTGGGCGACAGAGCGAGACTCCGTCTCAAAAAAAAAAAAAAAAAAAATGGAAATACCAGAATGCCACCTTCTTTTGCAATGTGGGAGACAGAAGATTTATCTCTCTTCTTGGCCCCACTGACACCATCTGGCAAGGGAATCAGAGCACTGCTGATTCCTTCCACTCTGTGTAAGTGAAGTGGATCATCAGCTCCACACTTGATTTCACTGAACTATGGTGTTCGCAGGGGGGTTTTCCACTGATGTTTGGCTACACTCAGGTGGGTATTCCTTGCTAGGCCATTATTTTCCAGGTTCTTTGGCTGAGACAGCTGGGGTTTTATTAGGTTTGGTTTTGTTGGGTGTGGTTTCTGGTTGGAGGCTTCTGTAGCACTCTCTCCAGGGCAGATGAGAAGAACAGGAGACCCAAGGAACGTACCACTGTGTCATTCCCCAGGGAGTCTGTCTTCCTTATTATATTTTTCCAACACTTCCCATGCTCCTTTGTTGTTTTATGTGCAGACTTTCATTTAGAACACAAAGGATGTGATAGTAATGAGGCTTCTCCAACTGGGCTGAAAACAGATGTGTTTTTGTCTTAAAATCTTAAGTATTTTAAAATATACTTGAATAGGTTGGTGAGAATCCTGGGGAGAATTAACACGATTGGGAAAAAAAAAGAAACATTCTCAACACTACAAGAAAAAGTCATTTCATAACAGTAAAAACTCGAGCTCACATTATCTGCAACTTACTTACTTATTTTTTCTAGCCTGGTGTCAAAATTATCATTTGCCCCTGTGATAAACAAAATTACCAACCAAAGTGGAGTGTTTCTATGCAGCTTGTTTGGTCTTAACCTTAGAGTATCCAATCAAAATACCATTTTCCAAAGTGTCTTTGATCAGTTTCTTTTTCCTCTTGGAATCCTCTGACTTCCTGGTGGATTTTTTTATTATTTTTTTATTTTGCAAAAAATAAGAATGAGGTTTTGTAGTGTAGCATTTGGTAGAGTTTGAGAAACCATAGAGACACGTGTCCACCCTCCAGCACTGCACAGAACAGCCGCATCACCCTAAAATTCTCTGTGTGATGCCTTTGTGATCAACCCTTCCCTTTCTCCCAATTGTGGGCAAACTCTGATCTGTTTTCTTGACCTATAATTTTGTCTTCTCCAGAATGTTATACGAATGAAATCATACAATATGTAGACATTTGGGGCTGACTTCTTTCACGTAGCAAAACACATGTAAGTTCATCTGTACTGTTGTGTAAGTGAATAGTCTGTTCCTTTGTATTGCTGAATAGCAGTTGATGGTATTGATGCAATAGTCTATCTGTTCACCTGTTGTAAGATGTGTTGGTTAGGCTGGGTGTGGTGGCTCATGCCTATAATCCCAGCACTTTGGGAGGCCAACGCGGGCAGATCATGAGGTCAGGAGTTCGAGACCAGCCTGGCCAACATAGTGAAACCCTGTCTCTATTAAAAATACAAAAAATTAGCCGGGCATGGTGGTGGGTGCCTGTATTCCCAGCTACTTGGGAAGCTGAGGCAGAACAATTCCTTGAACCTGGGAGGCAGAGGTTGCAGTGAGCCAAGATCGTGACATTGCACTCCAGCCTGGGTGACAGTGCGAGACTCCGTCTCAAAAAAGAAAAAAAAAAAGAAAGATGTCTTGGTTGTTTCCAGGTTTTGGAGATTATGAGTAAAGCTGCTAAAACGTTTGCCTAGACTACGGGCTTTTATGTGAATTTGTTTTCATTACACATTGATAAATATATAGGAGTGGAATGGCTGAACCTCACACTGGACATATGTTTTACTTTATAAAAAGCTGCCAAATTATCTCCTGAAGTGACCATGTCATTTTACATTCCCAACAGTAATGAAAGAGAATCTTTGTTGCTACACATCTTCAGGAGCATTTGATATTTTAATTTTTTATTTCTATTCTAATGGCATGTAGTAGTATCCCATTGTAGTTATGTTTTGCATTCCCTTATTAATAACAATAAACATGTTTTCATATGCTTATTTGCCATATGTCTGTCTTCTTTTGAGATGTACGAGCTCAAGATTTTTGCTTGTTTTAAATTGGACTGTTTGTTTTGTGTTGTTGAGTTTTAAGGTTCTTTATTCATTTTGGATAAAAGCTTGTATAAGATATGTGACTGATATGGTCTGACTGTGTCCCCACCCAAATCTCATTTTGAATTGTAGTTCTCATAATCCCTATGTGTTGTGGGAGGGACCTGGCAGAAGGTAGTAGAATCATGGAGGCAGGTTACCCCCATGCTGCTGTTCTCAGATAGTGAGTGAGTTCTCGTAAAATCTGATGGTTTTATATAGGGCTTCTCTTCCTTTGCTAAGCACTTCTCTCTCCTGCCACCATGTGAAGAACAACATGTTTGTTTGCCTTCTGCCATGATTGTAAGTTTCCTGAGGCTTTGCCAGCCTCATGGAACTGTGAGTCAATTAAACCTCTTTCCTTTGTAAATTACCCAGTCTCAAGCAGTTCTTTATAGCAGCAGCAGAACAGACTAATACAGTGACTTAATATTTTTCCCTGTTTTAGCTTTTTGCTCTTGTAATGCTTCTTTCACAGAATGAGGATTTTTAGATATAACAAAGTCTGCTTTTTCATTTTTTCTTTTATGGATCATGTGTATGGTGTTTTATCTAAAAACTCATCAATGACCCCAAAGTCATACCTAATTTCCCCTGTTTTATGATAGTATTTTATTGCTGTATACTTTACACTTTTATATGGTCTATTTCAGTCCACTTTTGTAAAAGGTGTAAAATATGCATTAAGTTTCATTTTTTTTACATGGGGAGATCCCATTTTTACATCCCCATTTACAGAATAGATTATACTTTCCCCTTTTCCTCTGCATCTTTTTCAAAATGCAGTTGAATATATTTGTGTGGGTCTATTTCTGGGGTCTGTATTCATTCCATTGGTCTACGTATCTAGTGTTTTAACAATATTTTAACAAAACCAAAATATTTTGAGAACTGTAGCATAATAGTAAGCCTTGTAATCAGTAGTTTATGTCCTCTAACTTTTTTTCAGAAGTGTTTTGACAATTCTAGTTATTTTGTTTTCCATGTAAATTTTAGAATCTCCTTGGTGATATCTACAAAAAAAAAAAGCTTACAGGAATTTTCATTGTTAATGCAGGAACTCTACAAGCAGAAATGGAAAAGACTGGCATCTTAACTATATTGAGACTCTGAATTCATAAATATTTCATTCCCCTCTTTTTAAATTTTCTATTTATTGCATTTATATTTTGTAGTTTTCAGCATACAGATCCTGCACTTCTATTGTTACATTAATACCTAAGCACTTAATTTTTGCTTCTATTTTAAATAGTAATTTAATTTTTTCAACTGTTAATTACTCACACATAGGAAAATTATTGACATTCTATATTGACTTTTGATAATAAAACACTTAATTTCACGTATTTGTTTTAGAAGCTTTTCATAAATACTGTAGGACTGTGTATATAAAGATTAGTTTTATCAGCAAATAGAGGCAGTTCTACTTCTTCCTTTGCAATATGTATGTTATTTATTTCTTATTCGTCTTATTGCACTTTGCAAATTTTCTAATACAATATTGAATAGGACTTGTCCCCAGTCTTAAGGAAAAATCATTCAGTCATCACCATATAGTATACAGATATAAACATATATCCTAAGTTCTTTTATTCCTAATTTTATGAGTTTTGGTCAGAAATAGATGTTGGATTTCATCAAATGCTCTTCCTGCATCTCTTGAGAAGAATATTTTTAAAATATTCTATAGCAGATTACTTGGATTGGATTTTAATAGTGAATCAGCCTTGTTTTTATTGGACATAATGAATCATCCTACATGGGGAGATGTTCAATTTGATGTCACAATATTTTGTTGATATTTTTTCATATATGTCCATGACTGATATTTGTCTATAGTTTTCTTTTCTCTCCATATCATTTTTTGGTTTTGGTGTTATTGTAATGCTGGCCTTATAAAATGAGTTGGGAGTGCTCCCATCTCATCTATTTTCTCTAAAAGATTGTGTACAGTCAAAATTATTTATCCTTCAAATATTTGATAGAAATCAGTAGTGAAAGAACATGTGACTAGATTTTTTGGTAGGTTTTATTTACAAATGCAATTTCTTAATTAATACAGGACTATTTGTTACCTGTTTCTTCTTTGGTGAGATTTGGTAGTATGTGTTGTGTCTCTAGAGGAATTTATTTTTTTCATCTCATCTATTAGATTTGTGTGCATAAAATTATTTTTAGCTTTACTTATTTATGGTATAGCGTGTATTGATAGCTTGTCTTTCAGTCCTGCTGTTAGTAATCTGTAGTCTCTCTTCTCTTTCCCTTTTTCTCTCTTTGGTTTTGAATTTCACTTATTTCTGCCCTAATTGTTATTAGCTCCTTTCTTTAGTTTCTTAGATTTAAGTTGTTGTTCTTTCTCTACGTTCCTAAAGAAGAATCTTAGGCTACTGAGGTGAGATTATTCTTTTCAAAGAACCAACTTTTAGCTATGTTTATTTCTTCTACTGCTTTCCAACCTTCTATTTTATTGATTTATGCTCTAATCTTTATTATTTCTTTACTTCTGCTAGCTTCAGATTTAGTTTTCTCTGGTTTTTATACTGCCTTTTAGGTATAGAGTGAGGTTACTGATTTGAGCTTTTTTTAAATGTAGTTGTTTATGTCCATACATTTTCCTTCAAACTCTACTTTCACTGCAGTCACTAAGTTTTGGTATGTTTTGTTTCTATTTGTCTTAAGATACTTTATAATTTCACTTATGATTTATTCCTTCACTGGTAGTTTAAGAGTGTATTGTTTAATTTCTACATATTTGTGAATTTTTCAGGTTTCATTTTTTATTTATCTGTTTCCTCCATTGTGGTTGTAAATTATATTTTGTATGATTTAAAACTTTTGTAAATGATTAGGACATATTTTTGTGGACGAAGATATGGCCTATCCTAGAGAAAGTTCCATATCCACTTAAAAAGAATGTATATTCTGCTGTTTTTGGGTGGACTGTTCTGTATATGTGTATTAGCTCTAAATGGCTTATACTGTTGTTCAAGTCTTCTATTTCTCATGAAGCTTCTGTCTGGTTTTTCTATCCATTAATTAAAATGAGGTATTGAAGTGTCCAACTACTATTATAGAACTGTGTGTTTATCCTTTCAATCTTGTTCATTTTTTTTCAGCTTTACTGAGGTATATTTGAGAAATAAATATTGTACATATTCAAGGTTTACAATGTGATGTTTCTATCTACATGCACATTTTGAAATGATTACCAAAATGAAGTCAATTAACATATTAATTACCTCGCATAATAGTTACCTTTTTTGTGTGCATGCATGGGATAAGAATACTTAACCATATCCCTAGTGACTGCAGAGTGGCCATTCCAGCTGCTCCAGGCTCCGGCAGAGGAGGAGCGGGGCGGGTGGCACCACCTGGGGGGCCCTCAGGCCTGGCGCGCACGCATTTCGGAGGCTGCCCAGGCCAAGGTGCCCTCTGCCCTGCGTGTGCAGGTAGCAGCCGCCTGTCAACTCCCGAGCCCGGTCGCGCTGCCAGCGTCGCAGAACCGGGGTCAGATGTTCCGGCGGCTGCACAGGAGTGAGAACTGAGAACCTGCCGCTCAAACCCATCGCAGGTGACTGCGGAGTCCCCATGCCAGCGGCTCCTGTCTCCCTGTGGTGGAAGAGCCGGGCGGGATGCACGGCTTGGGGCTTCTCAGCCTGGGCGCTCTGGCGATCCGCAGGCCTCCCGGGCCATGCCCCTCCAGCCCGCCTGGGCACCCAAGCTGCAGCCACCGTCTGTGTGCAGGCAGCAGCCTCTGGGGAACCTCTAAGCCCGCCTGCACTCGTAACATCTCAGAACCGGGGACAGATGTCCCGGTGGCTGCAGCCAAGCCAGATGCTCTGCCCGATGGCGGATACACAGGGGCGAGAACCTGCCGCTTAATCCCATCCCCGGTGGCTGCGGAGGGCCCCTGGCCAGCGGTCCCGAGCTCTGGCAGAGGCGGGGGCAGGGCCTGGCGGGCTCTCAGGCTCGGTGTACTCGCGATCCAGAGGCCGCCCAGGCCATGTTCCACTGCCTGGACACCCAAGCTGTAGCCGCCCTCCGCCTGCAGGCAGTAGCTGCTTGGCAACGCCCAAGCTCGCTCGCACTCCCAGCATCGCAGAACCAGGGCCAAATGTCACCGTGGCTGCGGCCAAGCCAGGCGGTCTGCCCGGCGGCGGCTGCAGAGGGGCGAGAACTGAGAACCTGCCGCTCAACCCCATCTCTGTAGGCTGCGGATTGGGGTCCGGACTCCCTCGGACGGCCTGGCCAGCAGTTCTGAGGTCCGGCAGAGGAGGAGGGCAGGAGGCACGGCGAAGGGTACGGACTCTCAGGCCGCGCGCGCTCGCAATCCCAAGACTGCCCGGGCCATGCCCCGCTAGCCCTGGGCGCCCAAGCTGCAGCTGCTTTTTTGTTTGTTTGTTTTTCTTTTTGCAGGCAGCAGCCGCCAGGCAACCTCCAAGCCCGCCAGCGCCCCCAGCCTCGCAGAACTTGGGCCAGTGTCGCCGTGGCTGCAGCCAAGCCCGGCGGTCGGCCTGGCGGCGACTGCACTAGAAACAAAAACTGGCCTCAGCCCCATCCCCGGTGGCTGCGGAGGGCCCCTGCCAGCGGCCCTATCTTTCTTCAAAGGAGGAGCAGAGCGGCCAGAGCGGCCGGGAGGGCTGCGCGCCTGCGATCCTAGGGCGTCTCAGGGAAGCCCAAGAGAACCGGCGAGCCAGCGGCGCCTGCGCCCAAGCTGTAGCCACCCCTTGTGGACCGCGCCACTTGGGAGAGGCTTCCGGAGTCCCCGCCGGCGCTGAGCTGCAAGCGTGCGCCTAAAGGCTTCGCTTGGCTTACTCGGTCTGAGAGGTCGGAGGCTGCCAGTGTCGCTGCTAAAGGCTGTTAAAACCAGCTACACGACCATCTGAAAGCCATTTTCCTCCCTCTGGTTAAAAACAGTCATATGTCGCTGGGCGCGGTGGCTCACGCCTGTAATCCCAGCACTCTGGGAGGCCGAGGCAGGTGGATCACGAGGTCAGGAGATAGAGACCATCCTGGCTAATACGGTGAAACTCCCTCTCTGCTAAAAAATACAAAAAATCAGCCGGCCGTGGTGGCGGGCGCCTGTAGTCCCAGCTACTCGGAGGCTGAGGCAGGAGAATGGCGTGAATCCAGGAGGTGGAGGTTGCAGTGAGCCGAGATCATGCCACTGCACTCCAGCCTGGGTGACGGAGCGAGACTCCGTCTCAAAAAAACCAACCAAACAAACAAACAAACAAACAAACAAAACAAAGAAACCCCAGTCATGTGTCTACTGATGATGTAGTTAAGGCTGTGTCTAGATCTACCTCTCAGCAGGGACATGGTTTCTCAAATGCGAATGTTTGACCGGCAAAAGTTTTGCAGCCAGAGCCTGTGCAAGTGTTGGCAGATTGAAAATACAAAATCAAGGCACTTCTCACGCCTAGCTTTTTTTTTTTTTTTTTCTTTTTTGAGACAGTCTCACTGTGTTGCCCCAGGCTGCAGTGCAATGGTGCGATCTTGGCTCACTGCAACTTCCGCCTCCTGGGTTCAAGCGGTTCTCCTGTCTCAGCCTCCTGAGTAGCTGGGATTACAGGCATAAGCCACCATGCCCAGCTAATTTTTGTGTTTTTAGTAGAGATGGGGTTTCACCATGTTGGCCAGGCTGGTCTGGAACTCCTGACCTCAGATGATGCGCCACCTTGGACTCCCAAAGTGTTGAGATTTCAGGCGTGAACCACCGCGCCCGGCTGGAAACTATTTTTGTTTTGTTTTGAGACACGAACTCACTCTGCTGCCCAGGCTAGAGTGTAGTGGCATGATCAAACTCACTAAAGCCTCGACCTCCTGGGCTCAAATAGTCCTCCCCCATCAGCCCCAGAGTAGCTGGGACTACAGGTGTGTGGTACCATGGCTGGTTAATTTTTTTTTTTTTTAATTTTGAGACAGAGTCTCACCCTGTTGTCCAGGCTGGAGTGGAATGGTGTGATCTCAGCTCACTGCAACCTCTACCTCCTGGGTTGAAGCGATTCTCCTGTCTCAGCCTCCTGAGTAGCTGGGATTACAGGTGTGTGCCACCATGCCCGGCTAATTTTTGTATTTTCAATAGAGACGCGGTTTCACCTCGTTGGCCAGGCTGGTCTTGAACTCCTCGGCTCAAGCGTTTCACCTGCCTTGGCCTCCCAAAGTGCTGGGATTACAGGTGTGAGCCACTGAGCATCTGATGTCAAAAAGATTAATAAATGGTGCCTCCTGAGTGGCTGGGATTGCAGGCGTGGGCCACCATACCCAATTAGTTGTTTAGTTTTTATATTTTTTGGTAGACAGGGTTTCTCCATGTTGGTCGGGGTGGTCTGGAGCTCCTCCCTCGGGTAATCCGCCGGCCTCGGCCTCCCGGGGTGCTGGGATTGCAGGCGTGAGTCACTGCGCCTGGCCCGAAACCCGGTCCCATAACGGAAAAACAAAACAAAAACCACAAAGATTAGCCGCCCCACAGGTAGTCCCAGCTGCTCCCAAAGCTGACCTAGGAGGATGGCTTGAGCCGGGGGGTGGAGGTGGCAGTGAGCCATGATGGCGCTGCTGCAGTCCAGACTGAGCGACAGAGAGGGACTGTGTCTCAGGAAACGGGAGAGGAAAAAAAAAAGTATACAAAAGTGCTAAATCAAGGACCAGCTTGACAGTATATTATTGAGAGAAAAAGAGGCAAAGGTTAGCAGACACCGATGTTCGCTTAGTGGAACTGCAGGTGTCCCCGACAGGAGGGTGCTACTTTTCCAAAAGAAATGTATTATTGACAAAAAAAAAAGTTGTAGGTTTGTTACAATATACAAATAGCTAAACTTTATATAGCCACAACCCTCTTCTAGCACTGCTCTAAGCCTTTTCCTGCTCTGAAATAGCTACTATTGTTACCTCCATTGCAGAGAAAACAGATGCCAGAGGTTGTTGTGGAAGGACCACGGAAACTGACTATGAAATTGACTTTGCTATTGTGAATAGTGCCGCAATAAACATACATGTGCATGTGTCTTTATAGCAGCATGATTTATAATCCTTTGGGTATATACCCAGTAATGGGATGGCGGAGTCAAATGGTATTTCTAGTTCTAGATCCCTGAGGAATCGCCACACTGACTTCCACAATGGTTCAACTAGTTTACAGTCCCACCACCAGTGTAAAAGTGTTCCTATTTCTCCACATCCTCTCCAGCACCTGTTGTTTCCTGACTTTTTAATGATCACCATTCTAACTGGTGTGAGATGGTACCTCATTATGGTTTTGATTTGCATTTCTCTGATGGCCAGTGATGATGAGCATTTTTTCATGTGTTTTTTGGCTGCATAAATGTCTTCTTTTGAGAAGTGTCTGTTCATATCCTTCGCCCACTTGTTGATGGGGTTGTTCATTTTTCTCTTGTAAATTTGTTTGAGTTCATTGTAGATTCTGGTTATTAGCCCTTTGTCACATGAGTAGGTTGCGAATATTTTCTCCCATTCTGTAGGTTGCCTGTTCACTCTGATGGTAGTTTCTTTTGCTGTGCAGAAGCTCTTTAGTTTCATTAGATCCCATTTGTCAATTTTGGCTTTTGTTGCCATTGCTTTTGGTGTTTTAGACATGAAGTCCTTCCCATGCCTATGTCCTGAATGGTATTGCCTAGGTTTTCTTCTAGGGTTTTTATGGTTTTAGGTCTAACTTTTAAGTCTTCAATCCATCTTGAATTAATTTTTGTATAAGGTGTAAGGAAGGGATCCAGTTTCAGCTTTCTACATATGGCTAGCCAGTTTTCCCAGCACCATTTATTAAATAGGGAATCCTTTCCCCATTGCTTGTTTTTGTCAAGTTTGTCAAAGATCAGATGGTTGTAGATATGCAGCATTATTTCTGAGGACTCTGTTCTGTTCCATTGATCTATATCTCTGTTTTGGTACCAGTACCATGCTGTTTTGGTTACTGTAGCCTTGTAGTATAGTTTGAAGTCAGGTAGTGTGATGCCTCCGGCTTTGTTCTTTTGGCTTAGGATTGACTTGGCGATGCGGGCTCTTTTTTGGTTCCATATGAACTTTAAAGTAGTTTTTTTCCAATTCTGTGAAGAAAGTCATTGGTAGCTTGATGGGGATGCCATTTAATCTATAAATTACGTTGGGCAGTATGGCCATTTTCATGATATTGATTCTTCCTACCCATGAGCATAGAATGTTCTTCCATTTGTTTGTATCCTCTTATTTCACTGAGCAGTGGTTTGTAGTTCTCCCTGAAGAGGTCCTTCGCATCCCTTGTAAGTTGGATTCCTAGGTATTTTATTCTCTTTGAAGCAATTGTGAATGGGAGTTCACTCATGATTTGGCTCTCTGTTTGTCTGTTATTGGTGTATAACAATGCTTGTGATTTTTGCACATTGATTTTATATCCTGAGACTTTGCTGAAGTTGCTTATCAGCTTAAGGAGATTTTGGGCTGAGACAATGGGGTTTTCTAGATATACAATCATGTCGTCTGCAAACAGGGACAATTTGACTTCCTCTTTTCCTAATTGAATGCCCTGTATTTCCTTCTCCTGCCTGATTGCCCTGGCCAGAACTTCCAACACTATGTTGAACAGGAGTGGTGAGAGAGGGTATCCCTGTCTTGTGCCAGTTTTCAAAGGGAATGCTTCCAGTTTTTGCCCATTCAGTATGATATTGGCTGTGGGTTTGTCATAGATAGCTCTTATTATTTTGAGATACATCCCATCAATACCTAATTTATTGAGAGTTTTTAGCATGAAGCATTGTTGAATTTTGTCAAAGGCCTTTTCTGCATCTATTGAGATAATCATGTGGTTTTTGTCTTTGGTTCTGTTTATATGCTGGATTATGTTTATTGATTTTCGTATGTTGAACCAGCCTTGCATCCCAGGGATGAAGCCCACGTGATCATGGTGGATAAGCTTTTTGATGTGCTGCTGGATTCGGTTTGCCAGTATTTTATTGAGGATTTTTGCATCAATGTTCATCAAGGATATTGGTCTAAAATTCTCTTTTTTTGTTTTGTCTCTGCCAGGCTTTGGTATCAGGATGATGCTGGCCTCAACCTACTCATCTGACAAAGGGCTAATATCCAGAATCTACAATGAACTCAAACAAATTTACAAGAAAAAACAACCCCATCAAAAAGTGGGCAAAGTATATGAACAGACAATTCTCAAAAGAAGACATTTATGCAGCCAACAGACACATGAAAAAATGCTCATCATCGCTGGCCATCAGAGTAATGCAAATCAAAAACCACAATGAGATACTATCTCATGCCAGTTAGAATGGCAATCATTAAAAAGTCAGGAAACAACAGGTGCTGGAGAGGATGTGGAGAAATAGGAACACTTTTACACTGGTGGTGGGACTGTAAACTAGTTCAATCATTGTGGAAGTCAGTGTGGCAATTTCTCAGGGATCTAGAACTACAAATACCATTTGACCCAGCCATCCCATTACTGGGTATATACCCAAAGGATTATAAATTGTGCTGCTATAAAGACACATGCACACGTATGTTTATTGCGGCACTATTCACAATAGCAAAGACTTGGACCCAATCCAAATATCCAACAATGATAGACTGGATTAAGAAAATGTGGCACACATACACCATGGAATACTATGCAGCCATAAAAAAGGATGAGTTCATGTCCTTTGTAGGGACATGGATGAAGCTGGAAACCACCATTCTCAGCAAACTATCGCAGGGACAAAAAAACAAACACCGTATGTTCTCTCTCATAGGTGGGAATTCAACAATGAGAACACATGGACACAGGAAGGGGAACATCACACACCGGGGACTGTTGTGGGGTGAGGGGAGGGGGGAGGGATAGCATTAGGAGATATACCCAATGCTAAATGACCCATTAATGGGTGCAGCACACCAACATGGCACATGTATACATACGTAACAAACCTGCACGTTGTGCACATGTACCCTAAAACCTAAAGCATAATAATAAAAAATAAAAAATAAAAATATAATAAAAACAAAAGTCCTGTGAACCTCAGATGGTGAGTATAATACTTCAGCACTAGCACAAAAGCCTCAAGTATAAAAAGATACCAAGAACACCACTAGCAAACAAAAGTAAGCTCTCAGTCACGAGCAGTAGTTCACACCTGTACTCCCAGCATATTGGCAAGCCAAGGTGGAGTAAGTTAGGAGTTCAAGACCAGCCTGGGCAGCATAGCGAATTCACAGCTCTACAAAAAAAAAGATTAAACATTAGCTGGGCATGGCGTCACACACCTGTAGTCCTAGCTACTTGGGAGGCTGAGGTGGGAAAATCACTTGAGCCCAGAAGTTTGAGGCTGCAGTAGCTACGATCATGCCACACCACTCCAGTTGGGGTGACAGAGCAAGATCTAGATATTACATTCTGTCCTGCTCCTCTTTCCAGTAAAATCATTAAGTTAAAATGTTTTCACTCAGCAGGATAAAAATTAAGTGAAATGTGACTTCGGTGCTTGGCTAGCAAAAAATAAATAAAGCAAAATGACAAATTACTTATGAGGAGAAAGTCTTTGTAACCTCAATGACATTAAAGGTTTGTATCCTTAGCCTATAAAGAAAAATTTTAAATTACTCAGAAAAAAAAAATGAATGATTTCCAGCAGAAAATGGGCAATGGAGAAACCGGCACTTCCCACAAGAATAAAAATAGCCAATGAGCATATGAAAAAGATGCCAAAGCACTAGAAATCAAAGAAATATAATGAAAACAATGAGATTTTCTGCTTAAAGACCAGCAAAGATGACAAATGGAAGGGGGAACCTGGAGCTCTGTCCCTGTTGGTGGGAGTATAAACTCAACCAATTTTCCTATAGGATGATTTGAACATTTCTTTTAAAAATCCTAAAACTGTTTTATATTATTTTCCTCTAGAAATTCTACTTGTATGAATTCAGTGCAAAAATCCTTACTCGAGTCCATTAAAATATATATAGAAGGAAATTCACCTCTGGGGTGGCAATGATTCACTTAACATACATCCAGCTATTGAAAGTGATGATGCCAGGATATATTTCTGCCATAGAAACATGCTTAAAATATAGTAAGTAACAAAAGACCATGTATTGTGATTCTACTTTTTAAAATGTTTATATGCATAAAAAGTGTAAAAAGCAACAAACCAAAATGTTTTCAGTGGCAAAATTAAAGTTTTTTCTTTATATTTTGTCATCTAAATTATTACAAAAAGAAAGTGATTTCCTTTATAATTGGGGAGAAGTGTTATTTTCATTTATTTATATTTACATTTCTTTTCTTTTTCTTCTTTTTTCTACTGCAAGTATTCCATGTAGGCTAGAGAGCTTAAATCCCTGCCTCTTGAGAGAAATCAGCCCATTTTCGGGACATGCAGTACACAAAGCTGCCCCATCTTCCCTTTATGTTTTATTTTTATTTTATGTATTTATTTATTTATTTTGAGATGGAGTCTCACTCTGTTACCCAGGCTGGAGTGCAGTAGCGCATCTCAGCTCACTGCAACCTCCATCTGCTGAGTTCAAGCAATTCCCCTGCCTCAGCCTCCCAAGTACCTGGGACTACAGGCATGCACCACCATGCCCAGCTAATTTTTGTATTTTTAGTAGAGAGGAGGTTTTACCATCTTGGACAGCCTGGTCTTGAACTCCCGACCTCAAGTGATCCATCCGCCTTGGCCTCCCAAAGTGCTGGGATTACAGGCATGAGCCACTGTGCCGGGCCTATCATATTATTTCTAAACATTTGAGTGACATTTCAATTAAGTGAAATTTAATTCTTACTGAGCTGATCTCTTATCCTCTGTTTAATGATACCTTCCAGTTGAAAGGTGTTTCCTCTGTAATCACAGGTGCTAAAGGAAATACAACATGTATTCATTAGGTGGATGTCCACTCAACCACGGATTCACGCACTGCAGTCCTTAGACCCTCAGCATCAGCAACACGTGGGAACTTGTTAGACATGCAAATTCCTGGGCCAGCCCCACACCTCCTGAATCAGAAAGTGGGGAAGAAGGACAACTATCTGTGCTTTAATAAGCCTTGAAATGCTCCCTGAAGTTTGAAAACTACAGAACTAGAATACATATGGTAGTAAGTGTTCATACTTTATCCAAGGTACCTAGGGACTCTTCCCCTCTTTTCCATTCTGTTTTCCATTGAAATAAAATGAGAGCTCCTTTTGACTTAATGGGTATAAGAAAGAAGGCAATGAGATAACCAGGGTTTCAAGTTAGAGTTCAAAATTTAATCAGTGGACAGTGACAGGATGCAAGCCTTCTAAACAGATTGCTGCAAGGAAGCTGATTATAACCTATACAGTAGGTATCATTAGTGTATTGATGTTAAATTTTTGGGGTGGGATTAATGGTATTGTGATTATATAGGAGAATGTCCTGGTTCCTAGAAGATATCTGCGAAAGTACTTAACAGTGAAATGCCATGATACTGGTAACTTACTTTGAAATGATTCAGGGGGAAAAAGGGCACATATACAATCTTCCATATGCGGAGGAGAGAAAACAAGTATGACAAAACCTTAATTGGTGAATCCAGTTGAATAGCATACCGATGTTCACTGTATTATTTTATCAACTTTTCTGTGTTTGCAAGTTTTCAAAATAAAAAGTTGAGGGAAAGAAACATCACCCCAAATCTTTCTATGAAATGGGACCATAGAAAAAGCAGAGAAGTGAACACTTTGCAGAAAAGAGCACCGCACCCATCCGGACAGCATGGTCAAAGTGCAGGCTCTCCTCCAGGAGGCTCTTCTCTGGTCTCTTCTGTGCTGTCACTTCCCCCACACGCAGCCAAGGCTTTTTCCTAACAACTCTTTTTCTAAAGGTGTAATTTTTGTCATTCATCTAAGAAAGAGAAAAAAAGAATTAGTATACATTTAGAAAATAAAATTACACTTACATTTGTGAAAAAGCAAAAAATACTTTGAAAAGTGGGGAAGCAAGAAATGTACTGTTCTACAATTCTGTTCTGTTCTTAACATCTTTTTATTCTGCCAATGACTTCCTATTCCTGCTGTGTATGGTAGGGCGAGCTGCAAATGATTTCTTTTCCTCATTGATTTAAAATGTCATGTTTATAATGTACTAAACTCCCGCAGAAGCATTTGGGTTTATTTCTGGGCTCTATTCTCAAGTGATCTATCTGTTCACAAGCCACTATGAATTTTGATTCTTGGAGCATCCTAAAGTTAAGTAATTGTTGTTTTTGTTTTTGAGATGCAGTCTCTCACTCTGCCGCCCAGCTGGACTGCAGTGGCGTGATCTAGGCTCACTGCAAGCTCCACCTCCCGGGTTCATGGCATTCTCCTGCCTCACCCTCCCGAGTAGCTGGGACTACAGGCACCTGCCACCACGCCTGGCTAATTTTTTGTATTTTTAGTAGAGATGGGGTTTCACCGTGTTAGCCAGGATAGTCTCGATCTCCTGACCTCATGATCTGCCTGCCTCGGCCTCCCAAAGTGCTGGGATTACAGGCGTGAGCCACCATGTCCGCCTAAGTAATTCTTTGATTCGAATATTAGCCCCTTTTGACTCTAAACTGAAATTCTTATTATCTCTAACTTCTAAAAGACAACAATTATGACTTCAGTGTATAACATACCAGCTTTTTCAGCTATCTTACAGAATTCTCTTATTTTCCTAATATCAATTGTTTATCCATTCAGTTTTGTCTCCAAACACTAATGTTTTCATTTTAGTATCCCTAATCTTTTTTTTTTTTTTTTTTGAGACAGAGTCTCACTCTGTTGCCCAGGCTGGAGTACAGCTGCACGATCTCAGCTCATTGCAACCTCCGCCTCCCAGGCTCAAGCAGTCTCTCACCTCAGACTCCCAAGTAGCTGGGACCACAGGCACATGTAACACACCCAGATAATTTTGTATTTTTTTACAGAGATGAGGTCTCACTATGTTGCCCAGGCTCGTCTCAAACTCCTAAGCTCAAGTGCTGGGAGCACCTGAGCTCCCAAAGTGCTGGGATTACAGGTGTGAACCACTGCTCCCAGCAGTTTTCCTAATCTCTTTTTTTTTTTTTTTTTTTGAGACGGAGTCTCGCTCTGTCACCCAGCCTGGAGTGCAGTGGCGCGATCTCCGCTCACTGCAAGCTCCGCCTCCCGGGTTCACGCCTCGAGATAGTCTCGATCTCCTGACCTCGTGATCCGCCCGCCTCGGCCTCCCAAAGTGCTGGGATTACAGGCGTGAGCCACCGCGCCCGGCCAGTTTTCCTAATCTCTTATCTTTACCTTTTGTAGTTGCGCTGGCTTATGTGGTTATTAACTGTTAATGTTAATTAACTGCAGTAACTGTAATACTGGACATTTTGTCTTATTCCTGATCTTAAAGGGATGTTTGTAGAATTTCACCCATCATGCATGATGGCAGCTTTTGGATAGATATATTTATAATCCACTAGGAGTAAAAAAAAAATAGAAATAAATATTGAATTTTATCAAAGGTCTTTCTAATATATATGGAGGGAACCGTGTATTTTCTCCTTAACATCTTGCAACCAGGAATCATACCAGATCTTCTAGTAGTGATTCAAGGGAATGAGCTTCATGTGATTGTGTGGCATAATTTTCCCACTGTGCTATGTTTGCATCACTAGTCATGAATGAGAGAGTGTGTGTGTTTTAATGCTACATTTGTCAGGTACCTTTGTCAGGTTTGGGTTTTCATGTTCTAACAGTTTCAAAAGAAAAAAGTTTGAAAGTTCTACTTTATATGTGGAAATTGCAATAAATTATTTGTGATTTACTGAAAACTTCACTTGAAGGTCTGGTATAATTTCATAGCAAAACCAAACCTTTCTTTCTTTTTTGTGGGGGGAGGGTGGGAGGAGTAGGATGGGAGGACACTAACTCATTGATACTTTATGTTTTTTTTTTTTCTCCTTTAGAATTTATCTTCCAGGGACAATCTGACAATGATGAATTTAACTTAGATTCACAGATTTTAAAAATAATTCTTTTGATATTCTTGGTATCGTTTATTTGCTTATTCTCCAGCTCTGTTGCCCAGGCTGGAGTGCCATAGTCCAGTCATAGCTCACTGCAGCCTTGAACTCCTGGACTCAAGCGATCATGCCCAATCAGCCTGTCGAGTGGCAGAGACTATAGGCTCACGCTACCACACCCAGCTATTTTTTTACATTTTTAGTGGAGATGGGGTTTCACTATGTTGCCGAGACTGGTCTCGAACTCCTGGGCTCAAGCAATCCTCCCTCCTCAGCCTCCCAAAGTGCTGGAATTACAAGTGTGAGCTGCTGTGCCTGGCACGATTCTCGTTTTTATTATAATAAAATTTGAAGATTGGATAAATAATATAGCCCAATTATTGGAGCCAGACTACATCTACTAAAATTAAATGAAATTTCACTTGTCTGAAATCATGACATACTTTGGAAGATATCTTTATCATGGTATTAATTAAAATTATGGCTATTTGGCACTCACCAAAATCCGTGGAGCACCTTAAAGACGTAGGCGGCATCCTCCAGAGCAGTCAAAACAGTTACAAGAAGAGGCTCTCGGGATAGCTTTGTCAGGAGAGACATGCTATACATATAAAGTCATAAGGGAGACAGAAAAGAAACAACCATTTTACACACAGGCCCCAAGTTGAAAGCTATAGGCTGGGTAATGCAGGCACTGATTTTTGCAAATCACATGCTTTCCATATGGCATCTCTATATACTGTGCTTTTGCTTTAGAGAGTAGCAGCAAGATTTTTGGTTTTCTGTTTGTTTGTTTGTTTGAAGACAGGATCTTGCTCCACCGCCCAGGCTGGAGAGAGTGATGTGATCAGAGCTCACTGCAGCATCGACCTCCTGGGCTCAAGTGATCCTCCCGCCTCAGCCACCTGAGTAGCTGGACTACAGGCATACACCACCGTGTCCCACTAATTTTTGTATTTTTTGTAGAGACAAGGTCTCACTATGTTGCCCAAGCTGGTCTTGAACTCCTGAGCTCAAGCAATCCTCCTGCTTCAGACTACCAAAATGCTAGGATTACAGGCGTAAGCCACCACACCTGGCCAACATATTTGTTTTCAAAGGATGGTTAATAGTTACCACAAGAAAAATAGGGAAGGTTGGGGCACGGTGGCTCACACCTGTATCCTCAGCACTTTGGGAGGCCAAAGCAGGAGGATCACCTGAGGTCAGGAGTTTGAGACCAGCCTGGCCAACACGGTGAAACCCCGTGTCTTCTAAAAATACAAAAATAAGCCAGGCATGGTGGAATGCACCTCTAATCTCAGCTACTCAAGAGGCTGAGGGAGAATCACTTGAACCCAGGAGGCGGAGGCTGCAGTGAGCTGAGATTGCACCATTGCACTCCAGCCTGGGTGGCAGAGCAAGACTCCATCTCAAAAAAAAAAAAAAAAAAAAAAGGAAAGAAAAATAGGGAAGATTTGTTAGTAGTCTGTGAGTTCCACAATCATGTCAAGCATATTAAAAATTCCTTAAATTCCTAACTATCTTTTTCTGTCTTTTTTTCAAAAGAGGATTTAACTTCATCAGAATTTTTCTTTATATTTAAAACACCTGCATCTTCAGTTGCCTCATCATCCGGCAAAGTGAAGGTCATTCTTCTCAAGCTTTCTTTACATTGTTTACTGTCTTCACTTTCTTCCAGGTCATCATCTTCATCCCTACACTACCAAAACTCTTATAAAAAGAAATATACTGCTTTCCATTAGAAAAACAAAAGGAAACATATTTTCCCTTAATAAAGTTCTTCTTTTATATGCCTAATGCCACCAAATACTCAGAACTTCCAAAATCTTTCAGGTATTAAGGAAGAGAAGGTATCATTTAAATGAAATGCTATGTAAGAAACGAACAAAAAGTGTCCAATATAGAGAAAATAAATTATTCATCAATCTATAATACAAACCTCCTATCTCAGAACAATAACAGGATATTTTGGGCACAAAACCAAATCAAAGTTCCTGGTAAGAAAGGTTTGATTGCTACTGCCAGTAGTATTTTTCTTCATTAAATGATCTGTAAAGTCCCTTTAAATCCAGACTTTCCTCTGGCTATCTTGAGAATATCTGACAGGAGAGAATCTAACTTCTTAAAACAAACGTGTGAAAACCACAAATACCAACACATGATTGGACAATTCCAGCTCACAATGTAAAGGATGGTTCAAAATACTCACATTTCAGAAATGCTTAGTTCTGCTGCTGCTGCTTCAGCAATTTCATCAGCTTGTTTGAACCAGATCATCATCATCATCACTTGCTATGTCTTCATCACTTTCAACTGGATCAAAAAAATCTTTGTACTTCACATTTCTGGAACTTTTATCTGACTGAAATAAAAAGATTTTTAAAACTATTAACTAGGAATAGAAAAATACATCATTAACACATGCATATATATTTGTGTGTATACTGTATGTCTACGTTACTTTCTAACTTAATAACACCAGAAACCAAAAATAGTTATTAGGTGAAATTGGCAACTAAAAACATTACCATAAAACTATTATAAGAACAACTGGAACAGAAACTGAATGGAAGTACAGATTCATTTATAACTGATAAGATAGAGCACAATATTTCTTAGCTCCAAATCTTCTAACTACAATTACATCTCTCCTAGAAAAACAAAACAAAAGCTAATTTGAGGAGGAGGAAAGTGCTCTCTCCTCGCTCAAAACTTTACCTGAAGTTTTTTACTTCCAAACAGTGCCCCTTGATCTTCATCAGAATCAATATCTTCAAAAAATCAGTATCTGCCACCTCATCATCATTATCTTTTCGTTCCTCTTCTTTTTCTCTGTTTTCAAAATAGGGCTCCATTTCAGAGTTGGAAGAATTTCTCGTCTACTATGGACTTTTCTCTCGGTTTTCCATGTCCTTTGCTTTGCACCTTGCTCTGCTGTTCCAATTTGTTGATATCAAAGTCAAGGTCAGAATCCTCATCACTGAGAACTGGGCTTTTCCTCAGATTGAATTTGCTTGAGTCTTTTGTTTTGTTTTGTTTTTTGAGAGGGAGTCTTGCTCTGTCACCCAGGCTGGAGTGCAGTGGCGTGATCTCGGCTCACTGCAAGCTCCGCCTCCCAGGTTCATGCCATTCTCCTGCCTCAGCCTCCCAATTAGCTGGGACTACAGGTGCCCACCACCACACCTGGCTAAATTTTTTTTTGTATTTTTAGTAGAGATGGGGTTTCACCATGTTACCCAGGATGGTCTCTATCTCCTGACCTCGTGATCTGCCCACCTCGGCCTCCCAAAGTGCTGGGATTACAGGTGTGAGCCACCGTGCCTGGCCCTGAATTTGCTTGAGTTTTTAGCTCTCTCACCCATTTCAGGATTGTCACCACCCATATCTGACACGTCCTCCTCCTCCTCTAAATCTTCTAGGTCCTCCTGGCCATCAGCCTCTGTTTCTGAACCATCCTCTTCATGCTCCTGTTCTTCACTCTCTGGGAGAAGACTGATATCTTCATCTTTCTTTCACTAACCGCATTCTGGAAGCACTGTAAAATTGCTTCATTTTGCAATGCCAGTTGTTGCAAAGTCTGCTCATCATCAAAACTTTCTATCACAAGTTTTTGTAAAGAGCTGCCATGGATTCTACCATTCTCTACTGTTTTATTAAAGTCATAAAGCACTTTTATTAAAGAAGTGAACTTTGATGCCAATCCATCTTGAAACCTATTGGGAGGAATTAAATGAGATTTAGAATTATAGATAATAATTTCACAGACCTCTTAATTAAAAGAAAAATAAAACCCTCAACTCTTCTGTAAAATCAAATTTGAATAAAGTGTAAGTATAGATTCTGGCCCCAACAATATATAAGCTGATGAGCCACAATGATATATAAAACCTGTCAACCAAGTATTTGTGAATCAGCTGTATAGATTGTTGGCAGGAAAAGCATTACAAATCTGTTTGCTTGGAGATATATAGTGAATTAGCCTCAAATTATCTACTCTGCTACATTATATACCACTCCATTCATTCATTCCCTTATTCACTCAACGATCAACATTTGCTTTGGCTACAGTGGTCAAGGAAAACCTCTCCTAGATGTGACATCTGAGATGAAACTTACAGACAAGTATAGTCTTATAAAGATTGGGAAACATGTATTCCAGGTGGAAGGAACAGCAAGAACAAATTCTCTAAGATGCAATTGAGCTTGGTAAGCCTGAGGAATAAAAAAGTGAGCATGGCTATAGCATGAAGGAGGCAGAAGGTGAAGTTGGAGAGACTGATGGGAGCCAAATTCTGCAGGGCTCAAGGGTAAGAGTTTGCCATTTTAAGTGTAATAAAACGTGAGAAGATTTTAAGCAGAAGGATGAAATGATGATTTACATGAAGAAGAAGAAAGGGAGGCAGGAGGAGGAGGAAAGTAGAGTGATTAGAAGGTTGATGCAGCATTCCAGGCAAAGGATGATGGTGATTTAAGCTGGAGTTAGAGTAGTGAATATGCTGAGTACAGTTTGGAGGTAGAACTGACAGGATTGCTAAGGAATTAGATACAGAATAGAGAAAAGTGAAGACATCAAAATAGCAGCCTAGTTTTATGTGTGAGCAACTGGAGAGACAGAACTGCCATTTACTGCGATAGGCAAGGCTTGAGTGGTGGAGCAGGGGGAAAGGACTTCAGCGGATGGCAGAGTGTAGGTGGGTAGAAACAACATTCTACTGTATTTTGGACACAGTGAATTTGTGATGCTGAGAGGACCAAAATTTAAAAAATTGTTAAAACCGTACGGTGCGGATATCCCAGTTGTGCGCTACTGAATTCCAACTAAGCTCAGTCTGTAGTTGCTGTGAGCAAGGAACTCAAGGGAGAGGTTGGAGTTTGAAACATAAATGAGTCATAATTTTATAGATCATATTTGAAGTTCTTCAACAAAATACACATAAAACGTTTGTGTTGGGAAGAGACATGAAAGTTCTAATTCTCAAGAAGCTTAGTGGGGTGGACAGACAAGTGACAAGCTTGTGCTTTCAATAAAGCATGATGGCAGATAAACACTGAGTGCTTTAGGAGCACAGTCGGAAGGAGAAACCAACACAGTTGTGTGTAGGGGGATGGGGGCCGTAATAAGCCTCAAGGTGAGCTTATAGGCGTTAATAACTGAGGTTAGGTTGATTTCAATAACATTCAACTGAGAGATCCATACTGTAAAAGTTTTAACAATTTTTAAAATTTTGATAGCCTAGGTCCCCTGAAATGTGGGGAAAAGTGATTTACATTTCCCGTTACCTTCCCCCAGCTCCACAATTTGCCAGGGGTCTGCAACCCGTGTCCACGTGCGACCGCACTCGCACCGGAGCCCGGGATCTGTGCACTTACGTGAGGATGCACTCGGGCCAGCCAGTGGCTTTGCCCACCTCCCTCAGACACCGCTCTAGGGTCCGTCAGCGCCAGGCCCATGGGCCATGGCTGTCTACGACTCCCGACACAAGCTACAAGGCAAGAGAGCCGCTGGGAAACCGCACCGCAAGGATGCGAGCTCAGAGCGGAAAGTTCCGCGGCTCACAGGTTCGGGACTCACCCCCAGCCAGAGCCAATGGCAGCGCCAGCGCTTTCGCGTGTGCAGCGGGGCGGGAAACAAAAATTGCCGCTGGTCAACCCAAGCGCCTTTGAACTGTGTCCAAACTTCCTTTTGTACTTTTCAGGGGCCCACAAGGGATGGCGCCTCCTGGCTTTAATTTCTGCTTTAGGTAAAGTGGGTGTGTTGTATGCAGTAGGCAATCAGCGGCCTTCACCACGTCCCCTGCGGGGTCGCCCCGCCCTCCACCGCGCATCTGGCTTGGTCAGCGGCTAGTGAGGACACAGCGGAGATGGCGCAGGTGCTTAAGTGCTGCAAACGCCTTAAGTGAATACCGGGCGCCAGCGAAGTCGCTGTGGGTCGCGCATGTGGGAACGGAAGCCAGGGAGAGAAGGGGGCCTCAATGTGGCCAAAGCACCTTGATGATGCGCTCTGTCCCCCGGGGCGCGTTCCGCGGCCACTGCTGGCACCTAGGCACAGGGTACCTTCCAGAATCGCCTCAGCTTAGCGCGGGGATAGCCTGTGCATGAGTCCCACTGCCACCCGGGTGCTGTGCACCCTGGGCCTGCACCTTCCAGTATGTGGGTGGGAGAGGCAAGGGATCTTGCCCAGCGGGTCCGACAGGGCAGGGACTGAAGTAAGTGGAAGCCAGTAGGTAAGTGTTATTTTACCGCATACCCATGAAGAGGCTGGGGAGAAACCAGAAAGGAGAGCAAGTCTTGTTAAAAAATAAAAATAAAAATAAAAATAAAAATCCAGCTGAACTGCAAGCATGACCAGCATTCTGTTGGGACCACTCAAAGGTCAGTGTTGTAAGGAATACAGAAAGAGTTACTTTCCTTTTTTTTTTTTTCTCTTTCTCCTTTTATGAGAGGCAAGTGTTTCCCTTAATCTGAGATTAAGTGCCAAGTGGTAAAGCCCCAGAATTACTCCGGGACATTCGTGATAAATCCTTCTAGCACCAGAGCCCACGTTCTTAACCATGAGGCATACTCACTTCTTAGGTGATACACAAACTCGGAAGGTGAAAACATAAATTTAAAAATGAATATTCGGGAAAAGGTATTTTTATATCTGTATTTTTAGAACTGCACACTTTAATGATTGATGGCTTGTTTGGGAGGAGTATGACTTCCAACAGGCCATATACTTACTGCAAGAACTGAATACAGATAAAGATGCATTTTTGTTTTGTAACTTACACATCTTGGCATAAAGTAAAGGAAAAATGAAAATAGTATATTCCAAAGACTGGTTTTGATTTTTCCTATTAAAATACTTGAAACTTCATGGCTCCATTGTTTTTGTGTGTGTGGTTGAATATATGTAAAGTAAAATTTAGCATTTTAACATTTGTAAGTGTATAGTTCAGTGGCTTTGACTACACTTACTTTGTTGTGCAACAGTCACCACCAGCCCTCTCCTCAACCCTGTCATCTCACCAAAACTGAAACTCTGTACCCATTACACAACACCTGCCCATTCTCCTCTGACCCAGCTCTTGGCAACCACTGTTCTACCTTCTCTGTGAATCTGACTACTCTAGGTACCTTGTATAATGTGGAATCACATATTGTTTTTCTTTTCTGTGTTTGGCTTCTTTCACTTAGCATAATGCCCTCAAGGTTCATCCATATTGTAGCATGTGTCAGAATTTACTTTTTTTTTTTTTTTTTTTGAGAAGGAGTTTCTCTGTTGTTGCCCACTGTGGAGTGCAACGGCATGATCCCGGCTCACTACAACATCTGCCTCCTCAGTTCAAGTGATTCTCCTGCCTCAGCCTCCTGAGTAGCTGGGATTACAGGCATGTGCCACCACGCCCGGCTAATTTTGTATTTTTAGTAGAGACAGGGTTTCTCCATGTTGGTCAGGCTGGTCTCGAGCTCCCGACCTCAGATGATCTGTCTGCCTTGGCCCCCCAGGGTGCTAGGATAACAGGCGTGAGCCACCGTGCCTGGCCTACACTCCTTTTTTATTAAGACTTCTGTTCTTAAGTATCTTATGCACTTATCCATACATAGTTATACACTGCAGTTTATTCATGCAAAGCAACCTTTATTGGAATAGTCACAAATTATACATTACAGTATTCAAAATAACGCAATTCTGCTGCACCATTCTGAAATGGGAGGCAGAGAGACCTAAAACTAAAGAGTTGTGAATTTCTACCAATTGGGGGCCAACCTGAAATAAAAATATCTTTAAAAAGTTAGCTTGATTGTTGGTAATCACTTCATAATTTATACCTATATTAAAGCATCACATTGTACACCTTAGAGATACATAATTTCTATGAGTCCTCATGCCTCCAGCTGGAAAAAAAGTTAAAGGAGAAAAAATAGTAAGAGTTCAATTCACAACAAACTTTTCAGGAACACATTTTTATTAAATATAAAGCTCTGTCTCATTTTAACCCCTTTTTTCAGGGTTCTCCACCCAGTTTGCTTAGTCTACAGTTTCACCTTTGGATTTTTATTGTTACATCATCTCTTCTTTTTTTCTTTTCTTTTTTTTTTTGAGGTAAAATTTACATAACAAAATTAACCCTTTAAAAATGTACAATTTGGCCAAGTGCGGTGGCTCACGCCTGTAATCCCAGCACTTTGGGAGGCTGAGGCGGGCGGATCACGAGGTCAGGAGATCGAGACCATCTCTGGCTAACACGGTGAAGCCCCATCTCTACTAAAAATAAAAAAAAATTAGCCAGGCGTGGTGGCGGGCGTCTGTAGTCCCAGCTACTCGGGAGGCTGAGGCAGAAGAACGGTGCGAACCCAGGAGGCGGAGCTTGCAGTGAGCTCAGATCGTGCCACTGCACTCCAGCCTAGGCGCCAGAACAAGACTCCGTCCCCCAGCCCCCGCCTCAAAAAAAGGACAATTTAATAGCAATGATAACATTCACAGGGTTCATGGACCATCACCTTTATCTATTTCAAAACATTTTCATTGGCCGAGTGCGGTGGCTCACTCTTGTAGTTCCAGCACATTGGGAGGCAAAGGCGGGAGGAACACTTGGAGACCAGGAGTTCAAGACAAGACCAGCCTGGGCAACATGGCAAAACCCCATCTCCAAAAAAATACAAAAATTAGCCAGGCGTGGTGGCACATGCCTGTAGTTCCAGCTACTCAGGAAGCTGAGGCAGGAGAATTGCTTGAACCGTGGAGGTGGAGATTGCAGTGAGCCGAGATTGTGCCATTGCACTCCAGCCTGGGAGACAGAGACTCCATTTAAAAAAAAAAAAAAAGAGACTTTTAATGAAAGAAAGGCAATCTTCCAGTACCACCCCTCCACACCCCCTTCTCCCTTTCTCCCCTCTCCAGACAATACCTTTACAATATAGTAACTGCTTCCTTTAGTATTTATCTTCCTATCACTAAATAATATGCTTCTATTACTGTTTGATTTTTTGGTTCTTTATATTCTCTATTGGCTCCTCACTATGGGAGATGACATTTGTCTCTTTCAGTGTCTTCCTCACTCCCAGTGTGTTCTCTCACACACTCACCCAATTCCCTTCTTCCCATCCTTCAAGCATAATACCTTTGATTAGATGGATATTGGGTGTTTATATTATTACATTCTGTTATTATCACATGTATGATTATGGCAGGGTCCTGTAATACACTATAATTCCCTTCCCTGCGAAATGACTTTTTTGCGGGGTGGTGGTTGAGTAAATAAGTGTGGCTTTGTTTGCTGACTTGATTAGTTATATATGTACCCCAACCTCTCAATTGCTTTATCTTATCTCAAAATGTACTGTTTCTTAAAGGATGCTATCAATGTTGCCCTCTATGTTTTTTTTTTAGAAACAGATTCTCGCTCTGTCGCCCAGGCTGCAGTACAGTGGTGCGATCTTGACTCACTGTAACTTCCACCTCCCAGGCTCAAGTGATTCTCCTGCCTCAGCCTCCTGAGTAGCTGAGATTACAGGGGTGCACAACCATGCCCAGCTGATTTTCGTATTTTTAGTAGAGACGGGGTTTACTATGTTGGCCAGGCTGATCTCAAACTCCTGACCTCAAATGATCCACCCATCTTGGCCTCCCAAAGTGCTGGGATTACAGGTGTGAGCCACCGCACCTGGCCTGTTTCACCTTCTTTAACACGTAAGGGCATTAATAAATGTGAATGCCTAATCCAAATTCAGTCATCTCCAAAAAGCGTCCAACTCTCTGAAAGCTGGTTTTGAAGGAGGCTTCTCTCCTACTCCCACCCAGACCCTGCCCCTGAGGACCCCTCACCCCTAAAAGGTGAGGCGTGCAATCATCTGGGAGGAAAAACAGCTTCAATTGCTGCCCAGCCCTACAACCCGGCTCTTTTGTTAACTCTTTGTTCTGTGATCTTCATCACTCCATCTCTTTTTAAAAGATGTATGCTGTGGGGGTTTTTTTTTGTTGTTGTTTGTTTGTTTGCTTGTTTTTTGACAGGGTCTCGCTCTGCCACCCAGGCTGGAGTGCAGTTGTGTGATCTCAGTTCACTGCAACCTCTGCCTCCTGGGCTCGAGCAATCCTCCCACCTCAGTATAGGTGCATGCCACCACGCCCAGCGAATTTTTGTATTTTTTATTGTAGAGATGGGGTCTTGCATGTTACTCAGGTTGGTCTCAAACTCCTGGCTCCAGCAATCCTCCTGCCTTGGCCTCCCACAGTGCTGGGATTATAGGCGGGGATAATGGCTGGCAAAAACTGTGATCTTTATGGGTTGGGAAGAACATGAAGAAAGTAGAGGCTTGCTTGGCTGGCTAGATCTTGGGAGATGTTGTCGCCATCCTAGGTCTTGGGCCTCTTTTACCTGGAGCTGCTGCAGACATTTCAGTCACAGCTCACAATCCTGATTTGAGCTCTCCCCTCCCCCATCACAAGACAACTGGGAGCTTCATTAGAAAGCCTAAGCCTGACATTGTGATCTGTACCCCGTGCCTCCCCTGGGAGCCTCCCACCCTCCACTGGCCTCTGTTTGTGACATTCACCTTGATGTCTGAGTGCCAGGTTCCTCCCTTTTGGTGTCCTGCAGCAACAAATCAGATGAATACAAAAAATTACATAATTCCTATGAGCCAACCAGGGGAAAAGTGAAGACCAACCATCCAAGGAGAAAGGGTTTAGATTATCTATCACCCCTGGTTCAAGTTAATTGAAGAAATGCAGGCTGATCATGGACTCAAATACAGCCTGATCCAGAAGTGCGGGGGGAAAAATGCCAGCTCCAGCAGCTTTGTCCTCAGACCATGAGGTGGAAGCAAAGTTCACATCTACTGTCTCCATTCTGATGGAGGCCACCTGTGGTTGGCAGGTGCATTGGTTCGCTCTGCGCATGCATGAATATAGCCTCAAGATCTTCCCCAGCTTCCCACCCCATCCTTCCTGCAGAGGTCACTATATGTTTGGATAGATTCCAGGGTGTTGTGGGGCCATGTTTGCCAATGGGCAGGGGCACTACTATGAAAAGGCTCTGCACTTGGGGCCCTCAGGGGTAGCCCTGTCTCCACGAGCCTCCTTTGGCAGGACAGGCTGATGCTGCTGTGCTAAGCCTGGTCATCTCGCTTCCACTCCTATTCTGGGTGAAGCACTTCTGGTGCCTCAGGCTCCTGCCCCTGTGCCAGCCTGTGGGTGGTAGGATTCTGAGGTCCACATTGGGTTAGAGCAGTAGGTCTCAGCCAGGAGACACTGTCACAACTAGGGAGAAGGTGCTGCTGGTATCTAGTGGGTTGAGACCAGAGATGCTACTAAACATGCTCCAATGCACGGGAAGCCCTCAGAACAAAGGTCTCTCTAGTCCCAAATGTCAAAGAGAAGCCCTGGCTTAGGGGAAGGGGCATCCTCCAGAGAGCACGGCTTTAGGCTTTCAGCCCCTCTGAAAATGAGGGTTCTTGCTTTTTTTTCTCCATCTCTCATTGGCCCAGATGTAGGGGAGGGAAGAGTTAGACCAGGGTAGGATCCAAGTACTCCTAAACCTCTGAGCCAAATGTGGTTCTCCAAATAGCACAATTTCCCCTAAAAATGCAGTCTGAAATGGAATGGGTGAGAAACATGCTTCCTTCCATCTTCTAGTACATTGGCTCTAAGACTCATCTGAAAAATATGACAAGGCATTCACTGTAGCGCTGTTCATAACTGAAAAAGATTTTTTAAAACCCTAAATGTCCACTTATAAGGACCAGATAAATTATGATACATTCATGCAATTAAATTATATGTAGTTGTTGAAAGACTGAGGTAGCTCTAAATATAATGATATGAAACAATCTCCAAGACATATTATTAAGAATAGCAAGACCAGGCACGGTGGCTCACACCTGTAATCCCAGCACTTTGGGAGGCCCAGATGAGAAGATGGCTTGAGCTCAGGAGTTTGAGACCAGGCTGGGCAACATAGTGAGATCACATCTCTACAAAAATAAAAAATTTAGCCAGACATGATGGCGCACACCTATGGTCTCTGCTACTTGGGAGACTGAAGTGGGAGGATCGTTTGGGTCCGTGAGGTCGAGGCTGCAGTGAGCTATGATTGTGCCACTGTTCTCCAGCTTGGGTGACAGAGCAAGACCCTGTCTCAAGAAAGAGGATGTGGCCAGGCATGGTGGCTCACGCCTGTAATCCCAGCACTTTGGGATTAGCCAGGTGTGGTGGCGGGTGCCTATAATCCCAGCTACTCAAGAGGCTGAGGGAAGAGAATTGCTTGAACCTGGGAGGCAGAGGTTGCAGTTAGCTGAGATCGCACCATTGCACTCCAGCCTGGGCAACGAGTGAAACTCTGTCTCAAAACAAAACAAAAACAAAAACAAAACAACAACAACAACAAGAAAAGAGTCTGTTTTAAAAAAAGAAAAGAAAAAGAGTATCCATAATTTCTTATTAAAGACAAAAAATTAAGCTGAAAAAAATTAAAATAAAGTTGCAGAACAATGTGATTTGGGTGAAAATTTGCACGCAAATAAATTTGCAAAGAAAAAAGACTAGAAGGATACACGCAAAAGCATTCATACTGGCTACATCTGAAGAGTGGAAGCAGAGGTGGGAGTGGGAGTGCACTTTTGCTTTATGCAAGTCTATAATGCTTGATTTCTCTTTCAACAAATGTGTGTATTCCTTTTGTCATAAAAAGAAATTAATTGGCCAGGCACAGTGGCTCATGCCTATAATCTCAGCACTTTGGGAGGCTGAGGTGGGAAGATCACCTGAGGTCTGGAGTTTGAAACCAGCCTGGCCAACATGGTGAAACCCCATCTCTACTAAAAATACAAAATTTGCTGGGCATGGTGGCACGTGCCTGTAGTCCCAGCTACTTGGGAGGCTGAGGCAAGAGAATCGCTTGAACCAGGGAGGTGGAGGTTGCAGTGAGCTGGGATTGTACCATTGCACTCCAGCCTGGGCAAAAAGAGCAAAACTCTCTCTAAAAAAAAAAAAAAAAAAAAAAAGGAAAGAAAGAAAGAAAACAATTAATAACAACTGCAACCTTAAAGCATGAGAAACCAGAGCAGGAACCACTGGGTCAGTTAGTCTTGGAGGACAACGATATACATTAAACACAGTGTTGGAGGGCCACTGTGGTGAGAGGTGGGAATAATGAACAAATAGTGCCTGCAGCACTAAAGGCTCTGGGGGATTTAGAAGGAAATGGGATAAACTGAGTCAAACACAAAGCAGAAAAGAGGGAACTCACTTCCATATGCAATTGATCTCAGGACATCACTGAGTCTAGAGCCTGGCTGGAAGTCACCCCCACTGGGATAGATGTCAGTGTGGCCCCTGGGCATGTAAATACCAGTGCTCAAGCTGAAGGAACGCGTGCAGGTGTGGGGGACATCCACAAAATCTGCATCGTCAGGGGACAGCCTCTGGTGGATATCCGCCCCTTCAAACATGGGCCCAGCAGGATCCCAACCTGCAGCAGAAGGGGGCCCCAAACTAGCTATGTCAGGTGCACCAAGTCAGTGAGTCCTGATTATAAGTTAAGTCTGAGTGCGCAGAATGAAGATGCCTTCTGAGCCCAGCCTGGAGTATCAAGACATGGAAAGCATGGAAGAAAATGAGAAACCCATTTCCATATGCAATTGACCCCAAGACATCATTGTGGAAATTAAATTCTATTGCTATGGAATTTATACTTTCTTCTGAAGCCTCCATGTATCCCGACACCTCAGCCAAACCCTGTAAACTAGCCACAAGGTTCACGCTGCCACCGAGGAACTGCTCCTGTTAAAACTGAAGCAGTTCTAGAAAGAACTCAGACTGCCTGAAACTAAGCCATTTGTCCCATTCATTCTGCCACTGAGTACCTTTCACGTCCTTAATTTTAGCAGAATTTTTACAGAATAACTAAGCTGCCTACATCCTTCTGGAAGGAGAACCCAGTCTCCCCAGACTGAGCTATTTGTATTTGGACTTATTCTTCCCCTTCCCTTAGTTATGAGTCAGGCCCAGGGGTGAAATGTTGAGAGAGAAGAGGACATCCAATACACTGAGAATCCATACATCAGGCCCCCAGAATTCCTCTATTTCGCAGTCACAGTACGAAAACCTTTCTGCCTCCAAACATTTTGTGTTGAGCAGGCAGCTGGCACTGTTGAGAGCACTGGTTCTCATATTTGAAACTGCACAAATAGCACTGGGAGCTTGTTAAATTTAAATTCCACCATACAGCTACAGAAAATTCTGGAAGGACACACAAGCAACTAGTTACCTGTATGCATGTGTGTTAGGGGAGAGGGTGGGCAAGGGCACTGGACAGGTAGAGAGAACAATAAGAGAGACTTTTCACCATCTTTTGATTTGAAAAACGCATTAATGTAAAACCATTCCAAAAAAGAACTTGCAAACTGTACAATGCAGATTCCCAAGTCCCTGACTTCGTAGAGATTCTGGTGGGTAGATATGAATTATAGAGCCTAGAAATAGATATTCATTCCCCAGATGATCCTAAAAGTAGGTATTCTGTGGACCAAATATCGAAAAACTTCCCTGTGCTTCACTATCATTTATAAAATGGAACCTGAATTTATACCTTAAGTCATACAGTCCATGTGAGATCTTAAGAGTTTGAGTGCCCGTCAGTATTATCTACTGTTACCAAGCCCAAGTGATTATGGGAACCAGATTTATCGCAACCAGAACGGCTCTTTGCCCCACAGACACGCAGGAAGGACCTGGAGAAAGTTAAGAGATGAAATGTGCCAGAAAGGAAGGGCCTCTAGAACAGTGGTTCACCACCATAAGTGGTTTTGCCCCCCAGGGGACATCTGGCAATGCTTGGAAAGCTTTTGGTTGCCCCCATTCTGATGGAGAGAGTTGCTAGCATGTAGCAGGGCCAGGGCAGGAAACAGCTAAACATCCCACAGTGCACGAGTCAGTCCCCCCGACACACACACACACACAGCCCACACCACAACCTTACCTGGCCCCAAATGTCAATGGTTCATAGGCTGAGAAACCCAGGCCTCAAAACACCAAGGCTGGGCAGAGATGTGACCAATAAGAGTCCTGAAAAGAGCAAATGGGTAACTGAACCGTGTTCAACAGGGGCACATTAGAACCAGGAGACTTGAGAGGGTAATTTCAGGATAAACAAGAGGCAGAGCTACAGTCTAGAGTGGACAGTCAATTTGCAGAACTCATGACTCATGAGAACTGGTAGAGGCTGAAACGCTAAATAGTTTCCAAAAATTTAGATAACTTTATTTGCAACCAAGAGAGAAAGGGAGCCCAGGCTGCTTGAGGGTTCGTCCCTAGCCCAGGACCCAAAAGAAAGACAGCGGAAAAGCAGTGTCCTCCCAGAATAGCCCATGACAACCCATCTCAGAGGCTGCAAGGACCATGGTACTGACACAGAGTCCTCTCCCTGCCTCTCACCATGTCCCCTGGAGAAAAGGGAAAGACAGAGCAACATTCTGCTTTGCAATCAGTACGAGAGAGGCTCTTTGTCGTGGAAACCAGGCTGTGCTGGAGGAATGCAGGCGGTTGACGGGGCTTCACAGGCTGGCTGGCAGGCAAGGCTTGGCCTTCACCTACCCAGCTAGAACCTGCCTGCCCTGCTCTGACTGTCCCTGACACATATCTGTGGCCCACAGATTCAGGGGCACAGTGGCACATTTAACTTTTTTAACTAGGGATGAATGAGAGGCAGAACTGCCCCCTTAAAATAAAGGGGAGATAGGGAACCTCCACTTCTTCTATTCAGTCATAGTCTGCTCCAAAGTTGCTTTGTCCAGCAAATGGAGCACACACACATGCATGCATGCAAAACTTCCAGGGCTGTGCATTCTGGCCTGGCAGGGCAGGGCCTGCTGTAGTTCAACAGCTACTTTTTTTTTTTTTTTTTTTTGACAGTCTCTCACTCTGTTGCCCAGGCTGGAATGCAGTGGCACAATCTTGGCTCACCGTAACCTCTGCCTCCTGGGCTCAGGTGATCCTCCCACCTCAGCCTCTGGAGTAGCTAGGATTACAGGCATGCACCACCATGCCTGGCTACTTTACCTACAGAAGAGAGGTGGCATGGCATAGCAGTGAGGTGCATGGGATCTGGAATCTGACAGCATGGGTTTGAGTCCCAGCTCTGCTACTTACAGGGCCCAGGATATTGGGCCCTTTGCTTAATCACTGAATCCTAGTTTCCCCATCTGTAGAATGTCCAGGGTTGCTACGTGGCTCAGAGATAGCACAAAGTAGCTGTCATATATGAGGTATTTGACATTAGCTAGCATCTAGCCTACACAGAGTAGACATTGAATTCACATTTTTTGAATAAATTCATCTGTTTGCTTACCTGTTTATAGCAAACAAGACACAGATTCAATTACAAATATATGACCTCTTTTCTAGTATATCACAGATTTCTCTCAGAAGCCTAAGAGGGTAAAACTCTAGCTAACCCCTATCCACACCCTCTGGCCCAAGCAAGATTGGGGTTCAGGTATCCCCTTACAAGGCTCAGGCTAAGGATCATGTGTGATGTGAGGCTGCAGCCAATCAAGTGGACATTCCCGAGAGAAAAATCATCCTTCTCTGCAGAAAGTCACCAAAGTATGTGAGCAGAAGAGCAGGGTCGGGAGCGCCCAGAGTCACCAGTAGTTGAACAACTGAGTCACGGTGCAGGAGATGCGGAGCCTGTGGGCACAGAGACTCCCCAGGGCCCCGCTGGCTTTGCTGGTGATGCCACATGCGTGGGTCACAGCCAGCTTAGGGGAGGCCAAAAGGATTTGATGGCACTGCAAATGCCAAGCACAGAGACAGGGTGGAGGGTATGACTGGAGGCTGCATACGTGGCTGTTCCCTACATGTTTTCTGTTTTTTCTTTTCTGGCAGTATCTAAGAGAGGGGAGGGTGGTGGTGAGGAGGTCAAAGCTGCGGTACTCACTGGAGACGCCAGTGCCAGCCACAGCCCTCAGCAGAACGCCCTCTGCCTGCCCTCTGAGGCCTGACCTCCACCCAGCTCCAGGAGCTGCCGACCTCCTCCCCACAAGCCCACCTGAGACCCCAGACTTGAAGCACTCTACCCTGTCAGAGCACTCATTTGGCGGGTAAGGAGGTAACCCCGCGGCTCAGGAACCAAACTATAGAATAGCTTAAGCAGAGGACAGAGGGACTGCTTGTGAATCCTGACCAGAATTCTGCCAGAATTCATCCCATTCCATGGGAACAAGGAAGGCCAGGGTGGAACTGCCCAGATATGCTGCTGCTTTGACAGTGTACCCTGCCCTGCCTTCTCCCAGCTAAGTCCATTGATCTCAGGCAAATTATTCACCTATTAAAAGTAAATAGGCCGGGTGTGGTGGCTCATACCTATAATCCCAGCACTTTGGGAAGCCGAGGCAAGTGGATCACCTGAGGTCAGGATTTCGAGATCAGCCTGGCCAACATGGTGAAACCCCGTCTCTACTAAAAATACAAAAATTAGTCAGGCATGGTGGCTCACATCTGTAATCCCAGCAACTTGGGAGGCTGAGGCAGGAGAATCACTTGAACCCAGGAGGCGGAGCTTGCAGTGAGCCGAGATCATGCCACTGCATTCCAGCCTGGGTGACAGTGAGGTTCAGTCTCGAAAATAAATAAATATAAATAAATAAATAAATAAAGTAAATATGACTTCAAGATCGGTTTTCCACACTTCATAGTTTAAAAGAGGTATTAGGCTGCATTTTTAAAATAACCCCCTCCCCACCCTGAGCACAGCCATGCTTCAGAGGTGAGCGCAGTCTTTGTAGGAACTTCAGATCACAAGCCTGGCCTGGTTCCTGGCCATCCCAACCAACCTAAGGGCATCTGTTTCTAAGGTCAAGAAGGAACAACCCATAAGGCCAATTTTCAGCAATTTAAGTAACAGGAAAAATCCAGAGACCTATCAATAATTGAAAGGCTCTCGAAAACAGCCAGCTTTCAAGTATTCCAAGCAATACCTAATTCAAGAAAACTTTTAATCCCAAAGATTTTTATCGGACTCCAGAAGTTTATGGCAACAGATGTACAATGTGTATTTCTTAAGAGGATTGGGGTTTGAGGTCCTGCTGGCGACAGGAGACTCCCTCTCATCCCCCGGTACCTGCAGCCAGTGGAGCATCCTGGCAGTGCTGTGCCCCACCACCCTGGTGTTATTGACGGCATCCATGTAAAGCTGGTGGGCCAGGGGGAGCCAGTCAACCACAACTACAATGGCCTCTTTCTCTCTTGTATGCAGGGCTGACACGAGTTTGTACAGCCAGTTTTCAAAGATACTGCTCATCTGCAGAGAAAAGTGGAATTTAGTTTTTATTCTTGGTTTCAGAAATCCTGAAAAATACGGAATTCCATTCTATATGACCCTCTCTCAGCTAATTTTTTTGTGTTTGTTTTTGGAGTCAGGGTCTCACTCTGTTGCCCAGGTTGGAGTGCACTGACAACAATCTCAGCTCATGACAGCCTCAAACTCCTGGGCTGAGGCAATCCTCCCACCTCAGCCTCCAGAGTAGCTGGGGCTACAGGCACACACCACCATGCCTGGGTAATTTTTAAGTTTTTTGTAGCAACAGGGTCTCACTATGTTGCCCAGGCTGATCTCACACTCCTGGGCTCAAGCGATCCTCCCATCTTGGCCTTCCAGAGTGCTGGGATTACAGGCCTGAACCACGACATCCAGCCCCCAGACAATTTTAGAACTTGCACACTGGCTGCCCAGGGACCAAACATTTGCGCATGAGCAGGACCAGCATGGGCAGAAAGGACCAGCACGGGCAGAAAGGACCAGCACGGGCGGAAGGGACCAGCACAGGCAGGATCGCTCTGCAGATATTGTCTTCTGTTGCTCTTTACATCCCCAGTATTTCCCATCAAAACTTTCCCAGCTAATGCCCTATACTGTTGCCCCACTGTCTGCTAGGGCCACTATGAGATATGTGTTAAGGGTGATACTGGCATAAGACTGGTCCGAGTCCCTGTTACAGGCAGGCAAGTGGCCTGGTCCATCCTTCAAAGACACTTGGAGAGGGTTGCCCTGAAGAATCAGGTTCTCTTTTAGAAATGCAGGGAGATGCTTTCTCCTAGGTGAATGCAGAGTTAACAAATGGTCCTTTCCCACACCCCATCTCTGCCATCCCTCTTGACCCCGGATTAGGGAAAATCTGTCCCAGGAATCCCAAATTACAACTCGGAACATATTTTCCCACAGAAACAAAGTTATAAATGGTGACTAGGTCCAGTTGTAAACCTACCCACAAGCACATTATCAATAAACAGATTTTCTGTGCCTAGCCTGGGAAACCAAACACCATTTACAATCTTGCTTCTATGGGAAACTGCTGATCCAAGTTCCAAACAGATTACAAAAGAACTTTCTGGAATGCAACCCATTTGTAAGTCGCAGGCAACTTGTATTTGCATTTTGACAGGGGGCCTTAAAAAGATTCCAATGTATGATTCTGCTCCCTGTGATGAGCAGGGATAGACAGGCTCTTAATCTTCTCTTCATTCAACTAGGTAGGTAGGCACCTGCCTTCTCCTGCCCTTGACCTCAACCCTGGATGATAGATCTAAAAGCCCCAAAAGCATGTAGCAGATATGAATTTCTCACTATTAAGAGGAGGACTGTCCCCTTCCAATTAGCCCAGGCAGAAATCTGCTGACTTCATAGTGCCATTTTCCTACAGACTGTCATTATATGAATGAATAAATCCCTGGCTGGTCAAAAGCTTCTGAAGCTGAGTGCTAAAGGTCTTTTTGGTTGAAGTTTGTCATAGGCTTTTCAATGTGAATTGCTCAGCCAGGCCACATAAAGAGCCCCAGTGCCTTTAAACGGGGCTATCTCTATACACACAGGAGGGCACTGTGCCAAGGGCAGCCGGAAATCCAGGCCAGCTGCCAACTCATAGGTTCTTGGAGCCAGTCAAGTTGCTTTAGTTAAGTTCAGCTCTTACTGCAGTACAGCCCCCTCCAGGCAGTGGTTGACCAGTGTAATTAAGTGTAATTAGAGGGGTCCTTAAGAGACAGTGGAGCTGCGCTTTGCCCCCAGGAGAGTAACTTTCTGAAAGCCCATTTTGTGCCAGCATTAATACCACCCTGCTGGAGTCCAGATTGCCCCTTAGTGAATGTCTGTTACATTCTTCACGGCAGTCTGAAATATAAGCAGCACACAAGGAAAAGGGGGAAGAGGGTTTGGAATCCGGAAACACCAGAATTTTTTCTAATTGACCAAAACAAAGGGAATCAAATCTTGTGTAAAGCCACAGAACTCCCTCCCCAGGCTCACCGTCCATCTGTGAATGATGAAAAGGGTTTTAGTTGTCATGTTGAAACTGCTGTCTTCCAAGGACTGGCTGTGGCCGAGGGAGAGGTAGCATCCTTCGTGCTCTGAGGTTAAACCTCACAGAGGGTTTGACCTCAGCCCGGACATCTCATCTATACTTAATGAGTATTAATTAGTCACTAGTATTAATTACTGTCACTCTAAAATAAATAGGTCTCTCTCTTGGTTTCCCTCTTCTTTCCTATCAAAATGAGTTCTCCCTCCATCCTACCTTTTTTTTTTTTTTTGATACGGAGTTTCACTCTTGTTGCCCAGGTTGGAGTGCAATGGCATGATCTCAGCCTGCTGCAACCTTCGCCTCCTGGGTTCAAGCAATTCTCCTGCCTCAGCCTCCCAAGTAGCTGGGATTACAGGCATGCACCACCACACCCAGCTAATTTTGTATTTTTAGTAGAGACCGGGTTTCTCCACGTTGGTTAGACTGGTCTCAAACTCCCGACTTCAGGTGATCCACCTGCCTTGACCTCCCAAAATGCTGGGATTAGAGGCATGAGCCACCACGCCCAGCCCCTTCCTACTTTTAGAGTACGGGTCCTCGGTTCTTTTTCTGAAATGCTTGGGACCAGGTGAGTTTCAGAATTCAGAAGTTTTCAGATTTTAGAAAGACATTATGGAGCATACACCATATATTATATAATGCTGCCATTGGGGTCTGAGCTATCTCCCCTGGATCAAACACCCTAATATTTCTGCAGAGAAATATGTAACCACTCACATTTGAGGGCAAACATAAAGATAATCAATAGCCTCCTGTCATCTCAGGCCAGGTTTTTGCTGCCAAATGAGTTCAGATCAGGTAAGGCCAGGTCTTGCTGCCAAACAAGTTACCAAACACATTTTCCAATTTTGAGAGATTGTGGATTTTGGAACTGGAGGCAAGAGGCTGATGACCTGTTGGAAAATAGGCTTCCCCAATGTTCCCATCTAGGGAACCTCAGGCATCCTCAGCACTCTTTCCAGTGGTGGCATGTGCCAGGCATTCATCCAGTTTGTTAAGTGAATGACTAAAACCATGGAGAAACTCCTAAGAGCAACAAAATCCCCCCTCCCAGCTTCACTGATCATGTACAGGCCACCTAGGAGATAGCCCTGCTCCCACAGTGCAGCTCATGTCACTGATGGCCCCTGTGGCTTAACACTATGTAGGGGCCGTCATCATGACACGGTTTCAGAAAGTCATAAATGGACCCCACCCAGCACTCTTTCAGTCATCCTGGGATGCATCACTGGATAACTCACCAGGAAGTTAGAGTATCAAACTCTTCTATAACCCAGCAGGGAAAGATGCCAAATGACCATCTTGGAGTTAATTTATCTGAGAGTTAAGAAGCAAAAGGAAAAAGATACCAAAAGGAAAAAGATATAGCAGTGGAGAGGGTGGAGGGAAAGGAGGGGGAGAGGGAGAAGAAGGCAGCAGATGTAAGAGGGATAAGGTTCCAGAAAATGCTGCTGAATGCACATGAGCAGAAATCAGGTTAACTGTTATGAAAGTAATGAACAAAAGCCCCAACCAGCAGAAATGTGAACCGCGGGCATAACAAGTTCAACAACTCCCCACCTTCTACCCAGATAGCCACTCATGCAGAGACCAGATGAGGAAGTCTGGGAGAAAAGGAGGTTGCTGGCTTCCTGAGACAGACCTGTGGATAAACCCACATAGAGACAAAGACTCTTCCCCTTGGCCTCTGACCCCCTCTGACCCCAAAGTTCTCTAGCTGCATTCCTACTACTTTTGCCCTGGGTCACTTCAGCCTCTGAGACTTTCTGATTGTTCTTCACCCAGATGTCCTCATGCCTCCTTCTCTCACCCCCTTCAGCTCTTTGCTCAATGGTCAACTTCTCCATTAGGCCTTCCCTGACCACATTGTAAAATCATGCCACCTTCCCCCACCAGCATGCCGCACCTTCCTTCTCTGCTTGACTTTTCTCCATAATACTGAGCACCATTGATGTTTTAATCAGTGCACCGTCTGTCTTCCAACTACTGAAATGTAAGCGTCACGAGGGCAGAGATTGCCATCTGTTTTGTTCACTGCTGCCTCCCCTGCTCCCAGAATAGTGCCTGGCACTAAGTAGGCCTGCAGTAAATACTTTTTGGAATGAACGAAATGACTCACACACACTCAGAGGCAGGGAACACAGAAGATAGAAGGAACTTTAGCATTTTACAGGTAAGGAGCCAGAGATGAGACCTGCCCCCAGGCAATGCTTCTCTAGTTAGCACCAGAGTCGGAAGTATGTTGAGTAAAGCAAGGTTTTCCATTCATTCACAGTAACCCTCCCACACATGCATAGGGGACACAGACTATTTGCCACCACCTCAGCAGACTAGAAGATGATGGGGTTCAGTTTAGGGGCTCCTCAGCCCTCCACTGCTTCACCAGCTGACTTAGTTCTCGCTCTGGCTGACCGACTCGGGCTCCCTCAGGGCAGGCTGCCTCCACTGGAAAAGGCTGCAATACAGAACCCAAGAGGAAGAAAAGCTAGAAGCCAGGAGGAGGAAAGGCAGGAGGAATGGGAAGAAGAAGAGCGGGGACAGCACGAGAGTGTTGAAGAGGAAAAGGCTGGCAACCTGGGGGAATAAGCCCTGCAGCTTCTAAGCACAAGTGACCCACCGGACACTCCTTGCAAGCATGAATCAAACCAAAGCCAGCTACCCCGCCACCTGAACTTCCAAGACACCTACACCAAGATTAAAAGGCAGCTCCAGGAGACAGAGCTCTTTCTAACAACTTTCCTTGACTCTCAAACCTCCAGGTTCAGGCATGAGGACAAGGTTTCAGAGCTGCTGGCAGGCCACTGGGCTGGCTGGACAGCACCAGCACGGGCCGAGGGAAGGAGAGGGCTGGCAAGAGCCAGCGCACCCTGCCAGCCTTTGCCTCTTGCATGTCTGGTGGGGATGCCCCCATCAGAAGCGCAGACAGACAAGTGGACGCCAAGGTGGATTGGAGAAGAAAATGGGCAGCGCAGGGGGAAAGGAAGAATTGCAGAGGAACAAGGAGGGATTGAAGAGTCAGCAAGACACAGGAGACCCAGCACGGACGAGAAGTGGCTGGGGGGAATAAAAATAAATGCACGTTACCTTCCAGCCATCCCTCTGGATCAAAAGATGCGGGGGTCCCCGCAGCAAAACAACAGTAGAGGCTCCAGAAACACAGCAGAGGAAAGGAGTTTCTTCTCCTGCACCTCCACAGCCCCTCCCCTGAAACAGGAGTTTTAAAAGACAAAAAACACCTCTCCATGCTTCCAGCAGTCTGGGCCGTAAGACCAGAAGTGGGCAGCCTTCTCTCCGCCAGGGGCTGGCGGGGCTAGACGCCGAGAAGGTGGAAAATGAAAACTTGGCCACGGAGCCGCTGGCGGTGGCAGGGAGCGAGTATGAACGGCTTCCACCAGAACCAGGCTCTGTCCTGAGCCGCCGAGAGGCAAGGGCTTGCTGCTGTCACACTCCTGTAGAGGTAGTTTTTTAAAGTATGGGAGTCATCAGATCCATTGTCAGATGGTGATTTGCATAATTTATTCCTGTCTCTGATCTCTGATTGGTCACACCTTCGCTGACACCCAGACTGGAGAAAGTTTGAATGAAAACGCTGCACACTCACCGCGTGGACGCTGCACGCTCGGCCTCGCTTCCTCCCGGGCCGCTCCGCAGGCAGCTGCGACTCCAGCAACACCATCTTTCTCCCACTGCCCTTCCCTGGGCCCCCAGATCCTCCTCTCGCCCCTGCCACCCCAAGTGGCAGGGGTGGACATTTCCCCCAAATCCTGCGCCCACTGGGGACGCGATCCCTGGAGAAGGAGGTCACCCTCTCCAAGGTGCAAAGCCACAATCTCTATGGAAGTGGTCTATCCGCGCCCCGGGCCGGGAGTCCGTTCCTGGAGAGCCACCCGGCAATCCCTTGGTCTTTCTCTTCTCCCACCCCTCCCACCCAGGGAGGGCTACAACAGGTGCACCGGTGAGGCCGCACTATAACCTGGCGAGGCTAAGGGGCTGTGGGCTGTGGCCGGCGCTGGAGGATCGCACAGTCCCTGCTGAGGGTCCTTGCTCCGCCACTAACTGCAAAACTCCAGGGGAGTCAGCCAGCTTCTCGGAGGCGTCTCTCTACTCCACAATACGGTGATGACGTATTGGCGGATAAGGTTTGGCGGTTAACGTATCCGCCAACATTGGGAAGTTGGGAAAACTAGGAGTTCAGGTAGCAAAGCACCTAGCGCGGCGGGGGACTCCTGGCAGGCGCTCTCCTCCGGTGGGGTGGAGGGCTAAGAGGAACACCAGGCGACCTCCTCAAAGGGATCAGGGAGTCAAGATTTGGGGTCTAACACCGGAGGCCAGCTGCCAGTGTCGGCGCATGCGCAGTAACTCCTTGGTGAGTGGAATCAAGGACCTGCTTTCTCTCTTTTCTCCATCATTTTCCCCCGGCTCTCCTTCCCTTTTTTGATCGGGGTCCTGGGGCAGAAAGCAGCCAGCGGAGAGAGAACTTGGCCCAGAATCTGCGTCTGGCGCTGGGGAGCGGGGACTGAGCCCGGTACACTGGCGGGGCGGCTGTGCCAACAGCCACTGCGGACGCAGAGCCGGTGGGAGAGGCTGAGAGACTGCGCCCAGCCATCCAGCCTGGCTCCAGCCCGGAGAAGCCGGCTCTTCAAGGCGACACCCTTGACCATGAGTAACCCTGCAGTCGCCCTGAACAGGTCCTGTCCCTGCCTGGGGAAGCAACTCCCCCTGCAACAGCCCCGCGCCCCTTCCTCCCTAGCGTCGGGGCTCCAGCTGGAGAGAGACCTGTGTGCGGAAACGGAGCCGGAGGCAGCAGATCCTGTTCCCACCTCCCCTCCTTAATTTTGCTACTCCAGCTGCCAGTAGAGCAGCTTTGTCCCTCCCGTGTGCTATCATTCATTAACAAGACGCAGGCTGGCTTTAGTTTTTGAGTATAGAACTCAATGGTCTGTATGCGATGGTAAATGCCACCCCTAGATAAGTTGTTCCCACTCTCTCTCTCTCCACTGGCAAACTATACCTACATAGGTCTGATGTTATCTCCATTTTACAGACGGGAAAACTGAGTCATGGGGACAGGCTGCAGATTTGAAGAAAGGCTCGGGACAACCAGGTCTCTCTCCTCTGCTCTAGGTTTGATTTGGCCAATTGACCTTTAAATATGAGCCCTTGGCAACCTGGTCTCCATCTCTTTAGTGCGTGAGCCAGGGAGTAAGCTGTAGTCAAAAATCCTCTTCCCTAGCGCTGGCAACATAGAGAGACACTCATCTCTACCAAAAAAAAAAAAAAAGTCAAAAAAATTAGCCAGGCAAGGTGGTACACCTGTAGTGCAAGCTATTAATACTTGGGAGGCTGAGGTGGAAGGAGTCCTTGAGCGCAGGAGTTCAGGTGTTCAGGGCTGCAGTGTACCATGATCACACCTCTGCACTCCAGCTTGGACAACAGAAGGAACAAAAAAAACTCCCCTGTCCTGAGTTGCTCACAGCCATGGTCCCTAGAACATTAACTGGATAGTGTGGAGGGTGTGTCTTGAGAGCCTTTGTCATAGGTGAGATACCCCCATGGAAGCGAGGGTATTTTGCAGGGTATTTTTGCAAGGCAGTCCCGCAAAGTTGGTTATCCTGACTAGAAAAAAAGAAAAACCTGTGTTTTACAGATTCAGCAAGATCAACATCCATTTTTTAGCTGCCAAGGCTATGAAACTATTTAGGTTTTATTGCTAGTTGGTTAGAGTGCCCTCCTGTGTCTCCAGATTAAAATATCATGCAAGAACTTTCAAAGAACATCATGAAATTATAATTGTGGCACTTTGGGAGGCCAAGGAGGGCGGATCACCTCAGGTCGGGAGTTTGAGACCAGCCTGACCAACATGGAGAAATCCTGTCTCTACTAAAAATACGAAATTAGCCAGGTCTGGTGGCACATGCCTGTAATCCCAGCTACTTGGGAGACTGAGGCAGGAGAATCGCTTGAACCCAGGAGGCGGAGGTTGCGGTGAGCTGAAATCGTGCCATTGCACTCCAGCCAGGGCAACAAGAGTGAAACTCAGTCTCAAAACAGCAACAAAAAAGAAATTATAATTGTAGCATTAGAATGCATGACATCAACTGTTCTGCTTTATACTTCCCAGAAGAACAAGGAGATCTGAAGAGCCTCCCGCCTGAAGGAGTTGCAGCTGAGGAGTCTCGGTGGAAACTTATGCTGCATTGCAGTCAAAATCTCAAGGTCTCAGGCAACACAAGGAAAGGGTTCCAGTCATTCTTATTTGGCAGCCCAGCATCTAAAGACCCTTCCTATGTTAAAGGAATAAATCTTCTGCTTATAATAAGAGCCCACTTTCCACTAAAAATAGCTCAAAAGCAATTGCTCACTTTCCCAGCCTCCCTTGCAGTTAGAGTCCCCAATTCGAACTCAATCATTTTGAGCTCTGAGTTGGAAGCTAATGAGACTGGAAGCACATACCCACTCCACTCTGCCAATGGGAAGCCAGCTCTGGTTTTCTGAGGCAGCAGTGGAGTCACCCCCAGACTAGACTGCAGTGGGATTTGGGACATTGCTATCTGCCTGAGTATATCCTCCAAGCCTGGTTCTTCTGCCCTGCAGAGATTCTAACTGTTACCCAATATTCTTTTAATGAGGTCCTCTTTTACATACATTATCCAGAGACTGTTTATATTCTTGCAGCTCAGAAAATGACTTAATTGCCAGATGCTTATTGAGCAGCTACTAGGGAAGAAAAACTGGCCTAGAGACCATCCCTGTGCTCTCACAGACACAATGCAGAAAGTCATAAGTACCAGAAGGCTGGCTGGTATGTAGGAGTTCCCAGATATCTGGACCAATGCTGTGCAACAGAAATATTTAATACAAACTGCACGTCTTGGTCAGCTTGGGCTGCCAGAACCAAATACCATAGACTTAGTGCCTTAAAAGCACAGAGATTTATTTTCTCATAGTTCTGGAGGCTAGAAGTTCAACATCAGGGTATCAACATAGTTGGTTTCTGGTGAGGGCCCTCTTTCCGGCTTCTAGATGGCTGCCTTCCCACTGTGTCCTCACATGGCAGAGAGAGAGAGAGAGAGAGGGAGAGAGAATGCTGATGTCTCTTCCAATAACAACTCTAATCTCATCATGCTGCCTCATCTCATAACCTAATCTAAACCTAATGATCTCCTACAGGCCCCATCTCCAAATACCATCATAGGGAGTTAGGGCTTCAACACAGGAATTTGAGGGGGTCCCAATTCAGTCCATAGCAGCACATATATAATTTTATGTTTTCTAATAGCCATATTATAAAGGTAAAAAGAAACACATGTAATTAAAATTAAGTGGCTGAGTGTGGTGGCTCACGCCTGTAATCCTGGCACTTTTGGAGGCCAACAAGGGAGGATGGCTTGAGGCCAGGGGTTTGAGACCAGCCTGGACAAGATACGGAGACGTCATCTCTACCCAAATAAATAAGTAAAAACATTTTTAAAAAGAAATAATTATTAATAATATATTTTACTTAACCCAACATATCCAAAATATTATCATTTCAACATGTTGCCAATATAAAAAATTATTGAGATATTTTACATTCTTGTTTTGAATTCCAGTGTGTATTTTACACTTATAGCACATATCAGTTCGGACTAGCCATATTCAAGTGCTCAATAGCCACAAGTAGCTGCTCGCTACCATATTGGACAGCATAGTTCTACAGTGTTAAAACTAAAACAAACCTTAGAGATTATTTAGTACAACCATCTCACTTTACAGATAATGATCCCAAGACCCAGCCACATTAACTGACTTGCTCAAGAGCACACAGTTGGTAAAAAGGCAGAGATGGAACACAAACTTGAATTACTAATTCCTTTTTTTTTTTTAGAGACAGTGTCTCACTCTGTCACCCCGACCGAGTGCAGTGACACAGTCATGGCTCACTGCAGCCTCAAATTCTTGAGCTCAAGTGATCTTCCCACCTCAGCCTCCCAAGTGGCTAGACTCCTAGTGCCTGCCGCCATGCCCAGCTATTTATTTTCTTTTATGTTTTTGCAGAGACAGGCTCTCACTGTGTTGCCCAGGCTGGTCTCAAACTCCTGGGCTCAAGCGATCCTCCTGACTGGGCCTCCCAAAGTGCTGGGATTACAGGCCTAAGCCATGGCACCTCACCTCTAATTCCAAGATCGGTGCTTTTCCCATGGCCCCTCCCCATTCAAAGACAGAAAAGGTGGCAGGGTGCGGTGGCTCACGCCTGTAATCCCAGCACTTTGGGAGGCCGAGGCGGGCGGATCACGAGGTCAGGAGATCGAGACCATCCTGGCTGACACAGTGAAACCCCGTCTCTACTAAAAATACAAAAAAAAAAAAATTAGCCGGGCATGGTGGCGGGCGCCTGTAGTCCCAGCTACTCGGGAGGCTGAAGCAGGAAAATGGCATGAACCCGGGAGGCGGAGCTTGCAGTGAGCGGAGATCGCGCCACTGCACTCCAGCCTGGGCAACAGAGCGAGACTCTGTCTCAAAAAAAAAAAAAAAAAAAAGACAGAAGAGATGATGAAGGACTGAGAAAACCAGACTTAGTGGAAGACCTGAAATAAAGACATACCATTACCTCAAAAAAAAGAATACAAACATGACCCCTTCATATACTTACTAAACACCTACCTTATTCCTGGTATTGTGCTAGCTGCTGTAGGAAACTGAAAAAGAAATGACAAATATAAATGAATGCACGGCTTACTCACACTCTGAATTCTAAGTGCAGAGAAGAGAAAAAGTACAAGTGAAGCAAATTGATAGGACAGACCATTGGCTGAAGGTAAGACTTGGGAAGACCGTAAAGGATGAGAAGTCTTTCCGTTTTGGCTCTTGGCTAGCACTTGGATCCTCCTGAGTTATTTGCCACCTACACAGTTTAGAAAGGGAGTGCCAGGCTTCCACCAAGGGAGCAGCATCTCTATGCTTACCTGGTCTTAGTTCTGTAGCCATGTAGCCTGGCTATCACCTCAATAAGTTAAGAGGCCTGAAACCTCCAACTGCTTAAAGGTTTTTCGGGGGTTTTTCTGTTTTGTTTTGTTTTGTTTTGTTTTGTTTTGTTTTGAGAAGCATCTCATTCTGTCGGCCAGGCTGGAGTGCAGTGGCTTGATCATAGCTCACTGCAGCCTTGAACTTCTGAGCTCAAGCAGTCCTCCCGCCTCAGCTTCCCAAGTAGCTGGAAACAGAGATGCATGCTGCCACGCCCAGCTAATTTTTGTTTTGCTTTGTTTTTTATAGAGACAGAGTCTCACTATGTTGTCCAGGCTGGTCTGGAACTCCTGGCCTCAAGCCATCCTCCTGCCTCAACCTCCCTGGTAACTGAGACTACAAGCGTGAGCCACAGTCCCCAACCCTTGCTTCAGTTTATATTAGCAGCAAGACTTCCTCTACGTATAGTCAATAGAGCAGCATTTCCCAATGTGTGGCCCTAGGACATTATTAGGTGTTACATGGAATAAAAATGGGAACACTGAGTTAAACAAGCAAGAACAGGCTTTTTCACTGCAGAGCTTCTCAGCACTTTTAATATGTTTTATGCCATCAGTGGCTTAGCTTCAAGATCAAGATCCTTAAAGTGCCTATACCGCCTTCCATGGACTGGCCCAGGTGAATGGCAGCACCTCAGCTCACACCCTTGTCCCTCTGCCTTCGTGACACACTGGCCCTGCCGTCACTTCCTCTAGATCCGTGTCATCAAGGGCAGCATCCACAGGCCACTTGTGGCTACTGAGCACTTGAGACATGGCTAGTCTACACTGAGATGTGCTGGAAGCAGAAAATACCCACCAGATTTTAAAGACTTAAGACTAAAAAAAGAATGTAAATTCTCACATTAATAATTTTTATGTTGAATGCATATTGAAATAACAATATTTTGGACAGACTGAGTTAGGTAAAATATATTATTAAAATTATTTTCACTGACTTCTTTTTACTTTTTGTAATGCGGTTGCTGGAGAAATTGTAATTACATTATGTGGATCACAGAGTATTTTTATTGGACATCCGTTGGCCTAGTTAATGCTAACTCTGCAAGCTTCAGATATCTGTTTTCATCCTTTCCCCAAAGCCACTTTCCCTGACCCCTTGCCTAGGTTTCCTATAAGCATGTTCCTTTCTTTTGTAGAACTTACCTTGGTTTGTAATTAATCAGTATTTGTTTGGCTATTTGACTAATGTCCATCTCCCCATTAGGGTAAAAGATCCACGAAAGCAGCAGTTGGGTTTGCTGTCCTTATTACCATTCTCCCAGAGCCCAGAATAAAGCCTGGCACACAGAAAGGGCTTATTACATGATTACACAAGTGAAGTGTGTTGTGAATCTCCAAGAAAGGGACAGAGTTTTCAGCTTTTACAAATCAATCTGACCATAGAACCCTCAGCCCACAAAGAGTTTAGTGAGTGTTAAAGCAAACTAAAAGTCACCTGAGAAGGACCCCTACTTCTATATTTGAGTCCTTGTGGACAAACCATAACCTAACGTAACTGGTAGACGAGATTGAAAACCTAATTTAGGAGTATGCGCCTGCAACAATAGCTGAGTCTTGGCCAAACTCAGCAGCCACACTTCAACCACTCATAGACTGCTGAGTGTTCAAACCTTGTTCAAATAAGGCAGATGCCAACCTGTAACTAACCCAGTTGTTTCTGTACCTCACCTCCGATTTCTGTACATCACTTTCCTTTTTTTTGCCTGTAAATTTGTTCTGACCACAAGGCATCCCTAGAGCCTCTCTGAATCTGCTGTGATTCTGAGGGCTGCCCGATTCACGAATCGTGCATTGCTCAATTAAACTCCTTTAAATTTAATTTGGCTGGAGTTTTTCTTTTAACGTGAGGGATCAGGATTCTCCAGGAACACAGTCTGGGAAGCATCGGGTGAGAGACTACAGAAGAAGGTGATTGAGCCTAAATTGAAATTTCCCCTTGCGGTATGACCTCAGCTCTCCTGAATGCTGAAGGTAGCTTCTGATGGGTGTATTTTGGTTTCTTCCTTTTTGTCTGTTTGACAGGGTTTCACTCTGCCACACTTGGCTTTTTTTTTTTTTTTCATTGTAGAGACGTGGTTTCACCAGGTTGCCCAGGCTGGCCTCAAACTCCTGAGCTGAAGGGATTTCCTAACCTTGGCTCCCCAAAGTGCTGGAATTACAGGTGTGAGCCACTATGCCTCGCCTGGTTTCCTTACTTTTTACGTTTCCTCTCCCTTGCAAATCATGAACTCCAATTTCTTTTTTTTTTTTTTTTTTTGAGACGGAGTCTGGCTCTGTCGCCCAGGCTGGAGTGCAGTGGCGCAATCTCAGCTCACTGCAAGCTCCGCCTCCCAGGTTCACGCCATTCTCCTGCCTCAGCCTCCCGAGTAGCTGGGACTACAGGCGCCCGCCACCACGCCCGGCTAATTTTTTTTGTATTTTTAGTAGAGACGGGGTTTCACCATGTTAGCCAGGATGGTCTCGATCTCCTGACCTCATGATCCGCCCGCCTCGGCCTCCCAAAGTGCTGGGATTACAGGCGTGAGCCACCGCGCCCGGCCATGAACTCCAATTTCTTGAAGTCTTCCAAAACATCTAGGGGAAGCTGAATAATTTATTTGCATGCAACTTCACGCATGCTGTTCATACATTGTTTTGTGTGTTTTTCTGCTGCATTTATATAGACAAGGAGCAGGTGAAAAATTAGGTTTAACCAGCATTTTGGGGAGTTCAAAGGGATTTACTTAAGAAACCCACTAGGCCTGGCACATTTCTTTTTGGAGAGGTTGTGCATGGTAATTGGCCAAATTATGAGAGACTCAGGGAATGGTTGTGAAGCTCCACTCACCCCACCCTTCCCACTCCTATAAAAAACAAAAAAATACCAGAGTGGTTCAGCTCAGAGTGTTAATTAATTAATTTAGAGACGGAGTCTCCCTTTGTTGCCTCTGTTGCCCACACGATCTCGGCTCACTGTAACCTCCGCCTCCCAGGTTCAAGCAATTCTCCCACCTCAGGTTCCCAAGTAGCTGGGATTACAGGTGTGTGCCACCACACCTGGCTAATTTTTGTATTTTTAGTAGAGACAGGGTTTCGCCATGTTGACCAGGCTGGTCTTGAACTCCTGACCTGAGGTGAGCCTCCCACCTTGGCCTCCCAAAATGCTGGGATTACAGGCATGAGTCACCGCATCCAGCCGAGAGTGTTATTTAATTTACCAGATTAATAATCTTCTCCTACTTGTCCCGTACACAAAAGCTAAATGACCACTTATGAGATCAGCCAAGAACTTCATGACTCTGAGCAAGCCTAGAGATCAGCAGCTCCTGTTGGTTCTTGTCTTCTTGGCTTAAAATAATTTAAACAGGAAACACACACAGCAAAGGAGGTGTAGCATAGAGTAATTTATTGCAAAAGAAAAATACTATTTTGAAAGTTAGGTGCAGAATAGACAGTTGATATGGTTTGGCTCTGTGTCTCCATCCAAATCTCACCTTGAATTGTAATCCCTATAATCCCCACGTGTCAAGGGCAGGACCAGGTGGAGGCAATTGAATCCTGGGGGTGGTTTCCCCCATGCTGTTCTCATGATAGTGAGTTCTCACGAGATCTGATGGTTTTATGTGTCTGGCATTTCCTCTGCTGGCTCTCACTCTCTCTCCTGCCATCCTGTGAAGAGGTGCCTTCTGCCATGATTGTAAGTTTTCTGAGGCCTCCCTGCCATGCGGAACTGTGAGTCAATTAAATCTCTTTTCTTTATAAATTACCCAGTCTCGGGTATTTCTTCATAGCAGCGTTAGGATGGACTAATAGAACAGTACTCCCTGAGAGAGTTCAGAGCAGGCTGTGTGTAAGGATGAGACAGCAAAACCTGGCACTAGGGGACTCCCTTTCCGGAAGTCTTACCTGATTATTCATAAGAAGGTGGGAAGAGGTGTTGCTAGTAAGCGTGTTCTGGGGGGTCCTCTGGATGCACATATGCAGTAGCCACACGTTTGTTCATACGTCACATGTCTCATGAGCATCTTAAATCTCCAAGGGGTGTGTCTTTTACTATTATAATGAGAAAAGGGTCAGTCTGAGGACAGGTAAAATGAAAATGTACATGCTCTCTAGAGGGGAAAGTCCCTACTGAAGATAGCTTTGCTTGAATGAGCTCAGTTGTAATGCGAATGCTGAGGCTTTTTGTGTTGACTCTACGGTCATTGCAGTTGCTGCCTCCCAAGAACACGGCCGCTTCCTTGACTACCTATCCTGCCTCACTCCCAGGGTCAGAACTGTAGCCAGCACTGATGAAACACAGCTGAGCAAACCATGCAGCCCACCTGCAGGCACGCTTCTCTCTCCCACCACTTCCACAGACTGGAAGAGGGCAGGGCAAATGGCAGACTGGAAGCCTAGATCACCAAGTGAAGTTCAATTTTAAATGCTTTGAGCATCTCCAAAGTTCTGTAGGGGGGAAAAACAAAACAAAACAAAACCTGATCCAAAATGGTCCATTTTCTAGCAAAATATGTGATAAAGAACTGATCCTAGAAGATATAGAATAAATGGACCAATAAACACAAGAAAACAATTAATAAAAATGACTATCCTATCTAACTTCCCACCCCAAAATGTCAAGGGCATGTGGTTCCTCAGATTAGTTTCCTTAAACCACCAAACTCTTGGTTAAATCCAATTTTTCACCTATTCTTGTACCTATACCACCACAGCAGAACAAACTACAAAAAAGCACTGCTAAATTCAATTAATGACCACTAACCTCAACAAGTCCTTTTTTGTTTGTTTTTTGAGATGGAGTCTTGCTCTGTCGCCCAGGCTGGAGTGCAGTGATGTGATCTTGGCTCACTGCAAGCTCCTCCTCCCGGGTTCACGCCATTCTCCTGCCTCAGCCTCCCGAGTAGCTGGGACTACAGATGCCTGCCACCACACCTAATTTTTTAATATTTTTAGTGGAGACGGGTTTTCACCGTGTTAGCCAGGATGGTCTCGATCTCCTGACCTTGTCATCCGCCCACCTCAGCCTCCCAAAATGCTGGGATTACAGGCTTCAGCCACCGCGCCCGGCCCCCCACTTTTTTTTTTTTTTTTTTGAAACAGCATCTTGCTCTGTCGCCCAGCCGCGCCATCTCGGCTCACTGCAAGCTCCGCCTCCCAGGTTCACACCATTCTTCAGTCTCAGCCTCCTGAGTAGCTGGGACTACAGGTGCCCGCCACCATGCCCAGCTAATATTTTTATATTTTTAGTGGAGACGGGGGTTAGCCAGGATGGTCTCGATCTCCTGTCCTCGTGATCTGCCCGCCTCGGCCTCTCAAAGTTCTGGGATTACAGGCGTGAGCCACCACGCCCGGCCCTCAACAGGTCTTTTAATTCTGCCCAGCAATAAAATTCTATTTCCCTGGACCATGTACTCCATTTACCCCTCCTTCTAGACAACCCTCTCACATCTTTCTCCTCAAACGTCCATCATCTCTCCCATCCTCACCCTCAGCTGATGACCTGACTTCATATTGCATTAGAAAAATAAAAGCAACCAGAAGACAACATCCATGAGCCCCTCCTCTATCACACCCATCCACCTATTTGTACCTGTACCATGTCCTCAGCCTCCCTTCCTGTTCAGACTGTCTGTGCTTCTATCTAAACTCACACCCCCTCCATTTACACACCAGATTCCATCCCCTCTTACTTACGCAAGGACAGCACTCCAACCATCTTTTGCTCTCTGCTGGATCATTCCCATCAGCATACAAGTCAGTTATAATTTCTCTGTCTTTAAAAAACGCAGTTAACTCCACTTCCCTCTCTAGACTCACCCTATTCCCTGCTCCCCTTTCTAGTAAAATTCCTTTAAAGAGTCCTCTGTGCTCCCTCGTTCCAATTCTTACCTATTACTTCCTATTAGGCTCCAGCCAGCTTTGCCCCCCACCCCAACCGCTCTCATCAAGGTCACCCTTGGCCTCCACCAAGCCACAATCCACCGCTCTCACCCCCTGCTCCTGGACCACTCCCTCCTCCATGAAGCCCCTTCTGGTTTCCCTCCTCTCTCCCTGGTCCCTCATCTCAGTCTCCTCTGTTCACCGATTCCTTGTTGCTGGAGAGCCTGGGGTTCAGTCCATAGACCTCTTCGTTTTTGTTTACCTAAAGCCACTCATTTGATAATCTCATCTACTCATGTTTTCAAAGCCATCTGTATGTTGTTCTCAGACCTTTTTTTTTTTTTTTTTTTTTTTTTTTTGAGACAGAGTCTCGCTCTGTCTCCCAGGCTGGAGTGCAGTGGCGCGATCTCGGCTCACTGCAAGCTCTGCCTCCCGTATTCGCCATTCTCCTGCCTCAGCCTCCTGAGTAGCTGGGACCACAGGCGCCCACCACCATACCCGGCCATTCTTTGTATTTTTAGTAGAGACGGGGTTTCACCCTGCTAGCCAGGATGGTCTCGATATCCTGACCTCGTGATCCACCCGCCTCCGCCTCCCAAAGTGCTGGGATTACAGACGTGAGCCACCGCACCCTGCCCGTTCTCAGGTCTTATCTCCAGGCTGAACCTCCTCCCTGAACCCCACACTTGCGTATCCCCTTAGGTACATGAAAAACATCTCAAATGCATCATATCCAAAACTGAATCACTGATCATCCCTGGAAATCTACTCCCACCTCCATCTTCCCAATCTCAATAAATGGCATACAAATCCTTCCAGTCACTCCAGCCAAACATTGCAGTCAGATTTGACTTCTCCCATTTTTCTTTCTCCCTTCCTTCCTTCCTTCCTTCCTTCCTTCCTTCCTTCCTTCCTTCCTTCCTTCCTTCCTTCCTTCTTTCCTTCCTTCCTTCCTTCTTTCTTTCTTTCTTTCTTTCTTTCTTTCTTTCTTTCTTTCTTTCTTTCTTTCTTTCTTTCTTTCTTTCTTTCTTTCTTTCTTTCTTTCTTTCTTTCTCTTGAGACAGCGTCTCGCTCTGTCGCCCAGGCTGGAGTGCAGTGGTGCGATCTCGGCTCACTGCAAGCTCCGCCTCCCGGGTTCACGGCATTCTCCTGCCTCAGCCTCCTGAGTAGCTGGGACTCCAGGTGCCCGCCACCACGCCTGCTAAGCTTTTGTATTTTTAGTAGAGACGGGGTTTCACCGTGTTAGCCAGGATGGTCTTGATCTCCGGGCCTCATGATCCGCCCGCCTTAGCCTCCCAAAGTGCTGGGATTACAGGCGTGAGCCACCGTGCCCAGCCAACTCATTTCCTCTTTTACTATTTATCATCTCTCCATCTTCATGAGTGCCTGAGCATAGGGCATTCCTAATAGCAGAGTGATTCAATGTCAATGGAAGATGGGGAGAGGGATTATCGGATAGGCAACTGATAATCCTTATGACAGTGTCCTGCTGTTCAAAATATTGACTTGGAATCTGAGGTCTCTGGATCATGTGTATTCCTACCTCATCCGGATATTGTTTTTCTGAAGAGAAGGAACATAGAAACTGCAAAGCAGCCCACATAGCTTTATCTGAGTTCATCTTCTTGCAGGACTTTGCTAAAAGTAGCAGGAAGAGCCACTTATTACTGCATGTGATGTTTTCAACATTTTCAGCCATTTTCTTTAGTTTTACAGTCTCATTAGGCATATAGTTCATTTTTAACTATGCATCAAATGATGGTTTAACCAAATGGTTATTATTATTTCTTAATGCCAGCTCTGTCTTGTACCATATGGAACTTATCCAACTACTTTCTGACTACCTTGGTCAGCTACATTTTAGTTTGCATTACTATCAACACCTCACTTCTAAATTATGCCTCTTTCAAGAATTGTGTTTAGTAAACACATAAAAAAGTATAACCTTAAAACATATCTGGAGGAAGACAGTTCATGGCTGCTTCTGGTGGCTTCATACTCATTAAACAAATGATGATTGTCTCCCATTCTCAGGATATCAGAAATAGAAGATTGCTGGTTGGACTTCAGCCTACTCTTCCTCATTCTAAAGAAGTCAACAGAAGAATGGTTGACTTTTATCTCTTGATTTACTGCTTACAGACAATGAATCATGCCTATTCTCACTGGCCAAAGCTATTGCAAGAGTGGCTATGACAATTAATTTTTTTTAGCTGGAAATATTGGCACACTTCAGTAATACAAGGATCATTCAATAATTAGGAAGGGGAAACAACATACTGAAAATACAACATGTTCCCATCACATACCCATGTGTACTCACACACTGTGCTTCATCTTCTGCTATTATGAATGAATGTTTAGGCTTCTATATTATGCTAAGACTTCCCCTTTTATACTATATCCCATACCCACATTCACATTTGGTCTACATGGATATAGCTCCTGTGATTCTGTCCTCTTTTAGATGATTTAGATCTGCTTCTCTGCTAGGTTATATAAATCAGCTTAAAAATATACAGCCATTATGGTACAAATCCTGCATCAAAACATGTTTATTATATAAATGTCCTCTATCAGCTCATGTTTCATTTCTTTTTTATTTTGAGATGTCTAATGAGGTGGGCATTAGTCATATGGCTATTTATATTTAAATTAAAGTAAATATAATTAAATATTCATTTTCTCAGTTGCACATTTTAAGTACTCAGTAGCCACTAGTCACTATCTTACTGGATAGTGCAGATTATATAATATTTTCATTTTGTAGAAAAATCAATTGTATGACCATATGTAATGAAAATATGCAAGTTTCTTAACACCTGAAGATAATTAAATAGTACATATCAAGATGTGGGAGACACAACACATATTCCATGCAAAGGAATAATTATAGCCTTAAATGCATAAATTAGAAAAGAAGAAAGTTGAACTCTAATTAATTTAGAAAATCAGCAAAAGAATAAACCCAGTGATTGTAGGTAAATAATAAGAAAATACATTCATAAAATGAAAACTAGGCCAACAAAGAGGATCACCAAAGCCAAAAATTGGTTTTCTAAAATTAGTGATAACATTTATCAAGCTCTTCAGGCTTGTCAAGGAACAACAAATGTTACATGGAAAATAAATATTCAGAATAAAAATGTGTTTAGTGGCATACTTAGTGATTAGAAAGAAAATGAGGGCACACTATTAATTACTTTGAGTAAATTTAAAGCATAAGCAGAAATACACAACTATCTAGAAAAATATTACTTACCAGCATTTAATCAAGAATAAATAAAAATCCTGAATAATCATTTAAGTATTAAGTAATTGGTGTAGTAGCAAATAAAAAAACAAGTAGCACTAGCCGGTTTTATAGATTAACTCTATAAAATTCTCAGTAAGACCATTCCAAAACTATAGAAAAGTAGACGACAGAGATGAAGAGTATTCTGCAAGTCATTCTGTTAATTCTTTAAACTTAATGCTATACCTGACAAGAGTACAAGAATATACAGATCAATAAACAAAGATGAAAAAACTTTTAAAATATATTACAATTAGTATTAAATTATGTAGCACATAAAAGTGTATAATACGAACAAATCTAATTTGCCTTAAAAATACCAGGTTGATTAAACAACAGAAATATAATTTACCACAATAACAGATTAAAGGGAAAATTATATAAACATTTCTATTGATGCATCATATAAGCTTTTAAACATAAACTTAAAACACAACACTTTTAAAACATAAACATTCAGTAACTGTCAAAACTATTCTTAGCATACTAAAAATGGAAGGTAACTCGTTTAAATTAACATAGGGTATCTACAAAAATAACCCTACTTTAATATTAAAGGAGAAATATTTGAATCATTCTCTTTGAAGTCAGAAGTAAAATATGAGTATCTATTATTGCCATTTCTGTTCAATATTGAAATGGTAGTATGAACCAATGCATTAAGACTAAATAAATACAAAAACTAAATAAATAACAAAAGATTCTGTAAAAAGAATGCAGAAAAAACATTCATTATCAGCCAGGCGTGGTGGCTCACGCCTGTAATCCCAGCACTTTGGGAGGCCGAGGCGGGCGGATCACAACGTCAGGAGATGGAGACCATCCTGGCTAACACGGTGAAACCCAGTCTCTACTAAAAATAAAAAATAAAAACAAAACAAAACAAAACAAAACAAAACAAAACAAAACCTTAGCCGGACGTGGCGGGTGCCTGTAGTCTCAGCTACTCGGGAGGCTGAGGCGGGAGAATGGCGTGAACCCAGGAGGCGGAGGTTGCAGTAAGCCGAGATCGCGCCACTGCACCCCAGCCTGGACAAGAGAGCGAGACTCTGCCTCAAAAAAAAAATCATTATGTAGCAAGCCTATTTTACTGTTCATTTATGTCTTTGCGCTCACGTGTCTTTCTTGTCAATTTTCTGATTGGTTCTATATAGCAGGATCTACAATTTTCAGGTTTCCATGAAAACTCCTTCCTTGTCGGTGCAGGCAGAGGTCGTGCCTTGCAGAAATTCGGAGTCCAGGAAGACCAAGAAGCCTGAACATTTCTGTCTCTTGTTCTCTCTGTGGTGATATGTCCAGCAGAGACTCTGTTTCTTTGTGATGCTAAATTCGAAAAGATAGTTTCTTTCTCTGTGATCATAATTTCTATAGGAAGGCTCTTTATATCCCACTTTCACAAGGCTCTAGCCACTCTTGGGATGCCTTGGTTTCCAAGCACAAATAAAACTATCTTCTTTCATGATCTTATCAGCAAAATAAAGTGGCAGAGGATTTTGAAAGTGGCAGAGGTTTTTGGATGTTGCTAAAGCCTGGTTGCTTCACCTTTCCCTGGTTGTTCTTCAGCTTTTCCATCACTTTTGAATCCAATCCCTGGTATTAATGTCACTCTCAGTGAAATAATTACAGTGATTTCTCTTTTCCTGACCTGACCCTAGTGATACAGATATGATCCAATAAGGAGAAAAGGGAGTTCCTGGGACAATGATGAACAACTATGCAACGGGCTGAAGGGGAATTAAGGAAAGACAATCAATTGATAAAATCCTAAAACTGAAGAATCAATAATGTGAGAAAGGATGGTTTTGAAGTATTTCTTGTGCTCCTAACTCAATCTACAGTAACTAAAATATGAAATCACTCCTCAGTGATATTAATTTCAGAGAATCTCACAGCAGCCAACTCTTACTTTCATGACATGACCTAGTGCAAATTTTTCTAAAATTGATGATTGTTCTACACAAAGGGTCCAAAGGTTGCCACGTCCTTGGAAGGCAAACTGGTAAACGAGATAGGCTTCCAGAAGAGATTCAGAGTCTTTCCTTTAAAATGGAAAATATGATTTCAGAAGATGGAGCAGAGAGATTTCAAGAGGAAAGTTGCCAGTGGAAAAAAAAATGTGGAATTGAGGACATACCAAATAACATGAAAACAGTGTCTGTGGGAGGAAATAGGAGACTAGGAACTTCCTGTGTGGCACAGGTGTACTGGAAAGTGGAGTGGGCTTTCTATGGTCTTCAAGTTTCTAGTAAAAACAGACTGGGTCCTGGTGGATACCAGAACTGTAATTGAGTATGGTCTGTGTCCTGAATAGGTGTGGTTTCATGTTTGTTTTCAACTGAAAATTGGTAACTCTTCACTGAACCGAATACTGGAGTCTCCATGTGAATGCATCTTTATGAATTTTAAGATTTTAGAACTTTAGGGAAATAATCAGGTGGTATGCTTGTTATGGAAACACACAATTTTGAAAATTGAATTGTATGTGTATATTAATTTCCTTGGAAACCAATATCTACTCATTCATTAACTCGTATTCATTCTACAAATACATATTGACCCCCTGTTGTGCACTTGACACTTTTCTAGGTGCTGGTGATATGGTAGTGAAACAACACATCAGAAACCCCTGGCTTGATAGAGCTGATTCCTGAGTTTGTAGAATAAGATGAAAGATTGAACATCAAATAAAAGGTCAGTATTTTTTTTAAATGTCTCAATAATATAGAGGTGAAGGTGCCTACATTTATAAGTCCAATACAAAAAGAAGAAATGTCTTAGCAATGATGCATGGATATGTTAATTTTTATTATATTATCTTATTTAAATATAGTAGATAATGCATGTCATTTATAACATATTTATTGTATTCAAATTTTGAAAAAAATGTGTTTACAACCTTACCATCAATTTCTCCATCACTCCTACTAAAAGTCATAAACGCCTCTTTCCAAAAAGACCAAATTTCTCATGATAGCCTTGGTAAATTTCTCATTTATAAAATTTTTTAAATTAATTTCAATGCAGAAAAATAAGTATAAAAATTGAGGAAATGTATAATCATATAACTAGTACTGAATAGAGTCACTTTTATATCTACGTGGGAAAAAATATTTTATTTTTTAGTGTTGCATATTTCTTTAAAAAGTCAAATGGAAACTTTTTATTTTTATTTATCCTGCAAAGTTAACTTAAACATTTGAAGGTTCATGAATTTTTACATCTGACATCTGCTCAATCCCAGAACCTGGCTTCAAAATGAGGTAGATCTTGCTAAGGGGAATTTTTAATATTAAAGCACACTTCGGTCTTTCTAGATTGTATTAATTAAATTTAGGAAATTTATTATGAGGTACATTATATTAACTCTAATATTTTAAAAATCTAGTTTTAATGTCATTTTCCAACATACTAAAGAAAGGGAAGTTATTCAGATTAATAAGATTTTTTATATTACTTCATAGTAGAGTATAGTGAGTAAAACATCCTCCTATTAGGAGGACTTGCTTGACATTAGGGATATTATTAAACATAATTGGAAGGGAGCAAAGAAGATTTAGCAGCCTTTGTAACAAACCAGCAGTCACAGAAATCATGGGAAGAGAATTGCTAATTTAAGGCATCTGGTGTGAGTGCTTCAAAGATGGGGAAAACTATGTAATGGAAGAGAGAAAGCGATTTTAAACTTACCGATTATTTTGCAAGATGAATGGACAGGAGAGCCATTAGAGCCATATCCTAAATGGGACACAATATAGAATAATATTATTTAATAGGCCATTTTTATGATAGAATTAATTCACAAAAACAGCATAATTACAAGTGGAGAAAAAAGCCCTCAAATATATAGATATGAATAGCTAGTTAGAAAAGAAAGGAAGTAACATTGAAGGACGTTCTCCGATAATGCTTTTTTCTTATATTACATATATCCAATAATCTATAACATCATGTGAATATGTTCATAAGTTTGAAACATCGCTTTAATTATATTTATTATATTATATATTATATTATTATTATGTCAACTTATTTCCTTTACCCATGTCTACTTAGTAAAGAATTACGTGTGAGAGGTCTCGCAGTTTTGCCCACATCCTGCAACCATGTTTGCATCTCTGCATTTCAGGCATATGAGTGTTAATCTAAAATTTACTAAAATCCTTCAGGGATTCTGCAACCACTTTTTATACACAGTGTAAACATTTAACATTATTTGATATTTTAGAAACTACCAAGCCCTGACACTCACCATATCATTGAACTAGTATTTTCAAAAAAATACCTTCAGGCCGGGCGCAGTGGCTCACGCCTGTAATCCCAGCACTTTGGGAGGCCGAGGCGGGTAGGTCACGAGGTCAGGAGATGGAGACCATCCTGGCTAACACGGTGAAATCCCGTCTCTACTAAGTACACAAAAAATTAGCCAGGCGTAGTGGCGGGCGCCTGTAGTCCCAGCTACTCGGGAGGCTGAGGCAGGAGAATGGCGTGAACCGAGCGAGCGGAGCTTGCAGTGAGCTGAGATCGCACCACTGCACTCCAGCCTGGGCAACAGAGCGAGACTCCATCTCAAAAAAAAAAAAAAGTTCCTTCAGAGATAAAAATAATTTCTTATGTTTTTACCAGATTGTTGCAGCCTAGTCAAGCTGCTGTAACAAAATACATCAGCTGGGTGACTGGGTTGCTTATAAATGGCAGGAATGTATTTCTCACAGTCCTGGGAGCTGGGAAATCCAAAATCAAGGCGCAGGCACGTGCAGCGTCTGGTGAGGGCCCATTTTCTCACAGATAATGCCTTCTCCCTGTGTCCTCATGGGGTAGAAGGAACAAAGGATCTTTCCTGGGCCTGTTTTATAAGTGCACTAATTACATAAAAGGTTCTTTCACCTCCCAAAGACCTCACCTCCTAATACCATACCTATATGAGTTTTAGTACCTAATTTACACTTAATATGAAACTTGAGGGAGCACAAACATTCAGGCCATAGTATATATGTCAATATCATTTTTTGTATCTTTTCTACTTAATATTTATAAGTAGTATTGAACATCATAATGCCTCTAACTCATTTCTATTTTCTTCTGTCTCAAATCTTCTTTACTGTGACATTTTTGATCATTTGTATTTGATTTTTCACTTCTCTTCAAATAATCCTATTTTCTTATATAAAAAGTTGGTTGCTCCATTCTCCCCTCATTAATTTTGTTTGTAACATACTAACCTTACTCAGTGCTGTAAGATAAACGCAACTTTCTTAACTGGACCATCAAATAGACTACCTCTTGTAAAGAAATATAAAGCTGCTCATATAAGGTCTAAAACATAATTCAATTTGAAAAAAATTAAAAATAGGTATTAAATATATATCCAGAAAAGAAAAGTATAACCTAATATTTTTGTGAATTTTGAGTCTAAAATTAAATGCTGGTCAATAATGAATTTTTTATTGTGAAACGAAATATTTAATGAAGGTGTTTTACTGTGATATATATTATTTATAATTTGGTGGCCCTTACTCTAGTAAAAAGCACAGTGGATTAATAGTTCAGAAACCGAGGCATGTTTTCAGTTTCTGCTACTATTCAGCTATTTCACTTTGGAAGTCACCTACATCTCCAGGTCTAGTGCTTTTCCAGTGGCTTGAGTAGGAAGACAGCCTGGATTATATCTTGGCACCCTCAAAAGCAATGAGACAATGAAGACTGTCAATGCAAATATAATATTTATCTGCTTATGGAATCCCTTTGTTATTTGCTTTTATATTTGGATATCTCACTTATACTAGAAATCAATAAAATAATGAACTGACACTCTGAAGATTCAGAAATCAATCTTCTTTCTGACAAGTATAAAACTACTCCATGTAATCCATTTCATGCTTCATTTTCTTTGTTTGCTTTTCAAATAGTTACAAAGCTTTCTACTAAGAAATGTTCTCTTTCACATCCGCGTGAAGCAGAGATGCTGAGTAAGTCTTTGAGATACCCAGGGCTCTAATGGAATGGCAGCTGTTTGATATATGGTAGGGTTGGTTGAGTAATTAAATAAAACATCATTTTTTCTTTACATTTTATTTTACCTAGTACTGTTGCAGAAGTAGGGGGTGGTTATACAAAGAGACTTATGAGCTGGCCTCCTGCCTTTTAATCACTCACATTCTAATGGAAAGAACCCACAGACATTTAAGCAAGCTTGAAAAATCATGGAAGACTGTGTAGAAGGCAATGTGTGAGTTATCAAAAAGCCAATTAGCATATAATCCATTTAAGACAGAATGACCATTTCAGGAAGAGATATAACATAAGCATTGCACAAATGGCTCAGGTGAGAATAACACCAGAAGACATATAAATAGTTTTGCATGTCAGGGGCATGGGGATAAGTAGGAGATATGATGAGAGGAGATGGAGGGAACAAATCATTAATGACATTTTATATCTTGCTAAAGTTATGGAATTTTATCCTGGGGATTTTAGGTGGAGAAGTGACCCTACCAGGAGTATGTCTGAAAGAGATTCTTGTATCAGCAGCAGTGAAAGATAGATCTGACAGGGATCTGAAGCAGGATGAACATTTAATAGATGAGAGAGATGCATAGAGCAGCAAAGACAGTGCACATTAGTGAGCCTTCAGAAATGTTTACTGAGTTGAAATGAATGGAAGATGTTTGTTGAAACTTTCCTTTCTCACATCTTATTTTTAGAAAATGTCAATAGTAGCTATTCATTGGGTTGCTTCAAGGTTACTCAGCTGAACCCCAGTGAGGGTGTGAGATAGTTGAAGTCTGGGTGAATGACCCATGTCATCACAGGTGCTTCAAAAATGTCATCAAACACTCATCTACAGATGGTCCCATTGTTCCACGTGGTCTTTATGGGTCCTGAGTCTTATGCTGCAGTCTGATGCACAAAATAGTATTCTGCTTTTTGCAATGAAATCAATACGCACCTTAATTATTCCCTTCACGCTTGGACAAAGGGCCTGTCAGGGAGTGCACTGACTTTGGTTGTCATGCACACTCCTTGGTTACTAACTCTGTTTAAAGATTTTGTTTATTTGTGTGTGTGTGTGTGTCATTTTCAGAAAGTTTTGCCAATAAAATAAATCATTTAGAAGTTTCCTCAATAATTGTCAAAGGTAGGATATACCAAAGAAGAAGCTGCTTTCTGATAATTAAAAGCTGACTACAACATTTTAATTTTTAAAACATTTTCACATTTTTATAAATGTGTCATCATAACACTGTCATATCAATGAAAAGAAATATAATTTTTCCCATGTTGGAAATGAATGGTTTAAAGATTGACTTTGGAGAAGTGGGTAAAAGTGCTTGGTTCAAAAGGAAAAACAAATCTTACCACTAAATATCACTATTTCAATGTCCATAGTACATCTGTTGGTGGTAATATTTTGTTAGTTTGGCTTTGGCAATAAAAAATATTATTATACACATAAAATATTTTATCTTTTATATTCATATATGTTTCCAAGCCTCAGATTCTAAAAAGCCTAAAAACGATGACAAGCCCAGTAATACTGACGACGTTGGCAAGCAGACTATAGCCTCTTATGTAGCATTTTACATTCAAACAAATCAGGGGACCCAAATAAATGATTAAATCTGGATACGGTGCAAAAAAATGTACAGAATTGGTCTGAAGCAACTTATTATCCTAAAAATGTAAGGAAGATTTCAACAACTACATATCAAAAATTCTCATGGTACAATTGGAAGAGGATTCTATTGTTAAGATGAGGCAATTTTAGTAGCAAAATAAGTGGAAGTTACTGAAAAATTGATTGACATTAATTAGTGATAAAAAATGAAAATTTTTTTACTTAATAAAAATTCCTTAATCACATTTGGTGAATACTAGGTAACCAATGCATTCTGTAAACTGAGAAGAAAGGGAAGAACTCCAGCATTCATCCTAATATTCTTATACAACTGCAACTAAATAATTGATGAAATATTTTTTAAATTAAGAATTCCAGCTGATAAAGAAAAAAAGATTAATAGAATTGTAGTATCAACATATTGCAACCACGAATGAAATTGTAGACACAAAAAATTATTATCAATGGCTGCCCAAAATTACGAGAAATGCTGCAGAAGATTAGGCTAACACTTGAACCCACTGTCAATATTAGCATTTTTTAAAAAAGGAAAGGAAAGTGTACACAGTATTTACATTATAGGAAATACAAATATTTCACTATAAATCCTATAAAATAATTCAATATATTTCTTTAATAATAAGAGGAGCAAGGAGTAGCAAGAGGGAGTTTGCTACCTGGGAAGGGAAGGTGTTAAATGACATGGGAAGTGAGGTGTGGTATGTCAACCAGCTGACAAAGTTCAAGACTCAAATATGTCAGAAGGCTCTAGGTAGCAACAATGGCTCGGAGGCTGTTCCATGACTAGGACATAGACTGAGACTAAGCATACATTTTGTGTGTGTATGTGTGCTCTGGGTTGTGATGGAGAAGTCTGGAAGTTCAAGATTTCGGCAGCATAGTTACTGAGGGAATAGATGAGCTATGGAGGCTGCCTACCTGAGATGTGTTAGGCCACATACATCCAAAAGCATAGAGATCTCAATCAAAATTAATGTAATTTGTCTAAACTGGGGAGAAAAATAAGATTCGGTAATTGCCTCATAACTGTATATTTCAAGAGCAAAGTTTTGGAATCAGTTATATATATATATTTATATATATATTTGTATATTTATATATATATTTATATATATTTATATATATTTATATATTTATATATATACACATACACACACACACACATATACATATAGTGGAGATATGTGTCTATAGATGTATCTATCTACCTATATTCAAGTTTAGAGATCTGTATATCCAAGTTCTAACATTATATAGCAGTATGTTCTTGGATTATTTACTTCATTTCACTGAGGATATTTATCAACTGTTTAATGAGAACAAACTGTATATATCACAGTAGAGTTGTGATGGTTAAATAAGATATGATATAAAAATGAATATTAAAATATATTTCACATTTTAAGTATTCAATAGTTTCAATAGAGAATAGAAAGCTACTTATTTGCTTGTGCTGGGGAAAAATAAGAGGAAGAAAAATAGGGAAAACACACCCTCTGAGAAATGATAGGGAAGACTTGAAAGGAATAACTTCAGTGTTACAGGAATGAAATTGGAGGCTCTTGGTTTATGGTTATCACTCCTTGGTTTATGGCAATAAAGAAACAATGTTGGAAACCAGAAATCCACATTGGATAACATAGATTTGGGGTCCAGACAAGGTACAAAGTCACGAGACAGTTTCTTGGATACAATTATGATTTCCCACAGTCAAAATATACTCAGATACATGAACATGATTAATCCTGGAGCTGGAAAGATTCTATGGGCCAAGATGACCGGAGCTGATGAGAGAAAACTGAAGAACTGGAGGGGTGCCACCGACAGATGTTGCCGATCCTCCAACGTTGCCTCCAGCCCCTCTTGTTGCTTACTAAATTTGTCAATATTCACTGTGTAAAGACTGCTGGTTTCTCCTTTTGTCTTGAAAGAATCATATCTTCTGTTGGCTGCCAAACTGAAGATTTGTTTACATTAATGTTCTACCTGAACTTTATCATAATTGATTTAAACAACATTATCTGGAATCATAGCATGGCGGAATATTAGAAACAGAGCCATCCACAGACATTATGTAATCAACAACGCACATTCTACCAGAGAATAAGTGGATCCAGAATCAAGACTTTATTTACTTGTAGTTGGTTAACAGCTTTGAATAAGACCTCTTACTCAACTCTGATCTCTTAAAATGTCTCTTATATTACATAATTACTATTAATGCCTGGTAAGAGTGTCTGTGAGAAACACTTGTGGTTTTATGTGATATTATTTTATTCAGAAAACAAAACAAAAACTAAAGCATTTGGTTAATTTGGCTAAATGAAGATTATCTGTGCCACTCTATAACTCAGGGTAACTTTAAATTTATATGACGTTAACAAACAGAAATAGATTTTTAAAAAAAGTACCAGAATTTCATTGTCTCTACTTTGTTCTAATATGAATGTTTCATTTCTACAATAATTCCATTAAGAAAAACTCTCCAAATAAAGGACAGATAAGGTTTCCTTATTTAGTATTTTGCTGTATACAGGAATTCAGACAAATAATGATCTGATTTTATCAAAATTCTTGTTCTCATTAAACAGAACACAATTTAAACTATATAAGAAACTCAACTTTACAAATGAATGTTTCTCAAATTTTAATTTGAATGTTTGTAATTTAGAATTTGTGCTATATTTTCTTTTGAAAGAAAATATCTTTCGAGTATATGCTATGGGTGCTGCATAGATTGTATGTCTGTAACCTTAACAGGAAAAGAAATCAGAAAACTAAGTTTCTTATTTATATTTTGGAGAAGGATTCATATTGTAATGAGCTCCACAGTAAAGAAAGTATGTTTAAAGATATTAGCAACCTGTGATACATGGCTGCTCCCAAGGCCCACCCAAGGAGTAGACTAGGCAATGTTTACAATTTTGGTAGAGACTTTCACTTGGAAGATACAGGTGACATGCATTGCATTTTTTAGTGGAAAGGACGGCTTTTTGGTGTCAGTGGGAGTTTCTGGAATCCAGTGCTCTGTTTAGTGCTGCCAGACATTGTGTCTCTTACCATAGCATCATGAGTGGGGTCACTGCTGAGAGAATCCTTCCATGCCTTTGGTGGGACTCCCTGATAAACAAATTCTGAGATACAGATATACCCACTAGAGTTTACCTGGGAATACTTCAAGAGACCCATTTATAAAAGCATCAAGGACACAGGATTGGACAGAAAGAGAAGTTGTGCTTTCTTCAAGTTGCAGCAGAGTATTCAGCCTATCCCATGGGACACTCAAGAGCTGGGATAGCAATTCATTGTTTTTCCAAATTGAGAAAAGGAGCCCAGACTTTGTATCCATCTTAACCAGTCATCAGATGTGGGTTGGTTCTAAAGACGGGGCAGAATCTTAGATGAGGCACCTTCTTTTGGTTGAGGGCAATTTCTTGAGATAGACTCAGCCTTGAGCCTTCAACATCCAAGACTTCTGGCATCTTAGTCTTGGGAGGAAATTCCAAACAAGGCACCAAAGCAAAAAGTCTACTGTGTGGTTTGGATGTCCTTTCTGGCTGTGTATCCTCCAAGCCTAGTGTTCTGGCTCTGGAGATTGTGATACTTAAAAGGCTGAGTCACATGTCTTTTGATTTACTAATCAAAACAGGTTATATTTTATGCAAATAATATCTCTGGCTGATATCAACTTATATTTTCTTAATTTATTATAAATTTTTACATGATTTTTATCATAACTGAAAATTAGAATGTCTCATCAGATATTGCATGCAGATGCCTTTTAAGATTTTCTAAGGATTGTTGCTATGAAAATAGGGAGCAGCAACAAACAGTCTTCATATTGTGTTTCCCTTAATCTGTCTTCATACTAGAGATTGTAAGTGAAAACTAGGTAGCACAGAGGCAATAAATAGCTTATTCTAAGCATTTATATTCTAAGCACTATTTTAAGATGGAGCTTCTACAACAAGTTCCATCTTTGACCAACTCTAGAATGAAGTAAGAGAACCAGAGCGGGAATGCATTAGTCGTTTCTTCACACAAACAGAAGGAGGACAGAAAGAAAGATGAGCTATCCAAATGGCAGCAGCTGGGATAAAATTGAGATACTTGGTTTTGTCTTGCTATTTCTCCTAAAAGACAAGTATAAATTTAGGTGTAACTAAGCCAGGACTACTCCTGTGGGTTAAACTTGACAAAATGATATGATATGATATATATAAAGACTGAAAAATAAGGTGAACGAGGTGAATTTTTTAAGCCAGAAGCTACTTCCTTTTGCTCATTATCTTCTTCAGTCTTGTGGCCTCTCTTTCTCGAATTCTGATGTGTGACTATTAAGATGGCAGGAATAATCTCTTGGCAAGAGTTACACAGTGTGAGAGCCAGGAAAAAAAAAAACAGAGAAAATAGTTTCAGGAAAAAAACTAACATGTAGAAGACTGTTCTGGAGAACCTTGAGAGGAATCTAGTAGTAATCGTAGAGGAAGCATTGGCAGGGAGCTTGGATGCTCTGAAGGCCTATGGAGTATAGATAGCACTACTGATTTTCAAGTGACGTGGGCTGCTGGTAGAACTCTTAAGCTCATGAAGAAAATCTAGGCAGCTCCTGCTGTTGATCCATCTGCAGAAAGTTTTATATGCCAGTTTTCTTAATTAGGGTGGGCAGGGAGAGACACCCTGTTGAGATTAAGTCCACAGCACAACAAAGGAAGAAACTGTTTTTCTTATTGAGCTGCTGCCAAGAAATGTGTTAATGATCAAAATAGAACACTTTGTATATGTCGTAATGCAATTCTTAACAAATGCAAAGAATTGAGGTGATCTTTAGCATTTTTATTCAATAAGGAACAGTGCGCCTACTGAGAATGCATATTGAACTAACTGTTCTAAGTTTATTTATTTGATCTCTAACCCTGATTTATCTAGAATTCCACTGTGCCACCGTGTGTTGGGCCTTTTCCTTTTCAGCCAAAAAAGGGCATTTATATTATTTTCAACTAGACAGAGATACGTTCTTTAATTTCATTATAACTTATGCTTATGCTAGAAATTGAAGAATGTTTTGAAATGTGAGAATCTTGTAAGGATGGAAAGTTATGGCAGTTTTCTCTCATTATAAGGATCACAATTGACACTCCTACAACAGGAGAAAAGCATAGCAAGTTTGTTTAATCAAAGATTTATGTGACACGGGGGTCTTCAGAAAATGAAGACCCAAAGATCCAGAGAAAACTGTCTGTTGTATGATTAGGTTTGATGAAGAATGGACAATTGTGTAGAAATGTGACTGGACAAAGGGTAGGACTAATAGTGATAGACTAAGTGGGGAAGCCCAGTGAAGCCTGTCTGTTGAGATTTTCCAGGCCTCTCTGGGTGGCATTTCTTACTCTTAGGTACAGGGTAGGACCCTCTGGAATGAGGATCTTTAAGGGAGAAGGGAAGGAGTGAACTTTCTAAGTTTTATGGCTTAGTTTGCAGGAGATGGGTTCTAGTTTCTATGACCAATTTTATGAAGAATTCTGGTTTCCGTGACTCACTTCAGGGAAGAAGGAGGGGCAGGAAACAGGAGGACAGGAGAAGGTGCGATCTTGTTTCTGAAGTCTTCCAGTGTCCTCCTGTTCAAAGTACTCAGCATGGCAAGGCTATGTGCTTTGGGTTATTGCCTTCTGAGTCCCAGAAATCTATACTATCAAGACAAGAAATGTCCAATACCATGGTATCAGATATAAATATTAATAACACAGCCTGGCCAACATGGTGAAACCCCATCTCTACTAAAAATACAAAAAATAATTAGCTGGGCATAGTGGCATGTGCCTGTTGTCCCAGCTACTTGGGAGGGTGAGGCAGGAGAATCATTTTAACTGAGGAGGCAGAGGTTGCAGTGAGCCGAGATTAACTATATACATACTCTATATATTGTATATATATGACAATCTTTTCTTTTCTTTTTTTTTACACATATTGGTTTCTTGTAGTTTTATAATCTCATCCCTTCTGTAAAATAGGCCAATATGAAGAGTGTTAATAAAGGACCTTCAACTCTCTAGCATTCAGTAAGCATTTTGATTCATTTTAACATTTTTATTATTTTGTTTTTATGTTAAATTTCTTCATGGACTTTTAAAATTACATCTGTCTGCCTTTGCGATTTAAGTAAATATACAATATTTCCTTTTGTTGCTATCTTAAACTTCCTCTTTGACTACTTTTAAAATTCTACTTAATGCATTTAAATTTTTTTAAATGCCATTTATAAATTAACTTGGAAAAAAGACTGAAGCAGGCCTGATTTATAATTTGACCTTCCTTACTAACAAATGTGTTCACTTTATATTTTCTTTAACACTTGGGAGATAAAGCAGTAGCTCCTCTAAGTTAAATTTCTTCTAAAACTAGAAGATTTATTTGATGACTAATAAAATACATTATATTATTATTATTAATATTATTATTATTATTTGAGACGGAGTCTCGCTCTGTCGCCTAGGTTGGAGTGCAGTGGCACCATCTCGGCTCACTGCAAGCTCTGCCTCCCAGGTTCACGCCATTCTCCTGCCTCAGCCTCCCGCGTAGCAGGGACCACAGGCGCCCGCCACCACCCCGGCTAATTTTTTGTATTTTTTAGTAGAGACGGGGTTTCACCGTGTTAGCCAGGATGGTCTCCATCTCCTGACCTCGTGATCCACCCGCCTCGGCCTCCCAAAGTGCTGGGAACACAGGCATGAGCCACTGCGCCCGGCTGCAATACATTATATTATTATATTATGTAACATACCAAAATTTCTCATTGATATTAACTATAAAATATTTATACATGAGTATATAATATAGAGCCAGGCACAGTAGTGGATATCTATAGTCCTGGCTACTTGCGGAGGCTGAGGTGGGAGGCTTGGTGGAGTCCAGGAATTTGAGGCTGTAGTGTGCAATGATTGCACTTATGAAAAGCAACAATATTCTAGCCTGGGCTATACAGCAAGACTCTGTCTCTAATTAAGATAAAAATTATGTGTATATAATATATAAATATATTTAATAAACATAATATATTAACCATAGATGTACAGTAAATTTATATAGTATATTATGTAATTATATTACTATATTATATAAGTAAATATAAATTGCTCAAAAGGTTAGAGATATAAATAAATACAGACAAATGGGTATAGATTACATATATTTCTTTCATCTAGCACTTTTTGTTGTCATCTACATGGTCTTATATTTATACTCATTATGGGGACCACTATGATGCTAATATAATTTGTAAAGCACATACTCACTTTATGGCTCTATTTTAAAAACCTAATTTTGGCCTTGATAATCCTGTTTCATACTAGGTAAGCAGAATAGCCTATACTTGATCTGAAATTAAGCAGGATTATATCTTTACCTGTTCTTTCTCTACATCAAAACAATAATATTTCAGTTACTTTTTTATCCAAAGGCTTTTACTTTCCTAATGTTTAAATCATCTTCCTTAGTCTGGTAACAACTCTGTATTACTGAGGCTTATAAAGATGTAGATAGTTTGGACTTAAATATGAAGACATATTATCACAGGGAAGAACAATATATAAATAAATGGATATACAGTGATGACATGTATTAGTTGGTGCTGCTATAACAAAATATTATAGCCTGTGTGGTTTATAAACAACAGAAATGCTCATGTCTGTAATGCTAGCACTTTGGGAGGCCAGGGTGGAAGGATTGCTTGAGGCCAGAAGTTCGAGACCAGTCTGGGAAAGACCCCATCTCTACAAAAATAAAAATAAAAACATTAGCCGGGTGTGGTGGCACGTGCCTGTAGTCCTAGCTACTCGAGAGGCTGAGGCAGGAGGATCTCTTGAGCCCAGGAGTTTGAGGCTGCAGCCTAGGAGACAGTGAAAACGAGATTTTTTTTTTTCATTCTGTTGCCCAGGCTGGAGCACAATGGCGCAATCTCTGTAACTTCCTTTGCCCAGGTTCAAGTGATTCTCCTGCCTCAGGCTCTCTCACGAATAGCTGGGGTTACAGGTGTCCACCACCACGCCTGGCTAATTTTTGTATTTTTAGTAGAGATGGGGTTTCTCCTCGTTGGCCAGGCTGGTCTCGAACTCCTGATATCAAGTGATCCGTCCACCTCGGCCTCCCAAAGTGCCGGGATTACAGGAGTGAGCCACTGCCCCCGCCCCAGAATTATCTTTCTTATAGTTCTGGTAGCCAGGTTGCCAGCATGATCAGGTTCTGGTGAGGACTCCCTTCTGGGTTGCAGAGAGTCACCTCCTCAATGCGCCCTTACCTGGCGGAGAGAGTACTTGTTAGCTCTCTCTCCTCTTCTCATATGGGCACCAATCCCATTCACGAGGGCTTTCATCCTCCTGACCTAATTACTTCTCAAGGGCTTCACCTCCAAAAATTTTCATACTGAAATTAGGGTTTCGATGTGTAAATTGCAGGGGGAGCCAGAAACATTTGGTCCATAGCGTGCCAAGTACGTGGAAAATGTGGGAACACATGTAAAAAGAAGATTTCTGCCTGGTGCAGGTGGAGTGATTGTATCCACAAAAGCTACAAGAGTTCACATTTGAGCTGCATCTAGAAGAATGGAGGATTTTCTAAAGGTAAGTCACCAAGTGTTGAAGGAAGTCATCTTGGATAGAAAAAAAGAACAACGTGTATTGGTACAGAGCTTTCCAAATATATTGAGGGCAACTGGGATGATGATTGTGCCCAGTGTTTCCCAATCTTCTTTTCTTTTCTTTTTTCTTTTTTTTTTTTTGTTGAGATGGAGTCTCGCTCTGTCGCCCAGGCTGGAGTGCAGTGGCACGATCTCGGCTCACTGCAAGCTCTCTCTCCTGGATTCACGCCATTCTCCTGCCTCAGCCACCTGAGGAGCTGGGACTACAGGCTCCCACCACCACGCCTGGCTAATTTTTTTATATTTTTAGTAGAGGCGGGGTTTCACCGTGTTAGCCAGGATGGTCTTGATCTCCTGACCTCGTGATCCACCCACCTTGGCCTCCCAAAGTGCTGGGATTACAGGCATGAGCCACCACGCTGGGCTCCAATCTTCTTTTCATTATCACTCCTCTCCCTACCGGGGTCCCTTGTAGATGCTTTTACAAAATCACCACCATTCTCTCATGAAATTAAATTTTAACGATGAAGATCTTGTCCTATTGTGTTAAACTGTGGAGACTAAAAGTGTTGTATTTTTTTTTTGAGACGGAGTCTTGGCCTCTGATACATTCTTCTATCAAAAATATCAACCCCAATACTAGTAACTGCTACTTTTATATCTGCATTTTGACTTTGTACTTGCTGAGTGTCATTACTATCAATCACAGAGCTGTGTTCTGTCTATAGCAGTCTTGCTAAAGATTACTTTGTTTTGGGGTTTATGTGCCAAATAGGATTCATCTCCTACAAGGGTTCTCAAACAAGAGCATATCGAGATAACACAAATTTTAGACCAAGAGCAAAACTGAAGTAAAAGCTTGACTGAAAAATATGCCTTAGGGTAATTTACACCTGTAATCCCACCATTTTGGAAGGCGGAGTGGGCAGATTGCTTGAACCTAGGAGTCCGAGACTAGCCTTGGCAAATGGTGAAACCCCATCTCTACAAAAAATACAAAAAATAATCAGGCGTGGTGACACATGCCTGTGGTCCCAGCTACTTGGGACGCTGAGGTGAGAGGATCACTTCGGCCCAGAAAATTGAGGCTTCAGTGAGCCTGAGCCGTAATCCACCACTGCACTCCAGCCTGGGCAATGAGTAAGACCCTGTCTCAAAAATGGAAAAGTAAAATATGCCTTGGTAACAAAGTTAACACTAACATCCTACCTCCTAGTGCAAAATGTAGACCTTTGAACTCGCACATCCAGTTTTATCTGAAAAAAAGAAGATAGCCATTTCTAGACCTTCATAGAAGTCCTCAACCCTCATCCAGTTACTCAATTACAAAAAAGACAAAAACAAAAAACAAACAAAAAAAGACAAATAAAATAACACAGTGAAAGTCAAGATATGAGCAAGCACATGGCCACACTTCCTCTGCATGACAAAAACTGGAGCAGCATAATAGATAAAATCAGTCATCTCTAAGTCAGCTTTTTTATAGATTTCAAGAATGGCATCTGAAAAAGGAATGAATCCAAACATAACATATCCCAGAGAGGATATTTTAAAATCTGCATTCCAGCAGCTGTAACTGCCTGCTAAAACCAGAAGCTATAACCAAACCTGTACCAATTAAGGAGAATTTGGCAGAAAAAAATATGTACTCTTTTTGAACCTGACCTAATCATTGAGATATGACATGCATGGGGACTTACGGGAAATCTGAGTTAATCAGTAAGCTCATGGTATTTACGTGGTGGTATCAAGCAGGTTATATTCCAGCAAGACATCAGTGATTCAATATCAAGGGCAGGAAATTGCTGGAGTTATATAGAAAAAAATAATGGAGACTAGTGAGGCTGATGACTCTTCGAATTGTAGAAACACAGAATTATGAGGATGTACTCTCTGATAACAGTGAGAAACTGTCGAATGTTTCTGTGCCAAGATCCATTTAAGGTTCTAGTTAGAAGGCAAAATCATGCAAGGGACACATTATCCAAATAGCAACATAGAGAACCAGAGCAAAGAAGAAACCTAGTTTTATAAAAAAACTGAAACTTGAGGTCAGAATGTAGGTATCAGGATAAAAAAGTGAAATGGGATGCGCAATCACCACTGTGATAATAATTTTAATAATCTTTAAAATACTGGGTTAGGATTACAAAAACACACCATGCTTATTATAAACCAAAGAAATCTAATTTAACTGCTTATACATAGTAGCTAAATAATGTTCTTGTTGTGCAGAAAAGCAAAACTATAAAGGAGTAATTCTGTCTTGAACAAAAGAATCCTCTGTTCTTTCCACAAGCCTACTCTATAACCTCTGTAGGGATCTACTGTCCGTCAGCTTCCTTCCCCGTATGTTCCCTAGAGTGTAGGAGTATTTTTGATGTAGTTACCCAGGGGGTTTTATTATTCATGTGGCCACATGAATCACCACACCTGCTTTAAATCCACTGCTACAGTTTAAATGATCATGGTAGGAATGACACCTTCGGCTATCGTTTTTCTGTCTCAACAGTCTGCCTTAACTTCCCTACATTGTGTCTTCCAGTCTTCTGGTCATCCACCCAAATCTACCCAAATTCCACTATGTCATCTGTCGCCTCCTTGACTGCTTTCTACACTCTACATCCAGCTATTGTCTGTCCAATATTTTCTGGGTGTCATATTTCAGTGCTCATCTAGCTATTCAAATATTTTTTATTGCTGGTTCCACTTCCACATGGACCTTATTTTGGATTTTATTATGACCTCACAAAAAGAAGTCACTAATGAAAACTAATGAAAACACAATATATTTTCAATTTAATAAAAGATTAATTTCTCAGAAAAGGTGTGTTTTCCTGGTTATTATTTTTGAATACCGGATTATGATGTATATAATATATATATTTATATGTGTTATGTATTACAGTTGACCCTTGAACAATGTGGGGATTAGGGGTGCTGACTTCCCACAAAGGCAAAATTCTGTGTATAATTCTTGACTCCCGAAAAACGTAACTAATAGCCGACTGTTTACCAGAAGCCTTACCAGTAACATAAACATTTGATTAACATGTCTTTTAAATGTTATGTGCATTATGTACTGTATTCTAACAGTAAATTAAGCTCAAGAATATAAAATTATTAAGAAAATTATAGGGAAGATAAAATATATTTCCTATTTATTAAGTGGAAGTCGGTCATCATAATTTATTAATTCTTATCTTCTCATTGAGTAGGCTGAGGTGGAGGAAGGGGAGTGGCTGGCCTTGCTATCTCATGGGGAGCAGAGGCAGATTTGTGGAGGTTATAGTAGGGAAGTCAGGAGAAGCAGGCATAGTTGGCCCAACTTTATGAAAATACATAATAATTTCTGACTTTTTGCTTCTTAATTTGTCTAAAAGTGTTCCTATATAGTAAAAATCTTTCTTCCACCATGTTTCAGTGCCATATCAAAGAAGGTTCCTTGTAGTAAGAGAAGTCAAAAGCAGTCTTGAATAATTGGAAACCTTTTGACCGACTGTCAAAAATCAACTTGTTTTCTGGCATTGCTGATTTTACATCTTCCCTGTCATCATTATCTGGCTCTAGTTTGGAAACACTCATCTCTATCAAGTAATCTTCTGCTAATTCCTCTTGTGTGGGGTCTGTTAACTCTTGAATTTCTCCAAGACTCATATCTTGAAACCCTTCATACTTCACCTTTTTTGCTATATCCACAATCTCTTTTATTATGTCCTCGATTGGCTCTGTCAGAAATCCTGTGCAGTCAAGCACACTTTTCTGGATGCAGTTTTCTCCAGCAGCAATTTATTGTTTCAAGCTTGATGGTTTTCACTGCTTTTCTGTGACAATGATGGCAAATTTAACAGTGTAATTCTTCCAGATGTAGTATCAGGGTTCTCTTCCATGGAGTTGAACAGTATTTCCAAAGACGACCATGCATAATGAGCCCTAAAGGTCCTTATGACCCTCTGATAGGGCACTTGCATCTGCATTAAAAACCTGTTCAGGCAGATACCTTTTCTTTTCAATTATTTTTTTAATGGCATCTGGGTACTCATCTGCTGCCTTTTGGTTGATAGAAGCTGCTTCTCCTGTTACCTAGACATTTTTAGGCCAAACTTTTTTTTCTAAAATTATCAAACCATCCTTTGCTGGCAATAAATTATCCAGCTTTGATACTTCATCTTCCTTTTGATTTAAGTTCCAAATAATGGTTTAGTTTTTTCTTGAATTATATCAGAATCTATTGTTATATTTTCCTTGTAACAATCCTATGCTAACATAAGAGCTGCATTTTTCTATACTAGCATAAGGGTATGAGATAAAAAATGTATTTCATGAAAAGTGCAAGGTTTCTGCACCTGCTAGCATAGCTGCAGCAATTTTTTTTCTTACATTGACAATGGTGCTTACACTAGTTTCATTTATTTGAAATGATGGGCAACTGCAGCTGCAGACCTCAATCTTCGGTATGTACCAAGCAATTCGACTTTTTCTTGTAATGCCATGGCTTTTCCATGCTTCTCTGGAGCACTTCCAGCATCAATGGCGGCACTGCATGTAGGTCCCCTGTGTTATTCAAGGTCTATGATATTGCACTAAACACAGTGAAAAATAACATGAGAACTGTGAGAGAACACTTTTTACTTGAATACACAATTTACTGAAGAGATGAGCTCTTCACTCGAAGATGACTAGGGTCACACCATGTTTTTAGTGGATGCTTGCGAAACAAACTCACCAACATAGCAACAGGAGGTGGCTACAAAATCACTACAGTAGTACAAAATGTACTACAATTTTATGAATTATGTTTTAATACTGGATCTTTATGTTTGTTTTCATTTCTCTTCCTTGTGAATGGTGCCATGTATGGTCTGTAAATTTTGTATACATTTTGACTTTTTATAATAAATTTGTGTATATTTCATGATAGTAAATAATAAAATTGACTAGTATCTACATATATTTTGTGCATTCATGACCTACCTAACTTTTCCTAAGTTGTGTTGATAAATTATATTTTGTGCAGTTTGTCTGCAATTTTTTCGAAGTGTTGCAAATTTTCCAAACATTGTCCAATATATTTATTGAAAAAATATGTATGTATAAGTGAAACTGTGCAGCTCAAACCCATGTTGTTCAAGGGTCAACTGTATTTATGTATATTATGTATTTCCAATATATGTGTTTACATACATAAAACAATCAGAAATATAAATATGATATCAGCATGCTTAATTTTTACTGACATTGAAAATCCTATTTCTAATCTTTCCAACTACTTGTAAGAGAAATAAATTTAAGACTAAGTTAAATATTCTAAACCTCATATGGCAAAGCAAGATTTTCATTCCACCTCATCTCTTTTTCTGTTTCTGCTTGACTTTGAGAGGCGTAAAGACAAAGACTCTGTGAGCATGATTCATCAAGTTTTGCTATCAATGTGCTCAATATTTTAAATATTATATATATTTTATATATAGCAAAGACATTATATTGTATACATGATAAACATTTATTTATTTTTAAAAGCTCTACTTAAAGAACCTCAAAGTTGAAATAGCACAGAGTGGGACTTAGTAGAAAACTGCTGTCAGTGCTCCAAGATGAAACCAAAATGGTGAAGTCCTCCCAAATGAAGCAGAATAATAACTGCTGTCAGTCTTCCAACCTGAAGTCAAAACGGTGATGAAGATTACAAGGACCTCAAAGTATTGAAGTGAGGAGTCTGGGTCAGGGCAGAGAAGATAAAAGACTAAAGCAAAGAAGACAGAAGAAGATAATGGAAGAAGGGGCTCTGGCCTGGCATCACCATCAAAGCTGGACAAACAGCACTTCATGGGAAAAGACAAGTATTTTTTTCACCCTTTTCTGGAGTCTGGGAACATTGTGACCTCTTAGTAGTAAGAATGTATTTTTTCCAATAATGGGTTTTATCTCTACACTCACTCACAGTATGCTGGCTTAACTACAGACTCAGGGATATTTGCATAATTGAAAACAAAGTTCAAATTAGATTTAGTGTAACAGCTATGTGCATAATGGATGTAATAATGATCCAAGAATCTTATAAGAATATTCTCAGCATATTCCGGCTGAAAATGCAAGCTAAGCTGTTTAACACTTACTTTTTCATGTTGAGTAAACAACATTGCCTCCAGTGCCTGGGAAGGTTACAACTATAGATCAAAGCACAAAGAACACTGTAATGAATGTGAGGCACTTGCGAATTTCTACTATTAATACAAATTCAAAGAAAAATAAATAAAGATTGTATCTAAAATCATCTTCCCAGTGCCAGTCTTAGAATTTTCAATACAAATATGCATCCTTTTATAGAATGACGTGTACCTGAAAAGTCCTGTAAATTTTTACATTCAAAGGAATTGTACCATGTATTATATTTGAGAGATTATTGAAATTCCAAAGTGAACTACTGTGCAAGAATTTTATTTTAAAGTAAATATTCATTTGAGCTTAGTTAACATTTTTAAAGTTAATTTTTATATACAGAACATGCTTCAAAAAGGGAAAGAGATTCCAAGTTTTAGGAAAGATGTAACAGAAATACTTCTCAGTATTCTTCATGCTACGTACAGCTAAAATTGTAAAACGACATAAAAACATGGAGAGAAGAAGGTAGACAAGCTAAAGGCCTTGCGCCAGAAGAATTACATGAAGGTGAGTTCCACTGGGGTTTCTTTTCGCTTCATTTTAACTGGACTGGATACTGGAGAAACTTACAACCTAGAAACAGCAAAGGGTCACATCAAGAAAAAAGAAAAGCTTGTCCTCTCTAGAGAAAGAGCCATGAAAGGAAGATCCTAGCAAGAGGTAAAAGTTTTCAATAATGATGCTTCTCTACTCCTACCCTAGCCATGAGAAAAACCTAAACCTGTGTCTCCATCTATACACACATCAGCAAACCCTGAGTGGAAAGTGAATATTTCCATCTTTGCATGACTATAAGAGCTGCCTGTCCCATTCCTTCCTCGGGTAGTGTGAGAAGGGGATTATTGGAAAACCAGAAATTTCACCAACACCAAAAAATAACATCTCCTACCCCACCCCCTAACCTTGTAGTGTCTTCAGAGGCACTAGGTACCTGGACTTCTACCATCACCGGGAGGCAATGAGAAACTTCTGCTGCCCTCTGTGGTGGTGGTGTAGGAAGGTTAGTGGAAAGGTGGGACTTTCATCCTCTTCAGTGAATGAAGGGGGCATGGGGCCTCTGTGTTCTTTTTCTGCAACTTCTTATGCACGTATAATTACTTAAAAATGAAAAGCTTCAATACTAAAACACAAGGAAGAAGAAAACACATTTAATGGTTGCTCAAATTTGATTTCCAATAATCTATTTCCCTCACAAACGCATGGACCAGTAGAATATAATAGAGACCACAGAAATAAACCCAAACTTCTATGGTCAAGTAACTTTTGACAAGGGCAGTAAGAGGTTACAATAGGTAAAAAATAGTCTCTTCAATACATGGTTCTGGGAAAACTGGATTTCCACATGGAAACAAGTAAAATTGGACCCATTTATTATACAAAACACAAAAAAAGTTAAAAAGGACAAAATATCTAAATGTAAAACCAGAAACCATAGGACGTTTGGATGAGAACAGAGAGAAAAAGTTCCTTGTCAGCACCCTTGGCAATGATTTTTTTGTTTGTTTTTTCGGATATCATATCAAAAGCTCAGGCTACATAAGTGTATTAGTCTGTTCTCACACTGCTGTGAAGGAATACCCGAGACTGGGTAATTCACAACAGAAAGAGTTTTAATTGACTCAAAGTTCTGCAGGGCTGGGGAAATCCTGGGAAATTTACAATCATGGTGGAAGGGGAAGCAACATGTCTTCCTTCACGTTGCGGCAGGAGAAAGAAGTGCTGAGCAGAGGGGGAGAAGCCCCTCATAAAACCATCAGATCTCATGAGAACTCACTCACTATCAGAAAAACAGCATGGGGGTAACCACCCCCATGATTCAATTACCTCCCACCGGGTCCCTCCCATGGCATGTGGGGATTATGGGAACTACAATTCAAGATGGGATTTGGGTGGAGACACAGCCAAACCATACCAATGAGCAATGCTATAAAAATAAAACATCAAACCTAAAAAGCTTATTCAAAGCAAAGGAAACAACAAAATAAAATGGAAGCTAGGGATTTGGAAAATATTTGTAAACCACATATCTGAAAAAGGGTTACTACCTAAAATTTATAAATAATTCATACAACTCAGAAAGACAAATACTCAATTAACAAATAGGCAAGGGGCCTAAAGAGACATTTCTCCAGAGAAGATATAAAAATGGCCAACAAGTATGCAATAAGCTGCTCGATATCATTAATCATCAGGGACATGCATTCAAAATAAGTATGTGATATCACCTCATACTCTTTAGGATCAAAATATCAAGAGATAACAAACATTGGCGAAGGTATGGGGAAAACGGACCCTTTGTATACTGTTGGTGGGAATGCAAATTACTATAGACATAATGGAAAACAGAATGGAAATTTTTTTTTTAATATTAAAATAGGGCTATCATATCATACCACCCCATTACTGGGTATTTATCCAAAGAAAACGATATCAGTATGTCAAAAGATATTTACACTCCCATGTTAATTGCAACATCATTCACACTAGCTATGATATAGAATCAACATAATTGTTTGTTAATAAATGAATAAAATGTGGTATATTTAATCAATGGAATATGATTCAACCTTTTTTTTAAAAAACTAAACCTCGTCATTTGTGACACACAGTGAACCTGAAAGACATTATGTTAAGTTAAATAAACCAGGCCCAGAAAGACAAAGACCACATGATCTCATTTATATTTGGAATCTAAAAAGTTGAACTCATAGAATTAGATAATAGAATGATGGTGTCCAGGGGCTACGGATGGGGGCGTGGATGAGTGTTGGTGTGATGTTAATCAAAGGATACAAAATTTCAGTTAGCTAGAAGGAATAAGTTCAAGAGATGTTTTGTACAACATACGTCTATAGTTAAAAACAATGCCTTGAATTCTTGGAAATTGCTAAGAAAAGAGATGTAAAGTGTTCTCACCATCAAAAGTATATGAGGTAGTATATATGTTACTTGGCTGTATGTAGCAATTTTATGATGTAAACATACTACAAAACACATTGTACATGATATATACAATTTTGTCAACTAAAAAATAGATGTTTATAAATAAATAAGAAAAAGACTAAATCACATAAAAATATATTAAACATGGCAATGTTTGGAATTATTATAGCTGCCTCTCTACATATATTAATCTCCTCCTTTTCAAAAGACCACATTAAATTTATTTCAAAAGAACATTAGCAATTTAAACCAAGCACATTTATAAAACTAGGACAATTAGTAGCAGGGAGATAACAATACATTTCTGGAAGATAGAAGGCAGATGGAAAGGTGGTAACTGATAATTCAGAGAAAAGCACCACAGCCTAAGTTTCTTATGGTATCTCAACATGTGAGGTAAAAGCCTTTCTGCGCTTTAGACACCTAAAATTCCCAGGTCTCAAAAATTCTGAGATAAATATTTGGGACAAGGCAAATTTTAGGAATTTAAAACCATCCTTGAAAATCTAAAAACAATTTAGAATGGTGCTAAAGACATACAATGCAATAGGAAGGTTTCAAGCAAGTAAAGATGGGACAAACATAAAATGGCAAACCTTGGGGGCAAAATTTCCTTCAAAATACCATTTTATTTCTTTTTCCACAGATAGGTTTTGAGAAAAAAGCAGACAAAAACTTTCACTCAGAGTTGAGACTGGAGAAATATATAATATAAATAATAAATATATGAGAATTTAAGCTACTTGATAAAAATCAGGATTTTTCTTTTCAGTTTTTACTTCATATTTGTATTTCATATTTGTTGATGCTCTGTTGTTAGGAACATATACATTTAAGATTGCTATGTTTTCTTAATGAATTTACACCATTTATAGTTTGGAATATTTCTCCTTATCTCTAGAAATAGTATTTTATCTGAAGTCTACTTCAGACTTTGTTTTTCTTTACTTGGTACAAATGCAACCATAACAGCCTTTCTTTACTTGGTACAAATGCAGCCCCCTTCTACAACATGACCTTCCTCATAATTATTCCTTATGCCCTGTGAATTATTACAAGGTTTCTCCATCCTAGCTGGTGGAAACAAAATGTTTCCTAGCCCTCTGGAAGCTCCAGTTGGTTTGCTGTGTGCTTCAAGGTGTGTCTTTCCATTATCCTGGGGAGATTCCTCACACATGTGTACATCACTCCTTGGTCTGATTCAGGGAAATGCCTCAGCACATCCCTTGAGCTGTCACTCTGTCTGTATCAGCTTCTTCCTCTTAGTACCCTACCTGGCAGTCCAGCCATCTATGCCTTCCTGAACTTAGTGCCCTTATCTCCACATTTAAGCAGGAGAACACTGCTCCTGCTAGGTTCTCCCTGCTTGTTCTGAGGCCTGACAATGATTTTGAACTTACTCTGTTTTCCTTCTCTCAGGTATCACAGTCCTGTGCTACCTAATGTTCCTTGCCTTAAAATAAATCGTTTTACATTTTTTTGGGGGAAGGTTCTAGTTGTATTTAGCAGGAGGGCAAATCTCATAAAAGTCAGTCCTTCATGGAAGGAGCTATCCAGTTCTTTCTTTTTTTTTTTTTTTTTATTTTGGAAACGGAGTCTCGCTCTGTCTCCCAGGCTGGAGTGCATCTCCATCTCGGTTCACTGCAAGCTCCGCCTCCCGGGTTCACGCCATTCTCCTGCCTCAGCCTCCCGAGTAGCTGGAACTGCAGGCGCCCGCCACCGCGCCCGACTAATTTTTTGTATTTTTAGTAGAGACGGGGTTTCACCGTGTTAGCCAGGATGGTCTCGATCTCCTGACCTCGTGATCCGCCCGCCTCAGCCTCCCAAAGTGCTGGGATTACAGGCGTGAGCCACCGCGCCCGGCCACTAGTTATTTCTTAAACCATGAACAGATAGCCACAGATCAATAGTTATATGAAGAAAACCAGCATCTAGGAAGAAGAGAGGGAGGTCAATATATTTAGAAAGTTAAGGATAAAGCAGAAGTAAATCAGGGCACAATGGATAATATTTAAGAAATTACTAATTTATTTTCTCAGTGATATTGGAGAAGATACTGTATATAAAAAGATAGAAATGCCATAAAAAATAGAAACTATGCATCTCTGAGAAATTAAAACTATGATTTAAAATACAAACTAATGTGAAATGAGAGTAGTACTAAAGGAAATTCTCTAAAAATATAAAAATATGAGAAGGTATGTAAAACAGAAAAAATAAGGAACAGAAAGGTCTATAGTGAAACAGCTACATGTTGTGCTTCAACAAGAAAGATCGTAACTAGAAAACATAAGACAAAGCTGCAACAGAAGGTTGTGGCAGAGTCATGAACAAAACACAGAGTAAGTTAAAACATTATTAACAATTGAAGTGAAAATAAAAACAACCCCAATTGTACATGACACTATGAATAACTCAAAAATGATGACTTGGCATTTCAAAAGCAAATGTGAACCTAAAATGCTAATTGGCTTCCTATTTATGTATTTACAGAATCAAGATCACTAAAAATATTTTGCATCAATTTACAGAAAAAAATGCTTACAATAAATGAATACACATTCATATGTTTATAATAGATATGGTACAGTTCAGAATAGGAAGAAAATGAAGGTGAATGTTAGAACAATGTATAGTCCTCCCTTGGTATGCATAGGGAATTGGTTTCAGGACTCCTTTGGATACTAAGACCCATGGATGCTCAAGTTCCCTATATAAAACGACATAGTATTGGCCGGGCGCGGCGGCTCACGCCTGTAATCAAAGCACTTTGCGAGGCCGAGGCGGGTGGATCACGAGGTCAGGAGATCCAGATCATCCTGGCTAACACGGTGAAACCCCGTCTCTACTAAAAATACAAAAATTTAGCCGGGCGTGGTGGCGGGTGCCTGTAGTCCCAGCTACTCGGGAGGCTGAGGCAGGAGAATGGCGTGAACCCAGGAGGCGGAGCTTGCAGTGAGCCGAGATTGCACCACTGCACTCCAGCATGGGCGACAGAGCGAGACTCCGTCTCAAAAAATAAATAAATAAATAAATAGATAAATAAAATGACATAGTATTTTCATATAACCTACGTACATTCTCCCATATGCATTACATCATCTTTACTTATGATACCTACTTCAATATAAATGCATGTAAATAGCATACTGTATTTTTATCTGTATTTTTTACTGTATTGTTATTTTTTGTTTTTTAAAAAAATATTTTTGCTCTGTGGTTGGTTTAATTCACGGATGCAGAAGGTCATAGATACAAAGGGTCAAATATATACACAAATTTTTATTTTGTGTAGCGAGTGGTCGAGAAATTCAGAGTCATACGGGAAACACTGAAATTAGTTTGAAAATAGTTGTATTTTCTTTCTTTATTTGCAGAGTTAGATTTCGTGTTTTAAATTTTTATATGTTGGTCAACATAGCTTTGTTGGATTAATTTTGATTTTTAAAATATATTGAAATATTCTCTGTCTTGATTAGTGATTGTAACAGCTTCATTGAGGCATAATAGATATATCAAAAAGCTGCACATATTTAATGTGTACAATGTGATGAGTTTGGACACTTGCATACACCCATGAAATCACCACCACAGTCAGGGATATAAGCATATCCATCACCTCCAAAAGCTTCCTCAGGCTCCTTTGTTTTCTTGATTGCTGTTGTTGTTTTGGTTTTGGTGTCTGTGTGTGCGTGTTTGTGCGTGTGTGTGTGTGTGTGTGTGTGTTAAGAACACAATATGAGATCTACCCTCTCAAAAATTCTTTAAGTGCACAATACAGCGTTGTCAATTTGGGATACTATGTTGTATGGAAGATGGCTAGTACTTACTCATCTTGCGTAACTGAAACTTCATACCCATTGAACAACAGCTCTGTATTTCTTTCTCTCAGCTCCTGGAAACCACCAATATACTCTCTGCTTCTATGAGTTTGATTACATTAGGTCTCATAAGTGAAATTATAAGCTTTTTGAGAATTAGAACTATTAAGATTAATAAAAATATTATTTTCCAAATTCTTCCAGCTTACTCTCTCACATGCAGGCATTTTTCATTATATGCAGTTGCTATGTTCTATAAATTCACAGATAACACTGAATTAACAAATGCTGAAGGCTTACTCCTGGAAGAAATACAGGCTTAGATTTCTGTGAGTCTCTGGTCACAAAACTTTTTACCAAGCAATCAACACATATCGTAGTTTTATGTGTATTTCTGTTTAAAGACATGTTATTTAATCTGTGTTAAAATACAGATTTATTTACATGAACTCAGCCAACAGCACTATATAAATTATGTCTGAACAAAGCTTGGCTAATTCATAGATTTTCTTCCTAAGACATATCAGCTGTTTTTCCCTCAGAAAAACCATACAGCACTTCAGCATTATCTTTGGGAGATATTTAAATAGTGAAATCACCAACAAAAAGGACAAAGTTGTGAAAAATATGGCACCAATTAGACCATGAAAGGGCCATTTCTTTACAGTATAGAGTTGAAACAAACAGCTTTGGCTCGTTTAATTTTAGCTGGGAACCTGCACACAATGTGAATGAAAGTTTTTGCCACTCACCACTTGTCCACAAGTGACCACAAAAGTGCCACTAGTATTAATTTTGAGGTTACAAATAAATTTTATGAAGTAGAAAAATTTCCATAGGATCCATGATTAATGAGGATCAAATGATATTAAAAATTAAGAAAAAATAAAACTAGGTCTTAAACTTACAGAGTTATGAATGTAAAGATGAACAAAAATGGTTTGTTTAGAGGACTGAATTCTCAAATTGGGAAAAAAATTGCAAAAAATTAAGAAGAAAACATTTGATTAAGATTGTTTCTTTTCTTTTGAGACAGGGTCTTGCTCTGTTGCCCAGGCTGGAGTGCCATGGTGCGACCCTGGCTCACTGCAGCCTCTGTCTAATGGGTTCAAGAAATTCTCATGCCTCAGCTTCCCAGGCAGCTGAGACGGGCTAAATTTTTTATTTTTAGTAGAGACCGGGTTTGGCCATTTTGTCCTGGCTAGTCTCGAACTCCTGTCCTCAAGTGATCCACCCACCTCGGCTTCCAAAAGCAGTGGGATTACAGGTCTCAGCCACCATGCCCGGCCCTGATTTATAATTTTGATTAGGGTAAATAAGATACTTTTAATTCTGTTTGAAGGAATTACTCACAAACTACAGATAGCATCCTCTTAGATATGAGGTTTTCCCTAACAGAAGAGTGCATGCTTACACTTTCTTTTCACGATAAGGACATTTATCTCTCCATATAAAACTAAAAATATTTCATTTAGAAAGATATCCAAAGGTGTAACTTATTTCATTAAGAGTATGATACCACATAACTGAGTGAGGAATGAGGACAGTGATGGGCGAGATGAACCAATAACTATTGGTCCAGTATATGGAAATTGAAGTTCATGGGAAAACACTGATACAGAAAACTACCTACAAATTGGTACCTGTGTTATTTTACATTCAAAAAGTACTTAACAATTCTGTGAAACAGTTGCTGCTCCATTAGAACTCAATTATATGTTAAATGAACTAAATGCCATTTCATTTGCACAGAGGAATCTTTAATAATGATTAATGGAAATTTAATCAAATGAGTTGAGACTCCAATGTGTTTCACAATAGAATATGAATGAGTTATACTTTTACTAACTACATCCATTATCTAGATCATGATGCTGATGAGGTCAAGTTTGAGGGTCTGATCATTATACAGCACATCAAACAAAAAGACTATTATGTAGCATAACAGATGGCACCTTACAATCACCTCTTCACCTTATAAATGTACCCATTCACCACAATAGAACAAAATGATTATGAATAAGGAAAATCACTCACATTGGCTAAAAATATCTTAGACAGTAGTTTTGTTTTGGAATGCAAAAAACAACAATTGGAAGACTTATTAATACATAAGTTCTTAAGAGTGATACATTAAATAAATTATTTACTTTCATAAAAGGAAGAAGGAGACCTTTTGTTTCTCATTCTTCATTACCACAACCACCTATTAACCAAAGTTTGGGTAATTGCATGACATTTGCAAATTAGGGAATAATTATTAATTTATAATGCGTGTATTTCAATCCAGATAAAAATAAAATTTAATAATTTAAAATATGAGTTTTTGTTTTTGTTTTTGTACATAAACACGAGGCACAAGTTGAACAGCAAATATATGCTACTTATTTGTAAAAGGTACATTATTGTAAGCTTTTGCATGTTTTATTCACATTCTATTAGTTTTTATATTTACTTTATATTAGTACAAATGACTATGTACCATGTTATTTTCTGAAACTCATGAAAATCTGAAATGTTTATAAATGCGTTCTTGCATTTTTTCTCTTAAATTAGTTGTGTTGTGCTGACAGAGTCACTAATGTATTTCCCTTACATTTTAATTCTAATACTGACTCTCCATTTATGTGTGTAATTATACTGAATTCCTAACATCCTAGCATTATTAAGGGAGCCAAAAAGCATAATTTATTTTCTTCATTACCTAGTGTTTTATGAATACCTTTTGCTTTGGTAAAAATATTTGACTCACTACATAAATATTTCCCCTTTCTGCTTGTAATTTCTGTAGAGTAGAATATAAAATTGTTTATGATTAATATATTATTATAAAAACTAAATCAAACTACTGCCTATTTTTAATTCATGAGCACATTGTGTATGCTGTGCCAGTGATTATGACAGTATTCAAGGTAATGCTGACACAACATCACAATGCCCCGTTGACATTTCCGCCACTATAAGACCGAAAAAAGTCATTGTTAAATTTAGTTTAAAATCACTACTAAATTTAATTTGGCATTATACAAATTTCAGCATAGCGACACCCTTCATGTAGTTTTTAAGTCAAAATCTCACCTTGTGGACCAACGCAGGTACTGAGTTATTAAGGACTCAGGTAAAGACACCCACTGAGAAAACTACCTGCTATTCAATTGAACTATCTCAAAGAGATGACAGAAGAGACTGGGTTATTGAAACTCAAACCTCTTTATCAAAGAATGTGAGCAATGCATAGTGGATTTCAAGCTAAAGAGAAATTGTATTATTACTGTAATACCCACGTGAACTATACTTTCATGAGCAGTTCCGGTTTGTAAAACCCTCTCCCTGTGCTAAGTATTCTTTTCAGCTTTATATCTTCCAACTGAGCCTACTACTAGACTTTCAAACACGGGTGTTTTAAAAGGTGTCATGTCAAATAGCTCTAATCCAGCTATGTCATAACATGTTACTTTTAAATATTTTAGCTTTGAGTGTGTGTTGAGAGGATCTGAAAGGTTATGTTAATAGATTTTAAGGTGTTACACTCATCGTAAATTTTCTTAAAGAATATATAATTAGGAAAAGTATGCTGTTGGGAATTACAGTTCATGAGGTATCAGAATTGGTTTTAAAATGTACACAATAGGTCTCTTATTTGAAAACCTACCAAGATAAATTTATTAGCTTGGCTTGTACAAAATAACAAGATACATAAGGCATATTAGCTCTTTCCAGCTATAAATTAATTGATTTAAATTCTATAAATCCTTATTTCTTTATTAATAACTCATACCTTTAGAAGTTTTTAGAAAAAGTATTATGTCAGGTCCATACCATATCTTTCTCTCTCCTTATGTTTCACGACTTCAAGTACAGAGACTAAATTACTTTCCTTATTACCTCTTCCATTAGCTGATACTGTAATCACTGACATAAGAAAGGGCTGTATGTGGTTACCTGTCCTGCCCCAGATCCCACACCAAATAAAGACTGTGTGCATGGCATCCCATTTTTAACTCAGTCTTACACATTTCCTTTAACACCACATTAAAATCTTTTCACACATTGGAGCATTCTCTGTAGTTTGTTCCTAGTACTTAGACGTATCAGTGCTCACTTTATATATCTAAACTTACAAAAGTTTTTTCTCATTTCTTCTCTTTATTCTCCTTTCTCTTCCATCTTATTTCACTTTTATCCCCCTATTCATTCCATTTACTAGCCAAAGACAGACAAAAACAAGCAAACAAATAGAAAAAAAAAGTTTAAACAAGGGGTCAAAGTGAAGGTAAATGTGAGCATTTGGGAAAAAGAAAAATAAATGGAATCCCGTTTTGAGTTTTAATTAGACAGTTTTCAGTTAATTAAACTTTTAATGGCTTTAAATGCCAATTCGCTGTATTTACCCAATTCAATAGTTACTTCCATTTATTTTCTCACAAAATGTAAGTGGGTTTTCCAAATTCACAGGGGTGAGAAGTATGGAGAAACGGTCAGCATCAGAGAAAGCCCTGACAAGTAAGGCCACCATGCTGCAGGCTTTCTATCTGATGTCACACCAAACAAAGCAGATGTGATTACGGAGCGGTCACGTGCCCAGTGGAGCTGTCATTCTCTCTCTCAGAAGTTACTGGTAGAGTTCTGTTAATATTGCTTATTTTTAATTCTCATGACATGGAGGACCTGTTTCAGGAACTCAAGTTTTTATCTGATCTTTGCTGATTTCTATTCATCTTGATCCATTGGTACAGTATCTAAAAGAATGCTCACATAATTTGAATTTGAAGATAGACACTTCTAAAATCACCAGCATACATCCAGTTTTTCCAATGTGTCCACATACTTTTTGGCTAATCAAATATTTTTGTTAGGTATGATGGAGGGCATATCTAGTGAGGAAAATGCTAGAAGCATGTGCTCATACCTCCATATTTTTAAAAAAAGCCTTTCTTATTTTTTAATGGCTCTTATATTTAGAAAGGCTAGGTTAGGTTTTTCAATGTATGCTTTACCCAGTTATCCCTTCAAAACCACACAGAATAAATATAGCAGCTTTGCATATGGCATTCCTGTTAATACTCAGATCGTCATACATTCATGTTCCAAAGACTTCACTTGTCTATGCCACATCTTGTGCCTTTAGATATTTCTATGACATGATTTTCTTCACACTTGATCTTCCTGGTCACAGTTTTTTAGATCTTCATTAGTAAACATTTCTTTTTCATATAAAACCCTGAGCTGAATACTGTACATTGGATGTATCTACTTCATCAAAGTTATAAAAATACTTCATTTAAAAATTTAACCTGAAATAAACACTAATATTGATGACTTTCAGGATTATATTGGGCTGTTCATTTTCCTCATCATCTTTCTTTTAAACAACCACTTCATCTTTTCCCTCCCTTTTATTCCTTTCTCTTCTTCAACTACTCTATTCCTAGGTAGGGCCAAACACGGCAGTATTATGTTAAGGATGGGGAAGATAGTGTTCCAGAAGAGGTGACAGAGGAGTGGGAGGGAGAGGACAAGAGTGCCGTGGGGGCAGATTCTTAGTGGTGTGTTTCGAGTAGTGTGAGAAAGTCATGAGTAGGATGGTGACCCAGGACATCATTTCAGAGCGAAAGCAGGGTGAGGCTTGTTTCTACAAGAGATGGACACACCAACATGAGGTAGATTAGGAAAGTGTCTCTGTGCAAAGAAGGGGGAAACAAAACAGAGGGCATGTTGTCAGAGTCCAGGCTGGGTAGAAAAGTGTTGTAGGTGAGAAACGACATGGCATTCAAGCATGGAAATCAGAGTCCAAGAGGGGCCTAGAAATGTGTGCGCAGCCTGGCGTGGGGTGTTAGAAGTTGAGCAGGAAGAGAACATTCTGTTACGGGACACCCGGGCTGGAAGGTTCAAGTCTAACCAGCTCAAGAAGGGCTTTCTTGTAAATAATTGTCTGCGCATTATGGGGAAATCTGGACAAGGGAGGGAGGATCTCGATGCAGGGAAGAAGCATCAGTGCATCAAGAAAGGGACAGAGGTGATGAGAAGTCTGCATATTAAATATGTGTTTGTTATTTCTCATTTCTAATTCTGATCCAGCCACACAAGTTTTTACCCCTTCAAATTTGTAAATTCTTTCCTCAATTAAGAGTGAATCTGGCTCTCTATTCTTAGTATCTTTACATATTTGAACATTCTGTGTGTGTATGTGAGTGTGTTTGTGTGTATGTGTCTGTGAGAGAGAGAAAAGAAAGAAAGAGAGTTTAGTATTTTGAGGCTAATATTGAGATTATTGGTAAATTAAATGATTTGTAATTACTGTGTATTGAAGTGCTTTTCTTTCTAACATTTTATGAGAAACTCTTCAAAGTGATACAATACTTACTAAATAATATGTATTTTTAAGTCAAAGTTTCTTAGAAACTAAATAATTGTATAACATAATGATTAAAGTTGCATCTGCAAATGGCTTGGTTAAACTCCTTACTCAATAATATCGTATATAAATTTATAAACCAAAGTAAATTCTTAATTTCAAATATAATAGCTGGAATAATAATAGAAGATAGAGAAAACTTTCAGTAATGTGCTTTTGTGCACTTTAGTTTTTATTCAGTTTATGAAATATATAATTTGCATATTTATTCAAATGCATTACATATAGTCTCATTTTTAAGACAGTAAGGCTACATTTTGAAAAAGACCTTATAAAATAATTTAATATGAAATAATTATTTTTTGCAGTTAATATTTTCAACTGCATACCCATATATCTTGGTGTCATAGACAGAAGAATGGCCCCTCAAAGATTTTCATATTCTAATGTTTGAAACCTACTAATGTTTTGTTAAATGGCAAAGAGGAAATAAGGATATATAGATGAAATTAAAGTTGCTAATCAGCTGACCTTAGCATGATTATATTCAGTCCAATGTAGTCACAAGAGCACAGAAAGGTGGAAGAGAGGACCAGAGACATGGCAGTATGAGAAGGACTTGGCTCAAAGCGACAGATTTTTGAAATGGAGGAAGGGGCCAAGAGCCAAGGAAAATATGTGGACTCTAGAAGCTGGAAGAGGCAGGGACCAAATTCTCCTTTCCAAGAATCTTCAGAATGAAATGCACCCTACTGACACCTTAAATCTGTGTTGGGCTTCTGATCCACAGAACTCTAAGGTAATAAATTTGTGTTGTGCTAAGACACGATATTTGTGGCCATTCTTTATGGCTGCACTAAAAAATGAACACACTCGATTTTAAGAATTGTATAACAATATCATATATATTACACTTAAGTTTTATATGATATTATTTGTATAGTTTATGTTGGCATAATATAATTTTAATATAGAAGATGTATGCTATATGGATAAAATATTATCAACTACATTATGATGGTAATAACAAGCAATTTATTTTTTCCCCAAAATAGATTTTTCCCCAAAATTGTAGCAGCTTATGATTAAGAGGTAGATGAATGTTTATGTTTCCCTAAACTTTCTAGAATATGCTAAAATAGCTATTTTTCTCATTCAAGAAAACATTTTCTTATAAATGAATACACTGCTAATCTCTGCAATGTGTAATACGTAATGCTGGTGTGGTAAATTAAGAAATACAACCAGTGAATCAGAAATCATATGTTTTGAGCATTGTAGACATTAACAAACAACAACAGAATTCATAAAATACTATATATCATCTTGAATGCTTTTCTTCATGCAAATAACTGTTAGGACTTTTAAATCAACATTTTATTAATGTAATCTCAATCATTGTGCTTTAAGCATGGTGTTTGAAAAGTACGTATTTATAGGAAACCACTTTGGGACTGACTGATTTATTCTTTCCAAAGCCATTTGGTTAGAAGCCCTCCCTTCCTTTCTATCTCCCCTCCTTCCTTTTTTCAATTTTATTTTTCTGTTATTTTTGTATACACAAGTACTTAAATTAAGTGCTAATGATTGATAAACAAAAGTGCATATAGTTATTGAAGAGCTTTATGATCCAATATAAAAACATGTTATGGAAGATATACAGAATTGTTGAAAATACTGGAAATGATAAATTATTATACCAATATTAATAAACATAAAAAATAACACAAGCTTATGGCATCAAATCCATACTGCAAGCAAGTATAAGACAAACAGTAAAAAGTCACCCCTTCTTCCACTTTTAATATCCATTCTCCAAGGAAAAAAACGGTTTTAACTATGTAAAATATTAGGTGTTATCACAGAATCCCATTTCTAAGTACATAGCCACTGAAAGCTTTATTTCTTGAATTATCCACATGAAACAACTCCCACTGACTTCCCATAGTCACTGTGAGAGATAAAGAACACAACACGTTTTCCCTCTCACACGGCTTTGAGTATAATAAGGAATAGCACTCCTTTGGTCTTAAAGACCCTGGTAGCCTAGATTTGCGGTTTGTTGTAATGGCAGTCAAGTTTATTGTGTCCTTAGCATAAGGTAGCTGCATGTCTAAACTAAGAATAATTAATTCTTTTGATCCAGGAGCATGCTATGCCTTTCTACTTGTTTGTGTCCTCTTCAATTTAATATCATTAAAATGGACATACTGCAAAAAGCAATCTACAGATTCAATGCAATCCCTATCAAAACACCAATTTTTTTTTACAGAAATAGAAAAAAAAATTCTAAAATTTGCATGTAACCAAGAAAGAGCCTGGCTAACCAAAGGAATACTGAGCAAAAACAGCAAAGCTGGAGGCATTGCACTGCCTGACTTCAAAATATATTACAAAGCCACAGGGAATAAAAAAACGTGGTACTGGTATAAAAACAGACACATACACCAATGGAACACAATAGAGAATCTAGAAATAAATCCATATATTTACAGTCAACTGATCTTTGGGAAAGCTGTCAAGAATAAACACTGGGGAAAGGATACCTTCCTCAATAAATGGTGCTGGGAAAACTGGATAACCAGAAGAAGAATGAAACTGGACCTCTATCTCTCACCATATAGAAAAATCAGTTCGAGATGAATATAGGCCCAAAACTACTAAAAATATTAGAAGAAAACGTAACGAAAATTCTTCATGACATTAGTCTAGGCAAAAGTTTTATGACTAAGTCCTCAAAATCACAGGCTACAAATATAGGCAAATAGTACTATATTAAAATCAATGCTTCTGCAAAGCAAATGAAATAATCAACAGAGTGACGAGGCACCCTTTTGAATGGGAGAAAATATTTGTAAACTACTCACTTGGCAGGGGATTAATATCCAGAAAATACAAGGAACTCAAATCAGTAGTAAAAAACAAAAACAAAAACAAACCAATAATCCCATTAATAAACGGGCAAAGGGCGGCCGGGCGCGGTGGCTCACGCCTGTAATCCCAGCACTTTGGGAGGCCGAGGCGGGCGGATCACGAGGTCAGGAGATCTAGGCCATCCTGGTTAACACAGTGAAACCCCGTCTCTAGTAAAAATACAAAAAATTAGCGGGGCGTGGGGGCGGGCGCCTGTAGTCCCAGCTATTCAGGAGGCTGAAGCAGGAGAATGGCGTGAACCCGGGAGGCGGAGCTTGCAGTGAGCCGAGATCGCGCCACTGCACTCCAGCCTGGGCCACAGAGCGAGACTCCGTCTCAAAAAAAAAACAAAAAAAAAGGGCAAAGGGCATGAATAGACATTTTTCAAAAGGAGGCATAATAGCCAAGTGTATGAAAAAGTGTTCAACATCACTAATCACAAAAGAAATGTAGCTCAAAACCACAATAAGATATCATCTTACTCCAGTTAAAATGGCTTGTTTAAAAAAAGACAAAACAACAAATGTTGACAAGGATGTTGAAAAAAGAGAAATGTTATACACTGTTGGTGAGAATGCAAATTAATACAGTCAGTATGGAAAACAGTATGGAGATTTAAAAAAAAAAACCTAAAATAAAACAACCATACAGTCCGGCAGTCCTACTACGGTGTATTTATGCAAAGGAAAAGAAGTCACTATATCCAAGAGACATCTGCACCCCCATATTTGTTGCACTATTGTTCACAATAGCAAAGATATGAAATCAACCTAAGTGTCCATTAATGAATGAAGAAAATATGGCATATATACACAATGAAATACGATTTGCCTATAAAAAAGAATGAAATCATGTCATTTGCAGCAACATGGATGAAACTGGAGGTTATCATTTAGGTAAAAGAAGCCAGATACAGAAAGACAAATACCACATTTTCTTACTCATATGTGAAGCCTAAAAAAACTTATCACATGGAAGTAGACAGTGTAATGACAGACACCAGAGACTGGCAAGAGTGCCTGTGGGTGAGGGTGGCAGGAATGAAAAGAGGTTGGTTAATGGATGCAACCATACAGATAGATGGAAGGAATAAGTTCTAATGTTTGATGATAGAGTAGGGCAATGATAGTTAACAACATATTGTATTTTTTTATAAATATATATTTTTTATTATACTTTAAGTTCTAGGGTACATGTGCACAACGTGCAGGTTTGTTACATATGTATACATGTGCCATGTTGGTGTGCTGCACCCATTAACTCGTCATTTACATTAGTTATATCTCCTAATGCTATCCCTCCCCCCTCCCCCCACCCCACAACAGGCCCTGGTGTGTGATGTTCCCCTTCCTGCGTCCAAGTGTTCTCACTGTTCAATTCCCACCTATGAGTGAGAACATGCTGTGTTTGGCTTTTTGTTCTTGCGATAGTTTGCTGAGAATGGTTTCCAGCTTCATCTATGTCCCTACAAAGGACATGAACTCATCATTTTTTATGGCTGCATAGTATTCCATGGTGTATATGTGCCACATTTTCTTAATCCAGTCTATCATGGATGGACATTTGGGTTGGTTCCCAGTCTTTGCTATTGTGAATAGTGCCGCAATAAACATACATATTTTTTAAAATAGTCAGAAAAAAGGACTTGAAATGTGCCCAACACATACAAGTGGTACATACTCAGATGATGGAAATCCTAAATATCCTGACTGGATCATTGCACATTCTGTGCACGTAACAAAATTTCACACTTACTCCATAAATATGTGCAAATATAAGGTATCAAAAATTATTTTAAAGGTAAAAAAATAAATAAACCGAGGGAACTTGGCAAACATCTCTTAATTTGAAATGACACTTGCATTTTTTGGGAATCCTGTGTTCTTTATATGTCTCCATGTCTAGGTCTCCATTAATGAATTGAAGAGAAACAGATCCATTTGAATTATAGGTGGACAAGTTGTTTAAGTGGATATCCCATTTGACACATTTTCAGACTTCTTAAACAAATTTTAAGAGTCAACATGTACCTTTCTTTGTGAATAGGTAATATTTGGTTGAGTCAGCAGAGCCTGCCTTGGCTCTCAAGAACAGATCATGTTCATCAGGACTCAAACAATTCACATTACTAATGGGTCTAGTCTCAAGCAGAAAATCTAAGGCAATGAGGATGATATTTAAACATTGTTTGGGTATTATATTTGATAGTAAATAAAGGCCATAAGACAACTGTTACTAGGCCCTGTCATTAGAATTACCATGTTCTAAAATTTATTTTAGTGAACAATACTGTTTAGGCCAGGAAAAAATAAAATATAATAAATATTGTCATTTGCATCAATAAACCAGTTTCATAATCACACTGTTTATTGTAGGGAATTAATTATCTCATTAAGTATGTTTCTCTCAGTGCATTGTAGCTTCATTTTTTTCCTAAACCATATGTATACATACACACACATCTATGTATACATATGTAATGTAATGTTACCAAAATCAAATTAATAGACCCATGTGTATGTGTGTGTATACATATACACATTTTCTGTTTTTATAGGGAGTGGAGGATAATATATTCAATCAATGAATTCAAAGAATTTTGTAGTCTGAATTTAAAAAAATCTGTAATCTTCCTCTCACTCCTAACAGAGTTTTATTGGAAATAATAATTCTAGATTAATGATATTTTCCCACAACAATTTGAATTTTTTATCATTTTTTTGGTCCTAAAATCAAGTGGTAGTAATGAGCAGTCTGATGCCAACCTGGTTTTCTTTCAAATAGTTTCTCATCCCCCTCTTGGGGACACTTGAATTTCATCTTTGCTTTCATTGGGCTAATATTTTACTTGTCACATAAAAGTAGGGCACTAATTTCAAAAGCTATAAAAATTCCTTTAAATAATCAACTTGGTATCTCTCTCACTTGATACCCCATCTCTGAAACTGCCAAGACTGAGTGTGGAAATGTTAGTGTGCCAAAGAAAGAATAGTTGCCATTTTTACTACTACATCTTATGGTCTGTTTCTCTAGCTGTGGTTTACATATTATGTACATATTATATATTCCCATTTACTTTTTTTAACCTTTATTTTTTCCCAGCTTTATCGAAGTATAATTGACAAATAAAAATTGTATAGAGTTGTAATTGGTAGTTCACACCTGTAATCTTAACCACTTGAGAGGTTGAGGCGAGAGGATCGCGTGAGGCCAGGAGATTGAAAACAGCCTGGGCAACATAGTGAGATCCCCATCTCTATTTTTTTAAAATTAGCTGAGCATAGTAGCTCATTCCTGTAATCCCAGCTACTCTGGACCCTGAGGTGCAGCGATCACTTGAGCCCAGGAGTTCATGGCTGAAGCGAGCTATGCTCATGTCACTGCACTCCAACCTGGGCAACAGAGTGAGACCCTGTCTTTTATACAAAAATGTACATATATAAGGAGTACAATGGGCAACTCGTAAATGTCCTCACCACACACACACACACACACACACACACACACACAACTGTGTAGTGAAGGGTCTATTAATTTGATTTTGGGAACTTTACATTACATATGTATATAAAATCGTCAAAGAGCAAACTTCAAGTACACAATACAGTATTATTAACTGTATTCACAATGTATATTAGATCTCCAGAACTTATTAATTTTATAACAGAAAATGTGTATCCTTTGACCAGTCTTTCCATTTTCCTTACCACTTTCCAGCCCCTGGCAACCAACTTTCCAATCTCTGCTTCTACAGTGTAAACTTTATAGATACCACAAATAAGTTATTCACAATAGCCAAGATATGGAAACAACCTAAGTGACTATCAGTGGATGAATGGATGAAAAAATAATGGATATTATACAGCCATAAAAAGTGCACATGTACCCTAGAACTTAAAGCATAATTTTAAAAAAAGAAAGAAAAAGGAAAGTGCAGGTATCTCTACAATGTGGTAATTTCATTTCCTTTAGGTATATACTCAGAAAAGGGACTGCTGTGTCATATAGACAGTTATTGTTGTACAGAAATAAAATTAATTTTTGTATATTGATTTTATATCTGCAACTTAGTTAAATTCATTTACTAATACTAACAGATTTTTTGTCTATTCTTTAGTATTTTCTACATATAGGATTGTGTAATCGTCTGCAAATAAGGATAATTTTACTCGTTCTTTTTCCTTTTGTATGCTTTTTATTTCTTTTTCTTGTCTGGTTGCTGTTGCTAGTACTTCCAATGGCATATTGACTAAATGTAGGCAGGGTGAATATCCTTGCCTAGTATTGGAATTTAGAGGAAAAGTTTTTAGTTCTTCCCCATTGATTATGATGTTAGCTGTGGGATTTTCATAAATGACCTTTATTACATTGAGAAAATGTCCCTCTTTATCTAATTTGTTGAGTATTATCATAAAAGAATGTTAAATTTTGTCAAATGGCTTTTCTGCATCAATTGCCATAATCATTTGTGGTTTATTCTTCATTCTGTTAATATGATGTATTGCTTTGATTGATTTTTGTATGTTAATTCAGCCTTGCATGTCAGGGATAAATCCCACTTGGTCTTGATATGTAATCTTGTTGATGAGCCGTCCAATTTGTATTGTTAATAATTTATTAAACATTTCTGCATCTATATTCATCAGAGATATCAGCCTGTAATTTTCCTTCCTTGTGATGTCTTTGTCTGGCTTTGGTATCAGGGTGACATTGGCCTCATAAAATGGGTTTGGAAGTATTCCCTCTACCTCTATTTGTGAAAGAGCTTAAGAAGGATTGCTGTTGGCCTGGCTCAGTGGCTTACGTGTGTTGTCCTGGTACTTTGAGAGGCCGAGGTGGGTGGATCATCCGAGGTCAGGAGTTCAAGACCAGCCTGGCCAACATGGTGAAACCTCGTCTCTACTAAAAATACAAAAATTAGCTGGGCATGGTGATGGGCACCTGTAATCCAGGCTACTCGGGAGGCTGAGGCAGGAGAATAGCTTAAACCTGGGAGGCGGAGGTTGCAGTGAGGCGAGATCACTCCATTGCACTGCAGCATGGGTGACAAGAGCAAAACTCGGCCTCAGAAAAGAAAAAAAAAAAAAGAAGAAGGACTGAGTTAATTCTTCCTTGAACATTTGGTAGACTTCAGCAATGAAGTTACCAGAAGTTTTCTTTGTTTAGAGGCTTTTAATTACTACTTCAATCTCTTTATTTGTTATTGGTCTTTTCAGGCTTCGTCTTTCTTCCTGAGTCAATCTTAGTGGGTTTAAAGTTTTCTAGGAATTTATTTCCTCTAAGTTATCTAATTTATTGGCAGATATTTGCTCATTATTATTCCCTATAATCCTTTATTTTGAGGTATCTCTTGTAATGTTTCCACTTTCATTTCTGACTTATTTAAGTCTTTTTAAATAAGACTTACTTTTTAAAAAATGTATCTTTTTGGAACTGAGAAAGTTTCCTTGACACTTAAATTTACATGGAAATACTACTGTAATAAATGTAGGTTTTTTGAAAATTTTCAGTTAAGTATTCTAATCAAAGACCCAAAAGCAGGACTCACTATCTATAACACCATTTATTTTTTAATCTGTAGAAAACCATCTGTAGAAAAACATTAAGACTTTTTTTACAGTTTTTTAATACTTTTGTGTTAGGTTTAGGGGTGCGTGTGCAGGTTTGTCACGTAGGTGAACGTGTGTCATGGTGGTTTCATCACCCAGGTAGTAAGCCTAGTACTCATTAATTATTTTCCCTGATGCTCTCCCTCCCCCAACCCTTCATCCTCCAATAGGCCCCAGTGTGTGTTGTTCCCCTTGCTGTGACCGTGTGTTCTCATCATTTAGCTTCCAAAATACTGCATTTTGTTCTCACTTATGAAGAAAATTTGCTAAGAATAATGTCCTCCAGCTCCATCCATAACCCTGCAAAGAACATGATCTCATTTTGTTCATAGCTGCATAGTATTCCACCTTTATGTGTACCACATTTTCTTTATTCAGTTTACCACTGATGGGTAGACTAGAGATCTAGAGAGAGACAGAGGTTGTTCTTATGAAATACAGTCTGTTAGAAGTTTGTCTGTCTAAATTTAAAATGTGTGTCATACTTTGCTTCTTGAAATAAATGACCCCAGAGTTTAATAAGCAATACGTATTTTAAAGGAAGTCTTGGCATAAACTCATAAGATATTTTTAACTGTTATGAGGACTAAGCAACAGGTATGCTTCAGTAAACACTAACATTTGTGTATATGCTGATTTATATACAATATTTAGGAGCTTTTCACTAAATAGTTAGAATCTAAATGTAAAATATTTAATCTCCTTGAAGTAGGTCCAAGGTAAACTTAAATAGTGCCAATGTATTTTGCACTGGAACTCTTTGGAAATATGTTTATAGCTGTCACAAGTTAATTTCCAATTTTGTATTCTTGAGATAATGGCATTTGTCTATATTGAAGTATATAGGAGATTTTCCAATACTTTCTGCTGATAATAAAGGACACTGTAGTTACTTCTTCTTAAAATCATACTAAGTAATCAAACATGTTTGTGGTTCAGAAGCATGTTTAGTATATACAGAACAAACATTAATAATATGAGTGTATTGTTCCCAATGAAAACAATTCTATTGTACAACCTGTTCACATTCTTTCAGCAGAATGTATAACACTGTTAGAATGATAGCCGCAGGAGGCAACAACATTCCTAGGCAAATAGGGGAGGGTCCCCAGTAAAACTCCACTTTCAAGTCAAAGACAGTTTAAAACCCAAGCTACAAGTCTCAAAAAAATCTATAAACAGGATTGAGAACCTCTCTTCCTGTTTGACATGCTTTCCTCTGATTGGTCCCCGCACTTCACCTATTGTACATATACCTACCCTTCCCTAATTGTTGTTTCGGTGCCATCATCTTACCCTCGTATGGATGTCGGAGTCCCCTGGAGGAGTCACTTGCGACACACCTGGTTCAACCACAAGCCCTGCATGGAGTGTGCACCTGTGCCAGCACTTGGAGTGGTCAGCCGGACCTGGCACTCACTCATCCAGACACACCCTCCACCGGGGGCTGAGTGCACCATCACGGTGGTCATGGTATCCATGTAGAGCACAAGCCAAGCACGGCCTGGTGGGCTGAGTGGGAGGTGCACCTCCTGTGGTGAACCCAGGGCCAAGCAAGGCCTGGGCAGGGGTGTCAACAGCTGGGGAGGTCTCTGGCTGGCAAAGTGGCTGAGAAATATCCTGCATCAAGAATTTTATTCCATTTTTGGGATGGGGCAAAGGCAATTCATTTACTGATTTTAATTTTCTCTATATTTTGTCCAAAGATTTAACGATTAAAGTTGTGTCCATGTACTACTATATATGTATTTAGGGTTAACTGAGATAGGCCTTTTAGTTCTTGATTCTGGAAATTATATCTGACTTAAATATTTACTCTTGGAGATTTTGGATGTATTTTTTTGACTTTTTTTATAGGCCACACCATGTGATGAATTAAAATTAGTTTTGTGTCATTTGCCAAGTAGGCCCATCTATCCCCGTTAAGTCTTATTAACCAGACACTCTTTTTTTTTTTTTTTTTTCCATGTCAGGTCTTTATTGAAAGTGCAGGGGCCTCTCAATGTTCTATGAAAACTAGCATATTAACCTCAGAATATTTAAGGAAACAAGTAAATTCAATTTCCTTAAAAAACAAAACATTCTGGATGACACAAGTACTTATGAGCAGACACAGTACCTGATCCAACACCACAAGGCCAATCTATGGCCATCATGGGCCCCGGGAGGACAGCGGCCAGGGCACTCCTCTGGGGGCTGCCCTGTTGCCTCTCCCCACCTCATGGAGGAGGAGGCAGAGCTGCCCTGATAGTTGCTCTGCGCCTCGGTCTGAGCGGCCACAGGGCTGCGTGAGTCTGCAGAAGACCCAGGCGTAGCTCATGAGGGCCACGCCGGCTGCTGGAGCCCCCGTGAGCTCTACTGCTGGGCCAGGAGAGGGAGGAGGGCAGTGGGCATATGGAACGGCGTCCCTGACGTGCAGAACAGCACACTGCAGGGGTGGAAGGAGACGGTGACCTGGTGACCTGACATATGAGGCCCACAGGATCTGACGTGTCCCTGCAGGCACGACACAGCACAGGGCACCTTCCAAGTCAGCACAGTTCTTATGGAGCTCAGAACAAAAACAAAGGACCTTCTGTCTCCTATCTGAACAGCAGCACGCTTCAGCGGGTGGATGTCAGATGGTTTCTGTTGTGTGAAAACCTCTGCACTCGCTCCACCAGGTGCACCATCAGCTTGTCTGAGATGCCGGGGCAGGACTCCTTGGCCAGGCCGAAGGCGTTCTCCAGCTCCTCCAGCGAACGCTCCCGACGCTCTGCTTGTGCTTCTCTTTGAGCTCTCCGAAGACGGGCCGGACCAGCGTGGACAGGCACTGGGACCTCGGCTGCCTCTTGACGGGCTCCGTAGGCTTCTGTGAGCCATGCAGGGCCGTCCCCCTGTGAAGGTTGCTGTGTGGACTCGGCCGGATGGTAGGGGGGAACGTCCAGATGGGGCCCTGCTCCCCGTCCTCCGCCTCGCCATCAATGTCAGTCCTCAGAGCTGGACTCCTCGCCATGCCCCTCTGACTTCCAGCGCTTATAGCGGTCGATGAGCTCGGTGAGGAAGGAGGTCTTCTTGGTGTAGCGTGTGATGAATTTGTGCTTCAGGAGCTCCTTGGCCGTGGGCCGGAATCGGGGTGTCCTTGTTGAGGCAGGCCTCCACGAACTCCTTGAAGGGCTTGCTGTGCTGGCCCTCCAGTGTGGGTGGGCTGTTCTTCGGAATCAGGAACAGGACGCGTATGGGGTGGAGGTCAGAGTTTCGAGGCTCCCCCTTGGCCAGCTCGATGGCCGTGATCCCCAGGGACCAGATGTCAGCCTTGAAGTCGTAGGCCGACTGCTTGATGACCTCAGGCGCCATCCAGAAGGGGGTGCCCACGAACGTGTTCCTCTTAATCTGCGTGTCTGTGAGCTGCCCTGCTACCCCAAAGTCCGCCAGCTTCACGTCCCCCTGCTCCGAGAGTGGCACGTTGGCAGCTTTGACGTCTCGGTGGATCTTGAGTTCGGAGAGCAGATAATCCAGGCCCTTCAGAATCTCTCGCAGGATCGTGGCAATGTACGTCTCCTCCAGAGGACCTGGTTGAAGCAAGTCCAGTGCTGAGCTGCCGCCCAGGTACTCCATGATGATCCATAGCTTGGTGTTCTTTAGGTAGGAGCCAAAGTAGCGGGTGATGTAGGGGCTGTCGCACTGGCTGAGGACGGTGATCTCCTGCTGGATGTCCTCGATCTCATCCTCGGCCTCCTCCAGGTCGATGATCTTGATGGCCACCACCTCCTTCGTGTGGTTGTCGATGCCCTTGTAGACCTCCCCAAATGAGCCCTTGCCAAATGCGGTCGAGCTTGGTGAAGAGCTCTTCAGGGTCCACTCGAGAGTGCTGGTTGGCAAATCCCCGGAGGTGAGCCATGGCCAGGCCACCTCAGACCCTCCACCGGCAGCCCCAGGAGGCGTCTGGATCCCGCAGAGAGGCGCGGAGCCGGCTACCTCGCCCCTGCGGCGTCAGTCCACTGCGAGGGACAGCAGGAGCGCTTGGTGCCCAGTTCAGTCATCTGAGACCGAGCTCCGGGGCAGCAGGCTCCATGGAGGGGGGGGGGGCAGGAGACCCCCAGGCCGCCGGGGCCCGGCCACGCCCGGGCCTAAGGCCCAGGCACCCGGGGGCTCGCCGCCCCTCCCGTGCCCGCCCCCCTAACCAGACACTCTTACCATTTACATGGTGGCTTTTAGAGCTTTTGTCTTCTAATGCTGAAGTGTCATGAAGACATCAGAGAAAGTTACATCACATGTTTTAGACAGGCATTTATTAGCAAAAATGTTAATGCAATTTGAAAAGTTTAAATACCAATAAACTACCTTCTTGTTTAAATTCAATGCAGTGCCTTACTTAGCAAATTTAACTCCTCAATTAAGTTTCCTTTCACAGTAATTGGCAACACGTAAATCTAATTGCTAATGTCAAAATCAAGGCATAGCTATTCATCTCTCATTCTGAAACAATAAATCACTAGAGTCAGTTTGACTCCACCATTTAAAGATTCTCAGATCCTCCACTTCTTCCTACCATCCTTGTTCCCACAGGTACAGTGCAGGCAACTGTTATGTCTCATTCGGATGAGTGATAGTCTTCAATCATTTACCTGAGAGCATCCTGGGTGAATTTTTTCAAAATATAAATTGTCAGCCCTCCTTCACTGGCCTCTTGTGAAATTTAGGTTGAAGCTTTAATGTTTAATGAGTCCTATAAATTGTTATTATGTAATACTAGACTACCTAGACTCACCACTGTCATACCGTTTCTAAGCCAACCACACAAATATGGTCTGGGTTACTTCTTTTTTCTGATTTTTACACTTTCAATCATGTTCTTTCTGGTTAAAATATTTCTCTTTCTTCTTGCCCTATTTGACCTATCCATCAACTGCTCATAATCTAGGACTTTTCAATTTTTTCCGATCCAACAACTAGGCATGCTGGCCCTTCTATGGATGGTCCTTGTATTACCCACCTCCTCTATCCTAGTGTTCATTGTACTTTTGACTGACATCCTCATAGGCACAACACAGTTGCTAGCTCTGTACCTAGCAACAGCGATGGCCCCATCAGGATGTCACACCAAAGTACAATCAACTTTTTTTTACTATTTTTATTTTTAATTTATTTATAATTGACCATATAAATATACAAATATATATTTGAATAGTAATGTGAGATCCAACAATTTGTTAGTTAATTCATTAAGCATTTTTCTGAGTATTTCCATTGAGTTTGAAATGTATTGGCTGATGCTTTGCAAATGTAACTTCAGACTGCGTGGAGCTTATTGTGTATTTGGAGGTATAACTAATAAATTGAATAATACCATTTTATTTATTCTATGTAATGTCATTCTACTTAAAGCCATTCTAAACTTTGGATAAATATTTGTTGAATGAATCAATAAATGACATCAATAAATGACAATTATGAATTTATCCTTATACAATATACTCACATTGTTGTGTGCTCCCAATCTATTGATTTTTGTTTTTGTTGTTGTTTTAGTTTGGGTGTGGGGTGTCAGTGGATATCAACTAAATAAATCCACATCTCTCATGTATTAGTCAATGTCCTTGAGTTAAATCTGTTCCTCATGACAAAATGCCCAAGTGGAAGATTTTGAGGGAGATAGACTGAAAAATCTAGATAATATTGAGAGAAGGACATAGATGCATATTCTGTCATCAGTAAATAAGAGAGAAAAATATATTTAAATTTAGAAGGGAGATTAGCTATTTCAGAATGGTTGACATTATACAATGACTAAAATAAAAGCAGTACAGTAAAAATAGACAAACTTTCTCTTGCTGTTCTAGTAGATAATGATCAGGATACATGTGAAAAAGGGAGATTATTAATGTAATAATCTTATAATTTAAAATTAAAAAGGTAAATTTTATAATTTGTAGACATTCATAGTAACAGCCTAAAGCAGTGAATAAAGAATAAGAGTGAGTTTACAATGATTTTAAAAGTGATTCTATTTCTTAGCATAATTTTAACATTATAGTTCTTAGATGAAAATTATGGAAAACAATGTTTGGAAAATCCTTCAAATGTGTTTTGTTCATTGTTACTTGTATAAAATCTACTGCAGCATAAACTAAAGCCTTAACATTAATCTTATTGTTAGAGTGTGAAGGAAAGATAAAACATATTGGGTAAATGTAAAAATAGAGCATAACAAAGGAATGAATCAGAAACATGTAAAATGGTCAAATGGGAATACTTTCTATTCTCTTTGTCATTTTCAGGGGAAATTTTAACATTTGCTTGCAGAGAGATATACTCACTTTTATTTTTTCCTGGGATCATCCATTAAAATTACTACTCTGCTCTATTTTAATGGCATGTGAATTCATTACTTAAAATTAAGTCATTAAAAGCAAATGTTGCATGGATTTACAGTTTTAAATTTATTTTCAGAATTTTCTCTTTATCCATACATGTTGTAACTTTAGTTTCTAATTAAAAATGCTTTTAAAATTGTTCAATTTTCACCCTCTTCTAATAAGCTCTTTGCCAACCCATTTACTTCATTAGGCTATGACTTTCTCCCTCAGTTAGTGGGTGCTGCAGCTCTTCTAAAACCGCATTACTTTTCAATTGTCTTCTCCGAAGCACCACAGCACAGAGAAAAATTAGATGGTATAGAAGAGTAAACAATGTTTCCCATCACCCATTTTTTAATCTCCTATTTTTTTCCTTTCTCTTTCACTCTTTGCTTCCTGTTAGGTTTCCAGTACAGCCCATTGGATCTGTAATGTTTTGTGAAGATCTGCCCAACCTTTCTTCTTATCTGCTTAGCATCCCATCATCTGAGATCTGTGCTCTTTTCAACGTGACAGCCAACTAATCTAAAAATGCAATTGCTAACTGTGTGTAAAAGAAGTATTCATTATTTGTATGCTCGTAAAAGGTTAGCGTCATGCTTTTACAGGTAATTTTTGCATAAGTAATGTTGAAGCAAGAGCAGTATAAAATAAAATACAAAACTCAATGATCTTCACCAAAAACTGACAATTTATTTACTATATTTATTTTTAATTGACCATATAAACATATAATTCTACATAATTGAAATAGTAATGTGAGATACAATAGCTTGTTAATTAATTCATTAAGCATTTTTTGAGTATTTACATTGAGTTTGAAATTTGTTGGTTGGTGATTTTCAGAGGTAAATTCAGACTGCATGGATCTTGTCACGTATTAAGAGGTATAACAAATAAGTAGAATAATGCCATATAGAGTGATAGCAACCATGTTAAAAGCACTTATAGTGTATCATGGAAAACATCAGTGAGCAACCAACCAAATTCCTAGGAAGGAGTTCAAGCAGAAGTCATACCCCAAATGAGACACAGACAATATAAACACCATAAAGCAAAATAGATTATGGATTATTCAATAAACAAAATTTTAGGCAGAGAGAACAACTAGACAGAAACAAGGGAACCATAAGAGTGAGTGCAAAGTGCATGATATACCTGCGCTTGAATTTGTAAAGAAGGTGTTGGGTGTAACAAGTGGAATCTTGGATAAGAAGATCAATGCCAGGTCGTGGAAGATGCTGTTGACTGCACTAGAGATTTAGATCTTTATACCCAATGATGTTTGGGGCTCTTAATAAACATCAGGCTGAAAAATAATTTTTATGTTAGGAAAATCTGTTTTTCTGCTTCATTATATTTTGGATTTTTTGTTTTATTTTGCTTTGTTTGTAGAGAGTGGATGATATGGTTTGGCTCTCTGTCCCCACCCAAATCTCATCTCAAATTATAATCCCCATAACCCCATGTGTCAAGAGAGGGACCTGGTGAGAGGTGACTGGACCACGGGGGCAGTTTCTCCCTTGCTATTCTTGTGATAGTGAGTGAGTTCTCATGAAATCTGATAGTATTATAAGCATTTGACAGTTTCTCCTTTACACACTGTCTCTCTCGCCTGCCCCAATCTAAGACGTGGCTGCTTGCCCTTCCACTATGATTGTAAGTTTCCTGAGGCCTCCCCAGCCACGTGGAACTATAAGTCAATTTGACCTCCTTTCTTTATAGATTGCCCATTCTTGGGCAGTTCTTTATAACATTGTGAGAAAAGACTGATACGATGGAGGATAGACTTTAGGCAGCAAGTCTGGAAGCATGAAGGGCAATTCTGTGGTGGCTGCTACACTACATCTGGTTTGGTAAAATGAGGGGCTAAGGTCATAAATAAGGTTAAATTACTAGAACTTGGATTATTTTGGTGAGGTAAAAGAGGAGACACTGATGACTCCTACATTTTTGGATTTTCCAGCTGAAACATTACAACTGTCAGGGTCTCAAAGGAAACCTACATCAGTCAGGGATACAAGAAGAGTATAGCCAATATGACCACCCTGAATAAAACATTTTCTTCACAATTGATGGGGCACCCCAAGTAAGATCTATGCCATTCAGGAGCCATGAGCCATGGGAAATGAAAGAGAATTGGACATACATATGGAGGTGTAGACAGTTGACTTGTCTGAGAGGAGCAGAACCTGGGAACATTTGCTGAGATTTCTGGGAGACTTCGGTTTCACATTAAGGAAAATGGTGATTTAATTATGGCTAAATCCATATAAAAGAGAATGGCAGTTAATAAAAGAGTGGTCAGTTAAAATTTCGGAGCTTGCAACAGTTTGAGGAGCCGCACTATAGTTTTGTTCTCTGTGAGAAAGACTTTAAGGGAAGCCCTTGAAAATATATTTAAATAGCATAAATATGATCTCTATGTATCTCTCTATTTCAATATCTGTATGTATCATTTCCTTCTCCGTGCCTATTGGACCTTGGAGTTGTTGAGTGACTTGGGTTTACACATAATGGTTGCAAATTTCCTCTTTTGGTTCTTAGTGTAGGTGTATTCTCTGTAATTGTTGTCTAAAATGGACCAGAAACTTCTGCCCACCCAGGCAGCCATAGGGCTGACTGCTACATTTGTGACAAAGCCCTGTTACTTAGAGGAAGCTTAGCAACAATCAGGGTACCATTCAAGGAGCTGCCTTTGAATCTACTTTCCAGTACTCAGCCCATCATTACTCTTTTTAATTCCCCCTCATTAACAGGCATCAAAGTGAAGGACCATTTATTATGTGGATAACCACAAGATTTATTCTATCTTCACAATACAGATTCACAGGGACTTTTCTCAAACTCTCTTAACTGGCCTACAAGGTCTCATTCTTCCTTTCCTAGAAAGCTGTATTTCTGCCAGTGTCCCCATCTCACAGACAAAACTGTCAAGAACAGTGAATAGTTTGAGATGTTACCCTATTTTCAAGCTGAAATATTAGCCTCACAGTTTCATGAATGCTGTCAGAAGACATGACCCTCTTGGATGAAAGCAAGTAAATTAGTTGGTCACTCTGATAGCAGTAGTCAGAAGAGCAGGTTCTTCTTGCCTTCTGTTCCATAAGCTCAAATTTCTGCAGTGTGATGCCCAGAGAGAATTACACACAATGGGTTCAATTACAAAGGAGAAACTCTTTTCTTAGGAAATGCACATCTTTTACAGGATGGGAATCAGGGAATCATGCCTGTTGCTTGCTCTGGAGGGAAACACTATCTCTATCTTCCAAGATTGTTTGCTATACAAACAGCAAAGTAGTCTGAAACAAAAGCAATCAGTGTCTCTGGTTAGCAAATGTGTAGAAAGGGAGGGTACACATCCTAGCACTTTGGGAGGCCAAGGCAGGCAGATCACGAGGTCAGGAGATCGAGACCATCCTGGCTAACACAGTGAAACCCTCTCTCTACTAAAAATACAAAAAAATTAGCCAGGCATGGTGGCGGGCACCTGTAGTCCCAGCTACTGGGGAGGCTGAGGCAGGAGAATGGCATGAACCCGGGAGGCATAGCTTGCAGTGAGCCGAGATTGCACCACTGCACTCCAGCCTGGGTGACAGAGTGATACTCCGTCTCAAAAAAAAAAAAAAAAAAAAAAAGAAAAAAGAAAAAAAAAAAGGGAGGGTACACATGGAGAATTATCTCCCAGTATGTAAATGCAGAGAAAAAGAAAACCTGCACCCTCAGTGTGTAGATAAACAAAAAAGGAGCTTTCCAATGTATTTTTTTAAAATGAATAATATTATCTGTGCCCTTGCCTCACACATGGATGAAATTCTCCTTAGGACCTATTTGCTACAAACTTTGTAACAAAACTAGAATACGGCGTCATCCAGACAGACAAGTGAAAGGCCTGCTTTTAGAGAGTATAGCTTATGCACTAGAGCTGTTAGATAATTTGGAAAATTGTTTTGGAGAAAACACCTGCTATTGGACGTGATAAAATAACTAAGACTAGACTTAGCCAACCGGCACAGTTTGGATGTTGAAATGCAGGCAGTGCCGGAAGGCACTTTCCAAATGGCAGTGCAGAGAAGCGCATTCTGAGCAGATCATGCTCTTATTGAACTGAGGAGGCAGAGATGGAGCTCAAAGTGATGAAGTGCTTACGACATCAACTTGATGGTATCGTATAGTTACAGCTTCTTTTATTTGCCGTTTCTACATATTCCTAGGGTTTCATTTATTCTGCTGTATGTTATGTTTACATTTACCCTTAGTTGTCTTTCAAGACACAATAAGATAATACCATACCGAAATAATAAAATTTTGATTTCTAGAGGGAAGATCCTTAAGTAGAAGCCAAGATAGAGATGTTTAGTCCAATGAGACTGTTGCAAGTTATAGCATTCAATATGAGCCTGAGCTTTTTTTCTTAATGCAATGAAGTTTTAGTTTTTATATCATGGGTTTTATGTCTCTGTCTTTGATATAAATGGTAGATTTTGAAATTTGGTATCTTTTCTTAAAATGATGTATTAATTACATTTTCCTTGGCCGGGAACTAGCATAAGGCCATGTTTTAATGATATACTAACAAGGTTTCTCAGTATTATTTGAGATTTATTATGGAACATCAGTTTTTTAAAAAAACTTATAAAGTGATTTTGAAGTGTTCTCAATTCTAGAGTAAGGGGATGTGTGACACAAGTCACAAGTCTATTCTTTGACACATTTGACATTTATGTTTTTGGAATAGTGACTTTTTGACCATTTTATTAACTGATCTTTTGGTGTGACCACCAGTGAAAGTCAACAGTTGCACCCACTGTAAACCTTTTTCTTGCAGCATTTCTTCAGCTTTTGATGATGTTTTTTCTGTCAATTGTAGTGTTTGTACTTATATGTTTTTACAGTTTCCTTTGTATATGTGTGCATATGTATACACATATATATGCATATATTTACATGTTCCATAATCAAGTGCATATGTATAGAATGTCACTTTGTATGAAGACAATTCAAAAATATAATTATTCTAACATTGTCATCTTTTTTCTCCTTTATAAGTACATAGATTGTCTCGCACTTTATGCTCTTGAACATGTAGATTTTTATCACTGTAAGCTGATTCAAATGGCGTTAATATTTGGTCAAATATTAATAATTTTAATATTCCATTATCTACTTATTACCACTTGCCCAGTAATAGCCCCTTTAAGATGGCTTTAATACGTATGAAAACCTCAAAACTATCCTAAAATTTGAACTGTTATAAGAGTTTCCAGACCCAAGCCTTTATTTTTCTTGTCCCATGGAACATAATCAAATGTGCTTCAAGGAGCCCTAGTTACTTTTAATAGATATTAGTAATAGAAACAAAATAATATCTAGATTGTTTTGTATGGGCCTTCATGAGAATTTTTCATGGAAAAAAGCGCAGTTATAGTATAAAGTTATGGTTAGGAATAATAGTGTTAGAAAAATATGTATTGTGTAACTCATGATTTCCAATTAATTTTTTCATTATTACACTAGTTATAGCTTTCTTTCAATGTGAGGGGTTATGGATACCAAAGATGTTCTCATTTACTGATAGTACCTCCTCTGCACCTTTTAAACTTCAAGATTTTAGACTCTTAGCACAGTGAAGGTCTATGTCAGTTAGATTTAGAGATGTTATGATATTAATTGGGAACAACAATGGTTTAGATTTTATAAGGACTGAGCCGCATCTTTTTACTGCCTGCGAACTCTCAGTTTCAATGGAAGTTTCCTTGAGGAACAACCACTCCCAGATCATCACAGAATACATCAGTCTTTTCGGGGTTAATTATGACAATTCTTCAGGCACACATTAAAAAGCACATGAGCTGACACTTTGATTTCGCATCTGCAGCTTTCAAAGCTAGAATTCTTGAAATTATTGTTCTTCCCTGTTAACTTTCTCCTCCGCATCCAATTTTCTGCCAGGTTCTCTCCCTTATATTTCCTGAATATTGTTAGAATCCTTCCCCTCTGCAAGGTCATTACTGTCACTGCCCAGGATCGGCTGTTTCTCCTCTCATTTATAGTATTATCCTCTTAACTTTTATTTCTCCAGCTTTGACCCTCCCCTGCCATTCCTTCCCATGCTGCTGTCAGTGATTTTTATACAATGAGTATATAATGGCATTTTATCTCTTAAAATGTTTCCATGGTTTTCTGCTACATTTAAAATAAAGCTGAAATACCCAACCATGGCATAGGAGACACTTCATTCCAGCTGATAATCTCTTCAGCTTTTCATGACATCGATATCACTTGGAAAGACACTTTTCCAAAATTGTCATTTCTTTTTCTCTGAATTACAAACCACTTTTTAAAAATGTTCTTGCTAAACTCATTTTTTTCTTTCCTCGGGACCAATTTATTCTTTAATGTATAGATACCTACCCACTGCTTCCTTGTCTGCCCATCTCTCACTACTTTTTGTTAAGTATCTGTGATAGGCAGAATAACGCCCTCATACTCAAAGATGCCGATTTCCCAATCTCCAGCTCTGAAAATATGTAATGTAAAATTGCAAAAAGAATTGAAAATATAATTAAGGCAAAGGACACTGATTTAGGAATATTATTTCATATTACCTGTGTGGGGCCAATCGCATCATGTGAGCCTTTAAAAGCGAAAGAGGAAGCCGGAAAAGTGAGTCAGAGAGATTTGGTGTGAGAAGGGCTGCACCCACCTTTGCTGGTTTTGGGGGAAAGGAAGTAGGCTAGGAGCCAAGGAATGTGGCAGCCTCTAAAAGTTGGCAATAGTCCACAATTTACAACCGGAGAAACATAGAGACCTTAGTTCAACAGCTGCAAGGAATTGAATTCTGGCAATAATACAGTTGAGGAAAGACATGGATTTTCTTCTAGGAGCTTCCAGAAAGAAACAGAGCCCTGCAGATCCCTTTATGACCCATACAGTACTTCTAACCTATAGAACTCTAAGAATATCTCCCTTATGTACTCTCTTTTACCTTTATTAAAACCCTCACTACACAGTATCATGTTTGCCAATTGACTTGCCAGTGTCTCAAAAGAAGGTGCACTCCTCGTTGGCACTGTTTTCATTCTTATCAACCTGCAGAGTGCCGGGAACATGGTAATTATTCAATAAATCATAGATAAATTAGTATATAAATGTAGCATAATTCATACATTTAATTTATCTTCTGTGCTTTACTACAAATAAAAAATACCCTTAGATATCATTTAATTTTTAATTAAAATATCTGTTCCTTTCTCTTTTATTTTCATCCTCTTCATTCTTTTTCTTTACTTTTACTTTATCTTTTCTGCCTCTTTATATGAAAAAAACAGCTTCAATATTTTCCAAATACCAACAGATTTGGCTATTGAACACTTTAAACCTTTTTTCACTTCTGTTCCCCTCCCAGGAAAACAGTCAATGCAAACATAATTAATTAGACAATTTAGTACAACTTACTGACAAATAACTTACATTTGGCACAAAAATTATTTGGCTAAGCAAAGTGCTATCACATTTCTTTTTGACATTCAATAATAGTAAATAAATGGAAGAAGTATAAATAGATTGTACATTCAAAGTGACAACTATGCACAGTGTTTCAACTACTTTCAAAACTTTAAAATTCCATTATGAACTACAAGAGTTTACAAATAAACTCAATTAATTAAGCTTTGGCTAATAACTTAGCATCACTATATTGATTGTAATTGTCTATATATGAAATCATATTACTTATTTTCAGGAAGCATAAGATTTGCATTGTGTATTCAGTTAATATTAGATTAAGTGTAGTACAGCCTTAGAAGCTAGCCTGACTTTGTCTTTACTCATCACTTGACTGCTTTGAAATACAAAATAGATTTGGGTAAAGAAAGTTGAAAAACATGGTATAATTAACAAAATTTCAATTTACCTTGCCATAACGCATAAGTGTTATTAGAAATATCTTAACCTTTTTATTCCAAAATGTACATTTTTCTGTAATGTCACCTTTTTCAGGAAAGGAAACTTGGGGTAGAAGAGAGATAATTGTATATCCAGATCAGCAAGCCATTCTAACAAAATAGATTACAATATTTATTTACTTCTTTTGCTTTTTCAATGATATGTTCTTATTTCTTTGCAAACCGTTAGACAATGGTGGAACATTTGATAAACGTATTTAAGAGAATAAAGTTTAGATGAAAGTGGTCCACAAACCAACTCTGTAGAAGACAATGGAAACAGTTTCTCTGGGCTGCATCCTCTGCTAACGGAAGATGAACTGTATGAGGGCGCTTTCAGCTCTGCTTCTTAGATTTCCAATGAGATTATTGGAAGGTGCTTCTAAAGGCACCTCAGGATGGTCAATATGAAGGTTCAGCATCCAGAATATTCGACCCTCTCTCTTCACTTCACATACAGTGGCTGCACTTATGTTTTTCCATATCAAGTACTAAGATTCTATGTAACTTTTATTTAAAACTTTTAAATGCTTTTACATTTAAACAGATAAATTATAGTTTGTCAAATACTTGTCTAGATCTAAAATGCTGCATTTCTAAGTAAAGGGATATGTTGTGAAAAGGAAATGGTCATGAATAAGATAAACTCTTTATTTGTAACCTACTAATCTTAAAATTATCTTACCAGAAATTATTATTTCTTATTATACAGTCAGTGGCAGATGTTGAAGAAAGTTTATATTGGAAGACAGAATGTACAAGACGAAAGAAAGAAATTCTACACTAAACCATGGCTGGTTTGAGACTAGCAAAATTATATAAAATGAATCAATAACTGCCAGACAATATGAGACTCAAAAAGATGCTCTATAGGCTTATGAGCTTGTTAAATAGAGTCTTAAAACACGCCATCAAATTTATTTTAAAATATGAGGAACCAGTCTCAACAAATCTCAAGAATAAACCTACAGAAGCTGTTACCATGTCATAGGGAGATTCAGCTAAATATCAACAATTAACTTAGAAAATTCTCAAACTGTTTGAAATTTAGTCAGTGTTCTTACTTAAAGATGATAAAAATACAACATCTTGTAAATTATGCTAGCAGCTAAAGCTTATGTAGAGGAAAAGATGTAATTGTAGTTCTTAACAATTGGAAAGATTGAACCGTTGACACAGCCTAATTATCCGGCTCAAGGTGTTAAAAATAGAAAGGCGTAAAAAACAAGAGCATAAATGAGACTGAGAACACACTGAAATATTGAAATCAAATTTAAAATTGTACAAAATCTTTCTAAACGCTTATGTTTGTTATTTGAAAATGTATAATTGTAAAAAATTTCCACCAAAATTAAACAGAAAGATACACCAATATCAGAGGTGAAAAAGGGACATCACTACATGTGCTATAGTCATTAATGGATCTTACTCACGCCTGTAATCGCAGCACTTTGGGAGGCCGAGGGGGGCGGATCACGACGTCAGGAGATCGAGACCATCCTGGCTAACACGGTGAAACCCCGTCTCTACTAAAAAATACAAAAATAAACCTTAGCTGGGCATGGTGGCGGGCGCCTGCAGTCCCAGCTACTAGGGAAGCTGGGGCGGGAGAATGGCGGGAACCTAGGAGGCGGAGCTTGCAGTGAGCCGAGATCGTGGCACTGCACTCCAGCCTGGGCGACAGAGCGATATTCCGTCTCAAGGAAAAAAAAAAAAAAAGATCTTACTGAATGTTTTCCCTGAGACCACGAATTATAATTTCTGTTTATAACTGGCCTGGAGCTCTTAGTAATAAAGTAAGAAAGAAAAATTAAAGGAAGCTGGAAAGAAAGAAATAAGTCTGTCTTGATCCATATACAACATTATGGTCTATATGAATAATCCAAGAAAAACTATAAATTATAGAAATCTATAAGAACTTTTAGCAAGGTTATCAGACACACTCATGTCAAATATCAATTTTTATATAAAATCATCCAACAAACAGAATATATCATTCAAAAGATTATTACTATAAACAGTCAAGCATCTAGAATAAATCTAGGAAGAGTTATGCAAGAATAAAACAATACTAATTTTAACTGAGCAAAATCATAACAGGCCTAAATAAACAGAGGTATAAATTGAATTTTATGTTTGTGGTTTGGAAGACTCAATAGTGTAAAAATGTCAGTTTTCTGCAAATTAGTTTACACATTCAAGGAAATCCCAAACAAAATATTAGAAGAGAGAGAAAGATAATGTATGTGTGCATGTGTGTGTGTACTGACAAAATAATTCTAATTTTATATGGACAAGTAAGTAACAGCCCAATAGGAACTAAAACATCCGAAGAATGAAATTGAGAAGTACCCTACTTGATACCAAGACTTTTAGGCCCACAGGAATTAAGACAGTATGGTACTGGCTCAAAGATAGACAAGCCAATTAATGTCATCATGAACTGAGGGCATGCAAAGATTTTCTAAAATGAATACAAGAAAACAAAAGCAAAAACAACTAACCCTAAAATTTGAAAGTTGGAAAACAGTATAATTGTGAACTTCTGTTAATCAAAAACTTTAAAAAATTGAAAAGGCAAACCACACAAACATGAAGAATATAGTGGAAATACTTATACTGATCAATGGATTCACACATCAAATGTATTTAAAATTTCAGTATATAAAAGCGATAAATGTAATAACAAAATGAACTAGAAACAAATAGGCATTTCAAATAAACAAGATAAACAAATGACTAATGAACATATGAAGAGAGGTTCAATCTCATTGTTTATCAGGAAAATGCAAACTAAGCCACGACGAAATTATTATCACCAAATTATTTTTACTATAATAACCAACACATCTATGTGCCAAGCGTAGCTGTAAAAGTGTTACATAGGTTTACTTCATAACCTTTACAACTATATTATTTTTGTTTTCATATGAAGAAACACAAAGCGGCCAAACAATTTATAAAAAGTTTTAGAACGGCTGAATGGGAGAGTCACTATTGGCATATTATTTATTTAAGCTGGAATCATCATATGAGAAATATAACCTTTCATTCTTCTCTGTGAATTCCTTTACATATAGTAATATATTCTTCAGAATTAAAGAGCAGAGAAAAAAGTTACACCATATTTTTTTACAGATTTATGAATGTAAAATTGGTATATCTTAAAAACCACACATATTTAATGTATAAAATTTGATGAGTTTGGATATAAGTGTACACCCATGGTACCATCACCTCAGTTAAGGTAGTAAACATATCCGTCACTTCCAAAGGTCTTCCCATGTCCTTTTTTTTTTTGGTAAGAACACTTAACATGAGCTCTATCCTCTTAACAAATTTTTAAGTTCACAAACTGTTCTTTGAATTATGTGCATCATGCTGTATACCACATATCTAGAACTTACTTATTTTGTGTAACTGTAACTTTATACCTACTGAACAACAATAATCCATTGCGTCCTCCTCCTACCTCCTGGTAGTCACCATTCTATTTTTCCTTTCTATACCTTGGCCATTTTAGATATCTCATATAAGGGAAGTCATTCAGCATTTGTCTTTCTGTCACTGACATTTCACTTAACATAATGTCATCCAGACTCATGTATGTTGTCGCAAATGTTAGGATTTCCTTTTTTCAGGCTGAATTTTATTCCATTGCACATATATTTCACATTTTCATTTTTCTTTACCCATTCATCTGTCAATGGACATTTGGGTGATTTCCATATCTTGGCTATTGTTAATAATGCTGCAATAAACATAGGAATGTAGATATCTCTCTGAGATCCTGACATCAGATCTTTTTAATATATGCCCAGGAGTAGGACTGCTGAATCACATGGTGGTTCTATTTTCCATTTTTTGAAGAACCTCCATGTTTTCCATATTACTTGTGCCATTTTACAATTATTTCTACCAAAGGTGTAAAGGGTTGCAATTTTTCTCCAACCTTTCCAACACGTGTTTTGTTTTTGACAACAGCCATCCTAACAGGTGTGAAGTAATATCTCATTGTGATGTTGCTTTGCATTTTTCTGATGTTCACCAAATCTTAATTACTGTTCTTAGCTGCTATTGCCTGATTCCAACACAGCAGCGTGACATGTCACAGATTCCATATTTTTGGTCATAAAATTGGTAAAAGCAAACACTGAAGAATAGATACATATGCTTCAAGGACTGCGGCCCTGCCTTTTTGGCTGACAGATGTGTCCACAGGGTCTAATATAGTAACTACTGCATAAATAAATGTGCATTGAATAGATGAATCTGCTTCTGTTGGATTTGTTTTCTTATTATGCACATGCAATATACTAATTATTCAGACTTATAATTGTTATATATTCTAACCCAGCAGACAATGAACATTTTGATAGTATAAATATTTCCTTAATCAATGGAACGTGTTTACTTCTTTCTCTGCATTTTTGCTCACAATGTATAAATATTTAAAATGAATATCCCCATCACACTCCCTTCTGCCTGGTTAAGTCTTAGTCTCTTGCCATAGAACAAATTTTTACTCCTCTGCAAACAATTTCAAAATTAATGTTTTTCCAACAGTTCTCATATTACTTTTGTAATTCTGCCCTATCATTACTTCTTTTGTATTGAAAATTGTATATTTACATTTTCCTTGTGATTATGTGATTTCTTGGTGTCTAAATAAATTATTGTTATTGAAATATCATGACTTCTGAAAAGTAATGTTGTTTGAAAGTTTCTTTGGTTCTAACCTTATTTTATTTTTCAACATCGGTCTTAATTTACACTTACCCACTAATACAGCTTTTATATTTAAGGACTCACTAACAAATAGTGTTTAGTTTTCCCCGATTCATATTTAGAGTCCTAAGTAGATATTAAGTAAAATATTACTACTTTCCAAAAAAAAACATTTTGAATTTATCTCACAGAGTATTGTTTTATCATTTTATTAATCATTTTTATGTCTAAATGGAAATTATCGACCGGGCACGACGGCTCACACCTATAATCCCAGCGCTTTGGGAGGCCAAGGCAGGCGGATCAAGAGGTCAGGAGTTCGAGACCAGCCTGGCCAATATGGTGAAACCCCGTCTCTGCTAAAAATACAAAAAAAAAAAAAATTAGCTGGGCGTGGTGACATGAGCCTGTAATCCCAGCTACTCGGGAGGCTGAGGCAGAAGAATCGCTTGAACCCAGGAGGCGGAGCTTGCAGTGAGCCGAGGTCGCATTAGTGCACTCCAGCCTGGATGACAGAGCGAGACTCTTGTCTCAAAATAAATAAATAAATAAATATTATCAAATATACTTTCTATGAAGTAGTATTTATAATAAATGTCTCATATTCAAATAAATAGCAAGCTATCCTACGCTCATTCTAAAATAAATGGACACCCTAATATATGTTATAAGCTACTTCGATATTAAATTTTTCATCATTATAAAATTAGCTTTTTACCAATTTTTTCAGATTTGCATTTTTAAGATAGATTTTAAATCTTTTAATTAAAAAATAGAAAGCAACTATATGATAAAATTAGTCAATTTGCCCTCAAGTCACTTTTTGTGTTTCTAAATGCCAAAAGATCTTGGCACTGACAATCTACTTGCCACTGCATTGCAAAGAAAATTCAGCTTATGGAAGATCATGCTCTTATTTACAAGCCATTTCCTAAGACTGCAAAATATTTTCACATTAACATTTGATCATCTTTTTGTTTATTTTTATTTTATTTATGGTAATAATTGTACATATTTGTAGGTTACAGGCAACTTTGATGTGTAATGATCAAATCAGAGCAATTGGGATATCCATCACTTCAAATGTTGATCATTTATTTGTGTTGAGAATATTTCAAATCTTCTTTTCTAGCTATTTTGAAATGTACAGCAAATTATTGATAAGTAGAGTCACCCTAGTGGGCAATAAAACACTAGAATTTATTCCTTCTATCTAACTATATGTTTGTACCCCTTAATGAACCTCTCTTCACCTTCTACCCCCTCTCTTCTTGGCCTCTGGTATCCAGCATTCTAATCTCTACATCTATGAGATAAACTTTTAACTCTCTCACATATGAGTGAGAACATAAACATGATAAAGTTTTGAAAATGGCTTTGTAGTTTCATATGAAAACATGTCATCTTAATGTGGTTATTCAAATGTTTACTTTCAATAAAATAATGAAGCAGCAGAAATGGTTAATAGTTTATGTTTTGACAACTATTGGTCAAAACCTAATATCACAAATTTTAAGAGGTAAAAAGTACATTGCTTAAATATTGCAGTGTTAGTAATTAAAGTGAAAATAAAATTAAATAAAATATAGTTTTCATTTTCTTTGAAACTGAAGTTTAAAGAAATTTTAAATAGAAAATGAAAAAGATAAAGTATATGGTTTTTGAAACTTGAAACAAAGCTAGATAGAATGGATAAGATCCAGTATTTGATAGCACAGAAGGGTGACTACAGTCAACAATAATTTATTGTCTATTTTAAAATAACTAAAAGAGTATTGGATTGTTTGTAACACAAAGAAAGAATAAGTGCTTGAAGCTGTGAATCCCCTATTTACCCTGATGTGATTATTATGCATTGTATGCCTGTATCAAAATATCTCTTGTACACCATAAATATGTATACCTACTATGTACCCGCAGAAACTAAAAATTAAAAAAGTAAACCAAATTTACAAAGAAGACATGACATTTTCAAAGGCTGCTGCTAATAATACTGGCTCTTCATAAAAACTCACTTAGGTGGGATGTACTTGCTCAGACCTGTAGTCCCAACTAATCGAGAGGCTGAGGCAGGAGGATCACTTGAGTCCAGGAGTTCAGAGTTACAATGAGCTATAATTGTACCAGTGCACAAAAAACTGTAACTTCAAATGGTGTGGGCATTTCATTTCAATCACTGAGATGGATAAAATACAGTCATCAGTGCTGATTATTTTCTGTCTTTCTGTTTATTAAAATATTTAAACATCTATGGTACTTTTTCCTTAAAATCCAAGAAAATTTGTTCATTTCCCAAAGCAATTCTGCTTTTTTGCTTTATTTAGCCTTGCATACTGCCTTTGTTATAGTTTTATGGCATTCTCAGTTTTTCTCTATGTTCTTAGTGCCTCACATTTGAAGCTTATTTCCTTCGAATTCTGCACCAGTAGCCAGGTTTTAACCAATCATTACCACTTCTCAAATCTTTAAGTCCTGGCTTAATAAGGGCAAGCATCTCATCTACTACTTAAAACTAAAACGATTAAAATTCCTATTCAAAACATCATTGCTAAATTAACAATCATAGTCCAGGCTGGTTATTGAGCATTTTTTTCATGTTGATGAGTTTGAGCCTAACCATTGACTTATTGAGTTCTTTACAGGAATATGAAGGGCTGCACCATTGGTTAACTACCCTAGCTATTGTCAACCCTTTCCTGGGTCCCAGTGTGTCAGAGAAGGATAGACTATAAATAGACACTGAGGTCGAAAACCTAACCACTTATAGAGCAATGTGGGGTTTTTCAGCTCCTCTTCTACAGCATGTGATTTGCTTCTGTGAATGCCAGTGACCAATCAGACAGCAAGGCTGAAGATTAAATGAGTAGATAAGGGCGAAATAATCAGAGATAAAAATAATATTCTTAATATGGTGTGCTAACACTGCATCCAGAGAATCATGTCTTAGCTGAATAAATGTTTCTGATATTTAAAAAATGGTCAATGGCATTCTTATCCATATAATCAAACCAATATATTAGCACTGGCCAACTTTCTGATACCAGTAGACAAAATTACATAAGCATATGTTTTTGTTTTTTTCCACACTCAGTAGCTAAAAAAATTAGATTTCATATGCTGAGCATAATCAGACTATATTTCATACAAGTATAGACTTTGGTTATTAAAAAGATAAGGCCTAGGAAAACACTCTTTCTAAAAATCTACTATAATAATGAATTATTTATCCTTGAATGTATTCTGCTCTTTAAAGAATATTACCAAAAAAGAATTTTATTAAACATTAAAATGAGTTTTGATCTGGGAACAACATTAATTGTTCATAAAAATCAGGTTTATATGCCAGTTTTGCAAGGTCTGGCACAAATTGATAAAGTAATAACACCTATTCCCTAAACTTTTTATTTCACCTTATCCAATTCATTCAATACACAGATACTAAAGTAAAAACTGATAAAATGTAGAGAGGACTAATTAAATGACGTAAAACTCATGACAATTATTAAAAATATATATACTACAGAGAACAGATATAAATAAATTTCTGAGGAAAAGATATTGAACCAAGTAAAATATAAATCACGAAGCCTAGAAAATACCCAAGTGTTTCTCAAATAATTTATGATTTATTTCTCTCTAAGAATTGACAAAGGAGATAACACATAACAGCACTAACAACATGACGAGCAAAAGAAAAGGAGCTAAAATTAGAGAAGACAATTAAGTGATGATTAAATTAGGAAATGAAGCAGTGATGGGGGCAAGGACAAATGGAGAGAAATGAAAGAAGAAAGCCATAAAAACCAACTGGTGAAAGCATAAGGAACAATATTTAAAATGTGAATTAAGTCAAAAAACTTGCAATCGTGACTTTTCATTGTTCTCAGATTTAAAATCCAAAATCATTAATATGATGCAAATATCCTAAATAGTCTTGATCTTTTATTTTCTATCTCATATTATTTGTTTTCACCTCAAATTTTCCATCCTCACCTCCCGTCCACCATACTCCAACCCCTGCTTTCCACACATAGTGTCACTTCAAATATATTCAAATAGCTGATGTCTCAGAGATCCAATCATCCACAAGGATGTAGATATTAAAATGCAAGAGAATTTTATCAACCCCTATCCCACAAGTTATTGACACAGAAGAACACAGGAAATTTCACCTGTGATACAATTACTCTGGCAACCGAGGTGTCCAGGTTCTATCATCAGGATTGACCAGGTGGCTGGTGTGACCCACCCAGAGGAAGGAAGAGCAGTGTGGTGAGATGGCCCACCTGAAAGCCACATGGGGGAGGGGAGCCCCCAGCCAAGAGTGGCGGTGAGTGAGTGTGCTACCCAACCTGGGAAACCATGCTTTTTCCATGGAACTGTGCAACCCACAGATCAGAAGATCCCACTCGTGACCCCATACTACCAGGGCCTAGGATCCCAACCATGGAGCCGCACAAATTCCCAACAGCCACTCAGCTAGAATCTATCTAAGCCTGTTGCATTCCCGGGCAGAGGGGTAGCCATCACCACAGCTGTGGCTGCCTGCTGTCTAAGCCATCTGAGCTTCTTGCAGGAGGGGCGGTAGCCAACACTGGGACTGCTAGTTGGCCGAGCGCGGTGGCTCATGCCTGTAATCCCAGCACCTGGGGAGGCCAAGGCCGGCGGATCACAAGGTGAGGATATCGAGACCATCCTGGCTAACACGGTGAAACCCTGTCTCTACTAAAAATACAAAAAAAAAAAAAAAAAAAAAATTAGCTGGGCATGATGGCAGGCGCCTGTAATCTCAGCTACTAGGGAAGCTGAGACAGGAGAATGGCGTGAACCCGGGAGGCGGAGCTTGCAGTGAGCCGAGATTGCACCACTGCACTCCAGCCTGGGCGACGGAGTGAGACTCCGTCTCAAAAAAAAAAAAACAAAAAAACAAAAAAACAAAAAAAGCAATCTGCTACAACATCTATCTAACATTGTACTGAAGGTCAGTGCCAGTGTAATTAGATGAAAAATTAAATAAAAGACATCCATATTGGGAAGGGAGAATTAAAATTGTCTCTACTTGCAGATGGCATGATTTATTACAAAAAATCCTAAATAATTCACTAAAAAATTACCAGAGCTAACAAAAGTGTTTGATAAGTAGGCAGGACAAAAAATCATTACACAATAATCAATTCTATCTCTGTACACTTACGATGAGCAATCAAAAATGAAATAAAGAAGCAATTTCATTTACAATAGCATCAAAAATAAAAATAATACACTTAACAAAAAGTGTAAAACTTATACTCTAAAAGCTAAAAAGTACTGTTGAAAGAAACTGAAAAAGTAATAAATAAATGGAAAGACATGCCATGTTCACAGATTAGAAGACTATTGTCTAAGATGGCAATAAATATTCCCAAAATTGATCTAAAAGATTCAATGTAATCTTCATTAAAGTCCCAGATGACTTCTTTGCAGAAATTGACTAACTGATCCTAAAAGTCAAGCGACTTAGAGTAGCCAAAACAACCTTTAAAAAGAAGAACAAAGTAGGTGGAGCCAATTTCAACAGTTTCTTTCCTTTCTTTTGAGAGGTAGTCTCGCTCTGTCACCCAGGCTGGAGTGCAGTGGCACGATTTCGGCCCACTGGAAGCTCCGCCTCCCAGGTTCACGCCATTCTCCTGCCTCAACCTCCCGAGTAGCTGGGATTACAGGCACCCACCACCACACCCAGCTAATTTTTTTTTTTTTTTTTTTTTTTTTTTTTTTGTAGAGACGGTGCTTCACCATGCTAGCCAGGATGGTCTCGATCTCCTGACCTCGTGATCCACTGGTCTCGGCCTCCCAAAGGGCTGGGATTACAGGCGTGAGCCACCACGCCTGGCCAATAGTTTCTACAAAGCTATAGTCATAAATATAGCCTGGTACTGCCAAGAAGATGTCATATAGTTCAATCAGATAGAATTTAGAGTCTAGACATAAACCCTTTGGTTAACAGTCAACTGATTTTCTTTTTATATATATTTTAAGCAGAAAGGGATTTTTTATTTATTTATTTTTGAGATGTTGTCTCGCTCTGTCGCCCAGGCTGGAGTGCAGTGGTGCGATCTCCGCTCACTGCAAGCCCCGCCTCCCGGGTTCATGCCATTCTCCTGCCTCAGCCTCCCGAGTAGCTGGGACTACAGGTGCCCGCCACCAGGCCCGCTAATTTTTTTCTATTTTTTTAGTAGAGACGGGGTTTCACCGTGTTAGCCAGGATGGTCTCAATCTGCTGGCCTCGTGATCCGCCTGCCTCGGCCTCCCAAAGTACTAGGATTATAGGCGTGAGCCACCACGCCCGGCCGGATTTATTTTTATTTTTATACTTTAAGTTCTGGGATACCTGTGCCGAATGTGCAGGTTTGTTGCATAGGTATACGTGTGCCACGGTGGTTTGCTGCACCTGTTGACCTGTCCTTTAAGTTCCCTCAGTCAATTGATTTTCAACAAGTCTATCAATGCCAAATGTTGACAAAGAAGTGGAGCAACAGGCTCTCTCACCTACTGCGGAGATTATAGTTTAGTACAATTATGTTGGAAGACTGTTTAGCATTATCTAATAAAGTTGAAGATGGCACATTCTACAACCCAGCGATTCTCCTCTTAAGTATATTTCAAAAAAATCTCTAGCAAGAGATTGTTTTTGCAAATAGAGACCTGAAAACATACTCAAAAGAGCACAGTCCACAGTTTAAAGAGAAACACTGGAAGCACTTCAAATGTCCATTAACTGTGGAAAGAGGCCTGGCGCGGTGCTTCACGCCTGTAATCCCAGTACTTTGGGAGGCCAAGGCGGGCGGATCACGAGGTCAGGAGATCGAGACCATCCTGGCTAACACGGTGAAGCCCCGTCTCCACTAAAAATACAAAAAATTAGCCGGCCTGTTGGCGGGTGCCTGTAGTCCCAGCTACTTGGGAGACTGAGACAGGAGAATGGCGTGAACCCGGGAGGCGGAGCTTGCAGTGAGCCGAGATCGGGCCACTGCACTCCAGCCTGGGAGACAGAGCGAGACTCCGTCTCAAAACAAAAACAAACAAACAAACAAAAACATTGGAATTAATAAATAAGTGATTTATTCATGCAATGTATTCACATGTGCAATGTTAAACTACAGTTTTATGTCTCGACATGTGGGCAATGCAAAATGATGATGTTGAGTGAAAGAAGCAAATCACGGAAGCATATATTTAATATGGGTCTACTTACATAGAGTTCAAAGCAGGCAATACCAAATATTACTTAGGGATATAGGTATATTACTTAGGGAATATACCTATATATAAATATAGATATATTACTTAGGGAAATATTTATGCATTATAAAATATAAAGAAAAGCAAGGAAATGATAACCACAAAATCCAAGGGATTGGGTTCTCTGAGGGAAGGAAGAAATGGGATTTTTTTAAAAGTGTCATTAGGAGCTTTGAAGGTTCTGAAAATAATTGTTTCTTAAACTGAGTAATGGGCAATTGTTTTCATTACATTATTCTTTTAAGTATATATGTATATGTTGCTCATACTAAATCACAAGATTTAATTTCAGCTTCACTGAAAATTACACTAAACTTCTCACTTTTAAGACCAGAATGTCAAAATTCGAAAGAACATGTGTCCATGAGAACAGAAAATGCAGCAGATTTAATGAGGAGTTTGGAGACAAGGAGACCAAACGGAAGTAACTTGCTGCCTTAGTTCCCTCCTCTCATTCCACTCCCACATGTCAAGTGAACAAATCAAAGACAAACAAAATCACTCCCACTAAAAAGGATAAGTAACAATTAGAAATAAAACAGCATGGGCCATTGCATAAATATTCCAATAAAAATTGGAAGTGCTATAAGAGCAAAAAGTAGGTAAAATACAATTCAGAAAAAGATTTACTCTAGAAAACAGGTAAAAAATCTTCCTGACACATTACTCTTTATTTTCAAATAAAGAGGACAAAAACTTCTTGAATAAAAACAATTCAAGGAAGAAATAAGAGGTAAAAGAAAATATAAGACAACAAAAAGACATGGAGAGTTTGCTGTCAGTGATAAGGGGAAAAAAGACAATGGCTTAGAGATTGATAGAATAGAATATTCATGATCCTTGAAGTAAGAAAGTTTGAGTTCAAATCTTAGCACTATCATCTACAGTCATATGAACACTAAGCAAGTGAAATCCCTCTCCGAGCCTGTTTTCTCATCTATAAAATCAGGACAAAATTTATTTCAAAGGGTTTTTAAGTATTAAAGGAATAACCCAGTCTAATAATAGACTCAAAGAATGCCCTCAATAAGTGTCTCTCCTTTGATACATCTGTTTATCTGTTTGCCTCTGTCTTTGTCCTCTCCATCTGTCAGCGTCTTACTTCATTTTTCTCTTTAATAAAAACTACAACTAATTCTTGGTTATTTGTGCTAATAGAAAACAAATGAATAGGAAGAGTTTAAGTCTGCAAAGTATTCAAAAGACTCCCTCAACTATTAATTTCAATCAACTTTTCTAGCTAGTATTTTTCTACAGTTTGTTGCAGAGTCAATGCTGATGTACTAAATTTGGATATTCTACAAAGCCAATAAAAGAAAGAAGCAAAGCAAGCAAAAAAGAGAGAGGAAAGAAAGGAAGGAAGAAGGAAGGAAGGGAAGGAAGGAAGGAAAGAAGGAAGGAAGGAAGGATAAATGTGAGCTCATGTATTTGGTTAATGAGGAAATATTATTCTAAAATAATTAAGTAAATGTGACCTATTTGTACTAGCTCCAGTCAAAGCAATAATAATGTAATGAGATGAGCAAAGTAGGAATAGGGTATACAACATCCTGATGAATTGTTCTACAAAATGGACCATTGATTTAATTGCTTGGGTCATTCATTCCTTGTTATTATCTCAACCAGTGCTATCCAATATAACATTATGCAATAAAGGAAATGTTTGTATCTGTGCTATCCAGTGTGGTAGCCAAATAGTCACATGTGGTAATTGAGCACCAGCGGTATTATCAGTATAACCGAGGCACTGAAATTTTAACTTTACTTCATTTTGCTTTGTTGAAATGTTAATATAAATAGCCACATGTGGCTAGTGGCTATCATTTTGGACAGTGCAGATCTGGACTAATTAAGTCATATCATCTGGTAAGTAGAAATAATTTCATTTAGATTCATTTTCTTCATCTTAAACAAGTCCTCTGTCATTAATGATTATGTCCCTTCATATAGTGACCAATTCACAATAGTAGCAGATCTCACCTTCCATTACTCTCTCTTCTCCTGCTCATATCATCATGGAGGGACAAATAACCCTGAAATAGCTAAACATATAGTGTCCAATGAGCAAGGCTAGACTATTGGTGAAGCAACATGCTCAATAGATTTTTCCTCCATGTTTTGCACCATACAATACAAGACATCCTCAGGCATATTCTCTCCACAGCCCCACAAGGTGTTTCTAATGCTGTTTCTCATAATATTTGTCAACATAGGCTCACGATTCACCCTATAGTACAAATCTTTGAGGACACCATTATTATTCAATCCAGATTCATACCTCTCTTGGGTCTGGAAGAAAATATTTACATTTCAAAAGAAAAAATTAATTGCATATCCTTTACGAAATCCATGCTGAATATTGCTTTTCTCAGTTATGATTTTAATAACTATTGGACAGCTATAAATTCCAGAGTGCACTCCTGGGAAGTACTTGAACACAGGCATCTGTGTGCCCATGTGAGTGAAGAGCATGTGGCCCTGCACAGGTAGTCAAATTCAAAATAGGAACCTATTGGAAACTTAAGGACCCTAGCAAGGACTTGTGCCTGAAGAAAACACCCCATCCCTTCTAGGAGGTAAATAGCACTGATTACCTGCCCTAACCAGACTTAATGTTACTTTATGCAGCTTCTGACCTCCAAAATATTTTCACAACCCTTCCCAACAGTGGAGTGCGTTACCCACTTATGGCCTTTGGTGGTAAATCACCCTCTGCTGTGTGACTATTTTATTATAGGGTTTAGAGCAAATGTCCCATAAAATATAGACCATCTTACTCTGTTTATTCATAGGGCCTAACACCCATTTTGTATACAGTGAGTGCTCATTAGATATATGTTAATAACATAAAGAACAACCATAATTGGGATAAGCAGAATTCCAGTCATGCCATATTACCCTTGGATGATTTAAAATAAATTATTAAAATAGGTTTTAAAATAATAAGGCTTAATTTACATGGGTCCTTCAAATTATTGCCATCCTTAATGAAAATGATACATCAGAAACACAGCTTCTCTCCCAGGAAATATTTCTTCCTGTGTTTTCTCTTGACCAAAATAAAATGCCATGTCAGTCTCTCCCTCTATACTTCATTTCTTCTTTGATTCTTATCTACAGAAATAGTTTCACAACTTCGTGTTATATTAACTTTCTTTCCCTATAAACAATCTCTAGCTAATGAGTTTCCTAATTTTATTTCAAAGCTGACTGTCAGGTCAGACTGTTCAGAGAGGCTTGATGTGCCTATAGTTGGTATACACGATGACTACGAGAAGATAGCATCAAACTTGGGAATATGTGTAGCACCTGAGATTTATACTAATGGAGGAGATTGGCAATGGACGTAAGTATCTAATGGTCTTGAGTTTTCCACATTCTAGACACTAAAGAGGGCTTATGGGGATCCAATTAAGGTGGCTAGAGGGTATATTTTTATAAGAGTAGTTTAAACAATTAAATTAATAAATCTAAAACAGGAGTAAGAACTATGTGGAGTTTAGGAAAGCGGCACGAAAGGACAACAATGTTGTAGCAGTTATCTATCACATGAGAATGTTCTGGTCACTAAAGTGGCCTACTCTCTTCTGTGAACGGGAGAAAGTACCCACATGGTCACCCGATTCCATTTCTTCCGAGTCTATTCACTAAGAAACCTCAGGTTACAAAGTCTGTAGCACATTACCTTAGTACCAAGAAAAACGTTCTTTGGTGGTGGGCACCATTATTATGTTCACAGGAAATAAAAGCTTTGCTTGAAAAGTAATAAATAGATACTCTATTCTAAACATTAGTCAGTTCCCTGAGGCTCATCAGATCTGGGGCACTGACAAGTTTAGCTTGTGGATTCAGAAAGGAAAGACCCTTGGATTGCCCATTGACATTGCAAACCCTCCCTAAGAAGTCAGGCTGTCTCTTTTTAATATCTCCAATTCATTATCTTTATTCTCAACATTCTATGTCTGAAAACACCTTGACAAGTCCCATTCTTTTCACTACATTTGTGCACGTATTCTTTTCTCTCTAAGAGCCAGAGAAGCAATAGAAGATGGGCATTTGCCAACTGCCAAAATATGTGAAGCTGAAACTTCTCGTTTCTGGACTTGTAGATAACTCCTTTGTTTTACCCCTTATATTGGTGTTGAAGCAAAACATCTTCTGAATCAAATTCATTAACCCTACAGAAGTTTGACTAATAGAAAGAGAATACATTTAGGAGCTAAACAGATGTGGTTTGAATTTTGGATCCATCATTTGCATTCACTTGCCATTTGAGATCAGACAAATCCTTAACCTCTCTTACCCTCAAAGTCTTCATCTGCGAAAATAGTAATACTTATATCACAAGACTAGGAGTATTTAAGGAGTCTATATATATTTAAGTATCTGGAACTTCATGGATATTCAAAAGTATTCATTTTCTTTTCCTCAATATAATCTTCTCTGGCTAATAGCTTTGGCATTCAGTAGCATTTGCAGGACTCATAATATCTTAGTGAAAGGGATCATTCCAATTAATATTCCAGCCACTTTTTCCTGAAATTGTCAAGGCATAGTTTATCATCCTGTGCCCAGTATTAGTTATATCCTTATTACCAGCTGTAACTACAAATGCATGAGTTATATTGTTATTTATAATAAAACTATTTTTCTACAATCTTTTAAGGGACGCTTTGACTTGTTACATGCGTAGTCTATGTTTGGACATCTAATGCATGGCTTAGCACAACGCTAATTCTCTTTCTAATAATTACCATAATAAAGTTGTTAATATCAACAAAATTTACAGTGAATTTACTGTATATGAATATACAGTCATATATCACACGACAACATTTTGGTCAAAGATGGTCAAAATCTTATATGACCACATACATGACAGTGGTCATATAATATTATGATACCATACTTTTACTGCACCTTTTCTATGTTTAGATACACAAATACTTACCATCGTGTTTTAATTGCTTGCCTACAGTATTCAGGACAGTAATATGCTATACAGGTTTGCAGCCTAGGAGCAATAATAGGCTCTAACATATAGCCTGGGTGTGTAGTAGGCTGCACCATCTAGGTTTGTGTAAGCACATTCTATCATGTCCAGACAATGATGAAATTGCCTAACGATGCATTTCTCTGAACATACTCCCATCATTAGGCAATGCAGGCTGCATATAGTTAAGCCAAAAAGGAAACAAAGAATTTGGCAATCTATGTATATTTATTACGATATTTCCTTTACCGGTTGGTTCCACCTGAAATCTGTTCTCTAGCTCTGATCCTGGATAGTCTATGTCCAAGCTTTGTATTCCAATTCTAGCTTTTGACTTACAGCCTGTGTCTTCGAAGAGAAAAAACTGTACAGTGTAAAATGCAGAATAATGCGGACATGTAGATAAGCAAAAGCCCAAGATCCCGGGGGAAAGTGGGTTAGAATGGAAAGAAATTATATTCTGGGCAAACAAGAACATTTCATGCATTAACTGTAGATTTCATCAAACTCTGTCCCATCCTTGCTACCAGCGTTGTTACTTCTGAGTAAGGCACCAGGATTTGTGGGGAAAGCTAGTAAACATTTTACAGGGTAATAAAAATGCTGACAGGCCAAAGGATTAGTTAATCTATGTGGGAGGCAAAAGAGTCAGACTCAAAGATTTGGAGTGATTTGGCTAAGTCAGCTTTGCACCAGTATCTGAAAAAAGATGTAAATAGAGACATTCATCACAAGTATGCACAACCTTAAAAGAGAAAAACTAACCTATATTCAGTTAAACCTCTCCTGACTCTTGCCACTCAGAGATTTGGTTAAACTTCTCCTGACTCCCAATTCCATTGACTGTTAACAGTCTTCCCACAACATCTGCAAGCTCAACGATTCATTTCCTCCTGCTTCTATTGCCACCGAATCTCTGTCTTCTTTATTTGTTTTTATTGAGCAGCAGGGTCTCACTCTGTTGCCTAGCCTGGGGTGCAGTGACATGATCACAGCTCACTATGAACTCGAACTCCTGGCATCAAGCAGTCCTCCCACCTCAGCTTCCTGAGTAGCTGGGACCACAGAGGCATGCATCTACATTCAGCTTTTTTTATTTTTATTTTTATTTTTTTAGAAACAAAGTTTTGCTATGTTGCTCAGGCTGGTCTTGAACCCCAGGCCTCAAATAATCCTCCCATCTTGGCCTCCCAAAGTGCTCAGATTACAGGCATGAGCCGCTATGCCTGGCCCTTGGTTGTCTTTAATTCTGCAGCACCCTCAGTCCCTTCGCCAGTTTCCAAAAGAAAGACACCACTAAAATAGCACATTTCATGAATTGGAGAGGCTTCCTGAAGACCAGGGGTGACACGTGGATAGGGGTTACCTCAGAGAGCTCACATACGCCCACAGTCTCCCGGTTGATTTCTCAACATCTCTGAACAACCAACAGAATCTCTTGTATCACCCAAATGAAATCGATTTAGAATATACCCTAATTCTTTGGGGCAAAGGAAAAGGGAGAGCATAGTACCACTCTATACTCATAAAAATCCTGTCCTTCAAAGACACCTTTCACTTTCTCAGGAGAGTTCCAGTGAACATCATTTTCTCTGGCTCATTACATGTGACATTCAAAATGGTGGTCTTGGCCAGACATGGTGGCTCACGCCTGTAATCCCAGCACTTTGGGAGGCCGAGCTGGGTGGATCACGAGGTCAGGAGTTTGAGACAAGCCTGGCCAAGAAGGTGAAACCTTGTCTCTACTAAAAATACAAAAATTAGCTGGGCGCGGTGGTGGACACTTGTAATCCCAGCTACTTGGGAGGCTGAGGCAGGAGAATCACTTGAATCCGGGAGGCAGAGGTTGCAGTTAGCCCAGATCACGCCATTGCATTCTACCCTGGGCAACAGAGCAAGACTCCATCTCAAAAAAAAAAAAAAAAAAAAGGTCAGGAAACAACAGATGCTGGAGAGGATGTGGAGAAATAGGAATGCTTTTACACTGTTGATGGGAGTGTATATTAGTTCAACATTGTGGTAGACAGTGTGGTGATTCCTCAAGGATCTAGAACCAGAAATACCCTTTGACCCAGCAATCTCATTACTGGGTATATACCCAAAGGATTATAAATCATTCTACTATAAAGACACAAGCACACGTATGTTTACTGCAGCACTGTTCACAACAGCAAAGACTGGGAACCAATCCAAATGCCCATCAATGATAGACTGGATAAAGAAAATCCAGCACATATACACCATAGAATACTATGCAACCATAAAAAAGGATGAGTTCATGTCCTTTGCAGAGACATGGATGAAGCTGGAAACCATCATTCTCAGCAAACTAACACAGGAACAGAAAACCAAACACCGCATGTTCTCACTCATAAGTGAGAGCTGAACAATGAGAACACATGGACACAGGGAGAGGAACATCACATACTGGGGCCTGTCAGAGGGTCGGGGGCTAGGGGAGGCATAGCATTAGGAGAAATACCTAATGTAGATGACGGGTTGATGGGTGCAGCAAACCACCATGGCGCGTGTATATCTATGTAACAAACCTGCACGTTCTGCACATGTATCCCAGAACTTAAAGTATAATAAAAAAATTAATTAAAATAAAATCAATTTTAATTAAGTAGAAAAAAATGGTGGTCTTAGAGACCCAAACTAACATTTGTGAGTGTTTATTATGTGCCACTCACTTTATGTTTACCACCTACATTCCTCACAAAGCTGACCCTGTGTCATCTGCATCATACAAAACAGGAAACTAAGGTTCAAAGAGGTTCAGTAACACTCCATGTGTCACAGCAAGTAAATGATGGAACTGTGGTTCTAACTTAACTAGATTGACAGCAAAACCTAAGCTTAGCTCCCCAACCTCTAACTTCCTCCACAATTGCCCTCTCATCAAAAAGGAGCCACTCACCCAATTCTAAGTTAATGCCTCAAGCTGTGAAATACCCTGAGGAGCTGGAAAGGTAACAGATGAAGTCCAAGCTAGAGCAAAGGAGAAAGCCCCTTTCAGCTTTCTTTTCTCTCATCATAGAGAAATCTCAAATTCCAAGTGCTTCTGAGCAACATTGATATTGTCTTGTAAAAGGTTTGCAGAATACTCCAGCAAAGAATGCCAGGAAAAGCCTATAAGCTACTGATTCTAACAATCGTTAACAAAAGGCAACTTGATTTCTTAAAAATAACAAAAAGCAAGGCAGTTCTTTTTCACCTTTTGCTTGAAGGCAAAAACAAAACAAAACAAAACAACTTCATCCCTGAACACACCATTTTATGTTTCTATTTTATTTCCTTCATTTTAGAGAACCTGAAGCAACAGGCTAACCAGCCCATTTTTATTCCACATTTATGCTGACATTTTGCATTTACAAAAAAGCACAGGGAATATATTTACAAATTTAACAGTGAGGAAAGGTAAAACTTCAAGTTTCGCCTAACCTAGTTTCCACAGCATCTTTAAATATTTCTTTCGTCAGAGGAGCAGATGTTTCAACCCTGTACAAAATCTGAGAAGGCAACAGCCTGCTCCTCTTTTTTGTTTTGTTTTTAAGATGGAGTCTCGCTCTGCCACCCAGGCTGGAGTGCAGTGGCGAGATCTCGACTCACTGAAAGCTCCACCTCCTGGGTTCACGCCATTCTCCTGCGTCAGCCTCCCGAATAGCTGGGACTGCAGGCACCCGCCACCAGGCCGGGCTAATTTCTTTATATTTTTTAGTAGAGACGGGGTTTCACCGTGTTAGCCAGGATGGTGTCGATCTCCTGACCTCGTGATCCGCCTGCCTCGGCCTCCCTGGGTGCTGGGATTGGAACAGGAATTAAAAGAAATGAAAAAATGTGTAAGCAAAAACTCAGCTGTATGTAAAAAAAACCCAATTCCCCCTGAGAATGAGAAAGAGCCGTAGTCCTTTAAAAAAACTACCTGTTTTCCTATGGCTAGTGAGCCTTATCGCTCCCTTCCCAGGCATTATCAAAACCCTAATTCCCTAACTGTGCAACTGCAAGGTCACTAAACAAACAAATGCAAGTCACAAAACATATTTTTCCTAAAAACGTAAAAAAAAAAAAAAAATGCATGCTTCAATTAAATAACTCTCTGTTTCTCGCTTCTGTAATATGCTTCCTCCTGCACAGATCTACCCGGGCTCCACAAAATGCTAAAAGATAACTCTTTATTCAGCTCAACTCTTTGATCTGCCTGGCGTGGTGGGTCACTCTTGTGATCCCAGGACTTTGGACGGCCAAGTAGGGTGGATCGCTTGTGCCTTGGAGTTCCAGACAGGCCTGGGCAACATGGTGAAACCTGGTCTTTTTGTTTTGTTTTGTTTTGTTTTGTTTTGAGACGGAGTTTCGCTCTTGTTGCCCAGGCTGGAGTGCAGTGGCTGGGTCTCTGCTTGCCGCGACTTCCACCTCCCGGGTTTCGGTCGTTGTCCTGCATCAGCCTCCAGAGTGGCTGGGATTGCAGGCATAAGCCACCAAGCCCGGCTAATTTTGTATTTTTTTTTTTTATTTTTATTTTGGTACAGATGGGGTTTCTCCCTGTTGGTCAGGCTGGTCTCAAACTCCCTACCTCAGGTGATCCACCCGCCTAGGCCTCCCGAGGTGCTAGGATTGCAGGCTTGAGCCACCGCTCCCGGCCCAATTTATTAATCAGAAAGGAATAGATCGTCCTGGTGTGGTGGCTCACGCTTGTGATCCCAGTACTTTGGATGGCCCAGCGCGGGGTATCCCTTGAGCCTAGGAGTTCCAGACCTGCCTGGGCAACATGGTGAAACCCGGTCTCTCTCTCTTTTTTTTCTATGAGGCGGAGTTTCGCTCTTGTTGCCCAGGGTGGAGTGCAGTGGCTGGGTCTCCGCTCGCAGCGACTTCTGCCTCCAAGGTTTTAGTAGTTCTCCCGCCTCAGTTTCCGGAGTGGCTGGGATTGCAGGCCTGACCAACATTGCTCTGCTAATTTTTTTTTTTTTATTTGTTTTTGGTAGAGACGGGGTTTCTCCATGCTGGGCAAGCTGATCTCAAACTCCAGACCTCAGGTTATCCGCCCACCTCGGCCTCCGGGGATGCTGGAATTGCAGGCGTGAGCCAGCGCACACACCCAATTTATTTTTATTTCATTTTTTATTTTTATATATATATACTTTTGAGACGGAGTCTCACTTTGTCACCCAGGCTGGAGTGCAGTGGTGCGCTGTCTCGGCTCACTGCAACCTCTGCCTCCCAGGTTCAAGCGATTCTCCTGCCTCAGCCGCCTGAGTAGCTGAGATTACAGGTGCCTGCTAGCACACCCGTCTGATTTTATTTATTTATTTATTTTTTGTATTTTTAGTAGAGATGGGTTTTCATCATGTTGGCCAGGCTGGTCTCGAACTCCTGACCTCAGGTAAACCCACCTCGGCCTCCCAAAGTGCTGGGATGACAGGAAGGATCGGCCTGGCGTGGTGGCTCACGCTTTTGATCCCAGGAGTTTGGACGGGCCGAGCGTGGCGGATCCCTTGATCCTAGGAGTTCTAGACCAGCCTGGGCAACATGGTGAAAACCATTCTCTCTCTCTCTCTCTCTTTTTTTTTTTTTTTTTTTTGAGGCGTAGTTTCCCTCTTGTTGCAGGGCTGGAGTGTAGTGGTGCGGTGTCGGCTCCCCGCGGCCTCTGCCTCTGGGTTTGGGTGGTTCTCCTGCCTTAGCCTCCGAGTGACTGGGATTGCAGGCGGGAGCCACCATGCCCGGCTCTTTTTTTTTTTTTTTTTTCTGGTAGAGACAGGTCTGTCCATGTTGGTCAGGCTGGTCTCAAACTCCCGACCTCAGGTGATCCACCCGCCACGGCCTCCCGGGGTCCTGCAGGCGTGAGCCACCGCTCCCGGCCCAATTTATTAATCAAAAAGAAATAGATTGGCCTGGCGTGGTGGCTCACGCTTTCGACCCCAGGACTTTGGACAACTGAGCGTGGGGAATTACTTGAGCCTAAGAGTTCCAGACCTGCCTGGGCAACATGGTGAAAATCTGTCTCTTATTATTATTATTTTTTTTTTTTTTTTGAGGCGGAGTTTCCCTCTTGTTGCCCAGGCTGGAGTGCAGTGGCTGGGTCTCCGCTCGCGGCAAATTCTGCCTCCCGGGTTTTGGTGGTTCTCCTGCCTCAGCCTCCTGAGTAGCTGGGATTACAGGCGCCTGCCACCACACCCGGCTAATTTTTTTTGTATTTTTAGTAGAGACGGGTTTTCATCATGTTGGCCAGGCTGGTCTCAAATTCCTGACCTCCGGTGATCCACCCACCTCCGCCTCCCCAAGTACTGGGATGACAGGCGTGATTGGCCTGGCGTGGTGGCTCACGCTTTTGATTCCAGGACTTTGGACTGGCCAAGCGTGGGGGATCGCTTGAGCCTAGGAGTTCCAGACCGGCCTGGGAAACATGGTTAAACCCAGTCTTTTTTTAAATTACTTTATTATTATTATTTTTTTTTTTTTTTTTTTGAGACGGAGTCTCACTCTCGCCCAGGCTGGAGTGCAGTGGCGCTATCTCGGCTCACTGCAGCCTCTGCCTCCCAGGGTCAAGGGATTCTCCTCCCTCAGCCTCCTGAGTAGCTGGGATTACAGGCGCCCACCACCACACCCGGCTAATTTTTTTTTATTTTTTAGTAGATCGTGGTAACTGCCTTAAAATGATGATTGTTCAGAAAGTCAGTTTAATTTAGATACTAAGGATATTGAGGTTATGTAACATTTGAGCAAGTTCTAAAAATAAAGAGAAATAGTATATTTAATTGCTAATAAAGTATTGTCAACTCACAAATATATTCACATAGCATACATTTCAAGAGCAGAATAACCATGAATATAAAAGGAATTAGCAAAAACGAAACAAAAAAGACATGAAGAAATAAAAACAGATGGAACAAATAGCACAAAATATGATGAAAGTTATAAAAGAAACTATGCCAACAATCACAATAAATGTAAATAGACTGAATAATTAAGAGAAAATGACTATAAAACAGAATTAGGGCACGCATGGTGGCTCATGCCTGTAATCCCAGCACTTTGGGAGGATGAGGCAGGCGGAGGGATCACAAAGTCAGGAGTTCGAGAGCAGCCTGACCAACATGGTGAAACCCCATCTCTGCTAAGAATACAAAAATTAGCCGGCGTGGTGGTGAACATCTGTAATCCCAGTTACTCAGGAGGCTGAGGCAGGAGAATCGCTTGAATCCAGGAGGCAGAGGTTGCAGTGCCGAGATCACACCATTACACTCCACCCTGGGCAACAGAGCAAGACTCCGTATCAAAAAAAAAAAAAAAAAACCCCCACAAAAAACAGAAAATAAACAGTATGAAAGGACATCTAAAACATAAAGTCACAGAAAGACTGAGAGAGAATGAAAAAAGATACACATGTCATATGTACCTAACCCAAAGAAGGGTTGGAAGCTATATTATTATCAGATAAAATAGGCTTTGGGCAAAAAGCAATATGGGAGATTTTTTAAGGTCACAATATAATGATAAAAATTCTAATAAATCAAGGGAGAAGGTAATCTAAAATGTTAATGTATCTAATAACTAGCACTCAAAATACATGAAAGCAAAATATGACAAAATTGCAACCCTCAGAGGGCAATTTAAATACATATCTCAGTATCTGATAAGAGACAAAAAACAATCAGCATAGACATAGAAGATTTACATATCTCTAGAAAATTAACAAGCTTGACCTAATGTACAGAAAAAACATATCTCTCCAAAGTGACAGAATTCACCCCCCCAAGTACATATGTACTGAGCCATAAGGAAAATCTCAACAAATTCCAAAGAAGCGGAATCATGCATCCATCTTTCTCTCTACCCATAATCTCATTAAACTAAAAACAATAATAAAAAGATAAAGTAAAAAGCCAGAAAGGCAGATGCTAAATGAGAAAGTGACAGAAAAGTTACAGATTTTGTTAAGCATACAAAGCTTGTATGGGGTAAAGCAGTCAAAGGGATATGCAAATTTACACAGAAATCCAACTGATATAAATCCTTGAAAGATACTACATACAGATATTTCATCAGTTCTCACATGCCAAACCCAGCAAAGCCAAACTTTGGAGCCTCCCCTGCGAGCAGATCTGCCACAGGAGGAGAGGCAGCACAAACCTCCCTTTGCAGTGAAAATGCCACATTGTGTGTGCTTCTTACCCCATCACCTCTTTGGAAGTGGTCTACCCCACTCAGCGCTAGCTGAGAATCGCTTCCCTCATACCACTCTCAGTAGTTCACCCCAAGACACACTGGACAACTCTGTACCTGGTAAGCCGTTGTGAATCCAATTAATAATGGCATTCAGAAAGTTAGGAATCTTCGAATTATTAGATTCATAGTGATATTCAAAAGAAGGAAAACGACATCATTTCTGTTCCACGCATGTTGCCCACATTCACTGCGTAAAAGGCAAAGGGAACTGTGAGTACCCACAAAGAACCTGATATTGACGGCACATACATTTCTTCATTAGGAAGAATAAATTTAGACTGTGACAATTTAAAAAACCGGAAAATACAACTGTACATTTTAGCTCTTATTAAAATCCAAGAGGTTTAACTTATTTGCTCCTTGTTTAGGTAATTAGTGTCTAAAACATTTCAAAGATAACATATATAGTGGCTACGATTTCTAGTACTTTCTAAAAATTCAAGCCCAGTCTCTTCTAATTAAATGTATAAATTATTTATCTCTGTCTTTCTTAAAAAGAACCAAGAGCCCTAATTAAAAAGTAAAACTTAAATTTCCTCTTAAAAAATTGTTACGTCAAAATTATCTAATAAACCATAGTTCAGAAAATAATTTCTGAATTAAGAAAATATGAATAATAAAACCAACAGTTTATGTGCTGAATTTCAAATTTTTATTTTTTATTATTTTTAAAATTTTGTTTTAAGTTCTGGGGTACATGTGCAGGAGTGTTACGTAGGGAAACGTGTGCCATGGTGGTTTGGTCCATCTATCAACTCATCACCTCAGTGTTAAGCCCAGCACGCATTAGCTATTTTTCCTGATGCTCCTCCCCCACCCGCCCTGACAGGCCCCAGTATGTGTTGTTTCCCTTCCTGTGTCCATGTGTTCTCACTGAACCTCACATTTTTAAATACAGCATATGCCAGGTGTCATTTCAGTACCCATAGTTATACATAGTATAATTATACATAGTATATGTACATGTGTAAATATATGTATATGTGTAAATATATATGTATGTAATATGTGTATGTAAATATTATGTAAATATGTATGTATGTAAATATATATGTAAATATGTATGTGAATGTATGTAAATATATACACATGTAAATATGTATGCAAAAATATGTACGTAAATATGTCTGTATGTAAATATATATGTATATATAAATGTAAAATATGTAAATATTTGTAAATGTAAAATAAGTAAATGTAAAATAAATGTAGAATGTAAAATGTAAAATAAATGTAAAATGTAAATGTAAAATGTAAAATGTAAAATAAATGTAAAATGTAAATGTAAAATATGTAAATATATGTATATGTGTAAACATATATGTGTAAATATATATGTATATGTGTAATATCTATGTATATGTGTAAATATATATGTATATATAATACAACATATAGCATATGCCAGGTGTCATTTCAGTACCCATAATTATACATAGTATAATTATACATAGTATAATTAGACTATTATGTAAGCTAAAAAATGTTGATTAGATACAAATGTATAAATTTATCTTCTCTAAACATGTGGAAATTCTCTAGAGGCTATTTCCAGCTTCTGTGTGGATTGTAGAGCAGGCTGCTACCTGTACCCCAAAAATGAACACCTTAAAAAAAAGACAACTTTCTCAGCCTCCCTATTGCACACACATATGAAAAATATGTTAAATTCAACGCCAAATATTCCGAGATCAACACAGCAGTGATCCCAAAGAGAAAATTTCTCTTAGCTAATGGGCGCAAACTTGAAGGGCAAAACAGTGGAAGGGTAAGTCTGCAGACTCAGGGGTGGGGCTCAAGTCAGAATCACGTGGAAGATCATTGCCACATGTTTTTGTTTTTTTAAATAGCAAACACCACCAAGTGGAGCCCGCGGGGTTTAGTAGATATTAAACCTCTAAGGAGTGGCACATCCGAGACTGAAATTCCCATCTTTTGATTCCCAGCTCAAGGTCTCTGAAACGCCAGCACCAGCTGTGAAATTGTTATTCTGCATTTTCATGGAGACCTTTTCTTCTATACTGCCATACTCTTTTTTTTGGAACAGTTATACCTGATCTTCCTATTTTTGTGTGTGTTCCACCGAAAGTTTTTCACTCTAAATACTTCCCTCTTTCCAACTGAGCATTTACATCTGTAACAAGGACAAAAACATCTAACATCTCTCTCACCCTTGGTTTGTGTTTTGTTTTGTTTGTTTTTGAGACAGGGTCTTGCTCTGTCACCCAGGCTGGAGTGCAGTGGCGTGATCACCGTTCACTGCAGCCTCGAGCTCCTGAGCTGAAGCGATTTTCCCACCTCAACCTCTGAGTAGCTGGGACTATAGGTGTGTGCCACCACGCCTGGCTAATATTTGTATTTTTTGTAGAGATGGGTTTTTGCCATGTTGCCCAGGCTGGTATTGAACTCCTGGCTTAAGTGATCCTCCTGCCTAGGCTTCCCAAAGTGCTGGAAGGAATTACAGGTATGAGCCACCGTGCCTGGCCTCACCGTTGTTAAAATTATGGAAATCGTGTTTGCAAAGCAGGTTGGCCTGTTTGGAAAAGGGTGTCATAATTTCTCAGGTAATTCCAAAAAGAGAAAGCTACGAAAATTACTTTAATACATTCATTACAGTCTCAGTATAAGATTATAGCTTCCTCTCCCAAAGCGTAACCACAACCTGACGCAGGATGAGTTGGTTGGAAAATACCGCATACAATATCCTCTTGAGTAGAATCATAATTTAGAACTCTAAAAATGACCAGAAACAAAACTGCCCAAGTTTGTTTAACCTAATGTGTTTCAACTTATTTGACTAGAAAACCCTTCATTCGTGCAACACTTATAAATATCCCATGGCAAATCTAGTTTTCTATGAATAATGAACAAAACATTTATAATTTAAAACTAAAATTGTCTTCTAAGCAGAGATCTACGTATCAATAAAATGAAGAAATAAAATTTCCATACCGTTTTCTTCCCAATACAAGGATTAGAAGGAAGGGGAAAAGAGTAACAGCGAGAATCAATAGCCCATGTCTGGCCAGGCTCCATGGCTCAATCACACCTGTAATCCCAGCAATTTCAGAAGCTGAGGCGGGAGGATCACTGGCCTTTAGTGATCCTTGAATGAAACTCCATCTCTAAAAAATTAAAAATATTAGCTTAGAGAATCATTTGGGCCCAGGAGTTTGAGGCTGTATTGAACTATGACTATGCTACTGCGTTCCAGCCTGGGCAACAGGCTGCTTAAACCTGGAGGGGCGGAGCTTGCAGTGAGCCGAGATCGCGCCACTGCACTCCAGCCTGGGCGACACAGCAAGACTCCGCCTCAAAAAAAAAAAAAAAAAAAAATTGCTTATCTTTTTTGTGTTTTATTCCATCCTTCTCATTGTCATGTGAACAGTATTTCAAGGGAAGAAACTTTTGTAGGGATCTTTGAAATGTTTATCCATTGCTTGTGCATGAAAGAGAAAAAGAAGAAATTAATGATTTATTAAAATTTCATGAGGGGAACTCAAAAACGCTTTGTTACAAAAAAATTTAATTTAGAAACCGTGTATTTTGCATGCAAAATTAAAGTCTTCAGGGAAGTAAGTTTTTATATCAGGCTTGCATCCTAAAGTACTCATTTAATGATGACAGAACCACTTCATCCATGTTAAAAATACCTGTGTGGGTCATTTTTATTTATACTGTGGCTTAATGAAAATTTGTCTATTGTAAATATATTAAGAAAAAGAGCATAAAGACTTCTTAACATAATTTTCTAACGCTGAAAATACATACAAACAGTAAAATACCCAAATCTTAACTGTACAGCTCAATACTTCTTTTGTTTTTAAACAAACTTAGCCCTTCTGTGTATCCAGTACTCAAATCAGGAAATTTTATATTATTACCTCTTCTAGACACTATTTCATAGGATAGCTCTTATGGTGATTTGGAACATAACTGATGAGTTTTACAATTTTTAGTGAATTAGATCGTAGAATATGTTCTGTATCTTGCTTCTTTCATTCAATATTTAGTTTATAAGATTTGTCAATCTTTTTGCATGTAGTTGTAATTTGTTAGGTTCTCATTGCTATATACTATATCATTATACAAATATAAGTTCAATTTGTGGTTATTTTGAATGGTGCCTCTCTGAGCATTCATGTATTTGTCTTTTGGTAAATATTGCTGGGTATATGCTCACGGTCATAGAATATGGTTAGATTTAGCATACATGGGAAATGGTGGTGTCCATCAGTTTACATTTCCATCCATAATGGGAGAGAGTTCTAGTTGCTCCGCATCTTTGCCAACACTTGGTATCATTTCTCTTTTTCATTTGAACTGTTCTGATGTGTATGTATCACTATTTCAATTGTGGTTATTTTGAACATTACAAAATTGGCAAAGAATAGCTGATTTTATTAAATCATATTTCATTTGAAGTAATGTGGGTCTACTTTGCAGTATTTTTCCCTATTTACATGATTCATAAGAAGAGTGATCATGAGATAGTCAACAATATAACAGCTTGGAATGAGATTTTTGATCAGCTATAATTGTAATGTATTTTATCTAAATATTATTTAACTGTATTAGTAACTGTGATCATTAAGAACAGAAACAAAAGGTAAGCAAGTCCTTAGATTAACATGAAACAACATTCCTGCCTTTTGAAAGAAACTTTTCTGACCTGTAAGTAAATGATGTAAATCAATTAATAGCTTAACTGAAATGAAGAGATGAGTCTCAGCTTTCATTGCCTATATTATATCTGTGTTTCTGGAGAGACAAAAAAACAGTATGACAAACCTACAGTCTGCTAGTTTCTTCTCACTCTGCCAACAACTGTTATATTACTGTTTAGCTGGTTATGTGCAACCATTTGTTGAGGATTGTTTTGTTTTGCTTAGTTTTACTTTTTAAGGCAGAGTCTTGCTCTGTTGCCCAGGTTTGAGGTCTATGAGTTACACTCAGGGTCACATGGTCAACGAGATGTAATCACAGCTCACTGCAGCCTTAATCTCCTGGGCTCACGTGATCCCCCTGCCTCTGCTTCCTGAGTAGCTGGGACTACAGGTGCATGCCACGACACCCGGCTTGTTGAGCAGAGTTTTGATGAAAATCATTCATCCCTTCTTAATCACAAACAGTGAAACCTTAGAAAATGTAATTAGAGAGAAAAATAACATTTTGCACCAAGCTAATTGTATCTTTACCTTTTATTAGTTGGTTTCAGGATTGGTACTTATTGATGGTTCTGTTTTGGAGTGTGCGTTCCCTGGGTTTAACTCCTTGCAGCACACTTTATATACATTGTGTGGCCTTACTTGAGTAACTTAAGTTACTTAACTTCTCCAGATCCCAGATTGTCAACCTGTAGAATGGAAGTAATTATAATACAAACATTATGTGGTGGGTTAGTCCAGGTCCTCCAAGAGGTAGATGTTGAAAACGAGTTAAACACAAGAGGATTTTATTAAGGGAAATCCCTGTGAGAGAAAATGGAGAGGAAGCTGAGTAAGCCTGGAAGAGGTCTCAGCTATGAGGCAAGTCTGACCTAGAATGAAGGAAAGAGGAAAGGAAGGTTGAGTGGAAGCATTGGAGCGTAATGTACAGTCTAAGGAAGGGTGAGAAAAGGCTTCAGGGAATCCTGAGCCAAGACTGGTCCTCAGAGAAGCCCTGTGTCTCCTAAAGAGGGATCTGCATTAGCCACCCTGTGGCCCTCAGTCATTGACTGAGGGGCAGATGCAGAAACAGATTTTAGAGTGAAGCAGAAAGTGGCCGTAGGCAGTTAGGCTTCCCATACTTTGAGGTCTATGAGTTTATTTATTTATTTATTTATTATTTATTTATTTAAATTATACTTTAAGCTCTGGGTTACATGTGCAGAACTTGCAGTTTTGTTTCATAGGTATACACGTGCCATGGTGGTTTGCTGCACCCATCAACCCGTCACCTACATTAGGTATTTCTCCTAATGTTATCCCTCCCCTACACCCCCACACCCCACAGGCCCCAGTGTGTGATGATCCCCTCCCTGTGTCCATGTGTTCTCATTGTTCAACTCCCGCTTATGAGTGAGAACATGCGGCATTTGGTTCTCTGATCTTGTGATAGTTTGCTGAGAATGATGGTTCCCAGCTTCATCCATGTCCCTGCAAAGGACATGAACTCATGTCCTTTTTTATGGCTGCATAGTATTCCATGGTGTATATGTGCCACATTTTCTTAATCCAGTCTATCATTGATGGACATTTGGGTTGGTTCCAAGTCTTTGCTATTGTGAATAGTGCCACAATAAACATACGTGTGCATGTGTCTTTATCGTAGAATGATTTATAATCTTTTGAGTATATGCCCAGTAATGGGATTGCTGGGTCAAATGGTATTTCTAGTTCTAGATCCTTGAGGAATTCACACACTGTCTTCCACAATGGTTGAAGTAAATTACACTCCCACCAATAGTGTAAAAGCATTCCTATTTTTCCACAGCCTCTCCAGCATCTGTTGTTTCCTGACTTTTCAAGGACTGCCATTCTAACTGGAGTGAGATGGTATCTCATTGTGGTTTAGATTTGCATTTCTCTAATGCAGGTCTATGAGTTTCTCATTCATGGTCACTAAAAGATGTTTATCATGAATTGAAATCTCCAGATAGAGTAAAGCAATGCCTAATTCATAGTTACGCACTTATCAATTTATTTATTCATATTATTCATTATCATTATGAATATTCAACACATTAATAAAAGAGTCACATGTGCAATCTACTTGGGGTATTGGGAGAGTAAAGAATAACATAGTGGTGCTACAGGTAATTTAAGAGATGGTTTCTCTCTCTCTCTCTCTATGTGTATATATATATATATATATGAGACACAGGTATAATTATTTTCCTTCTACTATTTGTTATTGATGTATACTGCCAAATCCCTAACAGATACTGGAATACTTAACTCTAAGCTACCCCCACGCCTACAAAAGAAGTGGGTACAAGGTTATTTTTTAAATCAAAAGATTTATTAATAGTATTTTTATCATGTCCAATTGATATTATCATTATCAAAAAGTTTAATCACTTATTATTACTTGAAGGACCTCGTTAGGAAATGTTCGATCCACTTTTTTTTGTTTTTTTTTTTTTTGAGACAGAGTCTCACTCTGTCACCCAGGCTGGAGTGCAGTGAGGCGATCTCGGCTCACTGCAAGCTCTGCCTCCCAGGTTCACGCCATTCTCCTGCCTCAGCCTCCCGAGTAGCTGGGACTACAGGCGCCCGCCACCACCCCCGGCTAATTTTTTCTATTTTTAGTAGAGACGGGGTTTCACCGTGTTAGCCAGGATGGTCTCGATCTCCTCACCTCGTGATCTGCCCGCCTCGGACTCCCAAAGTGCTGGGATTACAGGCGTGAGCCACCGCGCCTGGCCTGTTCCACTTCTTAAAACTGGTCACTGGAAGTACATCGTCTTGGGAAGAACTGTATATTTCTTGAAACCCCTTTCATATAGCCATATTCTCAAACATAGAACCTTCTTTTATTTTTTTCAAAGATGTTTTTCCATTACTGTAGAAAATTCAGAGGGTGTTTATGGATAGTGCAGTACTCCGCTCAAATACAGGGAACGAAAGTTACGTTAAAATGATAATATTTTTTGCTGAAAAGTATTATGATATTTAATGTAAGCAAACAAGTTACTCAGATGATAGTGTTTTGTTTTCATTTTTTAAATGTCTTGGCCGGGCGCGGTGGCTCAAGCGTGTAATCCCAGCACTTTGGGAGGCCAAGGCGGGCGGATCATGAGGTCAGGAGATCGAGACCATCCTGGCTAACACGGTGAAACCCCGTCTCTACTAAAAATACAAAAATTAGCCGGGCGTACTGGCGGGAGCCTGTAGTCCCAGCTACGCCTGAGGCTAAGGCAGGAGAATGGCGTGAACCCGGGAGGCGGAGCTTGCAGTGAGCCGAGATTGCGCCACTGCACTCCAGCCTGGGCGACAGAGCCAGACTCCGTCTCAAAAAAAAAATAAATAAAAATAAATAAATAAATAAATAAATGTCTTACTTCAATAGCTTTTGGAGCACAAGTGGTTTAGGTAACATGGATAATTTGTACAGTGGTGAAGTCTGACATTTTATTGCACCTGTCACCTGAGTAGTGTACATTGTACCAAACATGTAGCTTTTTTATTCCACACCCACCTGCCAACTTCCCCCTTATGAATCTCCAGAGCCCATGATATCACTCAGTGGAGAGTCTTCAACATTCAGGGTGGAATCTTCAGGGTGTGGCCCTCTATCCATTGCTTTCCAACGTTTGTACTCTCTGCTTTGTGAATAGAGGCCTGTTCTCCCTGTCTGCCTTGTTCACGTACCTTTGCCGTTTTCCTTGCTGGGATGACATCCTTTGCCCTGAAGTTCTCATTAACCATACCATAGATGTCCTCTTCTTACCTCAATACATCCAAGGCTACCTCAAGTTATAACTTCTCGTTTAGTTTTTCCCTAGTGTCTGAGTTCAAATGGGCTTCTCTATATCCAGAATATCTACCACCTGTCTTATCTTTCCTCACACGTGGCACGTGCAGTTCCTTCCATCTACTTTCATAATGTTGTATTTTAACGGTTCAGTTGTGTTTATATTACACTATTCTGTCAGGCAAACAAAGGTATTTATATGGCTGAAATCTACGGTATTTTTTAAATGTAGTAAAATGTAATGAATAAGCATACAAATGAATGAGTTAATTAACCTATTATATTCTTGGTTAAGTAATGAGCATTATGAGGACAAAAATTGAGTCTTACACCTTCTTATAATCCTAAAGACCTAGTACAGGACTTGGAATATAGCATTCACTTAAGACATCTTTGTGACTAATGAATTTAAATATTTTTATTAATTCTAAGTTGACGTATGATTGTAATTTGGGGAAGGTAGTGAAATTTCAAATGGCTTTCACCACCTGTGAAATGACCCTTTTACCTACCACATGATTTACCAGATCTTTGTTTAGGTGAACCTGGGCGAAAGCAGATTGTTTCCTCTACTTAGGAAATACTTTGCACATTTTCGTTGCTTACAAATTTGATGATTTTAATTTGTACAGTTATAATTTATGATATTGACTTGTACAGTTACATATATTTTTACATATAATATATATTATATATTATATATAGTTATACTATATATAATTTTATTTTCTAAAGTAAAGAATATCATTACACATTAACAAAATAGATATAACTGTTTTCTTTCTACTATTTGTTACTGGTGTATACTGCAAATCCCTGATGGATACTGAAATTCTTATCTCTAAGCCCCTCTATGACTATGAAAAGAAATGGGTTGAAGTTTATTTTAAAAATCAAAGAGTTTATTAATAATATTATTGTTATCATGTCTAATTGATACTATCATTATTAAAAAGTTTAATCACTTATTTCTTGAAGGACCTAATTAGGAAATATATATGTGTGTGTATATCTATATTCTATCTATATATATCCTATATCTATATTCCATATATATTCTATATCTATATTCTATATCTGTATTCTACATATATTCTACATGTAGTCTATATATATTCTATCTATATCCTATATATAGTCTATATATATTCTATCTATATCCCATGTATAGTCTATATATATTCTATCTATATCCTATATATAGTCTATATATATTCTATCTATATCCTATATGTAGTCTATATATATTCTATCTATATCCTATATGTAGTCTATATATATTCTATCTATATCCTATATATAGTCTATATATATTCTATCTATATCCTATATATAGTCTATATACTCTATATATCTTATATAGTCTATATATATTCTATATATATCCTATATAGTCTATGTATATTCTATATATATCCTACATAGTCTATGTATATTCTATATATATCCTACATAGTCTATGTATATTCTATATATATCCTACATAGTCTATGTATATTCTATATATATCCTATATAGTCTATATATATTCTATATAGTCTATATATATTCTATATAGTCTATATATATTCTATATATGTATCCTATATATATTCTCTATACATATTCTATACACACACACACACACACACACACACACACACACACACATATATATATAGTAGCCTGATATTTAAAAAATAAGATTGGGACTGCGTAAAATAAGCTGACCCAGACAATAGGGGTACAGACATATGTATAATTCAGCAAGAACTGGTAACAAAGTGAGATATGTCAACTCTTCGTAGCATATTGTTAAGTAGTATTAAAAAACAAGTAATTTTTGGTTGGGTCCATTGAGAGAATAACATTATTTTTAGAATGATCTAATGGCACAATAAGCATTTTAGCATTTTACCTGCAAAAGCATTATAGCTGTGCCAGTTTCTGTTCCAAGAAAAAAATACATTGGTGTATTCTCTAAAGGAGGAAATTCTGACCTCAGCTATGTTCAGATAGCTGTGGCAGATAATACTCTGATCAGGTACTAAGTCATATATCTTTCACATTTCCCTTTGCTAGTTATACTCAGTGTGTGGTTGGAAATGGAATCAAAGCCCAGTCTGGAAACCCTGAAGTCAAAGTCAAAGTCAAAGGAACTGATCCTGTGATAAATCAGATTATTGATAAACTGAAGCAGGTTATTCAGGTAAGTCCTGATCCTATATTTTTTGGTATAGCCAATAATAAATAATAAGTGGTCACTTTCTGTTATACTTGATAAATTTGTTAACCCTATCAGATAATCCTACCTAAAATATTGTAACACATTATTTGTATCAGGACTTTTGGGAATATTTAGTTTAGTGATTTTTGTATGCAGTCAGTATGCAGTGGTATTTTAATCTTGGACAATCTGTATATGTGAAAAGCAAGCCTCAGCCTCAGCATTTCAATAATGAGAATCTCAGGACATGCATTGTCTTCAGTGAATAAGTTTGAACATGGGAATCACTGTGACCATTAAAGAAAACACATAGAAGACCATAGAAGATGCCAGAGTTATCTTTCAGGTAATTCTCTGAATGTTGCTATGAAGGTTTTTGCAGCATTTCAATACAAATTAGGTCATAGATGAATAATATGTATTTCTAACATTTATTTCCTATATCACCTTTTATATGTTATCTTATAATCTACCTAATGGTTGTTTATGAAATACTTCTGTTTTATCTTCAATAATATTTTTCATCAAGTGAGTGTGTATTGCTGTTTTTAATACATGACAAATGAAGCATGAACATATTTATCAAAATAATATTTCATTGAAATAGTCTATTAATTGGAACCAAACATGATGTTGCATGTTGTAAATATTACTCTGCATTCTGCATCTATTGATGTTTGGGGAAAGAAAGGCTATTTTATTTTTAGTTAATAGTCATTTTATAAAAATTGAAAATATATTGTGTTTTCATTAGTGACTCCCTTTTGTGAGGTCATAATAAAATCCAAAATAAGGTCCATGTGGAAGTGGAACCAGCAATAAAAAATATTTGAATAGCTAGATGAGCACTGAAATATGACACCCAGAAAATATTGGACAGACAATAGCTGGATGTAGAGCGTAGAAAGCAGTCAAGGAGGCAACAGATGACATAGTGGAATTTGGGTAGATTTGGGTGGATGACCAGAAGACTGGAAGACACAATATAGGGAAGTTAAGGCAGACTGTTGAGACAGAAAAACGATAGCTGAAGGTGTCATTCCTACCATGATCATTTAAACTGTAGCAGTGGATTTAAGGTAATTTTAAAAATGATATGATATATAGGTTTTACTTCAAAATAATTCAGAGGAAGAAGGAATGTATATAAATGAAGTGGGAATACAAATGGAACAAAACAGGATGTGGCCAGGTGCAGTGGCTCACGCCTGTAATCCCAGCACTTTGGGAGGCCGAGGCAGGCAAATCACCTGATGTCAGGAGTTCAAGACCAGCCTGGCCAACATGGTGAAACCCCATCTCTACTAAAAATACAAAAATTAGCCGGATGTTGTGACGGGTGCCTGTAATCCCAGCTACTCAGGAGGCTGAGGCAGGAGAATTGCTTGAACCTGGGAGGCAGAAGTTTCAGTAAGTCAAGATCATGCCACTGCACTCCAGCCTGGGCAACCACAGCAAAAGCCCACCTTTAAAAAAAATACAAAACAAAAACTGGCCATGCCATGAATGAAAAATTGTTGATGATGTATGTATGTAGGGCAGTTATATTATTTTTCTTGACTTTTTTTAGGTTTGAAACTTTTTATTGAACACATGCACACATCCCTTGATGACTGGGGCTGCTTCCCCATTATTCTCGTACTAGCCCTTCTGATTTTCACTTCATCTTCATTCTTAGAGATTCTGGATTTTTTTTTTTTGGCAAGATCAAATATGTCTTTGCAAGGACTATCCAGAATGTCTATTTTATGACAGAGGCTTTGCAGAGTACCTACTCAGCCATATTATCAGAAACAGAAATATTTTCCATATTCTTGTCCTGTTTAGATTTTTTAAATTCCAAGAACAGTCACCTTCTACCAGACACTCTGATGTTGGAAGACAAAGCATATTTTGTAAGTGGCATGATTTCTGGGCTCAAATTTAGAACAGAGCCACAGCTTTCAACAACCCAAAAATAACTTACTGTGACTCACCAAATTTAGAAAGACGGAGATTATTAAAAAAAGAAAACCTTAATTTACTATGTGACCTCGAAGTATCTGGGCTGAAAATTGTAAATGTAGAAAGGTAAATCAAAAGATACAGAGACTGTAATCATGCACTTAATGAAGCACTAAATCAAAATATTTTTGGCATACGTGAAAGAGTTTAATTTTATCACATTTTTTACTGGCACTATAGCTATTTGCAAGTCCATATAAAACTACAGTGTTACATATAAACTACCAAAAAAGAACTTTTTAAGAAATGAGACTCATCTAGCAACTTTATTTAAAAGTTTATCTTCAGGGAATAATTAAGGATGGCCGTACAAAAGGATTTAGCCATGGCATGAGAATGTTCTCCCTGGCAAACCAATGGAAATTATTAAATGTGCAAAATGGAACTGTTGGAATAAATTGTAATGCCTTCATATGATCGTATATTTAAGCTTTTAAAATGATATTGAAGAGTTGCATACATTGACTTAAACACACATTCGTAACATATCACTGAACAGGAGAAATATGGGCCAGCAAAGAACATAGAGTTGGTCCAATTTCTACAAAAAAAAAGAAGACTCTAATAGCATGACAGCAGGGAAGGGGGACTATGTCAACGTATGTGTGTATATGTGTGTATATGCATAGCAAGTATGAACTTGAAAAGATATATTTCAAATTGTTTACACAGATTACCTCAGAGAGGTAAATAACTTTGGTGTTCTGTATTCCACATGCTCTGAATTTTCTTTTTTTATTTAAATAGAGATGGGATCTTAGCCAGGAGCAGTGGCTCACCCCTGTAATCCCAGCACTTTGGGAGGCTGAGGGGGGAGGATTGTTTGAGGCAGGAGTTCAAGACCAATCTGGCCAACACGGCAAAACTCTGTCTCAACTAAAAATTCAAATATTAGCCAGGGGCGCAGTGGCTCATGCCTGTAACCCCAGGCACTCGAGAGACTGAGGCATGAGAATTGCTTGAACCAGGAGGCAGAGGTTGCAGTGAGCCGAGATCACACCACGGCACTCCAGCCTGGGCAACAGACCAAGACTCTGTCAAAAAACAAAACAAAAGAAAACAAAACAACAACCACAACAACAAAACAGTAATAAAGAGAAAACCTAATGGACAGGAGCAATGTCTCATGCCTGTAATCCCAGTGCTTTGGGAGGCCAAGATGGGAGAATTGCTTGAGGCCAGGAGTTCAAGACCAGCATTGGCAACATAGTAAGACCTTTTCTCTACAAAAAAATGTAAAAATCAGCCAGGCATAGTAGTGCATGCTTATACTCCCAGCTACCTGGGAGGCTGAGGTGGGAGGATCACTTGAGCCTGAGAGTTGGAGGTTGCAGGAAGCTGTGATCACACCACCAGAGAGCCACGACCCCATCCCCGCCTCCTTCCTGTGTCCTATGCTAGCAATAAATAAGTTTCCCAGCCACAAATAATTATTAGAACCTCCTCCCCATGTGCCAGCTCCAACCTCTGCTAGGTATGATACAGGGGCAGCCCTACCCTCTGGAATATACAAAATGTTACACAGACACAGTATGTACACCGGGGAAGGTGGGCCACCCCAGCAGCCCATGCCCTCGCTAGTCCACAGTTAGCCCCGCTTTCCGGCCTCAGCTACCTCTCTGAATAAGAAGGGAGCCCCCCTGAGGGAAACGTTGCCATGGTGAGAGTAAGGGGGCATCAGGCCTCCTCCAAACAAACCAACTCCACCAGCCTCTGGCTCTTAAATAACAATCATCATCATCCAGAAATTTAGGGACTCAGCCCTGGTCAGGGTGGCAAACGGTCTGTTTGTCTTTCCCCATTAGACAGAGGTCTTGTCCTGCTACCCTAATTGTAAAGGGGTGCCTGGGAAGGGGTGGTAGGGACATGGTGGCGGTGGAGACTCCAGCCCCACTTCTCTAGGCTTTGCTGACAGGGGCCTGCTTTTAATTTTTATTTTTATTCCATGACTTTTTAAAAAAAATCCCATAACTTCTTTTTCATAACTTTTTTTGTAACTTTTCATAAAACTTTTTTCTACTTTTTTCCCAGAAGTTTTTTTGCCACAACTTTCTTACATTTTTTATCCCATAATTTTTAACCCCATACCTTTTTAAATAAAAAGTTATTTAATAAAATAACTTTTTATAAATCTTTAATAAAAGTTTTTTAACAAAAAAACCCATAACTTTTTTATTTTGTGTTTTTAATAAACACTTGCATAGTTGTATTACAATTTTGTAAAAATGAAACACGTTATCTCATGCCAAGCATGCCCAGCATTTGCACAATATCAATACCTTTAATACTATAGTTTTCAAGAAACACAAAATAAAATTTTAAGGCAAAAACAACACTTTGAAACAATTTAATCATTTATTACATTACAGTGGCATCACACCAGCAGTCAATAAGGCCACTCTAGGGAAAAATCTTTCAGTATTTCCATGACACATTCTGTTTACAAGAATTCATAAACTGGTAAAATTCATTCTAAGAAAACTTGGCAAATAAAGCTTTGGACTGGAATTGGCATTTCTTTCTCTGGTTTTCCTTCCCACTGTTTCTTTCTTTTATACCACAGTATTCATATTTTAAAATGTTTTAACTTATTTCAGAACATTAAGATAGCAGTTACATTTGTTAATAGTTATATTATTTTAAAATGACTCTAAGATAAAGTTTTAGAGAAACTATATTATGGACAGGGCTGATTTACATTTTCAAATTTTCTAAAAATCAGCTTTGGTTTTAGAGCTGATTTTTTTCATTTCTGGAAAATCTATCAGGTTTCATCAAATACTTTTAAAATGATTATTATATATGGTAATCTTTAAACAGATGTTTTGATTCTTCCTACAGAAACTCAAAGGTATTCAGTGGGACTCAGATTTTAAAAATCTCTGATTCTGATGAACTCTAATATTCCAATGTTGTCTTCTAAGCAAACTGAAAGCTGCCTTATACTCAATGAGGAAGAGCACAAATACTCGGCTGAATGAGGTATCACAAAAGACTGCATGCACTTTGAAGAAAGACTTAAGTCATTGTCATACAATTTCCATTCTTTTTAGCTTTTTCTTAAATATATGCCAAATGCCTACACAAAGAGTGGTATTTCAGTCAATATAGTAAATTCATTTTCCAGACTGACCTTCAGCTTAAATATGCCAGTGTGTGATTTAATCCGTAGGCACCTCATGAACACATTATTGTCAGATTGGTTACAGATGCTAAACGCTATCTGAAGGTCATTCCTAGTCACTGATATTTATCAGGGTAAAAGTGAAGTGATTTCAACGATAAAAGTACCTTTGAAATAATTTATCAATGTATTAGATAAACCCAGTTTCAGAATGATAAAAGAAAAAACGTTAGACCAAATAACGTGGCTGATTAACAGTGGTCCGATTTCTACCCCGAGGGTTTAAAATGCTCTTAAAGTAACTGTCTTTAAACTGAACTCAAAGAATGCAAAAGCGGCAAGTTCAGAAAATAAAAGGCGAGAACAGGACTTTAAGTGCATTTTAAACCCATGGGCTAGAAATCGTACCACTGTTAATTAGCCGCATTATTTGGTCTAACATTTTTTCCTTACCATTCTGAAACTGGGTTTATCTAATACATTGATACATTCATAAAATTTGGAAGAGTCAGTTGAAGTCACAAGGACCGAATATTGGCACCCTTTCAGTGAATGCCAGCAAATCTGTTATTCCATCCGTAAAATCGTATTGTTGCTCTCCTGTTAATGTCATATTTATAGAAGTATCATGAGGATGCCAAATGCTAAAAATGGAGATGATCTAGTAACTAGAAATCCCCACCGCAGGGAGCACACACACCTATCTCCCTGCATCCTAACAATGTGATGTGTTTTGGAACACAGACATTAGAACTTCATGAAGTTTTAACTGTTGAGTCTTTCCCAAGCATCATCAAGTTATGATTTAGGCAATATATGACTGAAATGCATTCATTCATCATGCATAGGCACAATCACATAAATACTGTACAAAATATGTCCCTGACTGAAACCCAGAGGTACAAAAACATATTTCACTTTGTAAAGAAGTTTGTGAGAAAATATAACTCTGTGATTGTATAGACACATTTCCTGATAATACATTGACATTCACAAACAGTAGATTGCACTGCAGTTTGTACACATTTTAAGTTGCATAAACTTCTCCTTGATTTTCAAAGATAGATAGTATAATTCTGTCTACTAAAACTCCTTTTTGTTTCAACTAAGCACTCTGACATATATTAGTTTATAACAGTGTTTATTATTATTTCAAAGTGTTTTCCATTCAAGGAAAAGAAGTAAATTCCTATGTCAGAGTAACCAAGGTGGCTGAAGAATAGGTATTAGCCAAAGAGGTCTAGATGGTAAAATCAATCTTCAAGCCTCAAAGAATCTCCGTGAACAGAGAGGAATGCCAGGTGTCACACAGCTTTCCTTCACTCTAATTCATTCTTGACTAGAGCCTGTATGCCTGTTCCAGGGACATTTGAACTCGTAAAGGATTTCTTCTGATCTTCACTAAATACATTAAGAAGAATGCCAACCAGTGCCCTTTTGTGTACTGGGGCATGTAGTCATGTGATTAAAACAGGTAACATGAACTCTGACTTTAAAATGTATTGTAGATACAAATGCTCTAAGCTAGGAAAGGTTTTCCACGTCCACAGTCAACGATGGGAACCTTTCATTCCTCAGAAATAAGCCCTTTTTAGGTCATCGAAAAAGAGTACAACTGCTGCAGCTCATGATGCAATATCTTCATGAGCCCAGAGCACATACAAATCCTAAGGGCACCACCATAATACACCGCTAATTCCTGGCACCGGAACAGATGAAACACACTCTATCCTGCACATACCTGCCAGAGGAGGCCACTTTCCTCTTCTGTGAGATTTAAAAAGCTCCCCCAAAAGGTTATCACTCCCATCACCAATACACAGAAAATGGAGGAAAGGCTGTTTCCAGTTCTTGGCCTTTAAACAACTCTAAATCTCAGTACTCTTGGTGGCATATTACAAAGTAATAAACAGTGCACACTTGGGGGCAAACTACATATTGAGCTAATGAAGAGCTCACTGTGATTAAGATTAGATCAAACAACAGCAGAACATAGGCAAATTTTGTCTGAATGCTGTAGTGAATATACATGCTGCAATAACATTAAAAAAGCATGGCAGCCTATTCCAAACCAAAGAGAACAGTTTTGGGCAAAGGGTGGGTCTTTGTGTGTTTGAACTCCCACCACGTAAGGGCAAACTCGATATGCATGCTAATGACCTACAATTATGAAATTAAAAAAGAAAAATGCTAAAGGATGCCAGAGTGAACATCAGTGAGAGCCACAGAGACCTTTTAACTTTTTACAAATAAACTTAAACTATAAATTAGAAACACAAATAATCATGAGTGACTCTAACATTCAAAGGAAGTAAATGAATTGTGTAGGAGATTAACCCCATAACTTGGTTTCTTATTTAAAAATTTCTTCAGCAGCTTTTTGAGGATGGTGATGTTTATCTCCTTCTTCTTGGCAGCCAAGCCCAGCAAAAGAACGGCACACAGCAGTTGCTGCCCAAGCCTGGGTGCTCCTGGTGGTCCTGCACGATCGGCTGTGCAGTAGGCTTGTCAAGGAGAGGATCCTCCCTGGCCTCTCCTTGGGCAGAGGAGGTGAGGCTCACCTCAGAAAGATCTTTGGAGAGAGGGAGGCAGGGATCTCAGCAAAGTGGGAGACCCCTCTTCCTGCCTGCCCACCCCACCTGAGGGCTCTACTCACCACCATGCTTGTCTGCAGCCCCAAGCTCCTGGGGGGCTGGGGCTCCTGGACCGGGCTCATCAGCAGGGTTCTGGGCAGCGGCCAGGAATTTTCTGTGCCCATTGTTGTAGTTGCTGTAAGCCGCAATACCATCTGCTGCATCTCCAGCAGCTTCACCTGGAGGGAGGGGTGCTCAGCTGCCATGCCGCTGCCTGTGGCCACCGTCACCCTCACCCCCAACCCCATCCCCACCCCCACCTCCACAGAGATGTTGCACACCCTACCTTCATCTCCTCCCTGAGCTCCAGCCTGATGGTGTCCTCCTCCCAGTGCCGCATCTTTGGCACGGCCCCCTGGTTCTGATAAAACGTGATGGATTTTCCTGCGGGAGGACAGGGCTCAGATGCTGGGGCCCCTCCAATGGCCCTGCAGCTCCCTCTGCCATGCCCTGGCCTCCCACTCACTGATGGTATCTCTCTCGCCAGCGGTGGATGAAGCAAAGTTCTTTTTTCTTCACCAGCTCACTCAGGTCTGCCTTCTCCTCCAGGTGGTCCATAAAGCTGCTCTGGAGCCAAAATATTGCAGTCACATCTCGGCAGCGACCTGCCCTCAGGTGGCATTTTCAAGTCATGGAGAAGGCGGAGGTGAGTTCTGGCATGGGCCAGCTTCTCCATGACTTCCTGCAGGGCCCAGTGGGTCTCCCCACTCACAGACTCGCCCCCAGGCCCTGGGGCTGGGACCGCTGCCTCTGGCTCCTTCTGGGCCGAGGCCACCGGGTGAGCCAGGTGCTGGCAGCACACCCTCTGCTCTTTCACCTGCTCTTGTAACTGTGCCTGCTTCTCCTGGCCACTAGCTCCAGCGGACTTGAAAAATGCCACCTGAGGGCAAGATGTGAGCATTCTTGTAGGGGCACACACAGAAGAAATGGGGCAGAGAGGTGGAGCGCAGCCCCTTCCCTTGGGGCCTCAGAGAGTGCACCTGTTGGTCACAGGTGAAATGGTGTCTGACCACTGGCTCTCGGAAGGGGTGAGGGTCCAGAGAAATCAGAAGGCAGGGAAACGAAGAGCATAAAGGGGTCTTGGAGGGACCACAGAGGAAGGTGGCAAAATGGGTGCAGGGGGAGTCAGGCTCACCATGGCCTCCCTGTTCTCCAGGTCCTGTGGGACACTCGGCACGGGCTGAGGTGCCTCCTCCCCGTCACTGTCCAGATGTTCTCCTCCGTGCCCTGTGGGGGGTGGCCAGAGGGGTCTTCAGACAACCCAACAAGGGAGGTACTGTGGGCCCACCTCTACCTCCACCCTCACTGTGTAACCCTGAGCCAGCCCCTCCCCAGAGAGGAATGAGCTGCTGTTCTTTATTTTTACTTTTAAGAATCAAGATCTTGCTATTCCGCCCAGGCACACTCCCACTACTGGTCGATGTGGGAGTTCTGACCTGCTCCCTTTCTGACCTGGGCCAGTTCAGCCATCCTTAGGCAACTTGGTGACCCCCCGCTCACAGGAGGTCACCACACTGATGCCGAACTTAGTGCAGGCACCCGGTCGGCATAATGACCAGCTGTTCTAAAGCTCTCTGCCAACTCCTCAATCCTATGCTGCTAGCAGTCCCCCCTTCCTCCTGGGGCTCTCTCCTCTTCCTCTGAGCGGTCTCCCGTACCTTCCCCAGGGAGAGCCATGAGGCTCAGCTGGGCTGTTAGCTGCTGTTTCTGCTGGCTGGCAGCTTCCAGGCGCTCCTAAGGGGCCAGGAAAGAGTGAGAAGGGATGGAGTTTGCCTGGTCGTCCCCCTCACAGCCCCATCCTCGGCAGCTCCCTCCTCTGGGTCTCCTGCAACTTTTGGCAGGCCATCTCAGCCACTGCTTTGCCCCAAGCTTCCTGCTGCTGCAGCTGGTTCATTAGCTGGGTCTGTTGCAGTCACTGCCTGTACAGCGCCTCCTTCTCACAGGTCAGCTGCTGATAGGCGGCCACCTGCTGCTGATAGATGGCCACGTACTGCTGCAGGTGACCCAGGTAATGGTCTGGCTGCTGCTGCAGACTCTGAGCCTCTTGGCTCTTCAGCTCCCCCTGCAGGAAGACCCTGGGTGTGAGGGCACGTGGTGGCTGGTTTCCAGATTCTGGGCCCATTAATAGGGTAGCGAGGGCACTGTGGGGCTCTGTCACCTGCCCAGGCCCCTGTCCCCTTACTCCAGGCCTAAGTGACTGCCTCCCTTTCCTAGAACCCCATGCCTCCTTCCCCAGCCTCAAATCTCATACCCTCTTCTCATTTAATCCTCAGCACCTCTGTAAGGAAAATGCTAACTTCCCTTTGAAGTTAAAGAAACAGAGACTTAGAGATGCAAAGTACTTGAATGGTGACCAGTGGAACCGAGGCTGGAATCCAGTTTTAATCTAAGGAGTCTTTTTGTTTTGTTTTCAGACAAAAGTGTCACTCTGTGGCCCAGGCTGGAGTGCAGTGGTGCAATCTCAGCTCACTGCAACCTCCACCTCCTGGGTTGAAGCAATTCTCGTGCCTCAGCCTCCCGAGTAGGTGGAATTACAGGCATGCGCCACAATGCCCTGCTAATTTTTTTTTTTTAATTTTAGCAGAGATGAGGTTTTACCACATTGGCCAGGCTGATCTCAAACTCCCGACCTCAAGTGATTCTCCTGCCTCAGCCTCCCAAAGTGCTGGGATTATAGGCATGAGCCACTGCACGTGGCATAAGGAGCCTGTTATACCACTGTCTCTTCCCCTGTGATTGGGGGCTCCATGCCTCTAGCTGGGATGATGATGTCCAGACCTGAGAGGAGCCCAGGGCTACACACCTTTAAAAGTCAGAGGCAGGAAGCAAGAAACAGGACTGCCCTGGGGGGTGCTGTGGTCACCAGCCCCGAGGCTGGAAGCTGCCTCTGGCCTGGTACCTCCCCTCCCCAGAGGCTGCTGCCTGCCTCCCAGCCCTTCTTGGATGGGGTGGAGGTTTCCGACTCCTTCACCTCACCAAGCTTCTCCTGTAGCTCCTTTACTTACTGCTGCAACTGCAGTGCACTCTTGTTCTCATTGTTGTGGACAGAGAGAAGCAATCAGCAGCCACCCACTGCAGCTGGAGACCCCAGAACTTGTTGTCTGCCTCCCATGGCACTGGGAAGGCTGGAGGCAGGTTAGAAAAACCATCCCCTCTCTCCCACAGCCACCTGGCTCATAGGTGCCTTTAGAAGTAACATTTCACGTGAGGGCTACACTGCCCCATTTTAGAGGTGGGGAAAACAAAGGCCCGGAGGGCTAGGGAGGAGGGCAGGCTCCCCAGTTTGGGCAACGCACCGGCTCCTCGAAGACGCTTTGTGGCTTGGCCAGCTGCTGAAGGCTCTTGTGCTGCTCCTGGAGCCTCTCCTCCTGCTTCCGAAGCCTCTCTTCCTGCTCCCGAATCCTCTCTTCTTGTCCCCGGTTCAGGAGACTTATGCGCTGATTGTTTTTGACCTGGGCCTGGAGCTCTCCTGCCATTCTCTCTAGTTCCTCCCTCAGGTGCTGCAGCTCCACCTCAGAGGGCACTGCTGGGGGCTCTGGGGGCAAGGGTTCAGCTGACAAAGGAAGCAGATAATAAGGGCCTCTGGATTCTCAAAAAAAAAAAAAAAAAGAAAAAAGAAAAGAAAAACCCTCCTCTTGGCGCACAGCTCCTCTCAGGCTCCTCAAACTTGGCCTCACTGCTAATGATTCCTCGCACCCAGATGGTAGCCAGTCTTCCAAAGCACTTTCAGAGAAAGAGCACTGCGGGTGGCTGACAATGGGCCCTCTTTGCTGATGGGGACACTGACACACTGAGACTCATTGAGATGACAAGACTCGCCATCTCCTGGCACAGACCTCTTTCCCTGTGCCTCAAAGCCCTTCCATCCACCCACCTCCCTGGGGCATTCTAAGCCACCCTCACAGCCCTCTGATGCCAGTCCTGCTCCCAGGTCATGCCAGCCCCATCTTACCCATCTGCTTTTTGAGTTTCGACAAGCTCCTCTCCAGCTCCTCTACCCGACGCATATCTTGCTGCTTCTGTTTCTTTAATGTGCAAATCTGCCCAAAGCACAAGGGGAAAGGACCCTGGAGAGAGGGGCTGGAGGCTGGACAGGCTGCCCTCTCCCTCTCTGCCCCCACCTCCACAAAGCCCAGACCCATGACCACCTGTGGCTCTACTATTCCCATTTTACAGATGCTCAGAAAGATCCAGTGACCTATCTAATGTGGGGGGGCTGAAGGGTCAGATCTCACCTCCTGCGACATTTTTCTCATCCTCTGCTGCCACCGGGCCCTCTCTCCTTTTAGATGTTCAGCATACTCGTGTCTTTCTAATTGGAGTTGTTGAAATGACTCCTTCAACTGCAAGAATGGGCACAGAAGTTAGGAAGGGCTGTCACTGGTCCTCACCTGCTCCTGGCCACCTGGGGTCATCTTCCTTCCACATAACTCCCTCAGAAAACCTCACCTGTGTCAGCTGCACTTTCAGTAGTTCCTGCTCCCGCATGGACTGGTCTAACTTCCACTCCGTACGAGCTTTACTGGGGCTGGAAAACTGGATGGCGAAGAGTGAGAAGTTTCAATCTGGAGAGCCTGGGCCATTCCACACAGTGCCCCTTAAAAGGGCTAAGGCTAGGCCCAACATAAAACTCGGTCAGCAAAGATCAAGGCATTTCCAAGCCCGTGGTCTGGTTTTTAAAAGAACTCATTAAAGTTGGAACGGACAGGGAATGAGATTGAATTTATAGCTGGCTAACAGAGGCCCAGAGAGATCAGATAATATTGCTATTGTTATTACTGTTATTATTACCACTGTTTGAACCTTTGTGGAATGCTCCACCAGGTACCATGCTAACAATCCCATTTAATCCTCACAACCACCATAGGAGACAGTTACTATGATTCCCTCTATTGTGTAGATGAAAAAACATGGAGTATTTGAGGTTAAATGCTTCCCTAAGTTCACTTAGGCAGAGCTGGGATATAAACACCCAGGTCTATCCAATTCTCTAAGCCCGTTTTTCTTGCTGGGGATGGGGGCACAGACAGGAAGGGGAAAATTAATCTTTTGTTCACTTTTTGAAAGGATGATACATTTGCATAGTCCAAAACTCAGAAGGTATAGAAGGGAAGTATCTCCCGGCCATCTTGTTGCTCTCTCCTGAATTTTTTATGAACCCTTGCAGACATGTTTTATGTATATTATCACAGTATGTACACACACACACACACACGCACACGTTTCCTCTTTCTACAGAAATGGTAACATACTAAAGGTACTCTTCTGTACCTTCACAGTACAAGTACCGAATACCCCACCTAGGACTTGCCCAAGACCACAGCCAGGTAAGGGCGGGGCAGGCACTTGGCCTCCAAGCTCTGCGTCCAGTGCTCACTCCACACAGTGCCCCCCAACTCACCCACAGCAGCTGACTCAGCCCCAGGCTGCCACTAAAAACCATACAAAAAAGTAGCAAGAAATGGCCATGCTGCCTTCTGGGCAGGACACTCCATCCTGCAGAAGGGACCTTTAGGCTCACTCCTCCATCTGCGAAGCCAGGCTCCCAGGGGATGGGGCAGGTGGCTGGACTCACCTGGTTTGCCTTCTTCTTCTGTGTGGTCATGACATCAGAGAGAACACTCTCTAACTCTCCTTTACGCTGCAACGAACGTTGCAGGCGGACAGCCAGATCCTTGGACTTTTCTGTAATGAGAGAGTTGAGATGGGGCCCAAAGGACTCCCCCTGAAGACCTGTCAAAGTGCCAGGTTGAAGGATGACAGGGTGCCCAGATTCCCACCTTCAAAGTATCTGAGAGAATGTTTCATGTGGTACAGGTCCGTATGTAGTTCTTCTTTCTCTATGTTCAATGTCTGGATTTGAACCTTTGGGAGAAAAGCCAAGCAAGTGCTGAAAGAGAAGGAAAGAAACCTTCTCCGGAGGACAGGAGGAAACTGCACACCCTCCACTCACCTCTAGCACCCTTTTGGCTTTCTGTTTTTTGTTGTTTGCTTTCTTTTCCTGTAGGAAGAGGAAGACAGAGCTCTTACCGGGGGAGGCAGAGATGGCACAGCAAGAGACATGCCCCCAGAATGCCACCAATGCCCCAGGACAGGCCCACCCATGGGACCAGGTTATCAGGGGCCCTGTGGGGATGGGGTGGAATCTGAGGGGTGAGGTTTCTTCCCCAGGCTGGGTGTGGGTGAGATGAGACTGGGGCCTGTATGTCTGAGTGCCCCCCAAACCCAGCAGTCATGTCGCGAGGAAACGAAATCACGTTACTTCTTCCAGCTGATGTTCCTGTTGTTTCTTCTGTTGTTTCTGTGGGGAGAGTCAAATAACGTGATGGAGGGTGGCCCCCTCAACTCTATTCCCCAGACCAGGAAGCGGTAGGCAGGGGCCAGGAATGGATTTTAAAGGCAAAGTTCTCAGATATAATGGGAACACGAACCGGTAAACTCTCCTCAAGCTCCCAAGGACAGAGGATTTGGGTCTTTGTTGGCTTTTGCCCACAGCCACAGAACTCAAAGTCTGAGTCTGGAATCTCTTGAGAGGACAGCAACATAAACCTCTAGAGATGGAGTTTCAGAAAGGCCCCTCCTTCTGGCAGCTTGTGATTTAGAAAAGTGGGTTCATTCAATAAACACTTACTGAGCACGTATGGACCAGGTACGGTTCTTCACAGCAGACATAGGATGGAAAAGGACAGACAGGAGCCCTTAGCCCTGAGGTCTCCACTCTAGGGGGCCTTTAAATCTCAGACTCGAGAGCTAACAGAGACCTTTGATACTCACTACCTCCTCTGGAAACACGAGCCCAAAAAGGAGAGGTGGCTTGTCCAGAATCAAAGAGCAAATTAGGGACTGAGTCATGGCAGAAATACGGGGCCCTTGACAACCAGTCAGGCTAGCACTTCCCCAAGAGGCAACAATCCCAGGGCGTGTGTAGCAAGGACTCGAGCAGGGGTGTCTGGAGAGGAGAGAGTCGGCAAAGAGGGCAGCAAAAGAAGAGCCAGGCTGCATGCTCTGGGGTCCCTCCCCAGGATTGGCAGCGTGGAATCAGGGGACCCCAGTGGACTCTTACCAAAGATTTGATGGTGTTCTTCAGTTGGGTGATTTCTGCGGACCTTGAATCCAGGACTGCTGCTAGTTCTTGGCACGGGCTCTGAGGTGCATGCAGAGAGGAGGAGGTGGAGCAGGAGTGGGGGGAGAGGTAGAGAGAACAATCATTAGGGCTGGGGTTTGTGGGCTGTCTCAGCTGGCAGAGGGGCACCCAGTCCCACCTGGAGGAGGAGGTTGGAGGGCTGACCCAAAGGGTCACTGCACCTCTGCCCAGAGCCTCTTACCTCCAGATCTTTCAGGGTGGCAGATGATGTAGGGCCTTCCCTGTGGAAACCTGTTGCTGACTACAAGAGATGAGAGTGCACATGGAGATGTTCTGTCCCCCACAGTGTCTGAGCCCTCTGACTTCCTTTCTTCCCCATCAACTGGCAACATTTTCTTTTCTGCCTATCTTGGACCTTTTGTCCCATAACTCCTTTGTGCCAACTTCTCTCATGGTTCTTATCTCCCCACCATCCCATCCTGGGGCCCTTTCAGTGACTCCTGATGGCAAGTGGCTGTTCTCATTGTCCTGGCTTCCCCTTGAGACTGGGGATGAGGAAAATCAAACAGCAAAGACCATATCCTGGGTGTCCTGAGTGTTTACAGCAGGCCATGTACCAGGGATTAACATAAAAACAACAATAACAAATCTCATGAAAATTTCACAAATGGAAGTGAAACAATATCACCTCTATTATACAGATGTGAAAAGAGAGGCCCGATGAGGTCAAGCAACTTGCCCTAAATCATATCCCTAGCAGAGCAGATGGAGAGGCAGGATTCAAACCCAGATTTCCTTTTTTTTTTTTTTTTTGAGACAGAGTCTTGCTCTGTCACCAGGCTGGAGTGCGGTGGCATAATCTTTGCTACTGCAGGCTCCACCTCCCAGGTTCACACCGTTCTCTTGCCTCAGCCTTCTGAGTAGCTGGGACTACAGGCACACGCCACCACGTGTGGCTAATGTTTTTGTATTTTTAGTAGAGACAGGGTTTCACCATGTTAACCAGGATGGTCTCGATCTCCTGACCTCATGATCTGCCTGTCTTGGCCTCCCAAAGTGCTAGGATTACAGGCGTGGGCCACCACACCCGGCTAAAGCCAGAATTCTTAACCAGTACCCAGCAGTCCATCCACAATCTTAACAATTACCCTCTATTGCCCCTTGGGCCCCCTGTCCCCAGAAGCCTGGTCAGCCAAGACTCACATCCCCAGGTGGCTGGCAACCACCACAAGTGGCTATCTCAGGGATACTGCCATTTGTTTTTGTGTTCCTGTTTGCTCCTGCTGGAACTCTAGGGCTGTTTTTCTTCCAGTATTCTTTTAACTGTTGGAAAGAAGAGCAGTAATATTCATGAGAACCGTCAGTCCCTACAGCCACATCCTCCTGTACAGTTTTTACAAAATACACTTACACATCATCTGATTTAATGACACCAACAACTGTACAAGGTGTTGTCACACTCATTTAGTGACTGAGAAGGATTGATATCATGGCTAGAAAAAAAAAAGAAAAAGGCAATACTGGAACTTTGAAACTCAGTCTTCTGACTCCAAGCTCTGAGGTTTTGTCAGGAATCAGCAGCTGCCAGGGACCAAAACCAGAGGCAGAGGTAGAAAAGTAAACATTAAGTAGGCAGGAACTGTATGCCATGTGGTTTAGAGTCATGCATCCTCACACGTCTGTTAGTGTGAAGAAGTGCACCAGTACCTCTCAAACTTTTATATCAATGTGTCCTCATGGCAGAAGGCAGCCTTTGTCTTCAATCAGAATTCATCAGAAAGAGGACAACCCAAGCCTCATTTCAGAGAGAGGTCTGGCATACTCTTAGAAACCTATGTGACTGTCATCCCTAAGTACATTCATGCTTTTTCTCTTGATCTCAAGAGAATCAAGGGAAACTGATGCTTCAGAAAGATGTCCCACATTTATCCTGTGGCACTCAAAGTACCCAAGGTTGAGAGAATATGAGGAAGATTCAAGCTGTCAAGTTCAGTTTCCCAAGATCTATTCCACAGAAGATGAGCAAATCTCACTTCAGAGACCACTGACTGAAGGAGAGTCTGGTCCCAGAACCATGGAGAATCAGAATATGAGGTGGAGAACTCAGAAAAAAATGTTAAAATCTCTCTGGAAAGTAGAAGCCTGGGAGAAAACCAAACCAAACCCATTCTCTCATTGCCACCCAGAGATACTGTCAACATTTTGAGTTCATGGGGGAAGTGTAGGCTTTTCCCACCGTCAACATCTGTAAGGGAGTGAGGCAGCCTGGAACCTCTTGCTCCTAGGTCCCATAGTCTCCATTCCCCTTCCAGCTGGAAATTTGTGCTGTGACCAGAGGAACCAGAAACGGGGTGAGAACGCTTAGGGGACTGGGTCATAAGATCAAAGGCCAGTCTTGCAGTAACCGCAGTTACTAGGTGGGCTGTGACATCACAACATTCCACTCCTCCTGGTTGGGGGGAGGGACCATGTCAGCACCATGTCCAAGTCGCCGCTCCACGATGGGGGAGGGAAGCACAGGGTTGGGCCCCAGCTCCTTGGAGACGCCAGCACAAAGAACCCAGGGAGGTCGACCTTGAGGCAGCAGGAGGGGAGGGCAGAGTCTGCAGCAGGGAGTCCCAGGAGTCACCAGTCCAAAGTCACCCAGGAATGACTGGCGAGGGTGGGGCCTGGCTCCTTGGAGATGAGAGCCCAAAGAGCCCAGGGAGATCAAGCTTGGGGTGGCAGGAGATGAAGGCCCAGTAATGGAGCGGGAAGCCCCAGGAGTCACCCACCCAAAGTCACCCTAGGGTGATTGGCGAGGGCAAGGACTGGGCTGCTTGCTGAAGGGGTGGGGCTGACTGACAAAACTTTGATGGGGGTAGCCCAGAGGCACTGGGGTTGGGGGGACCAGTCCAGTGTGCCTCAGGAGTCATATAGACTCTGGCAGGGGTCTTGTCATCAGAGGGGATCTGTGGCTGGGTTGAGGGGCTATGACCTAGTGCGTTTTTACCTTTTTCTTGGCTGCAGCCAATTTGTTGTGTTGAGTTTCTTCTGCCATCGCAGGTTGGGGAGGGAGGAAGGGTTGGGGAGGGAGGAAGGGTTGGGGCCACAGCAGCAAAATCTCAGTAAGCACCGATCAATGCTTCCAGTCACCTACCAGACAGCTGTGTGACTGAGCCAGAGGAGGCGTAACCAGGGCCCCAGTAGAATGCGGAATAGGGGCGTGGCCTTAATGCTCCAAGCCCATTGGTCAATGAGAAAGATGAAAGGGCAAGGGGGCGTGGCCACACAGCAGCGTGGCCAGAGGGCCCTGTGACTCACAAGGAAAGCTGCCCATGGCAACCGCTCTCCCCACCCACTCTAAGAGAGCGGAGAGGCCTCCCACTCTGGAAGAGAAGAGGGGCCGGCTTTTGCTTTAAAAGCTTTAAAACTTTAAAAAATATATGTGTGTATACTTTATATATATGTGTGTCCGTGTGTGTGTATCTGTTTTTCTCCATAGCTGTCTTCATTATCCAGCTTCTATGCAAGGTCTATGATTTTGGCCTATATTTTTCATCTTTGATTACAGTGCAAAAATTACCAGTATTACCTTAACTGAGATACAGATCCTATAAAAATAGAAAATGCATAGCATGCTTGATGATTAATGAAGCAGACTATATTATCCAACATTCTAATAAGATAAAATCATCACAATGATTTCTCTTTTTTGGAAAAATGTTTCTCTTATTCTCCTACGTTTTTGTTAAGATTTTTTTTCTTAAACAAGAAACATGTCTAATATCTGTAAAAACACAAAGCTTTTGGGCCGGGTGCAATGGCTCATGCCTGTAATTCCAGGACTTTGAGAGCCCAAGGTGGGTGGATCATGAGGTCAGGAGATTGAGACCATCCTGGCTAACACGGTGAAACCCCATCTCTACTAAAAACACAAAAAATTAGCTGGGCATGGTGGCGGGCGCCTGTGGTCCCAGCTATTCGGGAGGCTGAGGCAGGAGAATGGTGTGAACCCAGGAGGTGGAGTTTATACTGAGCAGAGATCATGCCACCACATGATCGGCGACAGAGCGGGACTCCATCTCAAAAAAGAAAAAATATATATATATATATATATATATAAAGGCCTCATTTTGCAAGTGAGGACACTGAAGAGTATAGAAGAAAGAAGGGCTTCGTGCAAAACCACGTTCCTGATTGTTGGCGGAACCAAGCCCACAACCTGGAACTCAAGTTTCTCTACTTATAGTAGACGCTCAAAGAATTATAATAATTTACAACAACGTCATAATCATTTGACATTTCTAAGCTGGTCATGTTTTCTTTCGTGTGTACTTCTCCCCTCTCAACAATTACTGTGCCCTTGGCAATTTAATAAAGCAGGATAATATTCAACTCAGCGACCTACAGCTTGACAAGCATCTCCTGCTCCCAGAAAACCGAAGGTGTTGCTGTCAATCTAATACTAAATAATAATTTTCTGTAGTCCTAGAACCTCTGGACTTCCCAGTTACATGGCCAATAAACCCCCTCATTGTCTGAGCCAGTCTGAGCTGGGCAGCCTGACTGAAGTCTAGAACATCCTAACTGGCACAAAGGCCCTTAAGGTGACCCCAATCCACCTGTCTGGCTTTCTCTCTTGTCACTTCCTTCTACATCCTCTCTGCAACAACCAAATTAGATTACTCACCGTTCCCCACACTGCCTTGCGATTTCTTTTTTTTTTTTTGATGGAGTTTTACTCTTGTTGCCCAGGCTGGAGTGCAGTGGTGTGATCTCAGCTCACTGCAATCTCTGCCTCCTGGGTTCAAGTGATTCTCCTGCCTCAGCCTCCCGAGTAGCTGGAATTACAGGTGCCCGCCATCATGCCCAGCTAATTTTTGTATTTTTAGGAGAGACAGGGTTTCACCATGTGGGCCAGGCTAGTCTCCAACTCCTGACTTCAGGCGATCCACCTGCCTCGGCCACCCAAAGTGGATTTTCTTTTTTTACCCATGCACTTGCCCAAGCCGACTTTCTGGCTCAAACCTTTCCCCTGGCCTTGCATCCTCTCTATCCATCTGCCCAAACCTCCCTCACTCTCCAAAGTCTCATTTCAAATGTTGCTTTTCCCTGAAGCTTCTCCTGGAATGACCCATCTCTCCCTCCTCATTCTGATCATTTCCTCTTTGAATTCCCATAGCGTTAGGTATGCCCTCCTCTTCGAGCACTGAATCCAGCCTTGCCTCGCATTGGAGTCACTTGTACACCTGACCTTAATCCCCCTGAGGACAGGGACACTTTGTGTTTATCCCAAAGTCCTGAAACAACTAGTACAGAACCTGAGACACGGGAAGGCCCCAGAATTGCCTGCCGAACAGAACAGTGATAGTGCTGAATTTGGTTCCTCCTTTAACCTGTGTGACCCCAGACGTTTGTTTTCTATGAAGCCTCAAAACATGGTTATGTTTCCTAATTTACAACTAACACATGGAAACCCATGTTTTGAAAATGGGGGTGGGGAGGATGAACTGAAGGCAGCCTCTTCAGCTAAGTTCCAAAGGCCAGGTGGCCCACTGTGAACCTCGTTTAACCACACAGAACATATGAATAGCTAGAACAAGGGATCTAACAGTTACCAGAATGTTTTCAGAAAGGTGACTTCAGAAGTGCCAAGCTTCAGGAAGACCTGGACTGAGAAGGGATCAGACAACTTTAGGAAAGCAGGTACCAAACAGCCCTTTTACAGTTTACACACAGGCCTTGGTGTCAGAAAAATACTGGTTTGAATACTGGTTATGCATCAGAGATGCCACTCTGGACAAGCTCCTTATGCTCTCTGGGACTCTGCTTTCTCATCTAAAAAATGGGGATCACCTGAGGTCAGGAGTTTGAGACCAGCCTGGCCAACATGGCAAAACCCCATCCCTGCTAAAAATACAAAAATTAGATGGGTGTGGTGGCTCGCACCTGTACTTGCAGCTACTTGGGAAGCGGAGGCAGGAGAATTGCTTGAACCTGGGAGGCAGAGGTTGCAGTGAGCTGAGATCGCACAACTGCACTCCAGCCTGGGCAACAGAGTGAGACTCTGTCTCAAAAAACAGGGGGGGGTGGTGGATAATAATAGTGCCTACCTCAAGAGGTTGCTGTGAACACCAGAAGAAGCAATACACACCAAGTGCCTACAGATAGGAAGCACTTGGTAAAAATGTAACTGCCATTAACAATAAATATGATGCTCACAGGGTCAGTGGAAAAAGTAATGGAAAGTAGGAGTGGTGGGAACAGAATAGGAGGGAACAAAGCACCTCTGAGTAGACCTTTCTGTATAGCTCCGACTCTTATTATGTTTCACCCTAATAATTCATTAAAACTAGGATAGGAAGGCTGAGGGTGTTTTTGGAATACAAACACTAATGAACCAAACTGCATTATAAATAACGGCCACACCGAAAGGGATGAAGAGGAAAATAACTACTTTTTTTTTTTTTTTTTTTTTTTAGATGGAGTCTCCCTTTGTTGCCCAGGCTGGAGTTCAGCGGAGCTATCTCGGCTCACTGCAATCTCTGCCTCCTGGGTTCAGGCCATTCTCCTGCCTCAGCCTCCCGCAGTAACTGGGACTACAGGCGCCCGCCACCACACCCAGCTAATTTTTGGTATTTTTAGTAGAGACGGGGTTTTACCTTGTTAGCCAGGATGGTCTCGATTTCCTGACCTTGTGATCTGCCTGCTTCGGCCTCCCAAAGTGCTGGGATTACAGGTGTGAGCCACCGCGCCCAGCCCCCCACTCCATTTTTTATTTTTTTTAATTTTTTTATTTTTTTTTGAGACGGAGTCCTGCTCTGTTCCCCAGGCTGGAGTGCAGTGGCATGATCTCAGCTCACTGCAAGCTCCGCCTCCCTGGTGCAAGCCATTCTCCTGCCTCAGCCTCCCAAGTTGCTGGGACTACAGGCACCCGCCACCACGCCCGGCTAATATTTTTTGTATTTTTAGTAGAAACGGGGTTTCACCGTGTAAGCCAAGATGGTCTCTGTCTCCTGACCTTGTGATCCACCCACTTTGGCCTCCCAAAGTGCTGGGATTACAGGCGTGAGCCACCGCGCCTGGCCTCCCCCTGCTTTACTTGTATTAACCAAATATGTATGAGTCTATCTATCAAGCGTTCAAATTATTTTACATGTAATTGCCAATCTCCAGAAAATAAACGGGACCACAACAAATTTACCCTAATTTCTGTGGCGAGCATAAATAATTGCTCTCAAGGGATGCTTGAATGAAATTACTATCCTGACTGTAGGGGCAGGGGCTTGGTGAAGATTTGTCCTTTGTGAGTAATGAGAAGAGTATACTTGGATATAAAAATAGTGAAGAAATAAGTAGTTTTTAAAAAAACCCTAAATTCCATGTTTAGCAAAGTTAATGAGTCCCTAAATTCCTAAAGCTGAGTATTAGTGTGTAAATGAGTACTCCAAACCAATAGAGAATAACCTTGTAATTCGTGGATATTTAGCTAAAACTTCATATGTTCTTATCATTCTGTGTCTCCTAGTTTTAGTTCAAACAGATGTTTTCACTACTAAAAGACTCAAAATTTCTGACAATGCCCTTTATTAACGTTACTTTTTGAGAAATCACTTATGAAGTAAAAATTAAATTTACATTTTTCAAAATTGCATGTTGGGTTAATTTACCAAATCTTTTATCTGTTTTGTGTTTCCAGTTAGCCATTTTTGTTTCTGATTTGTAAATATTCAAAAATATTTGTTGAAATTACAAATTTTATTAATTGATTTTTGAGGGGAGTAGGGTGCATTCGTTACTTTTCATTTAAATTCCGTGGTGTTTTTGCATATTCAAATTATTGTATTATGAATAACCTGAAAGACAGTAGCTATATGATTGTTTGAGGTAATGGTATCAATACTCAAGGGTTGAAAAGATATGATTTTAAGTATGAGCTAAGGAGACTGCCCTTTATGTAACTATGGGATGATGTGAAAATCTGTTTTAACAGCATGATTAAACTGGGAATTCTTTTTTTGAAGTTTTGTAAAAGGGAGGCAGAAGTTTAAGGGAAAAAGTTGGCTAGGTAAACTTGGATAGTTTTAGATCTATTAGTGACAGAATACTCAAGCTCTTGAAAATAGGAAAAGTTGCTCTTGCCATGTTAAAGGACAAGGGCTGCCATATGCTAATCACTGTATCTTTACTCAGATCCTATAAAATGATTTGTACAGAGAAGGGATTTAATAAATCTTTACTAAATTAATGTTAGATGATGGAATGGATCATTGCGGCTGAAGGAGAGAGTAGTGAAAATGAGGATATTAGGAAAGGAAGTGGATGATTTGCTCAGATGTTGTTAAATTAGGTTTTCATAGAACAAACCTGAAAAAAAATAAAACAGCAGCCTGCATGACTTCTTAAAGCCCTCACCTCTTAATACTGTTTCAATGGCAATTACATTTCACATGAGTTTGAAGGGGACCTTAAAACCATAGCAAAGGGCACATTATATTCGTTGTTTCTGTGTAGTGCTGCTTCTTTACCAGGCTAATAAATCCTGGTAGCCATTCAAGAGCTTGCTCCTAATCCAAAATAAACAAAATGTGTTTTACTGAGAAAATTGCAGACATATCGAAGGGTAATTTGACAGCACGGGTACAGAATACTATCAAGACATTTTCTTCTGTTTTACACACGTGTAATTCTTGCTTGAATGCAAGAGGGCTGAATACCAGCCTTATTTAATATATTTTGTGTCAACTTCTGTATACAGATTTATTTTTTCTTGAGGTGAGAGAAGAGGAAAGAGGAGAACGTTAATTCCAGGTAGGTTTAAGCAAATGTTAGAAAGGCGAACATTTATTGGTTTCCAAATATCTTTTGGCTAGCTGACATATACAAACACGGAGCTAGGTAAGCTTTTTCCCCTAGCAATATTAAGGCTCTAGAAGCAAGTAAAGGATACGTGAAGTGAAATACGCCATTCAAACATAGTAAAGAAGAAGACTGTTTGTAGCCACCGTTGGTGAAAATCATGAGAACCAAGTCTTTCTTGTTATTTTAAACATCCTATAAAAGCATTGCAAAAGTTTATATTGCTGGTTAAAATATTTGGGGCTATTTTGTCCATTTCCACACCTTACTTTAAGGTCCAGGCATTTGTTGAGAGGGAAATTGCCTATTTAACTGAAGGAACAATATGTTTTAAATTGCTGAGAGTACTCTGTTGAAACTTAATGAGAACAGAAAGCAGCGTTAATAAGAAAAATAGTATTTACAAAGATTGCTTAAGGATGCAAGCTGGGTACCAACTAATTGTAATTCTTTAATTTCGGTATACGTGCAACATCCCATGTGTATGAAAACAAAATGTGTATTTCCAAGCAGTATGTTTTAGGATCAGAGAATTTCAACCAAATATTAAATTCTCAAATAGTATGGAAACAAGTGTCAATCATGGCTTTAACATGACAGCTGGAGGAAAAAATTCAAGCAACATGTGTAGATAATTGTGGTTAATGTTTATCTGTACATAGGAAGATACTTCAGATGTGTAAGTATGCAAATAACTCTCGGATTTCTAATTACTGTATTTATCAAGTTCTATATGCTGTCTAAATTCAGAAACGAAAGCAATTTTAAAATAGCATGCATATTATAATTACAATATTATATTGAGCTCAACTTTCCTAGCTATTCTCTGCCTTTCTGTCTGCCTCTGCCTATGTCTCTCTCTCACACATGTATGTGTGTATGTGTATATATACCCTCACTTGTGAACATATATTCATAACCACATGTATAAACACACAGTATAAAAGGATATTAGGAAAGGAAGTGGATGATTTGCTCAGATTTTGTTAAATTAGGTTTTGATAGAACAAACCTGAAAAAATACATTAAAACATATGAGGACATATACCAAAATATTATCAGTAGTTAATTTTAAGACAAGCCTGATGGGTCATTTTAATTTTCTACTTTTTACCTGCCTGTTTTGATTGCAACTTTAAAAATGAGCCTGTGTTACTTTTTAAAGAGAAAGAGAGAGAGGGAGAGAGCAAGATTTGCCTGTTTTGGAAAATTGTTTTAAAGGAACACCACAGGAAATTAAGTCATTCTTAGGTGCCTGCCATTTATATCTAAAAATGGTTTTCAGTAATGGGATAGCTCTAATATCAGTAGAGAGATCCATTATCACACGCAGATTTAACCTTGTTGCTGCAGGCCAGAAATATTTAAAACCATTTAACTGACTTGAAGAATTCTTCAATTTTTGAAAATATATTTAAAAAGAAAAACTTTCATAAAACTTTAATTTTATGAAGTTAACAAAATATTGATTCTAAATGATATATTTATAAAATTTTATTTTGTAATTGGTTATTGGTAGTGTAAGGAAATAAAATAGACTTTTATGTGCTCATATTGTAACCAGTGATCCTGATAGCTATATTTAGTTATTCGTTCTAGTATTTTATTTTAGATATTCTACATGTACAATAATGTCCTTAGCAAATAATGACCTGTGTATTTCTTTCTTGCTAATTCTTACTTTTTTTTTCTTATTGAACTGACTAGGGAATTTTCTTTCTTATCCCATAAGGAAAGCTTACCATATTTCCTTATTAATTATAATATTTTTGTAAGATTTTATGATTATCTTTCACCAGATTAAATACATTTCATTCTATTGTTTGCATATTAAAAAATATATTCTGCATCCATTGAGATGAGATTTTCTTCCACATTGTTAATATAGTGAATTACAGTAATTGATTTTGTGGTATTAAAATAATATTTTATTGAAACACAATTTGTTTTTAATTTACTGTACTTTTTAAAATTAAGATATAATTCATACACCATAATATTTGTCCTTAACAAGGATGCAACTCAGTGATTAGCATATTCACAAGGTTACGGGATAATCACTGCAAATTCCAGAATAATTTCATCACTGAACAACAACAAAAAAATCCTGTGTCTCTTATTAGCCAGTCCTTGTTTGCTCTTCTCTCTAGCCCCTGGCAATCACTGATCTACCTTCTGTCTCTATAGATTTGCTTTTTCTGGGCATTTCATATAAGTAGAATTATAGAATATGTGACATTTTGTGTCTGGCATTTTTCACTTAATGTTTTCATGATTCATACATGTATCATGTATCAGTAGTTCATTCCTTTTATGGCTAAATTATATTCCATTGTATGGATATACCACTTTTTGATTATCCATTCATCAATTGATGGACATTTGCATTGTCTTTATGGCCATTACAAATAATGTTGCTATAAACATTTGTGTCCAGGTTCTTTGTAGACATGTTTTTCATTCTTTGGGAGATATTCCTAAGGAGTAGAATTGTCCAGTCATTTGATAACACTGTTTAACTTTTTTTTCTTTTCTTTCTTTCCTTTTCTTTTTTTTTCTGAGACAGAGTCTCACTCTGTCGCCCAGGCTGGAGTGCAGTGGCGTGGTCTCAGCTCACTGCAACCTCTGCCTCCTAGGTTTGAGCAATTCTCCTGCCTCAGCCTCATGAGTAGCTGGAATTACAGGTGCCTGCCACCACGCCCGGGTAATTTTTGTATTTTTAGTAGCGATGGGTTTTCACTGTGTTGGCCAGGCTGGACTCAAACTCCTGACCTCAGGTGATCCTCTCGCCTTGGCCTCCCAAAGTGCAACTGCAAAATTGTTCCTACCATGGCTGCATCGTTTTGCGTTCCCACCAGTGATTTATGTGGGATTGTTTCCACATTCTCAAACATACTTGTTATTTTCTTTTTGATCATAGTATGAAATGGTATCTCCTGGTGGTTTTGATTTGCATTTCTCAAATGACCAATAATGTTGAGTATCTTTTCATGTGCTTCTTGCCTATTGTGTATCTTTTTTGGAGAATTTTCTACTCAAATCATTTCTCCATTTTAAAAATAGGTTATATTTTTTTTATTATTGAGTCGTAAGATACATATTCTGAATACAAGTCTTTTAGAAGATGTATGATTTGCAAAATTGTTCTCCCATTCTGTAGGTTGTCTTTTCACTTCCTTGACTTTTTCTTCTGAAGAAAAAGTTTAGTTTTAATTAAGCATAATATAGCCCCTTTTTTTTCTTTTGTTGCTTGTAATTTGGTGCTATATCTAAGAAACCATTGTTTAATCTAAGGTCATGAAGATTTTGCTTATGTTTTCTTCTATGAGTTTTTTACTTCTAGGTCTTACATTTAGGTTTTGATCAACTTTGTGTGTAAGGTAAGGTCAGAATCCAACTTCGTTTGTTTGCATGCATATGTACAGTTGTCCCAACACTATTTGTTGACAAGACTACTATTTCCCCTTTGAATTTTCTTGGCATCCTTTTAAAAATCAATTGCTCATAAATATAAGGTTTATTGATTAACGCTCAATATTATTTCATTAAATTTATATGTCTATCTTTATGCTAATGCAACACCAAATTAATATAGTTTGGTAGAAAATTTTCTGTTTCAAGACTATTTAGACTGTTCTGGGTGCTTTGCTATAGTAGTTTCCTGTTCCTGATGTAACATCTTACTACAAAGTTATGCCTAAAAATATCACAGCTTTATCATCTTAATGTGTGCATGTGTGCGGGCGTGTGTGCGTGCGTGTGTGGATTCCTTAGGATTTCCTGTATGCATAAATATTTCTCCATATATATCTATATACAAATTCTTTATACCTCATGGCATCTCCATATAGAGATAGTTATATTTCTTTCTTTTTAATCTTCACCCCAGGCTACTATCCAATTGAATAAAAGGTGGTGCTACTATTGAACGTGCCACAGAATATTAACTTTGTAAACTGACTTGAAGTCTCCCTGGGTGAATGCTAACCCTCTCATATATAATAATGGCTTCATTTACAAAATGTATAACATGATGACTACCAAATGATTTCTTCAGCCTTGACTTTTATCAAGAACTGCCAAATCTGAATCTAATTCCCATTTAGGATTGCCACAGGTATGTTCAAAGTAGTACTTTCTTTTTCTCATAAGATTCTGCCTTATGTCTTGAATTTATACTCTAGGTAAATGTTGTAAGCAGAATAAAAACCCCCAAAGATGCTCACACTTTAATCCTTGAGACCTGAATATGCTGTATTACCTGACAAAAGAGACTTTGCAGTTAGAATTATGAACATTAAAATGAGGACCGTATATGAGTCCAATCTAATCACTATGAGCCCTTAAAAGCTGAGACCATGTGCAGTTGATTTCTGAGAGACGGGGCAGGAGGGAGAGGCAGAGATATTTGAAATGTTCGTGCTGCTGGAAAGGCCCATGAAAAAAAGCATAAGGAACAGGGACAGTCTAGGAGGAAAGGCTGGTCCCAGCTGATGGCCAGCAAGGAAATGGGGACTGCAATAATACCCACTCAAGGAACTAAGTGTGGCTAACAATCTGAACAAACGTGGAAGCAGACCTTTCCTCAGAGCCTCCAATAAAAGATGCAAGAGTGTGGCCGGGCGTGGGGGCTCACGCCTGTAATCCCAGCACTTTGGAAGGCCGAGGCGGGCAGATCACGAAGTCAGGAGTTCAAGACCATCCTGGCTAACACGGTGAAACCCCGTCTCTACTAAGAAAAATACAAAAAAATTAGCCAGGCATGGTGGCGGGCGCCCGTAGTCCCAGCTACTCTGGAGGCTGAGGCAGGAGAATGGCGTCAACCCGGGAGGCGGAGCTTGCAGTGAGCCGAGATTGCGCCACTGCACTCCAGCCTGGGCGACAGGGCGAGACTCCACCTCAAAACAAACAAACAAAATGCAAGAGTGATGGAGTCAGTGCATGACTACCTGAATACAACACACTTTTCAAGCTACATAAACTTCATGCTTTCCTCGTTTTATCAAAGTCATCTCCTCTGCCTTGAAAACTCTCCCCATTGTTATTAATCTGCCTGAAAATTTATCTTCATCCTCAAGTGTCTACTCAAATGGCCTATTAAATGAGTTCTTCCCAGATGATCCCAGATAATGAGTACCACTTTTTAAAATTAGATTTCTAGATACTTTCATTATTGTAATCCACTTTTATAGGAAATTTTTGTTGTTGTATATCTCCTTACTAAACGAACTTTTTTTGTTTTTGAATCTGCATCAATTGTTGAACACATATAGAATATATTAAATACATACAAGCTAATGAAGTAACACAGGAATGCATCTCAGACCACTTATCCTAAAACAACCATTTTTTTCTTTCATTCTGTCAAATACTCTTTCTCTAATATCCTATACTTTTGTTACTATTCATGGATTTTATCTATTTATAGTTATTTTCTTACTGATATGCAAGAATTTTCTATGTATAGTGTATCACATATCTTGCAAAATTTTGTTTGGTTTGCATAATCTCTTTTATTTTATTGTGAATGACATTATAGAACTTTACAGATGAAATAAAATCTGTCGGCCGGCTGCGGTGGCTCGTGCCTCTAATCCCAGCACTTTGAGAGGCAGAGGCGGGCGGATGACGAAGTCAGATCAAGACCATCCTAGGCCAACATGGTGAAACCCTGTCTCTATTAAAAATACAAAAATTAGACGGGCTTAGTGGTGCGTGCCTGTAGTCCCAGGTACTTAGGAGGCGGAGGCAGGAGAATTGCTTGAACCCGGGAGGCGGAGGCTGCAGTGAGCCGAGATCGCGCCACTACACTCCAGCTTGGGCTACAGAGGGAGCCTCTGAAAAAAAAAAAAAAATCTGGCTAGGCGTGGTGGCTCACGCCTGTAATCCCAGCAATTTTGGAGGCCGACGCGGGCGGATCACGAGGTCAGGAGATTGAGACCATCCTGGGTAACACTGTGAAATCCCATCTCTACTAAAAAAATACAAAAAATCAGCCGGTGGGCACCTGTAGTACCAGCCAGTCCGGAGGCTGAGGCAGAAGAATGAGGTGAACCCGGGAGGCGGAGCTTACAGTGAGCATAGATAGCACCTCTGCACTCCAGCCTGGGCGACAGAGCGAAGACTCCGTCTCAAAAAAAAAAAAAAGGCATTTATATGACCATTCTTCCACTTATGCAGCCCTACTTAATTATTGTCATTACAAAATGATGCTTTTCCTTCTGCTAAATTTCTCTATTTCTAATATTTATGCTTACAGATAAAATTGAATTATTTTTAATCAAAGTCCAAAAATACATCATTAAATTTATATTTTTTTCAAAAGAAAAGACAAAAAAATTTTTTAATTTATCCAATGCTCCTTTTAAATCCCTAATGGAAAAATACATTTTATTCATTCATTATATATAATGAATTCATTTTATTGAATGATTAATAAAATGATTGTATTAATGAATGAATAAAATGTATATATAATGAATGAATAAAATGTATATATAAATATATTTATATTTATTTTTAATGAATTTTTGGCTAATTTTTTGCTAATTTTATTTTTATTATTATTATTTTTTTTGAGATGGGCTCTCTGTCTGTGCCCAGGCTGGAGTGCAGTGGTGCGATCTCGGCTCACTGCAATCTCCGTCTCCTGGGTTCGAGCGAGTCTTCTGCCTCAGTTTCCCAAGTAGCTGGGACTACAGGCATTTGCCACCATGCCCAGCTAATTTTTGTATTTTTAGTAGTGAGGGGGTTTCACCATATTGGCCAGGCTGGTCTTGAACTCCTGACCTTGTGATCCACCCATTTCAGCCTCCCAAAGTGCTGAGATTACAGGCGTGAGGCACCATGCCCGGCCACTAATTTTTTTTTTTTTTTGAGACAGAGTCTCCCCCTGTCGCCCAGGCTGTGGTGACGTCATTGCAACCCCCACCTCCCACGCTCAAGTGATTCTTGTGCCTCAGCCTCCCGAGTAGTTGGGATTACAGGCATGTGCCACCACAGCCGACTAATTTTTTTTATTTTGCAGTAGACAGGGTTTCTCTATGTTGGCCAGGCTGGTCTTGAATTCCTGGCCTCAAGCGATCTGCCCACCTCGGCCTCCCAAAGTGCTGGGATTACAGGCATGAACCACCATGCCCAACCAAGAGTTAATGTTTCTTTTAAAATAAATCAAAAGAGCAAAACTCATCTGACAGCAATTGACAAAAGAAAACAGCAGTCTACTATTAAACATAATAAAATTTAAGGCAAAATTATTTTATTTGGGATTTTGGATTTCCTTGTGTTTTCTCATCTTACTTAAACCTGCTTCCTTTCTATGCCTGCATTTCTCACCATCACTTTTCCCACTACAAGCTTACTGCTCCAGTTTTTTAAAAAGTCATGGCTCTTCTGTCTTTTTTAGTGTAAAAAGGGGAAATTTTCTAATTTTCAGATTTCTTGTGTTACATTCTTTTCATAAGTACATTCTTTTTGAATCCTAGATATTTCGTTGTTAGATGATTGTTCAAAATCAGTTTGCTCATTCATGACTATAGAAAGATGTAGATTTAAGCCTGGTTTTTGCAACAGAAAAGCCAGATGGCCCACAGCTTATCCCAGTTTCTACTTGAACACAATAAGCTTTCTTTTTCTCTCAACTTTATCCAGGAAGAACCATTTTATATACAGATTTCTGATCCAGTCTCCAGGGTTTCCAAGACATTAATCAAGCATGGCTTTACTGGACAAATGTAGGGCCTTCTGTGTCTTTAATACTGGACTTTCTATGCCAGACAGTATCTTTGTTCTAGTTCTTCTTTGCACTGTTCCTATCTCACTGGTTTAGATATAATTGCCTGCTGCAGGGTGATGACTTCCCTCCGTGAATCTTCCTCAGTTTCATTATCGATGGTATACCATGTACATGAGACAAAGATTTCTTTACTCTTCTTGAGGTCTCTCTATGCTGTTTGGTTCACATAATATGGAGTTACCCATTGTAAACTCATTTACAGTGAAGTCAGTTGTAGCACTGATCTAGTTTGGCTGTGTCCCCACCCTAATCGCATCTTGAATTGTAGTTACCATAATCCCCATGTGTCGTGGGAGGGACCCAGTGGGAGGTAACTGAATCATGGGAGCTGTTACCCCCATGCTGCTGCTCTCGTGATAGTGAGTTCTTGTGAGATCTGATGGTTTTATATGGGTCTTTTCTCTCTTTGCTCTGTATTTCTCCTTCTGCCATCATGTGAAGAAGGATGTTGTTTGCTTCCCCTTCTGTTCCCCTTTTTTCCTTTATTTATTGATTCGAGTGTCATTCAGTTCAACATAAATTTTGTGAACAGCTGGTGTATGGTCAGCCCAAGGCTAAAACATTGTAAATGAATACATGGAGGACAGAAGTTTTGTGAACAGTGGGAGCAGAAGGCAAACCGCTGTAGACAGAGGAGAGAGCAAGAATGGACAACTTGCAAGAAGTTGAGCTATGTAGACAATGGGGTAAGAAAGCCAGGGGTGTTAGAGGAAGAGAAGTGAAAGTCGGATACCATAGCTTATAATGAGAATAGGAATTGGTAAAAATGTCAAGACAGGAGAAATCATATATGTTTAGAGGTTTAGTAGGGGAGCCATTTGACTTCTCTGTTCTTTTTGAGAAAGACGTGAATTGACAGAGATATAGGGAAAGTGTATTTGAAGTACAAGCAACAGCATGTATCTGGAAAACCAAAACACGGAGGGCATAAGTATGGGGGAACTGTGAATATTCCAACTTTGGCCACAACATTGGGTAGATATCATAGTTGCCCGGTAATGAAAACTTGTCTGAAAATGTATGTTTATGTCACACTGTGATAAAGAAGTATGTAATTAATTGGTTTATTTTAATCCCAATTATTGATTTGCCTGAATTATTGAGTATCATGAGACAATGGCCCATCTTAAGAAGTTCTAAGGAAGGTAGACTAATATGCAGGAAGGTATTTGTAACCCTCGAAACCCATTGGAGACACCTCACTCATGTATGGTAACCAGAATAACAGGAGGGTAGGAACTACGCCAATAATCAAAGTGATCCCTCCGCACGCCACTACCTAACTTCTTCAGCTTTGCTTAAACTCTGCCATCTGCTTGTGTGGCAGCAACTTCCTCCTAATAGTGCATGTTTACACTGAGTATTGGCACATAGTTTCTGCATCGTATAGAATTAAATTTCCTGTTTATTTTTTATTTTTGCTTTGTATTGTGTTGTACTTCGGTTCACTTATTTGTGTTTAGTCCAGATCATGATTCTAACAGGTTATAAAAATTTTGTGCATATGCCTCTTTTGAAATTTGTTTCTTGTTTGTATATCCACAGAATCCTTGAAAGATTCCTTTACCCAATGCCAAAAGAAATCCACTTAATACATTCCGCTGAGGCCTTTATACTAGTACACGTTAACTTTAAGTGGGAATATGCCACCGTGTGACATACTTTATGTGACAAGAAAAATGTTCTTAGAAAAGATTCTCATCTCAAGCAAACTTTATACTGGAGACATTGTTTGCAATATCAGACTTCACTATTTTCAGCTCACAGTTTACTAAAGAGGATAATTGGAGAGGCATTCTAACATTAGTGGAGAAAAAGGCACTTGATGTTCATGACACTTGATAACAGAACCTCTGTATTTCTTAGTCTCTAGCACCATTTCATAGAATGAACTAAGTTATCAGAGGAGAGGAGATACACATTCGACCCAATTCTAAACATTTAATATAATCAATATTTACTTATAAGGTACATTAATTACATTAATACATGTCAAGTCTCAAGATAAATTCTGAATAAAAATTTTTCAGTTAAATGTTGCAAATAATTTTTATCATTAAATTTTAAATACACAGATTATCTGTGTAACATATTAAAATGTATGTCATATAATGACAAAGGATTTCTCTATTGGAACATCTTTTATTTCACTGGCTTATTATTATTTCTGGTTGGTAAGTTTAAAAGACTACAATCTTTAATTTTATTTAGTTAAATGATTTGTTGTATTTTAAAATCAGTAGATAGTATATGTATCATCTTAGTCTTAATTTATAAATATATGACATTTCAATAAAATTCTCGAAGCCAATCAATAAAATTGATTAAGCTTTAAATTCTAGGCTATCTGAGTCTAATTGATTATATTTCTTTATGATTCTTTAAGGAGAAAGCAGACACTTTCTTTTGTTTCAAGATGCCAATTTTCTTTCCTTCTTCTTTTTTTTTTTTGAGACAGAATCTCGCTCTGTTGCCCAGGCTGGAGTGCAGTAGCACGATCTCCGCTCACTGCAAGCTCCGCCTCCTGGGTTCACGCCATTCTCCTGCCTCAGCCTCCCTAGTAGCTGGGACTACAGGCGCCCACCACCACGCCTGGCTAATTTTTTGTATTTTTAGTAGAGACAGGGTTTCACCGCATTAGCCAGGATGGTCTTGATCTCCTGATCTCGTGATCCGCCTGCCTTGGCCTCCCATAGTGCTGGGATTACAGGCGTGAGCCACTGCGCCCGGCCTCAAGATGCCAATTTTCTAAAGTGAGAAAAATTAATTTTAAAAATTAAATCGTATGTTCAATATCTGTGTGAGATCAGATAAACCCTGTGTCTTAGATAGGGAAAGGTTTGAAAGTATAATTTTTATAGTTTCTTATTTATCTATCTTTTCCTATATGATTGTTGTTGTAATATCTTAAATTTATTTCACATTAAAATTGTCAAATATGTGAATTCATGAGCCACCTGTTGAAGACCACTGAAAGAATACAAATAAATAAAATTGGTAACTCATTGTTTTTCAATAACTTGTGAAGACTAAGCTCTGATATTTTATTTTGCCCAAATTCCAATCTAAGGGGTCTGGGGAGTCATCCCCCTACTAACCATAAATTCTCATCAGATGGATTTTATTTAACCCTGTATGTCATGGTTTACTTTGCAGTCTGACTCTGGCATAACATTATGTGACAAAGAAGAAAGTAAAAAAAATTTTACCCCAAAAGCAGGTTTCTTTGCCATATTTTGAAATGGTCCTGCAAAGCTGCCCTTTGTTGGGGGACATATGCATCTGTAAAGAATCTCTATTGACATAACTAGATCTTTTTCTTCCAAGCCCTCCCAATCCTGAAGAAATTAGTAGAAGTCAAGCACCTTTTAAAGGTGTGAATAGGAAATATTTGTCATCTATTATCTCTAACGGCAGCCACTATAAGACTTCAGAAGAACCTTGGTATCCACAGTCTTTTAGCTTAACCTGAACATATCCTTTCCTTTGATCCCAGGTTTTTAGACAAACTCAACCAATTGTCAATTGGAAAATGTTTAAATTTACCTATAGCCTGAAAGCCCCCCACCAACCCCTGCTTTGAATTGTCCCGCCTTTCTGAACCAAACCAATGTGTTTCTTTAATGTATTTGATTGATGTCTCATGTCTCCCTAAAATGTATAAAACTAACCTGCACCCTGACCACCTTGGGCACGTGTTCTCAGGATCTCCTTAGGGCTGTGTCATGTGCCATGGTCACTCATATTTGGCTCAGAATAAGTCTCTTAAAATATTTTACCGAGTTTGACTCTTCATCGACACTTGTTTTATTGAACAAACTGGATTTCCATTGTTAATATTACCCTAATGTAAAGAGCAGTGAAGTAACAGACTTTTTGTCAGCCTTTTACTTACAGAATAGATGACCCCGTGATCTGAGCCCTAATTCCTAAGAGGGGATGCTTTGGAATGAACAAATCAAGAGGTGCCTTGAACTGGAGATTGGTCCTGCTTCATGGTAGCATTTTCCCAGAAAACATGTCTCCATAATAAAAAAGAGTGACTGAATGGCAGATGAAGATATCCAGTTATAAAGCCAAGAGATAAGCCACCCATTGCAGAATTGCTACTTCCTCCGTTATCTGCAATGATCAAGTGGCAACTGTGACAGTGTCAACAGGTTGTACAGTGCACAAAAGGGATGTTCTGGCTGAGAACAGAAAGTCTGCAAATGATAAGAGAGCAAAAGGAAGAAGTCCTAAATTGAGGAGAAACTGTCCTTTAGGGACAGGAAAAGGAAAATGAGCAAGAAGAATAAAAGATTTTAAAAAGAAATGAAGCTGGAAATCTATCATCATAGCCTAATCCCTAAATACCCCGCAGATGTTAGAAGAATGCCAAGCATTCCTGAAGTTGATAGACACAGATATAGATAGGTAGGTAGATACATATAGATTAATAGATAGGCAGATACATACATACATACATGCATACACAGGTAGCTACATAGACACATAGATGTATTGAATTGTACACATACACATGTGTATATATCATATATACCTATGTATGAGAGAGACAAATGAGATATTAAATTATAATTAGCTAAAGACCATTTACAATACCCTATACAAAGAGAAATATCTAAAGTGTTTTTGGATAATTAATTCCATATTCTTTAGCAACTCATCCAATTTCCCACTGGCAGAGATTCAGGGCAAAGACATTTCAAGCCATTTTACAAGAGTCTCAAAAAGCAGTAAAATACCTTTATTCTGAGCACCATTTTAAACTTTTTAGCAAGTTGATGCTACTAAGACTCTTATTCCTGTCACCAGAGAAGCGATTCAGAAGAATTGTTAATATTTCAGAAGTTGCTTAAACTTCCTGTAAAGTGATAGGCCTGACCTCCTGGGGTTAATGTGAGCATCATAACAGTTAATACACGTAAATGCTTGACATAAGATAAATGCTATGTAAGTGTCAGCCATGATTAGTATTTTCATCACTCAGAAATGCGTCTTTTCTGTCTCACACTATATTTCCCTAAAGTGCTCTGCCATTTCTTTATCTTTAACCATACTTCTCACTCTTGCTCCAATATTTCTCTCTTTTATATTTTTATTCCTTCATATACTGCTTCCAATACCTTCCTACTCAAACAGAAAGCTGCCTCTGTCCTTTAAGAATACCCACTAGTAGTCCCTAGAAAGATTATTCTTCAGACACTTACCATAAGGTGGGGTGGGGTTAGCATTCACCTTTTTTCATGCTGCCATTTTTAAAACTACACTATCTCAGTCTCCTTATGTTCAGGCTAACACCATTCATAATCTACCCCTTCTTCATTGGGCCTCATGCCATCATGTCCACATTTTTGGAATACACAAACACCTGTCATTTTCCTTGAGACCTCAGAGCCCTGTGCAGGTGTCATCCAGTTACCCGGCCTCACTCTTTCGTAACTGGTGTGTCAATGACTACCATCATCATTTATGCATTTCTCACCTTAATTAATGGGGAGGGGCCGGGTGCGGTGACTCATGCCTGTAATCCCAGCAATCTGGGAGGCCAAGGCGGGTGGATCACGAGGTCAGGACATTGAGACCATCCTGGCTAACACGGTGAAACCCCGTCTCTACCAAAAATACGAAAAATTAGCCGGGCGTGGTGGCGGGCGCCTGTAGTCCCTCCCAGCTACCCGGGAGGCTGAGGCAGGAGAATGGCATGAACCCGGCAGGCGGAGCTTGCAGTGAGCTGACATCGTGCCACTGCACTCCAGCCTGGGCGACAGAGCGAGACTCCGTCTCAAAAAAATAGAAAAAGAAAGGATGATACAGATCCCAAACTCATTATTCTTAATATTTCTTCTAAAATGTTCATCATTTTGAGGATTAAGATTTCTTAATGCATCTGTACAAACACACATGCATATATTCATACAAATAACTACAGTCATTTTATCAATGTTTTGACTTTTATTTATTTAAAAATATTAAATGTATTTTATAAATGAAGAATGCATGTGTGTATTTATTTATTTATATTTTTATTTTGAGACGGAGTCTTGCTCTTTCGCCCAGGATGGAGTGCAGTGGCGGGATCTCCACTCACTGCACGCTCCGCCTCCGGGGTTCATGCCATTATCCTGCCTCAGCCTCCCGAGTAGCTGGGACTACAGGCGCCTGCCACCAAGCCCGGCTAATTTTTTTGTATTTTTAGTAGAGACGGGGTTTCACTGTGTTAGCCAGGATGATCTCGATCTCCTGACCTCCTGATCCACCCGCCTCGGCCTCCAAAAGTGCTGGGATTACAGGTGTGAGCCACTGCTCTGGGCCTCATTCAAGTATATTTATATGGGAATGTCTGAAATACTGCCACCTAATGTTTAGCAATTATTTTCATTTCTGAGCAGTAGAATTTGAGTGATTTTTATTACTTTTGATTCTGCAATGTGATGTATTCTTTAATTTTTTCATAATGTCTTTCGTATTTATTAAAAGGTTAATTAAATCATCCTAAGAATATTTTATGCATATTTTTGTTAAAATGGGATGTTTAATAGTCAAAATTCTCCATTTACTAAATCTTTCTCAGTCAATGCTTCAGACTTTCCTTTTCTACATTTACTAATAAAAAATTTAATTTCAATGTTATATAATAGAATAACATAAAGTATCTATTTTAAATTTTACCTTCACAAACATCTTTAACCAGAAAATGAAATAAGCATTTAAAATATCAAATAAAATACTAGTTTTCAGATCTGTTGCTTTGAAAATGTGCTTCCTTGTTGAGCAGTATCTGAATTTTTATTACTATACCAGGGTATAGATGAAATATCTAACTAGTATACTTTTAAATTGAAACTGCAAAAAATATATACAGAATTCAGTAGTGCATATAAAACATTTTGCCTATTACATTCTTCATGTTGATAGTAGCTATGGCTAAAGTTCGTAGATACTTGGTTTCGTTAGCTTTTAGAGTTGCTTAGGTTAAATATGCTATAATATACCAGTCACTGCTGGCTTTGAACTACTTGGAATTCTAAGAAGTGGAGTAACATAGTACAAACCTATAGAAAATATGATAAATGTACCACGAATGACACAAAATATTTTCTGCATGTCACATAAGGAGTCATTCTCTATTTTGTCAATTTCCTTAGTTAATTCAAAAGTTCCCGTCCAGGTGCAGTGGTTCAGGCAGGCGCACACCTGTAATTCCAGCACTTTGGAAGGCCAAGGCAGGTGGATCACAGGGTCAGGAGGTTGAGACCATCCTGGCCATCCTGGCTAACATGGTGAAACCCCGTCTCTACTAAAAATACAAAAAATTTGCCAGGCGTGGTGGCGCCCGCCTGTAGTCCCAGCTACTTGGGAGGCTGAGGCAGGAGGATGGTGTGAACCCAGAAGGTGGAGTTTGCAGTGAGCCGAGATCCCGCCACTGCACTCCAGCCTTGTCTACAAAGCGAGACTCTGTCTCCAAAAAAAAAAAAAAAAAAAGTTCCCAATGCACAAATCAATCAAGAATTTCACCCCCAACAGTGAAAAAAAAAATGTGAAAGCAGTCAGGTTTTAGTCACTGTAAATCACAATTTCAATTCCACCCCATCCAAAGAAAGCTATGTACGTCCTTCTCATTCCAAATACATACAGGCCATGAGTTAATAATCTTTCATTCTTCTAAAATACCAACAGATTTGCTTTTTTACTTTCATTTGTAGTTTATAGCACTCACAATTAAATTGATCCAAATGTATTTGAGGTATATTTTATATATATATATGGATCAAAGGTCAATGCTATTGTCTATGCATTAGCCACTCCCATTTATGAGAATTTTCTGAACTTGTTGCTATATATCTCTTAAATGGTGTCCGTTGGCCACATTTCTTTCCTGAGAAACAACTGAGCAGCTGACAATGAAAATGAAGCTCTCTGCATTCCTGTTAGGCATACTGCATACATCTTAGGCTCTCTGCATGCCTCTTAGGCACTTACATTTACATATATTTGTATCTCATTACATAGTGATACAGTCCTAAAATAAAGTAAATAATGAGTTATTTTCTAGACAAATTTGATGAGGCTTTTATTTGATAACAAATTAAAATTATGCCACCAGATGCCTATACCTTGACTTATAAAATGTGTTATGTTCTGCATGGGCAAATAGAAAGTGTAGAAATTGAATGGCTGCCTGGTAAAATTATCTAAATCCACAATGCCACTGGACAACATTGAACTAGATATTTAAATAAGTGAAAGTAATCAAGTAGTTGAGTTCACTGATAAAATTATACTTGGAATCTTACATCTTTCCCAGATTAATATATACAATGTATATCAAATGTCATTGCTATGGGAATGGAAACTGTTACACATGAGGTTAAATTTTTATAAAGAATTTTTTTCCTCTAGAACTGACACTGAGAAACTTGATATCCTCTCTTTATGGCATGTCTTAAGAAAATGTCAACCCAATGCCAAAGGATAATTAATTTTTTTAAAGAAAAGAAAAATAATGGTTCTCATACAAATGTAAAATGAATATATGTTCATGATTTTATTTAACTGATTAATAAATAAGAGTGCCACAGGATGTTTTAACTGGTTCAAAGGAGAATACAAAGAGCAGAGAATATATAGGCAGACATTCATGCTGAAATGAATTTGCTTAATAAAGGCAAAACTAGCCAATATCCATAGGGTGATGGTCAAATACATCTACACTGGATAATTTGCATTTTCATGGACAGGAATTATTTGCAATTTACACAGTTGTGAAATAGGTAAAACAAACAAAAAGTGAAAGGTTCAGAAACCCCATACAATCAGCTAAACTAACATTTAGTTTTCCATTGAAAATATTTAGTAATTTTTTGAGACCATTTCAAAGTTTTTCTTAATTTTTCTCTGCTCTAAACAAGTATATAAATTATTTCCAATGAAAATTAGAGCTTTTTCTTTGTTGAATTAGTATTTTGAAAAATTTATGGAAGGAGACGGAACATAAAAGCAGTTGCCAAGTTTATCAATTAAGTTGGTACGATTACAAATCCCAATTGAGACATATTTTTAAGTATATTTTTCTTTCCAAGACAAATAGACATTAAACAGTCCTAATGTTCATACCCTTTATGTTCATATATATGTATAGATGTGTAAGTATATGTATATCTACATGTATATAAAAAGACACAAACACAGTTATTTCAGAGAATTATTTATGGAAATGTGTTGGGTTTTCTTTTTGTGAAGCTATGTTATCAAGAAGTTATTCTTAGTTTTACAGAAAATAAAACAGCTCTAGCTCTTTGTATCATAAGATAAATATCTGTTTATAAATATCAGTATTTTCTAATACTTCTAATGTACTCTTTTGGAGGTAATGGTATATGAAACCCTATAAGAGCAATTCTACTTCATTAATTAATTCAGAAGAAACACAAGTTTTTAAGACCCAGTGTATGCCAACAATTGACAAAGTCATTAAGGTAGGCAAAGATGGGTAGAGCCTGGGCTTTGGCTATGAATGTTAGAAAATGAATCACTGAAAGTAAAACATGTTTAAAAGATTAAAATAACAAAAAATGGTTTGAAATTAATTTCAGTTATTGGCCATCAATTGGTTAGAAAGAGTAATTAAGAATGAGTCAAAGCTTTTTTCTCTTCATTTAGGTCAAATATGTCATAAAAATAGTCAATTTTAGATTATTATGAGTCAATTATGTCAAAATGTTTGAATGACATGTCATTGAAATTAATCTTTAGCTTGTAATCCTATCATTTGAGTTTTAATTAATATTGGGGCCAAAATGTTCATTAGATACTGTTTTTAATGATCAGTTTTTATGCAAATAATTTATATAAGTCAGAACTTCAATGTTTGGTAGCTGTTTGATTTTTAGGACATTATATATTGAAATGTACACTGATTATCCTAAAGTTGTAAATATTTAAGAAACTTTACAGCAAAAAGTCTAAAATAAAGATATATTTATATTATTTCCAAAACAGAAAATTTAAATTGATTCCCTAGTCAAAGAAACTGTTTGTAAATAAAATGTAACAAACTATATATTCCTTGGCCCCCAGACATTTTAAAGTCACTTTTCCTTTTTATATACATGTTCTAATGTTATAAACAGTGAGCTCAGGAATACCCTAATTTGTCTTTTGTATATTTTCAGCAGATTGTGCTGTTTCAAATTCTATTATTTTACTCCAATTCTTTTGTTTACATATTGCTTTTTTTGCTAGCGTTTTTCATATTTTAAAATATATTACTATATTGTATATAGTAATATTGTGTTTCTATGTCTCTTTCTTCATGTTTTATTTTGTTCCATAATCTTTGGCTTGTCCTTTTTATTCCATATTCCCATATGTAGATGTAGTTTTCAAAGGTGCTTATTTACACAAACTTAAGACTCTTGGGCCAGGCGTGGTGGCTCACGCCTGTAACCCCAGCACTGTGGGAGGCCGAGACGGGCGGATCACAAGATCAGGAGATTTGAGACCATCCTGGCTAACATGGTGGAACCCCGTCTCTACTAAAAATAGAAAAAAAAAAATTAGCCAGGCGTGGTGGCGGACGCCTGCAGTCCCAGCTACTAGGGAGGCTGATGTAGAAGAATGGCGTGAACCTGGGAGGTGGAGCTTGCAGTGAGCCGAGATCGCGCCATTGCACTCCAGCCTGGGCGATAAAGCGAGACTCCGTCTCAAAAAAAACAAAAAAACAAAAAACTTTTGAACCAAAATATTCTGAATGAGATCAAAGTCAAAGCTCAAACGTTTCTTAAAAATGAGGTTTTTCTGAGTTGGGAACCAGAGTCATCTATTGCCCGATGCAATAGGCATTGAGAATAGAACTTGCGACAACTCTCTGTGCATTAACAATAGAAAAAATGGGATAAGATAGAGGCAAGGAACATACATTCACGGAGCAAGAGGAAACACTGAAGAACTAATAGAAATTGGGCTTATTAAAATAAACCTACCAAGGTATGGTACCAATTCTTTTTTTGTTCAGTCCATAATAGAGTTCTTAATACTTTCAATTTTTTTCTTATAATAGTTTTCCTAAATATATTTCATTTATTTATTTGTTTGTTTGTTTTTTACACGGTGTCTCGCTTCATTGCCCAGGCTGGAGTGCAGTGGCGCGATCTCGGCCTACTGCAACCTCCGCCTTGTGGGTTCAAGCAATTCTGTCTCACCCTCCTGAGTAGCTGGGACTACAGGTGTCCGCCACCACACCTGGCTAATTTTTGTAATTTTAGTAGAGACGGTATTTCACCTTGTTGGTCAGGCTGGTCTTAAACTCCTGACCTCAGGTGATCCACCCGCTTCGGCCTCCCAAAGTGATGGTATTACAGGTGTGAGTCACTGCGCCCGGCCCTAAATCTATTATTTAAAAATCCACCTGTACAATCGGCATTCACAGAAATTGCCCATATATGTTATTATTTTATTCTCATAACTCTCTATGCCAAGTATAGATACATTATTGATGTGGAAAATTAGATCACAGAGATAAAGTGACTTTCCCAAGGTCAGTGCAGAAAGGGAAAGGTGAAAATTTGAAATTGTACCTGAAGAGTAAGAGCAAAGGGCTTAAGGAGTTACTCATAGATCTTTGTGCCTCAGAGGTCCTTACTGAGAGTTTTAATCCAAATGGTTTGGTAAAATTGGGGCGACAGTTATAACATGGCTTATGTGATGCTTAGTGTTTTGGAACCCATCATGATCTTTGCAATGGCATCACAGATAACAACCCCATCATCTTGTAAAACAAGGACATGTTGGGAAATAATGTTTTAGTTCAGTCATTGAACTGACCCAAACTTCTGTGTTCATATTTTTATAGACCTCATGATTGTTAAGGTATAAAGAAGCATCAGAAGTTTTGTTTTTGTTTTTAATTACAAAGGAGTTAGGATATTCCTAACATCCAAAGTGAATTAAAATAATTCACTTTGATGTGAGAAAGAGCTTCTTGTCTTAGGGACACTGGTGAGGTGAATTCACAACTAGGGGTTATTTTAATTGAATTACATCCTCAGAGCTTTAGTTTTGAGCTCTGAATCTACAATCTATTTTGCAAGTAATCAATGGTATTTATTTAAGTGCTCTTGGTAAAGATAATGTGAATAGGGAAATCTGCTTATTACTAGCATAAAATTGTTTATTAAGCAAAATAATAGAGCACTGCAAATTAACTAGTAAAAAATTGAAATCTTTAACTTTCACACCTTCATTTGATATTTACTGAATATTTTGGGGACTAGCTTATATGTAATGTAGCTCAACTTTTGTTTAAAATAGGAAACTGAACTTTGAAAATAAGTACTTTTAAAAATATTTTAGAATGCAAGACAGTTTTCATGGAAACTTTCATGGAATAATATTCTTTATATTTTGGAATCAAGGTATGTTCCTACTTGGTATTTAATCAAGGAAATACCTAAATCAAGAACCATTCCAAATGGCTGTTTATTAAGTGTGATGGTTTACTAATGTCAACAAAAGTGAAAAAAATTATACTGAAGTATAAATAGTAATCTTGTTTAACATATTTATAAATACATTTTTGTACATATTTGTGTTTTGTACCTATTTATATAAAAAACAAATATTATTATCTTTTGTACAAATATTTTTAAGGTCTGGCACTTTTTTAGCACCCCAGAAAAATATTTTTCAGGCTCTCAGCTGATGCTGAGAAAAAGAAGTCAGTCTCACATGTTACCATAGATTAATATTGCCTATCTTTGTCTTCATATAAATGGAAGCATACGGTATTTATTTTTTTCTGGCTTATTTCACTCAAAATTACATTTGTGAAATCTGTTTATGTTATGGACCAGTGATTCATTCCTTTTTGTTTTGTGTAGCACCCTGTTGAATGAATATGGAGCTTTCCAATCCATTCTATCCTGATGAACATCCAGGTGTTTCTGTTGAAACTGCTGGTCATAAATTATGTGTTTAAATGTAGTAGATAATGATAATTATTTTTCCAAAATGGTTGTATCAACTTAATAACTCATTCAAATATGTGAAGACCTCCTAACAATCTAAAAAGATGGACCTCCAATTTCAAATAATAAATAAAAAGATTAAGTACTTGAACAGGCAGTATATGCACATTTTTTAAAATAAAAGATTGAGTTAAATTTTGTAAAATGTAGGCCGGGCGTGGTGGCTCACGCCTGTAATCCCAGCACTTTGGGAGGCAGAGACGAGCGGATCACGAGGTCAGGAGATCGAGACCATCCTGGCTAACACTGTGAAACCCCGTCTCTACTAAAAATACAAAAAATTAGCCAGGCATGGTGGCGGGCACCTGTAGTCCCAGCTACTTGGGAGGCTGAAGCAGGAGAATGGCATGAACCCAGGAGGCAGAGCTTGCAGTGAGCTGAGATCGTGCCACTGCACTCCAGCCTGGGCGACAGAGCGAGATTCTGTCTCAAAAAAAAAAAAAAAAAAAGTTGTTTCTGTTCTCCTTTGTTTTCTACTTTCTCTTAAATAGAAATATATTTATTGTACAAATAAATGCCATGAATTAAAAAAATAAATTATGATTTTCCTTCGTGAGGATCAGTTCTCCTAGACATTGGTTTAGCTAATGCCAGCTATTTGGTATAAAAATCTGTATCAGTGGAGAGGTAAAAAAGAGCTAAAGGAAGCATAAGAAAGACAACCGCATCTTTAAGAAGTTCCTCTTGTTTTTTTTTTTTTTTTTTGAGACGGAGTCTTGCTTTGTTCCCCAGGCTGGAGTGCAGTGGCGCGATTTCTGCTCACTGCAAACTCCGCCTCCTGGGTTCACGCCATTCTCCTGCCTCAGCCTCCCGTGTAGCCAGGACTACAAGTGCCCGCCACCGCGCCCAGCTAATTTTTTGTATCTTTAGTAGAGACGGGGTTTCACTGTGTTAGTCAGGATGGTCTCGACCTCCTGACCTCGTGATCCACCTGCCTCGGCCTCCCAAAAGTGCTGGGATTACAGGCGTGAGCCACAGCGCCCGGCCAAGAAGGTTCTCTTGAAAGGAATCACTTCTTGTTTTCTTACAAGTTATAAGCTCACTACCCTAGAGTCACATTTTTTGATAACTTATGAATTTTCTGAAACTTCAAATACCCTATGGCCCCATGGCAAAACATCAGATGACATTTGCCTCTCATTTAAACCGTTTTTCTTTTCCTCTTTCTTCTTTATTTTTCTTAAACTCTCTCATTTCTTTTTCTCTCTTCCTATTTCTCTTTCTCTCTGTTTCTTCCTACCTCCCCTCGTGACTTTGTCTCCTCATCCATCCCCGTGCTACTTAGATGCCACATCAATTTGACTAGCCTCAAATTTACAAGGAATACTTTCTAAATTCATGCTTCTGGAACTTTTACAGGATGAAGAGGTATAAATGTCTCAAATAATAATTTGCCTGATGCTGAAATGAATGGCATTTCTCAAAAAGGCCAAGGGACTGCATACAGAAATTTAAACAGTAACTTTCTGTTAGTGATATGGTTTGGATGTTTTGTCCCCTCCAAATCTCATGTTGAAATGTGACCTCCAGTGTTGGAGGTGGGCCTAGTGATAGGTGTTTGTTTCCCAAGGGTGGATCCCCATGAATGGTTTTGTGCTGTCCTCCTGGTAATGAGTGAGTTCTTGCTCTATGAATTCACGAGAGATCTGGTTGTTTAAAAGAGCCTGGCATCTCCCTTGCTCCTTCTCTCCCCATGTAATATGCCAGCTCCCCCTTTGCCTTAAGCCATGATTGTCAGCTTCCCGGGCCTCAGCAGAAGCTGAGCAGATACTGGTGCCGTGTTTGTACAGCCTGCAAACCATCAGCCAAATACTCCTCTTTTCTTTATAAATTACCCAGTCTCAGGTATTCCTTTATAGCATTGAGATGGACTAACATAGTCAGTTTTGACAACATGAACCTTTCATATTAAAATTTAATTTCTAAATTCACTCATTTACTGTGATTGGTTTATAGCTTTTCTGTAATAATGAACTTTACATGTGACTTTCAATGTGCTTTAAAAATGGATTCACTTTCTACCTCTATTTTTGGAAACTGCCAGCTTCCACTGTTGAGGCAAAAGTGTCATTTTTGAGGCTCTCCTGCTGAGGTAGCTGTTGTCTGATTTCCCTTCAGTGCTACTGCTGTCCCAGTGGAAAAAGGGAAACTTCACCACTTACATGACATGTTTGCCTGAACTCTAATCTTCCACACTTGCTGTAGAAAAGAGTAAAGTGGCAGTTCAGGGCAGTTTACCAATTTAGAAACGGTGTCCGCTCAGTATTTTCCTCTGTGTCACTTACTAAAACATATAAAAGAAACCATGGACAGTAAAAGAAAGAGAGAGGTGTAATGTGATATTTTAATTCTAACAAGGATTTATGGGCACATGAATGCTCAAAAGCACATACCCCCTTAGTGTTTTTCATCTCACACATATCACATCAGACACATATCACACATATCAGGCACATATCACACAGAACTTACCATAATTAAATTATCAGTTTTTGAAAAATATTATCATTTGCTCTTTTTTCTATATAAATAATTTTTTTTAAATATGATTTTCAGTTCTGAGTTACATGCACGGAATGTGCAGGTTTGTTATATAGGTATACATGTGCCATATAGGTGGTTTCTTATTTGTGTTTTCATCTTACGGCTTTGGCTAGAACTAGATAACAAAAGCATGCATCAGTTTAAGAGAGTTATTTTTAATCATGGTAAGGACATATCTATAACTACTTTGTTAAATTTCATCAGTCATGCATGTTAAATATCATTAAATAAATATCAAAAATGGGCTGCTGTACCCAAATACCATAGACTTGGTGGCTTATAAACAACAGAAAGGAATTTCTCATAGTTCTGGGGTCTGGGAAATCTAAGACCAAGGTACCATCCAATCTGGTGTCTGGGAAAAACTTTTGTTCTGGTTCAAAGAAGGCTGCCCTTTCTCTATAACCTCAGTTGGGGAAGGAGCAAGGGAGTTCAGAGGGCTGCTTTAGAAGGGTGCTAAACCCATTAATGAGGGCTCCTCTCTCATGACTTAATTACTTCCCAAAAGTCCACCTTCAAAAACGCTCACATTGGCGGTTAGCATTTCAACATATGAATTTGAGAGGGATGTAAACATTTAGTCTGTAGCAGTAAATGTACAATATAAAGTAAATAGCTTTATTGTTGTGTTGCATTATAGTAATATATATTTTCTAGTATTAAATCTTTGTATGCCAAATCACTGGGGTGGGTGATTTCTTAGTAAGTGTAGAATTCAGTTCCTTTTTCTTTTAGTTAAGAATATTTTAACTATGTTTATAAGAGACACTGTTTAGTAATTTTATTCTTTGTATATTCACTACATCAAGAGTTTGTAATAGTTATATTTGCCTTGTAAAATGAACTGAAAGAAAGCCACTTTTTATAACTTTATCCATATTTCCTAGTTTGGGGTCCATTTTACAAGATGTTTTAAACAGATGCTTATTAAAAACACTGGTTATAGAGACTTTAATAAAAATTTTTAAAATAATGTTTCACATTTCTTGCAAAAATTGGTGCCTGCAACCTATTTACTATTTTTAAAATTAAGATTCATTTAAGCAGTACATGTTTATTTTAGTGAAACACGTATTTAATTTTCTAAGATAGTATTTTTTGTCTTTAAAACAATTTCTGCATGTTTCGGTTTTTTTTCACTTTAAATTTTATGTTTTCTCAGTTTTTGTTTTATCACATTTGCTATATTTTTCTGTATCATGGGTTATTTGTTAAAGAATGAACTTGTGTATGTTTATAAATTGTTACTGTTTTTGTTTATAATTTATTGCCTTCTAACTTAATATGTAATTAGCATTCCTTTTAATTTTGCTTGTTTGCTTTGCTGTACCATTTTGAAATTCTTGAGTTAAATGCTTAACTATTTTTTATCAAGTTTAAATATTAAATTAAATATCTCCCATCAGTTTAGTCATTTTAATATTCTCACTCATCAGACATTTTTTGGGAACACCATATGCCTTTTCATCCAGTCAGTTTCAAGAAAATGAAAATTACTTTTTATATGTTTATACTCAAAGCTTGGCTAGAGATAAGTCTCCCCTTCCTTAAGTTGGGGAGAAAGTGATTTCTTCCAGGCTATAGTCAAAAGAGATACAAATATAGTAACTTTTTGTGTTTGTTTGGGTTGTTTTTGTTTGTTTGTTTGTTTGTTTGAGATGGAGGTTGGATCTTGTTGCCCAGGCTGGACTGTAGTGGCATCATCTCAGCTCACTGCAACCTCCGCCTCCTGGGTTCAAGCAATTCTAAACATATTTTAGCACAAAACTGTTTAAGATTTTAAGTTATATCTTTTTATTACCTTCCATATACTCTTTTGATACATTACCCATTATGTTGATTATTAACATACGCTCAAGTCAAGATCTTTTATTATGTGAGGTCATCAGTCAGTGATAACAGATATTGATGAATTAGTCTCCTCATCAGAAATTGAGCAACATTTTCATTCAAGACGATACATGGGCCTTTAAAGCATATTCAGTAATACTGAGTGTGAGTCTTCTCCTATTTTCTGAATGCGCATTTAGACCTTTATACATCTATCTACCCACCCATTTATTAAATTTTCAGCATTTACTTTCTACTCCAAGGACCAGAACCATGTTTGTCTTGTTCACTGCTGTACTCCTATTGCAAGGACCTAGAACATAGTAGGAGCTCATTAAACTCTGAGGATTCAAAATAAGTGAATAGAGGTTGTAGCAGGAAGAAGTCTAAGATAGCCCCTATGACCTTCATTTCCTCATGTTACCCTGTTGATACCTCACACGGCAAAGGAGTCTTGCACATGTCACTAAGGCTAATAATCCGTCAGCCTTAAGACAGGGAGAGTATCTGGGTAAACCTAACCTAATCACACCAAAACTTAACAATCAGGAAGTTTTCTACAACTGAGAGTAGAATGGGAAGTCAGAGAGTTTCAGAGTCCAAGAAGCATTTATAGCACCCTTATTGACTTTGAAGATGCTTTGCTTCTTCTTTTGAGTTCAGTTTGAGATTATCTTTCTAATAATTGATTAGATTTTATTCTTGTAAAAAAAGAGATAATTTAAAGGAATCTATTTTTAAATACTCTGAGGAGGGTGATACTAGGGGTGCTGGTTGTCCTGTTTTAACTTTGTCTTAATTTCTAATGTAATTAAATTTTGAGTAGGTAATGTGACCTGTGTGGTTTTTATTTTAAAAAATATATAGAGGTTTTATATAATCTATTTTTAAAATTTTCAATGGAAACTTGAAAAGATACTGTTTCACATATTCTTGTATATATATATATAAAACATCTTTTTTTATTTATTTTTTATTTTTATTTTTTTTTGAGACGGAGTCTCGCTCTGTCGCCCAGGCTGGAGTGCATTGGCGCCATCTGGGCTCACTGCAACTCCGCCTCCCGGGTTCACGCCATTCTCCTGCCTCAGCCTCCCGAGTAGCTGGGACTGCAGGCACCCACCACCACGCCCAGCTAATTTTTTGTATTTTTAGTAGAGACGGAGTTTCACCGTGTTAGCCAGGATGGTCTCGATTTCCTGACCTCGTGATCCGCCCGCCTGGGCCTCCCAAAGTGCTGGGATTACAGGCGTGAGCCACTTAGCCCGGCCTAATTATTTGTTTTTTAAAAGATGGTACATACGAAGAAGTAAATCAGGAAAGGTGGATTGTGATTGGTGGCAGTAGAAGTGAGTCAGTGTTACAGTTACTATTGCTGCTTAAGAAACTAACCCAAATGGCCCGGGCGCCGTGGTTCACGCCTGTAAGCCCAGCACTTTGGGAGGCTGAGACGGGCGGATGATGAGTTCAGGAGATCGAGACCATCCTGCCTAATACGGTGAAACTCTGTAATACAAAAGTTAGCCTGGCCTGGTGGTGGGCACCTTATGTCCCAGCTACTCCGGAGGCTGAGGCAGGAGAATGGCGTGAACCCGGGAGGCGGAGCTTGCTGTGAGCCGAGATTGCGCCACTGCACTCCAGCCTGGGCGGCAGAGGGAGACTCCATCTCAAAAAAAGAAAATTAAAAAAAAGAAAAAGAAAAAAGAAACTACCCTAAATTTAATAAGGTAAAACAACCACTTCATTATATCTCATGGATCCTACAGGTGAGAAATTCCAGCAGGATTCATCTGAGTGATTCTTCCTCTCTCACATCATTAACTAGGGTGACTCAGTGGTATTCGGCTGGCAAATAAGTCAGTCTGGAAGGTGCAAGGTGCTTTTTTTCTGTCTTATAAATTGGTGGGGTTGTCTGGAAGGCACGGCTCAGATGGGAAGGACTCTTAGTTATAGTGCCTGCACAGGGTGAACTTTTTTTTTTTTTTTTTGGGACGGAGTCTCACTGTCCCCCAGGCTGGAGTGGTGTGGCCCGATCTCGGCTCACTGCAAACTCCGCCTCCCGGGTTCACGCCATTCTCCTGCCTCAGCCTCCCGAGTAGCTGGGACTACAGGCGCCCACCACCAGGCCCGGCTAATTTTTTGTATTTTTAGTAGAGACGGGGTTTCACCGTGTTAGCCAGGATGGTCTCGATCTCCTGACCTCGTGATCCACCCGCCTGGGCCTCCCAAAGTGCTGGGATTACAGGCCTGAGCCACCGCGCCCGGCCTGCACAGGGTAAACTTCTTATATGGCTGCTGGCTTTCCGCAGATCAAACACTCCAAGGGAACCAGGTGGAAAATGCCTGGTCTCTTTTTATCTCACCTTAAAGGTCAGGTAGAATTACTTGTCATACTCTATTGATTGTAGCAGTCACAAGCATGTCCAGATTCAGGGAAAGGAGACATAGACCTATTTTTTGATGAGAACAATATCAACCTGTTTTTGGACTATGTTTAAATCTGACACACATGACAATTACACACCAGGTAGAAGGCATTTGGGGAGAGACTAGAAAGAAATGAGGAGGAATCGTGCTCTGCTGAAAAAAGAGCATTCCAAAGAGAGACCACAGCTTGGGCAAAAGCCCTGAGTCGGAATCATGTGGACTTATTCTTAGGACAGCATCGAGGAAGCCATTATAGCTGGAGTAGAATGAGGAGGGGGAAGAGTATTAGCAGATGGTGGCAGAGAAATAAACATGAGAAGACGGATGATGGAACGAGCACCTTGTAAGTCATTTTAAGGACTTTGGCTGTTCCTCAAACTGACATGGGACCATTGAAAGATTTTTTTATTTTTTATTTTTTAAATTTAACTTTTAAGTTCAGTGGTACACGTGCAGGTTTGTTATGTAGGTAAACTTGTGTCATGGGGGTTTGCTGTACGGATTATTCTGTTACCCACATGGTAAACCTGATACCCACTAGTTGTTTTTCCTGATCCTCTCCCTCCTCCCAGCTTTCACCCTCCTTTTCAAAATAAGACATACATGCAGCCAACAAACATAGAAAAAAAGCTCAGCATCACTGATCATTAAAGAAATGCACATCAGAAGTACAATGAGATACTATCTCACACCATTCAGAATGGTTATTATCAAAAAGCCAAAAAATAACATGCTGGCAATATTGTGGAGAAAAGGCAACATTTCTACACTGTTGGTGGGAGTGTAAATTAGTTCAACCATTGTGGAAGACAGTGTGGTGATTCCTCAAAGACCTAAAAGAACTACCATTCGACCCAGCAATCCTATTACTGGGTATATACCCAAAGGAATATAAATTGTTCTGTCATAAAGACACATGCATGCATATGTTTATTGCAGCACTATTCACAGTAGCAAAGGCATGGAATCAACATAAATGCCCATCAATGGTAGACTGGATAAAGAAAATGTGGTATATATACACCATGGCATATTATGCCACCATAAAAGATGAGATCATACCCTTTGTAGGAACATGGATGGAGCTGGAAGCCATTATCCTTAGCAAACTAATGCAGGAACAGAAAACCAAATGTTCCCACTTAGAAGCGAGAGTCAGAGGGGAGAATACATGAACACGTAGAGGGGAACAACATTGAAAGATATAAGCAAAGAAGTGATATCATCTGAATTGCATTTCTGAGATTTCTCTGACACTTGTGTAAAAAATAGCTGAAATGAATCAATGGCAGAAGCTGGGAGACCAGTTAAGGAGCTTTTGCAATAACCATAAGAGGAAATATGTGTGGCTTACACTGGGAATCGTCAAGTTGGGAGTGCTCATATTCAAATATGGTCAGAATCCGGACATTTTGAGTGAGCCTACAGAAAGCTTTAATACTACCTCAAAATAAAGGTTATAGAAGGTTTTTCCCTTCTCTTGCCCTGAAACCTTCTGTATCCTTTATTTTGAGATAGTATTAGAATTCTTACTATCTTACTGACAATTCTTACCATCTTGTTTTATAACTTGGAACATGATTATAATTATAGTATTGTTAAATATTTTATTTTTATTTTATAATTATACTTTAAAATATTATTTTGGTAAATAATCATAAAATATGAAAAATAAATCTTTCCATTACCTGAATCAATTGTCCCCTTGCAGGATTTTGGAATCACAACTTCCTAATCCTTGAAATATTAATTTTGATTATTTTTCTAATATGTACCCATATGTCTTTGAGTAAATTTTTATTGGAAGGACAAATCAGTGCTGGATATACAGATGCCATTGCTTTGTACTCAGGTAAAGACAACCTGATATTTATGATCCTCTTGATCATATTTTTATTCTCTTAAAATCTTTATGTCTTCTAATAATGTTAACAGAAGAAGAAAAGTCTTATCTAAGCCTGACTTTTTATTTTTAAGGAAGTTTTTTCTTTATTTGTAAAATTCAGGAGTTTGGCTAGTTGTTATTTAAATATGGAGAGCTCTTCCTTGTTTCTTCCCCCTCCCCGACAAGAAGCTGGTTGGTGCTTTTATTATTCGTACTTCGGTGATAGCTTTGATTATTGTTTCAGATCTCCTTGCCCTTGTGTCTTTCCCCAGTACACAAACTATTCTCGAGGTGGAACCTGTGGTCTCTGGCATACCCATCCGCCTTCTTCTCTGTCATTAGTTCATCTCTTTCTTTGCCCTCCGGAGCTCTGATTCAATTGCTGCCTGAACTTTTCAGTGTGTCAGTTTCTTTCTCCACGGATTTCCCTGTGGATGGAAAATCTGCCCTTGCACTTTAGTTTTCATAGAAGCCTCATCTCAGCTATCTCCCATTTTGTGATATGAGCCTCTTTTGTTATTGTAGCCTTCATCTCCTATTTCCTAAATTCCATGTGTTTCTCATACTGTTCATAGACAAATAGTTTAAAGCAATGTTCTATAGTTTCTTGTGGTTTGAAAGTCATATATTTTTAAATGCGTTTTCTCCCCCTGAGAATTCAGCATACAGTTTCATTTTTCTTGTATGCAGGATGATTTTTAGGATTTTTTTGTGTTATATTTTTTCCATTCTGGTTACTTAGAAGGTAGTGATTATTACCCCAAACCAGGGTTTGATATTGTGTTACTCCACTTTCATACTGCTATGAAGAAATACCTGAGACTGGGTAATTTCTAAAGAAAAAAAGGTTTAATGGACTCAGTTCCACGTGGCTGGGGAAGCCTCACAATCATGGCAGAAGGCAAAGGAGGAGCACAGACATGTCTTACATGGTGGCAGGCAAGAGAGAGAGCATGTGCAGGGGAACTCCCCTTTATAAAACCATCAGATCTTGTGAGACTTACTCGGTTTCACAAGAACAGCACAGGGAAAAACCCATCCCCATGATTCAATTACCTCCCACTGGGTCCCTTCCATGACATATGGGGATTATGGGAGCTACAATTCAAGATGAGATTTGGGTAGGGACATAGCCAAACCATATCATTCTTCCCCTGGCACCTCCTGAATCTCATGTTCTCACATTTCAAAATCAATCATGCCCTCCCAACAGTCCCCCAGAGTTTTAACTCATTTCAACATTAACTGAAAAGTCCACAGTCCAAGGTCTCATCTGAGACAAGTCCCTTCCACCTATGAGCCTGTAAAACTGAAAGCAAGTTAGTTACTTCCTACATACAATGGGGGAACAGGCAATGGGTACCCCCAATGTATTTACACCTGTTCCAAATGGGAGACATTGGTCAAAACAGAGGGGCTACAGGCTCCATGCAAGTCTGAAATCCAATAGGGCAGTCATTAAACGTTAAAGTTCCAAAATGATCTCCTTTGACTCCATGTCTCACATGCAGGTCACACTGACGCAAGTGGTGGTCTCCCATGGCCTTGGGCAGCTCTGCCTCTGTGGCTTTGCAGGGTACAGCCTCCCTCCTGGCTGCTTTCACTGGCTGGCATTGTCTGTGGCTTTTCCAGGTACACAGTGTAAACTGTTTGTGGATCTACCAATTGGGGGTTTGGAGGGCAGCGGCCCTCTTCTCATAGCTCCACTAGGCAGTGCCCCAGCAGGGACTCTGTATGGGAGACAGAGCCCACATTTCAATTCTCTACTACCCTAGAAGAGGTTCTTCATGAGCCCCTGCTCCTGCCCCCGCACCCCACCAGAGCAAACTTCTGCCTGAACATCCAGGTGTTTCCATACATTCTCTGAAATCTAGGTGGAAGGTCCCAAACCTCAATTCTTGACTTCTGTGCACCTGCAGGCTCAACATCTTGTGGAAGCTGCCAAGGCTTGGGGCTTGCAACCTCCAAAGACATGGCCTGAGCTGTACCCTGGTGTCTCCCACTCCAGCCACGGCTGGAGTGGCTGGAATGCAGGGCACCAAGTCTCTAGGCTGCACACAGCAGGGGGACCTGGACCTGCTCCAGGAAATCATTTTTCCATACTAGGCTTTTGAGCCTGTGATGGAAAGAGCTGCCGTGAAGGTGTTAAGGTCTTTAATGTTCTGAAGACATTTTCCCCATTGTCTTGGTGATTACATTTGGCTCCTTGTTACTTATGCAAATTTCTGCAGAAGGCTTTAATGAAAGTTGGTTTTTCTTTTCTTTTTTTTTTGGATTGGGAGTCTCACTCTCTTGCCCAGGCTGGAGTGCAGTGCCGCGATCTGGGCTCACTGCAAGCTCTGCCTCCCAGGTTAACGCCACTCCTCAGCCTCCCAAATAGCTGGGACTACAGGTGCCCGCCACCACGCCTAGCTAATTTTTTTTGTATTTTTTAAGTACAGACAGGGTTTCACCGTGTTAGCCAGGATGGTCTGGATTTCCTGACCTCGTGATCCGCCTGCCTCAGCCTCTCAAAGTGCTGGGATTACCGGCGTGAGCCACCGTGCCCGGCCAAAAAATCTTATACAGTATAATGCTCAAATTTTATCCTTTAATAAGTCATAACGGAGAAACATGCTAATGATTTCACAATTAAATGTGACGTTCATGTAGTGTTTTGCTTTGTAATATTAAATATTTTATTGTTTTCCATGTGATACATTTTCCTTTAAAATTCTACTTTATGTGAAATCGATGATGTTATAGTCTTTGATTTTTACTTTATTAATCTTTGTACATTTTAATATTGTTAAACTTACAGGAACAGTTTGTACACTTCATGGAAATAGAGTAGAGTAATAGAATTTGATTATTTGTTTTGTTTTCAGCTGAGGATTTTTTTTTTTTTTTGGTAATTTCAGTCTTAGAGTCTTTCTTTTTGGCCGTTAGTGGTATAATTCATATTTGTTTCTCATAGCTGATTTTTTGTTTTAACTTTTGTGAACTTGCTTATAGTTTCTTTACAACTATTAGGCCGGTGCAAAAGTTATTGAGGTTTTCACTAATTATTATTATTATTATTATTTTGAGATGTACTCTCCCTCTGTCGCCCAGGCTGGAGTGCAGTGGCGCGATCTCAGCTCACTGCAAGCTCTGCCTCCCGGGTTCATGCCATTCTCCTGTCTCAGCCTCCCGAGTAGCTGGGACTGCAGGCGCCGGTCACCACGCCTGGCTAATTTTTTGTATTTTTAGCGGAGATGGGGTTTCACCGTATTAGCTAGGATGGTCTCGATCTCCTGACCTCGTGATCCGCCCACCTCAGCCTCCGAAAGTGCTGGGATTACAGGCGTGAGCCACTGCGCCCGGCCTAATTATTTTTTTTTAAAAGATGGTACATACGAGGAAGTAAATCAGGAAAGGAGGATAGTGTTTGGTGGCAGTAGAAGTGAGTCAGTGTTACAGTTACTATTGCTGCTTAAGAAACTACCCCAAATGGCCCGGGCGCCATGGCTCACGCCTGTAATCCCAGCACTTTGGGAGGCTGAGACGGGAGGATCACGAGTTTAGGAGATCGAGACCATCCTGCCTAACACGGTGAAACCCCGTCTCTACTAAAAATACAAAAGTTAGCCTGGCGTGGTGGTGGGTGACTGTAGTCCCAGCTACTCGGGAGGCTGAGGCAGGAGAATGGCGTGAACCCGGGAGGCGGAGCTTGCAGTGAGCCGAGATTGCGCCACTGCACTCCAGCTTGGGCCACAGAGCGAGACTCCGACTCAAAAAAAAAAAAAAAAAGAAAAAAGAAAAAAGAAACTACCCCAAATTTAATAAGGTAAAACAACGACCACTTCATTATATCTCATGGATCCTATAGGTGAGAAATTCCAGCAGGATTCATCTGAGTGATTCTTCCTCTCTCATATCATTAACTAGGGTGACTCAGTGCTATGCGGCTGGCAAACAAGTCAGTCTGGAAAGTGCAAGGTGCTTTTTTTCTGTCTTATGTATTGGTAGGGTTGTCTGGAAGGCAAGGCTCAGATGGGAGGGACTCGTAGTTATAGTGCCTGCACAGGGTGAACTTCTTTTTTTTTTTTTTTGAGACGGAGTCTCACTGTCCCCCAGGCTGGAGTGGTGTGGCCCGATCTCGGCTCACTGCAAGCTCCGCCTCCCGGGTTCACGCCATTCTCCTGCCTCAGCCTCCCAAGTAGCTGGGACTATAGGCGCCCACCACCAGGCCCGGCTAATTTTTTGTATTTTTAGTAGAAACTGGGTTTCACCGTGTTAGCCAGGATGGTCTCGATCTCCTGACCTCATGATCCGCCCTCCTCGGCCTCCCAAAGTGCTGGGATTACAGGCATGAGCCACCGCGCCCGGCCTGTTGCCACCCATATTTCTGTTTGCTGTGTGGTGCAATGCCACCACACGGTTCTTCAGACACAACCTCTGCTTTCTCATTTACCTCAACACTTTAACCCTGAGATTCTTTTTTACTATACTTCAGTGTATTTCCCAGACATATATTGTCTATGAGGGATAAAATAAAATATCAATTAAAAACAAAAAAATTCAGAGAAATATTAACCATTCACTCTTCTAAGTTCTCAAAGGTTACATTCTTCACCAAATCATATAACCAGGTCCCAATAAAATACCATCATGCAGGGAATTTAACATTATGTAATTTAAAATACCATCATGCGGGCAGCTTTCAACTAAGCATCCTGTAAGAAAAGATCATTTGTTCTTACATCTTTAAAAGTTTGGAAATTGCTATGGAAGATTATTTTTATTATATTGTCCATTGTCTGTTGCTTAAAGACATATATTTTGCTTGAGTTTAGAGTTACCAAAAAATAGCTGCTGATATATCCAGATACTATTTTATTAACTAACGATACCTATTTGAAATCTGGTTTTCCTTCTGGCCTTTAAGAACAAGGGGCTTAGGACTAAATTTTAGGCTGAAGGGTAGTGTTTCCTTCCCTAGGTTGTCCCGTGTAATTGTCACCTCTTTCTCTTCATTATTCTGTCATTTTGCCCTTGTTTTATAGTGTCTGTGCCTTTCATTCTAAGCTGTCTCAGGGGCTTTTCTGGAAATACACAGTGTATAAGTACAAAATGATGAAATAAACATGCTTTTTTTTTTTTTTAAGACGGTGTCTCGCTCTGTTGCCCAGACTGGAGTGCAGTGGCACGATCTCGGCTCACTGCAAGCTCTGCCTCCTGGGTTCACTCCATTCTCCGGCCTCAGCCTCCCGAGTAGCTGGGACTACAGGTACCTGCCACGATGTCCGGCTAATTTTTTGTATTTTTAGTAGAGACGGGGTTTCACCATGTTAGCCAGGATGGTCTCGATCTCCTGACCTTGTGATCTGCCCGCCTTGGCTTCCCAAAGTGCTGGGATTACAGGCGTGAGCCACCGCATCAGGCCAACATACTTCTTTATTTTGTTTTCAAAGATGCTTAGGTGGGACTAGATGACCTCTAAGGTCCTTTCCAGCTCTAAATTTACGTTACTTTCACCAAAGACAGACAAAAAAAAAAATCTGTTAGGTTATAGGCCTAGAGATGAGTGCCAAGTACTATATTCCTGCTCTAGGTGCACTTCTTGTTGAAGGCAGTGCTAGATTCAGTGACCTGTTATGGCTGTTTACAGTCTTATGGTGATAAAGCAAGAGAACTGATTGCTAAAAAAAAAAAAAAAAAAAAAAAATTCAGTTGAAATATCTTTTTACTCTTAAGCATCAACAAAAAATAAATAGAAAGCAGAAGAGTTGAATTATTTAGTTTGAGCTATTTGTAATTTGGACAACTAAGCTAAGCCCGAGTGTAGTTAATTCAATGAAATTAGTCATATTTGAATATTGTCACAACCTTACTACCACATTAGCATTAAGTGTGATTAAAATTTATTCTTTGTTTCTGTGTGAGTCTCCACAGAATCAGCTATCAACACCTTCATAATAAACTAGCCCTTCATTGCTTTCAGGAAACTTTTAGATTCAGAGCAGGTGGTTGGGCTTCTGCTTTAAAAAAGAATAAATCATTTTTAAAGTCCCTTTCCTGTTTGTGTGTGTAAACTTAGAACACAGAAATTATCCATTGCATTGTTTATTTTTGCTAGGAGGTAGAAGTTCTTAAAAATATAGGAAATACTAGATATCATGTACTGATAATTTCCAAAGCTAATTATTTTTCTTAAGTCCAAGCTATAATTTAAGAGGTGTACTTGTGAAATATGAATATTGTTTTAGAGTACTAAAATGTTTCTCATGGAAAAATAGAATATGATTTTGTTGAAGTTCAAGGGAATATCCATTTTCATTCAGGTAGCTTCCAGATTTTTGTCTTTACATGTTCTATGTAGTGATTTAAATACCGTACCTCCAAAATTTATGTCCATTAGGAACTTTAGAATGTGATTTTATTTGGAAGTAGGGTCTTTGCAGATATAATTAACCCAGTGATTGAGATGAGGTCATCCTGGATGAAGGTGGGCCCTAAATCCAGTGTAAATGTCCTTATAACATACAGGAAAAGACACACACAAGTTCATGTGAAGATGGAGACAGAAATTGGAGTTATGCAGTCATAAATCAAAGAAGGCCAAGGATTGCCAGGAGCCACTGGAAGCCAGGAAGAAGCGAGGGAGAATTCTTCCCTAGGGTCTTCAGGGGGAGTGTGGCCCCGCCAACATCTTGATTTCAGAGGTCCAGGCTTCAGAACTATGAGAGAATATATTTCTGTCCTCTTAACCCACCAAGTGTGTGATAGTTAGGTATGATGGTCCTAGGCAACTACTACACTCTAATTCAGAAGTTCTTCTGGATTTTATTGTATCATGTGTTGGTAGGAAGTACCTGGGTGTTTCGTTTGCATGATATGTGGGTAATCTTAGAATTATCATATCTTGCAAGTAATTTTAAAGTATGTTGTAATGTAGTCAGAAGCTTTTTAAATATGAAATTTAATTCATGCTGGTGTCAATTACATTTGAAAAAATACAAAAAAGCTATATAAGATTCTAGGATCTTTCAGAATTTTACAATGTTTATAATGGACAGTTGGTTAAATAAAAATTGTACCCTAAACAATTTTGTTGTTGGCTTAAAATAGCATTTAATTTATTAGTGCTCAGATAATAGTTATCCCCTAAATAGCATTTTTACTTTCATATGTTGATATCAAACAGTGAAGTGAGACAGCAAATCAGTACAACGTGGTGATTATCAAACATCATAAATCCATGAAGGATAGCCTTGATCTTACTGAGAAGAGTTTAATTTTAAAATGCATACCTGGAAAAGGCAACTTAGATTAACATTTCAAACTCATATAGCATTATTTGTGGTTGATTATAGTTATAATTGATCATTTTACTTTTGGACCGTCACTTTGAATCAAATTGGGATAAATATAAATTAAAGATTGATTATTTGCTTTGAATTTTAGATTAAAAAATTTAAAACCATAAAAACAGAGCTTTGACTATAATAAAGGTATTTATCCTTTCTTGGTAAGAATTGGGGAGGGGTTTAAGAAAAGGCTAAGCAATGTTCTATTTTGTACACAGGCAAAAGTTCATTTGTGCTACTTTTTAATTAGGTAGTTTGTTGTTTTTTAAATGACAGCTTCCTAAACACTACTGATTTTACATGTGCAGTCATTAGCTTTTCATGTGGAAATAGTATCTTTCAAATTCACACAGCTGCTTATTTTATGAAATGCAATGGGACTACTTACTTGCCACCTGTCTAAACTGGAATGCATAGATTCATGCCTTGCCAAATGAGGAGTTAGGGTGAAAAGTGATTAACATCCATTCTTTAATGAGTTTCTAAGTCTTTCTGAACATGTTTTTATTCTATTTATTGCAGTGGTATAGTAACATTTTCGTGTTGGTTGCTGTACAAAGCATGATAATACCTTTATTAAAGCAATGTTAATGACATCCATAAGATATCATAAAATATTATATTCTTAATAGGAAATTTGTTATATATAAATAACAATAAAGATCGTAATAAGCTCTCCTTAATTCTGTTTATTTTGACTTCATTATTAAGTTTGGAAACATAGGTGTCAAATTGAGACATTATTTATATGTAATTATAAAGCCAAATAAATGTTAGAGATTAACTTAAAAAGAGTTTTGTGGCTTAACAATTGAAGTGAGATAGTGAGATCACAAGGGGCTTAATCATTTTGAATTGATTCTACAGATGTCTCCTTTCTCTAAATGCCCTGTAAGCTTCCTACCTTCCATGAAAGTTTATTCCCATAATCCTGGCACATAAAATTAGTCATATAACTCTTTTCCATTCTGAGATTTCAAGGATTAGGACTTTCAATATAGAGAAAACGTGCTGTGTAGAAGCTGAATGTACAAAAGGCAACACTTGGCAACGGAATCCAGTATTTCCCAAGTATTTGAGGAAACTTACAAAACCCAAATCTCTAGTACTTGCTTTCACATTTGCTATCAGAACCAGGAAGGGAGGCCTAGAAATGGTTTGAATGGAAAATTTGTTGTAGAAGGGGTTCCCATTCACTGGTGAATAGACACAACGTATTTCCCAACCTTCTTTTAATCCAAGATAGCAACATTTTTACTGGAGCCAAAGATAAAACCAGTATTTAATCTCCTAGAAATTAGGAGATTTATGACTCTGGAAATGGAAAGAATTTTCATATCCAGCCACATAACCAAGTCATGCAAGAGCATAATAAACAAACCAATCAAACAACAAGAATAACAACCACAACATGGTCCCCATTCTGTCTTTAACCTCTGATAGAAAGAGCAGTAATGGTAAGACGAGAAAGCTCTCGTCAAGTGTTTTCCTCATCTACTGTTAATGATTTATTCTTACATCCTGTCCCAGTCCAATTATCAAAAAATTCTAAGAGAGATCCCTTTAACTGACTTGTAATGAATTCCAGGGTCACATTCCAGATATTGTTTTCCCCTGAAATCGTGTAAGTGCACATCAAAATACTATACTTTTGGTGTGAATCTGAGCCAAATTCTATTGTATTCTAAATAAAGTGAAACTCCTATCAGCCAATAGGGCACAGTATCAGTTTCAAATAAGACAAGTTGGTAAAGTCAGGAGAAATGACTTCCTCCTTCCTCCTGATGTGCTGTATATAGATGTATTAGGACTGCCTTTTAATATTTTATGTGTTCAACAGAGAGGGAACTAACATCCTGTTAATCCTCATTTGAAAACAATTTTGCAATGTAAATGTAGCAGGGCTTTTGCCTTTTTTCCTTCTTCATGAAAAGCAAGTAGTGCTTGGGGAGCAAGTGTTCCTGTTCAACAGCTGTTACTCATTCCCAGCTCTGTTTAGAAGAAATAAGCACAGATGGTTGGTCTACTACTTCCCCAGCGAAAAATTTGCCTGTTGGCCGGGCGCAGTGGCTCAAGCCTGTAATCCCAGCACTTTGGGAGACCAAGGCGGGCAGATCACAAGGTCAGGAGATCGAGACCATCCTGGCTAACACGGTGAAACCCCGTCTCCACTAAAAATACAAAAAATTAGCTGGGCGTGGTGGCGGACGCCTGTAGTCCCAGCTACTTCGCAGGCTGAGGCAGGAGAATGACGGGAACCCAGGACGCGGAGCTTGCAGTGAGCAGAGATCGCACCACTGCACTCCAGCCTGGGCGACACAGCAAGACTCCGCCTCAAAAAAAAAAAAATTGCTTATCTTTTTTGTGTTTTATTCCATCCTTCTCATTGTCATGTGAACAGTATTTCAAGGGAAGAAACCCTCCACACCTTTCCTCAGAGGCCGGGAACTGCAGATGACACACACGGAACATACAACCAGTTAGCAGCAGAGGGTGCAGATACTACATAAAATCAATACTACGAAAGCGTGTGTACCAAAATCCGACCAATGGTTTTCTTCAAGTGACAGGATCACAAGTGGATTTTTCGTTTTGTTGTTTAACAACTTTCATCAAATGTCTTTTGTAAAGGAAAAGTTTTCTCTTTAAGAATCAAAGAAATGTATAAGGAATTTTAAATGTCTTGGGAAAATGCTCATGAAATGACCTCCCAAAGTGAGATTCTAGTGGGAGGAAGCAGACGATAAACAGATAAATACATAAACAGAGGGAGAATAAACCCCACATGGGAGACCAGGCCAGAGAGGAGCTGGAAGAAGAGCAGCAGAGCCGCACGGGGTAGCCTGGCTCGCCCCAGCTCCGACGTCCTCCACTCGGGGTCTGCTCCTGGCCATGGGTGAAGCCCTGTGTGCTTGACCCACCCCGTGGGGAGTTGCCCTGTTCTGAGGGTGGTGCTCATCACCCTCCTGTGTGTTTTTAAGCTCTTCACTACTTGTGTATGTTAATTTCACAAGTCACAGTTTCATTCCGCATGTAGTAAAAGGTTATGCAATGGTACACCATAAAAATCATCCTGTACAAGAGAGAAAAGCCTAGAATACAAAAAGGCATAATCTCAACTCAATCATGCATAGAAAGTAATTTTGTTTTATACTTTATACTATATCATATTTGTAATATATGTATATTACAGTATTGCTACTATAGACTATATTCTCCAAATTTACTAAAATTTGCTTTCATGATCAGGGGATACGCTATAAAAACAGGTGATACGGAGTTCAAGACCAGCCTGGCCAAAAGGACGAAACCCTGTCTCCACTAAAAATATAAAAAGTAGCCAGGTGTGGTGGTGGCATGCCTGTAATCCCAGCTACTCAGAGGCTGAGGCAGGCGAATCACTTGAACCTGGGAGGCGGAGGCTGCAGTGAGCCAAGATTGCACCACTGCACTCCAGCCTGGGAGGCAGAGCGAGACTCCATCTCAAAAAACAAAAAAACAACAAACAGGGATGTTATGGAAGGATCTCCCCAAGATACGATGTGTAATAAAAATGGCAAAGAAGAACACGGCTGGCCAGGGCAACGGTACACGCTTATCCACAAGTGCCTGAATAATGCACCGGGAGCTCAGAGAGGAAACACGAGAACCTCTGAGAAGGGCACTGGGTACCTGGAAGACGGAAATCTTTGCTCCTGAATCCTAAATGAGAAATATGAACATGAGAAGACACAGACATGTAACAGGACACACAGTCCTTACAAGAGAAAGCACATGGGCCAAGTGTGGTCAGAGGAGGTTGGTGAGTCACTTTAGGTCAGGAGTTTGAGACCAGCTTGGCCAGCATGGCAAAACCCCGTCTCTACTAAAAATACAAAAATTAGCCAGGCATGGTGGTGCATGCCTGTAGTCCCAGCTACTTGGGAGGCTGTGGCAGAATTGCTTGAACCTGGGAGGTGGAGGCTGCAGTGAGCCAAGATCGCACCACTGCACTCCAGCCTGGCCTGGGCAACAAAGCAAGACTGTCTCCAAAAAAAAAAAATCACTACTCAGCAATAATGATACATGCAACGACCTCCTTGGGAAAATGTCAAGGGGATTATGCTAAGTGAAAAAAGTCAATCTTGCTTGAGGCCAGGAGTTCAAGACAAGCCTGGGAAACATAACAAGACCCCAGTCTCTACAAATACAAAATGAGCTGGGTGTGGTGTCATGCATCTGTGGTACCAGCTACTCAGGAAGCTGAAATGAGAGGACTGCTTGAGCCCAGGAGTCTGAGGCTGCAGTGAGCTATGATTGTATCACTGCACTCCAGCTTGGGCATCAGGGTGAGACTCTGTCTCCAAAAATTACAGTAATAACGATAATAAAAAATTAAAAAGCCAATGTCAAAAAATCACATAATAGACACAGAGAACAGATGAGTGGTTGCCAGCAGGTAGGGTGGGGAGAGAAGATGTGAATGTGGGTATAAAGGGCCCTTGTCTATGTACCCTGATTGCAGTGGAGGTCTCAGAAAATCCACACATGAAAAAACTGCAAAGAAATACACATACAATTGAGAGCATGTAAAACTGGGAAAATCTGAATAAGATAGGCAGACTATCAAAGTAAACACCCTAGTTCTGATGACTGTGTCATAGTTTGCAACTAGCTACCATTGAGGGCAATGGGGCGAACAGTAAAAGAATCTCTATACTATTTCTTACAACTGTATGTGAATCCACAATTATCTCAAAAAGAGGCTTTTTTTTTAATTTTAGGAATTCTTCCAATTAATGAAAGCTATATTCCAATTAATCCATCAACCCTATGTCATCACAAAGGAAATAGCACAGAGAAAAATCAGCTGGGCTCTCAGCCATTTCTGCAGCTGAGGGAATTCAGTTTGATTCGACAAACACACAACAGTGCTTGGACAATCTTAGCACCTACCGCCCACCTGTACATAACACTCTGATTCATGACCATCACAGCCGGTCAGGAAGGAAGGAAAGAACCTTCCTGATGGCACTCCTATTACCAAATGGGTAGGACTCTCATCTGTCTCTTGGTTTAATTTACTCTAAAACTATTTTCAAAAATACAAAACGTACAGTCATCCCTTGGTATCTGCAGGGGATTGGTACCAGGCCTGCCCCACCCCTGGCTCCATACCAAAACCCTAGGATGCTCAAGACCCTGATATAAAATGGTGTAGTATTTGCATATAACCTGTGCACATCCTCCTGTATAATTTAAATGATCTCAGCCAGGCACAGTGGCTCACACCTATAATCCCAACACTTTGGGATGTCGAGGCAGGAGGGTCACTTGAGCCCAGGGGTTCAAGACCAGCCCGGGCAACATGGCAATACCCCATCTATACAAATTAAAGAAAAAAAAAATTGGCCAGGTGTGGTGGCTCATGCTCGTAATCCCAGCACTTTGGGAGGCCAAGGCAGGCAGACCACTTGAGGCCAGGAGTTAGAGGCCAGCCTGGGCAACACAGTGAGACCCCGGCTCTACAAAAAATACAAAAATTAGCCAGCCATTGTGGCACACGCCTGCAGTCCCAGCTACTTGGGAGGCTGAGGTGGGAGAATCACTTGAGCCCAGGAGGTCAAGGCTGCAGGGAGCCATGATAGCCCCACTGGCCTGGGTAACAGTGAGACCCCCATGTCCAAACAAACAAACAAACAAAATCATCTCTAGATTAACACCTACTACAAGGTAAATGCTCTGTAATTAGTTGTTATATTGTATTGTTGTTTGTATTTTTTAATTGTTGTGTTGTTTTTTATGGCTTTTCTTCCAATATTTTCGATCCACAATTAGTTGAATCTGTGGATGTGAAACCCACAGATACAGACAGAGAGCCAACTGTAATGTGATTTCAACTATATTTAAACATAAGGAAACAAAAAAGGAAAACAAACACAAAAATTAAAACGTAAGAAAACAAGGAAACAGGCTACAAGTATTGCTCCTGTCTCTGGGAAGCAAGACGATCAGGGTTTTGCTCTTGTTTCTTCCTGCCTCCTGTACCTTCTATGTGCTCTCCAGGGAGTCAAAGTCACTATCACAGTCAAATAAAGCCAACACTCCTAACTACACAAAATATAGTTTCATCTGGCAATCTTGTAGTTTAACCTTCTGAGGACAAAAGTCTGATAGACAGCTTCATTTTGGAAAAGTACAATTTTACATAAGCTTTAAACATTCTAGTGCCTGTTAGCAAATAGAGGAAATCTGTAATATATTATCAGGCGTCAACAAATTAAAACTCATATGCCCAAAAGCATCCCCACTTTTTTTTTTTTTCTTTTTGAGACAGGGCTTCATTCTTGTTGCCCAGGCTGGAGTCCAACGGCACGATCTCCACTCACCGCAACCTCCACCTCCCCAGTTCAAGCAATTCTCCTACCTCAGCCTCCCGAGTAGCTGGGATTACAGGCATGAGCCACCACACCCTGGCTAATTTTTTTATTTTTAGTAGAGACGGGGTTTCTCCATGTTGGTCAGATCTCGAACTCCTGACCTCAGGTGATCCACCCGCCTCGGCCTCCCAGAGTGCTGGGATTACAGGCGTGAGCCACCGTGCCCGGCCCAAAAGCATCTCTTGTAATAAAAGAATAAGAAAATCACATTAGGAAGGAAAAACATGAAGCATCTAAACTAGATGGGCACTAAACATTACAATCTATCTCCTTACCCAGCAGCAAAACAAAATAAAATGTACACAATGTTCAGAACTCATTTTCCAATTTATACTTGAGCTGATCTAAAGCTTTGGCTGGCTTCCACAGTTACTGACAGAAAAACGTCTTTAAAATAATGACACAGAGCCAGGCGCAGTGTCTCACGTCTATAATCCCAGTACTCTGAGCGGTTGAAGCAGGAAGATTGCTTGAGGCCAGGAGCAAGACCACATCCCCATGCACACACACACACACCCAAATTATTTTTATTTAGCCAGGCATGGTTGCATGTGCCTGTAGTCCCGGCTACTCAGGTGGCTGAGGCAGGAGGATCACTAGAGACCCGGATTTCAAGGTTAGAATGAGCTATGATTACACCATTGCACCCCAGCCTGGGTGACAGTGCAAGACGTTGCCTCTCGAGAAAAAAAAAGAAACAAAAAAATTTAATTGAATAAAATAAATAATGACAGAGATTACATAGTACGGTCTGTTACTACATGAGCAAATTGGCAAATCCATTCTCCAGATTACATAAAACATACAAAAAGGGAAAGCAAGAATAAATTTCAGAAGGTGAAGACAGACACTATACTGAAAATCTTAATTAAACTTTCTGAAACAAAACAGTCTGAATTTTATATTTAACTGGCATTACGATTCTTTTTTTTTTTTGAGACGGAGTCTCACTCTGCCGCCCAGGCTGGAGTGCAGTAACACGGATCTCAGCTCACTGCAAGCTCTGCCTCCTGGGTTCACGCCATTCTCCTGCCTCAGCCTCCCAAGTAGCTGGGACTACAGGCACCCACCACCATGCCTGGCTAATTTTTTTTGTATTTTTAGTAGAGACAGGGTTTCACCGTGTTAGCCAGGATAGTCTCGATCTCCTGACCTCGTGATCCACCAGCCTTGGCCTCCCAAAGTGCTGGGATTACAGGCGTGAGCCACTGCGCCCGGCCCATTAGGATTCTTTCTTCGCTTTATATTACCTTTTTTTGTCCACAGGAGGCAGGGAAATGATGCTGCTTTTCCACTTAACTTTGACATTCTCCTGAAAAACGGTTCAAGGCAATGAAACAGTGCTCCAAGATTACCAGCCTCTGCTTGAGTCACAGGGTTGAGAGAGCGGTGGTGGCTGACTGGATGGCCAGGGCCTGCTGCTCTTTAACCAGCACAGAAAGACACTCCTTCAGTTCATTCACATCTAGAAAACAAGACAAGAAAACATCTCACCTGTGGACAATGTGGCCACAGTTTGTTGTAATGTTGAGAAAATGGATGATGACAACAGGTAGTACTCAAATGCATGATATGTGGCAACAATGGTTTTAACCACTTTACACATATGAATTTAGGCAACCCTCACACCCAGCACTGTCAAGCAGTGCTGTCCATCTATTTTATGGATGAAGAAACTGAGGCACCAAGTGGTTAAGCAACTTCTCCGAGGCCACACAGAGGAGCACGGCACATGATAGAGACTCTTGAGCCACCATGGCATACTGCCTCTCTGAAAACATCATACAAAAGTTGGCCTGGCATGGTGGCTCACGCCTGTAATCGCAACACTTTGGGAGGCCAAGGTGGGTGGATCACTTCACGTCAGGAGTTCCGAGACCAGCCTGGCCAACATGGCGAAACCCCTTCTCTACTAAAAAAAAAATACAAAAATTAGGTGGGTGTGGTGGGGCGCGCCTAGAATTCCAGCTACTCGGGACGCTGAGGCACGAGAATTGCTTGAACCCAGGAGGTGGAAGGTTGCAGCGAGCTGAGATTGTGTTGCTGCACTCTAGCCTGGGTGATGGAATGAGACTCTGTCTCCCCACCAAAAAAAAAAAAAGTTACTAACACAGAACTCTGAAGTCAATAGCAGTCAATATTTATCAGCAGCACATCTCCTAAACAGAGAAAAACACTAGCCATTATTTTCATGTTGCAAAACCAAATTCAAAATAAAAACGATGTCTTGCTGGGTAATAAAATTACCCAGCATGCATGACTCATGAAACACATTTATGGACATATTTTAGAGGAAGATAAAGTAACCAGTTAGAATACACATTGCAACTAGTAAGTGATATTTCATTACTCTCTCTATTTCTATGTATCTTTGAAAACTTCCATACTAAGAAGTGTTTTGTAAGTAGCTAGAAGGCAATCACATGAGTGAAAATAATTCAAAGGATTCTGGTCTTTCCATTAAGCATGCGTCTACCTCAGAGTACAGATCATTATAGGGGAATTATAAGTTACCTCCTACCAATCCCCTATAACAGCACAGTTCCCAGTGGTAGGGCAAGAGCTGGGCTCTTCTGGGCCTGCCTCTCTGCTGCTTACTAGCCTGGAGGCCAGCAGTCACCAGCCTCGCAGCCCTGGATCCTGACAGGTAATAGCAACACCCCTACCGACTGCCTTCCCTTGGGCAGAAGACATCAGTTTTCTGGCTACCCATTACCTGGATATACTCTCCATGGGATGGGAGGGACCTTAGGAGGCAGGAGAGGGACACATCTCACCACTCCCTGGAAAGGCACAGGGTGACGCACACTGTGCCCAGCACCAGCAGTAGGATGTGAGACCTGGAGCTTTGCAGCTAAGAGCTAATAGTTATTTAAAACGACATGAAGAATACTGAATTGCATGCTGGGCTCAAGATGGAGAAGCAAAAGACTGACAGGTAAAGTAGTGCCCCTGCCCTTCTCAGGGCATCCCAACCGAGCCACCCTTCAGGCAAGGAGGTGGCCCAGCACTTCAAGGGCTAAGCCCTTCCTGAAGAGTCACTGCATTTGCCGCTTTTAAATAATACATCTCCCTTCTGCTTGGCTGCGGAGCCCAGAAACAACCCCAAAGCTCCAAGCGGGCAGCTCTGCCCTTGAGCACCCGTGTGCCCTTCTCCCTGACACCCTCCTGCTTATTCTGTCGCAATCCTGACTGCCCTGACATGACATCATTCATGTACACTTTGAAACAGTGGGTGAGAAAATACACAAACCATGGACACCACTGGGGAGTCAGAACTCCTACCCCTGCCTCACAGTAACCAGGAGCCTCTAGGCAAAGTGGGAAGCCTGGACTTCATCTCCAGCTGACAGCGATGAGGAGAAGCACGCCCTATCCCTGCCAGAGCAGGGTCACAGAAAGATTTAACCACTTACACAGAAGATTTAAGTAACACCTAGAGTCGCCTAACAACATGTTCTGTTGAGAAAGTCACTCATGATACCAAGAACCAGGAAGATCTAAAACCAAATTTTAAAAAACAATTATAGAAATACCATGATGAAAGATGTGGGAATAATGTGGCCAATAATTAAAAACAGTCATGATAAAAAGGCTTCAACAAGCAATTACAAACACAAGTGAAATAAGTGAAAAAAATAGCCTAAGACAAGAAAAGGAAGACAAAAAAAAGAAACCAAATAGAAAGTTTAGAACTGAAAAATACAATAACCAAAATAAAAAGCTCAGTGAATGGACACAGCAGTAGAATGGAGGAAAAAGGGCAAAGAATCAGTGATGTAAAAGACAGAAGTTACCCAATGTGAATAACACAGAAGAAATACATGCCCCTAAGGCGGGGCATGGTGGCTCATAGCTGTAATCCCAGCACTTAGGGAGGCCGAGGCAGGCGGATCACAAGGTCAGGAGTTTGAGACCAGCCTGGTCAACACGGTGAAACCCCATCTCTAATAAAAATACAAAAATTAGCTGGCCATGGTGGCGGGCACCTGTAATCCCAACTAGTCGAGAGGCTGAGACAGGAGAATCGTTTGAACTCGGGAGGCAGCGGTTACAGTGAGCCGAGATGGTGCCATTGCACTCCAACCTGGAAAACAGGTCTCAAAAAAAAAAAAAAGAAAAGAAAAGAAAAGAAAGAAGCACATGCCCCCACGGGGGAAAAAAACAAAACAAAACAGTCTCAGGGACCTATGGGACTATAACAACTCCAGTCACTGAACTCACAAAGGGACAGGAGAAAGAAGGTGGGGTTGACCGGGAGGCGGAGCTTGCAGTGAGCCGAGATTGCACCACTGCACTCCAGCCTGGGAGACACAGCAAGACACTGTCTCAAAAAAAAAAAAAAAAAAAAGAAGTTTGGGTTCAAACTGTACTCTAAGAAGTGATGGCTTAAAAGTTCCCAAATTTGGGAAGAGACATAAACCTATGAATCAAAGGTAAGCAAACCCTAAACAGGATGAACCCAAAGAAATCCAAACTAAGACATATCATAACCAAACTCCAAAAAACAAAAGACAAAGAAAACATTTCAAAGGCCACTAAAGAAAAACAGTACCTTAACTATCATGGATTAACAAGTCAAATGACAGCGAATTTCTCATCAGAAACCATGGAGGCCAGGTGAAAGTACAAAATATTTTTCAAATGATGAAAAGAACCATTAACCCAGAATTCTTATATCCAGCAAAAATGTCCTTCGGGAATGAAAAGGAAAGCAAAACATTCTCAGAGGAAGTGAAACAGGATTTGTCACCAGAAGACCCACACCAAAAGAAAGGCTAATGGAAGTTCTCTAAGCAGAATGGCAACCATCAAAGAAAACCCTGGAACTTCCGGAAGGAGGAGATGACAAGCACACCAACGCATAAATACAATAGACTTTTCCCTCACCTCTTGACTTTGCTAAATTATGTCTGAAGGTTCAACCAAAAATTATAACATTGTCATATGTGGTTATAAATGTAAGCAAATGAAATCTTTAAGGCAAGTATATTATGAACAGGAGAACATAAAGGAACATCAGGGGAGGTAGTTTCTATATCCCTGAAATTAGTAAATGACAACACCAGGTACAATCTAATAAGTGTTCATACATAAACAGGCTGAGTGTCCCTTACAAAATGCTCAGGAGCACAAGTGCTCCACATTTCAGATTTTTATCAGATTTAGGAATATTTGCATATAAATAATGAGATATTTTGGGGACAGGACCCAAGTCGAAATACATTCATTTATGTTTTATATATAACTTATACACACAGCCTGAAAGTAATTTTATATAGTACTCTTAATAATTTTGTGCATGAAACAAAATTCATGCTAAGTACTTATGAATGGAATTTTCTACTTGGGGGCCCAAAACGTTTCGAATTTTGGGGCATTTCCGATTTTGGATTTTGGGTTTAGAGATGCTCAATTTGTACATAATATACTACCTAGAAAAGCCACTAAAAAAGCTATACAAAAAGATACACTCTAAAACACTACAGATAAATCAAAATAAAATGCTAAAAATGGTCAAGTAAACCACAGACAGCCAGGAAGAACCAAACCGAAAAAATGAAAAACAGAAGAAATAGAAAATACAAAATAAAATGGCAGTGTTAAGCCTCAATTTAACAATAATGACATTAAATGTAAAGTCTAAATACATTAAAAGACACTGGGAGAGTAGGCTAGAGAACATGATCCAACTGCATGTTGTCTGTAAGAAAGTGACTTCAAATAGGCAAACTGAAAATAGAAGCATAGAAAAAGAAAGATCATGCAAACATTACTGAAAGGACAGCAGAAGTTGGCTACATTAATATCAAATAAAGTAAACTTCAGAGCAAAGATAATTACCAAGAGGGCTGGGCACAGTGGCTCACACCTGTAATCCTAGCACTTTGGGAGGCCAAGGTGGGTGGATCCCCTGAGCTCAAGAGTTTGAGACGAGCCTGGCCAACATGGCGAAACCCCATCTCTACTAAAAATACAAAAATTAGCTGGGCGTGATGGTGGGCCCCTATAATCCCAGCTACTCAGGAGGCTGAGGCAGGAGAATCACTTGAACCTGGTGGGTTTGGAGGTTGATGAGCTGAGATCACACCACTTCAGTCCTGCCTGGGCAAAAGGAGCGAAACTCCATCTCAAGGAAAAAAAAAAAAAAAAAAAAGATAATTACCAGGAATAGACGGCAATATTACAAAATGAGAACTTGGTCAATACACCATTAAGATGCAGCAATTTGAAACCAAAAACAATGAACAGAACTGAAAGGAGAAAAAGACATCTATATTTTTATAGTTGGAGACCTCAAAATCTCTCTCTACAGCTAATAAAATTAGGAGACAGAAAGGCTGCCAGGACATAGAACTCAACATCACCATCAATCAACTAGATCCAATCAAAATTTATAGAACACTCCAGCCAATAACAGCAGAATACATAATCTGTTCAAGTATGCACAAAACAAATACTAAGTTAGAACATATTCTGAGGCATAAAACAAACCTATCAAATTTTTTGAAATTAAAATCACACAACATATGTTCCCTCAAACAATGGAAACAAATTAGAAGTCAACAAGAGAACAATTACAGGAAAATTGCCTAACTCTCAGAAACTTAATAATAAACTTCTAAATAACCCATGGATCAAAGAGGAAGTCTCAAGGGAGATTTTAAAATATATTCTGAACTGAGAGAAAATGCAAGTACAATACATCAAAATGCATGGGAAAGAGCTACAGTGGGTGATGAGAAATTTACAGCACTAAATGAATGGTACATTAGAAACTTGGAAACAAATCAATAATGTAAGTGCCCGCCTCGACAACCTAAAAGAAACAAAAAATAGCAAAATCAACCCAAAAGTAAGCAGAAAGGAAGAAATAATTAAGGTAAGAGTAGAAACAAAGTGAAAACAGAAAACCAATAAACAGTAAAGCAAAAAGCTGCTTCTTTGAAAAGATCAATAAAACTGACACACCTCTCTCAGCAATACTGACCAAAAAAATAAATAAATAAAAAGAATAGACATAAATTACCAACATTAGTGATGTCACAGACTCTAAATATATCAAAAAAGATAATGAGGAATTACTAGGAACAACTCTACACACATAAATTTGACAACTTGGGCAAAATGGACTTATTCCTCAAATAATACAAATTACTACAACTCACCAAATATAAAATAGATCATTTGAATAGCCCTACCACTATCAAGAAAACTGAATTCATAATTCTAAGAATCCCAAAAAAAAAAGAAATTACCAGACACAAATGAATTCACTGGATAATTCCATCAAACATTAAAAAAGAATTAACAGACTGAAAACAATCTCTTCTGGAAACTAGAAGAGGAAAAACCTCCCAATTCATTTTAAGAAGCTAATATTAGCATGATATTGAACCTAAAGACAGTACAAACTACAGGACAACATACTTCATATACATAGACACAAAAATATTCAGTGAATTATTAGTAAGTAGAATTAAACAACATATAAAAAGAATTATACATCATCGCCAAGTAGTTTCATTGCAGGAATGCAAAGCTGGTTCAACAGTCAAAAATCAATGTAACCCACCCTATTAATAGGCTAAAGAACAAAAATTGCATGATTACAAATCAATTGATTGAGAAAAAGCAAATGACAGGCCGGGCACAGTGGCTCACGCCTGTAATCCCAGCACTCTGCGAGGCCGAGGCGGGCGAATCACGAGGTCAGGAGATCGAGACCTTCCTGGCTAATATGGTGAAACCCCGTCTCTACTAAAAATACAAAAAATTAGCTGGGCATGGTGGCGGGCACCTGTAATCCCAGCTACAGGAGGCGGAGGCAGGAGAATGTAGTGAACCCGGGAGGCGGAGCTTGCAGTGAGCCAAGATTGTGCCACTGCACTCCAGCCTGGGCGACAGAGCGAGACTCCGTCTCAAAAAAAATAAAAGAAAAAGCAAATGACAGAACTCAATACTCATGCATAAAAATGCTCAAAAAACAGTAACAAATGGGAACTTAATCACTTTGATAAGCAGCATTTAAAAAACTTAAGCTAAAACCTATGCTAACAACAACGTCAGAAAGGGTCCTCCTAGACCTACTTTACACAGCAGAGAGAATTATTAAGAATGATTTAGATAGTCCCTAAGAGTTTACTCTTCTAAGAGATTACAACACCAAATGGCCAGCAAGCCCTTTTCGTTAGACAAAAAGAAAAGCTGTGATTTGTTAACACTCCCAGAAGGCTCACTATGAAATGTACACTTCTGAACTCCTGCTGAGGGCCTACATGCTGCAATGTTGAGAAGCAAGTGTCCAGAGGTCTCCTTGGAAACACTGCAAAAAAAATGTGAGGGACTGATGGATGAATAGAGGGATGAAAAGGTGGAGAGAGCGGTGATAAAGCACGTGGGATGATGCCAGCGGCACAGTCTCAGGTGGTGAATGAATATGTGGATGCGCACTGTAAAATTCTTTCAACTTTTCAGTATAATCTTTTTCATAATAAAATGTTGGAAAAAATAAACCTGTGAAAAAGGAAGCTTTAGTCAAACGCATCTAAGCAAAAGAAAAAACAAGTTCTAAATTCCTATGGCTCAAATTAATGTGTTTTTCTTTTTAGGTTGAGGTGCAAGAGCAAAAAAGAAAAACAGGAATGAAAGGAATAGGAACTATTCTAAAAGCTACAAATTCCACCTGCAGTTTGACTAAAGATGATGTGGCTGAAGAACATGCTTTGAATCCAAGCCCCTTCAAGGCTGCCAGGTAGAGAGTCGGTTCTGCGAAAGCTCTGTACCTGTGAACAAGCAGAGCTTCCAAGTAAACCCTCTTCATTAAAGCCACCCTGAGTCAACAAGCTGGGCTTTAATCTGAGCAAGAGAGGTATATTTCGGGTCTAGTTACCCACCCATAACTGTAGGTACTTTGATACCTAGGTGAGGGGAAAGAAGGAGAAAGGCAAAACAACAGATTTTTAAAATCACGACAAATGTTTATTGAACAGTATGTGCCAGGCACTGACTTAGGAGCTTCAAGTGCATTATTTCATGTCATTTGCACCGCAACTCTCTAATAAGTATTCACTTATTTTATATATATTATATAATTTTAATTATTTACATTATATTATACTTATTCCTTTTTTTTTTTTTTTTTTTTTTGAGACAAAGAGTCTCACTCTGTCACCCAGGCTGGAGTGCAGTGGTGCGATCTCAGCTCACTACAAGCTCTGCCTCCCAGGTTCACGCCATTCTCCTGCCTCAGCCTCCCGAGTAGCTGGGACTACAGGCACCCACCACCACGCCCAGCTAATTTTTTTGTATTTTTAGTAGAGACAGGGTTTCACCATGTTAGCCAGGATGGTCTCGATCTCCTGACCTCGTGATCCACCTGCCTCGGCCTCCCAAAGTGCTGGGATTACAGGCGTCAGCCACTGCACCCGGCCACTTATTCCTATTTTATACATGAGAGGCCCAAGGTGAGACAAAGTGATTTGTGTAGAGTCAGAGATAAAGCCAAAATTGATACCCAGACAGACTGAAAAACTTCTCTGCCAGCAGATCTAGAAATGATAAATGGAGATCTTCAAACTGAAGGAAAATGATACCAGAGGGTAACTGGGATATGAACAAAACCTTAAGGGCCCAAAATGAAAAACATGGAGGTTAACATACTTTTTTTTTGGCCGGTCGTGGTGGCTTTTGGGAGGCTGAGGCAGGTGGACCACCTGAGGTCAGGAGTTTGAAACCAGTCCGACCAACATGACGAAACCCTGTCTCTACTCAAAAATACAAAATTAGCCAGGCCGTGGTGTTCACTTGGACATACGACACAGCAACACAACCAACCAAGAACAGGTCAGAAGCAGGAAGCTGTGGTCAGAGCACTGCCCCGCGGCTCAGGCAGCGTAATACCATTTGCAAGTGGAGAGTGACACGTGAAAGATGTCACTGAAAACGCCAGAGATGACAGATTTAAACCCAAGTGGTCTAAAGATTCCAAATAAAAAACAGAGGTTGTCAGGGTGAATAAAGAAGCAAGACCTAATTATATGATACCTAAAAGAAATCCACTTTACATATACACAAAGGTTGAAAGTGAAAAAAGCTAAACCAGGCAAACAGACCACGCAAACACCAAATCAGAAGAAAAGAGGGTAGTGAGACCAAGGTTACTTCACAACAAAGAATATCACCGGAGATAAAGGGGGTCAAATTTACGAAAATGACATAAAAATCCTAAAAGTGCATGCACCTGGCTGGGCACAGTGGCTCACGCCTCTAATCCCAGCACTTTGGGAGGCCGAGGAGTGCAGATCATGAGGTCAGGAGATTGAGACCATCCTGGCTAACATGGTGAAACCCTGTCTCTACTAAAAATACAAAAAGATTAGCCAGGCGTGGTGGTGGGCGCCTGTAGTGCCAGCTACTCGGGAGGCTGAGGCAGGAGAATGCCGTGAACCCATGAGGCTGAGGTTGCAGTCAGCCAAGATCACGCCACTGCACTCCAGCCTGGGGGACAGAGCAACACTCCGTCTCCAAAAAAAGAAAACCAAAAAACAAAAAACTGCATGCACCTTATAACATAGTTTTCAAATACATGAAGCAAAAACTGCAGAGCTGAAAGAAAATAATCCATAATTAGCATGAGAGATTTCAATTCTCCACAGAAGAAAGAGGAACTAAGCAGTGAAACTGCTCTTCATGCCTCCCCAGCACAATGGAGATACTCCTGGGAAATAAAGGCCAGTCGCTGGGGCTCATCTCCCCAGAACGCCGAGACGCTGAGACAGCTTCTCTGTAAATAAATGACTAGTATTTGCTAGGAAAAGAGTCCTTACCTATGAAATGTTTTTAGCAAGATGTGGTTAGTTGAGGATTGTGTTTGGTAAACGTACCTAAAATCCACGGACTTATGGGACATGGCTCCCTGGAAAAGGTTCCCTAAGGTGTATAAACCAACTGACTACAAAATGGGAACACTGCACATCCTTAATGCTCCTTGTTCAGTGAGATGACGACACACCTCAGTGAGAGGACGACACGCCTCAGTGAGGGGGCGACATGCCTCAGTGAGGGGATGACACACCTGAGAGGATGACACGCCTCAGTGAGGGAGCGGCACGCCTCAGTGAGAGGTCTCATCTCTCAGGTGGGGCTCAAAGAGGACGGACTTGGGGGAGTTGCACAGATTGTCCCACATCTCTCCCCACTTTGCCTGAGCACACAAGTGAGGATATTACTTGTATCTTTCTTTAAAGTTACTAAGTAATCAGGTACGGGTAAGATCTCTGAGATTCATGTCAAACTAATGTGGTAATCCAACCTTGTGTGTTAGTTCAACTCCTCTCCTAACAGTGAATAGAACAAGTAGGCAGAAAATTATTTCAAGTCAAGGATACCTGAACACTATCAACTGGATCTCATTAAGCTTTACAGGGCAGCAAAATACACATTTTTTTTTTTTGAGACATAGTCTCGCTTTGTCACCCAGACTAAAATGCAGTGGCACAATCGAGATTACAGGCGCCCACCACCAGACCCAGTTAATTTTTCTATTTTTCGTAGAGACAGGGTTTCACCATGTTGGCCAGGCTGGTCTCGAACTCCTGACCTCAAGTAATCCACCCACCTCGGCCTCCCAAAGTGCTGGGATTACAGTCATGAGTCACCGTACCCGGCCACATTCTTATTACGTGTGCATGAAACATTCCACAGAATAGATCATATTCTGGGGCTTAAGGCAAGCCTCAACACTGAAATCACAGAATATTTTCTCTGACTACAACTAATTTAGAAATTGTTAACAGGAGATATTTGAAAATCCCCAAACATTTAGAAATGAAATAACACATTTCCAAACAATAAGTGGGTAAAAGAAGAAATTAAAAGGGAAATTAGAAAATATTTTCAACTGAATGAAGATGAAAATAAATAAACATTTCCAAATTTGTGAAATGTGGCTAAACAATGCTTAGAGATAAATTTATGTTATAGTTTTGAACACTTGTTAGAAAAGACAAAAAATCTAAAGTCAATGATCTAAGCCTTTACCTTAAAAAACTAGAAGAGCATCAGGTGTGGTGGCTCACGCCTGTAATCCCAGCACTTTGGGAGGCCAAGGCGGGTGGATCAGGAGGTCGCGAGATCCAGACCATCCTGGCTAACATGGTGAAACCCCACCTCTACTAAAAATAAAAAAAATTAGCCGGGCGTGGTGACGGGCGCCTGTAGTCCCAGCAACTCGGGAGACTGAGGAAGGAGAATGGCATGAATCCGGGAGGCGGAGCTTGCAGTGAGCTGAGATCTCGCCACTGCACTCCAGCCCGGGAGACAGAGCGAGACTCTGTCTCAAAAAAAAAAAAAAAAAAAAAAAAACTAGAAGAGACAGAAGAGCAAATGGAACCCAAAGGAAGCAGAAAAAAGGAAATAATAAAGAGTAAACAGAAATCAATGAAAAACAAAACAAACAAAATCAATAAAACCAACAACTGGCTCTTTGAAAAAACTCAATTAAACTGATAACTTCTAGTAAAACTGATCAAAATGGAAAGAGAGAAAATACAAGGCACATTTCAGCAAACTTCTGGGTAACAGGTAGTATATGCTGGTACTTACTACATACGAGATAATTGCATAGGCACTTTGCCTGGCCTACTGTACTGATCCCATAATAGCCTACAAGGTAGGTACTATTATTAACCCCACAATACGGACTTTTTTTTTTTAAGAGACAGGGTCTCACTCTGTCACACAGGCTGGGTGTAGTGGCACAATCATAGTTCACTGCAGCTTCAAACTGCTGGCCTCAAGCAATTCTCTCACCTCAGCATCCCAAAGTGCTGGGATTACAGGTGTGAGCTACCATGCCTGGCGTCACAAATTATTTTTATATATGTACATTTACACATGTATGTCCATTCAAGGAAAAGAAAGTCTGAATATCCACACTGAAAGGATAATAGTGGCTAACTCTTACAGGAAAACTGAAATTGGGGTGGGCAGTCAGGTGAAATCTTTATAATCTATACATTTTTATAAGAAAACATTTATTCCATGTATATTTTTAATTGGAACAAAAATGCATCACACACTTAAAAAATTTAATTACACAAAATAAAGTAAGCAAAGAATAAATATATGGGTTTCACCGGGTTGGAGAAAGGGAAGAGATTATGAAACTCCATCCATGATAAAGAACTCCTATAACCCAAAACAAAAAACTCAATTAAAAAATGGGCAAAAGGGTCAGGCGCAGTGGCTCATGCCTGTAATACCAGCACTTTGGGAGGCCATGGTGGGTGGATCACCCGAGGTCAGGAGTTCAAGATCAGCCTGGCCAACATAGTGAAACCTCGTCTCTACTAAAAATACAAAAAATTAGCCAGGCATGGTGGCAGGTACCTGTAATCCCAGCTACTCAGGAGGCTGAGGCAGGAGAATCACTTGAACCCAGGAGATGGAGGTTGCAATGAGCCAAGATTGCGCCACTGCACTCCAGCCTGGGCAACAAGCCAAACTCCGTCTCCAAAAAAAAAAAAAAAAAAAAAAAAAATGTGCAAAGGATTTGAATAGACATTTCTCCAGTAAATGTATACAAATGGTCAATAAGCATGTAAAAAGATGCTCGGCATGAGTAATCATCAGGCAAATGCAAATCACAACAACAAGATGCTGTACCTACTCACACAAAAGAGGATGGCTATCATCAGCAAAGAAAAGAAAAAGAAAAAATGTTGGTGAGGGTGTGGAGAAATTGGAACCTTGGTATACCACTGCAAGAATGTAAAACAGTGTAGCCACTGTGGAAAACAGTTTACTGGTTCCTCAAAAAGTTACATCTACTGCCAGGTGCAGCGGTTCACACCTGTAATCTCAGTAACTCAGGAGTCTGAGGCAGGAAGATCGCTTGAAGCCAGGAGTGTAAGACTAGCCTGGGCAACACAGTGAGATTCTGTCTCTAATTAGTCAAGCGTGGTGTCGTTCACCTGTAGTCCTAGCTACGTGGGAGGCTGAGGCAAAAAGATCACTTCAGCTCAGGAGTCCAAGGTTGCAGTGAGCTATGATTACATCACTGCATTCCAGCCTGGGTGACACAGTGAGACCCAATCTCAAAAATAACAATAAATAATAAGTTAAACATAAAACTACCACATTATTGGCCAGGCACGGTGGCTCACGCCTGTAATCCCAGCACTTTGGGAGGCCGAGGCTGGTGGATCACGTCAGGAGATCGAGACCATCCTGGCTAACACGGTGAAACCCCGTCTCTACTAAAAATACAAAAAAACTAGCCGGACATGGTGGCGGGTGCCTGTAGTCCCAGCTACTCAGGAGGCTGAGGCTGGAGAATGGCATGTACCCGGGAGGCAGAGCTTCCAGTGAGCCGAGATCGTGCCACTACACTCCAGCCTGGGAGACAGAATGAGACTCGGTCTCAAAAAAGCAAACAAAACAAACAAACAGAAACAAAAACAAAAAAATCTATTGATCAATTCCACTCCTAGGTATAGACACAAAGAATTAAAAGCAGAGACTCAAGACACTTGTAAACCAATGTTCATAGCAGCATTATTCACACAAGTCAAGAGATGAAAGCAACCTGATTGCCCACTGATGAAGGGATAACATGTGGCTTACATATATAATAGACTAGTATTGAGCCTTTAAAAGGAACAAAATTTTGACACATGCGGCTGAACCCCAAAGACCCAAGAAGTTCAATAACCCAGTCACAAAAGGACAAATACTGTATGATTCCCCTTATAGGAGACACCTTGAGTAGTCCAATTCTGAGACAAAAGTAGAATGGTGGTTGCTTGGGGGCAGCAAGGAGTTAGTGTTTCATGGATACAGAGTTTCAGTCAGAGAAAATGCAAAAGTTCTAGAGATGGATGGTGGTGATGGCTGGGCAACAATGTGAATATACTTAATGCCAATGAACTGTACACATAAAAATGGTTAAAATGGTTAAGTTTTATGATATGTATATTTTACCACAATATTTAAATTTTTTAAATTACATTTTTAGAAATTGTTAGCAGGCCAGGTGCAGTGGCTTGCACCTGTAATCCCAGCACTTTGGGAGGCCGAGGCAGGCAGATCACAAGGTCAGGAGATCAAGACCATCCTGGCTAACACGGTGAAACCCCATATCTACTAAAACTACAAAAAATTACCCGGGCATGGTGGCAGGTGCCTGTAGTCTCAGCTACTCAGGAGGCTGAGCCTGAGGCAGGAGAATGGTGTGAACCCGGGAGGCAGAGCTTGCAGTGAGCCGAGATCCCGCCACTGCACTCCAGCCTGGGCAACACAGCGAGACTTCATCTCAAACAAAAAAAAAATGTTACCAAAAAAATACTAATAATCCATCCAAGTTATTTAGAAAAGGTGTGTCAGATCAAGCTTTCCAAAGTGCCAAAACTCAGAAGATTACCTGGTTGCTTGCCCCATACCCAGCTGTCCAGAATTGACTTGGCACTATATACAGGTGCAGGAGTTTCTTCATCTTTTTTCTCTCTGTCATCCAGATCTTCTTTCTTTGTTCCACTTTGCTCGACACTATCATCTGCAGAATTAAAAAATTTTTAATCTGTAACCGCTTTTCAGAATGCCATACCATTAGTCAGTCTCTGCAAACGTCCCTCCCCGAAAAGTTACAACACACATCATGAACTGAATGTCTGACAACTTAAAAATAAAATACATCAATCATATCTGTAACAGATCCAGTAAAATTTTCATAAAGAAACCAAAACATCGGCCGGGTGCGGTGGCTCACACCTGTAGTCCCAGCATTTTGGGAGGCCGAGGCGGGTGGATCATGAGGTCAAGAGATAGAGACCATCCTGTCTAACATGGTGAAACCCCATCTCTACTAAAAATACAAAAAATTGGCCGGGCATGACGGCAGGCGCCTGTAGTCCTAGCTACTCGGGAGGCTGAGGCAGGAGAATGGCGTGAATCTGGGAGACAGAGCTTGCAGTGAGCTGAGATGGCGCCACTGCACTCCAGCCTGGGTGACAGAGTGAGATGCAATCTCAAAAAAAAAAAAAAAGAAAAGAAAAGAAAAGAAACCAATATATCAAATTATTAAATTATTTAAAGCATGTCTTCCAAAATGATATTCCATCAACTTCCTAATGGGATTTTTTAAGCCATTCTACTGAAATCAGTTTCTTAAGAGTGAAAATTAAGTAGTATAGATGGCTTCTTTCTATAAGAAACATTAGTTAACATTTAATTATAGTGTACGGGTAGGCTTACAAATAGAAATTATTTAGAAGCAATAAGATTGTTAAATAATTTGATAACATTGGTGATGAAAACAAAATGACACCTAAAAGGTACAGAAATATTTTGGTGGTAAAATTTTGCATATTGAAATATAGAGACCCCTCTGTTACCTGAAATAAACATGAACAAAAACTGACACAGAAAATCAGTTCAAGTAATAATTAGCAAAATATTTACCAACTTTTTTCATTTGCATAAATAGGGCACAATCATGAAATTTCAAAGATACAATATTAATACTCATAACTGTATATAGTTATATGTAGCTATATACACATATATAACTTTAAATTTAGTCAGACTTTTTATGGTAACAAATAAACTGTGTGCTATTTAAGTCGTATTTTCCAAAGAATAAACAGAAGTGTAATGAAGAAATAGTGGTGCATTTCAAGTTCTTAACACAGATGACACCTTGGTAAACTTTTTAGATCACAGTATTTTTAAGTCATTAAGATCATCTAAAACTATGCCTTAACTTGCTTCGGAAAACAGTTCAGCACATGACCCAACTTTCACACTACTAGGTCTTTATGCTAGGGAAATGGAAACTACATTCACACAAAATCTGTACAGAAATGCTCACAGCAGGATTACAACTGTGAAAGAAAAATGGAAACAACCATAAGGTCCTACAATAACAGAACGGAAAAACACCATGTGATATATCCAAATGATGAAATACTACTATTCAGCAATACAAAGAACTATTAATACACAGAACAACTGATAAATCTCAAACATATAGCTGGGAGTAAATGAAGATGGTTTCAAAATGTTACTTAAAATATGGTTCTACTTACATGACATTCTCAAAAAGAATACCCTATACTGATGGAGAACAGATCAGTGGTTGCCAGGGCACGAGGCCAGGGAACATGTGATAAAAAGGAGCACCTTAAGGGAGCTTTTGGTGTGATGACACTTCTCCATCCTGATGATGGCAGGGGTTACATGAATCTATAGAGGTCAAAATTTACTCAACTAGATACCACAATAAAATAAATTTTATATGTTTTTTAATAAAAAAAAAAAACGTCGGCTGGGTGCAGTGGCTCATACCTGTAATCCCAGCGCTTTGGAAGGCCGAGGCGGGCGGATCACAAGGTCAGGAGTTCAAGACCAGCCTGACCAACATGGTGAAACCCCGTCTCTACTAAAAACACAAAAATTAGCCAGGTGTGGTGGCAGGCGCCTGTAATACCGGCTACTCGGGAAGCTGAGGCAGGAGAAGCTGAGGCGGAGGTTGCAGTGAGCCGAGATCATGCCACTGCACTCCAGCCTTGGCGACAGGGCGAGACTGCATCTCAAAAAAAAAAAAAAAAAAAAAAGTTAATGGTTCTCGTTAATATTAAAGTTTCAATGAAATTCAACAAACATGTATTTAACATTCAGCGTATTCAAAGCACTTTTATACTAAAGTAAAAAGGTAACTTCTAAAAAACTTTAGAAAAACCTATCACACACATATAACTAATCGATGCAAATCAGGCTTTGGAAAGGGTCATGAGACAATATCTAGGTCCAGGGGCTGGATACGGTGGCTCACGCCTGTAATCTCAGCACTTTGGGAGGCTGAGGCGGGCGGATCACTTGAGGTCAGGAGTTCAAGATCAGCCTGGCCAACATGGTGAAATCCCGTCTCTACAAAAATACAAAAATTAGCCGGGCGTGATGGCCGGCACCTATAATCCCGGCTACTCAGGAGGCTGAAGCAGAAGAATCACTTGAACCTGGGAGGTGGAGGTTGCAGTGAGCCGAGATTGTGCCACTGGACTCCAGCCTGGACCACCGAGTGAGACTTCATCTCAAAAAAAAAAAAAAGAAAAGAAAGAAAATATCTAGGTCCAGGTTAGGGAGGACAGCTGGAATACAGTCTGGTGGAATCATGTCAGAGCAGAGAGCTGGGTCTGGAGGGCTGGAGCAGGGTGTGGCCCCACTCTAGGAAGGAACTAGGAAACACATACTGGGTAAAGCAAGAGCAGAGTCCCGTTCTGCAACAGGTGAGCATTTATCCTGATCTGAGAAACTACATGCAAATTTATAAGTCTTACTTAGCCTCTAATTTTCCTTAACAACATGGAAAACGAGAGAACAAACAATTCAGAAGGTTAAGACATGAAATACACTGAATTCAGAAATCATACACAGAAAGGTAGGAAACGAATGGGGGAAAAAAGCAGCTAATGGAGAGTGAAAATGAGCCAGGTGGGTGGCTCACACCTGTAATCCCAGCACTTTGGGAGGCCGAGGCAGGCGGATCACTTGAGGTCAGGAGTTTGAGACCAGCCTGGCAACATGGTGAAACCCCATCTCTACTAAAAATACAAAAATTGGCATGGCGTGATGGCAGCCACCTGTAATCCCAGCGGCTCGGGAGGCTGAGGCAGGAGAATCATTTGAATCCAGAAGGTGGAGGCTGCGGTGAGCTGACACGGTGCCACTGCATTCCAGCCTGGGCAACATAGTGAGACTCTGTCTCAAAAAAAAAAATGGAATTTATTATATTTAAATCTATCTATAAATATTTTCTAATAATAAAAAACACACATCATGCCACACTAAAAATAAAGACATTTACTGAATGCCAAAAAATCTCCCTAAAGATCCCAATCACTTGGGATCTACATAAAGAACAATTATGCTCTGCTTTCTAACCATGACTTTTAAAAGAACAAAGGACAAAAAAATTCATCAAATGTGGGCCAGGTGCCGTGGCTCAAGCCTGTAATCCCAACACTTTGGGAGGCTGAGGCAGGCGGATCATGAGGTCAGGAGTTCAAGACCAGCCTGGCCAGTATGGTGAAAGTCCGTCCCTACTAAAAGCATAAAAATTAGCTGGGCGAGGTGGAGGGCGCCAGTAATCCCAGCTACTCAGGAAGCTGAAGCACAGAACTGCTTGAACCCAAGAGGCGGAGGATGCAGTGAGCCAGGATCATGCCACTGCACTCCAGCCTGAGCGACAGAGCAAGACTCCCTCTCCAGAGGAAAAAACAACAACAAAAAAATTTGTCAAATGTAATGAATAAAACACATACTTTGTATTTTTCCATGTACTTAGCTTTTCTAAGAGCATCTTTTGGAACTGTTTCACCGAAAACACTTTGGGAAACGTTTTAATTTATTAACAAATACCGGAGGGCTAGGAGGAAGAGGTTAAAACTTTTTAAAATATAGAGTGAATCACTGATACGTGCCAAAAAAAAAAAAAAAGTCGCTGATTCTTGTCATGGAAGGCACAGTAATATGGACACTGTTAATATGGACACTGTTAGCCTCAGCATGTGGAGGTCCAGAAAGGGAAAATTTCAAGTCAGAGAGAATTCTATATATACCATTTATTTGGAGCCTTCAGCCCTCAAGATCCTAACATCATGACCTCAGTTTCAACACAATTGTCCTTAGTCCTTGTATTGGTTACAAATACAAACCAAACAGCTCAACTGAACTAACTCTTGTCTCTCCAGAAACACAAACACAAGACCTCATAAAATGAGTCAGTTTCTACAGGCCATAATTACTGAACTTACTTCTCCAATTTTCCCCTCCACAGTTAACTAAACAGCTCAAAAACTATCAGTAACAACAGTCACCATGATATGGTTAGGAGTGTAGCAGATTTCTTAACCAGTAATAATAAATAGGAAAAAAATTTTGCCTATTCATAGATCTCAAGTTTCGTGCACTTCCAAAAAACTAATTAAAAGGCAACCGTGCACGATCTACAAAAACAGCCATAAAGACTGTTACATTTTAAGTTACAGGAAATAAACCTGCTTCTCTAATCTAGCAAGATACAATTGACTTCCCCTTACATACCCTAAAAAAAAAGCTTACACGAGAAATTTAATGGAAGCAGAAACACATCAAGAAAAAGACATGTCAAACCCCACCTGTATATCTGTTTTCAACCATTTGGAGTCAAGTCCAGCCTGGGCAGCCAAACAGAAAGATTCAGAGGGCATCTTTTCTCCAGCTTCCTCCCAGTTCTCAGGCCTGAAAGTAAACATACATGTTGAAGACCTAACGCTTTTTAATAATTTACAAAGACACTCCCGAAAAGTTTAATGCAGGAAAAAAAAAAAAAAGAGAGAGAGAGAGAGAACAGAAAAAGGGGAGAGAAGAGCTGGGGGAAGGGAGTGAGGGGGAGAGAGGGAAACAGGGAAGAGATGGAGGGAGAGGGAGGTTCGGGGAAGGGAAAGCCTCCTTCCAAGGCAGGCAGGGTGTGCTGGGTTTCTGCACCACGCTGGCGAGACCTTGAGAATGGACAGTCACAGGAGGCCAAATCACAATGTCATCCCCCTGCCCTCAAATCCAAAAGGTACACACACACGACAGGAAGCCCATCGTTTTTTGTTTTGTTTTGTTTGAGATGGAGTCTGCCTCTGTCGCCCAGGCTGGCGTGCAGTGGCGGGATCTCAGCTCACTGCAAGCTCCGCCTCCCGGGTTCACGCCATTCTCCTGCCTCAGCCTCCCCAGTAGCCTGGAGTACAGCGCCCGCCACCAGCCCGACTTTTTTTTTTTTTTTTTTTTGTACTTTTAGTAGAGACGGGGTTTCACCTTGTTAGCCAGGATGATCTCGATCTCCTGATCTCGTGATCCGCCCGTCTCGGCCTCCCAAAGTGCTGGGATTACAGGCTTGAGCCACCGCGCCCGGCCACGAAGCCCATCGTTTGAACGGCAAGTGACAGCAGCATGAATCTGCCGCTTTACCCAACAGCAGGGCGCCTGCCTGAAACAAATTACTCAAAAGGATCACCTGCAGAAAAACCTACAGCCACTACCACTTAGACATGGAGAGAGGCAGGAGGCTGCGCCGCGGGCGGTCCGCGCAGGCCCCAATTGGACAAACCGCCAACCCGGCGCCCGCACAGCCTCCCACACCTGCCGCCCTGGTGCCCCAGGCCAGGACTTGAGGCGCAGGGCCCGGCCGCCTCCCCTTGTAGGCGTGCGGACACTGCCTCCCAGCAGCCGCTGGCTCAGGCGGCGCCCGCGATCCCAACGCCTCTCGCGACCCGAGGGGCGAGCCCGCGCGGGACTGCCGCCCCCTCCACCCGCGCTTACGGCCAATCGCAAGGCGGTTCTGCGGACGCAGCCAATGGGGAAGAGGAGCCCTTCCCGGCTCCTCCCGACTCTCTCGCTTCCTGCAATCCGGTTTATCTTCCTACCTGGAGCTCACTGGCTGCGGCCAGGGTCAACCGCAGGCGCCGGAAGGCGGGATTTCCGCCACACAGCCCCTTCAGCTCTCCTGGTGTGGCCTTGAGTGGTGTGGCACTGCTGTGACCAATCATCTTCTCTTAAAGAGGCATCCGGACTTATCTCCACACTTGCACACTGAAGAATGCAACATCGGATTAACTTGTTAAAGCAATATCACAAAAATCACAGCATCCGAAAAATTTTGGGTCATTGCAATGATCTTGATCAGGCAATGAGAAAATAAATCCTTGAAGAATCAGTACATGGAAAAGAGGACCAAGAGCAAAGAGTATGGCAATTTGATGCAAGAAACTTTTTTGGGTTTTTTTTTCTGTTTTGTTTTGTTTTTTTGAGACGGAGTCTTGCTCTGTCACTGGAGCAAGTGCAGTGGCTCGATCTTGGCTCACTGCAACCTCTGCCTCCTGGGTTCAAGCAATTCTCCTGCCTCAGCCTCCCACATAGCTGGGACTACAGGCGTGTGCCACCACACCCAGCTAATTTTTGTATTTTTAGTAGAGACATGGTTTCACCATGTTGGCTATGGCCAGGATGGTCTCAGTCTCCTGACCTTGTGATCTGCCCGCCTCAGCCTCCCAAAGTGCTGAGATTACAGGTGTGAGCCGCCCTGTCCAGCTACAAAAGAGACTTTTTAGTTCTCCAGAGGAATCTGAAAAATAAATTATATTTTCACTGGATGCCTTGGCTGAGAGAAGACCGAAAGACTATGGGTTGGCCCCGGCACGGTGGCTCACGCCTGTAATCCCAGCACTTTGGGAGGCCGAGGCGGGTGGATCACGAGGTCAGGAGATCGAGACCATCCTGGCTAACAGGGTGAAACCCCGTTTCTACTAAAAATACAAAAAATTAGCCAGGCGTGGTGACATGCACCTATAATCCCAGCTACTCAGGAGGCTGAGGCAGAAGAATCACTTGAACCCAGAAGGCAGAGCTTGCAGTAAGCTGAGATCATGCCACTGCACTCCAGCCTGGGGAACAAGCTAGACTCCGTCTCAAAAATAAAAAAAAGTAAAAAAATAATAAAAGGGGGGGATTATCCAAGATTATCTGGGCAGGCCCTGAATACAATCACATGTATTCCTATAAGACTGAGGCAGAGGCCATTTTTTAAAAGACAGAAATGGAGAAGACAATGGGACCACGGAGGCAGAGATTGGAGTGCTGCAGCCACAAGCCCAGGAATGCCAGAGCTGAAAGGTGAGAAATAGATTCTCTCCTGGAGCCATTAGAGGGAGCTTGGTTTTCCGGACAATTTAATTTCCGCCCTATGATGCTGATTTCAGACTTCTGAGCTCCACAACTATAAGAGAACACATTTCTGTATATTGAAATCACTCCGTTCATGATAATTGGTCCTAGCAGACCCAGAAAACTAGTACCACCCCCAAACTAGAGCATCCCTTCTAGGTTACTTGCTCTCTTTGTGCAATTTGTCAGAATTGAAATTGAGTAGCTTTCATTGTGTTAAAGAAAAAAAAGAAAGAAAGAAAAAGATAAAACCTGACAACAGAGCCGGGAAGGCCACAAGGGATGGTTCTCATGCAAGTATGCCTGGTAATAAGAACCATCATAAATAATTACAAAAACCACAAGCTTGAACAAAGGCCATTGCAACCTTACACAAAAAAACACTTCTGTGAGAATATCTGCCCAGACACTGCTTGTCCAACCTCAGCACCTTGTAGTCAATGGTAATTATCTCAAACAATGACATAGCCATCCTCATTTTTTCTTTAGAAACCATTGTCTTCCTTTACTTCCTGTATACATACACAGTTCACTGTGGCACAGTTCCCAAGGCAATGCCCTATCCCCAAATAAGCATTATTTTATTTTAGAGACCCTCCCTCTGAAGCTTGTCATAAATGGTGTCCAGACATGGGACTTGAAGCCAGATCATTTCCAGAAGGAACTGGCAATTCTAGGAACCAGCGTGTGGGACTCACCTGAGCCCTTGAGAGCTGTGCTCGCCTTTCCTGCCCTGCTGAATCTTCTCTCAGGCAGACCTTCTTTCTTTTTTGTAGAGGTCTTTTTTTTTTTTTTCTTTATTGGGGATTTGGTTTGGTTAGAAGGTCACCTTCAGCAAAACACCTTAACATCTGGATGATAAAAGACTTTTTATCTTTTCTGGCAATTCCTTTCTGATTTAAAGACAACTGTCCTTCTGGCCTCAGTACTCTGGTTTCTGCAAAATTTACATTCTGTCTCTGAGACATGTCTTTCCTGGTGAATTTAATCCTTTTTTTTTTGGCACGCCTAATTTAATATTTTGTTTGATCTGCTCACCTGAGTTAAAATGTTTGTGCACACTCTGATGTGGGTTTCCTTTTATTAGTGACGCATGTCTGCAAGTGATTGCTTCTTTCCCCTGCTTGTTTCTGTAAATCTTCTGAGAACAAAACTAAACATTCTGATGGTAGGTGCAGAATGACTAACAGAAAATCACTAAGGAAGTTACAACCATCTAAAACACCAATCCAAACTCGTGACCTTCCTTGACAAGATGTATAGGATTTTCTTTGCTCTCAAGAGATTAATAAAAAAATGGAATGGGATTCTTTAATAGTAAGGCATGCCAAGCTTTCTGGAACTCCAGCCAGATCCATGGCTTTTCCTCATGCATATTGTTGGATCAATGGTCATCATGGGGATCATTTGAAATCTCCAAGCTTGTTTTTGCCTAATACCAAATTAAGAGACTGCAATCATACACTTCACATGTAGAGCCTTCAACATTCTGTAATTTTTTCCTACCTACTTTGAATCTACTGACTTTACTACAGGTGTTGAAATAAAATTCACTGCTTATGGCACGCCAGCCAAGATTTAAAAAAAAAAAAAAGTCCTGAAGGGCTATCAAATTGACGGTTTTACAAATTATCATAGCTCCATGACAACCAACAACTTGGACACCCTCTGAAAATGTAAATTTACATTTGCCTAACACTTGCTTAGGGTGATGGAACAGATAAATGAAGAATTGATTTCTAAAAGAAAAATATCTAAATAAGTGTTTATAAAAGTTAGGCACTTAAATCAAAAAGGTCAAAATCTTGATCTCAGAGCAATAATATATTTATATCCAACATAAAAATTGCTTTGCACGCCATGCAGGGGCCAGAAAATACATGGAAAAAATAACTTGCTAAAATGTTTCCCTGCCCCCATTCACTAGTTAAGTAAAATTGACCAGCAAAGAATGATAGATTTTTTTACTAAGATTTCAAGGCCACATAGAGATTTTGTTTTTCTTACACGATAACGCTATTCCTAGCTAAAATGTAAACAATGAATATTTAACCCTAAACTCACTTGCAATGAAAAAAATGACATAGGGAGAAAGGGTAAATGAGATTCAAAAGTAAGTTGTATCTAAAATGTTGGTCCACAGACTTTGTAAGACTATCTATAGGGGCAATGGAATTTAGTCATGTAAACAGGTCCTATTTTATGAGATATATAATTTGGAACCAATTGTCTATTATAAGTTAGTATGTGTATTAATATCTCATGACCAAAATTCTAGAATGAAAGCTATAAGATCTTTTGTTGTATGTGTATATGGCTTAGGTATGTTTATACATATCTACACGTTTTATGGTATATATTGTGCCTACATGGTAAATCTGGGGTAGAGGGCCAGAAATCCCTTACAAAATTCTATTCAGATTGGTTTAGACAGATGCCTGCTCATATAAAATATGTAGTGATAAGCCTAAATCCCTTTTAGTTCACATGGCTTAAGCAAATCTGTAATAAACAAGTTGGTTTTACATTTGGTGATGAAATAAAAATACAAATAAAAATACAAAAATACAAAGTCATTGGCATCCATTTTTTTCTAGGGTTTACAGGCCAGACAAGATTATATTTGTCTCTGCTAGATGTTTCAAGGTGTCACGATTTGACACAAAGTTTATAAACCTGTAAAGTCTGCCTAGAAACGGAATGATCTTTGTTTGTGTAAATCTTTGATATGTGAGAGTAATTTAATACTGCTTGCTTAATAAAAACAGCTACATCTTTTGAGTTATCAGCAAAATGTCCATGCAGATAACTTTAAGTTTCATATTTAGGAAAACACTTGACATTCACAGGCTATAAAAATGGTTAACAGAGAAAAAACTTCAAATGATGACTCGCTTTATCTAATACCTTAGTTTTCATAAGTATCTAGGTATAACTGTCAAAGATAAATAAATCAGATAAATATAAAAAAGATAAAGTATATGAATAAGCTTTTTGTTTAATTTAAAATCTTAAAATTTTGTTGTGTTAAATTAAGTGATATATACTCACTAAATGTCTGGTTCATTTTCGAATAAGATACAAAACTGAAATGTAAATTGCTAAACAAAAATATAATTTTGTTACTGCATTCCTATATTTTATAGAAAGTCTAAATATATTCAGGTCTATGACAACATAACAAGTTATGTTCTTTGGAATCATGTTTCTAAAATTATATATTAATTTTTGTCTACAAAATACTGATTTGTAACAGAGTTTAAAATTGCTTGCTTAGTAGGTTTTCACTAAATGTTGTTACTAAAAAGTAAAATTACAATTAATATACATAATTCTGTACATAAAGTATATAAAAAATGAAATATGGTTTTAATAAAAAATTGTAAGTAAAGCATAACAGTCTGCTTCATTGAGAAAGAATAATTTTGTCTAATTTGGAGCTTATTTAAAGGTTGTTTCTAAATAAAAATTTAGAAAAGTATAAAAACATGGTAAAAAGGAACAAGTAAGTAGGAGAGAGAAATGTGAAGAAAGTTACGAGTATGAAAATGTATTTTTGGTAGGAATAGTTGAAAAGAAAAGAGGATAAATTTTTATGAGAAAGAATATTATGTGGTAAATGTTTGTCCTGAAGTAAAATGACTGGGTATGTTATTAATGTTTCAAAAATTATATAAATTAATAAGAATGTAATATGTCTCCAGTCATATCTTTTCTTGTCTTAACTCTTGTTTATAGCTGTATTTGTGGCTACATTATCAATGTGAGTATTCTAAAGATTATGTGAAATTTACAAAAGTCTGATAGTCCTGATGTGATGTTATCAGTCATGATTTGGGTTGTTATTTTAAATAACTGAATTTCCTTGTCACTTATAAACTTTTATATATTTTTATCCACAGTTGTTCTAAGTTTTTGTCACCCAGAGTTTTTCTTTTGAATTCTCTAGAGGCATCTGCAATCAGATTCATGGAAAATACTCTAAAAGCACTCTTAAATGGAGGTTTCTAATAACTTTAAGATAAATGAACTAAATACAAAATTTTAAACTGTAATGAAAAAACTGATGAATTCATGAAACTGCTAATCAAGGTCAAACTGAACAAAATTTAATCACATGAGATAAAGTAACTGATGAAAATAATGCTTTTATGACTTTTTTGAAACATTATTGATTCTTATTTAGTTTTCCAGATTTATGGAAATTTTCTCTCTTAAGCTTTTGGTAGTGTAGAGCAATTTGGCACAACATACTTTTTATGAACAAAGGTGGGAGTATTTGTTTTTTCTCCCTACTTGATCCCTCCAAATGCAGAAACTATTTATGAGTATTCTTATTTTTTATGGCCATATGGTTATTTGCATAAGTTCAATAAAAATTTGCTATCTCTGGCCGGGCGCGGTGGCTCACACCTGTAATCCCAGCACTTTGGGAGGCTGAGGTGGGCGGATCACAAGGTCAGGAGATGGAGACCATCCTGGCTAACACGGTGAAACCCCGTCTCTACTAAAAATACAAAAAATTAGCTGGGCATGTTCGCGGGCGCCTGTAGTCCCAGCTACTCGGGAGGCTGAGGCAGGAGAATGGTGTGAACCCGGGAGGCAGAGCTTGCAGTGAGCCAAGATCACACCACTGCACTCCAGCCTGGGCAAAATAGCAAGACTCCATCTCAAAAAAAAAAAAAAAAATTTGCCATCTCCTTATAGAAGGATACAATTGAAAACATTGGTTCCATTACCAAGGCTTTAAACAGAATATAATATATGAGAACATGCACAGAATGTCTGCCTTCAAAGCTTCCTAGCCTTACAGTGAGTAAAAATTATCACTTCCTGGCAAGCCTAGGAACCTCAAGCCTGCACATAAAATCTGCCTTGGCGAAGCTTCCTAGGCTGAAGGGGTTTTTAAATCTGAGATTCTTATGTGATCAATGTAGAGAGAAAAAGCTGTTTATAAAAAAATCTTTAACACATGTGTTGTTAGATTGTAGCTCTGTGACTATATTCAAGTTCTTGTTATCTACCTATAGACTAGATACTGAATTCTTTTAGATTCCTCCAATCTAACTTTCTTCCACAGAATTACTAAAAATGGGAACAGCTCTGTTCTTGATACCCTGTAAGTTGAAATTAGATTAATTTTAAAAAGCAAATTTCATACCTGGTATATGGGCCACACAAGATTTCACCAAACTGCTTGATGCCATAACCAGAGATATTCAAACTGCAAACTAGGATGAGAAATTGATGTTTACACTGTAATGGCTTTTCCCAAGATGCTGATACAAAACTCCAAATCACAATGAGACTTCTACTCCTCTTAATGCCTTCTTTTTCACACGACAGGATAATAATCATGTGATTTATTCAATTAGTTTACTTTAAAACTAGATTAATGACTCAAAACTACTATGCAAACTGAGATCGTAATATTACTATTAATTTTGCTTTGTATTTTACCTTTTAAAACTTTGTATCTGTTACTTGTTAAATTTCTGCAGGACTACTCCTAACAGAATAATGCTGGCCCAGCAATTGTAGATAATAACCAAGGACTACAAAACAAACAAAATTGAATTTAATAATGGACTCCAGAAAGCCTGAGTGTCACTCACTACAAACTTCCCTTGTTGCGCAAATACAGCTAAAAGAGTTTTAACACTGACCCCTAGTAACCATTTACTGCCTCCAGTGTGAGATCAGACCAACAACCCAGGACAGACCCATCCCAGCACTGAGAGACAACTGAAACCTAACTGCAGGATGACTGAGTGGTGACACTTTTAGGGAAAGATCTTGGTCAAAAGAGAAAAATGTAAAACTTTTCAGAATTAAAAGAGAGTCATTTATTTTAGAAATAAAAATAGAGCATGCCAAATGCAGCTGGGGAAGGCAATGAAGGGAGAATTCTCATGCACATATGCCTGATAACAAGAACTATCACGAAAGACTGCAAAAACCACAATCTTGCCATTGCAACCTTATGCAAAAAAACACTTCTGCAAGGACATATGTCCAGCAAATGCCTGTCCAACCTTGGACTGGCACCACCCTTGTTATTGATCCTTGTAATCAAGGATAACTATGTCAAAACAATTGTGTAATCCTCTACATTTTTTCTTTAGATACTTTTGTTTTCCTTTACCTCCCCGAATGCATGCATAGTTGACTATGGCACATGTATTCCTACCGAAATACCCTATCCCCAACAGAGAGTCTCTCTCTGTTCATTATTTAGGTTGCACCTTGCACCTGTTGATTGATAACATTTATTTTCCAGGATGCACTTATTGTTGTAATTAAGTATTAATTGTGCAGTCATTTGCTTAATGCTTGTAACTTCCTTCTTGACTGTACATTTGTTGAGGTCAAGTAGTATGTCTGTTTTAATCATCCTCTAGTTCCAGGGCTTGGCAAATTCCTTGGACCATATGAGCTCAATGCATATTTGTTATGTGAGTGAATATATGACTGATACTAAAGTAACCTAAAAAATAATTTATAGCAATGATTTATCTCTCAGAGTTGGCCCTTACAAATGCTATATGAATCATTCCAAAACAGTACCGACTCTACTAACAAATCCCATGAATGCGTAATTTCATTTTAATGCTGATTTGGCCCAACTTTAAACAGCATCTGGATGATACTTTGTAATGGAGTCCCACCCAAGTTCCCATTAAAAAAGAAAGAAAAAAAATCAGTAAAACAAAGCAAACAATGTAAACTTAAAACAACACTAATTGGCCGGGCGCAGTGGCTCACGCCTGTCATCCCAGCACTTTGGGAGGCCGAGGCGGGGGGTGGGGGGATCACGAGGTCTGGAGATCGAGACCATCCTGGCTAACATGGTGAAACCCCATCTCTACTAAAAAATACGAAAAATTAGCCAGGCGTGGTGGTGGGCGCCTGTAGTCCCAGCTACTGGGGAGGCTGAGGCAGGAGAATGGCGTGAACCCAGGAGGTGGAGCTTGCAGTGAGCGGAGATCGCACCACTGCTCCTGCTCCAGAGATCTATGGAACTTTGAACTTGAGAGAGATGATTGAGGGTATCTGGTGAAAGAAATTTCTAAGTGGCAAAGTGTTCAAGAGGAAGTAGAGCATAAAAGTTTAGTAAATTTGCAGCCTGACAGAGTGAGACTCCATCTCAAAAAAACCAAAAAACCCAAAACAACAACAACAACAACAACAACAACAACAACTAATTACTAAAACTGACACCCAATATGCTGACTAATCTAGAAGGAAGGAATTTTTACTAACTGTAAGAACAATTAAGTTAAACTGGCCCATCCATATTTTATTTTATGAAATGGAAGAATTTCCTCAATATAAAACTCATGTAAGGCCGGGCGCGGTGGCTCATGCCTGTAATCCCAGCACTTAGGGAAGCCGAGGCGGGCGGATCACGAGGTCAGGAGATCGAGACCATTGTGGCTAACATGGTGAAACCCCATCTCTACTAAAAATACAAAACAAAATTAGGCGGGGGTGGTCGCGGGTGCCTGTAGTCCCAGCTACTTGGGAGGCTGAGGCAGGAGAATGGCGTGAACCCGGGAGGCGGAGCTTGCAGTGAGCCGAGATTGGGCCACTGCACTCCAGCCTGGGCGAAAGGGCGAGACTCCGTCTCAAAAAAAAAAAAAAAAAAAAAAAAAAAAACTCACGTAAGATGGTAGTTGCCTCTCCCCAGCCTGTGCCTGAGTCAGGCTCTTGGAGTGTCCCAGAAAATGGGGACTTACTCCTTTATGGCTCCATTCTTACTTTTTGAGGGGCCAGGTACTAGCCATTCTCACATATCTTACATACTAAGCTCCTTAGAAGATAGAGGATACAATAAGAACAAACCAATGACGTACAGGTGCCTGTCAGGCCTGGGCACACAGTTCACTCAAGAAAAGTCCTGGGAGGGGAGGCAGCAGAATTGCCAGTCTAGCAATTTGTAACTCCAGTGGCCCAGGTCTCAGTCACATGACCTCGCTGGCATTCTTCTCTCCCTTCTTGCTTCCCTCCAAGCATGAACTCAGCCTCTTTTCTTTCCTTCCCTCCCTATGTTACATTGTTATTTCGTACAATGGGATTTTAATAAGTTTGGGGATCCAGTAGAGAGGGATTATAAAGCAAAACAGGAAACTACTGACAAGCAACTTGCATCATACCAACTGGCCATTGCAGATTATTTTTCAAGTAAAATACAGTCTTCCTTTATAATCTTTACCCAGAAAGCAGTAACATCAATAATCTATAAACCAGCACTCATTCTTGCCACCACCAGCACCCTGCATTATCCGTGCATGCTACGTATTGTGTATGTCTTGTACAACACGCCAGACAAGATACTAGAGGTCTCCACTTCAGCTTAGCTGAGCTATTCCAATAAATACTCGCTCACTACTGAGAGGAGCTGTGCCTATCAACCTTATCTCCCCCACACATCAGAGAAAGGGCCTTAGCCAATTTCTCAAAGGTAGAATCATTTAAAAAATGATCATTTCCTGTTAGATATTAATGATATGGTTTGGCTGTGTCCATACCTAAACTTCATCTTGAATTGTAGCTCCCATGATCTCCATGTGTCCTGGGAGGGCCCCAGTAGGAGGTAATTGAATCATCAGAGTGGGTTTTTCTATGTGCTGTTCTTGTGATAGTGAGTAAGTCTCACATGATCTGATGGTTTTATAAAGGGCAGAAAGGGCAGATCCCCTGCACACACTCTTGCCTGCCACCATATGAGACATGCCTTTGCTCCTCCTTAGCCTTCGGCCATGATTGTGAGGCCTCCCCAGCTACCTGCAACTGTGCGTCCATAAAACCTCTTTTTCTTTGTAAATTACCTAGTCTCAGATATTTCTTCATAGCAGTATAAAAATACACTAAGACAGTAATTGGTACTGGTAGAGTAGGGTACTGCTATTAAGGTATCCAAAAACGTGGAAGCGACATTGGAACTGGGTAACAAGCAGAGGTTGGAACAGTTTGGAGGGCTCAGAAGACAGAAAAATGTGGGAAAGTTTGGAACTTCCTAGAGACTTGGAGGGCTTAGAAGACAGGAAAATGTGGGAAACTTTTGAACTTCCTAGACATGTTCAATGGCTTTGACCAAAATGCTGATAGTGATATAAACACTAATGTCCGGGCTGGAGACGGAGATGAGGAGCTTGTTGGGAACTAGGCAACAGTGACTCTTGTTATGCTTTAGCAAAAAGACTAGTGGCATTTTGCTCCTGCCCCAGAGATCTATGGAACTTTGAACTTGAGAGAGATGATTTAGGGTATCTGGTGAAAGAAATTTCTAAGTGGGAAAGTGTTCAAGAGGAAGTAGAGCATAAAAGTTTGGAAAATTTGCACCTGATAATGCAATAGAAAAGAAAAACCCTTGGCCGGGCGCAGTGGCTCAAGCCTGTAATCCTAGCACTTTGGGAGGCTGAGGCTGGCGGATTGCCTGAGCTCAGGAGTTCGAGACCAGCCAGAGCAACATGGTGAAACCTCGTCTCTACTAAAATACAAACAATTACCCAGGCGTGGTGGCGTGCACCTGTAGTCCCAGCTACTTAAGAGGCTGAAGCAAGAGAATTGCTTGAACCCAGGAGGTGGAAGTTGCAGTGAGCCGAGATTGAACCACTGCACTCCAGCCTGGGCAACAGAGTGAGACTCTGTATCCAAAAAAAAAAAAAAGGAAAAGAAAAGGAAAACCGACTTTCATTAAAGCCTCCTGCAGAAATTTGCATAAGTAACAAGGAGCCAAATGTTAATCACCAGGACAATGGGGAAAATGTCTCCAGGACATGAAAGACCTTCACACCTTCAGGGCAGCTCTTTCCATCACAGGCTCAAAAGCCTAGTATGGAAAAAGGATTTCCTGGAGCAGGTCCAGGTCCCCCTGCTGTGTGCAGCCTAGAGACCTGGTGCCCTGCATTCCAGCCACTCCAGCCATGGCTTGGATGGGAGACACCAGGCTACAGCTCAGGCCATGTCTTCGGAGGTTGCAGCCCCAAGCCTTGGCAGCTTCCACAAGATGTTGAGCCTGCAGGTGCACAGAAGTCAAGAATTGAGGTTTGGGACCCTCCACCTAGATTTCAGAGAATGTATGGAAACACCTGGATATCCAGGCAGAAGTTTGCTTTGGCAGGGCGGGGGGCAGGGGCGGGAGCAGGGGCTCATGAAGAACCTCTTTTAGGGTAGTAGAGGAGTGAAATGTGGGCTCTGTATCCGCACTGCCTAGTAGAGCTGTGAGAAGAGGGCCACCACCATCCTCCAGACCCCAGAATGGTAGATCCACCAACAGTTTACACTGTGTACCTGGAAAAGCCAAAGACAATGCCAGCTAGTGAAAGCAGCCAGGAGGGAGCCTGTACCCTGCAAAGCCACAGAGGCAGAGCTGCCTAAGGCCGTGGGAGATCACCATTTGTGTCAGTGTGACCTGCATGTGAGACATGGAGTCAAAGGAGATCATTTTGGAACTTTAACGTTTAATGACTGCCCTATTGGATTTCAGACTTGCATGGAGCCTGTAGCCCCTTTGTTTTGACCAATGTCTCCCATTTGGAACAGGTGTAAATACATTGGGAGTACCCAATGCCTGTACCCCCATTGTATGTAGGAAGTAACTAACTTGATTTTAGTTTTACAGGCTCATAGGTGGAAGTGACTTTTCTCAGATGAGACTTTGGACTGTGGACTTTTCAGTTAATGCTGAAACGAGTTAAAACTTTGGGGGACTGTTGGGAAGGCATGATTGATTTTGAAATGTGAGAACATGAGATTCAGGAGGCACCAGGGGAAGAATGATATGGTTTGGCTATGTCCCTACCCAAATCTCATCTTGAATTGTAGCTCCCATAATGCCCATATGTCATGGAAGGGACCCAGTGGGAGGTAATTGAATCATGGGGATGGGTTTTTCCCTGTGCCGTTCTTGTGAAACCGAATTAGTCTCACAAGATCTGATGGTTTTATAAAGGGGAGTTCCCCTGCACATGCTCTCTCTCTTGCCTGCCACCATGTAAGACAGGTCTCTGCTCCTCCTTTGCCTTCTGCCGTGATTGTGAGGCTTCCCCAGCCACGTGGAACTGTGAGTCCATTAAATCTTTTTTTCTTTATAAATTACCCAGTCTCAGGTATTTCTTCATAGCAGTATGAAAGTGGAGTAACACAATATCAAACCCTGGTTTGGGGTAATAATCACTACCTTCTAGGTAACCAGAATGGAAAAAATATAACAGGAAAAAAATCCTAAAAATCATCCTGCATACAAGAAAAATGAAACTGTATGCTGAATTCTCAGGGGGAGAAAACGCATTTAAAAATATATGACTTTCAAACCACAAGAAACTATAGAACATTGCTTTAAACTATTTGTCTATGAACAGTATGAGAAACACATGGAATTTAGGAAATAGGAGATGAAGGCTACAATAACAAAAGAGGCTCATATCACAAAATGGGAGATAGCTGAGATGAGGCTTCTATGAAAACTAAAGTGCAAGGGAAGATTTTCCATCCACAGGGAAATACATGGAGAAGGAAACTGAAACACTGAAAAGTTCAGGCAGCAATTGAATCAGAGCTCCGGAGGGCAAAGAAAGAGATGAACTAATGACAGAGAAGAAGGCGGATGGGTATGCCAGAGACCACAGGTTCCACCTCGAGAATAGTTTGTGTACTGGGGAAAGACACAAGGGCAAGGAGATCTGAAACAATAATCAAAGCTATCACTGAAGTATGAATAATAAAAGCACCAACCAGCTTCTAGGCGGGGAGGGGGAAGAAACAAGGAAGAGCTCTCCATATTTAAATAACAACTAGCCAAACTGCTGAATTTTACAAATAAAGAAAAAACTTCCTTAAAAATAAAAAGTCAGGCTTAGATAAGACTTTTCTTCTTCTCTGTTAACATTATTAGAAGACATAAAGATTTTAAGAGAATAAAAATATGATCAAGAAGATCATAAATATGAGGTTGTCTTTACCTAAATACAAAGCAATGGCATCTGTATATCCAGCACTGATTTGTCCTTCCAATAAAAATTTACTCAAAGACATATGGGTACATATTAGAAAAATAATCAAAATTAATATTTCAAGGATTAGGAAGTTGTGAAGCCAAAATCCTGCAAGGGGACAATTGATTCAGTTAATGGAAAGATTTATTTTTCATATTTTATGATTATTTACCAAAATAATATTTTTAAAGCATAATTATAAAATAAAAATAAAATATTTTACAATACTATAATTATAATCATGTTCCAAGTTATAAAACAAGATAGTAAGAATTGTCAGTAAGATAGTAAGAATTCTAATACTATCTCAAAATAAAGGATACAGAAGGTTTCAGGGCAACAGAAAGGAAAAACCTTCTATATCCTTTAGTTTGAGATAGTATTAAAACTTTCTGTAGGCTCACTCAAAATGTCCGGATTCTGACCACATTTGAATATGAGCACTTCCAGCTTGATGATTCCTAGTGTAAGCCACACTTATTTCCTCTTATGAGTATCCCAAAAGCTCCTTAACTGGTCTCCCAGCTTCTGCCATTGATTCCTTTCAGCTTTTTTTTACACAAGTGCCAGAGAAATCTCAGAAATGCAATTCAGATAATATCACTTCTTTGCTTATATCTTTCAATGTTGTTCCCCTCTACGTGTTCATGTATTCTCCCCTTTGACTCTCACTTATAAGTGGGAACGTGCAGTATTTGGTTTTCTGTTCCTGCATTAGTTTGCTAAGGATAATGGCTTCCAGCTCCATCCATGTCCTACAAAGGGCATGATCTCATCTTTTAAGGTCGCATAATATGCCATGGTGTATATATACCACATTTTCTTCATCCAGTCTACCACTGATGGGCTTTTTTTCTTTTTCTTTTTTTTTTCTGAGACGGAGTCTCGCTCTGTCACCCAGCCTGGAGTGCAGTGCCGCGATCTCTTCTCACTGCAAGCTCCGCCTCCCGGGTTCACGCCATTCTCCTGCCTCAGCCTCCGGATTAGCTGGGACTACAGGCACCCGCCACCACATCTGGCTAATTTTTTTGTATTTTTAGTAGAGACGGGGTTTCACCATGTTAGCCAGGATGGTCTCGATCTCCTGACCTCGTGATCTGCCCACCTCGGCCTCCCACAGTGCTGGGATTACAGGCGTGAGCCACCGCACCCGGCCTTGATGGGGATTTATGCTGATCCCATGCCTTTGCTACTGTGAATAGTGCTGCAATAAACATATGCATGCATGTGTCTTTATGACAGAACAATTTATATTCCTTTGGGTGTATACCCAGTAAAAGGATTGCTGGGTCGAATGGTAGTTCTTTTAGGTCTTTGAGGAATCACCACACTGTCTTCCACAATGGTTGAACTAATTGACACTCCCACCAACAGTGTAGAAATGTTCCTTATTCTCCACAATATTGCCAGCATCTGTTATTTTTTGACTTTTTATTAACCATTCTGAATGGTGTGAGATAGTATCTCATTGTACTTCTGATGTGCATTTCTTTAATGATCAGTGATGCTGAGCTTTTCTTCTATGTTTGTTGGCTGCATGTATGTCTTATTTTGAAAAGGAGGGTGAAAGCTGGGAGGAGGGAGAGGATCAGGAAAAACAACTAGTGGGTATCAGGTTTACTATGTGGGTAGCGGAATAATCCGTACAACAAACCCCCATGACACAAGTTTACCTACATAACAAACCTGCACGTGTACCACTGAACTTAAAAGTTGAATTTAAAAAATAAACAATAAAAAAATCTTTCAATGATCCCATGTCAGTCTGAGGAACAGCCAAAGTTCTTAAAATGACTTACAAGGCCCTCATTCCATCATCCGTCTTCTTATGTTTATTTCTCTGCCATCATCTACTAATACTCTTCCCCTTCCTCATTCTACTCCAGCTATAATGGCTTCCTTGATGCTGTCCTAAGAATAAGTCCACATGATTCCGACTCAGGGCTTTTGCCCAAGCTGTGGTCTCTCTTTGGAATGCTCTTTTTTCAGCAGAGCATGATTCCTCCTCATTTCCTTCAAGTCTTTCCCCAAATGCCTTCTACCTGGTGTGTAATTGTCATGTGTGGCAGTTTTAAACATAGTCCAAAAACAGGTTGATATTCTTCTCATCAAAAAATAGGTCTATGTCTCCTTTCCCTGAATCTGGACATGCTTGTGACTGCTACAATCAATAGAGTATGACAAGTAATTCAACCTGACCTTTAAGGTGAGATAAAAAGAGACCAGGCATTTTCCACCTGGTTCCCTTAGAGTGTTTGATCTGCGGAAAGCCAGCAGCCATATAAGAAGTTTACCCTGTGGAGGCCAGGCGCGGTGGCTCAGGCCTGTAATCCCAGCACTTTGGGAGGCCAAGGCGGGCAGATCACCTGAGGTCAGGAGTTGCAGACCAGCCTGGCCACCATGACAAAACCCCGTCTCTACTAAAAACACAAAAATTAGCCCAGTGTGGTGGCGGGCGCCTGGAATCCCAGCTACTGGAGAGACTGAGGCAGGAGAATTGCTTGAACCCAGGAGGCGGAGATTGCAGTGAGCTGAGATGATGCCACTACACTCCAGCCTGGGCAACAAGATCCAACCTCCATCTCAAACAAACAAACAAACAAAAACAACCCAAACAAACACAAAAAGTTACTATAATTGTATCTCTTTTGACTATAGCCTGGAAGAAATCACTTTTTCCCCAACTTAAGGAAGTGGAGACTTATCTCTATCCAAGCTTTCAGTACAAAACATACAAAAAGTAATTTCCATTTTCTTGAAACTGACTGGATGAAAAGGCATATGGTATTCCCAAAAAATGTCTGATGAGTGAGGATATTAAAATGACTAAACTGATGGAACATATTTAATTTAATATTTAAACTTTATAAATAAAAAATAGTTCAGCATTGAACTCAAGAATTTCAAAATGGTACAGCAAAGCATACAAGCAAAATTAAAAGGAATACTAATTACATATTAAGTTAAAAGGCAATAAATTATAAACAAAAACAGTAACAATTTATAAACATACACGAGTTCATTCTTTAACAAATAACCTGTAATACAGAAAAATATAGCAAATGTGATAAAACAAAAACTGAGAAAATATAAAATTTAAAGTGAAAAAAATAAAAATGCAGCAATTGTTCTAAAGACAAAAATACTATCTTAGAAAATTAAATACATGTTTCACTAAAATAAACATGTACTGCTTAAATGAATCTTAATTTAATTTTAAAAATAGTAAATAGATTGCATGCATCAATTTTGCAAGAAACGTATATCATTTTAAAATTTTTTATTAAAGTCCCTATAACCAGTGTTTTTAATAAGCATCTGTTTAAACAATCTTATAAAATGGACCCCAAACTATGAAATACAGATAAAGTTATAAAAAGCGGCTTTCAGTTCATTTTACAAAGCAAATATAATTATTACAAACTCTTGATGTAGTGAATATACAAAGAATAAAATTACTAAACAGTGTCTCTTATAAACATAGTTAAAATATTCTTAACTAAAAGAAAAAGGAACTGAATTCTACACTTACTAAGAAATCACCCACCCCAGTGATTTGGCATACAAAGATTTAATACTAGAAAATATATATTACTATAATGCAACACAACAATAAAGCTATTTAATTTATATTGTACATTTACTGCTACAGACTAAATGTTTATATCCCTCTCAAATTCATATGTTGAAATGCTAACTGCCAACGTGAGGGTTTTTGAAGGTGGGGCTTTTGGGAAGTAATTAAGTCATGAGAGAGCAGCCCTCATTAATGGGTTTAGCACCCTTCTAAAGCAGCCCCCTGGAACTCCCTTGCTCCTTCCCCAACTGAGGTTATAGAGAAAGGGCAGCCTTCTTTGAACCAGAACAAAGATTTTTCCCAGACACCAGATTGGCTGGTACCTTGGTCTTAGATTTCCCAGACCCCAGAACTGTGAGAAATTCCTTTCTGTTGTTTATAAGCCACCAAGTCTATGGTATTCGGGTACAGCAGCCCAATTTCAGATATTTATTTAATGATATTTAACATGCATGATTGATAAAATTTAACAAAGTAGTTATAGATATGTTCTTACCATGACTAAAAATAACTCTCTTAAGCTGATGCATACTTTTATTATCTAGTTCTAGCCAAAGCCGTAAGATGAAAACACAAATAAGAAACCACCATGGCACATGTATACCTATATAACAAACCTGCACATTCCGTGCATGTAACCCAGAACTGAAAATCATATTTAAAAAAAGAATTATTCATATAGAAAAAAGAGAGCAAATGATAATATTTTTTCAAAAACTGATAATTTTAGGAAGTTCTGTGTGATATGTGCCTGATATGTATGATATGTGTCTGATGTGATATGTGTGAGATGAAAAACACTAAGGGGGTATGTGCATTTGAAGATTCACGTGCCCATAAATCTTTGTTAGAATTAAAATATCACATTACACCTCTCTCTTTCTTTTACTGTCCATGGTTTCTTTTATATGTTTTAGTAAGTGACACAGAGGAAAATACTGAGCGGACACCATTTCTAAATTGGTAAACTGCCCTGAACTGCCACTTTATTCTTTTCTACAGCAGGTGTGGAAGATTAGAGTTCAGGCAAACATGTCAAGTAAGTGGTGAAGGTTCCCTTTTTCCACTGGGACAGCAGTAGAACTGAAGGGAAATCAGACAACAGCTACCTCAGCAGGAGAGCCTCAAAAATGACACTTTTGCCTCAACAGTGGAAGCTGGTAGTTTCCAAAAATAGAGGTAAAAAGTGAATCCATTTTTAAAGCACATTGAAAGTCACATGTAAAATTCATTATTACAGAAAAGCTATAAACCAATCACAGTAAATGAGTGAATTTAGAAATTAAATTTTAATATGAAAGGTTCATGTTGTCAAAACTGACTATGTTAGTCCATCTCAATGCTATAAAGGAATACCTGAGACTGGGTAATTTGTAAAGAAAAGAGGAGTATTTGGCTGATGGTTTGCAGGCTGTACAAACACGGCACCAGTATCTGCTCAGCTTCTGCTGAGGCCCGGGAAGCTGACAATCATGGCTTAAGGCAAAGCGGGAGCTGGCATATTACATGGGGAGAGAAGGAGCAAGGGAGATGCCAGGCTCTTTTAACCAACCAGATCTCTCGTGAATTCATAGAGCAAGAACTCACTCATTACCAGGAGGACAGCACAAAACCATTCATGGGGATCCACCCTTGGGAAACAAACACCTATCACTAGGCCCACCTCCAACACTGGAGGTCACATTTCAACATGAGATTTGGAGGGGACAAAACATCCAAACCATATCACTAACAGAAAGTTATTGTTTAAATTTCTGTGTGCAGTCCCTTGGCCTTTTTGAGAAATGCCATTCATTTCAGCCATCAGGCAAATTATTATCTGAGACATTTATACCTCTGCATCCTTTAAAAGTTCCAGAAGCATGAATTTAGAAAGTATTCCTTGTAAATTTGAGGCTAGTCAAATTGATGTGGCATCTAAGTAGCACGGGGATGGATGAGGAGACAAAGTCACGAGGGGAGGTAGGAAGAAACAGAGAAAAAGAGAAATAGGAAGAGAGAAAAAGAAATGAGGAGAGAGTTTAAGAAAAATAAAGAAGAAAGAGGAAAAGAAAAACGGTTTAAATGAGAGGCAAATGTCATCTGATGTTTTGCCATGGGGCCATAGGGTATTTGAAGTTTCAGAAAATTCATAAGTTATCAAAAAATGTGACTCTAGGGTAGTGAGCTTATAACTTGTAAGAAAACAAGAAGTGATTCCTTTTAAGAGAATCTTCTTGGCCGGGCGCTGTGGCTCACGCCTGTAATCCCAGCACTTTGGGAGGCCGAGGCAGGTGGATCACGAGGTCAGGAGATCGAAACCATCCTGACTAACACAGTGAAACCCCGTCTCTACTAAAGATACAAAAAATTAGCTGGGCGCGGTGGCGGGCACCTGTAGTCCCAGCTACACGGGAGGCTGAGGCAGGAGAATGGCGTGAACCCTGGAGGCGGAGTTTGCAGTGAGCAGAAATCGCGCCACTGCACTCCAGCCTGGGGAACAAAGCAAGACTCCGTCTCAAAAAAAAAAAAAAAAAAAAAAAAAAGAGGAACTTCTTCTTAAAGATGCTGTTGTCTTTCTTATGCTTCCTTTAGCTCTTTTTCACTTCTCCACTGATAGAGATTTTTATACCAAATAGCTGGCATTAGCTAAACCAATGTCTAGGAGAACTGATCCTCAGGCAAGAAAATCATAATTTATTATTTTTTTAATTCATGGTATTTATTTGTACAAGAAATATATTTCTATTTAAGAGAAAGTAGAAAACAAAGGAGAACAGAAACAACTTTTTTTTGAGACAGTCTCGCTTTGTCGCCCAGGCTGGAGTGCAGCGGCGCGATCTTAGCTCACTGCAAGCTCCGCCTCCTGGGTTCATGCCATTCTCCTGCCTCAGCCTCCTGAGTAGCTGGGACTACAGGCACCCACCACCACTCCCGGCTAATTTTTTTTTTTTTTTTAGTAGAGACGGGGTTTCACTGTGTTAGCCAGGATGGTCTTGATCGCTTGACCTCGTGATCCATCTGCCTCGGCCTCCCAAACTGCTGGGATTACAGGCGTGAGCCACCGCGCCCGGCTATTGGTGAAATTTTAATGGGGACTTGAGAATTAGATGTAGCAATATATGAATATTAATTTTCTGGTTTTGTTCATTGTACTGTGCATGTATTGCGTTTGGGGGGGCACATATATTACTGTAATAGATTTGTAATATATAGAATTATATATATGTATATACATATATAGACACAATTGTGTTTGTAGAAAATATATATGAAGGCAAGGTTTTTCAACTTTGGCACTATCGCTTCTGACATTTGGGCCACATAATTCTTTGTTGGGGGCATTTCCTGCGAATTGCAGGATGTTTAGCGACTTGGTTTGCCTTTAATAACTAAATGACAGTAGCATCCTCCTCACACCTTTCCCCAGGCTAACAACTAAAAATATCCTGAGATATTATCAGATGTTTCCTGGAGGGCAAAACTCCCCCTGGTTGAGAATCACTATACTAAAGTATTTGGAGATGACAGAGCATCAGGTTCGTTTCTATATATTGTTAAAGTATCTTTCAAAGTTGAAGGTAAAATTAAGACATTTTCAGAAAAATTAAATGGGCCAATTTGTCACCAGCAAATCTGTACTACAAAACATGCTAACAGAAGTTTTTTGGCCTGAAGGGAAATAACATCGAATCTAAACTCCAGATTAGAGGAAATGAAAAGCATAGAAATGGTAAGTATATGAGTAACAGGAAATACTTTTTTTTAATCTGTCAATTTTGTTGAAGGGAAACTGACTATTTAAATTGAAAAAGATATCATTTTATTGTGGGGTTTATGATGTGCATAGAAAAACTTATACTAAAAGAAATCACAAAAGACAGAGGGGGAATAAAGGAAATGTTACCGTCATCAGTTTTTGTTGTTGTTGTTTTGGGTTTTTTAAATAGACTTTATTTTTAGGGCAGTTGTAAGTTCACAGCAAAGTTGAAAGAAAGATACAAAGATTTCTCATACATCGTTGTGTCCACACAGGCACAGCCTGACCCCTTGCTGTCATTCTCCTCTGGAGTGGCACATTACTTACCGCTGATGAACCTGCACTGGCACAGGCTTATCACCAAGGTCCATAGTTATATTAGGGTCCACGCTTGCTGTCATACATTCTATGAGTTTGGGCAAATTCATATTCCAGTATAGTATCATGCAGAATAGTTTTCTGCCCTGAAAGTCCTCTGTTCAAATGAATAGGATAGGTGGAGCACAGATCACATTTTAGGAAAATGTTGCCTTGTTTTGATTTGACAAAGTAGGCAACAGTATCAATCACTGGACAGAATGTAAAAATAGAAAAAGGATGTCATCAGTTTTTTACATTATATATATGAAGTTGTAAAAAAATTACCTCTAAGTAAAATTTAGGTTAGTTAAGTATAAATTGATGATTATTGTAATACAAATAACTCAATACAAAAAAGCAATGCAACTAACTCATCTATGCAATTTAAAATGAATACTTAAAATACAATTAAACAAAAATGAGAAGAGGAACAATTAAGAAACAGATTTGACAGTTTTTAAAAGTGGCAACATGTTTCATTTAACATATTTATGAACTAAATTATCCAATTACAATGTAGAGATTGTCATATTAGACAAAAGAACAAGACCCAACTAATGTTGTCTACCAGAAACATATATTAAACATAAAGACACAGATAGGTGAAAAGTAAACCTATAGGAAAAGATAAACCATATACACAACAAGTATTAGGAAGCTTGTGTGGCTATATTAGCAAAACGCAATGTAGACTGGAAAAGAGGGTGCGTTATAAGAGAAAATGGGGGCATTTCATAATTATGAAATAACCAATTCATCAGAGGACAATAATATTCCAAAAGGGACACCCACTTGATAACAAAGCCTCATAATTCATGAAGGAAAGTAAGCATAACTGAAAGGAGAAATGGATAAACTACAATAATAATTAAAGATTTTAACATCCCTCTGTTCATCACTGATAGAACAGTAAGACAAACCATTCGTATGGCTATAGAATGTTTCAACTTCATTATGATCTTACTGACATTTATAAAAACTACACTTAAAATGCTGAATATACATTGTTTTCTTGTGTATTGAAAGCATCACCAACATAGGCCAAATGCTGAATCAAAGAGTAAGTTTAAATGAATTTAAGTTTTAGATTTTATAGAATATATTCTCTGATCACAATAAAATTTAATTTGAAATTGATGACATAAGCGATTCCTAGGAAACCCCCGAATAGTTGTAAATAACATGAAACACTATTTAACTAACTCATAGTTCATAAAAGAAATCAAAAGATAATGTAGAAAAAATATAAAATCATCAAGGAAAACAGTATGTTCAATAAACATCTGCACCTAGATGTTTATTGCAGCACTATTCACAATAGCCAACATATGGAATCAACCTAAGGGTCCAACAACAGATGAATGGTTAAAGAAAATGTGGTATATAGGCCAGGCACGGTGGCTCACGCCTGCAATCCCAGCACTTTGGAAGACCAAGATGGGCAGATCACTGGAGGTCAGGAGTTCAAGACTAGCCTGGCCAACATGGTGAAACCCCATCTCTACTACAAATATAAAATTAGCTGGGCATGGTGGCACGTCCCCAGCTACTCAGAAGGCTGAGTTGGAAGAATCACTTGAATCCGGGAGGCAGAGGTGACAGCCAGCCAAGATCACACCATTGCACTCCAGAGCAAGACTCCATCTCAAAAAGGGAAAGGAAGGGGAGGGGAGAGGAGGGGAGGAGAGAGAAAAAGGAATATATACACAATGAAGTACTATTCGGCCATAAAAGAGAAGGAAATCCTGTCCTTCACAGCAACATGCATAGAAATGGAGGGTATTATGTGAATTAAATGAGCCAAGAAAAGAAAGTTAAACATTACAGCTTCTCACTCATATGTGGAAGCTAGAATATTTTGATCTTACAGAAGTTAAAACAGAGGATGCTAGAGTATGGAAAGTATAAGAGGAAGGGAGGGATAGTAAGAGATTTGTTAAAAGATTCAAAATTAAAGTTAGATAAGAAGAATAAGTTCTAATGCCCTATACCACTGTGGTATGACAATAGTTAACAATAATATATAGTTTCGAATAGTTAGCAAAGGATATTGAACGTTCCCAAAACAAAGAAATGATAAATGTTTGCAATGATGGATATGCTAATTACCATCACCTCATCAGGGTAATTAAATATATACACTATGTGTATTGAAACATCACTATGTACCCAGAAATATGCACAATTATTATGTGCCAATTAAAAAAATAAAATAAAATTATGATAACAGCTACATATTTGTGGTGTAGAGTTAAATTGAGAGGGTAGTTTATTACTTTAAATTCTTGTATTGGAAAAATACATAGGTTTAAAAGTCAATGAAAAATAAGAAACAAATAAATTAAAACATAATTTGAAAAAATAAAACAGAGGTAATGAAAGAAATAAATGAAATTAAAAGTAAACAGTAAATTCACGAAGTGTAAAACCTCAAATAAATAACCTGATGATACATCTTTTTTTAAGGTCACTATAAATTTTAATCTATGATATAAAATATTACCTAAAGATATAATTGAACATCTTGTATCAGAAAATATAACAATGAAATGCAATTTTGTAAATACTTCTATGGCACAAGGATTATTTTCCTCAGATTCAACCTTGTAATTGTGTTTTGTTTGCTTTCTGAAAATCACACTTTATAAAGAACACAAGTAGAGCTTGTTAAAATGATTGTCACAGATGTACTGTTTACTAATTCAAAAAAATACTACATTTCATTCATTCATATCAATTTTCTTCATTAATTATGAAGAATAAAATATAATATTCCATGCTTGTCATGAAGTAGCGGTTTCTTCTTCCAGTCTAATCAGGGAACTAATAAATGCTTAGTTCATGGCAAAACTTCCATTTGATTTACATTGACTTAATTACTTCTTAGGGGCTAGCCTCATCAATGGAGAAAAAGCAGTTTTTCCTGAGGCAACAGCACATTAACAGCACTGAATACAAAATATGGCAAATTCAATGGTTGTCAGCATTGCTTTAGGAATTTTGAGACTATAAATAAAACTATAACCATAAATAAAAGGGCTTATTAATACATTCTTTTCAGGAGAGTGATACATTCTGAAGGTTTCTTGTTATTCTGTTGAATAGCAAGGACTTCTAAACTTAAATGTCTTAAGGCTGAAAGTTAGTTACATTCCTCAGATTTTAGCCTTATTAATGAAATTCCAAAAGTATCGTAAGATTCCATTTGTCTTGAAATTATAAATTTGTAACAGATATTTTTTCAAAATACATGCCTTCAAACAACTTAAATGCAAAAATCATTCATTCTTAATAATACCTAGCAGTTCATCCCTTGCTTCCCAAAAGTACACATACAAATATATGAATTTAAAAAATAGGTTTTCCTGTTCAAAAAATAAGCTTCTGCCTTTTTAAAAACTTGTCAGGCTTTCATGTGCCAAAATGTTGAAAACTGCACATATTCAAACACAGTTCCCATAGGAACACACATTCTTCAACTCTCACACCTTTGAAGACACAGGAGACGGGCAATATAAATGTTCTCTTCTTTCCAGCTGATGTTAGTTAGGTTTGCTTCATGAGATTATCGGAATAAAGGGTTAAATTTTCATTTTCCATTACTCTTATCTAGTAAAATTAGACTTAAAGTAGGTAGAATACTACCAGAAGAATTACACAGCGATTGGACAAACTGGCCTAAAATAATCAGGCTTTTTATTTATACTTCCCTTTTTAAAGTTGTCATTTGACAACAGCTTCCATCTTTAACAGCAGGCAAAAGAAAATGAGGTGCCATGCCATATTAATTAAAATATTCCACAATGAAAGAAAATACAAAACCTGAAAATAACTTCAGTGCTATAGACATTTAAAAAGTTACAATGGTTAAAACTCTGAATAAAAAGATCTTGAGAACAGGTACATTTCAAAGCAATATTTTACACGCTTTGGAAAAAATAGCTATTTTTCAAATAACTTATATATGGTTTACATATTTCATGCAGTCTCTGAGGTTTTTTTTTTTTTTTCTGCAACACTGTTTTGTACTAAAGTCTCTCATGTTGTTTACCAGATGGGTTCCCGACTCACTGTCCCAATCTTGGATCTCAGCCACACTGGGTTTAGCTGACGGATGTCATGGCCATCAAGACTGATAGTTCCATCAAGACTGACAGTTCCAGAAGCACGGTCCTACAACCTCAGGAGGAGCGAAAGCACTGTTGATTTGCCAGAACCACTTGGGCCAACCAGTGCGGTGATAGATCCTGACGGAACGGAAAGGCTGAAATCCTGAAATATGGGCGCCTCTGGGCGAGCAGGATCGCCAAAATGCCCGTTCTTAAACTTCAAAGCACCCTGGAAGCTTTTCTCATTTAAGATAACCCTACCCCGCCCCCCCCCCCCCCCCCCCGTTAAAAGGCAGCTTGGGCTCTCTCTCCAGGGTCTCCCAGAGGCACCCCCCCGGCACCCAGTCCTTTTATCAGCTCCAAGTAGAAAGACCTCAGAACTCCAATGCTTATTCCAACCCAGAAAGCATACATAGGAAGGAAGAGAGTTCACCCATGGTCATGTGGGCACTGCCCATCAGCAGCCCCCCTTTGTACAGGACAGAAAGCACAATCAGGTTTCTGGACAGCCTAGTCGCTCCAAAGAAGCCAGCCCGAGCGAATGCCTCTTTCTTTGCTAACTGCATTAAATGGTACACTTTGCTGGCATATTTCTTTCAGTCATTTCTTTCCCAAAAGCTTGAACAGTTTTTACATTTCCAATACGTTCCTCAGCTAGCTGAGTGGCTTGTGCCAGGGAACCCTGGGTGACTTTGGTCAGTTTCAGCAGATATCATCCATAAATTACATCAGTGATTGACACTGGAGGCACCACGCTCAAAACAAAGGTGGCCAGATTAGGTGAGACAAAAAAACATCATCCTGATGCCTACAGAAGCCCGGGCCCCGGCCCTGAGCCCATCTGAGAGGTTTTCAGTCACTGAGCGCCCCAGGAGTGCAGTGTCTGATGAGAGGCGGTTAATCAATTCCCCTGTGCCAGTCTTGTCAAAGAAAGCAACCTCCTGCCCCAGAATGGAGGTAAATAATGAAGTTCTCAGCCTCTTCACAACGCGCTGACCTGAAGTTTGCATGAGGTAGACACGAATGGCATTGGCGGCAGCACCACACAGAAACACGCCACTGAGGCCAAGGCAGAGGCGGGTCAGGTTGTCGCTGTAGTCCACAGTGGGGTTGGTATAGATGGCATCGATGATCTTCCCCAGGAAGAAAGGGGCAGACATGGAGATAACAGTGGACATCGCGAGAAATCCAACCGCAGCTGCCAGCCTCCGGCGCTCAGGGTACACCAGCCCTAGGAGCTTCCGGGCTTCCGAGAGTCCCAGCGCCGTGGGTCGTAGCCGCCCGTCGTTCCCGGAGGCGCCGCCGGCCCGCGCCGCCAGGCCTCGTCCCTGCCCAGGCAGTGGCGGTAGGACCGCCCTGGCAACCCGGTGCGCGGGAGCCGAGGAGCGCCCGGCCAGCCAGGCAAGAGCCCCGCACCGGCAGCAGCCAGGGGCCCGAGCCCACAGCCCCAGGAGCCGCGCGAGGCCCGCGCCGCCCCGCGAGCCGCCCAGACCCCCGCCCCGGCAGCAGCTCCTCCAGCGGCGCGCGGCTTCTCCAGCAGCGCGCAGCTCCAATGCCCCGGAGCAACTCCGGCCCCGCGCCCCATGGCCGCGCCGGCCTCAGGGCAGTGAACGGCGAGATGGACTGGCGGCGCGGCTGGCCCGGCCCGCACGCAGGCTACCGGCAGGAGCCGCCCTGGCTTTGCGGGGCCCGAGGCGCCGATACATCTTAAAGAACTAGAAAAGCAAGAGTAAACCAGACCCAAAATAAGTACAGAAGAAAGGAAAGAATAAAGATAAGAGCAGAAATTAATGAAATTGAAATGAAAAAATACACAATATGAACAAAATGAAAAGTTCGTTTTTTAAAAAAGATAAACCAAACCACTAACGTTTAGCCACACGAAAAAAAAATACAAAAAAAACCCTAAATAAAATCAGAGATGAAAATACGGATATTATCATTGATACTGTAGAAATTCTAAGGATCATTAGAGGCTAGTATGAGCAACTATAGGCCAATAAATTAGAAAATTTAGAATAAATGGATACTTTCCTAGGCACATACAACCTAGCAAGAATGAACCATGAAGAAATCCAAAACCTGAAAAGACCAATAAGTACTGAGATGGAAACAAAAACTTTCCCAGGAAAGGCCGGGCGCGGTGGCTCACGCCTGTAATCCCAGCACTTTGGGAGGCCGAGGCGGGCGGATCACGAGGTCAGGAGATGGAGACCATCCTGGCTAACATGGTCAAACTCCGTCTCTACTAAAAAATACAAAAACAAAACAAAACAAAACAAAAAAATTAGCCGGGCGTCGTGGCGGGCGCCTCTAGTCCCAGCTACTCAGGAGGCTGAGGCAGGAGAATGGCGTGAACCCGGGAGGTGGAGCTTGCAGTGAGCCGAGATCACACCACTGCACTACAGCCTGGGCGACAGAGCAAGACCCCCTCTCAAAAAATAAAAAAAAAAAAGTTTCACGGGAAAGAAAAGCCCAAGACCCGACGGCTTTACTCTTGAATTTTACCAAATATTTTTAAAAGAACTAATACCAATCTTACTCAAACTACTATGAAAAATAGAGGAGGAGGGAATATTTCCAAACTCATTCTACGAGGACCAGTATTACTCTGACACCAAAACCAAAGACACATAAATAAAAAACAACAGGCCAATATCCCTGGTGAACATTGATGCAAAAATGTTCAGCAACATGCTAGCAAACTGCATTCAACAACACATTAAAAAGATCATTCATCATGACCAAGTGGGATTTATCCCAGGGATGCAAGGATGGTTAAACATATGCAAATCATTATCATCATCTCACATCAAATCACATCATATCAATAGAATGAAGAACAAAAACTGTATGATAATTTCGATTGATGCTAAAAAAGCATTTGATAAAATTCAACACCCCTACATGATCAAAGCCTTCAGAAAACTGTATAGAAGGAACACACCTCAACATAATGAAAGCATATAGAACACACCCTCAGTTAGTTTCATACTAAATGGGGGGAAACTGAAAGCTTTTCCTCTGAGACCTGGAACAAGAAAAGGATGCCCACTTTCATCACTGCTATTCAACATAGTACTAGAAGTCCTAAGCAAGTCCTAGTTAGAGCAATCAGTCAAAAGAAAGAAATAAGGGGACACGCAAATTGGAACTAAAGTAATCAAATTATCCTTGTTTGCAAAAATTAGTAAAGACATTACCAAAAACAATAATAAGCCACCATAACTTATAAACACAGATGCAAAATTTAAAAATATATATGAGCAAATCAATTCTAGTAATATATAAGAAATATATAATGATTAACTGGGGTTTACTGTGATAATAAAAGTTATTTTAACATCCAAAAATTAAGCAATGTATTTGAACTGATTAATAGCATTAAAAAGACAGTTCCATATAGTGATCTGAATAGATGTAGAAAATTCTACTGACAAAATTATATAAGCATTCTTGATAAAACCTCAGAGTAGACTAAGAATAGAGGCAAACCTTTTTTTATGTTACAGAGGAGCATCTACATAATCATACATCAAATGCCATACTTAATGACTATATATTGAATGTGTTCTTCCTAACATTGGGAACAAGGCAAGTATGTATGCCCCTGTAACTTTTATTTAACGTTGTACTGAGGTTTGAGCCAGTAATAAAAAGCAACAAAAAAGAATGAAATACAAAATTTGGAAGAAAAAAAACAGCCATAGAAATCTTTATGCACAGACAACACAATCACTTATGTATAAAATCATAAGAAACTTATAAAACAAGACATAAGACGAATATGTGAAAATAAATTATATTTCTTTTAAAATTATACTTGCTAACATTAAAACATAATAAAATGTACACAATACTACCCTGAAAACTACTAAGCATTTCTGAAAAAAGTTATATATGACCTAAACCCATGTTCATAAATTAGAAGACTCAATCATGTTAAGATGCCAATTTTCAATTTGGTTATTAGATTAAATTTCAATCAAAATCCCATCTGCTATTTGGAAAAAACTGATAGGTTGTTTTTAAAAATTTATATAGAAATGCACAAGACTTATAATAGAAAGATAAAAGTCATAATGAAGCATGAATTGGGAGAAATTATTATTCCTGGTTAAATACTTGTCAAAAGCTATCCTGAACAAGACAAAGCAACATTGGTGTAAGGGAAAATGAATACACTAATAGAGAAGAATAGAAATGTACAAATACATATTTGATCATTCAATTTAAACAAAGGCACCAAGGCAATTCAAACTGGAAAGAAAAATCTTTCTAATAAATGATGGAACCACTTCATAAGTCAAAAAAAAAAAACCTTAAGCCCTACATCATAACGCATAAATTAATTTCAGGTATATAATAGATTTAGGTGTATAGTCTAAAGCTCTAAAGATGCTGATACAAAGCATAGGAGAAAATCTGCCCCATCTTCAAGAAAAAAATATTTCTTAGGACATAGAGAACAAAAATTTATATTAACAAGATTTCTTTACAAATGAAAAACAAATAATTATAAATATTAAGAAAATAAAAGGGCAAGCTACAGACTAGAATAAGATATTCAAAAATATATACCTGAAAAAGAGCTTGACTACATAAAGAAATCCTACACATCAATAAGAAAACGATATCCTAACGTCTAACTTGAACAGGTGCTTCAAAAAATAGATATACAAATGGCCAAGATGCACATGAAAATACACCTAACATCTTTAATTGTGTGTAAATACAAATTAAAACCACAAAGAGTTACTAACTCTGGAATGCACAAAAATGACAACACTAAATGTTGATGAACATATGGTGAACAACTCAACCTCTCATAATTTGCTGATGGAAGACTACAATAAAATACACACTTTTGAAAACTAATCTAGTTTCTTACAAAGTTAAACATAAAAATATCTCATCATTTATCAATTACACTCCTAGGGCTTTACACAAGATCAATTGAATGGCCACAAAAAGGCTTTTACATACCTGTTTATAGCAGTATTACTGAAAGTAGTCGAAACTTTGAAAAATATCAAATATTCATCCAAAAAATCGCAGATTTTTAAAAAATGTGTATATCTACACAATGGAATACTACTTAGCAATGAAAACAATGAACTACACAATGGAACTTAATGAAAATAATGAGATACCAATACACACAGCATGAAAGGATCTCAAGAATATATATTAAACAATAATAATGAGACACAAAATATACAAAGTCCAAGAACAGACAAAAGTAATACATGGATATAGACTTCAGAAAGCACGTTGCCTATTGGAGCTGGGAAATGACTGAAAGTGGACAAAGGGAACTTTCTAGCAAGTAGAAATATTGTATATCCTGATTTAGGTTTTGGCTACATGAATTTATATATATTTGTCATTGAATTATATATCTAAAATCTATGCATTTATATAAAATTTCCCTCAATACATAATACATAAAAAAACTAAAATTGAAAACTCAGTACTAGACTGAATGACCAAGAAAATCATAACGTTTAAGGTATAGGTCATGCCGGCATCAGAGATCTAGAAGTAGCGGAATTGATGTCATCAGAGTTAAGGCATTTTGAAATGCCATGAAATTTGACACCTATATCATGAAAAATCATCCTGCTTTCTATTTCTCACGTCCTGACAGTAACTTGTTTGGTTGTAGTAATCAAGGATTTGATTCTACATGTTAATTTCATATTATTAGAGAATATTGCCAATTTTGCTTCTCATTCACATTTCCATTTAGAACTTCACTGTTTTTTCATAGTAGGAAAGTACAATGCTTCATATAAAATAGGCATGAGGACTAATTTTCCACAACTCTGTAACGTCAGGAAAAGATGACTAATTTTATATGCATGTTTGAATGTAGATTGCCATGGTTGTAATGGCTAGTGGGAAAGTAGACATTTTACAGATATTTTAAGGTAGATTAAACAAAATTTCATTGCTTAGATATGACTATTCTCTTAAGAGCTGAAAAGCCAATGAAATTTGAAGTTGTACCTGTTCTTTGGTTTCATTCCATGGTTAGTAGGAGCTAGTTAGAGAAGCATGTTAAAACTGACCTGTACAGAACATCTATTAGCTATTGTCTTTATCAAATTTTACCGTGACATTTTCCAAAATTTAGACTATAAAGTTTGAAAACAGGATTAAAAAATTTAAATAAGGCCGGGCGCAGTGGCTCACGCTTGTAATCCCAGCACTTTGGGAGGCCGAGGCGGGTGGATCACGAGGTCAAGAGATCGAGACCATCCTGGCTAACACGGTGAAACCCCATCTCTACTAAAAATACAAAAAAATTAGGCGTGGTGGCGGGCGCCTGTAGTCCCAGGTACTCGGGAGGCTGAGGCAGGAGAATGGCGTGAACCCGGGAGGTGGAGCTGCAGTGAGCCGAGATAGCGCCACTGCACTCCAGCCTGGGCGACAGAGTGAGACTCTTCAAAAAAAAAAAAAAATTCAAATGAGTATCTTTTACGAATAGTAACAGAGATGCTTCAATTTAATTACCATCAATTGGTATATACAATGAGATTGCTATTTAATACATTTATTCACATTTCCAGGCAACATAAAATAGTTAACATCTTAGGGAATAGAAAAAAATCAGCTCCTTTTGTGGCTAAGTTCCAGTGACTCACTTTTCATGTGGTATTTCATCCAACATATTCTCCTTCCCTCATGAATCTGTAATACATGCTTATATCTCCATTATGAAAGTTTAATATTTTGGCTTATTTGTAATTTTGTGTGTATATTTGTCTTTCTTAGAGCAGTGACTATAAATATTTAGAAACATGAGAATCGTTAATCAAGTTTTATGCTTCTTCTGGTGTGTAGCACAGAGCTTTGCACAAAATAGTTGCTCAGGAAAAGTTTGGAATGCAATTCTAAAATTATGACTTGTTACATAGTCAACAATCATGACTATGGCAGATTATTCAAATAACCCCTTAAAAATAGAAAAAAGAGATAATTAGATGCTAAAAGTAAAATTGAAATATTGCCAATTAAAATCACATGGCTAGTAACAAAAAAGACAATTCATATTGTAAAAACTATTTTCATTTTAGGGTATTAAGAGGATTCCAATTATCTGGATAATAAAATAAATTAAAATGTATCCTGAAAGATAATTCAACTTTAAAGAGCATATCTCATTTTCAATATTAGCCTCAGATCAGATGTTCTGAAAATCTTAAGCAACATGCATAAAACTAAAATGTAGGCAGTTACCGAGAATATAAATTAAATATACTTCTTGAGCATCAAGTTTGCCCTATGAGTTTCCTTAAAAATATAGTGTTCAATATTGGAGAAGCATCATTCAAATTATAGAATTTTTAAGCATTTAAGGACAACATATTTTTAATGATAACCTTTTGAAGTAAAACGTTTCATTCTTTCACTCCTTACCTCTCCTTTATTTTTTATGCCATCAATCAGATAAATGTCAAATTAACTGCCTTGTTTCTAAATATATGTTCCCATTCCTTTGCTCTAAACCCAAATATTTATAAACGAGAAAAGAAACCCTTCTTGAATAGCAGAACATGGTTTCATTCTGTAAGACTCAAGAGTTGCATGGCATGGACAAAAATCAAAGAAAGTGTCAAAATTCCTGTACTATAATAAGGTCGTGTCTATGCAGACATGGTGAAAAGGTAGAATTGAAATTCAAACTTACTTCAAAATAGTTTACCTTCCCTGGCACAAACTGAAACTTTGATGATGCTGTGGAGAGTATGAATCATGACTAAGTCCAGTTGACTAAAATATTTCGAAAACACAGTAGTTCTTGACACATTAAATAGAACCTCAAACTGCCCATATGTTCCAAGACTCACTGAAATAGTTTGTCAGTTGTACTCGTGTTTGTTCTATTGAGATAGCCCACACGCTTTCTTTCCCTCCTTCCTCCCATCCTTTCTTCTGTTCTTATTTCCTTCATTTTTCCTCTCTTCCTTTTTTCCGTTGGCTTTCTAAGCTACTCTAAATTACCAATATAAATCCAATGCCTTCTTATTTATTTGCAAAGAGCAAATACCATTCGTGTTATTCAGTGGCCACCTTGTGAAAGCTGACTACTTCTACAATGATTGAATTTCTTTTTTTCTTAATTTAATTTATATATATATTTTCTATTATACTTTAAGTTCTAGGGTACATGTGCACAACGTGCAGGTTTGTTACATATATACATGTGTCATGTTGGTGTGCTGCACCCATTAACTCGTCATTTACATTAGGTATATCTCCTAATGCTATCCTTCCCCCCTCCCCCACCCCACAACAGGCCCTGCTGTGTGATGTTCACCTTCCTGTTTCCAAGTGTTCTCATTGTTCAATTCCCACCTATGAGTGAGAACATGCGGTGTTTGGTTTTTTGTCCTTGTGATAGTTTGCTGAGAATGATGGTTTCCAGCTTCATCCATGTCCCTACAAAGGATTTCTATCTGTAATCATTAAGTGGGGCAACAGAACTAAGAAGATATAAACAGCATTTAGCACAGCATATTACTTTGAAAAACAGATGAATTTTTTATGTAAAATGCTACTGAAGCACTCACTTAAACGTAACCATTCAATTTTCTACCTCGAGCCCCAAAGCTCTCTTTGCTGCCTAAGATAATTTTCTTTATCTAGCATGCCTGATGTTGCAGGTCTCTTTCTCACTCCTTATTCTGCAAGACATGCTCAGATTCTCTTTCCATTCAATTTATGACATAATTCATTGAATGCTACAGCCTACTTGAAGATTTAAAAAAAAAATCTTCTATTTTTTTTTTTTTTTTTTGAGATGCGAGTCTCTCGCTCTGTCGCCCAGGCTGGAGTGCAGTGGCACGATCTCGGCTCACTGCAACCTCTGCCTCCCAGGTTCACGCCATTCTCCTGCCTCAGCCTCTGGAGTAGCTAGGACTACAGGCGCCCACCACCGCGCCCGGGTAATTTTTTTTTTTTTTTTTTTTTTTGTATTTTTTAGTAGAGACGGGGTTTCATTGTGTTAGCCAGGATGGTCTCGATCTCCTGACCTCGTGATCCGCCCGCCTCAGCCTCCCAAAGTGCTGGGATTACAGACGTGAGCCACCGCGCCCCGCCAAAAAATGCTGTCCTTATTTTCTTATTTGGTTTTCTAAACTAATTAGGTTATTTTCAATTCACAATTTCTTGCTTTTACAAAAAGAGTAGATACTGGGAGGCCGGGGGTCTCTACTAAAAATACAAAAAAAAAAAAAAAAAATTTAGCCAGGCGTTTTGGCGGGCGCCTGTGGTCCCAGCTACTCCAGAGGCTGAGGCAGGAGAATGGCATGAACCCGGGAGGCGGAGCTTGCAGTGAACCGAGATCGCGCCGCTGCACTCCAGCCTGGGCGACAGAGCGAGACTCCGTCTCAAAAAAAAAAAAAAAAAAAAAAAAAAAAAAAAAAAGAGTAGATACTGGGAGAAATTTGAATCTGTTCAATGTCTGGCACCTTTTCTAAATATCCCCCATTATATCCAATATTTGGCAAAATTCATCCCTAACCCCAACTCCTGACCTAAAAACCATGCGTGAGGATGCTTCTGATATTGATCATCCTGGCTTCTGCTCTGTCAAAGACCAACCCGGCCTTGGCACCAACCACCTTGTGAAAGAATACAGTTCTGTTCTGCAGATTCTCTTTAGTGAGGTCTGGAGGTTCTCGCTGTCGTGCTAAACAAGAGTTTGAGACTTGGCAGCCCAATACATGGCTGCCTCTGTACTGCACCACAGCAGCCGAAATCTTGGCAGCTAGTCAAAAGCTAGTGAAAATGTCAAAAGTACAAAACTCCTCTCAGAGCTCCAAAGAAGCAAGAGAGCTTTCAGCAGGATCATAACAGGTGCATCAAAGTAATGCCAAGGGGAGAAAAAGGCTTCTTGGACCCAGCAACAAATAAAAATTATAAACATAAATATGCACACATAAACCCTGTTTTATATTTGTCAAAAAAGCCCTTTTCAATATTCAGCAAGTAACTGCCAAAGGATCAAAAGAGACCTGTATAAACTACAAGAGGTGACAAGTATAAGAATAATTTCCAGTTTAAAGAAGATTCAAATGTCTCACTTTGGAATTACAAGTCACAGAAATGTAGTACTTCTGTGACACTTTGGGCTTAAACTGCACAAAATGTATTTTCAAGAGGCAAAATGTATGTGAGAGACAATGAATATAGACTTCATGGCCGGGAGCGGTGGCTCACGCCTGTAATCCCAGCACTTTGGGAGGCCGAGGTGGGCGGATCACAAGGTCAGGAGATTGAGACCATCCTGGCTAACACGGTGAAACCCCGTCTCCACTAAAAATACAAAAAATTAGCCGGGCGTTGTGGTGGGCGCCTGTAGTCCCAGCTACTCGGGAGGCCGAGGCAGGAGAATGGCGTGAACCCAGGAGGCGGAGCTTGCAGTGAGCGGCGATCACGCCACTGCACTCCAGACTGGACGACAGACCAAGACTGTTTCAAAAAAAAAATGTATATATATATATATATATATATAGAGAGAGAGAGAGAGAGAGAGAGAGAGAGAGAGAGACAGACTTCATTTGGGCTCTGTGTTTCTTGACAGCATTCCAAAGATGTCAAGATATTTTTACCAATATACGCTTGCAAACTGGGTCAGAAGGTAGAAAAAGCGAGAGCTTTCTGATTTTTCAAATGTTGTCTTCATTTCTGCCATTGAGGTTTATGTTACTCCTACAGTTTTGTGATTGGTGACAAAGATGAACAGAAATCGAGAAAGCTACCCTCTTTGTCTGCTGGTGAGTAGGATAAAAATGCTGAGAGAGGGAAGTAAGTATTGAGTAAGAACTCAAACAACACAGGAAACTGCGGAATACTGGAGAATATACCAAACAAAAATGAATATGTACTAGAAAAATGCTGGATTGGAATTAGAAGACGACAAACTGGACATTACTGTAGATTCCACTACAAGATTTACATTTGGGAAGTTATTTAAGCTCTCTGAGTCCTTGTTTCCCTATTTGGAAACCATGAGCAGTAACACATGTTCTAACCACTTCACTAAAGCAACTAGTATGCTAAAGTACTTCATAAATATTTTTCTAATAAACCATAGTTTAAGTTTTCCTGCTTTTTCATTTTCCTAGCGGTGTTCCCTTATTCCATACTTTCAAAGCAAAAAAACAAATTATGTGTTTTAAAAAACAGGCATGTAAATATAGTGGGGCACAACTTAACAGTTCTAAGAAATAGAACAAGAAGATTTAATCAACTTAAAAACAAAGACAGTTTTATGTCGACAATCTGGACTTCTGCAAGTGTTAGTCTGAATCTGTGCTAGTTAATTTCATCTTAGGTAACGCATTCATAAATATTTGCTTCAATGAAAGTTTACATCTTTCCAATTCAGCCTAAGGCAAAGCTTTCAGGTACTACCCACCACTTTATTCACAGTCCGTCTGGTATATTTTATTTCACTAGACTCAGCAACCTGTTTCAGCGCGTGGGCCTGACTCATTCACACTGCAGCTCCACGTTGTGTGCATGCTGAGAAAATGTTCTGAGTGTTGAAGTGTCTCTGTGTGTAGTTAGACCTTTGCTGTGATGTAGTAACATAATTCAGGAAAGAAGATGTTACCAATGTGTGACTGCTTTTAAGTTACAGATTCATACCAGAGACCAACATTTTGGAGCTTCTTCTTTGGATTATGATTATTTAACACAGTCCACAGCGTAGTGAATAGTTATAATGACTTTGTTTTGCCCACGGCAGCATTTTGTTCAATGTCATTTGTAACAGAGAAATCGATGACCTATTAATGTAATTTCCACAAGAAGTGATCTCTCAAAAATACTCTAAGATTGCTTTATGTTCATGCTATTAGGATAGTAGTGGTTATAAAATTAAATAAAGTGGATAGCAACTGAATGTTGTACTAACACACTTTACATCTGTTAAAAAATTACACCACCAATGGAGCTTATAGGTTCTTCCATTGTCTCTAAAGAATTATTTCTGTTAAGGTGCTGTTAACAGATTGTTTATCATTATATAACATAATTGAGAAAAAATTCAAATGAACACAAACCTAAAACATCTGTTTAAGAATATATATGAAACTATCAAAATTAGAGAAACATCTCACAGATAAGTAACACTTATCTGTTTTCTCTGTTAGCAAACTAGAATTAGTGTGATTACTATTTCATGCAAGTTATAAAAATTAAATAGCCTTCATATATCAGATGTCTTTAGGTCAAATTCTAATTGGTATTCAGAAACAAAATTATATTAAGGGTCAAGACACTCAAAGATTCAAGTCTTAGTTCTAGATTCAATTAGCACAGAGACTATTTTTTAAATTGTAAAACAGGTCATTTTACCTTTAAGGAAGTTGTGACAGTTTTAAAGATTTTGAAATTTGGCCGGGCGCGTTGGCTCAGGCCTGTAACCCCAGCCCTTTGGGAGGCTGAGGCAGGCGGATCACAAGGTTGAGAGATCAAGCCCACCCTGGCCAACATGGTGAAACACCATCTCTACTAAAAATACAACAACAAGAAAATAGCAGGGCATGGTGGCAGGTGCCTGTAATCCCAGCTACTTGGGAGGCTGAGGCAGGATAATCGCTTGAACCTGGGAGGCGGAGGTTGCAGTGAGCCGAGATTGCACCATTGCACTCCAGCCTGGGCAAAAAGAGTGAAACTCTGTCTCAAAAAAAAAAAAAAAAAAAAGATTTTGAAATTTAATGAAGGCAGACACCAGTTACTGCTATGTCAATGTTTTCCATTCGTTTTCTAAATACTGTTGAGAATGTGAGAACTTTTAGAACATGTAAAATATTTACTGGGTTCGGCTGGGCACGGTGGCTCACGCCTGTAATCCCAGCACTTTGAGAGGCTGAGGCGGGTGGATCACGAGGTCAGGAGATCGAGACCATCCTGGCTAACACGGTGAAACTCCGTCTCTACCAAAAATACAAAAAATTAGCCAGGCGTGGTGGGGTGGGGGGCGCCTGTAGTCCCAGCAACTCGGGAGGCTGAGGCAGGAGAATGGTGTGAACCCGGGAGGCGGAGCTTGCAGTGAACCGAGATCGCGCCACTGCACTCCAGCCTGGGAAATGGAGCGAGACTCCGTCTCAAAAAAAAAAAAAAAAAAGATATATATATCTCCTGGGTTTTTTTTTTTTTTTTTGCTATACAAAATCTCTGTGATTCTAAATTAAAATTAAAAGGAACAAAGAAATAAGAAAGGTGTTCCTCAAAATCCTATTAAGTGATAAAGTATTAAATATTAGGTTAAGATTTCCCTTCATTAATTATTTTCCCTTAATGTTTTACTATAATATCTGGTGACATATTGAAAAGTTTATATTGTACAACTAAAGTAATGATTTAAATATATATACCCTGTGTATGGGCATAGCATAATTTGTTTAATTATCCATCTACTATTGGACCTTGAAGTTTTCCTCCCTTTTTTATCATAGTTATTTCAAAAGATTTTTACTCTATTTTAATTTATTATGTTCCCGTGCTAAGCCAAGGTCTTCAAGAAATTAAATTATACCAGTTTTACACTAGTAACTAAATTGATTAATTCATTCAGTGAAAAGAAAGAGTTCTCTTATACAGACTACATAATTGAAGAGTTTATAGAAAGAACAGTCTTTGCATGCAGATTGGATTTTAAGTTCAACCATTCCCTGGCACTATAACATTAGGTATTATTACCTAATATTCAAATATTGTGCCCTAATCTGTAAAATAAGAGATAAAGTAATATCTCTTTGACTTGTAGGAAGCATTAAATAATACAACTTACATAATTATCTAATAAGAATTCTAGAACATAATAAACAAGCCATCACAGTCATTTTCTATCCTACCAAAGGTAAGAAAAATGACATCTTAGGGCCTGGTCATCTTATATAACACACTTGCAACTCCAGGTTTAGTATTCTGGTATTACAGCAGTTAATTCTCAGAAACTAAATTGTTTTCCTGTTTTCTGAATTCTCTCCAAACTTCTCTCAGTTTCAATGTTAGAAAAATATGATTTCCTCCCCTTGGAATAGAATCACTTAAGATAATTTTATACCACACCCATTAAATGTTGTTTTTTAATTGCACATAATTCCCTGAGAAAATCTGAATCCCTGAATCTTAGATTTCACACCATAACCTTCCCTAAAGGCTCATTAGCATATGCATCAAAAAAAGAATGAACTATTTCCTAATATCCATTTCTTAACTGATTAATATTTCCAAAAGTAAATTTTCATTTTACCTTTTATGTCACATATTCATGAGAATTTTTCACATATATATTTAAAATTTTGTAGATATATTCAGTATATGTTTCAACATGTCTTTGGGCCATATGTATTTTGTGCTAAAGTTTCTCTTTATAAAAAAAAAAAAAGCAGGAGATGAGAGTTTTATGGTGGGAAATGAATTCAATTATTACATTCTAAGGGAGATTAAAGAGAAAAATAAATTTTCCGTTAATTCTGTGACAAACAAAAGTAAGCAATATAGCTGAGAAATTCATCTGAGCTGATAGTTGATTATATATATAATTTTTCTCTAACAGAGCCACAACCAATGAGACAATTATAGTTTCACCAAGTCAAATGTCAGCCAGAGGACTTACAGTTTTTACACTTGGCAAGGCAAAGCAAAGAAAATGTGAAGAATCCTCATTTACTTGTTAGCCAAACTTAAGTGCCAAAAAAAGACTATTCATCATTGGTTGTCAGTCACAGGGTAGTTCTCTGTCACTGGAAACTTCTGCAGACAGGATAATTACTATGATTAAATGGCAGTGGATTTAAAATATTTCAGTAGCAGTTAAAGTAACTGTTGAATACTGATGGTATAATATCAAATCAAAGGTGCAAAACTGTCCACTAATTATCCAGAGTATAAAATATCTGATGCTGTGTAAGTATAACACCAAAGCAATTCACAGGTACAGAAATTGATGAGGGTTTCATGCTTTTTGGAAATATAGTAAAGAAGATAATCTTTTTTCTACCTTAAAAAAATGAATTTTAGACCATGTCCTTCAAGGTACACAGTTTATATTGTTGACAATTAGCTCTGATTATATAATTTACTCTAGCAGTTGCTTTCAATTTATTTATCTATATTTCTGATTATTCCTCTAACACAAAGATACTGAGGGCTTTCTCTGTGTTAGGCAACAGCTGCAAAGCTAAGTCTTGGAATACAGAGATGTGAAACAATGCTAGCATGGCTCAGAAATAGTTTATTGCCTCATGAAATTTTTAGCTTAGTCCTATTCCCATAAACGTTTCTATGTGAGTGGTGGGGATCGGGGGGTACCTCACTCTCCTCCAGGGACAGGCCGTGTCCTAAGCAGTAGTTTGAAGGTATCACTTTGGAGAATTTAGGTCTGGAGACTCTGTAGAAATCAGCGAGGTTTCAAAGAATCATTATTACATTGCAAAGTCTCATAGGCAGGAGTAGAAAAGAAGTAATATGTTATATTTCCTCTTTTGCAGTATGAGTTAGTTGATCTAAATGTTCACTGTGTTTTCTCTGTCTTTGAATTATATATAACAACGTAGATAGTAAAGAGCTGTCAAGAGGCCATGAGATTTCAGATAAACAGGTAAGAGCATACTCTTACCAGGAAATTGTAAAGGAACTAATTAGAGTCCACGTGTTCAGTGTCAGTTCAAAGACGCAGAGAGATAGGTGCTCAACAGATGGAATATGTTAGAACCCATAAAAATGACCAAGACGGGATGGCACAGAATCAGCAGAGCTATAATCAATAACCAATGAATTGGGACTCTCTTCTGTCTTTTCCACTGTACTTGGGTCTTCGTAGGTTATTCAATCATGTTTGAAGTGATGAAAAACCATTATTCATTCTCAAGGCAAAAGAATTAGATATGCTTTTGGGAAAAAGTGGATAAGGGAAGGTTTCTAAACTTTTACAATGGGCCACACTACATGCAGTGTACAAATCATCTAAAATTCATTTTTTTTCCGTAGAAAGACAGATCTTAAACCAGCTAGAAGTTATAGATAATGCGGTTCATCAGCGCTGTATACTCTTAAATTCAGATTTTCTGAGTCCATCCCACATTATCCTAGTCCCACAAGATAACTGCAAAAATGTCTCATTGCCAAATACATTCAACAGTGAACTATACAGTTGCCTCCAAGAAATTCACTGCATATTGGTCTGTTCATTGCATTAAGAAATATTGCAGTTAAAAACAAACAAAAAATGTACTTAGTATGTTTTAAAATATAGCATCTCCAAGATTATTTAAAACTTGCTTTCCTTGTTGTCTCTCTGAATATCTCTCAAAAGAACTGTTGGAAAATATTGCTTAACATGATTGATCTTCCATTTGATTGACCTGCATTTACACCCATGCCTATTTTGTGCAGGTGATCAATTCATTTGTCAAGAGTGCTTTCATAATTATGCATTGAAATGCACAAGGTTGTCATCCCTCAAAAATGCTACTATTATCACCCATAATTAAGTCTACCAAATTTACACTAGAAAACAAACACAGGGAGAACAATGGGTAGTGGTTAGATCACTTAGCAATCAGAGGTAAAAATTAGTAGCAGAAACAAACTTATTGTCATTTCTCAAATTATTTTTCAAAGGACAATGTTGCCTTATTAACTAATATTTGATTGGGGACATTTACAACCATTAATGTAGAAAAGAAATTCTTCTACTGCAATGCACCTCCTCTACGTACGTGTGTGAATGAGTGTCTGTCCATTTTCTTTAAAGTTCCAAGTTACTTATTCATTCATTAGGTAAACTTTTCACATGGAACAAAATTTTTGTGGTAATTTATGATAGTTGAAAAAAAGATTTGGGGTGATTATAACCCTATTTAGATATTTCTGTCTGCATCTATATCATATCAAAAAAAGTAGGGCCGGGCCCAGCAGTTCACGCCTGTAATCCAGGCATTTTGGGAGGCCGAGGTCGGCAGATCACGAGGTCAGGAGATGGAGACCATCCTGGCTAACACGGTGAAACCCGGTCTCTACTAAAAATACAAAACATTAGCCGGGCGTGGTGGCGCAGGCCTGTAATCCCAGCTACTCGGGAGGCTGAGGCGAGAGAATGGCGTGAACCCGGGAGACGGAGCTTGCAGTGAGCCGAGATGGTGCCACTGCACTCCACCCTGGGCGACAGAGACTCCGTCTCAAAAAAAAAAGAATAAAAATAAAAATAAAAATAAAAAAGTAAAATCTGTTGATTCTCACAACTTACTAGCCAAATCTTAGATGCTGGTTGAAAATGAAGATACCTGGGTTAGTTCCCAAAAACTATGATTAATTTTGTTGGGAGTAAGAGCTAGAAGTCCATTCTTAAAAAATGCTAGTGAATCTGATATTAGTTGGTGTGGGAAGCAGGCTTAGAGAAATATCGATCTATTGCAAAAAGCACACTTCTCTTTGGACACCTGAAAAAAAGAGCATGCATTAAATGCATTAAAACTCTATCAAGAATACTTCCATAAAATGCTTCCAAAAATATATTGATATAGCAAATAAGATTTTGATAATTTTCAGGGTAATGCTGATAATGTTTTTAAATAAATGAGTTCATTTGTTTTGGCTTTTCCTTCTCCCCGTTTCTCGCTAAATATTGTAGATTTGCCACCTTTTAAAAAACAGATGACACTTCCACTTCCCACTCCCACTAATATACTCACAGCTCCTCTTCAGTGAAAATTCTATTGAATGTTCCTGTGCTCCAACAGAAAGGAAAAACACAGTAGCACTTTATTACTTAATCTTGGAGAAGTCACTCACCTTGTCTGAAATTTATTTCCTGTCCTGTAAAATTGTGCTAATACAGTACAGTGTTATATTAAGGATCAAATTTAAAAATGCACGTGAAAGGTCTTTCAAAAATAAAGAGCTGTTGTCAGATGTGAGGCATCACCCCCCACCATGCATTCATTTGAATCATGCCATTTAAGAATGTTTTTTTGGCTGGAGGCAGTGGCTCACTCCTGTAATCCCAGCACTTTGGGAGGCCAAGGAGGGTGGATCACGAGGTCAGGAGATAGAGACCATTCTGGCTAACACGGTGAAACCCCGTCTCTACCAAAAACACAAAAAATTAGCCAGGCATGGTGCCGGGCACCTGTAGTCCCAGCTACTCGGGAGGCTGAAGCAGGAGAATGGCGTGAACCCGGGAGGCGGAGCTTGCAGTGAGCAGAGATTGTGCCACTGCACTGCAGCCTGGGCGACAGAGCCAGATTCCATCTCAAAAAAGAAAAAAAAGATGTTTTTTGGCCGGGCGCGGTGGCTCATGCCTGTAATCCCAGCGCTTTGTGGGAGGACGAGGCGGGTGGATCACGAAGTCAGGAGATGGAGACCATCCTGGCTAACACGGTGAAACCCTGCCTCTACTAAAAATACAAAAAAATTAGCCGGGCGTGGTGGTGGGCGCCGGTAGTCCCAGCTACTGGGGGGCCTGAGGCAGGAGAAAGGCGTGAACCCGGGAGGCGGAGCTTGCAGTGAGCCGAGATCGTGCCACTGCACTCCAGCCTGGGCGACAGAGGGAGACTCTGTCCTGTTTTCTAAAAATAATTATTTATAACATCTAGTTTACCTCCAGTTGGACATTTTCTCTGCATATGTGCATATATTTACAAAATTGAGCTTCACAAAATCTGTAGTTTTCATTCTTTTTCAATATCATGAGCACTCAGACCACTGGAAAATCCTCATGAACCATGCTTTAACCATCCATGGCTTTTTAATTGGATCTCAGTCTTTTTGTTACTTGATTTCTTTGCTTATTTCATGACCTCCATGTATCTGCATTAAGGGAAATTATAAAACCAAAACCTAGAATGACATATTGGGACATTATATATTAAAGATTTATGGCCTTATTCAGTGGGCACTGAGAAATCCAATCCTGTTTTTTAAGCTGTAAAATGAGGCAGCAGATTAATCCAAAGATGAAAAAAATGAATGGAAGAGGCCATTTTGAAGATGGTCACAACAGTCTAGGTGGAGATAGGTATTGAAAGTATTAATTAGAATAATAATAAAGAGAATCGAATATAAAGCAAAGTTTGGAGAAGCATTGAAAGAGTCAAGTAGATTAAGATCAGGGGAATGATAAAACATGTAGAGGGAAAGTGGAGACAGACGCCTTTCTCTAATTATGTTCATCATTTCTGACCTTCATGTTTCTATTCCTGTTCTCTCTTTTTGTAGTATCCTTTTTTGATCATCTCTGTTTATTGAAATCTACACTTTAAGTTCCAGGGTACATGTACAGGATGTGCAGGTTTGTTACAAAGGTAAATGTGTGTCATGGTGGTTTGCTGCACCTATCAACTCATCACCTAGGTATTCAGCCCAGCATGCATTAGCTATTTCCCTGATGCTCTCCCTCCCCACGCACTCCCTGCCCCAGCAGGCCCCAGTGTGTGTTGTTCCCCTCCCTGTGTTCTCCGCCCTGGGTGATAGAGCAAGACTCCGTCTCAAAAAAAAAAAAAAAAAAAATTGGTTGCATTTTCAGTGTCTACCACCATAACTCATTGTCCCTAGAGGATTTAGACACAGTTGGGCTGTGGATTATACTTTGAAAAATTCTGGACTAAGTTGCTGATTGAATTTTATCTTTTATTACAGCATCTCTCCCCAATTGCCTTGGCCCACGAGTGAACAACTACTAGATTTAGATTTGTACCTTTCTTCCAACGCATCTCTTTTGAAGGTTTATTATAGGGTTATGTATCCATTCACAGATTAGTACCTATAAATGGAGAGGATTCTCTGAAGAAAACCTCCGTTTATCACTTCTAACCTCTTATTCTTGGGTTGTGACCATTTTGCTTACTCAGGGATTCCTCAAATAGCCTTTTAAAAAAGTGCTCTAAAGCATAAATTAAAGAAAAAAGCATTTTTAATGATATTCAGTTATCCATTAACGATTTGGACTTAACAATCCTGAAATTCTATAACTCAATGAAATGCACTTTTATAATTCTATACATCTATATTTCATTACCTATTAAGATTTAAATCACAGCAAAACTTCTTTCTCTCAGAGAATGCACAGTGGAAGTTGTAAATTTACCTCTCATTTCTTTCCAGTGTTTCTTTCTCCCATTTTGTGTGAGATATTTGTCTTTATAATTTGATATATTATTTTGGTGTTTGCTGCTTAAATATTGCAACTATTGTGGGTAACTGAGCTGGTTATTGACATTGTTTGCCACTTATAAATAAGAAAATGAAGGCAAGTCAAAATGTCAGAACCTGTTAATGATGGGATTGCAGTTATGGTTGGATAGACATCAAGGATGGGAGTAGCTAGTTGCTATTTATTATGACATTGTACCAAGTGTGTTACCTTTCGTTATTTTTTCTCATTTTATTCTTACTTGAATCATGTAAGTATAATCATTCTAGTGTTACAGAGGAGAAAACAGAATCTCAGAGAGTAACCTGCCTTAACCACACCAATGTAGGTACTAGAGGCAGAGCACGAATCCTGGCTTGCTTGACTCCAGTCTCTGCTTTCCACACTACACTGTGCTGCTATGATGCTTAATTCGTTTATTGTAGGACAACTCAATCAAAATAGGTTTTGTCCAGTGGAAACTCTCTGTATGATACTATGTTGGTGGATGCATGTCATTATACATTTGTCTGAACCTGTAGACTATAAAACACCCAGAATGAACCCTAATGCAAACTACGGACCTCAAGTGACGATGATGTGTCAATGTGGGTTCATCAATTGTAACAAATATTCCACTCTGTCCAGGGGTGTGGATAATGGAGGAGGCTATACATGTGTGGGAGCAGGAGCTATATGGGACCTTTTTGTACCTTTCTTTTAATTTTACTGCAACTCTAAAATGGATCTTAAAAAATATATATATGCATTTCTTCTTCTTCTTTTTTGAGACAGGGTCTCACTCTGTTGCCCAGGCTGGAGGGCAGTAGCACAAAATGCAGCAGCAGGATTCTCCTGCCGCAGCCTCCTAAGTAGCTGGGGCTACAGGTATGCACCACCACACCTGAATAATTTAAAACTTTTTTTATAGAGACAAGATCTCACTATGTTGCCCAGGCTGGTCTCAAACTCCTAGGTAAAATGATCCTCCCACCTCTGCCTCCCAAAGTGTTAAAATTACAGGTGTAAGCTACTGCCCCGGCCTAAAAAAATTATATATCTATATATATATAATATATAGATATTTATATTTTATATATATATTTATATTTTATATATATATATATATTTTGAGACAGAGTCTCGCTGTGTCACCCAGGCTGGAGTTCAGTGGCATGATCTTGGCTCACTGCACCCTCTGCCTCCTGGGTTCGAGTGATTCTCATGCCTCAGCCTCCCGAGTAGCTGGGATTACAGGCATATGCCACTATGCCCGGCTGATTTTTGTATTTTTAGTAGAGACAGAATCATTCCTGATATGGCTCCTAGACCCCAGGAGGTGCTGGCCAAGGGGAGGAGAAAGGAAAGAGCTGATGCTGGCCCCTGCATCTGCCTGGTAACACCATCATTCATTCAATTGAGGCACCGACTGCTCCAGGTAGGTGCTGTAGCATCCTTTTGAGACAGGGTCTTGCTCTGTGGCCCAGACTGGAGTACAGTGGTGCAATCATAGCTCACCACAGCCTCCAGCCCGAGCTCAAGTGAGCCTCTACCTCAGCTTCCTGAGTAGCTGGGACTATAGGCACATGCCATCATAACTGGCTTATTTTGTTTTTTATTTTTACAGATGGGGTCTTACTATGTTGCCCAGGCTGGTCTCAAACTCCTGGCCTCAAGCAATCCTCCCACCTTGGCCTCCCAAAGTGCTGGGATTATTGATGTGAGCCACCATGTCTGGTTATGGCATCTATTTTTACTGACCAGAGGTGTTTGTCACTCACCCAAGGTCACAGGGCTGAGATGGGGACACAGGCACAGAGCCTACATTCTTAGTTCCTGCTCCTGCCTTTGGAAGATTGTAAATGTCTTATTCTGGCTGGACCAAGGGGCGTGCAAAGGCAGGAGGTAGGGAGATGGGCCACGGAAGCCAATGACCAGAAATGCGCAGAGCTTCAGGCTTTTTTTTCCCTTTTTTTTTTTTTTCTTTTTTTCTTTTGAGATGCAGTTTCGCTCTTGTCGCCCAGCCTGGCGTGCAATGGCACAATCTCAGCTCACTGCAACCTCCGCCTCCCAGGTTCAAGTGATTCTTCTGCCTCAGCCTCCTGAGTAGCTGGGATTACAGGTGCCTACCACCATGCCTGGGTCATTTTTGTGTTGTTAGTAGAGACGGGGTTTCATCATGTTGGCCGGGCTGGTCTCGAACTCCTGACCTCAGGTGATCCACCTGCCTCAGCCTCCCAAAGTGTTAGGACTACAGGTGTGAGCCACTGCACCCAGCTGCTTCAGGCTTTTTCTAAAGAGAGGACCAACTTGTTTTTCTTGAGCCAGAGCCTCAAACTTGGGGAGGCCCTGTGGGTTTGGTTCTGAGACTGTCTCCATCTCTGGACTGTGCTCTCTGGGAAGCCATGGCCCTCCTGGCTCATTTTGTGACCTCAGGGGCTGGCAGGTGGCCTGGCATGGCCCAGGCGATCAAGAAAGCGTTCTTAAATAAATGAATGACTCAATGAAGGGCAGGAAGGCAACAGGAAAGACAGTGCTTACCAAGGGGCCAGTCCACAAGAGTGGAACTGAGGGAAGGCTGGCTTGGTAGGACACTGAGACACTGCGTCGGGGAGACTGGGAAGCGGGGAGGGGGAGCAACAAGTGCTATGAGGTTGGGAGGCAGGAGAGGGGGCTCTCCCCTCCCCACCACTTGTGCAGAGCAAGCCCTCCTGGAACTCTGTCTGTCTGTACTCCTTGGCAGGTGCTTTTAATTGACTAGTACATGATATTAACAACTAAATGTTCTAATAATGGAAAGAAGGAAAAGCAGAAACAAAAATGCCATTGATTGCATGCTCATCACTTGCTGGGCTCTGGGTTAGGCGCTTTTATTTATTTATTTATTTATTTTTGAGATGGAGTTTCACTCTTGTCACCCAGGCTGGAGGGCAACGGTGCGATTTTGGCTCACTGCAACCTCCGCCTCCCAGGTTCAAGTGGTTCTCCAGCCTCAGCCTCCCGAGTAGCTGGGATTACAGGCGCCCGCCACCTCACCTGGGTAATCTTTGTATTTTTAGTAGAGATGGAGTTTCATCATGTTGGCCAGGCTAGTCTCAAACTCCTGACCTCAGGTGATCCACCCACCTCGGCTTCCTAAAGTGCTGGGATTACAGGCATGAGCCACTGTGCCCAGCCTGGGTTAAGCACTTACATTCATGACATCATTTAACACACATACCACCTGGGCAGGGAGATATTGACATACAGAGTACCTGAGAGGCTGTCCCCTGTCCGATTACCAGAATGTGACATAGCCATAATTCCAACCCTATTCCATGTGACTCTGAAGCCTTTAACCAACTCTCAGCTGCCCTCCTTCAGTCAGGGGTCCCCACAGGGCAGAGTGCAACCAAAGTGGGAGCGAGACCATTTTCTGTGGTTCACAGACAAGGGCTTTTTCATTTAGAATATCTATGTATTATATATTTAGATATATACATATATTATACTGTGTTGGGGAGAGAGAGAAAGAGAAGGTGGGGGAAAGAGAAAAAGGAGGCAGGGGGAGGGAGAGACAGACAGACACACACCAGGACTTGCACTTTACTTATTTATTTATTTATTTTTGAGATGGAGTCTCGCTCTTTTTGCCCAGGCTGGAGTGCAGTGGTGCGATCTCGGCTCACTGCAACCTCCACCTCCCGGGTTCAAGCGATTCCCCTGCCTCGGCCTCCCAAGTAGGTGGGCTTACAGGTGCTCATGACCACACCTGGCTACTTTTTGTATTTTTAGTAGACATGGGGTTTCACCATTTTAGCCAGGCTGGTCTTGGACTCCTGACCTCAGGTGATCCATCCGCCTCGGCCTCCCAAAGTGTTGAGACTACAGGCGTGAGCCACCATGCTCAGCCTTTGTTATTTAGTTTCTTGAGACAGGGTCTTGCTCTGTTGCCCAGGCTGGAGTACAGCGCGGTGCAATCATAGCTCACTACAGCCTTGAGCTCCCAGGCTCCAGCAATTCTCCCACTTCAGCCTCCCAAGTAGCTGGGACTATAGGTGCACACCACCATCCCTGGCTAATTTTTAAAAAAAAAAATTTTTATAGAGATCATGTCTCACTATGTTGCCCAGGCTGGTCTTGAACTCCTTGGACTCAAGCAATCCTCCTGCCTTGGCCTCCCAAAGTGCTGGGATTACAGGCGTGAGCCACTGAACTCAGTTATTATACTTTATATGTACATATACATAGTTAAACCAAATACAATTGCTGTGATTATAGCTTGAAAACGGCAGATGATGATTTCACATGGTCCACCGTATTTGTTTATATGTGTGTATTTGTTTGTATTTACAATGACCTTCTTATTCAGGGGTGACAGTGACAACAAACCTTTATTGAGCATTTACTATAAGCTATACATTGTTCTAAGCATTTTCATACACCAAACACAGCAAAATATTATAACCCCCATTTCAGAGAGGGGAAGGGGAAAATGGAACAACGGCCTCGTTTCATGGCAAGTGATACTGGCTTGTCACTGATGGTGATGGAAAGCCTCCTTTGTAAACAAGTTTACTGTAAGAGGAATGGGGCCGGGGAGTCAGCTGAAAGGAGAGCACGCAGCACCTGCGGTGAGGACATGGTGGAGCAGGAGGCCGGGGAGGGACTGCGGTTTGGAATCCCCGTACCTGAGGGGCAAGGCAGCAGTGCTCACGTACGGAAGCAGAACCCAGCTTAACCAAGGCCCAAGCTTCGGGAACCAGTGGGCAGAGCAGAGCAAATTCTGAATGAGGAGTCAGAGGCTGTGGGATCCCATTCTGGGCCCCGGCGAATTCCCCATGGTACAGGCCCCAACCTCAACAGCTGGCCCTCAGGGTGGCTGAGTCAGGAGTGCCTTCGGCCACAAGTCACAGGAAATCCACCTGGCAGTGACTTAAAGCTGCAGACAGTGGCCATATTTGACACGAAGGTTGGAGGTTAGCACTGCGGCTCTTTGGCATCAAGGATCCAAGTTCTGGCTGTGCAGTGGCTCACACCTGTAATCCCAACACCTTGGGAAGCCAAGGTGAGAGGCTCTCGTAAGCCCAGGAGTTCAAGACCACCCTGGGCAACATAGCAACATCCTGTCTCCACAAAAATAAATTTTTTTAAAAAGCATCCAGGTTCCTCCTGTCTTCTCAGTCTGCCACCCTTGTGTGTTTGCTTTCCATCTCCAGCCTGTGTGCTGTCACATCCTAGTTCAAGGCAAAAAGAGACGGAAGAAGTGTCTATCCCTTGCATTGGCCAGAGCTAGATCACACGGCCACTTCTCTTTTGAGACAGGGTCTCCCTCTGTCACCCAGGCTGGAGTACATGGCACGATCTCAGCTCACTCCAACCTCTGCCTCCCGAGTTCAAGCAATTCTCCTGCCTCAGCCTCCTGACTAGTTGAGATTACAGGCATGTGCCACCAAACCCGGCTAATTTTTTTTTTTTTTTTTTTTGGTAGAGACAGGGTTTCACCATGTTGCTCAGGCTGGTCTGAAACTCCTGACCTCAAATGCTCTGCCCACCTTGGCCTCCCAAAGCATTGGAATTACAGGCGTGAGCCACGATGCCCAGCCCACATGGACACTTCTTTTTTTTTTTTTTTTTTTTGAGATGGACTCTTGCTCTGGTGCCCAGGCTGGAGTGCAGTGGTGCGATCTCGGCTCACTGCAAGCTCCGCCTCCGAGGTTCATGCCATTCTCCTGCCTCAGCCTTCCGAGTAGCTGGGACTACAGGTGCCTGCCACCACGCCTGGCTAATTTTTTGTATTTTTAGTGGAGACGGGGTTTCACTGTGTTAGTCAGGATGGTCTCGAACTCCTGACCTCGTGATCCACCTGCCTCGGCCTCCCAAAGTGCTGGGATTACAGGTGTGAGCCACCGCACCAGGCCAACCACTTCTAACTACAAGGGAAGCTGAGATACTAATGTCCAGGAAAGGGAAAGGGATTGCTGCGATGGGACCAGAACCCTCATGACATGGCCCCTGGAGCTGGGCACATGTGCTTCCTCCCTTCTTGGTAGCACTCATCACAGCTGCAATCTGGTCTTTATGTGGACCTGTGGTTGTTCGGTGTTTGTCTCCCATGGACTAGGAGCCCCTTGAGGGCAGGACCTGCTTGTACATTCTCCCCCATGTCCCTAGTCCTGGATCTGGCACACAGAAGGTACTCAGATCACAGATTAACTGAATAAATGAACAAGTGAATGATCTAAAGAAGTCTCCTTCTTGGCCAGGTGCAGTGGCTCACACCTGTAATCCCAGAACTTTGGGAGGCCAAGGTGGGTAGATCACTTGAGGTCAGGAGTTGGAAACCAGCCTGGCCAACATGGTGAAACCCCACCTCTACTAAAAATACAAAAATTAGCTGGGCATGGTGGCGGGCGCCTGTAATCCCAGCTACTCAAGAGGCTGAGGCACAAGAATCACTTGAAACTGAGAGGTGGGGGTTGCAGCGAGCTGAGATTGTGCCACCGCACTCCAGCCTGGGCAACAGAGTAAAACTGTGTCTCAGAAAAATAAAGAAGTCCCCTTCTCTTTTGGGCTGACAGATGAAATCTGAAGTCTCTTTGAGCTCCAACATCCTACAGCTGGTTGGCCAGGCTAAAACTACTCTTTATGGAGTGTCTACCATGTACACTAATAAATGTATGTGCTGGGTGCAGTGGCTCATGCCTGTAGTCTCGGGATGATGGCTTGAGGCCAGGAGTTTAAGACCAGCCTGGGAAACATAGCAAGACCCCATTTCTACAAAACAATTTAAAAACTAGCTGGGAGCCAGGTGCGGTGGCTCACACCTATAATCCCAGCACTTCAGGAGGCCGTGGCAAGCAGATCATCTGAGGTCAGCCATTCAAGACCAGCCCGGCTGACATGGTGAAACCCCATCTCTGTCAAAAATACAAAAATTAGCTGAGCGTGGTGGTAGGCACCTGTCATCCCAGCTACTTGGGAGGCTGAGGCAAGAGAATCGCTTGAATCTGGGATTCAGAGGTTGCAGTGAGCCAGGACTGCACCATTGCACTCTAGCCTGGATGACAAGAACAAAACTCCATCTCAAAAAAAAAAAAAAAAGATTTTTCTTATATGTAGAAAAAATCCAAATCACCTTTCCACAGCCTGCTTTCAGCTAATGACTGGGCACAAATTTTTACAGACACAGACTCAATCCCCATTATTTGTGGATTCTGTATTTGCAAGTTCACCTACTTATTAGAATGTATTTGTAACCTCAAAAAATCAACACTCGAGGTGCTTTCAAGGTCATTCACAGACATGTGCAAGTGGCAAAAAATTTCCAGGGTCTGAGGGGCATGTTCCCAGCTGAGGTTCCAGAAGATCTCACACTGCCTTCCGATCTCAGCTCTCACATCGTAAACAAGTATCCTTTTCATGGTCTGCTTAGTGCCAAATTTTTCCCATTTTTGTGCTTTCTGCGGTCGCGTCAATGTTTAGAATGACCCCCATGTGCAGTGAGAGGAAGGCAGGAGTGACTACGTTACAGAGAAAACACACGTGTTAGAGAGGATTTGTTCAGGCATGCGTTAGTGCTGTTGCCTATGGACATGTATGTGTTTAATTATTTTTCTTTTCTTTTTTTTTTTTTTTCAAGACAGAGTCTCGCTCTGTTGCCCAGGCTGGAGTGCAGTGGCGCGATCTCGGCTCACTGCAAGCTCCACTTCCCGGGTTCACACCATTCTCCTGCCTCAGCCTCCCTGAGTAGCTGGGACAACAGGCACCTGCCACCATGCCCGGCTAATTTTTTGTATTTTTAGTAGAGACGGGGTTTCACTGTGTTAGTCAGGATGGTCTCGATCTCCTGACCTTGTGATCTGCCCGCCTTGGCCTCCCAAAGTGCTGGGATTACAGGCGTGAGCCACCGCGCCTTGCCTATTTTTCTTTATGACAGAGTCTCACTCTGTCACCAGGCTGGAATGCAGCAGCACAATCTCGGCTCACTGCAACCTCTGCCTCCCGGGTTCAAGCGATTATCATGCCTCAGCCTCCCAAGTAGCTGGGATTACAGGCACGTGCCACCACTCCCAGCTAATTTTTGTATTTTTAGTAGAGATGAGGTTTCACTGTGTTGGCCAGGCTGGTCTCAAACTCCTGAGCTCAAGCCATCTGCCCACCTCAGCCTCCCAAAATACTAGGATTACAGGCATGAGCCACTGCACCCAGCCAACATGTTCGATGTTAATGAATCACTTATATATTAAATAAAGTGTCTACAGAGAAACACATAAAACCGGGTTAGGTATTGATTGGTTGATGAAAATGTGACCAGAGGCTTGTAAGAACTTAACCTGTATTTCTCCCTAGAAGCAATGGCTCCAGATCTGCTAATTCAGTGTTTGCAGGGAGTTTACCACTAATAAGCATCCACTATGTGTAATGCATGTCATCTACCATTCCCATTACTCAGGTGAGAAACAGGCTTGGAAGACTTCCATGGCTTTCCAAGGTCACAGGGCTAGCTGTCCTCTGACACAGGACTTGAGCCCGAAACTGAGAATGATAGTTCCACAGCTCCTGCCCCAGAGTCCAGGCATCCGGAAGCACTGGTGATGGGGTTGCTGCTTAACAGCTCTGCCCGGCTGCCTGCCCCACTCTCCAGACACCCGCGCAGCTGTAAGGAGCCTCGTCCGTCCCCTGACCTGGCCACTGAACAGGTGCAGGCAGAAGGCAGGGACATGGGTAGAGGGGCAGGCAGCCATGAGATAAAACCACCTTATCCAAGACCATCTGCTAGAGATACAGGGGCAGAAAAGAGCCCAGCAGGTTTCCGGCCACCCTGTTGCTGATTACAGAGGGTGACCCATGGTCAAGGGAGGCACAGAGAGGCTGGGTCTGAACCCTACCCTGCACCTGCAAGCTGTGACCTCAAGCAAGTCCCTGGATGCCCCAGTCTCTGTTAACTTATCTGTGAGACTGGTGCTAACTCCAACTCTTTTTTTTTTTTTTTTTTTTGAGATGGAGTCTCACTCTGTCGCCCAGGGTGGAGTGCAGTGGCGCAATCTTGGCTCACTGCAACCTCTGCTTCCGGGATTCAAGTGATTCTCCTGCCTCAGCCTCCCGAGTAGCTGGGATTACAGGTGCCCGCCACCATGCCCAGCTAATTTTTGTATTTTTAGTAGTGACAGGGTTTCACCATGTTGGCCAGGATGGTCTTGATCTCTTGACCTCGTGATCCACCCGCCTTGGCCTCCCAAAGTGCTGGGATTACAGGCGTGAGCCACCGCGCCCAGCCTAACTCCACCTCTTAGAAGAGCTCAGAGGCACACCTGAGACAGTTCATCTTGAATTTTGGTGGTTGAGCAGGCACAGGGATTTACCTGAGCCCATGAGCAACCTCTGTGAGAGACGTGAGCCTCATCGCCCCCGTCCATTTCACAGATCAGGAAGCCGGGGCTCAGCACTGGTGCCCACAATGAGCCAGGCCCTCACCACTGCCCTGCACCTTCCTCCTGGACTGTCATGTGAGCACAGGGTGGGGGTGAGACAGTGCAGTACCCAGACCCCTGGAGGACAAGGAGGAAGACCAGAGGGGGCCCTGGTCTCTGTCACAACCCCCCCCTATTGCCAGTTTCTCACTAAAGTGAAGATACACAGGACTAGGCACAGCCTTGGGTCTGTTCATTCTGCAGATTCTACAAACATTCATCCATCACTCGCTATGGACCAAGCACTAGGTTGAACCAAGTGACACACGGATGCTGGTGCCCAAAAGGTCACAGTACAACATGACTCAGAAAGAGCCATATGTGGGGGCTTGTGAGGCCAAATGCGAACACATCTTCAAGGAACACAGAGCACTGTTGCTGTTTCACCTGCAGAACCAGCACATTGCCTTGGAGGCCACAGTCCAAAGGGCCATCAGGGGTCCCAAAGTCACACAGTAGAGGGCAAATGAGGGGAACCCGGGTGTGGAGGAAGGCATCTTCTAGAAGAGGGGTCAGCAAATTATAGCCCACAGGCCAAATCTAGCTGCTCCTTGATTTTTTTTCTTTTTGAGACAGAGTCTCCCTCTGTCACCCAGGCTGGAATGCAGTGGCGCAATCTCCACTCACTGCAAGCTCCGCCTCCTGGGTTCATGCCATTCTCCTGCCTCAGCCTCCCAAGTAGCTGGGACTACAGGCACCCACCACCATGCCTGGCTAATTTTTTGTATTTTTAGTAGAGGTGGGGTTTCACTGTGTTAGCCAGGATGGTCTTGATTTCCTGATCTCCTGATCCACCCACCTCGGCCTCCCAAAGTGCTGGGATTACAGGCGTGAGCCACCGCGGCTGGCCTGATTTTGTAAATAAAGTTTTATTGGCACACAGCCATACCCCCTCATTTACGTATTGCATATGGTTGCCTTCCAGCTACAACTGCAGCCTTAAGAGTTGTCATGGCCCACGAGGCTTAAAATATTTACTATGTGGCCCTTTATGGAGAAAGTGTGCCCACACCTGTTCTGGAAGGTCAGTTGCATGAGGTTAGAACTTTGTCAGTTTCATGGTCTGCCATCTCCTGAGCACCCGTCACAGTGCCCAGTCCAGAGCAGATGCTTATAAAGTGATGGGAGGCTGCTTGTGTCACATTCTAATTCTGTGACCATGAGCTAGTTAAGTACTTATTGGAAAATGCATCTTCCGATCAAGTAGGAAGGCGTCCAGCCCCACCTCCAGCCCTTGACAACACAATGGAGAATAAGGAGGCGCAGCCCTGGACCCCCTTCTGGTCTCCTGGCCCCCCCCCGGGTAGCTCATCTCCTACCCTGCCCTTGGTGTCCTGGGGCTGCCCTGCAAGCCTAGCCAGGCCTGTGAATCATCAGGACTGACTCACTGTCTAAAAATACATATTGTCTCATGTTGGCGGGTGCTGCTTTGATCACTGTTTGCACTCAATCTAGTCTTTTTCTGCTTGACTTTGAGGTCTTTGTGGGCAAGGTCTGGGTTTTCGCCACTCTGAGTCCCCAGGGCCAGGTTCCTGCTGCAGCCTGGAGCCAGAAGGGAATCTGGGAGGAAGAGGTTGTGTGTTGGGGCCAGCAGACTAGGGAACAGATTCTGCCCTGCCACTCATTTGCTGTGCAACTCTCAGCAAAGCACCCAACCTCTCTGAGCCCTGGCTTCCCCATCTGTGAAGTGGGGATCACAAGGCCCATCCTGCAAGGTGGTTTCCAGGGTGAAAGTAGAAAAGGAGGCCTGTTCCTACAGCATGTGTGTCTTGGGAGGCACTGCTCATCATCTGTGATCCTTTTCTACCTGATTACAGGAAAGGGGAGTGATCTGCTCACTGACCCCTGGCTGGGCCTTTCTCTGCCAGTGAAATCATCTGAAATTGTCCAAGGAAATCAGGAACATGAGCCGACGCCGAGTCACCGAGCTTGGTGCCAAGCACTGGGGGAACTCCAGTTACAGAAAACAAGTGGAATCCACAGGCCCCAGGCTGAACATGGAACTAATTTGGGAGGCAATGAGAAGGAGCAGAACATAAGGTAGAGCCTGGGAAGCAGGTCTGCCCTGAGCCAGGATGCCGTCCAGGTGGGGTATCTGGGGCCCCTTGAAATTTTTGAGGTCCTGCTTCTGAAGTGGGGAGAGCCAGGACATGATGGGGACCCACTTCGGGATCTCTGAGTCTGGCTGTGCAGAGACTCAGGGCATGGGCCTGGGGTCGGAGCAACTGCAATCACATCCTGACTTGCCCCCTCGATGCTGTGTGACCCAGGGCCTGTCACTTCACTTCTCTGAGCCTCAGCTGCCGCATCTGTGAATGTACGATCTAGGGGTCCCTCGCTCAGAGGGCTGCTTCAAAGAAGGCTCAGTACCATGCCAGGCACGTAAGCCACTCTCAGGAAATCAGACATGTCGAGACATGACATGGGGGGTGGGGGGCAGCATTGGAGGAGCAAAGACCAGTAACATCTCCCTCATTCATCTGTTCATTCAGCAGATACACACAGAACATGCAACCTGCGACAGACTGGGGAACACAGGAGGGAACAAGACAGACCTAGCCCCACCCAAAAGGAAATAAATAGTGTGTATCTAATTGTAATCATCCTATGAAGGATAAGAACAGGGTGCTTGGATAAAGAAATAACTGGGGTGGGCCAGGCGTGGTGGCTCACGCCTGTAATCCCAGCACTTTGGGAGGCCGAGGTGGGCGGATCACCTGAGGTCAGGAGTTTGAGACCAGCCTGGCCAACATGGCAAAACCCCATCTCTACTAAAAGATACAAAAATTAGCCAGGCATGGTGGTGGGCACCTGTAGTCTCAGCTACTGGGGAGGCCAAGGTGGGAGGATCGCTTGAACCCGGGAGGTGGAGGTTGCAGTGAGCTGAGACCGTGCCACTGCACTCCAGCCTGGGTGACAGAGTGAGACTCTGTCTCAAAAAAAAAAAAAAAAGAAAAGAAAGAAAAGAAAAGAAAAAGTAAAAGTAAAGAGACAATGCACCCAAAATTTTGACGGATGGAAGGATAGAGGGATGGATGTGCGATCACTCGAATTTAGTAAAATGTTAGTGAGTTGATGTTGCTGTTTCAAAATTTTCATAATAAAATGTTGGGGGAAAGTAACAAAACCAAGAAGGAAAAGAGGTAGAAACAAATTATTTAACGGCTCTCTTTTCCTACAGAACAGTGTCCAGGTGCTTAGCTGGGCAGCCACCCCACCAATCCTTGCCTCACGCCCCAAACTCACTCTAAGTGTGTAGCCCTGGGCGCACCCTCAAACCTCTCTGAGGCTGCAGTCCTGGTCTCATAGGAGGTGAGAGGCCCTCCTCCGGGAGAGGCGAGGCTGAGATGCACACAGTTGTTTTCAGAGCAGCAAGGCCACTTCAGCAACACCCAGAACTTAGGGAGGACCTGGTCAACCAGTCTTACTGGGGCCTGGGAGACTCCCCACTGACACAAACTCCCTTCCTGTTTGCAATGGGGACGTTCAGTCCCTTGGATGATCCATTCACTGGTCCAATAGATATTTTCTGTGTGCCAGGCCCTGCACGGGGCACTGCAGTGTGAAGTCTGTCAGGTTCTTCCCTTTAAAGAACACCCCCAAGACACAGACAGATCCAATCCAGTGAGACACACACTCCGAGGGAGCCGATTCCAGCACCACAGCACAAATCCTGCAAATTCCAGCCTGGATAGACGCCAAGCCCCACGGCCAGGCCTCAGACTGACTCCCGCCTCAGTCCGGAACCTCAGCACAGGAAGGACCCTCGTGTTGGGATGTCCAGGCCCCGCCCCAGCCCTGTGGCCCCGCCCCTCCTCAATGAACTAGAGCTCCCCGCCCTCTGGGGACAGAAGCCCCCCAGTGAGTCTGCTGCAGTCACAACAAAAGGTAATGGGGGCCAGGCGCGGTGGTTCACGCCTGTAATCCCAGCACTTAGAGGTTGAGGTGGGCATATCACTTGAGGTCAGGAGTTTGAGACCAGCCTAGCCAACATGGTGAAACCCCATCTCTACTAAAAGTACAAAAATTAGCCGGCAGTGGTGTCATGCACCTGTAATCCCAGCTACTCAGAGGCAGGAGAATCACCTGGACCCGGGAGGCAGAGGTTGCAGTGAACCGAGATCACACCACTGCACTCCAGCCTGGGTGAGAGAGGGAGACTCTGTCTCTAAAAAAAGCAATGGGGTTGGGGTGTCCACTTGGGAAGAGCTGGGGAAGCAAAGGGAATAGGAATGATCTACTCCCCTGCCAGCCAGGCTGAGGCTGTGATCCAGCACAGACGACCGGAGTCAGGACAGCTTAGAGGGGCCCACCCAGTTTAGAGATCACGTTCTCCAATTCGGCCAGAATTACACCTACGTCCTCCTCAAGCGAGGCATGGGCCCAGAAATTATGCTTAGGGTCTCCTTCCAGCTTCACGACAGTCTCAGGAGGTAGATGCTGTCATGACCCCCACTTTGTAGGTGGGGAAACTAAAGTTCAGAGAAGTCTCATAACTTGCCCAAGGTTACACAGAACCAGCCATGGCCACTGCCTCTACTTAAACAAGAGCAACAACAATCATGACAGCTGGAGTCACTTTACATGTATTATCTCATTTGACCAGAAATAGGAAAACTTCTTGTCTCCATTTTTACAGAGCAGAAAACTCAAGTTCAGAGAGACTCAATAACTTGCCTGAAACAACTGAATGGGAAGATGGCAGAGCCAGCCTACGACAAACAGGATAACAATAAGAATGGCAGCTATATTCATTCTGTATTGCTGCTCCAACAAGCTTCCACGAACTTAGTGACTTAAAATAAGATACATTTATTCTCTTACCGTTCTGGAGGTCCGACGTCTAAAATCAAGGTGTCAGCAGAGCTTGGTTCCTCCAGGGCGTTCTGAGGGAGAATCTGAGTCCTTGTCTTTTCCCGATTCTACAGGCCCGCTGCAAAGCAGCTGCCTCCACCTTCAAAGCATGCATTCCACCCTCTGCTTCCAGCCTCACATCTCACATTTCTTCTTGCCCCGCCCACCATCTCTTATAAGGACCATTGTGGGCCAGGTGTGGTGACTCATGCCTGTAATCCCAGCACTTTGAGAGGCCAAGGCCACCTGAGGTCAGAAGTTCGAGACCAGCCTGGGCAACATGGTGAAACCCCCATCTCTACTAAAAATACAAAAAGTAGCTGGGCATGGTGGTGCACACCTGTAATTCCAGCTACTCAGGAGGCTGAGGCAGGAGAATCGCTTGAACCCAGGAGGCAGAGGTTGCAGTGAGCCGAGATCGAGCCTGCACTCCAGTCTGGGCAACAGAGTGAGATGCTATCTCAAAAAAAAAAAAAAAAACCCTTGTGATTGCATCATTGGGCCCCTCGGGGATAATCCAGGTGAATTCCTTCATCTCAGGAGACTTAATTTGATCACACCTGCAAAGCCCCTTTTACAATGTAAATTAGCACTTTCACAGGTTCTGGGGATTAGGATGTGGACCTCTTTGGGGGACCACGAGTCCATCCACCACATTAGCTAATATTCATGGAGCTCTTGCTAAGTGTCAGGCCCTGTGCTGAGCATTCTGCATCATTTTACACCTGCACATCTCACACTTTTTAAAATGTTTTATTTACATAAATTTATGGGGTACAAATACAATTTCATTACATGCATAGATTGTGTAATAGTCAGGTCAGGGCTTTTAGGATCTCCATCATCCCAATAACATACATTGTACCCATTCAGTGATTTCTTTTAGTTGTTGCTGCTGTGTTTTTTTGAGACAGAGTCTCGCTCTGTCACCAGGCTGGAGTGCAGGCTCAATCTCGGCTGACTGCAACCTCCACCTCCCGGGTTCAAGCTATTCTCCTGCCTCAGCCTCCTGCGTAGTTGGGATTACAGGTGCCCGCCACCACGCCGGGCTAATTTTTGTACTTTTAGTAGAGACGGGGTTTTGCCATGTTGGCCAGGCTGGTCTCGAACTCCTGACCTCAGGTGATCCACCTGCCTTAGCCTCCCGAAGTGCTGGGATTACAGGCCTGGGCCACCATGCCCAGCCTATTTTTGTTTTTTTAAACAGGTTCTCATTTTGTCATCTAGGATGAAGTACAGTGGTGCAATCATGGCTCACTGCAGTCTCTATCTCCCAGGCTCAAACGATCCTCCCATCTCAGCTTCCTGAGTAGCAGGGATACAGGTGCGTGCCACCATGCCCAGCTAATATTTTGCATTTTTTGTAGAGATGGGGTCTTGCCATGTTGCCCAGGCTGGTCTTGAACTCCTAGGCTCAAGTGATCCTCCTGCTTTGGCCTCCCAAAGTGCTAAGATTACAGGTGTGAGCCACCTCACCTGGCAGCCATTAAACTATTTCTCATGGTTCACAGTGGTGGATGAACCGCCAGAATTTACATTCACTCTCCTGAATCTCCATTGTTTATTATTCCACTCTCTGTGGAGCCATGTGTATGCATTTTTTAGCACCCACTTGGGAGTGAGAACATGCAATATTTGTCTTTCTGTATCTGGCTTATTTCACTTAAGATAATGACCTCCAGTTCCGTGCATGTTGCTACAAAAACATCTCACACTTTAATGTACACACAGATCACCTGGGGGTCTTGCTAAAATACAGATTCTGGTTCAGTAGGTCTGGATTTCTAACAAATGTCCAGGTGATACTGAGCTATTGGTCCAGAGACCACTCTTTTTTATTTTATTTTAATTTTATTATTTTTGAGACAGAGTTTCACTCTTGTTGCCCAGGCTGGAGTGCAGTGGCGCGATCTCGGCTTACTGCAACCTCCACCTCCCGGGTTCAAGCGATTCTCCTGCCTCAGCCTCCCAAGTAGCTGGGATTACAGATGCCCACAACCATGACGGCTAATTTTTGTATTTTTAGTAGAGACAGGGTTTCCCCATGTTGGCCAGGGCGGTTTTGAACTCCTGACGTCAGGTGATCCACCCACCTTGGCCTCCCAAAGTGCTGGGATTACAGGCGTGAGCCACCGCGCCCAACCCCCAATTTTTTTTTCCATAAAATAAAAATAAAAATGCAAAAATCATTGTTAGTTTAACGTCCATGCAAAAATAGACGGTCAACCAGATCTGGCCTGTGAGCCACAGGATGCAGACCCTTGTTCTACAATGCCAGTTCCAGGAGGGCATGTCTGCCTGTCTGTCTGATTATGTTTCCTGAAGTATCACTTGCGTCTAAAACAGTGCCTGGCATCTAGTAGCTGCTCAAAAAATATTTGCTGAATGAAAGCGCAATTCCTCTTGTTTAATTCTTACAACTGCTTTACCAAGGGGTTACATATATGAATATTGTGTTACAGAGGAAGAAATGATGAGAGTAATGTCTCTGCATTTATCGACGGGAAAACAGGCATAGAGATGGCATGTTCCAGCCTGTGCAGCTGGTCTCCTAGAGGAAGCAAAAGCACTGTGATCCTCCTCAGCAGTTCGAGAACCTCCTCCCCAACAGATCCCCCGGTCCCCAGGCGGCTCGAGGCTCCCCGACCCTGAAGCTGGAGACCCCACCCCCAGGCAGTCCGAGGCCCCGCCCCTGAAGCATGAGGCCCCGCCCCCAGCCGGCCCGAGGCCCCGTCCCCAGACAGCTTGAGGCCCCGCCCCCAAACAACCTGAGGCCCCACCCCCAGGCGGCTGGGGCCCCGCCCCTGCAGCCCGAGGCCCCGTCCCCAGTGGGCTCGAGTCCTCGCTGGACCAAGCGCCACAGAACTGGGTGCGTCCCCAGCACAGCAGGTCCGGGACCCCTCACGCCAGCCACATCTCGGGCCAGGCCTCGCGGAGCTCTCACTGGCAATAAAAAGCAGCAATACGTTCTCTCCTATGTTTGTTGGAAGCAGCAAACAGCCCGGCCCAGCCAGCTTGGGCAACCAGGCCTCACTCCACAGGGCGGAGCGCAGGTCAGGGGACACTGGCGAGGATGTTTCCAAAGCCCGGCAGGTCAGGGCCTGGCACGCAGATCCCCTTCAGGGGCCAGTCTGGTAACATAGACATGTGAAACGGGTGGAGTTGAAACCACAGGCGCCAAATGGCCGCTACTGCCACAGGCAGTGACACCTGTCCAGTTTCGGGGCTTTTTAAAGCCCTCTGTGGCGGAGACAACGCATCAGAGAGACCCACGTGGCTGAAAGCTTGTTGGTTTCACAGAGGGCGCCTCCCTCTTCATGGCCTTTGCTCATGCCGTCCCTTCGGCCTGGGATGTTCTTCTTGCAAAACCATTCTTAGTTCCTAATCCCTGCAAAACCACTCGGCCAACGAGATCTGGGCCGTGAGCTGCATGTGCAGACCCCTGTCGGCCCCAGTAGCTAACTCTTTCTCTGACTTCAAGTCTCAGAGAATTCTTCCCCAACACAGGTACCCTGCACCTCCCTTGTCACAGGGCAATTTCACATTTGTTTGCTTACTTGATCAGTGTCTGTCTACCCTTGTATTCCTTTCCCAGGGCTACAGTAACAAATTATCATAAAGCTTAAAACCACAGAATGTATTGTCTCACAGTTGTGGGGAACAGAAGTCCAAAACCAAGGTGTTGGCAGGGTTGGCTCCTTCTGGAGGTTCGCGGGGAGAATCGGATCCATGCCCGTCTCCTGGTTGATGGTGGCTCCTTGGCTGGTGGCAGCATCACTGCAATCTCTGCCTTTCTCATCACACAGCGCTCTCCCTGTATGCATCCGTGTGCCAGGGTCCCTCTTCGTGTAAGAACCCCAGTCGTACCACATATGGGGCCCATCCTAAAACAGTATGACTTCATCTTATCTTGACAACATCTGCAAAGACTCCATTTCCAAATAAGGTCATATTTGCAGGTTCCAGGTGGATGTGAATTCTGGGAGGACACTGTGCAACCCAGGAGAGCCCCCGTGTGGGGGGGGTCCGCTTACACTGTGCCTGGAAGGTAGGGTGAAACCCTTCACTTCATTGCTGAAACCCTTCACTCACTTGCCACCAGTCCCCTGGCCTGATCTCTGCTGGGGTGAGAGGGTGACTGTGAACAAGACGGGGAGGAGAAATGGTCCAGGAGTGCACTGACCAGGGCAGGAGCTGGTGGTGAGGGCACAGTGGGTACTTGATGGCTCAGTCTGTGTGGCTTCCTTTCCTCCTCTGCTTGATGGCAGGGCCCGGAGTTTCTTCTGAAGCTTTGCTCCTCCCCACCTCCTGGTTCACAGGGTTTGGGTAGAGATGATGCCATTCCTAGGTCTGGAGATGGCCGTGTGTCCCAGGCCTGGCCAATCAAACAATGCTTCTACCTGACACAGTGACCAGTTCAGGACTGGACAGATGACCCAGTCATTGCCAACGGAGTCTCATTCTGTTGCCCAGGCAGGAGTGCAGTGGTTTGATCTCGGCTCACTGCAACTTCTGCCTGCCAGGTTCAGTGATTCTTCTGCCTCAGCCTTGCAAGTAGCTGGGATTACAGGCATGTGCCACCATGCCCAGCTAATTTTCATGGTTTTCTTTTTTTTTTTTTTTTTAGTAGAGACAGGGTTTCACTGTGTTGGCCAGGCTGGTCTCGAACTCCTGACCTCAAGTGATCCACCCACCTCAGCCACCCAAACTGCTAGGATTACAAGTGTGAGCCACCAAGGCCAGCCTCAACTTGGGCTTCTGATGGAACTTATCCTTAAGTAGCTGAGCCCTTGGCTATATGCCTCTTGTCCTGGGCAGCCACCTTGCCACTATGAGGAGGGAACCAATGCTCGAATGTAACCCCTGCAGAGAAAACTGAAACCAACAGCCAGGAGAGGGACTCCCGATGCCACATGTGGGTGCCTTGATCCAGCCGTTCCTGAAGCCACACCTATGCTTACACTTTTTGGTTACATGGCCCAGTGAGTACCCTTTTTGCTTAAGCCAGTTTAAGTTGGTTTTCCATCGGAGATAACAGAGTGAAGTGATATGGAATGTGAAAACCACATTGGATCCCAGGACTGTTACAGAAACTGAGGTTTGGTGTGGATGGGCCACTTTCATTGAGGTCACAGCTCTGACTTGGCAGCAGGCACTGAACTACACAAAGCAGGGTTCCTGTTTAATAGGAGATAAGGAACAATTACAGTATCAAGAGGTGAGGCCAATTTGAGCATTTCAGTCCACAAGCATACCCAGGAGGGCTAGACTCAAGAAGAGAAACTTCGGCATGGCTCTAGATGTCGGAGAGAAGGGTTTGGGGTGAGGTGGGGAGATGGAAGTGGATGTGCTGATTTGGGTACCGTCCCCAAGCCTGAGAAGGAGCCTGGGACTTGGCAGAGTCCCAAGAAAAGACAGGGGGTGTGAGGGCCCTTGGTACTAAGAACAGAGCCAGGCAAGGTGGCTCATGCCTGTAATCCCAGCACTTTGGGAGGCTGAGGCAGAAGAATCGCTTGAGGCCAGGAGTTTGAGACCAGCCTGGGCAACATAGCAAGACCCTGTCTTTACAGAAAATTAAAAATTTAAAAATTTAAAAATTAGCCAGGTGTGATGGTGCACGCTTGTAGTCCCAGCTACTCAGGAGGCTGAGGTGGGAGGATTGCTTGTGCCCACGAGTTTGAGGTTGCAGTGAGCTATGAGATTGAACCACTGCACTCTGGCCTGAGCAACACAGCCAGACTCTGTCTCTATAAAAAAAAAAAAATGCTAAGAATAAGGCTCTTTCTGGCTGCTAGGAAGGGCCCCGGTCCCTAAGCTTGGCTCATGAGCAATGGAGCTGCCACCTTTGAGGGCTCCTGGAGCTTGGAGTCAGGGCACAGAGCAGGCCCAGTGTGAATTTGAGCCTGGAGGGCTTTCCACACATACCTGACCCAATATGCTCCTGAGACCTTCTCCCAGCTCTGGGGAGCGACGGCAGGGAGCCCTGGTATTAAATAATTGTGGCTAGGTCCAAGCATGGTGGCTCATGCCTGTAATCCTAGCACTTTGGGAGGCTGAGGCAGGTGGATCGCTTGAGGCCAGGAGTTCAAGACCAGCCTGGACAACGTGATGAAACTCCATCTCTACTAAAAATACAAAAATTAGGTGTGGTGGTGCACAGCTGTAATCCCAGCTACTCGGGAGGCTGAGATAGGAGAATTGCTTGAACCCAGGAGGCAGAGGTTGCAGTGAGCCGAGATCACGCCACTGCACTCCAGCCTGGAAGCCAGAACAAGACTCCGTCTCAAAAATAAATAAATAAGTAAATAAAATAAATGATTGTGGTTCACAACACATTCCATTTAATTTAGAAAAAAATAATGGATTATGGCTTTAAAAAAAAAACAGAGTCTTGTTCTGTTGCTCAGGCTGGAGTGCAGTAGTGTAATCATAGCTCACCACAGCCTTGAACTTCTAGGCTCAAGCAATCTTCCTGCCTCAGCCTCCCAAGTAGCTGGGACTATATGTGCACACCAACACACCCTGCCATTTTTTTTTTTTTTGGTAGAGATGGGGTCTTTCTGTGTTGCCCAGGCTGGTCAGGGGCTCCTCAAGCAACCCTCCTGCCTTGGCCTTCCAAAGTACTGGTATTATAGGCATGAGCCACTGCGCCTGGCTGGATTGTAATGTTTTCACAACCCATGTTTGTGGAGTGAAACTTATGTGTGTGATTAATGCTCAGGGATTCCACCAGGAAGGCTGGGGGCCACTCCCCTGACAGCCTCTGGAAACCCCACCCCTAGACTGTCCTCAGCTATTCAAGTGCATCTCTTAACCCCTGCAAAGCACTTAGAGCAATGCCTTGTGTGTAGCAAGGTTGCATAAGAGCCTGCTCTTACTGCTGCTGTTTTCATTCCATCTAGCACTTTACAAGCTTCAGGCAAGAGGTCCTAGATTCATGAAACACCAGCATGTCCTCCTGGAAGAAAAGGCTCTTGGAGAGCCGAGCTTATGACAGAAAAGAGACATCAACAAATTATTCTCCTAATATTTTTTGATTGATTGATTGATTGAGACAGGGTCTCACTCTGTTGCCCAGGCTGGAGTGCAGTGGTAAGATCACAGCTCCCTGTAGCCTCAACTTTTCAGGCTCAAGCAATCCTCCTGCTTCAGCCTCCTGAGTAGCTGGAACCACAGACACCTACCACTATGCCTGGCTAATTTTAAAATGTCTTGTAGAGATGAGGTCTCGACATGTTGCCCAGGCTGGTCTCAAACTCCTGAGTTCAAGCAGTCTGCCCATCTTAGCCTTCCAAAGCACTGGCACTACAGGTGTGAGCCACGTCACCTGGCCTCCTCCTAATGTTTAAAGACAAAAATATAAAGATGCATCGGTGAGTCCCAGGATGCTTCCCATCACTAACCTCCCTCTCCTTGGGCCACTGACTTGCTGTCCAAACAGTGCACCACGGTCATGATTCATGTGCTTTAGCCATATCCAATGGCTACCCAGCTCCTCCTGCAGTCTCGAAGCTGAGGCCTTCCCTTAAGAAGGGAAGGGACCCCTTTTTAGGGGTCCATATTTTCCCTCCAGCTTCATAGCAAATCCCATTACCCACCCACAAATGAGAGCAAGCCCACCCTCCCCTCCCACCTGGATTCCCCCATCCAGCGTGAGACACCTGTCCACCCAAGTCCCTGCTAGCTTCCGGTTGAGATTGACTCTCCCGTTCAGAAAGCGCAAGAGAAGAGGATATTGATGTCTCCCTGCAAACACATGATCGCCGTGGAGACGGAGATGGGCATGCCTGGAGAGCAATGGGGCTGGAGACCCGGCTGAGGGAGGGGAAGCCATCCCGAAATGAATCCTGGAGTGGGTTGGGACCCTGTGTGGATACACTGCGACTGATTGCTTGTGCGCATGCAGCTTCAGCTCCAGGGTTACAAGGCCACCAGATGAGGTCTGGAAAGGTGAGTGCTGGGTCTTTTCCATGGGTCACAATACCCAAATAGTAATGTTTCCTGTGGTGGACACTACCTGAAAGGACCTTGATGTTAGTAAACAGGCAACTCACTATATCTTCTGAGCATATCAAATTCCTAATAGAGAATATAATGGCAGAGTACCATGTTAAGAAAAGCAATCACAGGCCAGGTGCGGTGGCTCACACCTGTAATCCCCACCCTTTGGGAGGCCGAGGTGGGAGAAGCGCTTGAGGCCAGAAGTTTGAGACCAGCCTGGGCAACATAGCAAGACCCCCATCTCTACAAAAATTTAAAAATTAGCTAGGTGTGATGGTGTGCACCTGTGGTCCCAGCTACTTGGGAGGCTGAGGCAGGAGGATAGCTTGAGTCCAGAAGGTTGAAGCTGCAGTAAGCCATGATCGCACCATGGCACTCTATCCTGGGTGACAGAGCAGGACACTATCTCAAAAAAAAAAAAAAGAAAAAGAAAAACATCTAAGTACCAGTTCCGTAACTCTACTGCTAAGCTCAATGGTTATTAAATGCTTATCACAAAGATGCAAGCTGGACACATATCCAGCTCCTGGCTGCTTCAAAAATACTCCTGCTTTTTTTTTTTTTTTTGAGACGGAGTCATGCTCTGTCGCCCAGGCTGGAGTGCAGTGGCACGATCTCGGCTCACCGCAACCTCTGCCTCCTGGGTTCAAGCAATTCTCCTGCCTCAACCTCCCAAATAGCTGGGATTACAGGTGTGCACCACCACACCTGGCTAATTTTTTTTTGTTTGTAATTTTAGTAGAGACAGGGTTTTGCCACATTGGCCAGGCTGGTCTCAAACTCCTGACCTCAAATGATCCACCTGCCTTGGCCTCCCAAAGTGCTGGGATTACAGGTGTTAGCCACGTGCCTGGTCCTGCTCTTTATCCGAATAAAAAGATTCATGGCCTCCTTCACACTCTTCCACATCCAAAGCACCCCCCACACACTCACAGATGAACTCACGCACACACGCACACACACGGTGTTGTCTGCTCAGTGTGTTCTCCCAAAAAGAGAGGTGTTCAAACTCCGTGTGCCTCATTTTGCTGTGACAACTTTCTTTTACTTTTTATTTTTTTATTTGGAGGCAGGGTCTCATTCTGTGGTCCAGGCTGGAATTCAGTGGAGTGATCTCAGATCACTGCAACCTCGAACCCCTGGGCTCAACTAATCTTCCCACCTGGGCCTCCCAAGTAGCTGGAACTACAGGCACATGCCCACGTGCCTGGCTAATTTTTAAAATTTTTAGTAGAGATGAGGTCTTGCCATGTCGCCCAGGCTGGTCTCAAACTCCTAGGCTCAAACGATCACCCCACCTCAGCCTCCCAAAGTGCTGGGATTACAGGCATGAGTGACCATGCCCGCCCTGTAGTGACAATTTTCTAAACTCTGCTCAGTCCTCCACAGCCCTCCAGTTCTTGCTGAACTTTTTTTTTTTTAAATAGAGACAGGATCTCCCTGTGTTGCCCGGGTTGAAGTACAGTGGCCATTCACAAGCACAATCACCATGCTCTACAGCCTCGAACTACTGGCCTCAAGTGATCCTCCTGCCTCAGCCTCCCGAGCAACTGGGATTACAGGTGTGTGCCACCATGCCTGGCTACAATGGACTTTTTAAGTTAGGTACTCACAGGGACATTAGCAGTGAATCAACTTCACAAAGCTTCCTCATGGGTAGAGTTCCTCTGCATTTTACAGTTAGGACCCAGGTCAACTTCTGCAACTTCATGCTAAAAATTTATCAATGTCAATTTTTTAAATGTGCAAAAATATGTTAACAGCATTAAACAAGAAGATAGGACAGCACCTACGCATCCCTGTTCCCCATACGCACTGATTTTAATGAAATTGCTGCTGTTTATGAAATACACATGACTGGTAAAATTTTTTTTTTTTTTTTTTGAGACAGCGTCTTGCTCTGTTGCCCAGGCTGGAGTGCAGTGGCACCATCTCAGTTTACTGTAACCTCCATCTCCCGGGTTCAAGTCATCCTCCCCTCTCAGCCTCCCGAGTAGCTGAGATTACAGGCATGCACCACCACACCCGGCTAATGTTTGGTAGAGACGGGGTTTCTCCACGTTGGCCAGGCTGGTCTCGAACTTCTGACCTCAGGTGATCCACCCGCCTTGGCCTCCCAAAGTGCTGGGATTACAGGTGTGAGCCACTGCACCCGGCCACTGGTAAAGATTTTAAATATTGCAGTTGAGGCTTCTGTGAATGTTTTTGTTTTGTTTTCTTTTCTTTTCTTTTCCTTTTCTTTTCTTTTTTTTTTTTTTTTTTTTGAGACAGAGTCTCTCTCTGTTGCCCAGGCTGAAGTGCAATGGCATGATCTCAGCTCACTGCAACCTCCGCCTCCCGGGTTCAAGTGATTCTCCTGCCTCAGCTTCCTGAGTAGCTGGGATTACAGGAGCCTGCCACCATGCCCGGCTAATTTTTGTAGTTTTAGTAGAGATGGGGTTTCACCATGCTGGCCAGGCTGGTCTTGAACTCCCGACCTCAGGCAATCCACCCACCTTGGCCTCTCAAAGTGTTGGGATGACAGGAGTGAACCACTGTGCCCGGCCGCCTTCTGTGAATATTTTATTAAGTTCCCATATAGCCCAGTTCACTAGCGGAAATAAGCAGCAGGGAGACTGGCACATTATATCTCCCATTATTAGATTAATACTTTAAAAAAATCTTAGGACTTTCATTAATTTTTTTTCTGCCCAAAACATTCATTTTCACTGAAAGGCTTTGGTCTCAATCTATTCTGAAAAACTGGGGTTTCTTTGTATGTGAACTGATTCGGGAGTTCGCATTCTTCCAGGGTGACATAAATCCTGCACCCTTGGGGAAGGGCGATAATATAGATTGCATTCTTGCCTTAGGTAGGTGGACACATTATCCTGGGACCCCAGGGAGCACCTTCTAGACTTTTCTCCCAGTTATATCCACGAGGGACAGGCTCGTGACTGCAAGGACTTCAGCTCCCTGCCAAGCCAAAGACACAAGAGCAGGGGCCCCCTAAAGCCTAAAGGGAAACCAGAAGGTTTCCCTTTATGACGCTCATTCACTCAAAAAGCACCGCATGTCCCATAAACCTGACTTCAACTTCTCTCAGGGAGAAAAAACTAGGTTGAACTAGTGCACATTTATTTTTTTCTATAGGAAACTTTATAGCTTTTTTTTTTTTTTTTTTTTTTTTTGAGACGGGGTCTCTCTCTGCAGTCCAGGCTGGAGTGCAGTGGCCCAATCTCAGCTCGCTGCAGCCTCTGCCTCCCAGGTGCAAGCCATTCTCCCACCTCAGCTGGGAGTAGCTGGGATTACAGGTGCGTGCCACCATGCCCGGCTAATTTTTTTATATTTTCAGTAGACAGGGTTTCACCATGTTGGCCAGGCTGGTCTTGAACTCCTAACCTCAAGCGATCCACCCGCCTCAGCCTCCCAAAGTGCTTGTATAGGAAACTTTGTAAAATTCTGCATACACCAGCCTCTGCCTGAGCATTAGCAGTTTGGAGAGAGGGTGGAACACAGAGCTACGTCATCTCTCCAGAGGGGCCAAGTCCCACCCCTGCTCGTTGCTTTGTGACTTTGTGCAAGTGTCTGGCTTCACAATGGTGAGTGGGGGAACTGAATTAGAAGGGCTCTAGCCCTTTTCCCTCTGAAATCTTACCATTCTGTGAACCCTCCAGCTGGGCTTGGGGATCTTTATTTTTGAAGAAGTAGTAACTGTAACGCCGGGTGCGGTGGCTCACGCCTGTAATCCCAGCACTTTGGGGGGCCGAGGTGGGCGGATCACGTGAGGTCAGGAGTTTGAGATCAGCCTGGCCAACATGGTGAAACCCCGTCTCTCCTACAAACACGAAAATTAGCCAGGCATGGTGGCAGGCACCTGTAACCCCAGCTACTCAGGAGGCTGAGGCAGAAGAATCACTTGAATCCGGTTGTAGTGAGCCGAGATCGTGCCACTGCATTCTTGCCTGGGCAACAGAGCAAGACTCCGTCTCAAAAGAAAAAAAAAAGAAAAAGAAAAAAAGAAGAAAAAGAAGTAGTAATTGTACTAATTGCCTGGAGGGCATGGGGAATCTGAACTGTCAAAGGGGAGAAGTCAGGAAAATTGAATGGTAGACACAGCCCACCTTGTCTCCTAGAGGAGCTTGGCGAAAAGCTTGGGAAGCAGACACTAGATAGTGGCCCTTCACTAAAAACCACATCTCCGGCCAGGAGTGGTGGCTCACGCCTGTAATCCCAGCACTTTGGGAGGCCGAGGCAGGCGAATCACCTGGGGTTGGGAGTTCGAGACCAGCCTGACCAACATGGGGAAACCCCGTCTCTACTAAAAATACAATAATAATAATAATAATAAAATAATAATTAAAAGACCATGTCTCCTTAGTCACTTCCTGGGTGCTGGCAAATTGGATATGGGTACATTACAGATTTACCTCATTCCATCCTCACAACAGCCCTTTGGAGTAGGTATGAGTGGTGTTATTGGCCGGGTGCAGGTCTGTCCTGCCCGCGTGCAGTAAATCAGTCACTGTGACTATGACGTGGGTTTTGCAAAAGAGGAAGGATTTATTTGCAAGGCCACCAAGCAAGGTGGTAGAACAGCTCTCACTCCTGCTTCCTGAAGATAAGGCTTAGGGATATTTATGGGTTAGGGAAACATGGTGGTGTAAGGCATGGGGAAAGGTGATTGGCAGTAGGGAAAAATTAATTGATAGGTTTGTTCCGCACAAGCGTAGTAGCCAGGGTTTGTGGCATTTCATAGGACATGTGTACAGAAAGTGGTGGCATTAGCATGATCTGAGGGTGGGATCTTTGGCCCTCTGACATCAAAAGTCCACTTCTTGGGCATTTGGGCAGGCCCATTGAAGAATTGGTGGTCCCAACCTGATTGAACTGGATGGGAGCTGGCCTAAGTTCCTGAAAAACAACGGAAGCAAACATTACCATAGTGACCTGTGAATGTGACCTCTAAAGAAGCTAGTGAAGGGTACATTTCAGCATTTAACGCCACGGTATTCAGCTACCACAGCCTTCAGCTATGACTGTCTTCAGCTTCATAGGAAAAGAAGAAAAAGGACAGGCATGGTGGCTCGTGCCTGTAATCCCAGGTTTTTGGGAGGCCAAGGTGGGAGGATTGCTTTAGCCCAGTTTAAGACCAGCCTGGGTAACATAGTGAGACCTTGTCTCTATTATAATAAAAAAAATTGACACAGCAGGCAAGGAAGGAAGGAGGGAGGGAAGGGAGGGAGGGAAGGGGGAAGGAAGGAAGGAAGGAAAGAAGGAAGGAGAAGGAAGGGAGGAAGGAAGGAGAAAGAGAGAAAGCAAGAGAAAGAAGATAAAGAAAAAAGGAGAAAAAAGAAAAATTAACAAAACAAGCAAGTGACCAAAGCAAGCGGGGCAGCCAGACCTGATCAAATTAACCCCTCAGTTTTGGTGACAGTGACTATTCACTTCTTCCCTATCTCCAGCCTTCCCTTCCTTCTTAGTAACAGAATCCTAGAAATGTGTCTAGCTGGAAAACTATTGTATTAGTTAGCTATTGCTGTGTAACAAATGAGCACAACACTTAGCTCCTGAAATCAAAACAAAAAAGTTTGGCATCTCATGTTTTCAGTGAGTCCTCTGGCTCAGGTCTCTTGTGAGCTTGCACTGAGATTTCTGCAAGGGCTGCCATCATCTGAAGGTTAATCTGGGGAAGGATCTTCTTCCCAAGCTCACTCATGATAAGACTGTTGCACTGAGGGCCTCAGATCCTTGCTAGCTGTTGACCAGAGGCATCAGTTTCTCTTTTTTTTCTTTTTCTTTTTTTTTTTTTTTTTTTGAGACAGATTCCTTCTCTGTCACACCACGACACTGGCTAATTTTTGTATTTTTAGTAGAGACGGGGTTTCATCATGTTGGCCAGGCTGGTCTCAAACTCCTAACCTCAAGTGATCCACCCACCTCAGCCTCCCAAAGTGCTGGGATTACAGGCATGAGTCACTTTGCCTGGCAGAGGCATCAGTTTCTTGCCATGTGGGCCTTTCCAGAGAGCACCTCACTACCTGGTGGCTGGTTTTCCTCAGAGCAAGACAGGATGCCCAAGACAGAACTGCCATCTCTTTGAAACCTAATCTCAGAAGGGACATCCCATCACTTTTACCATAGATGTTGATACGGTTTGGCTGTGTCCCCACCCAAATCTCAACTTGAATGATATCTCTCAGAATTCCCCCATGTTGTGGGAGGGACCTGGGGGGAGGTAACTGAATCATGGGGGCCGGTCTTTCCCATGTTATTCTTGTGATAGTGAATAAGTCTCATGAGATCTGATGGGTTTATCAGGGGTTTCTGCTTTTGCTTCTTCCTCATTTTTCTCTTGGGGCCACCATGAAAGAAGCGCCTTTCGCCTCCCGCCGTGATTCTGAGGCCTCTCCAGCCATATGGAACTGTAAGTCCAATAAAATCCCTTTTTCTTCCCAGTCTCGGGTATGTCTTTATCAGCCGCATGAAAATAGACTAATGCAGATGTTAGTGCAGCTAGACATGGTTATGTGACTGAATTCTATTCTTCTAGCCATAGTCTATTGGTTAGAAGAAAGTTACTGGGTCCAGCCACACTCAAAGCAAGTGGGAATACAAATACAAATACAAATTTCCCCTCTTCCTCACAAGGGGGAAAATGCTGGAATAAAGGAATTAATGGGGACTTTTGGGGAGTGGAGAAGGGGCTTTATTTTCCCCTTGAGACAGAATCTCACTCTGTCACCCAGGCTGGCATGCGGTGGCGTGATCATAGCTTACTGTAGCCTTGAACTCCTGGACTCAAGTGATCCTCCCACCTCAGCCTCCCAAGTATCTGGGACTACAGGTATGCACCACCATGCTCAGCTAATTTTGAAATTTTTTGTAGTGACAGGGTCTCACTATGTTGCCCAGGCTTGTCTGGAACTCCTGGGCTCAAGTAATCCTCCTGCCTTGGCCTCCCAAAGTGTGAGCCACTGCACCCAGTGATATTGGAGGCATTTTTGAGGCTACCTACCACAGCTACCTTTCCCAGATGTTCTTGCAGATAGGCATGGCCAAATGTTTTTATTTTTTTATTTTTTTAGAGACGGGGTCTCACTCTGTCACCGAGGCTGGAGTGTAGTGGTGCAATCACAGCTCACTGCAGCCTCAACCTTCTGGGCTCAAGTGTTCCTCCCACCTCAGCCTCCCAAGTAGCTGGAATTACAGGTCTGTGCCACCACGCCCGGATAATTTTTATTTTTTTGTAGATAGTATGCCACTATGTTGCCCAGGCTGGTCTTGAACTTGTGGCCTCAAGTGATCTGCCCACCCCATTTCAGCTACTGTATTCAGACCTCTGTTACTCTCAGTTGAACCTAATTGTAAACATTGCAGTATTACTGTCCCCCCTCCATTGTACAGAAGAAAGTCGAAGTTCCAGCCAGGTGCGGTGGCTTGTGCCTGTAATCCTAGCACTTTGAGAGGCTGAGGCGGGTGGATCATTTGAGATCAGGAGTTCGAGACCAGCCTGACCAACATGGCAAAACCCTGTTTCTACTAAAAATACAAAAATTAGCTGGGCATGGTGGTACACGCCTGTAGTCCCAGCTACTCTAGAGGCTGAGGCACGAGAATTGCTTGAATCCAGGAGGCAGAGGTTGCAATGAGCTGAGATTGCACCATTGCACTCCAGACTGGGCGACAGAGCAAGACTCCATCTCAAAAAAAAAGGAAAAGAAAAGAAAGAAAAGAAAACCGAGGTTCCTAGGTACATAGGACTTACCCAAGGTCAGAAGCAAGTAAGTGGTTGAGGCTGAGCTTGACTTCCAATTTGTTTCACTACAAACCACGTCTTTCCTGCAATGCTTCTATTTTTTTTTTCTTTTTTGAGACAGCCTCTTCCAATGCTTCTAGAGAGAGATCTTTGGGGGTGGTGGTGTCAACCAGAGCTCCTGCCTTATCTTTTAGACAATTTTCACTATGTGAAGTCAAACGGGAGACAGGAGTGCTATGTGACAGCAGCCTGGCAAAGCAGTCCCTTTGCTAAGGCAGGGAGGTTTTATGACTGGTTTTATTTTTCAGGCTGCCTGCCTGTCCTGTGGGGACACTCAGCAAGGGAACATTGTGGACTGGGAAATTGTTGGTTTGGGAAATGTTCCCAATTTCAGCATAAGTGATAGGGAAGGCTAGACCGAAAGGGCAAAAAGTCGAAATAACAGCGTGTCTGGGAAGGATCTGGGCTGTGTCTGAAGCGGGGCGGTGCTGTTGTAGACTGAAGACTTGGCAGGGCAAGGCCAGTAGCAATGCCCTTCTAGAGGAGGGACAGGGAGATTAAAAAGCCCCAACTCATGAGGCCATCTCCTTCTGGAGAAGATCTTAATCAGATCCCCACGGGAGGATGATGGAAGTTTCTTGTTGAGATGGGTCATCCCCTAACCACGGAACTCCAATTCAGTCCCTGGGACCTAACAGACAAGCTCACCTTCCATTGGGGGTGAAGCGATGCTTGTCACCTCAACTTCTCTGCAGCTTTTTTCCTGTTTAAAAACTTGCTTCTTTCATTCATTCACCCTAACCTACAGCAGTCCCTTGAGACAGGAAAATTAACCTAGTTAATGCACTCACCTGGATGAAAGAAGAATATCAGCTCATCAATTTGCTGTAAGTTAATGAACGCCTCTCAAAGATCCAAAAAGGCTTTTGCAGATTAAGCTGGATGTTTCTGTTTCACTCTTTGCACTGGTCTATGATGACTATGCACCAGCAGCCTCTTTTTTCACAGACTGCAGGGTCTTTTCTGTAGCCAAATATTCCCTGTAATCATTTGGGCTTTTATGGTGGCAGGTGTCAGAAATGTAACTCAAACTAGGGTAAGCAAAAGTGGGAGAAGATGTATGGATTTATGGAACAGGAAGGGATGGGGTGGATCTAGCATTGGGCACATATGGAGCCTTCGACAGCTGCTGTCCATATGCTCCCTGAAACTGGGTTGCCCTCCTTCCCTCCTCCTGCAAATGGGTTCCCAGTGTGGACTGGAAGATGGTGGCCAACAAGCCCAAATCCTGTTCTTCCAGCATAGTGGCTACAACAGGCAAGAGGATCTTCCCCATGATTGAGCCATCTGGGTCACGTGCTCATCCCAGGGCAAGGGAGCTCTCTGATCAACTGGCCTGGGTCCTGTGCCCACCTCCTACAGACGGGAGGGCGGGGTGCTGTGAATGGCAGGCTTCACCAGAATTCATTATTAGAGAAGATCAGCTCAAAGAAATGGGGTGCTTCCAGAAAACAGCAGCTCATTTCTACTTCAGTCCAACATTACACAGAGGTGGATGAAGGTTTCTCTGTGCATGTTTGCAAAACCAAGTCCCCAGCAGTTGTAGAAGGATTTCCCAATGCAGAGCCACTCCTGAATCTGGTGTGGGAATCCTTCCCATCCTTCTTGCCCATCCTGTCTTCTGTCTTCCTGGCCCTCTCCCCTCACTTTCCTATCTGCTTTTCTTTTTTCCTTTCTTTTTTCTTTTCTTTTCCTTTCCTTTTCTTTTCATCTTTCTTTCCTTCCTTTTGTCATTCTTTCTTCCTTTCCTTCCTTCCTTCTTTCCTTTCTCCTTCCTTCCTTCTCTCTTTCTCCTTCTTTCCTTTCTTTCTTTGTTCTCTCTTTCTTCTTTCTTCCTTTTTTTTTTTTTTTGAGTCAGGATCTTGCTTTGTCACCCAGGCTGGAGCACAGTGACACAATCATAGCTAGCTGCAGCCTCAACCTCCTGGGCTCAAGCAATTCTCCCTCCTCACCCTCCTGAGTAGCTGGGACCATAGGCACACATCACCCGGCTAATTCCTATCGGCTTTTCTGGGGATGAGGATCTTAACCGCTAGCTAATAAAGTTCCTGGGACAGACCCTGCTATTCTCCCTCCAGAACATACCCAGGTGTGAGCTTTCTCTGTTGCAGGAGTTGCCTCTCTGGTCCTTGCCTCAGCCCTCTGACAGCTCCCCTCACTGCACTCTGAAGACAGAAGAGCTGCTAGTAAGCTGGGCTGCCAATTCCAGACAACATTTGACCTTTCAACCTGAGCAGGCTGAGTGGCGGCTGAGTGCAGAGCCACAGCTGGATGTTGACAGTTCTTGGCCACCAAGAGGGAAAGACAGAGAAATGCAGACCCATCTTCTGCGGGCGGAAGGGGCAGTTGGATCTGGTCAGTTTGACACCTCCCAGTGCAGGCTGGGGAGACATTGGATGGGTAAGCACTTTATGATTTTGTTTCCAAACTGCTTGGGCCATAAAATAAAACTCCTGCTTGTCAAGGAGTTCTAGCTTCACATCCATGACCCTGCACATCGTGTCTGTTCACAGCAACCTCAGCGTGGCCAGGAGTCTGGGACAGGAAAATGTGCTGGGGTTACCTGATGACCATCCAGAGGCCTCCAGGCTTGGCTCCACCATGACGGTAGGAAGTTGATCAATATCTTGATCAATATCTGTGGCTGGGTATTCCTGCTCTCTCCCTGCTGTGGAGGCCAGGGTGCTGCTCCTAAGACAGTAGAAGTTTGTGTCTTAGAAGGGGGGTGCCCAAGTCCAGGGCTGTGGACCAGTATGCATTCCATGGCCTGTTGGGAACCGGCCCCATAGCAGGAGGTGAGCGGCAGGTGAGTGAGCATTACTACCTGAGCCCCGCCTCCTGTCAGATCAGTGTGGCATTACATTCCCATAGGAGCACAAACCCTATTGTGGACTGCAGGTGCGACGGATGTAGGTTGGGCACCTCTTATGAGAATCTAACACCTGATGATCTGAGGTGGAACAGTTTCATCCTGAACCCATCCCCTCCCACACCCACCCCCACCATCCCATCCATGGAAAATTGTCTTCTACAAAACTGGTCCTTGGTGCCAAAAAGATGTGGACCGCTGGCTTAGAGAGAAGCCAAATGAGCCCTCCTAACATACAGAGGCCATTGTATTGTGTTCCAGAATTAGGATGGCCTCAGGAGTCCATCTTGTCCCATTTCTTTCTACCTTCATCCTTCCTTCCCTCCCTTCTTTCCTTCCTTACTTCCAAGCCAAGGTCTCGCTACGTTGCCCAGGCTGGTCTCCAACTCCTGCCTTCAAGCAATCCTCCCTCCTCACTCAGCCTCCCAAGTAGCTGGTACTACAGGCACATGCCACTGTGCTTGGCTAATTTTTTTTTTTTTTTGAGACGGAATCTCACTCTGTCACCCAGGCTGGAGTGCAATGGCATGACCTTGGCTTACTGAACCTCCTGGGTTCAAGCGATTTTCCTGCCTCAGCCTACTGAGTAGCTGGGGTTACAGGTGCCTGCCACCACACCTGGCTAATTTTTGTATTTTTAGTAGAGACGGGGTTTCACCGTGTTGGTCAGGCTGGTCTCAAATTCCTGACCTCGTAATCCACACGCCTCGGCTTCCCAAAGTGTTGGGATTACAGGTGTGAGCCACCGTGCCCAGCCATGCTTGGCTAATTTTTAAATTTTTAGTAGAGATGGGGGTCTTGCTATATCACTCAGGCTGGTCTCAAACTCCTGGGCTCAAGCAATCTTCCCCTCTTGGCTTCCCAAAGTGCTGGGATTATAGGCGTGAGCCACTGCACCTGGCTTCATTGTCTTCTTTCATGGTGGTGTCCCAAACCCCTGTTATGCTGTCAGCCTGGTAGTCTAAAGATGGGTCCCCAGACCCCCTTGGCCACCTTTCTTGGGTCCTGTCTGTGATGACCATCACAGTCAAGGCCATCATTTTCTGTCTAGCCACCCTCCCTTCTGCTGCACATGGTACCCTATTTTCTTAGTCATCTCACTCATTTGGGGCCAAAGGACCTAGTGATGGGGAGTGGGTCCTCAATGCCATGTGTCACCCCTGGGTCTGTTTGTGTCCAGGTGCTTATTTGAAACCTTCCTTTGCCCTGTGTTTCCACTGGCCCATTTTTGAGTTAAGTCATGGATACATTCATAAGTTCTGTTTTTTTGTTTTCTTAAGAGATGGGGTTCTCACTCTGTCACTCAGGCTGGAGTACACTGGCACAATCATAGCTCACTGCAGCCTCGACCTCCCAGGCTCAAGCAATCCTCCTGCCTCAGCCTCCCAAGTAGCTGAGACTACAGGCATGTGCCACCACACCCAGATAATTTTTGTATTTTTTTGATACAGACAGGGTCTTGCCATGTTGTCCAGGCTGCTCCCAAACTCCTGGCCTCAAGTGATCCTCCTGCCTCAGCCTCCCAAAGTGTTGGGACTACAGGTGTGAGCCACTCCACCTGGCCAAGAGTTTCTTTCTAAAAAAATGTTTACCTTTTTTTCTCCCTGTTTTTGGTTCTGGAGTCCAGGGGCAAGCAGAAGAGAGGGGGCAGATCCTTCTAAGTCTCAGTGCAAGCTCTCTTCCCCATGGAGGGGAATTGCTCCCAGAATTGAGCTGCTTCTCAGCACATTGGTCTATTTTTGCAGGAGAGCTGGGGGCCCCATGCCAAGGTTTCTTACCACAAATAGAACTTCTGGAAGGGCCCACTGGTTTCCTCTGGGCGTTCAGACACCTCTTCACATTTCCTTTGGCTTTCCTGCCGTATCCCCAAAAGGAAATATTTAGAGGCTCTTCTGTTGTATTGCCATTGCAGGTACTTTCTGAGGCTCTCCAGAGGGACTCCTCCTGGGTGGGCAGTAAGCCGAGCCTCATTCCTCAGCTCTGGCCCCTGGCACGCCTCTCCGACATGCCCAGGAAGCTGAGCCGGAGGCCCCTGGGGTAGCCAGAAGGCCCGTCTGAATTCCACATGGTGGGCTCATCCCCCTGAAACAGTGAAACAGACAAACCAGTGCCCACTGTCAGCATCCCTGTCCCTCAGACTCCCTGGGCTTTTAAGTGCCTCTGGACCCCACCTGTCATTCGGGACAGGATTTGGGAGTTGGGTGTGTGTCACCCTAAGAGCCATGGGCACAGTGATACACAACCAAGACCCCTACAATGGGATGTCTACAAGTCTCAGTGCTCACGGCACAATTCCTAAGAGTCAAATTACAACAGGTTGGGGAAAAAAGACAAGACCACCTCACCAGCTTGATGGGGACTGTCAACCAGGCAAGAGCCACATGTGCCCAAGACTGGCTTTGATGTGTCAGGGTCCAAGTTTAGAAGGGGCAGGGGAAAGCCATGCCTCACAGCACTCAATACAGAGCTTCAGAAGATTCCAGAACACCACCACACCCAATCATTTGCAGGGCTCCCACTTTATGTAAGTGTCTCAACTCTCTTTCTCTCTCTCAGCTTGTGTGGCCGTTAAAGCTCCGTCTCTGGCAGATGGACTGGGTTTGAGTTTCAGTTCTGCCACTTAATAGCTGTGGGACATTGGGTTGTTTCTAAACTGCTCTGAGGGCTGGGTGTGGCGGCTCACGCCTGTAATCCCAGCACTTTTGGAGGCTGAGGTGGGCAGATCACAAGGTCAGGAGTTTGAGACCAGCCTGGCTAACATTGTGAAACCCTGTCTCTACTAAAAATACAAAATTTAGCCAGGGGTGGTGGTGGGCACCTGTAATCCCAGCTACTTGGGAGGCTGAGGCAGGAGAGTTGCTTGAACCCAGGAGGCAGAGATGGCAGTGAGCCAAGATTGCACCACTGCACTCCAGCCTGGGCAACAGAGCAAGACTCCGTCTTGGAAAAAAAATTAAAAAAAATAAATAAACTGCTCTAAGCCTTCATTTCCCCTCCCGAGGGAACAACAGGGATATTAATAATAACGTGCCTAGGCCATCATAGGCCTCGGTATGAAGAACAACGGTTTGTGAGGGCTAGGCTCCTTAACATGACGGACAGAGGGACATTTTCCATGTGGTCAAATCATCCAAACTAAAGACACTATTGAGTTAAGAGGTGCCAACTCATCATGTGAATGAGAGATGGAAGTGACATTTCCCTTGGACTTGCTCCCAGCTGGCACACATTTGGTTATAAACAAGTGTGGTACATTTCCTCTTTCAGTTGACCTAGCTTTCTGCAGACCAGCAGCTCCCAAACTTGCACAGGCACTAGAATCACCTGGAGGGTTTGTTTCCAGACAGCCGGGCCCTGGCCCTGGAGTTCCTGACTCAGTAGGACTGAAGTGGGGCCCAAGAACGTGCATTTCTAGCAAGGTCTCAGGTGAGGCTGATGCTGCTCCACTGGGGCCACATGCTGAGAACAAGTAGTTTCAAAGCCCAGCCAGCAGGTTCCATGTCTGTTTCTTCCTGGAGGTGAAACCCCTTGTTGCTGTGGGCCCCCATATCCCCCTTGTAATTGAAATGTTTAAGGCCGTGCGCGGTGACTCACACCTGTCATCCCAGGTGTACCATAAGCCCACCTATCTATCCACTACCTAGATTTGGTAATTATTATTTTCTGTATTTGTTTCATCTCACTCTGTGAGGTTAAAGATAAGTTAGACATTAGACATGTCACTCCTAAGCACAACTAACAAATTTCAGTATCATCTAATAGCCTGCCCACATTCTAATATTCTCAGTTGTCCCAATATATAAAAACATATTTCACCATGCACAGTGGCTCACACCTGTAATCTCAACACTTTGGGAGGCCAAGGTGGGAGGATCGCTCAGGGCCAGGAGTTCAAGACCAGCCTGGGCAATATGGCGTGACCCTGTCTCTATGAAAATTTAAGAAATTAGGCCGGGTGCGGTGGCTCATACCTGTAATCCCAGCACTTTGGGAGGCCGAGGCGGGTGGATCACAGGTCAGGAGTTCAAGACTAGCCTGGCCAAGATGGTGAAACCCCGTCTCTACTAAAAATAACAAAAAATTAGCAGGCGTGGTGGTGGGCACCTGTAATCCTAGCCACTCGGGAGGCTCAGGCAGGAGAATGGCTTGAATCTGGGAGGCGGAGCTTGCAATGAGCCAAGATCATGCCACTGCCCTCCAGCCTGGGGGACAGAGCGAGACTCTGTCTCAAAAAAAACAAAAATAAAAAATAAAAATAAAAATAAAAAATAAAAAATTAGCTGGGCGTGGTGGCATGCACCTGTGGTCCCAGATATTTGGGAGGTTGAGAAGGGAGGATTGCTGGAGCCTGGTAGTTCGAGGCTGCAGTGAGCTATGATTGTGCCACTACACTGCAGCCTGGGTAACAGAGCGAGATCTCATCTCTTAAAAAAAAAAAAAAAAGGCCGGGCACAGTGGCTCACGCCTGTAATCCCAGTACTTCAGGAGGCTGAGGCGGGTGGATCACCTGAGGTCACAAGTTTGAGACTAGCCTGGCCAACATCCTGTCTCTACTAAAGATACAAAAATTAACTGGGTGTGGTGGCATGCGACTGTAATCCCAGCTACTAGGGAGGCTGAGGCAGGAGAATCGCTTGAGCCTGGGAGGCGGAGGTTGCAGTGAGCCAAGATTGCGCCATTGCACTCCAGCCTGGGTGACAAGAGCGAGAATCCATCTCAAAAAAAAGAAGAAAAAAGAAATGATTGGCTGGCTTGGGAGGTGGGTGTTTTAAATGCTGCATTGCAGGATCTGTAGTCCTCTGGCTGATGAGTAAATTGGAAAACAGTTTGGCCACATGTATCAAGAGCCTTTGAAATGTTTCTGCTTCCTGGTGCTGTAATCCCCCTTCCTGGAAGCTATCTCTTAAGAATAATCTAAGAGATGGACAAAGTGTGATGTCTGCCTGTGGCATGCAGAAAGGGGAAGTTGCAGGTATGTGTGTAACTCTATTTCTAGAGCTACAGACAGAGAGAGTGGGAAGAGGGGGGATTCTGGCCCCATCCAGGTGCACTGACTCCAGAAGGATCCATGCTCTGCATAGATAAGCCGGGTTTATGAAGGGATCCCAGCCACCCTCAGTTGCTGGGCACCTCCACCTCCTTCTATCTTTATCTCCCTACCCTGTGATGTCCTTCATCTGGATGACGGTATCAAATCGTGGTTAGGCACATGGGCTTTGCAGTCAGACATCCTGGGGCTTGAATTCCAGCTCTGCCACTGACCCTGACCTCCAGTGCAGGTTACTGAACCCGCCTGAGCCTCAGTTTACCTTCAAATGGGGATAATCATGCCTAAACGTCGAGTACAAAACGCTTCCCATAGAGTGAGCTCCAATACACGGTTCCCTACTGCTATCAGAAAAAAACATACAGTGGCGTAGAGAAGAAAACTCACTTTCAGAAAGCAAGGATGACACACCAGAGGGCAAGTCTGTTTTAAAATGGAAAGTTCTTGAGAGCAGGGGGTGTGTGTTTTCCAGGAGGAGGCTGTGGGTGCTTCCCAGTGTCAGTAAACAATGGCAGGAATCCGGGAAAATGCCTCGGTGAGCACTTACTACCTGTGGGTGCTTTCTGTTCTCCCCCTGGTTTAGTCCCATCTAGTCCCACAGCTGAGGAAACCGAGGCTGGGAGCTGGGACAGCATCCTCGGGCTCACACAGCTGGTGAGCAGCACAGCAAGCTCCGAGCTCAGATCTGAGCAATCACCCAGCCCAGATGCTGATCAGTGTGGCCCCGCTGCCTCTAATGCGTGGTTTCCTCAACACTGTTACTGATGAAAACTCTTTCAGGGTGCCACTAGCCAAAGTAGGAATGAGCAAATGGAAAAGGGAGACAATGAGGGTTCTGAGGCTCTGCGAGGTGGGTGCTCCCATCACACCACCCAATCAGGATGCGAAGCACTTTGCTGATTCACACACACGCAGACAATGGGGAATTCTGAAGCCTTGTAAAAACAGCAGAAACACCCGACAGACCCTCCATTTTTTCCTAGTTAGCCCCAGCCTCCAAAACTAGGGCAAAAGCCTAAGCTTTGCTGAGTCACAATCATTTATCAAGGTAATTTGTAGGCACAGCACTCGAGATGCTATGCAATTTTTACCCCATTCAACAAATGCAGGACAACCTGCCGGGGAAGATTAGTCTTTCCTAAGTAACAAGAAGGACTCTAAATTCTCAGATTTTGGGTTATTAGGAATAAGAAGAGGCTGCGCAAACTAGACCACAGCGCGCAGAGAGGAGATGTGTAAGGAGACTTAAGTTTCCTCCCTACCGACAGCCGCAACTAGGGAACCACATTCAATCTAACTGGGTGTTTTTGGCATTCTGGCTGTTGCCTGCCCACCAAGGCCTGCCAGGAACCAAGAATCCACCGCCCAGGTTTAGACACCTGCAAGGGCACTTGGGTGGAAGAATCCTGACCCCCCACCCTTCCTCCTGCAGGAAGAGGACGGCATCAAAAGGCGGGTAACTGGTTCTCTGGTTGTTGTTGGAAATATGGGAAGACGTGTCCACGGAAAAGTTGCAGGGGCCTGGCACAGGTGCCTAAGGCTTCGCTTTGCTCGAGTCCACGCTTGCACACACAGGCAAGGCTCCCTGGCTTCAAGTTTCTGATTTAGCATTTTCCTATGTTTTCAAGCTTAAAAAATATCACCGTGAGGGTTCACTCTTTTCTTATGAAACATACTTAAGTTCCCCACCTCACCCCCAAAACAGAAAAAAAAAAGGTGCTTCTTTGTTGTCCTTTTTTGACAAGAATCATCTTTCTAAACCTTTTTTTTTTTTTGGAAATTTTTTTTTTTTTTTTTTTTTTTTTTTTTGGTCACCCAGTCTGGAATGCAGTGGTACGATCTTGGCTCACTGCAACCTCTGCCTCCCGGGTTCAAGTGATTCTCCTGCCTCAGCCTCCCAAGTAGCTGGGATTACAGGCATGTGCCACCACGCCTGGCTAATTTTTGTGTTTTTAGTAGAGACGGGGATTTGCTATGTTGGCCAGGATGGTCTCGAACTCCTGACCTTAAGAGATCTGCCCGCCTCGGCCTCCCAAAGTGCTGAGATTACAGACATGAGCCAGTCTAAAAGATTTCCATTTAAAAAGACCCTCAACTTGAACGTGTAGCGTTTTCACCAGGCCCAGTCAGCATCAAGCTTTCTCAAGTTCAAGTTCACAGCACGACTAGAAAAAGCAGGCAGCTGAGGACAAACAGAACTGCTGTTTGTAGGGATCAGGCAACTTGGAGGAGAGGATGGCTCACAACCAGGGGAAACATGAACTGGCCTTCAGGTGTCCTATTTCCCCTCCTTGGCAAAAATCAGATGCATTGATTTACTCCATGAATCATTTTGGGGAAAAAGATTTCAGCTGAACTCATGAGATTTTTAAAAAAGTAGCGAAAAAGATTGAACTATTTTTAATACTCACTGGTTTCCCAGGTCTGGAGAGGGTGGCTTGGCCTCGCCTCAGCAGTAACCAAGTGTCATAGCATTTTCTTTTCAACGTCAAGAGGAGTGTTGCAAAATAGTCCAAGTGGGAACACACAGGAACCGTGAGACTCTCTCGGTGCTGCTGTTCAGTAATAATGATGCACGCTTTAAAAACACACACACTCGGCCAGGCGTGGTGGCTCACGCCTGTAATCCCAGCACTTTGGGAGGCCAAGGCTGGTGGATCGTGAGGTCAGGAGTTCGAGACCAGCCTGGCCAATATGGTGAAACCCTGTCTCTACTGAAAATACAAAAATTAGCCAGGCATGGTGGCGCATGCCTGTAATCCCAGCTACTCGGGAGTCTAAGGCAGGCGATCACTTGAACCTGGGAGGTGGAGGTTGCAGTGAGCTGAGATTGTGCCACTGCACTCCAGCCTGGGTGACAGAGCGAGACTCTGTCTCAAAAACAAACAAACAAACAAAAAACAACAAAACAAAACCACACACACACACTCAGGGGCTGGGCGCGGTGGTTCATGCCTGTAATCCCAGCACTTTGGGAGGCCAAGGTGGGTGGATCACTTGAGGTCAGGAGTTCGAGACCAGCCTGGCCAACACAGCAAAACCCCGTCTTTACGAAAAAGTACAAAAATTAGCTGGGCATGGTGGCGGACACCTGTAATCCCGGCTCCTTGGGAGGTTGAGGCAGGAGAATTGCTTGAACTCGGGAAGTGGAGGTTGCAGTGGGCTGAGATCATGCCACTGCACTCCAGCCTAGGGAACAGAGCGAGACTGCATCTCAAAAAACAAAACAAAACAAAACAAAAATTAGCTGGGTGTAGTGGCACATGACTATAACTCCAGGACTATAACTGGAGTTATAGTCCAAGTAGCTGGACTATAACTCCAGCTACTTGAGAGGATGAAGTGGAAGGATCACTTGAGCCTGGGAGGCAGAGGCTGCAGTGAGCTGAGATTGTGCCACTACACTCCAGCCTGGGTGAACCATGGATATAATGTTTCCATACATATAATGTATAATGATTACATAAGGGTAATTAGCATATCCATGACCTCATTACATTATATATGTAATTACAATATGACTCTGTCTCAAAATAAATAAATAAATAAATAAAAAACTCACATTCATGAGTGTAAACTAGTATAGCCGCTATGGAGAACAGCATGGAGGCTCCTCAAAACACTACAAATAGCACATCATATGATCCAGGCCAGGCGTGGTGGCTCACGCCTATAATCCCAGCACTTCTGGAGGGAGGCTGAGGTGGGCAGATCACTTGAGCCCAGGAGTTCGAGACCAGCCTGAGCAACATGGTGAAACCCCACCTCTACAAAAACAAAACACAAGAAACTAGCCAGGTGTGGTGACATATGCCTGTGGTCCCAGCTACTCTGGAAGCTGAGGTTGGAAGTTTGCTTTAGCCTTGGAGGTCAAGGCTGCAGTGAACTTAGATCACACCACTGCACTCCAGCCTGGGCAACAAAGTGAGACCCTGTCTCAAAAAACAAACAAACAAAAAATCACTATTACTATTGGCTAAGGGCAGTGGGTCACTCCTGCAATCCCAGCATTTTGGGAGGCTGAGGTGGGAGGATCACTTGAGCCCAGGAGTTCGAGACCAGCCTGGCTAACATGGCGAAACCCCGTCTCTACTAAAAATTCAAAAAACTAGCTGGGCATGGTCATGCATGCCTGTAATCCCAGCTATTCAGGAGGCTGAGGCAGGAGAATTGCTTGAACCCGGGAGCTAGAGGTTGCAGTGAGCTAAGATTGGGGTGCTGCACGCCAGCCTGGGTGACAGAGTGAAACTCTGTCCAAAAAAAAGAAAAGAAACATTACTATGTACTCCACGAGCATGTACAATTATTATTTGTCAATGAAAATAAATAAAATGAAACACACACACCCCCTCAAGGTCCATGCTTATAATTAGGTAAACAGGATTTTGACCAAAGCAGCACAACAATTAAACAAAAAGGTCTTCTCCACAGATGGTTCTGGAATATCTAGACATCCATATGGAATGAAGGAATCTCAACTCTAGTGTCGTACCATCCATAAAAAGTTAATTCAAGATAGATCATAGATTTAAACATAAATGCTAAAACTAGAAAGCTCAAAGGAAACATGGATGAATATAACTTGGGGGTTTCTTAGGCAGGACATAGAAAAAGTCTATAAAACAGACTTCATCCTAATTAAAAACTTCTGCCCAGTAAAAGATACTGTTAAGAAAATAAGCAAGCCAGCTGGGCACAGTGGCTCAAGCCTGTAATCCCAGCACTTTGAGAGGCCGAGGTGGGTGGATCATGAGGTCAGGAGATCGAGACCATCCTGGCTAACACGGTGAAACCCTGTCTCTACTAAAGATACAAAAAATTAGCCAGGCGTGATGGCGGGCGCCTGTAGTCCCAGCTACTCATGAGGCTGAGGCAGAAGAATGGCGTGAACCCAGGAGGGAGAGCTTGCAGTGAGCCGAGATCGCGTCACTGCACTCCACCTTAGGGCGACAGTGTAAGACTCCGTCTCAAAAAAAGAAAATAAGCAAGCCATACATTGGGACTAAATATTTGCAAAACAACTATCTGACAAAGGACTGATGTCCAAAATATGTAATCAACTTACTGCTACAACTTTTTTTTTGGTTTGATTTTGAGACAGAGTCTTGCTCTGGCTGGAGTGCAGTGGCGTGATCTTAGCTCACTGCAACCTCCGCCTCCCAGGTTCAAGTGATTTTCCTGCCTCAGCCTCCCAAGTAGCTGGGATTACAGGCGCAGGTGCCTGCCACCATGCCTAGCTAATTTTTGTATTTTTAGTAGAAACGGGTTTTCATCGTGTTGCCCAGGCTAGTCTCGAACTCCTGACCTCAAGTGATCCTCCCACCTCAGCCTCCCAAAGTGCTGGGATTACAGGCGTGACCCACCATGCCTGGCCAACTTCTACAACTTAATGAAGCAACCAACAATCTGATGAAATATGGGCAAGATAATTGAACAGCTAACTCACAAAGGAAGATATACCTGTGGCCAGTAAGTACATCATTAGGAGTCATCAGATAAATGACAATGAAAACTGCAAAGAGATATACTATACGCCCATCAAAATGGCTCAGTTAAAGTCTGACACCACCAAATGTTGCTAAGGAAGGGAGATACTAGAACTCTCATACATTGTTGGTGACAGTATAAATTACATGATCACTTTGGAAAAAGATCTGGCAGTTTCTAAATAGACCACCTATCCCATGACCCAACAGTTCCACTCCTTGGCATTTACTCCCCCAAATTAAAGATTTTGTTCTCAAAGACTTGTACAAGACTGTTCACAGCAGCTTTATTCATAATGGCCCCAAACTGGAAATAGCCTAGGTGTTCATCAGTTGAATAAATAAGCAGCGGTAGAGCCATACTCAGAAATAGAGAGGAAGGAACTACTGATACCTACAAAACATTGATGAATCTCAAAAACGTTATGTAGGCTGGGCACTGTGGCTCACACCTGTCATCCCAGCACTTTGGGAGGCTGATGTGGGAGGACTGCTCAAGGCCAGGAGTTCGAGGCTGCAGTGAGCTATGGTCACGCCACTGCACTCCAGCCTGGGCAACAGAGTGAGACTGTCTCTAAACAAAAAAAAAAAAAAGAAAGAAAAGATAAATTGAGGAATGGAAGGATATGTAATAAAGCAAATACAGTCACATGTCACTTAATGATGGGGGTACTTTCTGAGAAATGTGTCATTAGGTGATTTAAAAAAATTTAATATTCCCAAACGTGGATAGAAGGATTTTTATTTTATTACTTTTAGAGACAGGATCTCGCTCTGTCCCCAGGCTGGAGTGCAGTGGTGTGATCATAGCTCACTGCAGACTTGAACTCAGTCCTCCTGCATTGGCCTCCCAAAACACCGGGATCACAGGTGTGAGCCACCATGCCCAGCCTGCAATGTTACCATTGTATGAACATCATAGTGTCCTTACCCAAACCTAGATAGTATAGCCTATTGCTCCTGGGCTACAAACCTTTACAACATGTTACTGTATGGAATACTGTAGGCAACTGTAACCCAATGGTATTTGTGTATCTAAACATAGAAAAACTATAATAAAAATACAGTATAAAAAATAAAAATAATACATTTGTGTAGAGCACTTACCATGAATGGAGCTTGCAGGGCTGGAAGGCGTTCTGGTGAGTGATAGAGAGTCAATGTGAAGGCCTGGGACTCACGGTTACCCTGAATTTAGAAAAAATTTTCCTTTCAAGAAGAAAATGACCTTAGCTTACTGTAACTTCTTTACTTAATAAACTTCTAAATTTTTTTCAACTATTTGACCCCTTTGTAACAACACTTAGCTTAAAACACAGATACACTGGAGCTGATAGGAATTTCCCAGCTCTAAGATCATCTAATGGGACCTCCATTGTTGACGGCAAGGCATGACTGTATAACAAAATGGTAATGATGATCTAGGTGGTGTATGCTTGAAAATCTTCATAATAAAATCTCAAGGGGAAAACTGGAGAAATACAGTTATGAAAATGGACAGAGCCACAGCGCTTGGTCTCCAGCCCAGCTCCAAAATCAAAGGACTACAGAACTATTTGCAGGGAAACACGGAAGTTCCCACTCTGACGCCTGCCTCCAGATCTGGCTACCATATTCAAGAAGCCCCCAGACCATAGCCTTGTTGTCATAATATGCCCCTGGGCCTCGGTATCAAAAGGCCAGAAGTACCATCCTAGGATTTTATGCCCAAAAGATATGTCAAGAAAGCCCGGTGTGTGTGTGTGGAGGAGGAAGTGGGTTAGCCCAGCTCACCTGTTTTGTTTTTGACAGGGTCTTGCTCTGACACCCAGGCTGGAAGCACAGTGGTGCAATCACAGCTCACTGCAGCTTCAACCTCCTAGGCTCAAGCAATCCTCCTGCTTCAGCCTCCTGAGTAGCTGGGACAACAGACGAACACCACCACACCCGGCCAATTTTTAAATTTTCTGTAGAGACAGGGTTTTGTCATGTTGCCCAGGCTGGTCTTGAACTCCTGGCTCAAGGGATCCATCTGCCTCCACCTCCCAAAGTGGCAGGATTGCAGGCGTGACCCACAGCTCACTTGTTTTAAGTCATTTGATGCAGCAGAGAAAATAAAGTTCTGGGCATGTATGAAAGCTCCTCTGGGTGTTTAATTCTAAGCCACATTCCAGTGACTATGTCTGCTCCCACTGATAGAAGCAAATGCAGTAAGGGTTTCAGATCAAAACCATGATTTTTAAATATAACTACAATTTACTATGTATTTGCGCGTCCTGGGCATTGTATGTAATTTCATTAAATCCTCACAACTACCCTGTGAAGTTGTTTATTTTCCTTTTATTTTTGAGACAGATTCTTGCTCTGTCGCCCAGGCTGGAGTGCAGCAGCACAATCTCAGCTCACTGCAACCTCCACCTCCCAGGTTCAAGCGATTCTCCTGTGGTCCCGAGTAGCTGGGACCACAGGCATGCACCACCATGCCCAGCTAATTTTTGTATTTTTTGTAGACATGGGACCTCCATATGTTGCCCAGGCTGGTCTCGAACTCCTGGGTTCATGTGATCCTCCTGTCTTGGCCTCCCAATGTGTTGGGATTATAGACCTGAGACACTGTGCTGGGCCCCCTCTTTTTCTTTCAAAAAGAAGGGTCAGACTCTCCTCATTTCTCCCTGTGAGTGCTGCTGACTCGGCAGTCCGGCAGCCCTCTCTACACACTCCTGCATACACCCTCCTTTACTGTCTGTCTCCATCCCACCTTCACACTTTCCACTGAGCCGTGGGTGCTGACTACTCTAGGAGGGGTGGGCAGTCCTTCCAGCCAAGCCTGGGTTTCTAACTTTGTGGCTACAAAACTCCAGAAGTTAACATGCTTAAAAAAAGAGAAGTTTTTTTTTTTTTTAACATGCTTAAAGAGAAGTTAACATGCTTTAAAAAAAAAAGAAATTTTTTTTCTTTTTCTTTTTTTTTAAAGAGACAGGGTCTCACTGTGTTGTCCATGCTGGTCTTGAACTTCTGGGCTCAAGTGATCCTCCCATCTCAGCTTACAGGTGTGACAGAGGCTCTTGATTGGGGAAATTGTCTTACAAATCAGAATCTGCATAACGCCCTGGGATTCCAGCGTGAGTGCTAAGGGTCCTCATTCCTCCCACCCTCCTACAAGGCCACTTACCACCAGGGCTCAGCTCGGCACTGAGGAGCTGACCCATCGTGGCAGGTACAGCAGTTAGGGGTAAAAAGAAAAAGAAAAAAATCCATGAACATCAGCCTTAGTGGCTTAGCAGATTTTTTAACAGTGTGAAATTTATCTGTGTATTATTAGAGAGTGAAAACATCATTCACTTATTAAAAAAAAGAGAGGAGAAAACCAGAGTCCTATGAAACTGTCTTTAATTTTCATCTTTTGGAAATACATTTTTCATTTTTATTTCCACCATACAAAAATGTGAAATATCTAACAATGATCTATCTGAAGCGGGTGGAGTGAAGCGGCGCCATGAGCGTTTGTCGTTGCTGTGATCTGTTTCAACAGAGAATGGGCTGGGACATGTAGATTTGCACGATTTCACACACACACACACACAAACACACATACGCACACACGCACGCACACACGCTGCCGTACCCCAAGACCGCCATCCAAACAGACTCTGGAAAGTGAACACAGCGCCATGCATAAGAACAGAAGTTAACCTTTTTATTTGTACATCCCCCATCAGAAACTCACGTCTTAGGAGAAAGGAACTCTACATAAATATGCCCAAAGGCCAGGGCATACGGCAAGCCCCCTCATGGGTGGGCGTGAGTGGACACCTTCCTGATGGAAGGACAAGCGTGAGAGCGTCATGTTTTCAGGCAGCTATGGTGGGAAGCAGGGAGGCACAACCGATTTCTCCACTGGGAGACTAACCCGAGGGCTGCAACCGCCTCAAAATCTCAGCGCGAGAAGATGCACAGGCAGGAGAGTACACCCCCAAATTCATGATCACGGCAGCCGGAACGTCAGCTCTTTTTGCAGATTTCACAGCCGACACTCCCCATCAGGCAGGTTCTTAAGCACCCTGGGTCATGACGGGAAAGGCCTCACACGAGCAACATGGAATTCACTGGTTAAGCACGTACACATTCCTAACAGCCTACAACCCTGATGAGTGTTAACATCAACAGGCAGTTAGATTAAAAAGGGAAAAAAACACAGCCACAAAAATAAAACCTGTCTTTTTTCCCCCCAGGAGACAACTTGCTTTCCAACCCCTCCGATACCACATTTGATTAAGTTAAATACAGTATGGCTTCCAAATGTGCCACCCGGCTCTTGCTCACAGCGACAGCACCAGCGGTTTGCTGCCCTCAGGTCTTGGTTACCATGTGTCGGGAACTTCAAAGAGTGTGGCAGGACTGTTCGTCCAGATGCTTCCTGGTGGGAAAGAATGAAACAGTATGAACAGCAGGACGGCACCTTGAGGAGAGCATGACATGACCAGCAGAGAGACAGAGGGCCTGTGATGGCTGCAGACGGGGCCAGCGTCTGGCTAAACAGCTGTACTGGAAAGAGTCCACAGACAGGTCTTGTCTAGGGAGGGCAGTGCCCAGCATGGGAAGGTGAAACCACAGAAACATCACGGGGGGGGCGGAGGAAGCACCTCCCTGCCTCCAGCATCTATCTATTTATTTCACAGGAGTTAAACTGTAGCCATGCACAGTATTCCTCACTGAGCACCATGCTGGATTCTTTGCTGGCAATACAGTGGTCATTTAATTCATATAATCTTCATTAAAAGCCCACCAAGGTGGTAACACTACCCCATTTTACAGATGCAAGAACAGATTGAGAGAAGTGGGGTAATATGACCAGATGTACAGAGCTAGCAAGTAGCTGAGATGGGATTTGAATCCTCCCACGGCACTGAGATCCCTGCCAAAGTCCCCGGAAACTGAGTTTCTCTGTGCTGTGCTGTGGCTCCGCCCAGGTGAGAAATCTCAGGTGGGCAGCTGTAGGGCAGAGGGAAGCCAACCAGTGGGGGTTCCAATATCTCAACAGGGGCAAAAGAAGGTTGCAGCTTTTTCCAGCTTCGGCGAAGCTGGCTGGGTTCCTCTTCTTGGATTGAAAAGAACTCTTCAGTGACAAAGTTTCACCCCAGTGTCAGAAGCCCTTCTTTTCTATTCATTCCACTTTCTACAATAGAAGCAGCCGCGGCCAGCAACTGAGCCGGGACTGGACTTCAATGAATGTGAGGGAAGTCAGGAAAGAGCGTGTTCATAATGGAAAGTGTGGCCCGACCAGGCGTCAGCTGCACAAGTGGTGCCATTCATTAAGTCATAAAGTAGGGCTGGCGGGGAAGACTGGCAGTCTCTCTTCTAGCTGCTAACACCAAGATTTTAGAAAGGGAGAGAAGTCTTTGATGATACCTCCAATGACAAATAACTTTTAAATATGGAGGGGGTGCAGCGTCTTACAAACGAGGGAATCATATCACTGAGTTCAGAGTGGTTATCATCAGTAACAGGGATGCCTAAAGATAACGGGGTCTAAACACAAGAAAAAAACATGACGAGAATTTCAGCTAACATGAGAATTTCCACTTCTGATCATTTACTGTGATAAGATCCAAGGAGTTAGGATGAGGAGACCGGGAAAGGGTAACCGGAATCTTTCTGCCCTGGGTCTCATCGCTCTGAACAGACACGTTCTGGGACTCCCAGTAAAGATGGCAAGACCACTCCGGAGTAGTGAAGATGGGCAGGAGATGATCCACTGGAAAGGACTCATGGGGTCCAGTGAAGTACTGCAAGGGGCCTGTGATAACCTGCAGCTAGCCTGGCCTTCCCAGTCACACACTGATACAATAAACACCTAACTGGATGAAAAGAAACATCCATTAAGGCCACTTTTATAATTCACATATGAAAGAAATATTGCAGTAGCCAATTAGTCATTCTAAAGGTAAAAGCTACAATGCCAAATGTGGGGAACTAAAGTAAATTAAATCCAGCTCAGAAGAAAAAGGAAGACAAATTGCTAAAAGCAACTGCACTGCAATACTTGTAATCTGCACCTGCCAATCTGCACCTGCCATTAGTTGGGGTGTGTGTGTGAGTGCACAGTGAGCCATCAGACACAAAGGAACTGGTTCCATGAAGAGCTAACAGGAAATAATGGCATAAGCAAAAAGTTCTGGAGTAAGGCAAGTCAAGTTGAACCATTTTACTAGCTGGATGACCTTGAACAGATCTCACTGCTTCGTCTAAGATGGACCTAATACTATTTTATGCTGTATAGGACTTCTGTGATACAGCAAAGTTGCTGGGTAAGTTTTTAATGAATGCTAGGTCTCTTCCCCTTATCAATAAGCTGACCCAACATGGAACATGGCTGTTCCCCAGGAAGCCAACAGTCTATAATCGAAAAGATGCTAGTTTTCACTGTCTACCTGTGCAGCTGCTGAGCGAGAATGATGTGTACAGAGGGGCCAGAATCGTAGAAGCCATCTACAGGAGACCCAGACCAGAAGGGAAATGAAGGCCACTAACAGTGTTCTTTCCAGCATCTTCCAGAAAAGGAGAGCTGTTGTCGATCAACAAAAGGCCAGTCTCAAAACTGGCGGATAAGAAGGTACGGTTTTTAAAAAGCAGCAGCTACGGTCAGCTTTCCACATAACTCATTTTCACAGCCCTGTTTTACTGGAGTGTAAGGAATCATTTAGGAACAGCTTTTCTTTTTAAACAGATACTTGGCTGTGTGTGGTGGCTCATGTCTGTAATCCCAGTACTTTAGGAGGCTGATGAGGGAAGGCTTGAGCCCAGGAGTTTGAGACCAGCCTGGGCAACACAGGGAGACCCTGCCTCTACAAAAAATTTAAAAATTTGCCAGGTGTGGCGGCACACACCTGTGGTCCCAGCTACCTAGGAGGCTGAGGTGGGAGGATCACTTGAGCCCAGGATATCAAGGCTGCAGTGAGCTGTGATAGTGCTACTGCATTCCAGCCTGGGTGGGTGACAGAGTGAAACTGTCTCAAAAAAAAAAAAAAAAAAAAAAGAGGGAGGGAGGGAGGGAGGGAGATACTTAAGAACATCTGCCTCTTGCTACAGGGGACCTTAATCCATAGCTTGCATTATATACAAAGATTAACTTGAATTGTACATTTTAATTGTAAAACCTAAAACTGTAAAACTTCTGGAAGAAAACATAGAAGAAAATATTTGCAACTTAGAGTTATGCAAAGATTTTTTAGATATGACACCAAAGGCAAAATCCAAGGGGAAAAATCTGATAAACTGGACTTCATCAAAATTTAAAACTTCCACTCTTCAAAAGACACTGTTAAAATAATGAAAAGAGGCTGGCTGCAGTGGCTCACGCCTGTAATCCCAGCACTTTGGGAGGCTGAGGCCAGTGGATCACGAGGTCAGGTGTTCGAGACCAGCCTGGCCAACATGGTGAAACCCATCTCTACTAAAAAAGTACAAAAATAAGCTGGGCATGGTGGCAGGCGCCTGTAATCCCAGCTACTCAGGAGGCTGAGGCAGGAGAATCGCTTGAACCCGGGAGGCGGAGGTTGCAGTGAGCCGAGATCGTGCCACTGCACTCCAGCCTGGGCGACAAAGCAAGACTCTGTCTCAAAAACAACAACAACAACAACAAACCACCAACAACAACAACAACAAAATGAAAAGAAAAACCAATCTAGAAGAATATATTTGTAAAATGCTTAAAAGGACTTGTATCCAGAATCTATAAAGAACTCTCAAAATGCAGTCAGAAAATAAACAACCCTAGAAAAAAGGGAAAAAATGAAAAGATATTTCGCCAAATAAGAAATCCGGATGGCAAAAAATCACAGGAAAAGATGCTTATTAGTCATTAGGGAAATGAAAACCAAAGCCACAATTAGATACCACTACATACCCATTAGAACTGCTGAACAAACAAGCAAAAGGGGTGTGTATCAATATCAACCACTGGTGAAGGTGCAGAGTGAGCTGAAGCCTTGCATACTGCTGGGGGGAATCCAAAATGGTGATGCCACTTTGGAAAAGAGTGTATCAATTTCTTATGAAGTTAAATATACAGTTACCATATAACCCAGCAATCCCACTCCTGGATATTTACCCAAAGAAAATGAAAACTTAATTCATACAAAAACCTGTAAACAAATATTTATAGCAGCTTGATTCTTGATTGCCAAAAACTGGCAACAACCTAAATGTCCTTCCCCTGGGTGATGGATAAATAGTGATACCTGCATACAGTGGAATACCACTTAGCAGTAAAACGGAGTGAACTGAGGATACACGCACCACCACAAATCGCAAATGCATCATGCTAAATGAAAGAAGTTAAATGGAAGGCTCAAAAGGCTAACTATCGCATGATTCCAGGTATATGACATTCTGGAAAAGACAAAATCGCAGGGACAGAAAGAAGACCAATGGCTGCTGGGATCTGTGTGGGGTTTGGGGGAAGGATCAACTCCAAAGGGGCATGAGGGAAATTTCTGGAGTGATGGAGTTCTATATCTTGATCATAGTGGTGGTTATATGACTGTACACAGATGTCAAAACTTATCAAATTGCATACCTGAAAGTGGTGACCTTCATTGGGTACAATTATATCTTATTGAAGCTGACCTGGCAAAAGATATTAAAAACAATGTTTTAAAAGAAAACCAACAAAATTTTAATATGAAATACTATGCTTATAGTTAAGATTATTTGGCCAAGAGTTTCTAAAAGGGGAAAAGGCAGGATACAGGCTGCATACAGGGTATGAGGTTGGCCGCAGAGCAACAATGCTTGTTACCACAGCATCAAGTGGGGGGCTGGGGGGCTTAATTGTCTTCTGTTTTTCTGCATTTTCCAAATTCTCATGCTGAGTATGTTATTTTTATTAACCAAAACACAAAAAAATTAAAAGATGGGGAACACAAAAGGTGAATATTTCTGCTTTTCTCCCCTTTACCTAACTGGAGTTGAAATGGAGAAACTTCAAGGGGTAAGGCATTGCTTTTTCCAGGTGAATCCCAAATGGAATCTAAGAAGCTGCACAGGACACTGGAAGCTTCCCATTGTATCCTTTTCCACAGAGTGGACATCCGTACACAGGAAGGTCCCTTAGGAAGCTGCACACAAGTTTCTAACTATGAAACGCTCAAGGGGGTATGCCCTGGGGCCAGTTTCCCACACTAAGAAGGTGAGCCCCCTCCCTGCAAGGCTGATGACATCCTCGAGTTGCCAGGAGGAACAGGGAGGGCACAAATGCGCACTGAGTGCTCTGCCTCTGCCTCACTGCACAGCAGCCCACACCTCCTTCGCCACGTTCACTGCAAACCACACTTGAACATAGTAATTAAAAGGCTCCTTGGGAGGTCGCTGGGCTGCCTCAGCCTGGTCTCTCAGGTGACCGACAGCAGCAGCTGTAGATCTTGTTTCTGACTTTAAGGAGACCAGTAACAGCATGAGGAGACTGCTGCTCTAAGTAGGTTCTAAATTTTTATACTGTAACCCTCAGGGTTTCAGCTTGAAAAGTTCAGCAGGTTAGTCAAGACTCCAATAAAACTCCAGGTTCTTTGGCAAACACTTAAAAGGCCTAACGTGTTGTTTTAAATGTTAGGGGAAAAAAGACTTTGAACAATGTCTCTATTTACAGGACAAAAAATAACCAAGAGTAGTCAATGTATCTCCTTTGGGCATGCCTCTGTAAACACCGTCTAACTAAGGTGCTGACCTGCTGCTAGGGACCAGGCAGCAGTATTTTCAGAATGGTCAGCCCGGGCAGCGTCAGACCATCCATGCAGCCCTGAGATTCTCCAGAGAAGTGACGGGGTGGGCAGCATTTCTCCAGGCCCCAGGAACACATCAACAAGAACAAGTATGTGACAGAAATCCTTCAATTAAACATGACCTGGGAAAACAGCCACACTTCCTAAACACGTTTTATTCCAGCATTAATGGCATGCAGAATAGTTTTCCTTTGCGTACCAACCGAGTATGTACCTAGAACTGCTCGGATGGAAAGTGGCTGGCACTACCAATCAACACAGTCATAGCAACAGAAAAGGAGGGGACTTACGCTGTACATTCACCTCCTGAAAATAGGATCGAAACAACCACACTTAAGAGAAAAATATTTGCTGAGTACATAGTATATACATAAACTAGAAGCCCTGAAGGAGAGTGGTTACTTGGCTTTCCCTCCCTCCCTCCCTCCTCTCTCTTTGTTTATTTCTTGAGACGGAGTCTTGGAGTCTTGCTCTGTCACCCAGGCTGGAGTGCAGTGGCGCCATCTGGGCTCACTGCAACCCCAGCCTCCCGGGCTCAAGCGAGTCTCCTGCCTCAGCCTCCCAAGTAGCTGGGAGCACCACCATTGCCAGCTAATTTTTGTATTTTTAGTAGAGACAGGGTTTCGCCATGTTGGCCAGGCTGGTCTCGTACTCCTGACCCAAGGTGGTGGAATAACAGGAGTGAGCCACCATGCCCAGCCCGCTTGGATTTCTATCGAATGACTTTATCACATGAAAGTCTAGCTTGGTAATTGTTTCTGATCTAGAACAGCTGCAAGAAACACTCACCTGTGTAATGAATCCTTCATTTCCTCTAAAGTCTGGATGAGTTTCCCATCCTCCCACATGTCAGTTAGATACTTTTAAGTCTGCAACTCTAAGCCTCAGTTTCCTCTGTACAACTGGGAAAGAGTATCTGCACCTTACTGCATGTTTAAAAGGTCTAGACAAGACAAAAAAGGATGTTCCTAGCACGCTGTCCAATAGTATAAACCCAATAAATAGTCCTTTCTTCCACTATTTATGTCACTTTTTGTTATCTGGGATTGGGTCTAGTACTTAATTCTTAGTGTATCTTCGATATCAAAATGTATACTATGAGTTCACATGCTTGGGTCAAAAAAATTAAAAGAAAAAGAACAGATACAAAGAGATCACATTTTTATTTTTTCAGACGGAGTCTCACTCTTGTAACCCAGGCTGGAGTGCAATGGCATGATCTCAGCTTACTGCAACCTCCGCCTCCCTGGTTCAAGTGATTCTCCTGCCTCAGCCTCCCGAGTAGCTGGGATTACAGGTGTGCACCACTATGCCAGTCTAATTTTTGTATTTTTAGTAGAGACGGGGTTTTGCCATGTTGGCCAGGCTCGTCTTGGACTCTTGACTTCAGGTAATCTGCCCGCCTTGCCCTCCAGAAGTGCTGGGATTATAGGCGTGAGCCACTGTAGCCGGCGAGATTAAATTTTTAAAAATTTGTTTTGTGTGGTGTTTGTTGAGCACCAGTTGTTCTGGGATTGCTACAACATGGGATATTCCAGCATCCTAATTTTTGCTACTTCCTCCTTGGAGAACAGAAAATACCCACAGGTAGTGCCCTGTCTTTTATATCTTTCATGCCCTCACTGCCAATGCTGGGTCCCCAAGCCCCCGAGGATCTGTTGAGTACCGGCTGAGATGCTTTTCTGAGTACCGGAGCTCAGACCCCATGCCTCAGCACTGTTTTGGGTTGGACAGACTTTGTTGCGCCATGCCTAGCACTCTAACACAGTTCCTGCCACCACCCGAACCAGACCCTCGTGGCTCCTGGCACACTCTAAATACTTCTGAGAGTTTAATGCAGACCCTCAACAGGGCTTGACTTTGTACTCTCACTCATTATGGGACCTTATTAAAGTAAATGAGCAAGCCAAATTGGTTGATTCCACAGGTTCTGCACCTGATATCCTGACTTACCTCCTGCTGATACTAATAGGATTAAACACTGAACACTGAAAACAAACCAGGTGGAAAGGATCCATTAAGTTTCCACCTGGCACCGTCAGGGGTCTTACTCGATGAACGGTGCTTCAGAAGAAAGCTCGATTCACTCAAGTTCTCTGATTGAATTAAAAGTTGTCAAGATGTCTCTTTCTCTCTCTCTCTCTCTCTTTTTTTTTTTTTGGCAGCGCTGACAAAGAAGTACAAAATCTACAATTTTCTTTTAGCTCAAATCTTGCGGCAGTGACAGCTTTACTGTCAATGGGAGGAAAAAAACACTTATTTTAATTACAGTATTATAAATTCAAAACCCTAAATAACTTATAGAAAGTTTTCACTTAAAACGATGAAAGCTAGAAAAGGAACTAATCTATTAATGCAGTCTATTATTAGTTATTTTAATTTTAATATTTTTCAGATTATGCTGATATAGAGGAGAAAAACGAAAAGCTTGTCCCTGAAAAGTAATAAACTAAAAAATCCAGAAGAGACAGATATGAAGGACAGGAATACAAGTGGGGAAACCCCCCTGCCCCTCTAAATCCTGCTCAGTACGATCTCTAGAAATCATGCTGACATTCATTATTTTAACATTTGTTGAGCACATGAAACATGACAGTGGTAATAAAGGTATGAAATTTGAAGACTAAGGATGCTACAGATTAAAAACTTCTCCAATACTTTTTCTTTCTTTTTTTTCTTGAGACAAGGTCTTGCTGTGTCCCCCAGGTCGGAGTGCAGTGATGGGATCATAGCTCACTGCAGTCAAAACTCCAGGGCTCAAGCGATCCTCCCGATTCAGCCTTCTAAGCACCTGGGACTACAGGCCCGTGCAGCTAATATTTAAAAAAAAAATTTTTTTTTTTTGGTAGAGAAAAGATTTCACTATATTGCCCAGGCTGGTCTTAAACTCCTAGGCTCAAGCCATCGTCCTGCTTCAGCTTCCCAGAGTGGTGGGACTATAGTTGTGAGCTACCATGCCTGGCCCCCTCCAATAGTTAATTCAGGGAAAGGAGAGGAGGCCCTACTTTTTTTGATATGATATAGATGCAGGCAGAAATATCTAAATAGGGTTATAATCACCCCAAATCTTTTTTTCAACTATCATAAATTACCACAAAAATTTTGTTCCATGGGAAAAAAGATTACCTAATGAATGAATAAGTAACTTGGAACTTTAAGTAAAGAAAATGGACACTCATTCACACACGTAAATAGAGGAGGTGCATTGCAGTAGAAGAATTTCTTTTCTACATTAATGGTTGTAAATGTTCCCAATCAAATATTAGTTAATAAGGCAACATTGTCTTTGAAAAATAATTTGAGAAATGACAATAATTTTGTTTCTGCTACTAATTTTTACCTCTGATTGCTAAATGATCTAACAACTACCCACTGTTCTCTTTGTGTTTGTTTTCTAGTGTAAATTTGGTAGACTTAATTATGGGTGATAATAGTAGCATTTTTGAGGGATGACAACCTTGTGCATTTCAATGCATAATTATGAAAGCACTCTTGACAAATGAATTGATCACCTGCACAAAATAGGCATGGGTGTAAATGCAGGTCAATCAAATGGAAGATCAATCATGTTAAGCAATATTTTCCAACAGTTCTTTTGAGAAATATTCAGAGAAACAACAAGGAAAGTAAGTTTTAAATAATATTGGAGATGCTATATTTAAAAACATACTAAGTACATTTTCTGTTTGTTTTTAACTGCAAGATTTCTTAATGCAATGAACAGACCAATATGCAGTGAATTTCTTGGAGGCAACTGTATAGTTCACTGTTGAATGTATTTGGCAATGAGACATTTTTGCAGTTATCTTGTGGGACTAGGATAATGTGGGATGGACTCAGAAAATCTGAATTTAAGAGTATACAGCTCTGATGAACCGCATTATCTATAACTTCTAGCTGGTTTAAGATCTTTCTACGGAAAAAAAATGAATTTTAGATGATTTGTACACTGCATGTAGTGTGGCCCATTGTAAAAGTTTAGAAACCTTCCCTTATCCACTTTTTCCCAAAAGCATATCTAATTCTTTTGCCTTGAGAATGAATAATGGTTTTTCATCACTTCAAACATGATTGAATAACCTACGAAGACCCAAGTACAGTGGAAAAGACAGAAGAGAGTCCCAATTCATTGGTTATTGATTATAGCTCTGCTGATTTTGTGCCATCCGTCTTGGTCATTTTTATGGGTTCTAACATATTCCATCTGTTGAGCACCTATCTCTCTGCATCTTTGAACTGATGAACTGACACTGAACACGTGGACTCTAATTAGTTCTTTTACAGTTTCCTGGAGTATGCTCTTAACTGTTTATTTGAAATCTCATGGCCTCTTGACAGCTCTTTACTATCTATGTTGTTACACATAATTCAAAGACAGAGAAAACACAGTGAACATTTAGATCAACTAACTCATACTGCAAAAGAGGAAATATAACATATTACTTCTTATCTACTCCTGCCCATGTGACTTTGCAATGTAATAATGATGCTTTGAAACCTCACTGATTTCTACAGAGTCTCCAGACCTAAATTCTCCAAAGTGATACCTTCAAACTACTGCTTAGGACACGGCCTGTCCCTGGAGGAGAGTGAGGTGCCCCCCCAATCCCCACCACTCACATAGAAACGTTTATGGGAATAGGACTAAGCTAAAAATTTCATGAGGCAATAAACTATTTCTGAGCCATGCTAGCATTGTTTCACATCTCTGTATTCCAAGACTTAGCTTTGCAGCTGTTGCCTAACACAGAGAAAGCCCTCAGTATCTTTGTGTTAGAGGAATAATCAGAAATATAGATAAATAAATTGAAAGCAACTGCTAGAGTAAATTATATAATCAGAGCTAATTGTCAACAATACAAACTGTATACCTTGAAGGACATGGTCTAAAATTTATTTTTTTAAGGTAGAAAAAAGATTATCTTCTTTACTATATTTCCAAAAAGCATGATTAAGCCCTCATCAACTTCTGTACCTGTGAATGTGCTTTGGCATTATACTTACACAGCATCAGATATTTTATACTCTGGATAACTGGCGGACAGTTTTGCAGCTTTGATTTGATATTATACCATCAGTATTCGAGTTACTTTAACCACTACCGAAATATTTTAAATCCACTGCCATTTAATCATAGTAATTATCCTGTCTGCAGAAGTTTCCAGTGACAGAGAACTACCCTGTGATTGACAACCAATGATGAATACGTTTTTTTTTTTTTTGACATTAAGTTTGGCTAACAAGTAAATGAGGATTCTTCACATTTCTTTGCTTTGCCTTGCCAAGTGTAAAAACTGTAAGTCCTCTAGCTGACATTTGACTTGGTGAAACTATAATTGTCTCATTGGTTGTGGCTCTGTTAGAGAAAAAATAATTATTATATATATATAATCAACTGTGAGCTCAGATGAATTTCTCAGCTATATTGCTTACTTTTGTTGGTCACAGAATTAACAGGAAAATTTATTTTTCTCTTTAATCTCCCTTAGAATATAATAATTGAATTCATTTCCCACCATAAAACTCTCATCTCCTGCTTTGCTTTTTTATAAAGAGAAACTTTAGCACAAAATACATATGGCCCAAAGACATGTTGAAACATGTACTGAATATATCTACAAAATTTTAAATACATTGTTACACTGGGAGAATCAGGCTAAACTAGCATTTAATATGTCATTATGATGGTATATTAGTTGCTGTTTTTTTCTTTAACATAAAGCATGCAATTTAGGATTATATGTTAACTGAAAAGTTAAAAAATGAATATTACTGTATATTAGAACCTGGTGTGTTTGTATGATTTAGTAGGTCATATGGGCATGCCAGGGTATAAACTAGGTGATATGTAAAGTGTCTTACAGCCATATAGGTACTTTTCAGGTCATGTAGAGGGAGCCCCACAGCACCTTCTGCAAAAAAGTTTCCCATATGTTCATCTAATTTGCATAGATTTCACTGTATGCCTTTCTACCAAAAGGAAAGATAATGGGATAAGGATGATGTAAATGATGACGGTTAAAGCCCCAGTTGAAGTATTAACTATGGTCCAATTTTAAGCGTGATCTAATAATCCCCTATGAGGTACCTACTATTATCTCCATAAACAAAATAAATCTAGGTGCCTAAACAAATAAACTCAAGTCACAAAACATATTTTTCCTTAAATAGTAAAAAAAAAAAAAAATGCATGTTTCAATTAAATAACTATCTTTGTTTCTCGCTTCTATAATATGCTTCTCCCTGCACAGATCTCCCCCTTCGCCCTACATAATGCTTGAAAGGTAACTCTTGGTTCAGTACTCAATCCTTTAAATGTTAATCCGACTGGGCCGGTGCACCTAAATAATTAATAAGTGTCCTCCTAAACCCCGTGAGTCTATCTAATTCCTTAAAAATTCCGCTACAGGATTGCAGGTGTGAGCCAGCGCGCCCCGCCTAATTTATTAATCAGAGAGGAATAGATCGGCCTGGCATGGTGGCTCACGCTTGTGATCCAGGGACTTTGGATGGCAGAGCACTGGGGATCATTTGAGCCTAGGAGATCCAGACAGGCCTGGACAACATGGTGAAACTCGGTCTCTCTCTCTCTCTCTCTTTTTTTTTTTTTTTTTGAGGCGGAGTTTCACTCTTGTTGCCCAGGCTGGAGTGCAGTGGCGCGGTCTCCGCTCCCTGCGGCCTCTGCCTCTTGGGTTTGGGTGGTTCCCCTGCCTCAGCCTCCCGAGTGGCTGAGATTGCAGGTGGCAGGTGTGAGCCGCCATGCCCGGCTAATTTTCTTTTCTGTTTTTTTTTTCTTTCTTTCTTTCTTTTCTTTTCTTTTTTTTGGTACACACAGGGTTTCTCCCTGTTGGTCAGGCTGGTCTCAAACTCAGGACCTCAGGTTATCCGCCCACCTCGGCTTCCAGGGGTGCTGGGATTGCAGGCATGAGCCAGTGCACAAGGCACAGTTGATTAATCAGAAAGGAATAGATCGGCCTGGTCTGGTGGTTCATGCTTGTGATCCCAGGAGATCGGACGGCCGAGCGCGGGGGATCGCTTGAGCCTAGGAGTTCCAGACTTGCCTGGGCAACATGGTGAAACACGGTCACTTTTTGTTTGTTTTGACGCGGAGATGCGCTCTTGTTGCCCAGGCTGGAGTGCAGTGGTGAGGTCTTGGCTCAACGGGCCTCCGCCTACAGGGTTTGGGTGGTTCTCCTGCCACAGCCTCCCGAGTGGCTGGGATTGCACGCTAGAGCCACCATGCCCAGCTCATTTTGTTTTTCGTTTGTTTTGTTTTTGTTGTTGGAGATGGGGTTTCTCCATGTTCATAAGGCTGGTGTCAAACTCCGGAGCTCAGATTATCTGCCCGCCTCGGCGTCTGGAGGTGCTGGGATTGCAGGCCTGAGGCAGCGCGCAAGGCCCAATTTATTAATCACAAAGGAATAGCGCGGGGGATCGCTTGAGCCTAGGAATTCCAGACAGGCCTGGGCAACATGGTGAAACCCGGTCTCGCTTTTTTGTTTTGTTTTTGTTTGTTTGTTTGAGGTGGAGTTTCGCTCTTGTTGCCCAGGCTGGAGTGCAGTGGCGCGGTCTCAGCTCCCTGCGGCCTCCGTCTCCTGGGTTTGGGTGACTCTCCTGCCTCAGCCTCCCGAGTGGCTGAGATTGCAGGCATGAGCCACCACACCTGGCTAATTTTGTACTTTTTTTTTTTTTTTTTTTTTTGTTACAGACGGGGGATTTCTCCCTTCGTCAGGGTAGTCTCAAACTCCTGACCTCAGGTTACCCGCCCGCCTCGGCCTCCCGGGGTGCTGGGATTGCAGGCATGAGCCACCATGCCCAGCTTTTTACTTTTTTTCTTTTTTGGTAGAGACAGTTTTCTCCATGTTGGTCAGGCTGGTCTCAAACTCCCGACCTCAGGTGATCCGCTCGCCTCGGCCTCCCGGGATGCTGGGATTGCAGGAGTGAGTCACCGCGCCAGGCCCAATTTATTAATCAGAAAAGAAGTGATGGGCCTGGCGTGGCGGCTCATGCTTGTGATCCCAGGACTTCAGATGGCCTAGCGCGGCGGATTGCTTGAGCCTAGGAGTTCCAGGCCGGCCTGGTCAACATGGTGAAACTCAGTCTCTCTACCTCTTTTTTTTTTTTTTCTGAGAGGGAGTTTCACTCTTGTTGCCTAGGCCGGAGTGCAGTGGCAGGATCTCGGCCCCCCGCAGCCTCGACCACCCGGGTTTGGGTGGTTCTTCTGCCTCAGCCTCCCGAGTGGCTGGGATTGCAGGCGTGAGCCACCAGGCCCGGCTACTTTTGTATTTTGTTTTTTTTGGTAGAGATGGGGTTTCTCCATGTTGGTCAGGCTGGCCTCAATCTGACTTCAGGTTATCCGCCCGCCTCGGCCTCCCGGGGTGCTGGGATCGCAGGCGTGAGCCACCGCGCCCGGCCGAATTTTTAATCAGACAGGAATAGATCGGCCTGGTGTCATGGCTCACGCTTGTGATCCCAGGACTTTGGACGGCTGAGCGCTGCGGATCGCTTGATCCTAGGAGATCCAGACCAGCCTGGGCAACACGGTGAAACCTGTTTTTTTTTGTTTTTGTTTTTTGTTTTTTTTTTTTTTTTGAGGCAGAGTTTCCCTCTTGTTGTCCAGGCTGGAGTGCAGTGGCTCGGTCTCGGCTCGCCGGGCCTCCGCCTCCCAGGTTTGGGTGGTTCTCCTGCTTCAGCCTCCTGAGTGGCTGGAATTGCCGGCGTGAGCCACCATGCCCGGCTACTTTTTATTTATTTATTTTGGTAGAGACGGGGTTTCTCCATGTTGGTCGGGCTGGTCTCCAGCTCCTCACCTCCGGTGATCCGTGGGCCTCGGCCTCCCGGTGTTTTGGGATTGCAGGCGTGAGTCACTGTGCCTGGCCGGAAACCCAGTCTCTTAACGGAAAAACAAAACAAAACCCACAAAGATTAGCTGGGCCTGGTGGGCCCCGCGGGTAATCCCAGCTGCTCTGAAAACTGATGCAGGAGGATTGCTTGAGCCCGGGGGGAGGTGGCAGTGAGCCATGATGGCGCTGCTGCAGTCCAGACTGGGTGACAGAGAGGGACTGTGTCTCAGGAAACGGGAAAGGAAAAAAGAAAGGAAAAGGAAGTATATAAAATTGCTAAATCAAGGAACAGCTTGACAGTATATTATTGAGAGAAATAGAGGCAAAGGTTAGCAGACACCAATGTTCTCTTAGTGGAACTGCAGGTGTCCCCAGACAGGAGGCTGCTACTTTTCCAAAAGAAACCTATTATTGACCAAAAAAAAAAAAAAGTTGGTTTGTTACAATATACAAATAGCTAAACTTTATATAGCCACCACCCTCTTCTAGCACTGCTGTAAGCCTTTTCCTGCTCTGAAAGAGCTACTGTTACCTCCATTGTAGAGAAAACAGATGCCAGAGGTTGTTGTGGAAGGACCACGGAAACAATGAAATTTACTTGTAGGTTTCAGACTTAAAGGTTCTTCCTGCTGTGCTCCATACACTGCAACATTTTAGTTAACATACCTCTTAAAATACTGGTCCTTTCTGTATTTGGAGGGACTCATCTTGCAGTGTGAGGTTTTTTCTTGCACTAAGCATTTGGTCATAAGCTCATTTGCGTTTTATGTCAGGTTTAAGTACCTCTTCAGACATTGTTCAGTTAGGAATGTAAATATGAGCAAACAGGTATCTGACTGAAATAGATAACCTAGAAAAAATCACTTATGAGAAAGTCAAGAAAATGTGAACTCTGGATTTGTGGCTATTTTCAGAATGTATCAATTTTTTCGTATTTAATGGCGTTATGAGTATATTTATTTTTAAAAATTCCTTGTCTTCTACAGATACATATAAGGTAATTTAAAAAATGATATATAGGTTTTACTTCAAAATAATTCAGAGGAAGAAGGAATGTATATAAATGAAGTGGGAATACAAATGGAACAAAACAGGATGTGGCCAGGTGCAGTGGCTCACGCCTGTAATCCCAGCACTTTGGGAGGCCGAGGCAGGCAAATCACCTGATGTCAGGAGTTCAAGACCAGCCTGGCCAACGTGGTGAAACCCCATCTCTACTAAAAATACAAAAATTAGCCGGATGTTGTGACGGGTGCCTGTAATCCCAGCTACTCAGGAGGCTGAGGCAGGAGAATTGCTTGAACCTGGGAGGCAGAAGTTTCAGTAAGTCAAGATCATGCCACTGCACTCCAGCCTGGGCAACCACAGCAAAAGCCCACCTTTAAAAAAAATACAAAACAAAAACTGGCCATGCCATGAATGAAAAATTGTTGATGATGTATGTATGTAGGGCAGTTATATTATTTTTCTTGACTTTTTTTAGGTTTGAAACTTTTTATTGAACACATGCACACATCCCTTGATGACTGGGGCTGCTTCCCCATTATTCTCGTACTAGCCCTTCTGAGTTTCACTTCATCTTCATTCTTAGAGATTCTGGATTTTTTTTTTTTTTTTGGCAAGATCAAATATGTCTTTGCAAGGACTATCCAGAATGTCTATTTTATGACAGAGGCTTTGCAGAGTACCTACTCAGCCATATTATCAGAAACAGAAATATTTTCCATATTCTTGTCTTGTCCTGTTTAGATTTTTTAAATTCCAAGAACAGTCACCTTCTACCAGATACTCTGATGATGGAAGACAAAGCATATTTTGTAAGTGGCATGATTTCTGGGCTCAAATTTAGAACAGAGCCACGGCTTTCAGCAACCCAAAAATAACTTACTGTGACTCACCAAATTTAGAAAGACGGAGATTGTTAAAAAAAGAAAACCTTAATTTACTATGTGACCTCGAAGTATCTGGGCTGAAAATTGTAAATGTAGAAAGGTAAATCAAAAGACACAGAGACTGTAATCATGCACTTAATGAAGCACTAAATCAAAATATTTTTGGCATACGTGAAAGAGTTTAATTTTATCACATTTTTTACTGGCACTATAGCTATTTGCAAGTCCATATAAAACTACAGTGTTACATATAAACTACCAAAAAAGAACTTTTTAAGAAATGAGACTCATCTAGCAACTTTATTTAAAAGTTTATCTTCAGGGAATAATTAAGGATGGCCATACAAAAGGATTTAGCCATGGCATGAGAATGTTCTCCCTGGCAAACCAATGGAAATTATTAAATGTGCAAAATGGAACTGTTGGAATAAATTGTAATGCCTTCATATGATCGTATATTTAAGCTTTTAAAATGATATTGAAGAGTTGCATACATTGACTTAAACACACATTCGTAACATATCACTGAACAGGAGAAATATGGGCCAGCAAAGAACATAGAGTTGGTCCAATTTCTACAAAAAAAAGTAGACTAATAGCATGACAGCAGGGAAGGGGGACTATGTCAATGTATGTGTGTATATGTGTGTATATGCATAGCAAGTATGAACTTGAAAAGAGATATTTCAAATTGTTTACACAGATTACCTCAGAGAGGTAAATAACTTTGGTGTTCTGTATTCCACATGCTCTGAATTTTCTTTTTTTATTTAAATAGAGATGGGATCTTAGCCAGGAGCAGTGGCTCACCCCTGTAATCCCAGCACTTTGGGAGGCTGAGGGGGGGAGGATTGTTTGAGGCAGGAGTTCAAGACCAATCTGGCCAACACGGCAAAACTCTGTCTCAACTAAAAATTCAAATATTAGCCAGGGGCGCAGTGGCTCATGCCTGTAACCCCAGGCACTCGAGAGACTGAGGCATGAGAATTGCTTGAACCAGGAGGCAGAGGTGGCAGTGAGCCGAGATCACACCACGGCACTCCAGCCTGGGCAACAGACCAAGACTCTGTCAAAAAACAAAACAAAAGAAAACAAAACAACCACCACCACAACAAAACAGTAATAAAGACAAAACCTAATGGACAGGAGCAATGTCTCATGCCTGTAATCCCAGTGCTTTGGGAGGCCAAGATGGGAGAATTGCTTGAGGCCAGGAGTTCAAGACCAGCATTGGCAACATAGTAAGACCTTTTCTCTACAAAAAAATGTAAAAATTAGCCAGGCATAGCAGTGCATGCTTATACTCCCAGCTACCTGGGAGGCTGAGGTGGGAGGATCACTTGAGCCTGAGAGTTGGAGGTTGCAGGAAGCTGTGATCACACCACCAGAGAGCCACGACCCCATCCCCGCCTCCTTCCTGTGTCCTATGCTAGCAATAAATAAGTTTCCCAGCCACAAATAATTATTAGAACCTCCTCCCCATGTGCCAGCTCCAACCTCTGCTAGGTATGATACAGGGGCAGCCCTACCCTCTGGAATATACAAAATGTTACACAGACACAGTGTGTACACCGGGGAAGGTGGGCCACCCCAGCAGCCCATGCCCTCGCTAGTCCACAGTTAGCCCCGCTTTCCGGCCTCAGCTACCTCTCTGAATAAGAAGGGAGCCCCCCTGAGGGAAACGTTGCCATGGTGAGAGTAAGGGGGCATCAGGCCTCCTCCAAACAAACCAACTCCACCAGCCTCTGGCTCTTAAATAACAATCATCATCATCCAGAAATTTAGGGACTCAGCCCTGGTCAGGGTGGCAAACGGTCTGTTTGTCTTTCCCCATTAGACAGAGGTCTTGTCCTGCTACCCTAATTGTAAAGGGGTGCCTGGGAAGGGGTGGTAGGGACATGGTGGCGGTGGAGACTCCAGACCCACTTCTCTAGGCTTTGCTGACAGGGGCCTCCTTTTAATTTTTATTTTTATTCCATGACTTTTTAAAAAAATCCCATAACTTCTTTTTCATAACTTTTTTTGTAACTTTTCATAAAACTTTTTTCTACTTTTTTCCCAGAAGTTTTTTTGCCACAACTTTCTTACATTTTTTATCCCATAACTTTTTAACCCCATACCTTTTTTAATAAAAAGTTATTTAATAAAATAACTTTTTATAAATCTTTAATAAAAGTTTTTTAACAAAAAACCCATAACTTTTTTATTTTGTGTTTTTAATAAACACTTGCATAGTTGTATTACAATTTTGTAAAAATGAAACACGTTATCTCATGCCAAGCATGCCCAGCATTTGCACAATATCAATACCTTTAATACTATAGTTTTCAAGAAACACAAAATAAAATTTTAAGGCAAAAACAACACTTTGAAACAATTTAATGATTTATTACATTACAGTGGCATCACACCAGCAGTCAATAAGGCCACTCTAGGGAAAAATCTTTCAGTATTTCCATGACACATTCTGTTTACAAGAATTCATAAACTGGTAAAATTCATTCTAAGAAAACTTGGCAAATAAAGCTTTGGACTGGAATTGGCATTTCTTTCTCTGGTTTTCCTTCCCATTGTTTCTTTCTTTTATACCACAGTATTCATATTTTAAAATGTTTTAACTTATTTCAGAACATTAAGATAGCAGTTACATTTGTTAATAGTTATATTATTTTAAAATGACTCTAAGATAAAGTTTTAGAGAAACTATATTATGGATAGGGCTGATTTACATTTTCAAATTTTCTAAAAATCAGCTTTGGTTTTAGAGCTGATTTTTTTCATTTCTGGAAAATCTATCAGGTTTCATCAAATACTTTTAAAATGATTATTATATATGGCAATCTTTAAACAGGTGTTTTGATTCTTCCTACAGAAACTCAAAGGTATTCAGTGGGACTCAGATTTTAAAATTCTATGATTCTGATGAACTCTAATATTCCAATGTTGTCTTCTAAGCAAACTGAAAGCTGCCTTATACTCAATGAGGAAGAGCACAAATACTCGGCTGAATGAGGTATCACAAAAGACTGCATGCACTTTGAAGAAAGACTTAAGTCATTGTCATACAATTTCCATTCTTTTTAGCTTTTTCTTAAATATATGCCAAATGCCTACACAAAGAGTGGTATTTCAGTCAATATAGTAAATTCATTTTCCAGACTGACCTTCAGCTTAAATATGCCAGTGTGTGATTTAATCCATAGGCACCTCATGAACACATTATTGTCAGATTGGTTACAGATGCTAAACGCTATCCGAAGGTCATTTCTAGTCACTGATATTTATCAGGGTAAAAGTGAAGTGATTTCAACGATAAAAGTACCTTTGAAATAATTTATCAATGTATTAGATAAACCCAGTTTCAGAATGATAAAAGAAAAAACGTTAGACCAAATAATGTGGCTGATTAACAGTGGTCCGATTTCTACCCCGAGGGTTTAAAATGCTCTTAAAGTAACTGTCTTTAAACTGAACTCAAAGAATGCAAAAGCGGCAAGTTCAGAAAATAAAAGGCGAGAACAGGACTTTAAGTGCATTTTAAACCCATGGGCTAGAAATCGTACCACTGTTAATTAGCCGCATTATTTGGTCTAACATTTTTTCTTTATCATTCTGAAACTGGGTTTATCTAATACATTGATACATTCATAAAATTTGGAAGAGTCAGTTGAAGTCACAAGGACCGAATATTTGCACTCTTTCAGTGAATGCCAGCAAATCTGTTATTCCATCCGTAAAATCGTATTGTTGCTCTCCTGTTAATGTCATATTTATAGAAGTATCATGAGGATGCCAAATGCTAAAAATGGAGATGATCTAGTAACTAGAAATCCCCACCGCAGGGAGCACACACACCTATCTCCCTGCATCCTAACAATGTGATGTGTTTTGGAACACAGACATTAGAACTTCATGAAGTTTTAACTGTTGAGTCTTTCCCAAGCATCATCAAGTTATGATTTAGGCAATATATGACTGAAATGCATTCATTCATCATGCATAGGCACAATCGCATAAATACTGTACAAAATATGTCCCTGACTGAAACCCAGAGGTACAAAAACATATTTCACTTTGTAAAGAAGTTTGTGAGAAAATATAACTCTGTGATTGTATAGACACATTTCCTGATAATACATTGACATTCACAAACAGTAGATTGCACTGCAGTTTGTACACATTTTAAGTTGCATAAACTTCTCCTTGATTTTCAAAGATAGATAGTATAATACTGTCTACTAAAACTCCTTTTTGTTTCAACTAAGCACTCTGACATATATTAGTTTATAACAGTGTTTATTATTATTTCAAAGTGTTTTCCATTCAAGGAAAAAGAAGTAAATTCCTATGTCAGAATAACCAAGGTAGTTGAAGAATAGGTATTAGCCAAAGAGGTCTAGATGGTAAAATCAATCTTCAAGCCTCAAAGAATCTCCGTGAACAGAGAGGAATGCCAGGTGTCACACAGCTTTCCTTCACTCTAATTCATTCTTGACTAGAGCCTGTATGCCTGTTCCAGGGACATTTGAACTCGTAAAGGATTTCTTCTGATCTTCACTAAATACATTAAGAAGAATGCCAACCAGTGCCCTTTTGTGTACTGGGGCATGTAGTCATGTGATTAAAACAGGTAACATGAACTCTGACTTTAAAATGTATTGTAGATACAAATGCTCTAAGCTAGGAAAGGTTTTCCACGTCCACAGTCAACGATGGGAACCTTTCATTCCTCAGAAATAAGCCCTTTTTAGGTCATCGAAAAAGAGTACAACTGCTGCAGCTCATGATGCAATATCTTCATGAGCCCAGAGCACATACAAATCCTAAGGGCACCACCATAATACACCGCTAATTCCTGGCACCGGAACAGATGAAACACACTCTATCCTGCACATACCTGCCAGAGGAGGCCACTTTCCTCTTCTGTGAGATTTAAAAAGCTCCCCCAAAAGGTTATCACTCCCATCACCAATACACAGAAAATGGAGGAAAGGCTGTTTCCAGTTCTTGGCCTTTAAACAACTCTAAATCTCAGTACTCTTGGTGGCATATTACAAAGTAATAAACAGTGCACACTTGGGGGCAAACTACATATTGAGCTAATGAAGAGCTCACTGTGATTAAGATTAGATCAAACAACAGCAGAACATAGGCAAATTTTGTCTGAATGCTGTAGTGAATATACATGCTGCAATAACATTAAAAAAGCATGGCAGCCTATTCCAAACCAAAGAGAACAGTTTTGGGCAAAGGGTGGGTCTTTGTGTGTTTGAACTCCCACCACGTAAGGGCAAACTCGATATGCATGCTAATGACCTACAATTATGAAATTAAAAAAGAAAAATGCTAAAGGATGCCAGAGTGAACATCAGTGAGAGCCACAGAGACCTTTTAACTTTTTACAAATAAACTTAAACTATAAATTAGAAACACAAATAATCATGAGTGACTCTAACATTCAAAGGAAGTAAATGAATTGTGTAGGAGATTAACCCCATAACTTGGTTTCTTATTTAAAAATTTCTTCAGCAGCTTTTTGAGGATGGTGATGTTTATCTCCTTCTTCTTGGCAGCCAAGCCCAGCAAAAGAACGGCACACAGCAGTTGCTGCCCAAGCCTGGGTGCTCCTGGTGGTCCTGCACGATCGGCTGTGCAGTAGGCTTGTCAAGGAGAGGATCCTCCCTGGCCTCTCCTTGGGCAGAGGAGGTGAGGCTCACCTCAGAAAGATCTTTGGAGAGAGGGAGGCAGGGATCTCAGCAAAGTGGGAGACCCCTCTTCCTGCCTGCCCACCCCACCTGAGGGCTCTACTCACCACCATGCTTGTCTGCAGCCCCAAGCTCCTGGGGGGCTGGGGCTCCTGGACCGGGCTCATCAGCAGGGTTCTGGGCAGCGGCCAGGAATTTTCTGTGCCCATTGTTGTAGTTGCTGTAAGCCGCAATACCATCTGCTGCATCTCCAGCAGCTTCACCTGGAGGGAGGGGTGCTCAGCTGCCATGCCGCTGCCTGTGGCCACCGTCACCCTCACCCCCAACCCCATCCCCACCCCCACCTCCACAGAGATGTTGCACACCCTACCTTCATCTCCTCCCTGAGCTCCAGCCTGATGGTGTCCTCCTCCCAGTGCCGCATCTTTGGCACGGCCCCCTGGTTCTGATAAAACGTGATGGATTTTCCTGCGGGAGGACAGGGCTCAGATGCTGGGGCCCCTCCAATGGCCCTGCAGCTCCCTCTGCCATGCCCTGGCCTCCCACTCACTGATGGTATCTCTCTCGCCAGCGGTGGATGAAGCAAAGTTCTTTTTTCTTCACCAGCTCACTCAGGTCTGCCTTCTCCTCCAGGTGGTCCATAAAGCTGCTCTGGAGCCAAAATATTGCAGTCACATCTCGGCAGCGACCTGCCCTCAGGTGGCATTTTCAAGTCATGGAGAAGGCGGAGGTGAGTTCTGGCATGGGCCAGCTTCTCCATGACTTCCTGCAGGGCCCAGTGGGTCTCCCCACTCACAGACTCGCCCCCAGGCCCTGGGGCTGGGACCGCTGCCTCTGGCTCCTTCTGGGCCGAGGCCACCGGGTGAGCCAGGTGCTGGCAGCACACCCTCTGCTCTTTCACCTGCTCTTGTAACTGTGCCTGCTTCTCCTGGCCACTAGCTCCAGCGGACTTGAAAAATGCCACCTGAGGGCAAGATGTGAGCATTCTTGTAGGGGCACACACAGAAGAAATGGGGCAGAGAGGTGGAGCGCAGCCCCTTCCCTTGGGGCCTCAGAGAGTGCACCTGTTGGTCACAGGTGAAATGGTGTCTGACCACTGGCTCTCGGAAGGGGTGAGGGTCCAGAGAAATCAGAAGGCAGGGAAACGAAGAGCATAAAGGGGTCTTGGAGGGACCACAGAGGAAGGTGGCAAAATGGGTGCAGGGGGAGTCAGGCTCACCATGGCCTCCCTGTTCTCCAGGTCCTGTGGGACACTCGGCACGGGCTGAGGTGCCTCCTCCCCGTCACTGTCCAGATGTTCTCCTCCGTGCCCTGTGGGGGGTGGCCAGAGGGGTCTTCAGACAACCCAACAAGGGAGGTACTGTGGGCCCACCTCTACCTCCACCCTCACTGTGTAACCCTGAGCCAGCCCCTCCCCAGAGAGGAATGAGCTGCTGTTCTTTATTTTTACTTTTAAGAATCAAGATCTTGCTATTCCGCCCAGGCACACTCCCACTACTGGTCGATGTGGGAGTTCTGACCTGCTCCCTTTCTGACCTGGGCCAGTTCAGCCATCCTTAGGCAACTTGGTGACCCCCCGCTCACAGGAGGTCACCACACTGATGCCGAACTTAGTGCAGGCACCCGGTCGGCATAATGACCAGCTGTTCTAAAGCTCTCTGCCAACTCCTCAATCCTATGCTGCTAGCAGTCCCCCCTTCCTCCTGGGGCTCTCTCCTCTTCCTCTGAGCGGTCTCCCGTACCTTCCCCAGGGAGAGCCATGAGGCTCAGCTGGGCTGTTAGCTGCTGTTTCTGCTGGCTGGCAGCTTCCAGGCGCTCCTAAGGGGCCAGGAAAGAGTGAGAAGGGATGGAGTTTGCCTGGTCGTCCCCCTCACAGCCCCATCCTCGGCAGCTCCCTCCTCTGGGTCTCCTGCAACTTTTGGCAGGCCATCTCAGCCACTGCTTTGCCCCAAGCTTCCTGCTGCTGCAGCTGGTTCATTAGCTGGGTCTGTTGCAGTCACTGCCTGTACAGCGCCTCCTTCTCACAGGTCAGCTGCTGATAGGCGGCCACCTGCTGCTGATAGATGGCCACGTACTGCTGCAGGTGACCCAGGTAATGGTCTGGCTGCTGCTGCAGACTCTGAGCCTCTTGGCTCTTCAGCTCCCCCTGCAGGAAGACCCTGGGTGTGAGGGCACGTGGTGGCTGGTTTCCAGATTCTGGGCCCATTAATAGGGTAGCGAGGGCACTGTGGGGCTCTGTCACCTGCCCAGGCCCCTGTCCCCTTACTCCAGGCCTAAGTGACTGCCTCCCTTTCCTAGAACCCCATGCCTCCTTCCCCAGCCTCAAATCTCATACCCTCTTCTCATTTAATCCTCAGCACCTCTGTAAGGAAAATGCTAACTTCCCTTTGAAGTTAAAGAAACAGAGACTTAGAGATGCAAAGTACTTGAATGGTGACCAGTGGAACCGAGGCTGGAATCCAGTTTTAATCTAAGGAGTCTTTTTGTTTTGTTTTCAGACAAAAGTGTCACTCTGTGGCCCAGGCTGGAGTGCAGTGGTGCAATCTCAGCTCACTGCAACCTCCACCTCCTGGGTTGAAGCAATTCTCGTGCCTCAGCCTCCCGAGTAGGTGGAATTACAGGCATGCGCCACAATGCCCTGCTAATTTTTTTTTTTTAATTTTAGCAGAGATGAGGTTTTACCACATTGGCCAGGCTGATCTCAAACTCCCGACCTCAAGTGATTCTCCTGCCTCAGCCTCCCAAAGTGCTGGGATTATAGGCATGAGCCACTGCACGTGGCATAAGGAGCCTGTTATACCACTGTCTCTTCCCCTGTGATTGGGGGCTCCATGCCTCTAGCTGGGATGATGATGTCCAGACCTGAGAGGAGCCCAGGGCTACACACCTTTAAAAGTCAGAGGCAGGAAGCAAGAAACAGGACTGCCCTGGGGGGTGCTGTGGTCACCAGCCCCGAGGCTGGAAGCTGCCTCTGGCCTGGTACCTCCCCTCCCCAGAGGCTGCTGCCTGCCTCCCAGCCCTTCTTGGATGGGGTGGAGGTTTCCGACTCCTTCACCTCACCAAGCTTCTCCTGTAGCTCCTTTACTTACTGCTGCAACTGCAGTGCACTCTTGTTCTCATTGTTGTGGACAGAGAGAAGCAATCAGCAGCCACCCACTGCAGCTGGAGACCCCAGAACTTGTTGTCTGCCTCCCATGGCACTGGGAAGGCTGGAGGCAGGTTAGAAAAACCATCCCCTCTCTCCCACAGCCACCTGGCTCATAGGTGCCTTTAGAAGTAACATTTCACGTGAGGGCTACACTGCCCCATTTTAGAGGTGGGGAAAACAAAGGCCCGGAGGGCTAGGGAGGAGGGCAGGCTCCCCAGTTTGGGCAACGCACCGGCTCCTCGAAGACGCTTTGTGGCTTGGCCAGCTGCTGAAGGCTCTTGTGCTGCTCCTGGAGCCTCTCCTCCTGCTTCCGAAGCCTCTCTTCCTGCTCCCGAATCCTCTCTTCTTGTCCCCGGTTCAGGAGACTTATGCGCTGATTGTTTTTGACCTGGGCCTGGAGCTCTCCTGCCATTCTCTCTAGTTCCTCCCTCAGGTGCTGCAGCTCCACCTCAGAGGGCACTGCTGGGGGCTCTGGGGGCAAGGGTTCAGCTGACAAAGGAAGCAGATAATAAGGGCCTCTGGATTCTCAAAAAAAAAAAAAAAAAGAAAAAAGAAAAGAAAAACCCTCCTCTTGGCGCACAGCTCCTCTCAGGCTCCTCAAACTTGGCCTCACTGCTAATGATTCCTCGCACCCAGATGGTAGCCAGTCTTCCAAAGCACTTTCAGAGAAAGAGCACTGCGGGTGGCTGACAATGGGCCCTCTTTGCTGATGGGGACACTGACACACTGAGACTCATTGAGATGACAAGACTCGCCATCTCCTGGCACAGACCTCTTTCCCTGTGCCTCAAAGCCCTTCCATCCACCCACCTCCCTGGGGCATTCTAAGCCACCCTCACAGCCCTCTGATGCCAGTCCTGCTCCCAGGTCATGCCAGCCCCATCTTACCCATCTGCTTTTTGAGTTTCGACAAGCTCCTCTCCAGCTCCTCTACCCGACGCATATCTTGCTGCTTCTGTTTCTTTAATGTGCAAATCTGCCCAAAGCACAAGGGGAAAGGACCCTGGAGAGAGGGGCTGGAGGCTGGACAGGCTGCCCTCTCCCTCTCTGCCCCCACCTCCACAAAGCCCAGACCCATGACCACCTGTGGCTCTACTATTCCCATTTTACAGATGCTCAGAAAGATCCAGTGACCTATCTAATGTGGGGGGGCTGAAGGGTCAGATCTCACCTCCTGCGACATTTTTCTCATCCTCTGCTGCCACCGGGCCCTCTCTCCTTTTAGATGTTCAGCATACTCGTGTCTTTCTAATTGGAGTTGTTGAAATGACTCCTTCAACTGCAAGAATGGGCACAGAAGTTAGGAAGGGCTGTCACTGGTCCTCACCTGCTCCTGGCCACCTGGGGTCATCTTCCTTCCACATAACTCCCTCAGAAAACCTCACCTGTGTCAGCTGCACTTTCAGTAGTTCCTGCTCCCGCATGGACTGGTCTAACTTCCACTCCGTACGAGCTTTACTGGGGCTGGAAAACTGGATGGCGAAGAGTGAGAAGTTTCAATCTGGAGAGCCTGGGCCATTCCACACAGTGCCCCTTAAAAGGGCTAAGGCTAGGCCCAACATAAAACTCGGTCAGCAAAGATCAAGGCATTTCCAAGCCCGTGGTCTGGTTTTTAAAAGAACTCATTAAAGTTGGAACGGACAGGGAATGAGATTGAATTTATAGCTGGCTAACAGAGGCCCAGAGAGATCAGATAATATTGCTATTGTTATTACTGTTATTATTACCACTGTTTGAACCTTTGTGGAATGCTCCACCAGGTACCATGCTAACAATCCCATTTAATCCTCACAACCACCATAGGAGACAGTTACTATGATTCCCTCTATTGTGTAGATGAAAAAACATGGAGTATTTGAGGTTAAATGCTTCCCTAAGTTCACTTAGGCAGAGCTGGGATATAAACACCCAGGTCTATCCAATTCTCTAAGCCCGTTTTTCTTGCTGGGGATGGGGGCACAGACAGGAAGGGGAAAATTAATCTTTTGTTCACTTTTTGAAAGGATGATACATTTGCATAGTCCAAAACTCAGAAGGTATAGAAGGGAAGTATCTCCCGGCCATCTTGTTGCTCTCTCCTGAATTTTTTATGAACCCTTGCAGACATGTTTTATGTATATTATCACAGTATGTACACACACACACACACACGCACACGTTTCCTCTTTCTACAGAAATGGTAACATACTAAAGGTACTCTTCTGTACCTTCACAGTACAAGTACCGAATACCCCACCTAGGACTTGCCCAAGACCACAGCCAGGTAAGGGCGGGGCAGGCACTTGGCCTCCAAGCTCTGCGTCCAGTGCTCACTCCACACAGTGCCCCCCAACTCACCCACAGCAGCTGACTCAGCCCCAGGCTGCCACTAAAAACCATACAAAAAAGTAGCAAGAAATGGCCATGCTGCCTTCTGGGCAGGACACTCCATCCTGCAGAAGGGACCTTTAGGCTCACTCCTCCATCTGCGAAGCCAGGCTCCCAGGGGATGGGGCAGGTGGCTGGACTCACCTGGTTTGCCTTCTTCTTCTGTGTGGTCATGACATCAGAGAGAACACTCTCTAACTCTCCTTTACGCTGCAACGAACGTTGCAGGCGGACAGCCAGATCCTTGGACTTTTCTGTAATGAGAGAGTTGAGATGGGGCCCAAAGGACTCCCCCTGAAGACCTGTCAAAGTGCCAGGTTGAAGGATGACAGGGTGCCCAGATTCCCACCTTCAAAGTATCTGAGAGAATGTTTCATGTGGTACAGGTCCGTATGTAGTTCTTCTTTCTCTATGTTCAATGTCTGGATTTGAACCTTTGGGAGAAAAGCCAAGCAAGTGCTGAAAGAGAAGGAAAGAAACCTTCTCCGGAGGACAGGAGGAAACTGCACACCCTCCACTCACCTCTAGCACCCTTTTGGCTTTCTGTTTTTTGTTGTTTGCTTTCTTTTCCTGTAGGAAGAGGAAGACAGAGCTCTTACCGGGGGAGGCAGAGATGGCACAGCAAGAGACATGCCCCCAGAATGCCACCAATGCCCCAGGACAGGCCCACCCATGGGACCAGGTTATCAGGGGCCCTGTGGGGATGGGGTGGAATCTGAGGGGTGAGGTTTCTTCCCCAGGCTGGGTGTGGGTGAGATGAGACTGGGGCCTGTATGTCTGAGTGCCCCCCAAACCCAGCAGTCATGTCGCGAGGAAACGAAATCACGTTACTTCTTCCAGCTGATGTTCCTGTTGTTTCTTCTGTTGTTTCTGTGGGGAGAGTCAAATAACGTGATGGAGGGTGGCCCCCTCAACTCTATTCCCCAGACCAGGAAGCGGTAGGCAGGGGCCAGGAATGGATTTTAAAGGCAAAGTTCTCAGATATAATGGGAACACGAACCGGTAAACTCTCCTCAAGCTCCCAAGGACAGAGGATTTGGGTCTTTGTTGGCTTTTGCCCACAGCCACAGAACTCAAAGTCTGAGTCTGGAATCTCTTGAGAGGACAGCAACATAAACCTCTAGAGATGGAGTTTCAGAAAGGCCCCTCCTTCTGGCAGCTTGTGATTTAGAAAAGTGGGTTCATTCAATAAACACTTACTGAGCACGTATGGACCAGGTACGGTTCTTCACAGCAGACATAGGATGGAAAAGGACAGACAGGAGCCCTTAGCCCTGAGGTCTCCACTCTAGGGGGCCTTTAAATCTCAGACTCGAGAGCTAACAGAGACCTTTGATACTCACTACCTCCTCTGGAAACACGAGCCCAAAAAGGAGAGGTGGCTTGTCCAGAATCAAAGAGCAAATTAGGGACTGAGTCATGGCAGAAATACGGGGCCCTTGACAACCAGTCAGGCTAGCACTTCCCCAAGAGGCAACAATCCCAGGGCGTGTGTAGCAAGGACTCGAGCAGGGGTGTCTGGAGAGGAGAGAGTCGGCAAAGAGGGCAGCAAAAGAAGAGCCAGGCTGCATGCTCTGGGGTCCCTCCCCAGGATTGGCAGCGTGGAATCAGGGGACCCCAGTGGACTCTTACCAAAGATTTGATGGTGTTCTTCAGTTGGGTGATTTCTGCGGACCTTGAATCCAGGACTGCTGCTAGTTCTTGGCACGGGCTCTGAGGTGCATGCAGAGAGGAGGAGGTGGAGCAGGAGTGGGGGGAGAGGTAGAGAGAACAATCATTAGGGCTGGGGTTTGTGGGCTGTCTCAGCTGGCAGAGGGGCACCCAGTCCCACCTGGAGGAGGAGGTTGGAGGGCTGACCCAAAGGGTCACTGCACCTCTGCCCAGAGCCTCTTACCTCCAGATCTTTCAGGGTGGCAGATGATGTAGGGCCTTCCCTGTGGAAACCTGTTGCTGACTACAAGAGATGAGAGTGCACATGGAGATGTTCTGTCCCCCACAGTGTCTGAGCCCTCTGACTTCCTTTCTTCCCCATCAACTGGCAACATTTTCTTTTCTGCCTATCTTGGACCTTTTGTCCCATAACTCCTTTGTGCCAACTTCTCTCATGGTTCTTATCTCCCCACCATCCCATCCTGGGGCCCTTTCAGTGACTCCTGATGGCAAGTGGCTGTTCTCATTGTCCTGGCTTCCCCTTGAGACTGGGGATGAGGAAAATCAAACAGCAAAGACCATATCCTGGGTGTCCTGAGTGTTTACAGCAGGCCATGTACCAGGGATTAACATAAAAACAACAATAACAAATCTCATGAAAATTTCACAAATGGAAGTGAAACAATATCACCTCTATTATACAGATGTGAAAAGAGAGGCCCGATGAGGTCAAGCAACTTGCCCTAAATCATATCCCTAGCAGAGCAGATGGAGAGGCAGGATTCAAACCCAGATTTCCTTTTTTTTTTTTTTTTTTGAGACAGAGTCTTGCTCTGTCACCAGGCTGGAGTGCGGTGGCATAATCTTTGCTACTGCAGGCTCCACCTCCCAGGTTCACACCATTCTCTTGCCTCAGCCTTCTGAGTAGCTGGGACTACAGGCACACGCCACCACGTGTGGCTAATGTTTTTGTATTTTTAGTAGAGACAGGGTTTCACCATGTTAACCAGGATGGTCTCGATCTCCTGACCTCATGATCTGCCTGTCTTGGCCTCCCAAAGTGCTAGGATTACAGGCGTGGGCCACCACACCCGGCTAAAGCCAGAATTCTTAACCAGTACCCAGCAGTCCATCCACAATCTTAACAATTACCCTCTATTGCCCCTTGGGCCCCCTGTCCCCAGAAGCCTGGTCAGCCAAGACTCACATCCCCAGGTGGCTGGCAACCACCACAAGTGGCTATCTCAGGGATACTGCCATTTGTTTTTGTGTTCCTGTTTGCTCCTGCTGGAACTCTAGGGCTGTTTTTCTTCCAGTATTCTTTTAACTGTTGGAAAGAAGAGCAGTAATATTCATGAGAACCGTCAGTCCCTACAGCCACATCCTCCTGTACAGTTTTTACAAAATACACTTACACATCATCTGATTTAATGACACCAACAACTGTACAAGGTGTTGTCACACTCATTTAGTGACTGAGAAGGATTGATATCATGGCTAGAAAAAAAAAAGAAAAAGGCAATACTGGAACTTTGAAACTCAGTCTTCTGACTCCAAGCTCTGAGGTTTTGTCAGGAATCAGCAGCTGCCAGGGACCAAAACCAGAGGCAGAGGTAGAAAAGTAAACATTAAGTAGGCAGGAACTGTATGCCATGTGGTTTAGAGTCATGCATCCTCACACGTCTGTTAGTGTGAAGAAGTGCACCAGTACCTCTCAAACTTTTATATCAATGTGTCCTCATGGCAGAAGGCAGCCTTTGTCTTCAATCAGAATTCATCAGAAAGAGGACAACCCAAGCCTCATTTCAGAGAGAGGTCTGGCATACTCTTAGAAACCTATGTGACTGTCATCCCTAAGTACATTCATGCTTTTTCTCTTGATCTCAAGAGAATCAAGGGAAACTGATGCTTCAGAAAGATGTCCCACATTTATCCTGTGGCACTCAAAGTACCCAAGGTTGAGAGAATATGAGGAAGATTCAAGCTGTCAAGTTCAGTTTCCCAAGATCTATTCCACAGAAGATGAGCAAATCTCACTTCAGAGACCACTGACTGAAGGAGAGTCTGGTCCCAGAACCATGGAGAATCAGAATATGAGGTGGAGAACTCAGAAAAAAATGTTAAAATCTCTCTGGAAAGTAGAAGCCTGGGAGAAAACCAAACCAAACCCATTCTCTCATTGCCACCCAGAGATACTGTCAACATTTTGAGTTCATGGGGGAAGTGTAGGCTTTTCCCACCGTCAACATCTGTAAGGGAGTGAGGCAGCCTGGAACCTCTTGCTCCTAGGTCCCATAGTCTCCATTCCCCTTCCAGCTGGAAATTTGTGCTGTGACCAGAGGAACCAGAAACGGGGTGAGAACGCTTAGGGGACTGGGTCATAAGATCAAAGGCCAGTCTTGCAGTAACCGCAGTTACTAGGTGGGCTGTGACATCACAACATTCCACTCCTCCTGGTTGAGGGGAGGGACCATGTCAGCACCATGTCCAAGTCGCCGCTCCACGATGGGGGAGGGAAGCACAGGGTTGGGCCCCAGCTCCTTGGAGACGCCAGCACAAAGAACCCAGGGAGGTCGACCTTGAGGCAGCAGGAGGGGAGGGCAGAGTCTGCAGCAGGGAGTCCCAGGAGTCACCAGTCCAAAGTCACCCAGGAATGACTGGCGAGGGTGGGGCCTGGCTCCTTGGAGATGAGAGCCCAAAGAGCCCAGGGAGATCAAGCTTGGGGTGGCAGGAGATGAAGGCCCAGTAATGGAGCGGGAAGCCCCAGGAGTCACCCACCCAAAGTCACCCTAGGGTGATTGGCGAGGGCAAGGACTGGGCTGCTTGCTGAAGGGGTGGGGCTGACTGACAAAACTTTGATGGGGGTAGCCCAGAGGCACTGGGGTTGGGGGGACCAGTCCAGTGTGCCTCAGGAGTCATATAGACTCTGGCAGGGGTCTTGTCATCAGAGGGGATCTGTGGCTGGGTTGAGGGGCTATGACCTAGTGCGTTTTTACCTTTTTCTTGGCTGCAGCCAATTTGTTGTGTTGAGTTTCTTCTGCCATCGCAGGTTGGGGAGGGAGGAAGGGTTGGGGAGGGAGGAAGGGTTGGGGCCACAGCAGCAAAATCTCAGTAAGCACCGATCAATGCTTCCAGTCACCTACCAGACAGCTGTGTGACTGAGCCAGAGGAGGCGTAACCAGGGCCCCAGTAGAATGCGGAATAGGGGCGTGGCCTTAATGCTCCAAGCCCATTGGTCAATGAGAAAGATGAAAGGGCAAGGGGGCGTGGCCACACAGCAGCGTGGCCAGAGGGCCCTGTGACTCACAAGGAAAGCTGCCCATGGCAACCGCTCTCCCCACCCACTCTAAGAGAGCGGAGAGGCCTCCCACTCTGGAAGAGAAGAGGGGCCGGCTTTTGCTTTAAAAGCTTTAAAACTTTAAAAAATATATGTGTGTATACTTTATATATATGTGTGTCCGTGTGTGTGTATCTGTTTTTCTCCATAGCTGTCTTCATTATCCAGCTTCTATGCAAGGTCTATGATTTTGGCCTATATTTTTCATCTTTGATTACAGTGCAAAAATTACCAGTATTACCTTAACTGAGATACAGATCCTATAAAAATAGAAAATGCATAGCATGCTTGATGATTAATGAAGCAGACTATATTATCCAACATTCTAATAAGATAAAATCATCACAATGATTTCTCTTTTTTGGAAAAATGTTTCTCTTATTCTCCTACGTTTTTGTTAAGATTTTTTTTCTTAAACAAGAAACATGTCTAATATCTGTAAAAACACAAAGCTTTTGGGCCGGGTGCAATGGCTCATGCCTGTAATTCCAGGACTTTGAGAGCCCAAGGTGGGTGGATCATGAGGTCAGGAGATTGAGACCATCCTGGCTAACACGGTGAAACCCCATCTCTACTAAAAACACAAAAAATTAGCTGGGCATGGTGGCGGGCGCCTGTGGTCCCAGCTATTCGGGAGGCTGAGGCAGGAGAATGGTGTGAACCCAGGAGGTGGAGTTTATACTGAGCAGAGATCATGCCACCACATGATCGGCGACAGAGCGGGACTCCATCTCAAAAAAGAAAAAATATATATATATATATATATAAAGGCCTCATTTTGCAAGTGAGGACACTGAAGAGTATAGAAGAAAGAAGGGCTTCGTGCAAAACCACGTTCCTGATTGTTGGCGGAACCAAGCCCACAACCTGGAACTCAAGTTTCTCTACTTATAGTAGACGCTCAAAGAATTATAATAATTTACAACAACGTCATAATCATTTGACATTTCTAAGCTGGTCATGTTTTCTTTCGTGTGTACTTCTCCCCTCTCAACAATTACTGTGCCCTTGGCAATTTAATAAAGCAGGATAATATTCAACTCAGCGACCTACAGCTTGACAAGCATCTCCTGCTCCCAGAAAACCGAAGGTGTTGCTGTCAATCTAATACTAAATAATAATTTTCTGTAGTCCTAGAACCTCTGGACTTCCCAGTTACATGGCCAATAAACCCCCTCATTGTCTGAGCCAGTCTGAGCTGGGCAGCCTGACTGAAGTCTAGAACATCCTAACTGGCACAAAGGCCCTTAAGGTGACCCCAATCCACCTGTCTGGCTTTCTCTCTTGTCACTTCCTTCTACATCCTCTCTGCAACAACCAAATTAGATTACTCACCGTTCCCCACACTGCCTTGCGATTTCTTTTTTTTTTTTTTGATGGAGTTTTACTCTTGTTGCCCAGGCTGGAGTGCAGTGGTGTGATCTCAGCTCACTGCAATCTCTGCCTCCTGGGTTCAAGTGATTCTCCTGCCTCAGCCTCCCGAGTAGCTGGAATTACAGGTGCCCGCCATCATGCCCAGCTAATTTTTGTATTTTTAGGAGAGACAGGGTTTCACCATGTGGGCCAGGCTAGTCTCCAACTCCTGACTTCAGGCGATCCACCTGCCTCGGCCACCCAAAGTGGATTTTCTTTTTTTACCCATGCACTTGCCCAAGCCGACTTTCTGGCTCAAACCTTTCCCCTGGCCTTGCATCCTCTCTATCCATCTGCCCAAACCTCCCTCACTCTCCAAAGTCTCATTTCAAATGTTGCTTTTCCCTGAAGCTTCTCCTGGAATGACCCATCTCTCCCTCCTCATTCTGATCATTTCCTCTTTGAATTCCCATAGCGTTAGGTATGCCCTCCTCTTCGAGCACTGAATCCAGCCTTGCCTCGCATTGGAGTCACTTGTACACCTGACCTTAATCCCCCTGAGGACAGGGACACTTTGTGTTTATCCCAAAGTCCTGAAACAACTAGTACAGAACCTGAGACACGGGAAGGCCCCAGAATTGCCTGCCGAACAGAACAGTGATAGTGCTGAATTTGGTTCCTCCTTTAACCTGTGTGACCCCAGACGTTTGTTTTCTATGAAGCCTCAAAACATGGTTATGTTTCCTAATTTACAACTAACACATGGAAACCCATGTTTTGAAAATGGGGGTGGGGAGGATGAACTGAAGGCAGCCTCTTCAGCTAAGTTCCAAAGGCCAGGTGGCCCACTGTGAACCTCGTTTAACCACACAGAACATATGAATAGCTAGAACAAGGGATCTAACAGTTACCAGAATGTTTTCAGAAAGGTGACTTCAGAAGTGCCAAGCTTCAGGAAGACCTGGACTGAGAAGGGATCAGACAACTTTAGGAAAGCAGGTACCAAACAGCCCTTTTACAGTTTACACACAGGCCTTGGTGTCAGAAAAATACTGGTTTGAATACTGGTTATGCATCAGAGATGCCACTCTGGACAAGCTCCTTATGCTCTCTGGGACTCTGCTTTCTCATCTAAAAAATGGGGATCACCTGAGGTCAGGAGTTTGAGACCAGCCTGGCCAACATGGCAAAACCCCATCCCTGCTAAAAATACAAAAATTAGATGGGTGTGGTGGCTCGCACCTGTACTTGCAGCTACTTGGGAAGCGGAGGCAGGAGAATTGCTTGAACCTGGGAGGCAGAGGTTGCAGTGAGCTGAGATCGCACAACTGCACTCCAGCCTGGGCAACAGAGTGAGACTCTGTCTCAAAAAACAGGGGGGGGTGGTGGATAATAATAGTGCCTACCTCAAGAGGTTGCTGTGAACACCAGAAGAAGCAATACACACCAAGTGCCTACAGATAGGAAGCACTTGGTAAAAATGTAACTGCCATTAACAATAAATATGATGCTCACAGGGTCAGTGGAAAAAGTAATGGAAAGTAGGAGTGGTGGGAACAGAATAGGAGGGAACAAAGCACCTCTGAGTAGACCTTTCTGTATAGCTCCGACTCTTATTATGTTTCACCCTAATAATTCATTAAAACTAGGATAGGAAGGCTGAGGGTGTTTTTGGAATACAAACACTAATGAACCAAACTGCATTATAAATAACGGCCACACCGAAAGGGATGAAGAGGAAAATAACTACTTTTTTTTTTTTTTTTTTTTTTAGATGGAGTCTCCCTTTGTTGCCCAGGCTGGAGTTCAGCGGAGCTATCTCGGCTCACTGCAATCTCTGCCTCCTGGGTTCAGGCCATTCTCCTGCCTCAGCCTCCCGCAGTAACTGGGACTACAGGCGCCCGCCACCACACCCAGCTAATTTTTGGTATTTTTAGTAGAGACGGGGTTTTACCTTGTTAGCCAGGATGGTCTCGATTTCCTGACCTTGTGATCTGCCTGCTTCGGCCTCCCAAAGTGCTGGGATTACAGGTGTGAGCCACCGCGCCCAGCCCCCCACTCCATTTTTTATTTTTTTTAATTTTTTTATTTTTTTTTGAGACGGAGTCCTGCTCTGTTCCCCAGGCTGGAGTGCAGTGGCATGATCTCAGCTCACTGCAAGCTCCGCCTCCCTGGTGCAAGCCATTCTCCTGCCTCAGCCTCCCAAGTTGCTGGGACTACAGGCACCCGCCACCACGCCCGGCTAATATTTTTTGTATTTTTAGTAGAAACGGGGTTTCACCGTGTAAGCCAAGATGGTCTCTGTCTCCTGACCTTGTGATCCACCCACTTTGGCCTCCCAAAGTGCTGGGATTACAGGCGTGAGCCACCGCGCCTGGCCTCCCCCTGCTTTACTTGTATTAACCAAATATGTATGAGTCTATCTATCAAGCGTTCAAATTATTTTACATGTAATTGCCAATCTCCAGAAAATAAATGGGACCACAACAAATTTACCCTAATTTCTGTGGCGAGCATAAATAATTGCTCTCAAGGGATGCTTGAATGAAATTACTATCCTGACTGTAGGGGCAGGGGCTTGGTGAAGATTTGTCCTTTGTGAGTAATGAGAAGAGTATACTTGGATATAAAAATAGTGAAGAAATAAGTGGTTTTTAAAAAAACCCTAAATTCCATGTTTAGCAAAGTTAATGAGTCCCTAAATTCCTAAAGCTGAGTATTAGTGTGTAAATGAGTACTCCAAACCAATAGAGAATAACCTTGTAATTTGTGGATATTTAGCTACAACTTCATATGTTCTTATCATTCTGTGTCTCCCAGTTTTAGTTCAAACAGATGTTTTCACTCCTAAAAGACTCAAAATGTCTGACAATGCCCTTTATTAACGTTACTTTTTGAGAAATCACTTATTAAGTAAAAATTAAATTTACATTTTTCAAAATTGCATGTTGGGTTAATTTACCAAATCTTTTATCTGTTTTGTGTTTCCAGTTAGCCATTTTTGTTTCTGATTTGTAAATATTCAAAAATATTTGTTGAAATTACAAATTTTATTAATTGATTTTTGAGGGGAGTAGGGTGCATTCATTACTTTTCATTTAAATTCCGTGGTGTTTCTGCATATTCAAATTATTGTATTATGAATAACCTGAAAGACAGTAGCTATATGATTGTTTGAGGTAATGGTATCAATACTCAAGGGTTGAAAAGATATGATTTTAAGTATGAGCTAAGGAGACTGCCCTTTATGTAACTATGGGATGATGTGAAAATCTGTTTTAACAGCATGATTAAATTGGGAATTCTTTTTTTGAAGTTTTGTAAAAGGGAGGCAGAAGTTTAAGGGAAAAAGTTGGCTAGGTAAACTTGGATAGTTTTAGATCTATTAGTGACAGAATACTCAAGCCCTTGAAAATAGAAAAAGTTGCTCTTGCCATGTTAAAGGACAAGGGCTGCCATATGCTAATCACTGTATCTTTACTCAGATCCTATAAAATGATTTGTACAGAGAAGGGATTTAATAAATCCTTACTAAATTAATGTTAGATGATGGAACGGATCATTGCGGCTGAAGGAGAGAGTAGTGAAAATGAGGATATTAGGAAAGGAAGTGGATGATTTGCTCAGATGTTGTTAAATTAGGTTTTGATAGAACAAACCTGAAAAAAAATAAAACAGCAGCCTGCATGACTTCTTAAAGCCCCCACCTCTTAATACTGTTTCAATGGCAATTACATTTCACATGAGTTTGAAGGGGACCTTAAAACCATAGCAAAGGGCACATTATATTCGTTGTTTCTGTGTAGTGCTGCTTCTTTACCAGGCTAATAAATCCTGGTAGCCATTCAAGAGCTTGCTCCTAATCCAAAATAAACAAAATGTGTTTTACTGAGAAAATTGCAGACATATCGAAGGGTAATTTGACAGCACGGGTACAGAATACTATCAAGACATTTTCTTCTGTTTTACACACGTGTAATTCTTGCTTGAATGCAAGAGGGCTGAATACCAGCCTTATTTAATATATTTTGTGTCAACTTCTGTATACAGATTTATTTTTTCTTGAGGTGAGAGAAGAGGAAAGAGGAGAACGTTAATTCCAGGTAGGTTTAAGCAAATGTTAGAAAGGCGAACATTTATTGGTTTCCAAATATCTTTTGGCTAGCTGACATATACAAACACGGAGCTAGGTAAGCTTTTTCCCCTAGCAATATTAAGGCTCTAGCAGCAAGTAAAGGATACGTGAAGTGAAATACGCCATTCAAACATAGTAAAGAAGAAGACTGTTTGTAGCCACCGTCGGTGAAAATCATGAGAACCAAGTCTTTCTTGTTATTTTAAACATCCTATAAAAGCATTGCAAAAGTTTATATTGCTGGTTAAAATATTTGGGGCTATTTTGTCCATTTCCACACCTTACTTTAAGGTCCAGGCATTTGTTGAGAGGGAAATTGCCTATTTAACTGAAGGAACAATACGTTTTAAATTGCTGAGAGTACTCTGTTGAAACTTAATGAGAACAGAAAGCAGCGTTAATAAGAAAAATAGTATTTACAAAGATTGCTTAAGGATGCAAGCTGGGTACCAACTAATTGTAATTCTTTAATTTCGGTATACGTGCAACATCCCATGTGTATGAAAACAAAATGTGTATTTCCAAGCAGTATGTTTTAGGATCAGAGAATTTCAACCAAATATTAAATTCTCAAATAGTATGGAAACAAGTGTCAATCATGGCTTTAACATGACAGCTGGAGGAAAAAATTCAAGCAACATGTGTAGATAATTGTGGTTAATGTTTATCTGTACATAGGAAGATACTTCAGATGTGTAAGTATGCAAATAACTCTCGGATTTCTAATTACTGTATTTATCAAGTTCTATATGCTGTCTAAATTCAGAAACGAAAGCAATTTTAAAATAGCATGCATATTATCATTACAATATTATATTGAGCTCAACTTTCCTAGCTATTCTCTGCCTTTCTGTCTGCCTCTGCCTATGTCTCTGTCTCACACATGTATGTGTGTATGTGTATATATACCCTCACTTGTGAACATATATTCATAACCACATGTATAAACACACAGTATAAAAGGATATTAGGAAAGGAAGTGGATGATTTGCTCAGATTTTGTTAAATTAGGTTTTGATAGAACAAACCTGAAAAAATACATTAAAACATATGAGGACATATACCAAAATATTATCAGTAGTTAATTTTAAGACAAGCCCGATGGGTCATTTTAATTTTCTACTTTTTACCTGCCTGTTTTGATTGCAACTTTAAAAATGAGCCTGTGTTACTTTTTAAAGAGAAAGAGAGAGAGGGAGAGAGCAAGATTTGCCTGTTTTGGAAAATTGTTTTAAAGGAACACCACAGGAAATTAAGTCATTCTTAGGTGCCTGCCATTTATATCTAAAAATGGTTTTCAGTAATGGGATAGCTCTAATATCAGTAGAGAGATCAATTATCACACGCAGATTTAACCTTGTTGCTGCAGGCCAGAAATATTTAAAACCATTTAACTGACTTGAAGAATTCTTCAATTTTTGAAAATATATTTAAAAAGAAAAACTTTCATAAAACTTTAATTTTATGAAGTTAACAAAATATTGATTCTAAATGATATATTTATAAAATTTTATTTTGTAATTGGTTATTGGTAGTGTAAGGAAATAAAATAGACTTTTATGTGCTCATATTGTAACCAGTGATCCTGATAGCTATATTTAGTTATTCGTTCTAATATTTTATTTTAGATATTCTACATATACAATAATGTCCTTAGCAAATAATGACCCGTGTATTTCTTTCTTGCTAATTCTTACTTTTTTTTCTTATTGAACTGACTGGGAATTTTGCTTCTGATCCCATAAGGAAAGCTTTCCATATTTCCTTATTAATTATAATATTTTTGTAAGATTTTATGATTATCTTTCACCGGATTAAATACATTTCATTCTATTGTTTGCATATTAAAAATATATTCTGCATCCATTGAGATGAGATTTTCTTCCACATTGTTAATATAGTGAATTACAGTAATTGATTTTGTGATATTAAAATAATATTTTATTATTGAAACACAATTTGTTTTTAATTTACTGTACTATTTAAAATTAAGATATAATTCATACACCATAATATTTGTCCTTAACAAGGATGCAACTCAGTGATTAGCATATTCACAAGGTTGTGGTATAATCACTGCAAATTCCAGAATAATTTCATCACTGAACAACAACAAAAGAATCCTGTGTCTCTTATTAGCCAGTCCTTGTTTGCTCTTCTCTCTAGCCCCTGGCAATCACTGATCTACCTTCTGTCTCTATAGATTTGCTTTTTCTGGGCATTTCATATAAGTAGAATTATAGAATATGTGACATTTTGTGTCTGGCATTTTTCACTTAATGTTTTCATGATTCATACATGTATCATGTATCAGTAGTTCATTCCTTTTATGGCTAAATTATATTCCATTGTATGGATACACCACTTTTTGATTATCCATTCATCAATTGATGGACATTTGCATTGTCTTTATGGCCATTACAAATAATGTTGCTATAAACATTTGTGTCCAGGTTCTTTGTAGACATGTTTTTCATTCTTTGGGAGATATTCCTAAGGAGTAGAATTGTCCAGTCATTTGATAACACTGTTTAACTTTTTTTTCTTTTCTTTCTTTCTTTCTTTTTCTTTTTTTTTCTGAGACAGAGTCTCACTCTGTCGCCCAGGCTGGAGTGCAGTGGCGTGGTCTCAGCTCACTGCAACCTCCGCCTCCTAGGTTCGAGCAATTCTCCTGCCTCAGCCTCATGAGTAGCTGGAATTACAGGTGCCTGCCACCACGCCCGGGTAATTTTTGTATTTTTAGTAGAGATGGGTTTTCACTGTGTTGGCCAGGCTGGACTCAAACTCCTGACCTCAGGTGATCCTCCCGCCTTGGCCTCCCAAAGTGCAACTGCAAAATTGTTCCTACCGTGGCTGCATCATTTTGCGTTCCCACCAGTGATTTATGTGGGATTGTTTCCACATTCTCACACATACTTGTTATTTTCTTTTTGATCATAGTATGAAATGGTATCTCCTGGTGGTTTTGATTTGCATTTCTCAAATGACCAATAATGTTGAGTATCTTTTCATGTACTTCTTGCCTATTGTGTATCTTTTTTGGAGAATTTTCTACTCAAATCATTTCTCCATTTTAAAAATAGGTTATATGTTTTTTTATTATTGAGTCGTAAGATACATATTCTGAATACAAGTCTTTTAGAAGATGTATGATTTGCAAAATTGTTCTCCCATTCTGTAGGTTGTCTTTTCACTTCCTTGGCTTTTTCTTTTGAAGAAAAAATTTAGTTTTAATTAAGCATAATATAGCCCCTTTTTTTTCTTTTGTTGCTTGTAATTTGGTGCTATATCTAAGAAACCATTGTTTAATCTAAGGTCATGAAGATTTTGCTTATGTTTTCTTCTATGAGTTTTTTACTTCTAGGTCTTACATTTAGGTTTTGATCAACTTTGTGTGTAAGGTAAGGTCAGAATCCAACTTCGTTTGTTTGCATGCATATGTACAGTTGTCTCAACACTATTTGTTGACAAGACTACTATTTCCCCTTTGAATTTTCTTGGCATCCTTTTAAAAATCAATTGCTCATAAATATAAGGTTTATTGATTAATGCTCAATATTATTTCATTAAATTTATATGTCTATCTTTATGCTAATGCAACACCGAATTAATATAGTTTGGTAGAAAATTTTCTGTTTCAAGACTATTTAGACTGTTCTGGGTGCTTTGCTATAGTAGTTTCCTGTTCCTGATGTAACATCTTACTACAAAGTTATGCCTAAAAATATCGCAGCTTTATCATCTTAATGTGTGCATGCGTGCGTGCGTGTGTGCGTGCGTGCGTGTGTGGATTCCTTAGGATTTCCTGTATGCATAAATATTTCTCCATATATATCTATATACAAATTCTTTACACCTCATGGCATCTCCATATAGAGATAGTTATATTTCTTTCTTTGTAATCTTCACCCCAGGCTACTATCCAATTGAATAAAAGGTGGTGCTACTATTGAACGTGCCACAGAATATTAACTTTGTAAACTGACTTGAAGTCTCCCTGGGTGAATGCTAACCCTCTCATATATAATACTGGCTTCATTTACAAAATGTAAAACATGATGACTACCAAATGATTTCTTCAGCCTTGACTTTTATCAAGAACCGCCAAATCTGAATCTAATTCCCATTTAGGATTGCCACAGGTATGTTCAAAATAGTACTTTCTTTTTCTCATAAGATTCTGCCTTATGTCTTGAATTTATACTCTAGGTAAATGTTGTAAGCAGAATAAAAACCCCCAAAGATGCTCACACTTTAATCCTTGAGACCTGAATATGCTGTATTACCTGACAAAAGAGACTTTGCAGTTAGAATTATGAATATTAAAATGAGGACCGTATATGAGTCCAATCTAATCACTATGAGCCCTTAAAAGCTGAGACCACGTGCAGTTGATTTCTGAGAGACGGGGCAGGAGGGAGAGGCAGAGATATTTGAAATGTTCGTGCTGCTGGAAAGGCCCATGAAAAAAAGCATAAGGAACAGGGACAGTCTAGGAGGAAAGGCTGGTCCCAGCTGATGGCCAGCAAGGAAATGGGGACTGCAATAATACCCACTCAAGGAACTAAGTGTGGCTAACAATCTGAACAAACGTGGAAGCAGACCTTTCCTCAGAGCCTCCAATAAAAAATGCAAGAGTGTGGCCGGGCGTGGGGGCTCACGCCTGTAATCCCAGCACTTTGGAAGGCCGAGGCGGGCAGATCACGAAGTCAAGAGATCAAGAGCATCCTGGCTAACACGGTGAAACCCCGTCTCTACTAAGAAAAATACAAAAAAATTAGCCAGGCGTGGTGGCGGGCGCCCGTAGTCCCAGCTACTCTGGAGGCTGAGGCAGGAGAATGGCGTGAACCCGGGAGGCGGAGCTTGCAGTGAGCCGAGATCGCGCCACTGCACTCCAGCCTGGGCGACAGGGCGAGACTCCACCTCAAAACAAACAAACAAAATGCAAGAGTGATGGAGTCAGTGCATGACTACCTGAATACAACACACTTTTCAAGCTACATAAACTTCATGCTTTCCTCGTTTTATCAAAGTCATCTCCTCTGCCTTGAAAACTCTCCCCATTGTTATTAATCTGCCTGAAAATTTATCTTCATCCTCAAGTGTCTACTCAAATGGCCTATTAAATGAGTTCTTCCCAGATGATCCCAGATAATGAGTACCACTTTTTAAAATTAGATTTCTAGATACTTTCATTATTGTAATCCACTTTTATAGGAAATTTTTGTTGTTGTATATCTCCTTACTAAACGAACTTTTTTTGTTTTTGAATCTGCATCAATTGTTGAACACATATAGAATATATTAAATACATACAAGCTAATGAAGTAACACAGGAATGCATCTCAGACCACTTATCCTAAAACAACCATTTTTTTCTTTCATTCTGTCAAATACTCTTTCTCTAATATCCTATACTTTTGTTACTATTCATGGATTTTATCTATTTATAGTTATTTTCTTACTGATATGCAAGAATTTTCTATGTATAGTGTATCACATATCTTGCAAAATTTTGTTTGGTTTGCATAATCTCTTTTATTTTATTGTGAATGACATTATAGAACTTTACAGATGAAATAAAATCTGTCGGCCGGCTGCGGTGGCTCGTGCCTCTAATCCCAGCACTTTGAGAGGCAGAGGCGGGCGGATGACGAAGTCAGATCAAGACCATCCTAGGCCAACATGGTGAAACCCTGTCTCTATTAAAAATACAAAAATTAGACGGGCTTAGTGGTGCGTGCCTGTAGTCCCAGGTACTTAGGAGGCGGAGGCAGGAGAATTGCTTGAACCCGGGAGGCGGAGGCTGCAGTGAGCCGAGATCGCGCCACTACACTCCAGCTTGGGCTACAGAGGGAGCCTCTGAAAAAAAAAAAAAAAATCTGGCTAGGCGTGGTGGCTCACGCCTGTAATCCCAGCAATTTTGGAGGCCGACGCGGGCGGATCACGAGGTCAGGAGATTGAGACCATCCTGGGTAACACTGTGAAATCCCATCTCTACTAAAAAAATACAAAAAATCAGCCGGTGGGCACCTGTAGTACCAGCCAGTCCGGAGGCTGAGGCAGAAGAATGAGGTGAACCCGGGAGGCGGAGCTTACAGTGAGCATAGATAGCACCTCTGCACTCCAGCCTGGGCGACAGAGCGAAGACTCCGTCTCAAAAAAAAAAAAAAAGGCATTTATATGACCATTCTTCCACTTATGCAGCCCTACTTAATTATTGTCATTACAAAATGATGCTTTTCCTTCTGCTAAATTTCTCTATTTCTAATATTTATGCTTACAGATAAAATTGAATTATTTTTAATCAAAGTCCAAAAATACATCATTAAATTTATATTTTTTTCAAAAGAAAAGACAAAAAAATTTTTTAATTTATCCAATGCTCCTTTTAAATCCCTAATGGAAAAATACATTTTATTCATTCATTATATATAATGAATTCATTTTATTGAATGATTAATAAAATGATTGTATTAATGAATGAATAAAATGTATATATAATGAATGAATAAAATGTATATATAAATATATTTATATTTATTTTTAATGAATTTTTGGCTAATTTTTTGCTAATTTTATTTTTATTATTATTATTTTTTTTGAGATGGGCTCTCTGTCTGTGCCCAGGCTGGAGTGCAGTGGTGCGATCTCGGCTCACTGCAATCTCCGTCTCCTGGGTTCGAGCGAGTCTTCTGCCTCAGTTTCCCAAGTAGCTGGGACTACAGGCATTTGCCACCATGCCCAGCTAATTTTTGTATTTTTAGTAGTGAGGGGGTTTCACCATATTGGCCAGGCTGGTCTTGAACTCCTGACCTTGTGATCCACCCATTTCAGCCTCCCAAAGTGCTGAGATTACAGGCGTGAGGCACCATGCCCGGCCACTAATTTTTTTTTTTTTTTGAGACAGAGTCTCCCCCTGTCGCCCAGGCTGTGGTGACGTCATTGCAACCCCCACCTCCCACGCTCAAGTGATTCTTGTGCCTCAGCCTCCCGAGTAGTTGGGATTACAGGCATGTGCCACCACAGCCGACTAATTTTTTTTATTTTGCAGTAGACAGGGTTTCTCTATGTTGGCCAGGCTGGTCTTGAATTCCTGGCCTCAAGCGATCTGCCCACCTCGGCCTCCCAAAGTGCTGGGATTACAGGCATGAACCACCATGCCCAACCAAGAGTTAATGTTTCTTTTAAAATAAATCAAAAGAGCAAAACTCATCTGACAGCAATTGACAAAAGAAAACAGCAGTCTACTATTAAACATAATAAAATTTAAGGCAAAATTATTTTATTTGGGATTTTGGATTTCCTTGTGTTTTCTCATCTTACTTAAACCTGCTTCCTTTCTATGCCTGCATTTCTCACCATCACTTTTCCCACTACAAGCTTACTGCTCCAGTTTTTTAAAAAGTCATGGCTCTTCTGTCTTTTTTAGTGTAAAAAGGGGAAATTTTCTAATTTTCAGATTTCTTGTGTTACATTCTTTTCATAAGTACATTCTTTTTGAATCCTAGATATTTCGTTGTTAGATGATTGTTCAAAATCAGTTTGCTCATTCATGACTATAGAAAGATGTAGATTTAAGCCTGGTTTTTGCAACAGAAAAGCCAGATGGCCCACAGCTTATCCCAGTTTCTACTTGAACACAATAAGCTTTCTTTTTCTCTCAACTTTATCCAGGAAGAACCATTTTATATACAGATTTCTGATCCAGTCTCCAGGGTTTCCAAGACATTAATCAAGCATGGCTTTACTGGACAAATGTAGGGCCTTCTGTGTCTTTAATACTGGACTTTATGCCAGACAGTATCTTTGTTCTAGTTCTTCTTTGCACTGTTCATATCTCACTGGTTTAGATATAACTGCCTGCTGCAGGGTGATGACTTCCCTCCGTGAATCTTCCTCAGTTTCATTATCGATGGTATACCATGTACATGAGACAAAGATTTCTTTACTCTTCTTGAGGTCTCTCTATGCTGTTTGGTTCACATAATATGGAGTTACCCATTGTAAACTCATTTACAGTGAAGTCAGTTGTAGCACTGATCTAGTTTGGCTGTGTCCCCACCCTAATCGCATCTTGAATTGTAGTTACCATAATCCCCATGTGTCGTGGGAGGGACCCAGTGGGAGGTAACTGAATCATGGGGGCTGTTACCCCCATGCTGCTGCTCTCGTGATAGTGAGTTCTCGTGAGATCTGATGGTTTTATATGGGTCTTTTCTCTCTTTGCTCTGTATTTCTCCTTCTGCCATCATGTGAAGAAGGATGTTGTTTGCTTCCCCTTCTGTTCCCCTTTTTTCCTTTATTTATTGATTCGAGTGTCATTCAGTTCAACATAAATTTTGTGAACAGCTGGTGTATGGTCAGCCCAAGGCTAAAACATTGTAAATGAATACATGGAGGACAGAAGTTTTGTGAACAGTGGGAGCAGAAGGCAAATTGCTGTAGACAGAGGAGAGAGCAAGAATGGACAACTTGCAAGAAGTTGAGCTATGTAGACAATGGGGTAAGAAAGCCAGGGGTGTTAGAGGAAGAGAAGTGAAAGTCGGATACCATAGCTTATAATGAGAACAGGAATTGGTAAAAATGTCAAGACAGGAGAAATCATATATGTTTAGAGGTTTAGTAGGGGAGCCATTTGACTTCTCTGTTCTTTTTGAGAAAGACGTGAATTGACAGAGATATAGGGAAAGTGTATTTGAAGTACAAGCAACAGCATGTATCTGGAAAACCAAAACACGGAGGGCATAAGTATGGGGGAACTGTGAATATTCCAACTTTGGCCACAACATTGGGTAGATATCATAGTTGCCCGGTAATGAAAACTTGTCTGAAAATGTATGTTTATGTCACACTGTGATAAAGAAGTATGTAATTAATTGGTTTATTTTAATCCCAATTATTGATTTGCCTGAATTATTGAGTATCATGAGACAATGGCCCATCTTAAGAAGTTCTAAGGAAGGTAGACTAATATGCAGGAAGGTATTTGTAACCCTCGAAACCCATTGGAGACACCTCACTCATGTATGGTAACCAGAATAACAGGAGGGTAGGAACTACGCCAATAATCAAAGTGATCCCTCCGCACGCCACTACCTAACTTCTTCAGCTTTGCTTAAACTCTGCCATCTGCTTGTGTGGCAGCAACTTCCTCCTAATAGTGTATGTTTACACTGAGTATTGGCACATAGTTTCTGCATCGTATAGAATTAAATTTCCTGTTTATTTTTTATTTTTGCTTTGTATTGTGTTGTACTTCGGTTCACTTATTTGTGTTTAGTCCAGATCATGATTCTAACAGGTTATAAAAATTTTGTGCATTTGCCTCTTTTGAAATTTGTTTCTTGTTTGTATATCCACAGAATCCTTGAAAGATTCCTTTACCCAATGCCAAAAGAAATCCACTTAATACATTCTGCTGAGGCCTTTATATTAGTACACGTTAACTTTAAGTGGGAATATGCCACCGTGTGACATACTTTATGTGACAAGAAAAATGTTCTTAGAAAAGATTCTCATCTCAAGCAAACTTTATACTGGAGACATTGTTTGCAATATCAGACTTCACTATTTTCAGCTCACAGTTTACTAAAGAGGATAATTGGAGAGGCATTCTAACATTAGTGGAGAAAAAGGCACTTGATGTTCATGACACTTGATAACAGAACCTCTGTATTTCTTAGTCTCTAGCACCATTTCATAGAATGAACTAAGTTATCAGAGGAGAGGAGATACACATTCGACCCAATTCTAAACATTTAATATAATCAATATTTACTTATAAGGTACATTAATTATATTAATACATGTCAAGTCTCAAGATAAATTCTGAATAAAAATTTTTCAGTTAAATGTTGCAAATAATTTTTATCATTAAATTTTAAATACACAGATTATCTGTGTAACATATTAAAATGTATGTCATATAATGACAAAGGATTTCTCTATTGGAACATCTTTTATTTCACTGGCTTATTATTATTTCTGGTTGGTAAGTTTAAAAGACTACAATCTTTAATTTTATTTAGTTAAATGATTTGTTGTATTTTAAAATCAGTAGATAGTATATGTATCATCTTAGTCTTAATTTATAAATATATGACATTTCAATAAAATTCTTGAAGCCAATCAATAAAATTGATTAAGCTTTAAATTCTAGGCTATCTCAGTCTAATTGATTATATTTCTTTATGATTCTTTAAGGGGAAAGCAGACACTTTCTTTTGTTTCAAGATGCCAATTTTCTTTTCTTCTTCTTTTTTTTTTTTTTTGACACAGAATCTCGCTCTGTTGCCCAGGCTGGAGTGCAGTAGCACGATCTCCGCTCACTGCAAGCTCCGCTTCCTGGGTTCACGCCATTCTCCTGCCTCAGCCTCCCTAGTAGCTGGGACTACAGGCACCCACCACCACGCCTGGCTAATTTTTTGTATTTTTAGTAGAGACAGGGTTTCACGGCGTTAGCCAGGATGGTCTTGATCTCCTGATCTCGTGATCCGCCTGCCTTGGCCTCCCATAGTGCTGGGATTACAGGCGTGAGCCACTGCGCCCGGCCTTAAGATGCCAATTTTCTAAAGTGAGAAAAATTAATTTTAAACATTAAATCGTATGTTCAATATCTGTGTGAGATCAGATAAACCCTGTGTCTTAGATAGGGAAAGGTTTGAAAGTATAATTTTTATAGTTTCTTATTTATCTATCTTTTCCTATATGATTGTTGTTGAAATATCTTAAATTTATTTCACATTAAAATTGTCAAATATGTGAATTCATGAGCCACCTGTTGAAGACCACTGAAAGAATATAAATAAATAAAATTGGTAACTCATTGTTTTTCAATAACTTGTGAAGACTAAGCTCTGATTTTTTTATTTTGCCCAAATTCCTATCTAAGGGGTCTGGGGAGTCATCCCCTACTAACCATAAATTCTCATCAGATGGATTTTATTTAAACCTATATATCATGGCTTACTTTGCAATCTGACTCTGGCATAACATTATGTGACAAAGAAGAAAGTAAAAAAAAATTTACCCCAAAAGCAGGTTTCTTTGCCATATTTTGAAATGGTCCTGCAAAACTGCCCTTTGTTGGGGGACATATGCATCTGTAAAGAATCTCTATTGACATAACTAGATCTTTTTCTTCCAAGCCCTCCCAATCCTGAAGAAATTAGTAGAAGTCAAGCACCTTTTAAAGGTGTGAATAGGAAATATTTGTCATCTATTATCTCTAACGGCAGCCACTATAAGACTTCAGAAGAACCTTGGTATCCACAATCTTTTAGCTTAACCTGAACATATCCTTTCCTTTGATCCCAGGTTTTTAGACAAACTAAAACAATTGTCAATTGGAAAATGTTTAAATTTACCTATAGCCTGAAAGCCCCCCACCAATCCCTGCTTTGAATTGTCCCGCCTTTCTGAACCAAACCAACGTGTTTCTTAAATGTATTTGATTGATGTCTCATATCTCCCTAAAATGTATAAAACTAACCTGCACCCTGACCACCTTGGGCATGTGTTCTCAGGATCTCCTTAGGGCTGTGTCATGTGCCATGGTCACTCATATTTGGCTCAGAATAAGTCTCTTAAAATATTTTACCGAGTTTGACTCTTCATCGACACTTGTTTTATTGAACAAACTGGATTTCCATTGTTAATATTACCCTAATGTAAAGAGCAGTGAAGTAACAGACTTTTTGTCAGCCTTTTACTTACAGAATAGATGACCCCGTGATCTGAGCCCTAATTCCTAAGAAGGGATGCCTTGGAATGAACAAATCAAGAGGTGCCTTGAACTGGAGATTGGTCCTGCTTCATGGTAGCATTTTCCCAGTAAACATGTCTCCATAATAAAAAAGAGTGACTGAATGGCAGATGAAGATATCCAGTTATAAAGCCAAGAGATAAGCCACCCATTCCAGAATTGCTACTTCCTCCTTTATCTGCAATGAGCAAGTGGCAACTGTGACAGTGTCAACAGGTTGTACAGTGCACAAAAGGGATGTTCTGGCTGAGAACAGAAAGTCTGCAAATGATAAGAGAGCAAAAGGAAGAAGTCCTAAATTGAGGAGAAACTGTCCTTTAGGGACAGGAAAAGGAAAATGAGCAAGAAGAATAAAAGATTTTAAAAAGAAATGAAGCTGGAAATCTATCATCATAGCCTAATCCCTAAATACCCCACAGATGTTAGAAGAATGCCAAGCATTCCTGAAGTTGATAGACACAGATATAGATAGGTAGGTAGATACATAGAGATAGATTAATAGATAGGCAGATACATACATACATACATGCATACACAGGTAGCTACATAGACACATAGATGTATTGAATTGTACACATACACATGTGTATATATCATATATACCTATGTATGAGAGAGACAAATGAGATATTAAATTATAATTAGCTAAAGACCATTTACAATACCTATACAAAGAGAAATATCTAAAGTGTTTTTGGATAATTAATTCCATATTCTTTAGCAACTCATCCAATTTCCCACTGGCAGAGATTCAGGGCAAAGACATTTCAAGCCATTTTTCAAGAGTCTCAAAAAGCAGTAAAATACCTTTAATCTGAGCACCATGTTAAACTTTTTAGCAAGTTGATGCTACTGCGACTCTTATTCCTGTCACCAGAGAAGCAATTCAGAAGAATTGTTAATATTTCAGAAGTTGCTTAAACTTCCTGTAAAGTGATAGGCCTGACCTCCTGGGGTTAATGTGAGCATCATAACAGTTAGTACACGTAAATGCTTGACATAAGATAAATGCTATGTAAGTGTTAGCCATGATTAGTATTTTCATCACTCAAAAATGCGTCTTTTCTGTCTCACACTATATTTCCCTAAAGTGCTCCACCATTTCTTTATCTTTAACCATACTTCCCACTCTTGCTCCAATATTTCTCTTTTATATTTTTATTCCTTCATATACTGCTTCCAGTACCCTCCTACTCAAACAGAAAGCTGCCTCTGTCCTTTAAGAATACCCACTAGTAGTCCCTAGAAAGATTATTCTTCAGGCACTTACCATAAGGTGGGGTGGGGTTAGCATTCACCTTTTTTCATGCTGCCATTTTTAAAACTACACTATCTCAGTCTCCTTATGTTCAGGATAACACCATTCATAATCTACCCCTTCTTCATTGGGCCTCATGCCATCATGTCCACATTTTTGGAATACACAAACACCTGTCATTTTCCTTGAGACCTCAGAGCCCTGTGCAGGTGTCATCCAGTTACCCAGCCTCACTCTTTCCTAACTGGTGTGTCAATGACTACCATCATCATTTATGCATTTCTCACCTTAATTAATGGGGAGGGGCTGGGTGCGGTGACTCATGCCTGTAATCCCAGCACTCTGGGAGGCCAAGGCGGGCGGATCACGAGGTCAGGAGATCGAGACCATCCTGGCTTACACGGTGAAACCCTGTCTCTACTAAAAATACAAAAAATTAGCCAAGTGTGGTGGCGGGCGCCTGTAGTCCCAGCTACTCAGGAGACTGAGGCAGGACAATGGCGTGAACCCAGGTGGTGGAGCTTGCAGTGAGCCAGGATGGTGCCACTGCACTCCAGCCTGGGCAACAGAGCGAGACTCCATCTCAAAAAAAAAAAAAAAAAAATTAAGGGGGAGCTTGCCTGAAGGAAATCATTTCCTAGTACTGAATTATGACATAAGTGCATTTGCTGAGACATTTTATATATATGGGCCATTGAATTATGATACTCTTCAACAATATTTTTGTATTAGGCAACAAAATGGATTTCATATGACTATTTGTTATATTGTTCTTTTATTAAAAGGAGTAGGGCGTGGCCCAAAAACTTAATTCAAGGAAAGAAACTCTGTTGGAGACTAAGGCAATGTAGTTCAAGTTTGTAGCCTCCTGGTGATTTGATTTGACCAAGGCTAAAATTTATAATACCCAGAGGAGTGACAGCCTTCAAATGATTTTCTGTAAGTATTAAAGTTGGGGTGTTTATTAAATGTCCACTTCTGTTTGGTAACACTTTAAGATTTTCTAGTTATTTTGAAGACTCTTAAAATTCTAAAAAAAAGAAAACAAAATCCTTAGTAAAAAATAGTTTCCTCAAAATAAATACATTGCTCACAATTTTAATGACTCAGCATTAAAGCTAACAAGGAAAGGGGTATTATCTGTCTTAAACTATTTGTAATTGATAAATAAGAGGTTAAATTTTTCCCTACAGAGTTTTACTATTGAGCCATTATTCAGTCATGAGAAAGAGTAAACTGAAATATTTGCCAAGTACTTATGATGTGACAGATATAGTGCCAGGTTGTTTTACATATTGTATATCACTAAATGTCAGAATTAAACTTCTGAAAATCAAAGCTGGCTAAAAGTAGGTATTTAGCTTTTGTGGACTTGTTGAAACCCAATACAGAGATGTGTCTACTTGGGATCATGAAATCAAATATTCAGAAGAAATATATTTTTCATGCATATTCTGAAATCAGTGGCTGAAACCACAAGAAATAAGTGAACAGAGCTTATAAATATTGATTTATTGAGTTTATTCCCTTAGGTTCATATCATGGAGATGCTTAAAATACTTAAGCTAGAGTTATATTTAAAGTACTGCTATGTACAGATGTAATACAACTTATTTTACAGAGCTTCCCTTTGGGGGGCAAGAATTATTAATGTATGTGGTTATCCTGAGCTCCCTCTTTCTGTTTGCTAATGGGGATTCTGGCTTTGTCTGCTCAATTTCTTCCCCATTGCTCTTCTCTGAAAAGGCACTGCTGGTGGCTGACAGTGATATTCTCTTTCGTATCTCCACATCAGTACAATGATAAGAGGAAACTGGAACAAAAAGGCAGGAGGGGTGGTAGGTAAATATTGAGAACATGCGTTTGAGTAAGGCCTAGGTGAGCTTTCTTCCAGAAAAGAAAAAATATATATATAGTCAGGAGGTGATGACAAATTTTAACCAGAAGGATTTAAAGAAAGAGAGGTATGGATAAAGGGATATAAAGATGTGTGCATTATATTTTATGTCTTATTCAGATATTACCAAAATACAAATAGACTTGAGGTATTTTTACATTATGTTTCATTATAATAGAATGATTTATATTCCTATGAGTATATACCCAGGAATGAGATTGCCGGGTGAAATGGCAATTCTGGTTCTAGGTCTTTTAGGAATTGCCACACTGTCTTCCACAATGGTTGAACTAATTTACATTCCCACCAACAGTGTAAAAGCATTCCTATTGCATCTGTTTTTTGCTTCACTATTCAAAATAGCACAGACATGGAATCAACCCAAATGCCCATCAATGATAGACTAGAAAAAGAAAATGTGGTACCTATACACCATGGAATACTATGCAGTCATAGAAAGGAACAAGATCATGTCCTTTGCAGGGACATAGATGGAGCTGGAAGCCATTGTCCTTAGCAAACTAACACAGGAACAGAAAACCAAACACCGCATGTTCTCACTTCTAATTGGAAGCTGAATAATGAGAACACAAGCACGCAGGGAGGGGAACAAAACACACTGGGACCTACTGGGGTGCTGGGGGGAAGGAGAGCATCAGGATAAATAGCTAGTGCATGGGGGCCTTAAAACCTAGGTGATAGGTTGATAGGGGTAGCAAACCACCATGACACACGTTTACCTATGTAACAAACCTGCACGTCCTGCACATGTATCCCAGAACTTAAAATTTAAAAAAAATAAAATTACATTTCACCTTTTTTAAACCAGAGTGTTGTCATGCTATATCATGTGGATCCATCATTATAGGCATTATGTATTCTAATAAGATGGCAAGAGAAAAAATGTTTAAGCTGTTCAGGCTGGAGGTAAAATGGAAGAGTTGAGGCTGGTCTTGGCTGAGAGTGAGTTGAGTCTGGACTCTGGCCCTACCTGGCCATGTCTATGGATAAGTTTCTGAACTTCTTTTCTTCAAAATATAACCAGGCTAAGAGCAGCCTGGTGGGAGTCCGACTGAGCAGGGTTTGAATCCCAGCTTTGCCATTTAGCATGATGAGATGTGAGGTAAGTTACTTAATTCAAGCCCCACGTCCTCATCTTTAAATGCAGACAACAGTATCTACCTTCAGGTTGTTGTCAGGATTAATATAATTTATGTAAAGTATTTTACCCAACATTTGGCATGTATTTGTATACAGTAATTGGCATATCTTTGGTATAAAATAAATGTTACAAAACATGAGTATTTTCCTTGTTATTGGTGTGGTACCTTGCATTTTGAAGTTGTCTTAGTCCATTCACATTACTATAAAAAACACCTTAGACAGGATAATTTAGACAACTATAAAATAGAAATTTATTGCCCACAGTTCTGGAGGGTGGGAGTTTAAGACTGAAGTGTCAGCAGATTTGGTATCTGGCGAGAGCTTGCTCTCTACTTCATAGATGGTGACTTCTGTGCATCCTTACTTGGTGGAAGGGGCTAGGGAGATTTTGGAGGCCTCTTTTATGAAGGCACCAATCCCATTCATGAGGGCTCTGCCAGTCACAGTCCAAAGCCTTCATCTCTTAATACTATTGCATTGGAGATTAAGCTTCAACACATGAATTTTAGAGACACAAACATTTAGACCATAGCACAAGTCGATATGTTTCTCTTTTGTTTAGATTTGCTGAGAGAGAGAAATTGAGAGACAGATTGAGATTCAGTAAAGGGTAAAGTTACTGAAGTTGTAAAAGAATATTCAAGAGCATTATATGGGAAATGTATAGGGCATTGCAGCAAATAAAATATAATATGGATACTGTGAATGATTTCTAAAAACTCAAGTTTACAACAAACATATTTTGAAGACTCGACCTGTTTGAAACATTTAATCCTTGTAGATCATGAGTGGAAGAACAGATTCTCTAAGCAGTGAAGAGAAATAGAGCAGTGGTCCCCAACCTTTTTGGCATCAAGGACTGGTTTCGTGGAAGACAATTTTTTTCACAGAGCTGGTGGTGGTGGGGATGGTTTCAGAATGATTCAAGCCCATTACATTTATTGTGCACTTTATTTCTATTATTATTACTTTGTGACATATAATGAAATAGTTATACGACTGACCATAATGTAGAATCCCTGGGAGTCCTGAGCTTGTTTTCCTGCAACTAGATGTTCCCACCTGGGGGCAATGGGAGACAGTGACAGATCATCAGTCACTAGATTCTCATAAGGAGCACACAACCTAGATCCCTCGCATGCTTAGTTCACAATAGGGTTCATGCTCCTATGAGAATCTAACGCTGCTGCTGATCTGACAGGAGGAGGAGCTCAGGGGGTAACACGAGCCATGAGGAGCAGCTGTAAATACAGATGAAGCTTCGCTCACTCAGCCGCCACTCACCTCCTGCTGTGGAGCCCAGTTCCTAACAGCCATGGACTAGTATGGGTTTGGAGAGCCCTGAAATAGAGGATATCCAGCAAGCCTTTCAAATGAGTGAATTATTCCATTCCAACCTCTGGAATATAAAAGATAAATAGTCTCTCATGAATTCACACTGTGTGGCCTTTTGCATTAAAGCAATCACCTAAGTTATCTGGAGCTTCATGTACATGGGTCAGATGTTGCTGGCATTGTCCTAACTCTGCATGGCTGCTCTCAAATCAGTCCTTCACCATCTCCATGAGAGTCATGCTGTGAGACCCTAATTTCCTTCATTTTTTCAAAGATGTCTATTTTCCAGGAGGACACATCTGCATTTTTAAGGAAAACTCTGGCTACAGGCCATCAGATGTTTTTCCCCCGCCATCATTCTGGGTAACGTTAGCGCATTTGTGCAAAATACATTCAACACCCTGGCCTTACACCTTTTGATCTCCTTATCTTCAATAACATGTATTTCTACTCTAATTTAGGCACCCACTTTCATTGCCTCATCAGGAATGATGACATCTTCTGTAGTTATTCACATTGTATTTTTGAATTTCAGTGGCCCTCTCACCTTTGACTTCAATACCTGATTCTTTTAGTTCTTTAAAATTTTTATTTTCTCTTCACACATTATTTCACCTCCTGTAGAACACTATTTTCTTCCACCTTTGCCTCAGTTATTTACCAAATATCTCTCCTTCTTTTTTTTTTTTTCTTTTAAGACGGAGTCTTGCTCTGTTCCCTAGGCTGGAGTGCAGTGGTGCAATCTTGGCTCACTGCAACCTCTGCCTCCCAGGTTCAAACGATCATCCCGCCTCAGTCTCCCAAGTAGCTGGGGTTACAGGCACCTGCCAACATGCCCAGCTAAGTTTTGTATTTTAAGTAGAGACAGAGTTTCACCATGTTGGCCAGGCTGGTCTCAAACTCCTGACCTCAGGTGATCCAACCACCTCGGCCACTGCACCCGGCCAACCAAATATCTCTTAAGCACCTCGAGTGCTTTACAACATGGAATGCCAGAATATACCAATTCCAAGCAAAATCCACACAGGAGTGAAAAATTCTGTTTAGATAAATGCAACTATTCAAAAACATGCTTTCAAATAACACTTCTTCCTTAGTGCTGAGGGCCATCTTGATACTTTGTTAAAAGGATTCGATGGAAAGACAGAATAGAGAGATTGAGGGAGAGTGTGATGCTTTCTTAAATGCCCTGATCCTGAGTTAGATGTATCAGCAATGTGTCCTGGAGCTTTTTCTAAACCTCCTGTTTCCACATCTACCACCTTCTATCACACTGGATTCTTTACATAGTTTCCACCACGACACTGTAAATGTTAAGGACGTCAAATCAAGATTGAATCTTGGTTTTTCCATTGCCTTTATATTATAGCAAAGTACCTGGTACACAGTTTATAGTTAATAAGTATTTATCATCTAAGTGGATTAGTTACCCTACATTATCTTCCCAAATAAATGCCGATTTCAAATAAATACCAAATTTTGCCAACTCTCTATTCAAACCCACATCTTTCATTTTCAGGAAATGACATATTCTCTTTAATGAAAATAAGGACATAAAGTATCACCTACCTTTATGTAGCCAGTCCCACCCTCCTATAAACTTACCTATAATTGGGTGATGAGTGATCCTTCCTCTCACCTTGTAATTTTTTCACTTGTATGATTTTTCACTTGTAGAATTGATCTAGCTCATGCCTTTCATTGTAGCTTGTATCTTTCCCCATTTGTTATTGTGTCTCATATCTCTGCCTTCAGCCCTTTCCACTTCTCTATCTCTTATTTTGCCTGTAAACATGATTGAGGCAAAATGATTGAGGTAGAATGACATAACCAAAAAGAGGGTAATTTCAGAATTTCACTCCAATGTGAGAGAGCTCCAGTGGGCCTTTTTGTCTTCTAAAATCACCCTCTTTTTTGTTATGCTATTCTCTAGCTTCCAACTACATTTTTTTAAAGAGATGGGGTCTCACTACATTGACCAGGCTGGTCTTGAAATCCTGACCTCAAGTGATCCTCCCATCTTAGCCTCCCAAAGTGCTGGGATTACAGGTGTGATCCTTCACAGCCAGGCCCCAACTACTATCTTGCTGACCCTTTTCTAACTCTCTTCTTTTGAAAGGAGTTTTCAATTTGCTACTTTACTTCCTAATATCCCATTCATGCATCAACCCAATGTAGAGTAGCTTCTATTCTATTCTAACTACTCTACCAAGGCTGTTCTTCTATACCGTTCCACTCCTTTCACTCAAAGTACTCCATATTTTTGAAGAATGGTATCATTCATGATACAATGTTCTCTAGTAAGCAGACTTGGACATGGAGATATATACTAGGGAGTGCCCTTGGATTACTACCTGTGAAAAGGAGAAGAAGGAAGCTGGATTGGGGGAAAGGGAAAAAGCTGGGCTGAAAAGAAGTCCTGGACCACAGCTTTGGCTCATCTCACAGGGGACTTTGAAGATAAAATGGCCCACTGGCATCCTTTCACATTGCAATGACATGACTGAGTCTTTATAGGCCCCAAGTCCCCTCCCCACCTCTTTCACCTGCCTCCTTGCCTCACCTCAATCAGTCATTGGATATGCGCCACAACCAGGAACCTTAGGACCTTAGGCAGGGGGAAGCTCTGCAGCTGAGGTGACATCTGAAGGGGCTCACAGCTGAGTCCTGTCTACTGATACAGCTCTCAGGGAGGACCTAGATGATGCATCTCTGTGTATATCATATATATGAGTAATGATATTAGAGGTTTTATAATTTAACCTTTTTTCTCCTTTTTATCTTTAATCTTCACTGTATTTCAGTCATGGTCTTCAGGTTTCAAAGTGACCTTTAAGATTCAGCAAAGAATATACAGCTTTTTAAACATGGGGAATAAAACAAGAACAATGTGATAGCATAGTGTAATGGTGCCATAGAAATAAACAGTAAAAAGAATTTAAAGAGAGAACCAGGAGTCAATTTCATAAATGCCACCATTACATTACTTAGGTTAAGCTTTTGAATTTATCTAGAAAAAGGTCATTGGCTAAGACATTAACATTTATAGAGGAAAGCAAAAGTGCAAAATTAAAGTTCCTAAGAATCAAGTCCAGAAAAATAGAAAATGTGTAAAGGCTGTTGTTCTCAGTTTGGCAAATAAAATAAAAAAAAAATAAGCAAACCCAGAATTGGTTAATTTCAAATAACATTTCTAGTATTTCCCACACATTTTTTTTACATATTTTAAAATCACTAATACAGCATTACATTCTAAAAAGTCATATTTGAATACCTTACCTTGAAATCATAAGATGCATTTGTTCAATGAAATCTTACAGTAAAGCAGCATAAAAAATATAAATTGTACAGTGTGATATAAATGGAAACTATTTGATGTTCAATTTAATCATTTTTTAGGAACCTCAATGTTAGTTATTTATTATTACTTTAATGACTTAATATTAATTATAATGAAAAGAATATTGCCTTTGAGATCTTCCATTAATGATTCAGTTCCCAGGCCCTGATTTCTTTATAAACTTCTAAATTCTTAAGAGACAAATGTACTTGGCTCAAATTTAATCATGTTAGAATACAGGTTCTGTATCAACTTAGTTTTTGTAGACACTATATGGTATAAGGAGACAATGTTTAATTTTATGTCAATTTCTTGCATAAACTTGTTCAAGTAATTCATTCAATAAATAGTCATTGAGTTCATATCATGTCCCAGGTACTTTTTTTTTTTTTTTTTTTGAGATGGAGTCTCGCTCTGTCGCCCTGGCTGGAGTGCAGTGGCACGATGTCCGCTCACTGCAAGCTCCGCCTCCCGGGTTCACGCCTTTCTCCGGCCTCAGCCTCCGGAGTAGCTGGGACTACAGGCGCCTGCCACCACGCCCGGCTAATTTTTTTGTTATTTTTAGTAGAGACGGAGTTTCACCGTATTAGCCAGAATGGTTTCAATCTCCTGACCTCGTGATCCTCCCTCCTCGGCCTTCCAAAGTGCTGGGATTACGGCGTAAGCCACCACGCCCAGCCATCCCAGGTACTATTAAAAACACTGATATTATATGGTGAAAAAGACTGACGGGGTCCCAGTACATACTTTATATGGAACATACTGATGTCTTTTCTAAAACCTCAAGTATAGTCTCTGATTTGCCTATATAAAGAGTGACAAGTTTTATTTTTACTTTCTGCAAAAATTCAGTTTCTTGCTGTTTTATCACCATACATACAACTTTTATTCAAATATTCATCTAGGGGCCAGGTGCGGTGATCTCTACTAAAAATACAAAAAATATTAGCCGGGCATGGTAGCGGGCACCTGTAGTCCCAGCTACTCTGGAGGCTGAGGCAGGAGAATGGCGTGAACCCGGGAGGCAGAGCTTGCAGTGAGCTGAGATTGTGCCACTGCACTCCAGCCTGGGCGACAGAGCGAGATTCTGTCTCAAAAAAAAAAAAAAAGTTGTTTCTGTTCTCCTTTGTTTTCTACTTTCTCTTAAATAGAAATATATTTATTGTACAAATAAATGCCATGAATTAAAAAAAATAAATTATGATTTTCCTTCGTGAGGATCAGTTCTCCTAGACATTGGTTTAGCTAATGCCAGCTATTTGGTATAAAAATCTGTATCAGTGGAGAGGTAAAAAAGAGCTAAAGGAAGCATAAGAAAGACAACCGCATCTTTAAGAAGTTCCTCTTGTTTTTTTTTTTTTTTTTTTTTTTTTGAGACGGAGTCTTGCTTTGTTCCCCAGGCTGGAGTGCAGTGGCGCGATTTCTGCTCACTGCAAACTCCGCCTCCAGGGTTCACGCCATTCTCCTGCCTCAGCCTCCCGTGTAGCCGGGACTACAGGTGCCGGCCACCGCGCCCAGCTAATTTTTTGTATCTTTAATAGAGACGGGGTTTCACTGTGTTAGCCAGGATGGTCTCGACCTCCTGACCTCGTGATCCACCTGCCTCGGCCTCCCAAAAGTGCTGGGATTACAGGCGTGAGCCACAGCGCCCAGCCAAGAAGTTTCTCTTAAAAGGAATCACTTCTTGTTTTCTTACAAGTTATAAGCTCACTACCCTAGAGTCACATTTTTTGATAACTTATGAATTTTCTGAAACTTCAAATACCCTATGGCCCCATGGCAAAACATCAGATGACATTTGCCTCTCATTTAAACCGTTTTTCTTTTCCTCTTTCTTCTTTATTTTTCTTAAACTCTCTCCTCATTTCTTTTTCTCCTTCCTATTTCTCTTTTTCTCTGTTTCTTCCTACCTCCCCTCGTGACTTTGTCTCCTCATCCATCCCCGTGCTACTTAGATGCCACATCAATTTGACTAGCCTCAAATTTACAAGGAATACTTTCTAAATTCATGCTTCTGAAACTTTTACAGGATGAAGAGGTATAAATGTCTCAAATAATCATTTGCCTGATGGCTGAAATGAATGGCATTTCTCAAAAAGGCCAAGGGACTGCATACAGAAATTTAAACAGTAACTTTCTGTTAGTGATATGGTTTGGATGTTTTGTCCCCTCCAAATCTCATGTTGAAATGCGACCTCCAGTGTTGGAGGTGGGCCTAGTGATAGGTGTTTGTTTCCCAAGGGTGGATCCCCATGAATGGTTTTGTGCTGTCCTCCTGGTAATGAGTGAGTTCTTGCTCTATGAATTCACGAGAGATCTGGTTGTTTAAAAGAGCCTGGCATCTCCCTTGCTCCTTCTCTCCCCATGTAATATGCCAGCTCCCCCTTTGCCTTAAGCCATGATTGTCAGCTTCCCGGGCCTCAGCAGAAGCTGAGCAGATACTGGTGCCGTGTTTGTACAGCCTGCAAACCATCAGCCAAATACTCCTCTTTTCTTTATAAATTACCCAGTCTCAGGTATTCCTTTATAGCATTGAGATGAACTAACATAGTCAGTTTTGACAACATGAACCTTTCATATTAAAATTTAATTTCTAAATTCACTCATTTACTGTGATTGGTTTATAGCTTTTCTGTAATAATGAATTTTACGTGTGACTTTCAATGTGCTTTAAAAATGGATTCACTTTTTAGCTCTATTTTTGGAAACTACCAGCTTCCACTGTTGAGGCAAAAGTGTCATCATTGAGGCTCTCCTGCTGAGGTAGCTGTTGTCTGATTTCCCTTCAGTGCTACTGCTGTCCCAGTGGAAAAAGGGAATCTTCACCACTTACATGACATGTTTGCCTGAACTCTAATCTTCCACACCTGCTGTAGAAAAGAGTAAAGTGGCAGTTCAGGGCAGTTTACCAATTTAGAAATGGTGTCCGCTCAGTATTTTCCTCTGTGTCACTTACTAAAACATGTAAAAGAAACCATGGACATTAAAAGAAAGAGAGAGGTGTAATGTGATATTTTAATTCTAACAAGGATTTATGGGCACGTGAATGCTCAAAAGCACATACCCCCTTAGTGTTTTTCATCTCACACATATCACATCAGACACATATCACACATATCAGGCACATATCACACAGAACTTACTATAATTAAATTATCAGTTTTTGAAAAAATATTATCATTTGCTCTCTTTTTTTCTATATAAATAAATTTTTTTAAATATGATTTTCAGTTCTGAGTTACATGCACGGAACATGCAGGTTTGTTATATAGGTATACATGTGCCATATAGGTGGTTTCTTATTTGTGTTTTCATCTTACGGCTTTGGCTAGAACTAGATAATAAAAGTATGCATCAATTTAAGAGAGTTATTTTTAATCATGGTAAGGACATATCTATAACTACTTTGTCAAATTTCATCAGTCATGCATGTTAAATATCATTAAATAAATATCGAAATTGGGCTGCTGTACCCAAATACCATAGACTTGGTGGCTTATAAACAACAGAAAGGAATTTCTCACAGTTCTGGGGTCTGGGAAATCTAAGACCAAGGTACCAGCCAATCTGGTGTCTGGGAAAAACCTGTGTTCAAAGAAGGCTGCCCTTTCTCTATAACCTCAGTTGGGGAAGGAGCAAGGGAGTTCCATGGGGCTGCTTTAGAAGGGTGCTAAACCCATTAATGAGGGCTCCTCTCTCATGACTTAATTACTTCCCAAAAGTCCACCTTCAAAAACCCTCACATTGGTGGTTAGCATTTGAACATATGAATTTGAGAGGGATATAAACATCTAGTCTGTAGCAGTAAATGTACAATATAAAGTAAATACCTTTATTGTTGTGTTGCATTATAGTAATATATATTTTCTAGTATTAAATCTTTGTATGCCAAATCACTGGGGTGGGTGATTTCTTAGTAAGTGTAGAATTCAGTTCCTTTTTCTTTTAGTTAAGAATATTTTAACTATAAGAGATACTGTTTAGTAATTTTATTCTTTTTATATTCACTTCATCAAGAGTTGGTAATAGTCATATTTGCTTTGTAAAATGAACTGAAAGGAAGCCACTTCTTATAACTTTATACGTATTTCATAGTTTGGGGTCCATTTTATAAGGTTTTTTAAACAGATGCTTATTAAAAACACTGGTTATAGGGACTTTAATAAAAAGTTTTAAAATAATGATTTACGTTTCTTGCAAAATTGATGCATGCAACCTATTTACTATTTTTAAAATTAAATTAAGATTCATTTAAGCAGTACATGTTTATTTTAGTGAAACATGTATTTAATTTTCTAAGATAGTATTTTTTGTCTTTAAAACAATTGCTGCATTTTTATGTTTTTTTCACTTTAAATTTTATATTTTCTTAGTTTTTGTTTTATGACATTTGCTATATTTTTCTGTATTGTGGGTTATTTGTTAAAAGAACGAACTCGTGTATGTTTATAAATTGTTACTGTTTTTGTTTATAATTTATTGCCTTTCAACTTAATATGTAATTAGTATTCCTTTGAATTTTGCTTGTATGCTTTGCTGTACCATTTTGAAATTCTTGAGTTCAATGTTTAACTATTTTTTATTTATAAAGTTTAAATATTAAATTAAATATGTTCCATCAGTTTAGTCATTTTAATATTCTCACTCATCAGACATTTTTGGGGAACGCCATATGCCTTTTCATCCAGTCAGTTTCAAGAAAATGGAAATTACTTTTTATATGTTTGTACTGAAAGCTTGGATAGAGATAAGTCTCCACTTCCTTAAGTTGGGGAAAAAGTGATTTCTTCCAGGCTATAGTCAAAAGAGATACAATTATAGTAACTTTTTGTGTTTGTTTGGGTTGTTTTTGTTTGTTTGTTTGTTTGTTTGAGATGGAGTATGGATCTTGTTGCCCAGGCTGGAGTGTAGTGGCGTGATCTCGGCTCTCTGCAACCTCAGCCTCCCAGGTTCAAGCAATTCTCCTGCCTCAGTCTCTCCAGTAGCTGGGATTCCAGGCGCCCGCCACCACACTGGGGTAATTTTTGTGTTTTTAGTAGAGACAGGGTTTCGCCATGGTGGCCAGGCTGGTCTGGAACTCCTGACCTCAGGTGATCTGCCCACCTCGGCCTCCCAAAGTGCTGGGATTACAGGTGTGAGTCACTGCACCTGGCCTGTAGTAACTTTTTTAAATAGGTTGTGGTGGACAAAAATCCACAGAAATAATAAACAGAAAAATCCATTTATTAACACTTTACATTTTGTTCTCTAAACAAAAGGTTTCTCATTTTTTAAATTTAAATGATGATGGCCTGTAACAGATGAAGCATCTAAAAATTGAAATAAATATATAAATTTTTAACATAAAATATTTTAACATATTTTAGCACAAAATTCTTTAAGATTTTAATTTATGTCTTTTTATTACCTTCCATATACTCTCTTGATACATTACCCATTACGTTGATTGTTGACATACGCTCAAGTCAAGATCTTTTATTATGTGAGGTCATCAGTCAGTGATAACAGATATTGATGAATTAGTCTCCTCATCAGAAATTGAGCAACATTTTCATTCAAGACGATACATGGGCCTTTAAAGCATATTCAGTAATACTGAGTGTCAGTCTTCTCCTGCTATTTTCTGAATGTGCATTTAGACCTTTATACATCTATCTACCCACCCATTTATTAAATTTTCAGCATTTACTTTCTACTCCAAGGACCAGAACCATGTTTGTCTTGTTCACTGCTGTACTCCTATTGCAAGGACCTAGAACATAGTAGGAGCTCATTAAACTCTGAGGATTCAAAATAAGTGAATAGAGGTTGTAGCAGGAAGAAGTCTAAGATAGCCCCTATGACCTTCATTTCCTCATGTTACCCTGTTGACACCTCACACGGCAAAGGAGTCTTGCACATGTCACTAAGGCTAATAATCCGTCAGCCTTAAGACAGGGAGAGTATCTGGGTAAACCTAACCTAATCACACCAAAACTTAACAATCAGGGAGTTTTCTACAACAGAGAGTAAAGAATGGGAAGTCAGAGAGTTTCAAAGTACAAGAAGCATTTATAGCACCCTTACTGACTTTGAAGATGCTTTGCTTCTTCTTTTGAGTTCAGTTTGAGATTATCTTTCTAATAATTGATTAGATTTTATTCTTGTAAAAAAAAGATAATTTAAAGGAATCTATTTTTAAATACTCTGAGGAGGGTGATACTAGGGGTGCTGGTTGTCCTGTTTTAACTTTGTCTTAATTTCTAATGTAATTAAATTTTGAGTAGGTAATGTGACCTCTGTGGTTTTTATTTTAAAAAATATATTGAGGTTTTATATAATCTATTTTTAAAATTTTCAGTGGAAACTTGAAAAGATACTGTTTCACATATTCTTGTATATATATATTAATTTTTTTTTTTTTGAGACGGAGTCTCGCTCTGTCCCCCAGGCTGGAGTGCAGTGGCGCGATCTGGGCTCACTGAAAGCTCCGCCTCCCGGGTTCACGCCATTCTCCTGCCTCAGCCTACCAGGAGCTGGGACTGCAGGCGCCCACCATCACGCCCGGCTAATTTTTTGTATTTTTAGTAGAGACGGGGTTTCACCGTGTTAGCCAGGATGGTCTCCATCTCCTGACCACGTGATCCGCCCGCCTCAGCCTCCCAAAGTGCTGGGATTACAGGCGTGAGCCACCTCGCCCGGCCTAATTATTTCTTTTTTAAAAGATGGTACATACGAGGAAGTAAATCAGGAAAGGTGGATAGTGATTGGTGGCAGTAGAAGTGAGTCAGTGTTACAGTTACTATTGCTGCTTAAGAAACTACCCCAAATGGCCCGGGCGCCGCGGCTCACGCCTGTAATCCCAGCACTTTGGGAGGCTGAGAAGGGCGGATCATGAGTTCAGGAGATCGAGACTATCCTGCCTAACATGGTGAAACCCCGTCTCTACTAAAAATACAAAAGTTAGCCTGGTGTGGTGGTGGGCGCCTGTAGTCCCAGCTACTCGGGAGGCTGAGGCAGGAGAATGGCGTGAACCCGGGAGGCGGAGCTTGCAGTGAGCCAAGATTGCGCCACTGCACTCCAGCCTGGGCGACAGAGGGAGACTCCGTCTCAAAAAAAAAAAAAAGAAAAGAAAAAGAAAAAAGAAACTACCCTAAATTTAATAAGGTAAAACAACGACCACTTCATTATATCTCATGGATCCTATAGGTGAGAAATTCCAGCAGGATTCATCTGAGTGATTCTTCCTCTCTCACATCATTAACTAGGGTGACTCAGTGCTAGTCGGCTGGCAAACAAGTCAGTCTGGAAGGTGCAAGGTGCTTTTTTCCTGTCTTATAAATTGGTGGGGTTGTCTGGAAGGCAAGGCTCAGATGGGAAGGACTCTTAGTTATAGTGCCTGCACAGGGTAAACTTTTTTTTTTTTTTTTTTTGAGACGGAGTCTCACTGTCCCCCAGGCTGGAGTGGTGTGGCCCGATCTCGGCTCACTGCAAACTCCGCCTCCCGGGTTCACGCCATTCTCCTGCCTCAGCCTCCCGAGTAGCTGGGACTACAGGCGCCCACCACCAGGCCCAGCTATTTTTTTGTATTTTTAGTAGAGACGGGGTTTCACCATGTTGGCCAGGATGGTCTCGATCTCCTGACCTCGTGATCCACCCGCCTGGGCCTCCCAAAGTGCTGGGATTACAGGCCTGAGCCACCGCGCCCGGCCTGCACAGGGTAAACTTCTTATATGGCTGCTGGCTTTCCGCAGATCAAACACGCCAAGGGAACCAGGTGGAAAATGCCTGGTCTCTTTTTATCTCACCTTAAAGGTCAGGTAGAATTACTTGTCATACTCTATTGATTGTAGCAGTCACAAGCATGTCCAGATTTAGGGAAGGGAGACACAGACCTATTTTTTGACGAGAAGAATATCAACCTGTTTTTGGACTATGTTTAAAACTGACACACATGACAATTACACACCAGGTAGAAGGCATTTGGGGAGACACTTGAAGGAAATGAGGAGGAATCGTGCTCTGCTGAAAAAAGAGCATTCCAAAGAGAGACCACAGCTTGGGCAAAAGCCCTGAGTCGGAATCATGTGGACTTATTCTTAGAACAGCATCGAGGAAGCCGTTATAGCTGGAGTAGAATGAGGAGGGGGAAGAGTATTAGTAGATGATGGCAGAGAAATAAACATGAGAAGACGGATGATGGAACGAGCACCTTGTAAGTCATTTTAAGGACTTTGGCTGTTCCTCAAACTGACATGGGACCATTGAAAGATTTTTTTATTTTTTATTTTTTAAATTTAACTTTTAAGGTCAGTGGTACACGTGCAGGTTTGTTATGTAGGTAAACTTGTGTCATGGGGGTTTGTTGTACGGATTATTCCGTTACCCACATGGTAAACCTGATACCCACTAGTTGTTTTTCCTGATCTTCTCCCTCCTCCCAGGTTTCACCCTCCTTTTCAAAATAAGACATACATGCAGCCAACAAACATGGAAAAAAAGCTCAGCATCACTGATCATTAAAGAAATGCACATCAGAAGTACAATGAGATACTATCTTACACCATTCAGAATGGTTATTATTAAAAAGTCAAAAAATAACAGATGCTGGCAATATTGTAGAGAAAAAGCAACATTTCTACACTCTTGGTGGTAGTGTAAATTAGTTCAACCATTGTGGAAGACAGTGTGGTGATTCCTCAAAGACCTAAAAGAACTACCATTCGACCCAGCAATCCTTTTGCTGGGTATATACCCAAAAGAATATAAATTGTTCTGTCATAAAGACACATGCATGCATATGTTTATTGCAGCACTATTCACAGTAGCAAAGGCATGGAATCAACATAAATGCCCATCAATGGTAGACTGGATAAAGAAAATGTAGTATATATACAGCATGGCATATTATGCCACCGTAAAAGATGAGATCATGCCCTTTGTAGGAACATGGATGGAGCTGGAAGCCATTATCCTTAGCAAACTAATGCAGGAACAGAAAACCAAATACTGCATGTTCCCACTTATAAGTGAGAGTCAAAGGGGAGAATACATGAACACGTAGAGGGGAACAACATTGAAAGCTATAAGCAAAGAAGTGATATTATCTGAATTGCATTTCTGAATTTCTCTGACACTTGTGTAAAAAATAGCTGAAAGGAATCAATGGCAGAAGCTGGGAGACCAGTTAAGGAGCTTTTGCAATAATCATAAGAGGAAATATGTGTGGCTTAGACTAGGAATCATCAGGTTGGAAGTGCTCATATTCAAATGTGGTCAGAATCCGGACATTTTGAGTGAGCCTACAGAAAGTTTTAATACTATCTCAAAATAAAGGATATAGAAGGTTTTTCCTTTCTCTTGCCCTGAAACCTTCTGTATCCTGTATTTTGAGATAGTATTAAAATTCTTACTATCTTACTGACAATTCTTACCATCTTGTTTTATAACTTGGAACACGATTATAATTATAGTATTGTTAAATATTTTATTTTTATTTTATAATTATACTTTAAAAATATTATTTTGGTAAATAATCATAAAATATGAAAAATAAATCTTTCCATTAACTGAATCAATTGTCCCCTTGCAGGATTTTGGAATCACAACTTCCCAATCCTTGAAATACTAATTTTGATTACTTTTCTAATATGTACCCACATGTCTTTGAGTAAATTTTTATTGGAAGGACAAATCAGTGTTGGATATACAGATGCCACTGCTTTGTATTCAGGTAAAAACAACCTCATATTTATGATCTTGATCATATTTTTATTCTCTTAAAATCTTTATGTCTTCTAATAATGTTAACAGAAGAAAAAAAGTCTTATCTAAGCCTGACTTTTTATTTTTAAGGAACTATTTTTCTTTATTTGTAAAATTAAGGAGTTTGGCTAGTTGTTATTTAAACATGGAGTCTTGTTTCTTGCCCCTCCTTGACTAGAAGCTCGTTGGTGCTTTTATTATTCATACTTCAGTGATAGCTTTGATTATTGTTTCAGATCTCCTTGCCCTTGTGTCTTTCCCCAGTACACAAACTATTCTCGAGGTGGAACCTGTGGTCTCTGGCATACCCATCCGCCTTCTTCTCTGTCATTAGTTCATCTCTTTCTTTGCCCTCCGGAGCTCTGATTCAATTGCTGCCTGAACTTTTCAGTGTGTCAGTTTCCTTCTCCATGTATTTCCCTGTGGATGGAAAATCTGCCCTTGCACTTTAGTTTTCATAGAAGACTCATCTCAGCTATCTCCCATTTTGTGATATGAGCCTCTTTTGTTATTGTAGCCTTCATCTCCTATTTCCTAAATTCCATGTGTTTCTCATACTGTTCATAGACAAATAGTTTAAAGCAATGTTCTATAGTTTCTTGTGGTTTGAAAGTCATATACTTTTAAATATGTTTTCTCCCCCTGAGAATTCAGCATACAGTTTCATTTTTCTTGTATGCAGGATGATTTTTAGGATTTTTTTCCTGTTATATTTTTTCCATTCTGGTTACCTAGAAGGTAGTGATTATTACCCCAAACCAGGGTTTGATACTGTGTTAGTCCACTTTCATACTTTTATGAAGAAATACCTGAGACTGGGTAATTTATAAAGAAAAAAAGGTTTAATGGACTCACAGTTCCACGTGGCTGGGGAAGCCTCATAATCATGGCAGAAGGCAAAGGAGGAGCACAGACATGTCTTACATGGTGGCAGGCAAGAGAGAGAGGATGTGCAGGGAAACTCCCCTTTATAAAACCATCAGATCTTGTGAGACTTACTCGGTTTCACAAGAACAGCACAGGGAAAAACCCATCCCCATGATTCAATTACCTCCCACTGGGTCCCTTCCATGACATATGGGGATTATGGGAGCTACAATTCAAGATGAAATTTGGGTAGGGACATAGCCAAACATATCATTCTTCCCCTGGCACCTCCTGAATCTCATGTTCTCACATTTCAAAATCAATCATGCCTTCCCAACAGTCCCCCAAAGTTTTAACTCGTTTCAGCATTAACTGAAAAGTCCACAGTCCAAAGTCTCATCTGAGACAAGTCCCTTCCACCTATGAGCCTGTAAAACTAAAAGCAAGTTAGTTACTTCCTACATACAATGGGGGAACAGGCATTGGGTACCCCCAATGTATTTACACCTGTTCCAAATGGGAGACATTGGTCAAAACAAAGGGGCTACAGGCTCTATGCAAGTCTGAAATCCAATAGGGCAGTCATTAAATGTTAAAGTTCCAAAATGATCTCCTTTGACTCCATGTCTCACATGCAGGTCACACTGACGCAAATGGTGATCTTCCACGGCCTTAGGCAGCTCTGCCTCTGTGGCTTTGCAGGGTACAGCCTCCCTCCTGGCTGCTTTCACTAGCTGGCATTGTCTTTGGCTTTTCCAGGTACACAGTGTAAACTGTTGGTGGATCTACCATTCTGGGGTCTGGAGGATAGTGGCCCTGTTCTCACAGCTCTACTAGGCAGTGCCCCAGTAGGGACTCTGTATGGGGGACAGAGCCCACATTTCACTCCTCTACTACCCTAAAAGAGGTTCTTCATGAGCCCCTGCGCCCGCCCCCGCCCTCTCCCCTGCCAAAGCAAACTTCTGCCTGGATATCCAGGTGTTTCCATACATTCTCTGAAATCTAGGTGGAGGGTCCCAAACCTCAATTCTTGACTTCTGTGCACCTGCAGGCTCAACATCTTGTGGAAGCTGCCAAGGCTTGGGGCTGCAACCTCCGAAGACATGGCCTGAGCTGTAGCCTGGTGTCTCCCATCCAAGCCATGGCTGGAGTGGCTGGAATGCAGGGCACCAGGTCTCTAGGCTGCACATAGCAGGGGGACCTGGACCTGCTCCAGGAAATCCTTTTTCTATACTAGGCTTTTGAGCCTGTGATGGAAAGAGCTGCCCTGAAGGTATGAAGGTCTTTCATGTCCTGGAGACATTTTTCCCATTGTCCTGGTGATTAACATTCGGCTCCTTGTTACTTATGCAAATTTCTGCAGGAGGCTTTAATGAAAGTCGGTTTTCCTTTCCTTTTCTTTTTTTTTTTTTTTTTTTTTTTGAGACGGAGTCTCACTCTGTTGCCCAGGCTGGAGTGCAGTGGTGCAATCTCGGCTCACTGCAACTTCCACCTCCTGGGTTCAAGCAATTCTCTTGCTTCAGCCTCTTGAGTAGCTGGGACTATGGGTGCACACCGCCACACCTAGGTAATTGTATTTTAGTAGAGACGAGGTTTCACCATGTTGCTCCGGCTGGTCTCGAACTCCTGAGCTCAGGCAATCCGCCAGCCTCAGCCTCCCAAAGTGCTAGGATTACAGGCCTGAGCCACTGCGCCCGGCCAAGGGTTTTTCTTTTCTATTGCATTATCAGGTGCAAATTTTCCAAACTTTTATGCTCTAGTTCCTCTTGAACACTTTCCCACTTAGAAATTTCTTTCACCAGATACCCTAAATCATCTCTCTCAAGTTCAAAGTTCCATAGATCTCTGGGGCAGGAGCAAAATGCCACTAGTCTTTTTGCTAAAGCATAACAAGAGTCACTGTTGCCTAGTTCCCAACAAGCTCCTCATCTTCGTCTCCAGCCCGGACATTAGTGTTTATATCACTATCAGCATTTCGGTCAAAGCCATTGAACATGTCTAGGAAGTTGAAAAGTTTCCCACATTTTCCTGTTTTCTAAGCCCTCCAAGTCTCTAGGAAGTTCCAAACTTTCCCACATTTTTCTGTCTTCTTCTGAGCCCTCCAAACTGTTCCAACCTCTGCTTGTTACCCAGTTCCAATGTCGCTTCCACGTTTTTGGATATCTTAATAGCAGTACCCTACTCTACCAGTACCAATTACTGTCTTAGTGTATTTTTATACTGCTATGAAGAAATATCTGAGACTAGGTAATTTACAAAGAAAAAGAGGTTTTATGGATGCACAGTTGCAGGTAGCTGGGGAGGCCTCACAATCATGGCCGAAGGCTAAGGAGGAGCAAAGGCATGTCTCATATGGTGGCAGGCAAGAGTGTGTGCAGGGGATCTGCCCTTTCTGCCCTTTATAAAACCATCAGATCATGTGAGACTTACTCACTATCACAAGAACAGCACATAGAAAAACCCACTCTGATGATTCAATTACCTCCTACTGGGGCCCTCCCAGGACACATGGAGATTATGGGAGCTACAATTCAAGATAAAATTTGGGTAGGGACACAGCCAAACCATATCATTAATATCTAACAGGAAATGATCATTTTTTAAATGATTCTACCTTTGAGAAATTGGCTAAGGCCCTTTCTCTGATGTGTGGGGGAGATAAGGTTGATAGGCACAGCTCCTCTCAGTAGTGAGCGAGTATTTATTGGAATAGCTCAGCTAAGCTAAAGTGGAGACCTCTAGTATCTTGTCTGGCCTGTTGTACAAGACATACACAATACGTAGCATGCACGGATAATGCAGGGTGCTGGTGGTGGCAAGAATGAGTGCTGGTTTATAGATTATTGATGTTACTGCTTTCTGGGTAAAGATTATAAAGGAAGACTGTATTTTACTTGAAAAATAATCTGCAATGGCCAGTTGGTATGATGCAAGTTGCTTGTCAGTAGTTTCCTGCTTTGCTTTATAATCCCTCTCTACTGGCTCCCCAAATTTATTAAAATCCCATTGTATGAAATAACAATGTAACATAGGGAGGGAAGGAAAGAAAAGAGGCTGAGTTCATGCTTCAAGGGAAGAAAGAAGGGAGAGAAGAATGCCAGCAAGGTCATGTGGCTGAGACCTGGGCCACTGGAGTTACAAATTGCTAGACTGGCAATTCTGCTGCCTCCCCTCCCAGGACTTTTCTTGAGTGAACTGTGTGCCCAGGCCTGACAGGCACCTGATACATGGCTGGTTGTTTTTATTGTATCCCCTATCTTCCTAGGAGCTTAGTATGTAAGATATGTGAGAGTAGCTAGAACCTGGACCCTCAAAAAGTTAAGAATGGAGCCATAAAGGAGTAAGTGTCCATTTTCTGGGACACTCCAAGAGTCTGACTCAGGGACAGGCTGGGGAGAGGCAACTACCATCTTACATGAGTTTTATATTGAGGAAATTCTTCCATTTCATAAAACAAAATATGGATGGGCCAGTTTAACTTAATTGTTCTTATAGTTAGTAAAAATTCCTTCTAGATTAGTCTGCATATTGGGTGTCAGTTTTAGTAATTAGTGTTGTTTTAAGTTTACATTGTTTGCTTTGTTTTACTGATTTTTTTTCTTTCTTTTTTGATAGGAACTTAAATGGGACTCCATTACAAAGTATCATCCAGATGCTGTTTACAGTTGGGCCAAATCAGCATTAAAATGAAATTACACATTCATGGGATTTGTTAGTAGAGTCGGTACTGTTTTGGAATGATTCATACAGCATTTGTAAGGACCAACTCTGAGAGAGACAAATCATTGCTATAAATTATTTTTTAGGTTACTTTGGTATCAGTCATATATTCACTCACATAACAAATATGCATTGAACTCATATGGTCCAAGGAATTTGCCAAGCCCTGGAACTGGAGAATGATTAAAACAGACATACTACTTGACCTCAACAAATGTACAGTCAAGAAGGAAGTTACAAGCATTAAGCAAATGATTGCACAATTAATACTTAATTACAACAATGATAAGTGCATCCTGGAAAATAAATGTTATCAATCAATAGGTGAAAGGTGTCAACCTAAATAACGAAGAGAGAGAGACTCTCTAAAGAACACTGGGTTGGGGATGGGGTATTTCGGTAGGAATACATGTGCCATAGTCAACTATGTATGCATTCAGGGAGGTAAAGGAAGACAAAGGTATTTAAAGAAAAAATGTGGAGGATTACACAATTGTTTTGACATAGTTATCCTTGATTACAAGGATCAATAACAAGGGAGGGTGGTGCCAGTCCAAGGTTGGACAGGCATTTACTGGACATATGTCCTTGCAGAAGTGCTTTTTTACAAGGTTGCAATGGCAAGATTGTGGTTTTTGCAGTCTTTCGTGATAGTTCTTGTTATCAGGCATATGTGCATGAGAATTCTCCCTTCACGGCCTTCTCCAGCTGCATTTGGCATGCTCTATTTTTATTTATAAAATAAATGACTCTATTTTAATTCTGAAAAGTTTGACATTTTTCTCTTTTGACCAAGATCTTTCCCTAAAAGTGTCACCACTCAGTCATCCTGCAGTTAGGTTTCAGTTGTCTCTCAGTGCTGGGATGGGTCTGACCTGGGTTGTCAGTCTGATCTCACATTGGAATCAGTAAATGGTTACTAGGTGTCAGTGTTAAAACTCTTTTAGCTGTATTTGAGCAACAAGGGAAGTTTGTAGTGAGTGGAACTCAGGCTTTCTGGAGTCCTTTATTAAGTTCAATTTTGTTTGTTTTGTAGTCTTTGGCTATCATTTAAAATTCTGGGCCAGGCCGGGTGCGGTGGCTCATGCCTGTAATCCCAGCACTTTGCGAGGCCGAGGTGGGCAGTTCACGAGGTCAGGAGATTGAGACCATCCTGGCTAACATGGTGAAACCCCTTCTCTACTAAAAATACAAAAAAATTAGCCAGGCGTGGTGGCAGGTGCCTGTAGTCCCAGCTACTCAGGAGGCTGAGGCAGGAGAATGGAGTGAACCCGGGAGGCGTAGCTTGCAGTGAGCCGAGATCGGGCCACACCACTCCAGCCTGGGCAACAGAGCGAGACTCCGTCTCAAAAAAAAAAAAAAGAAAAGAAAAAATTGCTGGGCCAGCATTATTCTGTTAGGAGTTGTCCTGCAGAAATTTAACTAGTAACAGATACAAAATTTTAAAAGGTAAAACACAAAGCAAAATTAATAGTAATATTACAATCTCAGTTTCTATAGTAGTTTTCAGTCATTAATCTAGTCTTAAACTATTCGAATAAATCAAATGATTATTATCCTGTCATGCGAAAAAGAAGGCATTAAGAGGAGTAGAAGTCTCATTGTGATTTGGAGTTTTGTATCAGCATCTTGGGAAAAGCCATCTACAGTGTGTAAACATCAATTTCTCATCCTAATTTGCAGTTTGAATGTCTCTGGTTATGGCATCGAGCAGTTTGGTGAAATTTTGTGTGGCCCATATACCAGGTATAAAATTTGCTTTTTAAAGTTAATCTAATTTCAACTTACAGGGTATCAAGAACAGAGCTGTTCCCATTTTTAGTAATTCTGTAGAAGAAAGATTGGAGGACTCTAAAAGAATTCAGTATCTAATCTGGTCTATACGTAGATAACAAGAAGTTGAATATAGTCACAGAGCTACAATCTAATAACAGATGTATTAAAGATTTTTTTAAAAACAGCTTTTTCTCTCTACATTGATCACATAAGAATCTCAGATTTAAAAACCTCTTGAGCCTAGGAAGCTTCGCCAAGGCAGATTTTATGTGCAGGCTTGAGGTTCCTAGGCTTGCCAGGAAGTGGCAATTTTTAGTTACTCTCTGTAAGGCTGGGAACCTTTGAAGGCAGATATTCTGTGCATGTTCTCATATATTATATTCTGTTTAAAGCCTTGGTAATATAACCAATGTTTTCAATTGTATCCTTCTATAAAGAGATAGCAAATTTTTATTGAACTTATGCAAATAACCATATGGCCATAAAAAATAAGAATACTCATAGTTTCTGCATTTGGAGGGATCAAGTAGGAAGAAAAAACAAATACTCCCACCTTTGTTCATAAAAAGTATGTTGTGCCAAATTGCTATACACTACCAAAAGCTTACAAGAGAAAATTTTCCATAAATCTGGAAAATTAAGTAAGAATCAACAATGTTTGAAATAAATCATAAAAGCATTATTTTCATCAGTTACTTTATCTCATGTGATTAAATTTTGTTCAGTTTGACCTTGATTAGCAGTTTCATGAATTCATCAGTTTCTTCATTACAGTTTAAAATTTTTTATTTAGTTCATTTATCTTAAAGTTATTAGAAACCTCCATTTAAGAGTGCTTTTAGAGTATTTTCCTTGAATCTGATTGCAGATGCCTCTAGAGAATTCAAAACAAAAACTGTGGGTGACAAAAACTTAGAACAACTGTGGATAAAAATACATAAAAGTTTGTAAGTGACAAGGAAATTCAGTTATTTAAAATAACAACCCAAATCATGACTGATAACATCACATCAGGACTATCAGACTTTTGTAAATTTCACATAATCTTTAGAATACTCACATTGATAATGTAGCCACAAATACAGCTATAAACAAGAGTTAACACAAGAAAAAATATGACTGGAGACATATTACATTCTTATTAATTTATATAATTTTTGAAACATTAATAACATACCCAGTCATTTTACTTCAGGACAAACATTTACCGCATAATATTCTTTCTCATAAAAATTTATCCTCTTTTCTTTTCAACTATTCCTACCAAAAATACATTTTCATACCCATAACTTTCTTCACATCTCTCTCTACTACTTACTTGTTCCTTTTTACCATGTTTTTATATTTTTCTAAATTTTTATTTAGAAACAACCTTTAAATAAACTCCAAGTTAGACAAAATTATTCTCTTTCTCAATGAAGCAGACTTTTAAGCTTTTCTTATAATTTTTCATTAAAACCATATTTCATTTTTGATACACTTTATATACAGAATTATGTATATTAATTGTAATTTTACTTTCTAGTAACATTAATTTTTAGTGAAAACCTACTAGGCAAGCAATTTTTAACTCTTACAAATCAGTATTTTGTAGATAAAAATTATTATATAATTTTAGAAACATGATTCCAAAGAACATAACTTGTTATGTCATCATAGACCTGCATATATTTAGACTTTCTATAAAATATAGGAATGCAGTAACAAAATTATATTTATGTTTAGCAATTTACATTTCAGTTTTGTATCTTATTCGAAAATGAACCAGACATTTAGTAGGTATCACTTAATTTAACACAACAAAATTTTAAGATTTTAAATTAAACAAGAAGCATATTCATATACTTTATCTTTTTTATATTTATCTGATTTATTTCTTTGACGATTATACCTAGATACCTATGAAAACTAAGGTATTAGATAAAGCAAGTCATCATTTGAAGTTTTTTCTCTGTTAACCATTTTTATAGCCTGTGAATGTCAAGTGTTTTCCTAAATAAGAAACTTCAAGTTATTTGCACGGACATTTTGCTGATAACTCAAAAGATGTAGCTGTTTTCATTAAACAAGCAGTATTAAATTACTCTCACATATCAAAGATTTACACAGACAAAGATCATTCCATTTCTAGGCAGACTTTATAGTTTTATAAACTTTGTGTCAAGTCCTGACACCTTGAAACATCTAGCAGAGACAAATATAATCCTGTCTGTCCTGTAAACCCTAGAAAAAAATGGATGCCAATCACTTTGTATTTTTGTATTTTTATTTGTATTTCTATTTCATCACCAAATGTAAAACCAACTTATTTATTACAGATTTACTTAAGCCATGTGAACTAAAAGGGATTTAGGCTTATCACTACATATTTTATATGAGCAGACATCTGTCTAAACCAATCTGAATAGAATTTTGTAAGGGATTTCTGGCCCTCTACCCCAGATTGTCCATGTAGGCACAACATATACCATAAAACATGTACATATGTATAAACATACCTAAGCCATATACACACACAACAAAAGATCTTATAGCTTTCATTCTAGAATTTTAGTCGTGAGATATTAATACACATACTAACTTATAATAGACAGTTGGTTCCAAATTATATATCTGACAAAATAGGACCTGTTTACGTGACTAAATTCCATTGCCCCTATAGATAGTCTTACAAAGTCTGTGGACAAACATTTTAGATACAACTTATTTTTGAATCTCATTTACCCTTTCTCCCCATGTCCTGTTTTTCATTGCAAGTGAGTTTTGGGTTAAATATCCATTGTTTACATTTTAGCTAGGAATAGCGTAATCATGTAAGAAAAACAAAATCTCCATGTGGCCTTGAAATCTTAGTAAAAAAATCTATCATTCTTTGCTGGTCTATTTTACTTAACTAGTCAGTGGGGGCAGGGAAGCATTTTTGCAGGTTATTTTTTTCCGGGTGTTTTCTGGCCCCTTCATGGCATACAAAGCAATTTTTTTGTTGGATATATAAATATATTATTGCTCTGAGATAAAGATTTTGACCTTTTTGATTTAAGTGCCTAACTTTTATAAACATTTATTTAGATGTTTTTCTTTTAGAAATCAATTCTTCAATTATCTGTTCCATCACCCTAAGCAATTGTTAGGCAAATGTAAATTTACATTTCCAGAAGGTGTCCAAGTTGTTGGTTGTCATGGAGCTATGATAATTTGTAAAACCGTCAATTTGATAGCCCTTCAGGACTTTTTTTTTTAAATCTTGGCTGGCATGCCATAAGCAGTGAATTTTATTTCAACACCTGCAGTAAAGTCAGTAGATTCAAAGTAGGTAGGAAAGAATTAGAGAACGTTGAAGGCTCTACATGTTAAGTGTATGATTGCAGTCTCTTAATTTGGTATTAGGCAAAAACAAGCTTGGAGATTTCAAATGATCCCCATGATGAAAACTGATCCAACAATATGCATGAGGAAAAGCCATGGATCTGGCTGGAGTTCCAGAAAGCTTGGCATGCCTTACTATTAAAGAATCCCATTCCATTTTTTATTAATCTCTTGAGAGCAAAGAAAATCCTATACATCTTGTCAAGGAAGGCCACGAGTTTGGATTGGTGTTTTAGATGGTTGTAACTTCCTTAGTGATTTTCTGTTAGTCATTCTGCACCTACCGTTCAGAATGTTTAGTTTTGTTCTCAGAAGATTTACAGAAACAAGCAGGGGAAAGAAGCAATCACTTGCAGACATGCGTCACTAATAAAAGGAAACCCACATCAGAGTGTGCACAAACATTTTAACCCAGGTGTGCAGATCAAACAAAATATTAAATTAGGCGTGCCAAAAAAAACAAAAGGATTAAATTCACCAGAAAAGACATGTCTCAGAGACAGAATGTAAATTTTGCAGAAACCAGAGTACTGAGGCCAGAAGGACAGTTGTCTTTAAATCAGAAAGGAATTGCCAGAAAAGATAAAAAGTCTTTTATCATCCTAGGAGGGATGTTAAGGTGTTTTACTGAAGGTGACCTTCTAACCAAACCAAATCCCTAATAAAGAAAAAAAAAAGGCCGGGCGCGGTGGCTCACGCCTGTAATCCCAGCACTTTGGGAGGCCGAGACGGGCGGATCACGAGATCAGGAGATCGAGATCATCCTGGCTAACAAGGTGAAACCCCGTCTCTACTGAAAAAAAAAAAAAAAAAAAAGTCGGGCTGGTGGCGGGCGCCTTTCTCCAGGCTACTCGGGAGGCTGAGGCAGGAGAATGGCGTGAACCCGGGAGGCGGAGCTTGCAGTGAGCTGAGATCCCGCCACTGCACTCCAGCCTGGGCAACAGAGGGAGACTCCATCTCAAACAAAACAAAACAAAACAAAACACGATGGGCTTCCTGTCATGTGTGTGTGTACCTTTTGGATTTGAGGGCAGGGGGATGACACTGTGATTTGGCCTCCTGTGACCGTCCATTCTCAAGGTCTCGCCCGCGTGGTGCAGAAACCCGGCACACCCTGCCTACCTTGGAAGGAGGCTTTCCCACCCCACCTCCCTCTCCCCCCATCTCTTCCCTCTTTCCCTCTCTCCCCTTCACTCCCCTCCCGGAGCTCTTCTCTCCCATCTTTCTGTTCTCTGTCTTTTTTCTGCATTGAACTTTTCGGGAGTGTCTTTGTAAACTATTAAAAAGCGTTAGGTCTTCAACGTGTGTGTTTACTTGCAGGCCTGAGACCTGGGAGGAAGCTGGAGAAAAGATGCCCTCTGAATCTTTCTGTTTGGCTGCCCAGGCTCGCCTCGACTCCAAATGGTTGAAAACAGACATACAGGTGGGGTCTGACATGTCTTTTTCTTGGTGTATTTCTGCTGCCATGTTTAAATTTCTCGTGTAAGGCTTTTTTTTAGGATATGTAAGGGGAAGTCAGTTGTTTCTTGCTATATTAGAGGAGCAGGTTTGTTTCCTGTAACTTAAAATGTAACAGTCTTTATGGCTGTTTTCGTAGATCGTGCAGGGCTGCCTTTTAATTAGTTTCTTGCAAGTGCACGAAACTTGAGATCTATTAATAGAGAAAATTTTTTTCCTATTTATTATTACTGGTTAAGAAATCTGCCACACTCCTAACCATATGATGGTGACTGTTATTTGTTACTGATAGTTTTTGAGCTGTTGAGTTAACTGTGCAGGGGAAAATTGGAGAAGTAAGTTGCAGTAAGTATGGCCTATAGAAACTCACTGATTTTATGAGGTCTTGTGTTTGTGTTTCTGGAGAGACAAGAGTTAGTTCAGTCGAGCTGTTTGTTTTGTGTTTGTAGCCAGTACAAGGTCTAAGGATAATTGTGTTGAAACTGAAGTCATGATGTTGGGATCTTAAGGGCTGAAGGTTCCAAATAAATGGTATATATAGAATTCTCTCTGACTTGAAATTTTCCCTTTCTGGACCTCCGGATGCTGAGGCTAAGAGTGTCCATATGATAGTGCCTTCCATGGCAGGAGTCAGCAACCTTTTTTTCTTTTTTCTTTCACGTATCTGTGATTCATTCTGTATATTTTAAAAAGTTTTAACCTCTTCTTTCTAGCCCTCCAGTATTTGTTAATAAATTAAAACGTTTCCCGAAGTGTTTTTTGTGAAACAATAATTCTAAAAGATGCTCTAAGAAAAGCTAAGTACATGGAAAAATCCAAAGTATATGTTTTATTTATTACCTTTGATGAATTTGTTGTTTGCTTCTTTTTCCCCTCGAGAGGGAGTCTTGCTCTGTCGCTCAGGCTGGAGTGCAGCGGCATGATCTTGGCTCACTGCAACCTCCGCCTCCCTGGTTCAAGCAGTTCTCTGCCTTAGCCTCCTGAGTAGCTAGGATTACAGGCACCCTCCACCATGCCCAGCTAATTTTTGTATTTTTGGTAGAGACGGAGTTTCACCATATTGGCCAGGCTGGTCTTGAACTCCTGACCTCATGATCTGCCCGCCACAGCCTCCCAAAGTGTTGGGATTACAGGCTTGAGCCTCCCCGCCCGGCCCATATTTGATGAATATTTTTGTCCTTTGTTCTTTTAAAAATTGTGGTTAGAAAGCAGAGCATAATTGTTCTTTATGTAGATCCCAACTGATTGGGGTTCTTAGGGAGATTTTCTGGCATTCAGTAAATGTTTTTATTTTCTATTATTAAGGCTATGAATATTTTATTTTATTTTCTGAGACAGGGTCTTGCTCTGTTGCCCAGGCTGGAGTACAGTGGCATGATCTTGGCTCACTGCAACCTTTGCCTCCCGGGTTCAAGCAATTCTCCTGCCTCAGCCTCTCGAGCTGTTGGGATTACAGGTGTCTGCCACCACGCCACGCCAATTTTTGTATTTTTAGTAGAGTTGGAGTTTCACCATGCTGGCCAAGTTGGTCTGAAACTCCTGACCTCAAGTGATCCGCCCGCCTCGGCCTCCCAGCGTGCTGGGATTGCAGGTGTGAGCCACTGCACCTGGCCCATTTTCACTTTTCATTAGCTGCTTTTATCCCCCATTTATTTCCTACCTTTCTGTGTATGATTTCTGAATTCAATGTATTTCATGTCTTAACCTTCTGAATTGTTTGTTCTTTCATTTTCCATGTTGTTAAGGAAAATAAGAGGCTAAGTGAGACATATTAAATTTGCATGTAGTTTCTCAGATCAGGATAAATGCTCACCTGTTGCAGAACGGGACTCTGCTCTTGCTTCACCCAGGATGCCTTTCCTAGTTCCTTCCTAGAGTGGGGCCACACCCTGCTCCAGCCCTCCAGACCCAGCTCCCTGCTCTGACATGATTCCACCAGACTGTATTCCAGCTGTCCTCCCTAACCTGGACCTAGATATTTTCTTTGGTTTTTTGTGTTTTTGTTTTTGTTTTTTTTGTGATGACGTTTCACTTGGCGGTCCAGGCTGGAGTGCAGTGGCGTAATCTCGGCTTACTGCAACCTCCGCCTTCCAGGTTTAAGCGATTCTCCTGCCTCAGGCTCCCAAGTAGCTGGGATTACAGGCACGTGCCACCAAACCTGGGTAATTTTTGCATTTTTAGCAGAGACGGGGTTTCACCATGTTGGCCAGGCTGGTCTCGAAATCCTGACCTTGTGATCTGCTCGCCTCGGCCTCCCAAAGTGCTGGGATTATAGGTGTGAGCCACAGCACCCAGCCAACATTTTTTTTAATTAAAAAACTTATATGAAATTTATTTTATTGTGGTATCTAGTTGAGTAAATTTTGACCTCTATAGATTCATGTAACCCTCATCATCATCAGGATGGAGAAGTGTCATCACCCCAAAAGCTCCCTTGTGCTTCTCCTTTTTATCACCTGTTCCCTGGCCTCATACCCTGGCAACCACTGATCTGTTCTCTATCAGTATAGGGTATTCTTTTTGAGAATGTCATGTGAATGGAACCATATTTTAAGTAACGTTTTGAAGCCATCTTCATTTACTCCCAGTTATATGTTTGAGATTTATCTGCTGTTCTGTGTATTAATAGTTCTTTTTATTGCTGAATGGTATTTCATCATTTGGATGTACCACATGGTGTTTATCCATTCTGCCATTGTAGGACCTTGTGGTTGTTTCCATTTTTCTTTCGCAATTGTAATCCTGCTGTGAGCATTTCTCCACAGATTTTGTGTGAATATAGTTTCCATTTCCCTAGGATAAAGACCTAGTAGTGTGAAAGTTGGGTCATGTGCTGAACTGTTTTCCGAAGTGGCTGTTTTAGTTTGCATTCCCACTGGCAATCTGTCACGTTTCTGTTGCTCTGTGTCTTTGTTAGCACTTGGTGTTATCAGTGTTTTTTAGTTGAGCCATTCTAACAAGTCTAGTGGGATCTCATTGTGGTTTTAATTTGCATTCTTGTAATGGCTAACGATGCTGAATATCGTGTTCTTCTTTGCCACTCTTGTATCCTCTGTGAAGTTTCTGTTCAGATCTTTTGTACAGAAAAAGCTGTATCTTGGAACCAGTAAAATAACCAAGGAGAGGTTGATTAAAGTTCTGTTTATAACCCTAGAAGATTCCTTCCCTAGGGATATGGGATGGCTGAACATAGGACACCGACACTGGACAGATGAAATAGCAGTTTATTAGTCACACATGCTCACAGCCCTGGGGGTGGGGGACACCGCATGCCACACGGGGGCTGCACTTGGGAACAGAGTGAACCACGAGGGGCTGTGGAAGGCAAAATCTGTAGTAACAGGAGGGTGAGATGACCTTGCTTCCATGGGAAGATGTGATTGGCTTGTTTGAATAACTCTGGGCCGGCAGGGATGAGCAGACTGGAGTCGGGTCTCCGCGATAAGGAGGCTGTTTGGCTTCGGGACCTGATCTGTGGGAGCAGAGTTTGGAGGAGACCTTGTGGTTAGGCTATTTGAGGCCTTCTTGATTTTACCAACGTCAAGGGAGCATGTAATATTTAGCCTTAATTTCAGGCCACAAAAGACATTCTTCTATATCTACTTTCTGTGGCACTTTTCGAAAGGTTTTGTCCTTAGTGTTTAGCAGTTGATTATGATGTGCCTTGTCATGGCTTCCTTTGGATTTATCTTGTGTGGGCTTTGCGCAGATTCTTCAATCTGCATAGGTTTATGTCATTTGCTGAACCTAGGAAGTTTTCAGCCATTAGTTCTTTAGACATTTTTTTCAGCATTCACCTTTTCTCTCCTGTTATTAACCTGTGGGGTCTGTGCTAATTCTAGGTAGTTAGTTTCAGAATCGAATTGCACTGTGGGACACATAGCTGGGTGTCGCAAAGAACTGGAGAACTGCTTGGTGCAAAAGTCCATACATTTGATGTCAGAAGTGTTGTAAACAGAGGAACTGTTTCCTTTGAGATTTTTAGATAGTCATTATTTGTAATCTGGATGGGATATCGTGTCTTTCACTGATTGAGATACATTTTTCTAATTATGTTGTTAGACGTTTAGTCACAGCCTTCTGTGATGGAGCGTGTTTACACTTCAAGGTTAAGGTTCTCTCTTCTCTTCGCTTACTATGTAAGGAGTTTAAAGGTTTTATGACAGTTGTTTTTGACTGAAACTTGACATTGTCAGTGGCCTAAAGTCATTTTTCTCAGCTTTTCCTTTGTGTCCCAGTGCTCTTGAATTATGCTATCAGTCACAGTGCCCCTGCATAGCAGTGCTTCCCAGTTGGCAGTGGAGTAGGGCCTTGTAAAGAGTTAAAAGATTTTTGAATCATACTCCTGTTCTACACCCTCCCTTTTCCCATGGGTGCACAAGCATTGGGACTCACTGGATAAAAGCAATTGGTGTGAAACTGAAGTAGATAAATATCAAAGACTAAGTTTCTCTGTTGTGAAATCTACTAGGAAGCTAATGAAATATCATTTTGGAAGACATGCTTTAAATAATTTGATATATTGGTTTGTTTTCTTTTCTTTTCTTTTTTTTTTTTTTTTCAGATGGAGTCTTGCTCTGTTGCCCAGGCTGGAGTGCAGTGGTGCCATCTTGGCTTACTGCAAGCTCTGCCTCCCGGGTTCATGCCATTGTCCTGCCTCAGCCTCCTGAGTAGCTGGAACTATAGACGTCCACCATCATACCTGGTGAATTTTTGTGTTTTTAGTAGAGACGGGGTTTTACCGTGTTAGCCAAGATGGTCTCCATCTTCTGACCTCGTGATCCACCCGCCTCGGCCTCTTAGAGTGCTGGGATTACAGGCATAAGCCACCACTCCTGGCCGATATATTGCTTTATGAAAATTATACTGGATCTGTTACAGGTACGATTGATGTATTTTATTTTTAAGTTGTCAAACATTCAGTTAATGATGTGTGTTGTAACTTTTCGGGGAGGGACATTTGCAGAGACTAATGGTATGGCATTCTGAAAAGCGGTTACAGATTAAAAAAATTTTAATTCTGCAGATGATAGTGTCGAACCAAGTGGAACAAAGAAAGAAGATCTGGATGACAGAGAGAAAAAAGATGAAACTCCTGCACCTGTATATGGGGCCAAGTCAATTCTGGAGAGCTGGGTATGGAGTAAGCAACCAGGTAATCGTTGATCAGAGATAGAAATTAGTGTAGACATTTTGCCTCCAGATCCTCAAGTGGTTTTAGAAATTGGTTCTCTAATTCTGTAGGAGAAGGTTGATACTGGTATAGTCTTACACGTCATTGAAACTGGAAAAGATAGCTAGATATTCTTCTACTCATGTTTTGGATAATGAGATAAATTATTTTATGCTTCACACACTTGGGGTATGTCATCTACTATAATATAGTATCTGAATGAACACTTTAAATAAAATACATTTCTGTAAATTAATTGTATACTTTAAAAATCTGTGAATAAATTTGAGTAGCAAGTCTCAGAAACTTGATTCTAAATATTAAAAATACATCCTTCCTTGGGAGGGAGCGTGTAGTAAATGTGTTAGTGTGATTGTAAGCATGCTGTCTTTCCGGAGGTCGCTTCGTTCCTGCATCCACTGTTTTCATTTCAGGGATGTTCACGGAACACCAGGCACCAAAAGGCCAGAAGCGTCCGCCTACAGGACCAGCACTTGGCCTTGGCCATCCTGCTGGAGCTGGCTGTGCAGAGAGGCATGCTGAGGTGAGGGCTGGTGCAGACCGGGAACGCTTTGGGGAAGCGCCTGTGTATCCAAATACCTGTTGCATTGTGTGCGTTTCACTGAATTGTGTGACTGCAGCAGATGTGGCGCTCTATACAGAGAACCATGTCCCAGGGCTCGCTCTCTCTTTTCCTTTTCTTCACTTCCTGTTTTATGCTCAGTTTTCTAGCCTGGTAGCCTGGGAACTGTTCTTCTTTTTTTTTCTTTCAGTTTTCCTCATTTAATTATTTTTATTCCATGAATTTAAGACCCTAGATCTTCATGTAAATGTGCTCTTTGAGCTTCTTAACTGGTCTTTCCTATCAGCAGAAGGCGATGTCTTGTGCTAAAATCTCAGTGTCAATTCAGTGATTTCATTACCACGGCTTTACTTTAGTTTCCTTTCATATCCCAAGTATTTCTTCACTTCCATCTAGCTGTTTGCTTTTGTTTTTGATCAACCATGAAAAAAAAAAGTTAATCTGTTTTTACTAGGAATAAATATGTTTTCTTCTTTAGCCAAATGTTGTCTGCCATCCTGTTATTGCTTCAGCTGTGGGACAGTGGGGCACAGGAGACTGACAATGAGCGTTCTGCCTAAGGCACCAGTGCCTCGCTTTTGCCCTTGCTGCAAAGGTTCCAGGGCATTATTTGCGGTAAGGATACACCCCACTCCGAGGGCGACATGCACGTGAGTGTCATGATGGAACTTTGTGTGTAGGTGGCACTCGAGTCTAGTTATTTTTTACGCAAGACCAGCGTGCTTGTGCACGGCAGTGTTTTTCTCTGGTGTGTGTGTGTTTGGTGGTAACAGCAGCAAGTCAGATGAGACAGGTGTGGGAGGCCACTAGTTTGTGGAGAAGACTCAGATCAGTGCGCGCCGACTTCCTTGTCAGCACAGAACCAAGCTTGAAACATGCGCTTTTAAATCAATGCCAGAAAAGAACAACGAAAATAGTGGCTTGCTTTGTTGGCCCTTCCTTTGTACTGGGCTCTGTGCAGGGCATGTCACCTGAGCTGTCACTGTGTTTAGTACCAGCTCCCTCTTTAATAGGTGTGGACGTCTTCCTGAACAGCCTGAAGCAGACGGTGGTGACCCTGGCAAGCAGCGCAGACGTGCTGAGCACCGTGCCTCCCAGGCCATGCTGCAGAGCGGCTGGTCCATGCTGTTGCCCACCGCCGAGAAGCAGGCCCGGGCACTCTGCTCTCCTGCCCTGCGGAGGTGGGCTCGGGGAAGGAACAGGAGAGGGCATGGGTCAGGCTGCTGGGAGGGGATGGTGTTTCACTCAAATTGGCACACACTTTCTATTTCAGTTTCAGGCAATGAAGTGAACATAAGTCCAGGTCGTCGATTCGTGATTGATCTTCTGGTGGGCAGCTTGATGGCTGCTGGAGGATTGGAGTCAGCCTTACACGCAGCCATTACTGCAGAGATCCAGGTATGGCCTTGGAGGCACACGTGACCTGGTGGTGGGCTGAGATCGGAAATACCACACTCACACATGTGAAGAATAACTGAAAACAGTAAAACACTAAACTTATATCCAAGTATTTTTTTAAATTAAAGTTCTTTTATGTGCTAATTTTAAAAATTACTGAGATGATTTAATTGTGATAAAATACTGCATGTTGTCTGTTTCAGTGAAGTTAACAGGTAACGTGTTCCTCATGTAGACCATTCCCGTCACCCGGAAAGATCCCTGTGCTCCTTGGCACTTGCAGCCAGGATACTCCCCTGCCCTGAGATTAGATTCATTTTTCCTGCTCTGAGTGTCGCAGCAATATAACTGTATAGTATGCACTCTTTCCTGCTTTGCCTTGGAGAATGATTTTCAGATTCACTCACTGTTGTGTGTATTGCGACTTCGTTTTTATTATTGGGAAGTTTTCCATTTTATGGGTATAGTACTGTTTGTTAATTCATTCTCCTGTTGAAGGACATTTAATTGTTTTTGGTTTTTGTTTTCTTTTTTTTTTTTTTTTTTTTTTGAGACAGGGTCTTGCTGTGTCACCCGGGCTGGATGCAGTGACCTGATGTTGGCTCACTGCAGCCTTGTCCTCCTGGGCTCAAATGATCCTCCCACCTCAGCCTTCTATGTTGCAGGGACCACAGGCATGTCACCATGCCCGGCTAGTTTTTTTATTTTTTTGTAGAGACAAGGTGTTACTATGTTGCACAGGCTGGTCTTGAACTCCTGGGCTCAAGTGATCCCCCCACCTTGGCCTCCCAAAGTGTTGGGATTACAAGTGTGAGCCACCGCGCCCAGGCTTTCTGGTTTTTGGCCGTGTAGAGCTGCCACGGTTGTGCTGTGAACAAGTACTTTAGTGAACATACATTCTCCCTTTGGGTAAACACTTGGAGTGGAATTTGTTAGGTCCTGGGGTAAGTGTGTGTTCATAGTTTCCCAGAGTGGCTTTGCCATTTACATTTGAACCAGTGTGTGTGAGAATTCTAGCTCCTTCTTGTCCTTACAAAGCAGCTGGATGCTGCGTGTGTGGGGCAGATCACATTGGGTTTTGTGAGAGCCAGTAGCAGGGTTAAGGATTTTAGGGACTTCACAGAAGGAGGCTGGAGAGCATCAGCAGAGGCAGCCTGGACCTTGGATCTGTAAACAGAAGACACTATTTGAAACTGCACAACTGAGTTGGGGTTTCCACCAGGGCAGGTGGGGGCCTGTGGGTAGGTGTGTGCGGCAGCCACAGAGGCTGGGATAGCTTGGCACTGGGGTCAGGGCTCAGCCAGCCTGTGTGTCTTCACACCTGGTAATGAGATCACTTGTAAACAATTTCTGTTTATGAATTACAGGATGTTGAAGCCAAAAAAGAAGCACAGAAGGAAAAAGAAATTGATGAACAGGAAGCAAATGTCTCAACATTTCATAGAAGGAGGACTCCATTGGATAAAGACCTTATTAATACGGGGATCTGTGAGTCTTCTGGCAAACAGTGTTTGCCTCTGGTTCAGCTCATACAACAGCTTCTTAGGTAAATCATATTAGCTGTATTGTATTGTGTTTTATTTATTTACTTTTTTTTGTTTTTTTGAGACAGAGTTTCACTCTTGTTGCCCAGGCCGGAGTGCAGTGGCGCAATCTTGACTCACCACAACCTCTGCCTCCCTGGTTCAAGTAATTCTCCTGCCTCAGCCTCTCGAGCAGCTGGGATTACAGGCATGCGCCACCACGCCCCACTAATTTTGTAGTTTTAGCAGAGATGGGGTTTCTTCGTGTTGGTCAGGCTGGTCTTGAACTCCCGACCTCAGGTGATCCACCCACCTTGGCCTCCCAAAATGTTGGGATTACAGGCATTAGCCACCACGCCTGGCCTATTTATTTACTTACTAATGTTTTTTGTTTTTGTTTTTTTTTTTTGAGATGGAGTCTTGCTCTATCGTCCAGGCTGGAGTGCAGTGTCACGATCTTGGCTGACTGCAACCTCTGCCTCCTGGCTTCAAGCTATTTTCCTGCCTCAGCCTCCTGAGTAGCTGGGACTACAGGCGTCTGCAACCACACCTGGCTGATTTTTGTATTTTTAGTACAGATGGTGTTTTACCATATTGGTCAGACTGGTCTCAAACTCCTGACCTCAGGTGATCCACCTGCCTTGGCCTCTCAAAATGTTGGGGTTATAGGCGTTAGCCACTGTGCCTGGCCTGTTTTGAATTTTAATAGGTGATTATTGGTTTTCATATTAAGATAGTGAAATCCAGCGCAAGGATCTCAAAAATTTGTTTGGTGGTTGAAGGAATATTCTGAAAATTACCTAGTATAGATGTTAGGATAAAGAGCAGACCCTTCTCAATATAGGTGAGAGGAGAAGTTGGAGGGTATGATGATACTCAAAAGTTTTTCACAGAAGAGAAATTGGGGTGTGCAGTAAACATGTAAAAAGATTCTTACTAATAAGCAGGTGGATGCAAATGAAAATCATCATGGAAGGTTATTTTTAAAACTGGTTGTATCATTGCCTCACTTTATATATTACAGAGTTATACATACTGCTTTGTAAGATAACTTTTCTTTTCAAAACTAAAGTCAATGTGAAAGAATGGTGAGCATTGTTTTGGAAGGCCAGACTAGGAGGAGGTGGGAAGAAGTGAGACTCAGCCTGTGAACAGAGGCTAACCTTGGCAGAAGCCAAAACAGTCAGACAGTGTTGTCTAAAAATGATCATTCAAGAAGAGCGAAAAAACAAAGTGATTTGTGAAAGAGATTTATTAAAAATGAAACACATTTATACCTCTGTTTAATAAAAATCTGCTTTTTGTCAAATCGTGCTCCTGGTTTTTGTTTCTACACATAGAGAAAGCAGAGCCCTGGCAGGTTTGATCAGGCAGCCGAGCACAGAGCAGGGAGCCCTGGGCAGTGGCCGCAGCTCTCAGCTGGCCTGTTCATGGGGCCACGGTGCGTCTGCGGCGTGGGGTGGGCCTGCGGCGTGGGGTGGGCCTGCGGCGTGGGGTGGGCCTGTTCATGGGGCCATGGTGGGCCTGTGGCGTGGGGTGGGCCTGCTGTCCACAGCCAGAAAAACGAACTTAGTGGACACACAGTGACATTTTGAAACAGGAAGTTTTAGAGCTAGTTTCTGTCATAGATTTTAGTAAATGCTATTTTGAAAAACATTTTTCCGATGTTTGTTTTGTTTTTCTAGTCTGATAATGCATATTTCACACATTCTGATCTTTAACCAATGGAAATTAGAGAACTAAACAATATAGTTTGTGTTAATGGAAAGAGCTTGGGATTTGTTCTCAGAAAATTTCAGTTGCAACAGTTTGTTCATATAGGTGGACTTCCAACACAGTAACTATAGGAGTAAGAATAAAAGCTGTGTTTACTTTCACAGAGTTAATTAAGAATACATGAGAAAATGGATGTTAACAACTTTGTAATTAAAATTTAAAGTTACATGCAAAGTTTTAAAGTGAGCATTTTCCAGGAAGAGGTGATTTTCTAAGTTCTTGAATGCCTCTCCCTTTTGTGAGGAGGCTGTGTCGTGGGCTGTTGGTGTCTTTGGCAGGGGGTGAGTCTAGGGTTCCTGTTGCGGGTTCTTTGTTCTCATGAGGACAGTGCCCATTTTCCCTGTCTCCTGCTTGCCCAGACTGTTCCTGTGCGCAGAGAGACTGGCCTGTTTGAGCTGCAGCTGTGCTGTTTGAACTGCAGCTCTGTAGCCTGCGCTGGCCCATCTGCCTGGCACTCACACCGTTTGCTGATCAGCACTTGAAGTGTGTCTATCATAGCTGAGACACTGAATATTTTATGTTTAATTTTTATTAAAATGCAGATTTAAAAACTTGATTCCATTATTAGGGAGCATTTAAGTATGTTTAGAATCACTTGGCCGTGTGAGTCTACTTCGTCAACTGTATATTTTATGAGTCTAAGTGCAGATCAGATATTTTCAATGCAAATTTCACTGTCCAAATTGCAATGTACTACATATGTAAGCTACCCTGATGGTTTTTGAGGCCTTATTATAAAATAACCTATATAAAATATCTCAACAATTTTTCTTATATTGATTTCATGTTGAAATGGTAATATTTTCAATCTGTTGAGAGAAGTATGATACACTATTAAAAATATTTTTATTTTTTGAGATAGAGTCTTGTTCTGTTGCCCAGGCTGGAGTGCAGTGGCACAATCTTGGCTGGACAGCACCCTGGACAGCATCATTTCCCACCTGGCAGGGCAGTCTCCTTACAGGGAAGTCAATGAGGCACTAAAGAAGGCTCAGGGGACAGGGAGGACTTCTGTTGGGAAGAGGCTCCTAGACCCGGTTCTGCCTTCGACTTGCTGGGTGTCCTTGAGAAAGTTACTTCCCCTCTTTGGTCTCAGTTTCCTCAGGTGAGAAATGGGGGGTTGGGTCAAATGGTCTAAGGTTCTGGGAACCTCTAAGTCAGAGCCCGTAGCTGGTGGTCAAGATGAGGGAGAGGCCCTCAGGGTCAGCCGAATGCCTGAGATGCAAGACGGGCCCAAAGATGAGCAACCTGAGCACATCAGGTGGGCTCAGAGCTGGCGCATGAGCCCCACAGCCTGCAGAGCAGCCCTGGACTTAGAAGCCCGCTTGCACCAGCCCGGTGGGACTTCAGAGATGTGGGGCCCAGCCTCTCCTACTATTGCAGGGCTGAGGGCTGGGAGCTGCAGATTCTGACCCCACAGCTGCCTTAGACATGCCAGATGGGCTGCGGTGAGACACACCCCTCTCTATGAAATGAGCAGTCAGTCCAAATAGATACTCCAAAGAAGGGCTGTGGGAGGGATCCAGCACCACTGCACTAGAGCCTGGGCAACAGAGCGAGACTCCGTCTCAAAAAAAAAAAAAAAAAAAGATTAAGGTTTTCAACTTTCACTAAAGGCAGAGTAGCTTGTTATAGATTAGCTTCCCCACAAGAACAGTTAGAGAAACTGGACAAAAATGTGCCCCCCCATCAAAAACAATTGTTTGAAGGTAATGGGAGACCTCAGCCAGAACTTGAGTGACCAGGCGTGGGAGGTGAGCCTGACAGTCTGTAGTGCTTTTCCCACATTTGGTGATCGGTCAACAGTAGAGGGCTAAGAGGCTAAGAAACTGAGTATGAAGTGATAGTTAAGAGGCTGGAGAGCCTAGCTGAATGTTTGGCACTCTCACAGGGCTGAAATGACCTAATGAGAATTTGGGTCCCAGGAAGGAGATGGGACCTTGGTGGCAACTCTGGAAGGGCCACCCCTAGGAGTCCAAATGAATAAAAAATAGACCAGCCATCACAAACTAAAACCTGCTTTGAACCAGCTTAGTCCCAAAGTAGATGAAGGCGATCTGCCCTTACTCCAATTGTGTGCCATAAAGTCAAAGTCAATACTCTCTGGAGGCAGATAAAAGTTTACTAGGAATGCCATAAAACAAAACAAGACTAAATGAGAAAGACCAAGAAGAAAAACAATAGAAACATATATAGATATCAGAGTCCTCAGGTAGAAACTTTTTTTTTTTTTTTTTGAGATGGAATCTCGCTCTGTCATCCAGGCTGGAGTGCGGTGGTGTGATCTTGGCTCACTGCAGCCTCCTGAGTAGCTGGGATTACAGGCGTGCGCAACCACTCCTGGCTAACTTTTGTATTTTTAGTAGAGATGGGGTTTCATCATGTTGGCCAGGCTGGTCTTGAACTCCTGACCTCAGGTGATCCACCCCCCTCTAGGTCTCCCAAAGTGCTGCGGTTGCAGGTTTCGGCCACAAGGCCTGGCTAGTATTTTACCACAATTTAAAGTAAATTTTCTTTTTTTTTTTTCTTTTTTTCAAGTTTGTGCTCAGACTATATTCACACAGTGACACGGCGGCTTACACTTCTGTAGGCCTTGTTGACAGTGCCGACTTTTAGATATTGATGATCTTCATCTTTTTCTTGTCTCCTCGGTAGAAGAATGGGATGCAGGAGTTGCTGCCTAATCCTGGGCGCTGCTGGGCATTCTTCATCCCACAAAACAGCTGCATGATCTGTGCAGTGGGGTTGTCCTGCGGAGAACCCTCCCCAGCCTCTCCTCCTGCAGGCTCCACACTGCCAGTGTGGCTCATATTACAAAGAACTTTGGAGGGAGGGAGGCAGGGCTCTGAGCACCGCTCCTCGTGCTCTGGCAGCCTCTCCTGCATGTTCTCTTTCTGCTCTCGTATCCTCTCCTCCTTCTCTCGCATCTTCTCCTCCTTCTCTCGCATCTTCTCCTCCTGCCCCCACATCTTCTCCTCCTGGCCCCACATCTTCTCCGCCTGGTCCCGCATCTTCTCCTCCTGCTCCCATATCTTCTCCTCCTGCTCCTGCATCTTCTCCACCTGCTCCTGCATCTTCTCGTGTTCCCACAGCTTCTCCTTCTGTTCCGGCAGCCTCTGCTGCTCCCACATCTTCTCCTCCTGCTCCCACATCTTCTCCTCCTGCTCCCACATCTTCTCCTCCTGGCCCCACATCTTCTCCGCCTGGTCCCGCATCTTCTCCGCCTGGTCCCGTATCTTCTCCTCCTGCTCCTGCATCTTCTCCTCCTGCTCCTGCATCTTCTCGTGTTCCCACAGCTTCTCCTTCTGTTCCGGCAGCCTCTGCTGCTCCCACATCTTCTCCTCCTGCTCCCACATCTTCTCCTCCTGCTCCCACATCTTCTCCTCCTGCTCCCACATCTTCTCCTCCTGCTCCCGCATCTTCTCCTCCTGCTCCCGCATCTTCTCCTCCTGCTCCCGCATCTTCTCCTCCTGCTCCCACATCTTCTCCTCCTGCTCCCACATCTTCTCCTCCTGCTCCCACATCTTCTCTTCCTGCTCCTGCATCTTCTCCTCCTGCTCCCGCATCATCTCCTCCTCCTCCCGCATCTTCTTCTCCCACTCCCGAATGCTGTCCTCCTCTCGCATCTTCTCCTCCTGGTCCCATGTCTTCTTCTCCTGCTCCTGCGTCTTCTTCTCCTCCCGCATCTTCTCCACCTGCTGCCACATCTTCTTCTGCTCCCACATTCTCTCCTCCTTCTCCCGCAGCCTCTCATCCTGCTCCCACATCCTCTCCTCCTGGTCCCACATCTTCTCCTCCTGGCCCCACATCTTCTGCTCCTGATCCCGCATCTTCTCCTCCTGCTCCCACATCTTCTCCTCCTGCATCTTCTCTTCCTGCTCCCACATCTCCTCCTGCTCCCGCATCATCACCTCCTCCTCCCGCATCTTCTTCTCCCGCTCCCGCATCCTCTCCTCCTCTCGCATCTTCTCCTCCTGGTCCCATGTCTTCTTCTGCTCCTGCGTCTTCTTCTCCTCCCGCATCTTCTCCTCCTCCCGCATCTTCTCCACCTGCTGCCACATCTTCTTCTGCTCCCGCATTCTCTCCTCCTTCTCCCGCAGCCTCTCATCCTGCTCCTGCATCTTCCCCTCCTGCTCCCACATCCTCTCCTCCTGGTCCCACATCTTCTGCTCCTGATCCCGCATCTTCTCCTCCTGCTCCCAAATCTGCTTCTCCTGCTCCCACATCTGCTTCTCCTGCTCCTGCAGCCTCTCCTCCTGTCTCCACATCTTCCTGCTCCCGCATCTTCTCCTGCCCCCACATCTTCTTCTCCTGCCCCCACATCTTCTTCTCCTGCCCCCACATCTCCTCCTGGTCCCGTATCTTCTCCTCCTGCTCCCATATCTTCTCCTCCTGCTCCTGCATCTTCTCGTGTTCCCACAGCTTCTCCTTCTGTTCCGGCAGCCTCTGCTGCTCCCACACCTTCTCTTCCTGCTCCCACACCTTCTCTTCCTGCTCCCTCATATTCTCCTCCTGCTTCTGCATCTTCTCCTCCTGCTCCCGCATCGTCTCCTCCTCTTCCCGCATCTTCTTCTCCCGCTCCTGCATCCTCTCCTCCTCTTGCATCTTCTCCTCCTCTTCCCGCATCTTCTTCTCCCGCTCCTGCATCCTCTCCTCCTCTTGCATCTTCTCCTCCTCTTCCCGCATCTTCTTCTCCCGCTCCTGCATCCTCTCCTCCTCTTGCATCTTCTCCTCCTGGTCCCGCGTCTTCTTCTCCTGCTCCTGCATCTTCTTCTCCTCCCGCATCTTCTCCACCTGCTCCCACATCTTCTCCTGCTCCCGCATCCTCTCCTCCTTCTCCCGCAGCCTCTCGTCCTGCTCCCACATCCTCTCCTCTTGGTCCCGCATCTTCTGCTCCTGCTCCCGCATCTGCTTCTCCTGCTCCCACAGCCTCTCCTCCTGTCTCCACATCTCCTCTTCCTGCTCCCGCATCTTCTCCTGCTCCCACATCTTCTCCTCCTGCTCCCGCATCTGCTCCTCCTGCTCCCGCAGCTCCTTCTCCTGCTCCCGCAGCTGCTTCTCCTGCTCCCGCAGCTCCTTCTCCTGCTCTCGCAGCCTCTTCTCCTGTCTCCACATCTCCTCCTGCTCCCGCATCTTCCCCTCCTGGTCCCGCAGCCTCTGCTCCTGTCTCCACATCTTCTCCTCCTGCTTCCCTATCTTCTTTTCCTGCTCCCGTAGCTCCTCCTCCTGCCTCCACATCTCCTCCTGCAAAGTGTTGGTTTGAACCTCAAAAGGAAATAGACTTATGAACTAGCTATATAAATGCAATCTATAAAATAATGGTTTTCATCTATGATTCTTTAAAAAAATTTTTTAAGCCCTAACACTGAGGTTCTGATTTCCCAGGCAGGGCCCCAAATTTGTAGATTTTTAGCACACTCTAGAGGATTCTATGGTGGGACCAGAACAAGGACCCAAATTTTCCAGCTCTTGGCTGGACCCTCCCCATACCTTACATGATCCCTAGACCATGTCCCAGCCGGATGCTGCTCCCACACCCCAGGGGCTGCAGCCGCTCACCTGTGGCAGCAGGATTTTGTCCCTCTCCAGTTTCCTTTTTAGCTCCTTCACGTTGAGCTGGATCTCAGACTTTTCAGATTCTGCAAGTCGAAGTTTTTCTTGTAGTTCGGCATTTTTCTTCTTCAGCTCCTCATTGGTTATGCTATGGCCCGAGGCAGTAGAGAAAGGAATGAACGAAGAACAGAAAGGACTGCTTTGGTGATCAACCCTCTACTCTCGCCCCACAAGCACAGAACCGTGGCACTGGAAGGGACCCCAGGAATTAAAAGTCCCAGGTGGCAGGCCAGAGAGAAGACATGAGTTGCCTGAGGCTACCCCATGAGTCAGTGGCACAGCCGTCACTGGAGCTTCCCTGCGCACACATGTAAACCTGTATGACCCCCTACCATGCTCACCTGTACCCACCACCTCCCAGCACACCACCCACGCTAAGGGCTCTCAGACCTCCCATCCCACCTTCCCCCATCCTACGTGTTCCTGTACAGTTCCAGACTCAGGGCGTCCCTCTCCTTTGTTAACTCCTCGATGTACTGCAAATAGAGAAAGGTTAAGTCAGGACAGAGCAGGCAGAGGAGCAGCTGGCCGACCAGGAACAACAGCTACACTGATACTCCGCAGTAACACTCCCTCACTCTCCATCACACCCGACATGTTCTCAAGGCAATTCCAAGCCCATGGTCTCATTTGTTTTTCTTTTTTTTTCTCTTTTTCTTCTTTTAGAGATGGAGTTTTGCTCTTGTTGCCCAGGCTGGAGTGCAATGGCGCAATCTCGCCCCATGACAACCTCCGCCTCCCGGGTTCAAGCAATTCTGCCTCAGCCTCCTAAGTAGCTGGGATTACAGGCGTGCGCTACCACACCTGGCTCTCACTTGTTTTTCAAAGAACTCAGTAAGGGTAGAAGGGACAGGGAAAGAGATCGAATTGATAGCTGGCTAACAGGGGCCCAGAGATATCAGATAATATTGCTATTGTTATTACTGTTATTACTACCACTGTTGGAACCTTTCTTGAGTGCTTCACCAGGCACTATGTTAACAATCCCATTTAATCCTCATAACCTCCATAGGAGACGGTTACCATTATTACCTCTATTGTGTAGATGAAAAACATGGGGTATTAAAAGTTAAATGGTTGCCTAAGATCACTTTGACAGAGCTGGGATTTCAACACCCAGGTGTATCTGATTCTCTAAGCCCATTCTTTCCCTGGGGGTAGGGGCACAGATAAGGAGGAGGAAATTAATCCTTTGTTGACCTTTTGAAAGAATGATACATTGGCATAGTCCAAAACTCAGAAGGTAGAGAAGGGAAATATCTACCCCCCACACACTGTTCCTGTCTCCTGAGTTTTTTATGAATCCTTACAAATATGTTTTTATGTATGTTACCATAATATGTACACACACACACACACGCACACGCACTCTTATGTGTGTTCCCTCTCTCTACACAAATGATAACATACTAAAGATACTCTTCTGTACCTTCATGGTACAAATACCTTAACCCCTGCCTAGGACTTGGTCAAGGCCACAGCCAAGTATGGGCAGGGCAGGCTCTTGGCCTTGGAGCTCTGTGTCCAGTGCTCGCTCCCCACAGTGCCCCCCAACTCACCCACAGCAGCTGACTCAGCCCCAACCTGCCTCTAATAACCACACACAAAAGCAGCAAGAAATGACCCATACTATCTTCTGGGCAGGACACTGCATCCTGCAGGAGGGACCTTTAGGCTCATTCCTCCATCTGCGAAGCAGGGATCCCAGGAGACTGGGGAGGTGATTGGACTTACCCTGTCTGCCTTCTTGTGCCATGTGGACACAGCAGAGACAGCCCGCTGTAACTCTCCTGCAAAGTGCCAGGAATGATGCAAGCGGCCGGCGAGATCCTTGGACTCTCCTGGAATGAGAGAGGTTGAGACGCAGCCCAAAGGACTCCCCCTAAAGGCCTGTGAAAGTGCCAGGTTGAAGGATGATGGGGTGCCCAGGTTCCCATCTTCAAATTTCCTGGCAGCATCCTGGCTGTAATAGAGCGCTGTCTCCAGTTCAGTTTTCTGACACATGAGAATTCGTATTGTATGATCCTGGGCCTTTGGGAGAAAAGACAAGCAAGTGCTGAAAGAGAAGCAAAGAAACCTTCTCCAGAGGACAGGAGGGAACTTCACACCCTCCACTCACCTCTATCTCCCGCCTTAGGGCTTCCTGATGTTGGTGGCTTGCTTTCTTTTCCTGTAGAAAGAGGAAGACAGAGCTCTTACTAGGGGGAGGCAGAGATCCACAGCAAGAGACATGCCCCCAGAATGGCACCAATGCCCCAGGACAGGCGCACCCATGGGACCAGGTTATCAGGGACCCTGTGGGGATGGGGTGGAATCTTGGGGGTGAGCCTTCTTCCCCAAGCTGGGAGTAGGCGAGATGAGACGGGCCTCTACATCTGAGTGCCCTCCAAACCCAGCAGTCATGTCGTGAGCAAACAAATCACGTTACTTCTTTCAGCTGCGCTCGGTTCTGTTGTTTCTGTGGGGAGAGTCAAAGGAAGGTGACTGAGGGTGGCCCCCTAGACTCTATTCCCCAGGCCAGGAAGCGGTACGCAGGGGTCAGGAATGGATTTTAAAGGGCAAAGTTCTCAGACCCAATGGGAACATGAAGTGGTAAACTCTCAACTCCCAAAGAAGAGATTTGGGTCTTTGTTGGTTTTTGCCCTCAGCCACAGAACTGAAAGTCTGAAACTAGATTATCTCAAAAAGACAGTAACATAAACCTTCAGAGAGGGAGTGTGAGAAAAGCCCACCCTTCTGCCAGCTTGTGATTTAGAAAGGTGCATTCATTCAACAAACATTGAGCAAGCACATACGGGCCAGGGTTGGTTCTTCACAGCTGGGATATAGGACGGAAAAGGCAGACAGGAGCCCTTGGCCCCAAGATTTCCATTCTACTGAATCTTTAAATCTCAGACTCTCAAAGTGAACAGAACCTATGATACTCTCTAACTCTACCTCCTCAGGAAACGCAAGCCCAAAGAGGAGGGGAGTTTACAGCAGGCCCTGGACTAGGGATTAACACAAAAACAACAACAATAACAAATCTGATTTAAACTTCACAAATGTGAGTAAAACATTACCACCCCTATTTTACCGATGTGAAAAGAGAGGCCCAAAGAGCTCAAGCAATTTGCCCTAAATCATGTCCCTAGTAGTTGGAGAGGTAGGATTCAAACCCAGAATTCTTATCCAGTACCCGGCAATTGTTCCTTCCACAATCTTAACAGTTACCCTCTACCCCCCCTTATGCCTCCTGTCCTCAGGAGACCGGCCAGCCAAGACTTACATCCTCAGGTGAGTGGCAACCACCAGAAGTGGTTGTCTGAGGGTTAGTGCCATTATTTATTTTCTTCTTTTTGGTGTCGGTTGCTCCAGTACCAACACCAGCACTGTTCCACTGATGATAGTCTGTAAACTGTGGAAAAGAGGAGCAGTGATACTCATGAGAACTACAAGCTCCTACAGTCACTTTACAGTTTATACAAAATACTCTCATAGATGATCTGATTTAATGCCATCAACGACTGTACGAGGTGTTGTCGCAATCACTTAGTGACTGAGAGGGACTGATACCATGGCTAAAAAAAAAGGCAATAATGGAACTTAAACTCAGTCTTCTGATTCTGAGCTCTGGGGTTTTGCCACAAATCGCAGCTGCCAGGGACCAAAACCAGAAGCAGAGGTAGAAAAGTAAAAAGTAGATAGGAAAGTGTACACTGTGTGGTTTACAGTCATACATCCTCACACATCTGTTAGTGTGAAGAAGTGCACCACTACCTCTCAGACTTTTACATCAATGTATCCTCAGGGCATAAGGCAGCTTTTCCGTTAAATCTGGGAATTTAACAGAAAGAGGACAACCCAAGATTCATTTCAGTGAGAAGTCTGGTATACTTTTAGAAATCTGTGTGACTGTCATCCGTAAGAACATTAATGTTTTGTCTCTCTCAAGAGAATCAAGGGAAACTGATGCTTCAGAAAGATGCCCCATATGTATCCTGTGGCACTCAAAGTACCCCAGGTTGAGATGAGATGAGGACGATTCAAGTTGTCAAGTCCAGTTTCCCAAGATCTATTCCACAGAAGATGAACAAATCTCACTTCAGAGATCACTGACTGATGGGCAATCTGGTCCCAGAACCATGGAGAATTCAAATATGAGGTGGAGAACTTAGAAAAAAATGTTAAAGTCTCTCTGGAGAGTAGAAGCCTGGGAGAAAACCAAACAAAACCCGTTCTCCCATTTCCACCAAGAGACAATGTCAACATTTTGAGTTCACAGGGGGAGGTGTAGGCTTTTCAAACTGTCAATGTCTGTGTTAAGGGAGTAAGGCAGCCTGAAACTTCTCGCTGCTAGGTCACATGGTCCCTACTCCCCTTCCAGCTGGAAATCTGTGCTGCAACCAGAGGAAGCAGAAACAGGGTGAGAACACTTAGGGGACGGGTCCTAAGATCAAAGGCCAGTCTTGCAGCAGTAATGACAGTTCCTAGAGGGACTGTGACACCACTACATTTTACTCCTCTGTGGGGTGGTGGAGGGCCAGGGACACATCAGTGCTATGCCCAAGTTGCCTCTTTGAGGTTGGGGAGGGGTTCGCAGGGTTGGGACCCAGGTCCTTGGAGACGTGAGCCCAAAGAGCCCAGGGAGGTAGGGCTTGGGGCGACTGGAGGTGAGGGCCAAGTTTGGAGCGGGGAGCCCCAGGAGTCACCTGGCCAAAGTCACCCTGGGGCGACTGGTGAGGGCAGGTGCTGGGGCACACAGGTCCTTGGAGACACAATCCCAAAGGGCCCAGGGAGGTCAGTTTTGGGGTAATAGGAGGTGAGGGCAGAGTATGGAGTGGAGAGTCCCAGGGGTCACCGGCTCAAAGTCACCCTGGGGTCACTGGCAAGGGCCGGGGCAGGACTGCTGAGGGAGTGGGGCTGGCTGAGAAGATTTTGATTGGGGGAGCCCAGCGGCACTGGGGGGACCCAGCCCAGTGTGCCTCTGGAGTGGCATGGACTCTGGCAGATGTTCTGTCATGGGAGGGGGCCTGGGGCTGGGTTGGGGTTGGGGTGCCGCAACCCAGTGAGTTTTACCTTTTTCTTGAGCCACCTTGCCCGGCTGTGTATGGCTTTTCATGTGTATGCCTGAGTGTTTAGGTTCATAGGTATGGTTTTAGGCAGAGTTTTGCTCATAAAATGTGCAACTGCCACATGCCCATTTTAATATTAGCCTTCAAATAAATAAAGATTGCTTTGAATGAAACCCTATAATGAAAACTTAACAATTACGCTCACAGCTGACAGCTGTCACTGAATGTGGTGCATAAAGGTCCTCAAGCATTCGGCCGGGCGCGGTGGCTCACATCTCTAATCCCAGCACATTGGGAGGCCGAGGCGGGCGGATCACGAGGTCAGGAGATCGAGACCATCCTGGCTAACACGGTGAAACCCCGTCTCTACTAAAAATACAAAAAATTAGCCGGTTGTGGTGGCGGGCGCCTGTAGTCCCAGCTACTCTGGAGGCTGAGGCAGGAGAATGGGGTGAACCCGGGAGGCGGAGCCTGCAGTGAGCCAAGATCGCACCACTGCACTCCAGCCTGGGGGACAGAGACTCCGTCTCAAAAAAACAAACAAGCAAAAAAGGTCCTCAAGCATTCAGTGCTCATTTCACCATGCGTTTGAGCTGAGCAGAGTTCATGTAGGCCTTACCCTTCTTTATGTCTATGGTATAGCTGTGGGTTTAAAAACACTCTGGCAAAGAGTAACTCCTCAAAGTTGCAGGCCATCCTAGGGAGAGGCTCATGAGGAATAGCTGGCTTGACCCCCACTGTTGTGGTTTTCTCTGCTTTAAAATTATTACTTTTGATACATGAAAACCATAATTTCTCCCTGTTTATAAAAAATAAGTATAGCTGGAATATGTAAAATCTATCAAAATGATGCATCTAAAAACTAGTTTTGGCTAACTGATGTAATTAGATTTTCAGGCTTTTCCAGATCCCGCTAAGTGAGGATGTAATGTAAACTAATAAAAATAAAGCCTGAGAAGCTTAATGGCATATGGCATATGGCAGGTCATTTTCACTGAAAAAAAAAAAAAGGATGTTTTTACAGCATGTAAGAAAATGAAAGAAATCTGTTCGAAAAAATGGGCATTGGATCAGAAATTCAAGTTAAAATAATTTAAATCCAGATAATACAGGAATGCCTTCAAAGTTTAAAACCTGGGTTTAGGATTCTACATAGTCCCTGGTCCCTTATTTTCCTTGCTCTTCACCGCACTATATGCTTAAATACAGCTGCCACGAAGTATCAATTAAATTGCAATCCCACGTAAAGCCCCAGAAAACCTTGATATATAGGGAAGTGAAGCTGGGGAAGCAGTTAAGGGCGGGATTGATGATTGATGAATTGAGAATACTGAAGTCAACAGGCTGGACGTGTAGGATGTGGTATATCAAAGAGTGGGTATTTAAAACACAACTGTTAGAGTTCATGAAATTATTGGAGATGGCACCGTTAATGTGTTAGGCTGAGTTTTGCAGTGGGAAAAAGTACCAGTGGAAGGTAGCTCCTATGTAAATCTCTAAATGCTACAAATGAAAGCTTCTCTGGGCCTATTCACCAGCACATCACTGCATATATCTGAGAAAATGCTGGCGTTTGTGGGAGATGTCTTCACTCTCAGTATCTCTGGATTATCCTTGGGCTGCAGCCTGAGGTATGGAAAAGAGTGATCTTTAAAATCCCACCCCACCAACTTCCTCCCTGCATGATCATAGGAAAGAGCTAACTTCTTTGAGCCTCAGTTATAAAATCAGCTTTTTTTGAAGGAATTAGAAAGAAGTAATGTGTGTAATATCATAGCACAGTGTCTAGCACAAACAAGAACCTGAATGACAACGTCTGTTTCCTTTTAAACTGTGTTGGTGTGATGGGAAGAATAAAGCCAGATTTTTAGGAAGTTCTGGTAAAAGAACATAGGAAAATGTGTTTACCCATAGCCTCTTAAGTGACCATTCCTAATAGCCCCAGATGGGTATATTTATTCTGTCTCATTTTTAAATCACGTGTGATGCGGAGGAAGCTGGTTCCCATCTATAGCACAGTGTTATCCAATAACACAGAGCAAGGATAAATGTAGTTAGAAGCAGAGAGAACATCAAACACTAATGTAATTATCTCAAATGGAGTTTATGCAGTCAAAAGGTAAAATAATCTCTTAAGTGTGGTTAGATTCTTTAATGTTATGTCTCATCTGAAGAGATAAACTATCTGAGAAAGGATAGAGCTTAAGTAACTTGAAACATTAAGCAACATTGAATTGAGGTAGCACTCAAAACTGAGAAAGCATTAATGACACATGACTGGCCTCTGTGACAGCATGGCATGTACTTTTTTAAAAAATTTCATTTAGATGTACATTTATTAAACTGTCATTTAACTTTCTATCAACATATAATACACTTATACTAAGGAAAAAAAGGGTTTTCCTCCCTTGTAGACTTTTACAAGCTAACTAGACAGGAACATTAGATGACTTGGAATGTGGGGCTCCACAAATGAGATCCAAACCTAGAGTCTTAGTTTCTTTAAAGAGTAATGGTCTTCACTTTCATTTTTGTGCAAACCTCTGGTTAATCTCCCAAATAAAACCTCAGTTGATATTAGAAAGCATCAAGTTATTCTACTGTTTTGTACTGTTTTACTAAGGATTAGAGGTCTATTGAATCTGGCATCATCGAAAAAGCTCTATTTCTTCAAGGCATTCCAGTTTCTTTGCAATCTGTTGGATTTTACCGAAGACGTCAGGAGAAGCATTACAGGTCAGTGACAGCGGGGCTATGGAGAGCTATCTTCCCAGATATCCACATGAGTAATTACTTAGATATTGCAAGCTAAACATGCTGTCTCTTCCCTACTACATTTCTGTTTACCCAAGTAAAGCTAGACACAGTGTTAGAATTAGACACAATAATTCTAGAATTAGAATTGTTAAAATGATGTTAAATGTGAAATGTTATAGACATCGTTTTAAAAATTATTTCCTCCCCTCGAAACAACCATGTACTTTTTTAAGAGAATAAAACTGACTTACGCTTTTGAAGATTATGTTAGTTTTTATTTGTAAAGCAAAGAGATTGATGTTTGGATAAGCAATGGATATCTTTGGTTAACTGATGTTTAGATAAACTATAGATAACTCATTTATTAACTGAAAGTAATAAATGCAAACACATATGAGAAAGAAGCTCGATTGCAATGAAATTTATTATATAGCTACTGTGTTGAAGACGGATTTTGCAGCATTAATATAAAACTAGAAAAAAACTACTTTTTTATTTTTTGTGCTTTTTCACTTAAAACTACCTTAGTTGAAACTGCAAAATGATGACTTCATTCTTGGAGTAAGAATGTAATAGAGTAAAAATACATCTCTAGACTTGTAGTTACATATCTAGGCTTATACTTTTACCATTTCTTAGACAAAAATTATAATTCTATAAAAACAGTTACTTGGGATTATATTTTAACTGCTGAAAGTTACCAGAAAGTTACATAATCTACCTCAGATATTTTTAAAAAAGGAAAGTAGGGTTTGGTAATGCACAGTTAAAAACAGCAATCAAAATGTTGTAAAGGAACATTGCTGTTTATAAGTTGCTGAGTTAACACTCCTAAAAACAATTACAATGTCATTTTCTCTTAGCCTCGTTCTTTCAGTCCATAAAGAGTTAGTGCTACCTGAGTGCTTCAACAATGCATAAGACACATTCCTTTAGCTTAAGGGTCTAACACGTAGAATGGGTATAAAAATACAGACATAGACAATCAAAGTAGAAGTGCAGTGTGACAAGGAGAATGACAGAAAGTGGAATGCTATGGAAGTTTAGAGTGCAAAGTGGTTTCTTTCCATCCAAGGAACCTATTGTGATATTTTAATTGGGCCTGTGAAGATGGGGAGTATTTTGTCAGATTCTGAAAAAGTGAGAATTTCTCCATAAAGGATAAAATATGAGTAAGGTAATAGGAAAAATCAGGTACAAATGTCTTATAGTTATTTGTGTGGACTGAAATGCAGGAATTAGCATAGATAATATTGACGGTTTTAACCAGACTGGACAACTGTGGACTGGGAAAGATATTAATGGGTGATGAGAAGTCTCTGAAGGGTTTGGACCTCACACAAATATGAGATCTTATAAACTGGCATGAGTGAGGAGCACTAGAAATGGGTGGTGAGAGATCTGTCTGGGACTTTATTTAAATGGTGTGTAGGTAGAAATAACAGGAGATTAAAAAAAATAGATATGAGACCCACTAGAGAGACAGAATGAAAATAAATTAGCAGTTAGTCACACAGATAAGGAAAGAGTAGTCACCTGTGTGTAGTGGAGATCAAATGCATCAGAGCTAAGATAGCATTCTGGATGGATGCAGCCATGACATTGCAAAGCGAATGTCTTCATGCGTGCTGTAGAAGTCATGAGGCATAGGTTGTTGTGGATTCAGAACCATGAATAAAAAACCATGTGTATTAGCCCATTCTCATGCTGCTATAAGGACATATCCAAGACTGGGTAATTTATAAAGGAAAGAGGTTTAATTGACTCACAGTTCCACATGGCTGGAGAGGCCTCTGGAAACTTACAATCATGGCAGAAGGGGAGGCAAACACATCCTTCTTCATATGGTGGCAGGAGAGAGAAGTTCAGAGTGAAGAAGGGAAAAAAGTGCCTTATAAAACCATGAGATCTGTGAGAACTCACTCAGTATCATGAGAACAGCATGGGGGAAATCAGACAAAAATAAAAATAAAAAATAATAATAGTACAACAGTAAAATTACAAATCAAAATACAGTATAACCACTTTTTATATAACATTAGCTATTATAAATAATTTACAGATGATTTAAAGTATACAGGAGGAGATGCATAAGCTGTATGCAAATACTACACTGTTTTATATAAAAGACTTGAGCATCCATGGATTTTTATATTCTCGGGAGTCTTGCAATCAACCTCCCAGGGATGTGAGGGATGACTGTATTATTATATACCAGGGCGCTTACTAAGGAAAAGAACATATCAGTGAAACAACTCTGAAGGCAGACCACGTAAAATTCTATACTTAGTTAGAATGGGGCATGAAAGAGCTAAACATGCTTTCTGTCTTAACATAAAACAACAACGTGATTCTTCTTAATTCAGAAGACATCTTTGAGTCAATAAATTTGCATGGAAGAACATCTAACCTAAAAATATAGATTCCTTCAGGTTCTAGATGGGGATAACTTTGTCTCTTCCAAATTAATGTATCTAGGCACACAGACTTGAAAAATAAAAGAGTATCATTTTAATGGCATATATGTTTTAGTACTTAAAAATATAAACTTGAAAGTTTAATAAGAATATGTGAACTTAGGATATCTAGGCTTTATATTAAGGAATAAACACAGTTGCTCAGGCAGATGTTTCCTTTATGCGATCACTGCTAGTCTGGATTTCTTCACGAGATCTGTTAGTAGATTTCTGAATATTAGCATAGAGATAAATTTTCAGTAACACAGCTGGGACTCTTGGCTTCCAAGTATTTGGAACACTCACAAGATTTCATTTCTTTCAGTTTTGTCATTATTTTCCTTATCTATTTTTTATCTCTTTGTTTATGTTGTCTCCAGTCCTATTCCAAGGATTTTCAGACTTGCTAACATTAAAAAATGCGTACAAAGTGTTTAGAAGGAAGAGAATGACTCTAAATAAATTTCTTTGCTTACCTTTATTGGGTCACTTCAAAATAATTTAGAATGAAAATAATTAGGGCTTTAAATTCTAAATTAATGATTCTCTAAACTGGGTCCAACAACATTGATGTTACTAAACTATATTTTACTTTTGCTAAAATATTTCCGTTTCCATACCTATAATTCTTCATATATTCCTGTAAAGGCTTTATTTGTAGGACTTGTCAATTTTTAATATAGGTAGAGATATAAATATATAACAATTTTTTTTTTTTTTTTTTTTTTTTTTGGGACGGAGTCTCGCTCTGTCGCCCAGGCTGGAGTGCAGTGGCGCGATCTCGGTTCACTGCAAGCTCCGCCTCCCGGGTTCACGCCATTCTCCTGCTTCAGCCTCCCGAATAGCTGGGACTACAGGCGCCCGCCCCCACGCCCCGCTAATTTTTTGTATTTTTACTAGAGACGGGGTTTCACTGTGTTAACCAGGATGGCCTAGATCTCCTGACCACGTGATCCGCCCGCCTCGGCCTCCCAAAGTGCTGGGATTACAGGCGTGAGCCACCGCGCCCGGCCATATAACTATTTTTGTACTATAATTATTGACACGTGGAAGACACTCTAAGACGGTGGTGTTCTTTAGTGAATGTTGAATGTCCATGAATATGGGACTCTAGAACTTATTGTACATGCAATGTTCTCTATGATCTCAAATATTTATAAGATTGCTCTAGGATAGATGTACTTTCATATAACAACAACAAAATGAGAATCAAATAGGTTAAATTATATAGCCAAATTCCTCAAAGGAATTTGTGTTTTGAAATATTTTCAAACCCAGAATATTGTCAGAGGCCATCCAGAGTCAGCAATATTTGGTTCTTTCTGCAACTATGGAGGAAATGAGTTCTGTCATTTACTTTACAGCATTTTTGTACTCTTTTCTTTTTTATTCATAATTTTAAGCTATTGTTTCACACTGCACTTCCAAAATGTAACGTATATCTAACATGAACCTATTGGTTTTCCATTGACAAGGAAGAGATGTAATATTAAGACATTTACCCAGTTCAATATGAATCTGTACCAACTAAAAGCAATATTTTAGTTAATATTTCCTGAGGTGAATTGATTTATATTGTTTTCTTCTATTAAAAAAAACACATTCCCATGTGTTTCCTTTTCCTTCATGGTTTTGAAAATATGGAATCAAGTTTGCTTTTTTTTTTCTTTTTTTTTGAGATGGAGTCTCACTCTGTTGCCCAGGCTGGAGTGCAGTGGCACGATCTCAGCTCACTGCAAGCTCCGCCTCCCAGGTTCACGCCATTCTCCTTCCTCAGCCTCCTGAGTAGCTGGGACTACAGGCGCCCACCACCACACCTGGCTAATTTTTGTTTGTTTGTTAGTAGAGATTGGGTTTCACCATGTTAGCCAGGATGGGCTCCATCTCCTGACCTCGTGATCCGCCCGACTCGGCCTCTGAAAGTGCTAGGATTACAGGCGTGAGCCACTGCACCCAGCCCACTTTAGTTTTAAGAAATGAAGGCACAAATTATTTCATTCTTACTAATGATAGTGCAATTGAAATCATCAGCGACCAGACATCTATTTTTAAACATAGAAAGAAAAACGCAATTTTATTGTTTTGTTAAATAAAAAAAATGACATGAAGCACTGCAAAAACAGAAGTACAGTTTTTGAAGTATAAATTTTGCTCTTTGTGTCCTCCCACCAAAACTTTATTTCTACAAATACTGGAGGTATTTTTTCTTTCCTAAAATTGAGTCTCTTATTGCTTAATGTCATGTAATTTTGCTTCCTTTCTTCTGCACAGTTCATTTCCTTCTCCCAGTTTGTTCTAATAGGCATGCATGTAAACATTGACTAAAATACCGCCTAGCTTAAAGACAAGTAACCAAACATACATTCTTTTTTAATACAATGTTTCCTCCGTACATCCTGGCTATTGTTTTACCTCCTTAGTCTTCATAGCAAGGCTTGTTTTTAAGATTTTGCTAAATGATATCCTCTTTCTTATCTTCCAGTTTCTCTTTAACCTATTCTCAATCACGACCACTTCAGAGTTTCCTCACAACAATTTCCATCCCGTACATCCACGAGAAAATGTCCTCCTGCATCTTATTTGACTCAGCAGCACTCTACAATACTGAACATTCTGATCTTTGTTTTACTTTTCTTGGCTTCTGCCATCCACACTGTGTTTTTCACTGTGTTTCATGGGCTGATCTTTCTGAGAATCCTTGGTTACTTCTCATCATGCAATTTCCAAATCTTGGTAAAACCTGGGACTTGATCCTGAGACCTCCTTTTCCCCACATTCTTCTTAGGTAATTTCATGCTTTTTAAAATTAGGTCATATCTCTAACAACATATTTTATGGATTCCACATGGCCCTAGAATATGGCAGACTGCATTCTGTGAACTGGAGTACTCTTTTCTGTAAATAAAGTTTTATTGGAATACACCGGTACTTGTCCATTTACACATTGTCACACTGCTTTGACTACAACACAGAGTTGAGTAGTTCTGACAGAGGCTAAATTAAAATATTTACTATCTGACCCTGTAAGAAGAAAATTCCCAACCCCTAATATAGAATAAAATTTTTTTAGCAGGACGTGAAAGGCTTTTCATGACCTGTTTCTTAACATTCTTTTGAGATTTATCTCACAGTTGTATTTTTAGTCCAAGAGTTCCAAAGAACTTGTGGTTCCTTAAATGGTTTACATCTTTGTGCTTATAATTTTTTGTGTCTCATATGCTTTCAGAATCTATAATCACTTGGAAAGTTATATTTTTACCCTTCAAAACAATGGATAAGGCACCTTATTTTCAAAACTTTTAAAATCTCCCAAATAATTATTACTGTTTATGTGCTATCACGTATACTCTTCTAATATTGTATATATCTCACCGTATTTCAGTTACTTGATTTAACTCAAGTTTTTGAAATTTCAAAAAAAGATAAAAAGGAAATTAAAAATTCTCTAAATATTACTATTTTCATTTTGACATATATAAAGTAAAAATGTTCTTTCCATTCCAGCCCTTCAATTTGGTATGTACCTTTTCTTATTTTTTTATACTCATGGAAAAATGATATAGATAGACCGATATATAATAAAATAGGATAATATACAGTTTTTAAATCACATTTGAAAATACATACTGTTAGTTCACTTCTATAGTACATAAACATCTTTAGTAAAGTAGTAACATTGAATTTCCTCATGGAGATGTTTATTATAAATTATACCAGCTCTATATGATGGTTAGGTAATATCTGTTTTTTTGCTATTGTACACTCTCATAAACAACTTTGCTCATTTATCTTTATCTATTTCTGCCAGAATTTATGTAGCCATTTTTTTTTAAATGAAGCTACAAAATTCTGTAAGAATTTTTTCTCTTATACTTACCTCATAGATTTGGGGCAGTGATACAAATATGTGAACTTTGCTTTATGTCTAAACAGTACCAGGTTAACTTTTGGTCCAGAATAAAATGTATGTGAATGCTTTTTCTTATGTCATTGTCAACAATGGATGGAACTAATCTTTCAAAGTTGACAATTTTATGATTCATGTTTTTAAACTTTTTTAGTGTATTTAATTACCTTTTATATCCATGTTTCTATTAATTGCAGATCTTTATTAAGTTTACATTTGTCTATTTGGTTGTTATATTCATATTTATATATAGGACTTCCTAATTTAGTAGACAAATAACCATTTGGTCTGTTTATACTCTTCAAATGCTTCTTCCAAGTTTATATTTTATCATTAGACTTTATAATTACTCTTATTTTATCTTTGCAAATGCTGCATTACTTGATTTATTTTCAGAGGCTTTACTCAAAGAATATAAACATTATTTTTCTAATTGTCTTATGTAATGCTTGGACCTCTTATCCATTTGGAATATGTTTTTGTATATGCTGGGTAGTAGCATATACTTTCCTAACTAAATTGAAATACCACTATATTTACATATCTGATTTTACTTCTGTATGCTACTAGGTAGTAATTTTCTATTTGTTGATTATGTTCCCATGTCAAACAATTTTAATTATAGTAGCTTTATTTTTTTAGACATCTGTTTCTACATTTTGCTTCTTATTAGATTTAGATTTAAATTCTTACTGAGAAGGGCTTTCTCACTAATCTCTTTGGTCCAAGGCTTACTGTGGTTTTGACAGACAGATTCTATCACTAAATCATGTCTAACTTATTGACTTGGAATTCTATTGCTCTTTGAAATTTCTGTTATTCCATGTTGGCCAACACATAATGGAAGACAGCATAAGAGGCAGAAAGAAACAAAGTATCTACAAAACAACCAGAAAACAATTAACAAAATGGTAGTAGTAAGCCCTTGCCTATCAATAATTAACTTGAACATAAATGCATTAAATCCTACAAAAAAGAGAGTAACTGAAAGGATAAAGAAACAAGCCCCAACTATTCGCTGCCCGTAAGAGGCTCACCTTGTATTTTAGGACACACACAAACTGAAAATGAAGGGATGGAAAAAGATATTCCATGCAAATGAAAACAAAGAGAAAAGCTCAAAAACTGAAATAGGAGACACATAAGAACATTATATGATGATAAAAAGGTCAATTTATGAAGAGGATATAACAATAGCAATTACACATATACTCAACGTTGGAGCACTTAAAATATAAAACAAATATGAAATGCTCTTGAGAGAGAGATTACCATACAATCATAGTAAGGGACTTGAATATATCACTTTCAACAATGGACTGATTATTCAGGCAGAAAATTAATAAGAAAACATGAGACTTGAATGACGCATTAGATCAAATGGACCTAGCACACATATACAGAACATTCCATCCAATAGCAACAGCATACACAATATTAAGCTCACAGAGAACATTCTCCAGGATAGATCACCTGCCCTGCCCAGTTTACTAATCAGAAAGGAATAGATCGGCCTGGCGTGGTGGCTCAGGCTTGTGATCCCAGGACTTTGGACGGCCGAGCGCGGGGCCTAGGAGTTCCAGACGGGCCTGGGCAACATGGTGAAACCAGGTGTCTTTTTATTTTATTTTATTTTATTTTGAGGAGGAGTTTCGCTCATGTTGCCCTGCTGGAGTGCAATGGCGCCGTCTTGGCTCCCCACGGCCTCCGCCTCCGGGTTTGGGTGGTTCTCCTGTCTCAGCCTCCTGAGTGGGTGGGATTGCAGGCATGAGCCACCATGCCCGGCTCATTTTGTAGTATTATTATTATTATTATTGGTACAGACGAGATTTCTCCCTGTTGGCTAGGCTGGTCTCATACTCCCGACCTCAGGTTATGTGCCTGGCTCGGCCTCCTGGGGTGCTGGGATTGCAGGGTGAGCCAGCGCGCAAGGCCCAATTTATTAATCGGAAAGGAATAGATCGGCCTGGCGTGGTGGCTCACGCTTGTGATCCCAGGACTTTGGACAGCCGAGCGCGGATTATCATTTAAGCCTAGGAGTTCCAGACCGGCTTGGGCAACATGGTGAAAACCAGTCACTTTTTTTTTTTTTTTTTTTCAGGCAGAGTTTCGCTCTTGTTGCCCAGGCTGGAGTGCAGTGGCGCGGTCTCGGCTCCCCGCGGCCTCTGCCTCCTGGGTTTGGGTTGTTCTGCCTCAGCCTCTCAAGGGGCTGGGATTGCAGACGTGAACCACCGTACCACCATATCCGCCTAATTTTGTATTTTGTATTTATTTATTTATTTATTTATTTTGGTACAGACGAGGTTTCTCCTTTTTGTCAGGCTGGTCTCAAATTCCCGACCTCAGTTTATCCGCCTGCCTTGGCCTCCCGGGGTGCTGGGATTGCAGGAGTGAGCCACGGGGTGCTGGGATTGCAGGCATGAACCACCGCGCCAGGCCCAATTTATTAATCAGAAAGGAATAGATTGGCCTGGCGTGGCGGCTCACGGTTGTGATCTCAGGACTTTGGACGGCGGAGCGCTGCGGATCGCTTGAGCCTAGGAGTTCCAGGCCGGCCTGGGCAACATGGTGAAACCAGGTCTCTTTTTTTTTTTTTTTTTTTTTTTTTTGAGACGGAGTTTTGCTCTTGTTGCCCAGGCTGGAATGCAGTGGCGCAGTCTGTGTTCCCCACAGCCTCCGCCTCCCGGGTTTGGGTGGTTCTCCTGCTACAGCCTCCCGAGTGGCTGGGATTGCAGGCCTGAACCACCATGCTCGGCTCATTATATATACATATTTTTGTTTTTGTTGTTGGAGATGAGATGGGTTTTCTCCATGTTGGTAAGGCTGGTCTCAATCTCCTGACCTCAGGTTATCCGCTCTCCTCGGCCTCCCGGGGTGCTGGGATCGCAGGCGTGAGCCACCGCGCTCAGGCCAATTTATTAATCAGACAGGAATAGGTCGGCCTGGTGTTTTACATACATCAGTTAGCTCAAGTTCCCTGATCATGTTGGTCAAACTTTCCAAGGCTTGCTGAGTTTTAGAAATTATTCAATCATTTGCTTACAGGGACACCTAGTGGTTCAAAATATTAAGTTAACCCAAGTTATTACACACTGGATATTCAATGAAGATCAATTAGACAGTTTGGTTATTGGTGAATGATTTTTCTCCCTTTTGAAAAATAATAGCCACAAATATTTTGATGAGGAAAGGGGACAGAAAATGCACTAAGACATATTTTACAATTTTAACAAAAATCTCCCAAGGAGGCACAATATGGATTAATTCTGTTGATTCTTACTCTGTGGCCTTTCCAGTACATGCTTCCATGCAATACAATTTCCAGCTTCTGTCTACCAATATCTTTCTTACTCGGCATCTGAAGGAGGTATCATGGCTCAAATGTGTGTGTGCGCGTGTGTTCTTTATCCCTGTCTTTCTCTCTCTTGGTAACTCTCTGTCTCTAGTTTGCCGTGCATATATTAAGTTCAAACATTGTGTTTAGTCTATATGGTTTCCTTAAGAAAGTAGAAAGCAATTTTGTATATAAAAAAAGAATAATTTCACCTACTTTTTTTATTGCAGAAACACATCACCCAGTTACCCATTATTCCCCTCACAAATGTTTAATACACATTTTCTGTTGAAGTGTAACATATATACAAACATTTATTCTCAAATAATAAGTACACAGCTTTATAAATACTCACAAATTGAATACACAAATGCAATCATATCATATTTAATGAATTATAATTAACATAATTATCATAATTAACAGCCCAAAGAAGTCCCCTTCCAATCACTAAAATTGTTACCTACTTTTATGTTGGTTTCTAACAGTATAGATTGATCTGGACTTTTTTTTTTTTTTGAGATAGAGTCTTACTGTGTTGCCAGGCTGGAGTGTAGTGGCGAGATCTCAGCTCACTGCAATTTTCTCTTCCAGGGTTCAAGCGATTCCCCTGCCTCAGCCTCCCGAGTAGCTGGGACTGCAGGCACGTGCCACCACGCCCAGCTAATTTTTTGTATTTTAGTAGAGACAGAGTTTCACCATGTTGGCCAGGATAGTCTCGATCTCCTGACTTCGTGATCCACCCGCCTCGGCTCCCCCAGAGTGCTGGGATTACAGGCCTGAGCCACCGCACCCAGCTGACTATTTTTAACTGTATAACTATGTAGTCATAAATTATGTGGGTTTGTTTCTGTATCCAGCTTCTTTTACTTATCCTTAAATCTGTGAGATACACAGTTAGGTTTTTTCGTGGAGATGTAGTTTATTCATTCTCATTGTTGTATGCTTGACATTTGTGTATACATAAAAACATTTTAAACATTCTACTAAATGTTGATGAACATTTAGTTTTTCTCCAGTTTGGGACCATTAAAATAGTGCTTTATGAATATCCTAGTACGTGGTGGAGGTGGTGTCTAGCAGAATCATTCCATTATTTTGATTACATGCCTAGAGGAAGTGCTGTGTCATAAGTTTAAAAAATTCTGAGGCCGGGTACAGTGGCTCACGCCTGTAATCCCAGCACTTTGGGAGGCCGAGGCGGGCAGATCACGAGGTCAGGAGATCGAGACCATCCTGGCTAACACCGTGAAACCCCGTCTCTACTAAAAATACAAAAAAAAAAAAAAAAAATTAGCCGGGCGTGGTACGGGCACCTGTAGTCCCAGCTACTCGGGAGGCTGAGGCAGGAGAATGGCGTGAACCCGGGAGGCGGAGCTTGCAGTGAGCCGAGATTGCGCCACTGCACTCCAGCCTGAGTAACAGAGCAGACTCCTTCTCAAAAAAAAAAAAAAAAAAAAAAAAAAAAAAAAAAAATTCTGTATTGAAACATTTTTCCAAAGTAATTATACCGGAAATGTACAATTATGTTGGTTACACCATATCCACTCCAACAATTAATAGTTTTGGCTTTCTCATTATATGGATAGAATCCTCCAGAGAAACACAACTAATAATGAAATATATATATATCTATGTATTTATAGATACATATAATAGAAAGTTAGCTTTCACGATGGTGGAAGCAGAGAAGTCTCAAAATCTGCAGTCCAAAAACCTAGGAGCCTAGAGAGTCAGTAGTGCAGCATGAGTCTGAGTCTGCAGGCAGGAAAGCCAGGAGAGCTGATGCTGTAAGTTCCAGTCTGAGTCTGAAGGCAGAAGACTGATGTCCCAGCTTGGAGACAGTCAGGGAGAGAGAAAATTCTCTCTTCTCAGCCTTTTGTTCAATTCATGCCTTCAGTGGATTAGCTAAGGTCCACCTACACTGGGGAGGGCAATCTTCTTTACTCAGTCCACCGATTCCAGTGTTATTATCATCCAGAAACATCTCACACACATATAGAATAATGCCGAACTAAATGTCTGGGCATTCTGTGTCTCAGTCAAGTTGACACATAAAATTAACCATCACAAAGCTACGGCTTGTCAATTGTTTACTCATGTGCATGTCATTAAACCATACTTAATTTCCAAATGAAGATAATAACAAAGTCATAATTTGACCTAACATGATACAACTATCATGCATACAACCAAAAATGCACTAATTAATACCCCTTTCAGAAGAAAGATTAAAGTCTTTGAGTACTACTTCTCCCCTTGATATCCCATAACTTAAATATTATGACATTAAAATACTATGATATAAAGCTAATACACATTTGATAGATAAGAAAATAAGAGAAAATAAAAAATATATTTGTTACATACCCAAAAGCACATTTTAACAAAATAAGGAGATGCTCATGATCATTACAAAAAATTCTTCTTTCTATAAATTGTGGCAAGGATGTAGTTGGTATTTGTAACTATTTTCTTCTGCTGCCTATTCTGTACTCCCCTTGCCTTCAGCAAGCACCTCAGCTGGTTGTGGTTGTTTACTTCATGGGTTACCCAAAATTTCATTCCTAAAGGATCTTGACAATCAGTAGTCCTGCCTAGGCTAGGACGCTGTAGTTTTCTAATCACTTTAATTGAAGGATATCACATTACTAAGAAATGTCTAACAAATTCCCTGTATTCCAAATATATTCTTCCACACTTCCATTGTGGAGGAGCAGGTCAATTTCCCATTGGAAATCTATCAGTCACTCCAGGTGGCATCATAACTCTCTTCTTTGCCTGTTGATTCAGACATGAGAAGTCCGAAGTGATGGAGTGGCAGTCTCAAATTCTAGTCTGATTGAATTATGGTTGTGTCTTCTGGTGGAAGCATTCCTTTGGAAATAAAAACTCTAGGCCACACAAGCAAAAAGTCATAAGAACAGCAAGAAAAAAATTAGTGGGTCGCTGGGAATAATAGTATGTTGTGCTGAAGCAGGATATTTCCCTGCTGCATTCCCATGGGAACACCGGAGGGAGCACACATGTGAGTGGGTACAGGAGCCAGGGCAAGCACTTTTGGGTGCAGGCAGGAGCAAACTCCATACAGGCCCTGCAGCAGCATCTAGGGGGTGTGCCCACGACCCCTGAAGCCCCAGAAGAAGTGTTATGGTGCTCTTTTAGCTCAGCCATCTGCAGACGGCTTAAGTGTTAACAGCTCAGCGGAGGGTTAGTGTGACAGTCTTTTGCACCTGCACTCATGGCACCCAAGTTCTTGTCTGGAGTCCAGGAGGAATGAGGTTCCACAAACGAATTGAAGATGGTAAATGTAGGGGATTTTATTGTCAATGAAAGTGGCTTTGAGTGGGAAGGGGAGCTGAAAGGGTGAGGGAGTGGGAAGGTAATCATACCCTGAAGTCCAGCCATCCCCGGCCAGACTCCTATCCGAAGCTACACCATCAACTGTCCCTCTGAAGTCAAGCCGCTTCTCTCCAATGGTCAACCATAGTCTCCTGCTGTTTCACTGCCCTCTCTGGCTGAATTTTGTGTTTTTTATAGGCACAGAATGGGGAGCAGTGTGGGCCATGGGTGGTTTTGGAAAAGGCAACATTCTAGTGGGAACACAGGGATATAAATTCTCACTTTGGACCATGGTATCAGGCCTTTCAGCTTGAGGGTCAGGCCCTCGCTGGGGACCCACCCTCTTCTGCCCAGAATTTCCTTGCCTCCTGTCCCTATCAGTGCTTTTCCCATTTCCACCCCTTAATTCATGGATCCATGGATCCTAGATATCAGAGAAACTGTACCATATATTAGACCCTAATTTAAAATATATACAGTCTGTTGGAGAACCTTGCCCCAGCCCTACAAAGTATTGCCTGTTAGCTACTGTTGTGACTCAGTCAACTTTTGTAAAGGCCACTTCACTGTTCCATGAAGCCAGTTGCTTCAAGGTGGTGGGGAACATGGTAAAACCACTGAATTCCATGAGTATGGGCCGATTACCACACGTCTTTTTGGTGAAGTGAGTTCCATGATTAACAATGCTGTGTAGAATTACCATGATTGTGGATAAGACATTCTGTAAGTCCACAAGCGATAGTTTTGGCAGAATCAGTACATGAAGGAAATGCAATTTTATTTCCAGAGTGTTTATTCCAATAAGAAAATAAACACTGGCTCTTCCTTGATGGAAGTGGTCCAGTTTATTTAATATGTCACAAGGTAGCCAGCTGATTACCTGGGAAATGGTGCCATAATGGGGGTACAGTGCTGCTGGTAGATTGGGCTCTCCGCAGTGGCCATAGTCACGTCAGTCTTGGTGACTGGAAGTCCATGTTGCTAAGCCTATACTTAACCCCCATCCCTGTCACAATAAACACTTTGTTCATGAACCCAATGGATGATGACATGTTACTGGGAAATAGGCTGACTAATATCCAAAGAACGAATCTTCTATCCATTTGATTATTAAAATCCTCTCCTCTTAAGGTCACCGTTTAGTGAGTATTCACATGGGCAATAAATATCTTGGTGGTTTTTGCTCACTCAGAGAAGTATATATATTATCAGACCTCTTTCTCAAACATCTTTGTCACCAATTTTTCAACAATTTTCCTTCCAAGTCCCTGAATATCCTGCCAAACCATTGGCAGCAGCCCATGAATCAGTATATAATTGCATGTCTGGCCATTTTTTCTTTCAAGAAAGTGCACAACTAGGTGCACTGTCTAAAGGTCTGCTGACTAGGCAGATTTCTCTTCACCATTGTCCTCCAGAGATGTCCGAAACAGAGGCTGTAGTGTTGCAAATGCCCACCATTGTGTAGTGCCTGCATAGTATGCAAAACCATCTGTAGACAGATCCTAGCTTTTAATTTCTCTGTTGACTGGTCATAGGAAGTTCCCTTAAGACCATGCATTCAGTGGGGAAAGAGAAGGCCGTTTAGCAGGAGTGGAGACCATGGCATTTTGACCACTTTTTCATTTAACTTATTTGTGCCTTAGGGCCTGTTCTGGCTCAATCATATATAAACCCCTTGCATTTCATAATGTTGCTGCTGTCTACCTGAAATTTCTGGCCAGGTGGGTCAGATGACACATAGTTCATCATGGGTAGCTGAGGATGCATGGTAAGTGTTCTGCTAACACCCAACTGCAGGCCAATAACTGTTTCTCAAAAAAAGAACAGTTATCTGAGGAGAATGATAGAACTTTGCACCAAAATCCTAAGAGCCTGTGCTGTGATTCACCTAAGGAGACCAGCCAAAGACACCAAACAACATTTTTATCTGCACTGGCACTTCAGACACCAGTGAATCTGCTGAATCATGTGGCCCAGTTGTCAGAGAAGCTTGTACAGCAGCCTGGACCAGTTACAGAACCTTCTTTTGTTCTGGAGCCCACTCAAAACTCATAGCTTTATGAGTCACTCGGTAAATGGGGTTGGGTGGCATACGCAACTGATGTATGTGTTGCCTCATTATCCAAACAGTCCCTCTAGACATTGTGCCTCTTTTTCTTTTTTTTTTTTTTTTTGGTTTGTCGTAGGAAAGGCCAGATGTGACAACTTATTAATTCATCTTAGAAGGATAAATGATCATGCTCCACACCACTGGTACCCTGGTAATCTCACTTAGGTAGAAGATCCCTGAATTTTAGGTGCATTTATTTCCCATCCTCTGACAAGAAAATGTTTTGCCAATAAGTCTAGAGTATTTACTACTTCTTGCTCACTAGGTCCAGTCATTCTAATATCGTCAATGTGATAGGCCTGTGTGATATCATATGGAAAGGAAAGACTGTCAAGATTCTTGTGAAGTACATTTTGACATAGAGCTGGAGAGTTTATTTTCAGTAAGTTATCACTTAAAGTCATTCTGATAAGTTCTTGGAAAAGTGTGACTTTAAGCAAAACAACACACAGCAGGTCCCCAAATAATATTGTTTTGTTCAACGGCTTTTGTTACAACATTGATGAGAAAAAATGGTTTTGTTACACATCGTTTTGCTTAAAGTTTCACTTTCCAATAAACTATCAATGGCATTAAGTGAAGACTTACTGTATCCCCGAAGTGGGGCAGTGAAGATGTATTCCTTGCCTTGCCAGCTGAAAGCAAACTTCTAGTGAATCTGAATGACAGGGAAGGAGAAAAAGGCATTTGCTAGATTAATAGCTGCATACAACTCACAACTCAACCAGGTCATGTAATAATTTGCTCAGTCAATGGAATTACATCTGGTACAGCAGCTGCATCTGGAGTCAACACCTGGTTAAGCTTTCAATAATCTGTGGCCACATTCCGAGATCCATGTGTCCTCAGCACAGGCCAAATGAGAGAACTAAATAGGGATATGGTGAGAATCACCACCTGTGCATGCTTCAAGTCCCTGATGGTGAAAATAATTTCTGCAATCATTACAGAAATGTGCAGTTGCTTTTGGTTTACTATTTTCATACATAGCACCGGTTCTAGAGGCTTCCACTTGCCTACTTGCCTTTCTTATCATAATAATGACTATCTCTCTACACATTAGGAAACCAATGTGGGGATTATGCCAACTGCTCAGTATGTCTGTTTCCATCATGCATTCTAAAATTAAACAAAGAAAACACACAGGACTGGTTCAGAGATCTACTATGAGACAGACCTGAGCTAAAACTCCATTGATCACCTGACTTTCATATATACATCCTTACTCTAGAGTATATGAAACTGTATACAGTGATGGTTTGAGTCTCCTGAATTAGTGTCAGTTAGGAGACAGTGTCAAGTAGTCACCGAAAGGTCTAATTATTTTACTTTTCTAATGCACAATAATCTTAGTAAAAAGCTACGGCTTTCTTTGAGGAAGGCTGGGATAAATATGAACAGTATAAATTGTTGGTAGTATATCATCCTCAAGGTGAAATAGCGCTCTTTAATTCAAGGGATTCTGGGTCTGTAACATGACTCAAATCTTGGAATTGACAGAGATGCCATTACTGTTTTTATTATTAAAATTAGACTTTTGTTCACTTAACCTATAATTTTTTCTGCTTATATATATCAAATCAGAATTTAATAGACTTTCTATCTATCTCATCTCTAAGAACACTATGATCAACTAGCCAATGCCATAGGTATGCATGAGTCAGGCTTTTATAACTGCCGCTTTGAATCTGCTGTCCTTCACGGTAACCATGCTTACCTTATGGTTTGTGATTGATTCCTGCCAGTTGGCCCCTAGTATCCTTGGACCTAATATTCTCATTGCATTAGTTTTCATGATTTAGTGGCTGTAGTTTCCACTGTAAGGTCTGGCTTACAGAGGACTGATCACAGAGCTTTTGAAGGATGCTGGGCTCCTCTCACAAATTTATGTCTCACATGATTGGTGACAGGTATGGTTTTTGGACCCTCCCCCTGCGGATGAGTAGGTGTTATAGGACCAATTTATTCTAACATTCCAATCTCTGTGTTAAACCAAGGGGGATCCAGCATTTGCAGCTTGCTCACAGAGGTCCATCTTTGATCCATGTTTTAGCCAACCAACCCACCAGTTAGAGCTCTTTTTAATTCCCTGAGCTGCAATGTTAAGTGCAGAATTTCTGCTTAATGAGCCTGTATTAATAAATTAATACAGATTCAACTTTTTATTTCTTGCCTCATTGGACCACACCCTTAATATCTATTCCCCTACACACTTGCCGGATTTCTGCTTGCATAAATTAGAAAACCACATTCTTGGAGATTGTTAGTCCCTACTGCAGTTAGATACTCTATTTTGATGGTTGTTTGCATGCATGCGTGTGTGTGTGTGTGTGTTGTGTGTGTGTGTGTGTTGTGTGTATGTGTGTGACAATATAGTCATGGGAAATCAGAATTCAATCCCAGAATGCAGCCTGCTTGGGCGCACTCTTCAAAAGTAAGTCTGAATATAATTAGGAGCCAATGGAACAAAGGAAAGTGATATTCTTTTGTAATGCTGTTTGGCTGCAGTGTTCTTTGCAGTCTGGAAAGTTTTGGACTCTCCATGGGTCTTTGAAACATCGTGCTGTGTTACAATTGGGTTCATTTTGCTGCTGAACAGGAAAGTGAGATGGAGCTCTGCATATGCAGGCTTTGATGCTGTTGTTCTCAACAGGGTCAGGCCTGGTGATTACGTGATGTCCTTCTTTGGTGTGTTTGACCCAGTGTTGTTTGGAGTCTGAGGAGGTTTGGCCTTAAAAAATCAAACTACCATGGAAACTGCTTTACCCAAAATTTTGTTTCCCAGCCTTCACAAGATTGCTTACTGGGGAGAGTTTAGTTATGTGAAAATATTCATAAACTGGTGAGTTCGTAATGCTACCTTACAGCTAGAATTCTGAGGTCAAAGGTATTGAATCTTCGTATGTCTGTATGTTTCTGGATATTATGTGTTGTTTTTATAAGGTACCAAATTAACTTATAAGTAAAAGATCACTCATAAGTTAAGTAAATAAGTCCAAGCATTTAAAAAGTTCATTCGACATCGGTAAATCTTTACTAAACAAGATGGCTTTAAGATTCTTGGTAAAATAAAAATGCTTTTGAAATTGTTGGCATACATTTTTGCCTGGATTTTATATTTGTCTCTGCTAGGTATTTTAAGGTGTCAAAGTTTGGCACAAAATTTATAAGATTGTAAACCCAGCCAAGAGGAAAATGATCTGTGTTTGCAAGATTTTTTTGAGAAATAAGTCTAATTTAATGAGGCTGGTTTAATAAAAGCCACTGAATCTTCTGAGTTATTAGCAATGATGTCCATTAGTTAATTTTAAGCCTCTTACTTAGGTAAAGATTTAATATGTGCAGGTCATAAGGATGGTGAAGAAGAAAATAACTACATTTTTCTGATATCTCAGGTCTCATAAATAATCTAGATAAACTGCTAAAAATAAAATATAGATGAGATAATTACTGTAGGTGACCTTTTTGTGTAATTTAAAGTATTGAAATTGTTTTGGATGCGAATCCAAACATATCTGGGTCATTTCAAATTAAGAAAATTATGATATGGGGAAACATTTTTTAAAAAAAAATTGTAAAATCGTCTAACCTACAAAATGCTAATATCTGATAGACAGTTCAGGATTTCTTGCTTCCTAAATATTGCAGTAAAATTTAAGATTACTAAGAATAAGAATTCTAGTTATTATACAATCCTGTATATAAAATATGCTAAAAAGATGTTTGTATTGAAAAAAATAATTTTGTCTAATTCAAAAGTTATTTAAATTATAGACTTGAGAGGATTATTTATGAACCAAGGTAAAAAGGAAGCTGTAAATAGGGGAGAGAGATGTAAAAAGATTAACATCGGCCCTTTTTGCTAGAACAAGGCTTCCTTAAAATATTGATTTGTTCTTGATAAAATTACAGGAAGTTTTTATTTTGATTCTGTACTCTGCTACTTTTTGAAAACTTCTCAAATTCCTATCTCAGAAGTGCAACTTTGCTGTGTCTTGCTGCGTTCAGCTTTTATTCTCCACTTAAAGAGGCCTCAGATAATAATAATTCTCTTTGTTTTTTTGAGACGGAGTCTCGCTCCGTCACCCAGGCTGGAGTGCAGTGGCGCGATCTCGGCTCACTGACAGCTCCGCCTCCTGGGTTCACGCCATTCTCCTGCCTCAGCCTCCCGAGTAGCTGGGACTATAGGCGCCCGCCACCACGCCTGGCTAATTTTTTGTGTTTTCAGTAGAGATGGGGTTTCTCCGTGTTAGCCAGGATGGTCTCTATCTCCTGACCTCGTGATCCACCCGCCTCGGCCTCCCAAAGTGTTGGGATCACTGGCGTGAGCCACTGGGCCCGGCCAATAATTCTCTCTTACAAAGGTTTCATAGGCTTCTGTAATGTTTTTCCTTTGGTTCTAGCTGCTGTTGTGGCCTGATGCTGAAATGTTTACCTTGAATGTTTATCTAGAAAAGCAATGTTTTCCTCTAGGATAACTTGATTCTGTACTCTTGGCTTTTCTTGATATGTCTAAGTTTTTTATCAGGTTTTGAGACAGCCAAGTGTAAAGGGGTCCCTGGAGAAATTCCAGCCAGGTGGTGCACTGGATGGACTGCGCACGGGGAGGACTCCACACTGGGGTGGAGCCACAGAAGTTTGTGCCCTTCACAGTGGGGGGGAGCCTGGCCCCTCCTCCTCTGGGTGGAACCTGAGATTCATCTGCAAGGCAGGAAGCAAACTAGCAAGACTCTGGCTTTGTGGAGGGTCCCTGTTTCCGCTTTTTTTCCAATAAATTCCATTTTTTTCTCACCCTTCAAAGTGTCTGCAAGCCTAATCTCTCATGGCTGTGTGACAAAAACCCGGCTCTTAGCTGAACAAAAGAAAAAGTCCTGCAACAGCTTTGTTGCCCAGAACATGGGGCTTGAGAAGGGGTGAGGGAAGTGGGTATTCAAAACTTCTCACTATTGCTTCTGAGCCTTTTGGTCCTGTGGCATTCCTCTTCTCTTTTTTAGTAATGGCACCTCTTTTTTCTTTTACAATACTGGAAGGGGTTCACATCCACCCCAACATCCACAGGTGTGCTCGTGAGATAGGCGGGGCAGCTCTATGCTCCCGCTTTCCTATCAGCTGGGGTGCATGGCCTTATCTGCCACATGTCTGCATGGTGTCCAAACATGGACCTGCAAGGCGGGAATCAGCCACAGTGGCTGTCTGGGCCCCAAGGTGCCCCACGCGGCTGGCTGGCATTCCCTGCCACATCCCCTGGCCAGGGAGGCCAGCTCTTTTTCACAGCAATTAAGCTTTTCTCCCTGATGGAGGAACCAGTTACATGAGAATAAGAGGTTCTTCCCCCAGGAATCCTTTTTTCTTTCTTTTTTATTTTTATTTTTATTTATTTATATATTTTTTTGAGACGGAGTCTTGCTGTGTTGCCCAGGCTGGAGTGCAGTGGCGCCATCTGGGCTCACTGCAAGCTCCGCCTCCCGGGTTCACACTATTCTCCTGCCTCAGCCTCCGGAGTAGCTGGGACTACAGGTGCCTGCCACCACACCTGGCTAATTTTTTTGTATTTTTAGTAGAGACGGGGTTTCACCATGTTAGCCAGGATGGTCTCGATCTCCTGACCTGGTGATCCGCCTGCCTTGGCCTCCCAAAGTGCTGTGATTACAGGCGTGAGCCACCGTGCCCCGCCTAGATTAATCTTTGATTCCTGATTGGCAACCTAGTCACCCATGATATAGAGTTGCAGCTGTGCTGCATGCAATTATTAACAATAAAAGTTACCAACACAATTTAGAAATAAATTCAACTCCTAGGGAGTTGGTTCACTGGATGCATAAAAATGTAAACAGATAAGGAAAAAGTGAAATATTCAATCTCTTGGTTATTGTTATCCGTAAGAGCTAAAGTAAAAGTAAGAGTGCTGAGTTGGACCCTGAAGCCAGACCAAATTCAGACATGGGTCTGTCTGAACTGAGATCACTAGTTTCAAGGCTACCCACAAAAAGGGGAAATCATGCCAGGAAACCAGAATGTACCTCTGAGACCTGTGGTTTCTAACAAGGTAGTCAATGTCAGGGAAGGGCAAAAACAAGAACTACTGAAACTGGAGGGTATAATGTTTTTTTTAAAATGTTCCATTTTATACATTGGTATCATCAGCTTCCTGAGGAAACTTTACTAAAATTGATTGTAATATTGGAGCAATGTCTTTGGTTTTAAACATTGCAGAATGGAAGAGCATGTTTTGGTTGATGCATGACCCGCACCTGACTACTGAATTGTTGCAGATGGAGATATATGTATATGTATGCATCTGTGTGTGTGCATGTGTCTATATATGTGTGTGTGTATATATATATAATGTGTATATATATGTTGCAGATGGAGATGTGTGTATATATACATTCATATATATATTCATTCCAGACACACAGGAGGTTATTTCTGAGAGAAAGCCAGCCTGGTGGACTAGATAAAAGTCACTGTAAGATCTGTTGATCCTGAGAAGAGGAATTGCACAACTCCACCTGTCAATGCCAAGTGGAGCACCCAGATGACGCAGCTGATAGACTTCCTATGCAAGCCATGGGGGATTAGCCTGATGACAGGAATATTAACCTTACTTTTTGACTTTTGGGTTTCGGCTATTAAGTTGTTTAAAAGGGTTTTAAGAATTAATGGGTGCCTACCCACCTTCATTCCTGTCTGGCCTAACATGTTTACTTGGATATAAGTCTTTTCACTCTAAGTCTCTTGGCCATAGGTAGTCTCATTGAGAGACAGGTTGGACTCAGGCCAATAGCCACAGCAACTTGGCAATAATATGGTACAAAATAAAAGCTTTACCATTGATGCTCTCTCTTGCATGTCTTGACCATGAGGGGTCAGACTAAAATAAAGTTCTAAGTGCCCCACTGACTGAATGAACCTACTTGTGCCAAAGGGACCACAGTTGTCAAGACACAACCTTACCTAGGAATAGGTCTTTTCTCTTGCTTTGCTGAAGATACAATAGCCCCCCTAAAGTGAGTTGCCTCTTCCCCTTCAAAACATTTTATGAGAGACTACTTCTCTGAACTCCCCGAGACTTGTGGATTTTTATCATATATAAAACAATTAAAAATATACTGACTAGTCTTCCTGAATTTGCTTCTGAAAGGCTCCAGTTTCCTAAAGATATGCCTCTTCACTTTTTAACACCAGGAACCAAGTCCTGCTGAAGACCTGAAAATCCCACCTGGGTGAAGGCCAGCTGCAGCCACAATGGCCCAGTCCTTTTGAGATGCTGCTGATCACCCCCTCATCTGTCAAGTTAGCCAGCATTAAACCATGGATTCATCACACTTGGTTAAAACCTGTCCCTCTGGGATCCCTACAGGAAAAACAATCACAGTCTTTTAAACCTCAGTGATTGGCTTTCTGTAAGGCAAACAGTCACAGGATTTGTGTATGTGATTTTTAGCAAGTTCAGCCCTGTAGCTACTGCAGATGAGAGTCTTTTTAAGAGCACAGATAAATTTTTCTAGTCATTTACGCTGCACTTGAGCTAGGAATTCTAATCCCTGATGTCACTCTTTCAGCACTTTGTCCGGTAACTTTAGAAACAACCAGCCAACCTCATTAATCATGTGTCACTTAACAATGGAGATACATTCTTTCAAATGTGTTCTTAGGTAATTTTGTTCTTGTGTGACATCATAGAGTGTACTCACACAAACCTAGATGGCATAGCCTACTACAAACCTAAGCTGCATAGTATAGCTTATTGCCCCTAGGCTACAACCTGCAAAGCATGTTACTATATTGAATACTGTAGGCAATTGTAACACAATGTTAAGTATTTGTGTATCTAAAAATATCTAAATATAGAAAAAGGAGTGCATTGCACTATGACCTTATGACAGTGTATCACTAGGCAACAGAAGTTTTTTAGCTCCATTGTAATCTTATGGGGCTACTCCTGTATATGTGGTCTGCTGTTGATCAAAACCTCATTATGTGGCACATTGCTGCATATTTGTTGTTTCTCCAAAAGTGTTCAGAATTATATGTGCATTGATACAGCTTCTTGCTTCTTCTAAGTGTTTGATTAGTAGTATCCAATGAAGATATTTGTATATCTCTATTGCCAGATCATGCCATAGACTATCTGTGTTTTCTTTACTACTATAAATAGAGTGATTGGTGTCTTTAAATCTAATCAGATTAGAGGGTCAATTCCAGAAACCCCAAAATCAATTTAGAAAACTCATTCTTAAAATTCTGTTCCTCCAGAACCACTCTTGTTACAAAAATCAGTGTTCTCCACAGAAACAGAGCCAATAGGAGATAGATTGGATGGATGGATAGATAGATAGATAGATAGATAGATAGATAGATAGATAGATAGATAGATAGATTAGACAGATAGATAGATATACAAGACTGCAGTCCTGTGTACTGGGAGACCTGATGGTATAAATTCCAACCTGCGTCTGAAGGCAGAACAAGACCCATGTCCCAGCTTAAAGACCTGCTGGGAGAGAGTGAATTTGCTCTTGATCATCTTCTTGTTTCTGTTCAGGACTTCTTGGATTGTATCAGGCCCACCCACATTGGAAAGCACAATCTTCTTAGTCACCAGTTCAAATGTTTAGCTCATCCACAAACATGCTCACAGACACACCCAGAATAATGTTTAACCAAAAATCACAACTCATGATTCAGTCTAGCTGACACATGAAATTAATTCTCACATGGATTTAAACCATTTTATTGAATATTTGGTCCCATGCTGGAATAATTTTGCATTAACCTGATCATTACTGACACTGAGTGCATTTTCATATGTTTATTGACATTTCAATATGTACTTTTGTGATGTGTCTACTGGAAAGTCTACATTTTTCTTATTGATTTTAGGAATTTTACAAATATTATGCACATTTGTGGATATATGTATTATAATTATTCTGTGTCACAATGTGTCTTGATTTTTTACTTTCTTTTGATGAAGAGTAGTTATTAATTTTAATAAAATCTAATTTAGCAATATTTTGTCTTGGTAATGTTTTTGCTACTTTTAAATAAATGTTTGACAAATCCCAATGTCATGAAGATACTCCTCAATGTTTTCTGTGGAGAGAGAAGTTAAAACATATATTGCTGTAATGTATATTACAATAACTGCACAAAGAAGAGAGAAAATGGAGTGACATTGTGGCAAAGTTGCTGTGTTTCATCAGGCAGACATCATTATAAACCTAAAGAAGTTTGGGATAAGTATAGATGTAGGTATATTCCTAGAACAAATTCTAGGAAAATATGTGGAAAAATAGAATTAGAAATCAACAATTGAACTAAAATAATACGCTACAAATATCTGTTAGTAAAGAGGGAGAAAAGAACAAAAATAAATGAAAATTACAGAAAGCAGCAATATGGTAGATATAAATCCAATATCAATAATTGTATTATATCAAAAATCATAAATGTTCAGACTAGATTTTTTAAAAAGCAAAGCTGAAGAATATGCTGTCTGCACAAGACATCCTTCAGATTAAATGGTGCAAATAGATAGAAAGTAAAACGATAGAGAATGTGGACCATGCAAACAGTAATGATGGGAGAGGCGAAGCACCTATATGAATATCAGACAAAATACAGTTTAAGACAGTAAATACTACTACAGACAAAGACATTTCTTTTTAATTTCACCTGTTTGTTTTTTTATTTTTTATTTATTTTTATTTATTTTTTTATTATACTTTAAGTTTTAGGGTACATGTGAACAATGTGCAGGTTGGTTACATATGTATACATGTGCCATGTTGGTGTGCTGCACCCATTAACTCATCATTTACATTCGGTATATCTCCTAATGCTATCCCTCCCCCCTCCCCCCACCCCACGACAGTCCCCGGTGTGTGATGTTTCCCTTCCTGTGTCCATGTGTTCTCATTGTTCAATTCCCACCTATGAGTGAGAACATGTGGTGTTTGGTTTTTTGTCCTTGCGATAGTTTGCTGAGAATGATGGCTTCCAGCTTCATCCATGTCCCTACAAAGGACATGAACTCATCAGATATTTCGTAATGATAAATGGTCACACATAGATATAACAATGACAACATCATACATGCTTGAACAAGAGAGTCCCAAAATACATGAAGCACAACTGACAGAATTGAAAGAAGCAATAAAGAGTTTAACAATCACAGTTAGATATTTTAATATATATCCTCTAGGAGTTGATTGAAGAATAGAAATAAAATCAGTAAGGATATAGAATATGTGAACAACACAATAACCCAACTCAATTTGACATTTATAGCACACAACATCCCCAAACAGCAGAAATACCCATTCTTCCTAAGATAACATGACACATTCTCTGGATAAATCATATCCTAGGTCATAAAACAAGTCTCACTATATTTGAAAGGAGCAATTGTACAAAGTATGTTCTCTGATCACAATATAATTATATTAAAAATAACTTTAAATTTATTTTGGAAATCATTATTTAATAGTTTAATTACATAGATTTTAATTAATCAAAAATCGCAAGTAAATTAGAAGATATTTTCACTGTAATAAAGATAAAAACAAAATATTACAAACTGTATGAGACACACCTAAGTAGTTCTCAGAGGGAAATTTGTAGCTTTAAATGCTTATATGAGAACAAGTAAAACATCTAAAAATCAATAATATAACATGCCACATTGTGAAGCCCCAGAATGAGCAGAAAATTAACTTGAAGTAAGTAAAATAAAGGAAAAAATAAATATCAGAACAGAAATTGTCAAAATAGAAAACAGAAAAACAGTTAAAAATATCAAAAAAAATCAGTGAAACCAAAAGTTTGTTCTTATCAATGGTTTTTTTTGGGGGTAGGCAGGATTAAAATACACATAGCTGTAATGTATACGTCAATATACATGTAGCCAAAAAAATGAAAAAATATTCAACATCATTAATCATAATGGAAATGCAAATTAAAACCACAATGGGACACCATCTTACACCAGGCAGAATGGCTATTATTAAGGCATAAAAAAAAAACAACAGATTGTGAGGATGCCGAGAAAAGAGAATGCTTATCCACTGTTGATGGAAATGTAAATGAATGCAACCTTCATAAAAGTATAGAGACATCTTAAAGAACTAAAAACAAGACTGCCATTTAATCCAGCAATCCCACTACTGGCTATCTACCCAAAGGGAAAGATATCATTATATCAAAAAGATACCTGCATTTGTATGTTTATCACAGCACTATTCACAATAGCAAAGTCATGGAACCAACCTAAGTGTTCATCAATGAAGGGTTGGAGATATATATATATATATATTTTAAATATAAACACACACACACAGAGCATGGAATAATATTCAGCCATACAAAATAAAATCATTCATTTGAAGCAACATGAATGGAAAGGGAGGCCATGATCCTAAGTGAAATGACTTAGAAGCAGAAAGCCCAATACTGCATGTTTTCACTTATTAGCTGGAACTAAACAATGAGTACACATGGACCTACAGAGTGAAATAATAGACATGGGAGACTACAAAAGGTGGAAGCATGGAAGAGGGGTGAGGGCTGAAAAATAACCTATTGGGTATGATGTTCACTATTCACATAATGGATGCACTAAAAGCCCAGACTTCACCACTACTCAATATATGCAAGTAAGAAATTTGCACTTGTACTCTCTAAATATGTAAAAATAAAAATAATTTGAAATTTAAAAACTTTTTTTCATAATAAAGTAAAAATCAAATACTTAAGAGGACATTTTTCAAAAAAAAGAAGTGTGGGACTTGTGTGTTGAAAGCAACGAAACTTGCACAGCAAAAATAAGATCTAAATAAACGGAGATAAATGCATGAATGTGAATTGCATGACTCGATATTATTAAAATGGCAATTCCCCAATTGATCTGTAGAGGTAATGCAATCACTATCAAAATTTAAGTACTTTTTGTGTAGAAACTGATGATCTAATTTTACAGTTTATATGGAAATTTAAAGAACCTAGAATAGCTAAAACTATTTTAAAAATAGTTCTACTACCTGATTTCAAAACTTACTACAAAGCAATAGCAATCTAGACAAAGTGGTCCTGGCATAAAGATAGACATATAGTGAATGCAATAAAATTGAGTGTTAGGAAAAGCATGGATCATTAACTTAAATATAAGACCTAAAATTATAAAACTTCTAAATAAAAACTTAGTAGAAAATCTTTGTGACTTGGATTAGGCAAAAACTCTTAGTTATGATTTACAATCCTTAAAATTAAAAACAGAGAGAGAGAATTGAGCATCAAAATGTAGCATTTTATTCTTCAACAAACCATTAATAATAAAAAAAATCATGCACGGAATGTGAGAAAATACTTGTAAATAATATATCTGTCAAAGTAATTGTATCCAGAATTTATAAAGTACACAATATATTATAGCAAAGTAAGAAATTGGCTGGCAGATATAATCCTAGCCACTGGGAGGTTGAGATGGGAGGATCGCTTGAGCGCAGGAGTTTGAGGCTGCAGTGAGCTATGAGGGTGCTACTGCGCTCCAGTCTCAGTGACAGAACGAAACCCTGTCTCTTTAAAAACAAAAAATTTTGAAAAAAATGGACAAACTAAATATATGTCATCAAAAATAACAAATATATTGATTATTAGCACAGAAAAAGTTGCCAATCATTATTGGCTGATTTACACTGTAAATCAGTGTACACACACTCTAGAGTAAATATAGTCCAAAGCACTGTCAGTACTGTCTTGGCGTGGCTGTGTGAAACTGAAATCTTTATACATTACTGGTAAGGATGTAAAACGGTACCCCTGCTATGGAAAGTAATTTGGAAGTTTCTCAAAAAGTTAAGCACATGCTTTTTATACAACCCAGCAATTTCATATCAAAAAAAGTGAATATATGTGTCCTCAGAAAGACTCAAGCATGAGTGTTCATAAGCATTGTTCATAGTAGCCAGACACAATTCAAAGGTTTTTCCACTGATTAATAAACTTTGCAGCATGTTTATACAATATAATATACTACTTAGATGTAAAAAAATTGTGCTAACTGAAAAAAAAAACAGACAGACATCTCATTGTAAGATTCAATTTATATTAAATTTTAGAAGGGCAAATCTGTAGAATAAAAACCTATACATTCCCGAGTCTGAGCATGAGAGTGGGGATTGACTATAAACAGCCACGGAGAAATGTTTTGGGGTGATGCAAATGTTCTAGAACTGATTTATGGTAATGGTTGAAAAACTGTACGAATTTACTAAAATCCATAGTAATGTACATTTGAACTGTGTGGATTTGGTGGTATACAAATCATACATCAATACTTTTGTTTTTTTTAAGTGCATGCAACAAGGGAGTGACATCAGCAAGATGGCAGATTAGGAGACACAGCCTTTGCTCCCCACAAAATAAACAAACAACAATTAGCTAACCATGAGCAACATTGCTCTGGGAGAGCTCAAGAGTCCAGTTAAAAAGCTTTACCAACACAGTGGAGAAAAAAAATTGAGAAAACTGCACAGAAAAATGTTGGAAGTGGAGTTTCATTTTGCCTGCATCAGCCGATGCCCCTGGCCTGCATAGCTCAGCACTGAGAGCAATTTCCTTGGCCCATGAGTTCCCCTCACAGCAGAGAAGGAGAGCAGGGTGAGTGACCAGCTTCCCAGCTTTTGGGGGTACCACTTGAAGGGCTTCCCCTGCCAAGATTGCTGGGGAAGACAGGCATAGCCAAGATGTCTGCAGATGGCTAGGGACAAAGAGAAAAGTGAGGCTATCAGCATCAGCCACACGGTGAAGCCACCATGGCCCCCAGCCTGCTCTACAGAGGACCGCAGCAGTCTTTACCACTCCTCAGTGGTAAAGAGGTCCTCCCTCAACAGCCACAGCAAAGGCTTCATCTCTCACCATTGAGGACCCTGCAGTAAGCGCTTTAAGAGACTCCCGTGGGCTTTTCCATGGAAGACTCCAGCAGTTTTCACCTTTGAGAAAACCAACAGCCTAATCTTGTTAAAATGAGAAAATCAAATTCTGCCTTTGCATTAGTGTTTTATTGAAGCTAAAGCTAATTTTAATAAAACCTTATAAACAAGTCCATCCAATATCAGTCAATTGTGACCACACAAGAAAAGGTTTTCATAAACCTTTTATAAAGTCTTATACTTTTTTTTTTTTTTTTTTTTTTTTGAGGCGGAGTCTCTCTCTGTCGCCCAGGCTGGAGTGCAGTGGCGCGATCTCGGCTCACTGCAAGCTCCGCCTCCCGGGTTCACGCCATTCTCCTGCCTCAGCCTCCCGAGTAGCTGGGACTGCAGGCGCCCGCCCCCACGCCCGGCTAATTTTTTGTATTTTTAGTAGAGACGGGGTTTCACTGTGTTAGCCAGGTCTCCATCTCCTGACCTCGTGATCCGCCCACCGCAGCCTCCCAAAGTGCTGGGATTACAGGCGCGAGCCACCGCGCCCGGCCTAAACTCTTATATTTTTTTATTAATGAGCAGATCCATGCTCCAAGAAAACCCTGTTACTCGGACACAGTGGTCCAGGCTCTGGCCGTGCATCGGTCTGCTTTTCATATTTAGGCTTAATTTTTAGAAAAACTAAATGACCTCTTTTTAATTTCAGCCAACATGATCATACACAAAATTATTTTCACAAGATCACTCTTTCACAAACTTTCTACAACTTGCTTAAACCTTCAGTTATGTGTATCATGTCTTACCATTTTATCCTACGACACAGGTTTACTTTATTTTCCCCCTTATCATTATGACCACACAGAATTGTCTCTCATGTAAATGAAAAACTACTCTCTCTCTCTCAAACTCTCTTACATTTTACTTTTCCTTTAACAAAAACCACATTCTCTTGCCTTCTTACAACCTTTTTTAAATTAAAAGTGCATTCTATTTTCTTTAGAGCCTTTGGATGTAAAATTGCTTTTCTTATGTCTAGTAGTCTTAATTACATAAATTACTTACAATGTAAACTCTTAGTAACCCTTATGTTCAGTGACAAGCCCAGGAAGCAAGCAGTTTTAATTATGTGTCAGTAGCCCAGGACAAAGTACCAGACTTGGGGATAGGTCTCATCATGGCCTAAAGGCTCAAATCGAAAGGCGTAAGTTTATAGAAAATTTAAGCAAGTATCAAAAGCACTACAGAAGCAACCATTCTATGATCTTAAAACATCTAACAGAGATAGTATCTGACCAATACATCTGGGCAAAAATGTCCAAATTCAATTCTGAAGATGCTTTTATTTTAAGAACAATTTTGAAACTATCTTTATTTACTGAATATCATTATTAAAATCACATTAACCTGAAAAGCATTTAAATTTATGTATTTAATTTATGAAAACTCTTTTATTTATAAGCCAATTTGCTATTGTAGACAACATGCAAAGACATACACACATGCATACATAAAGATCAAAACAGACATAAACAAAGCCCCTAGACTCTTGATTTTAAAACTCTAGCTATTAGACTGGCAAAGCTCACCAGTCCAAAAATGGCAGCTGGATTCCAGTTACATCTCTGTAAATGGAACAAGTAAAAATCCACCTGTTCCACATGGCTCAAGCCCTCACCAGATCCCAGAGGAAACAAACTGGCAATGCATATCTCAAAGCAGAGAGAGAGAGAGAATTTATTCTCCTTTAAGAAAGAGTTTAAGGCCGAGGCAGCCAGATCACCTGAGGTCAGGAGTTTGAGACCAGCCTGGCCAACATGGTGAAACCCTGTCTCTACTAAAAATACAGAAATTAGCTAGGGGTGGTTGCATGTGCCTGTAGTCCCAGCTACTCGGAAGGCTGAGGCAGGAGAATCACTTGAACCTGGGAGGCGGATGTTGCAGTGAGCCAAGATCACGCCACTGCACTCCAGTCTGGGCGACAGAGCAAGACTCCATCTCAAAAAAAGAAAAAAAAAAAAAAGAGTGTAGGCTTTGTTAAAGGAAGACTGAAAATGGACACCAAAGCAACACAAAATCACAGGAACTTACCATAAGATTTTATAAGGCAAGTTTTCTCATAATACGGAGTCATTTCTGGTACTGCAAAAGCCGAAGAGAAAAAGTGGAGTAATTTTAGATCTGGGAGGACTCTGTCCTCTTGAGATTCCCTGAGGAAAAACAGAAGTTCCTCCCCAAAAGAGGAATCCTCCACATCTTTTTCTGTTTTCCTTAAGGAATTTCAGTCTGTTAGAAAAAGAATTTTCTTGTCCCCTCATGTGGCACCGATGGTGGCAAGATGCAACAGGGGCTGACAGAAGGAAAAGGAGAAACAGGCAGAGGGAGCACATATGTGACTGCCATGGGTGCAAGGAGAGATAAATTTAGCCAATGGAGAAATTCTTACAAAGACAGAACAGAAGACTTAAAACAAAGACTCTTACGCATACACACATGTGCACACATGTGTATGTGCACACACACACAACGTACATATAACCTAAATAGCAGTTTCAATTAAGTTGACTTTTGACTATCCAGCTCTTTAAAAATCCTTTCAAACTTCTTATTAGAGAATTTTAACAGGACAAACAGCTGATATTTAAGACTTTGTATCCTTTTTATTTTTATCTTATTTATTTATTTATTTATTTATTTTTTTGAGAGGGAGTCTTGCTGTCGTCCAGGCTGGAGTGCAGTGGGGAGATCTCAGCTCACTGCAAGCTCCGCCTCCCTGGTTCACGCCATTTTCCTGCCTCAGCCTCCCGAGTAGCTGGGATTACAGGCGCCCGCCACCACGCCCGGCTAATTTTTTTTTTTTTTTTTTTGGTATTTTTAGTAGAGACCGGGTTTCACCGTGTTAGCCAGGATGGTCTGGATCTCCTGACCTCGTGATCCGCCAGCCTCTGCCTCCCAAAGTGCTGGGATTACAGGCGTCAGCCACCGCACCCGGCCATATCCTTTTTATTTCTTAAAGGCACCGTTTAAGTTAAGCTTCACCAAGATTATGATTTAACCAAGGACATATGAGGTGTCTCCAGAGAGGCGGAAAGCAGTATTCACAAGATCCAAACCCACCCTGTCTTTTGACAGTTCAAAGAAATGAAAACTTTGCTAGCTACAAATGGAGTATAATCCACATTCTTATTTCCCAAATTCTCTAGAGTCTCAGGTTCTTAGTTGACTATCTGCACACAAGGCTCAAAAGCCTCATATACCCCCACAGATGGAAATCGAAAGCTGTCCATGAAAGAAAAATGCATCAACAAACGGCAAAAATCTCACAAATAGCAAACCAAAAGGACTTGTTCCTTGGCTGGGAATCAAACTCAGGCTGTCACAGTGAAAGGGCAGAACTTTAGCTGGTGGATTATAGGATGGGACTGTCTTCACTATTGTTCACAGAGATGATTTGAAGTGGGCAGTTCTAGGCTTGCAAATAATTTTAACTTTGTTTTAGGTCAGATTTTTGCTCTTTGATTTAGTCAAGAGAATTCCTAAGGCTAACCGTCGCACTATTATGTGTCGTTTTTAAAATTTGATTTTCCCATCAATTGTTTAAGAGATCTCTAAAATCTTTTTAAATTTAGGAATCTAAAGGATCCCTTTTTCAGGTTTTCCTCTGGAGTCTAAATAATATTGTGGCCAAGTAGTGCCGCAATAAAAAAATCTTATTCCTTTTTATGGGACCAAAGCTAAAATGTCTCGCACCCTACAAATAAATATCTTCTTTTCTCCTAATGAAAACCTTGGTGTTGATGTTTGGACGTAATACCTTGGGCAAGTGGACCTCAGTTTGGTTTGATAACAGTTGGTGACTGCAAGATACAAAAGTCCTGAGTGGGTGTCTCATTTATGGCACACTGACCCCTGGCTGCAGCATTGTATTAATGCACCCTAATGGACTACAAGGAGGAATAGAGCTCACGCTTGCTTTTTTAGATGACGAAGCCTTAGGTGACAAACCCTTAAGGACTCAGCTGGGCTTTGGACAGAATTTCAAGAGAGCAAATCAAAATCAAAATGCAATTTCTCAAGGTCTTGATCCCTCCAGTTCTCTGTAGGGTATTCCCCACTAAATATGCTCTCATTCAGCAGAGCCTTGTGCCTTTCCAAAGCACATCCGGGTGACAGCAGATGTCCTGCTGAAGCAGAACCCAGCATCTAAAGGAAAAATTGCTTGGGGCCGTTGTTCACAAACTCCACTTACCAAAAACAGTGCCTCATTTCTGACACTGCAAAAAGTAAAGCACCAACAGATGCTGGCGAATATGTGGAGAAAAGGGAAGCTTCAAACACTGTTGGTGGGAATGTAAATTAGTACAACCACTATGGAGAACAGTTTGGAGGTTCCTCAAAAAACTGTAAATAGAGCTACCATAAGATCCAGCAATCCCACTACTGGGAATATACCCAAACGCATGGAAATCCATATATCCAAGAGGTATCTGTACTCCCATGTTTGTTGCAGCACTGTTCACAATAGCCAAAGTTTGGAAGCAACCTAGTCTGTCAACAGATGAATGAATGGATGAAGAAAATAAGGTACGTATATACAATGGAATACTATTCAGCCATAAAAAAGAACTAGATCCTGTCATTTGCAGCAACATGGATGGAACTGCAGGTCATCATATTAAGTGAAATAAGGCAGGCACAGAAAGACAAAAATTTGCATGTTCTCACTCATTTGTGGGATCTAAAAATCAAAACAATTGAATTCATGGAGATAGAGAGTAGAAAGATGGTTACCAGAGGCTGGGAAGGGAAGTGGGGGTAGGGTGGGAGGGAGGTGGGGACGATTAATGGGTACAAAAAATAGAAAGAATAAGACCTAGTATTTGATAGCACAACAGGGTGACTATAGTCAATAATAATTTAATTGTACATTTTAAAATAACTAAAAGCATAATTGGATTGTTTGTAACACAAAGAATAAACACTTGAGGGGAAGGACACCCCATTTTACATGATGTGGTTAATACATATTGCCTGTATCAAAACATGTCATGTACTTCATAAATATACACACCTACTATGTACCCACAAAAATTAAAATTAAAAATTGAAGGCCAGGCGCAGTGGCTCATGCCTGTAATCCCAGCAATTTGGGAGGCCAAGGCAGGCAGATCACGAGGTCAGGAGATCAAGACCATCCTGGCTAACACGGTGAAACCCTGTCTATACTAAAAATAAAAAAAAAAAAAATTAGCCAGGCGTGGTGGCGGTTGCCTGTAGTCCCAGCTACTTGGGAGGCTGAGGCAGGAGAATGACGTGGACCCAGGAGGCAGAGCTTGCAGTGAGCCAAGATCATGCCACTGCACTCCAGCCTGGGTGACAGAGCAAGACTCCATCTCAAAAAAAAAAAAAAAAAATTTTAAAAAGAAAGCACCATAGGCCTTTCTTTCATAATGGTGGTCAGTTGCCAGATGCAAGAATCCATCCCTGAATACAATCATTCAGGCAGCTTCTGGACAGGGTTTGAGCATGACTGCAGCCAGCAGCCAATGTGCCACAAGTGAGATGCCCACTCGGGATTGTTGTTCCTTTGCAGTTACAATTGTTACCAAACCAAACTGAGATCCACTGCCCACGACAGTAAGGCTAAATGTCCACACTGAGGTTTGCAGCAGGAAAAGAGGAGGATGTTTATTTACAAGGAACCAAGCAAGAAGACTCAGGTAGGTCTTGCTTAAGTTCTGAACTCTCTATTTGCTTGCAAGTGAAGGATTTTAAAGGTAGGGGTAAATTTCAGGAAAGCAGAAGTAAAAGGTGAAAATCATAAATCAATATATGGATGCTACATATTGGTTTGGCCTAAAAGGGTGAGATATCTTGAAGTGGGGGATTACAGGTCGTAGGTAGATTCAAAGATGTTCTGATTTGCAATTGGTTAAGAAAGAGATACTTTGTTTAAAAATTTGGAGTCAGCAGAACAGAACGTTAGCTCTAGCTCCTGGGTATGACTTCCTTCAGGCCTCTCAGGAAGAAATTTAGAAAAAAGAATGGCAGTCACAGTTTAGTCCTCAATTCTCCCTTGATTGAGGTCTATGTGCCAGTGGAGCAATTTGGTGGAAATCTGGGTTTCTGAAAAACAATAACAAATGTTAAGATGTTACCTTAGTTTCCATAGGGGATTCCAACTTCTTTGGATATTGTTTTAAGCTATAATTACCTTCTTGCTTATCAAGTCGCTTATATACGTCTCAGGGCTACCATGAAAGAACTGAAGATTTTCCTTTATTTTCATGCTTGAGGCAACCCACAGGCCCCTAAGAGGAGTCCAAGCTCCGTCTTATATACCAGGATCATTGTCTAGCAAAAAGTGAGCTCAGAAAACATGTTAGAATTCCTAATATCAAAGGAAGAAACAATAAATATCCCATTGCATATTTGTTAGTGCCTTAGGAGGGGCAGCCCATGGGCATTGTTGGGGAAGCTAAGTGTCCAAGGAAAAGTAATCTCCAGTGCAGGAGGTGAAGTCATCTCCAATGGTGAAGTATTGGTCTGGGGCAATGTTCTCTGAAGCTAAGTCATCTCCAGCAGTGAATTCCTGGACTAGGCAGACCACTGTCATCTGGGATGTGAGACTGGGGTATCCTTCCCAAGTTGGATAGCCACTAGGGTTGATGTGAATCATGTTTTTGTTCCTCTATTGTATTATAACAAGGCTGAGCCACTTGAGGAATTTGAAGGCAATGTTGTGCCTGGGAATTTGACTTGCAAATATTCTTAAGGTCAAGGGGCTTTGTGGGTGCACGGCTAGCTAAGGTAATGTCTGCGTCTAACATGCTGCTGTAACTGTACCAAAGTGCTGGAACTTGACTGGCACAATTAACACTATAATTAATAGCGTCTAAATCTGAATCTCCCAATAGTCCAAGGTTTTTCTCAGATGGGTGATAAGAAACATTTTACTACAAATAGGTTTTAAATCACACAGCTTGATTTGAGTGTATGTTGTTAATAAGGTGTCAGGTTTTTTTGCCAATTAAAATCTTGAGGCTGAGGTTGCATATCCATCATAAGATTGTAGGCGGGTCCTCCAGTTTAGCCACGTAGTATGAACCCTTTTCCCCAGTTGCTGGTTTGTTGGTGATAGGCAAGTGGATGAGGTTTGGGGCTGTATTAGCAATACTTGATGGCTTGTGGACCACAGCATTTGCTATGTCTGTTTGAAACAATGACTTAATTGGAGGGTTTGGAGTCCCAGATTGCAAACCAGTGAAAGCACCCAAATCAATAGTAATAAAACCAATTGTCAACAAAATAGTGTGCAGCAACACTTGACACTTTTGTTATCTAATGATGATTATTTTTCTAGCATATATTATTACCAGGGCAGGAATATGCAAACCTACCCTCAGAGGCTGAGGGAGCCGAGGCCAAAGAAAGAGGTTGACAAATCCAGTTTCTTAGAAAGAAACATTTAATATGAACAGAAGCTATGTTTCAGGTGGCCACGAGAGGGCGAATCTTCTCACTCGCCCTCTAGAAAGTATTCTTTATATAGCAAGCCTTCTTTGGGTAAAACATATGCAGCTGGTTATGTCTGAGACCCTTTAGTGAAACTGGTGATTACTGGGGAGGTTAGATAAGCATCTTTATGAAGGGTTAGCTATACTGCAGGCATTGTTTCTTTATGAGGGATTAGTTATGCTGCAGGCATTGTTTCTGTATGAGGAGTTAGCTACGCTGCAGGCATTGTTTCTTTATGAGGAGTTAGCTACGCTGCAGACATTGTTTCTTTATGAAAAATTAGCTATGCTGCAGGCATTGTTTCTATATGAGGAATTAGCTATGCTGCAGGCATTGTTTCTATATGAGGAATTAGCTATGCTGCAGGCATTGTTTCTATATGAGGAATTAGCTATGCTGCAGGCATTGTTTCTATATGAGGAATTAGCTATGCTGCAGGCATTGTTTCTATATGAGGAATTAGCTATGCTGCGGGCATTGTTTCTATATGAGGAATTAGCTATACTGCAGGCATTGTTTCTATATGAAGAGTTAGCTATGCTGCAGGCATTGTTCCTATATAAGGAATTAGCTATGCTGCAGGCATTGTTTCTTTATGAGGGGTTAGCTATGCTGCAGGCACTGTTTCTATATGAGGGGTTAGCTATGCTGCAGGCATTGTTTCTATATAAGGAGTTAGCTATGCTGCAGGCATTGTTTCTTTATGAGGAATTAGCTATGCTGCAGGCATTGTTTCTATATGAGGAGTTATCTATGTTGCAGGCATTGTTTCCATATGAGGAATAAGCTATGCTGCAGGCATTGTTTCTTTATGAGGGGTTAGCTATGCTGCAGGCATTGTTTCTATATGAGGAATAAGCTATGCTGCAGGCATTGTTTCTTTATGAGGGGTTAGCTATGCTGCAGGCATTGTTTCTATATGAGGGGTTAGCTATGCTGCAGGCATTGTTTCTATGTAAGGAATTAGTTATGCTGCAGGCATTGTTCCTTTATGAAGGGTTAGCAATGCTGCAGGCATTGTTTCTTTATGAGGGGTTAGCTATGCTGCAGGCATTGTTTCTTTATGAGGGGTTAGCTATGCTGCAGGCATTGTTTCTATATGAGGGGTTAGCTATGCTGCAGGCATTGTTTCTTTATGAGGGGTTAGCTATGCTGCAGGCATTGTTTCTATATGAGGGGTTAGCTATGCTGCAGGCATTGTTTCTTTATGAGGGGTTAGCTATACTGCACTCATTGTTTCTATATGAGGAATTAGCTATGCTGCAGGCATTTTTTTTATTATACTTTAAGTTTTAGGGTACATGTGCACAACGTGCAGGTTTGTTACATATGTATAACATGTGCCATGTTGGTATTCAGAATAGCAAAGACTTGGAACCAACCCAAATGTCCAACAACGATAGACTGGGTTAAGAAAATGTGGCACATATACACCATGGAATACTATGCAGCCATTAAAAATGATGAGCTCATGTCCTTTGTAGGCACATGGATGAAGCTGGAAACCATCATTCTCAGCAAACTATCGCAAGGACAAAAAACCAAACACCGCATATTCTCACACATAGGTGGGAATTGAACAATAAGGCATTGTTTCTTTATGAGGAATTAGCTATGCTGTAGGCATTGTTTCTTTTTTAGGGGTTAGCTATGCTGCAGGCATTGTTTCTTTATGAGGGGTTAGCTATGCTGCAGGCATTGTTTCTATATGAGGAATTAGCTATGCTGCAGGCATTGTTTCTATATGAGGAATTAGCTATGCTGCAGGCATTGTTTCTTTATGAGGGGTTAGCTATGCTGCAGGCATTGTTTCTATATGAGGAATTAGCTATGCTGCAGGCATTGTTTCTATATGAGGAATTAGCTATGCTGCAGGCATTGTTTCTTTATGAGGGGTTAGCTATGCTACAGGCATTGTTTCTTGACCTTGCTGCTGGAATGCCTTGGTATGCTGTAGTGAAACATCAGTCCTTATGGCAGTTTTGCTTCAAGATGGCATTACTCTTGCCATGCAACAGGCTGTTTTCCTACAATAATTTTGGAATATAGTGTTTATTCTTTTACTATCTGAATGTCAGTTTAAGTTACTAAGTGGAGTTTTCTATCTTTCATTCTACCATTTTTGGGGCTGGCTTTTGGGCAGTAATTTTAATTTCTGAGTGTAATCAGAGGATGAGCTCAGATAAATTTTCCATCCCTTATAAAATGAATATTGAGGAAGATTTTGAGGAGTAAGTTTAGGTTCAAGTGAGTTCCATGTCAGATGAACAGGTGCCTGACTTGTGAAACAATCTGATTAGCAAAAGTACCTAAGAAAGTGGTATCCTCAATCTGGGATCCGTTTGAATCTCCCTTTAAATATAGACAATCGTGATGGGAAGATTTTTTAAAGTTGCTATAAGTCAGTTCTGCATCTTTAACTTAAGAGAGATTAAGGTCTGGGGCAAGATAGAGGCCATTTAGGAATTCATGTATTATTTTTTAACTTAAGTAGGAGTCATTGAAGAGCCCACAAGACTTCTCAATTAATCCAGCTTCCTGGGGCCTAATGGGAAAATATAATTTCATTGAATGTTGTTTCTAAGAGCCCACCATTGTATCTGAGAGTAAAATGTGTACCTTGGAGCTACAGACTAAGTGTTTGTGTCCTTCCAAAATTCGTGTGTTGAAATCCTAACCCCAAATGGGATGGTATTGGGAGGCGGGATCTTTAACAGATGATGAGAGCAGAGCCATCACAAATGGAATTAATGTGCTTATAAAAGAGTCCCCAGAGAGCAAGCCTGACCCTTCTGCCATATGAGGACTCAATAATATAGTACCACCCATGGATGGGAAAATTAACCCTCACTGGACACAAACTTGCTGGCACCTTGATTTTGGACTTCCCAGCCTTCAGAAGGTGAAAAATACATTTCTTTTGTTCATAAACTATTCAGGCTATTGTATTTTGTTAGAAAATCCCCCAAAGACTAAGACAGAATATTGGTTCCAAGAAGTTAGGGTGTTGCTGTAATAAATAATGGAAATGTGGTAGCAGCTTTGAAACTGGGTAATGACTAGGAGCTGGAATAGTTTTGAGGTACATGCTAGCAAGCACCTATGTTTCCACGAGTGGCCTTAAATGATTAATTCCAGTGAGGGCTCAGAAGGAGAGGAGGAGAGCTGCAGAGAAAGGGTAAATCTTCTTTGAGAATGCCAAGATGGCCGTAAACCCAATGTTCATAGAAATATGCGTGATAAAAGCCATTTTGAGGAGGTTTCAGACAGAAATGAGAAACATGTAATTGGAAATTGGGGGAAAGACAATTCTCATTATAAAGTGACAAAAAAATTGGATGAACTGTGTTCATATTCTAGTGTTTGATGGAAGGTAGAACTTTTGAGAAAATGAATGGATATTTTACTCAGGAAATTTCTAAGCCAAGTGTTGAAGGTGGAGCTTGGCTTTTCTTGAAGTCTTATAGTAAAATTCAAGAAGAGAGAAATAGCCTAAAATGTTATTGTTAATCAAAAGGGAAGCAGATCTTAAAAATTTTTTGATTCTCAGCCTATCCACATTGAAAAAAAATAAGAAAGCTGGCCAGGTGTGGTGGCTCACATCTATAATTTCAGCACTTTTGGAGGCCAAAGTGAGAGGATCATTTGAGGCCAGGAGTTCAAGATCAGCCTGGTCAACAGAGCAAGACTCTCTCTCTACAAAAAATTTTAAAATAATTAAAAAATTTAGTCAGGCATGGCAGCACACACCTGTAGTCCCAGATATTTGGGAGCCTGAGGCAGGAGGAATAGTTGAGCCCAGGGGTTCCAGACTGCAGTGAGCTATGATTGCACCATTATACCCTAGCCTGGGCAACAGAGAAAGACCCTGTCTAGAAGAAGAAGGAGAAGGAGAAGGAGTCATCCTCCTTTTAGGGAGAGAACAAGGGCATGGTCAAGTGACCATTTGATAAGGAGACTGGTATGGATTGGGAATCTAACACAAGACAAGCGCTGTTTCTCAAAACAATGACAGAATAACCAGGAAGGACTTTTGGAGATTATGGAATCTGTCTCTCTCATTACAGGCTTATGTAAGAACCTGGAGGGAAGAATGATTTCAAAGCTCTGCTCCCTGAATTTGAGCACAATTGTCCTTGGCCACACCGGCTGTGGCTCCAGTGGGCCCAGGTGCAGCATAGGCCATGGTGGTCTCCCCTCCACACAGCATAGATGATAAACCTTGGCAGGGTACATGTGGTGCCATCTCCAAAGAAGCACAAAATGCATAAACCATGGGGGTGTGTCTACTCCCACATAGATTTTGAAGAATGAAGCCAGGGAGACCCTCAGGCTCAAGACTCAAGCAGCGAGTTACCATAAGGTTGTGGCCAACACAGAGAGTCGCCACTAGGGTTATACTTAGCAAAGCCATGGGGCCCCTCCTCCAAAATTCATATGTTGAAATACTAATTCCCAATGTTGTAGTATTAGGAGGTAGAGTCTCTGGGAGGTGATTAGGCAGAACTCTCATGAATGGTATTAATGCCCTAATAAACAGACTCCAGAGAGCTAGCTCACCCTTCTATCATATAAGGACACAACAGAAAAGCACCATGTATGCATCAATGGGCCCTCAACAGATATCAAATACACCAGCACCTAAATCTTGGACTCTCCAGCCACTGGAACTGTGAGAAGTAAATATCTATTCTTTATAAAGTACTCAGTCTTTACTATTTTGTTATGGCAGCCCGAATGGACTAAGATACCTCTGTTTCCAGAGAAAGCTGGATTTAGTTAAGATCTTTCCTGCAAAGATTGTGTGTGATGAGGAAGGTTTTGAGGTACCACACAGTAGTCCAGAAGGGCCTATAGTATCCCTTTGGGGGTGAAGCCAAACTGAGGCTGAGAAGTTTTTGAAACAGATACTGAACAATACATATTAGCCACTTCCATAATAGGAAAATATTTATTGGTTGCCAACTGAATAGAATCAGAAATGTAAATACATAGGGTGATGGGCCCCCCCACCCGGTTACTTAAGGGTGTAGGTCTTCTGCTTGGCCCCTGAAGGCCAAGTGGTGAGCCAAGGCAATGGTTTCCAGCTGAGGAACAGGTGTTTCTGGGAACCCAAACATCCTGGAGTGCACAGGTAACCTACCAAGAAAAAATAATCCATTGCATGCAGTAGGCAATGAGCCAAAAAATTAGCTTAAAAGCAGCTTAGAAATGTCTGGCAGGGAAGGTCTCTGGAGTTTTCCTGTTGCTGCCCAGGAATGTCCTGTATGTAAGTCCTAAAAGCCTCATGTACTCATCAAGCTGGACTTGTCCAACTTATTATTTGGTCACTTAGCTCCTTCCCAGGGTGTGGGGGCATTCTTCTAAATATTCCTGTTTTATTCTCATAACAAAATAATTTTGGGTATTGAATATGGGAGACTTAACAAATGGGACCATAGCATTTTAGCCGTAGCAGTCTACCATGAGGCAATCTTCATTCTTCCCAGGTCTAAGAATTGGCAAAAATTGGGCTGTTAAATGGAGAAGCAATGGGAATGATCATTCCTTTACTAATTTTCTTTATATAAGAGATTTTAATCCTTGAAAAGTCTGTTTTTAGTTATATTTAACTTTATAAACTATTTTAACCTGGGGCACATGGAGTCCTGTTTTATCAATCCAATTTGTAAATGCCAAATAATTGCTTTAAGTTTAATTTGTTATTCATTGTGTTGGAACATAATTTAGAACAATGGGTATTGTGACTGGGAAATTTAGGAAAAGATATAACGTGAAACATACCTATTTTTCTCTATTTTATATTTAGCTACTCTCATAAAATGATTAGGGCATCTTGTTTAAATCTAGTGGGATCCCCAGGTGTAACTCTAATTTGAGCTCCAGTATTAAAGTCATGAAGTTTTGTCAACTGCTATATTTAAGCCAATACTAACGTTAATTCAGGAACTATGTTGTAGAGGTATGAAAGCCAATCAGTGCACTTTTATCTCTGTTATATAAATTATTTTAGTACATTTTGGATTTCCAGTTGGGTTAAATTACAAAACTTTGTTTCATCATCATCATCATCATCATCATCATCATCATCATCATCAGTGCATTATTTTAGGAGTATCAGTAGTATTTCTTCCCCTTGTATAAATACTTTTTCTTTCTTTGTTTCTTTCTCTCTTTCTTTGTTGTTATGGGTTTCTAGCCACCTAAAGACATGGTTTTGTTTCTATTTGTGTCTGATAACTCGTAGTACTGAACTTCTAGGTGGTTACAGAAAAGGGGAGTGGAAGAGCCCCAGTGGACCACCTTATGGGTATCTGTCTCTTGTTCCAAGGCTTCCTAGTTCACTTCACAGAGATTGGAGTTTGTACCTTGAGATTTATAGTGGTCTCTCACTGGGACAGCACAAGTTAGGTCCTCTGTCCAAGGTATCAGTCTGTTAGGTTAACATGCAGATGCATTTACTAAAACCCAAACAAATGGTTAGAGGTCTTGCAATATTTAAGCAATGGGGTAACTTTATCAGGTGTTCTGGTAGGGGGTTGAGACATTAGATATTTTTCCTCGCCCCTTTGGGTTAAACCGTGGGTCGTTGGTCTCCAAGGGTGTGACCAGTGATAGTCCTCAGGGTCTGGGGAGCTTGAAGATTGCTGCTGATAACAGTGAAGTACACAGCAGCAACAAAGATAGTAGGCCACTACCTCTATCTGAGCAATATTGATGAAATCAAGGTGTCGTTTCTGTATGTTGGGTTAGTACAATCAATACCTTCTTCCATAGGGATCAACTGAAACACAGGGGAAAACTAGAGTTCTTCACTCAGATAATAATTGTCTTAGTCTGTTTTGTGCTGCTGAAACAGGGCCAGGGTTATTGGTCTCATTGTCTAAGGTGTTATCTGAGCTCATTATCTCATGACTGGGAAAATTAATGAGCATCAACACAGAAGGTGAGGTTGGAGTGAAAGTTTAATGAGCAAAAGAAGAAAGCTCTCTGCAGCAGAGAGTGGGAGCCCTAGTGGGTTGCTGTTTTTACAGTTGAATTCAAAACGTTTTATAAGAAACTCCTCTCATCTCTGTAGCCATTTGAGTAACTTCTCTTATCTGAAAATCTCTCTGCACAACTCCCCCTTATCTATGTAGTTGTGGGTATGTCTCTAGGCAAGCACAAAGCACCATATTCTTGTTTGTATAACTGTGGGTTTGTTTGAGGTAAGCCCCACTCCTCCCTGTGTAAGTTCCCATGGAGCCCACCATGTACATATCAGAAAAGGGGAGGAAGCTTTTTCCTACGGGCCTGCCAATTACACAAAGAACAAAAGGCTTTGATGCTGGACCCACCTGCTCATCTGTGCAGGTGCAGCCTGAGTTTTCAGGCTGCTCTATTTTTGCCTGTAGCTGTAATTTTTCAGGCAGACTGTTTCTCTGAGGACCAGCCTTAACTGTTTGCTTAATTGATTTTTCCTTTCTTCTCCCTCATTCCATGCCCCTTCAGGGGTGGAGACCCTAACTGCTGTTAGGAAGATTGGTTGTTGATCTTTCTGGCTACTTCCTGCTGGAGAGGGGCATTGTGTGGAGAACAGCAGGTAGGATTCCTCCTGGGGCTGGTATAAGGGTCCTCAGAAGAAAGGCATATTTATGTGTGGTTTCATTTGCATTGTCGTTTGGAGCTTGATAGCCTCTCGGGGAAAAGAAACAATTTAGGTTATTAGAAGACATGTATTAAAATGAGAAAAGGAGGGTAAGGACAGCTTAAAAATCTTGAGGTTGCTGAAATACCCTGATAACTTGTTGCTATAGTTATGCTTGTTAAGAGTTGGGTGAATGGGGCTTGGCTTTGGTTAGCTTCCTTTGTCTTATCCTTCCAAACAAAGAAACCTCTGGGTTATGGCCACTCTATTTACTCTTATTACCTCGCAGTATTTGTAGGATGATTGCCCAGAACTAGAACATCGTTCCATATTTTTACATTACCCATTCCTTTCTGTCTTCTCAGAGCTGCAGCCAGAGATTGCTGGTTGGTTCACAGGAATAAGCGGGGTTAGTTTAAAATGCAGGCAAAAACATAAAAACAGCTAATGAGACTAGATGTTAATGACAAATGTATGATAAGTTTTGAAACATAATTTCTCTCTCTCCATTACTCATTTTTTTAAAAACAAATCAAAATAGGACTGAGCTGTTTGCAAAAGGGACTTTAGTCTTATACTGGGCCTGATTATTTGCATAAATTGCAGCAAGAATAATTCTTTTTACATTACACCTTTTAGATTGGCTTTATTGGAACTCTGTTCTACAAAGAATCTCAGATAGGATTTTCTGAAGCTGCACCGAGCCATGCGTTTGTGACCTCAAATACCTGTGAGTTGGGTAAACTCCTCTTTTTTTGAGGTCCCAAGAGCATGTGTTTCCTGGGCCTGTCAGAAAGTGACGTTCTTTACTCACTGCAGGTTAGGAACCAGGTACAGGGACTGTAGAGACAAGGTATGAGGTCAGTTTTCTCAAGGGGCTTTTTTTTTATTGGCTCTGCAAATGGAGCTTGACTCCTTGAAGAGTCTCCTTAAAGCCTTGGTAAAACAGCCAGTTTTTCCAATTGTGTCTTGTAGCGAAACAAAATGAATTCTTATTGGACTGATGTAAACAACTATATTGTTATAAGTCAAGAATACTCATAACCAGTTTCTGAATTCTAGAGGAACCAGGCAGAGAGAAACAAGCATGTTTCAAATTTTGTTCACAGGAATATACCTTACTTAGTTGTTAAAAGCTGTAGCTAGCTCAAAAGAAAGTCCCCTCAACTCTGAAAAACAAAATAAGGATCAGCAATGTTCCAATCAAAAGTCAAAAAGATTAGTTCAATTTTCTACTAGTTCAATCCATTCAGTTAACTCTTGTCCTGCCTGATACTCCATAACATTTCAGCTTTTCATGAATCTGGTGCATTTTTCTGTTATCACAAACCTGCATTTGAGAGTACCTGTTAAAGTCCTACAGCTGATTATAAACCATCCTTTAAAGGGGATTAAAACAAGACAACAATTGTCTGTAAACAACAAAATGTCCAGGGTGGTTACAGTCAGAAACATGTTTGACAAAGAAATTTGGTTACTTCTGTGGTTTACAATAGCTTAACATAATAATCTTAATTATAATTGATAGCATATGTTCAGACATTATAACCTTAGATATTGCATATGGTTTTGGAACATATGTTTTTGTTTTTTGTTTTTGTTTGAGACAAAGTCTTGCTCTGTTGCCCAGGCTAGAGTGCAGTGGCACAATCTTGGCTCACTGCAATCTCCATCTCATGGGTTCAAGTGACTCTCCTGCCTCAGCCTCCCAAGTAGCTGGGAATACAGGTGCCTGCCACCGCGCCCAGCTAATTTTTGTATTTTTAGTAGAGACGGGGTTTTACCGTCTTGGCCAGGCTGGTCTCAAACTCCTGACCTAGTGATCCACCCACCTCAGTCTTCCAAAGTGTTGGGATTACAGGCATGAGCCACTGCACCCGGCCGGAACATATGTTAATATTTTGCACTGAAATATAACCTGAGGATGATTAAATATCATTTTGGAAATCCCACATATCCAAACATGTCAAATAATCCTGTTTACCTCTCTTCTGGGTGCTCCAGGGGCCCTCTGTAGCACTCAAAAGCTAGGGGTCAGGAAAGACAACTTTGAAGTTTGATTTGGGGAAGCTTGTTGAATATATTAGAGGTTTAAAACACTTGATATTATGAAATACAATTTTAGATTACCATAAGTCATTTATTTTGCCAAAATGATGACTCAAAAATTTGAAAAGGCAAAAACCTTTTATTAGCCTTTACTATTACATGAAAATCCTGTTCAAGAGACAGAAGGCTAAATTTCACCATTGCATTAGCCTACTATTAGTGTTAACCCCAATTTTTAGTGAAACCTTCTAGACAATTCTATCCAATCTTAACAAGTTTGACAATGAGGTGAGATTTTCACAAACCTTTTATAACACTTTACAAGTTTTGCTAAAGAGCAGATTAGTGTCTTAAGATAACCTTGTTGTGCTTTTATTCCAGTGCTCAATTTACAAAAAAAAACCCCTTTTGAATTTAGTCAATATGTTCACACAGAGTTTTCTTGCAAGATTAATTGTTATAATTTTTCCCCAATTTACTTAAACCTTCAGCTTTACTGCATCTCATTTAAGACAATCCTTTATCCCTAGGCAAAATGTACATTTTTCTTAAACCTTCAGCTTTATTTTATCTCATTTAAGACAATCCTTTATCCCCAGGCAAAATGTACATTTCCATGTCTTCTTATAATCTTTTACTAAAAACACACCTTACTGTTTGTACACAGCTTACATGGAAATCTATTGTCAATAATCTCAATTACATGTCATAATGGTAACTGTTAACAATTTTTAACTTTAATGTAAACCTGGTAAGTTGTTTTATTTATGTACTAGGTGCAAATAAAGTCTGACTCCTTCCAGCATAGTTAGGGGCATGGTTAATTCCATATGTTTCCAGGCCTTACCAATTGTGAAGCAGGCAAGTTGAACAGTGCTTCAAGGCCAAAGGAGAAGTTTACAACCTTAAAACATTTAACAAACCTAGTATATGACCTGAATAATGTAGACCATCTATTTACATCCTGAATACATTTTTTATTTTACCAATAATCCCTAAGACGGTTTTTATCTTTAAAGATCAAAGTCACTCGAACCAAGAGGCATTACAGCTCTTCATTTTCCTTTAAAAAATATCTGATCTAAGCTTACAGGCCAACGAATTAGAGCTCTTTTTTTATAGACATCACACACATATCACATATATGACTGCAAAAACAGACAGAAGAAGATCCAGCGACTCAGGGTGGAGCCTTTAAAGTACAGGGCTAGGAAAACATGTAGCTTCTGGGGCTTAACAAACAGGCATGGCTGAAAGACAAAAACAGATTTCAAGAGGAACTTATCAACCTCTAATTCCCAGGGTTCCATGAGGAAAATAGAGATTTTTCTCAAAGTGGGATCTGTAGTCCCCTTTGTGTTTTCCCAAAGAGCCCCAGGTCACCAGAAGTCATCCTTGATGCATGCACCAAGAGTGGCAAGACAGAGTGGAGAAAAGTAATTCAGTCAACTGAGAAAAACCTTTTCCAGAATAACAAGATCTACGAAGAGACAAACATAAAGACCTTTTAAATATACGTATAGCAGCCAGGTGTGGTGGCTCATGCCTGTAATCCCAGCACTTTGGGAGGCCAAGGCGGGCAGATCACAAGGTCAGGAGATTGAGACCATTCTGGCCAATATGGTGAAACCCTGTCTCCACTAAAAATACAAAAAAAAAAAAAAAAATTAGGTGGGCATGGTGGTGCACGCCTGCAGTCCCAGCTACTCAGGAGGCTGAGACAGGAGAATTGTTTGAACCCAGGAGGTGGAGGTTGCACTGAGCTGAGATCATGTCACTGCACTCCAGCCTGGTGACAGTGTGAGACTCGGTCTCAAAAAATAAATAAATAAATAAATAAAAATTTTTAAAAAATAAACAAATATACCTATAGCTTGGATTCCACTTTCAATTACACTGAACAGTCTTTAAGAAAATCCTTTTTCATGGATCAGAACTTTATAGAGAATATAAAGTGATCCTTATCATTACTTTTACCAGTTAGTACCACTACCTGTTCACAATCATGTTCAGGTTCTCCAGTTTCCTCTGGGAGGAAAGTGGCTGGGTTCAAGCAAGGACAGATTTTAAATAGACTGTAGATCCCTCTGGAAGCACAGCTTGATATTTGAGGAGGTGATTGTTAACCAGAGACCTTCCTTAGAGGACAGCAGTCATGCTGTATGGGGGTGTAAACAAGTTATTTTCCCATGGTTAACTTAGTGGCCTCTGGCACCAGCAAAGACACTGCTGCCACTGCCCAGAGGCAGGCTGGCCATCCTTTAGGTACCAACTCACTTAGGTAAATGATGGCTGTTGAGCTGGACCTCGAGCCTGAGTCAAAACTCCCAGGGCTATTCCCTTCCTTTCTGGTAGATAGAGACTGAATCCCTTCCCTATGTGAAGACTGAGGGCTGATGTTTTAAGTAAGGCTTACTTTAGCTGGTTAAAGGCTGAGCCTCAGTTTCCCAGGTCAGAGGGTGGGTTTTAACTGCTTGAATTTCTTTTATGAGGTGATATAAAGGGCAAGCTATTTTACCATAACCAGGTACCCACAGTCTGCAAAAGCCTGTAATGCCCCAAAATCCTCTTAGCCGTTTATGAGTTTTGGAAAAGGGAAAGGAGGAAATGGGCTTAATCTTTTCGTCACCAGGTGCTGTGGTCCCTTTTGATAAGACTAGACCTACATACTTTACTGAAGTCTGACAGAGCTGAGCTTTAGATTTTGAGATGCTATATCCCCTTTCAGCTAAGAAACTGAGGACAGCCTCAGTGCCTCCCTGACTTCCTTGGTTGGGGCACAGAGGAGAGTGTTATTTACATACCACAAAGTTTCAACTTGGGAGTGAGAAAAATTAAATAGATTTTTGGACAAAGTCTGCTTCAGCAACTTCCTTCTGATATCAGGGGCTGCCTAATAAATCTGTTCCTTATTGAATTGGGAGACAGGGAGGTGTGTTTCACTAAGTTCTCTCTCAGTCTTTCCATAAAGGCCATGAAATTTTCATCTGGTTTTTTATCTATCATGGATAACTTAGAGTAATTAAGAGGTTTGGCACTGGTTCTTTGCAAGCCTTTTAATATGCACATCAGAAAGTGTTTTCTTTTCCATGCAACTGTGGGATTACTAGGCTACAATTAGGGTTTTCAAGGGGACACTATCTCTCTTCCTGTTGGGAATGGAGATGCTGTCTCTTTTTCACCCTCTTTCCCCTTTTGACTGGGTTTCTTTTTTTGACTGGCTATAGGGGACATGCTATTTGTCTCTGAATTTTTCTGCTGCTGGTAGGGCTGCCTGTTTCTCAGCAGCAGTTAGGGTTTGGTGTAGGAGTAACACAACATCTCTTCATGTAAGATCAAACACTTGAATTAGATTTTGGAAAGCCTCTCTATATATCTATTGCGGTCATCAGAGAACTTGCCTAGGACCCCCCTTTGTTTGTCTAAGTTCCTACAATGAGAAGGGAACTTGAACTCTAGTAGCACCATGTCCATTGTACATTTCCTGCAGGGGCAACAGCAGAATTGGGGGTTGCTCAGAGTGAACTTCAGAGTCTGAGAGTTAAAGAAGATTCAAGCTGCACTTGAGGGAAGTGCAGGATTGAAGATAGGTTGTTACCCATCTAAAAAAAAAGAGTAGGAGACAAGGCATCCCTAAGCTTCCTTCTTTTTTTGGAGTGACCCAGGGTAGAGAGAAAGATGAAAGGGAATCCCCCTTCACTTCTTTCCTCCCATCTTCTGGGTCCCAGTGACCGTCACAGGTGCTGCCCATGGATGCAAGCATGGCTTTCACCCATGCATCCAGAGAAGCTATTTGGCAGGAATAATCACACTTAACTGTTCATAGCCCTAGTCTTCCGTGGTTTCTTCCCCTTTAACTTCCTAATCTTGCATGACCAGTATGGCCACTAGGTCCCCCAGGTAGGGGCAGACAAATTGGATGGGTCCTGGGAAAAACTGTGTAATAGTTGTTGCTGGGCAAGGTCCCTTAATGAAGGGAGGGTTCTGGCTCTACCTCTATATTCCACTATTATGGCCCAGACTAAAGTGTTCATTCATAGAGAATAGGTCCAACTGACTTCCAAACATAAAATCCCTCTTTGTTTAAATGCCAATGTAGTTGGATGCAGAACAGGTGTCTTAAAAGAACATAAGGATGAAATGGCTGTCGTCCCTTTGATGGGGACAGTACTGAGGCTAGAATTTGTCTCTCAAGGGTAGCTTCCTCCAGATATTGAAGGAGGAGTTTTTCCGTCTACAAATGGGGCATGGAGCCTGGTACCCAGTAGAGGGAATAGGAGGGAAATGAATTGGGAAATTAGAGGTTTTGGCCAACGGGCCAATAGGGCCCCCATGGAGAAAAAAATCCCATTCCACTAGGTGGCATGGCAGAGATTGGAACACCAAGTAGTAGTCTCCAGATGCTCTCCAGACAAAGCTTAGAGAGGGAAGTTTGAGGAGTGATAGGCCATCTTTTCAACATGCTCCCAGCAAGAAAAACAATAGTCCATCTCATAGAGAGGCTGTCTAGTTCTTCTGGACAGGGGGGATAGTCACTCAGGGAGAAATAACCCCCCATCCAACCCCAGTGAGTGCTATTATTGGGAAATAAATAGGTCTTAGAATCCCCCAATTTCAAGAGAATCACAGAGACAGCAAGTTTTTAAATTACATTCTTGATTACTCAGGCACTGGCTGACTTTACCCAATAAGATTATATCCCCAGGTTGTAGAAACACCCACAACATTGCATACAAAGAAGGGATAGGAGATATAATAGCAATGAAAAGAAAGGAAGAAAATGTGATATAACAGTCTGGAGGTCCTGTTGTCAACACTCAATGGGCAGTCAGGAACTGGAGTTAGTTCAGGGGTCTTCAGGTAACACCGAGGTGTAGCTTCAGCCAGAAAATTTCAGTTGCCCCAGGACCTCCTTGCAGCCCCACACGATAACTAGGCCCTCTGTGAGAAGAAACTGTATTGGAACAGAGCCAACATTCCCAACACTCAAGGGCAATTGGGGGATTGACAAAGTCCTCTCCAGCAAGCCTGTTGCCTGAATTTTAAGGCTGGCAGCCACACTAAATATATCTAAATGGCTAACAGGGGCCCAGTGTTTTTTTTCACTCTTGAGAGGAAAAAAAAAAAAAAAAAACAGAGGGCGAGAAACCCTGGAAATAAAACTAGAGTTATGGTTCTGCTCCTACTCACCCTTTTGATCGATCCCAGATGAGCCCCCACTAATGAAACAGACCAGGGTCACTGATCTTGTTGTCTAAAGTGTTGTCTGAGCTCATTGTCTCATATCCAAGAAAATTAAGAAGTGTGATTGCAAAAGATGAGGTTGGAATGAAAGTAGAAAGCTCTTCCGAGCAGGGAGGGGGAGCCAGAGTGAGCTGCCATTTTTACAGTGGAATTCAAAGTTTTTATAAGAAACTCCTCTCATCTCTGTAGCTATTTGAGTATCTTCTCTTATCTGAAAAGCTGTCTGCACAACTCCCCTGTGCAGGACCCTGCCTGCTTATTGTGCAGGTACAGCCTGAATTTTCCCTAGGCTGCTGTATTTTTGCCTGTAGCTGTACTTTTTCAGGCAGGCTGCTTCTCCAAGGACCACCCTTAGCTGTTTACCTGATTTTTTCCTTTTGTTCTCCCTCACTGTTATAACAGAATACCAGAGATGGGTAATTTATAATGAAAATAAATTTATTTCTTATAGTTCTGGAGGCTGGTAAGTCCAATATTGAGGGGCCAGCATTTGGTGACCTTCTTGCTACATAACATGACAGAAAGGATCACATGGACAAAAGAATGAGCAAGAGATCAAACTCACAGCCTCAGGCCCTTTTATAATTTGCATTAATATATTCATGGTGGTGGATAGCTCATGACATAAAAACCTCCCAACACTTGCATTGGGGATTAAGTTTCCAACACATGCTTTTGGGGAACACATTCAAACCATAACATTTTGTCCCTGGCCTCCCAAATCCATGTCCTTTTCACATATATAATATATTCATTCCACCCAATAACCCCCAAATCTTAATTTATTCCGGCATTAACTCAAAAGTCTGAAGTCCAAAGTCTCATCTAAATAAGATATGGGTGAGACTTAAGACACAATACACCTTGAAGCAAATTCCCCTCTAGCTATTGGCTTGTGAAATCAAAACAAGTTAAGTGCTTCCAAAATACAGTTATGGGACAGGCATGGGGTATACATGTCCATTCCAAAAGAGAGAAATGGGGAAAAAGAAAATAACAGACCCTAAGCAAGTCCAAAACCCAACAAGAAAGATAACATTACATGTGAAAACTTCAAAATAACTTTTTACTCCATGTGCTACCTTCTGTACACTCTGGGGTAGGTTGGGCCTGCAATGTTTTGAGTAATCTCAGCCCCATGGCTTTACTGGGCTCAACCAATGCTTCAGCTATCTAAGGTTGAAGTCTCATTCTGTTACAAACTACAAACTGTTAGGCTCCCCATGTAATGGAAGTTAACACGGGGCCAAGCAGATTTCCCAGACAAGGCTTTAATTGTGGGGCTTGAGCTCAAGTGCAAGAGAGACAGCAGAGGCACAAGGAACTTCTGGCTGGCCCCTTTAAGAAAGCCAGTAGAAATTTTTTAATCAAAGCATAGGCATTGAAATCAGGAGTGGGTTTGCAGTGGTATTTCTTCCCCTTGTATACAAGGTTGAACAAAACATGTGAGGGGTGGGGTATGTAGGTCAGCATATCTGGTTGTGATGGCTATCTTAAGCAATGGTCCACTTGGTGGTCTGGATGGTGGCAACAAGGCTATAAATCAATTGTTCAGCATTCTTTCCTGAGGTAGGACACTCCACAATCTTGGCTATTTCCTAAGGCATGTTCCTGGAATTCTTTGAGTCAAAGGACTATTAGTGGGTATGGTATCAGTGAGGTAGTGGTGTGGGTTTTGTGATCAGTGGGAACGCATGAAAGAATGCCCTAGTGGGAGCGAGTTGAAGCCAAGTCCTTTCCCTACTCTGTTTCAATCCTCCCTGAAAAATTTTATCCTCCTTATTTTTAGAGACAAAGGTCTGAAGGTCTCCTCTTCTGAATCTGCTTCCCACTAGCCAGGGACATCATCCCTGCCTAATTTTTGAGGTCACAAAAAATCCCTTACTGACTAATTGAATGTGTTATAGGGGCTTAGCTCCTCCCCGTAGGATATTAGGGTTTGAAATCCTTGCACCACCATCAGCTTGACATGGACTGCTGAGACCTAGAAGAGATAAACTTTAACAGTCTGCACCTCTGTTGAATATAACAAATAATTATTTTAAAAATCAAATAGCACCCAATGATCATTAATAAAATGCTTAAGCCTAGTTTAACAATGCTTGTAAGAATAGATCAGATGTCATTTAGAATCTAAGTGAATAGACTGGAAAACCAGTCTCTTGTTGTCTGAAATATAAGGCAAACAGATTTTTAGTAGAGGTATTTCTATAGAAACAGAAGAAAAACAAATGTTAATCATGGGCATAATGTATCCAGATGTTAGACTCAATGCATTTTCAGTTACAGAGGAGGAAGTCAGTGGCATTCTGGCACATTATTCTCATCTATATTACAAGGAATAAGCTTCAGGTTGTAGGGTCTTAGAAAAAAGGTAATAGCAATTCTATTGAGTTTAAGTCAGAAAATTGGAAGGTAATTTTTTAAATGTTAGTGTGGAGACCTGTAGCCCAGAAAGGATTTAAGATTCAGTCCAAATTGCAGAAAATAATAAAAACCAATAAAAAATGGACAAGGCTGGAATCTAATAACAGGTGTCTTATAAATTGTTGTTGTAGCATAATTTTCTCTCTCCAGTCTCTCATTTTTATCAAAGACAAACCATGATAGGACTGATCTGTTTGCAAAATAAGTTTCAGTGTTATTACGCATGACCTTATTTGCATAAAGAATGGCAATAATAATTATTTTCCTTATGGGTTCTCTTCTTACTTGGCTTTTCTAGAACTTTGTTCCATAAGGAATCTCAGATAAGACTTTTTAAGGTCATGAGGTCAGCCGCATATTTATCCATGCCTGCAAATACTTGTATGAATTGGGTAAATTCTTCTGCTTTCAACGCCTCAAGATAACTTGAGGCTCTTGGACTTGTTAGAAAGTGACATTCTTTACTTACCAAAAGTCAGAAACCCTCTACAGGACTACATAGGCAAGGTATGAGGCCAGTTGTGCAAAGGGACTTTTATTGGCTTTGTGAATCAATCACATGTTTTAAAAAGTAGTTTGAAAGCAGGCTACTCCAGTTTACAGATGCCATGGCAATGTCAGGAAGTTGCCCTATATGGTCTAAAAGGGGAGGAACCCTCAGTTCCAGGAATCACCCACCCATTTCCCAGAAAACTCATGAATAGTCTACTCTTTCTTTAGCATGTAATCAAGAAATAACTGAGACCAGCCTGGAAAACATGATGAAACACCATCTCTACTAAAAAATACAAAAACTAGGCAGTTGTGGTGGCTGGCACCTGTAATCCCAGCTACTTGGGAGGCTGAGGCAGGAGAATCACTTGAACCTGGGAGGTGGGGGTTGCAGTGAGCCAAGATCACACCACTGCACTCCAGCATGGGTAACGAGAGAGAAACTCCGTCTTGAAAAAAGAAATAACCATAAAAATGGCAACTAGCAGCTCAGGCTGCTGCTTTACCTATGGAATACCCATTCTTATTCCTTTACTTTCTTAATAAACTTGATTTCACTTTAAAAAATAAAAAAAACACTTGATATCAATAAATAAGATCACAGATCATTCATTTAGCCTAAATTATTACTCAAAAAATTTCAAAAAGGCTGAAACCTTTAAAAATAACAAGATCCAATAAAGACAGCATGAGGCCAACTGAGTCTGTCTCTTCTTTCTCCCCTCTTTTCCCCTTTTCTTCTGCAGTTTACTCTAAAGGCAAACAAAAATATTTCACTATTTTTAACATTATATAAAAATAAAAAAGAAATAAATCTATTCAATTTTAATTAGTTTGATCACAAGTTAAGATTTTTGTAAACCCTTTATAATTTTTTAGTTAAAAAGCCAATTAATGTTCTACAAAAATCCTGTTATTTAGGCAGAGAGGCCCAGATTCTGGGCCTGCATCAGTGTACTTTTTACATTAATGTGCTGTCCATAGAAAAACTAAATTATCCCCTTTATATTTTGGCCAACTTGCTCATACACAGGACTTCGCTTCTAAGATCAATATTTTATAGATTTTTTTATAACTTACTGAAATCTTTTTTTTTTTTTTGAGACAGAGTCTCACTCTGTCCCCCAGGATGGAGTGCAGTGGCATGATCTCAGCTCACTGCAACCTCTGTCTCCCAGGTTCAAGTGATTCTCCTGCCCCAGCCTCCTGGGATTACAGGTGCCCACCACCATGCCTGGATAATTTTTATATTTTTAGTAGAGACGGGGTTTCACCATGGTGGCCAGGCTGGTCTCGAACTCCTGACCTCAGGTGATCTTCCCACCTTGGCCTTCCAAAGTGCTGGGTTTATAGCATAAGCCACCATGCCCAGTCTTAAATCTTAAATTTAATCTTATCTCTATTTTCAAATGTTATTTTAGGTCTGGGGCATATATGCAGGTTTGTGATGAAGAAAAATTGCATGTTGTGGGGTTTGGTGTACAGATTATTTTGTCACCGAGATAATAAACATGATACTAGGTAGTTTTTCAATCCTCACCCTCCTCCCACCCTCCACCCTCAAGTAGATCCTCGTGTCTGTTGTTCCCTTCTTTGTGTCCATATGTACTCAATGCTTAGCTTCCACTTATAAATGAGAATTTAAAATCTCCAAAGTAGACAATATTCATTCTCTTTAAAAAGTCACACTCCTGTGCCTCTTTATAATATTTTACCAAAAGCACATAACTCTTATTTTTAGTGAGAAACATAGGAGAGAAATCATTTTAATTATACGTCGGGTGCACAGCCTAGAACACAGGAAAGAACTTCAGATAATGTCTGACCCTTTTCAGCACAGCTAGTGGGCATGGCTAACTCCACATGTACCCAGGCCTTACCTGGAATCTAGTCACCCTAATGCAGCCAAGTTGAACAATTATCAAAAGACATAAAAGCAGCTTATAACCATAAAGCATCTAGCAAAGACAATATCTGACCTCCTTGATTTAAACCAAGTGTCTAAATTTTGAAGACTTTTTATTTATTTTACCAATAATCTTTAAAACTGTCTTTAATTACCAAAGATTACTGAAGTCATGTGAACTAAAGGTATTAAAATTTCCATTTTTCTGACAAAATATTTTAAGTGCTTATTTAAGTCATTAATTTTATATAAATATTCCACCTACAACATGTATAAATAGACAGAAGCAGAACTAGTAGAATCATAATATTTTTTACTTTCCAGTGTTTAAGTTTCTATTTTCCATTTTAGACCATCAGTCTCTTGATTACCTGTTCCTTGCTGTAAACAGTTGTCAGCTAGAAAACTTTAAATTTGCATTACTAAAGGAAAACTTTTAGGTAAAACAGGATAGAGGATTTATATTTTACTCTAAGAAAAAATGGTGTGAGTGAAAGTTCAGCTAAGATGTCCAGGAAAAGCACATTCTAATACATGAAGATTCCCTTAAACATGTAAATGTTTTCATTGTATTATTGGCTTTAGGGCAGAGCTTTTCAAGAACAGGGCCAAGAAAGCACGTGGTTTGTAGGGCCTAATAAGCCAGCACAGCTGAAAGGCGAAACAGTTCCCCAGGAATTAAGGATGTGATTTTTACACCAAATCCTGGGTCCCCCAAAAGAGGGAAATGCTACGGGACAAGACAGTGCAATGCTTGCACAATGTATGTCATTTCAAAGACATTTCTCCAAGGCTGTGGGCAACCCAAAGCCAATCAACCCGTTCTGTAATCAGTCCATTCCCCCATGTCATGCCTTAAAGGGTGCCCAAGTGCATGCTTTTCTCATTTAAATGTGTGTAGAAAGAAGTATTAGCCTGTAATAACCACTCACTGTAAGCAACCGCCATTAGCCATTCCTAGAAGTATATCTTCTACCTGTATATCAAGACTAAAATTTCTTTCATAATGAAAAGTAATTTCTGATGCTCCCCAAACTCAAAAAAGTTAAGTATCGATGAAAAGCAGAGCAGAGGCTCAGATTTTGAAAGGGATCTGTCCACTTAAAATTCTTAGGGTTCCATGAGAAAAACAGGTTTCTCCAAAAACAGGGCCTATGGCACCACCACTCTTCTTCCCAAGGTCCGCCAGGCTGTCAGAAAATACCTTAGGTCCCTTTGTGTGGGCATTGAGGATGGCAAGAAAACAGACAGAAATCAATGGAGAAATTGTTCAGCTGACTGAGAAGAAAAAAAACCTTTTTTTTCTCAAAAAACAAGATTCAATAAGAGAAAAAAGCATAAAGTTCTTTTAAATATATGTATAACTTGGATATCTTTCTTAAATTAAGCTGACTTTCAACTATAGAGCTCTTTAAAACAAACAAACAAACAAACAAACAAAAACCTTTTAAATCGCCCATTACCAAACTATAGCTAAGACAAATAGCTGACACCTCTGGCTTTTAAGCTGCTTCCCGCCCAGGTATTCTCCCAAATGAAACCAATAAGCCTTAACTATGATTAGGACATAACCATAGATACATGAGGTTTTTCCAAAGAAATGGCAGTGGTTCTTGCAAGATTTATAATCACTGTTAATGTAGCTCAGGAAAAAAATATTAACACTGTAAATTAGAAGCTGTCCATGGAGGGAAGATGAATCAATAAATGGCAAAAGTCCTACATGCATCAAAGCAGAAAGAATTCACTCCCTAAGCCAGGAATTGAACCCGGGGTGCCATCATGAAAAGATAAGAATCTTAGCTACTGAGCTACAGCAGGAAGCAGTTACCAGTATCTTTCCCAGAAAGAGTTAGAGCAGTCGTTTCTGAGCCTGCAAAAGATGTTAACTGCTCAAGAGAATTCTTAAGGCTAGCCATGACATTATCATGTGTTCTTTCAGACAGGATGTCCGATGTAAACCTGAAAATTCCCACCCTCCAGATGGCCGAGACCAAGAAAGAGTACCTCAATATGGTTGCAAAGTCAGTTTCTCAAGGACATAAAACAAGACAGAAGGGAAACCTTACCAGTTTTGTTTCTGGGACCTGAAGCAAAGTTTGTAACTAACCAGTCGGCTGGTCCAACTTGAACAGCAGGCTTACAAGGTCCTAGGCCCACGTTCTATCCTGTGGTACCCCTTTCCAAGACAGAACAACACAGAAACACAATTGCATAGCACAAAGTACACCAAATTTGCTACAGCCTCCCGGTTTTTTTTTTTTTAAACCATTAATTAAAATCATGCAGAGGAGACAAACAATGGTTTTTACCATTCACCTAACTGGTTTGCACAGAGAAAGGCCAGAAGCCTGGCTGGTAATAAACTCTTATTGTTTTGCCAGCATTCCAGGATTCCAGATTCCCTTTCTCTGTAACTTCCAGAAAAGTAGAGTGGCTTTTGATGATCCTGCTCACTGCACCATAGCTGTGGGGGCCAAGCTGTGTTACAAAGTCTCTCATTTTTGCAAGATGCTGTCCAATGGGTTGCATGGAGAAAAAAAGATGTCAAATTAAACACACAAAAGGAAAAGCAGATCAGGATGTCAGTGATGCAGACTTCAAACCCACATGCTGTCACGTTCTCTCCTCACAAAGACAGCACAGAGTCAATAGGCTCACAGGCTGGAACAGACAGATGACAGAACAACCCATAGACTTCCCTTCTCCACAAAGTGTGGCAAAGGGAGGAAAAGTACTTAAAAGACTTAAGAAGATTACAAAGTTCAAGCCAGGGTGCCAGACAGAGTTTCCTATCAACTGAACCAATTGGCCGTTTCAATCCATCCTGCACGATGCCTATTAAGACTGAGCCAACCGACTGTTTCAGCCCGTCCCTCACAGGTACCTTTTCAGGTGAAGCCGATGAAGTTAACGAAAAGCAAAGAAGAAAGGAAAGCTGGAAGAAGAAGGAAAAAGACACAACAAATCGGGGACAGGAGGGGAGGGAAAGTGTTGTCTGCAAGGGTGGCAAGGAGACTTCAGGAAGCTGGAGAAAAACTCATCAGTTGCCTCAACGTTGAATCAAAGATCCAGGCAGCCGCTCTTCAGCTGTGAAGGGGTCATGTCTGGGCATCCCACTGGCTCATGAACCTCCCTCTCCAGGGAGGAAAATTCTCCCCACATCCATGGCCTACTGCAGTCACCAGAGAATCTGTTACAGACCCACATAATGGAAATTAACATGGGGCCAAGCAGATTTCCCAGACAAGGTTTTTATTTCTGGGCTTGTATTCCAGTGCAAGGGAGACAGTGGAGGTGCAAGGATTCTTTAGCTGGCCCTCCAAAAAGAGCCAGTATAGAATTTTTAGTAGGCAAAGCATGGGAATTGACATCAGGGGTAGGGTATGGAGGCTGGGTTGGGCACAGCACGTGAGGAGTAGGGTACACAGGTCAGCATATCTGGTTGCGATGGTTGTCTTGAGTAATGGGCCACCAGGTGGTCTGGTCAACAGCAGCAAGGCTGTAAATCAATTGTTCAACATTCCTTCCCAAGGTGGGACACTCAGCAACCTTGGTTCAGTATTTCTGATCTCCTAAGGCCAGTTCCTGGAATGAAGTAAAAGGACTGTTCGCAGATATGGAATCAGTGAGGTAGTGGTGTGGGTTTTGTGATCAGTGAGAATGCATGAAACAATGCTCTAGTGGGGTTGAGCTGAAGCCAAACCCCATCCCTGCTCTGTCTCAATTCCTGTGTCTCTTCCAGGTTGGCATGGCACTCTGGTAGTTCAACAGTTCTGGGGTCTCAGTGGCAGCCCAACCCCTGTGGCTACACTAGGCATTGCCCTCATGGAGACTTTCTGTGGTGGCTTTGCCCCATGTTTCTGCCCCTAGATTTTCCATAGCATCCTTTGAAATCTACTGGTCAAGCAAAGTGTGGCATGGTTTTTTTTTTTTTTTTCCTCTTACAGTAAAATGAGAGAAGGGAGAAATTATTTAAAGACAGAATTTATAATTCAAATGGAATCAGAATGGAAAGATGTAGAAAACCCTAAACTTGGCCATGTAAAGAATAAAGAAATATGTTCAGGAGAGAATGCTAATGGTGTGGCAAAGTGACCATTTTCTAAAGAGATTAATATGGATAAAAGAAAGCCAGGTTCTAGTCATTAAGCAATTGGAAAATGAACTTGAAGGTAGTTCAGAAAAATCTTAGAGGCAAGGTAGGACCTGGAGGCTACCAGGGAGCCACAGCTCTTGCATGCTGCACACCTCTACAATTAGCTCCATGTGCACGCTGCAGAGTTTACTGCTTCTACTTTCGGAAGCAGTAAGTTAAGCAGCACTTGAGCCCACTTGAGCCAAGGCTGGGGTGACCAAAGAGTGCTGCCCCAGAATGTGGGGAACAGAGTCTTGAGGTAGCCCAGGGTAGCCAATTCTGAGATCTTGTATATGCCTCTTTTTGAAAATGTAGCCCTCAAGGTCCTACCTTGCCAGAAATCCTATTGCTCTAAAGTTCTGCCTTCCAGAAAGTCCTGGGACATGAACAAAATTATGACAAGTTCTTTGCAACCATTTAACAAGAATGGCCTTTAACTCCAGCTTCCAATGCCTTGTTCCTCAGTTCCATCTAGTATTTTGTCAGAATAGCTTTTACTGTTTATATTTTGACCAGCATTCTAATTATTACCACTGAAGTGATATCTAAGAAATTCTAGATTTTGGCTGGGCGCAGTGGCCCATGCCTGTAATCCCAGCACTTTGTGAGGCCAAGGCGGGCAGATCACCTGAGGTCAGGAGTTTGAGACCAGCCTGGCCAACGTGGTGAAACCCCATCTCCACTAATAATAAAAAAGTCGCCAGTTGTGGTGGCATGTGCCTGTGATCCAGCTACTTGGGATGCTGAGGCAGGAGAATCCCTGGAACCTGGGAGGCAGAGGTTGCAGTGAGCCCAGATCGTACCACTGCACTCCAGCCTGGGTGACAGAGGGAGACTCTGTCTCAAAAAAAAAAAAAAAAAAAAAAAAAAATTCCAGATTTTCCCTGCAGTTCTCTTTTTCTGAGCCCTCAACAGAATGGGTCCCTAATGCTCTGTTCATAGTGATACAGTCTTTTTCTAGCCTATTTCTCCAAATTCTTTCAGCCTCTGCCCATTATGCAGTTCCAAAGCCACTTCCACATTTTCAGGTGTTTGTTATATCAACACCCCCATTTATTGGTATGAAATTTTTGTCTTATTCCATTTTGTGCTGCTATGTCAGAATACTACAAACTGAGTAATTTATAAACAATTGAAATTTGTTTGATTCATAGTTCTGGAGGCCAGAAAGTTCAGGGGGCTGGCATCTGGTAAGGGCCTTCTGGCTGTATCATAACATAAAGAAAGGTATCACATGGTGAGAGAGATCAAACTCATAGCCTCAAGCTCTTTTATAATCCACATTAACCCATTCATAAGGGTGGAACCCTCATGACCTAAACACTTCCCATTAAGCCCCACCTCCCAAAACTTTTGCATTTGGAATTAAGCTTCCTTCACATTGTTTTTTAGAGGACACATTTAATCCATATAAATACCTAAGAAATACTGACCCCTGAAATAGGTCTTTGCCAAACACAGGCTGTGACCAGAAACATACCAGAATGCCCAGCCCTGGAAACTGTGGCTTCAGTGGCCTGTCATTTTTTTTTTTTTTTTTTTTTTTTTAGACAGAGTCTTGCTCTGTTGCCCAGGCTGGAGTGCAGAGTGGTGCGATCTGGGCTCACTGCAAGCTCCGCTTCCTGGGTTCACGCCATTCTCCTGCCTCAGCCTCCCGAGTAGCTGGGACTACAGTCACCCGCCACCATGCCCGGCTAATTTTTTGTATTTTTAGTAGAGGTGGGGTTTCACCGTGTTATCCAGGATGGTCTCGATCTCCTGACCTCGTGATCTGCCCACCTCAGCCTCCCAAAGTTCTGGGATTACAGGCGTAAGCCACCGCACCCAGCCAGTGGCCTGTCATTCTGATTGCCCTAAGGTGCGTTGCCAACTGAGCCGGTATCTAGCCCCCAAAGTTTAACCAATTAGTAAAGTTCATTATTAATATTGTAACAACTAGAAAACTTGGGCAAAGAACAATGTGGCAAACACCAGAAAGCACAGAAACAAGCAACAAGGCTAAAGCACAAGCTTGCCATAGGTGGAAGTTCTGTACCAAGCCTCTTTTATGGTGGACTGGAATTGATTCACAAGCCAAGTGAAGTCCCTCCCTGCAGCCATGCAAGATTCCGTGGTCATGGCCATCCTGTTTGAGATGCCAACTGCTTTTTAAGAGTAAATAATTATTTTGATGGCAGGACACAACACAATAACACTCAAATAGAAGAGAAGTAGAAGTTTTTGTTATATACAGCTCCAAAGGAGAGGAGATTGCCAGGTTAGGGTGAAACAGGGGATTGCGTCAGAAGACAGGGTAAGGTAATAGCAACATGGAACTGTAGGGGGAAACTTACGTATGGCAAGTAGGGTGGGGTTAGCTAGGTTTTGTGAACTCCTCATGGATTGTCTAATTTGAATACTCTTTTAGGCCCCAGGGTATAGGAGCTGTCCCTAGATGTCTGGTACCTGAATCCGGTGCAGTTAAGGCTGATGCATGATGGCCCAGAGGGTGAGATTCTAATAAGGAAAGTGGTTGGGGTACGGACTTACTGAGCTGTTTAAGAAGAGGAACTGACCAGCCTCTAGCAAGAACCTCAAAATTGAGTGACGATTAAAAACAATCAAACAAATAAAAACCCCACTATATAACATAGATATTCTGTCCTAGCTAACTCGATGACACAGGATGAACCTCTCACCCAAAATTGGGTTTAGATATCCAAATTGATAAGACTCACACACAACTCAAGAGGGTATAAATATGTTTACTGCTCACATAATGAAGATTTCTGGGGAAAGCAAGGCAGCTCCAAAGCAGGTCCAAAAATGGCTTAAGAGAATGAAAAAAGAAAATGGACTTGTGGTTTTGAAGGTAGTTAGGAGTGTGGCTGGGATGAGGATTCCATTGCATGGTTTTAATTTCCTGCTCCTGCACCAAAGGATGGAGTACCCACATTTTCTTATCATATTGCCTATATGTGAGGGAGAAATGGAAGCATGAGCTGTGGAACTTGAAAGCTGTCAGAAGTCAAATATCAAAAATGAATGATGTCTTTTAGACACATAGCTTGAACTACAGAATATGGCTGAACTATGATGCAAGATAAACACCTGCCTTTATTGTCCAAGTTTAAACAAAGTATCTCCTTAAGGCATTTCAGCCTCGCATCAACTATAGCTTCTAGAGACCATAGACTTCTACCAATTTTTCATTCGTTGCAAAAAAGTAATTGAGAGATTGAGAAGCTACATAGGGACTGCAAGATAGCAAGCAAGGCCTTTTGGAATATAAGCTTTTAGGTGTTAAAGCTGCATTTTAGCTTTAGGTTTGAAATTGCATTTATTAGTGTACTTAGGCAAATTTCATGTTGAATATGAATGAATATTGCATTTTCATGAATGAATATTACAATTTACATTTTTATATCTGTGGTTACTGTAGTTTTTATTCTTTGTCCTTTCTAATAAGTTTCATAGATTTTTACAAAAAGAGTTATCAATTTTGACATTATTGACAGGAAATGAATAAGAAGCAAGTTTGTTCCATTTGGATTGTACAATCTTTTTTTAAAAAATTGTGTTCTGCCTGGGCACGGTGGCTCATGACTGTAATCCCAGCCCTTTGGGAGGCCGAGGCGGGTGGATCACGAGGTCAGGGGATCGAGACCATCCTGGCTAACACGGTGAAACCCCATCTCTACTAAAAATACAAAAAATTAGCCGGGAGTTGTGGCGGGTGCCTGTAGTACCAGCTACTTGGGAGGCTGAGGCAGGAGAATGGCGTGAAACCGGGAGGTGGAGCTTGCAGTGAGCCAAGATCGCACCACTGCACTCCAGCCTGGACGACAGAGCAAGACTCCATCTCAAAAAAAACAAAAAAACAACAAAAAAAAACTGTTTTCTACTACTATATCCTCAACACAGATAACTTCTGATATCAGATATGTGGGGATCTTTCCCCATACACCAAGAAATTCTCTAGCAAACTCACAAAAGCCAGGAAAACAGTTTACTTGTTATTGCCAACTTATTACAAAGGGCATTTCAAAGGATACAGATGAATAGCCACGTAAAGAGATACATAGGGTGACGTCTAGAAAGGTCCCAAATGCAGGAGCTTCTGGCCTCATGGAATTGGGGTGTGCCACTCTCCTGACACGTGGAAATGTTTCTATTCATTAGCCCGGAAGCTCCCCAAGCCCCATACGTTAGGGATTTTTCTAGTTTTTTTTTTTTTGCTGGATGTATCATCACATAGGGATGATCAATTATTAACTCAATTTCAAGCCCAATTAGTCATTAACAGTCAGTCCATTTCATCACACAGTGTGACCAGAATGTTTTCTAGAGGGATGCAACTCAGGTTTGCAGGCTGCCATTCAACTTTGTCAGGTTTCAAAAGCGGGGGTGGTCTTGGAAAACATATTGCTTCACCCTTCTGGGCATCTGGTATAATTGTGCTAGGAGATAATATCATTCTCTTGCTCTGAGCCTCTCTTGAGGTATTAATACAACATTAGGCTTCTCTCATTGCATAATCCACTTATTTAGTCTTTTACCCTCAGCTATTATTTCTCCTTCTCTCCATTTGACATTTATTTTTACTCAAACTCTCCACCTTTTAGAGGGATAATGTGCTCAACCACTGTCTTGGTCTACAGTACTGCTAGCAATACTATTCTACCAAGTGCCTTCCTCTCAGCTCAGTCCCACTGATACAGGCTGAGGTTACATAGAGATAAAAATACGAGCTATTCTAACCACTAGGAAACATGGTAGCATTCACTGTCAACCCCAACTGTGCCAGTCCATCCTTCAGGCTTTTGGAAATTCTGGCCTAAAGTTTAAAGGTATAGGTATAGTTTCCTGCTTAGGAATCAGCCTGCTTCCAGTACCTGCGGTTGCACCCCTGGTCTTGGAATCACTGCATCAGGTAGGAAAAAAGACAACTGAGGAGATATGGGGAAGAATTGTGTAGTTGTATTAGAATCCTTCCCCAACCTCTTGGTATGGTTTGGATTTGTGTTCCCTCCAAATATCATGCTGAATTATGACCACCAATGTTAGAGATGGGCCTAGTGGGGGGCGTTTGGGTCATGGGATTGGATCCCTTATGAATGGCTTAGCATCATACTCTTGATGATGAGTGAGTTCCTTCTCAGTTACTTCACACAAGATCTGGTTGTTTACAAGAGTCTGGGAGTTCCTCTTCTCTCTCTTGCTGCCTCTCTCACTGTGTGACACGCTGGCTCTCCCTCACCTTCTGTCATGATTGTAAGCTTCCTAAGACCCTCACCTGAAGCAGATGCCAGCACCATGTTTCCTGTACAGCCTGCAGAACTGCGAGACAAAATAAACCTCATTTTCTTTGTAAATTACTCAGCCTCAGGTATTTCTTTACAGTGTAATCAAAATGCTGGTTCAGTCACTCACCACTTGCAGAGCCCAGCTAATAAGAGTGAAGTTTGGTATAAAGAAAGTGACTTTGTATTCCAAAGCTAGCTTAGGGGAAAAATTTCCAGCTTCCTGCTTTTAGGGTATCACTTCACTTTTGGAGAAGAATGTGAGCACATTGAAAGGGTACCTAACATGAACAGCATGTGGGTGGTGGGCAAGCAAGCAGGTGAGGGGTCTGCATGTTAGCTTAGTGTTTTATCTACAGTGTGGTCAAGCTGGTGACTGCTGGCATCTTCACGGACAGGCATACTTTGGGTTGTAAATTGACTGTTATCTCTCGAGGCAACCTGCTGGTGGGTTAGAATTCCTTTCGGGATCTCCTAAGCATGTAGTTAGATGAACTTCCTCTGTAGGGAGTGTCTGGTGAAGGGCAGGTAAAAGGCTATATTTGTAATCCTAAAGGGCTAAATAGAAATTGGAGAAAATGAGGAAAGAGAAAAGAAGAGAGAGAGAAAGATAATTAAACTCTCTCTTTGAAAAATGGGGGCACTTGGTTACAATTTCCTACTGCCAAGTTCCATTTTTTTTTCTGTGGGATTTTTGTGTCATATTTATTCTGGCTACTTCCTGCTGAAAGAGGGTATACTCATTGGGTGTCAGGATGAAACTGATCTCTTTGGAGTTGGAAATATTCACAATACCTGGACTTACAGAGGATACTTTTGGACCATTATGGTGCAAGGTCTCTGGGAAAGCCTGTTTTGTATTCTTATTACAGAGGGTGCAACAGCAGAAAACTTCACAACAGAGGGAAATGTCTACTTCTGCAACCAGGGCCAATGTTACAAGCAGCTTTTCCCACCAGGATGGTCCCGACCTGAACCAGGACACTAACCATTGGTCAAGTGACAATGTGGGATAAGGCATAGCTTTGTTTTATTGGTGCGTATCATGCAGGGCTATCTGAGACATTTTCCAAATTGCCTGGGATGTATACACAGAAGTTAGTCTTAATTATAAGGCATGCTCCCCATTTCTAATAGTAACTGGTTGTGATGAAAGATTGGCTAAGTGTATATTCAGCAGGTTACAGGAAGAACTGTGAATACTTATGAAGGCAGTCATAATCCTGCCTAGTTCTTGAGAGTAGATTAGTTTTGTAGTTGCATCCCATCTAGGAAGTGACATTGCAGATGAGTGAGGCCTCTGTATATAATGAAGGCAAACAGATTTTTAATAAGAGACATTTCTATGGAAACAGAAGAAAAACAAAGTGTAATGTTAGGCACAATTTATCCATATGTCAGACTCAAAGCATCTTCAGTTACAGAGAGGGAAGGTGGTGGCAGTCTGACAATTTTTTCTTGCCTGTATTACAAGGAATAATGTAATAGTCATTTCATTTAGTCAAAATCTGAAAAATGGAAGAAAAATTTAAAAGTGTTAATTTGAGACTTATATCCCAGAAAGAATTCAGGATTCGGGCTGAATTGCATAGAATAATAAAAAAACAGTGGTCAAGACTGGAGTCTACCAACAAGTGTACTATAGTTTTTAACTGAAACATATTATTCTCTGTTCAGTCCCAGTTTTTACTAAAGACAAATCATAATAGGAACAATTGATCTGCAAAATAAGTTTTAGTCTTATTACGCTTGACCTGAGTATTTGCAAATAGTGCAGCAAGAATGATTATTGGCCACATACGTTCTTTTTAAATTTGGCTTTGCTGAAACTTTATTCCATAAGGAATCTCAAATTAGACTTTAAAAGCATTTTGAGCCCAGCCATGGCTTTATCTGTGCCCGCAAATATTTGTATGAATTGAGTGAATTCCTCTGCTTGTGGTCCCAAGATAATCTGGGACTCCTTGGTCTGTCAGAAAGTGACATTCTTTACTTACCATAGGCCAGAAACCCTGTGCAGGGACTGCCTAGACAAAATATGGGGCCAAATTTCCCAAGAAGCTTTTATTGGCTTTATAAGTCAACTTTGATTCTTTAAAGGAGTCTGTTTGTATCTGAAAGTATGCCATCCCAGTCAAAGCCTTGGTAAATAACCAGTTTCTCCAATTGTGTCCCGTTACAAAAGAAAACAGATTCTTATTGGATTAGGCAAATAACTAGACTGCCATAAATTAAATAGGCTTACAAGTAGTTCTTACATTCTGGGGAAATCAGGGTAGAGAGAAAGAAATGTCCCTCAAGTTTTGCTTAATGGAAGTGTATTTTACCCAATTGTTAAAATCTGCAAATAGCTTAAGAGAAAGATTTTTAGACACTGAAAAGCAAAACAAAAAGAATCACTAAATGTTTTAAACAAAAAGTCACAAAAGATTATTTCACTCTTCTATTAGTTCAGTCTATGTAATTAACTCCTGTTCTGTGTGATATTCCTGAACACATTGGCTCTCTATGGGAGTCTTGGAAGTTTATTTCTTCTATTTTAATGTCACAATTTCCAAAGTTATGAGAAATTTGCATTCAAGAGTGCCTGTCAGAGTCCTATATCTGTATTATAAAGCTGCCTTTGAAAAGAATCAAAGTAAAATAACTGTTATGGATGATAAAAGTCTCAGAGAAGTCACAGTTAAAATCTGGTCATCTCTGTGGCACACATAATTTAATAGAGCTATCATAATTATTACTGATAACATATACTGAGACATAACAGAATTATATGAATCTTATACAATTTTGGAACACATACTAATAACACACTTACATGAGTATATCCTAAAGAAAGTTAAATACTATTTTATATTTGACAATGTTTACTTTATGATTTTAATATACCAAATAAGTCCCATATGTCTCTTTTGGGCTTGAGAAAACCTAGTATCTAATAGGATTAACCAGATCAAAAAAGGCTTAATTTAGAATTTAACTTTGGAAAGTTTTTCAAATATCAAAGGTTTAAACACTTGATATTACAAATTAGAAACCCAGGTCATTATAAATTAGAGGGAAAATATTTAGCCATTGATAGAGGGCAGAATCACCTTTCCAAACAAAACCCAATACAAACTCTATGAGGCCAACTGAATCTGTCTTTTTTTCCCTTCCCTTTTTTTCTTCTGTCATTTATTCAAAAGGCGAACAAAACTCTTTCATTATCCTTTACTATTAGATGAAAATCCTGCTCAAAAGAGGAAGCCAAATTTTACCTTTGCAACAGTGTTCCATTAATTAAACCCGATTCTTAATAAAACCTTATAAACAAATCTATTCAATCTTAATTACTTTAACCATAATGTAAGATTTCAGTAAGCCTTATATAACTCTTAAAAATTTTTTGTTAAGCATCAGGTCAACTCTCTAAAAAAAAAACCATGCTATTCAGACACACGGGCCTAGATTCTGGCCCTGCATCAGTGTGCTTTTGTTCTAATGTTTAATTTCCAGAAGAATGAATTAATCCCCTTCAAATCATAGCCAACTTCCTCTTATCTACAGAACTTCCTTTACAAGATCAAAATTTAACAAATTGTTTACAACTTGTTTAAACCTTCGGTTTAGTCCTGTTACTATTTTAGGTTAGGACATCCTTAAAAACCTCTGAAACAGAAAAAATTATATCCCCTTTAACAAAATCATATTTCCATGCCTTCTTAAAATCTTTTACTAAAAACACATTCTACTTTCCCTATACACCTTGCATGCAAAACTATTTATTCAGTAGTCTCAAGTACATATTAAAATGTTAACTCTTAGCAACTTTTAGTTCTAGTGAAAAATCTGGTAAGTAGCAATTTTAACCATGTATCAGATTACAGAGCCCAGGATAAGGACCAAGCCACAGGCAATGACACTTTCCAGCCTACCCAAGGGACCTGGCTGACTCCATATGTCACCAGGTCTTACCTAGAATCTAATGGCTATAAAATAGGCAAGTCAAATAATTATTAAAACTCATAAAAGCAGTTCATGACCTCAAAGCATCTAGCAAACAGTACCTGACCTGCCTAATTTAAACCAAACATCTAAACGTTGAAGAACTGTTTATTTTATTTACCAATAACCTTTTGAACTGTCTTTATTTTTCAAAGGTTATTAGGGTCATGTGACCTAAAGTCATTCAAGTTTCTATTTTTTCTGACCGGTATGTTTCATTTAAGCACTTATTTTTCTTTAAGCCAAATAATTAGAGCTCTTATATATACAAGTTCACATACACAACACAAATATATAACTAGGCAGAAGAAAATCAGTAGTTGCACGATTTTTCATTTGCTGGTTTTTAAGTTTCTTAATTGGATTGCTGGCTTCATGGTGGAGCCCTTTGACGAACTGAGAAGGCATGCAGTTTTTGTTTGTTTGTTTGTTTGTTTGTTTTTTTGAGATGGGAGTCTCGCTCTGTTGCCCAGGCTGGAGTGCAGCGGCGCTATCTCGGCTCACTGCAAGCTCCGCCTCCTGGGTTCACGCCATTCTCCTGCCTCAGCCTCTCGAGTAGCTGGGACTACAGGCGCCCGCCACCACGCCCAGCTAATTTTTTTGTATTTTTAGTAGAGACGGGGTTTCACCATGTTAGCCAGGGTGGTCTCGATTTCCTGACCTTGTGATCTGCCCGCCTCGGCCTCCCAAAGTGCTGGGATTACAGGCGTTTGCCGCCATGCCCGGCCCCGCATGCAGTTTTAAGGACGTAATATTTACATACCTGAGAAGGAGGCACTGCTAGAAAGCAGAACAGATTAAAAAAAAAAAAAATTAAAGACCCCATTTTTATACTGAATCCTGAGTCTCAAAAAAGAGCGAAATGCTACAGAACAAAGTGCAGTGCTTTTACCGTGCATCTCACGTCAAGAACATTCCCCCATGGCTGGTGGGCAAAGCCAAGCCAATCAGCCCATTCTGTAATCAGCTCATCCCCCATTCCATACCTTTCAGTTGCCCTAGAGCATTATTTTTTCATTTAAGCATGAGAAGAAAGGAATATCAGCCTACAGTAATGACCATTCACTGTAAGCAACTGCCATTGGTCTTCCCTAAAAATACATCTCCTACCTCACTATTACACACCAAGGCTAAAAGTCCTCTCATAATGCAAAGTAATTTCTGTTGTCCCCCCCAAAGTCAAAAAACGCAGGTAACACGATGCAAAATAGAACAGAGCCTTAGATTTTGAGAGGGATCTGTCCATTTATAATTCCTGGGGTTCCATGAGGAAAACAAAGGTTTCTCCCAAAATAGAGTGTGTGGCACCTACTCTGTTTATCTCAAGGAGTCCCAGACTGTCAGAAATTACCTTAGGTCCTCTAATGTGGGCATCAAAGGTGGCAAGAAGGCAAACGGAATTTAATTGACTGAAAAGAAGAAAAGAAAAAAAAACACTAAAGAAAAAAAAAAAGAGATCCAAGAAGAGGAAAAGCATAAAGGCATTTTAAATTTATATATACAGAGAGAGAGCTGGCTATCAACTTTCAGTTAAGCTTTTTTTTTTTTTTTTGAGACGGAGTCCCACTCCGTCACCAGGCTGGAGTGCAGTGGCGCAATCTCAACTCACTGCAACCTCCACCTCCCAGGTTCAAGCAATTCTCCTGCCTCAGCCTCCTGAGTAGCTGGGACTACAGGCGCGCACCACCATGCCCAGCTAATTTTTGTGTTTTTAGTGGAGACGGGGTTTCACCATGTTGGCCAGGATGGTCTTGATCTCTTGACCTCGTGATCCGCCCGCCTTGGTCTCCCATAGTGCTGGGATTACAGGCGTGAGCCACGCTGCCTATCCTAGTTAAGCTGACTTTTAACCATAGAGCTTTTTAAAGAAAATCTTTTTTTTTTTTTTTTTTAATTTTCTTTTTTTTTTTTTTTTTTGGAAACTTTTTTTTTTTTATTATACTTTAAGTTTTAGGGTACATGTGCACATTGTGCAGGTTAGTTACATATGTATACATGTGCCATGCTGGTGCGCTGCACCCACTAACTCGTCATCTAGCATTAGGTATATCTCCCAATGCTATCCCTCCCCCCTCCCCCAACCCCACCACAGTCCCCAGAGTGTGATATTCCCCTTCCTGTGTCCATGTGATCTCATTGTTCATTTCCCACCTATGAGTGAGAATATGCGGTGTTTGGTTTTTTGTTCTTGCGATAGTTTACTGAGAATGATGGTTTCCAATTTCATCCATGTCCCTACAAAGGACATGAACTCATCATTTTTTATGGCTGCATAGTATTCCATGGTGTATATGTGCCACATTTTCTTAATCCAGTCTATCATTGTTGGACATTTGGGTTGGTTCCAAGTCTTTGCTATAAATCATGCTGCTATAAAGACACATGCACACGTATGTTTATTGCGGCATTATTCACAATAGCAAAGAAAATCTTTTAAAATCTCTTATTACCAGATTCTAACTGGGACAAATAGCTGATACTTCTGACTTTTAAGCTCTTTTTTTTTCCCCAAAAGTTGTGCTCCCAAGTGAGCCCAATAAGCCTTCACTAAAGTTATGACTTAACCACGGATGTGTGAGGTGTCTCCAAAGAGATGGCAAACAATTTTCACAAGGTCCAGAATTGCCCCAGGGTAGCTCAGATAAAAGAAAATTCAAGACAGAAAATCAGAAGCTGTCCCCGGAGGGAAAAACAATCAACAAGTGGCAAAAGTTTCACAGCTATGAAAACAGAAATGACTCATTCTCGAATCTAGGAATTGAACCTACCATTCCCATGTGAAAGAGCAAAGCCTAAGCTACTGAGCTGTAGCACAAGGCAACAGCTGGTGCTTTTCCCAGATGGTGTCTAAAGCAGTCATTTTTGAGCTTGCAAAGGATTTTAACTACTCAAGAGAATTAAGACTAGACATAACATTATCATGTCCTCTTTTCAGACTCAAGAGTCAAAGCCTTATAATTTAACAGCACGAGAACTTTTAAAGCAACAGACAGTTACATGGAGGCAATAATGTTTTCAAGTCCATAATTTGAATGAACTTTTAGATAACTTTCAAATTAGACAATGTTCTTTTTCTCAATAAGAAGACATCTTCTTCGGCACATTTGATACAAACCTAGGAAGCAAAAAATCCTAAACTGCTTATCAGATATTAGCATTTTACAGATGAAAACCATTCCACAATTTTGGAACATGTTTCCCGTATAATAACTCTTTCTTAATTGGAAATAACCCAGACATCCAATAACCATTCAAAATGATTTTAAGATTTTAAATTATATAAAAAGTTTACTGACAAGCATTTATATCATTTATATAAACCTAATTTTCCCATTTTTAACCATTTATTATATTACTTCTGAAAACTGATATTTTACACAAGGTCAGTCATTATTTAAAGTTACTTCCATGTTAACCATTTTTAAAGCTTGTGAACATCAGGTGTTTATCTAAGTAAGAATTGTAAAGTTAAATACGTGGGCATTTTGTTGATACCTCAGAAGATTTGCCTGTTTTCATTAAATAATATCAAACGTCTTATAAAAAGTATAGAAAGATCTTTCTGTTTGGGGCTGGGTTTGTATTTTGTATGTTGGCAATTCTCAAGACATTTCTCATATTATTTTACCAATGATTTTAAAGTCAGCTTATTTATTAAAGATTTTACTTAAGTCACATGAACTTGTAAAGCACTGGGGCTTATTCACTTAATTTATGAATACTCCTTAAGTTTCCCATAGCTTCTATCTCAGAACTCTAGCCATAAGATATCAATACAAACTCACCAGTTTCCAAAAAAAAAAAAAAGTTGGATCCAAACAGTGGTTTTATCATCGCACCAGCAGAAAAGTAACAGCAGATTTAAAGCATGCAGAAAAGAAAACAGAGAAAGGTGTAGCCTGGCCGACCTCTGCATAAGAACCAACTTCTACAAGTAGAGTGTGAGAAAGAAAAGAGGGGAACAAAAATACTCAAGCAACCAACAGGAAATTCTGGAGCCTTCCAGCCACTAGACAGTGTGGGGTGACTGCCCCACCATTCTCATTTATCTTCCATCAGGGAGTCTCAGTACCCCAGGTGGGCAGCTCTCCCAGATGATCAGGAGGGTGAAACTGGAGGTGGCGAGTACAGGAGGAATCAAGGCACACACACAAAGTAATCTATCAACACATGCAAACAAACAGCATGCTTCCAAATGAGTCCGCAGTCAAGGGGTTGGGTGAGGTCCTAAATCCCACTCCCTAGGTCCAAATGTCTCCATAGACAGCTGAGTCCAAGCTGAGCAAAGCACCTATGGTACTGCACAGGCAGACAAATACAAATGCTCAAATGGTGTCACCAGCAGCCAAGTCTTAAGTACAGCAGGTCCCCAACAACACCTCAAAAGAGGCAGAGAGTGGTCGGGGGCATTCTGACCAACTTAATCCATTCCAAAGTTTGCCCATTTTTTTGGAGGTCACTTTCTTTGTACCAGCAAAGTGTTGAAGGCAGCAGACATTTACAGGACTTAAGAATAAATTACTTAGGCAGATAGTAAAGGTATAGGAGTCCTTGGTAAGGCTTTTCTTTTTAATGAAAACCAGCTCCAAGTTATTTTCCTTTCTAATGAGGATCAGCCTGTAAAATCGAGCGGCAGACACAGATACCAGCAGTTGTGCCAATCATGTTCAAGATGGCAGCTCCATCTTCCTTTCTCTTTGTCAGCCAAGTTTACAGTAAGAAGAAAACAAGATGGCGCCCATCAACTGGAAAGTCCATTTGCATAGTAAGATTAGGGTGCCTATAAAATCTGTTGTGGCCTGTCCCCTCCCCGCTTTTTGGATGTCTCTCTCTCTCTCTCTCTCTCTGTCTCTCAGAGCTGCTCTCCTCTCTCCTTTCTTCTATTAAACTTTCCACTACTTAACCCACTCACATGTATCTCTGTCTTGAATTCTTTCTCAGGGCAAGACAACAAACCCCAGGGTATATACCCCAGACAATGTAGCTGTTTCAGTACATACCCCCAGACAACATAGCCATTTCAATATCATGTTAGGAGTCAAAAGGGAGTTTTCCCAAAAACAAAAGCATTTTTGGCACTTTTGTCTGATTTATCCTCTTTGGAATGGGGATATCTACCTAATGCCTGTACCACCATCATATCTTCAAAGTAAATAACTTGTTTTTGATCTTACAGGCTCATAGGTGGAAGGAATCTACCTTGAGTCTCAGATGAGATTTTGGACTTTTGAGGTGATGCTGAGAGGAATTAAGACTTTGAGTATTGGCAAGGCAAAATTGTATTTTGCAATGTGAGGAAAACACGAGATTTGGAGGGCTGGGGTGGAATGATACGATTTGGATGTGTGTCCTTTCCAAATCTCATGTAAAATGGGACCTCCAATGTTGGAGGTGGGCCTAGTGGCAGCTGTTTGAGTTATGAGGGTGGACCCCTTATTAATGGTTTAGCCTGTCTAGCCAGTGGACACCCTCCCTTGGGCCCCCTCATGTTGAGTGTGAGCACACACTTGTGAAGCAGGTCAGCCAGCTCCCTATGCTTTTTTTTTTTCTTTTGAGACAGAGTCTCGCTCTGTCGCTCAGGCTGGAATGCAGTGGCCCAATCTTGGCTCACTGCAAGCTCCACCTCCCAGGTTCACGCCATTCTCCCATCTCAGCCTCCCAAGTAGCTGGGACTACAGGCGCCAGCCACCACACCCGGCTAATTTTTTGTTTTTGTATTTTTAGTAGAGACAGGGTTTCACCGTGTTAGCCACGATGGTCTCAATCTCCTGACCTCGTGATCCACCGGCCTCGGCCTCCCAAAGTGCCGGGATTACAGGGGTGAGCCACCATGCACGGTCAACCAGCTCCATATGCTTTTATCTCCCCCTGTTTTAAACAGCAACTATTTTGACTGCCTGTTCCAATTTTCTATTAAACCATTACTCCTAGGATGGTATGCAACATGATGTGTTCATTTGATGTGACATCTTTGCCCCTTGTTGCATGCTATCGGTTTGATTTGACAAAATGTAACTTGAGGTCCCAAATTGGTACAGTAGCTGCTGTTCTGATTCTTTAATAGTATTTTGAGCATTTGCATCTACAACCAGGTATGCAAAACACAGCAGGGTAAAAATCTATTCCTGTCAGGACAAATTTACAGCCCCCAGAACTATTGGCATTGGTCCAATGTAATCAACTTGCCAGCTATGTGCTTCTGCCTGGGTGACCTTCCCCATAGCCATCTTTGGTCTCTGTTTCTCTTGCTGGCACACAGAATAGTTCTTGCTGTCATTTTGTGCCTCAGCTTGTATAAGAGTAACATGTCTAGATCCAGCCATCCCTGCATTGCTGCAGCATCCCCACCCCCATGTTCACTCATTTCATGGATCTCAGGGGAGCACGTCAAAGGGTCCACTTGGTGGTTCCAATCACTCGGCAAACCTGGAAAGGTGTTCTCTTGATGGGCATTAACAAGTCTTACTGTAATGCCCCCTTAAATTCACAGAAAGACTTTCACAGGGCTGTGGCCCATGCAGGCATCCCTTTAATGGTCCAGTTCTGCATCACCCAGCTACCTGACCATATGATCAGGATTTGGGCTCTGCCCACGAGTCTGTAAAAACGCAAACATTGGAGCTTGTGCCATTGTTAATGTCTTCCATCACTGCTAGGAAAAAAGCATGCAATTCAGCCTATTGAGCTGATTTATTCTCATCTTCAATCAGAGCCTTTCCACCCGCTGGTCTTTAGGCTGCAACTTTCCGAATAGGATGTTGTCTGTTCATCATGTAACCGCCATTTTTAAACCAAGCAACAGCTTGTTAGTCAATCAAAAGCTGTTCTTCAGGTTCTGTTGATCCAGCAGCTCCTCTGAGGGTTCCAAAGTTGGTCCTGGGGGAAAAGGTGCCATCTGCTCGAGAATATGATGGTTTTCTACTTTCATTCTCCAGTAGTATGCTTCTGTTTGAGCCATTTCCTTTTTATCATGGAAATCTTCTGGACACTGCCTTCCTTACTAGAGTGTTTCTCTGATATCACCCAAAATATGGATTTCTCAGGTTTCATGATTGTTTTGTGTCCTTCAGTCATTGAGGCAGTCTCAACTAATGCCCAATAGCAAGCTAGCAATTATCTTTCAAATAGTGTGTGCCAGGTAGCAGCATCTGGAAATTTCCTGGCCCCAAATCCCCTCAGTCCTTGCAGGAAGAGATCACAGGCTTTTAACATAAGCTCCAGTCTGCGTAAGTGTCAGTGGTAGATACTTCCAAAATCATTTCTGAGTGGATGTTAAGAGAGAGTCCACGCCATATGGACTGCACAGATAGGCCACAGTAATCCCCTGTCAGTCACAGTGTGACTTCCTGCTCTAAACCCACCAGTTGGGACTCCCCACAGGAAACCTGCCTAGCAATGCCATGGATCCCAGGAAAGGCTTTGGCTCACAGGTCATTTGCTCTTTCTGTCTCTTGCTCTCCTCACACTGGTTGAGTTCCCTGCAGCCCCTGTGGACAGCCCTAACCTCTCTGGGATTTATAAGTAACAAATTACTGCATTTCATGGCTTTTGGTTTCCCTTCCTCATTATGTCTCACCTGACCCACACACCCAAACTGAACTCCACCTCTGCCCCTTGTCGGGACTTCCCTAGAGGTAACCATCTTGGCTATTACCACTGTCAACAAAGAAACTTCAAGGTCAAGTTGGAAAGAAACCATAACAATAAAGATCATAACAATGGGTGCAGTGGACAGGGTATGTGGTCAGGACCACAAGAAAGGAAACAGAATGCTGGTAAGTTGCACATCATTTCCCAGCTGGCTCTCCTGCCTGTGTAAAACCATCCAGATGGTTCTGCTGCTTGCTGACTTGCATCTGTGCTTCTGTGCACCACCCCTTGTTGCATCTGTCCAGCGTGACCAAGGCTTCCGACTATAAACTGTGGCTTTTAAAAAACTGAGTCGTCTCCAAGATCTACAAATTGCCAGCCCTAGCACTGCAAGAGGGGCAACCATAGTTGCTGTCATTCCCCTAAATGGGAACTACTGGTCAGAATCAAGGTGGCTAAACTATTCAAAGGTCCCAATTTGTGTCATAAAGTTCTGGGAGAAGAAATTGGCAACCCCTACCTTGGTGCTGAGGCTATTGGGCACAGACACCAGGTGCTTGGCAAAACCTAGACACAGAAGCTGGGAGACTCCCATGTATTAGAGCCCAGTGTTGGTGGATGGTGTATTTGCACCATCCAATAAATGGGGTCCCTCCACAGGAATCCATGAACTTCCACAGGCAGTGGTGCTGCTAGGCTCTGCGAGCCTTATGTCACTGTTTTTCCTTGCTTCCGTAGCTCCTGGCAGCCTATTCAATGCAATGCAGACACCCTAGAGAGGGAGGTGGCTGCCTACAAATGGGGCTGATGGAAACCACAAATGGAGACCACGGATCACAACAGGGACCACCTGGGACCCACCAGAAGCTTGTCAGATAAACATTCAAAGAGAAAGGAAAAAAAATAGCCACTTAAAGATATAAGCCCTTATAAGGATTTTATTTAAAAATTGGGGGAAAAAAAGAAGAAAAGGGGCTGATAGCTGGGGAAAGAATGTTGCTAAGAGACACTGGGTCATTTTCTCTTCCCTCTTTTATCAGCCAGAGACAGAAACTAGGAATCATGGTTTCAAGTGGCTAAAAACCTAAAACAGAAAACAAGACAAACAAACAAAAAAAAGATTGCCACTTTATGCGATTACAAGTCAGAAAAAAAAAATAAGAAGATGAACTTTAAGTACGGAACAAATACCAGTATGGCAAATATAATAATAGCCCTAGATCATATCCCTAGACACAGAGGGGAAAGTAAAAGATCAATGCATAAATTGTGTATACATATATTTTAATATAAATATATAATAAATTAATAACTTGTATATATAAAAATATAAATTTAAAGAAATTTTTATAATTTTATCCAACTGGAAATAGGATTTTATATAAGTAATTCACATAGCAAAAAGATAAAATGGGACACTGATAGGCTTTTGTGCCTCTATGACATAGATTCTAACTCACCTTTAACAACTGCTAAAATGCACCAACTGATAAAAAAAAATTAATGGACTTAATACTGTGGCATAAATTAAAAATCAATAGACACTCCTGTTAGTGCTTTCAAAAAAAGAAAAAAAACCCTTTTATGGCAAAGGCTTTGACAACCTCTTCCCAGACCTCCTGGAGTCTCTGAACCACTTATAATGGTCATTAATTGCCCCAGGCTTCTAATGGAAGAAATTGCCTCTCTCAGCCTCGTGCTATACACCATTAAAACAACAAATGACTGGCTGGAAATAGAGGTTTTCACAGAACAGATCCTGAGCCTGTGACCTTCCACATCCAGCTGCCCATTATCCTTTGGTTCATGGAAACAGCCCTGCACAAGCTCAGCATGGCTACAGAGGCCTCCTAAAGAGAGGATGGAGCGAAACCTGGGCCCTCTGGTATATGCACCTGTGGACGGAGACTCTTCCCTGTCCTCTATCCCTTGTCAGATGCCAGGGTATTAGATATGGCCATCCTTTCCCCACACCTCTTTACCATCTGGGAAGCCCCTTGGGATTCACTGAGTGAATAGCAATGGAAGTTTGTAGACTAGGCAGATAGCACTGATGAACATTCTATGTGGTGGGGCTAAGGGGAGAGCTGCTGCTTCCCATCCCTTAGCCAGGATGTCTCTGATAAATGATGGGACAAAAACCAACAGACTTGGACCAACTTCAGGCAGTCATCTTAGCACTGGATGCCCTGGCAAAGTGATGACCCCATCCTCATGTTTATCATAAACTATTAGGCCATTACTTAAAAATTATTCTCTCCAAGGTAAAACAAAACAAAACAAAACAAAACAAAAAAACTTTAGTAATCTTTTGCCTGATGAACACCCAAAATATAAATAAAAATCACATCTCCACCTATAACAAGGCCACAATACAAAACTTTGCCAGGACATCCCTTTTTCCCTTCAGAGTTACAGGGTTTGTTGGTACTAACCAAGACACACATAGCACTTCTTAGAACACACCATGCTGGGCTCTTGAGGAAGGCACTCAATAGACCTTCCATGTCCCTGTTAGGAACCAGTAACTGCTTTAACTGAGAGACAGAATGGTCTCCTCAAACAACTTCTTTTCAAATTCCAGTACAACAAATAAACCTCTAAACTTCTCTATCTTAACTCTCTGACCTTAACCTATCATTATACATTTTTGATCTTGTCCCTGTCCCACAAGGATTGGAGGTGAGATCAAGGGCACATTCTCTCCTAGGAATCATTAACCATAGACTCACAACTAGGCAGCTGCTCATCTGATATGGGATCCATTTGAACCTAAACTTCCACCAGAAACAAAAGCCCTGTTGGGTGCAACTATACACCATTCTATTAACTCCTGGTGTTATTACTACCAATTTGAGCACTTTCATTGGTTTGCAATCTGGTGACCCGACTGTGAACCAAGTAAGATTGTAAACTAATGTAAGAGTGGGTACACACTTTAAAAGGATACCCTAGTCCCACATCCCAGATGACATCACCCTGGCCCAAAATCCCACCCCTGATGACGACATCAACCTCAGACAATATTCCTCCAACCAAAGACCCTGTCATTGCAGATGACTTCGCCCTCTGCATGGAAGTAATTTCACCCCAACACTAAAAACTCTGCCCCTCCAACACCTATGGGCTGCCTCTCCCAAGGCATGAATGGACACAGGATTTATTTTTGCTTTTCTTCCTGGACTCACTGTCTGCTTAGCCAATGATCCCAGTATACTCCTTGCTGTCTGCTCACATGTCCACCCATACATTCCCATAACCTAAAGGAGAATCTGTTACTAAAATCAATGAGATTATTTCTTCCCCCTGGGTGGCACCTGCCTCATTTAAGACAATCTCCTGGGAGAGAGGACCATCCACTCCATGATGGGTTTCCTACTACACCCTCCAGCTTTCTGCCACAATCTCTCAATTTGCATATCCAAACAAATCTCTCAATTTGCATTTCCAAACAGCTCTGCCCCTTGGTTTCATGTAATGCTACTAATCTTTACATATACTTTATCAGTTCAACATAACACAAAACAACATAACTTCCCTACTAAAATGCATAAATTGTTTGTTAAATGATCCTGTTCCCCTTACAGTTTGTATCTCCACCACTCAAACTGTAACTGTCTTACATTCAGAAGGTGATTCCAGGGACTAAAGGAGGGATTTTCATACGTTAGTTTAATATCAGTGCTGAATATTATTTAATTTGACTTCCCTTTTCAGGCCTGACAGAAGTTGTTTGACACCCAGGGCTACTCTGTCACCTTTGGCGGAGTTAAAATCTCGTCCTCCTTCTGCGGCTGCTTAACCCACTTGGTCCTCACGCCACTGACCCAGCCCAAGGAACCCCAAAGCTGCTGACCATGAGCAAACCTAATGGCCCACACCGGAGTCATGTAAATAAGTTCCCTCTTCACACATGTTTACTTTAAACTCCCCAGTCCGCAACTCCAGCAGGAAAGCCTAAGGGATAACGCCCACGGAGCTTAGGCCTGGCCCCAGAGGCCCTCCTCTCCCCCAACTCTCCACACACTAGGAGAGCTATCTGCCACTCCTGGACATCCTATCAGCGCCCCCAGAAGCACTCCCGACCTCTCTGGAACTGTGAGTAACACATTTCTCCTGTTTCATTATACTTCAGCTGACCAACACATCGAAGCCTAATGTTCCCCTGGTTAGAGCTCCCTGGAGAGAGTGGCTATCTTGACTTACAGCCACTTCAGGAGAGAGACCTCAAATTAGAAAGAAAACATAAATTATGCGGGCATGGTGGCCAGAGCCTGTAATCCCAGCTACTTGGGAGGCTGAGGCAGGAGAATCGCTTGTACCCGGGAGGGGGAGCTTGCAATAACCCAAGATGGCGCCACTGCCCTCCAGCCTGAGTAACAGAGCGAGACTCCATCTCAATCAATCAATCAATAAATAAAAAGAAACAGTAACAATAAAAATCATAACATTTGTACTTTTGGAATTTTTTAGATGTAGGTTTATCATATAGGCACAATGGATTATGAACTCCCTTTCTAGCCCCTCTTGCCTCCCTGGAGAATGGAGTGGAGCGTGGGGCCGGGGGTAGGTGGAACTGAAAGTTCTAAGCTTCAAAGCTTCAAATGGTGACTTGGTCTTTCTGGTGACCAGCCCTATCTAGGATCCCACCAACGGTCACCTTATTAAAACAAAAGATGCTCCTATAACCCAGAAAATTCCAAGGGATTTAGGAGCTCTGTGCCAGATATTTTTACCACTCAGGAAATTACAGAGGTTTTAGGAACCCTGTGTTAGAAACCGAGGTCAAAGACCAAATATTAAACAGAAGCTTTTCGTAGCACCCTTATCACTCATAAAATTACAAGATTCTAGGAGCTCTGTGTCAGGAACTGAAAACGCACACACACACATACACACACAAATACACATTATATATATATATATAATTTCTTATTTCACAGTACATACATTATAGATATGAAACATCAGCTGGTACAAAATTACTGAGAAATGTGATATGTGATTTATACTATGTAAGTTGAAGCTGTAACTGCAGTGGTCCTGTAAAGAATTTATATTAGAAGGAAATACTTTGATTTAGAATTATAAATAATAATTTGAATAGTATAATGCCTAAGTAGTCATGTTGAGATATAATTCACATGACATACAATTCACCCATTTAAAGTGTACAATTCGATGTTTTTTTAGCATGTATGTGTTACCATTACCATGGTCAGTTTTATATTGTTTTTGTCAACTCTAAAAGAAACTCTGTATTCTTTACCTATCATCCTCTTGTTCCCCACACCCTTCCCAGCCCTAACCAATCACTAATCTACTTTTTGTCTTTATAGATTTCCCTACTCCGGGCATTTCTTATGAACACAATCATATATGTAGCTGTTTGCAATTGGCTTATTTTGTTTTGCATAATGTTTTCAAGGTTCATAATTCATCATATATCCATACTTCTATCCTTTTTTATGGCTGAGTAATATTCTGCTGTGTAAATATACCAAATTATTTTTATCCATTCATCACTTGAGGCATTTGGGTTGTTTCCACCCTTTGCCTGTTGTGAATAATGCTGCTATACATATTCTTGTTTTGTTTCTCTACTCCTAGGAGTAGAATTGCTGAGTTGTGAAGTAACTTTGTCATTATTTGAGGAACTGCCAGACTTTTTTCCAAGGTGGCAGTAGTATTTTACATTTCTTCCAGCAGTATATGATGATTCTGATTTCCCCACATTCTTCTCACACTTGTTATCTGGCTTTTTTATTCTAGTCATTCAACTGAGTACGAAGTGATATCTCACTGAGGTTTCTATTTGCATTTTCTTGATGATTAATGATTTCAAACATCTTTTCCAGTGCTTATTGGCCATTTGTGCATTTTACTTAGACAGATGCCTATTCAAATCCTTTGTCCATTTTTTATTGGGTTCTTCCTTCTTTTATTGCATTGTAAAGATTACTTATATACTCTCAGTACAATCTGTTATCAATTGTATGATTTGCAAATGTTTCTGATGATCTATATCTTGCTTTTTCACTCCTATATGGTGTCATTTGAAGAACAAATATTTTTAATTTTGATGATGCCTCACTTACCTACCTTTTATTTTGTTTCTCCTGCCTTTGTTGTCAGAGTCTAAAAATCCTTTGCCAAATTTGAGGTTATAAGATATACCCTGTGTTTTCTTCTAGGAGATTTAGTTCTTTCAAGTAGGTAGATTTCTGATCCATTTTAATTTTTGTATATGGCGTAAGATAATGGTGCAACTTTACTTGCCCTAGCACCATTTATTGAAAGACTATTTCCCCCTTGAGTGGTTTTGGCTCTTGTCAAACACCAATTGATCATAGATGTTATGGGGGTTTTTCTGGACTCTCAATTCTATTACATTGCTCTATATGTCTATTTGTTGCCTGTAATATAGTGTCTTGATGTACCATTACTTAGCACTAAGTTTTGAAATCAGAAAGTGCAAGGCCTTCGAGTTTGCTTATTTTCAAGATTGTGTTGGCTATTTTGGGGTGCTTCGCAGTTTCATATGAATTTTAGAATCAACTTGTACATTTCTACAAAGAAGTTGTCTGGGATTCTGATAGGGATTGTGTGGAATTAGTACATCTATTCGGGAAGTGTTGCCATCTTAATGTTAAGTCTTCTGATCAATTATGGAATGTATTTCTTTTTTATTAATATACTATTTAATTTAATTTAATTTATTTCCACAGTGTTTTATAATTTTCAGAGCAAACGTTTTGAACACTTTTGTTAAATTTATTCCTAAGTATTTAATATAATTTTGGTCTCATTCTGTCACCCAGACTGAGTGCAGTGGCGCAATCTCTGCTCCCTGCAGCCTCCACCTCTTGGGTTCAAGTGATTTATCCTGCCTCAGCCTCCTGAGTAGCTGGAATTACAGGCATACACCAACATGCCTGGCTACTTTTTGTATTTTTAGGAGAGATGGGTTTTCGCCATGTCGGCCAGGCTGGTCTCGAACTCCTGACCTCAAGTGATCTGCCTGCCTCAGCTTCTCAAAGTGCTGGCATTACAGGCGTGAGCCACTGTGCCCTGCTGAATTGTTTTCTTAATTTTATTTTTGGCTCGTTCATTGCAAGTGTATAGAAGTTCAATTGATTTTGCACATGTATGTTGTATCCTGCAAACTTGCTGAGTTAGTTTATTAGTTCTACTAGTTTTTTTGGTGGATGCCTTAGGAATTTCTATATACAAGACCAAGTCATCTGTGAAATGGGTTAATTTTACTTTTTCCTTTTCAAACTGGAAGCCTTTTTTTTTTCTTTTTATTGCTTAATTGTCCTGACTAAAACATACAGTACAATGTTGAATAGAAGTAGCAAGAGCAAACATCCTCCTCTTATTCCTGATATTATGGGGAAAGCATCCACATTTTCGTCATTAAATATGATTTCTTACTGTGTACTTTTCACAGATTGTTTTTATCAGGTTGAGGATGTCACCTTCTATTCCTAGTAGGTTAAGTTCCTTTAACATGAAAGGATGTTGAATTTTGTCAAATGTTTTTTCCTGCCTCTATTGAGATGATGGTACAGGGCAGGCCAGCAGGCTGCAGACCCAGATAAGACTCGATATGTTGCAGATGGAGCCTGAGGACAGTCAGAAAGCAGGATTCCTGCTTCCCCAGAGTGCCTCAGTCTTTTCTCTAAAGATCTTTAAATAATCGGATGAGGATGAGGCCTACCCAATTTATGGGGAGTAATATGCTTTATTCAAAGCCTACTCTTTTCAATGTTAATCACATGTTAACAATGCCTTCAGGCCGGGCACGATGGCTCACGCCTGTAATCCCAGCACTTTGGGAGGCCAAGGCGGGTGGATCACAAGGTCAGGAGATCGAGACCATCCTGCCTAACACGGTGAAACCCCGTCTCTACTAAAAATACAAAAAAATTAGCCGGGCGTGGTGGCAAACGCCTGTAGTCCCAGCTACTCGGGAGGCTGAGGCAGGAGAATGGTGTGAACCCATGAGGCGGAGCTTGCGGTGAGCCAAGATCATGCCACTGCACTCCAGCCTGGGCAACAGAGTGATACTCCATCTCAAAAAAAAAAAAAATTATGTAAGTTAAATATATCACATTGTATATGATAAGGGGATATGAGAGTGAGAAAACAAAGATATTTGCATGAGTTATATATATATGTGTGTATATGTATATATGTGTATATGTGTGTGTGTGTATATATATATATATATGCCATTCAAACAAATGAATTTATAACAAAATAAGAAAAATCCTAATTAAATCCTGTGTTTCTGTAAATGGTCATGTGTTCATAGTTGGGATTTATAACCACCTTCCACTTCCCATTCCTTAGTCCTGTGCTCTCAGCAGGTTATGTTTTTTATCTATAGAATAACCAGCTGAAGTTTATGTTTTTTATCTGGTAGAGTAACTAGTCCTGTGCACTTTAGCCTGTTATGGTTTTTATCTGGTAGAATAACTCAAAGCTTCATTCCTGTAGGGTCTTAGCCATTAGTAGTCCTGCCTGGATTGGGTTTTTATGGTTTTATATTGACTTTAATCAAAGGGCATGGTAGCATTAAGAGATACCCTAGCAGTGTCATGTTAGTTTATATTCAAGACATACTCTTCCGAAACCTCCACTATGGAGCGTCAGTCCAATTTCCCCTTGGCAATCAAGATCCGTAACCTCAGAGTGCTGGTCTCCTTTCTTTGTCTGTTGATCCTGGGCATAGGTAGTCTAAAGTAGCCAAGTGTCAATCATAAGTTTCAATTCAATGGAATCATGATATCCATTGGTAGAAGAATTCCTCCCTTTGGAATTAAGACCTTCAGGTCAGCAAAGCATAAGGTCATGAGAACAGAAAGAAAAAAAGCCTGTTAGTGAATTACTAAGGGTGATAGTAAGTGGTGCCACTTGCATTTTTACATTTGATTGCTGGACTCATGTACCCCGGCTATCAGAGAAATAGCACTGTATATCGAATGCTGATTCAGAGCATATACAGCTCCCTGGAGAACCTTGCTCCAGCACCTCAAGGTACTACTAATTAGCTGGTCCTGTAACTTAGAACTGAAAAGGCCATTCCAGTTTTCTATCAAGGCTGCTGCTTAAGGATAAAGGGAACATAGTAAGACCAATAAACTCCATGCACATAGACCCATTGTCCCATTTCATTTTCTGTAAAGTGACTTCCTTGATCAGAAGAAATGCTCTGGAAAATACTGTGGCAGTTAATAGTCATCCAGTAAATCCATGGATATTAGTTTTGGCAGAAGCACTGTGTGCAGGAAAGGCAAATATGTATCTAAAGTAAGTGTCTAGTCCAATAAGAACAAAACACTAGCCCTTCCATGAGGGAAGCACTTTAATATAATCAACCTGCCACTGGGTAGCTGGCTGATCCCTCCAGAAAGTGGTGCCATATCAGGGACTAAGTGTTGGTTTTTCTCCTTTTAAACAAATAGCTGGGTGAACTGCCCAAAATTCTGCCCACAGAGAGGATTTCCCTTCATCGAGTTCCTTTACGGATGTCCCAAAAAAGAAGTTATAGTGCTGCAGATGTCTATTTTTGGGGGTAGTTGCATATCATATACAACCATCTGTAAACCATGACTGAGACTTATCAACCTCTGTCTACTGATTATAAGAAACTCCCCAATGAGGAGGCCATAGGTGCAGGCTGGGAGACAAAAGGCAGTGTGGCAAAAGTGGGGTCCATGGGCATTTAGGCCACTTCTTTGTGTAGCTTACTTGTGCCTTTAGGACCTGCTAAGACCCAATCATATATGTGCTACTTCTAATTGATGAAGTGTTGCTGAGCACATCCAACTTTATTACTTATTGGTCAGATTACACCCAGTTGATAATGGGCAGCAAATGTTGCAAGGTTACTGGTGGGCCAGAGGTAAGCATTCAGTCTCTGCTAAGATCCCGTGGTAGGCCAACAGCCATTTCTCAAAAGAGAGCAGTAACCTGTGGAGGAAGGCAGGGCTTTGCTTCAAAATCCTATGGATATGTGCTGACATTCGCGTGTAGAGGCCTGCTACAGACACCAAACAGCATCCTTATCTGTCACTGATACTTCAGTAACCAGTGGATCTGCTGGATCATATGGTCTGAGCAGCCAAGCAGCTTGCACAGCAGCCTGCATCTGTTGCAGAGCCTTCTCTTACTATGAGCTTTACTCAAATCCAGAAGCCTTTTGGTGTCACTCTGTAAATGGGCTGTACAAACACATTAAAATGAGAAATACGTTCCGTCTAAAATTCAAGGAGCCCAGTCAATGTTGTGCCTCCTTTTTTTGGGTGGGGGAAGTATAGGAAGGGCTAGATGTAAAAACTTATCTTTCACCTTAGAAGGGACATCTCAACATGACCCACAACACTGACTACCAGCAATTTCACTGAAGTAGAAGGCCCCTAATTATGCATCATATTTATTCACTCCTCTCTGACCGCAAATGTCTTATCAATAAGTCTAGAGTAGTTGCTTTGTTTTGCTCACTAGGTCAAATCAGCATCATATCATCAATGTAATAGACCAGTATTATGTCTTATGGAAGGGAATGATTATCAAGATCCCTGAAAACTAAATTATGGCATAGGAGTGGAGTATCAATATAACGCTGAGGTGGGACGGTAAGAGTGTATCACTAACCTTGACAGCTGAAAACAACTACTTCTGGTGGTTTTTTCAAAGACAAATTAAATCAGCTCCCAATCTTTAAAATTGTGAAGTATTACATAAAAATGTAACTTTTAGCTTCCTGTGAAAATTTAGAACTGGCACTGCTGAGCCCAAATTCTCATATAGCAACAACTGGCAATGGCTCAGTAGTATCTGCCCTTTTCAGACTTGGACAGATCCTTCCTCATTCTCACCAGCCATTTCACTCATTTACTTCCCTGGATCTTGTTTGCATTAATTTTTTCTACCCTACTAGCACTTTGAAGTTTACACAGGATAATCAAACATATTAAGAACATCTTCTTAATTCTGATGCTTTCACATCTGGGGTCTTACTGAACCTGAAGAGATACCCCAACCAGGGCTAACAAATTTCTAAAGATAGTAAAAGATGAGTGTGATTTTCCTACGTAAACTAACCAATCCAAAGCCTGCTTATCTTGCCTTTTGATATCCTTCCTACAGAAGCCAGAATGAAGTCTATTGTCCGTGTTTTCCTCCCACTCCCTCTGCCTCCTTCTTGTCCCTGGCACAGCTGCTGTTTGGGCATTGGTCAGGCGGCTGTGGATTCAAATCCTAAATTCGAAACTAGAAAGCTGAGTGCTCCTGAGTTCTGGTCTGAGTGTGCTACTTGCCTAGATTCTGGGATAAGGAACACTCTTTTGTTTTTGTTTTTTTTTGTTATGTTTTTGTTGTTGTTTTTGTTTTTGTTTTTAAAGAGACGGGGGTCTCAATATGTTGGACACTTTGGTCTCAAATTCCTGGCCTCAAGCATTTCCTCCAGCCTCAGCCTCCCAAAGAGCTAGGATTATAGATGGGAGCCACCACGTCCTGCCTCCTAGTTTTTATTCACTAGGTAAGTTCTTGAATGGCACCACCAGAGGGGACCAGGTGTGACTTTCCTCCAAGGACCATGAAATGGACCTGATCAGTCAAACAGGCAGCACAGATGAATATTGAGACAAGGAAAGTTGCTATTTTCCTGTACATTTCAGCCTGCTCTGCTTAGTAGAGGGAGTGTGCTCTTTGCAGCACTAATAAGTTGCGAGCCACACATGGGATCAGTGTTTGCCTTTACCTCCAGGACCGTGCCACCCCACAAAAGATGTTGTTCTGGATGTAACCTGTTGTGTTGTTGTTTGCCTTCTTGCTATTGTATTTCGTCTCTAAATGCAGTGGGATATGGCGGATCCCATCCCTGGAGACTAGTGGCTTAATATTTAATGGAAAGGGGGAAAGGAAAGCAACATTTGGTTCTAGTTTCTCTCAAGCCTTCTGAAGAGGTGACTCATGAACGAAAGATTGCAAAACACTCAATCAAGGCTCACAGGCTCTCTTAAGTGCTGCTGCTTACTATCGTACAAAGGGTCTCATACTCAAAGAGATTGAAAGAAAACCAAGGCCACTCTTGCTGTCCTGGATATTTAGACCAGCCATGCCTCTGAGGTTTAGTGGGACACCCAATAAAGGGAAGATGCTACTCATAGCAGACATTATTCAGACCGCCACAAGTTTATCAGGTAAACACCAAAAGGATAAAAAAGGGGGAGGTGGGGATCAGGAACAGACAGAAGATAAAAAGGATAAAATATTATCTACCTAGAAATACAAGCCATTCTAACAAGTTGACAAAAAAGAAAGAAGAAAAGAAAAAAATAGATGAGGAAGGGGACTGATTCAACTGTGTAAAGGTTTGGACCCAAGAGGAGGCTTCTGTCTAAAGGAGGACACCAAGACCCTTCCACTCCTTTCTTTTTCCTCTTATTAGCCAGAGACAAAAACTAAAAACTGTGGCTTCAGGTTGCTAAAAACTAAAACAGAAAAAAAGAGAAATCCCTAAAAACAAGAGGAAAAATAAAAAGTAAATAAGTATATTACATTTTATTGATTGACTGGTTGATTTACTGACTGACAGGCTGGCTGACTGACTCAGGTTCTCACTCTGTTGCCCAGGCTGGAGTGCAGTGGTGAGATCTTAGCTCAAGGTTTTGCTATGTTGCCTAGGCTGGTCTCAAAACTCCTGGCCTCAAGGAACTTTCCACCTTGGCCTTCCAAATTATAGAGATTACAGGTGTGATTCACCACATCCCCCCTCCCAGTTTTTACTGACTAGATAAGTTATTGAATGGCACCACCAGAGGGAACCAGGTGTGACTTCCCTCCAGGTGTGACTCACACCTGCTAGGATTATAGGAGTAAGCCATTGTGCCTGGCCTATTTTAATGTTTTTTATAAAATAGAGTAAATAAATTTCATACATATAAAAACTAAATTAAAACAAAGATTCATAATTTAATCCAATTGGAAATCTGAAAGAAGCTTTTTACCCCTCTTCTAGGATTTTCAGTTTCACATCATAAATTTAAGTTGTTAGTCCAGTTTGAGTTAATTTTTGTGCATGGTGTAATCTAAGGGTTCAATTTTATTCTTTTTTAGTGTAGGTATCTAGCATTTCCAGCTCGTTTCTTTAAAGAGACTATCATTTCCCCATTTTGTATTCTCAGCAGCCTTGTAGAAGGACAGTTGCCTATATATGGAGGAGTTGATTTAAGATTTCCATTCTGTTTCATTGGTCTGTATGTCTGTTTTTATGCCAGCATTTTACTGTTCTAATTACTTAGCTTTGTACTATGTTTTGAAATCAGGAAGTGTGATGCCTCTAGCTTTGTTATTATTTTGCAAGATTGCTTTGGCTATTCAGGGTCTTAGTGGTTCTATATTAATTTTAGGATTGCTTTTTTATTTCTGTAAAATAATGTCATTGGAATTTTGATGAGGATAGTATTAAATCTGTAGATCATTTGGGTATTATGGACATTTTAACAATATTAAGTCTTTCAACCTGTGAACATGGGATGTCTTTCCTTTTATTTGTATCTGCTTTAATTTCCTTCATCAAGGTTTTTTAGTTTCCAGTGTACAAGTCTTACACTTTCTTGTTTAAGTTTATTCCTATTTTATTATTTTTAATCCTATTGTAAATGGGATTGTTATGTCCTTTTTTTATAGTTTATTTTTAGTATATAGAAATGTCACTGATTTTTGTATGTTTTGTATGCTGCAACTTAATTTATAAGTTTTGTTTTATAGTTTTTTTGATAATTTATTATTATATTATAATAATAAATTATAATTATTAAATAATAATATAATTATTTATATTATTATATTATATTAAATAATATAATTATAATATAATAATATTAATATAATATAATAATATTAATAATTATTATATTATATTAAATAATATAATTATTAAATAATAATATAATTATTAAATAATAATATAATTATTATTTATATATAATATATAATAATATAATTATTATTTATATATAATATATATAATATAATTATTATTATAGAAACATCACTAATTTTTGTTTATTGATTTTGTATGCTGCAACTTATTTTATTAACTAACAGTGTTTTTGTGAAGATTTTAGGATTTTCTACATAAAAGATCATATTTATAAACAGAAAATTGTCTTCTTTCTGATTTGGATGCTTTGTATTTCCTTTTCTAATTTCTTTAAGACTTCTAACACTATGTTGAATAGAAGTGACAAGAGTAGGCATCCTTGCCTTGTTCCTGATCTTAAAGCTTTCAGTTTTTCATCATTGAGTGTGACGTTAGCTCTGGTATTTTTATATAAAGCCTAAATATGTTGAGTTATATTTATGCCATAACCAGTTTGCTAAGAGTTTCTTTATCACAGAGTAGTCAATATTGTCAAATCCTTTTTCTGCAGCTATTGAGATGGTCAAGTGACTTTTATTCATTCAGTTAATGTGGTATCCCACATTTACTGATTTCTGTGTGTTGAATCCTTCTTGCATCCCAGTAATGAATCCTACCTGGTCATAGCATATAATTTTCATGTGGTTCTGAAATTGGTTCGATAGTACATTATTGAGGATTTTTGCGTCTATATTCATCAAGGATATTGGCCCATAGTTTTATTTTCTTGTAGTGTCTTTATATGGCTTTGGCATCAGGCAATGCTGGCCTCATAAAATGAGTTTGGAAGTATTCCTTCATCTTCAGTTTTTTGGAAGAGTTTGAGAAGGATTGACATTGGTTCCTTCTTAGATGTTTAGTAGAACATACCAGTGAATCATCTGGTCTTTGGCATTTTGTTGTTGTTGTTCTTGGGAAGTTTTTGATTACTAATTCAATCTCTTTACTCATTACTGATTTGTTACGGTTTTGAATTTTTTTTCCTGTTTTAGTTTTAAGGTTTTACGGTTTTAGAAATGTGTTCATTACTATGTTATCCAATTTGTTGTCATATAATGACAGTAATCACTATGATTCCTTTTCTCAATAACATCAGCTGTAATATCTCCTCTTTCATATCTGATTTTGAGTCCTCCTTTTTTTATTTGTGTATCTAAAGCTTTATAAATTCTGCTTATGTTTCAAAAAAAACTAAATTTTATTGATTTTTCTATTGTTTTTATTCTCTATTTTATTTACTCCTGCTCTAATATTTATTTCCTTCCTTCAATTAACTTCGGCCTTAACTTCTTTTTCTAGGTCATTGTGTTATAAAGTTAGGTTGTTTGTGATATTACTTCAACTGATGCTGAGTGGGATGTTCTGTATATATGTTATAGGTCCATTTGGTCTATAACATCATTAAAGCCCGCTATTTCCTTATTGATTTTCTGTCTGGATGTTCTATCCATAATTGAATATGTGATATTAAAGTCTCCTTCTACTATTTTATCACTGTGTACTTCTGCCTCCAATTCTGTCATGTTTGCTTTATATATGTAGGTATTTTGATTGGGGTCCACATATAATTATAATTTTATATTTCCTAATGAATTGAGCATTTAATCATTATATAATATGTTTCTTTCTCTTGTGATAGTTTTGTATTTAAGGTCTATTTGGCCTGTTATAAATATAGCCACTCCTGCTTACTTTTATCAGTTGTATGGGATATCTTAGTCTATCCTTTTACTTCCAGCCTATGTGTCTCCTTACATCTGAAGTAAGTCTCTCTCGTAGACGGCATGTAGATGAGTCTTGTGTTTTTATAATCCATTCAACTATGTGATTAGTGAGTTTATTTTGTTTTTACTTAATAATTGATGTTGAAAGATTTACTATTGTCATATTTTTAATTATTTTCTGTCAGTCTTGTAGTTATTTTGTTCCTATTTTCCTCTCTTGCTGTCTTTCTATGTGTTTTATGGAATTTTTTGCAATGATATGTTGTGATTCCTTTTTCTTTCTCTTTTGCGTATCTTCTGTAAGTATCTTTATGGTTACCATGAGGCCTACATAAAACATCTTTTAATCAGCAGTTTTGAGCTGACAACATTTAACTTCAATCACAAACAAAAACTCTATAACTTGGCTGGGCGCAGTGGCTCATGCCTGTAATTCCAGCACTTTTGGAGGCCAAGGTGGGCAGATCATGAGGTTAAGAGATCGAGACCATCCTGGTCAACATGGTGAAACCCCGTCTCTACTAAAAATACAAAAAAATTAGCCAGGCGTGGTGGCAGGTGCCTGTAATCCCAGCTACTTGTGAGGCTGAGGTAGGAGAATCGCCTGAACCTGGGAGGTGGAGGTTACAGTGAACCAAGATCGTGCCACTGCACTCCAAGCCTGGTGAAAAAGCGTGACTCTGTCTCAAAAAACATAACAAAAAAAACCCTCTATAACCTTACTTCTTCCCCCACACATTTTGTTATTGATGTCACAATCTACATGTTTTATATCATATATCCATTAACATATTTTTGTAGTTATAGTTATTCTTTATGCTTTTATCTTTTAACTTTTATACTAAAATTAAGTGATTTATACACCATCAATAGAGTATATGTATCTGTGCATTTGTATGTATATTTACCTTAACCAGCGTGTTTTATACTTTTGTGTTGCTGTTTAGCATCCTTTTGTTTCAACTCAAAGTACTCCCTTTAGCATTTCCTGTTGGGTAGGTCTAGTGGTGATGAACTCCCTCAGCCTTTGTCTGGGAAAGTCTTTATCTCTCTTTTGGTTTATAAGGACATTTTTTTCTGGAACTAGTATTCTTGGTGCTTCTTGTCGGGAGGGGAATCTCAGGGTTATGCCCTTCACCCAGTCTTTCAGAGCTACCATTCTTTTTCCTAGCAATGCACTGAGAGGTCTGCATGCTGGATGCTCGTCCACCCCCCTCCTTTTCCCCTGAAAGGCCCTTGAATCGCCCCATGCTAGTGACTGAATGTTTGTGTCCCCCACCCCAAATCCATATGTGTAGTATAGTGGCCCAATGTGATGGTATTTAGAGGTGGCACCTTTGTGGGGTAATTAGGTTAGGCAGGTAGAGTGCTCATAAATTGTATTAGTGCCCTTACAAGAAAAAATGAGAGAGGTGATTTCTCTCTCTGCCATGTGAGGATACAGAGAGAATATGGCCATTTGCAAACCAGGAATCAAGCCCTCACCACAGACTAGATTTGCCACTTCCTTGATCATGGACTTCCCAGGTTCAGAACTGTGAGAAACAAATGGCTTTTGTTTATTTGTTGTTTATTTGTTTAAGCCACCAGTCTATGGAATTCTGTTATAGCAGACACATGAGTTAGGTAATTATTGCCTTTTGGATAGGGTTGGCCTGCAGTTTTACAACTAAGTTAAGTTATCTACAGACATATTTACCTATTTTCTCTCTCTCTGTCTCTCTGTGTGTGATAGATATTGTATAAATTTTCACTTTGAAAATTATACTCTGCTGTCAGTGTTGCTTTGAATATACAGAAATACTGAAAACATTATTTGTGCCAAATAAAATGTGCAGCATATTAGTCCATTTTCATGCTGCTGATAAAGACATACCCAAGACTGGGCAATTTACAAAAGAAAGAGGTTTAATAGACTTACAGTTCCATGTGGCTGGGGAAGCCTCATAATCACGGCAGTAGGCAAGGAGGAGCAAGTCATGTCTTACATGGATGGCAGCAGGCAAAGAGAGAGAGAGCTTGTGCAGGGAAACTCTGCCTTATAAAGCCATCAGGTCTCATAAGACTTATTCACTATAACAAGAACAGCATGGGAAAAACCTGCCCCCATGATTCAGTTACCTCCCACCAGGTGTCTGCTACAACATGTGGGAATTTAAGATGAGATTTGGGTGGAGACACAGCCAAACCATATCATGTATGTATAAAGGGGATGCTTTGGTTCATGGATACCAGTACTGTTTATAAGGATTTGTTATTTCTACTTTTCATATTTTACCTGGTGTCGAAATGATAAATCTTTTTCTTAATTTCACCCAGCAATATGAATGTGCTTCCTGAACAATATAAAGCAGTTTCAAAGGACGATATGTAAACATGCTTAGTTATTTTAGAGCCTAAATAGCCAAAGCTATCCTAAGCAAAAAGAACAAAGCCAGAGGTATCACATTACCTGACTTCAAACTATATTTTAAGACTACGGTTACCAAAACAGCATGGTACTGGTGCAAAAACAGATGAATAGAGCAATGGAACAGAGCAGAGAACCCAGAAAGAAAGCTGCACATCTATACTCACTTGATCTTTGAACCGAATTGCCAAAAATAAGCAATGGAGGCTGGGCATGGTGGCTCACGCCTGTAATCCCAGCACTTTGGGAGACAAGGCAGATGGATCACCTGAGGTCAGGAGTTTCAGACTAGCCTGACCAACATGGAGAAACCCTGTCTCTACTAAAAATATAAAATTAGCTGGGTGTGATGGTGGATGCCTGTAATTCCAACTACTCGGGAGGCTGAGGCAGGAGAATCATTTGAACCCAGGAGGCGGAGGTTGTGGTGAGCTGAGATTGTGCCATTGCACTCCAACCTGGGCAAGAAGAGTGAAACTCCATCTCAAAAAATAATACTAATAAATAAATAAATAAATAAATAAATAAATAAAATAAGCAATGGAGAAAGGACTCCTTATTCAGTAAATGGTGTTGGGATAACTTGGTAGCCACATGCAGAAGAATGAAACTGGACTCCTACCTCTCACCATATATGAAAATTAACTCAAGATAGATTACAGATTTAAATGTAAAACCCCAAACTATACAAATCTTAGAAGAAAACCTAAGCCATACCATTCTGGCCATTAGCCTTGGAAAAGAATGTATGACTAAGTCCTCAAAATCAATTGTAACAAAAATAAAAATTGCCAAGTGGGAACTAGTTAAACTAAAGAGCTTCTGCACAGCAAAATAACTATTGACAGAGTAAATAGACAACCTACAGAATGGGAAAAAAAAATTTGCAAACTATGCATACAACAAAGGTCTAATATCCAGCATCTATAAGGAACTTAATAAGAAATAAACAACCCAACTAAAAAATTAATATGTTAGATGGGCAAAAGACAGGAACAGACACTTTTTTTCCCCTCACTCTGTCTCCCAGGCAGGAGTGCAGTGTTGTGATCTCAGCTCACTGCAACCTCTGCTTCCTGGTTCAAGTGATTCTCCTACCTCAGCCTTCCAGGTAGCTGGAGTTACAGGCATGCAGCACCACACCACACCGCCACCATATGAGACACGCTTTTCACCTCCCACCATGATTGTGAGGCCTCCCCAGCCACGTGAACTGTAAGTCCAATAAACCTCTTTCTTTTGTAAATTGCCCAGTCTTGGGTACATCTTTATCAGCAGTGTGAAAATGAACTAATACACTGATCTTCAGAGAAATACAAGTCAATACCATGAGATACCACCTCATATCGATCAGAATGGCAATTATTAAAAACTGAAAAACAAACAAAACACCAGATATTGGTGAGGCTACAGAGCAAAGAGAATTATACACTCTTAGTGGGAATATAAATTACTTCAGCCATTGTGGAAAGCAGTTTGGAGATTTCTCCAGGAACTTAGAACCACCATTTGACCCAGCAATCCCATTCCTGGTTTTATATCCAAAAGAAAATAAATCATTCTATCAAAAGGACACATGTATGTTCATCACAGCACTATTCACAATAGCAAAGATAGAGAATAATCCCAGATGCCTTACAATGGTGGTCTGGATAAATAAAATGTGGTACATACATACCATGGGATATTACACAGCCATGAAAAAGAACAAAATTATATCCTTTGCAGCAACATGGATGTAGCTAGAGGCCATTATTTTAAGCGAATTAATGCAGGAACAGAAAACCAAATACTATATATTCTCACTTACAACTGGGAATTAAATATTGGTTATTTGTGGACATAAAGATGGGAACAACAGACACTGGGGACTACTAGAGTGGGGAGGGAGGAATGGGGAAAGGATTGAAAAACTACTGGGTTCTATGCTTACTAGCTGGGTGACATGATCAGTCATATCCCAAACCTCAGCAACACACAATATACCCATGTAACAAACTGGCACAGGTATCCCCTGAATCTAAAATAAAAGTTGAAATTATTACTATTATTATTATTATTTGAGACAGAGTTTCGCACTTGTTGCCCAGGCCGGAGTGCAAGGGTACAATCTCGGCCCACTGCAACCTCCACCTCCCAGGTGCAAGCGATTCTCCTGCCTCGGCCTTCCAAGTAGCTGAGATTACAGGCGCCCACCACCATGCCCAGCTAATTTTGTATTTTTAGTGGAGACGGGGTTGCTCCGTGTCGGTCAGGCTGGTCTCGAACTCTAGACCTCAGGTGATCCGCCTGCCTCAGCCTCCCAAAGCGCTGGGATTACAGGTGTGAGCCACCATGCCTGGCCGAAATTATTATTATTATTATTATTATTATTTTTTTCTGAGATGGAATCTCGCTCTGTCACCCAGGCTGGAGTGCAGTGGTGTGATCTCGGCTCACTGCAAGCTCTGCCTCCCAGGTTCATACCATTCTCCTGCCTCAGCCTCCGGAGTAGCTGGGACTATAGGCACCCACCACCACGCTCGGCTAATTTTTTGTATTTTTAGTAGAGATGGGGTTTTACCATGTTAGCCAAGACGATCTTGATCTCCTGACCTCGTGATCTGCCTGCCTCGACCTCCCAAAGTGCTGGGATTACTGGCGTGAGCCACCGTGCCCGGCTGGAAATTATTTTTTTAAAGATGACAAGTAATAGCAAGACTGTGGATGATATGGAGCCCTTATGTATTGCTAATTTAACTATGGAATACAGCAACCACATTAAGAAACTATTTAGTAGTTTCTCAGAATGTTATACATATAATTCCTTGCAATTCCACTCCTGGGTATGTACCCACAAAAAGGAAAACACATGGCCACATAAAAGCTTGTGTGAATGTCCACAGCAATGCTATTCATAATAGCCAAAATGTGAAAAAAACAAAAAACAAATATCTATTAACTCCTGAAAATAGAAACAATATGTAGTATATTCCTACAATGAAATGTTCTAAAATCAAAGTAAATGAAATGATATGTGCAGAATGAACCTCGAAATGTAAAGTGAAAGAATTTGGACACAAGAGACCACACATCACATGATTCTCTTTATAAGAAATATCCATAAATGGCAGATTCATGGAGATGGAAAAAGATTAAAGTTTAGCTAAGGCTGAGGGTGAGAATATTCCAAAATTATATTGTGAATAGGGTTGCAAAAATCTATTAATCTATTAAAGTCATTGAATTATGCATCTAAAACATTTTATGATGGTATGCCAAATATATATCAAGAAATTTTTTAAAAAAATATTTAATGGATTTAAAAAATCATATCTTGTACACCAATGATGTCTAAGGTTAAATTCATTATAATTATTTTAATTTCTAATGCTAAGGACAATTTTTTCTTAATAGTATTGATTCATATCTTAAGGTCTGTTGTGTCCTATCCTTGTGTCATATGAGGACATTAAGAAAAAGACTGAAAAACCACAGTTTCATTTTGCTGATATCAAAAAGGACTTGTTGACAAAAGGAATCATAGAGCTCCTATTTTTTTCAAAATTATCCTTGATATTTTATTTCGTTTAGTTGAAAATAATCTTGAAGTTCCCAAAACTTCACTGATTATTAGAGAAAAATATTCCTTTTTTAAGAACAAGGAAATTCTATTCTTATTGTCCTAAGAGTTTTCTCATAAATAGCTATTATTTTAACAGAAAAATATGGAATTTTGAGACCTTATTACTTGACTTTTCTCATTTAATATCTTTTTTTTTTTTTTTTTTTTTTTTTTTGAGACAGAGTCTTGCTCTGTCACCAAGACTGGAGTGCTGTGGCACAATTTTGGCTCACTGCAACCTCCACCTCCTGGGCTCAAGCAATTCTCCTGCCTCAGCCTCCCAAGTAGCTGGAATTACAGGCACTTGGCAGCTGATTTTTGTATTTTTAGTAGAGATAGGGTTTCGCCATGTTGGCCAGGCTTGTCTTCAACTCCTGACCTCAAGTGATCCACCCGTCTTTGTCTCCCAAACTGCTGGGATTACAAGCTTGAGCCACCTCGCCTGACATAATATCTTAATGTGATTATTGACACTATTGATTTTCAAATATTTAAATTACCTTTAATAACTAGAATGAATCCTTCTTTGCATTTTTTAATCTTTTGTAGATTTGCATCAAAGATTATGAGCAACATGGATCTGTAATGTTCTTTCTTAAAAAGGTAATAGAATTTATTGTGAAACTCTCTGGTCCTAGAGTTTTTGTTTTAAGAAAATTGTTAATTGTAATTAATTTCCTTTAATAGCTAGAGGGCTATTCATTTTTACCATTTACTTTTGTTTTACTTTTGATAATTTGTGGGTTTTCTAGAAAGTTAACCATTTCAAGTACATTTCCATATTAATGACCTAGGTTGTATATATCTTTCTACGATCTCATTAAAGTCTGTATGCATATTAAGGATGTCATCACTTTTTATTCTTCATATTGGTTAGTTGAGTAATCATCATTTTTCTTCAGTGAACCTCACCAGAGGTTTATCAGTTTTACTAACTGTTTTCAAAAATTGATATATAATAGTTGTAAATATTTTGGGAGTACATGTGGTATTTTAATACCTGTATATGAATCCTTTTAAAGAACCAAACTCTCACTATTCTTGTTATATGTTTGGGCTTTAAAAATTAATTTCTGTTATTTTTCTTATTTCCTTCATATATTTTATTTTGTTTAAATGTGTTATCTTTTTTGTAAATTTCTGAATTGAATAATTATATCAGAGGAACTCAGAATTTATCATTTTTTAATGTATTACATATTAGAAACATGTATTATATATCCCGTTATAAAATTTGCCCTAAAAAGCATTGCTTTTCAACTAGCACACAAAATTTTATATATAGCACCTTCATTATTAGTCAAATTAGAATGTTTTCTGAATTATTTTGTATTTGTTCTTAGACATGTGGGTCATTTAGAAATATATTTATTAATATCCAAATAAAGAATCTATTTTCTATTTATATTTTGTGATTCCTGGTTCCATTTCAATCTAGAGTCAGAATATACTCTGAATTATTTCAATCTTTGGAATATGTGGGGACATGCTTTAAGTTCAATATGTCATAACTTTTTATATATTGCACACTCTAAAAAGAGATGTAAATACTCCTACAACCACTTAGTTTTAAGATCGTAAAAGATATTGCTTGTAAACATTTTACTGATTTATCTATATTGTACTCAAATTTTCAACCAATCTTCTGGATACTTTTCTACAGATGTCAAGAATTAAACTACATTTATACGTTAATGTGGTTAACAGAATTTTGTCATATTGCTATGACAAAGTAGAGTGTTTTTACATACATCAATTATGTCAGTAGTATTAATAAGTGAATAAATATCTTTACATTACTGTGGTCTTTTCCCTCTGTTATTCAATCAATTACCTATCCACCCTCTCGTGGTCATATATATTAATGGACTTTCTAATCTTTTATGTAGGACACGAACTTCATTGTCTGGTCATGCAGGTATGATTGTACGACTGTACGACTGTACAATTTTCTTTACTGACTGCCTGAACATTTTGGAGGAGGAAAGGAACATGTAAAATTATGAGTATTTTTTTTTAATGAAAATTGCTCATTCTCCAAGCACCAAATTCCAGTTAATTCTGTCCTTTGTCCCAGTGGCCTCAGCATGCAGATCTAAGTGTACGAATGGCACATGGTTTACGAGGATGCACCTCACTGGACCTTTTCCTGAAGAGGAAGGAGAAAATAGGACTCCATCACTTTCATTTGACATTCTTCCCATGCCCTGTCTTCATTTTGACATTTTTCCCCTTTTTGGAAATGGGCCTTTTTCCTTTCTTGCGAATGCATTTAAGAATTTAAGAATGCATTAAATTTTGCCTCTAAGCATGACTTTAAGTGCAACCTAAGTCTTTTAACATGTCATACACTCATTACTGTTCAGTTGAAAATATTTTCCAGTTTTCTTTGTGATTGCTTCTACCACCCACAGGTTATTTAGGTTACTTAAGGCCATCTTTTTTTTTCCCCTGAGCACTCACCACATTAACTATTTCCTGTCTTTTAAGCATTTACTTCATGTATAGTAACCAGTTTCTATCCTTGTTCCGGATAAAAATACTAGCTTGAGATAAGTTATTTCATCTGACTACAAATTGGACATTAAGCATGTTTTATATGTATAAAATACAGCAGTATGACAAAATTCTGTTAACCACCTTAAAGTTAAAATGTAGTTGAATTTTTGACATCTGTAGACAGAAGATTTCTTGAAAATTTCAGTGTTTGATTACAATATAGAAAAATCAGTATAAGCAGTATCTTTTATGATCTTTAAGTGGTTGTAGGAGTACTTACACCTCTTTTTCATATTCATATTGAAATTTAAAGACATTTTTAAGTAACTTTTTGTTATCCAGTTATTCACTCAGGGTGATCAGATGTCTATTCAAAACAGCCAACAATGAGCTAAAGGAGTGCTGTTCCAGCCAGAATCCTACCGCTACCACAAGTGATGAAAGCACAAGAAATCCTCCACAAAGGTATTCTACAACTAAACTTCTGAACTAAGGGTTGGAGAAAAGTGGCTCTTTAAATTTCAAAATAAAAATCAGTTTGTCTATCAATACAAGGCAATAAATACTCATTCACCACCTCTCATGTGCCAGTAATTTCTAGGGCCCCTATAGAAATCTTACTGCTGTGCACATAGAGGGACTGACACAAAGACTTCAGTCACAGGATTCTTTGGGTGGTTCTAAAATAGAAGAGACACTTACAGGTATCTTAAAGATCAGGCATCGTTCCAATCACTTTATAAGAATTAATGAATTATTATAAGTTAATTAATACAGCAAACCTGTGAACTAGTCGGTGTAATTCTTGCTGTTATTATTCCCGTTGTCAGATGAGATAAAAGAAGGTAACTAATTTGTGACAGGGAAAAGTCTCAGATAGCGACCAGTGGATTCAGGATTTAAACCCACAATGCCCGATTCTGGACACTTGCGTTTAATTTCCGCGGCCCTTGCAGCTGCCGGCGCAGGCGCTGCACCCAGCGCTGCTCCGCGCGCCCAGCCCCGCTGGGTCCTGGACCCCGCCGGCAGCCGGCAGTGCCTAAAGGTTAGATCTGAAGGATAAGAGAGTGCTGAGAAGGATAATGCTTTTAGGCAATTAATTGTGTGTTCTTTAAATACGGACATGTTAACCACACGGGGCTGGGCAGCGCATGCCTGAGCTGTTTGGAATAAAAAACTGCAGGACTTTGCAGCTTCTCTCCATCCTGCAGTTCACTTCTGAACTTGCTCCCTCCTCTTGGGATATTCTTAGACTGCCCGGACTTCACCTCAGCTCTGCCATCGCCCAGCCTTGCACTCATTCCATTCGGACCCCCAAATGCTGACCGGCCAGGGGATCCCATGCTACCCTGCAGCCTGGTGTGTGCACAAGAAAACCAGGTCCCAGCCTCTGAGGCTGTCAGTGTTTTGTTAGAAAAGAAGGCACAGCTGAGCCAAATAACTAGACAAATGACTAAATGTCTACTTTCTGAGAACTGTACAAACAATATTGATGCTCAAAAAATATACATATGTATATATCATGGCAGGAATATAGACAATGGCAGTCAGAGAAAATGATCTCTGAAGACATTTGGATAGGATGGGAACTAGTTTATTTTTTTCAAGATGCACTGCCCAGTTATTTCCAGTTATTCAATTTTTTATGGTATTTAAAATCATGGGATACAATATTGGTTTATAACAGTTTATATGAAATATTGTCACGACAAAACTAAAAGATAAAGTCACTATCAGACTGTAAGACATGAACACCAGTGGCAGCCACACAGGTGGGCATTTGGAAGCAAACACTGCCTGGCACCAGCCGCATAGCCTTGGGCAGGTAAGGAAACATATGCTTCTCAGTTCCCTTGTGTTAGGAGATGAGATGGTCAAATATTGTATAGAACTTCACTCCAATGCAGTAACTACTAGCCTCATGTGGCTATTTAAATTTATAATTTAAGAAATGGACATTCATTTCCTCCGTCACTCTAGCCTCATTTCAAGTGCCCAAGAACCCCATGGGGCTAGCTTTCATACTGTACAGCATGCATATATATAAATTCTTCACAGAAAGTTCCTCTGGATAGTGCTGGTGCATCAAGAGAGGGTCAAATATGATTTAGATACAGTGCTGGGAAAATATCACAATTAAGCAAATAATAGATGCAGTGCTAGGAAAATATCACAATTAAGCCAATAATAATTTTATATTCAGGATTCTTATGTTTGTGAATTTGTAGAGAGCTTGGCGTAGAAGCCTGAGAGCTGTGCTGCAAGTCTTTTTCTTGTAAAAATCACTGGGGCTGACAAACAAATCCTGATAAAGAGAAAGTTTGTTTCAGAAAGTTCAAGTGAGGCAGACTTTGGGACAGCTTGCATGCAAAATATAAAACCTGGTAACTATGAAAAGGAGAAAGATAAATCCAACATTTCCTACATTCACGATGAATAATCAGCACCATTTTCAAATAATTATCAAATTAGGAAAAGACTACCTTTTAAAAACATTGAGCCTTCTACTGACCGACTATAAAGACTATAAAGTATCCCACAATTTATTTAGGTTTTCTGAAGCTAAAATGTTTTTAATTTTATTGTATAACCTTAATTAGTTTAATTCCTCGGTTAGATAACTTTTAATGTTGTTATGAATGTTATTAATTTTAAATGTTTACTTCAAATGTTATTGATGATAGAGAAATAAAAATGATTTTCATATATTGGACTCCTGTCCAGTGTCCTTGCTAAATGTACCTATTAAATCTAATAGCTTGTCTGTAAATTATTCTCAATTTTCTGTTGCATTCCATCAATAATTTCTTTCCAGTTATAACATCTTTCATTTCTTTGCTATTACACTAGCTAGGTCTTGCAATAATAAATACAGATTTTTTTTGCCTTTAGATTTATTTCAGAGGGAAAGTTTTAGAAACCTTTATTTAGATAATTATCTAAATTACAGATGTAATTTAACAGATCCATATTCACATTTATTTCTGCTCCTGTCATTTTTACTAATAGATGTTTCCACCAATATGACTATTTCATGTAACTTTTCAAGTTTTATCTCCTTTGTTCCTGATATTCTCTAATGATTTTTAATGTCTGTTATTAATGTAGTGATAACATATTTGAAATTACTGATCTTGGGTATTAGAGCCTTCTTCATTTTTCCTTGATAAATTTCACCAGAAATTATCTGGCTTCAATAAGCAGTTTAAGGGATTTTACTTAATTTATTTCCCTTATTTAATATTTGTTTTTCTTCATTGCTTTTCTTGCCCTTATTATTTGCTTCATTCTGCTTTCATTGCTTTTACCTACTTAATTATAATTTAATTTGTTGACTTGGGTGATTATAAATATTCAGATATGTTTCCACTTTGCAGATTTAGGCAACAAAATTTCCTCAAAGAAACTTATAGAAAACAAATCCAATAATATATAAAATGATATATCATGACAGAAGGGCTTCTTATTAGAAACAAATTGGTTAGTTAAATATTTGAAACTCATAGCTGCAAATAATCACATTAAGAGAATAAAGGGAAAAACAAGATTGTCTCAAAAAATGTACAAAACTACATAACAGAATTCAGTATGCAGTCATGATACATACTCTCAGCAAAGTAGGAATACAAAAAAATGATTAATCTACATTTATCTGCAAAAATGACAAAACGCTCATACATGGAAATTAAAGACCATTCCTTTGTGGATAATATGGCACAGGATATGGTATGAAAGGCTGTCCTGCCACAACACAGCACAGATGGGGTTGAAAGAAAGGAAGGGAAACAAAGGGCTGCCATGAATTAAACCAGTAGAGAAAATAAAAGCCCGGGTCATGCAGGGGACAGTGTCTTATTAAGCCAGCATCAGGACTGGTTGAAGTCTGGGGCTTCTAACACAGTGGGAAAATGAGCATAGTAATCACAATAAAGAAAGACATCTGAAAGGTGCTAACTTAGCCTCAGATCAGAAGTGCTCTCTGCTAATGCCTTGCTGGTGAAAAGCGTATCCAATGTAAGCCCTCAGAAATCCCAGAAAACAAAGACCAAAAGAAACGGCGCCTTGTCAACCGAACGAATTGAAAAAAGCTTCCCGCCGCGATCGGGCATTAAAAGAAACAAACCACAGACATAAGATGGAGTGAATCAAAAAAGAATTTATATAATTCATGGATGAAATGTTTCAGAATCTATAGGATTATATCTTTTTTAAGGCAGACAGATACGAAAATACAACGAAGCGTGCATGACCGAAACCAGAAGAGATTAAAGTAAAACCTCATTCTCCTGAGGAAATCGTGTGAGAAGGGACTTAGGGACTGCCGGAACACAGCGAAGCAGAGGCAGAAGGCAGACAAAAGGGACTGGGTTGGTCCCCGCCTGTGTGAACGAAAAAATATGTCAGATTGGAAAATTGCGGTAAAAACCAGGCAGAGCACGTACGTTGCCCCCACAGGAAGTGTCCGCCATGCTGCCTGTGCCCGGAAGTAGGTAGGAACACACAGTCAGAGGGACCCAAAAGCAGGGGGGAAGGAAAAAGAGATGCACACTTCCCCTAGAGAAGCCTCCGAGCGCGGCCGCCATTCCGGGCCTCAAGCCCATAAAGAAAAAATACCGGAGAGGTTCTGGCACCATTTCGGGGTGCCAAAGCAGCCATGGAAGAGCCTGCAGCTCCCTCAGAAGCCCACGAGGCAGCCGGGGCCCAGGCAGGTGCTGAGGCAGCAAGGGAGGGTGTGTCTGGGCCGGACCTTCCCGTCTGTGAGCCCTCCGGGGAATCTGCTGCTCCAGATTCAGCCCTGCCACATGCGGCAAGGGGCTGGGCCCCCTTCCCTGTAGCTCCAGTCCCTGCCCACCTCCGCAGAGGAGGCCTGAGGCCTGCCCCAGCCTCAGGAGGAGGAGCCTGGCCCAGTCCGTTGCCGAGCCGAAGCAGCGGCATTTGGACAAAGCAGATCATCTGCAGGTATTATATACATGGGCAGTGCAAGGAGGGGGAGAACTGTCGCTATTCGCACGACCTTTCTGGTCGGAAGATGGCCACTGAGGGCGGCGTTTCGCCACCTGGGGCCTCTGCAGGTGGAGGCCCTAGCACGGCTGCGCACATCGAGCCCCCGACTCAGGAAGTGGCGGAAGCCCCCCCGGCTGCATCCTCCCTTTCCTTGCCTGTGATTGGCTTGGCTGCTGAAAGGGGTTTCTTTGAAGCCGAGAGAGACAATGCAGACCGTGGAGCTGCTGGAGGAGCAGGTGTAGAAAGCTGGGCGGATGCCATTGAGTTTGTTCCAGGGCAGCCCTACCGGGGCCGCTGGGTTGCATCTGCCCCCGAGGCTCCTCTACAGAGCTCAGAGACTGAGAGGAAGCAGATGGCTGTGGGCAGTGGGTTGCGGTTTTGCTATTATGCTTCCAGGGGAGTTTGCTTTCGTGGGGAGAGCTGTATGTACCTCCATGGAGACATATGCGACATGTGTGGGCTGCAGACCTTGCACCCCATGGATGCTGCCCAGAGGGAAGAACATATGAGGGCCTGCATTGAAGCACACGAGAAAGATATGGAACTCTCGTTTGCTGTGCAGCGTGGTATGGACAAGGTGTGTGGCATCTGCATGGAGGTTGTCTATGAGAAGGCCAACCCCAATGACCGCCGCTTTGGCATTCTTTCCAATTGCAACCATTCCTTCTGTATTAGGTGTATCCGCAGGTGGAGAAGTGCCAGACAGTTTGAGAACAGGATCGTCAAGTCTTGCCCACAGTGCAGGGTCACCTCCGAATTGGTCATTCCCAGTGAGTTCTGGGTGGAGGAGGAGGAAGAGAAGCAGAAACTTATTCAGCAATACAAGGAGGCAATGAGCAACAAGGCCTGCAGGTATTTTGCGGAAGGCAGGGGTAACTGCCCATTTGGAGACACATGCTTTTACAAGCATGAATACCCTGAGGGCTGGGGAGATGAGCCTCCTGGGCCAGGTGGTGGGTCATTCAGCGCATACTGGCATCAACTTGTGGAGCCTGTGCGAATGGGAGAGGGCAACATGCTCTATAAAAGCATTAAGAAGGAGCTTGTCGTGCTTCGGCTGGCCAGTCTGTTGTTTAAGCGGTTTCTTTCACTGAGAGATGAGTTACCCTTCTCTGAGGACCAGTGGGACTTGCTTCATTATGAGCTGGAAGAATATTTCAATTTGATTCTGTAGCATCGTGCTGTGGCATGTGGTCTAGTCTGCTGAGGTTCTGTCGTCTGCTATTGCCTGTTTTCCCTGTGTTGACACTCTTACTGCATTCAGGGGCTGTTGAGGCAGTGCTTCTGTTTTCTTGTCTATTCTGCATATCTTTCCCCCTAGGATTATGGTGATTATCTGTGTTAAAAAATAAGTCCTTAAAGTTACTGTTTTGGTGAAATTAATATTAATGTCAGCTTATGGCTTTTTTTGTCATCTCTGTTGTCAACAGGATCAGTTCTAGTGTAGTGTTTACTGAATTTCCACACTTATTTTGAAGACCCTCAAGAGTAAATGTGGCAGAGTGAAAGGAGAAGTTTTAATTGAACTAGTAGCTTTGTGCTATAATAGCCTTAACAAATGGACCCTTGCAGGGCTTTGCAGCTGCTCATCTGTTTGTTTACAGTTTGTTCTTTCCCTCCTTCCCCTTCAAGTGCACTTGTTAAACTGTGATGAACTTGTGATTTTGTGTTTTACTTGACCAAAACCAAGTGTATATGTTTACATGTTTTTATCCTGTTTAGCTTGACATGAAATAATTTATATTTGGAAATATATATTTAAGAATTATATATATATAAAATATATATGTATAAGAGTTATGTATTTAAAAAATATATAAAAGAATATACATCACAATATAATATTTATGTTTATGTAATAAAGTAAATACAGAGCTGAAAGCTGAAGGTCAAAGCCTAACAGGATTGGCTGTTGTGTGGATGTGAGTTGTGTGAATAATCTTTCTGTCCCTCGCACATAAGCCAGTAATTAGCATCTAATGAAAAGGACTGTTCAAGTGGGTCTGGCCAAATGTGACAGATGCAGATCTTAGAGGACTTACAAAGCACTATATTGGTAATTCTTACAATGGCATTAATAGCTCACTCTATAAATACAGAAATGGTGTTCCTATGCAGTTTAGCCACCTTCTCATTAATTCTTTGTAACAGCAAATCCTAGGCTCAGAGGCACAGTGCTTTGTATTTGATATACAAAGTCTCTAGACTTTCCCAACAAGGGGCTTTTGACAAAAGAGTTCAACATAAAAGTAACAAGATTATAAAAGGGAAAATAGAAAAAAAATATTAAAACCAATGAGAATAGAATGGAAAGATAAAATAATAAAATATAGAAAGCACTAAAAACTAAGTGTAAGAGTAATATAGAAAATTTACATACAAGTACAACTTAATTAGATTAAATGAAAGCAGTTTAAAGACTGAAAGTCAAAGGCTATAGGACTTCATTACAATCAGAATGAAACATCCTGTTTAAAATACACACAACATAAAAATACAGAAACACTCAAAGTAGTAGGATGGGAAAAAGCCGAACAGGTGCTGTGACTCTCTTGATTGTAGACAAAGTTTATAGTAAGGGTAAACACTTTGCTGGAGATAAAAAGGAATGATACATAAACATTAAATTGTAATTCACAGGAATATATAACTATTCAAATTTTGTATACATTCAATAACATTGTATCAGATACACAACTGATGAAAATCCTAAATCCAGACTCTTAGTGGACAATTTTAATACACCTTTTTAGTAACCAAACAAGCAAAGAAAAAATGAATGTGAAAGAGAATGATGCCATTTTAATGATTTACCTGTACAACGTATGATCTGCATCAACTGCAAATGCACTTATTTTGGCTGAAGTAGCTGAAAAATATGCTGGGAGTCTGAATCTTGAGTCCCAGGTTATTCACACTGTCCTGACTGTTCAACAAAGACGGCACATTTACAGAGTTTATACCATGTACTTTGCATGCAAAAGGATGAATTTGTGAGAACTACCTAATGTGGTACTTGCTATAATTTTTCTCATTATCATGATGAGGTAAATAATAGAGAATTTAAAGGTTTTGCCCATAGAGTTTACGACCCATAGCTGTGAATTAGTGGAACAAAGACTGGAACTCAAGCAGTATTTGTCCAGAGCACTCGCACTTACCATGTTCACTAGGAGCAGGTCGACCAGATGAATGTAGCTGCTGGAGATGCAAGTACAGCCTTTAAATATGGATGCTTCAGCCAAGTGGAGCAAAGATGGACATGAATAAGCTCCCACAGAATGTAGGAGCCATGGGGCTTTTACCTATAGGCTGCCAGCTCAGTGATTTTAGTCCACTGCTTCAAAGTGTGCTTCAGCCTCCTATACTTTTACATTGCCTCTCCCTTCTTATATGACTCCTAGTTCTCCTAGTATGTACCTCAGCCTATTTGCCTGGACCTTTTGCCATATTCCTTTCCTCTTGATTCCTCTTAGCCAAAGAATTCACCAATCAGGACACCCTTGATGCCTGACTATCACTGGCATGCAAGGTGAGTGACAGATTCCAAATAAATTCCAAACATCTGAGGTCCCTGGCCTGCAGTCGTGCAGGAGAAAGAGAGATTAGATGAACTAAACAACCAAAGAATGAGACCAGATGGTGCACTCTCAAAGACTGTGCCAACACCAAAGTCTCAGAAAATAGTGGCAAAGCTTTCAGAGAGGGGTTTTTAAGCTGAGCCCAGAAAGCTGTGGAAAGTTTCTCCAAATGTACACTTCCCTGCATTGTGAAATATCGTGTTTTTATTCAAATAGTATCTTGAACCAGATAATCATAAAGTTCAGTATTTATAGTAGGACAATGGTCAGTAGAAAATAAAGTGGCTTGAGATACCAAGGATAGTTAGAATCCTGACTCTGTTTCTTACCAGCCATTCAGTTTCACAGTCTAAGCAAGTTACTTAAATTTTCTGTACTTCAGTTTCTTCATATGAGAAATGGGTACAGTTCCACCTACTTTTGCAGGATTGTTGTGAGGATCAAATGTAGTCTGGACAAAAAGCTTGAAACATAGGTTTTTTTTTTTTTAGTGATTATGTATAGATGTGAGATTTGTGCATATTTTTGGACATGAAAAGGTGATTGCACAGAAATTAATCACCAAGATTTTCTTTTTGAGAATCTCTGGAACTTGTATTAATGTAATGTTATCATTTAATGATTATTTTGGTAAGCAAGGGGTATATTACCGTCACATTCATAATTTCAAAAAGATGAAGTATTTTTTCAGCAAAAATTATTCATTTGAAACTAAATATGTGCTATTCAATTACTTAAAATATAACAAAAATACATATTTTTGGCAGAGTTCTAGGTGAGGAAAATAACAAAGGGACATTTTTAGAATATACGGGATTCCTTGTTCCCTCATCAGTTCATTCAGAAAAATGTCAAATAACAGAAGTATTACTGCCACCAAGTCTGGGTGAAATGTTACCAAGGGCTTTCCCACGATCTGACCACTCCCCTGCTGCAGTCAGGAACAAAGAAGCCTTTGCCACACAAAGGTCTGCTCTGTGAGTGATTCAGAGTGTGTGCTGGCCCTCGCCCCTATGAGGACTCAAGGACTCAGCCCTGGGGTCCACAAAAATGGTATCATTTCAGCTACAACTTAAAAAGCCTAAAACAAGTCAGGTTTGCTTTTCTTCGGTTTCATGTGTCTCGATTTGATGGATATCCACACATGCAAATAGTATACTGAGAGAAATTTACCTAGTAATGCCTCCCCTTTGAAGATATGGAAATCACTTTGTCTCATAGCTCACATGTCACTAAATCAATTCACTGAATTTCACTGACAGGGAAACATTGTCAGTCTGTAGTCTATGTCCATATGCTCTTCCATTTTACAGTTTTCCAAACATCATAGAGGCATGGTTTCTGTTGCCACAGCTAATACAAAACTACAACTTCAGTGTGGGATAGAGTTAGGGTAGGGCTGGGAACAGGGATGTGTGGGAAATAACCCAGTACTAGTGCAAAGAAGTAAACTAATTCATGTCAATTTTTGCCTTGAAAATATATATCACATTTTCCAATATTAATGGAACAATAACAAAAATAATTGTGAAATAGAGTACAGTGAAACTGTCAATTAGATCTAGATATAAAAGTAGTACAGGCAACATCTTTTCTGAGGTCAATATAAGAAAATAAGCTACTACCGGCTGGGCACAGTGGCTCACACTTGTAATCCCAGCACTTTGGGAGGCCGAGGCGGGCGGATCACGAGGTCAGGAGATCGAGACCATCCTGGCTAACACAGTGAAACCCCGTTTCTACTAAAAATACAAAAAAAAAAAAAAAAAAAAAAAAAGCCAGAGTTGGTGGCAGGTGCTTGTAGTCCCAGCTATTCAGGAGGCTGAAGCAGGAGAATGGCGTGAACCCGGGAGGCAGAGCTTGCAGTGAACCGAGATCGCGCCACTGCACTCCAGCCTGGGCTACAGAGCGAGACTCCATCTCAAACAAAAAACAAAGAAAATAAACTACTACCACTTTTAATTGTCTCTCATAAATAATTTGATGTAGGAGTGAATTCAAAATCATTTAGAAGAATATAATATGACAATGACAAACTATACATACCGTAATATACAGGATACTTCTGGATCTGTATTCAGAGTATAACTCCTAATTTTAAATACTAATGTATATTGTCTTAAAAACAAAGAGCCTAATTAACTACGTATTCAAACCTAAATTTTAAAAAGACCACAACATGAACACATGCACACATATACACAAACACATACAAACACAACTAAGGTAAGCAGGAGGAATTAGGAAATATTAAACTAAAAATTTGTTGAACAGAGAATGAAAATGTAAAGGCTGATTTTTTTTTTTGGTAAAAATAATTAGTAAACAGATAAACCACTAACTTAAAAAATAAAGGATAAGGTGCAATTAAAACAGGAAATGTTAATCAGAGGTAATTAGAGCTAAAAAGACACTAAAGAAATGGGAAATAAATCCTTGTTATACCTGAGGGAAATGTACTTGAAAATATGAAACAAAATTTAACAGTTTCAACATAAATATAAATTTCCAAACATCAATCCAGAAGACAAATCTAAACGAACCTATTACTAACAACAACAAAAAAAGAAGTTGTCTAAAATGCACTTACTCCCTACTCCACACAAAAAGAAACAGAAGACATTATCCCCTGAAATTTACTTAAACATTTAAGTAAAATATATTGCAATGCTGTATAAACCATTTCTTAGTCCATTTGAGCTACTGTTAAAAAATATAAACTAGGTGGCTTATAAGCAACATAAATTTATTTCTCACAGTTCTGGAGGCTGAGAGGTTTAAGAGCATGGCACCGGCAGCTTGGTTCATAGATGACCATCTTCTTAGTGTCCTCACATAGTGGAAGGCACTACCAACCTCATTGGGACCCCTTTAATTGTGCTGTTTTAATGTACAATAAAATGTATTAAAAACTATAAATAATTACATAAATATATTTGTTTTCTTTTTTATGGGTAGTTTGTTTTTCAGTGGAGAAGTGCTTGAAGCAATGTCATATGATAACGTTATAGTGAAAGTTTTATGCAAGTTAAGCAAGAATACAATACAATATAAACAATGAGGGAATCACAGTTGTGGGGGCTTAGACACAAAGCTGTGTATACCATTTGAGCTGGCAAATTGCAACCTCTTTTATTAAGGGCACTAATTCCACATATGAGGCCTCCACCGTCATGACTCCAACACCTTCCAAAGGTCCCATCTCCTAATACCATTACCTTAGAGATTAGATTTCACCGTAGAAATTTTGGAGATACACAGACATTCAGTATACAGAACTGCTATGGTTTGGATATGGTTTATTTAGCCCGCCAAGTCTCATGTTGAAATTTGATCCACAGTGTTGGAGGTGGGGCCCAGTAGGAGGTGTTTGAGTAATGGGAGCAGATCCTTCATGAATGGCTTGCTGTTCTCCTCACGGAAGTGAGTGAATTTTCACTCTGAATTCCCATTAGAACTGGTTGTTGAAAAGAGCCTAGGCTGGGCACAGTGGCTCATGCCTGTAATCCTAACACTTTGGGAGACAGAGGCATAAGGAATGCTTGAGGCCAGGAGTTTGGACCAGCCTGGACAACATGGTGAGACCCCATCTCTACAAAAAAATAGAAACAATTAACCAGACATGGTGGTACATGCCTGTAGTCCTAGCTAATCAGGATGTTGAGGAGGGAGGACTGATTGAGCCCAGGAGGTCGCGGCTGCAGCGAGCTATGATTGTACCACTGCACTCCGGTCTGGGCTGCAGAGTGAGACCCCGTCTCTAAAAAAATAGGAAAAGAGCCTGGCAACTCCTTTGCCTCCTCTTTCATGATGTGATGTCTTCTCCTCTTCCTCTTTTATCATGAGTGAAAACTTGCTGAGGCCCTCACCAGAAGCAGATATTGGTGCCACGCTTTTTTGTTTGTTTGTTTGTTTGTTTGTTTGTTTTTTGAGATGGATTTTTGCTCTTGTTGTCCAGGCTGTAGGGCAATGGTACACTCTTGGCTCACTGCAACCTCTGCCTCAGGGGTTCATGCAATTCTCCTGCCTCAGCCTCCCGAGTAGCTGGGATTACAGGTGTCCGCCACCACGCCCAGCTAATTTTTGTATTTTTAGTAGAGACGGGGTTTCACCATGTTGGTCAAGCTGGTCTCGAACTCCTGACCTCAGGTGATCCACCCGACTGGGCCTTCAAAAGCGCTGAGATTACAGGCATGAGCCACCACACCTGGCTGGTGCCATGATTTTTTTACAGACTCCGGAACCATAAGCCAAATAAGCCTCTTTTAAAAATTATATTCAGTTTCATATATTCCTTTATAGAAACAAAAATGGACTAAGACAGAAAATTGGTACTGAGGAGTGGAACGTTGCTATAAAAATACCTAAACATTTGGAAGCAGCTTTGGAACTGGGTAATGAGCAGAGGCTGGAAGAGTCTAGAGGGCTCAGAAGAAGATAGGAAGGGAAAGCTTGTAACTTCCTAGAGACTGGTTGTGACCAAAATGCTGATAGAAATACAGACAATAAAGGACATGCTGAGGAGGTCTCAGATGGAAATGAGGAACTTACTGGGAACTGAAGCAAAGTTATACCCTAGCAAATAATTTGGCTGCGTTGTGTATACACTAGCACTTTGTGGAAAGCTGAACTTAAGAGTGACGGCCTAAAGTATCTGGCAGAAGAAATTTCTAAGCTTTGGCAAAGCATTCAAGAAGTGGTGTGGCTGCATCCAACAATCAACAGATTGGGAGCAAAGGAAGGACTTAAAGTTGGAACTTTTGGTTAAAAGGGATACAGAGCATAAAAATTTGGAAAACTCAAGCCTGTCCACGCAAAAGAGAAGGAAAGAGCATTTTTCAGGAGAGGAAATCTGAGGGGGGGCAGCTGAACAACCACTTGCTAGAAAGATTAGCACAGGTAAAAGAGAGCCAGTTGGTAATAGAACAGTGAAAAAAGTCCAAAGGCATTTCAGAATCTTTGAGTTTACTCCTCCCATTACAGGTCCACAGGCCTAGGAGGACAGATGACTTCTGGGCCAGGCCCAGGGTGCTGCTGCCCTGTGCAATCTTGGGAAGCTGCTTCCCACATCCTGGCTGCTCGGACCACAGCTAAAGCTCAAAGGGCTCAAGCTACTGTTTAGACCACTGCTTCAGAGGGTGCAAGGTGTAATGTTTGGGGCTTCCATGTGGTGCTAAGACTGCAGGCACACAGTGTGAGACTGGCTGAGCTCTTTGTGGGTTGGAGCCCCCGCGTAGTGTCTCCACCAGGCCCCACCTAGTGGAGCTGAGGGAGTAAGGTTGCCATCCTCCAGACCCCAGAATTCTAGAGTCACCAGCAGCATGCACTCTCAGCATGGAAAAGCCGCAAGCATTGGATTCCAATACATGATAAGAGCCACATGGGCTTCACACATCAAAGCCACGGGGACAGGGCTGCCCAAGGCCTTGGGAGCCCACACTTCATACTGTTGTGCCCAGGATGTGGGACATGGAGTCAAAGGAGAACGTTTTGGGGCTTTAAGTTTTTATGTCTGCCCTTCTGAGTTCTAGACTTAATGTGGGGAGTATTACCTCTTTCTTTAGGCTGATTTCTCCCTTTTGGAATGGGAATGTCTAACCGATGCCTGTATCACGTTTGTATCTTGGAAGTAAATATCTTGTTTTTTATTTTACAGGTTCACAGCTGTAAAGAACTTGCCTGGAGTCTCAGATGAGACTTTGGACTTTGGACTTTTGAGTTGATGCTGGACCAAGTTAAGACTTTGTTGATAGGATGATTTTATCTGGCAATGTGAGAAGAACCTGAGTTTTAGGGGGTCGGGGCAGAATGCCATGGTTTGGATATGGTATCTTTGGCCCCACCGAGTCTCATATTGTAATTTGATAACCAGTGTTGGAGGTGGGGCTTGGTGGGAGGTGTTGGGAATATTGGGGTGCATCCCTCATGAATGGCTTGGTGCCATTCTTGCAGAGATGAGTGAGTTCTTACTCTTGAGTTCTCTAGAGAACTGGTTGTTAAAAGACCTTGGCATTTCCTCCTCTTCTCTCTGGGTTTCTCTCTTGCCATGTGATGCCTACTCCCCTTCCCTTTCTGGCATGGGTGGAAGTTGCCTGAAGTTCTCACCAGAAGCAGGTGTTGGTGCCATGCTTCTTGTACAGTCTCCAGAACCATGAGCCAAAGAAACCTGTATTTTAAATAAATTACCCATCCTCAGGCATTTCTTTATAGCAACACAAACAGACTGAGAAGCACTATTTCATAAAACAAAGGTGCACCTATATAACTTATGCATGGTATATAACATGGTATCAAAATATTGCCAGTTCTAGTTCATTTTGTGGTGCTGTAACAGAATACACATGCTCCTTGACTTATGATGGGGCTGTGTCCCAATAAACTCATCATAAGTAGAAAATATCATAGTTGAAAATGCATTTAATGTCCCTATAAACCCATTATAAAGACAAAAAAATCATAAGTCAAACCATTGTTAAGTCCAGATGCTCATTGATTTACATTGGGGTTATGTCCTGATACACCCATTGTAAAGTTGAGTAATCATAAGTTGAACCATCATAAACTGGGGCCCCTCTGTGCCTGAGACTGGGTAGTTTACAATGAACAGAAGTTTATTGGCTTATTGTTATGGAGGCTTGGAAATCTAAGATTGAGGGGCCAATATCTGGTGAAGGCCTTCTTGTTGCACCATCCCGTGGCAAAAGGGCAATGAGAGTGAAGAGAGCAAGAGCCTGAACTCAAAACTTCAAGCCCTTTTATAATTGGTATTAATCCATTCATGAGGGTAGAGCTCTTATTACCTCAACATTTCCCATTAGGCCTTACCTTCCAACACTGTTATATTGGGGATTAAGTTTCCAACACATGCTCTTGGGGGGACACATTCAAACCATAGTACCAACATAGTATAATACAAAAATAACTAGAGATCTATCTCATTTATAAATATTGATGCAAAAAATATGAAATGAAATATAGAAAGTGAAAGAATAGCACTGTTAAAAAATAAGACTTCAGGAAGTAGTGGATTATATTCCAGGAAAACAAAGATGGTACAATATGAAAAAATATTTTTTCTTAATATATCAAAGGAAATAATCATATAAGCAACTTCATATATCTCCCAAATTTGTGATCAATTTGCTTTAGTGTATATAATACAGCTATTTAGGGCATAAATATATTTATATGTGTATATTACCCAAATCTAAATTTTTGAGAAATGAACACACAAAAACACATAACTAATGAAAAGAAATAAAAAATATAGGAAGATTAAAGTATTAAATATAAAGGCTGAGACTTTGAAAACAATTAATAAAATAAACCACTAACTAAATTAATGAGGAAAATGAGAAAAAATAAAAACAAAATCACATACACACATTCAATAGGAGGAATTCACAACAGATATTCTATTAAACAAACATAAGAAATCATCACTCAACCGATGAAGATTAATTGCAAAACTGAAATTGATGTTTTTCCAGACATTTATAATTTATCAAACATTGGCTACAAAACATGACAATGTAACCTACTAGTTAACATAAAATTAATAAAATGGTTATCACAATTTTAATAGGGATTGTCATAAAACCTTTAAAGAACAAATCATTAAAGTGCTATGTAACACAATCCAGAAGTTTAAAATGGAAGGAAGGGTCACTGACTTGTTTAATTATGAATGACATGTAATTTTATATCAGAGTGTAACTAAGGTAGTGAACACACACAAACACACATTCACAAATACATGGAAACTAATGATCAAGTTTATGAATAATGATGCAAAATTTTAAGAAAATATTAGAATAAAAATATTTCAGCATTGTATTTCTTTAGCCAAAAAAGGTAATCATATAATCATCTCTTTTGATCAGGCAAAAACAATTAGATTTTTCTTTCCTTTCTTCACTGTTATTATTTTCATGTATCAATCAATGCAATTGTATACAAGGCCAAAAAATGAGACATATAAATGATACATCCTTCAAAGAAGGATTTAAATTCCTCTCTCTGAGATGTTGTATGTTGAAAATCTGAAAATTTCTGTAAAACTTTAAAAAATAAAAATCAGTAAAATTCTAGGAGAAAAATAATAAATGTGGATGTTTCGTATAATATAGAAAATGTAATGAAATGCCTATTTTTGTTATCACAACAATAATTTAAAGTACACAAGAACCATGTGCTTTAAATTTAGGAATAAATAAAAACTGGGAATAAATTTAAAAATGTGTTAAGTGCCTTCAGGAAACCATAAATACTTAAACAAATGATAATATATACTATATAATTTAATAGGGAACTTTAACATCACCAATGTGTCAATTTTTTAATGAATTTACCAAATTTCTAATAAAGTACTGCTTAGGGAAAAGTCTTAAACTGTGTCCTTCCTGTACTCTCAATCACAACAATCATCAACACAGAAAATGTCAGTGGCTAAATGTGGGGGCATTTCACACACACCAAGCAGCAGACACCAGCTGGGCATCCTCCAATTTAATTCCAAGGCTATCTACCTGGAGATAGTGTCAGATCCCGCAGGTGAGGGGCCGGCTTCAAGACTCCCCCGACTCCCTAGACGCCAGTCACAAAGTCCAGGCCTCTGGAACTTCTGACCAGTGGGCTTCAAGTTGGCATTCCCACAACCCACTCTTTGGATTTGATTAATTTGCTGGAGCAGCTCACAGAACTCAGTGAAACACTTATGTTTACTGATTTATTATAAAGGATATTACAAAGGATGCAGATGAAGAGATGCATTTGAGGAAGCTATGGGGGAATGGGGTGGAGCTCCCATGCCCTTCTGGAGTGCCACCCTCCAGGAACCTCCCCGTGTTCAGCTATCCAGAAGCCTTTGAGCCCAGTGCTCTGGGGTTTTTATGGAAGCTTCATGACATCAGCATTCCTTCCCCCAAGGTATGGGGGGTATGGCCCTTTATCAGATGAGGATCTTATGATCCACATCAGAAAGGTTGGGGGAGATTGGAGTCCTCCTGCCTTGAGGTGGGTGAAAGGAGGTCAGGAGAAGGTCAGAGAGATTCTGTTTCCTAAGGCCTGCTCCTGAAGCCTAACATACGCAGTATTCTTTTAAAAAGACTGTAACGAGGGCTATGGGAGTTATGAAAACGTGTGTGTGTGTTTGTGTGTGTGTGTGTGTATCATAACACAAGTACAAACTAGTTCTTTATAACTAAACAAAAAACTATTGTGAAAGTTATCTGTTGCGGGGGGAGGGGAAGCCAACAGGACCAGAACATTTTAGAATTGAAAAGCATCCATTCAATGAACTTTACCAGGTCTTCAAACAGTGTCATATTGCCAACAATATGAAAAGCAGATAGTGGGACTTGAATTGATAAAAAAAATATGCTAAAAAGGTTCATAAATGGACATATGTATTGAGTTGATGATAAAGATAAAAATAACAGGATTATTCAATAAAGGTTGTTGGGTGAATTCAGGAGTCATGGGCTCCAAATATCATATTTTAACAGCAGTATAAATTCCACTTACATGAAAATTTCAGACAAATACAAAACCAGGAAAGGATTTTCTTTTTATTTTAAAGTCTTGGAGTCAAGAATGTCTTACAATGACATATTCTATAAAACTCTTAAAAGTTTGACCATAATTGTAGCAATAACTGCATAGGGTCTACTGTGTGCCAGGCTCTGTTCTGAGATGGTTTATCCCATTTAATCCTTCCAACCATCCCAAGAGGTAGTCACTATTAACCCCTTGTAGCAGCTGAGAGCACTGAAGCTGAGGGAGGCTCATAGACATGTCCATGGCACACAGTTAATAGACTTGCCCATCTGACTGCAGGGTGGGACTCACACCAATTGCTCTGCCTTACAAATGTAACCAGTTTAAAATGAGCTAATGAATTCGACATGAGCAAATTCCCCACCCCTAAAAAAGTATCAAACTATAAAAAAAGTCATAAAATGGGTTGAGAATTTATTTCCATAATATATAAAGGCTTCTTAATCAACAAAAAACTTAAATCAACAAAAAGTATACGTCTTCCACAGAAAACAAAATGCATATAGTTTGAAGGAGGGGAAAAGTTGTCAAGCATCACTAATAATACTTATTAAAACTGATGAAGTTTCAGTTTCCTCTCAATTTGTCAAAAACCCAGATGTTTAAAAACACACTCTGTTGGGAGAATAGGCATGCATTGCTTGCAGGAGTATAATTGGTACAATTTCCATGGAGGAACATTCGATGAGAATCAAATCATGAATTCACATATGCATACACATTGACCAAGCCGTTCTATTTTTTAAAAATGTGACTTGCAGGTTTATTCTATACATACAAAATCTTTCAGGTACAAGTTTGTTAATCTCAGCCTGCATTATACGGGTGCAGTGGCTCACATCTATAATTGCAACACTTTGGGAGGCTGAGGCAAGGGGCTCACTTGAGGTCAGGAGTTCCAGACTAGCCTGGCCAACATGGCCGAAACCCCGTCTCTACTAAAAATACAACACAAAAATTAGCCAGGGGTGGTGGTGCACACCTGTGGTCCCAACTACTTGGGAGGCTGAGGCACAAAAATGGCCTGAACCTGGAAGGCTTAGGTTGCAGTGAGCCAAGATCGTGCCACTGTATTCCAGCCCGTATGACAGGGCCAGACTTTGTCTCAAAAAAAAAAAAAAAAACAAAACTGGAGACAGAGACACCCTCATAATTTTGTTTTTAATCTTTTTGATATATATTATTTTAGGTTTATCTTGGATCTGAATTTATATTTTTAATACATATAAAAATATGAGTGAAGATGGTGCCACTGCACTCTAGCCAGCGTGACAGAGCCAGACTGTGTCAAAAAAAAAAAAAGAAAAAATTAGAAAAGACAAATCCAACAATAGTTAACTGGTTAAAAAATAGCATAGACATACAATGGAATATTATAAAACAAGATTTTAAAAGTAAACAAACATAAAAACAGGAAATTTGCTTGGGCTGACCTGGAAATATTGTGGCAAGTAGGAAATATACATGTGCTAAAGTTTATAAGTCATTTGTATATAAAACTAGTGATAGGCCTGGCACAGTGGCTCACACCTGTAATCCGAGCACTTTGGGAGGCCGAGACGGGCAGATCACCTGAGGTCAGGAGTTTGAGACCAGCCTGGCTGACATGGTGAAACCCCATCTCTACTAAAAATACAAATATTAGCTGAGTGTGTTGGTGGGCGTGTGCAATCCCAGCTACTTGGGAGGCTGAGGCGGGAGAATTGCCTGAATCTTGGAGGCAGAGGTTGCAGTGAGCCAAGATTGCGCCACTGCACTCCAGCCTGGGTGACAGAGCAAGACCCTGTCTCGAGGAAAAAAAAAACAGCAGTGATAATCAGATATGGTGTCTATGCTTGTGTGTGCATAAAAGTCTCCTGAAAAATCATACATAGGTGAAATTATCTATCTATCTATCTATCTATCTGTATCTAAATATGTACACACCCAACCCAATGTGTATAAACATACTTTAATATGTGTGTGTATATATCTATATATAAATACAGGAGAATATGTGTGTGTGTGTGTGTGTGTGTATATATATATATGCATGCAAAATAAAGCAGAGCTTAAAATTGAATGTCAATTGTTAAAACATTTCATTCCTTTGTGAGTGTGAGTTTTTATGAAGAGGGAAAAATGTGTTTGATTAGACTGCAGTGAGAAAAATTTAAGTGGTTTAAGGTAAATATCGTGAGGACACAGCAATGATTTTTTGCTGCTAAATCACTATGATGCCACAGCTGGCTCTCAGTGCTCCTACAGATATAGACATAGGTTTACTGATCAGGCTTGGGACTGTCTGGTATTGCCATGTGAGAAAATCTGTGAATCAGATATACAGGTCTTTCTACTCAATATTCTATATTCTCCTGAGCCTCTCTAAACAAGATGTTTCTCTGAAAAATTATTGAAATAGTGACTAAAAATCTGTGAAAAAGAATAAAAATAAATTTGGAAGAAGGTAAAGAAGTGAAAATTGACCTAGAACAAGCAAGATAAATAGAAATAAAAAGTGATATTGGAAATTAAACACAAGTAATCCAAAAGAAAGATTTTCTAAATTTACTTATATTTGACAAAGTGATTTTTTTTTTTTTTTTTGAGACAGAGTCTTGCGCTGTCACCGACAAAGTGAATTTTAAGGCACAGGTATTAGTAGAGAAAATGAAAAAACAATCAATGACTCAGAAATTTAAGAGAATTTTAAATTTTTATCCACATAATTACATAGCCTCAGAATATACAAAGAAAAAATGACAAAATGGCCGGGCATGGTAGCTCACACCTGTAATCCCAGCACTTTGGGAAGCCGAGGTGAGTGGATCACCTGAGGTCAGGAGTTCGAGACTAACCTGACCAACATGGTGAAACCCTGTCTCACGAAATACAAAAAAATTAGCTGTGCATGGTGGCACATGCCTGTAATTCCAGCTACTTGGGAGGCTGAAGCAGGAGAATCACTTGAACGCTGGAGGCAGAGATTGCAGTGAGCCAAAATTGTCCCATTGCACTCCAGCCTGGGCAACAGGAACAAAACTCCTTCTCAAAAAACAACACCCCCGCCAAAAAAAAAAAAAGAAAAAGAAAAAAATGACAAAACAATTACGGGAAATCCAAGAGCCTACAAACTTAGCAGATATTTTTAACATATGCAGTAGTCACTTATTTTAAAATACTGTTATATTTGGATGACACAATGAATACAGTGGACCTAATTGTCATGTTTAGACGCCTACACTCATCATTGGAGAAAAGTCACTTCTCATGGTGTGACAGTAGACAAAAAAGGGAAGATGACCTAGCCAAAAGCTCTGAATTCCAGATGACCTCTCTGATAAAAATAGATCACATAAGTTTACTGTGTAGTAGGCAGTGTGCAGATGAGTTGATAAGGATAATCTAATTCTTATAACATCACTCAGAACAATATGCTAGTTAAGAATCTTTTTTTGTTTGTTTGCTTTGTTTTGAGACCGAGTCTTGCTCTGTTGCTCAGGCTGGAGTGCAGTGGCGTGATCTCGGCTCACTGCAACCTCTGCCTCCCGGGTTCAAGCAATTCTCCTGGCTCAGTCTCCCGAGTAGCTGGGATTACAGGCATGCACCACCATGCCCGGCTAATTTTTTGTATTTTTAGTAGAGACGGGGTTTTGCCACATTGGCCAGGCTGGTCTCAATCTCCTGACCTCAGGTGATCCACCAACCTTGGCCTCACCTGCTGGGATTACAGGCGTGAGCCACCGCGCCCGGCCAAGAAACTCTTAACTTCTCAATGCTCAATGTTAATCCCACACTGAGAAAGTTGTGGAGCCAGGATTTGAACTTGGGTTATCTATTTTCAGAACACCTAAGTTGACTTCCTCCTTCTTTCCTGTTACCCTTTTGATCTGGAGGGTGTTGTGGGGAAGAATCTGCCTACAAAAAGCTGCTTGGAGAGAAGCACATTTTCTTCATTGTAGATGGGCCAGACACAAGAGAAGCGCCAAGTTGCTGGGAATAGAAGACTGCCAGATCCACCTGGTCTTATCTATCCATCTCATCTTCCTCTAAACAAGGGGTTACTTGTTCTACCGCCTGCACTATGCCTAGTTCCTCAAATTCATACAACAGCACTCTCCTTGCTCTGCTTCCTTGTTTCCTGGTCCGGTGGTTTAGTCTCTTTAACTGTGGCTTTGCTTATTTCTTTGAATATTGTCTCTTTCAACATATTGCCCAAATTCTTAACTAGGGGTAATAATTTGGGTATTCTGAGAAGCAGACACCAAGACAGGATTAAATGAGCAAGGATTTTACTTGAGGGCATTCCCATGAGAGAAAATGGGGAGCATGCCAGAAAGGCTTTGATATACTTTGGACCACACTGCATGTCTGTTTCTGCGTGAAGGAGAGACAGAAGGCAGGCAGGATAGAAGCACTGCTATGTAATCTAGTACAGGCTCAGCAAGGCCATCCCTAAGCCATAGTCTGCCATTACTGGAGTTTTATATCTCTCAGAAATAGGCCTGGTCACATTTAGTTATTCGCTGGGAGCAGCCCATGGAAGTATGGCTTTGACAAAAATGTGGTAATGGATTTCAGAGAATACTAACTGGGCCTCCTGGGTTAATTAAAACTCCCTGTAGTTGAATGATCCAGAAGGTATTGAATGTTCCAGCTATGCTGCTAGGCATGGTGATTGTATTAGGATTCTCCAGAGAACCAGAATCAGAACCTACATTCTCAGGATTCTTCAGAGAAACAGAACTTTTATCAAAATACCACAGTTCAGTCTAGGTCCTGCTGCTCGCCATACAGAATGCCAATTGCTGGGGCAACAAGTATTGCCAGGAAGAAGGCTTTAATCAAGTGCTGAACCTGGGGAAAATGGGAGATGAAGTCAAATCCGTCTCCCCAACCAAGTAAAACTGAGGAGGTTATGGAGTGGGAAATGTGGAAAAACAGGAATTAGAGAGGGGTAAGGAAACAATCATGATGGATGAGGGGTCTGGTGTCTCATTGGATGTGGTGGTCTGATGAGTTTCAGTTCATTGCCAGAGGGTTTGTTTCCTAAGGAAGGAAGTCAGTAAGACAAATGCAAGTTTTAAATTATAAGACTAGAGAGGGTCAATTTCTGTTTATTCCAAAAAACCCGTAAATATCAGTTATATGGGATAATAGGGCTGGTTATAGTCCCCCACCTTTATCCGTCCCTCAATGTTGGGAACCCTGTTGTCGATCCTTCTCTCTGCCTCATGCTGAGGAGGGGCATCATGGGATAGTGACGAGGAATGAAAATGTAGCACCTGGTTAGCATCCAGCTTGCTGAAGAACCATAATTAAACACACATACACACACACTTGGGGAACCCAAGAGAACAAACCTAAGCCTCCCAAAAAGAATTCCTGATTCATCACATCCACTTTCAGAAAGCTATGGTTTATCCTTTAGGGGAGAACAATAACGAACTGAAAGTGTGTGGTCCCTTAATGATTTCTTGTTTAGGGTCTTTGGGCTTTGAATGCTAACTTAAGGCTGTCTTTAAGGGCTCAAAAGACCATGACTGTTTCCCTTGGAGGGACCCCAGAGGGACTGGTTTTACCTGAGTGTGGTGAGTTTATGGCTTAACACCAGCTAACTTGAACTAGAACCTGTTGGAAGCAAACTCAGACTAGTTAATTTATTTCCAAAACATAAGGTTAATATCTCTGTCATTATAAAGCCAGTCCCAAGGATTTGCATATGAAGCATATCAGCTGCTTCATCTGGGCTGCTCCACTTGGCTTTGATAGGTTCCCTCCTCTCAGAGTAAACAGATCTTGCAGTGGCTTTTATCCAGTCCACCAGCCTGGCTGTTCTCTCAGGAAAAACCCTCTGTGTGTCTGGATTACATATACCCGTCTGCAATTGTTCAATAGTGAGCCGTGGGTCCTAGATGAATCAAAAAAACGCTTTGCAATTCTGCAGCATTTAAAACCAAAGACATTGCTCCTAAATTAGTTACTTTCACAATCCTCTGTAGTAAAGGGTCTTCAGGAAGCTGTCGATACCAATCTGTAAAATGGAACAACTCCTTCACATTATACCCTCTGGTTTCAGTAGTTAATTGGTTCTGCCCTTTCCTGACATTGGAAACCATAGGTCTCAGAGATACTTCTTGGAAACCACAGGTCTTAGAGATACTTTTTGGTTGCCTGGCATAATTTTCCCTTTTCGTGGGTAGCCTTAAAGCTGGTGATCTGAGCTCAGACAGACCCAGGTCTGAGTTTGGCCTAGCTTTTAGATCCAACTCAGCACTCTCTTACGTTTATTCTAGCTATTATAGATAATCATAACAAAGGGATTGAATATTTCACTTTTCCCTATTAAGTTTGCATTCCATTATGCATCCAGTGAATCAACTCCCCAGGACTTGAATCCATCTCAGAATTCCACTGGTAACTTTTACCTTTAATAACTGAATGCAGCACAGCTGCAGCTCCACACCATGGGTGACCACATTGCCACTCAGGAGTCAAAGGTTAATCCAATAACAGGTGTACTACAGCTTTCTTCTGAAACATAATTTTTCTTTCCTTAGTCCTCCATTTTTAACAATGACAAATCATAGTGGGGCCAATTTATTTACAAAGTAAGTTTTAGTCTTATATTTGACCTGATTATTTGTACAACGTGCAGCAAGAATTATTGTAGGCTCTTACAAATTGGCTTTGCTGGAAATTTTCCTAAGGTAGCTCTGATTTGGATTTTAAAGGCCTTTCAAGCACAGCCAAGGATTTATAAAAAGTAAAGTAGAGGTTCCTCTTCAAAGACTTTCCTCCCCATCTAATTAGGAATAAATGGTAACTTCTCTTAGAAGCAAAATTTATTCAAAGACCTGTGCTAACATTCTTAAATATCTGCTAGCCGTAATAAAGAAATGAATGTACTTTATGTTCTTAGCTCCCACAATTTAGCCTAAATATTTGCCCTGGCATGCTTATACTGGTCCAAGCAAGCATTAGGTCATAGCCTGTTCCTCTTCCTTATTTGAAGGTGTTTTTACCTTTCTCAGCATTCCACAAGTTACTTCCTCCTTCCTTTGTTCTCCTCTGCTTTTGCCTCTTTTAAAAAGTTCTAAGTTGCCAGCCAATCAGGACAAACATGGAATGTGAGGTCCCATTGTATCCAGTGGAAACCGGATACAGCAGTAGGGTGGACGCATCAGGGTATAAATGACCCTGTCTCCTTTGCTCTGTGTACTCTCGTGGCAAAACTGCTGGCGAGTGTACCCTTTCTGCAGAAAGTAAAAATGGCCTTGCTGAGGAAATTAAATTTATGTTCAAGTGCTATTTCTTAATGGCACCAGGGAACAAGCATTTCTAACAGATTTATCTGTGCCTGCAGATACCTATATAAATTGGGTGAATTCCTGTCTTCTTGAGGTCTCAAAATAACAGGAGGTTCCTGATACTGTCAGAAAGTGGCATTCTTTGTTTTCCACAGGTCAGAAAGCCTGCGAAGGAACTGTACAGACAAGGTATAAGGCCAGGCTTTTCAAGAAGCTTTTATCGGCTCCATAAGTCAGCTTCAGTTTCTCAAAGCATTCTGCTCATATCTGAAAATATGTTATTCCAGTCCAAGCCTTGGTAAAACAATCAGTGTCTCCAATTGTGACCTGTTATAAAAGAAAACAGATTCTTATTTAACTTATGCAAATAACCATATTGCCATAAATTGAGAATACTTGTAAATAATTTCCAAAATCTGGAGAAATCAGCTGGAGAGAAAAAAAATACTTCAAATTTTGTTTACAAGAGTATACTCTATTAGTTGTTAAACACTATAAATAGCTCAAAAGAAAAAGTTTTCTTTACTCTAAAAAACAGAACAAAAAGAACTGGCAATCTTTCAAACAAGAAAAGCCATAAAAATTATTTCAGTCCTCTATTAGTTCAGTCCATGCAATTAACTCTTGTTCTGCTTCATACTGGGTTAGCAGTCTTTACGTACACATCAGCCTTTTAATTAGAGTCCTGCATGCTTTCTCTCTAGTCCAATGGCACAATCTCCAAAGTAATCAGAAACCTGTATTCAAAAGTCCTTTCCATGAACCCCCCTACAGCAGTAAGTTTTGGACTGTAGCTGATTTTAAGCTGCTTTTTGAGAAGAATCAAAGTAAAACAATAATTGTGGATGACAGATGTCTTAAGACAGTCATAAAGACAACTTGTCACTGGTAACTTGGGATCTTTCCTTACTTTGTACCAGTTGCAAAGAATGAACACCCAGCTGGAAACAAAGTGAAGCATGTTTTATTCCTGGCCAGGAAGAGAGAAGGCGAACTCTTGCTCCGAATGCACCTTCTCCCTGAACAACAGAAGGCATGGGGTTTTAAAGGACTGCATACAGGGAGGGAGAGGAATGTTAGCATGTGCAGGGTGGGACTCCAGACCCACAGGCTCAGTTCATAAACATACATCTTCATACAACCCATGTACATAAAATAGTGGAGATTTTCTTTGGTGTGTGTGTGTTGCGGGCGGTGGTGGGGGGAGGGCAGCGGAATTTTGGCATTATAATATTTTAATGATCTGAAGGCAACTAGGATCATCTGTTCCAGCTTGGGTGCTTTGGGGGTCTTACCTCCCTCTGGTAGCTGGCCAGTGGTCATGACGTTCTGGCACCATCCCAGGCCCACTGGGTTCTTAAGCTGCTATGCCTATAAGTAAGGGACTAAAGAAAATCAGTAAGAAAAAGAGTCTTCCCAGGTTATTTCATCAGCGTTGCCCTAGATACAAAATCCCTCCTCTGTTTGCTCCTCATTCTTGATGGCTGCTGACGGATGGGGTCCATCTTCTAGAACTGCTTTCTGCTGTGTATAGGCATTGTCATTTCATAAGTTAGAGGAGAAAAACTCTTCCTTTGCTATTCTAAGGTAGGTCTGATTGTCACCAGGCTGCAACCCTAATTGCCAAGATCCCTTCTTGATTACCCTTTGTAGCTTGATTGCTTCCACTTCCTTGCTGATAAAGCTTACTGAAAGGTTAAGAATACAGGGCCAAAAAGCAGTAAAAGTATGATCATCACCAGTAGGCAAAGGACACCTTTTACTGCATTCCAGGTGTCATTAGAGCTAATCTTGGTTACCCGAAAGGAGTAGAGCCATTCTGCTTGTTTAAACATTTCCATTATATTAACTTCTATCTCCCCAGAGGTGTTTACTCAGGTGCAACAGGAGGTATTGGTGATTACACATACTTCTTATTGTTTTGCTAGTAGATAGTCTAAGGCCAACTGATTGTCCAGTACTACACTGGCTAGTGAATTGAAAGAAGGCTGTATATTTTGAAGAGCCTTCCTGGTATTACCTGTGAGATTTTTTGACTGGGTTATATTTCTTAGGGTAGCCTCATGATAGGCGAAGCCCCTTAAGGGGCAGCCAACCATACAGCAAGTACTATACCTACCAGGATCAGCCCAAGAGCCCTCTTAGACTTAATTGCAATGGCAGGTTTTGGTATGAATGGTTATCCCATTGGGTCCCAAAACACCTATTATATATTGTCCTGTGTGTATTACATTATCTACACAAGGGTGAACTACCACTAGCGATGGAAAAGAAAAGGTAGCAGCAGAGGAGCTATTAGGGAGGTGGTGGTGGGGAGAGCCACAAATGAACACACACCCTGCGGATGCACACACCCTTGTGGGAATGGGGAAGTTTAGCCAATGAAGTAATTAAGAGCCCTGAAGGGGAGGGTGAATCTTCTGACAATGAGGGCACAGGGGGCCTTTTTGATTCCAGGTGAAATTTATTTTTATTACTGAAGCTATTGCTGGAGGTGGGTAGTAGAGTCCCCAGTATCCCTTGTTGCCTGAAGTAGGTGCTGGACTATATGAGTCTTTGACTCTTGGAGTAAGATCCATGCAACCCATAGACAGGGAATTGCTCAGGTGTACAGAACAGGTGTGGGTTGGACTTTAGATTTTCATGGCACCTGTGTAAGGTTGAAATCACCTCCCCAAGGACACACAGTGTGCAATGTTCCTCAAGTCTGGAGGTGCCTGTGATATGTCCGGCATTAAGACAGATTGTTCTGGCTGGCTATAATGTGGGAGAAGTTAACTATTGCCTTTGTGCCCCAGAGTTCTTTGGCTGCTGAGATCAAAATCACCAAACAGCATAAGAAAAAAAGAAAGAATACGTTTGTATTTATCTAGACTAAGCACTCAGAGGTGGCTCAGAGATGAGGATGGTATTAGGCGAAGGGTCACTAGTTTAAGGAAACACCATGGGGCTTTCAGGGAGTGCTTGAGGGAGTGTGGTTGAGGTATATGCAGTGTTTTATCAAGATGCCAGAGGGATATCAATCAGGACTAGCATGGTCAAGATGTTCCAATATAAAAGGAAACAGAGCCCTAAGCCAGGGACCACCTGTGTGGACTACAGAACAAGTCCTAATGCAATCAGAAGCAGACAGCACAAAAGTGACACCAAGAACTCTCCTGGAAGGTAGAGACGTGTAAGTTTTATAGCAGTGACCTCTTTAGATGGGTCTAAGTATTCTTATCTTTTGGGAGTCCAGGTCAGGTTTTCAGAACAGCAATTTTAAATCCGCGATGGGTTCAGCCCAGTACAGCCCAGTATGAGGGAGTTTCCTGCACTGGTGCACCCACCTGTTTCACTCATGTGTGGTGAATCTGTGGGGTGACGCCCTTAAGTTTTAAGGCGGAATGTGTGGTTACAGTCACTAAGTATGGTCGCATCCGTTTTGGACCTAATTGCCTCTCTGGGCTTTGGACCTTCCAGGTTTTCAGATACGCCCAATCTCCAAGGACATAAGGATGCAGAACCAGATCTGTCAATGACAGAGAAGCCTAGTTTCTGCAAGCTTCAAAAACATAGGCCACCTCCCTGATATGTAATGCATATTTTAGTTGTTCCTGTTCCTGTGGACTCAGCCCCTTCCCTGTGGCTGCCTCTGGGATTGGTCGCCCACACATCAGTTCAAACGTACTCAGTTTCTAAGTTCGCCTTTTGGGGCAGTCCTCATTCTACGAAGAGCCATGAGTAAGAGAGTGAGTTTTCCTGTTTCTTGGTACAGTTTAGCCAGGGTTCTCTTTAAGCTTTCGTTGGCTCTTTCCACTTCTCCTGAGGATTGGGGTCTCCATGCTGTATGAAGTTTCCAGATGATTCCTAGGCCTTGGGCTACCTTGGGCCACAGATACCACTGCAGATCTTCTCCAAATAAGGCAAGCCTAACTAAGGGGGCCCAGGGCATGTTTGCCAGTGCAGACGGGAATTTGGAGTATCCCTGCCTCAGTGAGAGAAGCTGCAATGTGGAGGGGATAAGTCATCCTTGAGGGTGTTGAGGGAAGGAAGGAAAAAATGGGAAGGAAGAAAAAATGTATTGCTTTACAGACAGGGTGATGATAGGCCAAAGCAAGGGAAGAGAGGTGAGTAGGCAGGGTAGAGAGCACAGCCATGGGCAGCGGCAGGAAGGCAGGCATGGCAGTGGTTGAAGCAGTGGGACACAGGCACCAGGAGGCAGAGGCTGCAGCAGCAGAGACAGAAAAAGAGAAGAAAGACGATTTAAACCATGTACAGGACTAATACCATTGAGCTCAGGCATGCCTGGCACTTTCCCGAGGTCCAGTCAGGCATCCCCAGTCTCCCAGTCTGGTCCATCTGTTTCAGATGGTCTTCCCTAGATGCCTCAATTAAACCATGGGTATTTCTTTCAATTCCCAGAATGTGATCCACAAACCTCACAATGGAGATATCTTCCAATGCCCCAAAAGTGAGATTTGCCCTTTCCTGATGCCTTTTCCCAATTTGATAAATGCCCATGTTACCAGCTATCGCAGTCCTCTCAGGGTTGTGGCCACCGGCCTGATGAGGAGAGGACTGACAGGGTGATGGGCTTGGATACAGAGTAGCATGGTCATGGGCTCAAGCCCCACCTGCAGACACTCCCAGCAGACACTCCAAGCCATGACAATTTGACTTGGGTGTTGGCCCAAGATAAGCGGCTACTTCCCACTGCTCCAGCTGCTGGGAGTCACTGGTTAGGAGGTGCCACTCAGTCCCCAGCTGAGGGAGGCCATGGCCATCCTGGACAAGCATCCAGAAATTGTCACTGTTGAGTGAGTTCTTTCCCTACTTTGTACCACAAAGAAAGAACACCCAATTAGAAACAAAGGCAAGCGGTTTTTATTTCTGGCCAGGAAGAGAGGAGACAAGCTTTCACTCTACATGCCCCTTCTCCAGAACAATAGAAGACAAGGGTTTTTTAAGGACTGGGTACAGAGAAGGAGAGGAATGTAAGCACGTTTGGGGTTGGAGTCCAGACCCACAGGCTCCATTCATAAGCATACATCTTTTTTTTTTGTTTTTTTAAGACGCAGTCTTGCTCTGTCACTCAGGCTGGAGTGCAGTGGTGCAATCTCGGCTCACTGCAACTTCCGCCTCCCGGGTTCAAGTGATTCTCCTGCCTCAGCCTCCCGAGTAGCTGGGATTACAGGCACCTGCTACCACACCCTGACTAATTTTTGTACTTTTAGTAAAGATGGTGTTTCACTATGTTGGCCAGGGTGATCTTGAACTCCTGACCTTAGGTGATCCACCTGCCTTGCCCTCCCAAAGTGCTGGGATTACAGGCGTGAGCCACTGTGCCCGGCCCATACAACTTAAATATACAATGGAGGGTTTTTTTTGCAGGAGAGGGAACTTTAGCATTATAATAATATGTTAATGCTTTAAAGGCAACTAGGGGGTCTTCTGTTCCAGCTTGGACAGGTTTGGGGTCTTATCTCCCTCTGGTATCTGGTTAATGGTTATGAAGCTCTGGCACCATCTGATTTCTTGAAATAGCTGTGCCTATAAATAAGGCACTAAAGAAAAACAGTAAGAAAAAGAACTTTCCCAGCTACTTCATCAGAGTTGCACTGGTAACAAATTGACAAGGAAATGCGGTTATTTCTGCAGCATACAACAATTTATCATAATAATCATAATTACTAATGATAACATAAACTGAGACATATCAGAATTTTAGGAATCTCATGCAATTTTGGAACACATTTCTAACACATTTATATAAATATAACCGAAGGAAAGTTAAACACCATTTCCTACATGACAATGCTTCCTATATAATTTTAACATACTGTGTAAGCCTCTTGGACTTCAGGAGGCCATAATATCTAAAAAGTTAGTTTGAGGTCAGAAAGACTAAAGTTAGAACTTGAAATTTTGCTTTTGAAAAGTTTGTCAAATATTAAATGTTTAAAACACTTGATATCACAAAATAGGATCATAGGTCACTACCAAATAGTCATTCATTTAGCCAAAATGACAAAATATTTAAAAACACACTTTTACTCTTTGATAGTTTCCCAAACAGTAAGCCCTAATAAAGACAGCATGAAACCAACTCAGTCTCTCTCTCTCTCCTTTTTTTCCTGATGTTTACTCAAAAGTTAAACAAAAATCTTTCAGTATTTCTTACTAATATTACATGAAAACTTTGTTCAAAAGAAAAAAACAATGTTGTTGTTTTGTTTTCTATACATTCTTTGTATATTATTAGTGTTAAAGCTAATTTTAATACAAATTTATAAATATATCTATCTAATTTTAATCAGTTTGACCATAAGGTAAATTTGCCATAAACCTTTTATAACATTTTACAGTTTTATATTAAATAGATCAGGTCTGCTCTGGTGGCTCATGCCTTTCATACTGACATTCTGGGAAGCCAAGGCAGGAGGATTACTTGAGCCCAGGAGTTTGAGACCAGCTTGGACAAAATTAGCTGGGCCTGGTGGTATATGCCTGTAATCCCAGCCACTCAAGAGGCTAAGGTGGGATGATCACTTGAGCCTGCGAGGTCAAGGCTGCAGTGAGCCATGATTGTGTCACTGCACTCCAGCCTGGGCAGACAGAATGAGACCTTATCTCAAAATAAATAAATAAATAGCTCAGATCAGTGCTCCAAGAAAACCCTGTTATTCCAATACAGGGGCCCAGATGCTGGCTTTGCATTATTGTGCTTTCGACATTAATGTTTAATTCGTAGAAAAACTCTGAATTATCTCTCAAAATTGGCTTTCAACATCTCATGCACCCACATCTTCCATGACAGTCTCTGGGCCTAGAGAGACGGAATAATATTAATTTCTGAACCTGTGTCTCACAAAAGCAGCTCATTTTGTTTGTTGCTTTCTCCCTGGTCTGAAGGCAAAGTTTTGAGTTGTGTCAATGTTCAAGATTGAGAAGAAGTTGGTGCCTTTTTCAGACCCAGGAATCAAAGCCCAGTAATTTAATAGCACAAAGATTATAAAACAATAAAGAAAGTTATATGGATGTAAAAACCTTCTTTTAATCTCAGTTTTCGTAAGTGATTAAAAACAACTAATAACAATGACATAGTAATTATCTTGATAAAATGTAAAACCTGTTTCTTAGGCCAGTTACTGTGGGCGGAGGATTACCTAGGTGCTGAGGCAAGAGACTAAAGGCACAAACTGTTTCAATATAATTAAAAAAAAGTTAAAAATGGTCATAATATTGGCCGGGCGCGGTGGCTCACTCCTGTAATCCCAGCACTTTGGGAGGCCGAGGCGGGTGGATCACGAGGTCAGGAGATCGAGACCATCCTGGCTAACACGGTGAAACCCCGTCTCTACTAAAAATACTAAAAATTAGCCAGGCGTGGTGGCGGGCGCCTGTACTCCCAGCTACTCGGGAGGCTGAGGCAGGAGAATGGCGTGAACCCAGGAGGCGGAGCTTGCAGTGAGCCGAGATCGCGCCACTGCACTCCAGCCTGGGCGACAGAGCGAGACTCCGTCTCAAAAAAAAAAAAAAAAAAAAAAAGTCATAATACAAATTAAATATAAAGATGATCATAAACAATTATCAATCATTATTATAAACATTATTAATCATTAGTTTTTAATATTACTCTTTGTTACTAATATAACGTAAAAATAACCGGCAAATATAGGGTCAAGTACTAAAGAGACATTATAAAAAGTGACCTAAAAAACAAGAGGTGAGCCTTCTGTCACACCCCCATAAGGTCCGCTTGTGGGCTCCTTAGTCAAGCGATAACGCCAGTGTCTAAAAAGGCACCCATTACTTAACAAACCACAAAAGAGAGTCTCCTTTCCTTAAAAAAGTCAAAAAACTCTACTCCACCAACTTCTTATAAAAGGCTAAATATTATCCAGGCCTGCCCGCAGTCATCCAGAGGCCTAAACCCCTCCCTATAGTGCTGTGCTTCAATAGTCACCCTCCTTGTCCACTTTCATGTTCCTCCCATACTCCCAGTTCCTCCTCAAAGTTCATAATAAATAGTGATAAAAAAAATAAAAGTCTTAAAATCTTTAATCTTTCTTATAAGTGCAAAAAAAAAAAAAAAATAGAAACCGTCTGACATATACCGCCTTCTCTCTCTGCTTCGGCTACCTAAAATAAAAGGGCCCCTAATCCTATAATCACGTGACTTACTTCACCTTGTCAATCACTTAAAAGATTCACCCTTCTTACTCTGCCCCCTTGTCTTATATACAATAAATATCAGCGAGCCCAGCCGTTCGGGGCCACTACCGGTCTCCACATCTTAACAGTAGTTGTCCCCCGGGCCCATCTGTTTTCTCTTTCTCTCTTTGTCTTATATCTTTCTTTATTACAATCTCTCATCTCCACACACACAAAAAAACACCCACTAAGCCCCATAGGACTAGACCCTACATCTGCTGCCCAACGAGTTACCAGAAGGCAAAGAAAGACCTTCTGCAGTGTGATTGCTTCTCCTTATGAGAAGCCCACTTAGACAACCTGAAAGTCAAACCTGATGAACAATTTAAACATAAAGAAGAAGGCTTTTTTAATTCTCCTGAGTACAGAATCAAGTTATACTGGAGGAAAGGCTTGCTTTTCTAGACCCTCAAGATAAACATTTCAGCATCGGGTCACAACAGCACTTAGAACTTGACAGAAAAAAATAATTACAGGAGTTGATGAAAAAGTTGGAGAGAATGATCATCTCAGTCCTTTTCAAGTAGAGCATAAAAGCTGAAAGCAGCAAGACACAACACAGTTGTACTTCTGAGCTCTGAATCTGATAAGTTTTAAAAAGAAGTAGATTATAGAATCAAAATCAAAACCTCTTGCACAAAACTGCTTCCCATACAAAATTATTCTCTTTTCCTTATAACCTTTCCTACCTGGATCACCTGGGCTCAAGAGATCCTCCCATCTCAGCCTCTTGAGTAGCTGGGACTACAGGTGTGTGTCACCACACCAGCTAATACATATTAATATCCACAATTTCTGTTTTCGCATCTCTCTCCTGTACTTACTGGTTCCTTTCTTCCTTGTTTCATAAATAACTTTTCCAAGTACATAACTTGAATCAACCTTTAGATAACTTCTGAATTATACAAAATTATTTTTCTCAATAAGAACACATCTTCTTCAGCACATTTTATATGCAAAATTATATAATAACTAGAATTCGTATTCTTAGTAACCTTAAATTTTAGTGAAAACCTAGGAAGCAAGAGATCTTGAATTGTCTCTCAGATTCACTCTGTTGCTCAGGCTGGGTGCAGTAACAGTGTCATGGCTCACTGCAGCCTTGAATTCCTGGGCTCAAGTGATCCTCCCGTCTCAGTCTCCCAAGTAGCTGGGACTACAGGTGTGTGCCGCCACACCCAGCTAATTTTTATTTTTAATTTTTGTAGACGCAAGTTCCCTCTGTGTTGCAGGCTGGTCTCAAACTCCTAGGGTCAAGCAATCCTTCTGCCTTGATCTCCCAAATTGCTGGGATCACAGGTGTGAGCTACCATTCCTGGTCCATAATCCTTTTGAATGGAAAATAACACAGACATTCAACAAGCGTCTAAGATAATTTCTTTTTTTTTATTATACTTTAAGTTTTAGGGTACATGTGCAATATTTAAAATTACACAAGGAGATCACCTACAGCATTTACCCTATTTATATTTCGTTCATTTTTAGCAGTTTATTCAGATTACTTACAAGAATATAGATATTAGAGCTAGCCATTATTTCCTTGTTAACCATTTTTATAATGTGTGAATATCAGGTGTTCACCTAAGAAAGAAACTTAAAGTGAAATACATGGATTTTTTCACCAATAACTCAGAAGATTCAGCTGTTTTCATTAAAACAACAACATTAAATTAGTCTTACTTAAAAATCACACAAAAATTATTTTGTTCTTGCCTGGGTTTACAGTCTTACACCTTTTTGTGCCATACCCTGACCCATTAAAATAGCTAGCACAGACAAATATAAAATCTGGACAAAAATGTGTGCTGACCATTTCAAAGACATTCGTATTTTTATTTTATCAGTAATCTTAAAGCCAGCTTATTGATTCAATATTCACTTAAGTCACATGAATTTGAAAAATACTTGGACTGACTGAATTTGTGAGCACTCTTTTACTTATAAGCCAATTTGGTACCCAGTTAAAACAACACAAAACAAAATAAATGTTCATACACATAAACTCATCTAGACATACACACACCCATAAACAAAGATCCAATAGCTTTTACCTCAGAACTCTAACCATTAGATAAGAATACAAACTCGCCGGTTTACATACATATTCATTTTGCAGGACGTTCTCCTTAGTTCAGCTAAAACCAGGTTCTTGTCACATAACCAGGAAAGAATAGGCTCACGGATACATAGAAAGGTTAGGAGCAGAATTTACTGGGTGAAAAGGAAAAAGAAAAAGAACTCAGCATAGGGACATGGAGTCCTGCTAACTGGCCCTCCACCTCACAGATTGAAGCCCAGGTCCCCACAGGGGAAGTGAAGAGGCCAGGCTTCTCCCCCCTGCAAACAGCAAGAAAGTCCCGAGGCTCCACCCCGCCCTCCCAGTGCTCAGGTGGGCATTACTCAGAGAGAATCAGTGGGGGAAATGGTGGGCTTCATCTGGGACCAGCAGTCGGGTTTTTCAGCCTTCAGGCTTTTAGGCTTGAAGGCAGGGTTTCACCAGGGACCCCTTGCCACCTCCTGTCTCTATTATTCACATGGATAAACTTTGCCCTGATAGGTAATTTGATGAAAGCTGTGAAACAACATTTTGGGTAAAGCAGTGGCAGCTTAATTTTAAAGGCCAAACCTTCCTAGACCCCAGAGAACACTGGAGCCAAACATACCACAGAAGAGCATCACATACTAAGCAGGTCTAACTCTGCTTACAACAGCAGTATAAAATCCAGGATACATGAGACTCTATCCTGCTTTCCTATTCAACAGCAAAACGAAGACAGCACTACAATTCAAAGACTTTCTAAGATCAGACAAGATAGTGCATGTTCAGAGTTCCCGTATGGCCTTATCCATCAGCCCACATCTACATTCACATCAACCCCAGTGAGTGCAACTAGAGGGGGCTGCATCCTGGGATTGAACCTCAACCTCCCACAACTACATCAACAACCACACAATCAAGAAAATACCATTCGCTTGAACCTGGGAGGCGGAGATTGCAGTGAGCCGGTATCACACCACTGCACCCCAGCCTGGGTGACAGAGTGAGACTCTGTCTCAAAAAAACAAACGGCTGGGCGCGGTGGCTTACGCCTGTAATCCCAGCACTTTGGGAGGCTGAGACAGGCGGATCACGAGGTCAAGAGATCGAGACCATCCTGGCCAACACAGTCAAACCCCATCTCTAAAAAAAAAAAAAAAAAAAAAAATACAAAAAATTAGCTGGGCCTGGTGGCGGGTGCCTGTAGTCCGAGATACTCGAGAGGCTGAGGCAGGAGAATGGCGTGAACCCCGGAGGTGGAGCTTGCAGTGAGCCGAGATCACTGCACTCCAGCCTGGGCAGAGCAAGACTCCGTCTCAAAAAAAAAAAAAAAAAAAGAAAGAAAGAAAGAAAAGAAAAACAAACAAACAACAACAAACAAACAACAACAACAAAGAAAATACAATCCAACTGCTGCAGCAATGAACAAGCCCCCAAAGTGTCCAAACTGAAAGAGTATTTCCTCTCTCCGTCAGGTGGACTTGTTCAACCTGCAAACAGAAATTATTTTGCAATTTTCCAAATTGAGAGAAGCCCATCCTGCTCTCTGGTACCCACAAAAGATACTTGCCCTGACACACAAACAGTTACTAACAAGCCCCCAAGAGTGTCCAAACTGAAACAATCGGGTGTTTTCTCTCTCCGTCAGTTGGGCTTGTTAAACCTGCAAAATGCCTTTGGAATTTCCCAACTTGAGCGGAGCAGACCCCACTGTCTGGGCCCACAAAAGACACTCACCTGTCCAGATGCAGATGTCAAATTTCAAAGGCTGTTCTTCCTAGGCAATCAGGAATGTGGTTGAGGCCAGCACTGGCGATGCCAGAGAGAGAGACTAAAACTCACCTCCAGCCATAAAATGGCAGGCAGCTTCTTAGGAGGGCTTCTGAGACTCCCAGCCCTTGGCAGCAGCTGAGCCATGAGCAACAGCAATGCATTCCAGATCAGGGAACCAAAATCTGTTACCAAAATGCTAGGGGTTTGGTCTAGGTTGTGCTGCTCACCACCCAGAAAGCCAATCACTGAGACAAGTATTGCCAGGGAAGGAGGCTTTAATCAGATGGTACAGCCAAGGAGAGCTAGAGATGAAATCTCAAATCCATCTCCTTGACCAACTAAAATTGAGTTTATGTAGCGAGGAAGGTGGGAAAACAGGAATTAGAGAGGGGTAAGGAAGCAATCATAATGGATGAGGGGTCTGGCCTCTCATTGTCTGGATGCAGTGATCTGGTGTTTCAATTCTTTGCCTGTGGGTTGGTTTCCTGAGGAAGAAACTCAGATGAGACAAAGGTAAGTTTCAAGTTTGAAGACGAGGGAGGGTCAGTTTCAATATTTATTCAAAAATCCTGTAAATATCAGTTCTATGGGACAATTGGGCTGATTACAGAACCAGAACCTATAATAAATGATTTCTTACAATAAATTGGCTCACACAATTATAAAAGCTGAGAAGTCTCATGATTTTCCTTTTGCAAGCTGGGAATCCAGGAAAGCTGGTGGTGTAGTTCCATCCAAGTGTGAAGGCCTGAAGCTGGGAGAGCCAGTGGTGTAAATCCCAATCTGAGTACAGGAGAAGATGGAAGTCCAGGTTCAAAAATGAACAGGGCAAAGTCTCCCTTACCCTGCCTTTTGTTCTATTCAGAACTCCAGCAGTCTGGATAAGACCCAGCCACACTGGAGAGTGTTCTCTGCTTTATCTTGTCAACAGACAAAATGTTAATTTCATCCAGAAACATCCCGTAAAATATTTAACCAAATAGCTGGACACTCCATGGCTGAGTCAAGTTGACACATAAAATTTAACCATCCACCTCTTGCCAACTTGCCACTCATACACATCTCCTTAAATCATATTTAATCTCCAAATGAAGGCAATAACAGGTCATACCTCCAGCAAATATGATGCAACTACACTGAATACCCTGAAAATGCATTAATCCCTTCCTCAGAAGTTGAGATATAATCCTTGAGTGATGTTTATTCTTCTCCATGACATTCTGTAACTTAAATGCTGGATGTAAAGTGAACAATACTTAAATACTATGATAATCGGTCAATACATCTTATGCTGCATGATAAGGGGTTAAGAAATTGAGTGTCATAGCTTGTTCATGTCAATACTGCCTCAGTATTCAGCTTGTCCTGTCTCTGACTTGTCGCCCTTGAGCTACATTTTTTGAGGCAGTCTCCACATATTTCCCATTTTTGTGTTCTAGATACATAAGGCTCCATAACATAAACTGTTTGAACACCTTACTTCTGCTTTAAGCCTGGTGACCCTGATAATATGTCTCCCTGTTTCTGTACTGAGCTTTTCCATTCCCTTCAAATTAATCAATCAACCCTTGTTGCAGGAAACCCACCTAGGTAATACCCTGGACCCCAATAAAGTCTTCAGCTTACAGATTCCTCTTTATCTCTCTTGCTTCCCACCCGCTAGTTGAGCATGTGGGTCCAAGACAGCCCCACTTTTCCCATTGGCCCTGTGAGGCATGCTGCCCTCTTTGCTGAACTGAGTAATAAACTTACTCTTTTGGCCATTTCAGTCTGAGTGTTCCTCACTGTGCCACACTTGACTGTACCAAATCTAACTTAAATTATTTTAAAATTTGTAACAACTGGCCTCACTGTTGGTGAGGGACACCCTCGAAGTCCTTTTGACTGCTCTTGGCTGACAAACTGGCTGACCAGAGTGGCTATGACCATCTAGGAAGGCTCAATCACTTGCTGGCCTAGGACCACACTGCTGTGTGCTGCTGGGTGCTGCTTACGTAGAGTGCTAGCAAGACTCCTATCTTAAATTGTGGATTTGGAAATCAGAGTATATTTGGCCAGCTATGACCCAGAAAAATGGGAGGACCTCCTCCATCACTCCTGGGAGCAAATGGTTCTGAGTCACATTGGTTGCAGAGTAATGAAAGGTCCTTGCAAGCTAGCATGATGTTTTAGGGGACAGGTGGTGTACAGCTCCCACTGGCTTGAAGCTGTTAGGCAAGATATTGAGTTAGTGTTTGGAAATATATGGAGATGGGCTGGGCACAGTGGCTCAGGTCTGTAATCTCAGCACATTGGGAGGCCGAGGCAGGTGGATTACCTGAGGCCAGGAGTTCGAGACCAGCCTGGACAACATGGTGAAACCCTGTCTCTACTAAAAATACAAAAGTTAGCCAGGTATGGTGGTGGGACTTAGGAAGCTGAGGCAGGAGAATTGCTTGAACCCGGGAGGCGAAGGGTGCAGTGAGCTGAGATCGCACCACTGGACTCCAGCCTTGATGACAGAGTGAGACTTCGTCTCAAAAAAAAAAAAAAAAAATATATATATATACATATGGAGAGGACAACTCCTTTACCCCCCATTCTGCTGTATCTGTGGATGGTATTGGGAATGATTTACAAAGGCCCTACTTAGAAAGAGGGGTGTCCCCACTAACTAGGGAGTCGTGATACCTCATAAAGGGTATGCTGTCGGGATCTGCCATCCCACTGCTGCTGCCTTTTTTGTTGCTATTGTTCTTTGCTCCCTAACTCTATGGGTTACTGAGGGTCTAACTCCTGATGCTCAGTGACCAATGACTTAACAACTCAGATTAAAGGGCTGGAATATCTCATTCCCATCCCTTGCAAGATCCCTGAGGAGATCAGCAAACTATTAAAGAAATTTAAGGCTGGGTGTGGTGGCTCACGCCTGTAATCCCAGCACTTTGGGAGGCCGAGGTTGGCAGATCACGAGGTCAGGAGATCGAGACCATCCTGGCTAACATGGTGAAACACCATCTCTACTAAAAATACAAAAAAAGCCAGGCATGGTGGCGGGTGCCTGTAGTCCCAGCTACTTGGGAGGCTAAAGCAGGAGAATGGCGTGAACCCGGGAAACGGAGCTTGCAGTGAGCCGAGATCGTGCCACTGCACTCCAGCCTGGACGACAGAGTGAGACTCCATCTCAAAAAAAAAAAAAAAAGAAAGAAATGAAAAAAGAAATTTAAAAATGCCCATCCAATGCACCTGGGCTCTGCTGGGGTCTGCAGCCAATCAACATGCTAAAGCCTTGGTCTCAGGCTCACAAGAGCTTGGGGTCTTGCCAGATGATCCTGCCACTGTTGCATTAGTGGGAACAAATCCAAACCCAAATGAGGTCAATTAGAATATCCGAGAGAGGCAGGCAGCTACCTACAAATAGAACCAATAAAAACCAAAAACTTTCCCAGAGGCCACTGGTAAGGTCAAACTTGAGGGTGAACAATAGAACCTAGAAACCAAGACCAGAAATTGTATCCAATTAGACGTTCAAATTATTCTTAAAGGTTTTGTACAAAGGGATGATGAGAATGTTATAAGTGGCAAGTATCAAACTCTCACAGCACCAAATATGTTACTGGCAGAAGATAACCAAGTCACCAGTGGGGAATCCCTACAGGTCTGCAGCAACCTCAATTCTTGCCTCAGAAGAAAGAATTCGACTGAGGGGCATAAGGCAGAAAAAGAGACCGAGGCAAATTTTAGAGCAGGAGTGGAAGTTTATTTAAAAAGGCTTTAGAACAGGAAAGGAAAGTATGCTTGGAAGAAACCCAGGCAGGCATGTGAAAGTCAAGTGCCGTGTTTAACCTTGATCCTAGGACTTTTTAGGCTGGCCCCTTTCCCATGATTCTTCCCTTAGGGTGGGCCGCCCGCGTGCGCAGTGCCCTCCTTACGCTTGGGAGGTGAGCACGCACAGTGTGTTTAGGAAGTTGTATGAATGCCCATCTGAGATTTCTTCCCTTTTCCAGTGAAGTGCCCCCAGAAGGTCATACTCCTGCCATTTTATCTCTTAGTGCGCATGCCCAGGCTCACTCGCCCAATACTTGAGATTTTATTGGAAGCCTCTTTTGCCTCTCCCTGGCACCTGCATTCAATTAACACTTTACTGCAACAGGTGTGGACCATCAGGATATGACCTTGCCCTGGTGCCTGCTGCCAGATTATCACTTTTAGAGAGGCAATGTGATAATTGCCTTACCATCACCTGACATTCCTAGTGGATGGGGGAGAGCCCTATCCTGCCCCACTCATGCCCGTCTGCCTACTGTAACAAGAACGTAGTGCTATTCGTATAACTTTATATTGACTGCCTCAGCATCCATTTTGAATGTGTTCAACTTTCTCATACCGCAAATGGAGCTCAGTCAACATTAACACAGTTTCCAGTTCCCTGCGTCTTCCCCATTCCTCAGTTCAGTTAGTCCAGATATCGGCATTGTACAGCCTCCCTATGGGATAGCTACATACAACCTACTTGATTGGTCCCACTGACCTCCACACCCCATGTGGAATGCTTAGATATGCCACAGCGACTACCTCTCAGTCATGGCGTGACTTCCTGGAACTCGAGCCTACTTGCTCTACATCTACCAGTTAAAACTTCCCACAGGAAGCCTGCCTGGGTAATGCCTTGGATCTCAATAAGCATTTTGGCTTTCAGGCCCTTTGCTTGTTCCCTCTTGCTTCTCACACAAGCGTGCATGTCCCAGATGCCCCCACCCTTCCCATTGGCACTCAGACACGAGCTGCCCTCTTCTCAATGGGACCTGTAAGGAATTTGCTGCTTCTGGTATTTCATGTGTTTTGCTGTGCTGCCTCCTCTGTGTCTTACGTGACTCACACACCCAAACCTGACTCTCCTTCTGGTCAGGGATCTCCCAGAGAGCAGCTATCTTGGTAGGAATAGAGTGGACACAGTCAGGAGCCTCCACGGCATTTGCCAGGACAAACAAGTTTCAGGTGAGAGGGACAGCTGATCACTTGTCAGATTTTTAGGGATTCGGCTGTCCACCAACATAAAGAGGTATTCCATAAAGGAATATTGTCAACATCCACAACCACCTCCCCTGGAACCCCAGCAGGATATGGCTAAAGTTTATAGCCACTCTCCAGAGAGAGAGAGACCTCAAGACGAAATTAGAGAAAAATCACAATACAAGAGGGAGCAGGTTTATTGTTACATACGTTTAATATAGGGTCAAGTTACTACTAAGGGATACTGCGGTGAGGCATATCCTCAAAATTAGGCATAACCAAAGACTTCCAAACCTGTAACTTATTAAAGGGTCCCATATATTATGAGCCAAATTCTGACATGATTATCATGGCCTTCCAAGGGGTCAAACTAAATCTAGAGAAGCTGAACTCCCAAAATAGAAGGGAGGGTTATAGAATACTCATATGATGAGTACTGACCTTCAACCCAAAGAGAAGAGGAGGAATGAGCATGGCCCTTGCTTACTTGGGCTTTTAAGCCTGGAAGAGGCTCATCCCCTAATAGCAGACATTGCTGCTGAAGCACAGGGACAATGGGAAACCACTGAGGACACTTGGTCCCTTTGAGGTAAAACTGGCATATGGTTTAGTGTGTATGTCATTTCTCTGAACACCCCAAATAAAAATGATAATGAATATATTTCTAACTCAGAGGAGGCCCCTTTTGACCCCAAGTCAAGAAAATACTTTTTTTCCCGAGAGGTATTGTCCAGCTACCATAAACGGTCCTCAGTTTGGTGAGGGCAGCTTACACTATCTATGAGGCATGGATGGAATTGATTTGCTGGCTGGCCATGAGGAAAGCATAAGTCCCAATTCTCAAATATTCGTGTACTCTCAGCTGGGTGTGGTGTAATCCCAGCACTTTGGGAGGCCGAGGCGGGCGGATCACCTGAGGTCAGGAGTTCAAGGCCAACCTGGCCAACATGGCAAAGCCCCGTCTCTACTAAAAAAAAAAAAAGAAAAATAGCCAGGTGTGGTGGCATGTGCCTGTAATCCCAGCTACTCTGGAGACTGAGGCAGGAGAATTGTTTGAACCTGGGAGGCGGAAGTTGCAGTGAGCTGAAATCGCACCACTGTACTCCAGCCTGGGCAACAGACTAGGGACTCTATCTAAAAATAAATAAATAAATTAATTAATAAATTAATAATAATAAAATACTAGTATATTCTCAAATAATAGTATGATAATAAGGGAGACTTGCCTTTTTATAGGAGGCCTAGACAAACCACACCAGTGCCACCGCCACAATCACCTCAACCACGGCACAGCCCATGAGCACCCCCCGAGCCCCTAATCACCCCTTACATTGGCAATTAAGGGAGACAGAGTGCCAAGCTATGTAATTTCAGGACAACTAGCATCCAGACTTCAACTAAAGATGCTCTAATAAGCCGGGCACGGTGGCTTACTTCTGTAATCCCAGCACTTTGGGAGGCCGAGGTGGGTGGATCACGAGGTCAGGAGATTGAGACCATTCTGGCTAACACGGTGAAACTCCGTCTCTACTAAAAATACAAAAAATTAGCCAGGCACGGTGGCAGGCGCCTGTGGTCCCAGCTTCTAGGGAGGCTGAGGCAGGAGAATGACGTGAACCCAGGAGGTGGAACTTGCAGCGAGCGGAGATTGCACCACTGCACTCCAGCCTGGGCGACAGAGTGAGACTCCGTCTCAAAAAAAAAAAAAAAAACAATGCTCTAATACAATTACAGGCACAATTTCAACCTAGTCAGTTTGAAAAAATCTGCACAAAAGCCCTCTGCCGTTCAAGACAATAGCCTTACTCAGGCTGTGCCATTCCTGACTTGCACAAGGAGAGCCCTCTCTACCTCTACCATAGGGGTCTGTTGCCTCTGCAAGTCTTGGCCCACCACCCACAGACAATTGCCCTCTGGGGGTTCACTGGAATAGGAAAAACTCACAGACCTTTCTGACGTTATTAGATACAGGTGCCCAATTCACAGTACTTCTGAAAAATCCTAATAATTATAATGAAGGAACACCCTGTGACTTATAGGGGATTGCCAGCAAAACAATCTCTGGTAACAGGTGACCTTTGATGTAAGCATTGGGTCTATTTTTATTAAACAATTCCCAGTGGCCGTGGCCTCACTGGCTGTCACTTTCTCCACCGTGGGAATGGATACATGTTAGAGTCAAGTTAAATCCTTAGTGCTACTGGTGGGAGAAATGGGAACCAGTGCACTGCCCCATCCCAATAGAGATGGCACATAATCCCAATATCAAATAAAACAGGGTACTGAGGGCTACGTGATTACTGTCATTACTGACCTTCTCAAGGGGGTGTCATTGTTCCTGCAAATTTCACCATTTAGTGGCCCCTTCTGGCCTGTACTCGAGGCCGCTATAAGCAAATGGAGATTAGCCATAGGCTGCCACAATTTAAGCACTCAGGCCCGTCCAATAAAGGTTTTAACCGTAAACATTGCAACTGATAATACCGGTGCCCTTTTTCACAGCCAATGACTTGGCCAACATGTTTTACTCAGTCCTATTGTAAAGAATCCTCAGAGCCAGGTTGCTTTTTTTTTTTTTTTTTTTTTTTTTTTTGAGGTGGAGTCTTGGTCTGTCGCCCCGGCTGGAATGCAGTGGCATGATCTTGGCTCACTGCAAGCTCCGCCTCCCAGGTTCATGCCATTCTCCTGCCTCAGCCTCCTGAGTAGCTGGGACGACAGGCGCCCACCACCGCGCCCGGCTAATTTTTTGTATTTTTAGTAGAGATGGGTTTCACCGTGTTAGCCAGGATGGTCTCGATCTCCTGACCTCGTGATCTGCCCGCCTCGACCTCCCAAAGTGCTGGAATTACAGGCGTGAGCCACCGTGCCTGGCTGCTTTCACTTTCAAAGATGCCCAATATATGTAAGTTCACATGGTTACCTCTGGGATACTTAAATAGTCCTGCCTTTGCTCGTAATCTGTGCGAACAGGATTTACAGAGACACATTTTTTCATCTCCATTGCTGGCATGGCATTGATGTTATATTACTAATGGGAGCCTCCCAGGAGACAGTATGAACAGACCTTACTACTCTCAGAAGGTAGGGGGATGGGTCATAGCTACCCATAAAAGACAAGGGTTTTTGACCACTGTTACATTCTTGTGGCTCATGTGGTCTCCAATGGTCAAGGCATTCTCATGTCAGTGAAGCACCACATTCTCACAGGATACATCCCCAGGGCACTCAAACACATTCAACATCTCCTGGGGCTTTTCCTGTCCTAAAGGACATGCCCTCACCTGTCACTTATACTTAAGCCTACATCTTCTATTTAAGTCTCTTCTACTTAAGCCTATCTATGCCATTACACGAAAGCCCACTTCCTTCCACTGGGAGGGACCCCAGCTAGCAGCTTTACAATGAGCATAACAGGCTTTACCATCTGTTCTCCAGGATCAGCCTTCTGGATCCAGTCCTTGACCACTTTAGAGTATCTATCATAGAGTCTCTACACTAAACATGATTATAACTGGCTGCTCAGGAACTTTTGAACCAAGAAGCTAAAATCAGTCACTAACCACTGTGCAGCTTTAGAACACCAGACTCTGTGGAGACTGAGGTGCTCGCACAGCCTGTGAGGCTGCAAAAACAAATTCCCTTTCTGCCTTTGGTGCAGATGTTTTCCAACAGTGGCTTGGCACAACCATTGACACCTCCTTGTTAAAATAAAAATGGTACCTGCAAGAAAGGACAAAACCTGACATTAAAGGAATTTCCAAATTACAGGAGAATGTAGCTTCCCCCACACTCAGCCCTATGCCTACTACAGTTGGGGAATGGGGGATGACAACTCCATTGCTGCCTCCTTTTGCCAAGTGGGGTGTCCCTTGGGACCAGTGGTCTGACATGGAAAGAGAGTCTGTGTACAATCATGCACTGCATGACATTTAGGCCAACAACAGACTGTGTATACAACGGGGGTCCCATAAGACTAATGGAGCATACATAGAAAGCCATCTAGGTTTCTGTAAGTACACTCTAAGATTTTCAAATAATGATGAAATCACCTAACAACCCATTTCTCAGAACATATCCCCATGGTTAAGTTATACATGCCTACACGTCAATGGCACTGCCACTATTGTACACAACACAGCCTGTTAATGGGCAGCAGCAAACCACCCAGCTGTAAACACCCACTACTAGAGGATGGCATCAGCAACCTTGGATCCACCCAATCAAAAGAACTTGTTGCAGTTCCCTTGGCTACAAGAGATGCCCAAAAGTGGGGACTAGCAGAGTTTTACATCTTTACTGACTCACAAACTGTGGCCAACTACTTGGTTATCTAGATGGGACAGTGAACATTAAATAACCTTATTATACAAAATAAACCTCACTGGAGCACCTGCAATCTGGAAGGAAATGGCCACCATCACATATCTCCATTTCATCTCACATGTGTGGGCCCAAACCAATGCCACTAACCCATAGCTCATTTCAAAAATATTGCAGACATGCTTACAAAACAGCAAGTCTGTAGCATCTTTCCAGACATTCTCTGTCTTCCAGCAGAATGGGCACATGCTAAGTTGGGACACCAAGGTATCTCTACACTGGACTGGACCTATCACTGGGGCATTCCACTAACTCCTTATTTAGCCAAAATGGTCACTTACAACTGCACCATGTATGCCAACACTAAGCTTTGGGCATTTTCCAGCTGGGACTGCATTCCTGGAGTGGATTGACCTTATTCACACTGGCACATTCACCACATTGGTCCACTTCCTCCCAGCAACGTAGCCACAAAGAATGCTCTCACTGTGATTGACGAGTTCACAGATTACTCTTAGCCCATCCCAGCAGACATACTGCTGCTTCCACAACCATGGCCAGACTCACCAATTCCATCTTATTGCATTTGGGTGCCTACAGGTCCTTGACTCAAACCAGGGCATTCATCTTTCAGCACCTGCTGTTCAACAATGGGCCAAAAACCAAGGCATACAGTAGAACTTTCACTTAGCCTACAGACCTCATGCACTAGTCCTAACTGAAAGACATAATGGCCTTTTCAAAGACCTATTACTCAAATTACAGTGAGTTTTTGAACTCTCAATGGGTGGCCACATTTATACAAGCTCTCATTCTCCTTAACTCTTGAACTACAGGTTTCCACGTCATGCACCAAGTACTTCAAACTCTTTCCCATGGCTCTGATATCATCAGGAGATTCCCCTCGCTCACTTCATTGTGGTAGAGGACTGCATCCACATTCATTCCTCAATAAAACTCATCACACACTTTTAATTTTTCAATCATCTGCCAAATTTCCTACATTGATGGACTAATTGTGGGTTGATAACAAAGTCTGACTCCCAACACTTGAAAGAAAAACTGTACGTCCCTCATGCTTGCTGCTTGACCATTCATACCCAGAACCAGCTAGATCTAAGCCTGAGGCTTTACTCAAGTTTTAAGGATCTGAAAGCTAGTTAATAAATCTAAGTTCCTTCTATGCCTCACAGAAAGAGATCACCGTTCCTGGTCCCAGCAGCAGCATGGTCTGGTCACAACTTTGGAGGCAAAAAAATTACATCTAGTGGATGCCAGTCATTTTAGAAAATGACTACCATTTGACCTATCGTGTTGGCCTGTGATCAGTACAAGCCCAACACTCCGTATGGGAAGCACCTATGATCAAACAGGCCCTGGACATATGTCTAAAGCAATCCACTGGGAGGATGTACAGATGCTTGCAGTCATAATTCAAGTTTCTCCTCCCAAACAAAAGCCAGGGAGACTTCTCCATTGCCTGCGTTCAGCTCGGTTTTGTGTCTTAGTCTTGTTTGCTGCATGGGTGCTGGGGTTACTCACCTACCCTCAGGGCTTGCTCCTGAGTACAATGGAACATGCCAGCAACATACTTTTTGCAAACAGCTGAACCACTGGGTGGCAAAACAGAATGTTGGAGACCCCTCCTCATTTTTTTCCAGCCCGCTTGCCACCACACCTGGCTAAGGTATCTGCCTCCTATAGCACATGGAACAGATGTTCAATCATGCATGATTCCATTCCATCACATAACCTACAAGCCATTCTTCTAAAAATGAGAATGGCCTTCCGAATATAATCAAATTAAACTTTCTTAGCTAAACACTGTTCAAACATCCCAGCCTGGAACGAACATCCCAGCTCATTCAAACAGCAGCCATCGGACAAAATCTTTGACTGCTGAGAGGGACTCCAGAAGATAGCCCTTCAATTGGCATAAAATTGTGGCCAAAGTGTTTATCTACTGTAGAAGGATGCTACAGGCTCATCTAGGCTGAAGGCAGTAAAGAACTTTGTGCTCTCATAATAAGCTTCTGGAGGTGACAGAGATCTGTAGTCCTAGCAGCCACCATGACGCCCACACAGCTATTCTTACCCGAGCCTCCAAATTATATAAGACCTCTGGACCACCATATCAGATAGACACTTATCCTTCATGGATTTCCACTTGGGAGGGATTGTCTTCTCCAGGGTGACATGCATCTACAAAGATGACACTGGCTGAGATGACAGTGTCCCAATCAGAGACATCATCAAAACTGGGCACTCTGGCCAAGTCAAGTCAACACATTAACTTAGCTACCACAGTGATGGACGTATAATGAGATCTCAACCATGACCCTGCCTTTGGCCTTTGAGATGCTCAAACTCCATCTTAGGGACTGAATTTGCTAAACAACTAGAGAATAGGCCAGGTGTTATGTTCTCTGAGACTCTGTAATAATAAAAAAGCAGAATAAAAATGCTTCAGAAAAATCAGGGCAATATAGCAGGCTTGGGAAGTTGAGGAAAATCTCTTAAAGAAGGGGCATACAGGCTGAGCCTGGACAGTTTTCAGGTTCTCCCCAGCTACAGTCCTCATCACTAGAAGTGTCATAATTTCTTTTACAAATATGTGTATGTTTATATGTGTGTGTGTAAATGGTACATAAAATATGTATAATATAAAATATAACAGTACCATTTACACGCACATATATATGTACTATATTTACATGCATACATACATACATTAGTCTAGGTACATGGTATAATTATATTTTATATTGTTCCAATATATTTAATATTACATATTTTAAATAAATCAAAGTTTTCTATATAAATACTAATATGTTATTTATATAGTATGTATGTATGTATGTGTAAATCATACCAGAAAAGTGGGATAAATTATAAAAGTATTTTTGGTGGCATCAGAGAGTTTTGGAAGCAACAAAAACTGTAAGAGTTAAAATTCTGAAGACAAAAACAACTTGCGAAGATGTATTAATGATCTACTGTTGCTCTTTTTTCAGAGATATTTGTTGAGTGATGTTTCAGGCTGGAAGCGGTGAGCCACTGACAGGGATCAGAGAATTCCCCACAGAATTTGGCAGTCACATGCATGGATTTAGAAAGACAAAGTTGGAAATGAATTGTTGCGGCTAATTTCTCCCTCAAGACATTGTCTACATTCTGAAGCTAGATCTGGTGGCAGAGGAGACTAAGGAGCTCAGTATTTCCACATAGTAACAACAAACATTCTAAAAAGAAATGAGAGAACAATCTTATTTACAACAGCTTCAAAAAATAAAATATTTAGAAATAAGTTTAACCAAGAAGGTGAAAGACGTGTACACAGAAAAATGTTAATAACAAAAATTATAGAAGACACAAATAAATTGGAAGATATTCTGTGTTCATAGATTGGAAGACTAATGTTGCTAAAATGTCCATACTACCCCAAATGACTTATAGACTCAATGCAATTTCTAACAAAATTGTAATGTAATTATTCATAGTAACAGAAAAAAAATATAAAATTAATGTGGAACCACAACAAACTCTGAATAGCCAAAGGAATCATGAGTAAGAAGATGAAAGCTGGAGGCACCACATGCATGGTTTAAAACTACACTACAAAGCAATAGTAATTAAAACAGTGTGATACTGGCATGAAAATAGACTCGTTGGCTGGGTGCAGTGGCTCACGCCTGTAATCCCAGCACTTTGGGAGGCTGAGGCAGGAAGATCATGAGGTTAGGAGTTTGAGACCAGCCTGACCAACATGGTGAAACCCCGTCTCTACAAAAAATACAAAAATTAGCCAGGCATGGTGGCACATGCCTGTAATCCCAGCTACTCATGCTACTGAGGCAGGAGAATTGCTTGAACCCGGGAGGCAGAGGCTGCAGTGAGCCTAGATTACACCACTGCACTCCTGCCTGGGTGACAGAGCAAGACTCTATCTCAGAAAAAGAAAGAAAGAAAAGAAAAAGAAAATAGACTCATCAACCAATAGAATAGAAGATAAAACCCAGAAAAGAATACATGCATATATAGTCAATAAATTTTTAACAAAGGTGCCAAGTATATGTATTGGAAAAGGGACAGTCTCTTCAATAAGTGGTGTTGGGAAAAGTGCATATTCACATTCATAAGAATGTTGGATCCTTATCTCACACCCTGTACAAAAATAAACTCAAATTGGATTAAATACTTAAGCATAAGACCTGAAATTCTAAAACTACTAAGAGAAAACATAAGAGAAAAACTACACAACATTGGTCTGGGCAATGAGTTTTTGGATTTGACCCCAAAATCACAGGCAACAAAAGCAAAAATGGACAAATGTCATTACATCAAAATAAAAAGATTTTGCAAAACAAAGGAAACAATTAATAGAGTAAAAAACAACCTATTATTTGGGAGAAAATACTTGAAAGCCATACATCTGATAAGGGGTTAATATCCAAAATATATAAGGAACTCAGCTCTACAGAAAAACAAACAAATAACCCTATTAAAAATAGAGAAATTACTTAAATAGACATTTCTCAAGAGAAGACATAAAAATGATCAACAGATATATGAAGAAGTGTTTGACACCACTAATCAGAAATGCAAATAAAATCTACAATGAAATATCACCTCACACGTGTTAAAATGGTTATTGTCAAAACAGTGAACAATTCGTGTTGGGGAGGGTGTTGAGGAAAGGGAACCTGTATGCACTGCTGGTGGGAATGAAAGTTAGTACAGCCATTATGGAAAAATAAACTAAAAATAGAATTATCATATGATCCAGCAATCTCACTTCTGGATATATACCCCCAAACTTCAAAATCAGTGTGTTAAAGAGGTATGTGCACTTCCATGTTTGTTGCAGCACTATTTCCCAAAGCCAAGTTATGAAATCGACCTAAGGGTCCATCACCAGATGAATGAATAAAGAAAACGTGGGGAAAAAAGAAAACGTGGTATATATACCCAATAGAACATTATTAAACCTTAAGAAAGAAATTCTGTCATTTGTGACAACATAGACGGGATTGGAGAACATTATACTAAATGAAATAAGCCAAGAAGAAAGACAAATACTGTGTTACCTCACTCATATATGGAATATAAAACAATCAAAGAAGTAGAGAGAAGAATGGTGGTTACCAGAGGACAAAGGGATAGAGTTAGTAGGGAGATAACGGTCAAAGGGTATCAAGCCTCATTTAGATTGGACAAATAAGTTTTATTTTCTTTGGAATGTATTGCACAGCGTGGTGAATACAGCCAATGAAAATGTAGAGTACATTTCAAAACCGTTGAGAGTAAATTTCAAATGCTCTCACCACAAAAAATGGGTATGTGGGCTGATATACACGTTATTAAGTTTGATTTAATTATTTCACATTGTATTTAAGCATCATAACATTGCTTTGTATTCCATAAATATATATAATTTGTCAATTTACTGTTGAACAATAAAAATAAATCTTTACAACAACAAGAACAATAAAAAGTGAACACAGGGTGACTTATTTTCACCAGACAGATGAGGAAAGCTTCCCTGAGCAGATCACTTCAGATCTCAAGGCTATGAAGGCATTAGCCAGGATAACAGCAGCATGTGAAAAGTGTCTGTGACTAAAGGACGCATGGTGTTTTTGGGGAACCACCATAAGGTGAGACAGCTGGTGCACAGAGAGAGGGTGAAAGGTGATCATGGTGGAAACGATGCCACCACGATGATGAGCGAGGATGATTCTTATAACTGACATCTCATAATGGAATGGAAACTTCACAGGAAACAGATGGAGGTTGGAAGTAAATATATGTACATACACACAAATAGGCCAAACAAGAGAACTGCTATGGTCAGAATCTTTGTGTTTTCCCAAAATTGATTTGTTGAAACCTAACCCCAAGGTGATGGTACTAGAAGGTGAGGGGCTTTTTGCTGGTGATTAGATCGTGAGGGTGGAGCCTCATGAATGGGATTAGTGCCCTTATAAAAGGAACCTTGGAGAGCTCTTTCACCCTTTCCTCCATGTGAGGACACAGCGTAAAAACAGCCATTGGTGAACCAGGAAGCAGGCCCTCAACAGACACCAAATCTGCCATCACCTTGACCCTGGATTTCCCAGCCTACAAATCTATGAGAACTAAATGTCTGTTGCTTATAAGCCACCCAGTCTATGGTATTCTGTTATAGCAGCCTGAATGGATTAAGACAAGAGCTAAAGGAGATCCCATAGAGCAAAATAAATAACTTTCAGGAACTTTATAAAGCATTACTTATACCTAAATATCAGCAGATTGATTAGAGGGAAGGGTTCACAGACTTCAGTGATACCCACACCACAGGTTGAGGACACAGATACACTGTAAAAATTTGTATTTAATGCCATTCCTTGCACTGGTCTATTAGTTCCCAACCCTTCTTGCATATCCAGTGGTATCCTTCAGTAATTCTCCCCTCTTTCTATATATTATTAATGTATCACACTTAATTAAAATATTCTCATGAACATAAAACTGTGCTGGAATTTCTTTTTTTAAATTTTACTTTAAGTTCTGGGATACATGTGCATAGCGTGCAGGTTTGTTACCTAGGTATACCTGTGCCAGGTGGTTTGCTGCACCCATCAACCCGTCATCTAGGTTTTAAGCCCTGCATGCATTAGGCATTTGTCCTAATGCTCTCCCTCCCCTTGTCCCCCACCCCCTGACAGGCCCTGGTGTGTGATGTTCCCTTCCCTGTGTCCATGTGTTCTTATTGTTCAACTCCCACTTATGAGTGAGAACATGCGGTGTTTGGTTTTCTGTTCCTGTGTTAGTTTGCTGAGAATGATGGTTTCCGCATCCCTGCAAAGGATATAAACTTATTCTTTTTTTTTTTTTTTTTGAGACAGAGTCTTGCTCTGTTGCCCAGGCTGGAGTATAGTGGCATGATCTCGGCTCACTGCAACGTCCGCCTCCTGGGTTCAGGCGATTCTTTTGCCTCAGCCTACTGAGTAGCTGGGACTACAGGCACAGACCACCACACCCAGCTAATTTTTGTATTTTTAGTAAAGACGGGGTTTCACCATATTGACCAGGCTGGTCTGGAACTCCTGACCTCGTGATCCACCCACCTCAGCCTCCCAAAGTGCTGGGATTACAGGCGTGAGCCACCGTGCTCGGTGAAATTCTTTTTATGGCTGCATAGTATTCCATAGTGTATATGTGCCACATTTTCTTTATCCAGTCTATCATTCATGGGCATTTAGGTTGGTTCCAATTCTTTGCTATTGTAAATAGTGCTTGTGCTGGTATTTCTTATCTCAACAGTAAAAACCTCTTAACCATAGTTCTATTATCAGCCATTGCCCCATATCTTTGATTCTCTTTAAAGTGAAACTCTCCAAAACATTGTGTATACTCACTATCTCCAATTCAGCTCTCTGTTCTCTCTCTCTTTTTTTTTTTTTTTTTTTTTGAGATGGAGTCTCACTCTGTCACCCAGGCTGGAGTGCAGTGGCACGATCTCAGCTCACTGCAAGCTCTGCCTCCGGGGTTCATGCCATTCTCCTGCCTCAGCCTCCCGAGTAGCTGTGACTACAAGCGCCCACCAACACGTCCAGCTAATTTTTTTTTTGTTTTGTTTTTTGTATTTTTAGTAGAGACGGGGTTTCACTGTGTTAGCCAGGATGGTCTCGATCTCCTGACCACGTGATCCACCCACCTCAGCCTCCCAAAGTGCTGGGATTACAGGCGTGAGCCACCGCGCCCAGACTGTTCTCTCTTAAAGCCACTCCACTCTGGCTTTCACCACTCACCTCTACTGGAGCTTCCCTTACTAAGTTCATGGATGACCTCCATGTTGCTGAATCCAATGGTCCATTCTCAGTCTTCATCTTGCTTTGCTACCCACACTATGTGACATATCTGATGGTGTCCTCTTCAGTGACATACCTCTTCCTTTGGCTTCTAGAAACCCCTCATCCCCTCGGTGCTTCTCTTACCTCTGGTTCCTCCTTCCTCCTTTTTTGTAGATATCTCCTCTGTAAGTTAACTTCCTAATGAAAAGTGCATCCAGGGTTTCATCCCTGTTGCTCTGCTCTACCGACAGTCACTCCCTCGATGACCTCATCAAGTTATATGGCTTTAAATAACATCTATATGTTGATGACACCAACATTTATATCTCTAGTACAAACCTTCCTCCTAAGTTCCTAAGTTTCACTTATATGCCCAACTGTCCATTCAGCATCTCTATGAACATGTCTAATGGATGTCTGATACCTTTAAAAGTCCAAAGAAGAACACTTTGTGCCCCATGAGTCCCTCAAAAACTGTTCCATCAGCAATAACTTTCCGCATCTCAATTGGTGGCAACTCCAGCTTTCCAATTGCTCAGACCCTTGCATTTGTCATAAGGTGATTTATTTTTGTGTGCATAATCTATGGAGGCTGGTAGGAAATTTTGTAGGCTCTACATTATATATACATATATATCTAAACACACATATATAATATATATAGCCACTTTCTCAAAACCTTCATTCCTGTCACTCTGGTAAAAAGCCGCCATCATTTCTAGCCTACATCATTGCAGTAGTTTTAAAGAAATTTCCGGGCCGGGCGCGGTGGCTTACACCTGTAATCCCAGCACTTTGGAAGGCTGAGACGGGCGGATCACGAGGTCATGAGATCGAGACCATCCTGGCTAACACGGTGAAATCCCGTCTCTACTAAAAATACAAAAAAAATTAGCCGGGCTTGGTGGCGGGCTCCTGTAGTCCCAGCTACTCCGGAGGCTGAAGCAGGAGAATGGCATGAACCCGGGAGGCGGAGCTTGCAGTGAGCCAAGATTGCGCCACTTTACTCCAGCCTGGGCGACAGAGCCAGACTCCGTCTCAAAAAAAAAAAAAAAAAAAAAAGAAGGAAAGAAATTTCCCTGCTTCCACTATTGTGCTGTTACAGTCTATCATCAGTGGGGCAAGCATAGCGATTATTTCAAAACCCAAGTCATATGACTCCTCTGGTCAAACCTTCCAACAGCCAACAGCTCTCAATCTCAGAGGAAAAGCTAAAATCCTTGCAATGCTTTATTACCACATACTGACCTCATCTCCTACCACCCCTTCCTCTTTAAAAGCACTTCAGTCACGATGGCCTTCTGTTGTTCTTTGAACACCGGACATTCTTCAGCCTTCGGGCGTGTACACTGGCTTTCCCTCTGCACGGTGCATATTGTTAATGACCTCACCATCCTGGGGTCGTTGTTGAAATGATTTGATCTCATTCAAGCCTTCCCTGGCCGTTCCACATAAAATTGCAGCTCTTCCTGGAACCTTTGATCTACTTTGCCTTGATCTAGCTTTTTCTTTTTCTATAGTGCATTATTACTTTCTAAAATATTATATAATTTGTAGGTTTATCTATATTGCTAATTTTTTGGCTTTTCTAGTAGAATGTAAGCTTCATGTAGGTACTACTTTTTATGTTTTGATTATTTTATATATCAAATCTCCCGGAGTAGTTCCCAGAACACAGCATAAAATATATAAATATTTACTTAATAAATGAGTACTTGAATGAATGAGTTGTGTGGCACTGCATTTTGAAGAGAATCAAGGAGAATAAAGCCCTCTTCTATGGCCCCTAACCCTTGCTTTCCTGAAATAGTTCTCAGTTATTTCAAAGAATCTTAACAAGGATCTTACCTAGAAATGGTAGGAAGTTCTTAATTTTAGCAGACCTGAAAGAACACAAAAATGCAGTAGAATTTTAGAAACTCTAGGCTATAACTTTTTTTTTTGTTTGTTTTTTAAGATGGAGTCTCCCTCTGTTGCTCAGGCTGGAGTGCAGAGGCGCGATCTCCGCTCACTGCAACCTCCGCCTCCCAGGTTCACGCCCCTCTCCTGCATCCACCTCCCGAGTAGCTGGGACTACAGGCGCCTGCCACCACACCTGGTTAAATTTTTGTATTTTTAGTGGAGACGGGGTTTCACCATGTTAACCAGGATGGTCTCAATCTCCTGACCTCGTGATCCGCTCGCATCACCTCCCAAAGTGCTGGGATTACAGGTGTGAGCCACTGCACCCAGCTGGCTATAACTTTTAAAATCATCATAGTGAGGTAGCTATTGTCAGATTAATTTTATTTATGACATAATTGTGAATAAGTTTAAGTCTCCAATAAAGCAAATGTGGTACACATACACCATGTAATACTACACAGCTATAAAAAAGAACAAGATCATGACTATTGCAGGAATATGGATGGAGTTGGAGGTCACCATCCTTTGCGAACTAACGCAGAAACAGAAAGCCAAGTACCACATGTTCTCACTTATAAGTAAGAGCTAAATGTTGAGGACACATGGACAGAAAGAGGGAAACAGCAGAGACTGGGGCCTACTTGAGGGGGGAAGGTGACAGGAGGGAGGGGATCAGAAAAAATAACTTTTGGGCAGGGCGCGGTGGCTCATTCTTGTAATCCCAGCACTTTGGGAGGCCTAGGTGGGCGGATCACGAGGTCAGGAAATCGAGACCATCCTGGCTAACATGGTGAAACCCCGTCTCTACTAAAAATACAAAAAATTAACCAGGTGTGGTGGTAGACGCCTGTAGTCCCAGCTACTCGGGAGGCTGAGGCAGGAGAATGGCCTGAACCCGGGAGGCAGAGCTTGCAGTGAGGTGACATCGCGCCGCTGCACTCCAGCCTGGGTGACAGAGGGAGAGTCCATCTCAAAAAATAAATAAATAAAAATAAATAAATAAATAAATAACTTTTGGACACTAGGCTTAGTACCTGGACTATGAAATAATCTGTACAACTAACCCTTGTGACATGAGCTTATCTATATAACAAACCAGCACATATATTAATAACCCTGGACCTAAAATTAAAACAAAAAATTAAGTGAAAAAAAGTTTAAGTCCCCAATGCTACAGTGTCACTGATGAGTGGTAGAGCAAGATTCAAGCAGGTGACCTCTATATTTACTCCAAGTGCCTATGTGAACACACAGAGACACACCCTCACACAAAAACACACGTACACAGAAACACACACTCACTTACGTGTACACACTGACACAGAAACACTTTCACACACAAACACAAATACAAAAACACACCACATAGAAACACATTCACATACAAACACACAGATACCCTTTCACAAAGACACACAGTCACACACATGAACACTCAAACATACACTCACATACATACACACAAACACAAAAGCACACCACACACAAAAACATTCACACGCAAACACACCAATCCATGTGGTGTACATGCAGATAACACCCTTTCACACCGTCACCCAGTCACATACACCAACACACACACATTCACACACAAACACAAACTAACACACAAACAAGGGCACACTTTTACCCAGAAACACACACATTAGTACATGTGCACTTACACACACATAGTCACACACAGTTACACACACTTAATCACATAAACATATAAATACACTTTGGCACATGTGTACACTCACACAAAACACTATTTCACACACAGACAAAAATTCACAGCCACACATATTCATACAAAACACGAACACACACACAGAAACATAGACACACACAGGACCACAAAGTGCTCACACTTTCACACACAACACATATTAACATGAATACATACACACACAAAAGCATAATCACACACATAGTTACATACTTTCACACACTCATACTCATGTACTCATACTCATGTACACACACAAACACACACAAAATACACATTCACTGTATATATGAAAAACACCCTTTCAGAGACACACCAGAAGTCACACAGTCACACAAACACATAAGCCACAACTCACAAACACAAAACACTGAAACACACACGAACACATACAAGTGCACACAGTTTCACATACAAACACATTAACATGTGTACATACACACACAGTTATACACACTCACACGTGTACACAGATACACAGTCACAAGTCACACACACTTAAATACACACATACAAACACAAACACACATATTGACACATGCATACACACAAACGCACAAATTTAAACTTATACACACAAACGTGTGCACACACTTGCACACAAGCGAACACAATTTTACACACACAAACACATACAAACACACACATTCTTTTTCACACACACGCACTCACTTCTGCTTGTCTTCCATCTATTTCCCTCGATTACCCTCTACCAGTCCCCTATTTAGAATTAATTTCTAGACCCTCGCTTCCATTTCTTCATTTTTTCTTTTTCTTATACCACTCTTATCAAATTCCCCTTCTAGCACCTTATTTCTGCTAAACCCGATTCATGACTTTCTATCACCATCTAAATCTGTGTGCAGTGCTTGATTGTCTCTCTGCCTGGATTCCTTACCATCACGTTTTCCCAGTGCCTCTGTGGTTCTTTTGAATCTTGTTTTCGAATTTTCTCTGTTGTAGGTCTTTCTTCCGCTGCCTGCCTGGACTGGGATGCTTTCTAGAGTCCTCATCCTTGGCTTGTTTCTTGTCCATCTACTCAGCCTTCAGCGTCTCGGTCCCATGCAGGGTTTCATCCACTGTCTGTGCTGACTCCCATATTTTTCTATCCACTCACATTTGGAGCTAAATCCACAGCCATATGTATGAATGCTTTCTGGAACACCTAAAATACTGTCCAGAATGAAGCAATAAACAAACAAATAACAACAACAAAAGACAACCACATCTACCTGTGTGACATTATTTCCTGGATATGCAATGCAAATGTCAATATCACAAATGGAATTTATCCCTTCTCTGCCATCTCAAGATCTCCCTTTCTTTCTTCACTTTTCCACTTAAAAACATCCATTCCTCATCCAGTTCCTCAAGCCAGAAACCTTGGCTCTATCATCATCTCCCTATGTCAGCCTTGACCTGGAGTGCAAGGTAATTAGCAAGTTCTGACTTCTTGAATTCTCCAATTCTGTCTTTTTTCTCCACCCCACTGCCACTGTCTTCGTTTAGCCGGCTTCTGCTCACTACTGGATTGTTGCAACAGCTTGCGTCTGGCTCCCCTGCCGTCTTAATTATCCCCACCACAATTCATTCACTTTACCCAAGTCAGGATGATCTTTGTAACCTAAGGAGAAGGACCCTCTGTCCTGGGAATGTAGGAATAGAATGTTTTGGAGTAGGCTTACAGTTATCCAGGTGGAAAAGTAACCAGTGTCCCTTGCCACAGTCATCTCCCTTGAAATGCTGTATCCAGGGTGCCTGCCTTCTCTCTGCCCAGAAGGACATGTTTTGGATGTAGCCTCCTGCCGTGCAACAGCCATGGAGTGGAGCTCACCATTCCCATTACAGGTACTGATAATGTCTCACCTTCCCTCTACAAACCAAATAGCTAATAAACCACAAAGAATATTTCTACTTCGATTTTCTGTAGAGTTCTGCCAGTTACCACAAAGAGATGTAAAATTTGGAATCTGGGACAGAAACTATGGGTTGTGCGTTTCAGTCTCATTAGCACACTCCCACGTCCCATATCTGAGAGGCAGTCTCATGGGACGGTTTCATCACCTTGTAACTCGCATTTTCTCTGTCCCTTGCCACAGTCACCTCCCTCAAAATGCTATATCCGGGGTGCCTGCCCTCTCCTTGTCTGCCCCCACTTCGCCTTGTTGCATAATGGGATTCTGGTCACCAAGTGGCTTTTATACCACCTCTTATGACCACTGCTTCTTAGTCACTTTTGCTTCAGCTCAGTTTAAGCTGATTTAGCGGTTGGTGGAGAGAATGGTTAATTTGTTTTCCTAATTGTCTGCTGACTCTGGAACGGAAGGGGAGGAATGCACTTTCACCCTAAGCATAGTGAAGGAAAGGGTCTCCTTTATGAACCATAGATAGTTCTCTTTCTAAGAATCTGAACCCATACAAAGGCATCAAAAGCAACCCAGCCTAGTGCGAATGGTCTTAACGAAGCTATGCATGCAAGCTCTTGGTTACTTTCAAAGCCCCCAAATGACACTGACACTCATTGGTGATTTTTCCAGATCAATTACACGTAAGCCCTAGAATTTTTAACCAGACAAAAGGAGCACTAAAAGATGGAAGGACTTAAGGAGAATGAAGAGAAGGTTGTTATTTTATCTCTCCCAAAAAGCAAATTTGATTAAAACCTTCAGAGGCTTCCTGTTGCTATTAGAATGAACAAAGGCCAAACCTATTACTATAATGCGTGTTCTCTTTCATTGTATTATTTCTTCGGGTTTCCAGATGTACTGTTGTCTATATCCAACCCCTTCTCATGAATACGCACATGTATGCACACACACGAATGCAAGCACACATGAAGCTTTAGCAACAATGATCTTATCGCAGTTCTTTAAATGCACCATACTTTCACCAAAGTACATCATTCCTATCATTCTTGATCCTTCCCTGCCTTCTCCTTGCCCCCATTTCTTCCCACCCCATGCCCTATGATCTCTCTCTTCTCTGGGCCTTCATCCATGCTCTCCTGTTTGGAACATCTGATCCCCAGTATTTTAACACTCATTTGGCCAAGTTTCAATTTTAGTGACATTTCTGCTGGATAGCATTTCCTAACCTTCTTAAATTGATTAACTATTGCTGATTTGTGATTCTATAATCCATTGTACTTTCAGTATCATTAAACTTATATCATATTATGATTGCATTATATTGTCTACCTACCTATTACTCTGTCTTCCCTCCCACCCCTACTAGTCCGGGAACTCCAAAATACGTAGATCAAGTCGTTTTGCTCACCATATACCTTATGCTATTCATGTCCTTAGGTGACTTTTCACTTAAAAGCCATCTCGCTTATCTAAGGATTGCTGCCAATACAAAGGATGAAGGCGTAGTACATAAGTCTATACCATGTAATTTGCTCCCTCAAAGCTCAGTTGAGGCATAAACTTTAGGCTTGGGTTGCCAAGAATCGATACCCACCACCCTCTAACCACCAAATGGTCTATTCTAGATGGTGAAGTTGGGTTAATTGTTAGACACGGTGGAATCTTTATGGTCAACTTGAAGATCTGGGGCACAAAAACCTTAACACAATTCATTATTTCTGAAGAAGGTTCTAGGGACTTCATCTATGTTTCATAAACATTTGTTTCTGACCTGGTACAAACACAGAAAATGTACAGGCTTTGATGCCTGACTCTCATTGAGTTGAGCAATAAATGGCTACTGGAAAGTTATTCATTTATTCAACACATTTTATTGAGAACTTACTATAAGTCAGGCACTGCACTAAGACCTGAGGAATAAATAATGAGGAAAGGAGACACTACTTTTGCCATCATAGAGCTTATAGCCTAGTAGGAAAGACAACTACGTATCAGAGAACTCCAACAGTTATGGCATGTCCTATATAGCATGGACCATGTATGCACCCCTTTCCTGAATCAGAGGGTCCTTTTTTTTTCTTTCCAACTTTTATTTTAGGTTCAAGGGGTACATGTGCAGGTTTGTTGAATGGGTAAATTATGTGTAACAGGGGTTTGGTGTACAGATTACTTTGACATCCAATTAATGAGCATAGTAACTGATAGGTAGTTTTTCAATTCTCACCCTTCTCTCACCCTCCACTTTTAAGTGGGTCCTGATGTCTATTGTTCCTTTTTTTGTGTCCATATGTACTAAATGTTTAGCTAACACTTATAAGTGAGAACATGAGGTATTTCATTTTCTGCTGCTGTGTTAGTTTGCTTAGGATAATGACCTCCAGCTCCATCCATGTTGCTGCAAAGGGCATTATCTTGTTCTTTTTTATGGCTGCATAGTATTCCATGGTGTATATGTACCACATTTTCTTTATCCAGTCCACAGTTGATGGACATCTAGGTTGATTCCATGTCTTTGTATTGTGAATAGTGTTATGGTGAACATATACATGCATATGCCTTTATGGTAAAAAAATTTATATTCTTTTGGGTATATACTCAGTAATGGGATTGCTGGATCCAATGGTAGTTCTGTTTTAATCTTTTTAAGAAATCTTCAAACTGCTTTCCACAATGGCTGAACTAATTTATATCCTCAATAGCCATCCTTTTTCTCTGCAACATCACCAACATGTGCTTTTTTTTGTTTGTTTGTTTGGTTTTTTTACTTTTTAATAATAGCCATTCTGACTGGTATGAGATAGTATGTCATTGATGTTTTAATTTGTATTTCTTTGATGATTAGTGATGTTGAGCATTTTTTCATATCCTTGCTGGCCACGTGTATGTCTTATTTTGAGAAATGTCTGTTCATGTTCTTTCAGCATTTTTAAATGAAATTTTTTTAACATGTTGATTTGCTTAAGTTCCTTATAGACTCTGGATATTGGGCCTTTGTTGGATCCATATTTTGTAAATATTTTCTCACATTTGTAAAAATAAGTATACGGCTTTATTTCTGGATTCCCTAACCTGTTCTGTTGGTCTTTGTATCTGTTTTTGTGTCAGTACCATGCTGTTTTGGTTACTGTAGCCTTGTAGTATAGTTTGAAGTCGGGTAGAGTGATGCCTCTAGCTTTGTACTTTTTGCTTGGGATTGCCTTGGCTATTTGGGCTCTTTTCTGTTCCATATGAATTTTGGAATAGTTTTTTTCTAATTCTGTGAAAAATGTCCTCGGTAGTTGGATAGGAAAAGCATTGAATCTATAAATTGTTTTGGGTAGTATGGCCATTTTAACAATATTGATTCTTCCTATCCATGAGCATGAAATGTTTTTCCATTTGTGTTGTCTCTGATTTCTTTCAGCAGTGTTTTGTAATTCCTGTTGTAAAGGTCTTTCACCTCCCTGGTTAGCTGGATTTCTATATATATTATGTTTTTTGTATGTCTAATGTGAAGGGGATTGTGTTGTTGATTTGGCTCTCAGATTGGATGTTATTGGTATATAAAAATACTACTGATTTTTGTACATTGATTTTGTATCCTAAAACTTTGTTTAAGTTGTTTATGAGACCTAGGAAGCTTTGGACAGATAACATGGCGTTTCCTTAGGTATAGAATCATACAATCTGTGAAGAGAGATAGTTTGACTTCTTTTCTTCTTGTCTGGAGCCTTTTATTGCTTTCTCTTTCCTAATTGCTCTGGCTGGGACTTCCAGTACTATGTTGAATAGAAATGGTGAGAGTGGGCATCCTTGTTTTGTTCCAGTTCTCAAGGGGAATGCTTCCAGCTTTTGCCCATTCAGTATGATGTTGGCTGTGGGTTTGTCACAGATGGTTCTTATTATTTTGAGGTATGTTCCTTTGATGCTTAGTTGATTGAGGGCTTTTAACATAAAGGGATGTTGAATTTTACTGAGAGTCTTTTCTACATCTGTTGAAATAACCATGTGTTTTTTGTTTCTAGTTGGTTATGTGATTAATCACATTTTTTAAAATTTGCATCTGTTGAACCAACTTGGCACCCCAAGAATAAAGCCTACTTGATTGTGGTGGATTATCCTTTTGATGTGCTGCTGGATTCATTTTGCTTATATTTTGTTGAGGATTTTTACATCTATGTTTATCAGGGATAGTGGCCTGAAGTTTTCTTTTTTCATTGTGTCTCTACCAGGTTTTGATATCAGAATAATGCTGGCATCACAGAATGAGTTAGAGAGGAGTCCCTCCTCCTCTATTTTTTGGAATAGTTTCAGTAGTATTGATACTACTGAATCTCTTTATATGTCTGATAGAATTCAGCTGTGAATCTCTCTGGTCCAGGACTTTTTGGGGTTGGTATTTTTTAAATTACTGATTCAATTTTGAAACTTATTATTGGTATGTTCAGGTTTTCAATTTCTTCCAGATTCATTTCCAGGAATTTAACCATTTCCTCTAGGTTTTCTAGTTTGTGTACATAAAGGTGTTCATAATAGCCTCTGAGGATTTTTTGTATTTCTTTGGGATTAGTAGTAATGTCCTCTTTGTCATTTCTTATTGTGTTTATTCGGATCTTTTTACTTTCTTTGTCTAGCTAGCAGTCTACCAATCTTATTTATTATTTTAACGAACATGCTTTTGGTTTCTTTGATATATTTTACATGGTTTTCTCATCTACATTTCATTCAGGTCAGCTCTGATTTGGGTTATTTATTTTCTTCTGTTACCCTTGTCATCAGTTCGCTCTTGCTTTTCTAGTTCCTTTAGGTGTGATTTTACTTTGTTAATTTGAGGTATTTCTAACTTTTACATATAGTCATTTAACGCTGTAAACTTTCCTCTTCACCCTGTTTAGCTGTGTCCCAGATATTCTGGTATGTTGTATCTGTGTTTTCATTAGTTTCAAAAAATGTCTTGATTTTTGCCATAATTTTATTGTTTACCCAAATTCAGTAGTAGATTTTTTAATTTCCATGTAATCGTGTGATTTTGAGAGATCTTCTTGGTATTGATTTCTATTTTTACCGTACTATGTCTGACCATGTGGTTGGGATGATTTCATTTATTTTGAATTTGTTGAGAATTGCTTTGTGGCTGAGTGTGTGAGTGATTATAGAGTGTATATGCCATGGGCAGCTGAGAAAAATGTATATTCTGTTGTTGTTATGTTAGGTCTATTTGGCCAAGTGTCGAGTTTTAGGTCCTGAATAACTTTGTGAGTTTTCTGCTTCTATAATCTGTCTAATACTGTCAGTGGGGCGTTGACATCTCCCATTATTATTGTATGGATATCTAATTGTCTTCTCAGGTCTCTAACAAAATGTTTTTTTTTAATCTGGATGTTCCAGTGTTGGTTGCATATATATTTAGGACAATTAAATCTTCTCATTGAATTGAACTCTTTATTATTATGTAATGCCCTTCTTTGTGTTTCATGATCATTGCTGTTTTAAAGACTGTTTTATCTGAAAGAAGAATAGCAACCCCTGCCCCTTTTTTGTTTTCCATTTGCTTTATAGATTTTTCTTCATGCTGAATCAGAGGCTACTTTCTATAAGAGTCATTCTAAACTGACTGTGACTAGGTGCTTATTCTGCTATCATCTCCCACTGTATTCAAATAACTCACCCTTGGTCCTAGAATTATCTACAAGTGTCCGGAATCATTGGATACAAACAAGGAAGGACAGATAAGCATAAGATGCTCAATGGCTGATGGGTTGAATTCTCCCAAGAGAAAGTTCCAGGAGAAACAGACCTGAGCACTGAGTCAGGATCCTGCTATAAAAATGATTTGTGCTGTAAAAGAACATCCATTTGTATCCTATCATCAACCTCAGCTTTAACCTCACCTTTCGAGATCAAATTTTATCCATTCCTTTCTTTCTTCCATCAGCATGTTCTCTTCACCTCTTAGGACCATTTTAAAACTAACTCTGTAAGTGTGAAACAGAATATTTCTTTTCACTGTCTTTTCAGATATCAAGTTTTACTCTTTGGAGTCAGAGTTCTGGTTGCTCCTTCAAAGTAGGTGACTCATGTCTGCAAGTGGTCTGACCCTCAGAGTACACATGGGAAGAGGGAGAGGAAAAATGTGAAACACCCAGATAAATATTTCAACATGTCATCAAGCCACATGTCCTTTCTTGGTTCAGTATTGAAATGTACAGAAACATACTTCTTATTTCAGGGACTCCATTTCTATCCCCTCTTACCTGAAAAGGTGGCAACTAAAATTCTATCCCATATATTTGCTCTTCTGGAATACTAATTCCCACTTGCTTCACAGACACATCATCAAGTACCAGCAAGATTCGGTAATTCCTATGAGTCCATAACGGTAATGTGCCTCCTTTTCGTTTCCAAACGAGAATTCTCATTATGGTTATTTTTTGCTTCCCCCTATTGGCTGTTTGAAACATAACTTATCTTTTTAGTTCCTGGGTCCCTGACCTTGACAAACCACAGCAGAACTTGGTGGAGAAGGCTGAGTATAATTCTGAAATCCTGAACTTTGAGCTGGATTCAATACGTAGGTGAATTTTGGATTGTCTCCTCTAGGGAGAGTGTGTTCAACATTTAAAAGGAAGTGTAAAGTGGATATTTGATAAACACAAGGGCTACCATGGCAGAGGAAAACGCTGTGATCGCATCAAAGCTTATTTTCTCTTGGGCACACAGCTGCCCCACATATACCATCCCTAGCTGCAGTTAGTTGAGGTCATGTGACTGAATTCCAACTAATATAGGTAGAAATAAAGTACTCCACTCCCAAATACAGTTTATAAAAATCTCTGACATAATCCTCCACACTCTTTTACTTTCTCTGACAGGTGAACGGCATGGATTCTGAGAACCAGGAGGAGAGCCAAGTCATAAAAGGATTGGTGCTCGAGTGAGTCCTTGAATAGTTCATGGAACAGAACTTCTCAGTCTTCACTCCCCTTTACCCATACTGAAGTTTACATGATTAATATAATGTAATATGTAACTAAGCCACTGAGATTTGCGAGTTTCTTTGATTGCAGCTGGTGTTTAATTTCTGAGTAAATAAGAAGGAATACATTTTTGAGGACATGGTATTTGATCTGCAACCACCCATGGTTTTAGAGAAGAAGCAACCCATGTAGGTATGTGGGCACCAATTATTCCAGTTAGACAAACAACACACCCAAAGCCCAAAGTCTGGGATAATGTGTTTAAGAAACAACACACAACGATGACAAAAAATAATATAGCTGGTTTCTAGTGAATGGAGAGGAGAGTGGTAGGAAATGAAGTTTAAGAGGAATGTGGAGACCAGATCCCATAGGACTGTGTAAACAGTGAAAAAGAGTTCACATTTCATTATAATTGTGATGAAACCTCATTGGAAAATTTTAAGCAGAGAAAATCCATGATCTTACTATAATACACAGGTCTTTAAAAGATTGAGTTACTCTTTGTTGAATGAATTTTAAGAATCCAGAGAGGATGACAAGGGACCAGTTAGGAGATAATAATCTTTCAGGCAAGACATGTTAGTGACTTAAACAAGATTTATTATAATGGAAAGAGGAAAAATTGATATATCCCACTGAATCATTCAATTAATCAGGTCTAAAAAATATGGATTATATATTTATGTAATAATTATATTAAGATCTGTTGTGAGTCACTTAGGATGATGGCAAAATATTAAAGGGAATATTAGGGAAAGTTATAGGAAATAATCACAAATCTTTTGAAAGGCCAAAAGCTTAAATAGCTTGTAATAGTTGAACAGGCTAAAGGCAGCCGGTTCTTACCTTAGAGCACTAGGTCATAGGGTAAATACTAGGAACAATAGAGGATTCCCCAGTTACATCTGTTTACCCTACCTCCATTAACTAATCTTTAAGCCAAATGGCCCTCTGGGTGGTTGTGGGTGGGGGTGGGGGCGGGGAGGTCAATTAGGGAAATTGCCCCCTAATGGTATTTACTTTAAACCGTGGTACCGAAGTTTTAATCATTTGTAAAACTACTCTCTTAACCATGTTAATTATCCTCAAGTGTGTTTACTCAAAGCTTCTTTTGTTAATTGTATACTAAATAAATGCCTGAAGTGCAAGCTGCTCAGGACCAGCCGCAGTGACAAACCTCTCTTGGTGTGCAGGCAGTCGGACGCTCAGCTGGACTGGCAAAACAAAGTATCTGTATGTCAACGTTTGTTTTATTCATCCGTCTTTTGGGTCAGGGTCTGCGGGCAAACCCCCGCAGCTAATGCCCTCTGGTAAGACGCCATACCTCCACTGGTGCCCCGTGTAAGGTGCAATACCATAAAGATACAATACAATTGTTACATTAGCAAAACATATGGGTCATGAATTATGTTATGTTCAGGACAGTTGTAGACAGTCTGCAGGAAGGTCTAGTTTTAGCTTTTTTAGACTTAGTGTAAATTTAGTGAAGCCTATAGTTGTTCACAGTAACAGAAAATACAAAAAACTGTTGGTTGATGTAGTGGCCACTAGATGGCCCGATAAACTCTACTTCATAGACCTCGGAGCTAGACACTGAAGTGACTGCAGTTTGTTGCTGAAGACTATATAGTGTAAAGCCTTTGCTGTTGTTATTGTGAATGGAAAATAATTATCAACATTATACAAATTAAACAGGTTCATATCGGAGAGGCTCTGCTATAGAGTCCTACAAAATGGAATTGAATACAATTTCTCTGATATAGAAAAACACTCATTTTAGAATGAAAAATAGTGATATGCATGTGTGTAAAATGTGTAATCTTAGTCTCAGGCTTCAGTTTCATAATTTTAGATCACTTCCCTCTTTTTCATGAGAAAAGCTCCTAGACACTCCTATTTGGGAATTGTGTAAATAGTGAATAATATAATGAAGAAAAAAGTCTAAAACAAGGGCTTGCTGTACACTATCTACAGGTGTCTTGAACATGTTATATAAGGTATTCTTTTGCTTATTTATGAGTTTGGTTATTTGTTTTTATTTGCTGAATTGTAAGAGTTCTTCGTGTATTTTGGATACAAGTCCTTTATCAGATATGTGATGTGCAAATATATCCTCCAAGGCTGAAGCTTGTTTCTTCATTCCCTCAAGAGTTAATTTCACAGAGGGAAACATAATTTTAATAAAGTCTAATTTATCAATTTTTTTGTGGGTTGTATTTTTATCATATCTAAAAATTTGTCAACAAACTCAAAGCCATGAAAATTTATCCCATGTTTTCCTCTAAGAGTTTTGTACTTTTGCATTTTATATTTAGTTCTATAATCCACTTTGAGTCACTTTTTGTGTAAGATGTGAGATCTGTGTCAAAGTTCACTTTTTGAATATGGGCATCCAATTTTTCCACCATCATTTGTTAAAAAAGTATTCTTTCACCACTGAATTGCCTTTGCACCTTTGCCACAAATCCATTGACAATATTTGTGTTCATTCATTAATGAGTTTTCTATTCTACTCCATTGATCTATGTAGCTACTCTTTCACCAATGTCATGCTGTCTTGATTTTAGAGGGAAAGCATTCTTTCTCTAGTCATTTAGAATAAAATTAGCTGTAAACTTTTAATATAAACCCTTTATTAGGTTAAGGAAGATCCCTGCTATTTCTAGTTTTCAAGACTGTTTATCATGAACGGGTGTTGAATTTTGTTGAATATATCTTCTACATCTATTGACATGATCATATTTTTTCTTATTTATACTGTTAATAGGATAAATTATATACATCAGTATTTATAAATGTTGAATCAGGCTTGCCTTCCTGGAATGAACCCCATTTGGTCACATTATATTGTTCCTCTTATATATTGCTGGATATGATTTGTTAAAATATGTTAGGGAGATTTGCGTCTCAATTAATCAGAGGTATTGCTCCATAGTCTCCTTTTCTGGTAATGTCTTTATCTGGTTTTGGTTAATGCTAGCTTCATAAATGAATCAGGTAGTGTTCATATGAATATGCTAGCTTCATAAAATGAGTTAAGCAGTATTCCAACCTCAAACTTTCCAGAAAAAATGTGTTAATTTGTACTATTTCTTTTTAAAAATTTGGTAGAGGCTGGGTTGTGGTGGCTCACGCCTGTAATCCCAGCACTTTGGGAGGCCGAGGCGGGTGGATCACGAGGTCAGGAGATCGAGACCATCCTGGCTAACACAGTGAAACCCCGTCTCTAATAAAAATAAATACAAAAAATTAGCCGGACATGGTGGCAGATGCCTGTAGTCCCAGCTACTCGGGAGGCTGAGGCAGAAGAATGGCATGAACCCGGGAGGCAGAGCTTGCAGTGAGCCAAGATCGCACCACTGCACTCCAGCCTGGGCGACACAGAGAGACTCCATCTCAAATATATATATATTTGGTAGAATTCACCAATGAAAGCATCTGGGGCTGGTGTTTTAGGTAGCTATTTCTCCTTGAGTGAGTTTTGGCAGTTGGTGTCTTTCAAAGAATTGCCTCATTTCATCTAGGTCATCAAGTTTATGACACAAGAAGGCTGGAGTGACGCTGGACTGGGTGCAGTTCCCTCCCCCAAGATGGGATGAGATTTCGGTATTCCTGTCTAAAGCGAGCTCTTAGGGCTTCCTCCAGCCTAGGGTGACCAGTGGCTTTTGCTCTGTGCCTTACATGCTGTATCTCCCTGGAGTAACCTTCTCTCTGGATTTCAGGGTGGCAGGTTGCCCTGTAACCTTAGTTCCCTGATGGGTTCAAAAAAAATCCTGTGTGCATGCTTACACCTGCTGCAACCATGAAGCCTCTGAGTCCCAAATACCATGTAAGAAAACAAAGGCTGAAAGTAAATAGTGATTCAGAAGTGAATCAAGTTTCATTGTAATTTATGGTCGTTAGTTATTGTAATATGTTTCTGCATGGTATTTTGCATTCAAAAAATTTCTATTTGAGTAAAATTGACTAGGGAGATGAGGTATTCCATCTCATGTTTGTCTTGAGGTTACTTGGAGCCTCCGCAGCACCCACCTGACCTAGGGACTCTTCCAAAAGTCAAAGAAGCGGTGCTGGTGCATGAAACCAGGAATCTATGGCTACTTGGAGGAGAAACACATAACTTGTTGCCCAAATCAGACTGCGGAATACTTGGGATCAATTCAGATGCTTGTAGCTATAAGTAAAATAAAACCCAACTAAAATTACTTTTTAAATGCCCTACAGGTAGGGCATTCCAGGATTTCTTGATACAGTGGCTCAACCGGATCACTGAAGCCATGGGTGATTTCTGCCTTTGTTCCTGAGATTTTTGGTGATGTTTCTTTCACGACTGTGTGCTTACTAGGGCAGTTCCAGGAATCCCATGCAGATATTAGAGCATCAGTGCTGAAGACAAACTATTTTCAAATCTCTCTCTCTTTTTTTTTAGTGGAGTCTCGCTCTGTCACCCAGGCTGGAGTGTAGTGGCTGGCACAATCTTGGCTCTCTGCAACCTCCGCCTTTCAGGTTCAAGCGATTTTCCTGCCTCAGCCTCCCCAGTAGCTGAGGTTATAGGCATCTGCTACCATGCTTGGCAAATTTTTTGTATTTTTAGTAGAGACGAGATTTCACCATGTTGGCCGGACTGGTCTCAAACTCCTGACTTGATTTCAGGTGATCTGCCCATCTCAGCCTCCCAAAGTGCTGGGATTACAGGCGTGAACCACCATGCCTGGCCGTCTCTTTTTAAAACAATGCTTTTAGTATGGAGGAAAATATCTACAAACCCTTCCGACTAGATTTTGCCACATGTGCATGAATGGAGGGTGATACTTGAATTTATTATGATTAAGCTGACCCTGGATGAAGGAAGGGATTTATGATTAATGAACACATTGGAGAGTAAACATCCTTACAAAATCAAGTCTCTATCAGCAAAGAAGGAGATTGGATCAAGTGGAAAGAGTGGAAATGGGAAGCAGTAGAGAATGCTACACACACTTTATGCTTTTTTTTTTTTTTGAGACAGAGTCTTGCTCTATTGCCCAGATGGGAGTACAGCGGCGTGTGGCACCATCTCAGCTCACTGCAACCTCCGTTTACTGGGTTCCAGTGATTCTCCTGCCTCAGCCTCTCAAGCAGCTGGGTGTACAGGCACTTGTCACCACACTTGGCTAATTTTTGTACTTTTAGTAGAGACAAGGTTTCGCCATGTTGACCAGGCTGGTCTCGAACTCCTGACCTCAAGTGGTCCACCTGCCTCGGCCTCCCAAAGTGCTGGGATTACAGGTGTGAGCCACCAAGCCCGGCCAATGCATTACTCATTAATGGGGTATGGGGAAGGATGGAGTTGGATTCTGCCTAAATGATAAAAAAGTTTGGTCTCCTAACATAAAATTGATAAGCATGGGTGTCTGAGTACCAGCAAAATAAATTTAAAAATTGTTTATCCAATATCTGCATGGAATATTTTTCCCCAATACACCCTCTACCGATGATCACGCTGTTTCCAATTCAATTGTGAGTTGGAGAATAGGAGGTTGGATAAAGCAGCTATGCAAAAGAGAAAAGCCTAAGTAATGATAATAGCTGTCATTGCCTACTTTACGGAAATGCATGGGGAGGCAGATTAAGCTCAGTAGAAAAGGCGTCAGGTAGATTGGACTGATAATGGGAATTTTGTAGGCAGATTGTGGCTTTCCGGATTTTTTTTTTTTTTTTTTTTTTTGAGATGGGGTCTTGCTGTGTCATCCAGGCCGGAGTGCAGTGGCGTGATCTCGGCTTACTGCAAGCTCCGCCTCCCGGGTTCACGCCATTCTCCTGCCTCAGCCTCCCGAGTAGCTAGGACTACAGGTGCCCGCCACCACGCCCGGCTACTTTTTTTGCATTTTTAGTAGAGACGGGGTTTCACCGTGTTGGCCAGGATGGTCTGATCTCCTGACTTTGTGATCCACACGCCTCGGCCTCCCAAAGTGCTGGGATTACAGGCGTGAGCCACCGCGCCCAGCCGGCTTTCTGGATTTTTATACCTGCTGCCTTATCCTAGCCTATTCAACTCTGATACTCACTCTGTTCCAGGCACACTTAAAATTGTCTTCTTCCCAATCCATGAATATCCCCTCCTATGAGACCACACACAAAAGGCCCCTGAATAACCTGCAATCACTAGCCAAAAGACCATGAAAGGAGAAAGCTAGCAAGACAGAAAACTTTTGGAGGCTAGTTTCCCTACTGGAGACAAACACCCGTAGGAAAACTTGTGGCCCCACCCTCGACCCACTCAGCAGGACAGAGGGGAGAGCCTAGACTTCCAGCCTGGCCTGGTGATACTGAGGTAGCCCTCCCCTGCTGGTGTGGTGTCAGGGTGAGAATCTGGGACTTTCACGTTCACCAGGCAGTAACAAGCTGCCACAGTGTGGTGCCAACGGAGACAACCTGGGGAGCTTGAACTTTTACCTTCCTGCACCTTCCCTGCTGGGGTGCTGTTAAGAGGTGGCAAGTGAGAAGCCTTCCCATGCTAATGAGGCCTCCCTCCCCATTTTCTGTCCTTGGAGTTCACAGGGGAGCAATGAAAAGGGGCCTCTTCCCCTCTGAACAGGGTGGTGTCAGCAAAGGCAGAGTGCAGAAGCTGAACTTTTACCCCAGCTCTGTGCTGGAGAGCACGGCCTCCCACTCACTGGGTGTCCATGGAGACCACCTGGGGGTCCCGGACTTATGGCCCTACCAGGCAGTATTGAGGTGGGGTCCTTATTTCCCACTCATACAGTCTCTTAAAAAGGAAAGTCTATTGAAAGAGAAGAATTTAATTAGATCCAAAGTCTCATAACACAACACCCAAAATATTTAGGATACAATAAAAAGTCACTCTTCACACCAAGAACCAGAAAAATCTCAACTGGAATGAGAAAAGAAAGTCATCAGAAACAAATGCTGAAATGATGCAAATGTGCTTCATTGAGAAATTATACACATGCTTTCCGAAGAACAGAAATCTCCATGGCCAGATGGTTTCACTGGCGAATTCTACCAAATGTTTAAAAAGGAATTAGCACCAACTTTACACAATCTCTTTCAGAAAACAGAAAAGAAGGGAACAATTTATTTTATAAAATAAATAGTGCCCAGATACCAAAATCAGACAAAAACAATCCAAAAAAGGCAAACTATGAACAAACATTCTTCATGAATGTGGATGTAAAAATCCTAACAAAATATTAGTAAAGAGAATTCAGCAATTACATACATATAAAATGATCAAATTGTGTTTATTCTAGAAATAGAAGGCTGATTCAATGCTAAAAAAATGAAAATAATCCACCATATTGACTGGCTAAAAAGAAAAATATCACATCATCATAGCAATCAATGCAGAAAATACATTTGACAAAATTTCATACCCATTCATGACAAAAAAAAAAAAAAACCTCTAAGAAAAATAGAAATAGAAGGGAACTTTCTCAACTTGATATACGGTACCTACACAAAACCTACAGCTAACATTATACTTCATAGCAAAAAACTGAATGTTTTCTTCCTAACATCAGGAGCAAGGAATTCATATCTGCTCTCACCACTCCTATTCAACATATCACTGGAAATCCAGCATAATAAGGGACTTTTTACTTTAAAAATTATACAAATAGGAAAGGAAGAAATAAAACTGTCTCTATTTGTAGATGACACAATGGTCTGCAAAGAAAATCCCAAGGGAGGCCGGGCGCGGTGGCTCACGCCTGTAATCCCAGCGCTTTGGGAGGCCGAGGCAGGTGGATCACGAGGTCAGGAGATCGAGACCATCCTGACTAACATGGTGAAACCCCGTCTCTACTAAAAATACAAAAAAAATGAACCGGGCATGGTAGCAGGTGCCCATAGTCCCAGCTACTCGGGAAGCTGAGACAGGAGAACGGGGTGAACCTGGGAGGCGGAGCTTGCAGTGAGCCAAGATCGCACCACTGCACTCCAGCCTGGGTGACAGAGCAAGCCTTCGTCTCAAAAAAAAAAAAAAAAAAAAAAAAAAAAAAAAAAAGAAGGATACAAATATGAAAGGAAGAAATAAAACTGTCTCTATTTGCAGATGACACAATGGTCTGCAAAGAAAATCCCAAAGGATATATGAAAACTCCTAGAACTAATATGTGAGTTCGGCAAGGTGCAAGCTACAAGATCAACATACAAAACTCAACTATTTTGAGTTTTGAGTTGAACAGGTGGAAACTAAAACTTATAATATAATATAGGGCCAGGCATGGTGGCTCACACCTGTAATCCCAGCACTTTGGGAGGCCAAGGCAGGTGGATCACCTGAAGTCAGGAGTTCGAGACCAGCCTGCCCAATGTGGTGAAACCCCCATCTCTACTAAAAATACAAAAAAATTAGCCGGGTGTGGTGGCGGGCGTCTGTAATCCCAGCTACTCAGGAGGCTGAGGTAGAAGAATTGCTTGAACCTGGGAGGCAGAGGTTTCAGTGAGCAGAGATCATGCCACTGCACTCCAGCCTGGGTGACAAAACTGGAACTCCATCTCAAAAAAAAATATAATATAATATAATATAATATAATATAATATAATATAATATACAATCACTCAAAAATAAATCTTGTTTATTTTTAAATACTTATAAACCTAATAAGCATGTATAGGACATGTATGCTGAAAAATACAAATGCTGATGAAAGAAACCAAAAAAGATCCAAATAAATGGAGCGATATACTGTGGTTATGGATTGGAAGATTCAATGCAGTAAATGTCAGTTCTCCCCCACTTAATATACAAGTTTAACTCAATTCCTGTCAAAATTCCGCCAAGACATTTTGTAAATATATGCAAGCTTATTTTAAAATTTATGTGAAAAATCAAAAGATCTAGAATAGCTAAACATAATTTTGAAAAAAGAATATGGGAAGAATCCCTATACTCAATTTTAAGACGACTTATATAACTGCAATAATCACGACAGTATGGCATTGGTGGAGGGATATATCTCTGTATAATACACATATCTATATCTATCTTTTAAATACCTATCTTATCAAGCAAATGGGACAGAATATAGAATTCAGAACTCAGAAATAGCACATGTAAATAGGGCTAACTGAATTTTTACAAATGTGCAAAAGCAAATATTCAATGTTGAAAGGATAGTATATAGTATTTTTAACAAATGTTAAAATGTTAATGAAACCACTAGACATCCAAAGGCAAAAACGAAACAAAACAAAACACAAACACACACACACAGCAAAGAAAGAATCCCAGCCTAAACTTTACGCTTTATTCAAAATTAGCTCAAAATTGATCATAGATTTAAATACAAAACATAAAACGATTACATTTTTAGAAGAAAACATAACAGAAAATCTTCGGCACCAGGGGTCTGATGAAGAGTACTTACATATGTATGACACCACGATCATGACCCATAAAAGAAAAACAAAATCAATCAGACTTCATCGAAATTTAAAACTTTTGCTGTGTGAGAGGCCTGGTTATGATAACGAAAGCCACACTCAACACTGGGGAAAAGACTTGCAAAATGCATATATAATAAAGGACTCATGTGGAATATAGAAATCACTCGCAAAGCCCAATACATTTTTTAAAAAATTCACTTAGAGGCTGGGCACCGTGGCTCATGCCTGTAATCTCAGCACTTTGGGAGGCTGAGGCGGGCAGATCACTTGAGGCCAGGAATTCGAGACCAGTCTGGCCAACATGGTGAAACCCCATCTGTACTAAAAATACAAAAAATTAGCCAGGCATAGTGGTGTGCGCCCGTGGTCCCAGCTACTCTGGTGGCTGAGGCATGAGAATCGCTTGAACCCACGAGGTGGAGCTTGCAGTGAACCAAGATGGCACCACCGCACTCCATCCTGGGCGACAGAGCAAGACTCCATCAAAAAAAAAACCAAAAACAGTCACTTAGAAAAACTAAGCCATTTTATCAATGAGGATATAGAAATGAGAAGCCGACAGAAAGATGTTCGACAACTCCAGCCATAAGAGGAATGTAAATTCCACAATGCCGTATCACAATGCCGTATCACCACACACCTATTAGGACAGGCGAATTAACAACAACAACAAAAAGATTATACCAATTGCTGGTGAGGTTGCAGAGAAATTGGATTTCTGGGGCCAGGCGCGGTGGCTCACGCTTGTAATCCCAGCACTTTGGGAGGCCGAGGTGGGCGGATCACGAGGTCAGGAAATCGAGATCATCCTGGCTAACACGGTGAAACCCCGTCTCTACTAAAAATACAAAAAATTAGCTGGGCGCGGTGGCAGGCGCCTGTGGTCCCAGCTACTCGGGAGGCTGAGGCAGGAGAATGGCGTGAACCCAGGAGGCGGAGCTTGCGGTGAGCTGACATGGCGCCACTGCACTCCAGCCTGGGTGACAGAGTGAGACTCCGTCTCAAAAAAAAAAAAAAAAAAAAAAAGAAAAAGAAAAAAAAGAAAGAAAGAAATTTGTTCTCATACATTGCTGGTGGAAATGTAAAATGTTACAGTCCCTCTGGAAAATAATCTGAAAGGCTCTTTGAATAAGTAACCATAGACCTATCAAATGATACAGCAATTATGGCCATGGGCATTTGCCACAGACAAATGAAAATGTGTGTCCTTAGAAAAACCTGTGCTTACATGTTCCTAGCAACTTTGCAGTAGCTAAAAAATGGAAATAGCCAATCCCACAAAACAGTAAATATTTTATTAGCATCAAAAAATGAATGATTGATACAAAAGTGTGGATGGATGTCGAGGGCATGATACTCAGTGAAAGACGCCAGTCTCAAAGGTATTAATGCTTTTAGAGCACATTCTTGAAATTACAAAGTTATGGAGATGGAGATCAGAGTAGTGATTGCCAGAGGTTAAGGATGTGGGGGAAAGAGATGGACACAGCTGTAAAGGAGTAGCGTGGGAGAAATCTTGGTGGTGGTGGAAGAGTGCTGCATCTTGATTGCAGTGCTAGTTACACTATCTACACACGTGATAAGATGGCATTGAGTTGAGCTGAATGTGCAGATGGTACAGTGTCCACGTCCTTGATGTTGTACTACAGCTATACAGGATATAAACACTGGGGGAAACTAGGTTAAGGGTATGTGAGACTACCCTGCACAGTTTTTGCTATTTCCTGTGAATCTATGACTATTTCAAAACAGAATGTTTTTGAGGCTTTCTCGCAGAAGCTTGTTACAAGGCCAATATTTTGATTCCACAGCTTTGTGGCCCCATCCAGCTGGCTGTTTCAGGGGAAGATTCTGAGCCATTGGAGAGAAGCTCCAGGAAGTCTCCTGGGTCTAGAAAATGTTCTGTGGTGATTGCTGGTGGACTGGATATCATCAATCCTTCTGTTAACAGCAGCTCACAAGTTGAATTCACTCAGAACAAGGGATAGCACAGAAAGCAAGCCTCATTGGGAGGTGAATGGGCAGCTTGCAGAACCAGACCATTTGCACAGAGAAGCACATGCCGCTGACACAGCCAGGATGATCTATTTAGTGTCACTAATAAGAGTAGGAGGAAGCTGATAATGAGGATGGCTCCTCATAAGTGTCATCTCTTAAAAAGAGGCAGGTACAACTTTCAGAATCTCGACAGATTAGAGGATTGTACTACTGTGCTAGTAGTGTTGTATATATCCCTTGGTGGAATTCACAATGGAACCCTCTGGGAGATCTGAAAGAACAAATTTGCTTGCACACAGGAAAATGTAGCTTGGGCCCTATATATCAAGGCCTTTTTCCCTTTAGGACCCTCCTGGTGGTCTGCTTAGGCTTTCAATTCAGAATCTGAGGAATTCTTTGAGCTGTCCCACAGAGGGACCCCTGGCATGGTCTGTAGATTTCTCCGTAGGTAAACCTACTCTAACCAGCTGCTCCTGGACCCTCACGTGTGGAAGGTGAGCTGAGGGTTGCTGCACCTTACTCTAAGGAACACTGAAGGCCTTGAAATGCTTTAGGCAGGGAGAGGCATTATGAGTGTGCACAGCTGTGTGGCGGCGGCACAGAGGCCACTGTGCAGCCAATGTGGAGGTTTGATTAAGGGGCAGTACTGAAGGCAGAGACCATGAAAAAGGAAACTGCCAAGTTCTGGCAGGGTGCCGTGTCCACAGGGATGGAGAGGAGAAAAAACACTGACTATACAAATTGGCAAAACTGGCAAGACCTGACAACCGATCAAATCAGAGAGAAAAAGGGACCCAGGCTTCCAGCCCCGGCAGCTAGGGGCAGGAGTGCAAGAATGATGTATCCTTTCAAGTATCATGACCATCGGTGTGAATTGCCGAGTTCTGGGGGTGCCTATAACTCTGAGGGCAAACCAATAATATAGGCTACATGCCCAGTAAAATGCATATTACTGCGGCCACAGGGCCCCGGCACCTTAATCTTGAAAGTGCTCTGTCAATTGCAGCCACAATCCTTAACTCTCGTTTGCTGACAAGGTTGATTCACTGGTGGCTTTGAGAAACAACCGGTCCTTTTCTCTGTTGCTCTCAGGAGTAATGTCTTTGAGTAAAATTATTCCAAAATTCAGATCATCTTCTTAAGACAAATATCCTAAAATATCAACTTGCTTATAGTTGAACACTCTACATAGGAGCACATTGAATTTCATCACTTTGAGAACCATAGTTTTTCTTCACTAGAAATCATATATTTTACTGAGATCATTTATGGCTTTGGAGAGTATACTAGCACCTAGTTTTAAAATTTTCAGGCACAGAGTGCAATGACTTATCTACAGCCCATAATGGTGGATGCTGAGTCTTTCATTTTCTGTGTGTTGAAACAAACTACAAGTTGTTTTCTAAGGAAGGCTGTGGTTTTTTCAGCAGAAACTCACTGTACTCCCTTGACACTGTAGGTTTATATTGGGGAGGGGGGCCTGCTCACACCCTGATAAATCTCCCATATGTTCATGAACAGCTTTCTCTATGAAGAAGTCTTTGCCTTCTCTGTGGATTGTTCTCATTCAACATATTCCCAAATGAAGAATTTCTAGGTAAAATAGTATTAATGTGTTAAAGCCTTTTGAAGACAGAGTTGGCTGCATTGATTTCCAGGCAAATTGTAGTAACTTATACTTTCACTGGTTCTGTATAATGGTTCCAGTTTCATAACAATATCATTGACATTGGACATTACATGGGGTTTTAGTTTATTCTATGACAATTTAATAAATGAAAACTGGAATACAGATTTAATATTTCTATCTTTATTAGTGAGGTGTAACAGTTTCAACAGTTATTTGCCATTTTTTTCCTGTGATACATTTTGCCTATTACTAGGTTTGGGCTTTTTGCTCAATTTTATAGTAAAAAAGATTTGTGTTACATTTTCTACATTTTCTACATTTTAGCACTTTCAAATAAGTGGGATTTGAATTCGTTCCCACTGTTTTGTTTGTTTGTTTGTTTTTGTTTTTGTTTTTTTTGAGACAGAGTCTCACTCTGTTGCCCAGGCTAGAGTGCAGTGGTGCGATCTTGGCTCACTGCAAGCTCCACCTCCATGATTCATGCCATTCTCCTGCTTCAGCCTCCTGAGTAGCTGGGACTACAGGTGCCCGCCCGCCACCACACCCGGCTAATTTTTGTATTTTTAGTAGCGATGGGGTTTCACCTTGTCAGCCAGGATGGTCTTGATCTCTTGACCTTGTGATCCACCCTCTTCGGCCTCCCAAAGTGCTGGGATTACAGGCGTGAGCCACCGCACCCGGCCAGTTCCCGCTGTTTTTTAACCCGTATTTTTCTATATTCCTGGTCTTTGTTTTCTGGTTTTCACTGTCATGTTAGCTGCACTTTCTTAAACTTTTCAGTTGAATATCTAACTAGTTTACTCATTGGTAATGAACACATTTTTCATTGTTGCAATTTATATCTCATTACAATATAAACAAATTTAGGCTTTAAGTCCTTGGCATTACTTAAAGAAGGCCATTAGATGTATGTCACGTGTGAGAGTGAGGTTTGCAGCTGGGAAGTAAGCCTCTCTACCATGGAGCAGAGCCAGCCCCCACCTTAAGTATGGCACCAAAGTCCCATGATGGGACAAAGTCCCAAATTTTGTTCCACAAAGAGCATCTTGCTCAGGCACGCCATGAGTTAATGGTCTGGAGAAAACTTTATAAGCAATCATAAATAAACTAAACACAAACAAGAAATACTAGACCACTATGCCACTTTACTGGCCCAGCTAAACCTCCTTTGGGGACAGTTCTCAGCTGGGGCATTGCTGTCTCCTTCAATGGACATTTGCTGTTGTTGTAAAAATAAGTAAACATTGCTTGCGGACAAATGCGCAGGACTCTCTGACCCAAGGAGTTTATAGGAAACTGCCTCCCAGTTTTTGGAGTACCTGACCACTTAGACAACTTGAGGAAGAGCTCCTGCGGCCTGGCAGGTCCTGGGGCGGGGATCATCGTCCTGGAAAGCTCAGTTCTGCGGGTGCTAGGAGTAGAGTCTGCATCTTGTGGGCTCCTCTCCTAGTCAGCTTCCTAAGTGGCAGCGCTGCAGGACCAAGGATAGAAATTGTTGAGTGAAGAGCGGATTGGATTTGAAAACAGATGCTACCTTGGCCTATAAGAGAAAAGAAGGAATCTCTGGGCACAGATATAGATAAAATTATGAGCAAAAGTGGTGAAGCAAGGAGTAGCTGCAATCCAAGTATATACATGGTGTGAAGTTAAGCACTGTGGGAGGGGCTGTTGCTGCGGCAGCTGCGGTGGCACCTGTAATCTGCCGCTAGGTGGCAGGAGAATTCCACCATCGCCAGTAACCGCATCTGGGACTTTGGCTTCACCCTAGAAGCGGGATATGGGATTGGATTTCTTCCTTCTGATAAGACAGGACGGGGTGGCAAGTAGGGCTGATGGTCCCCCGTCCACAGGAAGAGAGTATGACCACAAGAACGTCCTTTTGTGTACACCAGCCTGGTGTGTGCTTGAATATCCTTCCTCAAAACACTCAGGCCAGTTCATTCCCTTGTCCCTTTCCTGCCTAGACCAGGTTCATAGCCAAGGGCTGACCGCGGTTGTTCAGCAACTTCAGGCGTTGCCGGCTGCCTTCCCCTACAAGTTAGAATGACCCTTCCCCCCAGGACCTTCCCCTAGAACTCTATGTTGATAGGAATGCCCCCTGCCACGCCCTCCCCTAACCCAGCCACTACTGCTGGCAATCTGCAGGGTTTCTAATTAAATGAAGACTGTTTTTTCCTTTTCCCTGTTATAAGCCTGGATATCCTGCAGGGAGCACGTTTCCATCCCGGTAGCAGTGTGTTGATGAAACCCAAATTTGAACTGCTGGACACCCCCCAACGGGCCACATGATTGACAAATGCCCTTTTGGCCAATTTCTCCATGAAGCGGGACCACCTGGTTATTTGTGGTCCTGCAGGCAGATGGCCCTTCTTCCCCACATACCCTTAAGGACATTTCTGCTTCTAATAACAACGTTACCAGCTGGGCACTAACGTGTGTGCTTTAATTAGTCTCCTGGAGAAATCTTATGTATAACCACCCACTGAAATCACTGCATCCTTATAAAGATGAATGGAGTACTCTCCTTGGAAAACAATTCCATCACCGTGGTTTTTACTATAACTGAGAGTAGTCTTGCTATTCATGTCTATTCAGAGAATACGGCAAAACTTGGCTTCCACCATCTAGTGTAAAAATTAGAATAAAGACAAACACTTCTGTTATGCTGAAAGTATATTTATATATATAGATATAGATATTTACTTCTCTGTAGACAGTTTTTACTGATGAGTCATTTGAACGTTCAAAGAACAACCGATTACAATGCTACATGAACTATACCAGAACGAGATGGATAGCGTCTCAATTCATTTCACAAAGCCAGCACAAAGCTGATACCAAAACATAACAATTATAACACAAAACAGAGAACCACAGATCTCACTTAAAAATACAGATGCCAAAATACAGAACAGAACAGTAGCCGATTGAAATCAACACCACATAAAAAATGTACAAAGCTTTGGCAGATACGAAACCAAGTTGAAAATCCAAACTTACACTCGTGGAACTGGAACACAAACACCAGGAACAAAAATGTCCCCCCACCCTGTCAGTGGCCTCTGGCCAGGGAAACACAGGAGCGAGATCTCTGCTACACCTATTAGCAGGGAGGGGGCCTGCTGGTGGGGCCGTGGGCACTGTCACCAGTGTCAGGTTCATCCTCATCTGTGTCTTCCCACTCACACTCTGCGAGCGCTTCAAGGTAATGGAATGGCCAGCTCTGTGGATCTTTCTTATGGAGCTTGGCCAAAAACCTCAGGACAAGCATCTTGCTGGTTTCCAGGAATGCTCGAGGGCCCCAGAGGAACTCATACTCTGCGGGCTCAGTGTAAGGGATTCGCCTGTACTCTAGGTACTTCTGCCTGACAAACACTTCGGTGATGAGCTTCTTAGTATTTCCAAAGAGACCGTTTGTCTCCCGGACATCCAACCCTAACTTGAACAGAAAATTAAAGATCAGATCCTCCCTGACACAGTTGCCTTTCATAAAGATGAGGCTCAAGACCACCATCAGAAGGCCAAACTTGGGCCTGTCTAAATAGGATGCCACCAAATTCCCTGTATGGTAGCCCAGCTTGTTGATGATAATATAGGCGTGGTTTTTGGTATCAATTTCTTTCAATTGATAACCAAAGGCACACTCCAGCTTATTGTTGGCACGGTTGATGATATCTAAGCACTCATCTTTATACTCTCGGATGATGACTTTCACCATCTCCGAGCGCTGGACAGGCACCTTGGCTTGGTCCTTGACTAAGAGGAACTGTACCAATGCATTTGCCCTCTCATCCAAGGGAGACAAGGGCTGTGCCTCCACCTTGGAATTATGCTGGGTGGCAGTGGATCCCGGAGAGACACTTGAGACCTCAGACACAACTATGGGCAGGGAGCTCCCTGGGCTTTCAGAGAGACCCAGGGCCCTGGAGGTGCTCGGGCCCTCCCAGGCACTCAGGGCCCAGGATGCGCTGGGCCCTTCCCAGCCACTCAGGATCCTGGAGGTGCTAGGGCCCTCCCAACCACTCAGGCCACGGGGGGTGTTTGGGTGCTCCCAGTCACCCGAGACCTGGATAGGGCTTTGGACCTCCCAGTCACTCAGATTTAGATTCTCCCAGGGCCTTGGGCCCTGCCAGTCATGAAAGGCTAGCGTGTGGCCATGGCTGTCCTCTTGGGCTTCCAGATGCTTCTTCTTCCGGGTGGCCTTGCCGGAGCGGCGTGGCGGCTCGACGGAGGTCTTGGAGGCCTCTTGAGTGGTGGCAGTTGCCTGGGGGGCAGCTGCTGTAGCCATCAGGAAGGTGGGCACTGCCTGCGATGCCTTTGAGGCATTCATATTGGGCTGTGGGACCCATGGAACTGCAGGCAGGGCCTCTACACAGGCAAAGGGATCCTGCAGAGCATATGGCAGTGACTTTGGGGTCTCTGAGGCAGCAGAGGGGCCTTTAAAGGCATTCAGAGAGGCAGGCTGAAACTGGGAGGTAGCTGGGAAGACACCTGAGGAGAGAGCAAAGGTCTCCGGTGTGGCAGGCAGGTTTTTCCAGGCAGCTGGCAGGTGTGCTCGCGCAGCTGACACTGCCTTGGGAGCACAGAAGGTGGCAGCAAAGATCATGCGGTCTTTTGAAGGGGCCCTGCGCTCCTTCGAAGAGGTCCTGCGCTCTTTAGAGGAGCCCCTGCGGTCTATAGAAGAGGCCCTGCATTCTCCTGATGGAGTCATCAATGATTTAGCGGAGCCCAGGGGAAAATTTGCCGCTGCTACCGGGGGTCCGGGCTGGGCCTGCAAGACTGCAGGCGGTGCCTGCCAGGAAGGCTGGAGCGGCAGTGTGGGCACCTCCGCTTGCGGACCCGATGCCTGGGCCTGCTGGGGGGGTAGCTGGATTTGCACGGCTTTTTGGGAGGGCGGGGCTCCCTGAAAGGGCTGCTCCAGCTGGACCAAGGGGGGAGCCTGCCTCTGGGCCTCCTGGGCAGGCAGGGGCTGCCAGATGTGAGTGGGGACCTTCTGGGCCTGCCAGGCCAGCGCCTGTGTCTGCTGCACCTCCTGGAATTCCATTGGCGTTGGAATCTCGTGTGGCACCGGGGGCTGACCTTTGGGGGCCTGCCAGATGATGGAAGGGCAGTGCACAGCCTGCGGGGCAGACAGTGGGGCAGACAGCGGGGCCGGCAGCACAGGCTGGGGCACCTGCGGGCCAGCGGGCGGCGCCGCGGGTACCTGCGTAGCAGGTGGGGCCGTAGGCACCTGCGGCGCCGCCTGCACCTGCGGGGCCGGCAGCCTAGCCTGCGGGGCCTGCCGCAGTGGAGGTGGGGGTGGCAGGGCCTGCCAGAGCGGTGGCTGGGTGGCCAGGACCTGTGGGGCAGGTCGGATGGGCGGCGGCGCCTGGCGGATCAGCGGTGGGGCCTGGCGGATCACAGGTGGGGCCTGGCGGATCACAGGTGGGGCCTGGCGGATCACAGGTGGGGCCTGGCGGATCACAGGGGGGGCCTGGCGGATCACGGGTGGGGCCTGGCGGATCACGGGTGGGGCCTGGCGGATCACCGGTGGGGCCTGCCGGATCAGCGGTGGGGCCTGTCGCACCGGTGGTGGGCCAGGGCGGATGGGTGGTGGGCCAGGGCGGATGGGCGGGGGCCCCTGGCGCATGGGCGGCGGCACCTGCCAGGTAACGGCTGGTGCCTGCCAGGTGACCTGCGTGGTCTGCCAGGTCAGGGGAGTGGCCTGCCAGCCTTGCTGCGTGGCCTGCCATCCTGGCGAGGTCGCCTGCCAGCCCGGGGGTGTGGCTAGCTGCGCTGGGGGTGCCTGCGGGCCCTGGGGAACCTGCGGAGGAGCCCTTATAACTTGAGACTGGATTTGCAGGATCAGAGGCTGAGCCTGCGGGGCCCAAGAAGCCATCGGCTGTGCAGGTGGGGCCATCGGCTGTGCAGGTGGGGCCGCCGGCTGTGCCATCGGTGCTCCTGAAGCTGGAGGCTGGGTCATCGGAGCTCTCGCACCTGGAGGATGAATCATCAGGACTCCTGGACCTGGAGGCTTGGCAATCGGTGCTCCTGAAGGCTGAGGCTGGGTCATCACGGCTGCTGGAGGCGGCTGGACCATTGGGGCTCCCGGAGCAGCAGGCTGGACCATCAGGACTCCCGGAGTCAGAGGCTGGGCCATCAGGACTCCCGGAGCTGGAGGCTGGGCCATCGGTGTCCCCGGAGGGGGAGGATGAGCCATCGGTGTCCCCGGAGGGGGAGGATGAGCCATCGGTGTCCCCGGAGGGGGAGGATGAGCCATCGGGGTCCCCGGAGGAGGAGGATGCACCATCGGGGTCCCCGGAGGAGGAGGATGGGCCATCGGGGTCCCCGGAGGAGGAGGATGGGCCATTGGGGTCCCCGGAGGGGGAGGGTGGGACATTGGGGTCCCCGGAGGAGGAGGATGGGCCATGGGAGCTCCGGGAGCTGAAGGATGCACCATCAGGACTCCCGGGGTCGGAGGCTGGGCCATCGGGGCTCCCGGAGGTGGAGGATGCACCATCAGGACCCCGGGAGTCGGAGGCTTACCCATCGGGCCCCCCAGCGGGGGAGCCGGGACTATCGGGCCCCCTAGAGCAGGAGGCTGGGTCATCGGAACCACCGGGGCGGGCAGCTGGCCCTGTGGGGCCTCCCAGGCAGGCTGAGGTGCCTGCCAAGCGGCCAATGAAGCCTGCAAGTCAATTGGAGGTGGATCCCAAGGGACTGGCGGAGCCCGGGAGGAAGCGGGCGGGGCCCGCATCAGAACCGTAGGGCGGCTATAGACAGGCGGCTTCGGGGCCTCCGCCGGAGGACTCGAGTCACCCAGATTCTTACTTAGCTGCGACATGTCCCTTTGCTGACAGCTGGTGGGTCTTTTCCTCGGACAGCTGCTGGGCCTTTTCCTCCAGAGAGAAGAGAATGCCTACGTGGCTGTTCAGAGGCTCCCTCCCTGCTGAATGCTGAATAGGAAGTGAGTGCTGCTCGCTCCGCAGCTTTCCGCAGTAAGGAGGAGGGGGGAAGGGGGCTCAATCCCGCCCCTTCCCCGCCCCCGACCACCACAAGTGGATATTGCATAGGGGCGTCTACCGGAGTCCTGGCTGACACAGGATCCCTTCTCACTCTGTCCAGTCCCCAAATGCAGACCAGTCAGACTCCACATGGATGACTTTTCACAGGGGAGTGACAGGAACCCATCCATGTTTTAGAAAAATCACTGTACTGCAGTGTGGAGTGGGAGCAGACCACTGGAAACATGGAAGGTATCCAAGACGGCGGGGGGAGATGGTGTGGTCTGGGCTAAGATGTGAGGCGGAGAATGAAAAAAGCGCATTTACATAAGAGAGTTCCAGGAGTTATAGCAGACAGATACCTGTATTATAATTAAATAAAGGAGTCAAAGACATGGAAAAGGCACACAAGTCCCTGCCTGGAGAAAGTGGGAAGTTGCAGGGACTGTTACTCTCTTAGGGTCCCAGGAGAGGCACACGGGAAGAGAGGCTGATGAGTATTGGCAGACACAGGGCATTTGCGGTGCTGTGGGACTGCCAAGGAGAGATGCCCTGTAGGCACTCCTGTATGATGTCTTGGGAGTCCTGCTTGGCTATTCCTCATGAAAATAGAGTTGTGGGAGGGAATGTGGTTGCACTAGGTCTTGAAGAACCCAGGCATGTTAGAGACACATGGAGAAAAGGGATAGCAGCGAGTAGAGAGAGAGGAAAAGAAGTCACGGAACTGAGACATGCCACACATCAGTGGAAGACAGCATTTTTAGTATGGGAAAACTGCCTGTGGAATGGCTCGGATGCAGGAACAGAGTAGGTTTCTCAGTATTTTTCATCTGCAGAATGGGAAAGAAATTTAAAAAATGAAAACCAAATAACGCACCTGAAGATAACAAAATGGGTATATAAATAGATCAAAAATTGATATATTTGGATATATAGGAAAAACAGGCAAAGAATAACAAAATTTCTGGGGAAACTACTCGTGACAAAAATCAGTTTAAAAATGAGACAAATCAAGTACTAACAGATAAAGCAGATGACAATAGTATTATTGGGCAATGCTATACAACTTTATGGTGAGAGGAAGTGATAATCTCAGTAATTGAAAAGCTTCCTGGAAATATACAAAGCACTAAATATCGAGGATGTTTCGTTTAAATAGGCTGTTGGCAGCCTAGGGCAGGAGTCCAGAGTGACAAAAAGTGCCACCAGGGGGCAGATGAGGATGATGAAGGGTACACCCCACTCCTTCCCAGGTACCCTTAGCCAGGGGTCCTCAAATGTGGTAATTTATGGACCCAAGGGAAGGTGTGTACACACTCCCAATGTTATTATTGCCTTAAATAATAATAGAAGAATTTGGGGGTAAAGTTTCAGTGATTTTCTGGACACTTAAGGGATGTTGTTATTCCCAGGAAACTCTTTTCAAAACAGTCAGATTTTTAAGGGTGCTTGATGATACAGTAGCCCCCCCCCCACCTTATGTGCAGGGGATACATTCCAAAACTCTCAATGCCCAAACCTGGAGACAGCACCAAACCTTATATATACCATGTATCCCTTTCATTCTCCTTCTTCACAATTTCACAGATAGTTTTGTTTTTGCCATATATCTTAGCAATCTCAGCATGCGATTTTTTCTTTCCTTATTAAGTCAAGAACTTTCACCTTTTTCCTTCAAGGAAGCACTTCATAGCTTCTGTTCGGCATACCTAAATTGCCAGGATCACTATTCTTACATTTTGGGGCCATTATTAAGTAAAACAAGGGTTCCTTGAACACAAACACTGGGAAACCGATGGTAGATCTGATATCTGAAGCAGCTACTAAGTGGTTAATGAGCAGGTAGCGAATACAGTAGCACTCCTGTGCCTGCAGTTTCACATTGTGTGGTTTCAGTTGCCTGCAATCAACTGCAGTCCGAAAAATTAAATGGAAATTTCCAGAAATAAACAATTTATAAGCTTTAGATTGCATGCCATTCTGAGTAGTAGTATGAAATTGTTCTGTTTCGTCCTGCCTGGGGCATGAATTATCCCTTCGTCTAGTGTATCCATGCTGTATATGCTACCTGCCTGTTATTCACTTAGTAGCTGTCTCGGCTGTCAGTTGAAAACATCGTAGTACATATAGGATTCAGTACTATTTCCAGTTTCAGGCCTCCACAGGGCGGTCTCAGAATATATCCCCCAAGGATAAGGGTGGACTACTGGACATCACTCCTGTGTATCCCCAGAGAAGGCCATCTACCACAGTACACAAAACGCTTCTGCAGAATGGATACTACCATGTTTCATGGTTTTCGTTTCTCCCTTGGGTTAATGGCCCAGATCCATATAGGATTTCTCAGTTTCATGGGGGTTTGGAAACACTGTAGAAGGACAAACTCTAAATGCCTAACCCTCACGACCTGCTATTATCAACTCTGCTACATGGCCGTTACTGGCTATGGATGGCTTTGGAAAAATCAGTTTATTTTTTAGCCTAGGGCATTTCTAAAGCATACTTTTTTTCCACTCTAATGCAAATGTATAAACTACACAGAGATTAAGTTCTCCCACTAACCGTTTATTTTCCGGAATTATGACAAGTTTGTCCTGCAGTCCACCATGCTGTTGGTTATCCCACACAATGAATGGATCCCATTAGGGTCTGGCTATTCTCACACTGATGTTGGAAGTCAGTGAATAGCACTGACACACAGTGTCAACTCCCACCGAATCCATTCTATGAAAAGAGCTCCAATTTATGTTAAGAGGCAACACCAAAGCCAGAAAGAAAAGATTAGGTACTATACAAAGGAAAAAACAGGTGTGTAGGAGTAGTTAGAAATGGAAGATTAATAACTTCTACACCAGCACTATTGCCACTCCTTGGAAACATTCTTTAACCGGCAGGGAAAAATCAGAGATTATGTATCCATTGATTCTATAGGAACAAGTAAAGAGGGTAAACCAAGTTTATTCTCCCTGGAAGAAACATCTGCTTATTTCAGATAGTCAGTGCTCTCAGACCCAGGCTGTTCCTGGGGCTCTCCCTAGCTATTTACAAATTACTTGTGTGCAAAATTCACCTGAGGAAACAAGGAACACACGGGTCCTTTTTGAAAACTGACTGCCTTAATCACAGCAAAACATAATATTGCCCTGAGTCTAGCGAGGCATTAGACCACAAGTCTTGGGTCTTCCCAAATCACTCCTGTGAAATCTTCCTGCTTCCTGAAGCCCTCTTTCCCTTTCTGTGCATATGTTCTTCCTCCTCAACACCTTTGAACCAAGTGTTGTCAAAATTCCCTTTCCTCACTTTTATATGAAACAGCTTGAAAATTCAAGGTGAGTAGAAAGCAAAAGGGAAAAAAATACAAAACATCCATGAAATGTTGGCCTCTGTTCCCTAATTAGAAAGGACTTTTAATGGCTTACGTCAGTATATAACAGCAGTATACAAAATGATTTTTAAAAACAGGGAAGGGAGAACTAAGGTATTTTGATGGGAGTAGGAAAATTGCGGAACTAGGAGCAGACGGGAGCCTGTTTTGCTCACCTTGGTATCCCCAGCTCACATTGAGTGGTCACTAAGGAGCTACAAAATGAAATGGTAAGATTAGCACCAGAACTGCCTGTCTTCCAATCTTCTGTAGCTGTTAGACTTTGTGTAAATATTCATAAGTGAGTAACAAAATCAGTTATTATTTTCATAAACTCTAAAATTACTTATTTATGAAATACCTTTTATTAAGCATTCACTATATGCCCAGCACTGTGCTATAGATAAGACTACAGAGAAAAATCTGATGCAAGTCCTATTTACATCTATTGTTAGTCACATAGGGACATTAATCTAATCTATCGTTAGTCACATAGGGACATTTCACGAATCTATTATTAGTCATATAGGGATATTCATATGGCTTTTTAGTACAATAAGGTGTTGTTGTTGCATTGTTTAAACCTCATATTGGTCACAGAGGATGAAAATAATCAAATACTCGCTTCTGCTTGGAACATGGGGTGAGGGGAGTTGTGATGCTGATTGTAGCAGTGAAAAGAAAGAAAACAAACCTGAGGCTGTGAAAGATTCATGTGATCCAGATAGACAGCCTAAGTAGAAAAATTATTTAAAAAGCATAGGAGATATCATAAGTACGAGGTTTGAAAAAAAAGAATTGGAAGGATTAAAATAGTGTAACTACTAGTTATCAACAATTTATTATTTGATAAAATACCATCCTCAGAGTATAATAGACTCTATTCATTGATTTCTCACAAAATCCATAAGTGTTTGGCTTGATTTTACATGGCAAGAATTTGAGGCTCAGAAGATCTAGCAATACATATCAGAATTCATATTTAAATCCCAATCTATTTGTTGTGAGAGCTTGCATTCTTTTTTTTTTCTTTTTGCCACTGACCACCAGGCAGGGTCTTGCTCTCTCACCCAGACTGGAGTGCAGTGGTATGATCATAGCTCACTGCAGTCTGAAACTCCTGGGCTCAAGCGATTCTCCTGCATCAGCCTCCTGAGTAGCCGAGACTGCAGACAGGCCATACCACACGCAGGTGATTTTTGTTCGTTTGTTTTTCGTAGCGATGGGGTCTCACTATTTTGCTCAGGCTGGCCTCAAACTCCTGGGGTTAAGTGAGCCCCCCACCTTGGCCTCCCAAAGTGCTGGGACTGTAGGCATCAGCCACTGTGCCCAGCCCATCACTCTTACCATTACACCAGTGCTGCCAAAACCTTTTAAAATATGTTAGATATAATTAACATGCAATAACATGCACAGATCTAAAGTATTCAATTTAATGAGCTTTGCCACTGAGTAATTAACAGTCAAAACAATATGAATAATAGTTTTATTATCAAAGAAAATTACTGTGCACCATTTTCTAGTCAATTATTCTATCTCCAAAAACATACACTTCCTTATTTCTCTCACCCTAGATTATTTTGCCTGTTCTTAAATTTCATAAAATGGAATCAGCGTAGGAGGGAGGGAGGGAGGGAGGGAGAGAGAAAGACACACAGATAGAGGTCAATATTCCTTTGTTCAACATTTTTTAATGTAAATATGTTGCAAGTATTGGAAGTTTGCTATTTTTTATGCTGAAAAGTATTCCATTGTATTTATAACTCCATAATTTATCTGTTACCTGTTGGCATGTGAGACATTTAAAATCTGATGCTATTATGAGAAAAAGGCTGCATTACAAATTATTTTACAAGCCTTTTGTAAATATATGCTTCCATTTATCTTGGGTAAATGCCTGGGAGTTGAATGTCTGGGTCATAGGCTAGACAGCTGTTTATAAGAAACTGTAAGAGTTCTCCATAGTTGGGTTAGACCATTTTACACTCTAACATAAGAATTATGTTAAGAATTAAGAATGCATAAGAATTCCAGGTACTTGACAACCTTGCAAAATTTTGTAGTGTCAGTCTTTTTTGATTTTTGTTATTCAACTGGATGTGAAATGGTGATTGCAGTTTTACACTGCAATTAGCAAATATGAGGGTTCCAATGGATCCACATCATTGCAAAATTGATACAGCCAGTCAGCCATTTTTATTTTAGGCATTTCAGTATTTTAGGCAGTTCAGTAAATGAGAAATGGTGTGTCATTTATTGTGAGTTTTGTTTGTGTCTTTTCTTTTTAATTAATGGATTATTTTTTAAAGCAGTTGTAGGTTTGCAGAAAAAATGAGAGGCAAGTACAGAGACTTCTCATGTATCCCCTCTCCTCTCCCACCATCCCTGTCCCCCTACCCCTGGCAATGCCCCCTATTTTTAATGTCTTGCGTTAGAGCGGTATATTTGTTACAGTCAATGAGCCAATATCGTTAACTGAACTCCCTAGTTTACATTAGTATTCACTCTTTATGTATACATTTTATGGGTTTTCACACAATTGTGTGATAAATGGGTTATCACACAATTGTGTGATAAATGGGTTATCACACAATTATGTGATAACAGATGTCTGTGTCCACCATTGCATTATTATATAGAAGAATTTTACTGCCCTAAAAAGCCTGCGCTTTCTCCTACCAAACCCCTGGCAAATTTTGATTTTTTTACCTTCTCCATAGTTGTGCCTTTTCCAGAATATCATATGTAGTGGGAATCATAAAATGTGTAGCCTTCCAGACTGGCTTCTTTCACTTAGCAATACACATTTAATATTCCTAATTTTGTGGCCTGGTAACTCATGTTTTTATTCTTATCGAATAGACCTTATTTTGTAGAGCAGTTTTTAGTTCACAGCAGAATTAAGCCAAAACTACAGCAAGTTTCCATACACCCCTTGGTTCCCCCAGCACACACACGATCTGCCCCAATGTCAACGTCCTCCAGCAAAATTGTATGCTTCTCACAGCTGATGAACATCAATTGACACGTCATTATCACCCAAAGTCTGGAGTTCACATTAAGTTTCCTCTTGGTATTGTACATTCTGTGTTTTGACAAATGTCTAATGTAATACATCCACCATTATAGTATAACACGGGATAGTTTCCTAGCTCCCAAATCCTCCATGTTCTACCTATTCATCCCCTCCCCTCCCCTACAGATACCTGGCAACCACTGATCTTTGTGCTGTCTCCATAGTTTTATCTTTTCTGGAATGTAACCTAGTTGGACACATATAGTATGTATCCTTTTCAGACTGGCTTCTTTCACTTAATAACATGCATTTTAGTTACTTCCATATATTTTTATAGCTTAATAGCTCATTTCTTTTCAATGCTGAATAATATTCCACTGTCTGGATGTACCGAAGTTTATTTACCCATTCACCTGATGAAGGACACCCTGGTTGCTGCCAAGATTTGTCCATTACGAACAAACCTGTTATAAACACCCATGTGCAGGTTACTTTTTTTTTTTTTTTTTTTTGAGATGGGGTCTCACTCTGTCACACAGGCTGGAGTGCAGTGGCGCGATCTTGGCTCACTGCAAGCTCTGCCTCCCGGGTTCACACCATTCTCTTCCCTCGGCCTCCAGAGTAGCTAGGACTACAGACGACCACCACCACGCCCGGCTAATTTTTTTGTATTTTTATTAGAGATGAGGTTTCACCGTGTTAGCTAGGATGGTCTCGATCTCCTGACCTCGTGATCCCCCTGCCTTGGCCTCCCAAAGTGCTTGATTACAGGCATGAGCTACCTTGCGCCTGGCCTATTCTGTACATTTTTCTAGTTTCTTTTTATTTTATTCCTGTTTTTTGCATTCTTAATGTATAAGCTTATGTCATTGATTTTAAATATATTCTCTTTTGTAATACACATATTTAAAGCTATAAAGTTATCTCTTAGCCCTATTATAGCAGCATCTTACACATTGTGGTTTGTTATTTTTTATTTATTTATTTATTTATTTATTTTGAGACAGAGTCTCACTCTGTTGCCAGGCTGGAGTGCAGTGGCGCAATCTCGGCTCACTGTAACCTCCACCTCCAGGGTTCAAGTGATTCACATGCCTCAGCCTCCTGAGTAGCTGGGACTACAGGCACCCGCCACCATGCCCAGCTAATTTTTGTATTTTTAGTAGAGACAGGGTTTCACCACGTTGGCCAGGATGGTCTCGATCTCTTGACCTCGTGATCCATCTGCGTCGGCCTCCCAAAGTGCTGGATTACAGATGTGAGCCACAGCGCCCGGCCAGTTATTTCAAAATATAATTTTTATTGTGATTTCTTCTTTGACTCATAGGCTGTTTTTATTTTTGTGGTTTAATTTCCAAACATTAGGATATTTTATACAAATTTTAATAATATTAATTATGAATATAATACCATTGTGATAAGAGTATGCCCGATTTGGCTTGAGTCATTTTTATATTAGAACTTGGTTTAATGCCCAGCATTGAGTCTGTTTAAAATATTCTGTGAGCACTTGAAGAGAAAATGCATTCTGCAGTTGTGAGATATATCTATAAATGTCGCTTAGGTCTAGTTGGTTGAACATACTGTTCACATCTTCAGTACGTTTACTGATTTTTTAAATCTGGTCATTCTATCAATCACTCAAAGAAGTATGTTAACATTTCCAAACACGGTTGTAGACTTATCTGTTGTCCCTCCTTAGTTTGGCAATTTAACTTAATTTAGTGTTATCTCTTTTATTAGGTCATACACATTACATGTGTGACTATGTCTTTTTAGTGAATTGGTTCTTCATTCTCACAAAATATCTCCCTTAGTTCTGCTCATACTCCTTGTTTTGAAGTCTACTGTGTCTAATACTAGCAGAGCCACCTCAGCTTTCTTAAGCTTTGTAATTATGTCCTCTGTTTATTTGCATCCTTTTAACTATCAACCTGCCAAACTCTCTCTCTCTCTCTCTCTCTCTATATATATATATATATGAAAGAAAGGGAGAGAAAGACATTATAAGGAATTGGCTCATGTGATTATGGAGGCTGGCAAGTCCCAAAATCTACACCGTGAGACTCAGCAAGCTGGAGACTTAGGACAGCCACTGGTTTAGTTCCAGTATGTGGCCAAGAGCTAAGAACTTGGAAGGCTGAGGGTGTAGTTTAAGTCCAAAGGCTGGCAGGCTCATAACCATAAAAAAGTCAATGTGTCAATTCAAATCCAAAGACAGGAAAAAACCTGATGTCTCAGTTAAAAGGACATTAGGCATCTGAAATATCCTTTCAGAAACACACAAAATAATGTTTAACCAAATATCTGGGCACTGCATGGCCCAGTCAAATTCACACATAAATTTAATCATCGCACTGAGGTTATAATTTTTAAATCTGTTTTAGAAATGTCTTCCATTTTTCATGGAACATTTAACGTAATTACTGATAGGGTAGAGTATAAGTTGACTGTATTGGTACTTCTTTTATCTGTGTGTTATCATTTGTTTCACATTTATGGCTAATTAAGTATTTTGGTATTCCATTTTATCTTCTGCATTGGCTTTCAGTTTATATCTTATTTGTTTTTTCAATGGTTACACATTATATAATATACATCTTTAATTTAGTGCTGTCTACCTCAAAAATACTATCTACTTCATTAATAAGAGCTTTACAATGTATAATTCCAGTTAAACTTCTTACAACTGTTGTGTTCTCATTGTCATTTATTTTACATCTATATTTGCTTTAAAACCCCACAATTGTGGCTATTCCTTTTACTTTAAATAGCCAGTGAGCTTTTAAAAAATTATATATATATATATACATATGAAGATATCTATGTATCTATCTGTGTACCCATCTATGTATCTATCTATCATCTATCTATCTGTCTATGTCTATGAAGTCCTTGCTTTAAACAAAACAATATTTAACTGACATTTACACACACAGGAAAAGTGTAACTTACTTTGCACAATTCTGTGGTAGCTGAGATCTTCTGCAAAGCAAAACACTGTGTTGCAGTCAACACACTATTGTTCAAAATGAGGACTATCTGCATTATATGTATGTGTGTGTTTAATTTTAATTATATAAATATTTGTATGTAATATAGGTAAAGCATATTATATCAAATATATTAAACTAATATAAACATAATTGTGTGTACATTGTATATACTTTCTCATTAAGCAAAATTTATTGAGCACTTACTATATAACAAGTAGTCCTGCAGGTTCTGGAAATACATCACTGAAGCACACAGGCAAAAATCTCAGCCCTTCGAGAGCTCATATTCTAGTATAGGGAGAGAGACTAAATATAACAAGCACATTGTAGTACATGCTATAAGGTAATAAAAGCTATGGAGATAAAGAAACAGGAAGTCATTGCAGAGAATATGACATTTTGCAAAGTCTTGAAGGAGAGGCAGGCTAGATGCAACATTCAGATTCATGGAGGGATATATTTTAGCATATGGCAAAAAGTGGGTTGCCATATGAGAAAATCTGATTAAAGGCATTAGTGACTAGGAACCCATTTCAGCTATCTCTAGGAGAAGCCTAGAGACCTGGAGATTCACTGGGCAATGACTAGCACCTGGCTACTTGATGAAAAGGAAACTCAAGTGGCAACATCCAAAGCAGAAGTGAAGTAAGCAAAGTGGCCATGTTCATTGAGGTAATGGATTAAGAAATGACATACTGGGTCCCAGCACTCTGTTCACCTGGATGATCTTGTACAGTGGATGCAGGGCAGTAGTGGATTATCTCTAGATCCTACTCACTAGTTTGGAGGAAGTGTCCCAGTATCCTATGGAGGTTTTGCATAATAGACAATTAGAAAGAAAGGCATGTGGGGTTTCTGTACTCATATCTGGGTACTCAGTGTTCTTTCTGGCAGTCTCTTGTTCATTCTTTAAATTCAGTTGGGTGTAATGAAGGGAAGATTCAGCTGTTTTTCATATTGTGCTTTTAAGAAGATAATTAGACTAAGCACATAACATGTCTTCATACTTGTATAATGCATATTAAATAACTGTAAATGCCTACTAGTGGCACATTTTATTACACACACACACACACACACACAGAAACACACACACACACATGCACACATTATGTACTTTCTGGTTCCCTTCATACCTTCTGCATATCCAGGTTTCCATCACCTCTCAGTTTCTTTCAGCCTGAAAAACTTTCCTTAGCATTTCTCATAGTGTAGATCTGCATGAAACAAATCCCCTCAGTCTTTGTCTGATGATGACTTTATTTCACTTTCATTTTGTAAAGAAATTTTGTTGGATATAGAATTATAAACAGACAATTCTATGTTTCCTTAAACCAGACACATAGACCAATGGAACAGAATTAATAACACACAAATTAACCCACTCATTTACAGCCAACTGATATTCAACAAAGGTACCAAAATATACAATGAGGAATGGGCAGTCTCTTCAATAAAGGTTGTTGGAAGAACTGGATATCCTTGTGCAAATAAATGAAATTAGACCCTTATCATTCACCAAATACAAAAATTGACCCAATATGGATGAAATACTTAAATGTAAGACCTGGAAATATAAAACTACTAGAAGAAATCATAGGGGAAAAGCTCTATGACATTGGTTTGGGCACTGATTTTTTGGATAAGCCTCAAAAGCACAAGCAACAAAAGCAAAAATAGATAAATGGGATTATATCAAACTAACAAGCTTCTGCACAGCAAAGGAAAGAATCCACAAACTGAAGAGACAACCTACAGAATAGGAGAAAATATCTGCAAATTATATATCTGACAAGAGGTTAATATCCAGAACTTATAAGAACCTCAAAGAGGCTGGTGTGGTGGCTCATGCTTGTAATCCCAGCACTTTGGGAGGCCAAGGTGGGCAGATCACTTGAGGCCAGGAGTTCGAGACCAGCCTGGTCAACATGGTGAAACCCCATCTCTACTAAAAAATACAAAAATCATCCGGGTATGGTGGCACACACCTATAATCCCAGCTACTTGTGAGGCTGAGGCAGCAGAATTGCTTGAACCCGGGAGGCAGAGGTTGCAGTAAGTTGAGATTGCACCACTGCACTCCAGCCTGGGTCACAGAGCAAGACTCCATAAAAAAAAAAAAAAAAAAAAAAAAAAAAAAAGAACCTCAAACAATTGAATAGCAAAAATCCCAATAATCAGGTTTAAAAACAGGCAACATACATACATAGATATTTCTCAAAAGAAGATATACAAATGGTCAACAAGCATATGAAGAAGTGCTTGACATCATTAACCATCAGGGAAATGCAAATCAAAATTACAATGAAATAATATCTCACTCCAGTTAGAATGGCTATTATCAAAAAGACTATGCACCCCGGCAAAAACAAACAAACAAAAAACCAACAAATGTTGGCAAGGATGTGTAGAAAAGAAAACCATTACATTTTTTTGGTGAGAATGTAAATTATTATAGCCATAATGAAAATAGTATGAAGGTTTCTCCAAAAATTAAAAAATTGAACTGTCATATCATCTAGTAAATCCACTACTGAGCGTATGTTTAAAAATATAATCAAGATGTCAAGGAGACAGCTGCACTCCCATGTTTACTGCAGTGTTATTCACAATAGCCAAGATATGGAATCAACCTAAGTGTCCATCAATGGATAAATGGATAAATAAAATGTGTTTATATACACAGCTGAATACTATTCAGCCATAAAAGGAAGGAAGTCCTGTGATTTGCAACAACATGGATGAATCTGGAGGAGATTGCATTAAATGGGATAAGGCGGACACAGAAAGACAAATACTGTATGATTTCACTCGTGGAATTTTAAAAAGATCTCATAGAAGTTGAGAGTAGAATGGTGATTATCAGAGGCTAGAGTGGCTAGAAGAAAGGGAGGGTTAGGGATATGTTGGTCAAAGGATACATATTTACAGTTAGATATAAGGAATAAGTTCAAGAGATCTATTGTACAAAATGGTGACTACAGTTAATGGTGATATAGTGTTTTCTTGAAAAATGGTTAACGGAGTGGATATTAACTGTTCTCATCACAAAAATGATAACTATGTGAGATAATGCATTTCTTTATTAGCTAGATTTAACTATTCCACAGTGTTATCTATGTATGTAGACATATACTGCAAAACAAAACAGTATGCTGTGCAGGATAAACATATACAATTTTATCTGTCAATTTAAAAAGTTAAATAAATTTGAAAATGAACAAAGATGTTTTGTCATTGTCTCCTCGCAATAAGACATCATTATTCTTTGTTTCACTGTATTGTAATGTTCTCTCCCATTCAGCTACTTTTAAGATTTTATCTTTGGTTTTCAGCAGTTGGGCAATAATAAGCAAAAGTGCGAGTTTCTGTGTATTTATCCTGACTGGGATTCACTGAGCGTATTGGGTGGGTAGGATAATACATTTCACCATTTTTACAAAATGCATGGCCATTATCACTGCAAAGAATTCTTCTCGCTTATTTTCTCTCCTATTGTCCTGTACCTCCGATTACAAATGTGTTATGACTATATTTTTAAATTGCCTCATGGCTCTTCAGTGCTTTCACTCTTTCTCTCTCTCTTCCTTTTTGTTTCAATTTGGATGCTTTTCACTCTGCCTTCATGTTCCCTGATTGTCTCCCTTGCTGCTGTATCCAGTCTGCTATGAAGCCTATTGAATGAATTAGTCATTTTGATGTTGTATTTTTCTTTAATAATATTTCTGTTTGTCCTTTTTGTAGTTATCTTCTTGCTGTAATCCTCATTTGCTCATGTATGCTGTCTACCTTTTGCACTAGATACTTAAATATATTTATCATAGTTCTTTTAAAGTTTTTCCTTGCCAATTCACACATTGAGATTACCTCTAAGACTTCTTCTACTGGTTGTTTTCTTGCTTGTTCATGCTTCACATTTTTCTGCCTCTTCCTATATTTCTTAATATTTTTTATCAGGAGATAATGTGTATGAACAAATAGAGACTGAAGAAAGTGATATGTACTCCCAGAAAAAGTGCAAGCTTTCTTCTATCAGACCAATAATACGTGGGACTGAAACAATCTAATACGCGGTTGAGTTAGATACGACATTTTTTGCGACTATACTTAGATTCAGCTCCACACTGATAATTTCACATGGTTTGAGCGTGAGAGGAAGACATTCCTTTAAGCAGAGCTTCAAATTTAAGACCAGAGAGACTTCAGATATCTCTGCATGCATTAGCCCCAGCTGCTTTTTTTATGTTTTATGAATATAGGGAATCTCTCTGTCTCTGTGTTTTGCTGTCCTCTCCTCTCTCCTGCTTGTATTTTTTTTCTTTAAACCCACTTGCTAGTTTTGTTGTTGTTGCTGTTGTTCAATGGAGAGTTTTCTTTACTCTCCAGCTCTGTTCCTGGCTTTTCCTGTAGCCTTAGGAGATTACTCTTCTTCCTAATTCTCTGCCTCTAGTCTTTGTCAGCCCATTGAAGTGCACTCAAGGAAGCTTTTGTGCACCTTGGGAGGATTGCTTCAGTTCTCTTTTTCTGCACAAAATCCCTACGGGCTGCCACCTTGCACTTGGGTAGCATCTGTGCACCCTACAAGGTCTTTCTCAGCGTCCTGTATCATGGCAGCCTTCCCCTAGCCACTACCTTGCGTTGAGTAAAGAGTCCATGACTCTTCACCTCCCCAGCCCTGCTTTCAGCCATTGGTGTGCTCCTCTTATGCAGTTAATGAAAGCCCTGAAGGAGTGATTTGGCAGGTGGATTTCAACTTCCTTCAGACTCCTTGTAATTCTAATCTGTCATGCTAAATAACACGCAGTCAATATAAATTAGTTAATAGTTTGGCCATTTCCTCAATGGAGCCATCCACGGTGAGTAGATTCCTATTTCTGCATTACGCCCAGAAGGGATTAAAGTAGCAACAAGGCTCTTTGCTGTCTGATAATTTTATACTTTATCCATATTTATCTTATGATTAGTGTGGAACTTTTAGCTTCCAACCCAGAAGTCCTTTCCAAACCTTTTATCCAAAGAATCCCCAAAAGGCATAGAGGATTCATCATTGTGAAATAGAACTGGAGATACCACTGTAATGACACCGCTTACTCCTGAAATTTCCTTGACATTTGATGATTTATATTAAAAGTTTACCCAAAGTGGACATTCTACTTCAAAATATGACAGGGTCAAAGAATAAAGGTGCCAGTGTAAAAAACTTCATTTCAGTGTAAAAAACTGCATTTACACTTCATTTCAGTGTAAAAAACACTTTGATTAACTCTGCTACACTCTACTATCAGTCTGGGAACTACATATCTGTGCCCCAAGTTGTGAAACGCTTAGGGCAGCACAGAATGGGAAATGTGTGGCAAAGAGCACTGTTGTTACTGCCAGTACAGAAAATCACTAAGTATATTCAGGGCATGAGTCTACAAAGGAGAGAGGTAGCAATTGGAAGGATATTTGGATGAGCTGAGAGAAAGTTGCTGTCTTCAAGGAGATGTGATGTGGTGGTGGAAGAGCTATATTTTTACTTAATAAAATGCACAAATGCAGAGAGACTGCATCTAGGAACCACCTATGAACAGTAAAAGGACAAAACATCGAAGAGGCCTCTCACATTGTCTAGATTTCCTCATGAAATAGGACAGGGTGAGCTTGAGGACAGTGAGGGTAGATTGTAGTGTGCTATTGGGAAGAGGATGCAGATTTGACTAGGGTCTGGCAGATGCATTTCCCAATGAGTTAGGAGTACACAAATGTGCAGAAGTTTTGATCCCCAGTGGACAGATGAAGGAAGGAGATGTTGGACCCCTTGGAGCTTGGGATTTGTTATATGCAAGTCACAGGCAATCGAGAGGAGCTACATGGAGGAAGCGTGCATAGGGCATACCACTTAACCCCTTAGTTCTTAAGTGTGATTTAACCCCTTAGCTCTTCCTTTCCACACCCAATCTTGTTTTTTTATTTTTTTTATTTTTTTTTGCCACCCTACTTCTCAGACACTCTTGAAATATACAGTATTCTCAGGCCTGCTTCTCACTATCTGCCCTCCATTGCATTGTTAAGGACATCCTTGGGCTTAGCTATATGTTGAAAAGTTCTTTGTGGCTTCTCATCCCCACAGTCTTTGGTTCTGTCATGAGCATCTCCTGAAAACTAAATTCCCGTCCCAAGAGTTTCTGGAGAACCACGCATCTGATGGGAAGGGAGAAATGGAATCAGTCACAAGGTGGCAGAGTTCAGCCACACCCTTCACTAACAGCCTGGAGAGACCTCAATTTCTTCTTGAACCAATGTGGAGGGTTTTGGGGTTGAGGTTCCTCTTGTTCTGCTGGGTCTACTAAGAATGGAGAACGAGCATTGACACCAGCTCTACTGAGCTCCCTCAAGGCTGGGCTGGGATGAGGTTCCAGCAGGGGTGCCCATGAGAATGCATCTTCCAAATACACCCAAGGAAATTTGCCTGGTGAAAGGTGAAGGGGAGTGGACAGAGCAGTATCACCTGCACATTCGGTTCTGCCTGGATAAGGGAATATTGAATTCCTCAGTAAACAAACAAGTAATAAAATAAACATGGAATGGAAGCTGGTGGGTGTGTAAAGAGAGTTTCTGAATGAGCCATATCGGCTGGGGAGAAGGACGTGACCCTGGGCAGCTCTCTGCTACATTCCATCTCCCTCACCCAATTCCATCCACATGGGTCTCCTTGCAGACCTTGGATCCAGTCCCAGCACCTGGACAATTGCAGAGGCAATGTCCTCTGTTCCAAATGCTTTACTCCTTCACGAAGAAATTCATGTGGCTCACTCCCTCCTGTCTTTCAGGGCTCTGCCCAAGGGTCATCTCCTCAGAGACGCCTTCCCTGACAACCCTGTTAATGTTAGTCCCTTATTCTACTCTAAGACTTGTGGCTTGAAGTTTTCTTGTACTTTTAAAATTTGCATTACCTATCTTCTCCCACTAGACTCTATGATCCATGCTGGCAGGTACTTCGAATCCTTCATTCAGTGCTGTAGCGCATGTTTCTAGAACAAATATTGGCACACATACATTTTCAGTCACTATTTTATTTATTAATTAATCAATAAATGCATGAAAGCACACACACAAAAAGAAAACACACCAACATGCTGAGAGTGGCTATTTTCTCCTCCTGCAAGTGGGTTCTCTTTACACCTTTCAGAATTTTATTTCACATAATTTTCTAAATTCTGTACAGTTTCTAGGGCCAGACCACCTTGGATGAAAAATCCCGGTGAGGTCATTAACAAGCTAGTGATCAAGAGGATATGAGTTAACATCTATGTTTTTCAGTTTCCTCCTCTATAAAATGCTGGTAATAATAACACGTACTCTTGCTTGTTGAAAGGATCACGTATTAAGTGTTTTGTAAGCATGAGCCATTGTGGTTCATATCATAATTACTATGCTATCATATCATGAAGACAGTTATGATTTTACAGACTTATAAAAGTGCATCCTTTCTCTTTTTATGACATAGCATTTATAATCTGCTTATTGTAAAATGTTGGATTTTAGTTTTCTCACATTATCTGGCACATCGTGTATTCAAGAGGATGAATGCCATACTTTTTCCTTAAAAATAATTATTTAAAAAATGTAGTTCTGGCCGGGCACGATGGCTCATGCCTGTAATCCCAGCACTTTGGGAGGCCGAGGCGGGCAAATCAGGTCAGGAGGTTGTGACCATGCTGGCTAACATGGTGAAACCCCCTCTCTACTAAAAATACAAAAATAAACTGGACATGGTGGCGTGCGCCTGTAGTCCCAGCTACTCGGGAGGCTGAGGCAGGAGAATCCCTTGAACCCGGGAGGCGGAGGTTGCAGTGAGCTGGGATCGCGCCACTGCACTCCAGCCTGGGTGACAGAGCAAGACTCCATCTCAGCCGGGCGTGGTGGCTCACACCTGTAATCCCACCACTTTGGGAGGCTGAGGCGGGCAGATCACGAGGTCAGGAGATGGAGACCATCCTGGCTAACACGGTGAAACCCCGTCTCCACTAAAAATGCAAAAAATTAGCCGGGCGTGGTGGTGGGCTCCTGTAGTCCCAGCTACTCGGGAGGCTGAGGCAGGAGAATGGCGTGAACCTGGGAGGCGGAGCTTGTAGTGAGCTGAGATCACGCCACTTTACTCCAGCCTGGGCGACAGAGCGAGACTCCGTCTCAAAAAAAAAAAAAAAGAAAAGAAAGAAAGAAATATATAGTTCTATCTCTGGCACTACTATTAGCACTCGTTTATTTTAAATTTTCATTTTGCAATAATTTTAGACTTACATGGAAGTTGAAAAAATAGTATGGAGAGTTCCTATGTCCGTTTTGTCTAGGTTCTTCCAGTGATGCTAACTTACATAAGCATAGTAAAAATAATCAAAACTATGAAATTAACATTGGTATAATACTACTAAATAAACTACTGACCTTATTCAGATTTTGCCAGTTTTGAAATGCACTCATTTCTGAGGGAGCGTATAGTTCTATGAAATATTATATGGATAGATTCGTGTAACCATCAACATAGGATACAGAGCTGTTCCATCCTCACAAAGAAATTCTCTGTTACCGCTTTTCAGTCACAGCTGCCCACTAATCTTGGAAACCACTTATCTGTTATATTCAATGCTATAATTTTGTCTTTTCTAGAATGTCATTAAATTGGTATTGTAGAGTATGCAACCCTTTGATATTTCTTTTGCTCTGAATACATATAAGGTCTTTCAGATTTATTAAAGTTGCTATGTGTAACAATATTTAGTTCCTTTCTGTTGCTGAGTAATATTGTATTGAATATATGTACCACAGTTTATCCATTTGCATGTTGAAAAATATATGGTTTGTTTCTAATTGTAGGTCATTGCAACGTAGTTTTGGTATGAACATATGCCTTTATTTCTGTAGAGTAAATAACCAAGAATAGAATAATTGGGTTACGTTTAAGGATGTGATAACTTTATAAGAAACTGCTAAACCATTTTGCAGAATGGTGTATGTGTGATTGTACATTCCCCTGGCACTATGTGAGAGTTCCAGTTACTTCATATCCTCTCTTGGATATTGACAGTATATTTCCTTTCTTTTTTATTTTTATTTATTCATTTTTTTTTTTTTTGAGACGGAGTCTCGCTTCTGTCACCCAGGCTGGAGTGCAGTGGCACCATCTCGGCTCACTGCAAGCTCCGCCTCCCAGGTTCACGCCATTCTCCTGCCTCAGCCTCCCGAGTAGCTGGGACTACAGGCGCCCGCCACCACGCCCAGCTAATTTTTTGTATTTTTAGTAGAGACGGGGTTTCACCTTGTTAGCCAGGATGGTCTCAATCTCCTGACCTCGTGATCCGCCCTCCTCGGCCTCCCAAAGTGCTGGGACTACAGGCGTGAGCCACCGTGCCCAGCCGACAGTATATTTTCTTTTGTCATAATTTACAGCATATTTTATTATATTTTACATTTCTGTGTATAGTGATACATTATTGTGACATTAGTTTGCATTTTCCTAATGGCTAATGGTGTTGACCATCTTTTTTTTGTTGTTTATGTGTTTGCCTTCCATCTACTGGTTCAATCTTTGACTATTTTCTAATAGGATTGTTTGTTTTCTTAATGTTGAGTTTAGAGAGTTGTTTATATATTCTGGATATAAATCCTTCTGTGGACTTGTGGTTTGCAAATACATTCCCCAAGTCTGTGTCTTTTTATTCTCTTAACAGTGACTTTGGCAGGGCGCGGTGGCTCATGCCTGTAATCCCAGCACTTTGGGAGGCTGAGGCGGGTGGATCACGAGGTCAGGAGATGGAGACTATCCTGGCTAACACGGTGAAACCCCGTCTCTACTAAAGATGCAAAAAATTAGCCAGGCGTGGTGGCGGGCGCCTGTAGTCCCAGCTACTCGGGAGGCTGAGGCAGGAGAATGGCGTGAACCCGGGAGGCGGAGCTTGCAGTGAGCCGAGATTGTGCCACGGCACTCCAGCCTGGGCGACAGAGCGAGATGCCGTCTCAAAAAGAAAAACAAACAAACAAACAAAAACCCAGTGTCTTCGAGAGAATAATAGCTTTTAATCTTCTTGAGGTCAAATTGATCAGTTCTTTCTTTGGTGGATTATGCTTTTGGTGTCCTAAGATCTCTGCATCTAACAGCATTTTATGACAATTTCCCCCCTGTGTTTTCTTTTAAAAGTTTTATAGATTCACATTTTCCATTTAGAGCTGTAATCCATTTTGAATTTATTTTTGTATGAAGTGTGGGGTTTATGTTGAAGGTTTGGGGGTTTGTTGGTGCATGCTGATGTCTAATTGCTCCAACATCATTTGTTGAAAAGGCTATCCGTCCATTGAATTACTTTTGCACCTTTGTCAAAAATCAGTTGGCTGTACTTGTGTGGTTCTAATTCTGAGTTATCTATTCTGCTCCAGTGATCTATGTGTCTATCCCTCTGCTAAATACCACTGTCTTGATTGCTGAATTGTGCCTTAAGCCTTAAAATTGGTAGAGCACACTTTTAACTTAATTCACTTTTTACAAGTTATTTTTTCTTTAGCTGTTCTAGTTCCTTTGCTTTTCAATATTAATCTTAGAATCAGCTTGTCTATATCTAAAGTGGCCAACTTTTTAGAGTTAACCCAGACAGAATAAATCATAATAATGTAACATATAATAATTATACACATTATTACTTTAATATAACATATAAAATAGAGGTTTCTTTGAAAGTATCTATTATTCTATATCACTTATTTTTATGTTACACGAACTGTATTTATTTATTTATTTATTTATTTATTTATTTATTTATTTATTTATTTATTTTAGAGACAGGTTCTCACTCTGTCACCAGGCTGGAGTACAGCAGCTCGATCATGGGTCACTGCAGCCTCAACCTCCCAGGCTCACATGATCTGCCCACCTCAGCCTCTGGAGTAGCTGGGACTACAAAGATGTGCCACCACACTTAGTTAATTTTAGAATGTTTTGTAGAGATGGGGTCTCACTATGTTGCCTAGGCTGGGCTTGAACCCCTGGCCTCCAGTGATCCTCCTGCCTCAGCCTCCTGACATTTTTTACACAAAACAAAGACTAATTAACAGTGCTAATTAGTAGTAATTAATGATAGGATTAATAAACAAGTAATATATATGAAAAATATAACAATGTTTTATATTTCTTGTTACAGCAATTTATTTTAATTCCCAATTGCATACTTACATATTGTAGGCTATATTCAGTTATTCTTAAAATATGTAATCATATGACTTTTAGGAGGAGAATGTAAATTAAAAATGACTATAGGATATTCTAATATTCAATTTAAAAGTAAGAATGACATTTTTATTTCTGTCCAGTGATACAGTGGGATATACATATTTTTTCTTCTTGTGTTTCCTTTTTAGTAATATTTCTCTATACTGCCTACAGCCTTCATGATATCTTTCTTTTATTTTATGTGGTGATAAAATTGAGTACAGTCAAACATATAATTCACTTTGACTTGCTGCTCTGTTCTCATCAAGTCCACATTACGTTGATTCCACTGGTAAGTCTGATGTAAAAACATAGCTAAATATGTTTACAAAAAGAGTGTTTGGACATAAGATATTTAGGATTTTACTTACCAGCAGCAGCAGAGTTTTGGATTTGACCGAATTCATGTCCAGCTTTCAAAAAAACACCACTCACTTTGTATTTAAAGGGTTATTTTCGTAGACTATCTGTTTGTTAATGAGATCATTTGCATCTAGAGATCCATCATATAGGCTGCTGACATGTAAAAAAGTCCATGATTTATGAACATTCATAAGTGTATTGGATGCCATCATAAGTTAACCCTCTTTGTCATGAAAATGGTTTCAAAGCACAGAGGTAATTTGAAGTTGTGAAATCAAATTTGTATTCTAAATAATTTACAATTTCTAAAAAGAAATTGAGAAAGTTCTGCTTAAAACAGGCCTGGTGTGGTGGTTCACGCCTGTAATCCTAGCACTTTGGGAGGCTGAGGTAGGCAGATTGCTTGAGGTCAGGTGTTCAAGACCAGCCTGACACACATGGTGAAACCACATCTCTACTAAAAATACAAAAATTAGCCAGGCGTGATGGTGCACGCCTGCAGTCCTAGCTACTCAGGAGGCTGAGGCAGGAGGATGGCTTGAACCCGGGAGGCAGAGGTTGCATTGAGCTAAGATTGCACCACTGCACTCCAGCCTGGGTGACAGAGCCAGACTCCATCTCAGAGAAAGTTCTATTTAACTTAGCTGATCTTTTCTGATGACCTTTTTTCGTGTTCTGAAATAGTATCATTTCCCTAAAACATGAGGGTTTTTGTTCATCCTGTTTTTGCTGTATTAGTTTTTGTTGCAACCAGAACACAACATCACGTAACTCAAATGCAGCCAGCTTATCATTTTCTAGGCTCCATATGACCTCTTCAAAGATCACCAACAGTTTTGGGAAAAAAGCATATTCACTTCTGTTGCATTTTTCTCCCCTTCTCTTTATTCTCATCCTTAATTTGCTTTCAGATTAGAGAACATTCTTCTTCTTTCATACTCTGAAAACATGATTTTATGACAGGCTAACATTTTGGTGTCTTTTCTATGGCTGGCCGCAATGCAAGCTGTCTTGTGGGCATAGGTGTAAGGATGCTATCTCCTTCCATTTCCATAAAGCCGAAGTTATGATTCTTGTTTCTGTATGTTTTAAGACAACTGAAAAGTGGTGAAAAATTTTAATTATGAAAGCCTTAAAATCACAAGTAAGCATACCAGGCCCCTTTTTAGCAGTTCTATATTAAATGTGTGTGAGGCATTTAGTAGGTAATATCTTTTCTTTGATAAGAAGTTCATAGACTGAATGGAGTTTAGCAAATTTACATTTGTGCTGTCTGCCAGATATGCATATAGATGAGCAAATTCTAGTTCAGATTTGGAAAGATATTAATAATCTTTTGTTTCATGTTTTCTGTGGTTTAATGAAAAGTTTCATAGAAACCAAGAAGATAATTTAAAGCTCCATTTTTCAAATAAACATGTCTAAAAGGTGGGGTGCATTTTTTTTTTTTTGGTTGTCATTATTTGACGCATCACTTGCTATACTGTAGGGAGCATGATTGACAGTAAGACCTGTCAGAGTCAGCTCTACACTGTAAAGAACCAATGTATCTATTATCAAAATTTCCCATTTTGTTTGTTGAAAGACATTTTCAATGCAACTTGTAAGTTAACATAAATCAATAAAATGATATAATGATGTGTGCTGGTTTGTATTGTATACCAAAACTAATTCAATGTTTTAGTTTTCCAGAATATCCACTTCTAGTTACTCTGCACTTTCTGGATAAATGGGTTGCTCCAGTGCAGGGCTATGATTCTCTGTCTTGAGCTAGGCATCTTTATTAACTGTGAACCTCATATCTCTTTTAGGATATGTCACCGAATGTTCGAATAATTTTAAAGGTAATGTAACTTTACTCATTTTCAAATAGAAATCAATAAAATGATATAATGATGTGTGCTGGTTTGTTTGGTATACTAAAGGTAATTCAGTGGCTGCTATTTTCAACTGAGCATCAGTGTTTGTTTAGGAGACCAAAAGTCCAAAAAATAACGGAAATAAAAGAAAAGAAAAAGAGAAAAGAAACTTTTGTTCCTTTTAGAATTACGTGCTTATATCATCCTTAAATGGCAAGATTTAGTCTTCACACAGAGGGATGATAATGAAAAGACACAAAAAGAAGACAGTCATCTGCACCATCTACAAGCCAAGCAAAGAGACCAGGAACAGATCATTTTCTCACTGCCCCCGGAAGGAACCAACCCACTGACACCTTGATCTGGGACTTCCAACCTCCATAACTGTGAGGAGATAGATTTTTGTTGCTTAAGCTACCCAATCTATGGTACATTGTTACGGCAGCCCTAGCAAAGTCACACAGATCACGTAACCTCCTCTACCATACCCAGCCCCACATTATTTTTCTGCCTATTGTGCAATATGCTGTGTTTTGTTTACTTACCTTTGTAATACAGTTGTCTGTGTCCTTCATGTACCATTGAAATAACACAATCATTTAGCCTTCCGGGCCTTGCTGCATTGGTATTGTAATTGTTTGTGTTTTTACTATCTGAATTATCAGAAAATATGGTCACAAGGTTTGTAAAGTTAAAAACTGAACTAGCACAAAATTGATTCAAAGCAGAACAGTTAATCCACAGCTAAAGTCAAAGGCAGACAAACACTCATGATTACCACATGCTTCATTTACATATTTAAGTCACAAGAGTTAGAATGATTCATGATTGCAGCTCACAGTAATTCACCGATCACTGTGAACTGCAAATCGTGGTTATACGCATTAGTGGTCAGGAAAAAAACAGTGACAGCAATTACAAGAAACAGATAATATGTGCTGTCTCCATTTGGCAGTAAAATGCATACAGCCCTTGTTTGGGTGATGCCATATGGGTTTTCTAGTTTTTTCTCCAATCTTCTTTACTCATGGCCAAAAATTTGGGGTTTTTCACATCCCACAGAGGGGATTCCTAGAAAGTGGGACTTCTGGTGCCAAAATCAAGACAATTCCAGATAAACTGCTGGGATTTTGATAAAAATTGCATGAATCCTACATATCTGTTTGATCTGTTTACCATGTTGAGTCTTCTGATCTATGAACATGATATTTCTCTCCATTTATTTAGGTATTCTTTGATTTTCTAATCAGTGCTTTATAAGCTTTTCAAAATAGAGATCCTATACGTTCTGATGTATGTATTCATAAGTATTTTTGAGTTATTATAAATGGTACTGGGTTTTAAATGTTTAAATTTCTGTTTCCAAGAGTTATTGCTGGTATATAGAAATGTAATTGATTTTGTGTGTTGACCCCATATCTTGTGACATTGCTAAAGTATCTTATTAATTCAGGTATGGTTTTTTGGACATTATTTGAGATTCTCTATGTAGACAATTATGCCATCTGCAAATAGAAGTAGCTTTATTTCTTCATTTTCAACCTGTAAGCATTTTACTTCCTTTTCCTGTCTTATTGAACTGGCCAGGACTTTCATCACCAAGTGGAAAAGGAGTGATAAGAGTGGACAGCATACTCTACCCTTCCCTCCAATCTTAGAGGGAAGCATCCAGTTTTTGGTCATTAAACACACTAAGCAATGTTAACTATAGTAGTAGTTGTTGTTTCTTTTATAATGTGTTTTACCAGGTTGGTGATGCTGTTTTCTGTGCCTAGATTGCTGAGAGCTTTTGTTATGAATGGGAGTTGAATTTTGTCAGATGCCTTTTCTGCATGCATTGACATGATCATGTGATTTTTCTTAAGATTACAGATACGATGAATATACTGAGACAGTCTTGCATTTGTGGAACAAATAAGAAATGTAGTGGTGGTACCTTGTACATATCGGTAAATTAAATTTTCTAATATCTGCTGGAGTCTCCCATGAGAGATTCTCCTGGGAAGACCCCTGCCTTCTCCATTCTATGGGACACATCTGGGACTGTCTTTCTCTCTCATCACTTTCCTTCTCTGTCTTAAATTTTGACTTTCCCTGACACTCCTCTGGGAAAATAGAAGCACCATCAACTTTCTGCCACAGATACAACAGATATACATCAATCAGTCATTTCATACTTCTGTCTCATTCCTATGGACGATGCATTCCCAATCCTGTATAGTAACTCCATTTTATAATATAGATCTCACCGTGTCTTCAATACTGGTATGTCTCCATCAACCATTGAATATATACATCATTTATATTCACATCCTGCTCCATACTTAATTCACTGAAGTTTGGTTTCTGTTGACAACTATCCCATTGAAATTGTTCTTCATAAAATGAAAATGATCTCTTTATGAGTAATTTCAGTAAACACTTCTTAGTTATTTTATTGCTTCATGCCTCAACTAAATTTAACAACTGACCAATCCCTCCTTTGGCATTTCTAAAACTACATTATCTAAATCTCACTTATTCCTAATCTCTTCCCACTGTTTCTTGATATTATTTGAGAGTTATCTTTCTGCTTTTCCATGTAATATTTGTTCTCCTCAATGCTCCATCCTGCACCTCTTCCCTCTCACTCTCCGAGATTCCCAAACTCATATGCCTTTAGGAACAAAAAGTAATGTAAGTACCTGAGGATAGCTGGTGTATTGCTTCTCGGCCTTTTGGCTAAGATCAAGTGTGGATAGCTGGTGTAATTGTCTGAGATTAAGCAGAAGAGTGCCTGTCCTGCCTAAACTGCTCAAGTGAAGCAGAGAATACCTTTGCAAATCCATCCCTTCCCATCCATAGGTTCATGAAATTTTAATCTGCATCTTTTCTTATGCATTTATCCCTAATCAAATGGACATCTCTGTTTAGATGCCTGGCATTTACGTTAAACTCAAAATATATAAAACTGAACTCATCCTCCTCCCACGTAAATCTGCTCTCTCTTTTCTCACAAACTCAGTAACTGATACGACACACAAAATTGTGCATGTCAGAAACCTGGCCATAAACCTGATTCCTCCCTGTTTTTATTTCTAGCATTTCATCAATCATCCATTTTTTTCAATGTAACCCCCAATTATTTCTCAATTTTTCAATTAATCTCCATCTTCATTATTCATTCCCTAGTTAAAGTAACCATTATCTCTCACCTGAGTGAAGGCTGAACACACGTCATGCCTTTGAACTTAATCTCCTTTATTCCCTTCTCTTATCAGCAAAGATCCTACTAAATGCAAATAAACCCCTCAAATACTTCTGATAACTCAACAATGTTTGACACTATTGGCCACTTCCTTTGGCTTGAAATGCTGCTATTTTCATTCCCATCTCTATCACTCTCCTGGCTTACTTTCTATCTCTTAACCAGGTACTGTTTTTAGTCTCCGTAGCAGCTTTTCCTTCAATGCTACACGTGGTAATGTCTCAGTTTCCCAGAATATCCGCTTCTAGTTACTCTGTACTTTCTCTCTGGATAAATGGGTTGCTCCAGTGCAGGGCTATGATTCTCTGTCTTGAGCTAGGCATCTTTAATAATTGTGAACCTCATATTTCTTTTAGGACATGTCACTGAGTGTTTGTATGAACTCTTTACTGTTTTCATCCAAAACCTGTTTTTCACCTCCCTTCTCCATTTCATCAAATCACACTTATGGCCGGGTGCGGTGGCTCACCATCTATAATCCCAGCACTTTGGGAGGCTGAGGATCGCTTGAGCCCAGGAGTTCGAGACCAGCCTGGGCAACACGGTGAGACTCCGCCTTTACAAAAAATACAAAAATTAACCAGGTGTGATGGTGTGCTTCTATAGTCTCAACTACTTGGGAGGCTGAGATGGGATGATCGCTTGAGCCTAGGAGGTCAAGGCTGCAATGAGCCGTGATTGTGCCACTACACTCCAGCCTGGACAACAGACCAAGACTCTGTCTCAAAAAAAAAAAAAAAAATCACACTATTCACCAAGTGCTCAAGCCTGAAACCTGAGAATCCAGATCTAATCTTCCATGTCCCTTACCTATCCATCCTCCATTCCTCAACTGAGCCACAAATATACCCTCCTTCATCATGTCTACATCATCTTCATCTCTTAGCAGACTCTCAACTTTGATGCTTTCCCTTCTCAATTCATTCTGAGTATACCAAGGAGGGCAATATTTTAAAAACATAATGTCAATTAGATGAGTCTGCAAGTCATTAGTGGTTTCCGTTTACTCTTTAAATACAATCTGCCTGCTTACCATTGCCTACAGGGCTGCCCTGATACCTTCCTCTCTCTCCTGGTTCTGAGCCTTTCTTTCCCCTTCGCAACCCCAGAAAGCACCACCATTATTAGTATGATTTCTTGAGCAAATAACAAAACTGGCTTATAAATAACAAGCTGAATTTTTAAAAAATTATACATTTTTCTGAGATAACTCTAAATGCCAAAGTGGTACAAACTTCAGAGCCAGAAGCCCTAATTCTATTCTCATGAACATTGCCATGAAATGAATGGAAGTTCTAATCTACATGACCTGATTGCCAAGAACTGATTAAGTTCTCATACCTGATCTAAGAACTGCAGCAAGGAGATAGAATTACTCTGCTTGTCATAACCTAATCGGGGTCCACCCATGGTCAGTAATACCCTCATGTGAGTACCAGACACAGAATGGGAGACGAGAAAAGAATTTTTTGGAGCCTTTACCAGTTAGGGATGCTTTGAGCTGCACAAAGCAAGCAAAAAACCCACAAGACAATAGCTTAAAGAATGGGATTTTATTCTACGTGCCAAAAACTATAGATACAAGTAGGTGGCTATTGGTATTTGTCCAGCAGTTTGTAGATGTCAGGCTCAACCTCTCTATGATTTCTTTAGCTGTTTTTATACTGCCATCATACGAGCAACAATAGCTCCTGACTTTCCTTATACATTCCCTGAAAGAGAAAAAGGATGTAGGAAGGAAAAGCACAGATAAACCTCTCTGTACATCTCTTGACTGGAACACAGCTGAAAGACCAAGAAGTTAAATATTTAACTTGTGCAGCCTCAACTGTGGAGACAGACAAGAAAAGACAACTGGGTGTCACATGCTGCTCAGCCCATTTATAATGCTATTTCTTGTGGTAAAGGTCACCAGAAAATCTAGTTGATTCACTCTGGCCCTTCATATATATGTACATATATTATACACATATATGTGCATATATATGTATATATATTCTACACATATATGTGCATATATATGTATATATATTATACACACACATGTGCATAATATATATTATACACATACATGTGCATATATGTGTATATATATTATACATATATGTGCATATATGTATATATTATACACATATATGTGCATATATATGTATATATTGTACACATATACATATATATGAAGGCCCAGATGGGATGATGTGCATATATATGTATATATATTATACACATATATGTATACATGTGTAATTTATATATACATACATACATGCCTGGATTTTTCTTGATCTTCCCTTTGATCTTTGCTAACTCTCTTGTTATCCTTCAATTAATTATCAGCTTAAATTTCACCTTTTCAGAAAATTATTTCTTGGGCTTCCTGCCTTAGTTTGTCTTCTCAACCATTCTCTATCAATTTAACCAAGTCATTTATTTAAATTAAGCTTTTTTTGTAGAGATGAGGGGTCTTGCTATGTTGCCCAGGTTGGGTTTGAACTCCTGGCCTCAAGCTATTCTTACACATTGGCCTCCCAAAGTGTTGGTATTGTAGATGTGAGCCACTCTACCTGGCCCATTTTTTTCATATATCTTATCCAATCATATAATTTGTATTTGAAGTTTCATTTGTACCTTTTTGTTGTGCTCTATCAATGCATAATTTATAAATAGGCCAGGTGTGGTGGCTCACTGCTTTAATCCCAGCACTTTGGGAGGCCGAGGCGGGTGGATCACAAGGTTAGGAGATGGAGACCATCCTGGCTGACACGGCGAAACCTTGTCTCTACTAAAAATACAAAAAATTAGCCGGGCGTGGTGGCGGGCACCTGTAGTCCCAGCTACTCGGGAGGCTGAGGCAGGAGAATGGCATGAACCCAGGAGGTGGAGCTTGCAGTGAGCCAAGATGGTGCCACTGCACTCCAGCCTGGGCAACAGAGCGAGACTCCATCTCAAAAAAAAAAAAAAGTTTATAAACAAACTACTTGAGGCCAAGAGCCATCTTGTTTAATTCATCAAATTGTACCAGTTCCTAGCACAAGTCAGCCATATAGTTGAAGTTCAAGAAATCTCTATTGAATAAATACATAAACAAACTAATTTATACAGCAAACAGGAATCTTAAAGATTTTTTAGTATAAAGTTGGTGGGCTAATAGAAGAGACATGAAACTGTTTAGATATGGGAAAATATGTAATATAGTTAAGGGCTCCAAACCCTGAGTAGCTGAACCCAAGAATAATCGGGCAAATAAAGAGATAAGGAGGGATGTTTTAGACCCCTCATTAGAAAGCAGACAACAACAGCAGCAATAAAAAAACAAAGGTGTCTGTTCAAAAGAAGGCTACCCTTCAGCATGGCTTCTTCCAAATCTGTTAGCCTTTCATGTGATTCATATGAGCCCTCTTGTTTGTCACATCTTTGAGGAAATTGACTGTATCTTCAGCCAGCATGTTTTTTTTTTTTCCTAGCCTCTAGCCAATTCTGAAATTTTTTTATTTCCCTTCTCCTTTTTACTCTATTTATTTTGAGAAACTCATTATATAGCCCCATATGCTTGTGTGTGTGGTCACACAGCAGATCCCGGGACACAAAGAGAGCCTCCTCCCAACTTCACCCTTCCACACACCGCTTTCACGTTGTTAATTGCTTCTCATCCTATAGAACCAATTTATGCCTCACCTCTCTAGGACAGTCTGAGTCGTGTGCACCTGTTTGTGCCTCTTTAGGCCCCACACTTCTCTTAGGATGGCACTCACTGCGCTGAAATGTAATTATTTTTATTCACTTGCTTCTTTCAATTCAGTGAATGCTCAGCAAGCACAGGACAATGTCTATTCTGTTCACTCTTGCATCCCTAACTCCTAGCCGTGCATCTGCAGCATATTAGGCACCCAGTACACACTCTGAATGAATGCATAAAATAGCATGTAGTAATTTATACAACTATAGCAGGGTCCAAGGATGCCAATTTCAATTCACTCTTGCTAGTACAGGATATTCATTTTTATTGTATCTTTGATCAATTCATATACACAAAGTATCTTTACTTAATCAGTGAGATTGTATTTGTTTTTCATTTTCTCATTTGATGTTTGTGTTTCCTATTAAGGTTCTGACCTCTCTGTGTCCTTGGCCCATTTATCTAGTAATAAGTTGTTTCTTTTTTTCTTTTGTATACTTTAAGTTCTAGGGCACATGTGCACAACGTGCAGGTTTGTTACATAGGTATACATGTGCCATGTTGGTTTGCTACACCCATCAACTCATCATTTACATTAGGTATTTCTCCTCATGCTATCCCTCCACCAGCCTCCCACCCCTCGACAGGCCTCGGTGTGTGATGTTCCCCGCCCTGTGTCCATGTGTTCTCATTCTTCAGCTCCCACCTATGAGTGAGAACATGCGGTGTTTGGTTTTCTATCTTTGTGATAGTTTGCTTGGAATGATGGTTTCCAGGCCGGGCGCAGTGGCTCATACCTGTAATCCCAGCACTTTGGAGGCCAAGGCAGGCGGATCATGAAGTCAGGAGATCGAAACCATCCTGGCTAACACTGTGAAACCCCGTCTCTACTAAAAATACAAAAAATCAGCTGGGCGTGGTTGTGGGCGCCTGTAGTCCCAGCTACTCAGGAGGCTGAAGCAGGAGAATGGCATGAACCCAGGAGGCAGATCTTGCAGTGAGCCTAGATCGCGCCACTGCACTCCAGGCTGGGCGACAGAGTGAGACTGCGTCTCAAAGAAAAAAAAAAAAAAGACAATGGGTTTTCTAGATATACAATCATGTCATCTGCAAACAGGGACAATTTGACTTCCTCTTTTCCTAATTGAATACCCTTTATTTCTTTCTCCTGCCTGATTGCCCTGGCCAGAACTTCCAACACTATATTGAATAGGAGTGGTGAGAGAGGGCATCCCTGTCTTGTGCCAGTTTTCAAAGGGAATGCTTCCAGTTTTTGCCCATTCAGTATGATATTGGCTCTGGGTTTGTCATAAATAGCTCTTATTATTTTGAGATACATCCCATCAATACCTAACTTTTGAGAGTTTTTAGCATGAAGGGCTGTTGAATTTTGTCAAAGGCCTTTTCTGCATCTATTGAGATAATCAGGTGGTTTTTGTCAGCCCAAAATCTCCTTAAGCTGATAAGCAACTTCAGCAAAGTCTCAGGATACAAAATCAATGTGCAAAAATCACAAGCATTCTTATACACCAATAACAGACAAACAGAGAGCCAAATCATGAGTGAACTCCCATTCACAATTGCTTCAATGCCATCCCCATCAAGCTACCAATGACTTTCTTCACAGAACTGGGAAAAACTACTTTAAAGTTCATATGGGACCAAAAAAGAGCCCACATTACCAAGTCAATCCTAAGCCAAAAGAACAAAGCTGGAGGCATCATGCTACCTGACTTCAAACTATACTACAAGGCTACAGTAACCAAAACAGCATGGTACTGGTACCAAAACAGAGATATAGACCACTGGAACAGAACAGAACCCTCAGAGATAATACCACAATCTACAACCATCTGATCTTTGACAAACCTGTCAAAAACAAGAAATGGGGAAAGGATTCCCTATTTAATAAGTGGTGCTGGGAAAACTGGCCAGCCATATGTAGAAAGCTGAAACTGGATCCCTTCCTTACACCTTATACAAAAATTAATTCAAGATGGATTAAAGACTTAAATGTTAGACCTAAAACCATAAAAACTCTAGAAGAAAACCTAGGCAATACCATTCAGGATATAGGCATGGGCAAAGACTTCAGGTCTAAAACACCAAAAGCAATGGCAACAAAAGCCAAAATTGGCAAATGGGATGTAGTTAAACTAAAGAGCTTCCACACAGCAAAAAAACTACCATCAGAGTGAACAGGCAACCTACAGAATGGGAGAAAATTTTTGCAATCTACTCACCTGACAAAGAGCTAATATCCAGAATCTACAAAGAACTCAAACAAATTTACAAGAAAAAAACAAACAACCCCATCAACAAGTGGGCAAAGGATATGATCAGACACTTCTCAAAAGAAGACATTTATGCAGCCAAAAGACACATGAGAAAATGCTCATCATCACTGGCCATCAGAGAAATGCAAATCAAAACCACAATGAGATACCATCTCACACCAGTTAGAATGGCGATCATTAAAAAGTCAGGAAACAACAGGTGCTGGAGAGGATGTGGAGAAATAGGAACACTTTTACACTGTTGGTGGGACTGTAAACTAGTTCAACCATTGTGGAAGACAGTGTGGCGATTCCTCAGGGATCTAGAACTAGAAATACCATTTGACCCAGCCATCCCATTACTGGGTATATACTCAAAGAATTGTAAGTCATGCTGCTGTAAAGACACATGCACACATATGTTTATTGCGGCACTATTCACAATAGCAAAGACTTGGAACCAACTCAAATGTCCAACAATGATAGACTGGATTAAGAAAATGTGGCACATATACACCATGGAATACTATGCAGCCATAAAAAAGGATGAGTTCCTGTCCTTTGTAGGGACATGGATGAAGCTGGAAACCATCATTCTCAGCAAACTATCGCAAGGACAAAAAACCAAACATCACATGTTCTCACTCATAGGTGGGAATTGAACAATGAGAACACTTGGACACAGGAAGGGGAACATCACACACTGGGGACTGTTGTGCGGTGGGGGGAGGGGGGAGGGATAGCATTAGGAGATATACCTAATGTAAATGATGAGCTAATGGGTGCAGCACACCAACATGGCACATGTATACATATGTAACAAGCCTGCACGTTGTGCACATGTACCCTAGAACTTAAAGTATAATAAAATATATATATAAAAAGAATGATGGCTTCCAGCTTCACCCATGCTCATCATCACTGGTCATCAGAGAAATGCAAATCAAAACCACAATGAGATACTGTCTCACACCAGCCGGGCGCGGTGGCTCACGCCTGTAATCCCAGCACTTTGGGAGGCCGAGGCGGGCGGATCACGAGGTCAGGAGATCGAGACCTTCCTGGCTAACACGGTGAAACCCTGTCTCTACTAAAAATACAAAAAATTAGCCAGGCGTGGTGGCAGTGCCTGTGGTCCCAGCTACTGGGGAGGCTGAGGCAGGAGAATGGCGTGAACCCGGGAGTCGGAGCTTGCAGTGAGCCGAGATCGCACCACCGCACTCCAGCCCGGGTGACAGAGAGAGACTCTGTCTCAAAAATAAAAAATAAAAAAAAAAAGAAAGAAAAGAGATATCATCTTACGCCAGTTAGAATGGCGATCATTAAAAAGTCAGGAAATAAGTTGTTTCTTTGTACTATTTTTCCTTTTTAAAAAAACTACTAGATATTGGGTTATTTTGTTAGAGTGTTTGTAGCAATGATTCTTGAAACAAGTTTTTGCTTCCATTGTTTTTCTGCCTTCTGTTTTATTTTTTTTTCACTAATTTCAACTTATCTACATTACCTCCACTTTGCTTTTTTTTTTTTTTTTTTTTGGGAGACGGTGTCTTGCTCTGTCACCCAGGCTAGAGTTTAGTGGCATGATCTCGTCTCACTGCAACCTCCGCCTCCCAGGTTCGAGGGATTCTCCTGCCTTAGCCTCCTGAGTAGCTGGTACTACAGGCACGTGCCACTACGCCCAGCTAATTTTTGTGTTTTTAGTAGAGACAGGATTTCACCATGTTGTCCAGCCTGGTCTTGAACTTCTGACCTCAAGTGATCCGCCCATCTCGGCCTCCCAAAGTGGTGAGATTACAGACATGAGCCATCGCGCCCGTCCTACATTACCTCTATTTTATTATTATTATTGTTATTATTATTATTTATTTTTTGAGATGGAGTCTAGCTCTGTCGCCCAGGCTGGAGTGCAGTGGCGGGATCTCAGCTCACTGCAAGCTCCGCCTCCCGGGTTCACACTATTTTTCTGCCTCAGCCTCCCGAGTAGCTGGGACTACAGGCACCCGCAACCGCGTCCGGCTAATTTTTTTGTGTTTTCAGTGGAGACGGGGTTTCACCATGTTAGCCAGGATGGTCTCATCTCCTGACCTTGTGATCTGCCTGCCTCGGCCTCCCAAAGTGCTGGGATTACAGGCATGAGCCACCGCGCCCTTTAAATTGGCTAATTTTTGTCAGCCACATACGGTTTTGTTTTCTTGTGTGGATGGGTAGGTCTTTTCTAATATGTTTAGTTATTTAACTTATATAACAAATATGTATCAAGTGCAGCCCTTATGCCCCATCCTTACCTCAAGTATCAAGCAAATAATGAACAGGATAAAGACAATTCTAACCCTTAAGTATGTAACAATCCAGGAGGAGAGAAATAAAAGGCACATAATTATAAACAGCAGGTGTATTTTGGGTGCGTTTAGAACATGGCTGTGCTTAGAGGTTAGAGAGTGTGTTCTCCCAGGAAATAGTGTTCATGAGCTGATCAGGTAAGACACAGGTTGGAGAACGACATAAAAGGGTTTTCAAGCACAGGAGATATTTAACTGCATAAGAAGTTCACTTAAAACATTTCTATTTAATAATGATACCGCTTAAAGTTATTTATTTCCTCTCAGGACAACTTACACCAGGTGTCTTTATATTTTATATTAAATTTATAAGGATCCCTTTTCCCTTCCTGTCTTTCATAAAATGAAATTAACAAATTGAAATATGTTTGCAGGTGTTTGTGAAGAAATGAGGTTCCAGTTGGCAGGTAAAAGTTCACATGTTATGGGGATTTAGGAAAGTCTCTCCCACCCACAGCAGTCTGGGCTTCAGCACACTGTCATGTTGGACTGCAACACTGAGGACCAGCTGACCCCTTCCCGACTGACCTATCCCAGGACCTTGTAGGTGAATCTTTTGGTAAATATTTGACAAACTCTCCAGTCTTTCTATTTAGAGCCCAGCATGAAAACCCAAGAGAGCTGCTGGGTTCTCCCCCCATGCCCCAAGCTGCTATCTCTGCAGGATCAGGTGTCATGAAGTAAACTCATTTCACATCTGGAAGCCTCTTTCTCTAGGTCTGGCTGCCTCCTAGGCAGCATCAGGGACGAGTCGCTCTGCCCCATGCCTTACTCCTTTCTCACATTCTCACATTCTGTTTCTCCTGCAAGGGCTAGGTCCTCTATGGCCTGGCTAGGGTGCCTGTGTGAGTGAGCTTGGGACAGCTTTGGAAAGGGTGGTACTCCCTGCCTCTGACAGCAGAGAGGAAAGTGGACACAACACAAGGAGTTAAACAGGGTTGTAAGGAGACTGTTTGCCTGGTGATTTCTGGGCTTGACTGCAAGAAGTGCACAGGGGTTACAGCTCCTGCAAGGCATCAATCCAGCAGTGAGGGAAGTATTAAGGCATTAGAGAAGATGACCAGCACCATGTGTGGCAGGAACAACAGCCCACAGTCCTACTCCAGAAATGAAACATCCTGGATATCCCCACAATTTTAAATGATAAGGGGCAGATTTATTTTGATTCTGGAGAAACTTTTCGATGGGTTGCGGAGAGGTAAGATTTCCAAACAATCCTAACACTTCTGAACAGGTGAGACACTCACATTGGTTTTGTGTAAGAGGTGCCATCAAAGCCAGGTCACCCCTGCCTGGGTGATTGCAGAAGTGTCCCCCTTTCTCCACAGAACCCCCTTGAAAGTCTTCACAGGAAGCTTTTAAACCGGGATGGATTTCATCTCAGCATGAACAGGGGTTTCCTAAGCATTTCCAGCACCTGCCCCCACCTGTTAAGTAATGCCAGTAAGTGTTGGGAATTCCAAATTATAATTCCCTCACCCTAATAGGACTCCCAGTTTACTTCTTTGGGGTGTTATGTGACATGTGTCCTCTTCATTATCCATCTTCCACAGAAAAGTTTCTGGCTTTGGCCAAATGGTCTTTCCCACTCTTTTGTAGTTTAAAGGACTTCTGGTCTTATTAAAGCCCCCTTTCTCCCCGCTACCCCTTGCAGGACTAAAAATTCACAATGAGATTTTTCTTCAGGCATTGCCCCTAAAGCCCACCCGCAGCCCACCCCATCCTCTGAGGATTACCTAGTGGCTCACCCACAACTGAAGGGCTGCAAGACCACAGACATCCTGATGGACAACCCACCTCCCTCTCTCAGGTGTCTTGTGTGTTTGTCAGAGAAGGTGCCTTCACCTCAACCTTCAGGAGAGATTGTTTCAAATCCTAGCTTCACTGCTAAGTAGGAATATCACTTTGTTAGGTTAATTAATCTCTCCAAAAGTAAGTTTCTTAATTTGCACAATCAGAATGATATTGCTTTCTCCAAAATATCATGAGAATTAGAAAAATAAAATTCCTAGCCTTTTTGTATGTGTGGCCCATGAACCCATGTGAGTGTAGGCTCCCACATAAAATGTAAAAATAAATTTAAAAATAAATAACCTAAAAGCCACGGGGTATAGGGGAGTCGTAGGCAGGTGGAGACAAATGTGGGCTCTGGATTCATTCTGAGTTCAAGTCCTAGCTCCTTCTCTTATTAACCTTTATGAGCTATGGAAAGTTCATTACCTACATTATTCCTGTGTTTCCTCCATGGTGCAGAGGCAGTAGGTGCCTGCCTGACAGGCCTGTTGCAAGGATTAGATAAAAGGAGAAAAACACATGTTAGGGCTTAGTACAGTGTCTCACTCTTTTATATTATAAATATGTTATATGTATATTAATAGATGTCACATCTATTAATTTTGATAAAATGTAGAAACTTAAGGGAAGGAAATTATTTTTGTTTTTTATTCCCATATGATGTGATTATAGACAATCTTACTGTTTTGTTTTGTATACTTTTCTATATTTGTGAATGTTTTTGAAATAAACATGAGTTACATTTAAAGACAATAAAACTATAAACTTCACAAATTTAGGAGTAATCATGAGTAGCGATTTTTCCCACCCTATTAGGGGAAATAGTTATATCTGTATACACTGTAAAATAGAGAATTGTCTCATTCCCAACCATACTGCTTTGTTAAAATGATAAAGTACACTTTTCCAAAAATGATTGTATCACAAGAATCTTTAATGTTTACTTTAAAGTTGACTCATGGTGGGGTTGTATATGTGTTTAGTAAAGTGTGCCAAGTGCTCACACTGAGACCAGTCCAGTTCAAATTAGTGTACTCCACGCGGGTGTTTTCTGTGCCCAGCAAGGTCATGAAGGGCCTTGACTTTTCTTGGTTAGGCCGGCTTTGCTGGTGACTTCTTCCAAACTCTGCAGGAGCAGTCTACCCCAACACACATCATCAGTCCCATATAAAAGAATAAGATGGAAACTTTCTCAATGTATTTCATCAGTTTAGCACATCTCTGGTACAAAAATCCAAGAAAGGTAGCACAAAAGCGAAAGCACCAACCAAGCTTACATATAAACAAACATGCATACATCCTAAATACTACACAATAGTACCCAAATGAATACAACATTGCATTAAAGGTATAAAAGCACTGTACTGAAAACTTAAAAGTTACACGTGAATACTGCACTGTAAATCCTGAATACTATAATGACCCACCCCCACCCTTCCACAGCCCTGGTGAGGGTCAGAAACCATTCATCTGCCTCCAGACTTTGCTAGTCCTCAGAGACACTGCTGCGAAGGTAGTGGGCAGTGGGATTAGCCTCCCGCAGAGCTCTGGCCTCCTCCAGAGCTTCTCTGTATCGGGAGGGCCAGGCCTGGGGGTCTTTCTTAAAGACCCTGGCCAGGAACTCCATGATTTGCATCTTGGTGATTTCGCGGCTGGCCCGGGAGCCCCAAAAGAACTCGTATTCGGGCGGCTCCACGTATGGGACGCGCTGGTACTTCAGGTAATTCATTTGGACGAACTCCTCAGTGATGAGCTTCCGCACGTCCCCGAAGGTGGAGTGCTTCTTCCAGGGCCGCAGCCCCAGGATGCGCAGCACGTTCCAGACGGCGCTCTCTCTGGCGCCGCGGCCCTTCACGTAGATGAGGCTCAGGATCATGAGCAGGAGGCCTGTCATGGGCATGCGGTTGCTCAGCGCCACCCTGTCCAGCTCCTCGGGCTCCAGCGCTTTGACCAGCGCAAACTCCATGGTGTGCAGGCTGGTTAGCCTCAGGTGCAGCCCGAACACCCGGGCGAGGATGAGGCTGGTGCGCCGGAGGATGCTCCTGCACCACTTCTTGTAGCTGCCGATGACATCTTTCACCATGTCTGGAAACCAGATAATCATCTTTTTCTGGTCCTTGACCAGCACGTACCACATGAGCTCGTGCGCCTTCTGCACCAGCTGCGCCGGGGCTGGCGGTGCCGGGCCCGGCTGGGCCGCGCTCGGGGCCTGGTGGGCGCGGCCCTCCTCCGCAGCCTGCTGCAGGGCCTTCGGGTCGCCCTCGTCGTTCGGGGCCTGGGGAGGAGGCGCGGCCTGCGGGGCGGCCGTCGGGCCTAGAGGAGGGCTCTGCGGCTCTGCCAGGGTCGCGGACGGAGGAACCCCCTCCGGAACCCCAGGGCTGCTGTGCACCTCGGAGTTGGGGGCCTCGGCTGCAAAGTTAGGGTCGCTCAGATCCTTACTTTGTTCTGACATGTCTGCGCCGTCTGGCAAGGGCAGGGCCTCTGCGTCCAGGAGCTCTTCGAGCCTGCGCTCCCTCCGCGGATTCCTGGAGAGGAAGTGCGCGTTGCTGCGCGCGGCGCCTTCCGCAGCGGCGGGCAGGGCGGGGCGGCGGCGGGACGCGGCACTGCGCCTGCGCGACCGCGGCCTTGACCGGAGGCTGGGGGCGGGCGGGGCAGCGCGGGGCCCCGACGGGGAGGGTCCATGGGGAGGCTTCACCTGCTGGGAGAGCGATCCCGGGGTTTCCTGTTTGGGCTGAGAAGATCTAGGGCAGGAGAGAAGTGAGATGGATGCGTACTGGAGAAGGGGCCAGTTTAGGGGAAAGATAACTTAAGTTTTTGGGATGTTGGGGTCAAGTTTCTTGGGAAACGCTTAACTGGGTATATCCAAAATTAAGTTAAATATGAGAGTCCCAGAGAAGGGTCTGGGCGGCTTTGTAAACATGAGCTTTATGCGAACCAGTGAGAGGAACAGTCGGGCTTGTCCAAGAAAATGTGTAAACTGTAAAGTGGATGTCTGAGGTTGGAATCCTGAGAAATTCCAATAAAAAATGATCGACTCCCTCCCTACCAAATTAGAGGGGCTATAAGAAAAGGGGAAATGCAGTGTGTCGTTAACGTAATTTCCTATCAACCCATGTGAACTATGAACTTTTTAAGTAGGCAGCGGACTTAGAGCATCATTAATGCTTTAACGGGCATAAATTTGGGTTTTACACTTCCTTTGGGTAACTTTGATGCCATTTTATTTTTTTCCATACTTAGTCCATAGCAGAAGGATTGCTATATCTTTTAGCACAAACTTGTATGATAATGTCTTTTCCCTCTGCCCAGCACCCTCATTCTTCAATTCACCTTCTCTCAGGACCCTCTCTGAAGCTACTGAGTCCTCCACGTTGGAAGCCACACCCAAGACTTTCCTGAGATTTAAAAAAAAAAAAATAGGTCCCATGGGTAATATCTGGTAGTGTCTTAGAGATGACCAAAGGGTAGCAGGGGCAACATAGGTAACCCTGTTTTCCAAGTATGGAAAACAGATTCCCAGTGGGCAAATACAAAACTGTCACTCCTACAGGCTCTCCATGAAAAAAAGGGTCATTGCCGGAGCATCTGAAACCAGGGACCTTGATGCTGCTTCAGCATCCTTGGTCTGGGCTGATGTGGTCCTTCGGCTCTTCCCGGGTTTCTTCTCATCAGCAGCTTCTTAAATATGCTGTCTTGAGTCTAGTTATTGCCACTCGAAGCCAAAAGCATATATAAAAATTGTCTTGACATGTCTAGAGTCCTCACTGTGAATATGTATCTTTTCCCACTTTATTTTTCCTCAAGCAGGTTGATGTTGAAAGGTTTTCTGTGCTTTCTCTCTTTGGGTTTGCACGCACATAACACTTTTGGCAGAGCCATTACCACACCAGTCCCTCCAACAGGACTCTTAAGCTTCCCACTTCACCAGGGTAATTCCTAGATATCAGTCTTAGTTGGAATTATTTCAACACTTTTCTCCTCCTCCTCACCCTCCTACACCTCCTCCTTCTCCTCTCCATCTACTTCTCCTTCTTCTCCTTCTTCTATTTATAGATGTCTACCATTTTCTTGGGAACATCTTACAGAAATGTGCTAATTATATTCATTGTTTTTAAGAATGTCTCTTGAACAGACTTATTACCCCCATGCTTCATAAATATAATCCTCATTTATTGCATTTAAATCTCCATCAATATTCTTCTTTATTTTGTTTGGGTATGTATTATTTTCTAACTATTTAAATACAATATTTAGGCCAGGTGCGGTGGCTCACGCCTGTAATCCCAGCACTTTGAGAAAGTGAGGCGGGCAGATCACCTGAGGTCAGGAGGTCGAGACCAGCCTGGCCAACATGGCAAAACCCCATCTCTACTAAAAATACAAAAATTAGCCGGGTGTGGTGGTGGGCACCCTTAATCCCAGCTGCTTGGGAGGCTGAGGCAGGAGACTCGCTTGAACCTGGGAGGTGGAGTTTGCAGTCAGCTGAGAGCATGCCACTGCACTCCGGCCTGGGCAACAGAGTGAGACTGTCTCAAATATTAAATAAATAAAGAAATAAAATATTTAGTTCATTTGATATATTTTTTAATAGGAAAAGTGTTTGAACCTACTATTTAAATCTCAACTTGGCTTTGGCCATAGGCTATGGTTTTTAACATTGTGATCTCATTAAAACTACATTCTCACATGTCACCCTCCGAGATGTAATGGATTCTTGAAATTAAAGTGCAAGCTTGGATCATGACAACAATAAAAGGTGGCTCTGCTGAAGTGATTATCAGCGCTCTGGCCAGAGAGCTGCTTGGACTTCAGTTGCTGCCTGGGCAGGACTGGATAATTGAGCTTCTACCTGGACTTCATTCTAGTGAAGTTGCCAGCATCAAGCAGACTGTGCAGAAGGCCTCTCCTGCAGCACACAACACACTACACTTCTGACAGAAGGGTTGTCCAATGCTGTACCAGGGCCTGTCGATTAAGACCACCCTGAGAGATTACACTTGGAAGGCTTAAAGCCTTGGGTCTGATGCACAAGTCTGAAATGAAGCACAGGCTAGACCTGGAGCCCAACTGTACACCTGCTAAAATGATATCATCTTCTTCCTGAAGAATGAAGAGGTTCAATTCCCCCCCAAAATCAAATTATTGGGAGTAGAAGTTTGGGTAGGTGGGGTAGTGGGACAAAATAAAGCCTGGGATAGCCTGTAAGTGGGGAAAGCACGCATGCGCAGGTGCAATGGGATAGACGGGTCAGTAGCTTGATGGCTGCCTAATAAGGTGTGTGCCCACGAACCAGAGATTCCGACCTTCAGAGTAATAACAAAAAGGACCAAAGACACTGTGAGAAATGAGACGAAGCTAGTACTTGGAAGGCATCCACAACTACCCTGACCCAAGGCTCAAGATCTGGGATGGAGCTCTAATGCTGTCCTGAGAGTCATGGGGATAATAAATCTTGCTGGGTGTCTCCAGGGGGGCCCCTATTTGAGTTGGGCAATAAGTCCTCTCAGGGCCAGCAGCTTAGTAGAAAAGTGTGAAGACTACAAAAATATATCTCAACTACTCATTAAATCAAAATTCTGTAAATAGAAGTTCTGTGAATAGACACAGAAAATATACGGAGAAGCTGTAACTTAAAATATTCTGGAGCAGACAGTTTTGCTGGTGGGTTACTTCGAACTCTGTAATACGGAACAGATTACACAGCTGTGGAATAGGCTGTTCTTGGCAGACCCAGGAACAGGAGGAGAGGCCAGTCCCAGCCTTGGTTTCCATAGTGAACGGAGGAAGGGGGGTCACCCCAGAGCCTCTAGTGGGAAGTGCGCATGCTCGCAGTGCAGGGGCCCAGAGGCCCTGGATGAAATGTGAATCCTCTGGCTCTTCCCTGTCCACATAGGCAGCAACCTCCACCTTGGAGCCCCTAAATGGGCCCCAAATGCCTTTCAGGCCAAGGATCTTAAACAGAATTCACTTTAATGTGTTCAGCAAATATTGAGCAATATCCGTCATGTGCCTGAAATATTTGCATTTCAGAAAAGTCTCAGTCTGAGGGAAAAACCCATGGCAGCTGGGCCCCTTTTTTTGTTAGAAAACATTAAGAAGTGAGGACAGGCAGTGCTGCTTTCCAAAGTTGGGAGGGTGTAGGGAGGGACTGGACCCTGGCCCCTCATCCCCAGCCTCCCTAGGGGGCCACTGCTCATGCTCATCCATTCAAGGTCCATCGCATGCACTGAAATGGGAGAATTTTCTGTCCTGCACAGCCCCAAGGAGCAGCTCTCTCAGATAGTTAAGGAGTCTAGGGTGTCTTCTGAAAGGTCACCTGCATACAGAGTAAGATTAGAGTTTGGGGCAGGTGGACAAGCAGAGGCAGGGAGTCTCATTAGGGGTCCCTTCCCAGGAGTCCATGTGAAAATGGGTGATGGCTTGCATTTCATCTTCATTTGCCAACTGTTTACTAACATTACATTTCAGGCCTTGTGCCTGGGGATACAATGAGAAGAGACATGGTCTCTGTAATCTGTACTGAGGGAAAGTGGTGGAGAAAAAGAGCCTTAAAAGAGAAAACAAATCCCTGATCAAATCATACGTTATGATGCATATTGTGAAGCGATATTATCACCAAGAGTGGGACAGAGGGAGCCGAGGTTCAATAGAAATGCCAGGTTCAAAAGATATAAACAGAAATGGAAGGGGAGGGGAGACTGTGAATAACAGGAACATCCAGGATTCTGTCTCAGGCAGCCAATTGATCAGGACAGTGCAGCTATGAGATGCAGGTGCCATTTCCTGAAACCACGCAGAGAGAAGGACCAGAAGATTCTGGGAAGACCGAACGGTCTTACCCAGCGGATATCTGGATTGACACAACTCAGCAAAAACGCCTGTGCTGGAAAGAGAAGTTTGGAAGGTAAAGAAGATAAATCACACCACCCTGAGAGTGTCTGGAGCAGGGCTCTTTAATGATCTGAGAATGGCGTAATGTTTCATTGTGTGAGAACATAGCACATGCCACAGAGGCTGTCTCCCTTCACATGCATACATAAATGCCCTCCAGACATGGGAAAACTAACAGGAAAGTGGAGAAAAGAGAAAAGGAACCATGCCCACACACCACCAAAAGCCCTTTTATGGGCAGCGCGGTCCCCAACTGAGAACTACAGAAAATAACAGGCAGAGAGGAGTGAGGAGAGACAGGCGTAGCAATAGGCCCAGGTGATTTAAGCCTCTTTGCAGACTATCCTATGACCATCCCAATTGGAGCTATTTCTGGGACATATTAAAATAGCTTGCCTCATCTTAAACACTCTTCTCTAAGATAAACTCTATTCAAGAAGATGTTGGGTTCCAGTTTGTCCTGTATTATTCCTTTTACATGTCACCAAATTTAATTTGGTAATATTTAGCTGAGAGTTTTTATCTATATGCTCAACAGTGATATTGGTCTATAGTTTTCACTTTCTGTAATGTCTGTATCTGGTTTTGACATTATACCCTCATAAAACTACTGGTCCCTCCTTCTCTTCAGCTTTATGGAATAAATTGTGTAGAATTGTTTTTATTTCTTCTTCAAATGTTTGGTAGAAATTTTCAGTGAAACCATCCCTGAAGTTTTCTTTTTCAGATGGTTTGTAACTATTTGTTTTAATTGTAAGCCTATTCAGATTATCTTTTCATAATGGATGGGTTTTGGTACTTTGCGGTCTTAGGGAGTTGGCTCATGTATTAGTCCATTCTGGAATTACTATAAAGAGCTACCTGAGACTGGGGAATTTATAAAGAAAAGTGGTTTCATTGGATCATGGTTCTGCAAGCTGTACAGGAAACATGACTGGGGAGCCTCAGGGAACTTACAGTCATGGTGGAAGGAAAAGGGGAAGCAAGCACATCTTACATAACCAGAGCAGGAGGAGGAAAGCCAAGAAGAAGGTGTCACGCACATTTGAACAGCCAGATCTCGTAAGAACTCACTCACTATCAGGAGAACAGCAAGGGGGAAGTCCCGTCACCAACCCATGATCCAATCACCTCCCACCAGGCCCCTCCTCCAACATGAGAGATGAGATTTGGGCAGGAACACAAATCCAAACCATATCTGGCCATTTAATCTAATTTGTCAAATTTATGTGTGTGGTGGTGTTTGCGTATTTCTTGTTATCCTTTTAATGATAGAATTATCTACCAAGCAGTCTTGGGTTCCTTATCTATATTGGGAACACACACGTGCAAATACACAACACACACACACACACACCACCCATGTCATGGCTATTCTTCCAGATAGCCCTGAGTCCTCAGGGTACACCACAGACTTCAGGGATTGCTGAGAACTCTCTTCACCTTTTCAGATCTTTTGAAATATCTTTCTCCAGCCATCCTCTAAAAGTTGAAGTTTCTGGTGGTCCTGTCTCACCTCTTCTGTTCCTGTCACCTTGTATTCTGAGCAACACCATCTCCCAGAGCTTGAATTTTACATCTATACACAAATGAGTCCAAAATTCATTTCTCCAGACTAAGATGTCTCTTTTATGTTCTATAACTGGATATCCAACTGCCTAAAGGTCATCTTAACATTGTGCCTTTGAGTTTTATTTTATTTTATTTTATTTTATTTTATTTTATTTTATTTTATTTTGAGACAGAGTCTCCCTCTGATTGCCCAGGCTTGAGTGCAGTGGTGTAATCTCAGCTCACTGCAGCCTCAATCCCCCAGGCTCAGGTTATTTTCCCACCTCCACCTCCTGAGTAGCAGGACTGCAGGTGTGTGCCATCACGCTTGGCTAAATTTTCATATTTTTAGAGATGGAGTTTTACCATGTTTCCCAGACTTGTCTTGAACTGCTGGACCCAAGTAATCCACCTGCCTCAGACTCCTAAAGTGCTGGGATTACAGACATGAGCCACCACACCCAGTCTGAGTTTTAAATTCAACATTTTACTCTACTTCATCAGTTTCTGCCTGAAACCTTCTGCTGCCAGTGTGTTCCCTACCTCACAGTACATGGCATAGCTGGGTCCTGAGGAAGAAAAGAGGACGCCATTGATTCTTCTGTATCCTTCATATCTAGATAATCACATAATTCTCACCTTCTGTAAGCCACTCACTGCCATCCGCGACTATATTCCACGGCTCTTTCACACTTGGATCACCACCGTGAACACCCTCTGTGCCTTCTCACTAGTTTATTCACTGCAGTTTACTTTGCACACTGAAACCAGTACATTTTCTGAAATTAAAACATTTCTCCCATATTTGTTTCCTAAGGCTGCCGTAAAAAATCACCACAAAATGGGTGGCATAAAATAACAGAAGTGTATTCTCTTGTAGATTTGGCAGCCAGAAGTTTTAAATCAAGGTGTTGGTTTGGCCATGCTCCTACCAAAGGCTTTAAGGGAGAATCTGTTCCTGCCCTTCCTGCCATCTAGAGGCTTCTGGCATTCCTTGACTGGTAGCAAAATAACTCCAATCTCTACCCATCTTCACAAGGATCTTCACAAATGGCATAGAGTACTGTGGGATTTCTAAGTAACCACAGGGTTTTTCACATTCATAGTCAATGAGGCTGGAAAAGACTGCTAAATAAAGTCCAATTCTAGCGTTTCTCCTAACTTCCTGGTTACTGGTACAGCACAGTCATATTGATCCACAATAGGCTGGTCTCAAGAGAAAGGAAGTTTGCTGTTTCAATATTGTTAGGTTCAGGTAGCTATATTCTGGAGTCTCATGAAAAATAGCCTCAAATCCCACTTATCCATTGAAAAGTCAGGAGCATGCATTCAGGTACCAGCTTTTGGAATATGGAAGGCTCTTAGGTTCATTAAGATGGGACCCCATCATCCCCAGTTGGATCAGACTTGTTAGTTGCTTCCACCTGCTGATGTTGTCAGGGATTAATTTTTATAATTACATAAAATTATGTGAAATAATTTTTATAATCATGGCCTTATATGCCCCCCCCCCCAGTTATTACTAATGTGTCAATTAGGGAAATAAATGAGCTCCATTCTGCTTTAAGTTTATTGTGTCATTTCTACTTTGTTGAATTATGGTCCAACTGGGTGTACCATAATTCAAATCTTGCAGTAATCACACAAATTTAGTGCAGATCCTACAAGCTGAAGTGTGTGACCCCCAACAAGAATGTTCTTCCAATGCCAGCTGTACTTCAGGGGCCCTCAGGACACCCACACTTCCAACTAACTACCTACATATTTGGAGATTCCCATGACCCTAGTAGATTTAATAATTTGCTATACTGACTAACAGAACTCACTGAAAATGCTGTACTTATGATTATCACTTTCTTAGAAAAGAAACATGTTTGGGAGGGGGTCTTGGAGGAACTGCAGAGATTTATGGCCTCTCCATGTGGGATCAGGGCATGCCACTCTCTAGGAACATCCATTTGTTCACAAAAACCAGGAATCTCCACTGAGCTACATTGTTCAGAGTTTTTACTGGGGCTTCATATGTAGGCATGATTGCTTAAATCATGGGCCATGTGATTGAACTCAGCCACCAGGTCCCCTTACTTCTCAGAAGGTCAGGCAGCTAAAGTCCCAACTCTGTAATCATATATTTAGTCTTGTGACCAGCCCCATTTTAAAGTTTTGTATTGATCCATCATGAGTCACCTTATTAGCATAGCAAAGAAACTCCTATCAGTCAAGAAATTCCAAAGGTTATAAGTAAGGAACTTAGGACAAAGATCAGGTAAATTTTTTATTGTAACACAGGTTCTGAAAAGATGACTTGAATTTATCCACCCTGCTTCCTGGTACTCTAGCTTCCTCTATTTGATGCTTACTCTAGGCTCCTTTGGACAGAAGTTTGTACCCTCCAAGGAAAGCTGAGAAGCGCCAAGACCAGCTTGGTCATGGAGACCCTAACCCAGCGACACTAGAGGAATTAAAGACACACACACAGAAATATAGAGTGCAGAGTGGGAAATCAGGGGGCTGACAGCCTTCAGAGCTTAGAGCCTTGAACAGAGTTTGACCCACATATTTATTGACAGCAAGTCAGTGATAAGCATTATTTCTAGATTATAGATTAACTAAAAGTATTCCTTATTGGAAACAAAGGGATGGGCTGAAACAAAGGGATGGGCTCTGGCTAGTTATCTGTCGCAGGAACATTTCCTTAAGACACAGATTGCTCATGCTATTGTTTATGGTTTAGGAACTCCTTGTTTTCCACCCTGGGTGGGCCAGGTGTTCGTTGCCTTCATTCTGGTAAACCCACAACCTTCAGCGTGGGCATCATAGCCATCAGGAGCATGCCACAGTGCTGCAGAGATTTTGTTTATGGCCAGTTTTGGGGCCAGTTTATGGCCAGATTTGGGGGCCTGTTCCCCACATATTCCCCCTTTTTGCTTTTGCAACATGATAAAAGGACAAAGGCAGCCTTATCACAGTGAGCTACTTCTCGCAGGAATTGGGATCCACATTTGCAGACTATACAAAGACAAACAACAGATTAAAAGCACAATCATCATTGAAACCACAGAGCCTCCAAGTGTTTTTATCCATTTTAATGGGTTACTAGCTGCTAATCCATCTGCAGCTCCTTCAAGCACTCAAGTTCCTGGCATAATGGTCAGGTGTGCTTGGGATGCTTTAAATATCTGTTCTTTTAATTTTGCAGTATCTAAAGACAAGTTTGTAGAGTGTCTTTCTAGATGATTTTTTATTCTTTCCCAAATTTTGATCTTATTAAGTGCCATTAATATTTTCCACAAATTCTTATGTTTAGCTCCTACAGCGGGCCATATCATTTGAAGTTGAGGTGCCACTATACTGCCATGTTTCCAGATAATAGGAACTCTTGCCGTATTTCTTACCATTTCTACCATCTGACCATTTTGTTTAGACCAGCTGAAGATAGTGTGGTCGTGGGATGCAGACTGAGAGGTGCAATTCAAGCTAAACATCCCCTTAGGGGACCAATCAATAATGATTCCATAGGATTCGTTGCCAGCACCTCTGCCTGTTCTGCAATGAAATCTTCCCAAACAAGCACGTTCATTATTTCTGGTCAGGTCCAATTCTGTTTACAAATAGGTTTTTGAGGGTGGTATCCCTCAATTATAGGAGCAGATTTATTATGGTAAATACTGAGATCAGAAAGCATGTGTAACTGTGTTATAGAGTGATTACATCCAGGCATTATTGCCATTCAAGATTGATAAATATGCCCAATAAGTATAATTGTTCTCTGTGTCAGCCCTCATTGAAGGAATACTCACGGCAGTGGTGATCACCGCTATCATAGCTACAATTAAATTACTCATTGTCACTGGTTGTCCCACTTTCCTCAGGTTTTCTTCCACCATCTGTGACAGCTTCTTGATCTGTCCCCAGATAGGTGGCTGTGTTTGACAGATGTTGCTCATGACAGTTGGGGTCCTTCTCAGCATCAGTCTTGACATGGCTGCAACCAGGGGGTCCTCAGAATCCTCCTGGAATCTCTTTCTCAGCATCTGGCTCATGATAAGGTTTCAGGTGTTTTGATGGTATCCAAATCGGCTGCTGGTTTTGGCCTGGAGAAACACAAGCATAACCTCTACCCCAAGTTATTATTTTACCTATTTCCCAACTTTTTGTTATCGGGTCTCTCCACTAAACCAGTTGTTCTGCTTCTGTCTTTGCAGCTGGTTTCTGTAGATGTTGTTCAGCTGCTGATAGCATCGGGCCTTTAGGCAGGCTCAAAAAATTTAAAGTCAATAATACTAGATTCAATTGCATATACGGGGTGTCCCACAGTCCCTGTTTCCCCCCACTTTGCTTTTGCAACTGCTGTTTCAGGGAGAGATTCACTCATTCCACTATTACTTGTCCTTGAGAATTATATGGGATACCAGCAATGTATTTAATATTCCATATAGAGAAACATGTAGCAAGAGCTTTGCTAGTATAGCCTGGGGCATTATCTGTTTTAATACAAGCTGGAATGCCTGTCACTGCAAAACACTGCAAAAGATGATGTTTAACACAGGCAGAAGACTCTCCTGATTGGCATGTAGCCCAGACAAAGTGAGAAAAGGTGTCCACAAATATATGTACATAAGCTAGTCTCCAAATGAGGGAACATGTGTGACATCCATTTGCCAAAGAGAATTAGGTTCCAATCCTCGAGGATTAACTCCTCCTGTGAAAGATGAGGAATGTACCATTTGGCAAATTGGGCATTGCTGGATAAAAGCTTTAGCTTCAGCTTCTTTCCAGGTAATGCTGTATCTGCGTTTGAGACCAGAGGCATTAACATGGGTTAAATTGTAAAAGTGTCTGGCATACATTGCAGTAGCAACTAGGCGATCAGCCATTTGATTCCCTTCAGTTAAAGGTCCTGGAAGAGGTGTATGAGCCCTAATGTGAGTGATGTAAAAAGGGTGCATTCTACTCCTGACTGCTGTTTGCAATTGGGTAAATAAAGTCATCAGTTGTTCATCTGTATGAAATCATAACTGAGCGTTTTCAACTAATTGTGTGGAATGAACCACGTACGAAGAATCAGAAACACATTAATAGGTATATTAAAAGCAGTAAATACCTCAATTACAGCTACAAGCTCTGCTTTCTGAGCTGAAGTATAGGGTGTCTGAAAAACTTTACCTTTTGAGCCAGAATAAGAAGTTTTATCATTACTAGACCCATCTGTAAAAACATTCTCAGCACCTTCAATTGGTTTAAATTTAGTAATTTTAGGGAGAATCCAATTAGTTAATTTCAAAAATTGAAACAGTTTCATTTTAGGAAAATGATTATCTAGAATACCCACAAAGTCAGCTAAATGGGTTTGCCAAGTAAGACTGTTTATAAAAGCTTGCTGTATTTGTGTCTTTATGAGAGGGACTATAATTTCTCCAGGATCATATCCATGTAATTTAACTATCTGAGTTCTCCCATTTCCTATCGTAGTAGTGATTTGATCCAAATAAGGAGTTAGAGTCCATGAATTAGCATGTGGAAGAAAAAGCCATTCTACTAAGTCCTGCTCTTGGACAATAACACCAGTAGGTGAATGATGAGTTGAAAAAATTAGCAAATCTAGAGTCTCTCTGGATCTGTTCTATTTATTTGAGCCTTATGGACTTGCTTTTCAAGCAGCTGTAACTCTGCCTCAGCCTCTTTTGTTAATTGTCGAGGACTAGTGAGACTAGGATCTCCTCTAAGGATAGAAAATAGATTACTCATGGCATAGGTAGGAATGCCTGGAGCAGGTCGTATCCAACTAATGTCCCCTAGTAATTTTTGAAAGTCATTTAATGTTTTCAATTGATCCTTACGTATGGTTACTTTCTGTAGCACAATGGTAGTGTCATTTACTAAGGTCCCCAAGTAGGAGTAAGGAGTAGTAGTCTGAATTTTGTCAGGAGCTATAATTAAACCAGCGTGAGAAATCAAATTTTGCAAGTGATCATAACATTGGAGTAATATTTTTCAAGTGGGGGCAGCACAAAGTATATCATCCATATACTGAATAATGTAACACTGTGAGAATTTTTTATGAGTAGGTTCAATTGCTTGCCCTACATACATCTCGCAAATTGTTGGACTGTTTAACATGCCTTGTGGCAACACTTTCCAGCGAATACACTTAGCAGGCTGCAGGTTGTTTACTCCAGGAATTGTAAATGCAAACTGTTCACAGTCTTGCTCAGCCAAGGGGATAGTAAAGAAACAGTCTTTTAAATCTATGACTATGAAAGGCCATTTTTTTTGGAATCATAGCAGGAGAAGGCAATCCTGGCTGTAATGTCCCCATAGGTTGTATAACTGAATTAATGGCTCTTAAGTCAGGTAACGTTCTCCATTTACCTGATTTTTTCTTAATTACAAAAACTGGAGAATTCCAAGGGGAAAATGTTGGAGCTATGTGCCCATTTTCTAATTGTTCAGTAACTAAGTCCTCTAAAGCCTCCAGTTTCTCTTTACTTAGCAGCCATTATTCTATCCAAATTGGCTTATCTGTTAACCATTTTAAAGGTATATGTTCTGGAGGCTTAACAATGTCTGCCATGAAAAATGATATCCTAAACCTTGGTGGGAACTTTGTCTTTCCACTTGAAGCAGTTCCTTCAAACCTTGCAAATATTTTCTAGTCCCATACCAGGGACACACCCCATTTCATGCATCATATGTTGACTTTCAGGGCTATACAATTGTTCTGGAATTAGAACTTGTGCTTCCCATTGTTGTAATAAATCTCTCCCCCATAAATTTATAGGTACAGAAGTTACAATTGGTTGAATAGTCCCAGTTTGTCCATTGGGCCCTTCACAGTGCAAAATATAACTACTCTGATATACTTCAGGGGCTTTACCAACTCCAACTCTGTTAAATTGAGTGGATTGAATTGGCCACACGGACGGCCATTGCTGTAGAGAAATGATTGAAACGTCTGCTCCTGTATGTACCAAACCTTTAAATTTCTTTCCCTGAATAGTTATTTCACAGGTAGGACATTTATCAGTAATTTGATTCACCCAATAAGCTGCTTTGCCTTGTTGATTTGTGCTTCCAAATCCTCCTGTTCGTTTAATTCACTTTTCCCCATTTCCACATACGGCACAATCAGGAGCTGTGCTATATGCTCTCCTGGCTCTGCTTTCCAGGGAACAGTAGCTATAACAATTTCCATTTCCCCATTGTAATCTGAATCAATTACTCCTGTATGTATTTGCGCTCCTTTTAAATTTAACCTTGATGGCCAGGCACTGTGGCTCACGCCTGTAATCCCAGCACTTTGGGAGGCCGAGATGGGCGGATCACAAGGTCAGGAGATCGAGACCGTCCTGGCTAACGGGGTGAAACCCTGTCTCTATTAAAAATACAAAAAATTAGCCGGGTGTGGTGGCAGGTGCCTGTAGTCTCAGCTGCTGTGGAGGCTGAGGCAGGAGAATGGTGTGAACCCAGGAGGTGGAGCTTGCAGTAAGCCGAGATTGCACCACTGCACTCCAGCCTGGGTGACAGAGCGAGACTCCCTCTCAAAAATAAATAAATCAATAAATTTAAACTATATATACCTAGACATAATCCTATTGCCCCCGCTGGCAACATCTGACTGGAGACAGTAACATTCTTTAACAGTCCCATTACAAAAGGAGAACATAGTCCATATTGATTAAAGGCTTGCTTAAATTCTTTAAGTGTTTTAAAAGGAAAAGGCTCAAATGTAGCTATATTTCCCTGTTGATCTGGGGGGTGTATCCCAAAAGGGAACTGCCAAGCCTCTATATTACCCTCACATCTGGCTTGCTGGATTCCTGCCTCAATAGAACTGAGAGCGGTCACTCGAGGCGCTGCTCAAACAGTCACTGGGGCACTTTTCACCCAGTGTCCTCTGGAAAAGAAAGATCTGGAGGGTCAGGCCACTCTTTTTCTTCAAAATAATGAGGGGGTGCAGAAGTATAGGGATGAATCTCTTCCTCCTTTGCTGCTTTAGCTTTAGCTGGCAAACAAACCTTCTCTGTTACCTCTTCTTTTACTTCGTTATACTTTCCTTCCTCCTCATCATCAGTGTGAAAAGGTTCCCACGTGGAACGAACCAGATCCCACACTTGTCCCATTGTTACCCTGATGCTTCCAAGCTCCCCTTCTTACTCACCATGGGGATTGCTTAAGAGTACTCGGGTGTCCTCCAGCTTAGTTCCACCTTCTCCAACCATCGCTCCAGCAACCCTTCGACCCGGGTTCCAGCCCCAGGTATGGGCACCCCTTGACAAGACCAGCTTGGTCATGGAGACCCTAACCCAGTGGCGCTAGAGGAATTAAAGACAGACACACAGAGAAATATAGAGTGCAGAGTGGGAAATCAGGGGGCTGACAGCCTTCAGAGCTGAGAGCCCCGAGCAGAGTTTGACCCACATATTTATTGACAGCAAGCCAGTGGTAAGCATTATTTCTACAGATTATAGATTAACTAAAAGTATTCCTTAAGGGAAACAAAGGGATGGGCTCTGGATAGTTATCTGAAGCAGGAACATGTCCTTAAGGCACAGATCACTCATGCTATCGTTTGTGGCTTAGGAACGCCTTTAAGTGGTTTTCCACCCTGGGTGGGCCAGGTGTTCCTTGCCCTCATTCCAGTAAACCCACAACCTTCAGCGTGGGCATCATGGCCATCACGAACATGTCAGAGTGCTGCAGAGATTTTGTTTATGACCAGTTTTGGGGCCAGTTTATGGCCAGATTTGAGGGCCTGTTCCCAACAGAGAAGAGACTTTACTATTCATAGAACACAAGGGTCTAGAACCACACATCTCCCTTAGGGGCACTGGAACCCTGTTCATTCATTACAGGGCAGAGATAAACAGGCATAGATACTGTTTAATACATACCGTTGAAAACCGTGACTTTCCTGTGTCTTACTTTTTTCACCACTGACACTTGCCACAGGTAAAGCTCCAGAGCTTATTTTTAACAGCTTTATTGAGGTGTAATTGATATATGATAAACTGCACATACTTAATGTGTATAATTTGACAACTTTTGACATATAAATCCATGCAACCATTACCCCTATCAAGAAAATGAACATGTTCGCCACCCCCACATGCTTCCTCATGCCCTTCTGTAATTTCTCCCCCTCCCACTCTGTCCTGCTTTTTCAGTAACCAGCGATCTGCTCTCTGCCACAATTGAGTAGTGTGCATTTTCTAGAATTTTATACAATGAAATCCTACAGTGCTTAATCTTTTTTATCTGGCTTCTTTAACTCAGCATAGTTATTTTAAGACTCTTTCATGTCATAGCATATACCAAGAGTTATTCATTTTATTGCTGAGCAGTATTTCATTGCAGAAATATACCACAGTTTGTTTGCCATTTTTCTATTGATGAGGTTTCGATTGTTTCCACTTTGGAGCTATTACAAATAAAATTGCTAAGAACATTCATGTAAAATACTCTGTATGGAAAAATGCCTTTATTTCTCTTACTAGAAATCAAATGGCTGGATCATATGGTGGGTGAATTTTTAACTCTTAAAGAAACTAAAAAATTTTTTTTCTCAAAGTTATTGTAAAATTTTAAATCCAACAGAAATGAATGAGAGTTCTACTTCCTCCACATTCTTACAAACAGTGGATACAGTCAATTTTCTTAATTTTAGCCATTTTAATAGGATAGTAGTGGCATTTCATTCAAAGTTTGATTATATTCACCTTATGGCTAATGATATTGAACAACCCTTCATGTGCTTCTCATCATGAACATATAATCTTTGGTGAAATGTGCTTTGCAAATATTTTATTCCAATTTGTGGCCTTTTCATTCCCTTAGCAGTATATTTTGAGAGCAGAATGTTTCTATTTTGATAAAATTCAACAATGTGTACATTAATGTATTTTTCCTTTTGATGCCATAGCTAAAAAATATTTTGCTAGCCCAAAGTCTCAAAGAATATCTCCTATGTTTTCCTTGAGAGATTTTGTAGTTTTAGCTTGAATATTTGGGTACAATTACAATGCACATAGTGCATTCATAATTATCTATTTTTGATAAAATTTTGTATAAAATATTAGTTATGAATCAAGTCCATCCTGTTGAAAAAATTATTATTTCACCACTATTATATTATGAGAAATGATGCAAGCTTTCACCGTTAAGTATCGTGCTTTTCTGCCCTACTGGGATGATTTTTTTTCTTTGTTACTTTGTTACTAATGTGGGTTACATTAATCAATTTTCAAATGTTACAAAAACCTTACAGATATCTGTCTCTTACTGATTTCTAACAGTTTCCTTAGTCAGAATTATTTTAACTAAAAATTCTTCTTATTTAATGGATATATATATATATATATATATATATATATATATATATATATATATACAGATATACTGAATAAGGTTTACTAGTTTTTGTCACCCTAGGACTTTGTCCATCTCTTAATTGTGAAGTTTATTCATTATATTTCATTACGATCTGGTTAATAATTTTTAACCTTTAGTGCTGCTGCCTTCCTCATTATCGATATTGGTAATATTATTTGATCCTTCTCTGATTTGATCCTGAGCAGTTTGACTAGATAATTACCAATTTTCTTAATTTTTCAAGAAACCAGGTTTTTCTTTTTTTGTTGTTTCATTGACACTCTCTATTGTTTTACAGTGTTCTTCATGACATTTATTATTTCATTTTTTCTACTTTCTAAGTGTATAATTTGCTATTCCTTTTTTGTATTCCTAAGCTAAGGTCATTGATTTGAGACCCTTCTTATTCATAATATAGGCACTTAGTTCTATAATATTCCTCCCAAAGACTTCTTGAATGATATCCCATACATTTTGATTTTTCCCCATTGATATTTGTTTGGTGTGGCCCATGGTTATTTAGAAGTGTGGGATTTACTTTTAAAAAGAGTAGGGAATATTGTGAATTCTTAATTTAATTCCCTTGAGGTCAGAGAATAACCATACTTTGTACTTCTTGAATCCTGTTTTGTTTTTTTTTTAATGGCCCAGAACAAGGACCCGTGCACATCTTAAATGTGTTTTGGGAAATAATAGAAATGTTGGCGTTATTTGATGACATGTTATATAAATGTCAGGTAGGTCAATTTGGTTTATAATGTTATTCAACGCTTTTTCTACTTTGGATATTTGTCTGTCTGCTTTTTCCATCAATTATTCAGAGAAAAATATTGAAATTGTCAATTATAAGTATAGTTTTATGCATGTCCTCTTGCAGATTCTCAGTTTGGGTTAATTTGTTTTCTGGATAAATAGTATATTTATATTTGTATTTATGTTTGTATTTGTAAAATTATCTTCTGGAAGTTTTCTTTCCTCTGAAATCGACTTTGTCCAATATTGAAATAGGCACCACAGTTTTGTTTTACTTAGTACTAGCATGGAATCTATATTTCTCCATCCTTTCCTTTTAACTTATTTATGTCATTATATTTAAAGTATTATGTTTGGGCCAGTTGCGGTGGCTCAGGCCTGTAATCCCAGCACTTTGGGAGGCCAAGGTAGGCTGATCGCTTGAGGTCAGGAGTTTGAGACCAGCCTGGCCAACATACTGAAACCCTGTCTTTACTAAAAATACAAAAATTAGCTGGCTGTGGTGGATCATGCCTGTAATTTCAGTTACTTGGGAGGTTGAGGCACAAGAATCTCTGGAACCTAGGAGGCAGAGATTGCAGTGAGCTGAAATTGCACCACTGCACTCCAGCCTGGTAGACAGAGTAAAACTCAGTCTCAAAAAAAAAAGTATTATGTTTGTAAGTAACATATGGTTGAATCTTGCTTTTTATATCCAATCTGACAATGTTTGCAATTTTAATTTTTTTATTTTGAAATAATTTTAGACTTACAGAAGAGTGAAAACGATAGTACAGTGAATTTGAGTACACCCTTCACCGCGTTTCCCCTAAGGCTAGCATCTTACATAATCATGCCACATTTACCCAAACTAAGAACTTAATATTGGTGAAATACTAATAACAAAACTAAAAACTATATACATATTTCATCCACTTTGTATTCTTTTGCTAATGTCTTTTTTCATTTCAGAGTCTAATCAAGGATACACACTGCGTCAGTCACCATTTCTTCTTAGCCCCCATCTGTGACAGTTTCTCAGTCTGCACTTCTCCTATGTGACTGTGACACATTTGAAGGGTCCAAGTGGGGCATTTTGAAGAATATCTACCCACTTATATTCATCTGATATTTTCTCATGATTATGCTTTGGCCATGGATTTTGGGGAAGAATAACATGGAAGTCAGGTGTCCTCACCACATCATATTAGAATGTATGTGTTATCAACTTTGTCTATTGCTGATATTGAGCTGAATCACGTAGGATGATGTCTGCCGGATTCTTGACTGTAAAGTTACTATTTTCTCTTTCCATTTGGTAGAGGGAAACCACTAACTCCAGACCACACTCAATGACTAGGAACTAAGTTTCACTTGTTGGAGGGAATGATATGAAAGTATGTATGGACATATATTAAAATAACCACATTAACTGATACATTTTTTAGTGAAAATTATTTGAGGCCATGTGAATAACCTGTTATTCTATTTCTTTTTAAAGTCTCACCCAGGAATTTTATCATGTATCATGAGTCTCGCCTGCAGCATTTTTTACTGTGGTATTTTAGTGGTGGTTTTCTGTTGTCATATATTTTTCTACATTTATTAAATAAAATTCTTTTATGCATAAGATTTGTCTTTTTCTCCTCATTTGTTAATTTATTCAAGCATACATATATATCAGTATGGACTCATGGATACTTATTTTATCTTTTGGGTTATAAATTAACACATGTGAAATTTATTTTGTTGTTTAAGTTACTTCAGCTTTGGCCCTTGGCAGCTCTTTTAGATTGGTTCATGTATGTGTGTTTGTGTGTGAGTGTGTGTGTGTGGTTTATTCCTTAAATCTTTATACTACTCTTGTCTAATTGGTGATGCTGCACATTTCCTTCTGTTTTTATCTTCCTTCCATTCTGTCCGTGGAACTTCCTTTATCACTTCTTTTAAGTGGGAATGTATGTCTTTCACCTTTATTTCTGAAAGATATTTTCACTGGCGTTCCCCTTCCTTCTGATCTCCATGGTTTCACATAGAAATCCACGGTATTTTCAAGACCTTTTTCTACGTCTGTAGTTTTCTTTTTCTTTTCTTTCCTTTTCCTTTTTTTTTTTTTTTTTTTTTTTTTTTGGCGAGTGGGGACGGAGTCTTGCTCTGTCGCCTGGGTTGGAATGCAGTGGCGCGATCTCGGCTCACTGCAAGCTCCGCCTCCCGGGTTCATGCCATTCTCCTGCCTCAGCCTCCTGAGCAGCTGGGACCACAGGCGCCTGCCACCATGCCTGGCTAATTTTTTGTATTTTTAGTAGAGATGGGATTTCACCGTATTAGCCAGGATGTTCTCGATCTCCTGACCTCGTGATCCGCCCTCTTTGGCCTCCCAAAGTGCTGGGATTACAGGCGTGAGCTATCGCGCCCTGCCTTTTTTTTGTGTGTGTGTGAGACTGAATTTCCCTCTTGTCGCCCAGGCTGGAGTGCAATGGCGTAATCTTGGCTCACTGCAACCTCCGCCTCCCGGGTTCAAGTGATTCTCCTTCCTCAGCCTCCCAAGTAGATGGGATTACAGGTGCCTGCCACCACACCCAACTAATTTTTGCATTTTCAGTAGAGACGGGGTTTCACCACATTAGCCAGGCTGGTCTCAAACTCCTGACCTCAAGTGATCCACCCAACTTGGCCTCCCAAAGTGCTGGGATCACAGGCGTGAGCCACCATGCCCAGCCCTTTAGTTTTCAAATAAATGGTTTGTGATGTAACTGGGTATGGATTTCTTTGAATTTTTCCTTCTGGAGGTTTTCTTAGCATCGTGAACTCATATACTTGTGTATTTTTCCAAATTTAGAAAGGGTAATGACATGAACTTTTCAGATACTTTTTCAGTTGTATATCCATTCTTTGCTTCTGAGACTCTAGAGATGAAGAGCTCGAGGTTTGGTCTGCCTCCCAAAGTACTAGGATTACAGGTGTGAGCCACCGCGCCCAGCTTCATTCACTATTTTACATGTTTCATTCTACTCTCTTCTTGTACTTGCTTGCGTGACTTCTGATGAAAAGTCCAGTGTAATTCTGATCCTTGTTCCTCTATAGCTAGCATGCTTTTTCCTCTCTTTCTTCTTTCAGAATATTCTCTGTCTTTGGTTCTCTCAATTTTAATATGGTACGCCTAAATGTGAATTTTTTGGTATTTATTCTAATATCCATGGTTTGGTGTTTGTCATTAATTTTGTAAATTCTTGATAACTATTATTTCAAATATTTCTTCTGCTCCATTGTCTCTTTGTTTTCTTGTATTCCAACTATGTGTATATGACAGCTTTTAACTTTGTCCACCAATTCTCAAATGTTCTATTGTGTTTTTCCCATTGTTCTTTTTGCATTTTAGTTTGAGTAGCTTCTGTTGACATGCCTTCAAGATCAGTAATTCTTTCTTCAACCATGTTCCATCTACAGATGATTCCATCACAGGCACACTTCAGTTCCATTACAGTGCTTTCATTGCTAGCATTTTTTACATGTATATTATAGTTTCCATATTTCTGCTCACATTATGCATTTGCTCTTGCAAGTTGACTACTTTTTCCATTTGAATCTTTAATATACAATTCTCAGTTATTTCTCAATAACTCAGGAAAGAGTTACTTTTCCTCTCCATCTGCTGTAGCTATGAGGGACATTTTCTTGGCTTTTTGCCATGAGACTCTTATGTTACCAGTAATCTCAGTAACCCTAAAAGATAGAATATTTTCTTGTTGGGTGACACTGAGCCAGTACACTCACTGAAAGTGAGTGTCAAGCAGAGTAAGCTTTATTTGATGGCCAAACAATGGAGAAGTAGGAGGGTGGCTCATAAATCAACTTATCTGCTGGTAGGGAAGAGGGGGTTAAAATATAGGGTTTCTATAATGAAGGGGTTCAGCCTTAAAAGTGCCTTTTCCAGAAATGGGCAGTGATCTTCTCAGAACTGGAGTGCTGCTTTCCTTTCTCTCCTTTTGTGGCTTCTTCCAGTTGTTTTCATGGTGGTTGTCAACGGTTATGGCACTGTTGAGAATTGTTATTTAGCATGGGAATGAGATTATAATGAAGCCTGAGGTCTTTTTGAAGTCATTCGGTCAGCTATCTTGGTTTTAGACAGTCTCAGCTGGTCTGGTTACAAAGGGAACTTTTTAAGGTAGACATCCTATTTCTTAAAGATAAGCAGTCAGGGTGGGGTAGAAATCCAGCTGTCATGTAGGCATTACACTGGGTAACAAATCTCCCCTTTCTTTATATTCACTCCTCATTCTTGAAGGGTGCTGACAGGCCAAGGTCTGTCTTCTATAGCTTCTTCAAGCTGAATTTGGGTGTTGATATAGGGCCCATTAGAGGGGTGAATTTTTTCCCTAGCTGGTCTTAGCTAGGACTGGTTATCTCCTGGGTGCAAGCCCAGATGTTTATATCCCTGAGTAACTGTCATTTGTAGTTTTACTACCTCAGTTTGCTTAGACACAAACAAGACCAGAAATTTAGGAGACAGGGCCAAGAAATCAAGGGTAGAAGCTACAGGGCCCTGGAAGGGTTAAATTGGTATAAACACTTGGCCTGATCATAGATTACTTTAATATAGCCATCCTTTTGACAGGTTAAAGGGAGACTGACCCAGATTCCATTGCCAGTGAGGTTTACACAAGGCCAAGAGAATAAAAAGTCTTGTTCCAGGAAGATCACTAATGGGACTTCAGGTGGGTCCAGGCAAGATGGATTAAAGTTAGATGATTGATCACAGTTATTGGTTAGGCTGTTGATCAAGCTATGGGCCAAGGAGATTGGGCTTAGGGGTGTAGATGGAAAATCCAGCAGTTAATGAACCGTTAGCTATAATAGCTATAATTGTAACAAGGTTATTTTCACTCCATTATTCTGATAACTCTCCCTATATCTCAACCCATAGCAATAGGAAGAACAGGGCATGTTGACAAATGCACCACTGCACTGTGGTTCCCGGGTGTGCACAGATGAGGTTTAAGGTAAATATGGTAGTGACTGATAGGAGGAGGCAAATCCCTAAATAAGGGGTAGGTTCTTGATGGAGTAAGATGAGAATACCTATGAGCAAGGCTAGTAGACTAAGTCCTGGCAGGAAATGCATGTAGGCCTAAGGTTGCTCATCTGGCTGGGGATAAGTCTGTCTTTTTCAACAGGAATTTTAGATCTGAGAGTGATTTAGCTGGGTACATGGGGCTTTTTTCCTTAGGTTCCATGGCTGCCTTGACCCAGATGTGGTGTATCCAAGGCGTCACTCCCTGTATTTTTTTTTCTTTTTTGAACTAGAGTCTCATTTTGTTGCCCAGGCTGGAGTGCAGTGGTGTGATATCAGCTCACTTCAACCTTCGCCTCCTATGCTCAATGGATCCTCCCACCTCAGCCCTCCAAGTAGCTAGGACTACAGGCGTGTGCCACCATGCCTGGCTAATTTTTTTGTATTTTTAGTAGAGACAGGGGTTTCACCATATTACCCAGGCTGGTCTTGAACTCTTGAGCTCAAGTGATCTGCCTGCCTCGGCTTCCCAAAGTGCTAGGATTACAGGCATGAGCCACTGTGCCCGGCCAACTCCCTGTAATTTTAAGGCAGAATTTTTTTGTGAGAACCACAAGATATGGGCCCTTCCATTTAGGTTCTAAATGACTGCGGTTCCCCTTCTCTCTAGGTTTTTAAGTAAACCGAATCCCTGGGTTGGAAAGGATGGAGGGTTATGTCAGATGGCGAAAGTAATGATTGATTTCCATAGGCCTGAAGGGCCTTCATTACTCCTCCAATTTGGGTGGCATACCATATTTTTTCCCCACAGCTCTGAGGACCTCCTGGTCACCTAGCCAGACTGGGACCCATTGGCAATATATCAGATTGTAAGGGCTCAGTTTGATCTTTCCTTTTGGAGCTATTCTTATTCTTAACAGTGCCACGGAGAGTAATGAAATCCATGGGAGATGAGTTTTCTGGCATAATTTAACTAAGGTTCTTTCAAGGGTCTGGCTAGCCCACTGTACTGGAAGACTGTGGTCTCCAGGGGACATGTGAGCACCATTTTATTTCTAGGCCCCAAGAAGTACCCTCAGTAATGGAAAATATGAATGCTGGTCTAGTATCACTTTGGATTGACTGAGGCAATCTGAATCTGGGAACAATTTCCTTTAACAGCACCTTTGCTACCTCACATGCCATCTCAGTGAGGGTGGCAAAAATTCTACCCATCCAGAAAAGCTATCAGTGAGGACCAGGAGGTACCAAGGCTCTAGACATAACTGTGGAATCAATTTGTCAATCTTTCCCTGGTTATCTACTTTGGTACTGGACCAGCTGAATGGCCCCTCTGCACTCCCCCGTGGGGTGGATGTTAGGGTTATTAACATAGCAGGTGGAGCAAGTCTCAACCGCCTCTTTGATTAGCTCCCTGAAGTTTGGGACAGTCATGCTCTGGAAAAGCCAGTTACACAGGGCCTGACAAAAGTGAGCATTTGTATGGGCTTTTTAACAGCCTGCAATGCAACTGCTTCTGGGAAAAGTTGTCCATGAGGGTTGATTAACCCTCCTGGATGGTAAGACTTTTGGTATATCCCCATTTGGAGGCCGTTTCCCATTCCTTTTGAGAGTAAAGCGGGGTAAAAAAGTAGGATTGGCATGGGGGGGAAGGAAAAAGTGGCATTTGAAAAGTGACCTTCCCTAAAGTCACATGATTTGACAGGAGATCAGCTTTATTATTTTCTTTAACTACCTCAACAACACCCTTCTGGTGGCTGTAGCAATGGATTACTGCCACCTGGGCTTGTTTATTACAGATGCAAATAGCATCTTGGTGGATGAGCACCAGCTTCTGCAACCCCACTGAGAAGGACCATAGCTTATCCTGTCCTCCACTGTCCCTCCAGCATATAGCTGTGCCCATCAGTGAAGATCTTGGCTTTAGAATTTTTAACAGGTTCACTTTTATGGTCTGGTCCACTAGGGTACACTTCCTCCATCACCCCTAAGCAGTCAAGAGATAAGTGACTGTCTTCATATGGAAAGAGGATGTCTGGCTTCAAGATGTTACACAACTTCAAAGTTATGTGGGTCGGCCAGGTGCGGTGGCTCACACCTGTAATCCCAGCACTTTGGGAGGCCAAGGCAGGCAGATCACTTGAAGTCAGGAGTTCGAGACCAGCCTGGCCAACATGGCGAAACACTGTCTCTACTAAAAATACAAAAAAATTAGACAGGTGTGGGGGGGTGTGCCTGTAGTTCTGGCTACTCAGGTGGCTGAGGCAGGAGCATCGCTCGAACCTGAAAGGTGGAGGCTGCAGTGAGCTGAGATGGTGCCACTACACTCCAGCCTGGGTGACACTGTGAGACTCCCTCTCAAAAAAGAAAAAAGTTATGTGAGGGTTATCAATAAGCATTAAGTGTTACTGGAGAGCCCTGCCTGGGGACAGTCATTCTGCCCCCCTTTCCTTTATGAGGGTCTGGGTAATGGGGAGTCCAGATGGTTAGGGATTGCCAAAAGGTTAACTTCTCTGTCTCTTTTAAATGGAGGGCAGTGGCTGCCACTGACCAAAGGCAAGGAGGAGTGGTGGAAGGGGCATTTCCCAAAAGGGGAGAAACTCAAGCTTGAAAGAAAACGGGCATGCATATCCTTTGCTGGCCAGTGTTGTTGGGCACCAGTTTCCGAGTCTCTGAGGAGGTAAGGAGGCTTCCCAAACAGGGAAGTGAACTATCTATTCCACAGTCCTGCCACAGTTGCCTTTTTCTTTTTCCTTTTTTTTTTTGAGACGGAGTCTCACTCATTGCCCAGGCTGGAGTGCAGTGGTGCGATCTCGGGTCACTGCAAGCTCCACCTCCCATGTTCACGCCATTCTCCTGCCTCAGCCTCCTGAGTAGCTGGGAATACAGGCGCCCGCACTGTGCCCAGCTAATTTTTTGTATTTTTAGTAGAGACGGGGTTTCACCATGTTAGCCAGGATGGTCTCGATCTCCTGACTTCATGATCTGCCCGCCTCAGCCTCCCAAAGTGCTGGGATTACAGGCGTGAGCCACCATGCCCAGCCAGTTGCCATTTTCTAACCAATAAACTTGGTAGCCTGAAAAGATGGGCTCTGTCCCCATTTGGTGTCACAGAGCCAATAAGGAACCGAAAGTGAGCATCAAGCAGAGCTATTCATGGCCAGGAAATGAAGAAGCAGGGATGTTCATCACAAATCAGCTTCTGTACTAGTCGGGGGTGAGGAGGTTAAAATATAGGGTGTCAATATAAATAAAGGGACAGGACATTAAAAGTGATAGGATAAATAGTCATGTCTTTTCCAGAAATGGGCAGTGAACTTGGAACCAGAGTGAAGCCTTCATTTTTGGCCTTCTGTGGCTTCTTGCAGTTGTTTTTATGGCGATGGTCAACTGTCATGGTGCTGGTGGAAGTGTCATTTAACACAGAAATGAAATTATAATGAAACCTGAGATCTTTTTGAAGCCATTCAGTCAGCTATCTTGGTTCCAGCCAGTTTTGGCTGGTCTAGTTACAGAGAGAACTTTGTAATGCATGTGTCTTCTTCTTTTTATAACTCTAATTTTAGGTTTAGGGGCACATATGCCAGATTACTATGTAGGTAAACTGCATGTTGTGGGGGTTTGGTGTACATATTATTTAGTTACCCAGGTAATAAGCATAGTATCCAACAGGTATTCTTTTTAAGCAGCATTTGGGTGGGGTAGAAATTCAGTTATGTCATGTAGCCATTACACCAGGTAACAATGAGGTTCATAGAGGTAGAGGTAAACCCACAAAGGTCGGGGAGGGCCCCTCAAGACTCTGACCCCCAGGAGCTTTTTACTCTTTGCTAGTCCAAATTCACTGTCCAGAAATTCACCAAAATTACCGTCTAAGAATTCCTACCAGATTACGGCTCCAGTGGCTTCTGCTCCAGGTGTGAGATCTCAGCTGTGACTCTGTGTTCACCAGTATCTTCAGATTTCAGGTGGCACTTTCCCCTGCGACCTCAAGTCTCTGATGGGTCTAAGAAAAGTTATTGATTTTAAGTTTTCCTCTTTTTGTAAGAATAGGAATGATGACTTCAGTGTCACTTGTAAACCAGAAGTTGACTTCCATTAAAAGAAACAAAACTAGGTGTCCTGGGGTTTACAGTATACATTTAAATGTAATCTGAGTGTACTTTTAAATAATATTATACTTCTTCGCATGTCATACAAAGACTTTATGACAGTAAATTTCCAGTCTCTCCCTCCCAGTATCACTTTGGATTGACTTTGTGCTATTATTGTCATATGTTTACAAATATATATAATTTTTGATAATGTATGTATAATTTTATATATAAAATTATTTTTATATATGCTATGAACTATATATATGCTATGAATTACATATATATTGTTTATATATATAATTATATATATTCTGTTTCCAAATTATATATATGCTATGAATTATTATAAATTATATATAATTTATTTTGTTTCCAAATTATATATATATATTCTGTTTATATATATAATTATATATATATTCTGTTTATATATATATAATTATATATATAGTTTCCAAATTATATATATGCTATGAATTATATATATGCTGTATATATGCTATGAATATTTTTATATATAAAATTATTTATATATATGCTATGAACAGATAAAACATGGTTACTATTTTTGCTTTAAAATGCAGGTTATGTGTCAGAATATAAAAATAAGAAAAAAAGGTTTCATTTACCTGTATTTATTCTGTTTCCAAAACTCTTACCTATTTGCCTACATTCAAATGTTTGACATTGATCATGTTCCTTCAGTGTTAAGAACTCCATTGAGGAGGAGCCAAGATGGCCAAATAGGAACAGCTCCGGTCTACAGCTCCCAGTGTGAGCGATGCAGAAGACGGGTGATTTCTGCATTTCCATCTGAGGTACTGGGTTCATCTCACTAGGGAGTGCCAGACAGTGGGCGCAGGTCAGTGGGTGCGCGCACTGTGCGCGAGCCGAAGCAGGGCGAGGCATTGCCTCACTAGGGAAGCGCAAGGGGTCAGGGAGTTCCCTGTCCTAGTCAAAGAAAGGGGTGACAGACGGCACTTGGAAAATCGGGTCACTCCCACCCGAATACTGAGCTTTTCCGACGGGCTTAAAAAACGGCGCACCAGGAGATCATATCCCGCACCTGACTCGGAGGGTCCTACGCCCATGGAGTCTCCCTGATTGCTAGCACAGCCGTCTGAGATCAAACGGCAAAGCGACAGCGAGGCTGGGAGAGGGGCGCCCGCCATTGCCCAGGCTTGCTTAGGTAAACAAAGCAGCAGGGAAGCTCGAACTGGGTGGAGCCCACCACAGCTCAAGGAGGCTTGCCTGCCTCTGTAGGCTCCACCTCTGGGGGCAGGGCACAGACAAACAAAAAGACAGCAGTAACCTCTGCAGACTTAAATGTCCCTGTCTGACAGCTTTGAAGAGAGCAGTGGTTCTCCCGGTACGCAGCTGGAGATCTGAGAACGGGCAGACTGCCTCCTCAAGTGGGTCCCTGACCCCTGATCCCCGAGCAGCCTAACTGGGAAGCATCCCCCACCAGGGGCACACTGACACCTCACATGGCAGGGTAATCCAACAGACCTGCAGCTGAGGGTCCTGTCTGTTAGAAAGAAAACTAACAAACAGAAAGGACATCCACACCAAAAACCCATCTGTACATCACCATCATCAAAGACCAAAAGTAGATAAAACCACAAAGATGGGGAAAAAACAGAGCAGAAAAACTGGAAACTCTAAAAAGCAGAGCACCTCTCCTCCTTCAAAGGAATGCAGTTCCTCACCAGCAACGGAACAAAGCTGGATGGAGAATGACTTTGACGAGCTGAGAGAAGAAGGTTTCAGACGATCAAATTACTCTGAGCTACAGGAGGACATTCAAACCAAAGGCAAAGAAGTTGAAAACTTTGAAAAAAATTTAGAAGAATGTATAAGTAGAATAACCAATACAGAGAAATGCTTAAAGGAGCTGATGGAGCTGAAAACCAAGGCTCAAGAACTACGTGAGGAATGCAGAAGCCTCAGGAGCCAATGTGATCAACTGGAAGAAAGGGTATCAGCAATGGAAGATGAAATGAATGGAATGAAATGAAGTGAGAAGGGAAGTTTAGAGAAAAAAGAATAAAAAGAAATGAGCAAAACCTCCAAGAAATATGGGACTATGTGAAAAGACCAAATCTACGTCTGATTGGTGTACCTGAAAGTGACGGGGAGAATGGAACCAAGTTGGAAAACACTCTGCAGGATATTATCCAGGAGAACTTCCCCAATCTAGCAAGGCAGGCCAACATTCAGATTCAGGAAATACAGAGAATGCCACAAAGATACTCCTCGAGAAGAGCAACTCCAAGACACATAATTGTCAGATTCACCAAAGTTGAAATGAAGGAAAAAATATTAAGGGCGCCAGAGAGAAAGGTCGGGTTACCCACAAAGGGAAGCCCATCAGACTAACAGCGGATCTCTCAGCAGAAACTCTACAAGCCAGAAGAGGGTGGGGGCCAATATTCAACATTCTTAAAGGAAAGAATTTTCAACCCAGAATTTCATATCCAGCCAAACTAAGCTTCCTAAGTGAAGGAGAAATAAAATACTTTACAGACAAGCAAATGCTGAGAGATTTTGTCACCACCAGGCCTGCCCTAAAAGAGCTCCTGAAGGAAGCGCTAAACATGGAAAGGAACAACCGGTACCAGCCACTGCAAAATCATGCCAAAATGTAAAGACCATCAAGACTAGGAAGAAACTGCATCAACTAATGAGCAAAATAACCAGCTAACATGATAATGACAGGATCAAATTCACACATAACAATATTAACTTTAAATGTAAATTGACTAAATGCTCCAATTAAAAGACACAGACTGGCAAATTGGATAAAGAGTCAAGACCCATCAGTGTGCTGTATTCAGGAAACCCATCTCAAGTGCAGAGACACATATAGGCTCAAAATAAAAGGATGGAGGAAGATCTACCAAGCAAATGGAAAACAAAAAAAGGCAGGGGTTGCAATCCTAGTCTCTGATAAAACAGACTTTAAACCAACAAAGATCAAAAGAGACAAAGAAGGCCATTACATAATGGTAAAGGGATCAATTCAACAAGAAGAGCTAACTATCCTAAATATATATGCACCCAATACAGGAGCACCCAGATTCATAAAGCAAGTCCTGAGTGACCTACAAAGAGACTTAGACTCCCACACATTAATAATGGGAGACTTTAACACCCCACTGTCAACATTAGATAGATCAACGAGACAGAAAGTCAACAAGGATACCCAGGAATTGAACTCAGCTCTGCACCAAGCGGACCTAATAGACATCTACAGAACTCTCCACCACAAATCAACAGAATATACATTTTTTTCAGCACCACACCACACCTATTCCAAAATTGACCACATACTTGGAAGTAAAGCTCTCCTCAGCAAATGTAAAAAACAGAAATTATAGCAAACTATCTCTCAGACCACAGTGCAATCAAACTAGAACTCAGGATTAAGAATCTCGCTCAAAACTGCTCAACTACAAGGAAACTCAACAACCTGCTGCTGAATGACTACTGGGTACATAATGAAATGAAGGCAGAAATAAAGATGTTATTTGAAACCAGCGAGAACAAAGACACAACATACCAGAATCTCTGAGATGCATTCAAAGCAGTGTGTAGAGGGAAATTTATAGCACTAAATGCCCACAAGAGAAAGCAGGAAAGATCCAAAATTGACACCCTAACATCACAATTAAAAGAACTAGAAAAGCAAGAGCAAACACATTCAAAAGCTAGCAGAAGGCAAGAAATAACTAAAATCAGAGCAGAACTGAAGGAAATAAAGACACAAAAAACCCTTCAAAAAATCAATGAATCCAGGAGCTGGTTTTTTGAAAGGATCAACAAAATTGGTAAACTGCTAGCAAGACTAATAAAGAAAAAAAGAGAGAAGAATCAAATAGACGCAATAAAAAATGATAAAGGGGATATCACCACCGATTCCACAGAAATACAAACTACCATCAGAGAATACTACAAACACCTCTATGCAAATAAACTAGAAAATCTAGAAGAAATGGATGAATTCCTCGACACATACACTCTCCCAAGACTAAACCAGGAAGAAGTTGAATCTCTGAATAGACCAATAACAGGCTCTGAAATTGTGGCAATAATCAATAGCTTACCAACCAAAAAGAGTCCAGGACCAGATGGATTCACAGCCGAATTCTACCAGAGGTACAAGGAGGAACTGGTACCATTCCTTCTGAAACTATTCCAATCAATAGAAAAAGAGGGAATCCTCCCTAACTCATTTTATGAGGCCAGCATCATCCTGATACCAAAGCCGGGCAGAGACACAACCAAAAAAGAGAATTTTAGACCAATATCCTTGATGAACATTGATGCAAAAATCCTCAATAAAATACTGGCAAACTGAATCCAGCAGCACATCAAAAAGCTTATGCACCATGATCAAGTGGGCTTCATCCCTGGGATGCAAGGCTGGTTCAATATATGCAAATCAATAAACATAATCCAGCATATAAACAGAACCAAAGACAAAAACCACATGATTATCTCAATAGATGCAGAAAAGGCCTTTGACAAAATTCAACAACACTTCATGCTAAAAACTCTCAAGAAATTAGGTATTGATGGGACGTATTTCAAAATAATAAGAGCTATCTATGACAAACCCACAGCCAATATCATACTGAATGGGAAAAAACTGGAAGCATTCCCTTTGAAAACTGGCACAAGACAGGGATGCCCTCTCTCACCACTCCTATTCAACATAGTGTTGGAAGTTCTGGCCAGGGCAATGAGGCAGGAGAAGGAAATAAAGGGTATTCAATTAGGAAAAGAGGAAGTCAAATTGTCCCTGTTTGCAGATGACATGATTGTATATCTAGAAAACCCCATTGTCTCAGCCCCAAATCTCCTTAAGCTGATAAGCAACTTCAGCAAAGTCTCAGGATACAAAATCAATGTACAAAAATCAGAAGCATTCTTAGACACCAACAACAGACAAACAGAGAGCCAAATCATGAGTGAACTCCCCTTCACAATTGCTTCAAAGAGAATAAAATACCTAGGAATCCAACTTACAAGGGATGTAAAAGACCTCTTCAAGGAGAACTACAAACTACTGCTCAATGAAATAGAAGAGGATAAAAACAAATGGAAGAACATTCCATGCTCATGGGTAGGAAGAATCAATATCGTGAAAATGGCCATACTACCCAAGGTAATTTACAGATTCAATGCCATCCCCATCAAGCTACCAATGACTTTCTTCACAGAGTTGGAAAAAACTACTTTAAAGTTCATGTGGAATCAAAAAAGATCCCGCATCACCAAGTCAATCCTAAGCCAAAAGAACAAAGCTGGAGGCATCACACTACCTGACTTCAAACTATACTACAAGGCTACAGTAACCAAAACAGCATGGTACTGGTACCAAAACAGAGATATAGATCAATGGAACAGAACAGAGCCCTTGGAAATAACGCTGCATATCTACAACTATCTGATCTTTGACAAACCTGAGAAAACCAAGCAATGGGGAAAGGATTCCCTATTTAATAAATGGTGCTGGGAAAACTGGCTAGCCATATGTAGAAAGCTGAAACTGGATCCCTTCCTTACACCTTATACAAAAATCAATTCAAGATGGATTAAAGACTTAAACGTTAGACCTAAAGCCATAAAAACCCTAGAAGAAAACCTAGGCTTTACCATTCAGGACATAGGCATGGGCAAGGACTTCATGTCTAAAACACCAAAAGCAATGGCAACAAAAGCCAAAATTGACAAATGGGATCTAGTTAAACTAAAGAGCTTCTGCACAGCAAAACAAACTACCATCAGAGTGAACAGGCAACCTACAAAATGGGAGAAAATTTTCACAACCTACTCATCTGACAAAGGGCTAATATCCAGAATCTACAATGAACTCATTACAAGAAAAAAACAAACAACCCCATCAAAAAGTGGGCGAAGGACATGAACAGACACTTCTCAAAAGAAGACATTTATGCAGCCAAAAAACACATGAAAAAATGCTCACCATCACTGGCCGTCAGAGAAATGCAAATCAAAACCACAATGAGATACCATCTCACACCAGTTAGAATGGCTATCATTAAAAAGTCAAGAAACAACAGGTGCTGGAGAGGATGTGGAGAAATAGGAACACTTTTACACTGTTGGTGGGACTGTAAACTAGTTCAACCATTGTGGAAGTCAGTGTGGTGATTCCTCAGGGATCTAGAACTAGAAACACCATTTGACCCAGCCATTCCATTACTGGATATATACCCAAAGGACTATAAATCATGCTGCTATAAAGACACATGCACACGTATGTCTATTGCAGCATTATTCACAGTAGCAAAGACTTGGAACCAACCCAAATGTCCAACAATGATAGACTGGATTAAGAAAATGTGGCACATATACACCATGGAATACTATGCAGCCATAAAAAAGGATGAGTTCATGTCCTTTGTAGGGACATGGATGAAATTGGAAATCATCATTGTCAGTAAACTATCTCAAGAACAGAAAACCAAGCACCGCATATTCTCACTGATAGGTGGGAATTGAACAATGAGAACACATGGACACAGAAAGGGGAACATCACACTCTGGGGACTGTTGCGGGGTGGGGGGAGGGGGGAGGGATAGCACTGGGAGATATACCTAATGCTAGATGACGAGTTAGTGGGTGCAGCACACCAGCATGGCACATGTATACATATGTAACTAACCTGCACATTGTGCACATGTACCCTAGAACTTAAAGTATAATAATAAAAAAATAAATAAATAAAAATAAATAAATAAAAAGAACTCCATTGAATGTTTCTTATTTCTTATATAGTGGGTCTTCTGTTAATCAATTTCTTCAGCTTTTGTTTTGAGAATGTCTTTTCTAACCTTCATTTTTGAAGCATTTTCTTACTATGTAAAATAATGGAATAAAAGAATCCTGGATTGACAGTATATTTACTTTCAGCATTTAAAGATAGCACTCCATTGTCTTCTTTCCTGTGTAGTTTCTGACAAGAAATCTACTATAATTCTTATCTTTGATCCTCTGTACAGACCATGCCTATGTTCTTGCTATACCCTCACTGTATAGAATGCAGTGAAGAATCCCTATTTCTCTTGTGATACCTTGTGTTTAGAATACAGGCTTATTTATCATAAGGTTTTACTCAATGTCTACTCCCTACTTTGTTTTGCATTTTCCTCCTCAGCATTGAGTATTCCATTTGCACTGTTCCCTTGTAAGAATTTGTCTTTTGCAGTTCTCTCAGCTCTATTGCTCTACTACTTTTATTTAATGCTTGTTAGTCTGGTTAAGGGAAGACTTGAAGCCAACCCAATACTCCCATAGATTGTTTTTTGGATAAACATAGAAATTGACCCCTCTGTTTCCTTTTTGGTTTTTTTTTTTTGTTGTTGTTTTTGAGATGGACTCTCGCTCTGTTGTCCACGCTGGAGTGCAGTGGCGTGATCTCAGCTCACAGCAAGCTCTGCCTCCCAGTTTCAAGTGATCCTATGAGTTCAACTTTTTAAGATTTCTTGTATAAGTGATATAATATAGTATTTGCCTTTCTGTGTTTGGCATATTTCACTTATTTTATGTTCTCTAGGTTCATCCATGTTGTTGCTAATGACAGAATTTCCTTCATTTGAAAGGATAAATAATATTTCATTGTGTATATATACCACATTTTCTTTATCCATTCATCTGTTGATGGATAGTTAAGTTGATACATGGCAGTGCAGATACCTCTTAAACCTATTGATTTCATTTTCTTTGGATATATACTCGGTAGTAGCATTGCTGCATAATATGGTAGTTCTATTTTTAACTTTTTGTAGAATGTCCATACTGTTTTCCGTATGTCTGCACTAATTTACATTCCCACTGACAGTGTACAAGGGTTCCCTTTTCTCCACATTTTCGCCAACACTTGTTATCACTTGGCTTTTCTATGAAAAACATTCTAACATATGTGGCGATATGTCATTGTGGCTTGAATTTGCATTTTCCTGATGATTGCTAATGTTGAGCATTTCTTCCTATGTTTGTCGGCCATTTATCTTCTTTTGAGAAATGTCTATTCAGATCATTTGCTCATTTTTTAATTGAGCTACTTGTTTTCTTGCTACTGAGTTACGTTCCTTGTATATTTTGGATATCAACCCCTTATTAATGTATGGTTTGCAAATACAGACAGTCCTGTCTTGTGATGGTCCAGATTTTTCAACTTTACAGTGGTGTGAAAGCAATACACACTCTGTAGAAATCTTACTTTGAATTTTAACTTTTTTTTTTTTTTTTGAGATGGAGTCTTGCTCTGTCTCCCAGGCTGGAGTGCTGTGGCACGATCTTGGTTCACTGCAACCTCAGCCTCCTGGGTTCATGCCATTCTCCTGCCTCAGCCTCCTGAGTAGCTGGGACTACAGGCGCCTGCCACCATGCCCGGCTAATTTTTTGTATATTTAGTAGAGACAGGGTTTCATCATGTTAGCCAGGATGGTCTCGATCTCCTGACCTTGTGATCCGCCCACCTCGGCCTCCCAAAGGGCTGGGATTACAGGCATGAGCCACTGCGCCCGGCCTGAATTTTAACTTTCAATCTTTCCCCATGCTAGCAATATGTGGTACAATACTCTCACTATGCTGGGCGGTAGCAATGAGATGCTGCTCTCATTTATCACATGATCACGAGGATTAAAAAACAAATGCTCCACAGTGGACTGTGTTGCCAGATGATTTTGCTCAGATTAATATAGGTGTTCTGAGCATGTTTAAGGTAGGTCAGTTGTATTAAATGCGTTTCTTACAACATTTCCAATTTTCATTTTCAATTTATGACAGGTTTATCCAAATGTAACTCCATGATAAGTTGAGGAGCACCTGTGTTTTCTTCCAATCCAGTGGTTGTCTCTTCACTCTGTTAAATTTTTCCTTTGCTGTGCAGAAGCTTTTTAGTGTGATGCAATCCCATTTGCATAGTTTTGCTTTTGTTGCCTGTGCTTTTGGGGTCATGTCCAAGAAACCCTTTCCCAGACCCACGTCATGGAGGTTTTCCTGTATGTTTTCTTCTAGTAGCTTTACATATTCAGGTCTCGTGTTTAAGTGTTTAATCCATTTTGATTTTTTTTTTTTGTAAAAGGGTGAGAAAGGAGTCCAATTTTGTTTTCTGCATATAGATACCTGGTTTTCTCAACACCCTTTATTGAACAGACTCTTCTTTTCCCGTGTGTGGTGTTAGAAACTTTTTCAAAAATCAATTGACCATGGATGCATGTGTTTATTTCTAGGCTATCTTTTTTTTTTTTTTTTGTAGTTTTAGTAGAGACGGGGTTTCGCTGTGTTAGCCAGGATTGTCCTGATCTCCTGACCTTGTGATCTGCCTGCCTCTGCCTACCAAAGTGATGGGATTACAGGCGTGAGCCACCATGCCCGGCCTTCTAGGCTATCTTGTTCCTTTGGTTGATGTGTCTGTTTCTATGCCATGCCCTTTCGATTGCTACAGATTTGTAATATATTTTGAAATCAGGTAGTGTGATGCCTCCAGCTTTGTTCATGCTGCTCAAGATTACTCTGGCTGCTCAAGGTCTTTTGTGGTTCCGTATGAATTTGGGGATTGTTTTGTCTATTTCAGTGAAAAATGACATTGGAATTTTGACAGCAATTGCTGTAAATCTCTAGATTGCTATGGATAGTGTCCTGATATTTTAGCAACATTAATTCTTCCAATTCATCAATACAAGGGGTCTTTTCATTTATTCGTGTTGTCTTCAATGTCTTTTATTAATGTTTTATAGTTTACTGTATGCAAATCTGTCACATTCTGGTTGAATTTACTCCTAAGTATGATTTTTTGATGCTGTTGTAAATGGGATTGTTTTCTTAATTTTTCCTCCTGGATCATTCATTGTTAGTGTGCAGAAACAAGACTAATAGACTAATTTTTGCGCATTGATTTCGTATCCTGCAACTTTACTAGGTTTGTTTATTAGTTCTAAAAGTTTTTTTGGTAGCCTCTTTAGGGTTTTCTATATATAAGAGTATGTCATCAGCAAACGGAGACAATTTTCTTCCTATAATATTTGAATGGTGGGTCATGCCTGTAATCTCAGCACTTTGGGAGGCCGAGTTGGGAAGATCACTCAAGGTGGGTAGTTCGAGATCAGCCTGGCCAAACAAAGTGAAACCACCTGAAGTCAGGAGTTTCAGACCTGCCTGGCCAAACATGGTGAAACCCCATCTCTACTAAAAATGCCAAAATTAGCCGGGAGTGCTGGTCCATACCTGTAGTCCCACCTACCCAGGAGGCTGAGGCAGGAGAATCGCTTGAACCCAGAAGCCAGAGGTTACAGTGAGCTGAGATTGCTCCACTGTACTCCAGCCTGGGCAACAGAGAGAGACCCTGTCTCAAAAAAAAAAAAAAAAAAATTGGATGCCCTTTTATTTATTTTTGTTGCTTAACTGATGTGGCTGATCCTTAGCACTCCCAACCTCCCTCCTGTGTTTTCCTGGCCCTCCCCCGCAGTGGTAGGGCTTTATTTATGCTGTTACCCCCGTCCAGCTCCATGGGTTTTCTGTGAGTGCTCAATGGCTATAGTTTTTGTTGCCCTTTTCTCTGTAGATTTATCTGTATTTGTTACTTAGGGGATTCATGAGGTTTATGTTTATTTAGAGGCTACTGTTCCTTTACCTAGCATGAAGCTTTTTCTGGAATCTCTGGAGTGTACTCTATGAGACCTAATGGAGTTCTTTTTTCTTTTCTTTTCTTTTTTTTTTTTTTTTTTTTTGAGACGGAGTCTCGCTCTGTCACCCAGGCTGGAGTGCAGTGGCACGATCTCGGCTCACTGCAAGCTCCGCCTCCCGGGTTCACGCCATTCTCCTGCCTCAGCCTCCGGAGTAGCTGGGACTACGCACCCTCCACGACGCCTGGCTAATTTTTTGTTTTTAGTAGAGATGGAGTTTCACCGTATTAACCAGGATGGTCTCCATCTCCTGACGTCATGATCTGCCCACCTTGGCCTCCCAAAGTGCTGGGATTACAGGCGTGAGCCACCGCGCCTGGCCAAGACCTAATGGAGTTCCTATAGGAACTTCTGAGACAGAAAATCCACCAAGCAGAGGCAATCCCACTCCCCACATGTTTGTGGCCCTCAGGGGCTTCCCACTGTCCTAGCTCCCATTAGTCTCTGAGCTGAAACTAGAAATTCCAGTTTGGGCCTTAATTGTGGTATTTAAACCACTTATATTTCATGTGATACTGACATGGTAAAGTTTGAATGTTTCATCTTTCTATTTGTTTTCTATTTGTCCTGTCTGCTGTCTGTCCCCATCTTCCCTTTAATTCTGCTTCCTACATATTATTTTCATTATTTTCTTTTTCTCTTTACTTATTAGATATAACTCTTTATTTTAGTGGTTCCTTTAGAGTTTAGAATATACGTGTTTACCTTATCACAGACTACCTTAAAATGATATTATACCACCTTATGTATACCATGGATAGTTCCTGGTAATAGTATACTTTCTTTTTTTCTCCTCTGACCATTGCACTGTAGTCTTACTTTTTATTTTATAAATGCTATACCCCCTCTACAATAATTAACAATATTTGTTTTTACTGTAGCTTAACTAATCAATTATATTTTCAAGACATTTAAATTTTTTGAAAAAAAAATTCTTATCATTTCCCATGCTGTTTTTCCCTTTGCATATATCATGTTTTCACAACTTTGGCGCTATTCACACTATGGGATAAATAATTATTTTTTGATATAGGGGATTTTATACTGTTCATTGCGGTATTTTTAGCTCTATTCCTGCCCTCTACACACAGGATACATGTAACAAATCACCCTCCTCCCCAGTCATGACAGCCAAAAATAATTTCAGACATTACTAAACGTACCTTGGGAGGCAAAATTGCCCCTAATTGAAAATCACTGGTGTCGTTTCATATTTCCATTTGGTATGAGTTTTCTTCTACATTAGAAGATTCTAACATTTTTAAAAATTGTAGGTGTGCTGGTAATTAATTCTTTCAGCTTAAAAAAATGAGTTGAAATTCATATAACCTAAAATTAACCATTTTAAAATGAACAACTCAACTGCATTCAGTAATTCAAAATATTATTAAACTACTACCTCTATCTAGTTCTAAAATATTTTCATCACCCTAAAATAAAACCTCTTATTAAGCAATTCCATCCCATTCCCAATGACTTGTATGAATTTACTTATTCTGGTTATTTTACATGCCTTAAATCATAGAATATGTGGACTTTGCTGTCTGGCTTCTTTCACAGATCATAATATTTTTGAGATTCCTCTGTATTATGGAATATATCAGTACTTTGTTATATTTTATGGCTTAATAATATTCAATTGCACATATACATCACCATCGATTCATTTATTGCTGGACATTGGGGTTATTTCTGAAGCCTTTTGGCTTGTGATTACTTCTGCTGTAAGTATTCACATGCAAGCATTTGTGTGAAAATTTATTTTCTCATGGTGAGGAAAAGTCGCAGGATCATCTGGCGACTCTATCATCTGGTGAGGAAATGCCAGAATCTTTTTAGAAGAGGGAACGCAATTTCATGCTCTCACAAGCAGCATACAAGTTGTCCAATTTTTCTGCATCCTCACCAACACATACTAGTGGGTCCTTTTGAATGTTGCCATCCCAGAGGATGTGCAGAGTTGTCTCATTGTGGTTTTGATTTGCACTGTCCTAATGACTAATGATGTTGAACATTTTTTTAATGTGTGTATTGGCCATTTATGTTTCTTCTCTGAGGAAGTGTTAAGATCCTTCGCCCTTTTAAAAAATTGGTTATTCATCTTTATGTCATTTTGTTGTAATAGTTCTTTCTATATTCTAGGTACAAGTCCCTTATCAGAGGTATGATTTGCTTCTAATACAGATGCAGATAATCTCAACAAAATACGAACAAGTTGAATCTAGCAATATATAAGGAATTATACACCATGACCTAGTGGGATTGATTCCAAATATGGATTGATTCCAAATATGGATTGATTCCAAATATGCAAGACTCCTTCCATATTTGAAAAATCAGTAAATTAATGTAATGCACCACATCAACAGACAAAAGAAAAATAATCATATAATCACCTAATACCTTGCTACTATCATTACTTTAAAAAAGTTATCTTTTAGATCAATGATAGCTAAGAAATACAGACAATTTTATTTTACCTTCATGTATCCCTTCTCTAACACATTTTCTTTCTTTATCTAGATCTGAGTTTCTAAGTGATTTCCTTCTCCTTGAAATATTATTTTAACATTTTTTACAATGGGGGTCTGCTGGTGATTAATTCCCAGTTTTTCTTCACCTGAGAAAGTCTTTATTTCTACTTCACTTTCATTATATGGATAATTGTACAGGATATAGAATTTCTTCTCTCTTCTTTTCTTGTCTTTTTTTGAGACAGGATCTCACTCTGTCACCCAGGCTGGAGTGCAGTGGTTTGATTGTGGCTCACTGCAACCTCCACCACTGAGGCTCAAGTGATCCTCCCACCTCCTCTTGAGTAGCTGGGACTGCAGGCACACAGCACCACACCCAGTTGATTTTTTGTGTTTTTGGTAGATACTGGGTTTCACCATGATGCCCAGGCTGGTCTGGAATTCCTGAGCTCTAGCAATCTGCCCTCATCGACCTCCCAAAGTGCTGGTATTACAGGCATGAGCCACACATGGCCCGGATATAGAATTTCTGGGATATAGAATTCATTTACATATAAGTAGTTTAGTGCCTGTTCTCAATATTGGAGGCCACATCCCTAGGAGTGGAATTGCTAGATCATATTCCATGGGCCATTCTGTTTTACTTTGGCAGGAAATGCCACACATTTCCACCATTGATTTACAAGGGTTACAGTCTCTCCACATCTTCAACACTGGTTATGTTTTTCCTTTTTTTAATTGTCACTATCCTAGTGGTATAAAGTGACATCTCATTGTGATTTTGATTTGCATTTCTCTAAAAATGAAATATTTTTAGCATTGTTTCGTATGCTTATTTGCCATTCATATAGATACTTTGGAGAACTTTCTATTCACATTATTTACCAATTCTCTTTTTCTTCCATTGAATTGTAAAAGTTCCTTACTATGGTCTGAATATTTGTTTTCCCACCTTGATTCATATGTCAAAATTCTAATCCCCAAGATGATGGTATTAGAACATACAGCCTTTGATAGATGATTAGGTCATGAGGATAGAACACTCAGGAAATGGGATTACTTCCATTATAAAAGAGGTCCATGAGACCTATTCATTCCTTCCACCATGTGAGGAGGGAGCTAGAAGGCACCATCTATGAACCAGAAAGTGAGTCCTCACCAGACGCCAAATCCGCTGATGCCTTCATACTGGACTTTTCAGTCTCCAGAACTGTGAGAAACACATTTCTATTGTTTATTAGCTATGCAGTTTATGGTATTTTGCTGTAGCAATCCACACAGACTAACACATTCATTATATATTCTGTATATTTGATCCTTATCAATGTATGATTTGCAATTTTCAATCATTTTGCAGGTTTTTAAAAAATCACTTTCTGGCCATGGTGGGCAAAACAAATGCCAGTTTCTGCACTGCTCCATCAAGGAACTGCCTGGCAGGTTAAAACACACAGCCATCTTTTTCGTAAATATGTATCGCAAGGTCCATTTTTATTTATTTATTTTTTTGAGACAGTGTCTCGCTCTGTCGCCCAGGCTGGAGTGCAGTGGCGTGATCTCAACTCACTGCAAGCTCCGCCTCCCGGGTTCACACCATTCTCCTGCCTCAGCCTCCTGAGTAGCTGGGACTACAGACGCCCGCCACCACGCCCTTCTAATTGTTTGTATTTTTTTGTAGAGACGGGGTTTCACCGTGTTAACCAGGATGGTCTCGATTTCCTGACCTCCTGATCCGTCCACCTTGGCCTCCCAAAGTGTTGGGATTACAGGCGTGAGCCACCGCACCCGGCCACAAGGTCCATATATTTTCCCCCAGCACCACCAGTCCACACTAGGAACACTGTCTCCGTGCCTTCTGTAGATCTGGTGAATGAGGGATGGTCTGTTGATAAGCAAAAAGGCCATGATGCTTTATAACCAAAATTTAGCCATCTCTTTCTTCATTAAATAATCCCCTGATTGCTGTAAGTTGTTTTATTTATTTTATTATTATTATTATTATTTTTAACTAGCTTCCAAAATTCTGAAAAAGTTGATTCAGTGTCGCCAGCCTCATTGTTGCTTCACTAAAGGGGCCAATTCTTGAGCTACTCCAGTTTCCATGAAGTCACTTCCCTCATTCAGCGTTTGTATGTGGGAAAAAAAATCTTCATTTCACCTTTTCTCTTTGAAATGTGTTTTCGATATGTATGAAATTCTATGTCTACAGTTTTTTTCTCTCTTTGAGTAATTTAACGATTTTGCTGTCTTCTCCCTTGCACTTTTGCAGTGAGCTCTCTACTACCATCCCTGTCTTTGTTGCTGTGTGTGGAATGTGTCTATTTCTCTCTGGCTACTCTTAACTTTTCTCTTTATCACTGAGTTTGAATATTTTGATTATGAGATGCTTTGTTTGTTCTTTTTTTTCATTTCTTGTTATTGGGTTCATTAGGGTTCTTGGACCTATGAGTTTACATTTTTCATCAAATTTTGACAAATTTTTACCATTATATCTTCAGTTATTTGAGGGAAATGGGTTCTTCATAAATTCTTCATAAATTGTTTTTCTGTTATGTGTTTGATTTGGAGTTCCTATTGCTATGATTTTTAATTCACTAATTTTTTCATGGAATGTTTAATCTGTCATTCCATTACACTTGATTCCATCTAGTGTAATTTCATCTCATTCATTGTAGTTTTCATGTCTGACAGTTTGGTTTTGATTTTTGAATAACTTTGATGTCTCTACTGAAAGTTTAAAACATACAGAATAGAGTTCTGATAGCGTTTCTAATATTACTTTTTGTGAATAATAATATATGTGTCCATTCTGGGTTAATTTTGATGTATTGATTATCTTCTTCATTAGATGCTACATTTCCTACTTCTTTGTGTTCCTGGTATTGAGTGCCAGCCATTCTGAATTTTCTCTCTTCAGGACCAGTGTATTTTTTAACTTCATATTTTTGATTCACATATTCTGAGATTTAGTTCATCTGCTTAGATGTTAATATCTTTTTTTAGGCTACACCAGAACAGTGCTCATTCTAGGGCTAATTGTTCCCCAAGATTCAGGAAAACCTTTTGATGTTACTATACCCAAAGCCTTACGAATTATGAAGTTTTCCAATATGGCTGTTGGAAAGAGACATTACTCTCAGTCTATGTTAGGCTCATACACTGTTAATTCTAATTCTTTTCTGATGGAGCTCCCTAGCCTTGAGCAGTTTCCTTTCATGTTGCTGTTTGAACGATTGAAAATCTTGGGTGTTTTGTTTCTCAATTAATTCATCACTAACTCATCCTCGAGCTGAAACCCTAAATAAAAATCTATTTTTTTTCTGTATCTATCGCAATATTTCTTTCTTTCTTTCTTTTTGGGGACGGACTCTTGCTCTGTCGCCCAGGCTGGAGTTCAGTGGCACAATCTCGGCTCACTGTAGGCTCCGCCTCCCGGGTTCACGCCATTCTCCCTCCTCAGCTTCCCGAGTAGCTGGGACTATGGGTGCCCACCACCACGCCTGGATAATTTTTGTATTTTTAGTAGAGACGGGGTTTCACCTTGTTAGCCAGGATGGTCTCGATCTCCTGACCTCGTGATCTGTCTGCCTCGGCCTCCCAAAGTGTTGGGATTACAGGCTTGAGCCACTGCACCCGGCCGTCTATCGCAATATTTCTTAAGTCAAAATGACGAACACAGTTAACAAAGCAAAGATTTGTCATTACAGATTTTTAAAAATCCTTGGGAGCTTCTGAAAAGGACAACTGTCCTATTATCCTTACATTTGGTTTTGTTTTCCAGCTGGAATGCATCATTTAGGAACATTAGATCTCACAGTGCATTTTGGAACTCAAAGCTAAAGAATAGCATCATTCACCTTTCAGTGATTGCCCCCTCCTCACCAGTGTTTCTTACTCAGTGAAACTGGCTTTCTTACCAATTATCTCTACCATTAGTTTTGGTTCTGCTCAGCACAATTTATTGTATAGACAATATGTGAGAGTTAAGTCAGGGTATTCCATCTCTTTATGTATCTTGCCACTAGCCACCTATGGATTAATGTCACCCTGAAGCCAAATGAAGAATGGCAAACTCAGAGGTAACTTTATTTTGTTGATAGTGAGCTTGGGTTCTGCCTTTTTCATATGAATAAAATATTTTATGAATAAATACCGTATATACATAAGTTCACAAAAACACACATATATCACTCTAGTTCTGAAATATTTCCTATTAACGAGAAGTAGTTGGACCCTTCTTTTTCTAAGTTGAGGCTTCCAAATACTGCTGAATTTTTCTCTTTATTCCTCTGAAATTCTGCTTCTACAAACAGCAATAACGACCAGATTAGAGGTTATGTAGGTGGAAAGTCCACAGGGCAAACCAACTCCCTGGGTAACAGAACAAGGGGTTCTTAAGTAATTTGTTTATGTTACTAAAGAATCTGCCTCCTTATACACTCTGAAGTAGCAAAAATGGAGCCGATTCTTCCCATTTTAACTTGTTCTATGCACCTCAAGCCTTGTCCACCTTTATTCCACATTTAATTTGCCAAACCTTGATGCTGTTCTGGTTGCTAGACCTTGCTGACTCCATAAATTCTATAGAAACATAATTTTTAATTATTTTACAAAGCACTGTTTACGACTAATTTTCTTTCATTTTAAAATTTTAAGTGATCTTCAAATGATGCAATGATAAACATCTCCATAAATAAATTATTGTCTAAAGTCCAATTGTTTTCTTTTTCTTTTTCTTTTTTTTTCAGACAGAGTCTTGCACTGTTGCCCAGGCTGGAGTGCAATGGCGCGATCTCAGCTCACTGCACCCTCTGCCTCCCGGGTTCAGGTGATTCTCCTGCCTCAGCCTTCCAAGTAGCTGGGATTACAGGCACATGCCACCACACCCAACTAATTTTTTTATATTTTAGTAGAGACAGGGTTTCACTGTGTTTCCAAGTCTGGTCTCAAACTCCTGACCTCAGGCGATCCACCCACCTCGGCCTCCCAAAGTGCTAGGATTACAGGTGTGAGCCACTACGCCCAGCCCTGATTGTTGTCTTGATGCCAATTCCTGAATGTGAATGTGAATTTCTAAAAAAAAAACAAAAAACAAAAACAAAAACAAAACGGCATTTTTAATGTACTTGCTAGGATTTGCCTAATTAATTCCCAGTGGTAAAGGTGCAAAATATATGTTATCTCACCATCTTTTCAGTACATATGTTTTTAACATTTTTTGACAGTTGATATGTGGAAATGGCATGCCATTCTGCAGTTCTGAATTTGCATAACTATTAGGAAGCTCAAACTGTTTTTCTTATATTTATTATTTATATTTTTGGTATATATTGTTTATGTCTTTGCCCATTTATAAGAATGTTTATTATGTTCTTTATTTTAAAAACTATTGTTTCCTTATAAATTCAAAATATATTGTTAGAATATAAATAATTGAGAGAACACAGATGTAGAAAAACAGAAATTACTCCAGTAATTCCATTTCCATTTATATCACCACAATTTAGTTTATATATTTTTCCAACAATGTTGTGCCTGTGTATACTTTGGAAAAAATAATCGGATCATATATTTATATTTTTATACTACTTTTTTTTTTTTTTTGAGATGGAGTCTCGCTCTGTCACCCAGGCTGGAGTGCAGTGGCACGGTCTCAGCTCACTGCAAGCTCCGCCTCCCAGGTTCACACCATTCTCCTGCCTCAGCCTCCCTAGTAGCTGGGACTACAGGTGCCCGCCACCACACCTGGATAATTTTTTGTATTTTTAGTAGAGATGGGGTTTCACCGTGTTAGCGATGGTCTCGATCTCCTGACCTCGTGATCTGCCCACCTCGGCCTCCCAAAGTGCTGGGATTACAGGCGCGAGCCACTGTGCCCAGCCTATACTACTTTTCAAATTGAATCTTTTCAAGTCAATATCTCAGACACTTTAAGCAATGCTCAATTATCTATCATGTTAACTAGGCAGAGATTCTTTAAAACATTTCTTATGGATAGACATTTAGGATTTTTTCCAATTTTTGGAATATATTTTAGTATTTATCCCCACAATATACATTCTTATTTCTGAACACTTATTGTACACAGTCCTAGACAAGGAATTGCTGTGTTACATAATATAATTATATTTTATTTTGTGACATATTGCCAAGATTGCCTTCACACATGTTTCTACAAACCTGGAGATCCCCTCAGTCTGGAGATCCCCACAGCTCACTGAAGCCGACTTCTCCACATGTCAACACTGCATACAGTGAGGTTGGTCAACTCATAATGTATGCCCCTTGCCTCTTTCTAAATTACTTTTAAAAGGGATGTTCCCTGAGCTTTCCATGTGTTTTACTTATTGATAGTGTATAGATAGTAACCACATATGATATGGGGTAACCTCTCTTCTTTTCTTTTCTTTTCTTTATTTCTTTTGAGAGGGAGTCTTGCTCTGTCGCCCAGGCTGGAGTGCAGTGGCGTGATCTCGGCTCACTACAACCTCTGCCTCCCGGGTTCAAGCAATCCTCCCGCCTCAGCCTCCAGAGTAGCTGGGATTACAGGCCAGCACCACCACGCCTAGCTAATTGTTTGTATTTTCAGTAGAGATGGGGTTTCACTGTGTTGGCCAGGCTGGTCAGGAGCTCCTGGGCCTTAGTGATCCTCCCGCCTCGGCCTCCTAAAGTGCTGGGATTACAGGTGTGAGCCACTGTGCCCAGCCTCCTTTCTTAATTTTTATCTGCTAATGGTATTGCTATTTTTTGTTTAGAATGGTATTTATAAATCAAGTTAACTTCTTGTGACTGGTTCTACTTTTTAACATATAGTTAGCCTTCTCTAGCTTATGCTTTCAGCTCAGTTATAAATTTAGGCCAGTAATGCACACCTTGAACAACAGTCCATCCTTCAGAGTCATTGTCTTGGGCAGAGTCCTCGGTTAGTACCTCTGGAAACCCTGAGTGCATGTGAGAGGTGAAGCAGTGCTACTGGCTGGATTCGCCCGAGAGCCCACTCAACAGAGCAATGCAGCTTACTGGGTTTCAGTTAATTTTTATAAAGATATTTTATGTAAAATGTATACCTTTTTATGAAATTTGGAAAATATAGAAAATAAACAAAACATTTTTATAACCCTCATGGTGCGAATCCAATAACTTTGGATTTTGGAGAATTTTCCTATAGTCATCTTTGCCACATCTGTTTGGTGTGCTGCAGTGCCTGTTTTTCTGTTTTTTTTTTTTTTTCATCAGCTGCTCATCACACATTCCACACTGCAATACAGCTCCTGCTTCCTGTGACCCTGTCTAAGTTGTCTTATAGCATATTCTCCTGGTCTGCTCTCCCCAGCACCAGTCTCTACCCAGGGAGAGACTGTAGAGTTAGGTTCCCGGACTTGCGGTTTCTTCTGCTATTTGGAGAAGGGAGATAAATTTACTTTTGAATATTCTGTTAGACGCACCACCATCTCTCATTACCTGTCAACTCCACCCATTTATCCCCAACAAACAATTAAAAGGTGAACCTAACCTCCTCTCTCTTCTTTAATTTGAAAGGTTTTTCATGAATTGTAATCCCTATATACCTGTTAACTATTAACTTTCCACAGGGGAACCAATACTTCAAACCATAATCTCATAGCAAAATCACTAGCATGGAGAAGACCAAAAATATTTAGAAATGAGTTTAACACCACTGCCCCCGCCCCCCGCCAAAAAGAAAGAAGAAAAAGAAGAAAGAAGAGGGAAGATGGAAGGAAGGAAGGGAGGAAGGAAAGAGAAAGAAAGAAAGGAAGAAGGAGAAGAAAGAAGGGAAAAAGAAAGAATAAAAGAAGCAAAGAGAAGTTGATTTTCAGATTTAATTCAGGTCTGTGTATCCTATCATTCTTTCCCAGGCACTGGGAATGTAATTCAGGGTATAAGTTAGGGCCCGTTCTCTGGTAGGAGTTCTAGAATGATCTCCCACAGTCTCCCTGTGTGACAGGGGGCAGGGTACCTAACCCCTTCCACTTCAGTCATCTCCTCTTTAAAATGAGGATACTGATGAAAAAATATCTCATATGCTGCATAAAAATATGACAAGAGGTAATTGCCCGGGTCTGATTAAGTAATTTGTAAACAGTACCTAATACTATTATTTCAAATTATTCCAATAGTCCGGAGGCCCATGTAACATTTACTTTCTGTATTTTGGGATTTTTTTTTTGTGGTTGTTGTTTATTGATTTTGTTTTTGTTTTTTAGTTGTTTTGCTCCTGAGGAAAAGGAATCATTTTTCTTTTCTTTTCAGATATGGTCTTTCTATACAAAAATTATATATATAGTTATATATATGTAGTTTAGTACAGAAATTATATATAATAATATGTAATTTTTTGTACAGAAAGACTATATATATACACACACACATACAAAATAACGTCAATTTTTCCTTTTTCTTTATCCCCGCATCCTCTGCCTTGGTTTAGAATTTCATCATCTCTCATTTACGCTATTTCAGAAGCCTGGTAACCCGTCTCCCTGGCAACAGTTTCCACTCTACTCATTGCCTAAGGACTGATTTCCTTCTCTCATTCCATTCCCTCCCACTCTTCTATCTTCCTGATCAAATGAATTTCAATGCCACACACATAATACATGTTATAATATTGTGTTCCTGGCTAGACCTTATTTGCATATGAATAAATGTTTTTTGAGTAGATGAAATGATAGCAATATGTAATTTATATTCTGATTTTCACCTGGCAGTAATTTCACAAGCACTTTTCAGACCACTAGATAGACCTAGTAATTATTTTTCTAGGTAATATGAGTATCTATAAGGGAGAAAAGACCATTATTCAATTAATTATTATACACTGTTATTAGAAATTCGGGTCACATCCAATTTGGGGGGTCATTTTAAATGATATTTCTTTGAACGTTTGCATATGCACTGGTATATTTCTAGTTTTTGTCATATTTCATTATAAGTTACATGGGATCGTTTCAGTGGGGCAAAGGGTGAAATATTTTTGAAAATATGTTTTATGGCATTTGATTATGATGCCGTCTGATTTCCAAATGTACTGGCTCAATCAATACTGAACCTTGTGTATTATGGCATCACTTTGCTCCAAGACATAAGATTTGCACAATGTCATCTTAATTTTGCATTTCAGGAATAAAAAGCTTCTTAATCTGATGATTATGAATTGGAATCTTTGCTTTAGTTTAATGATTAGCAAAGTTAAAATTATTCACATTTTTCACTGAGTGTATAATTGTGCGTGTGTGTGTGTGTTTTTCAAAGAGAGAGATTTGGACTGTAACTATTTGTATCCCTTAATTATTTAGTATTAATTTATTGTTATAGTCAGTAGGAACACCTGAGGGGTGGAGAGAGTAATGTGTCTAATATTTCTTGTGTTGTTTCCCTTTGTTTTCATTGTTTTGTTTTTGTTGATGAAGGTAGGGCTTTTTTTAAACCCCTTATAATTTTTAATGCCATTTAGTATCCCAATTCTTGTATTCTTTTCTTGTAAAACTGCTCTACAATCATTTGGCCCTATTACTATTATTATTATTTTTAAACATAGAGGAGAACAGGGGCAGTGTCATGATTTCTGGGTCTGATATTCTTCCTCTGTATTGAAGCTACTCCCTGCACACAGTGAGGCACTCTATGGAGACCCAGTCCCTGTGTCTTCCCATGGTGCGTGAAATAATGGCACTGGACTGGTCTAGTCGCTCTAAGACTCTGAATAAATGAAATGTACAGAGTCAGGCACAGCTTCCAACAGGTGATTAGCACCACATCTAGGCTTTTTTCCCCCTCTTTCCTGCACTTTCTCTCTTTCTTGTATTCTGAGTGTGGCATGAAATTTATTTGATCAGGAAGATAGACGAACAGGAGGGGATAGGAAGGGAGGGAAGGAAATCAGTCCTTTGGCAATGCGTAGAGTGGAAACTGTTGCCAGGGAGACGGGTAACTAGGCTCCCTTAAGTTCCACATAAGTTTGCTGAGACAGGTCTATTGTAATTTGAGTTCTCTTTAAACGAATTAGTTCATCCTTAATAGTGTGAAGTCCTGGAGGACAGCGAGGGTGTTTTATTTATCTTTGTTTCCCTATCAATTGTGGCTCAAAGAAGGACATTTAAAATTTATATTGAATTAAGGGACAGAGCATTATGCTCTGGGGTATGATGATTTCAGAAGGTAAATGTCAGTGGGGAATAATATGTCCAAATAAAAGCGAGATGTATGCCCTGTAATGTGCTCTAAGGTCCTTTGAGATCCTAGTGAGAGAAAAAAGCAGTCTAGAGGTGAAGAGGACCCTAGAGAGATGCATGAGGTGGGAAAGAATAAGCCAGGAGGTATATGCCTAGTGAAAACAGGTTCCACAGCAGCATCACCCTGACTGCAGAGATATTAGCCCGGCTCCCTTTCTCCAATATCCAGATGTAGGCCTGAACCTGTGGATCTGCACAGGCTGCCAAAGGTGTGCTGCATATTTTTGCCAGGAACAATTTGAATGGGTCATTGTCAGTGGGTTAGCCTCATGTTTTGTTAAATTTATCCCTAAGTATGTCACATTTTGGGATGCTATTGTAAATAGTGTGGCTTATTTAATATTTTATTTTCCAAGTTTTTAATGCTAATGTATAGAAATAGAAATGATTTTAACTCCAAATTTTGCAATAATTGTATATTTACAGGAAGTTATAAGGAGTAATGCTGAAGGATCCTGTGTACTTTCACTCAGTTTTTCCCAGTATCATAACCTTACAAAATTCTAGTACAGTGTCACAAGAACACTGACACTGATACTGCCAAGATGCAGAATAGCCCCATCACCACAAGGACCTCCATAGCACCCTTTATAGCCACCCCCACTCACTGCATGCCCAATGCATTTGTAACCACAAGCAACCACTAATCTGCTCTCCATTTCTATAATTTTGTCATTTCAAGGATTTTATATAAAGAGAATCATGGAATGTCTAACATTTGAATTTGGCTTTTTTTCACTCAGAATAATTGTCTAGAGATTATCCATGCTGGCTGTTGTGTGTATCAATACTTGATTCCTTTTAACTGCTGAATAGTTCAGGAAGTGCAGGTACCACGGTTGGTTTAATCAGGCACCAGTTGAAGGTATTTGGCTTGTTTTAAGTCTGGGACTTATTATGAATAAATATGCTATGAACATTCATGGATAAGTTTTGGTGTAAACCCGAAGTCTTCATCTCTCTAGGGATAAATTACCAAGAGTATAATGCCTAGATTGTATGGTAGTTCTATGTTTAGGGTTTTAAAAAGCCTGAAGTGGCTGCTGTATGTATTTTTTTCCTCGCAGCATGGGACAATGATTCAGTTTCTCTGCATTTTGCATAGTCACTTTTTTCTTCGCAATTTTGAACAAATGTGTCATGGTATCCAATTGTGTTTTTTCGTTTGTATGTTTGTTTGTTTTTGAGACAAAGACTCACTGTCACCCAGACTGGAGTGCAGTGGCGTGATCACGGCACACTGCGGACTGGACTTTCCAGGCTCAAGCGATCCTCTCAAGTGATTAGAGGCGCAAGCCACCATGCCCAGGTCATGTGTTCACTTTTTGATAGTGCATTTCATTTTATTTTTTTACTTTTTGTAGAGACACAATCTCACGATGTTGCCCAGGCTGGTCCCTCCTGAGTAGCTGGGACTACAGGTGCACACCACCATGCCCGACTAATTTTTGTATTTTTTATAGAAATAGCATCTCGAAACCCCGTCTCTACTAAAAATACAAAAAATTAGCCGGGTGTGGTGGTGGGCGCCTGTGGTCCCAGCTACTCGGGAGGCTGAGGCAGGAGAATGGCGTGAACCCGGGAGGCGGAGCTTGCAGTGAGCAGAGATCGCACCCCTGCACTCCAGCCTGGGCAACAGAGCAAGACTCCGTCTGAAAAAAAAAAAAAGAAAAAGAAAAGAAAAAAAAAGAAATAGCATCTCATCATGTTGCTCAGGCTGCTCTCCAACTCCTGGGCTCAAGCAATTGTCAGCCTTCCAAAGTGCTGGGATTATAGGTGTGAGCCACCATGCCCGGCCTCATTGTGGTTTTTAACTTGCATTTTCTTCACAGATAATGATGCTAACTATCTTTTTATGTGCTTATTTTCTATCTGTATACCTTCTTTAGTGAAATGTCTCTTCATGTATTTTGGGCATTTTTTCTTATTTTTTGTTTTTACTTTTGAATTTTGAGAGTTCTTTATATATATTCTTGATATGAATCTTTTGTCGGACATGTTGTTTACAAATATTTTTGCCCTGTCTGTTTTGTAGTCTATTTATGCTCTTAACAGGGCCATTCACAGAGCAAAAATAATAATAATTATAATTTTAATAAAATTTCATGTAATTTCTCCTTTTATAGATTTTGCTTTTGGTTTAAGAACTCTTTTTCTAGTTGCATATTCTGAAAATTTTCTCCTATGCTTTTTCAAAAATTTTACACTTACTTTTAATTCTGCAGTCCATCATGATATCATTTTTGGATAAGTTATGAGTTAGATCAAGGTTCATTGTTCCATCGATGGATGTTCAATTGCTCTCATACTATTTGTTGAAAAGACTTCTATTTTTCCATTGAATTACTTTTGCTCTTTTGTCAAATGTGGCCACAGTGATGAGGGAGTATGTTTTTAAGTTCTCTATTGTGTTTGATCAACCAATCATCTATCCTTCTGCCACTATCACATACTCTTTTTTATTGAGATACAACTCAAATACTATAACAATTATCCTTTTAGAGTGTACAATTCAGTGGTTTTTAATATATTTGCAAATTCGTACAACCATCACTACTATCTAGTTCCAGAACATTTTCATTACCCCAGAATGAAAGCACACACACATGGCTGGGCGTGGTGGCTCAAGCCTGTAATGTCAACACTTTGGGAGGCCAAGATGGGTGGATCACCTGAGGTCAGGAGTTCGAGACCAGCCTGGGCAACATGGCAAAAGCCCGTCTCCACTAAAAATACAAAAATCAGCCGAGGGTGGTGGCGCCTGCCTGTAGTCCCAGCTACTCCAGAGGCTGAGGCAGGAGAATCATTTGAAACTGGGAGACAGAGGTTGCTGTGAGCTGAGACGGCCCCACTGCACTCCAGCCTGGGCTACAGAGTGAGATTCTGTCTCAAAAGAAAAAAAAAAAAAAGCACATACCCATTATCAGTCACTACTAATTCCCTCCTCCACCAAGAACCCTCCCACTTCAGCCTCCCAAAGTGCTGAGATTACAAGGGCGAGCCACCACTCTCAGCCTGATAGTGCATTTAAAATCACAAGTTCATGATGTTTAATTTATCCTTTTTTGTCACTTGTGCTTTTGATGTCATATCTATGACCTACGACCACATGTGACCTTGCCTAATCCAAGAAAATGAAGATTTACAGCCACTTTTTCTTCTATTAGTTATTTATTTATTTATTATTTATTTTAGGTTGAGGATTGTTTTGTTTTGAGATTTATCTCTTAGTGCTTATATTTACTGTTTGGTCAAGATTCAGTTGATTGAGAGCTCCAATTTTATTCTTTTTCATCTGAATATACAGTTTTCTGGAACAACTTTTTGAGAGCACTATTATTTATTTAACCCATTGAATTGTTTTGGAAGTTGTGTTACAAATAAATTGTCCTCAGATCGTAAGTTTATTTCTGTTCTCTCAGGTCTTTGTCTACACTTATGTGAATACTACAGTCTATTGATTACCATGTAGAAAATTTTAGTATTAGAAAATGTGAGTCCTTCAATTTTGTTGCTTTTCAGGATTTTTTGGCTATTATCAGCTCCTTCTACAAGAACTTTGAATTAGCCTGTCAATTTGTGAGAAAAGAATTAGCCTGTCAATTTGTGAGAAAAAAAGGCCAGCATGGATTTTGGTAGGGATTGTGTTGAATCTAAAGATTTATTTGGGGGAGTGTTTTAATCTATTTTAGTCAATTTCTGTTGCTGTAACAGAGCACCACAGACTGGGTAATTTACAAAGAAAGAAATTCATTCAGCTCTTAGTTCTGGAGGCTGAGAAGTCAAAGAGCATGGCATTGGCACCTGTTGAGGGCCTTTATGCTGCATCATAGCATGATGGACGGGCAAGTGAGAACGTAAGACTGAGAAAACAGCATCAGGGACTGACTTGCTGTGTAACAATCCATTGTCATGATAACTAACCCACTCCTGCAATAAATACATTAATCCATTAATGATGATGAACACTCATGATTCATTCATTTCTTACTATATTGCCCATCCCAACACTATTTCATTGGGGGTTGAGTTTTCAAAACATGAACTTTGGGAGGAGACCTTCAAACCATAGCAGCATCTTAAAAATATGAATTTTTTCAATCAATGAACATGGATTATCTTTCCATTTTGTTAAATATTTGTCAATTTCTTTTTTCAGATTTTATTTTAGAATTGGGGGTAAATGTGCAGGTTTGCCACAAAGGAAAATATTTTGTGATGCTGAAGTTTGGTATGAATGAATCAATCATCCAGGTCATAAGCACAGTACTCAATAGGTAGGTTTTTTCAATACTTAACCCCTCTCTCCTCCATCTTGTATTCCCCAGTATCTATCATTCCCATGTTTATGACTATGTGTACCCATTATTTAGCTCCTACTTATAATTGAAAACGCGTGCTGGTTGGTTTTCTGTTTCTGGAAATGGTTACAATAATGGTTTCCAGTTGCATCCATGTTTCTGCAAATTTCATTCTTCTTTTATGGCTGTATAGTATTCCATGATGTATATATGCTACATTTTCTTTATCCAATCCACCATTGATAGGCACCTGGGTTGATTCCATTTCTGCTATTTTGAATAGCACTGTGATGGACATACAGGTGCAAGTGTATTTTTGGTAGGCTGACTCATTTTCCTTTGGATATGTACCCAGGAGTGGGATTGCTGAATCCTTTGGTAGTTAACAAGAATGCAATCCCATTTATAATAGCCACACACAAAAAAACCTAGGAATATAGGTAACCAAGGAAGTGAAAGATTTCTACAAGGAGAATTACAAAACAATGTTGAAAGAAATCAGAGATGACAAAAACAAATAGAAAAAATATTCTATGTTCATGAATTAGAAGAATCAATATCATTAAAATGGCTATATTGTCAAAAACAATTTACAGAATCAATGCTATTCCTCTGAATTTCTTTTAATGATGTTTTGTAGTTTTCAGCCATGCAAGTGGTGTACTTCTTCTGTTAAATTTATTCATAAGTATTTATTTTTGACATTGTAAATATAATTGTTTTCTTAATTTCCTCTCTGGATTGTTTATTATATATAATTGTTTTTTAATATTGATCTTTTGCAGTTTGCAAACTTGCTCTAGTAAATCATCTCTAATATTTTTGCAGGATCATTAGGAATTTCTGTATATGATACCGTGCAATCTACACTTAGAAATAGTTTTATGTCCTCCTTTTCAATATATATGAATTTCATTGAATTTCCTGCCAACTTTCCCTGGCTAGAACCTCCAGTGCAATATGAATATAAAGAGTGAGAGCACATCCTTTGTATATTTTCTGATTTTTAGGGAAAAATATTTAGTCTTGGTGGTGGTAGCTGTGACTTTTCATAGATGCCATTTATCAGCTTCAAGAAGCTCCATTTTTACCAAATTTCTTTACTGTTTTTATCATGAATTTGTGTTGCATTTTGTCAAATGATGGTTCTGTATCTGTTGAGATGATCATGTGATCTTGTCCTTTATTCTATGAATATGGTGAATTACATTGATTGGTCTGTGTTGAGCCACTCTTGCATTCTTGTGATAAATGTTGTTTGGTCGTGTTGTATAATCATTTTATGTGTTGCTGGATTTGGCTTCCTAGTACTTTGTTGAGGATTTCTACTTCTCCATTCGTAAAATATATTGGTCTACAATTTTAATTTCTTGTGATGTCTACCTAGTTTTAGTATTAGCATAACACTGGTCTCATAGGATGAGTTGCAAAGAGTTTCTACTTCTATATTTTTGTAAGACTTTATTGGTATTAATTTTTTAAACATTAGTAGAATTCTTGACTATATATTTGGTCCTGGTTTTCTGTTTGGGGAGAAGTTTTATTATTATTATCACTAATTAACGTCTTTACTGTTTAGAAGTCTATTCAAATTTTCCAGGTTTCTAGTTAGTTCCAGCAGTTTGTGTGTCTCTAGCAATTTATCTTACCCAGGTTATCTAGGTTGATGTAGACTTTGTCATAGTATTCCCATATAGTCCTTATTTTTTAAGGTATTTCTTATAATTTCTTATTTTAATAATTTGAGTCATCTCTTTTCTTAGTCTAGCTAAATAGTGTCAAGTTTGATTTTTTCAGAAACCAATTTTGGTTTGTTTGATAAGCTCTATTGTTTTTCTGTTCTATAGTTTATTTCCATGTTAATCTTTATTATTTACTTCCTTCTGCACATTTTGCCTTTAGTTTGTTTTTCTTTAGTTCTAGTATCTTTTTTTTTTTTTTTTTTTTTTTGAGACAGAGTTTCACTCTTGTTGTCTAGGCTGGAGTGCAATGGTGCAATCTCGGCTCATGGCAACCTCTGCCTCTCAGGTTCAAGCGACTTTCCTGCCTCAGCCTCCTGAGTAGCCGAGATTACAGGCTCACGCCACCACACCCGGCTAATTTTTGTATTTTTTTGTAGAGACGGAGTTTCACCATGTTGGCCAGGCCAGTCTGGAACTCCTGACCTCAGGTGATCCACCTGCCTCAGCCTCCCAAACTGCTGGGATTACAGGTGTGAGCCACCCCACCAGGCCGATTCTAGTATCTTCAGGTGGAAGATGAAATTATTCATTTGAGAATTTCTTTTTTCACATAGGTATTTATAGGTACATATTTTCCACTAAACACTATTTTGTGGCATGTCCTACATTTTGGTATTGTGTGTTTTCATTTTCATTCATTTCAAAGCATTTTCTAATTTTCTTTTTTTCTTTTACATCACTTATTTAGGAGTTTGTTGTTTAGTGTTCATGTATTTGTAACTTTCACACATTTTCTTGTTTCTTTGATTTCTAATTTCATTCCACTTTGGTTGGCGAACATACTTTGTATGATTTTAATAAGGCTTTATATTTATTGAGCATCATTTTGTGGCCTCACATATGGTCTGTGCCTGAATAATGTTCCACGTGCACTTGAGAAGAATAGATATTCTGTTATTGTTCAGTGGAGTGTTCAATATGTGTGCTGCATCTATTTGGTTCATTGTGTTGTTCAAGTGCTCTATTCGCTTATTGATTTTCTGTCTAATTGTTCTGTCCATTACTGAAAGTGGGGTATTGAGGTCTCTGACCATTATCTCTGAGTTACATATTTTTCTTTTCAATTGAGTCAGTTTGAGCTTCCTGTATTTTGGAACTCCATTGTTAGATAAATGTATCTTTATAATTGTTATATCTTTGTGACAGATTGAACATTTATTATTATAAAGTACCCTTATTTTTCTCTCATTATAATTTGTATTTGAAAGGTTAATTTTATAATATTTATTTAGCATTCTGTTGTTGGGTACTATTTGCTCGACGTATCTTTTTTGATCCTTTTCTTTTCAACCCAAATCCTTTGTGTTTTTGAATCTAGAGCATGTCTCTTGTAGAAAGCATGTAATTATTTTTATTCATTTATCCAATATCTTCCCTTTATTTGAGCTTTTAGTTGATTCACATTTCATGGAATTACTGATAATGTAGAATTTGTCATTGCCAATTTGCTATTTATTTATATATGTCTCGTCTTTTTCCTCTATTCCTCCTGTAAACTTGTAAAACCTCTTTTGCATTAAATATGTACTTCTAACATAACATTTTAATTCCCTTGCCTTTTCTATTTTAAATTTTGTATGTATACACAATAGTTGTACATATTTATGGGCTACAAATGAAATTTTGATACAAGTATATAATGTGTCTTGTTCAAATTAGGGTAATTAGGATATCTATCACCTGGAGTAGTCATTTTTTTATTTTTAAAATTTTTGAGGGTACATACTAAGTGTATATATTTGTGGGGTACATGAGATGTTTTGATACAGGCATGCAGTGTGAAATGCAAATCAAAACTACAATGAGATATAATCTCACTCCAGTTAAAATGACTTATATCCAAAAGACAGGCAATCACAAATGATGGCAAAAATGTGGAGAAGAGAGAACGCTTGTACATTGGTTGTGGGAATGTAAATTAGTGCAACCACTATGGAGAACAGTTTGGAGGTTCCTCAAAAAACTAAAAATAGAACTGCTGTATGATCCAGCAATCCCACTGCTGGGTTTATACCAAAAAGAAAGGAAATCAGTATATGGAAGAGATATCTGCACTCCCATGTTTGTTGTGGCACTGTTTACAATGGGTAAGATTTGGAAGCAACCTAAGTGTCTATCAACAGATGAATGGATAAAGAAAATGTACCATTTATTTGCATTACAATACAGATTGCATACAGTAAAGATTGCATACATTCCAATCTTTTAGTTATTTTGAAATATGTAATAAATTGTTGTCAACTATAATCATCCTATAGTAATGCCGAACACTAGATGTTATTCCTCTGATCTAATTATATTTTTGTATCCATTCAGTAACCCTTTTTATCCCCTCTCCCCATTCCTTCCCAGCTTCTGGTAACCATCATTCTACTCTTCAGCTCCATGTGATAAAAAAAAAATTTCTTTAAAAATGTTACATTAATTTATTTGTAGTACTGACAGTGTCTATTTTAAGTACTCTAAAGTATTATGTGTAGCTCCTCAGGTGACCTTCCAATACTTTTTTTTTTTTTTTTTTTTGAGACGTAGTCTTGCTCTGTCGCCCAGGCTGGAGTGCAGTGACACGATCTGGGCTCACTGCAAGCTCTGCCTCCCGGGTTCACGCCATTCTCCTGCCTCAGCCTCCCGAGTAGCTGCGATTACAGGCACCCACCACCACGCCCGGCTAATTTTTTTGTGTGTTTTTGGTAGAGATGGGGTTTCACTGTGTTAACCAGGATGGTCTCCATCTCTGGACCTCGTGATCCACCCGCCTCAGCCTCCCAAAGTGCTGGGACTACAGGCGTGAGCCACCATGCCCAGCCCCAATACTTTTTAACCCTATATTATTATTATTATACTTTAAGTTCTGGGGTACATGTGCAGAACGTGCAGTTTCAGAGCCACTGTGAGATGCCATCTCATGCCAGTTGGAATGGTGATAATTAAAGAGTCAGGAGACAGGAGGTGCTGGAGAGGGTGTGGAGACATGGGAGCGCTTCTACACTGTCGGTGAGAGTGTAAATTGGTTCAACAGTTGTGGAGGACAGTGTGGCAATTCCTCAAGGATCTAGAACTAGAAATACCATTTGACCCAAAAATCCCATTACTGGGTATATACCCAAAGGATTATAAATCTACTATAAAGTCACATGCACACGTATGTTTATTGCGGCACTGTTCACAATAGCAAATTTTTTTTTATCTCCAACGTATGAGTGAGAATATGCAACATTTGTCTTTCTGTTCCTGGCTTATTTCATTTAACATAATGTCCTCCAGTTCCATCCATGTTGGTGCAAATGAGATTTTATTCTTCTTTTATGGATGAACAATATTTCATTGTATATATGCACCACATTTTAAAATCCATCCATTGATGAATACTTTGATTGATTCTATATCTTAGCTATTGTGAACAGTGCAGCAATAAACATAGGAGTGCAGGTATATCATTGATATACCGCTTTGATTTCTTTTGGATATATACCAAGTAGTTGGATTGCTGGGTCATATGCTAGTTCCATTTTTAGTCTTCTGAAGAACAACATTTGTACTGTTTTCTATAGTGGTTGTACTAATTTACATTCCCACCAACTTTATAGGAAGATTCTCTTTTCCCCACATCCTTGCCAGTATTCATTATTGCCTGTCTATTTGAACACAAAGCCATTTTGCCTGGGGTAAGATGATATTTCATTGTGATTTTGCTTTGCATTTCTTTCATGATTAGTGATGATGCACATTTTTAAATAACTGTTGGCCATTTGTATGTCTTCTTTTGAGAAGTGTCTTTTCAGATCTTTTGTCTAGTTTTTAATCAGAGAATTTTTTCGTTTGCTATTGAGTTGTTTGAGACCCTTATATTCTAGTTATTAATCCCTTGTCAGATGGCTTGCTTGGAAATATTTTATTCCATTCCTCACTTTTTGATTGTTTCCTTTGCTGTGCAGAAGCTTTTTGGCTTTATATGATCTTATTTGTCTATTTTTTGCTTTGGTTGCCTGGACTTTTGGGGTATTCCTCGAGAACATTTTGCCCAGACTAATGTCTTGGAGTGTTTCCCTAATTTTGTTTTCTTTGGAGACAGAGTCTCACTCTGTAACCCAGGCTGGAGTGCAGTGGTGTAATCTCAGCTCACTGCAACCTCTGCTTCCCAGGTTCAAGTGATTCTCCTGCCTCAGCCTTCCAAGTATCTAGGATTACAGGGGCATGCCACCACGCCCTGATAATTTTTGTATTTTTAGTAGAGACAAGGTTTTGCCATGTTGGCCAGGCTGGTCTTGAACTCCTGACCTCAGGTGATCCACCCACCTTGGCCTCCCAAAGTGCCTAATGTTTTCTTCTAGTAGTTTCATTGTTTCAGGACATACAGTTAAGTCTTTAATCTATTTTATCTTTTCTTTGACAATATATTTTTAAACTATTATTATTATTATTTGAGATGGAGTCTTGCTCCATTGCTAGGCTGGAGTGCAGTGGCGCCATCTCGGCTCACTTCAACCTCCGCTTCCTGGGTTCAAGCAATTCTCCTGCCTCAGCCTCCTGAGTAACTGGGATTACAGGCACACACCACCGCACCCAGCTAAATTCTGTATTTTTAGTAGAGAAGGGGTTTCACCATGTTGGCTAGGATGGTCTTGATTTCTTGACCTCGTGATTCAATTATTTTCTTAATGGTACCCTTGAGAATTATAATTAACATCTTAATTTATCAAAATCTATTGTAGATTAAAACCAACTTAATTTCAGTTGTATGCAAGAACTTTGCTACTTTATGGATCTGTTCCCTCCCCCTAATTGATGCTGTTATTATCACACAGATTACGTATTTATACATTGCAATATCATTAACACAGATTTATAATCATTGCTTTATGCAGTTGTTATTTAAAGTAGATAGGAAAAAAGAGTTACAGATAACAAATACTTTTTTTTTTTGGAGATTGAGTCTTGCTCTGTCACCCAGGCTGGAGTGCAGTGGTGCAATCTTGTCTCACTGCAAGCTCCACCTCCCAGGTTCACGCCATTCTCCCGCCTCAGCCTCCAGAGTAGCTGGGACTACAGGCTCCTGCCACCAGGCCCAGCTAGTTTTTTTGTATTTTTTTAGTAAAGATGGGGTTTCACCGTGTTAGCCAGGATGATCTCGATCTCCTGACCTCGTGATCCGCCTGCTTCAGCCTCCCAAAGTGCTGGGATTACAGGTGTGAGCCATCACGCCCAGCCTAACAAATACATTTATATTGTACTTTATATTTAGCTAATCAGTTACTTTTACCAAGGCTCTTTTTAGTGCCCTTTCATTTTAACCTAATGTATTTTATTTTCTGTTTCTAGTAGAACACGTTTGTTAACAAATTATCTTAGTTTTATTTGTTTTTGTTTTGTTGATGTTGTTGTTTTATACCCAGGAAGGTCTCAATTTCTTCATATTTTGAAGAGTAAGTTTGTTGGTTATAAGAATTCTTGTTTGGCAGTTGTTTTCTTTCAGCATTTTGAATATGTCATCTCAATGCCTCTGTCCTGCTGATTATTTATCAATAAACAGCTGTTTCTTTTTTTTTTAATCGCTAAGCAGCTGTTAATCTTAGTGATGATCCTTTGTATATGGTGGGTTGCTCCACTCTTGCTGTTTTCAAGATTGGGACCTGATATGGTTTGGCAGTGTCCCCAACCAAATCTCATCTTGAATTGTGGTTCCCATAATCCCAACGTGTTTGGGAGGGACCTGGTGGGAGGTAGTTGAATCCTGGGGACGGTTACCCTAATGCTGTTCTTGTGATAGTGAGTGAGTTCTAACAAGATCTGATGGTTTTATAAGGGGATTCTCACACTTTGCTCAGCACTTCTCTCTCCTGCTGCCATGGGAAGAAGGATCTGTTTGCTTCATCTTCCACCATGATTGTAAGTTTCCTGAGGCCTCCCCAGTCATGCAGAACTGTAAGTCTACTGAACCTCTTTCCTTTATAAACTACCCAGTCTTGGGTATGTCCTTATAGCAGTGTGAGAATGGATTAATTGAGGGCCAGTACTGCTTCAAATAATCTTTCTGCCCTTTCTATGTCCTCTGGGCTCCTATTATGTATAATTGGCTACACACTTGATGGTATTCCAGAGGTTCATAAAGCTCTGTTTATTTTTCTGGATGTTTTTTCTTTTTGCTTTTCAGACTGAGTAATCTCAATTGGGCTATTTTAAAGTTTTGTTTATTCTTTTTTTCTGCCAGCTTAACTCTGCCGTTGGATCTTTGTAACATACCTTTTTCATTTCAGTTATTATACTTTTCAACTCCAAAATATATGTTGTTATGATTTTATAATTTATGTCACTTTATTGACATTATCTGTTTTGTGAGCCAGTAGTCTCATACTTTCCCTTCACTCTTGTGATATAGTTTCCTTTAGTTCTTTGAAATAGCTGATGTAAAATATTTGATTTAAAGATTTTGGCTAGTAAACTTTTACATCTGGCTTTTGCAGGGAGAGTTTCGATTGATTGCTTTTTTCCCACTTGTATATGAAGCCTACTTTCAGGTATCTTTGTATGTTTCCTAAATTTCTGTAGAAAACTAGACTTTTAAAATAGTATTTGTGTCAAATCTGGGAATTAAATTTTCTCTCCTCAAAATAATTTGTTCTCACAGCCAACATCATATTGAATGGGCAAAAGCTGGAAGCATTTTCCTTGAAAAGTGGAATAAATCAAGGATGCCTACACTTGCCATTTTAAAAAAACCTTTAAGTTCAGCGGTATATGTGCAGGATGTGCAGATTTGTTACATAGGTAAATGTGTGTGTGTCATAGGGGTTGGTTGTACATCACCTAGGTATTAAGCTTAGTATCCATTAGTTATTTTTCCTGCTTCTCTTTCTCCCATCCTCCACCCTCTGATAGGCCCTAGTCTGTGTTGTTCCCCTCTATATGTTCTCATATTCTCATCAGTTAGCTCCCACTCATCAGTTAGCTCCCACTTATAAGTGAAAATATGCAGTCCTTGTTTTTCTCTTCCTGAATTAGTTTGCTAAGGATAATGACCTCCAGCTCCACTCATGTCTCTGCAAAGGACATGATCTTGTTCTTTTTATGGCTGCATAGTATTCCATGATGTATATGTACCACATTTTCTTTATCTAGTCTGTTGTTGATGGGCATTTGGCTTGATTCCATGTCTTTGCTATTGCTAATAGTTCTGCAGTGAACATATGTATGCATGTGTCTTTATAAGAGAATGATTTATATATCTTTGGGTGTATACTCAGTAATGGGATCGCTGGGTGGAATGGCAGTTCTGTCTTTAGATCTTTAAGGAATCACCATACTTCTTTCCACAATGGTTGAACTAATTTTTACTCCTACCAACAGTGTAAAAGCATTCCTTTACCATTTCTATTAAACATAGTACTACAGGTCCTAGTCAGAGCCATCAGTCAAGAGATGGAAAAAAAAGGCATCAAAATTGGAAGAATGGAAGCCAAACTGTCTCTGATGGCAGATGATTTGATTATATATCTATATACCCAGAAAACCCCATAGTCTCTGTCCAAAGGCATCTAGATCTGATAAACAATTTCAGCAAAGTTTCAGAATACAAAAATCAATGTACAAAAATCCACAGCATTTCTACGTGCCAGTAATGTCCAAGCCAAGAGCCAAATCAAGATTGCAATCCCATTTACCATAGTTACAAAAAGAATAAAATATCTAGGAGTACAGCTAACCAGGGCGACAAAAGACCTCTACAATGAGAATTACAAAACACTGCTGAAAGAAATCGGATATAACACAAACAAATGGAGAAATAGTCCATGCTCATGGATAGAAAGAATCAATATTGTTAAAATGGCCATACTTTTGAAAGCAATTTACAGATTCAATGCTATTCCTATCAAACTACTAACAACATATTTTTAGAGAATTAGAAAAAAATTATTCTAAAATTCACGTGGAACCAAAAAAGAGCCAGAATAGCCAAAGCAATCCTAAGCAAAAGGAACAAAGCCAGAGGAATTTCCCTACCTGACTTTAAACTACACTACAAGGCTACAGTAACCTAAGCAGCATGATACTGCCACAGAAACAAATACATAGACTAATGGAACAGGACAGAAAACCCAGAAATAAAGGCACACACCTACAATCATCTGATCTTCAACAAAGTCCACAATAACAAGCAATGGGGAAAGGACTCCCTGTTCAATAAATGATGCTGGGGTAACTGGCTAGCCATATGCAGAAGGGTGAAACTGGATTGCTTAATTTCACCATACACAAAAATAAACTCAAGATGGATTAAAAACTTAAATGTAAAACCCAAAACTATTAAAACTCTAGAAGAAAACGTTGGAAATACCATTCTGTACATCAGCTCTGGCAAAAATTCCATGATGAAGACTCCAAAAGCAATTGTGACAAGTGGGGCGCTTCTGCACAGAAAACAAAAACAAAAAAATTAACAACAAAGTAAACAGACAACCATCAACCTACAGAATGGGAGAAAATATTTGCAAACTATCCATCTGACAAAGGTCTGATATCCAGAATCTATAAAGACCTTGAACAAATGCACGAGTAAAAACCACCCCCTTAAAAATGGGCAAAGGACATAAACAAATTTTTCTGAAAAGAAGACATACGTATGACCAACAAACATATGAAAAAAGTCTCAACATCACTAATACTAATCATTAGAGAAATAAAAAATCAAAACCACAATGAGATACCACCTCACACTTGTCAAAATGGCTTTATTAATAATGGAAAAATAGCAGATGCTGGCGAGGTTGCAGCGAACAGGGAACACATATACACAGCTGGTGGGAATGTACATTAGTCCAGCCATTGTGGAAAGCAGTTTGGAGATTTCTCAAATAACTTAAAACAGAACTACCATTCGATCCATCTATCGTATTACTGGGTATATACCCAAAGGAATACAAATCATTCTACCATAAAGACACATGCACATGCGTGTATCACAGCATTGGTCACAATAGTGAAGACATGGAATCAACCAAGGTGCCCATCAATGGTGGACTGGATAAAGAAAATGTGATCCATATACATCATGGAGTACTTTGCAATCATAAAAAAGAACAAAATCATGCCCGTTGCAGCAACATGGGTGCAACTGGAGGCCATTATCCTAAGTGAACTAACACAGGAACAGAAAACCAAATACTGTGTGTTCTCCCGTATAAGTGGAAGCTAGCCATTGAGTACACAAAGAAGGAAACAACAGATAAAAAGGATCATTTGAGAGACGAGGGTGAGGATCTAAAAATTACCTGGCCGGGTACGGTGGCTCACGCCTATAATCCCAGCACTTTGGGAGGCCGAGGCAGGTGGATTGCCTGAGCTCAGGAGTGTGAGACCAGCCTGGGCAACAAGGTGAAACCCTGTCTTTACTAAAATACAAAAATTAGCCGAGCGTGGCAGCGTGCACCTGTAGTCCCAGCTACTTGGGGGGCGGAGGCAGGAGAATTACTGGAACCCGGGAGATGGAAGTTGCAGTGAGCCCATATCACACCACTGCGCTCCAGTCCGGGCGCCAGAGCAAGACTCCATCTCCAAAACAAAATAAAAAACAAAAAAAAAAACTACCTATCAGGTACTGTGGTCATGCCATGGCTGACAACATGCAATTTACATGTGTAACAAACCTGCACATGTACCCATTTATAGTGAACAAGAAGTAGGAAAAAAAAATGAAAGAAATGAAAAATAAAATGAAATAAAGGAAAAATAAATAAACGGCTTGTTGTTGCTACTATTTATTGTTGGTCTTGTTTAATGAGTTTTCTAAACTAATTTTGTAATGTCTGTTTTTTTTCTTGGTGGACACTAACATCTCTGCTTGGTTAGTTTTCTAGGTGTTGAATTTCATCACTTTTCTTCATTAATTTATATGACCATGCAATTTTTCTTCTTTAGCTGCTTTATGTGGTCAATTGCATTAATTACTTTTCAAGTATTAAACCAGCTTTGTATCTGTAAAATAAATTTCACCTGGTCACGATGTATAATTTATTTAATTTTTTTTTGCTGAACTTTATTGGCTATTACATTTTGAATACTTTTGTATCTATATTCATGAGGGATATTGATCTGTGGTTTCCTTGCTTTTTACAAAATTAACTGGTATTGTCTTTGCCTGGTTTTTGTATCAGTGTAATAATAGCTTCATAAAATTGTAAAGTGTTTTCTCCTCTTCTGTTTCCTGGAAATTATTAGAGAGTTCATATTAATTCTTCTCTAAAGGTTTGATAGAATTATCTAGTGTAATCTTCTGGGCCTGGAGATTTCTCTGGGGAGAATTTGAAAATTATGAGTCCTATTTTCTTAATAGTTACAGGATTATTCAAACCATCTATTTCATATTGGGTGCCTTGTAGTATTTTCTACTTTTTGAGGGACTGTTCCATTTCATGTAGGTTGTAAAATTTATATGTGTAGAGCTATTTGTAATATACACTTATGTCATTTTTATGTCTGCAGGGTCTGCAGTACTATTTGAAATTTGCGTTTTTCCTTTTTTATTTCTTACCAGTCTTGCTAGAAGATTGTCAGTATGATTAATGTGTTTAAAATACAACTGTATGTTGTATTGATTTTTTAATATTTTTAATCTGATTTGAGTTTCATTTTTTTCCTGCTCCTTGTTCACTTTCTTCTGCTGGCTCTGGACTTATTTTGTTCTATTTTTAGGTTCTGGAGGTGGTAACCTAGGTTATTAAGACTTCTGCACTTTTTTATTGTATATGTATAGTATTATACATTTCTATTTCAGTAATTCTCTAGCTGTATACCATAAATTTTAGTCGTGGTATTTTAAAATTTTTATTCAGTTCAATGTATTTTTTAAAATTTCTTTTGTGTCTTCCTTTATGATTCATGGATTATTTGCAGTTGTGTAGCTTTTGGTTTATAAGTGCTTGGAGATTTTGCTGTTGTCTTTATAGTCTGTTAATTTATAATTTGATTCTACTGTGGATGAAGAACATACTCTGTAATTTTTCAATCTTATAATTTTTTTGTGGCTTTATGACCAAGGATAAGAGATATACATATACATATACATATATAAACACACATTATTTTATTTGAAGTCAATTTCTTTTTGACAACCCATAATTGGGTTGTGTTTCTAAATCTACTCGGCTGAAGTACTTTGTGTTACTATTGCTGTATTTAGAACATTTAAATGTAATCTAATTAGTGATATATTAGGGCTTAGGCCCACTGTCTTACTTTTTCTGCATTTTCGATTACTTCTTTTTCCCTTTACATATTTTCCTATTGGCTATTTGAACACTTTTAATATTTTTCTTAAATTATCTGCAGTGCTTTTGAGTGTGGCTATCCCTTTGTACAGCATTTTTAGGGGTTGTTCTAGGTATTTTGTTGTATTTCATAATTTCCCACAATCTAGTGGCCTTGCCATTTTACCAGTTCAAATGAAGTATAGAAACATTCCCTGTCCTTACCTCCCTCTGTTCTGCTTCGTTTACAGTAAAATAATTTAAAATATTCCCTCTACCTACATTTATAGCTGCACCAGAAATGTGACCATTTTTGCTTCTACCGTGAAACATAATTTAAGAGACTCAACAGAAAAAAAATCTGTCCTATTTACTAATATTTTTGCTTATTGTGTTCTTTCTTTTTACTGCATTTCAAGAATTTTATTTTTCATTGCTTTCTTTCTGTTTAGAGAATGTCCGTTAGCCCTTTCTAAGAGTAAATCTGATAATGAGAAATCTTAGATAAAGCGTATCTTAGTTTTCCTTCATCTGAAAATTTCTTGCTTCTCTCTTCTTTCCTAAAATGTGTTTTCAGTAGACAGAAGGTTTGACATGACAGTCCTTTTCATTTAGAACTTGAAAATTGTCGTGCCATTTCCGTCTGGCCCCCATGGTTTCTGATGAGAATTCCGCTGATTTTCAAATTGCTTTTTTCCTACCGGTAAGGTGTTGTTTCTCTCCAGCTGCTTTCAAAGCTTTTTCTTTGTGATTCAGTTTTCTGAAGTTGGACTAGGATGTATCCTGTTTTCCATTTTCTTAGTTATATCCTGTTCGAGACGCATTCAGCTTCCTAAATATGTAATCTTTAGTCTTTTGTAAAATTTTGGAAGTCTTCAGCCACTATTTCTTTGAATGGTTTTCTAGCCCTGCCAACGTTCTCCTCTCTTTCTGAGACTTTTATGGTGTAAAGATTAGATCTTTCTTCATAGTGTCACAGATCTTTAAGACCGTTCACTCATTTACTTATTTGTCTGGTGTATTTCCTCTCTGCTATTAAAATTGAGTAATTTCTGTTGTTCTTTCTTCAGCTTCACTGATTCTTTTCTCTGTTGCCTCCATTTTTTCCGTTGAACACATTGGCGAACTCCGTTCTACAACTTTGCTAAATTCACTTATTATATATAAGAAATATTGGGTGGTTCCTATAAGATTTTCTTTGTACAGAATTATGCTGTCTTTGACTAAGTGCAGCATTAGCTCTTCCTTTCTCATTCATATAGATTTTTTTTTCTTTTTTCTAACCTTATTGTACCAGCTGGAATCTCCAGTATAATGTTGAGTAGAAATGGTAAAAGTGAACATCCTTGTCTTACTCCTAAAATTATGAAGAAAGCACCTAGTATTTTATAATTGAGTATGATTTAAAGTACTGTGTCAGAAGAGGCATTAGGCTGACAGTGGGAGAGAGGAAGAAGTGCCCTTTATAAGGGAGCTGATGTTTATAAATTGAGGCTATTCTGTATAATCATTTCTAAACAAGAAAGACCAGGGAGCTGCCTTCATTTCTGAAGGAATGTCCTAAAAAAAAAAGGAGTAAAGTTAGATAGTACCTACAAAAAGGAATATGAGCCTTGTCTTCTGTTTATATAGATGGTAACCCACTGGGCTTGTTATATGACCCATTCCCCTAGCGATGCTACTAAATTGATGAATTTGTCTGTTTTATGTATGTTGTCAAATTTACTGGCATTAAGGTTTTCAAAATATTCCTGTGTTATTCTTTTAATGCGTTAAGGATGTTTGGTAATATGTAATCTTTCATTTATAAAATTGATAATCTGCATATCTTCTTTTAATGATTTGCTTAGTTATAAATCCATGAATTTTATAGATCATTTTAAAAGATATTTTATTATAAACCTTCTCACTAACATAAAAAAAAATCCCAACTGAGATAGCTTCCCTGGTGAATTTTATAAAATTTAAGAAAGATAGTATATCAATCCTATAAAAATTCTTATTATAAAGGAAAGAGAGCTTTTCCAACTTATTTTTATACTAGAATTAGTCTGATAACAAAATCAAATACATTGTTGAAAAATTAAGACTAATTTCCTCATGACCATGAATATAAAAATTTCAACAAAGTATTAGCATATTAAATCCATCAATTTATTAAAAAGATATTAAATCAGCCAGGCGCAGTGACTCATGCCTGTAATCCCAGCACTTTGAGAGGCTGAGGCAGGCAGATCACCTGAGGTTGGGAGTGCGAGACAGACCTGACCAACATGGAGAAACCCTGTCTCTACTAAAAATACAATATTAGCTGGGCGTGGTGGGACATGCCTGTAATCCCAGCTACTCAGGAGGCTGAGGCAGGAGAATCACTTGAACCCGGGAGGTGGAGGTTGTGGTGAGCCGAGATTGCACCATTGCCACCCAGCCTGGGCAACAAGAGCCAAATTCCGTCTCAAAAAAAAAAAAAAAAGAAAAAAAACAAAACTAAATCATGAACCAGTGAAGATTATGCGAGATAGATGTAATATTTAAAAAATCGATCAATATGACTCATCTTATTTAGAGAAGAAAGGGAAAAAACACATAATGTCTTTATCTTCCTTTTCTTTCTCTCTTTCTTTCTTTTTTTAATTTTAATTTTAATTTTTTTTTATTTTTTTGACAGTCTCGCTTTGTCGCCCGGGTTGGAGTGCCGTGGCTCAATTTTGGCTCACTGCAACATTTGCCTCCCGGGTTCCAGCGATTCCCCTGCCTTAGCCTCCTGAGTAGCTAGGATTACAGGCACGTGCCCCCACGCTCAGCTAATTTTTGTAATTTTAGTGGAGACGGGGTTTCACCATGTTGACCAGGCTGGTCTCAAACCCCTGGGTTGAAGTGATCTGCCTGCCTCGGTCTCCCAAAGTGCTGGGATTACAGGTGTGAGCCACTGTGCATGGCCTATATAATATCTTTAAAAGATGTATACAATTCTTTTGACAAAATTCAACATCCATGCATGATAAAAATGATCAGACTCAGGATGAAAACTAAATTCCTCCAACAGGTAAAAGGAACTTAAGACACACCCAGAGCTAAAGTCATACTTAATGATAAATTAAGTCTGAAATCTGTCTTTATAATTTCAGGAATAAGACAAGGGTGGTTGCTTTTACCATTTCTACTCAACATTATACTGGAGGTTCCTGCTGGTACCTCCAGTAGAAAAAGGAAAAAAAAAGCTATATGAACAAGAAAGGAAGAACTAATGTTGGAGTTACTCCAAGACAGCATGATTCTGTAGGTAGAAAATCCTGTGGGAACTACCCAACAGTTCTTATCTCCAATAGAATTTAGCAAAGTTGCAGAGCAGAGTTCACCGGATGTGTTCAGTGGGAAAAAAATGGAGGAAATAGAGTAAACAATCAGTGAAGTTGAAGAAAGAACAACAGAAATTACTCAATTTTAACAACAGACAGGAAATAGACCAGAAAAATAAGTAAGTGGGTGAATAGAGCCTTAACGATCTGTGGCACTATGAGGAAAGATCTAATCTCTACATCATAGAAGTCTCAGAAAGAGAGGAGAACGTTGGCAGGGCTAGAAAACTATTCAAAGAAATAGTGGCTGAAGACTTCCAAAATTTGACAAAAGACTAAAGATTACATATTTAGGAAGCGGAATGCGTCTCAAACAAGATAAAACTAAGAAAATGGAAAACAAGATACATCCTAATCAAAATTCAGAAAATTAAATCACAAAGAAAAAGCTTTGAAAGCAGTTGGAGAGAAACAACACCTTACCTGTAGGGAAAAAAGCAATTTGAAAATCAGTGGAATTCTCGTCAGAAACCATGGGGGCCAGAAGGAAGTGGCACAACAATTTTCAAGTTCTGAATGAAAAGGACTGTCCCTCCAAACCTTCTGTCTATTGAAAATACATTTTAGGAAAGAAGAGAAAAGACATTCTCAGATGAAGGAAAACTAAAAGATCTTTTCTAAACAGAAAAGGATCAATGAAAAAGTTAACTCATTTGAAAATCCTTTTTTTTTAATTTGATGAAGTCAATGCTATCTTTTATTTTTCTTTAATGTCTTGCATTTTTGTTCCCTCTCTATGAAAACTTTATTTCCTTTGGTGTCATAATGTTTTACTCCTACTTTTTTCTCAAGAATTTATAGTTTCTCACGTTTAGGGCTAGCATATATATTATCTCATTGTGCGTATGGTAGGAAAAGTAGTTTGAGCCTTATTTATTGCTCTTTTTCCAAAATTATTTGAGAAGATAAGCCTTACCCTATTAAGTTAACTTGGCACTTCTTTTAAAAATCACTTGACCATATTGTTAAATTTACTCTTCTGACTCATTGATCTTTTTCTCTGTCCTGTAGCAAGTGACAGTTTCTCTTGGTTGCTGTAGCTTTTTTGAAAGTATTTGTTTATCAATATAAATTAGTATTTCTGTAAAAGTTTTAGAACTATTTAATTGGTTGATAATTTCTACTAAAAAAGAAGTTGTTGGAATTTACTTTGGATTACATTGTATCTACAGATCTATTTCCGAGACGTGACATTTTAGTAAAACTTAGTCTTCACATCCATTAACTTATGTAGGTAATTCTTAGTTTATCTCAGCAACGTGTTGCAGTTTTCAGCACAGAACTCTTGCACATACCTTGTTAAATTTGCTACTAAGGATTTTAAATATATACATATATATTTAATGCCATTCTAAATTATATTTAAATTATACTTTCCAATTTTTCAAGGGTAACGTATAGATATAAACTTTATTTTTAAACATTTTTGGATTATGTGGCCTTGTTAAACTCACTTATTAATTTTATTAGTTTTTGTACATTCCTTAGAGGAGATTCTCTATAGAGATAAACATTTTATGTAAACATAAAGGCAGTTTTACCCCTTATATTCTAATCGTTATGACTTTTTTTTTTTTTTTTTTGCTTGATTGCAGTGACTAGGACCTTGACTACAATGTAGACTAATTGTAGGTTAGAGAGGGCACCCTTGTTGTATTTCTCATCTTAAGGGGAAAACATTAAGTCTTTATTAGGTATGATGCTATCAGCAGGTTTTTCATAGGTGATTTTTATCAGGTTAAAGAAGTCCTCTTTTACTCCTAACTTGTTAACAGGTTTGATCAAAAATGACTTTGGATATGTCAAATAAATTTTCCGTATTTACTGATGTGATTCTATTTTTTTCATTCATTATATATTATTATTATGTGGTAAATTACATTTATTTATTTTTAGGTGTGAAAATCACCTTACATTTTGGAGGTAAATCCTACTTAGTCCTGGTATGTTAGAAATTTGAAATATTTATAAATTAAATTAAGTAATATTTTATTAAATATTTTGCTTGTATGTTCATGAGAAAAGCTGCTGTGCAATTTTCTTTACTTTTACATTTCTGTAAGGTCTGATTTTTATATTGAGGTAATGATGCATTCATAAAACTATTAGGGTGTGTGCAGGAAAAGGTTAACCCATTATGCCTGGGCTGCTCAACTCTGAATATTTCCAAGAAAGGCTAGGCTTCTGAACTGCCCCACAGCCTGATCATGGGAGATGAGCTCTCTAAGTCTTTGCAGCGCTCTGCCTAATAAAAGTGTTTTTCTTTTTCTCTTTTTTCTTTTTTTTTTTGAGATGGAGTCTCACTCTGTCGCCCAGGCTGGAGTGCAGTGGCACTATCTCGGCTCACTGCAAGCTCCACCTCCCGGGTTCACACCATTCTCCTGCCTCAGCCTCCCAAGTAGCTGGGACTACAGGTGCCCGCCACCACTCCTGGCTAATTTTTTGTGTTTTGTAGTAGAGACAGGGTTTCACCGTGTTAGCCAGTATGGTCTCGATCTCCTGACCTTGTAATCCACCTGCCTCAGCCTCCCAGCATGCTGGGATTACAGGCATGAGCCACCGCGCCCAGCTGATAAGAGTGTTTTTCTAAGGCCTGAGTCCTCAGACCACACGATACTAATTTGATTAGATTGGTTAGGCTAACAACATGTTTTATGGTGAATGTCTTATTGTGCTCTGGGCAGCTGTAGTTTGAGTAGCCATGATTAGTCATGCAGGTCCCGCATGCCAATGGAAGTGACCCTCAATAAAAATCCTTGACTTGATACTTACATGAGTTTTTCTCAGTGACAACATGTCACATGTGTTATCACATGTTGTTGCTGGGAGAATAAAGTACAACCATGAGACTCCGCTGGGTGAGGACAACTGGTAGCTTCCATCCGGTTTATCCTGGACTTTGTTCCATGTGTGTTTTCTTTGGCTGATTTTAATGTTTCCTTTCACTGTAATAAACCATAACTGAGAGTGTAACAGCTTTTCTGAGTTCTGTGAGTTCTTCTAGTGAATCATGGAGCCCGAGAATGGTCTTGGTAACCCAGTTCACGAGATGGTTCCATATGGGGGAGTCTCAAGGCTGACTCTGACCCACTGAAACATGATGGGTGTATTCTTCTTCTTCTTCTTCTTCTTTTTTTTTTGGTTAAAGGAAAAATAACGGGCCAGGAAATTAAACACTTCTGATGCATGGATGGCTATCACGTCATCCACTGTAAGATACAGAAGCTGCATTGTGATTGGTAATTGGAGGTAAACTTTTACCAAGATGATTTAGAAATGATACAACCAACTATTTAAGAGTTGGCTCACTGGATCCCTAGAGAAATGTAGAGTAATGAAAATACGTGCTACATATACAATTATGTGGCCATTTTTATCTATGATAGCTAAAATTAAAGAGGAGTGTTTCAGCAGATCCTGGACCTGCACCAAGCTTGGACTGTGGCCAGTCCTAGCTATTGCCACTAGCTTTATTGTTGCTTCCAAGGAAAAACTATTCCGGAACAGCAAATATCACCTCTATGACCTCTGACTACCAAGATGGTAGTCCAGATTGGGGATAGGGAGCAAACCTAAGAAGGAACTGAAAGGAAAGACTACAGTATAAAGAATTCGTCTCATTTTGTACCTCAATATAACTAACTTTTTGAAGAACTTTTATTAAAATGGATTGTGACATGACTAACTCAGGAGCAGTCTCCTTGATTTTTAATGCTATAGTATGGAGGAGCATATTTGGTCAATCCTGGAGAATTGTCCATGCTCTAGTTATAAGAATGTATATTCTGCCTTTTTTTTGGATAAAATGTTCTGTTTATGTCTGTAAGGTATATTTGGACTAAAGTCCAGTTTACGTCTGATGTTTCATTCTTGATTTTCTGCCTAATGCTGAGAATGAGTTAAAAGTGCCCCAATATTATTTTATTGGAGTCTATATGTCTTTTTAGGTCTAGTTCTAGTAATATTTGCTTTATGACTCTGAGTATTCCAGTGTTGTGTTCAATATATTTAGAATTGTTATATCCTCTTAATGGATTGATTCTTTAATTATATAATGACTTTTTGTGTGGGTATGTTTGTGTGTGTGTTTACTGTTTTTGACTTAAAGTCTGTTATCTAAGTATAGCTATTCCTGCTGGCTTTTGGTTTCCATTTGTGTGGGACATCTTATTACATGTCTTTACTTTCAGTTTATTTATGTCTTTAGAGGTATACTGCATTTCTTATAGGCAGCATATATTGGAACTTTTTAAAAAATCCATTCAGCCAGACTATATTTTTAAGTGGAGAATTTAATCCATTTAAATTTAAGGATATTATTAACATGAGGTTTTGTTCCTGTTAAAATGCTACTTTTTTCCCATTTGTTTTCTGTATTTTTTGTTTCTTTCCTTTTCTATTATTGATTGTCCTTTTTGTTTGCTGAGAGTCTGTGGTAGTTTGCATAATTTCTTTTCCTCATTCGTGCATTTCCTTTACCAGTAAGTTTTATATTTTCATGTGTTTTCATGATGCTAACTGCTGTCCTTTTACTTCCAAGCTTAGGACTCCCTTGCACATTTCTTTTTTTTAATTTTTTTTGAGACGGAGTCTTGCTTTGTTGCCCAGGCAACAAAGAATTAAGGAATTCTTCAGTCCCAGAATTTGTTTGCTTCTTTTTCATGATATCTATCTCTATGATAAATTTCTTACGCATATCCTGATTTTTTTTTGCAATTTCTTTGTATTGTTTTTATGGAATTCTCTTGTATCTCATTGAACTTCTTTATTATCATAATTTTTTATTTTTTTGTTTAGGATTTTGTGAATTTCTTTTTGATTGGAATCTGTTGCTGGAGAATTACTCTGTTCCTTTGAGGGTTAAATGGAAATTTTCTTGCGTTTTTATGTTTCATATGTTTTTACATTGATATCTGTGCAACTGGTGTAATCGTCACTTCTTTCAATTTTTTGAATATGCCTTCATAGGTAAGAACTTTTTCCTGAAGATGTACCAATGGTGTTGGTTGGGTAGGCTCTTTGGATTTGATTCCAGGTATACACTGTAGTCTAGTCTCCATATAATTTATTAGGCTGTAAGCAGCATCGGTGGTATATGTGATTTCCTTGGTGATTTAGGGTGTGATTATCAGTGTAAGTTATCACTGTGCTGTCCCCAGTAATCTAACTCATAGGGAGCACTACTCCTGGAGGAAAGGATGGCACAGTGCATCAAAAAGGTGGCTCCTGAGACAATGGAAATCATAACACATACTTTCCAGAGCATGAGCACTTCCTGTCTGGGTCTGTGAAAAGTGACTCCACCTCCAGTCATAGTACAAAGCCTCTTCTTGGCCTCATGGGTGGAGAGTTGGAACAAGGATGCCAGGTGGGCCAGTCTTCATGCATTGGGCCGAAATGCTTGTTCTTGGGCGCCAGGACTGGGTACACTTGCACTGGTATTAATAGGACCAGGATGGCCAATTCTTCAGCCTCCTGGTGTCTTGCTTGGGTGCTGGTAGTGGCGGCAATTGGCTTGGCAGATAAGCAGTTCTCGAGTCTCTGGGAAGTCAGTGTGGTGTGACCAATGTCAATAGCACAGGTTGGAAAATGCTTTGGGTCTTGAGTGGCCTTGGTGTTGGCAGTGGCTGTGATTTGGGGCCACCACCCACAACCCCAGAGGTTCAGCTCTCAAGTTAATCTGCTTTTGGTGGCAACAGCACCACAGCACCACACACAGCAGAGAGGGGCTCTGTTCTTCACACGTTATCCTGAGCATGGACACCATGCTGCCAGTGGGGATGCAGTCACCACTCACAGCCCTGGGCAGGCAACCCTCTGGCTTGCTTGTCCCAGCCTCCAGCAGCACAGAAGTAGCTTCAGGTGCAGCAGTGTGCAGAGCAGGAGGAGGGACCCTGCTCTCCATGTATGAGCCTGAGCAAAGAGTCCTCTGCTGGTGGGAGGGGAACTCACTCTCAGCCAGTGAGGCCAAGAACAGACTTTGTGCTATGACTGGGGGTGGACTCGCTTTTCACAGACCCAGACAGGGAGTGCTCATGCTCTGGAAAGTGTGTACTGTGATTTTCTTTGTCTCAGGGGCCATCTTTTTGATGCACTGTGCCATCCTTTCCCCCATGAGTAGTGCTCCCTGTGAGCTAGATTACTGGGGTTAGCACAGCAATTACAGCACCTTTGGGTCCAGTTGGTGCTGTGCCCACTAAGGTCCTCTCTGTGGACACTGAAGTATGTCAGTGGGAGATCCAGGATGTGGATATATGGGAGCTGTGGTTCCCAGGAAAGAATACAGTCCCATAATGGCTTTGCTCTCACTATGGCACTCTGCTGAAGCCACTTAGATCTCTGGGTATGAGTGAGTCAACACAAGTTCCTTCTCTGGTGTAATGCGCTTGCAAGGTCTCTGGTCCACTGCCCATGCTAGTGTTAGTGCTCATGTGGGTAGAGCAGCTCTCTTGTGGTTTGGATTGGAGCCATATACCCATGTGTGGGTAAAATGGCCAAGGGGTGGAGAAGAGCTCATTTGGGGGCTCCTTGACACAAAAGCCTACTGCACTGTGATTTCAAAACCAATGGTTGAACTATCACAAGAAGTTAAAGTTAGGGAAAATATGGGGATGCAGCAGTTGATACTGTTAAGTTAAAAGTTTGAATAAAAATTGAAGTATGAACAGATTGTATGTGAAAAACTGGTTGTATCTCCTTTACCTGAATGTAATATTGATGTGAATAACATATCTGACTGAAAGGATAGCTACCCTATCTAGAATTGTAATACAGAAGGCATGTAAGTTCTCCCCTCAGTCAGTATTAATCAGATTTTCTAAATGAGAACTAATAAAACTGTCTAAACTCACATGGGTAGTTAATTTGAAAGAGTAAAAAATGTGGAAGAGTAAAAAGCTAGTGGAAAAAAATGAGATTACCACTTTTTTTTTTTTTTTTTTTTGAGACAGAGTCTCACTCTGTCGCCCAGGCTGGAGTGCAGTGGCGCGATCTCGGCTCACTGTAAGCTCCGCCTCCTGGGTTCGCGCCATTCTCCTGTCTCAGCCTTCCGAGTAGCTGGGACTACAGGCGCCTGCCACCACACCTGTCTTTTTTTTTTTTTTTTTTTTTTTGTATTTTTAGCAGAGACGGGGTTTCGTCGTGTTAGCCAGGATGGTCTCAACCTCCTGACCTCATGATCTGCCCACCCCGGCCTCCCAAAATGCTGGGATTACAGGCGTGAGCCACCGTACCCAGCAGAGATTACCATTTTAATTAATGTCATTTTAGCAGTTGAAGAACTGGTACCAAAAAATTCTCTATACAGTATCCCTATGTGGATACTGAATGGTTTCCCAGAAACTGGATGGCTCATGGAAACTAACAATAGATTATCAAGGCTTGAATAAGGCAATACTACCTACAATATTAGCAGTCGCTGATATGGTTTCAATGGCAACACACACATGCACATGCACACACATACACACACCCACACATACACATCCAAAGAGACTGGTACTCGATTTTTATTTTTATTTTATTTATTTATTTATTTTTTTGAGATAGAGTCTTGATGTGTCTCCCAGGCTCTAGTGCAGTGGTGCAAACTTGGCTCACTGCAACCTCTGCCTCCTGAGTTCAAGTGATTCTCCTGCCTCAGCTTCCCAAATAGCAGGAATTTCAGGTACCTGTTACCCCACGCAGCTAATTTTTGTATTTTAGTAGAGACAGGGCTTCACCATGTTGGCCAGGCTGGTCTCAAACTCCTGGCCTCAAGTGATCCACCCACCTCGGCCTCCCAAAGTGTTTGGATTACAAGCATGAACCACCATGCCTGGCCCTCAGTGATTGATTTTTAAGATTTGTTTTTACTTCCAATCTCAGAAAAGAGTCAATCACAGTCTTCCTTCATGTGAAAATGAGGATCCAATTTGCATGTATTGTTTTGCCACAGGGTTATGGGAATTTACAAGATTGCTCATTTAATTTGGCTAAAAGATACCTGGGACTTAATACAGATCCTAAGCATGACGATAAAGCACACTGATGATATCGTGATAATATTTGAAACCAAAGAAGGTAGGACTGACTAAATACAGTGGTGGCATGCATGACTAACATAGGATGGTTGATAAATCCAGCAAAAATCAAAGGGCCTGACTGAGTCATGAAATTCTTAAGAATAACCTTAGCAGGGGCCACCTGTGGCATACCACAGGCAACAAAAAATAACATGTTGTCTGTGTTTGTGTGTGTGTGTGTGTGTGTGTTGCTACAAAGGAATACTCAAGGCTGAGTAATTTGTAAAGAAAAGAGGTTTATTTGGCTCACAGTTCTGCAAGACATACAGGAAGCATGGTGCCAGCATTTGCTTCTGGGTATGGGCTTGAGGCTGCTTCCATTCATGGTGGAAGACAAATTGGAACCAGCGTGTGCAGAGATTACATGACAACAGAGAAGCCAAGGGGTGGTCGGGGGAGATGTCCAGCTCTTTTTAACTACTAGCTTTCCTGGGAACTAATAAAGCGAGAACTCGCTCACCCCTAGGGAGGGCATTGATGTATTCATGAGGGATCCACTCCATAGCCTGAACACCTGCCATTAGGCCCCACCTCCAACACTGGGAAACAAACATCAACATGAGGTTTGGAGGGGTGAAACATCCAAACGATACCCTTGTCACTGTCTACCCGCTGTAATTAAGGAATAAGCACAATATCTGGTTGAGTTGTTCGGATATTGGATGATGCATGTTCCAATCCAAGAATATTGCTAGCTCTTATACATAAAATTACCCCAGAAAGGAAAAATTTGAAATTGGGGACCAAACAATAGTAGGTATGTATGAACTGCAAAAATGGTGGTTCACACAATCCCTTTGGAACCTTATGATCTGCATTCAGATATAATTTTGGAAGTATCTACAACTTGCATTCATGCAGACTAGAGTTTATGGCCAAAGCCTGTTGGTGTCACTCACCAGTGATTGTTAGGATTTGGGGCCATAAAATTTCCACACATGATGATACATTAACACCATTTGAGAGACAATTATTGGCTTGCTATTAGACATCAATTGGAGCCACCCTCTGTGAATAAGGGGCATAAAATAATCTTGAAACTTGAAATACCGTAATGTCTTGGATAACATCAGGGAAATGGTCTAACAAGGAAGACAGTGCCCAGAAGAGCTCCATAATAAAATGAAACTGATTGAAACAGGTTTATGCATTCAGAAGAATACAAGAAGGCACTACTCATCAGATTCATGGACATGTAGCCTGTTTTCCTCTAGGGCCAAATTTGGAACAACTAAGGAGCTGCCAGATTTTGTTGCCACATGAGTGGTGCCCTATTGAGAGGTGAAGCCAGCTGGGCTTCTGGGTCAAGTGGAAACTTGGAGAACTTTTCAGTCTAGCTAAAGGATTGTAAATGCACCAATCGGCGCTCTGTGTCTAGCTAAAGGTTTGTAAATGCACCAATCAGCAATCTGTAAAAATGGACCAATCAGCACTCTGTAAAATGGACCAATCAGCCCTCTGTAAAATGGACCAATCAGCAGGATGTGGGTGGGGCCAAATAAGGGAATAAAAGCTGGCCAGCTGAACCAGCCTTCACAATCCGCTGGGGTTACCGTCAACGGGTGGAAGCTTTGTTCTCTCGCTCTTAGCGATAAATCTTGGTGTAGCTTACTGTTTGGGTTCGCACTACCTTTAAGAGCTGTAACACTCACTGTGAAGGTGTGTGGCTTCACTCCTGAAGTCAATGAGACTACGAAACCACCAGAAGGAAAAAACTTTGGACACACCTGAACATCTGAAGGAACAAACTCCGGACACACCATGTTTGAGAACTGTACCACTCAGCGCGAGGGTCTGTGGCCTCATTCGTGAAGTCAGCAAGACAAAGAACCCACTGGAAGGAACCAATTCTGGAAACACAGTAAACAGCACTTGATTGGCCAACAGAAACCTATTTCGTTTACAAATGGTCGTTCCAAGGTGAATGGACAATATCCTGTTTGGAAAGCTGCCACGCTATGACCAACTGGTGGAAAAACCCTGATTGAAGACAAGAACAAAGCAGGTGAGTAGTCATAATTTCATGGTTTTTGTTTGTTTGTTTTTTGCAGAGATGAGATAGTTGAACAATAGCAAGAACGTTAATATTTAGGTCTTTACCCACCTACCAGTGGCATTGGCCTGGCCATATGTTCAGGCAGATGGGCAATGCAGAACTGAACTATTAAAGGGATTCCGGTATGGGGTGTGATTCCACAGAAATCACTCTGTGAATTTAAGGGACACATTAAAGTGACACATATTCATGCCCATGAGAAGAATTCCCCTTCATGATCGAAAGGTAATTGGAACCAACTAGTGTACTTCCTGGCAGGCTCACTTGAGTTAGCCGCTTTGGTGGGTGAAATGAGCGGACAAGGGGAGCTACAAGATGGGATGGATAGTCTGATCATTGATACACATCTTTTGCACTCTTCGAGGCACAAAATGACAATGAAAACTTTTCTGTCTGGCGACAAGATAGACCAAGACTATAGATGGCTATGGGGCAGATTCCCTGGTGGTAGGGGGTAAGGGAAGGTCTCACACATAGCTGGCAAGCAAGACTATATCATACCACACTGTAGTTCCAGGGGACTATATATGAGTTCTGAAAGGAATAGAGACTCAAGTGTGCTTTGCATACAGCCTAGTGGTGGATGCAAATGCTCCAAACACTTGTATGAAATCAAAGTACTATACCAATTTGGACTACTAAGTTACTGTTTTTCAGAACAAGGAACGTGCTTACAGCCCATGGTGCCCAACAGTTAAAAATATTTCACATCAAATGTGCATATCACCTGTTGGAGTACTTGGAACAGGAATTTGAAACGTGTTGTCTAAAATGAGAGGAGATGTAGGTGAAGGGCTAGCTTATATACCTCCATAAAGTGCACACCATCAGAAAGGCCAAAAGGGGGCTTCCACTTGGTAGATTCCTCTGCTTTTCTGAGGGATCTGGGCAAAAAGAAATGGGGGAGGTTGTTACAATTCTTACCCGTATCATCTTACCTTTCGTTTTCTTTTGTTTTCCTTTTTGACACATGGGCCATTTACACTTTGTTGTAAAATATCCAAATATTGAGGAGGATTTCAAGACATCTTTCTTATACTAATTTTCAGTTTAATACTGTTTATATTGGAAAACATGCTTTGTAGGATTTCAATTCTCTTACATATATTGAAAATTGTTGTTCAATGTCTGAGACCCATTGTTTCATACATTTTGACCAAAGTTCTTGTTTTTAAGAGGGAGTAGTACATGTCCAGAATTATTCACTCTGTCAGAACCCCTGCAGAAGTCTGTGATTATGATTTAAAAGTGAAGTTAAAAACCACAGTTGAACATCACTAATTGGTGAAATGCAAACTAAAACTACAATAAAATACCACGTTATACCCATTAGGATGACTACTATAAAATTAAACAGAAAAGTGTTGGTGAAAATGTTGAGACGTGGAAGCCTTGCACAGCATTGGTGGGAATGTAAAATGGTACAGCTGCTGTGGAGAGCAGTCCAGCAGTTCATCCAAAAATAAAAATAGGATTACACGTCATCAAGTAATTCCCCTTCTTGGCATATGCCCAAAAGAACTGAAAGCATGCTCTCAAAAATATACTGGTACACCCGTGGTCATAGCAGTGTTATTCATAATCACTTAAATACGGAAGCAACCCAAGTGTACATAGAAAGCCAAATAGGTAAATAAAATATGGTGAATACATACGCTGGAATACTATTCAGGCTTAAAAAGGAGGAAAATGCCGAAGTATGGTACAACATTGATGAGCCTCAAGGGCGTTACACTAAGTGAAATAAGCCAGTCACAAAAAGACAAATATTGTCTCATTCTGTTTAAGGAGGTACTTTAGAGTACTCTGACAAAGTCATAGAAACAGAAAATAGAATGGTGGCTGTCAAGGACTATGGGGAGAAGAGAATGGGGAGTTATTGTTTAATGGGTACAGAGTTTCAGTTTTGCAAGATGAAATGTGTTCTGAAGATGATGGAAGCTACACATCTGAAGGTGCATTAACAGTATATACGTGCTTAATGCCAATAAAATGTACACGTAAAAGTGGTTACAAAGGTAATTTTATATTTGTATTTTATCACAATAGAAAAAGTTACACAAACTTAAAACACATGCAGAGTTGCCTGCTTTTCTTCAGCCTGTCTGAGTCTCAGGGCTGGGATAAACAGAAAACAGGAGGGAGAGACCATATGTGGTTGCACTGGGCTGAAGTGATGTGAATGGAATAGGAAGAGAGGTGAAGCTAGGAAGAAGTGAAAACACAAGATAAAAATAAATGCTCAAAGAACAGGAATTTAGTAGGTATCAAAGTATTGCTTACACTGATTTTCTCATGCACGTGAGTGGGAAGTGGAGGTTGGAAATCGGGATGCTTGGAACTGAGATTTTGGAGATACACAGTTAATGAATGGTTGGAAATTAAACATAAGCGTGGCTTTGCATTAATGGCTCAATTCTGCTCAACAGCGGAATTGTTGTCCACAGGGAACTGCGTGGTGGTGTAGCTTTGGCGGGGCTTGTGGAAGCAAATGGCCAGTCTTTATCCCTGTGTAATGGAGGAGGATTCCTGGCGCCTCCTTGTGCTGCTTCATGCAACTGTTTCCTTCAGGTTGCTCTCCCCAAAGCGCCTGGGATTGCAGCAGCAGAGGTGCTTGATGGACTGTGCCTGTCTCTACCTGCCTTCCTCTCCCTGTGTCTGAGCTCCCTGCATTGGATGAGCTGCTTTTTGGTATTTTATTGATGAGTCCAGCCCAACGCTTACTGCTCAAGAATGACCTCATTCTTTCATCTCACTAATCTTCCTGCAAGTAACTGCAGGTCCTTAGAATTTGGAATAGACAAGTAAGGTCCCTGATATAGGTGTACAAGGAAAGATTAAGCCCTCATTGTGTGTGTTATTTTACACAGAATGGAAAGGTTGCAGGGATTTGACAAAGAGTGGTTTCAGAGCTTGACAGAGTGATAAGGCATCATAAAGCCTGCAAGAAGAAAACAGGTAGCAATGCCTTAGCCTCCTGCATTTATGCTTTGGTCTCCTGCATGCACTATTTATTTCTGAAGTGCTGGGAAAGAATGCAGCACTAATGTTCAGTTCTGTGGCCCAGGTGCAAGGCAACAGCGTTTGAAAGGAGGGCTGGGGTCGTCTGAGGGGAATCTGGTATAATAGCTCATTTTGTACAGGCTTTATTCCAGAAGACAAAGCCAGCTAGTGTCAAAGAGCTGGGAAGGAGAATGTAGGGGAGGAGAGAGGGACAAAAGGGGGACCCTCTGCCCTCAGGAGATTCTGCTAGGAGCACTGGCCACCCCTTTGTCTCTCAGCTCTCTTCTCTCAGAAGAAGGGATGGGGCGCAGAGAGATGGGATGTTGGCTTGTGTGTTTTTGTCTTTTTTTTTAAACCCTCCCTGATCTTCCCCTTTTTCTTTCTCTCTGAGTTTAGGGTTGTGATGGTCAAATTGTATGGTGTCTCCACAGAACAGCCTGATTGTGGCCTCACATTATTGACTTATGGGGTTTCTCTGGTTGATATCTACAGATATTTGTGGGTACTGTGCACCAGAGCGGATTAATTGGGCACCATGTAGGAGATATGTTAGAGACAATACAAAAAGAGGAAAGGAAGTTTTAATTAGACAACCTGCGTAGTGATGGCTCAGAGGGCTGAAGTGGTATCAGAAATTGAAAAGAATAACTGTTGGTTTGGAAAAATTGCTTCCATTTCATAATCGTCTATTTCCTTAATAGCTTTCATTTCACACTCCAGTCCTAGAGAAAATTATTGCGTGGGATTCAGAAGACATCCTGCATAGATAAAACTACTGCAGAGCTCTTGAAATTAAGGCCCTTCAGATAATGTGGTGTCCGGGCTGGGCATTGGAGAGGTTGTACGTGAGAGGCAGCACGGAGTGCAGTGTGGGGAAGACAGAAAAAGGGATGCCCTCTTTGTGCATCGAGGGGTCTCCACAGTGGGCTTTGTATACCGAGGGGTCCTCTTTGTGCCTCTGTTCTCTTCCTCATTCATAGAGAGGCTGGGGGAGGGGAGTGATTGGGGGCTGGGGAGATGCTGGCTGTGCTACTTCTCTATTCTAACCCTTGCAGCCTATTCTTCTCTTTGGGCTCAAGAGCCCTAATCATCTATTTTATATTCTTTAACTGTTCAGACTTAAATTGCCTCCACTTAAGTTGCCTTGATTTGCTAATTTGCTGCAGAAAGTTCTAAAGAGATCTCTGGTTCATGTGCAGAACAAAAGGTTCACAAAAACTCTGAGAGCCTCTGGTTTCAGACAGGAAATCACAGGAAGCTGGGGCTGGACAACGTGAATTAAGAGTGTGAAGGAGAGCTAAGTCTCTGTCAAGACTGAATGAATAAATCAATAAAGCCTCAGGTAGCTCAATCAAGATTTCTGCAATACTGGCAGACACATTCATTGTCCCACATCTCCCAAACCCAATATTCTGTTGCCACTCACTGGCAGGGGTGCACTTCGGACGTGATGTCTTCACTGTTTAACAAGACTCAGAGCAGACTGTTTGAGATTGGGGGGATTCTCGGGAAACCTGGTGTGCTGGTCTGTGTCTTTGAGAGCTTTGTTTCGGCAAAAAAATGTGTGGACCAACAGCTGGGAGGGGGAGTGTGCAGGAGGGAGGGAGGGGCAAGCCATGAGCCCTCCCGTTGAGAGGAGGGGGCTTCCTGCCTTGCACTCTCTTCTTTGATGCCTGGCAAGTTCTTCATTGTGCTTGTGTCTCTTTTAGGGTCACAGCAGAAGCAGGGGTGGGAATAGCAGGGAGAAATAGAGGGCTAATGCGCTGCCGACCCTTCTAACCTGACATCCTCTCCTGTGGGCTGACAGCCGTTCATCAGCCATTTTCTGTTCTGTTCCTATGAAGGCAGCCTTCAGTGCTTCCAAATAAATTGCCTTTATGCCTATCTGCTCCCCATCCAAATACAACTGTGGGTGTGGACATTTGGGATGGAATATTGGGGCCTTCGATTCAGGTGTGGATGAATGGAGAAGTCCTGATCATCTATGGTTTAAGATGTGGAATTAAAAGGCTGATGGAATTCGACAAGAGGTGAGTTAAGAACTTGATAGAGTCAAGGGTGACTTCAATAACAGCTCAAAAAGTAAAATAAAAAATAAAGAAAAGAAAAAACATAGCCTTAGGAGGCCCTAATGTCAGAAATGCAAATTGTGCTCAATGAAAGCCTTTTGCCCACATTAACTTTCTGACCCCCAGAAGCATGCCTAGCTCAGGGCTGGTACAGGGTACTGATGATATTCTACATGGTCATCCAAGGAGAGCCCACAATAGCTGAAGTTTGGGTCTGCCCTGTGCCATATCTGTGCAGGTTTTTATTTTTTGTCCTTTTGATGACAAAGTTGATTACAATCTGCTGGAAGGGACAGTTTTGTTAGACATTTGCTATATATTTCAATGTAGTAAGGCTTGGATGTTTGAAATTGGGATTCTTGAGTAAAAGCTGATTTCAGGCCTATGGGTAAAAATGCTGTGTTTTTGAGAACAGATCTCTTCGTGAGTCACTTGTGTCCATAGCAGCCAAGGGGGAGGGTGGGGGGGCTTGTGTCTGCGTTCTGGGAGGGGTCCTCTGGGAGCATGCGCACTCCCTCTTGCTGCATTGCAGGGTCTTTGTGCTCCTGCGTCAGCACTGGGAACTTGGTGGTGGGGTGGTTTGGAGAAGAGCGGAGGAGGTTGTGCGTTTGTCTTAATCCCCCGGCTTCTCCCTCCCTCTCAATGACGCCATGATTATTAATAAACCATTTCTCACTTATTGCTGCAGATGTAAACACTTCACCAGAATTGCGCAGCTCTTGCGTGCGCTTTCCTATTGACGTAGCTGGCGGGCTGGGATTTTGAGATGGGCTATGAGTATCCCAAATTTAGATGTAAAATAAAATACCCTGATCATTTGGGAATTATGATGTGGAATAAAAAGTAAAGTGATGTTTCACAAGGCGTAATTAAAGGCTTGGGGGTGTGGGGTGCAGATAAATCTGAACACTGCTTCCTGTGGACCCTCCGCTTGGTTAACCCTCTGAGACCCCCGAGCTTTTCCAGCCTGGAGCAGTGGTGGGAGGCTGAGCAACTACAGAAATCTACATGTTTACGTTGGGCCTCAATAAAGGGGAATCTGCAAGTTTCCCTTTTGGAAATAATGGTGGTGGCAACCGAATGGAAGCTTTTGGGGTAGAGAGTGTGAGCACTCGAGAATGAATCTACTGCCTCTGTTCTGGGAGTACTCTCTCTCAAATCACGAAATGCCCACGGGGCAGGACGGGCTTTCCTGCAGTCATTGCTGTTGACTGTGAATGTGGGGTTGGAAGGGTGGTGTGGTATTGGTCTATGGGTTTTGACAAATGGAAAGTGCCACGTAGCCATTATGACAATTATCACACAGGATCCTTTACCCTCAAAAGAAATCCTCTGCACTTACCTATTCAACCCTCCATGTCCCCAAACCCCTGGCAACCATTGAGTCTCTATCATTTTGCCTTTTCCAGAATGTTATATAAATTGGATTATGCAGTACGTAGTGTTTCCAGAGTGGCGTCTTTCTCTTAGTAATACACATTTAAACTTCCTCCATGTTTTTGCAGGCCTTGATATAGCCCATTTCATTTGATTGCTGAATAGTATTCCGTTATGTGGATGTACCACAATGCATTGTTCACCTACTGAAGGACATCTTGGTTGCTGACAGTTTTTCTCGAGTAGGAGCAAAGCATATGTTACCATTCATGTGCAGAATGTGTGTGTGGACTTCAGTTTTCAAAACAGTTGGCTAAATACCTAGGAGTGTGATTGCTGGATCATATGGTAATGCTATGTTTAGCTTTGTGAGAGGCTGCCAAATTGTCTTCTGAAGTGGTTGTGCCGTTTTGCATTCCTGCCAAAAATGAATGAGACTCCCTGTTGCTCTGCATCCTCTCATCAAATGATATGGTCGTTTTTTCGGAACTTAGCCATTGCCAAAAATGTAGTAGTAACTTGTTTTAATTTGCACTTCCTAATGGCAAATGCTGTGTAGCATCTTTTCATGCTTTTCATTCCAATTGCATATTTTTTGAGAAAGTGTATGTTCAATGTTTTGCCTATCTTTAACTTGATTTTCAAGTGTCCTCCTTTATCCACCATCTTGCTTTCCACAGTCCAAATACGTTAAATGGAAACTTCCAGAAATAATTCATAAATTTTAAATTGCATGCCATTCTAAATAGCATGATGAAATCTCAAGCCATCCCAATCTGTCCCACTCAGGAATTGAATCATCCCTTTGCCCAGTGTTTCCTTGTTGTCCGTGTTACTTGCCCTTTAGTCACTTAGTTGTCATCTCAGTTAATCAGACCCACTGTCATGGTATTACAGTGTTTGTGTTCAACTGACTCTTATTTTAATAATGTAACCTCCCAATGGGTTCTCCTTGCCTGCTGCCCAGATAGAGGGGAATTGCAACAGAGACAGCAGATTTATCAAGACAGGAAAATTTCAATACAGAAAGAGTTTAGTTCACACAGACTTGGTTAAACAGGAGACAGGAGTTTTATTACTCAAATCAGTCTCCCACAGAATTTGGAGACTGGGGTTTTTCAAGGACAATTTGGCAGGTCAGTGGAGGGCAGGGAATGGGTCAGATTGGTCGGGTCAGAGGGGAAATCATAGGGGGTGGACCTGGGTTCTTTTTGCTGTCTTCTGTTTGTGAGTGGGATCGCAGAACTGGTTGAACCAGATGGCTGATCTTGGTGGCACCAGCTGGTGAATGAGAATGCAAGGTCTGATTCTGGAGCACCAATCTTAGGTTTTATAATAAAAATGCTATCCCTAGAAGCAACTGGGGAGGTTAGGATTCTTGTGGCCTCTGGCTGCATGTCCCAAACCATAATTTCTAATCTTGTGCCTAATTTGTTAGTTTTACAAAGGCAGTCTGGTCCCCAGGCAAGGAAGGGGTTTGTTTCAGGAAAGGGCTGCTATCGTCTTTGTTTCAAAGTTACACTATGAACGAAGTTCCTCCTAAAGTTAGTTTGGTGCATGCCCAAGAATGGGTGATATGATCTGGCTGTGCCCCACTGAAATCTCAACTTGAATTGTTTCATCTTTCAGAATTCCCACATGTTGTGGGAAGGATCCAGGGGGAGGTAATTGAATCATGGGGGCCAGTCTTTCCTGTGCTGTTCTCATGATAGTGAATAGGTATCACAAGATTTGATGGGTTTATCAAGGGTTTCTGCTTTTACTTCTTCCTCATTTTCTCTTGCTGCCACCTTGTAAGAAGTGCCTTTCAGGCCAGGCAAGGTGGCTCATGCGTGTAATCCCAGCACTTTGGGAGGCTGAGGCGGGTGGATCATGAGATCAGGAGATCAAGACCATCCTGGCTAACACAGTGAAACCCTGTCTCTACTAAAAATACGAAAAATTAGCTGGGCGTGGTGGCAGGCGCCTGTAGTCCCAGCTACTCAGGAGGCTGAGGCAGGAGAATGGCATGAACCCAGGAGGTGGAGCTTGCAGTGAGCTGAGATGGCGCCACTGCACTCCAGCCTGGGTGACAGGGAGAGACTCCATCTCAAAGAAAAAAAAAAGTACCTTTCACCTCCTGCCATGATTCTGAGACGTCCCCAGCCATGTGGAATTGTAAGTCCATTTAAACCTCTTTTTCTTCCCAGTCTTGGGTATGTCTTTATCAGCAACATGAAGACGGACTAATACAGTAAATTGGTACCAGCAGAGTGGGGTGTTGCTGAAAAGATACCCAAAGATGTGAAGGTGACTTTGGAACTGGGTAACATGCAGAGGTTGGAACAGTTTGGAGGGCTCAGAAGAAGACAGGAAAATGTGGGAAAGTTTGGAACCTACAGAGACTTGTTGAATGGCTTTGCCCAAAATGCTGATAGTGATATGAACAATAAGATCCGGCTGAGGTGGTCTCAGATGGAGATGAGAAACTTGTTGGGAAATGGAGCAAATTTAACTGTTGTTATGTTTTAGCAAAGAGATTGGCAGCACTTTGCCCCTGCCCTAGAGATTTGTGGAACTTTGAATTTGACAGAGATGATTTATGGTACCTGGCAGAATAAATTTCTAAGCAGCAAAGCATTCAAGATGTCACTTGGGTACTGTTAAAGTGATGAGATTTTATAAGGGAAGCAGAGCATAAAAGTTTGGAAAATCTGCAGCCTGACTATGTGATAGAAAAGGAAAACCCATTTTCTGGGGAGAAATTCAAGCAGGCTGCAGAAATTTGCATAAGTAACAAGGAGCCTAATGTGAATCCCCAAGACCATGGGGAAAATGTCCCCAGGCCATGCCAGAGACCCTCATGGCAGCCCCTCCCATCACAGGCCTGGAGGCCTAGGAGGAAAAAATGGTTTTGTGGGCTGGGCCCAGGGAAACCTAGGGACTTCCATGCTGTGTGCAGCCTAGGGACTTGGTGCCCTGTGTCCCAGCCACTCCAGCCATGGCTGAAAGGGGCCAATATACAGCTCAGACTGTGGTTTCAGAGGGTGGAAGCCCAAAGCCTTGTCAGTTTCCACATGGTATTGAGCCTGTGGGTGCACAGAAGTCAAGAATTGAGGTTTGGGAACCTCCACATAGATTTCAGAAGATGTATGCAAATGGCTGGATGCCCAGGCAAAAGTTTGTTGCAGGGGTGAGGCCCTCATGGAAAACTTCTGCTAGGGCAGTATGGAAGGGAAATGTGGGGTGGGAGCCCCCACACAGAATCCCTACTGGGACATTGCCTAGTGGAGCTGTGAGAAGAGGGCCACCATCCTCCAAACCCCAGAATGATAGATCCACCAACAGTTCACACTGTGCACCTGGAAGAGCTACACACTCAATGCCAGCCTGTGAAAGCAGCCAGGAGGGAGGCTGTACCCTGCAAAGCCACAGGGGCAGAGCTGCCCAAGACCATGGGAACCCACCTCTTGCATCAGTGTGACCTGGATGTAAGATCTGGAGTCAAAAGAGATCATTGTGGAGCTTTGAGATTTGACTGCCCCGCTGGATTTCAGACTTGCAACAAAGGCCCTGTAACTCCTTTGTTTGGCCAGTCTCTTCCATTTGGAATGTCTGTATTTACCCAGTACCTGTAACCCCCATTGTATCTTGGAAGTGACTAACTTGCTTTTGATTTTACAGGCTCACAGGCAGAAGGGATTTGCCTTGTCTCAGATGAAACTTAGGACTGTGGACTTTTGGGTTAATGCTGAAATGTGTTAAGACCTGGGGGACTGTTGGGAAGGCATGATTGACTTTGAAATGTGAGGACGTGAGATTTGGAGGGGCCAGGGGTGGAATGATAGGGTTTGGCTGTGTCCTCACCCAAATCTCAACTTGAATTGTATCTCCCAGGTTTCCTACATATTGTGGGAGGGACCCAGGGGAGGTCATCGAATCATGGGGGCCAGTCTTTCCCATGCTAGTCTCATGATAGTGAATAAGTCTCTTGATATCTGATGGACTTATCAGGGGTTTCTGCTTTTGCTTCTTCCTCATTTTCTCTTGCTGCCACCATGTAAGAAGTGCCTTTCTTCTCCTGCCATGATTCTGACGCCTCCCTAGCCATGTAGAACTGTAAGTCCAATTAAGCCTCTTTTTCTTCCCAGTCTTGGGTATGTCTTTATCAGCAGCATGAAAATTGACTAATACAATGGACAAGGGCAATTTGGAGGTTAGAAGCAAGACACAGTTGGTTAGGTCAGATCTCTTTCACTGTTACAATTTTCTCACTGTTACTTTTTTTTGCAAAGGCAGTTCTAATAATGGCTCCAAGGCACAAGAGTGATGCTGACAATTCTGATATGCCAAAGAGAAGCCTGAACTGCTTCATTTAAGTAACTAGGTAATAGTTCTTGACTTAACAAGGAAAGAAAAAAATATGTTGAGGTTGCCAACATTTACGCTAAGGATGAATCTTCAATCCATGAAATTGTGAAGAAAAAAAGACATTCTACATAGTATTTATATATATAGGGTTTGGTACTTTCTGGAGTTTCAGGCAACCACTGGTGGTATTGGAACATACTCCATTTGGATAAAGGAGGAATACTATATTTGATTTCTTTTTGTTGAATTTTAAGAGATCTTTGCTTTTTTTTTTCCAACAGGTGCACACCAACACATGTAGATTATTTATTTATGTTTTTTTAGAAACAGGGTTTTTGCATATTGCCCATGCTGGTCTTGAACTCCTGGCCTCAAGTGGTTCTCCTGCCTCAGTCTCCCAAATTGCTTGGATTGTAGGTTTGAACCAAGCCTGGCCTCTTATTTTGGGTATAAGTATTTTTTCTGATATGTGTTTTGCAATATTTCTGCTAGGCTGTGACTTTACATTTCTTGACTTTTTTTCACATGGCAGTTTTAATAATTTTAATAAAATTTAGTTGATCATTTTTTAATTTTATGGAGTATGCTTTTGATGTTGTATTTAAAAATGTATTGCCAAATCCTAAGTGGCATAGATTTTCTCTTACAAATCTGTATTAGGGTTCTCTAGAGGGACAGAACTAACAGGATAGATGTATGTATAAAGGGAAGTTTATTAAGTAGTATTGACTCATACAATCACAACATGAAGTCCCACAGTAGGCCCTCTGCAAGCTGAGGAGAAAGGAAGCCAGTCTGAGTCCCAAAACCTCAAATGTGTGGAAGCCAGCAGTGCAGCCTTCAGTCTCTAGTCGAAGGTCCAAGAGTCCAAAAGCTGATGAGTCTGATGTTCAAGGGCAGGAAGCATCCAGCACAGGAGAAGAATGCAGTCCCAAAGATTAAGCCAGTCAAGTCCTTCCACGTTCCTCTTCCTGCTTTTATCCTAGCCACACTGGCAGCTGATTAGATGGTGCCCACCCACATTGAGGGTGAGTCTGCCTCTCCGAGTCCACTGACTCAAATGTCAGTCTCCTTTGGCAACACCCTCACAGACAGATCCAGGAACAATAGTTTACATCCTTCAATCCAATCAAATTCACACTCAGTATTAACCATCACTGTATTATTCTAGAATTTTTATAGCTTTGCAATTTACATTTAGGCCTATGATTCATTTTTGAGGTAATCTTTGTGAAAGGATGAAGTTTTTGTCTAGGACCATATTTTATTTTAATTAATTAATTAATTAATTAATTTTTGAGATAGCATTTCGCTTTTGTTGCTTGGGCTGGAGTGCAGTGGCACGATCTTGGCTCACTGCAACCTCCGCCTCCTGAGTTCAAGCGATTCTCCTGTCTCAGCCTCTCAAGTAGCTGGGATTACAGGCATGTGCCACCACACCCAGCTAATTTTGTATTTTAAGTGGAGACAGGGTTTCACCACGTTGCTCAGGCTGGTCTCGAACTCCTGACCTCAAAAGAACCACCCGCCTCAGCCTTCCAAAGTGCTGGGATTACAGGCACGAGCCACCGTGCCTGGCCATTGTCTAGGTTCATATTTTAGCATTTGAACATCCAACCGTCCCAACACTATTTGTTAAAACAAACAAACAACAACAAAAAAACACTGTTCCTTCTCCTTTGGATTGCCTGTGTGCCTTTCTCAAAAATCAGTTTGACTGTGAGGGTCTCTTTCTGGTCTCTCCATTCTGTTCCATTGATCTATGTCTATTTTTTTCAACAATATCACACTGTCTGGATTGTTCTATCTTCATGTTAAGTTTTAGATTTGCTAGTATGAGTCCTCCGATTTTGCTTTTCTTCTTCAGTATTGTGTTGGCTATTTTAGGTCCTTTGTGTTTTTATAGGAATTTTAGAATACGTTGTTGATATCTAGAAGATGGCTTCCTGGGATTTTGATTGGGATTTCATTGAGTCTGTAGGTCCAGTAAGGAAGAATGTATATTTTATCAATACTGAGCTTATTAACCCATGAATAGTGACTAGCTTTCCCTTTAGTTAGATCTTGATTTCTTTCATCAGTGTTTTGTAGTTTTATGCATAGAGATCCTGTAGACATATATAAGTACTTCATTTTTGTGTGCTATTGTAAATACTATTATTTTTTATATTTTAAGTTCCAATAGTTAATATTTTATTTATAGGAAAGCACCTGTATCCTCTGACCTTGTTATATTTGCCTATTAGTTCCAGGAACTTTATTGTAAATGTTTAGAAAATTTTTACATAGAAAATCATGTCCTCTTTTTAGTTTAGTGGTTAGTATGGGGAGAAAAAGAAAATCATGTCATCTGTAAATAAAAATATCTTTCTTTGTATACTATTTTTTTCTTACTACATTAGTCAGGACTTTGAGTACATTGTCAATTAAGATCCCATTACTGGGTATATACCCAAAGGACTATAAATCATGCTGCTATAAAGACACATGCACACATATGTTTATTGCGGCATTATTCACAATAGCAAAGACTTGGAACCAACCCAAATGTCCAACAATGATAGACTGGATTAAGAAAATGTGGCACATATACACCATGGAATACTATGCAGCCATAAAAAATGATGAGTTCACTTCCTTTGTAGAGACATGGATGAAATTGGAAATCACCATTCTCAGTAAACTATCACAAGAACAAAAAACCAAACACTGCATATTCTCACTCATAGGTGGGAATTGAACAATGAGAACACATGGACACAGGAAGGGGAACATCACACTCTGGGGACTGTTGTGGGGTGGGGAGAGGGGGAAGGGATAGCCTTGGGAGATATACCTAATGCTAGATGACGAGTTAGTGGGTGCAGCGCACCAGCATGGCACATGTATACATGTGTAACTAACCTGCACATTGTGCACATGTACCCTAAAACTTAAAGTATAATAAAAATAAATTAAAAAAAAAGAAATGTAAAAAAAAAAAGATTTATAAGAGAAGACATCCATTCCTTGTTCCTGATCGTAGGAGGAATGCATTTAGTCTCTCACCACTATAATGTTAACTATTTTCCCACATATACCCTTTACTAAGCTAAAGAAGCGCTCCCGTCTATTCCTATTTTTTTGAGATTTTTTATTTGAATGGATAATAATTATTTTCAAATGATTTTTCTTCTTCGATTTATATGGTCATATTTTTTTCTTCTTTTTCAGTCTGTTAATATGATGAATTACCTAAACTGATGCACAAAATTTGAACCAGCCTTGCATTCCTGGCGCTAATATCCCTGATAATAATATGCTGTCATTTTACTGGATATTGGTGGATGATACTATGTTAAGGTATTTTGAATATATTTGACTTTAGTTTTCTTTTCTTGTAATATATTTGTCTGATTTTGGTATTAGGGTAATGCTGGTCTCATAAAATGAGCTGATATGTTCTCCCACTGCTGCTATTTTGGGAAATACATTGTGAAAATGTGGAACTATTTCTTACTTAAAGAATTCACAACTAAAACCATCTATTCCTTGTGCTTTCTTTATTAAAAAGGTTTTAATTAAGACAATTTTTAATACATGTGGGGCTACTCAGGTTAATATATTTTTCTGTGTGTGAGTTTTCATACTTGTGATTTTTAAGTAATTAATTTATTTTATCAAAGTTACCATATTTGTGGACATAGAATTTTTCACAGTATGCTCTTATTATCCTGTTAATACTCATAAGATCAATAGTGACTCCTCTTTTATTTTCTGATATTATTTGTTTATTCTGTTTTATTGGCTCTCCTAGCTAGATACTTTCCAATAACCATATTTTGGGTTGTTTTTCACTGTAATTCTTATCCTTGTTTTTTTATAGGTAAGATTTTTCTCCTCTGGCTTTTTAAAAAAGAGATTTTCTATTTTCCTTTGATTTTCTGATGTTTCAATAGGGGTGTGTGTGTGTGTGTGTGCGCTTGTGTGTATGTGTGTATATGTGTGTTTTAAGTGTTTATCTTATTTGGTACTTTTGAGCTCCTTGAATCTGCGGGTTTTAGGGAGGAATTAATAAATTTTGGAAGTTCTTGGCCATTATTATTTCAAGTATTTATTGTGCTCCATCCTTTTTTTCTTATCTTTCCAGTATTCCAGTTATTAGTACTTATACCTTTTAAGACTATCACACAGTTCTTGGATGTCATTTCTATTTTTGGATTTTGTTTTCATTCCTTTTTTCCTCTTTGCATTTCACTTGTAAGGTTTCCTTTTTGTTTCAACTTTTTTTTTTTAGGTTCAGGGGGTACATGTGCAGGTTTTTACATGGGTAAATTGCATATCACTGAGGTTTGGTGTATGAATGATCCTGTCACCCAGGTAGTGAGCATAGTAACCTGATGTATTTTTTCAGCCTTTGCCTCCTTCTCACCCTTTCCCTCTTAATAGTCTCCAGTATCTACTGTTCCTATTTTTATGTCCATGTGTACTCAATGTTTAGCCGCTACTTATAAGTGAGAACACAGGGTATTTGGTTTTCTCTTCTTGTGCTAATTTGCTTAGGATAATGGCCTCCAGCTCTACCCATGTTGTTGCAAAGGACGTGAGTTAATTCTTTTTTATGGCTGCATATGTACCATGATGTATAGGTACTACATTTTCTTTATCCAGTCCACCTAGATGGGCATCTAGGTTAATTCGATGTCTTTGGTATTGTGAATAGTGCTGTGATGAACATACCAGTACATGTGTCTTGTTGGTGAAATGATTTATTTTCTTTCAGGTATATACCAAGTAATAGAATTACTGAGTCATCCTGTTTTAAGTTCTTTGAGAAATTGCCACATTGCTTTCCACAGTGGCTGACCTAATATGTATTCCCACCAACAGTGTATGAGTGTACCCTTTTCTCTGCAACCTCACAAAGCATGTGTTTTTTTTTTTTACTTTTTAGTAATAGCCATTCTAACCAATGTGAGATGATATCTCATTGTGATATTGATTTCATTTCTCTAATGATTAGTCATGTTGAGCATTTTTCATATGTTTGTTGGCCATTTGTATGTTTTCTTTTAAGAAGTGTCTGTTCATGTTCTTTGCCTACATTTTAATGGGTTTGTTTGTTTTTTGCTTGTTTTAAGTTCCTTATAAATTCTGGATATCAGACCTTTGTTGGATTCATAGTTTGTGAATATTTTCTCTCATTCTCGAAGGTTGTCTGTTTACTCCGTTGATAGTTTCTTTCACTTAGCAGAAGCTCTTTAGTTTAATTAGGTGCCACTTGTCAACTTTTATTTTTGTTGCAATTCCTTTTGGGGATTCAGACATAAATTATTTGCCAAGGACAACGTCCAGAATGGTATTTGTAGGTTTTCTTCTAGGGTTTTCATGTTGTAGGGCTTGTATTTAACTATTTAATCCATCTTGAGTTGATTTTTGTATATAGTGAAAGGAAGGTGTTCAGTTTTGATCTTGTGCATACAGCTAGCCAGTGAGCCCAGCACTATGTAATAAGTCGGGAGTCCTTTCCTTATTGCTTGTTATTGTTGACTTTGTTGAAGATCAGATGATTATGATTACAGATGATTAGGTGTGTAGCTTTATTCTTGGGTTCTTTATCCAGTTCCATTGGTCTGTGTATCACTTTGTGTACCTGTACTATGTTGTTTTGGTTACAGTAGCCTTGTAATATAGCTTGAAGTATGACCATGTGATGCCTCGAGCTTTGTTCTTATTGTTAAGGATTACTTTGGTTATTTGGGCTCTTTTCTGGTTCCATGTAAATTTTAGAATACTTTTTGATATAGTTTGGCTCTGTGTCCCCACCCAAATATCATCTTGTAGCTCCCATAATTCCCATGTGTTGTGGGAGGGACCTGGTGGGACATGACTGTGAATTATGGGGGTGGGTCTTTCCTTCCCTGTTTTCATGATAGTGAATGGGTCTCAGGAGATCTGTTGGTTTTTAAAACAGAAGTTGCCCTGTACAAGCTCTTTTTGCCTGCTGCCATCCACATAAGATGTGACTTGCTTCTCCTTGCCTTCTGCCATGATTGTGAGGTCTCCCCAACCATGTGGAACTGTAAGTCCAATAAAACTTTCTTTTGTAAGTTGCCCAGTCTTGGGTGTTTCTTTATCAGCAACGGGAAAATGGACTAATACCCTTTTTTTTCTATTTCTGTAAAAATGATGTTGATAGTTTGATAGGAATGGTGTTGAATCTGTAGAGTGCTTTGAGACATATGGCCATGTTGTTAAAGATACTAACTCATCTGAACTGTGAGCATCGAATGTTTTCCATTTGTTTGTGTCATCTGTGATTTCTTTCAGCAGTGTTTTGTAGTTATCCTTGTAGATATTTTTTACCTCCTTGGTTAGATGTATTCCAAGGTATTTTGTTTGTGTGTGGCTATTGTAAATAGGATTGAATTCTTTTTTTTTTTTTTTTTTTTTTGAGACGGAGTCTTGCCCTGTTGCCCAGGCTGGAGTGCAGTGGCGCGATCTCGGCTCACTGCAAGCTCCGCCTCCCAGGTTCACGCCATTCTCCTGCCTCAGCCTCCTGAGTAGCTGGGACTACAGGTGCCCGCCACCACTCCCAGCTAATTTTTTGTATTTTTAGTGGAGACAGGGTTTCACAGTGTTAGCCAGGATGGTCTCGCTCTCCTGACCTCGTGATTCGCCCACCTCAGCCTCCCAAAGTGCTGGTGTTACAGGCGTGAGCCACTGCGCCCAGCCGGGATTGAACTGTTGAATTGGCTTTCAATTTGAATGTAGTTGGTATACAGAAATGCTACTGGTTTTTGTATATTTATTTTGTATCCTTAAACTTTACTGAAGTTGCTTATCAGCTCTGGGAGCCTTTTGGGGGACTCTTTAGGGTTTTCTAGGTATAGAATCATATTACCAACAAAGAGAGATAGTTTGGCTTCCTCTTTTCCTATTTGGATGCCTTTTATTTACTTCTCTTGCCTGCTTGCTCTGGCCAGGACTTCCAGCACTATGTTGAATAGGAGTGGTGAGAATGGGCATTCTTATCTTGTTCCACTTCTCAAGGGTAATGCTTCCAGCTTTTGCCCATTCAATATGATGTTGGTTGTGGGTTTGCCACAGGTGGCAGTTATTATTTTGAGGTATGTCCCCTCTGATGTCTAGTTTATTGAGGGTTTTTATCGTGGAAGGATACTAGTTTTATAGAAAACTTTTTCTGTGTCTGCTGAGATGAACACATTGTTTTATTTTTAATTCTGTTTATGTAGTGATTCACATTTATTGATTTGCACATGTTGAACAAGCCCTGTATCCTGCAAATAAAGTCAATTTGATCTTGGTCAATTAACTTTTTGATGTGCTGTTGGATTGATTTTGCTACTATTTTGTTGAGGATTTTTGAATCTATCTCCATCAAGGATATTGGGCTGTAGTTTTCTTTTGTTGTTGTTGTGTCTTTGCCAGATTTTGGTATCAGAGTGATGCTGGCTTCGTAGAATGATTTAGGGAGGAGTCCCTCCTCCTCAAATTTTTGGAATAGTTTCAGTAGGAATGGTATTAACTCTTCGTTCTATGTCTAGTAAAATTGAGCTGTGAATCCATCTGGTCCAGGGCTTTTCTTTGTTGGTGTGTTCTGAATTACTGATTCAATTTCAGAACTCATTATTGATATGTCCAAGGTTTCAGTTTCTTTGTGATTCACTCTTAGGAAGTTGTGTATTTCCAGGAATTTATCCATTTTCCATAGGTTTTCTAGTTTGTGTACACAGAAGTGTTTATAAATAGTTGCAGATGATTTTTTGTATTTCTGTGGAATCTGGTGTAATGTTACCTTTGTTGTTTCTGATTGTGTTTATTTGGATCTTCTGTATTTTTTTCTTCTTTGTTAACCTTGCTGCTGGTCTATTGATCTTGTTTATCCTTTCAAAGAATAAGCTTTTGGTTTTGTTGATCCTTTGTATGGATTTTTGGGTCTTGATTTCATTCAGTTCTGCTCTGATTAGTTATTTGTTTTTTTATACTAACTTTGGGGTTAGTTTGTTCCTTTTTTTAGTTCCTCTAGGTGTGATGTTAAGATTATTAATTTTAGATCTTTCTAACTTTTTGATTTAGGCATTTAGCACTATAAACTTTTCTTCTTAACACTGCTTTGGCTGCATCTCAGAGACTTTGCTATGTTGTGTTTTGTTTTCATTTATGTCAAAGAATTTTTAAATTTTGGCCTTAATTTCCCTGTCTACTCAAAAGTCATTCAGGAACAAGTTATTTAATTTCCATGTAATTGTGTAGTTTGGAGAGATATTTTTATTTCACTATGACATGAAAGTATCATTGGTATGATTTCAATTTTTATAAAAGTTATTCAGACTTGCTGTATGGCTGAGCATATGGTCAGTATTAGAATATGTTCCAAGTGCAGATGAGAATAATGTATATTCTGTGCTTGATGGGTGGAGTGTTCTACAGATGTTTATTAGGTCCAGTTGGTTGTGTCAAATTTAAGTCCAGAATTTCTTTGTTAGTTTCTGCCTCAATAATCTGTCTAATGCTGGCAGTGGGGTGTTGAAGTCTCCCCCTATTATTGTATGGCGACCTAGGCCTTTTTTTTTTTTTAGGCCTAGAAGTACTTGTTTTATGAACAAGTACTCAAGACTTTTTTGATTTGCCTGCATTTAAGGCTGTGGCCTTCATAAAATGTTTCTTACTCTCTTCTGGTAAAATAGGCTTCTCCTCTATGACTGATTCTGATTCCCCTCACTGGCTGCAACACTGAATTTCTTCGATGTTGGGTGCATATATATTTATGATAGTTAAGTCATCTTGTTGAATTGAACGTTTTATTATATAGTGCCTTTCTTTGTCCTTTTTTACTGTTGTTAGTTTAAAAAAAAATCTGACATAATAATACTGACTCCTGCTCCTTTTTGCTGTTTGTGTGATTGATCCTTACTTTGATTCTATGAATGTTGTTACGTTTAAAATGGATCTCTGGAAAACAGAAGATGTCTTTTTTTTTTTTTATCCAACTTGAAAAATATGGAATGCTTCACACATTTGCTTGACATCCTTGTGCAGGCGCCATGCTACCCTTTTGTGTATCCTTCCAATTTTAGTATATATCCTGCTGAAGCAAGCACCAATTTTAAAGTTTCTATTTAATTATCTTCCAGTTCACTGATCCTTTCCTCAGCTATGTCAAAAGTCTATCAAAGAGATTTTTAAAAAATTTCCATTAAGGTGTTTGGTATTTCTAGCATTTCCTTTTTTTTTTTTAAGTTTTTATCTCTGTTTACATCTGTCCTTGAATGTTGTCTATCTACTTTTTTCATTAGGGGCATTAACATATTAACCATAGCTGTCTTACATTCTCTGTCTGATAATTCCAACATCTTTGTCATATCACAGTCTCTGGGTCTGATTATTGAATTGTTTCTGTAGTCTGTGTTTTTCATTGTGTTTGGGCATGGACTTTTTGCAGTTAAAGCTGAACATACTGTATCAGCCAGTAGGAACTGAGGTAACTAGGATTTTAAATGTGAGGATTTGTGTTAATCTGGCCAGGAGTTGTGATTTGTTTAATATTTGTTGAAGTTGTAAGTACCAAAGGCTTCAAAAAAATGTAGTGGCCTTGTTTTTGTCTCCTCTTTTATTTTAAGGGATTTCCTGTGTTCTACCACTTACAACTAGTTTGTATCTTGCAGCTGTTTCAGCTGTAATTTATTATTTTGGGGCTGCCTTGATGTGATCATAAGATATGAAGAAGAGGGTAACATTCTAAAATATTCTGAGTAAATCTCAGGCTTTTTTTGATTTGCCTGCACTTAAGGCTGTGGCCTTCATAAAATGTTTCTTACTCTCTTCTGGTAAAATAGGTTTCTTCTCTATGCCTGATTTTGATTCCTCTCGCTGGCTGCAACACTCTGATTTTCTTTCCTTGAATCCCACATTGACTATGGTTTTTGTTTTCTTTTGTTTTTCCTTTAGGGGAAACAGAAGGGGTGGAGTGTAGGTTTCTCTGGTTATGTTTCACAACAGTTGCATTCCTCTTCCCAGACAGAGCTGAGTGTGGGTCTTTCTGAGATACTCACTTTGAGAACCTACTGGAGTTCTTGAAGGGAAATATTTGGGTTTGCTTCAAATCTTACTTCTGCCTCTAATTTCAAGAAAGTTTGCTTGATAAATGAGCAAAACGGATGTACTAAAGTCTTTCTTTATACATAAACTCTAATAGGCAAATAAGACCCCTTTATCCTTGCTTTTTCCAATTCACTCTATATGCAATACATAATCTGCAGTGGCCCTGGGACCTAAATGTGAAAGCTAAAACAATTAACCTTCTAGAAGAAATGAAAAAGTAGATTACCCTTATGACTTTGGGGTACAAAAATATTAAATAATATTGTAAGGCAGCAAATATTTTTAAAAGATTGATAATTTGGACTTAAAATTAAGAACTTTATATCCCACAAAGGATTGCAGGCAGAACTTCAAATCAATAAAAAAAAGGCAGGCAATCATATTTAAAATGGCCAAAAGTCTTAATCAGAAACTTCAAAATGATAATGTTAAAGTGGCCAACAAACATATGAAAAAGTTCTCAATGCTATTACTCATCATGAAAAGGTAAAATTAGACTGTGAAATATTGATATATACTAACCTGAATCACTAAACTTAAAGGGATTGACAATGTCAATTATGAAGGAAATTGGACTTTCATATACTGCTAGTGGGAATGAAAGTGGTACAACCGCTTTGGGAAAATGTTTGGTAGTATCTAGTAAACATAGATATACCCTATGACTCAACAAATTCTATCCTGAGAATATACCAAGAGAAACAAATACTTACGTTCACCAAAATATACTTAACAGCGATGTTGGAACGTCATTCATAATAGCTAAGTGTTGGAAATTATTCTGCTGTGTATCAGAAGTACGAGGGGACAATACATGGTGCTATAGTCACACAGTGGAATACTACACAGCAATGAAAATGAAAAAGAAAACTATAAATGTATGTAATACTGTGGATTAATCTCACAGACATAAAGTGGATTGAAAAGTGCCACATACTGTGTAATTGCATTCATGGAAAGCTCAACATTCAAAACAAATCTATGGTGATAAAGTTAGAATAATGGTTGACTCTAGAAGGCCAGTAGCCTAGGCACTGAGGAACCATCCCAAGCATTGAGAATGCTCTATTGAGGTGACTGATTGCATGGGTGTACACTTGAGTAAACCTTACCAAGCTGTACATTTAAGATTTGTATATCTACCAGATAAAATTTATATTTTCATTTTAAAGAGACATTAACATTAACATTTGAGATTGGGGCTCTTAGATTGTCAGGCCCATCTCTGTTTGTGAAAACCATGCAGGTGGAGGACAGCTTGTGTATCACTATGTGGGAAGAAGCAATCAGTAGTTTCTCTGTGTCCAGGAGTCCGTGTGAAAGGCTGTCCTCTAATCTTGCTCTACTAAGGCGACTTCTTTTCACCCATCTCCTGCAAATCAGTTGAGAGTGGCAGTGCTAGTTTGCTTGTCAGTTTTCACTTGCACTCCCTCTCTCTGAGCTCGTGGGTGTTAATGTGACATGCGCGAAATGTCACCAAAGAAATGATCATAAACATGACTTCCCACAAATGGTATTCTCCTGCCAGAAAAACAAATGTAACTATGGGGTGGTATAATTTGGTATGGGCTGTGGGGGTTCTAATATGCAATAGAATAAATCCCAGATATTTTGTGAACTATGAGTCAGAATGAATGAGTACTTACTGTAATTTAATAAGTGGTACTTTAAAATCTGATGGGGTAAGGAGGAAAATTTGATTGAAGGGAGAAACAAAAAGGGAACCATTTCTCATTTTCATCTTCTGATGCCCTGTTCTGAATGTGACACCCAGGACATGTTTTATGAGACCACTGGATATATACCCAAAAGTTTGCAAGGAGCGTGTCTTAGAAAAGAAAGTTTTGCCTGCTGTGGAGATGTGGCAGCGCTGGACTGGAAAATGTTAAGGAATGTGAATTTTCTTCATGTGCAGGAAGGCTTTGTTGGCACTGCATCCTCCTCTTAGATGCATGGAGGGCATGAGAGTAAGATTGGAGTGGAAGCAGGAACATGATGGCTCTTGGCACAGAACAGACAGGGATGCCAGCAATGCTTTCTCTTCTTGCATGTCCTTTCTCCTCATAAGCTGTCACTGTGGACATAGACCAAGCTATCTTCCCTGTAAATAGCCCTGATCCACACACTGCCCTGTCCCATAGGTCAGCCATAGTGTACGATTCATAAATAGAAATCAAGTGACTGAGCAAACTCAAATAATACGTGATAGAGACCGGAAGTGAAAGGAGATGGGAGTTTGATAAATGGACATGTATTACACTGGAGGAGCTGCAGCTGAAGAAGAGAAGGCTTGATCCCCAAATGGGAAGGATGCCCATGCCATCCACATTCTTCACTGAACATGGCTGAGTCCCAGATGGTTTCTCTGTGTATGCGGCCCGACTTCAGAGGGAGAGAATCAATGTGAGCTCTCTAATGTGATAGAATGCTCTAACTGGATTAAGCACATTCTGAGTCAAGGCTGGTGGCATCAGACCTACTGAGGCACCAACTGTGTTTCTGAGAGTTAAGGTGAAGAGGGCTGGTGGAGGGAAGGTGTAGTGTGGAGAATGCCAGGAGAGATGAGCATGTGGTTGGATCAGAGAGGTCTCTCTGGGCCACAGCTGTGCCTCCCTTTGACCTGTACAAGGTAAGAAGAGGAGGGACGAGTGCTGCCTGTTCATTTTTCTCCTTTTCTTTTTGAGCTCACATTTGTAGTGGGATGTTTCTCCTCATAGACTGACTCCTAAGTGTGACTGCAGATTAATCTACTCCATCAGCTTTCACATATTCATCCACACACAAAACATAAAACTTAGATATAGGATAAAAGAGCCCACCTTGATCATCTATGAAACACGATGTGGGCCATGAGGCAACTGCACTTTCATAAAGGTTGCTTCAAGGCCTGTGTGGATAACATTTCAGGAGGACTGACTGGAGGCAGCCCTTCTGGGAGAACTAAAGCTCATCTATAAAATCTGTGCTCTGTTTCCTGCCCCCCTTCCTGACCCTGCTTGCTACTACCCACACATTTGTGCTAAGCAGGAACAGAGTTGAAGGGCTAAGGGTCGGGTGTGTGTGGCTCATCCTAGTGGAAGGCAGGATGTTTGAAATTGGATCCACAATATTCCAAACTGGGAAAATGCCCATTTTTCACAGGATCAGGAGATGCTCTGGCAGCCTGGACACCTGCTTCCTGACCTATACGGTTTGCAGGCCAGTCGTGCCTGAGGAAGTCCAGCTATCCACTGTCGAGTAGGAATCTTGCTCCAGCTCCTTATTCCTACTGCGAATTCATAGCATCACCCCCTGGCAGGTGGGGAGGGGGAAGAAGTGCTAACTGCTGGCTACAAAGTCAGGCCAGTACAGAGTTACTGTGAAACTGGTGAATCGGTGTCCTTAGATATAATAATTCTTTTCAGGGAAACTGCAGAGTCGTGATCCTGAACATGTTCAATGGGAAATTTGTTTGTGTGAAAGACAGAAAGGCACATCGGGTTTGTCCTTTCTGGGAGGTGTCCTCTTGATACTGGTCCATTCTTTCTGGCGCACTAGAGAGATTTCTTCCTGCCTTTGCAGTTTTATGAGGGTGGGGGGTGGAGGAGTGAAAAAGAGGTGACTTTCCATGCTGGGGTCTTCCCCGGGATACCCCTCTTTGTTTTACTAAGTCTACCTTGACTCACAGAAGGAGAAAAGAGGGAATTGTTCCTACCTGCACAATGTGTGGGTAGTAGCAAGCAGGGTGAGGAAGGGGGCTTGCTTTAGATTTACATAAAAGTTGCAGTGGTGATACAGAGAGTTCCTGTATGCCCTACACCCAGTTTTCCCCATTACTAACATCTTGCATTAGTGGCATATTTATCACAACTAAGCGACCAATACTGACATGATTGTTAACTAAAGTCCATGCTTTATTGCTATTCCTTTAGTTTTTACCTAGTACCCTAATGTCCTTTTTCTGCTTCAGGATCCCATCCAGGATACCACATTATATCTATTTGTCATGCTTCCTTAGACGACTCCTGGTTGTCACAGGGACTCCAGTTTTGATGACCTTGATAGTTTTGGGGAGTCCTGGTCAGATATTTTGTAGACTGCCCCTCTACTGGAAATTTATTTATTTATTTATTTTTGAGATAGAGTCTTGCTCTGTCACCCAGGCTGTGTGTTCAGTAGCTCGATCTTGGCTCACTGCAACCCCTTCCTCCCGGGTTCAAATGATTCTCCTGCCTCAGCCTCCCAAGTAGCTGGAATAACAGGTGTGCACCACCACACCCCTGATGACTTATGTATTTTTAGTAGAGACAGTGTTTCACCTTGTTGGCCAGGCTGGTCTCGAACCCCTGACCTCAAGTGATCTGCCTGCCTCAGCCTCCCAAAGTGCTGGGATTACAGGTGTGAGCCACCACCACTGGGAATCTATTGGAAATTAAGTGCTGTTTTTCTCATGATTAGACTGGAGTTTTTGGGTTAGCAAGGGAAGACCACAGAAGTCATCATTGTTTTCATAATATGGTATCAGGAGTGCATGCTGTCATCATGACTGATCACTGTTGATGTTGACTTAACTCACATGGATGAGGTAGTGTTTTCCAGGTTTCTCCATGGTAAAAGCTCTTTTTCCCCTTTCCATACTGTAGTTATTGACAAAAAGTCACTGTGTGCAGTCCCGGCTTCCGGGATTATGCTCCCCTCCCTGATGGCGGAGTATCTGCATATATTATTTGGAATTCTGCAAGCAGGCCTCTTTTTAACCCTCTGAATCTTAGAATTTTGAATGCTCAAAAGCGGTGGCCTGAGTGTGAGGTAAGAAAAATCAAGATGTTTAATTGGACATCTCTTGTATAACCTGGTAGCCAGTCTTAGATTTGTTGAAAGTGTGATCTTTTTTTCTTCCTAAGGTAAGGACCGGGTGGTGCTCTGGGAGGGTGGAATGGGCTTCTTTCCAGAGCCCACGCATGAACTGTGGGCAGTGGCTTGGTTACCCCAAGTTCCTGAATGTTTCCCTTGCAACATGGAAGGGGACAAGGAATATTGTGAAAGGGAAGATAGATATATGTTTGGTTTCTGGGGGAAAGGGACATTAGAAGTAGCCATGAGGGGCCGGGTGCAGTGGCTCACACCTGTAATCCCAGCACTTTGGGAGGCCGAGGCTGGCAGATAACCTGAGGTCAGGAGTTCAAGATCAGCCTGGACAATATGGTGAAACCTGGTCTCTACTAAAAATGAAAAAATTAGCTGGGCGTGGTGGCAGGTGCCTGTAACCCCAGCTACTCAGGAGGCTGAAGCAGGAGAATCAGTTGAACCCAGGAGGTGGAGGTTGCAGTGAACCAAGATCACACAATTGTACTCCAGCCTGGGCAACAGAGCAAGACTCTGTCTCAAAAAAAAAAAGGAGCCATGACAGTGCAGTACAAGGTGCTGGACCCTAACAAGATAAAGAAAGTGTCCAAGGGCAGGGCCCAGCACTGGGATTGAGGAGGGCTGTGTGGAAGTCCATTCTCCAAGAGTGAAGTTCTGGTTTTCATTATCCTTCACATATGTGCTGACTTAAAGCTTCTACAATGTGTGATCACTCTCCCATAGTGGCTGCTGCCCTCTCCCTGTACCTCCCCACCTTGCTCAGACTCCCCACCCCACTGGCCCCCAACAGCTGCGTTCTGTCCTCACAGCTTTCTGGCTCTAATACCCCATGTAGGGCCTCCACGCTCATGGGGAAGAATCAAACAGAATTTCCCACTACCCGATGCTTCCCTTTGTGTGATCTGGACAGAGAGAGGTCAGGGGGTCTGAAACTTGGGCTATATGGCAAAATGAGGTGTTAATGTTTAAAATCTGAGAAAAGGCCTGTTTTTCTCAGATTTTTGTTCTTGTAAACAAAGCTCATGATTCACTGAATAAATGGAACTTACGGCAGACATACTAGTCAACTTTAATAAGTTGTACTGCGGTATCAAAGACCCCTCAGAATTACATTGATTTGCAATCACGAACACCTATTTCTTCTTCATGTATAAAAATAACAATGGTTGACTACTGCTTTGTTTCATGTATCTTCTGGGATCTAGGTGGCAAACACACCACATTACAGCAGAAGGAAAAGTAATCACACATCTTTGGATGCATATCTTCAAGTATCTACGTGGTTGTGGCAACCATCACTTCAGCTCACATTCTCAAAGGCAGTTTTAGGCCCAAGCAGAATGTCTGTGAGACATAGAGTATATCCTTTTTACAGGGAAGGGTGAGGGAACAATGAAAAACAACAATGGAAAGAACAATTCATCCTGAGGCAGAATTCCTCTCTAGCTGTGAACCTGTGTAATTGAACAAGTTATACAAAATACAACCGTCATGGTATAGGATAGTCACTTCCATTTCAAAAAGGAGTAACAGGAAATAAGGAAGGGGTGAATGGGTCCCCATCAAGTCCAAAATCTAGCAAGGTAAGCTCCATGGAATCTTAAGGCTCCAGAATTTAACTGTTTGAGGTCTTCACCAATTTTGGAAAATCCTCAGGCATTATTTCCTCAGATACTGCTTTGGTCCCATTTATCTCTCTTTCTTCTACTTTGCAGATTCTAATTCCAAATATGTTCAAATCTTTACTGTTTCCTAAATGTCTCAAATATAGATTTTCAATAATTTATCTCTGTAATTACTTTAATATATTAGCTGTTGATCTTTCTATGTATTATTCACTCTATTATTCACTCATACGAAGTTCTTAATTTTAGCTACTGAATTTTTATTTTTATAATTTGAGTATTTTATGTGTTACTCACCTTTGGAAACTTTTCATATTTTCATCTTTTTATAATCTTTTTAATAAAAATTTTGTCTTTTTAAGCAAACAAAAGAAAAAAGACAAAGCAAAAAGGTTTTGTCTTTTTAAGCAAAGATGTTATTTAAAAATAGAAATGGGAGTATCCACTTACCAACTTCCTCAGTACCTGTAGAACAATTAGCTTGCCAGTTAGAAATAGTAAGATGTACAGTAAAGTGTCAATTTAAGGTGTCAATCATTTAAAAAAACATTAACCTAAATCACAGCTATCAATAATATTCAAGATAATTTTATGGGAAAATGACATTAAATTTCACTTTCATAAAAATACCAGAGAATGGTACTTGAGACCACTGACAGTACAAACCTGGTTACAAATATTGCTTCATTTCCCTTAAGTATGCAGAAGCCACTCCCTCCTGTAAGTGAACCCCCAGTGTGTCATCTAATCACACCATCAGACTTCAAGTCTTGGATCTCATATGGCACTTTAACTTTACTGTATAGGGTCTTTGGTATCTAGAGATTTGAAAGATATGTTGGCTGCTCCACACACAATCACACAATCCACATGTAATATTGGGGCAGGGTAATCTCGATAAATACTCGCATTCAGAAAGGGGAAGGAAGGCAGCACTCAGCCATCAGTGCTTAACAAAAATTCTGAAATCTGTTCGGACAAACATTGTGAGGACGCCCAGCTAGTTGGTAGACAACCTTATTTCAACCATCCCAGTGTCTGCTGCCTTGGAGCAGGTCTCTAGTCGGTCATACTCTGAGATTCTTGGCTCCACACCCTGGGAAGTCTATCCTTCCCCATCCATTTCCTTGGCCACATGAGAATTGGGCATAAAATAATATTCTCTCTTTGGGAAAAGAACAGAATATTGTTGGCTCAAAGGTAATTTTACTTCTCAAACAGCTACAGGCTATTTTGGCAGTACAACTCTCTCAAAACCTAATTAGTTATTATTCTGCAAAATTCCAGTGTGCCGACAGTTATATCCACAATTCTTTTCACGACCTGTTCTACCTTAGCTTGAGGGTAAGATGAAGTAAATTGAGGTAGCAGACTTCCAAGAAAGAGTCACACCCTTTGGCTTTTTTGTTCTCTGAGACATTCCGCATAAAAAGTGTTGACTTGATTTCCCTTCATTCAATTCAGAGGTCATAACAAAGGGCACGAGGCCAAGTCCATGATTTGGTCTTTACTGTAACACTGAGTTTTGATCCTTGTTCCTCAATTTCAGCTCGCATCATTTGGAGAGAACGGTCAATTCCATCTTTTGACCTTGCTGTCAAATACACAATTTATTATCTGAAATTATCTTGTTCTTGTAATACCTTTTCTAAAGTAACCAACAGCAGCTAAAACATGCTAGTTGCCTTCAGTCTCCCAAACTCTTTGGCTAAATTCATAAGCTCATTCCAACTTATCATACACACGTTGTAGCAAATGCCTTATCAATAAAAACATGAGTCACTCTTATTTTCCAGGAGTTAATAAGAGCTTTGCAACTGCCTATCTCCTGGACTGGAGATAAATGTTTTAGCTTTTCATTCTGGTGACACCTCATAACTGGTACTGATTTCTTTATTCATTCGTTTTCACTAGGTTATTGCTATGGTAAGAAATGACCCCCAAAACTCAGATACTCATAATTAATTTCTTGTTTATATACATGTTAGCTGTGGGTCTGGTGGGGGTCAGTTGCAGTTTTTTGCATGTCTTTTGGGTTCTGGGATCCAGATTGAAAGACGTGCCATTCTTATGACAGCAGGAACAGAAGCTAATCACAGAAGTCCGTGATGGCTCTTAGGGTTATGCTTGGTTGTGGCATTCATAATTTCTTCTCAAATTCCATTACCTAAAGCATAGCACATGCCTATGCATTGGATGGGATAAGAAAATCTTCTTATAAGAAAGTGGGAGTCAATAACTGGTACCAATAATGCAATCTACTGCCACATGAGAAGGAGAAGAGGAAGTGTCCCGATCTTGAGATATCATCATAGAGCCTTCATGAGTTATTTGTGCAGTAAATATAATTTTTGTACCTGTGTTCTCCACTTTTTTTTTTTTCTAGAGCTAAGTAGTAGATACGAGGGTAGAGATACATGGAAAAAAGGAGGAAGGCATCTTCTTGCCTTTTTCTCTCCTTGCTGGAACCAATGTATCCAAATAGACCCTTTTCTATCCTGTTGCTAGGGAGACAGAACAAAACATGGCTCAACATTTACTCACTGTTAACCACCTGTTTCCCTGCTGACATGCACTGTAGTCACTGAGCTTTGAAATGGATTAAGGTGATCCCTGATGAAGGTGCCTGTAGTTGTATAAGAATACTCAGATAATCAGCTATTTTAAACAATTCACAAAATGTGAAATTAAAGAAGCAAGTGAATGGATGAGACAAATAAAGAAGCACCTTCTCATGAACAAAAGGGCTGGGCCTTACAAAAAGCATTTCTGGCCACGTAGTGAAAGCTGTGTCCTGTGAGTCTCTATCCTCATCCTCTGTGCTCATTCCTAGAACCATTTTCTGGCTTCAGAATGGGCACAGCTGCTGAGGACATGCTATGTGATTCACACTGTTACAAGCCAGAACGTGTAAAACAGGGGCCAAGGTTTTTTTAAAGTGGTTCTTTAGTACAAGCAATATTCAGGTCTTATTGTCCATATTTGGCTACTGACTACAAAGTTTAGGAGCCAGCACATGGGAGGATGCAGGTGGGTAAGCAGGGAAAGCCTGTGTCTCTGGTGGGGAATGCACAGTTTTTTGCTTGCAGTAAGAACATTCTTTCTGTCTACAGTCAGTCTTGACTCTCTCCAGAAAGATAGGTGGGATTGTCTCCAGGACAGTGTTAGCTGGTTATTTTCTTTGAGTCTGAAAAGTTATTTTAACCAGGCAATTTGGAGAAAACTTTATATAGCTTGAATTAACCCATTTATTTATAATTTTTCTGAACGCTAGAAAAACTGTATAAGCACATTGCTCTTGGCATTCATCCATATACCACAGTCTATTTCTCAGTGATACTGGTCTCAAATACCGTTCACTGGTATTTTTATGGAACTGAAATTTAATGTCATTTTCCCATAAAATTATTTTGAATATTATTGATAGCTGTGCTTTAGGTTAATGTTTTTTAAATGATTGACACCTTAAATTGACACTTTACATATTATTTCTAACTGGCAAGCTAATTTTCTCTACAGGTACTGAGGAAGTTGGTAAGCTGACACTCCCATTTTTAATTTTAAATAATAACTTTGCTTAAAAAGGCAAAACTATTATAAAAGGAGATGAAAATATGAAAAGTTTCTGAAGGTGAGTAATGCATAAAATGCTCAAATTATAAAAATAAAAATACAGTAACTAAAATTAAGAACTTTGTATGAGTGAATAATAGAGTGAATAATACATAGAAAGGTCAACAGCTAATATATTAAAGTAATTACAGAGATAAATTATTGAAAATCTATATTTGAGACATTTAGGAAACAGTAAAGATTTGAACATATTTGGAATTAGAATCTGCAAAGTAGAAGAAAGAGAGATAAATGGAACCAAAGCAGTATCTGAGGAAATAATGCCTGAGGATTTTTCAAAATTGATGAAGACCTCAAACAGTTAAATTCTGGAGTCTTAAGATTCCATGGAGCTTACCTTGCTAGATTTTGGACTTGATGGGGATCCATTCATCCCTTCCTTCTTTCCTGTTACTCCTTTGTAAAATGGGAGAGTATCCTATACCTGTATGACCACTGTATTTTGTATAACTTGTTTGATTACGCAGGTTCACAGCTGGAGAGGATTTCTGCCTCAGGGTGAATTATACCTCATGGCTTGCCTATATCCGATTTAGACATTTAGATGAGACTTCAGACTTTAAAGTTAATACTGGAATGCATTAAGCCTTTCAGAGCTGTTGGGATGAAATGAATGTATTTTTCATGTGAGAAGGATATGAATTTTGGGGCAGGTCAGGGGCAGAAGACATTAGACTGACTATGTCTACCTCAAAATTTGTAGGTTGAAAACCTAATCCCAGTAAGATGGTATTTGGAAATGGGACCTCTGGGAGATAATTAGACCATGGGGCTGGAGCCCTCATGAATGGCATTAGAACCCTTATAAGAGGCCAGAGAGCTAACTAGTGAGTGAGTACTTTTGCAACCCAGAAAAGGGCTCTCAGCAGAGCCAACCATGCTGGTACCCTGATCTTATATTTCCAAGCCTCCAGAACTGTGAAAAAATATTTCTATTGTTTAGAAGTCACCTGCTCCATAATACACTGTTACAGAAACACAAATTGACTAATGCAGACTTCTTCCGTAAGGATAATCCCCAAGAGAAACTCTGGAAATGTAGGAAGGCATGAAAGACAAAAGACTACATATGTAGGTAAACATAAATGGATATTGATGTACAAAACAATGATACTAAGATCTAGTAGGATTCACAATATGAGTAGAATTAAAATGTAAAACAACAATAATGCAAAAGGCAGAAGAGTGGAGTTGAAGTATTCCATATTTTTATCATTATTGGGAAGATGATAAAAGTAGCTATTCAAATTAGGCTTTATTAAGTTAAAAGAGCATATTGTAATCCATTGTATAGCCAATAAGAACAATAAAATAAAATAATATTAAATAGAAATTTTAGAGTAAAAAATAAATGATTAAAATATTTGATTAATTTTAAAGTGTTTAAGACATAAGAGAAGAAATAAATCAAGTGAAACTCAGATATAACACTAATTACATTAAATGGACTACTTAAAAAAAAACCCACAAAGATTGAAAACCAATTTTATGTTTCCACCTGAGGATGTGCAGAACTCACATCAGTCCCACACTGGAAATAAGAAAGAGACTTACTTCACATTCATAACTTTTTTGGAACTCATTGGCATTCTAAGTTTGCAAAGGAAACTAGCCAAAGATCTAAGGAAAAACAGTGCCTAAAGAAAGATACTAGATGTAAACATGTTGATCTAGAGTAAATGTAACCAGATGTCAGCAAAAATAATCCAGTTAGAATCCTGATACATTTGTACAGCCATTTATAATAGTATTAAAAAATCAAATACCTAGTAATAATTCATACTCAAATGTGCAAGACCTCTCAATGGAAACTTAAAATTTTATTTATATAAAAACATAAATAAGCGGAAATAAATACCATGGTCATGAATTGGAAGAATCAATATTATGAATATATCAATTCACCTTTAATTGACTACACATCCAGTACGATCCTAGTCAAACTTCTGGCATTACATTTCAGAAATTCACAGGTTGATTCTAGAATTTATACAGAAATATAAAGGCTGAAGAAAAACCAAAGCAATTTGAAGAAAAAGCACAAAGCTGGATAGCTTATACTACCAGATATCAAGGCTTGATTCAATACTGTATACAGTGCAGTAGTGGTACAAGATCATTGAACAGAGTACAGGCAATGGTCTACACATATATGGCCTCCTGCATTATGACACAAGTATCCTGTAAAGCAGAGGGGAAATAATTGTTTTTTCAACAATGTGCCTGAATCAACATGGAAAAATACCTCATATGCTCTACTATATACAATACAAAATAACTTACTACCGAAGTCATTCAGATCTAAATATTAATGGTAAAGCAAGAAAGCTTTTGCAAAATACAACAGAAGAATAACTTCATGATTTCTTCAACAGGACGCTTGACACATATTCCATTCCTTGGGGGGGATCACCAGCTTTAGTATCAGGAACAAAATATGAGAAAAAAGGCCCTCACCTCATTTCCACAAACAGTCCCAGTTTCAGACACCCTGACTTCTCTCTGTCTAAATTACACAAGATTTATTCATCACCCAATATGTCAAAATCGCCAAAGTTAGAGATGCCATGATGAGGAATTTTGGTGACAAAACTCCATTCCCTTTTTTGAGTTCAGGTCTGTGAATCTGCAGACGAGCCTCGTTTTTCCATTCATGCTTCTTATTACAAACACCTGGAAAGAGCCAAAGTGCTCAGATTTTTGTATACAATGGAATACTACTCAGCAACAAAAAAAGAACTACTGATACATACAACAATATGAAAAAGCTTCAAAAACATTCTGAGTAGTAATCTAACACAAAATAATACATACAATTAAATTACATTTATATGAGTTTTGAGAACAGGCAAAACTAATCTATTGTTAGGAAAAAATCAGAGCAGTGGTTGCTGTGAATTAAATGGGAAGAGTTTGAGAGTATTTTCTGAGTTGATGGGAATTTTTCATATTTTGAAGGGTTTTGAGTTCCACGGTTGCATCCATGTGTCAAAACTCATCACTATTAATAGTTGCACATTTCATGATAGGTGAAAGTTGTCTTAAAAGTAAACAAATATTATGATCTCATTAATGATACATGTAAGGGTGATGTGTATGCCTATCTCCAGTTTCCTTCAAAATGTATCAAAGAATAGGAGGAGTTGAATGGAGGGATGGATATGGGGATAAATACTTGGTAGAAAACGTATAATAAAATGTCAACTGTGGAATCTAGGTGGTAGCTACACAATTCTTTAAACTTCATTTGAAACTTTCATTACTAAATGGGAAAAAGAAAGGGGATTAAACAAATTACATATTTAGGGTCAAGTGTTATATGCAATTAAATTTTTGATATTTGCTCTTTGGACTTTCACAACACACAACGTGGATTTTTTAAAAAAATCTTATCCTACTTTAGCTGAATATATATTCTGTACTGCCATGGAATAAAATTGGAAAACCTTATTTGGTAATACAGTCAAAATGATAATAAAGAAGGACAATTTATTTGTTAATGTTTTTCCATTAAAAGTATTTTTTTGTGAAAGATACTTTGAGGCAAAAATGATAGTACCTTTAATAAATATTGGGGCCAAAATATGTAATATTTTAATACAGGAAATGCAATTGAGGATATGCTTATAGTTTTTCATCTCTTATTTGGCTCATTTGTTTGTGTCTTTAGAGTAAATATGAGAGTCAAGTAACTACAAGCAGCAGTGTAGGATGTTGGGTGGAGAGGAAGCCAGTAGGTGCAAGTGGTCTCATTGGGAACAGAAAAACATTCACAGCTCAGCACAGCATTCTCCACTGCCTCTGTGACTCCTGTTTAGCCCATTACCAGATGGAGTTCTGGAGGTGAAGTTATTATGGAACCATGAATAAGAAGCTGAAAGTGATCCACATCAGCTTCATTTCCAGATATCTTCATCTCCATCTCTTCCTGCCCACATCCTTCTCTTTCTGAGCATGCTCTTTGTGACCAAAGTTGTTCTTGGGAGCTGGGAATTAGAGCTCACTTTGGGGTTGTTGAGTGATGGAACTATCAATCACACTCTAACAATATGTGATTTAAGGTACTAGATGTAAGCTTCCTGTAGCTTCTCTTGATTATTAGCGAGATTTTACAGAAAAATCGGGACCTTCAAAATACGCATTTGCCCTCATGTTTGCAGACCTGTAAAAACTTTCTTTCCTTTTTGAGTGGCATCTTCTGGTCTTTAGCATTCTGTGTTTAGCATCTACTGGGCCTGAAAACATTAACCTACAATATCAGACCTCCTACCTGTCTTGTACCTGGGCAGTGCTGAGATTTTGGAAAGATGTGTGAGCATTAACAGTACTTTGTAGGTGCCAACACTTCCATGGCACTTCTGAGCTGCAAGGTGCTGTTCTGAGGATTTTGTACAATTAACTCATTTAAACATCGTTAGAACCCCATGATATCAGTAATATTATGTTCCTGCTGCAGATGAGACAGTGGCACAGAGGGGTTAAATGATTTACGTAAAGTCACTGTCCTGAGAGGCAGAATCAGGATTTGCACCCGGGTGTCAATGAGGCAGACTCTGTGTTCCTATCGGCCATGTTCTGCATTTTCTCATAGAATCTAAAGTCACAATGAGAATGAGTCTTGGCAAGGGGTTAAGCAAGATGTAGAATAAAATGACAAGAACAGCTGCCCATGATCTATTTAAGACAAGGAATGGAAAATCCTGTGAAAGTTGACCAGGGGCGAAGTAAGAGCTCAGAGAGCCAGAGGGGCTCCTGTTGACCAAATGGCCAGAATAGCGGCACCTAAGGAATGGCCTTCCTGATCTCAGAAACCTGAGCCAGGCGCTTACCAGCTGCTCTCCTCACCCCAGGCTAAGGAGCCAGAGGGGAAGCCGTGGCTGCCTGATGTGATTGGGTTAGAGCCACAGTTGGAAACTAGATATCTGGAGAGAGGTAGTGTCCAGTGAAAATCTAAGCAGGTTGAGCCCTCAGGGGACAGAGGTAGCGATGTCTAACCAGGAGAGGCCACATGCTGGGACAAGGCAGGTGGCAGCCCATGCTGCCAGGAGAGATCATCCATCAAAGATTCTTCCTCAATCCATCAGCTTCATCATTTCAGCCCATGCTTTTCTCACATATCACTGTACAGGAGTGGAGAGGAAGGTGGTTTGTCTATTTTTCTCCCCACCTAGGTTGGCCCTTCTCTCCCTATGCACACCCAAAGCTCATGATTACTGGGGAGCTTTCTACTGTGCATATGGTTTTTGAGGTTGATATACCTATCCATAGCTCTCTCGACATACAGCTCCTTGGTCCAGGACTTTGGGTGGGGATGTACAGACATAAGTATAAAGTGAACAAAATCTCTTAATATTCCAGGATGTGAGCTGTGACCTGGAGAAGCAGTTTCAGAGGGGCAGCCTAAAGGGCTTATACTTGCACTTCAGGACAACCAAGTAAAGAAAACAGGATTGCCTAATAAATCCCTGCTCATGCCCTGTGTTCTCTGTTAGGAGCATTCCTGCCTCCTGGCCTTCAAGTCTCACAAACCATGGGGACTGACCGGCACACATGGGGTGGCAAGGACATGCTGTGCACCAGGAACATTAAAGGGTTCAACACTTCCTGTCTACACACACTTGGGATTGGCATCCCTAATTTTTCACATTTTTTTTTCCTGAGAGTAATAGGGGTGATCAGGAAACTCCTCTGGGCTTAAGATGGGCCAGCAGGTTTTCCTGGAGCCTCTGCTCTGTACTCTATGTGTCCTGTAGTGGGTCTTCATTGTAGCTGTGCTGTTTCCACAGCTCTCAGCAGATGTGGGGAGAAGGGCAGGGGGCTGGAAAAGCTGGAGGACTTGCCTGACCTTTCATCTCTTTTGGGGCAGCAATCATGTGTATTTTTGTTTGTTTTGTTTTGTTTGTTTGTTTTTTCCACAATGCAGACTCTCTTATTTGATTCCATGTAAGTTGCCCAATTCCAGTTACTTTTTAGCCTATCAATATGCAACCACAAAGATTTAGTTTTGAGGTGCCACTGTATCTGGTTAAGGTGTGAGGGGGAAATTAAACTCTGTTGGTCTCTGGTTTAAGATATGAAATAACCAAGTGGATGGAGTTTCATGAAGGGATGCTAAGAGTTCTGTGGGCCTGGTGGAACCCTCATAAGACTGAGTGAAGAGTGAAAATATGTTGTGTGTTCTGACTCCATCCATTGAGGAGACATGGAGGCAGCAACACCCCAGCTGCCCTGAGCACATACAGCACCAAGATCTTGGCTTCTAAATACTATCCTCCAATAAAAGGAGACGGTTGGGAGGCTGAGGCAGGAGACTTGCTTGAACCCAGGAGGCGGAAGTTGCAGCGAGCCGAGATCATGCCATTGCACTCCAGCCTGGGCAACAGGAGCGAAATTTCGTCAAAAAAAAAAAAAAAAAAAGAGGCTTCTCAAATAAATGGCTAATTCTAGGGCTAGGGCAAGAAAAAAATACAAGGTAAGGCTAAAACATCTTGGACTGCCAGAAAGTAAGGAAGTTTAAAAAAAAGATGGAGGCATGTTATAAGGACCCAGAAGTAGACACAGAAGAGTTCCCAAGGGCCAAAAAAAAAAAAAAAGCTGCAACAACTTGAGCAGCAAAATAATTAAGGCTAGTTTTGAGATTATAACGCAAATAATACAATAAAATAAATACCCATGAGTTCATAATGATATAAAATATGATTGCATACATAAATGGGAGATAAGGAGCAAATATTTTTTATAGAAAAATTCAAAAATTAAATATAGAGACTTCCCAATGCTCATGGACTTAGTGAATATGAACCCATGTAGAAAGGACTTTTCTCTGCTTCATAATGTCTGGCGCCTCAACTGGGAAGACATCACTGGCTGAGAGTGAGTCAAACAGTTGGGGGCTGCAATCTTCTAGAGTTCCCTTCTCTTATATGGCTGGTGCCCTTCATTTGAATGTGGGCTTAGTAACTTCATTTTAGAAGCATGGAAAGAGAAAAATAGACACTCAACAGTGGAGAAACGTGGCAGACACAATCTTAACCAAGCGGTCAAGGTAAACATCACCAGTGACATGTCATGTGGATATCACATAACCCCTAATTGTATGTGAGGTGAAGCAAACTTTACCTCTTGATATTCTCTCAAATCCATCATCTTTGTTTAATAAAAGAATATCAGAAAGACCCAAATGTAGGAACATTCTACAAAATACCTGACCAGTTATCTTCAGAAGTGTCAATGTCAAGAAAAGCAAAGAAAGGCTGAGAAATTGTCAAAGATTCAAAGAGACAAAGGTGACTAAATTCAGCATGGTATACAGATTTGGCTACTGGAACAGAAAATAAGACATCAGTGGAAATCTCATGAAGTCTGAATAAAGACTCTAGTTTAAGATTTTGTACCAATTTTATTGTGTTGTTTTTGATAAACATACCATGGTTAAGATGCTAACAATAGGGGAAGATGGAAGAAGAGTATATAGGAACTCTCTTTACTAGGTTTACCATTTCTCTGTAAGTCTAAAATTATTTCAAATTAAAAAATTTAAAAAGAGGTAATGGAATACTACTTAGCAATAAAAATGGAACAAACTTGATATATACATTATAGGTGAATCTCAAAAACATTATGCTGAGTAAAGAAACAAGACCAAAAAAATACATACTATGTTATTCTATGTACATAAGCTTCCAAAAAATGAATACCAATTTACAGTGAACGAAAGTATGTAAGTGGTTGCCTGTTGGTGGGATTTCGGGTGGGATTACAAAGGGACACAAAAATTTAGGGGGCAGGTATTGAAACAACTGTTATTCTGTTTGTGATGATGATTTCATGGGTGTATACACATGTGAATACTCATCAAATTGTACCATTTAAACATATGCAGTGTGTTAATTTTACCTGAATACAATATAGATAAACAGATTGATGGATGAGCAGATAGATAGATGAGTAGATAGATGATGGACACAGAGATACATGCAATTAGTGAGGGTTTTTTTATTGCTATATAATAACTACAGAAGGAGTCTACTTTTAACAAAAGTAGAAAAGTATTATTTTCCAACCCCAATATAATAACTGACTCAGGTTGGATCATTGGATGAAGCTACAATCATCTGGTGAAAAGTCCTTTGGTACCAGAGTATTCACATGGTCTCAAAACACCACTCTATAGATAACTTATCCATCCCCGAGGGGAAAATGGACCTGTACAATGGGGTGGTGATCAAATCCCGCAGCACTGATGGAATGGAAACCTAGCATTACGTGTTTCCCAATATGATGGAAAAAGAGCCCAACATAACCATACATGTTGAACCTGAATCTAATCCGGAAGTAATAATCCAAAATGTGGAACATCCTACAAGACTGTCCTGGCCTCTTGGAAAACAATGTCAGTTTTGAAAAAGACCTCTGTGGGTTGGGCAGAGGTGAGGATGATCCCTATAGATTAAAAGACACTAAAGAGGCAAAACAGCCAAATAAAATGCATAAACCTTGCTTGGCTTCTGGATCCAAAAAATAAAATAAGCTCTAAAGGACATCTTGGGGCTGATAGGGAAAGTTTAAATATGGGCTTCATGTTAAATACTGAATTGATCTTAATGTTCTCAGATGTGATAGCATCATGGTTCTGTAGTAGGAAAGTAAATAAGTGAAGTTAGATGATAGGTAGGTAGGTGGTGGGTAGATGGATGGAGGGGCAAATAGACTGCTAATATGTCAAACTATTAACAATGGGTGAATTCAGGTGAAGATATTATAGAGGTTTACCATCCTTTCAACTTTTTCGTGGGTTTGAAACTTTTCATAATAAATAATTAGAGAGAAGGGGGACATAGCTTGAAAACAGCAGTGTTGTTCTGTTCCTGGCTGTGCAGCCTCTGCTCCATCCTTGCTCCACTCCTCCCTGTCCAGGTCACTGGCCCCCAAAGCCTCTTCTGGGCAGGCTCGGGATTGGTTGTTGTGAAGTGGCCACATTGTCACCAGATTGTTTGAAATGGAGGCTTTATGCAGAGAGGTGGTGTATCCAGGCAAAGCGGGAAAGTCAGGATGGAGGGAGGAAGGAGAATGAGGCAGTTGCCATGGAGCCCTAAAGGGCCCCCTTTGCTGGAGCTTGACGCTTGTTTATATTCCCGAGAGGCTATGGAGGCGGGGAAGTGAGAGGAAGAAAAATGGGGGCTTAATTTGCTCTCACCGATTCCGGCCGCCCACGGGGCTTATTATCCTTGATTGCCTGTTTTCTGCTTTCTGTCACCATGGAAACCAGCAAAAAACGTGACTCTGCTCAGATTTACGCAGTTTGCTCGCTGAAGGCCTAGTCCCCACGTACCTGCTGGGCCTCTGCCGTAGGACAAGGTCCCTGCGGAAGGTGTCTGTGCGAGGGCGTGTGATTAACTAGGGGCTACTGGGAGGTGTGCAATGAGGCAGCGGTGGGGGTGGCAGGACGTCTTTAAGGGGTTGGTGAGAAAAGAGTTGCCATCAGCTTCCTTCCTCAGGCCAGACTAGGAACACTTGGAAGTATTTTCAAGGTTGGGGCTGGGAGCAGCATGCTGTCCTTCCGAGGACAGTGTGTGCTGAGGCAGCCCACTCCAGGGCAGCACTTCCCGGAATTTCTAAGTGGAGGCCCTAAGTAGAAACATTTTGTGGCTCATACCTGCAGATTTGGTTCCTGAGAACAGGTCAAGGTGACCCCATGAGCTGGAGTGGGGAGTCTGTGCTGAGGAAGAGCTTCACCAAGAGTAGCACAGCTTAGCACAAGGAGGGCCTCTGAGCTTGTGCTGCTTCTCAAATGCTGAGGATAAAATTGGCGCCAGGCTTCTTCAAAGGGTTTGACCAAGAGGGTGGGGAAAGGTAGATAGGGTACCTTGGAAGGCAGCCCACAATACTGAGAGGAATTTTCTGGGAGTCTCCTGGCATATGAGGATTATCACAGTGTCTCTGACACTTTTGTAGTTTAAGGAGCACATGGGGGTTGCAGGTGTGGGAGAGCAGGAGAGAGACTCTTCTTTGCTGTTGTTTGGCCTGCCTATCTCTGTCAGTGGCCCATGGTGTTGTATTCACCGTTTGGTGGTGGCATCCACAACTGGACAGGCTTCTGTGATTTCTGAAACCTGGAGGGGCTCCTCGTTTAGACAAGGGTGACCCTAAGAGTCCATGGCTTAAGAAATAGAATGATCATACTATCTAAAACAATCTACACATTCAATGCAATCCATATCAAAATTCCAATGTTATTTTTCACAAAAATAGACAAAATATCTAAAATTTGTATGGAACCACAAATGACCTCAAATACCCAAAGCAATGTTGAGCAAAAAGAACAAGGCTGGAGACATCATACAACCGGATTTCAAAATATGTACAAAGCTTTAGTAATCAAAACAACATGGCACTGGCCAAAAAGCAGAAACATCAATCAATGGAACAGAATAGAGAGCTTAGAAATGGACCCACATGCATGCTTATTATGGTCAATTGGTTTTTGACAAAGGTATCAAGAAAGCACAATGGGAAAAGGAAAGTCTTTTCAATAAATGGTGTTGGGAAAGTGGATATACACATACAGAAGAATGAAATTAGACCCCTATCTCACAACATACACAAAATTTAATTAAAAATGGATTAGGCCGGGCACAGTGGCTCACACCTGTTATCCTAGCGCTTTGAGAGGCCAAGGCAGTGGATCACTTAAGGCCAGGAGTTCATGACCAGCCTGACCAACATGGTGAAACCCTGTCTGCTAAAAATAAAAAAACTAGCCAAGTGTGGTGGTGCATGTCTGTAATCCCAGCTACTCGGAGGGCTGAGGCACTAGAATTGCTTGAACCCGGGCGGTGGAGATCAGTGAGCCAAGATCGCGCCCACTCCAGCCTGTGCGACAGAGTAAGACTCTGTCTCAAAAAAAAAAGGGGGATTAAAGACTTAAATGTAAGATGCAAACTGTAAAAATACTATAAGAAAACAGGGGAAACAGCTCTGTGATATTGGTCTTGGTAACGATGTTTTTGGGTTTGACCTCAAAAGCACAGGCAACAAAAACAAAAATAGGGCCGGGCATGGTGGCTCAGGCCTGTAATCCCAGCACTTTGGGAGGCTGAGGCGGGCGGATCACGAGGTCAGGAGTTGGACCAGCCTGGCCGATATGGTGAAACCCCATCTCTACCAAAAATACAAAAATTAGCTGGGTGTGGTGGCGCGTGCCTGTAGTCCCAGCTACTCAGTAGGCTGAGGCAGGAGAATCGCTGGAACCTGGGACACAGAGGTTGCAGTGAGCCGAGATAGCGCCACTGCACTCCAGCCTGGGCGACAGAACGAGACTCAATCTCAAAAAAAAAAAAAAAAAAAAGACAAATGATATTGCATCGAACTAAAACTTCTGCACAACAATTAAAACAACAGAGTAAAGAGACAGCATACAGACTGAGAAAACGGTTTGCAAACCATACATTTGATAAGAGATTAATACCCGCAGTACATGAGGAGCTCCACTCGATTGCATGAAAAAAAGTAAACCAATTGAAAAATGGGCAAAGGACATGAAAAGACATATCTCAAAAATAAGACATAGAAACAGCAAGCAGGTATATGAAAAACATGTTCTGCATAACTGATCATCTGTGAAGTGCAAATCAGAACCACAATGAAATACCACTTTGTATCTATTGGGATAACTTATCAAAAGAATGAAAGATGAGAGTTGCCAAAGGGACGGAGAAAGGGAAACCTTGCACACTCTTGATGGGAATGTAAGTTGGTACAGCAATACAGAAAACAACATGGAGGTTTCTCAAAACATTAAAAACAGAGCAACCACATGATCCAGCAATCCTAATGGGTATATGTTTAAAAGAAATGAAATCAGTATGTCAAAGTGATATCTGCACTCCCATGTTCATTGCAGCATTATTCACACGAGCCAAGATATGAAATCACCTTATATGTCCACTATCACATGAATGAATGAAGAAAATACATTCTTACACATATACACAATGGAATATTATTCAACCTTTGAAAAAAAGAAAATTCTGTTATTCTCAACAACATAGATGAACCTAGAAGATACTAAGGGAAATAAGCCAGCAAAAGAAAGATGAATATTCCATTATCTCATTTATATATAATATATTCTGTAAAAAAAGGCAAAATCACAGAAATAAAGAGTATTATGGTGGTTACCAGGAGCGGGGTGAGGGTGAGAGTGGGGGAATGAGGAGCTATTGGTCAAAGGGTACAACATTTTATTTGACAGAAGAAATACATTTTTAATATTTATCAAAATATTTATTAAATATATTCATTAAGATATTTTAATATATATTGCATAGCATGGTGACCACAGTTAATGTATTATATATCTTGAAATTGTTAATAGAGTTCATTGAAATGAGCAATTAACAATAGAGTTAATTTCTATTAACTCTACTATTCAATTTTCCTCACCACAAAAATTATAAATATGTGAGGTGATGAATATGTTAATTAACTTGATTTAATCATTACATAATGGTAAATAAATATCAAACATCACATTTGGCTCCACAAATATTTACAATCATTATTTGTCAATTAAAATGAATAAAAACAATGACGGGATAAATAGGAGGCTGGGATTGGAATGAATTGAGTTTTGGGGTGGGTGCTGGTTTTCTAGATGTTTAAACAGAGGAAGTTGAATCTTAGGAACTTTTGCCCAGTTCTGAGAAATAATGGGCAATGTTTCATCTCCAGTGTGTTGCTATTCCCTCATGTCCATCGGAAATAAGTGTTCTGTGTGCATCTTCCTGCAGCGTATTCATCTGTGCCTCTGGGTTGAGAGCAGCCATCAACAATGCCACGCTGTCTTTCATGGCAGCAATACTTTTTTTCAGCATGAAATGTGCTGCTGCTCTACCCTTAGCAGCCCTGGCTACATCTGAGTCTGAGGTGTCATGGTTTGGAATGAGCTGTGGAATCCGTGTGGCAAATGTCTGGTAAAGAAGAAACATGAATAGTTTTCAGGATTCCTGTTTAATTATTGTGATGAACCTGTGCTGGGAATTTCATGAGATGGTGCAGGGCAAAGGAGGCTTTGTGAAGTCTGAGTAGAGAGTACTAACAATCCTGGATGCAGAGATATGAGCCCTGTGCCTGATCAGCTACATTCCCCCCTTCAGGTTTCTAATTCCCAGAATCCCTTTCTTACATCAGGGTGGGAGCATGACCTTGAGATACGGCTTCAAGTGTCCGTTGAATGCATGTGTGCATGTTTGAGTTGGCTGTTTTCTGAGAATTGTTGTTGGCCAGGCCAGCAACACTATAAAATGGCAACGTGGCTCAGGAGTATGCCAGAAAATAGGACACTCCTCCTTCTTCTAGAAGTCTAGTGGCACCTGATCACCTTATTTGGAGCTTGGTGCACAGTGGAACACTGTGGCATGCTGCTCGGAGAACCTTCTCCCCTTGTAAACACAGCCCCGATCTCATTCTATGCTGCTTTGCCATTCTGTGTGGAGTAGCTCCTTGGCCAAATCTCAGTGTGGCTCTGTATTAGTCCATTCTCGTGCTATTATAAAGAAATACCTGAGACTGGGTAATTTATAAAGAAAAGAGGTTTAATTGGCTCATGGTTCTGCAGGCTGTACTGGAAGCATGGTAGCTTCTGCTTCTGGGGAGGCCTCAGGAAGCTTCCAATCATGGCGGAGGGTGAAGGGCAAAGCAGGCACATCTTACATTGTGGAGCAGGAGCAAGACAGCAAAGCAGGAGGTGCCACACACTTTTAACAACCAAATCTCCTATGAACGCGTTCACTATTGCAATGACAATACCAAGGGCAATGGTGCTGAACAGTTCATGAGAAACTGCCCCCTTGATGCAATCACCTCCACCAAGCCTCCCATCCCACACTGAGGATTAAAATTCGACATGAGACTTGGGCGGGGACACAGAATCAAAGTATATCAGGCTCCAACACCTATCATCCCTTCCTGCAACTGTCACCTCTGCCCTAGTGACTGTGCTGCTCAGAGACTCTGGGGAAGCCTAGTGAGAGGTGACAGCGTGCTGGCAGTCTTCACAGCCCTCGCTCGCTCTCGGCGCCTCCTCTCCCTGGGCTCCCACTTTAGGGGCACTTGAGGAGCCCTTCAGTCCACCGCTGCACTGTGGGAGCCCCCCTTCTGGGCTGGCCAAGGCCAGAGCCGGCTCCCTCAGCTTGCAGGGAGGTGTGGAGGGAGAGGCACGAGCGGGAACCGGGGTGCGCGCAGCGCTTGCGGGCCAGCTGGAGTTCCGGGTGGGCATGGGCTTGGCGGGCCCCGCACTCGGAGCAGCCGGCTGGCGGTGCGGGCCCCGGGCAGTGAGGGGCTTAGCACCCAGGCCAGCGACTGCGGAGGGTGTACTGGGTCCCCCAGCAGTGCCAGCCCACTGGCGCTGCGCTCGATTTCTCACCAGGCCTTAGCTGCCTTCCCTCGGGGCAGGGCTGGGGACCTGCAGCCCGCCATGCCTGAGCCTCCCACCCCGTCCGTGGGCTCCTGTGGGGCCCCAGTCTCCCCGATGAGCGCCGCCCCCTGCTCCAGGGCGCCCAGTCCCATCGACCATCCAAGGGCTGAGGAGTGCTGGCGCACGGCGAGGGGCTGGCAGGCAGCTCCACCTGCAGCCCCAGTGCGGGATCCGCTGGGGGAAGCCAGCTGGGCTTCTGAGTCTGGTGGGGACGTGGAGAACCTTTATGTCTAGCTCAGGGGTTGTAAATACACCAATCGGCACTCTGTATCTAGCTGCTCTGGTGGGGCCTTGGAGAACCTTTGTGTGACACTCTGTAGCTAATCTGGTGGGGAGATGGAGAACCTTTGTGTCTAGCTCACGGATTGTAAACACACCAATCAGCGCCCTGTCAAAACAGACCACTGGGCTCTACCAACCAGCAGGATGTGGGTGGGGCCAGATAAGAGAATAAAAGCAGGCTGCCTGAACCAGCAGTGGCAATGTGCTGGGATCCTCTTCCGCACTGTGGAAGCTTTGTTTTTTCGCTCTTTGTAATAAATCTTGCTACTGCTCACTCTTTGGGTCCACAGTGCTTTTATGAGCTGTAACACTCACCGCGAAGGTCTGCAGCTTCACTCCTGAAGCCAGCCAGACCAGGAGCCCAGCAGGAGGAAGGAACAACTCCAGACGCGCTGCCTTAAGAGCTGTAACACTCACTGCGACGGTCTGCAGCTTCACTCCTGAGCCAGCGAGACCACGAACCCACCAGAAGGAAGAAACTCCGAACACTTCCGAACATCAGAAGGAAGAAACTCCAGATGCGCCGCCTTAAGAGCTGTAACACTCACCGCGAGGGTCCCCTGCTCCATTCTTGAAGTCAGTGAGACCAAGAACCCACCAATTCCGCACACACTAGGAGGAATGGTGTCCCTTCATTGATCATCAAAGAACTAATAAAAAAAAACTAGAGGGAAAAAAGAATGGGATTTGAACAGTAGCTAACCCCGGCATTAAAACAGGTTATTGGATCCCCAACCCTGACCAGCTGAAAGGGAAAATCCAAGGATGAGACGCAGCGATACATATTCCCAAGGTCACCTAGTGGTTCTGATGCATTGTCTAGTGCACTGAACTAGGCTATGGGTGGATCTAAACTTCAAGAAGAAGCAAATGAAAAGCACAGCTCTCTAAGGCTTATTGGAGAGGGGCTCTTATTTAATGGGGGGAAGAGGCATTCTGTTTTGAGTGCAAAGCTGAGTCTTGCCCCCAGTGAATCCCTAGGGTTCCTGTGCCCGTGTTCAGACCAGATGTGAAGCGATTGGGGAGACAGAGAGAAGCCAGGTAGGTTTGCTTTTTGTTTTTTCTTTTCTGTTCTCTCCTTGCCTTGCCATTCATCCCTCTTTATCAATGTAGATGGCAGGCCGTTTCACACACAGTACTGTGATTCCACAGCCTCATTGCATTTGGTATCCATGGAAGTGCCCAGACTCTACTGAACTCTTAAACCATTTGCAACCCAAGATAGGCTAGAGGCTACTGTAGTAATAAAGAAGTCTCCATGGTCGGATGGACTTATAAGAATAAAATTTAATTTACTAATCATACAAGGATTGATATTAGTCAGGCACACCTCCCATATGTTTTAGCCATGTCTTCTGGGATTCTAGGCTTCCAAGGCCACCACAGCAAGAGAGGAGTTGCAGGCTGCACACAGCCCTTGACTGATTATGCCTGAAAGTGACACACATCATTTATCATTGGTCAGAGTTCATATCATGGCCTCATCATTGGAAGGTAGGCTGGGCAAGGGTTGTACTTGAATATTTGCTGAGAAAGACCCGTTATGCTCACATTATAGCACATATGTATCAAAGAGCCTTTTCTTTATGAAAGCACTGAAATCCAAGCTTTTATGTGACACAGCAGCAGACGACTACTGCAACTCTCCCTCTGTATCTGGGGGTGCTTGGCTCATGGGACAGATATCTAAGTCCCTGGTAGGGAATAGGGAAATTTCTGATAGCAATTCAAGACACTGGTTAAAAAGTGAAGAGTTGAGAGTTGATGCAGCCAACGTATTTCCCCAGCACCGAATGAATAAGAACAGAAACTTGACTGGAATCTTTCACTTCTTGGCCACTATCTGGTGCCCAGGCTGTGTGCATTTTTTTTAAAACATTTATTATTATTATTATTATACTTTAAGTTTTAGGGTACATGTGCACATTGTGCAGGTTAGTTACATATGTATACACGTGCCATGCTGGTGCACTGCACCCACTAACTCGTCATCTAGCATTAGGTATATCTCCCAATGCTATCCCTCCCCCCCTCCCCCCACCCCACAACAGTCCCCAGGGTGTGATATTCCCCTTCCTGTGTCCATGTGATCTCATTGTTCAATTCCCACCTATGAGTGAGAATATGTGGTGTTTGGTTTTTTGTTCTTGCGATAGTTTCCTGAGAATGATGATTTCCAATTTCATCCATGTCCCTACAAAGGACATGAACTCATTTTTTTTGACTGAGCGTGATGGCTCATGCCTGTAATCCCAACACTTTGGGAGGCCGAGGCGGGTGGATCACCTGAGGTCAGGAGTTCGAGACTAGCCTGACCAACATGGAGAAACCCCGTCTCTACTGAAAATACAAAATTAGCCAGGTGTGGTGGTGCATGTCTGTAATCCCACCTGCTCGGGAGGCTGAGGCAGGAGAATCGCTTGAACCCGAGAGGCAGAGGTTGCGGTGAGCCGAGATCATGTCATTGCACTCCAGCCCCGGCAACAAGAGTGAAACTCCGTCTCAAATATATATATATATATATATTTCCATAGGTTATTGGAAAAACAGGTCGTGTTGGGTTATGTGGGTAAGTTCTTTAGTGGTGATCTGTGGGATTTTGGTTCACCCATAACCTGAGCAGTGTACACTGCACCCTATTTGTAGTCTTTATCCCTCACCTCCCTTCCCAGTGTTTCCTGGTTTGGATCCCCAAAATCTATTGTGCCATTCTTATGCCTTTGCATCCTCATAGCTTAGCTCCCACTTAAGAGTGAGAACGTACAATGTTTGGTTTTCCATTCCTGGTAACTTCACTTAGAATAATAGCTTCCAATCTCATCCAGGTCATTGCAAATGACATTAATTAATTCCTTTTTATGTCTGAGTTTTCTGGGTCTCTGAACCCCAGAAGCATCATTTGTGAGGCATAGGAGGTACCAAGGCATATTTGTAATTTCCAGAATGTCCAGATCCTTTGAAATTGGGCTTTTTGTACAAATGAATCTCATAATTCTACAGACTCATTTTCTGAGAACAGAGGCAGAGGCAGGCAGTTGAAAGGGGAAAGCAAGAACTAGTCATCATTTGTGCTGGCCAAGGTCTTGCTCCAGTGTTTTGGAGAGCCTACTTTGCACCCGTCTGTCCAGCTGTTTGTACCCTCAGGGGCTAAATTGTCAGAAGGGAGTGGGGAGGCTGCTGCTCTGCCTTTCCTCCTCAAGATCCTCCCTTCAGTTTCTTTCCCCTCACTATGGAAAGAAAACAAGTGGGGACGGCCAGGACCCTGTGCCAAATTGCTGCTTCTCTGCCCACAGGTACTCGTCCAGCATTGTTCTCAGTAGGCTTGTGAGGGCCTCATATTGAAAGTGATTTAGAAGTAGAAAGTAGAATGGAGGTTACGAGGGACTGGACTGGTTGGTGGGGGGTAGATATATTAGTCAAAAGATAAAAAATTACAGTTAGGAGAAATCAGTTCAAGAAGTCTAGAGTGCAGCATGGTGACTACCGTTAATGACAGCATATTGTATTCTTAAAAATTGCTAAGAGAGTAGATGCTAAGTGTTCTCACCACAAAGTGAAGAATGTATGAGTGAAAATGCATATTAATCAGCTAGATTTGGCCATTCAACAATGTATTTATACTTCAAAACATCATATTACACAATATCAAAGACACGGAATCAACCCAGTTGCCCATCTACAGTGGATTGAATGAAGAAAATGTGCTCCACATATGCCATGGAATACTACACAGCCATAAAAATGAAATCATGTTATTGGCAGTAACATGGATGCAACTGGAGGCCACTATTCTAAACAAACTAATGCAGAAACAGAACAACAAATGCCACATGGTCTCACTTGAGAGAGCTAAACACTGGTTACGCATGGACATAAAGATGGGAACAACAAACACTGAGGAATACAAGGAGGGGAAGGAGAGAGGGAGGCAAGAGTTGAAAAACTATCCACTGTTCTCTCCCTATGTGAAGGTTCAGTTGTACTCCAGGCCTCAGTATTGTGCAAATATACCCTCGTAAAAAACCTTCACATCTACCCTTGGAATCTTAAAAAAGAGGAAGAAAAAAGCATACATTGTGTTGTGCATAATACATGCATCAATTTTTATCTATTAGTTTGAAAATAAATATAAGAAAGTATACGGAGAGCAAAAAACTAAATTCTGATAGACACATGTTGAACATGTTGAGATGGGAAGTTGCAAGGGAGCTGATGTCGGTGAGTGGTGAGGTGGTTTCCAGATGGCTGTGTGGACAGATCATCTCTTCCTTGCCAGGAGCTCTTCTGACCTATGCAGCCTCATTCCTTATTCCAGGCTGCTTTTTCCTTGAAGCGATTTTTGGTTACAGAGTCTGGACAAGATGTTGTGGATGTTGAGGTAGTACAGAGAAGAATGTTCAAAACCAGAGCCAGATTTGTTTTGTATTGGAGCCTTAGGATGTGGCTTGTGTCCACATGTCTCTGTATAGAACATGTTGCTGATCAGAGTTGGAGACATCCAGCTTGGGGCATTGTGGGTGGCTCGAGGGCACTCCTGTGGTTCTCTGGGCTGGCACAGACCCTAGGAAGATTTTTTTTCTCGGTTCTCTATGATACCTCCTTCATGTCTGCACCCTGACCTTAGCTCTACGCACAAAAGAGGGATGTTGGGAGTGGTAGGCTTAATTTTTCTCTCCATACCTACTCCTCCTATTGTCTGAGCTCAGGGTTCGTCAGGATCTGTTTTGACCTTTTATTGTAAAAACAATTACCAAGATAACTTCCCAGAAGTTTCCCTTTTCAGCCCATCTGCATCCCCTCCACATGTAACTTGGAACTACTAGGGAAGGGTTCTGGAGGTTCTTCTAAGATGCAGATTAGAGAAGATACCCTAAAAACACATGACTTTGTATGTGCAAATGAAACAGCTTCAGCAGATGTGTGGTAAAGGCTTCAGAGGACAGAGGAGAGACCAGAGGATTTCTGAAGAGAACAACTGTGCCTGAGGAACCTGATCTCTGAAAGTTGAGACATCCTGTGGGCCTGGGTCTTCATGTCCAGGCGGCCTGGGTCTTCATGTCCAGGCAGCCTGGGTCTTCATGTCCAGGCTCTGATCTCCATAATTTTCCACAGTGTAGGGGCCGCTATGGGGCTGAAGTCATGCTGTGGAATGGACCCTGCCAGGGAAATCTGTTATAGACTCATCATCTTGTTATGTTTCCCATGGGGGGAAGCCGGTAGGAGGCAAGTGGAGGGAGGTGGGGCATGGAGAAGATTCTGCAGTCCTTTCTGCTGACGGGCTGTCTCTGGTGTCTGTGTGGTGCTCATGGGGGTTCTTGTGACTCTTCATGAAGTCTACAACCTCATCGTTTTTCACAGAAAAGGAGAAAGCTCGTGACTTAGGAGCTTGGGAGGAGTGGGCATGTCAGTTTCCCTTCAGTGCTCACCTGCACAGTGTCACCTCTGAGCCCACAGTGCTGACGTGCGACGTTCTGGGCACTGAGGCAGAGACGTGTGGCTCCATTTGATCTGTTCCTCTCCACCAAGCAGGTGCTCTAGGAAGTGCTGATACCAGCCTCTACCTTTATGTACAGAGTGATGTTGGATGTGGAATGGAAAGGAGGCAGCAATGAGATGAGGAACATTGCTTTGTTCTCAATACTTATGCTGTGCTCCTCTTTGTCTCTCATCTGCATGACAGGCCTCCAGTTTGCAGACCCATCAGGTTGGGTGTCAGGACGGGGTGATGGCAATTTGAATGTGATTGTGATTGGGGCATTTAATGACTTAGGTTAGGAATTTCGGTGTTCTTCAGAAATGTGGCATAAAAACTCAGGGATGGTTTTGTTGTTTGTTTTGTTTTGTTTTGTTTGTTTGTTTTGCTTTAATTTCTCCCAAGTAGACCTGATGATGGCCTCCAGGGAATTGGCAGGAGAAGAACAAGATCACCCGTCTCTGTGCTATTCTTGACGCTCATTAGCAGTTGAGGGCAGGGACCAGGGATTTGGGGAGAGAGGCCAGGAAAGACTGATGTCCACCTGTTCCTTCTCCTCACTAGCCTGAATAGCTCCAAATGAGCTCAGGGATCCTATGTCCATCACTGTGAAAACACGGGTCACATGGATTGACATAGAATCCCACCTATTGGGCGCAGGCTGCCATGTAGCTCAGAGGATGCTCTGATCTGTGGACATGCAGGCCCTTCACACTTGGTTACCTTCATTCTCCATTTTTTGCTCAGTGGTTTCTGGTCCAGAATTGAAAAGCGACCGACAGCTCATTCCCACCCTGTCTCTCTCTTGGCTAAGAGGCATGTTCCTGGGGCCTGCACACATTTCTTTGCAAAATGGCAGATCTCCAGAAAATAGAAAAGGTTGGCTGGGTCTCAGGAAAGTGATTGGCCATTTTATTCTCATAAATTCCTTCATCCCATATGTTTTCTAATCAGCAATTTTAACTCCTTTATTAGCATAACTCACATGAATATGTTTCTAATTTCTTCTTCACCAAATCCTGGCCTTACTCAAAAATGCTTGTTCTTTTTAATATGCATATTTCCCACATTTTAACACTTTTAAACCAATGGCATCTTGGAATACTGTCATTATGTAGTTAGCTACGCTTTTGTTTTTTCTTAGTGTTACATAAAATAGTGGTGCATTTGAAGTGAATGCCCTCTTCAGTGTAATGAAATACGTATTTCATTATGGAATATAAGGGTACCTGGTTGTGATATGGGGAATAAAAGACAAATTCTGAACCTTGGTGAATTAAGAAATGGAATAAAAAAGGAATCTGAGAAAAAGATGAAGTTCAAGTTCCTATGCTCTTGGGAAGATGGCCTTACACAGTGGACACCAACAGTACCTCAGGTAGCCCTCTTTGCTGAAAGATGTAACTGGGGTCTGGGGTGGTGCCCTCAGTCTGCACCTCAAGTCACCAAAAGGGCAAGACTCAGGGTTAATGCACTTGGATGAGCATGAGGTTTGACCATACCATGTGGAAGCCGTGTATAATTGAATTTTCTGTAAATGTTAATATGAAATATCCGGGCTCTTAACAGTGTAGAACCTCTTTCTAGGACACAGCTACTGAAGGCTAAGTGAGAGGCAGGAAAGGGGACCCATTTCTGACTTTGGTACTTGGAAGGGCCTTCATGGAGTATGAGTACTTCTGTTGGCATGCGGTAGGGGGTTCCTCACCTGCACCCTAACTTCCATTGCATAGAGATAAGTCTGGGAGGGTATCAAAAATAAGGAACTTCTAGTTACCTTTCCTTTTCTGGCCTCTTCCCCTCCCCTAAGCTTGTGACTTTTTGGACACTATTTTCTATCTTACCTCTGTGGAATCTGAACAATATGTGGTCCAACTTAAATGCACGTGAGCTTGGACCCTAGACCTTCCCTCCACGTGTATTCAGCAACACTGGGCTGTGGAATCCTTATGCAGGTTTGTGGGGATGAGTGTGCCCTGGAAACACCATTCTTCATTTCAGGCTGCAGTTTCCTAAATCCTTTTCCAGTGATGGGCATAGGACAAGTGCTGGAAGCAACACTGCACAATTGAGCTTTGTCCACACCAGAGCCTGCACACACACCTCAGAGGCTTTGAAATTGCTGTCTGTGATGAAAACTGGTTTTCAGGTCTGTATGTGCAAGTTTTCCTCATGAGAATAGAACCCAGCAGCAGGCGGCAGAGGAAGGAGGGAGGAATGGTGTGCACCTTTCTTTGCCCTAGGAGGAATTCTTCGTGCCACACCCAAGCTGGGCTCCCTCCACAAGACAGGATGAGGTGAGGAACATGGACTGGTTTTTCTCTTCCTGTTCCTCCCTCTGTCTTAGCTCATGGTTCCTACATGGATGCTTTGAGTAAATACTTCCATATCACTTGCCTCTTCCTTCCCATCTTCTGCACTATCCACTCCTGCAAAGACCAATGAGGAATAAAACAGCCTCTGGTGTCCACACCATTGATATTCCTGCATTTCAGATGTGCAGTTTCACCCTGCAAAAGTGGGGAGATGTTAACAATGTCAGTGAAAATGAAAAATGGCATTTCACATCACCAGGATCTCAGAAATCTGAGCTATGCAAGACCCATTCCTCCAGGGAAGTCCTGCCTGGTAGGATCAGGAAAGGGGCCTAGGCAGGAAAGAGAACTCCTAGATTTTGCCTAATGAAAGAGGGAATGGGCCAGGCATTGTGGCTCACATGTGTAATCCCAGCACTTAGAGAGGCTGAGGTGGGAGGATCCCTTGAACCCAAGAGTTCAAGACTAGCCTGGGCAACATAGTGAGACACCATCTCTACAAAAAACAAAAAAAAATTAGCCAGGCATGGTGGTGCCAACCGGTAGTCCCAGCTACTTGGGAGGCTGAGGTGGGAGGATTGCTTAAGACTGGGAAGTTAAGGCTGCAGTGAGCCGAGATTGCACCACTGCCTTCCAGCCTGGGCAATAGAACAAGACTCTGTCTCAAAAATGAAGGAGGAGGAGGATGGTGGGAGGGAGGAGGAGGAGGAGGAGGAGGAGGAGGAGGAGGAGGAGGAATGTCTTATTTTAATTTTCTGAAGCAAACTGATACTCATAATACTACTTCTATGTTTAAATGTGTGTTCATGTTATATGTGTGTTTCAGTTCGTGTGTTTGTATCAAAAAGTGTCTCAGTGTCAGTGTGCTGATGCATGTTTAAGTTGATGGTGTGTCAGTTTTTGTGTTTCTGTCAATGTTTGTTTCAGAATCTGTATGTTGGTGTGTGTTTCTGCTGAATGTGTTGGCCAGTGTGTATTTCTATTTCTATGAATGTTTGTCAATGTATGTGTGCTTATGTTAATGTGTGTGTCAGTGTTTATATGTGAATGCGTGAAGGGTGTTTGTGAGTGGGGAGAGAAGGGGAAGAGATTGTAAAAAGAAATAGTCCATCTCCTGTGCTGAGATGGGTCTTATCCAAGTGACCAGAAGTGGGTACTAAATGGAACTTCACTGGTTCTAAACCTCCTTTTTATTCAAGGTACAGCTGAGAATATTGGTGTAGGTACAAAGTATACAGTTTTCACTCTTCACTTTGTGATAGAACATCACAGTGGTTAAGAGAAAGCTATGGAGAGAAAATTCTTGTCTTAAATGAAGAATCTTTCTAACTCAGACAGTGTGGTATTTGCACAAAGATAGAGAAATAAACCAGTAAAAAAAAAAAAAGAAAGCTCACAGATATATACATGTATATATATAAGCAAATATTTATAAGAAAGATCAATGAAATAAAGATTAATTCTTCAATAAATATTCTAGAAATTTTGTATTTCTATAGGAGGGTAAATAGAATATGGCCTTTGACTTCATATTACGCGTAAAATCAATGTCAGGTTGATCATAGACCTAACTATAAAAACAAGTGAATAGAATATTCAGAATGTAATTTAGAAAATAATTTCCTGACCATGATGTAAGGTAAGATTGCTTAAACCAAACCTAGAAAGTACTTTTTGTATAATATAAAAGATATTCTAACATAGTTGATGTGAGCAAGGAAATGGAGACAGATTGAGTCAAGCTCAGATTATTCTATTCCTTTACTGCAGGGCTTTCTGCTTAGATTCAGAGCTAGACCATGGGAGAGATAATAGTGGCTACCTCTTCAGTTGCTATGAAGATTTAATAAAATAATAATACACAGAGCATGTAGACTGGTACCAAGTCTGTGTTAACCAATAAGTTAGTGCTGATATTGACAGCATTATCTAAGTAATTGCAAGATGTATTATATGCATCAATTATTAGACGCATCACTATATTCTGTTACCGTGACAGAATAAAAGGACAAACTACGACACAAATATTTCCTATCACTTAGAATTTTTATCTTATAATAACACAGAAACTTTGTGCAACTTGTATTAATGTGAGCATTTGTCATAAATCACTTCTATGATTACATGAGATGGAAAATATAAGAAAATACATTACCAAAGTATTTTCTAAAATTTATACCTTTTGGATTAAACTCTTCTGAATCACTTTTCATCTTGTCTGTAACTTTCCCCACAGTTTCATCATCTATGCTAATTAGAAGATTTGGCAATGCCACATTTCTTGAGCAAGTCCTGTGCTACTCTTGTGTGAATGTATTTTTCCAATCTACTGACAGACTCTGCAGGTTTTGTTTTTCGTTATCTCACCCAAAGGTATTCATAGAAGCTTTTCAGACCATGTTTGTGTATGTGCATGCAAAGACAATCACATTACGACTGTCTTCCCACCAGTAGTGTTTGACACTGTTAATTTTCACATGAATCTGTGTTTGAGATAGGTGGGATGTATGCAGTAACATCAATGGAATGCACTACTTTCTCTGCAATTGCTCATTCTCAGTGTATAGCCATTGCAGCTCATTTGCTGTATTCTGCTCTATCATTGAGGAAACATGCTTAAATATTGTTTCTGACTAGCTATTAGAGACAGTAAAATTATTAGTGGGCTACCAAATATCATAATTTACCTGAGGAGAGTTGCTTTTATAAACTGTGATTCAAGAAGTCCATGGAATAGGGAGATAGAAATGGCAAAGAGTTACTTGAAAGTATGCACAGGGGTGATAGCTTTCTAAAAACTTTCAGAAAGTCATATTTTGCAAATTTCTGCTCTAATCTTACAAATATGATCAACGTTCCCTATAAGCTGCATGCCAAAATCAATTCTTAAATCCATAAAACTTGGTTATATTTTCCTATTGTTCTTTCACCCTTAATCATTTGGATATTTATCATACAAATCATATTATGATCAGTTATTGCAAAAGTAGATGCATTTGGTCTCCATAGAATGCTTTGCTCTGCCCACTTGCAACACTGACAAACTCTACTTCTGGGCACTTGGAGATTGGAACGGGCTTAGCTGTTCCCTGATGAATATACTTAAGAAGAAATTCGTATCGTTCGTAATTTAGGATGTTGACTGAAATTGCACCTAGAGTTTCAGGCTTCAGGAAGGCTCAATTAAGTTTACAGTGTGTCCTGATCTCAAATATATGACCCATGAATCCACTGGGAACCATTCTCTATTCAGGCTACCGTGGGCAGACAGGGTAGTGGGGCCTTACTACATGATATGGTGTAAGACTTTGGGATGTTTGCGATGACAGATTTCTTAGAATTTGGGTGGTCAGGCCAGCATCTGTAAAATCAGGTCAGAGGCACAGCAGTCGGTTGTGGGAAATCATATATTCCAGGCTATCAGAGAGTAATGTTTGGGGACTTGGTGCTCAACACTGTGTCCTGTGACATCAATGTTAGCACAGTCTTATGTCTGTCAGCTGCTCTGTCTTCATCCTGAGCACTCACTGACCAGAGCTCATTGACCCTCATTTGCTAAATGGAGATGGGTCCTTTCTTGTCCAGTTCTACTTGCAGCCTGTTTATGGCATTTTGCTATGCCTCTTTTTGGTGAAAAGTGTGTCGGGATAATCACAGTGTACATTATGATGGATTTTAGTGTATGCATTGGAATAAATAGGAAAAGGGGATTTGACAAACTATTTGGCATTATAGAAAGTACAGTTAAAATTAAATAATCTGAGTAACCTTCCATGTTTTAAGATGAAACATTTAAGTGTGCCTGCCTGTCTCAAGGAGTGAAATAAGAGCTTGGAGGAGTGAGGTTTCTTGAATTAGAAATGCCCACAATAACAGCGACTAAATAACTGCTATCCTGATCTCAGAAATGAGAACTCTGGTCCAGGTCAGGTGCATCTCTCACTGTAGGTCTAAACACTACAGGAGCTCATTTTCCCACTGAAGCTATAGATCTAGTATGGAGAATATAACCTATGATTACAGATCATAAAAGCAAGAGTCTTGGCTTTGTAGATGTCCATGGGATTGTGGCCATGCAGTCCCCCGACTTTGTAGGCTTTGTAGGCATGGTTGCCAGAAACAGCCCGGTGCTCCCCAGCAGAGTGCTATGGTCTGTGAACAAGGAGCTGTGTGGTGAGTGGGTGGGCAGCCCTGCTTGCTGTGAGATTGCTTAGCTAGCACATGTGCAGAGTCACCATTTATCCTATGTCCATCTCTTAGACCCGTGCATGGAGGTTTGAGAATATGTTGTACCGTGTTGCTCTTTTGTTTATTTCACCAGGATTTCTTTACCTGTGCACAACACAATCTGAATCACTCACTTTCCTAAACCTGATAAAAACCTTGTGTCTAAAGCTTCATTTTCAGATATGAGTAAGCAGGGACTGGCTTAAATGAACATGATTGCAAATACTTCTCTTTTTTTACACCAAGACAGCCCACCTGCTACCAAGACTATACTTTTTTGTGGTTTTAGGGCTTGGTGCTGGTTAATGTAATTCCATGATGTGGGTGTTAACAGAATACGTGGTCCCAAATAATTCCTCATGGAGTCTCTAAAATGAAAAGAGCTTAATTATCACAGGATTTTTCAAAGGCTTGAAGGTACAGATGTGTTTTTAAATCTTAAGGAAGGAAAATCTGTAACCAAACAAGAAAAAAAAATATCTTAAGTGCCTAAATATGATTTATTTTCGCTATTACTCCCATTTCTCCATATTCACTTCTACTGTCCAGAGTCATGTCTTCCAAAGAGTCTTTGGTGGGATTCCACAGATACAGGACTAGACGTTGTCTGAAATGGGTCTTTCTGTGAGGCACAGGCATCTATCTTTAAAGAAGTGGTTACTGACACTCACATAGGCAACTGGGTAATGAGGAGCGTGATGGGGAAGAAGAAAAGAGGAGGAGAGCCCTGGAACTTGATGATGTCTACCTGAAGAAGGTGCCCCTGGATTTGGAATGCTGACTAGATAAAGGAAGCAGCTTTGCATTCTTTCTGTGTGCCTGTTCATTCGCTGAGCCCAAGTTTGTGTTTGTGTTCATTTTGGTCTTTGTTTGCATGTTCTTTTCTATCACAGTAATACCTTTAAAATAGTATTTTCATTTTTATAATGTTAGATTTATAGAAAGCTGCAAAAAGGATTCAGTGAGTTTCATATGCTCTTCAGCTTCCTGTAATGTTAATATCTGACATAGCCATAGTATATTTATGAAAGCTGAGACACTGATGGTAAAAATAGCTATTAACTGAATTAAAGACTTTCTTTATATTTTACCAGGATTTCCACTAATGTCATTTGTCTGTTCCAGGATCCAATCCAGGATAGCACATGACATTTAGTTCTTAAGTGCATTACTTATTTATTGCTGCCTTGTAAATTACCACAAATTTACTGGCCTAAAACTGCAAAACGTATTGTCTCATAGTTCTCTGGGTCAAGAATTGAGACATAGATGATAGCCAAGGCTGAGGTCTCAACTAAAATCTCAGCTGGTGAAGAAGTTACTTCTTAGCTCACATTATTGCTGTTTGAACTCAGTTCATTGCAGGCTGTTGGTCAAAGCCTGCATTTAGTCCCTCCAGGTGTTGGCTTCTCCTACATGCCAGAAGCCTCCATCAAAGCCATTGAGGGACAGAGTTTGCAGCAAGACAGAAAAATCACAATCTTACGTAACATGATCACCTAAGTGTCATCTCATCACCTTTGCAGTATTTTCTTGTTCAGTATTCAACTCAGCTTCTGGCCACATTCATGAGGAATTAGTATTCAAGGTTGTGTCATACCAAGATATGGGAATCATTTACCTTCTGTATCAGCTATTCTCCAATCTACAATCTTTACTTAGTTTTCATGACTTTGAACCTTTTGAAAAGTACTGGCCAGTTGTTTTGCAGTGTCCCACCATATGGATTTGTCTGATGGTTTTTCATGATTAGACTAAAAATATGGATTAATTTTGACATATTCATCCAAGATTAAAGATAAGGAAAGCTGAACTTCAAATTATTCTTCAAAGCTGTAGTTACCAAAACAGCATGGTATTGTTATAAAAGTAGACACAGACCAATGGAACAGAATAGAGAACCAAGAAATAAAGCCAAATACTTACAACCAATTGATATTCAATAAGGCACACAAAAACATAAACTGGGGGGAAAGGGCACCCTGTTTACTAAATGGTACTGGGAAAACTGGATAGCCACATGAATTCCTACTAATGCCCCTAACACCACATGATCTAATCCAGTATTGCACAAATCACTGTGTCCATTCCTACTGCTTGTACGTAACCTCCCACTCTAACCATAAACAGTTGGCTCCATTAACTTACTTTATCCCAAAATACATGGATATTGGTTTCAGAATTGTTCATCAACACCCCCACGGGACACAACTTTATCAAAAAAGATACGGTGCTTACATACACATCTTTTAGCCTTTAAACTTGGAATTTCCACTTATAAAATTATGTTACTCAGGTCAGCCTCCTTTCTTCCCTCTCATTCTCTTCAGTGAGGTTATTTCATATATTTGTAACGTGGTTATATTATTTTGTATGTGTTACACCCTATGATCCCCTAACCTACTAAGTATTTTTTAAATTTGCATACATATTTGCTCACAACTGTTCTACAACATTCTGCTGTATTTAAAAATTAGTTTCATGTACCCACATTACAATATTGTAGAGAATATTTTCACTGCCCTAAAGAAATTTACACATCATCTATTAAATATTTCTCTCCCTCCAGCCACTAGTAACCACTAATGTGTTTACTATCTCCATAGTTTCTCCTTTTTCAGAATGTCATATAAATGGAAGTAAACAATAGTTAGGCCATATTATGTGTATGGCATGAGGGAAGACTCCAGCTTGCACCAGGGTATTAATTTGTCCCGCATTATCTTTGACAAAAAAAAAAAAATCCACACTGAATTGTCTTGACTACCTTGTGAAATCAATTTACCATAAATATTAGGGTTAATTTTTAGATGCTAAATTTTATTCACTGATCTATATGTCTATCCCTATACGAGTACCATAATGTCTTGATTACCATTATTTTCAAGTGAGTTTCAGAATCCGGAAGTGTGAGTTGAGTACTCCAACTTTTTTTTCTAGATTGTCTTGGCTGTTCTGGATCCCTTATATTTCCATATGAATTTAAAAATCAGCTTGTCAATTAATGCAAAGAAAAGCAGCTGGAATTTGATAAGGATTGCATTGAATTATGGGTCCATTTGGAAAATATTGCCATCTTAACTATATTAAGCCTCCTGATCAATGAGCATGGGATATTTTTTTCTATTAGCTCTTCTTTAATTTTTTCAATAATGTTTTGAAGTTTTCTGTGTACACATCTTAGGATTATTTTGTTAAGTATATTCCTGTAATCCCAACAATCTGGGAGGCCGAGGCGGGCAGATCATGAGGTCAAGAGATTGAGACCACCCTGGCCAGCATAGTGAAAACCTGTTTCTACTAAAAATACAAAAAATTAGCTGGGCATAGTGGCGTGCAGCTGTAGTTCCAGCTACTTGGGAGGCTGAGGCAGGAGAATGGCTTGAACCCAGGAGGTGGAGGTTGCAGTGAGCTGAGACTGCACCACTGCACTCCAGCCTGGCAACAGAGTGAGACTGTGTTTCAAAAAAAAAAACCAAAAAACAAAAATACAAACAATCCAGTTATATTTTTGTTATTGTTAAATATATAATTAAATTAGTATTGACTGTAGTCACTCTGCTGTGCTATCAAATACTAGATCTGATTCATTCCTTCTATTTTTTGTCCCCATTAACCAACCCAAGCTCCCCGCAACCCTCCATCTACTCCTCCCAGCCTCTGGTAACCATCATTCTACTCTCTATCTTCATGAGTTCAATTGCTTTCATTTTTAGCTCCCCCAAATAAGTAAGAACATACAAAGTTTGTCTTTCTGTGTATTGCGGGATCTGGCTAGCAGCCCACAATGCAATGGGGCTCTTTCTTTGTTCTCAAGTGGATAGGCAGGTCAAGAAATAAGAGATACACACAAGATAGTGAAAGCTGGGTCCAGGGGTGTCACCACCTTCTGGTCCTGTGAGGCCGCCAATGCACTGGATATAGCAGCATTTATTATTGAGTTTAGTGAGGGCAGGGGTAGGTTAGTGAGGGATTTAGGGTCGTTTGATTATGAGGTGAGATGGTCACATGGGAATGAAGCAATTCTTTAACATAACATCGGTATGCAGAAGTACAGTATACAGAGATAAGAATTTACAACATAGTGTGTGCATCAGCAATTTCTAACAGAGCCTTAAAGCAGAAACACAGTCTATCCATAACCTATGATTAGCAAGATATTAATCAGCAGTAACAGTTGCAGCAAAAGCTGGTTGCAAACAATCCATAGAAACACGATGTGAAGGTAGACAACCGGTTAGACCAAAAATTCTCAGAAGGGAGTATGCCTTAATCCTAAAGAGACCTAGAAGACCCATGGCAAGATAAGGGCGTTTATAACCCTATCTTATCCATATGAACAGGCGCCCCTCATTAGTCCATTTATAGGCTCTCCACAAGGGTCTCATTCCATTCCCAGAGCAATGAACATCCGCTTTTCTGGGATAGGAATCTTGATCACAGTTGGATTGGTGCTGTTGAGTCATTCTGGCAGCCCAACCTGGGATTGTCTTTACACAATCCTGCATGCAATTTTGTATTTACAATAATCAGGAGCATTTCATCTTTTATTCCGTAGCAATAGTTTCAGGGGGTCTCCCTACATCTGTGCATGGCTTATTTCACTTAACATAATGACCTCCAGTTCCAACCATGTTGTGGCAAATGACAGGATCTCATTGCTTTTGATAGCTGATTAGCACTCCATTGTGTGTATGTACCACATTTGCTTTATGCATTTATCTGTTGAGGGACATTTCGGTTGTTTTCAAATTTTGGCTATTGTGAATGGTGCTGCAATAGACACAGGGGTACAGGTACCTCTTTAATATACTGACTTCCTTTCTTTTGGGCCAAGAACATACATTGGAGAAAGGTCAGTCTCTTCAATAAATGGTGCTGGGAAAACTGGAAATCCATATGCAGAAGAATGAAACTACAGCCATAGCTGTCACCATATGCAAAAGTAAAAAATGTATTAAAGACTTAAATTTAAGATCTCAAACTATGAAACTACATTGGGGAAACTCTTCAGGACATTGGACTGCCTAAAGATTTCTTGACCAAGCACAGTCAAGCAAAGCAAAAAAGAACAAATGAGAAGATGCCAAGTTAAAAAGTTTCTGCACAGCCAAGGAATCGATCAACAAAGTGAAGAGACAACGCACAAATGGAAAAACATGTTTGCAAACTATCTATCTGAAAAGGGATTAATTTGTGCAAACTATTCATCTGACAAGAGCTCCAGAATGTATTAGGACTACAAAAAACTCCATAGGATCTAATAATCTGATTTATATATGGGCAAAATATCTAAATAGATATTTGTCAAAAGAAGATGTGCAAATGGCTCATCATTTTTAATTTAAAATGAGAGATGTGCAACTCTTCCTTTCACTTGAATATTTAGAGACAATTGTGAGGTTATTAATTGACCAAACTTTAATATTGTTGTGTCTCCAGGAATAAGAGCCCAAGGAGAAGAAGAGAGACAGGGAAAAGGTCATTTGGTACAGAACACACACAAGATCTATAGACTAAGTTCACTATCTGTTTTTTGTTTGTTCATTTGTTTTGAGATGGGATTTCTTTCTGTCACCCAGGCTGGAGTGCAGTGGTGTGATCTTGGCTCACTGCAACCTCCGCCTCCTGAGCTCAAGCGATTTTTCTACCTCAGCCTCCTGAGTAACTGGAACTATACAGACATGGGCCACCATGCCTGGCCTAATATTTTGTATTTTTGGTGGAGATGGGGTTTTGCCATGTTGCACAGGCTGGTCTTGAACTCCTGAGCCCAAGCAATCCACCCTCCTTGGCCTCCCGAAGTGCTGGGAGTACAGGCGTGAGTCACCACACCTGGCTAAATTCACTGTCTTATATGGGTTCCATTCAAGGACCACAATACAATGGTAACATCAAAGATCACTGAGCACAGATCACTGTAACATTAATAATGATAAAATTAAAAATATTTTATTAACAAAATATAATACAGAGACAAAAAGTGAGCACATACTGGTGGAAAAATGATGCCAATAGACTTGCTCATCACAGGGTTGTTACAAACCTTCAATTTGTAAAAATCAGAGTATCTGCAAATCACAATAAATTGAAGCATAATAAAATGTGGTATGCCTGTAAACACAGTAGTAAGATTGCTTGGTCAAATGATAGTTCTATTTCTAATTTTTTAAAGAACCTGTATACTGTATTCCATAGTGGTTGTACTAATTTATATTCCCACCAACAGTGTAGCAGGGTTCCTTTTGTTTATATCCTCACTAACACTTGTTATCTTTTGTCTTTTTTCGTAATAGCTGTTCTAATGGGGGTGAGGTGATGTCTTATTGTGATTTTGATTTGAATTTTTTTGATTAGGAATGTTGAGCATTTTTTTCATATACGTGTTTTGTCATTTGTATGTCTTCTTTTGAGAAATACCTACTCAGATATTTTGTCCATTTTTAATTTTGTTTTCTTTTTATTCTATTGACTGTTTTGAATTCCTTTTATATTTTGGATATTAACTTCTTCTCAGACATATAGTGTGCAAATATTTTCTCCCAGTCTGTGGGCCATCTCTTCACTCTGTTGATTGTTTCCTTTGTTGTGCAAAAGCTTGATTTGATGTAGTCTCATTTATGCATTTTTGCTTTTGTTGCCTGGGTTTTTGAAAAGAAAAATTAACTGTCATCCTTGTCATGGAACTTTTTCTTTATGTTTTTATTCTAGTAGTTTCATAGCTTCAGGTCATACATTTAAGTCTTCCATCCACTTTGAATTTATAGTTAGATATAGTGAGATATAAGGGTCTAATTTAATTATTCTACTGAGATTCAATTTTTCCAACATCGTTTATTGAAGTGCCCATATTTCCCCAATGTGTGTTCATGCACCTTTGTTAGAAATCACTTGTTTATAAATGCATGGATTTATTTATGGTCTGTATATTCTGTTTCCTTGATCTATGTGTCTGTTTTTGTTTTGTTTTCTTTTTTGAGACGGAGTTTCACTCTTGTTGCCCAGGCTGGAGTGCAATGGTGTAATCTCAGCTCACCACAATCTCTGCCTCCCAGGTTCAAGTGATTCTCCTGCCTCAGCCTCCTAAGTAGCTGGGATTACAGGCATGCACCAGCACACCTGGCCAATTTTGTAGTTTTTAGTAGAGACAGGGTTTCACCGTGTTGGTCAGGCTGGTCTCGAATTCCTGACCTCAGGTGATCCACCCACCTCAGCCTCCCAAAGTGCTGGGATTACAGGTGTGAGCCACTGTGCCCAGCCTGTGTGTCTGTTTTGATGTCAGTATCATGCTGTTTTGGGTACTATAGCTTTGTAGTATATTTGAAAGTCACTACAGATTTATCCATCTTTGTCCTTTTTGCTCAATATTTCTTTGGGGTTTTGGAGTTTTTCATAGTTCCATCCAAATTTGGGAACTTTTTTCTATTTCTGTTAAGAATGTAAGTGATATTTTGATAAGGATTACATTGAATTTGTCAATTGTTTTCAGTAGTATGGACACTTTAACAACATTAATTCTTCTGATTCATAAACACTTATTTTGCTGAATTGAACCACTTATTATATAATGACCTTCTTTGTTTTTTAAAAGTTTTTGACTTCAAGTCTATTTTTTTCTGGTATAAATATAACCGCTCCTGTTTCTAAACTATTTGGAATATCTTTCTTTCAACCCCTCACTTTCAGACTATGTGTGTCATTACAGGGAATGTGAGGTTTTTTTTTTTTGTTGTTGTTGTTGTTTTTGAGATGGAGTCTTGCTCTGTAGCCCAGGCTGAAGTACAGTGGCGCGATCTCGGCTCACTGCAAGCTCCGCCTCCCGGCTTCACGCCATTCTCCTGCCTCAGCCTCCCAAGTAGCTGGGACTACAGGCGCCCGCCACCAAGCCCGGCTAATTTTTTGTATTTTTAGTAGAGACGGGGTTTCACCGTGTTAGCCAGGATGGTCTCGATCTCCTGACCTCGTTATCCGCCTGCCTCGGCCTCCCAAAGTGCTAGGATTAAAGGCAGGAGCCACCGCGCCCAGCTGGATGTGAGTTTTTTGTGGGCAACATATATATAGGTCTTTACAGTCTGGCTTTGTCTGGTAACATTCTTCAACAGTAAGCCAGTCCAGATTGTGGACACGTCATTTGGTGTAGTGCCTAAGCCCATGACGGCTGCAGCCATTGCAGTGCTAGGGGGCGCCCTAAGCCCAGGAGTGCCACAAGCTGGAGTCCCATGGCCTCTGACTCTGGTGCAGCACTGAGCAGGAATCCCATGGCCATTAAGGCTAGTGCAGTATTGAGGTGCACCTAATGCCCATAGCCACTGAGCTAGCACAGTACTGGGGTGTGCTTGGGGCCTGTGGCTGCTGAGGCCTGCCTGTTGCCGTAGACTATTTGGAGCCCAAGGTCACTGTGGTCAGTCAGCAGTGAAATGGTTGGGAACTTGAGTCCATGTTGCAGGGGCTACATATTTCTGTCTGGCCCCAGGGTAGATCTAGAGGTTCCATTTGTGGGTACCAGCCTGGAGACAGGACCATGGGAGTCTGCTGTATGCTGATTTTTACTGTGGCTGACTCAGTACTCGGATCCAAGGTAATGTCCTACAGTTGCTTCCCTCTCTTTACCCAGAGTGAACGGTATCTCTTTCTGCACTGTGCTGACTGATGTTGGGAAAGGGGTGATTTGGGTAATATAAAACTTTCTTTCCTACTCTCTTTGATGCATCTTTTCTTAATATCATGCTATAACCACGTACTATGATCTTTCATCTGTTTTCCTTAGCTTTTGTAACGGTATTTTTATACCGTGAGGGTACTTGTTCGAATTGATGTTTCTTTTTTATTTATTTATTTATTTATTTTATTTTATTTTATTTTAAATTTTATTATTATTATACTTTAAGAAAATTATCACAGGAGATCTAGTCTGCCATCTTGCTCTGCCTTCTGTTCATGCTATTTTAAATGAAATTGTTTTTGTTGTTTTATTATCAGATTGTTAATTGCTAGTATATGAAAATATAATTGTTTTTAGTTGTTGAGTTTGTGTACTGAAAAGTTTCTGGACTCATTTTTAGTTCTAATTGTATTTTAGGGGATTCTTTAGGATTTTGTACACACACATCACCTCATTGGCAGACAGAGATAGTTTGACTTTTTCCTTCCCCTTCTCAGTGACTTTTATTTGTTTTTCTAGCCCGATTGCCCTGGCTGCAACTTCCAGTACAATGTTGAATATAAGTGGCAATAGTGGACATCTTGGGGTAAGTATTGAGCTTTTCATGATATCATGTGCGTTTTTTTCTGGATGCCTATTTTGGGATGAGAAAGTTTACATCTCTTTCTAATTATTTTTGTTTGTTGCTTTTTGTTTTCATATGTTTTGTTTTGTTTTGAGATGGGGTCTTACTCTGTCATCCAGAGTGGAGTGCAGTGATACGATCTCTGCTCACTGTAGCCTCGACCTCCCAGGCCCAAGCAATCCTCCCACCTCTATTTCTAATTTATTGGGTGTCTTTTTTTAATCAAAAATTGGTTTTGGATTTTGCAAATGCTTTTTTGCATTTTTAGATGACCATGTGGTTTTCTTCCTTCGTTTTATTAAAATAACGTGTCACACTGTTTTTTTACATTGAACCCAACTTGCATTCCTGTGATAAATTCCTTTGATCATGGTGTATAATCCTCTGTACGTGTTGCCTGGGTTTGGTAGGCTAGTATTTTATTGATGATTTTTGTCTCTATGTGCAAAAGGTATATTGGCCTATACATTTTGTTTCCTTAATGTCTTCTAGTTGTGGTATCAGGGTACATTGGCCTCATAGATTAAGTTGGAAAGTGTGATCTTATCTTCTGTTTTTGTTGGTTTATGTGTTTATTTGCTTGCTTGCTTAAGAATTTCTGAAGGATTAGTATTAATATTTTGAAGGTTGGTATAATTCATTAGTACAGTTATCTTGGCCTTGGACTTTCTTTGTGGTAAGTTTGTCATTTACTATTTGAGTTTCTTTACTTGTCATAGCTCCATTCAGGTTTTTTGTTTCTTTTTAATCCAGTCAAGTATTTTTTGTCTTTCTGGGAATTTGTCTGTTTCATCTGGGTCATCTAAGCTGTTGGCATACGATTGTTCCCAGTACTCCCTTATATTCTGGTTTTATTCACAGGAGGTTGGTAACTTTACTGCCCTCCCAGTGGTGTAACTGTCCCGCTGCGGGTTCCCTGTGCTGTTCACTACCTGCAAAGTTCTGAATCCATATTTTTTAATCCCTTTCTTCTATTTACTATGGGTTTTTCCCTCTTAGGTGACGCAGAAAGGGTGAGGGATACTGTGATAAGGAAAAATTGCCCCTATCAGCTAGGATGAGTTTTCTAAATTGTCCCTGGCAAGGTACTCCCACCTCCAAATGACTTTTTGTAAAGAAGGATCTGAGCATTGGAAGGAAAGTTCATGAAAGTGAAAGTCCCTTCCAAGACTGTGGTCTCAGGATTCTCCACTGTCATGCCAGTCCATACTCAGCTTCCAGCTACTGTAAAAATTATTATTAAGTGTTCCTACCCATTTAGGGCTCCATCACCTTCTGCTCCTGATCACAAGATCTTAGTAGCTGTATCTCTTTGGACCTGCCTGTCTCTCCATATTTTGGGTGCATAGTTGTGCTATGACCCTAGTTCCCTGGTGGGTCCAATAAAAGCCATTTATTTTCAGTTCCTCCAGCTTTTTACTGTTACCAGAATAGGAGTGACAACTTTCAAGCTATTTACATGTCAGAGTTGAAAGCAGAAGTGTGGGATGTGGAGTTTGGGAAGAAAATCATAGAAGTGAAGTGTCTTTCTCATTGTGCTATATCAAGGATACATGGTGTCAACATGATTTTCACTGGTGATGTTGAACTTGATCACTTGGTTAAGATGGTGACTGCCAGATTTTTTCTCTGCAAAGCTAATGCTTTATTTGTCCATCCTCTGCATGTTAGAAGCAAGCCCATCCTATACACAAACAGAAGGGAGGAATTAGGCTTCATTTTCTGGAAGAAAGACTGTCAGGTAATTTAGCAAGAATATGTTAAAACCACCCCAATAAATAATATTTGGGGGAAGATATTTCTAGTCTTATAAACACCTTGTTTATTCCTAATGCATTGCCAATTAATTTCAACATTCATCAATGAATCTTGTCTTTGGTGATTTGTGTTATGGTGTTATCATGGTAATTTCCTAATTCCTTTTCTTTTTTATTATTTGGAATTCTTTTCTAAAAAAGATTTGCTCCTACTTATCTGTATATGTATTTATTGTCATATCCACATTTAACTTGAGATCTACACTCTTAACAATTTTTTTTTCTTTGAGACGCAGTTTCACTCTTGTTGCCCAGATTGGAGTACCATGGCACAACCTTGGCTCACTGCAATCTCTGCCTCCCGGGTTCAAGCAATTCTTCTGTCTCAGCCTCCCTAGTAGCTGGGATTACAGGCGCCCGCCACAATGTCCAACTGTTTACTGTATTTTTAGTAGAGATGGGGTTTCACCATGTTGGCCAGGCTGGTCTTGAACTCCTGATCTCAAGTGGTCTGGCTGCCTGGGGCTCCCAAAGTGCTGTAATTACCAGCGTGAGCCACCGCACCTGGCCTGTCTTCACAATTTTTAATTGCACAATATAGTATTGTTATCTGTAGGCTTAATGTTGAACGGTAGATCTCTGGAACTTACTGATCTTGCATAACTGAAACTTTATACTCATTGAACAGTAACTCCCCATTTTCCCCTCGCCTACCCCGCAGCAATCACTGGCAGTCGTACTCTCTGCTTCTATGAGTTTGATCATTTCAGATACCTCATACAAGTGCAATCATGCAGAGTTTATCCTTCTGTGATTATCTCATGTAACTTTACATAGTGTCCTCAGGGTTTATCCATGTTGTCATTAATAGTATAATTTCTTTTTTTTATAAGGCTGAGTAATATTCCATTTTATGTATGTATACCCAGAAGTAGGATTGCTGGATTATATGGTACTCATATTTTTAATTCTTTGAGGAACCTGCGTACTGTTTTCCATAGTGGCTACAGTGTTTCTTATTCCCACCAACAGTGTATGAAGGTTGTGATTTCTCCTTATTTTTTGCCTTTTTTTGATGCTAGCCATTGTAACAGATGCAAGGTGATGTCTCATTGTGGTTTTGATGTACAATTAATTGATGATTTATAATGCTGTGCAACTTTTTATATACCTGTTGGCCATTTGCATGTATTCTTTGGAGAGATGTATATTCAAATCCCTTGCCGTTTAAAAATTAGATTATTTGGGATTGGGGAATTCTTTTTTCTCTTAAGTTGTAGGAATATGTTGTATATTTCGATATCAGCCCCTTATTCAATATATGGTTGGCAAATATTGTCTCCTCTTCCATAGATTGTCTTTTCATCCTGTTTCCTTCTCTATGCGGAAGTTTAGTTTGATGCAGCCCCACGTTATTTTTGCTTTTGTTTTCTGTGTCTATAGTGTCGTATTTTAGAAATCTTTGTCTAGACCAATGTCATGAAGCTTTCCCCCTCCTTTTACTTCTAAGTGTTTTATAGTTTCAGGTCTTATGTCCAAATATTTATTCTCTTCTGAGTTGACTTTTGTATATAGTGTAAAATAAGAATCCAATTTTATTTTTTACTTTTTCGCATGTAAATATTACATTTTCTCAACACCGTTTGTTGAAGAGACTATATATTTTTCCCATTGTGTATTCTTGGGACCCTTGTTGAAGATTTTGACTGTATATATGTGGATTTATTTCTGGGACATCTATTATGTGTCTTATTTATTTATTTATTTATTTATTATTCAGTTGCTTATTTATATCACTATGGACTCATTGAGGTTTGCTTGCTTTTTTGTTTTTGTTGGTTTAGTACTTCCTTACTTACAGACACTGCAAAGATGCTTCAGCAGTATATTGCATTTTTTTCTGCCTTAGCCCTAGAATGAAGTATTTCTCCAAGTAGCTCTGTCTTTTGTTCTTGTTTGTTTTTAATTAGAGAATGGTATTTCAAAACTAGATGTGCTTGTCGACACTGTAGTGTTTCTTGGCCCTCTCAGCAAAAAAATCTGGGAAATGTATGTATGTACTTATGTAAGCCTATATATCTGTATTTATATCTGTATCTATCTATGTCTAAATTTATGTACACATATAGATTAAAACATAAACATATTTATGCTAATATCTACACTCTAGTTCAGGACTGAATTCATTCTAGACTTTCACCTTGATAACTTCTTTCTTTGACGATGACAAAACTACTCCTGAGCTCAAGATTTTTGTCATTATTTTTTTCTGTACATACAGACTCATTTAAATCCACCTTCATTTATCTTCCACTACTGTCTAGCTTTTCACCACTGTGACTTGGGTTGGAATACTGGGTTGTTGGACAAGGTTGTAGGAAACATCAGACTTGATCGTCTGTTTATAGATATAAAATTAAAAGCAGATTGGAACTTGGCAAAGAGTGAGTTGAGAGCTTAAAGGAACAAACACACTCCAAGAAGCCTCAAATATCTAAGCAGCAGGACAGAGGTTGTTTGGTCCATTCTCAGGTATGTTTGTGGTGACTTTCATGGTCTGAGCCTCTGACTCCAGGAATATTGTTGTGGTGGAACTCAGGCAAATGCTAGTGCATGCATATTGGGGCATCTATTTTGTAAGTGTTGAAACTGAACTTTCTGGGGAAATGTAGCATCCAATCCATGTAGATTTCCTTTCTGAGAACAAAAGTGGAAACAGTCATCGAGTGGGATGACAACTTGGAAAGGCTTTGTGGGCCTTCACGACCTCATGGTATGCATTCCCTCAGGGTGGACTCATGCAGGTAACTGACCCTCCTAGCTTTCCTCCTCATCCTCCCTCTGAACTCATGCTTCTTCCTAGGCTGGTTTCTCTTGGTTGCTTTGGGAATGAACAGCATGTAGCCTGACACAAAACCATGTACCATGTCCACTTCTTTCTATTTCCACATTTTCCTTCTGGTTGAGGGGCATTGGGTTCCCCTGTAGATGTGACAGTGGCATGAGCATACATGCTTAATAATGAATGACCTCACGTGTACCCTGAAACAGAGATGGGCACTGGCAAGCAATGATACCCGATGATGGCTCATGAATAGGACAGCTGGAGCCCATGAAGTGCTATTATGGGCCCTGAGGTCTGAGTTGCACCCGGACAGCCTCACCCTCAAGGATTGGCTGGTGTTTGCTGGAAGCCTCTTTATGCTAAGGGCTGAGGCAAGCTGCTGAAGACATGCTGTGTGATTTATCATAATACAGGATTAACTTTCAATATGCGGTGGCCATCAAAGAAATCAGTGTCTCTGGTGAAAACTCACTTTCAAGTCTAATTTTTGCTACTGAGAATAAGCTTGGTAACAAGTAGTAGTTGACAGAAGATAGCATGACAGGGGTTTGGAGAGGAAGGGGAATACATTTATGGCTGGGCTTGGAAAAGTCTGCATGAAGCCTGCACATATTTTGGGGGGAAAAGCAAGTAATCCTCTTTGTGCCTGCAGGCTGCAGAAGGCTGTCACTGGGCTTTCTCCCTCTGCCTGCCCCTCCATTTGTCTAAGCCCATGGCCCTTTTTCTTTCCTTTTTTTTTGTAATAGCTTTATTAACATATAATTCACATAACATGCAATTAACCATTTAAATCCACATACCATACAATTAACCATTTAAATTCACATGCTATACAATTAACCACTTAAATTTACATAGCATACAATTAACTATTTAAATTTTCACATCATACAATTAACCATTTAAATTCACATACCATGTAATTAGCCATTTAAACCTAGTGATTTTGAGTATATACACAGCACTATGCAGTAATCAAAACAATCGAGTTAGAATCAAATTTAAAACAAATTTAGAACATTTAGAATAAAAAGAACCCCACTACCCTTTAATATTATTCCCTAATCCCCCATCCTTCCTAGCCCTAAGCAACAAGTCTACTTTTACCTTTCTATAGATTTGCCTATTCAGAATATTTCCTGTAAATGGAATCATAAAATATCTGATCTCTTGTGAGTGTCTTCTTCCACTCAAAAATGTGTTTTTGGTCAGGCGTGGTGGCTCACGCCTGTAATCCCAGCACTTTGGGAGGCCGAGGCAGGTGGATCACAAGGTCAGGAGTTCAAGATCAGCATGGCCAAGATGGTGAAACCCCGTCTCTACCAAAAATACAAAAATTAGCTGGGCCTGGTGGCAGGTGCCTGTAGTCCCAGCTACTTGGGAGGCTGAGGCAGGAGAATTGCTTGAACCTGGCAGGCGGAGGTTCAGTGAGCCGAGATGGCGCCACTGCAGTCTAGCCTGGGTGATAGAGCAAGACTCCATCTCAAAAAAAAAAATGTGTTTTTAAGGTTCATCCATGGTGTATAACATGTCAATACTTTTTTTTTTTTCCTTTTTATACAGGGTCTCACTCTATTGCCCAGGCTGGAGTGCAGGGGTGTGATCACAGCTCACTGCATCCTCTACCTCTTGGGCTCAAGTGATTTTTCCACCTCAGCCTTCTCAGTAGCTGAGCCTCCACACACCTATAGTCTATACAGGTGTGTGTCACCATGTCCAGCTAATTAAAAAACATCATTTTGGTAGAAACAAGGTTTCACTGTGCTGGCCAGGCTGGTCTTGAACTCCTGGGCTCAAGCACCTCACACCTTGGTCTCCTAAAGTGTTGGGATTACAGGCGTCAACCACTGCACCCAGTCTTCATTCTTTTTATAGCCAAATAATGTTCTGTGATATGTATATACCACATTCTACTTATTTGTTCATCCAATTTCTTGACATCTAAGTTTTTTCCACCTTTTGATTGTCATAAATATATAATATAGCTGTGAAATTATTTTTTTTTTGAGACAGAGTCTTGCTCTGTTGCCCAGGCTGGAGTGCAGTGGCACGATCTCGGCTCACTGCAATCTCTGCCTCCGGGGTTCACGCCATTCTCCTGCCTCGGCCTCCCGAGTAGCTGGGACTACAGGCGCCCGCCACCACGCCCAGCACTTTTTTTGTATTTTTAGTGGAGACAGGGTTTCACCGTGTTAGACAGGATGGTCTTGATCTCCTGACCTCGTGATCTGCCCACCTCGGCCTCCCAAAGTGCTGGGATTATAGGCGTAAGCCACTGCACCTGGCCAGCTGTGAAAATGTATATACAAGTTTTGATGTGGTTATGTTTTCATTTCTCTTGGGTCTATATGTAAGAGTGGGATTGCTGAGTCAGATGGTAATTCAATATTTAACTTCTTGTGGAACTGCCAAACTGTTTTCCAAAATGGCTGCACAATTTTACAGCCCACCAATGTACAAGAATTCCAATTTCTCCACATTCACACCAACACTAGTTCCTATCTAATTTCTTACCTTATTTATATGAAATGTAGCCTGTTTCTCCATGACTTTTCTTTACCTGTCCACAATATCTCCCCTCGTTCTGAAGCACATTCACATGTTTTGAGAAGTTGGTCTCCTTACGGTTCCCATGATACATCATGTTTATTCCTAGCTTGATTTCTTTGCCCATGCTGTGCCTGCTGTTGTTTTTTTAAATTATTTTTTAAAATTGTAAAATATTCATAACATAAAATTTACCATCTTAACCATTTTTAATTTCACAACTTATTATACAACCGTCACTGCCATCCATTTCCAGAACTCTTTTCATCTTTCAAAACCGAAACTCTGTATCCATTAAACAATAACTCTAATCCCTTTTGTCCAGCCCCTGGCAACTGCCATCCTACCTTTTTTTTTTTTTTTTTTTTTTTGGCAGGGTCTCACTCTGTCACCCAGGCTGGAGTGCAATGGCCTGGTCATAGCTCATTGCTGCCTTAATCTCCTGGGCTTAAGTGATCCTCCTACCTCAACCTCCAGAGTCACTGAGACTACAGGCACACACTACCACACCCAGATAATTTATTTTTTATTTTTTCGGTAGAGGTGAAGTCTCACTATATTGCCCAGTCTGGTCTCCAACTCCTGGGCTCAAGTGATCCTCCCGCTTTGGCCTCCCAAAGTGCTGGGATTATAGACTTGAGCCACAGCACCCTGCCTCCACCATCCTACTTTTACATCTATAAATCTGACTACTTTAGGCACCTTGTATAAGTGAAATCATACAATATTTATCTTTTTGTGATGGGCTTATTTCACTTAGCAACATGTCTTTAGAACTCATCCATGTTGTAGCATGTGTCAGTATTTTCTTCCATTATACAGCTGAATACTTTGGTTTACCTGTTAATTCATCAATGGAGATTTGGGTTACTCCTACCTTTTGGCTATTGTGAGTAATGCTGCTATGATCATGACTATACAAATATAACACTGACACCATTATTTCAATTATTTGGGGATATATATCTAGAAGTGGAATTCCTGGATCATATGATAATTCTAGTTTTAATATTTTGAAGAATCACTAGACCGATTTTTAGAGTGGCTTCCCCATGTTACATTCTCACCAACAATGTACAAAATTTACAATTTCTCTACATCCTCACCATCACTCGTTATTTTCTGTAATTGGTATGAGATGATATCTCATTATGGTTTTCATTTGCATTTCCCTAATAATTAGTGGTGCTGAGCATATTTTCCATGTACTTATTGACCATTTTAATATCACATTTGGGTCCTTTTATACTATCTTTGGGTCCTTTGTCCATTTTCAATGTGTTTTGTTTCTGTGGTTATTTTATTCTAAGAATAGCCACACCTGTGAAGGTTTGCTGAAAAATTATCTGAAATGAGAGTTATATGAGCAGCCATTGAACAGCCGTGGGACAAAATAAGTACACAAACAAAACACATTGAAAATGGACAAAGGAGCTGAATAGACATCTCCCCAAAGATGGATATATACTCCCAAAGAATTGAAATAATAGTGTAGATACAGTCCAATGTGTAGATACAGCATAAAGGATAAGGTCCTAGAAATGTCTGAATCAATGTGGGCAATTAGTTGCAGCTCAGATTTCAAGGGAATGATTAAAGACCTATGGAGGCGAGAAGATGTAAGGAAATGTGAATCATGATAAATATAACAACTACAATTTGCGTGATTACCTAAATCTGAGCTTCACTACTTGATGGATTCTTTCTTCTTTCAAAGATTTTTGGAGGCAAAGATGGGGACCAAGACTGTTCAACACTATGGAATGCTCCAAGCAAGAGTATTTTAGCTACATCCTTGGCAAGAAAATTTTTATCCAGACTTGTATTTCTGCATTTCACCCTCCCACACTGCAACAAATCTGGTAGTAGTCAAGTGAAGAGGGAGTGCAGAGACTGGGAGACCTCAGACCACCCTTTCTGTTTGGAAGGCCTTTGCAAAGTTCGGGCAGTGTTCCTTAAGCACTGCAGGGTTCTTTCTAGGGTCTGTCTCTCTGTGACGAAGAACACTCTTAAGAAATTTGGGGGTAGGTGGGTTATAGTGGTTAAGTTTATAGAGTAAGGGAAGGTTTTCCCATAACAGCATCTTGCTGCCTATGTTCTCCATCTAACTTTGTAAGTCTTACTTGATCAGTACCTTAGTGGTCAATGTAAACATTGTTCCATCCTCCATCCACCACCAAATAACTAGTGGGCTTCAGCTTTTTGTGCACTGTTGCCCAGGCTGTAGTGCAGTGGTGTGATCTCGGCTCACTGCAAGCTCCGCCTCCCGGGTTCACGCCATTCTCCTGCCTCGGCCTCCCGAGTAGCTGGGACTACAGGTGCCCGCCACCACGCCCAGCACATTTTTTGTATTTTCAGTAGAGATGGGGTTTCACCGTGTTAGCCAGGATGGTCTCGATCTCCTGACCTTGTGATCTGCCAGCCTCGGCCTCCCAAAGTGCTGGGATTACAGGCGTGAGCCACTGCGCCAGGCGTGGGCTTCAGTTTTATTGGGCCAATTTAAATTAAATGAGGAAATAGAAATCTAATTTTCTATTATTTAAGAAGTAAGGTAAATAGGAAGCCTGAGTTTTTCAAGAAGCAAGTCAAGAGCCTAGAAAATATAAGCACCCTACAACCCACAATAAGGAAAAGTTGCATCTTAAGAAGAGCTTCTCTGACCTGAGAAAACTGAGTAATTCTCCCTGTGCAGTATATCACATTTGTATTAGTCCATTCTCATACTGCTATGAAGAAGTACCCAAGACTTGGTAATTTATAAAGAAAAAGAAGTTTAGTGGACTCACAGTTCCACGTGGCTGGGGAGGGCTCACAATCATGGCAGAAGGCAAAGGAGGAGCAAAGGCGTGTCTTACATGGTGGCAGGCAAAAGAGCATGTGCAGGGGAACTGCCCTTTATAAAACAATCAGATCTCATGAGACTTATTCACTATCGCCAGAACAACATGGGAAAAATGCACCCACATGATTCAGTTACCTCCCACCACATCCCTCCCACATGTGGGATTGTGGGAACTACAATTCAAGATAAGATTTGTGTGGAGACACAGCCAAACCGTATCACCATTAAAACATTTTTTCTCTTTTCCTGGGCCATTTGCAAAGAGAACTTTAATGTGTAAAATATCCCACTCAACTCCATGACACCTTGGCCACATGAAGCTCTCAATTATGAGGTGTGTTCCAATTATTGATTGCTGTGTAACAAGCTATCCCGAAAGAGCAACCACCTTGTTATGCTCATGGACACAGTGGGTATGAACCCATGTAAAAACGACTTTTCTGTGCTTCGTAATGTCTGGAGCTTCAACTGGGAAGACATCAATGGCTGAGAGTAAGTCAAATAGTTGGGGGCTGAAATCATCTAGAATTCCCTTCTCTTTTATGTCTCATGCCTGAGCAGGGATGATTCAAGGATTCAAACTGTCGCCAGGAGTCCTCTCTATTCATGTGGCTTGGGATTCCTCACAGAGTGGAATTCAGGTGGGGTGTTGCACATGGTGGCTTAGATTTATAGAGTGAGTGTCCTTGTGAGCAAGGCAGAGCAGAATACCTTTTGTGACCTTGATTCAGATGCCACCCAGCATCCCAGTCATCCTGTGGAGCAGTCATAAGCCCACCTGGTTTCAAGAAGAGGGGCATAGACTCCACCTCCACCTCCACCTCTAGATGGAAGTAGTGTCAAAGCATTTGTGGCCCATTTTTTTACAACCACCACAAGTTTCAAAAGAGCTAAATTTCCCTTAGTGGAAGTATTAAATGGAGGGGAAAACCTGCTAATTCACCATTTAATATATTGTCTATGATTGTGCATTTTAATTGACATATCATATTCTATGTTTTTTATTGTGTACAACATTATGCTTTTAAGTATATGTATCTTGTGGAATGGTCAAATGTGGCCAATTAACAAATGCATTACCTCTCATAGTTACTTTGTGGTCAAAGCACATAACATCCACTTTCTTTACATTTTTTAAGCATACAATATATTATCATTAGCTATAGTCACCTTGCTGTTCAATAGATGTCTTGAAATTTATTCCTTCCATCTAAATGTAATTATGTATCCTTTGGCCAATATCTCCCCATTCTCCCCTCCCCTGAGCATCCTGTCTCCATTCTCCCCTTCCGCTAGCCTCCCAGCCTCTGTAAGCACCACTCTAATCTCACTTCTATGAGATCAGCTGGATTCCAGATATGAGTGAGATCATGAAGTGTTTGTCTTTCTGTGTGAGTCATAGTTCACTTAACATAGTTTCCTCTAGGTTCATCCTTGCTGTCACAAATGGCAGGATTTCATCTTTTTTACTGCTGAATATTATCCCACTGTGTATACAAACCACATATCTTTATCCATTCATCCACTGATGGACACTTAGGTCGATTCCATTTCTTGGTTATTGTAAATAGTGCTGCAATAAATATGAGAATTCTGATGCCTCTTAGACATAGTGATTTCATTTCCTTTGGATATATATACCCTGTAATGAGATTGCTGGATCATAGGGTAGTTCAGTTTTTATTTTTGGAGGAACCATCATAGTGTTTTCCATAATGGCTGTTCTAATTTACATTACCACCAACAGTGTGTAAGAGTTCTTTTTTCTACACATACTTACCAGCATTTGTTATTTTTTGTCATTTTGTTAATAGCCATTCTAACTGGGGTGAGGTGATATCTCATTGTGGTTTTGATTTGCATTTCCCTGATTATTATTGATATTCAGCATTTTAATGTACATGTCGGCCATTTGTATGTCTTCTTTTGAGGAATGTCTATTCATGTTGTTGGTCCATTTTTAAGCTGGTTTTTTATTTGTTTGGGTTTGCTATTGAGTTGAGTTCCTTAAATATTTTGGATAGTGACCCCTTGACATCATATGTATAGTTCGCAAACATTTTCTACCAATCTGTAGGTTGTCTTTTCCCTCTGTTGATTGTTTCCTTTGCTGAGCAGAAGCTTTTTAGTTTGATGTAATCCCGTTTGTCTCTTTTTGCTTTTGTTTCCTGGGTGTTTTGGGGTCAAATAAAAAAATAATCGCCCAAACCAATGTTGTGTAGTTTTTTTCCTCTATGTTTTTATCTAGTAGTTTCATAGTTTCAGGTCATAAGTTAAGTCTTTAGCCCATTTTGAGTTGATTTTTGCATGTAGTGAAAGGCAGGGGTCTAGTTTTCTTATTCTGCATGTGGCTGTTGGTTTTCCCAGCACCATTTATTGAAGAAATGATCCTTTCCCCAATGGGTATTCTTGGCATCTTTGTGAAAAATGGACTTTTGCATAAATTATTTAAATGAGAATTTGGAAGAAGGGGGCAGGTTCAGGATGCTACAGTTAATATAATAACCCTTATTTTGGTGGTATCCACTGTACCTCATGTGATTATGGATTTTCTACAAGACATTTCTTGTGGAAGATAGAGACAGGAGCTGGGGAGTTTGCTTTATTGTTTGGTCTAAATGATACAAGAATGTTTGATATTTTAAAACTTGTTTGTTTTGAGAAAACTGTAGTTTGGGTCAACCTTTCTGTGAGCAGATCAAAATTGGTCATCCATGCTCAGCTGGGTTTCCTTGTGGCCTGTATTCTGTGCTTCGTGCACTGCGTGACTTTCATGATTGTAACCTCTTGTCATCCCATCGTTGGGAGAACTTTCTATCTCTTGACATGAAGGCTTCTGAGCTTGTTGACCTCATTCTCTGATTTTTTGTTATAATTTTTTAAAATGATGGCTCTAGGCCATATGTACATTCACTTTCACTGTGCAACTATCCCCATGGTTTGAAATAATATTAGATAGAATTTGTTTAAAAAGATAGACTACTTGTTGACCAAAGGTTCTAGTAGAATAATGTTGAGGGGGGGGATAAAAACAACAAAAAGTTTATTAGGAAGGTCATAACTTTAGCAGTCTGGGTCTCTGAGAAACCGTATAGCATAGAAACCTCTACCAATATGTGTAGGATGTTGTGAAATGTGAGAAAGAAATGAACTAATGTTGTGTTAAGCCACAGAGCCTTTGGGTTAAGTTGTTACCACAGTATAACCTAGTCTAATCGAATGCAGAAATCACTACAGAATTAGCATGCTACAATTACATGAAAACAAAAATGTGTGACATTAGCAGCAGTGGGGCTGGCAACAGAGACACTGATAATGTGAGCCTAAATGGATGGCTTGCTTTCCCTCTCTCCCTCCCTCCCTTTTTCCCTCCCTCCCTCCCTTTCTCTCTCTCTCTCTTTCTGAGACAAAATCTCATCCTGTCGCCAGGGTGTCAGTGCAATGGCGCGATCTTGGCTCACTGCAACCTCCGCCTCCCAGGTTCATGTGATTCTCCTGCCTCAGCCTTGCGAGTAGCTGCGATTCCAGGCACACACCACCATGCCAGGCTAATTTTTTTGTATTTTAGTAGAGACGGGTTTTCACTAGCTTGGCCAGACTGGTCTCAAACTCCTGACCTTATGATCTGCCTGGCCTCGGCCTCCCAAAGTCCTGGGATTACAGGCGTGAGCCACTGCAGCCAGCCGGCCATCTGTCTTTCACAGTGGTGAAATATAGGGTTATGCTGCTGCCTTCACTACATTGTGAACCACATGTTTTCTGAGCCAGCAGCTTAAAAAGACTTTGGGAAAGAGACTCGGTCATGAAGTTGGTTGCTGTTGTCTGCAGCAGTAAAGTATCACAAGAATGAAATTAGGGAACTAAAGAAGGGACCAGTTTGCAAGTAAAAAGAAGAAGTAAGAACAGAAAAATTAGATTTTAAATGACTTTTTAGGCTGGGAACGGTGGCTCATGCCTGTAATCCCAGCACTTTGGGAGGCCGAGGCAGGTGGATCACCTGAGGTCGGGAGTTCAAGACCAGCCTGGCCAACATGGCACAACCCCATCTCTATTAAAAATACAAAAATTAGCCAGGCGTGGTGGTGCGCACCTGTAGTCCCAGCTACTTGGGAGGCTGAGACAAGAATCACTTGAACCTGGGAAGCAAGGGTTGCAGTGAGCTGAGATAGCGCCACTGCACTCCAGCCTGTGTGACAGAGTGAGACTCCACCTAAAAAAAAAAACTTTTAAAATAACATACTCATTAAAATCCAGCAATTTATTAACATACTTTCATAAAAATCTCAAAACATTGTAGTCTTCCTCTTTGAGTTCCCAATATATTAAAGGTACCTCTTTCCCCACTTTTAAATTGAAACAGAAAGGCATGGAAATGAGAACACAAATAAATAGAAAATTGGCAAATTCTCAAAAGTAATTGTGGGCATGGCTGCTCATACTAGGATCTGATTAGATGCACATAGATCAGAAGTCTACTTAGATTTAAGAGAGTTAAGGACTGGCCGGGCATGGTGGCTCACGCCTGTAATCCCAGCACTTTGGGAGGCTGAGACGGGTGGATCACAAGGTCAGGAGATCGAGACCATCCTGGCTAACACAGTGAAACCCCGTCTCTACTAAAAATACAAAAAATTAGCCAGGCGTGGTGGCAGGTGCCTGTAGTGCCAGCTACTCGGGAGGCTGAGGCAGGAGAATGGTGTGAACCTGGGAGGTGGAGCTTGCAGTGAGCCGAGATCGCACCACTGCACTCCAGCCTGGGCGACAGAGCAAGACTCCATCTCAAAAAAAAAAAAGAGAGAGAGTTAAGGACTATGTCTTAACCAATGGATAAAATCATTTTGAAAAATAGTCTGTTAGTTTCTTATAAACATGCAGTTACAATAAGAATCAATAATCTAATTCTAGTCATTGATCCAATACAAATGAAAATATGTCTGCAAAAATACTTGTTCACAAATATTCAGAGCCATTTTATTCCTCATAGCTGCAATCCAAATACAACCGAATGCCATTTACCAGGTGAATAGATAAACACATAGCGTGTATTCACACAACCAAGTGCTGCTGGGCAGTAGGAAGAAGGTGCTGCTGACACGTGCCATAGCACAGATGACTATTCAAGCTCTGTGCTCAGGGAATGGAGAGAGAATCAGGATGTGTACTCTGTGATTCCACTTCTGTGAAACTGCAGAAAAGACAAACTCAGAAACTATGGTGACAGGAAAAATGCTCAAGAAGTCATAGATTCCAGTGAAATATCTGGGACTATCCCATTGTTATACAAAGTTACACAACGTTTTTACATGGGCTGAGGAGGGGAACAGGCATGAGTGAATTGAATGAGGAGACTCACTCCCTGCCAGAAAGTCCTTTCTTAGCGTTTTTGTTTTTTTTCTTTTTCAGGAGTCTTTACTCACATTTTACCCTCTAAGATCACTGGATAGGATTAAAGGTCTATCTTTTCCAACAAGCTCATATGTACCTCCACCTTCTATATTTGTTCTTGGCATATTTACCCCAAATATCACATACACCCCACCATGGAAAACACTTGCTTCGAAAGCGCTATTTTTCTGTCACACACACACACACACACACACACCCCTAAGCAAAAGTCTTTTAAAATTTCATGCTTAATCCACCAATTTACCTTTGTTCATGTCAAATCTGTGTATCTGTGGAGTTGAAGTTTGGGTTCTGGGCTCTGGCATTGGATCTTGATGGATCATTATGTTTCTTTTTTCTTTCTTTTTTTTTTTCTTTTGCTTGTTTGTTTGTTTTTTTGTTGAGACAGAGTCTCGGTCTGTTGCCCAGGCTGGAGTGCAGTGGGGCAGTCTCAGCTCACTGCAACCTCTGCCTCCCCTCCCCTGAGTAGCTGGGAATGCAGACACCAGCCACCACGCCCAGCTAATTTTTGTATTTTTAGTAAAGATAGCGTTTCACCATGTTGGCCAGGCTGGTTTCGAACTGACCTCAGGTGATCCACCCGCCTTGGCCTCCCAAAGTATTGGGATTACAGGTGTGAGTCACCATCCTCAGCCTTTTTTTCTAAAACAAAAACAAAACCAAAAAAAACATGTAATTCACTCATTTAAAGTGTACAGTTCCTACGATTGTCGGCCATTTAAATGTATGTCTTCTTTTTATTTTCTTTGACCCCTTCTTCCTTTGAGTGTCTATATTCTTTTGAGCAATCCCACTGCTGGGTATATACCCAAAGGAAAATAAATCATTGTATAAAACGGACACCTGCACTAGTATCTTTATCATGGCACCATTTACAACAGCAAAGTCCTGGAACCAACCTAAGTGTCCATCACTGGTAGACTGGATAAAGAAAATGTGTTAAATGTACACCATGGAATACTATGCAGCCATAAAAATGAATGCAATAATCTCCTTTGCAGCTGCATGGATCAACCAGAGGCCATTATCCTAAGCAAGCTAACTCAAAACCAGAAAATCAAATATGGCATATTATCTCGCTTGTAAGTGGGAGCAAAACAATAGGTACATATGGACATAAAGATGGAAATAATAGACTAAAATGGACTCCAAAAGAGGGGAAATTGGAGGTGGGGGTGAGGATTGATAAATTATTCATTACAATGTTCAGTATTTGGGTGAAAGACACACAGAAGCCCAACCGCCATCATTACACATGTAATACCCATGTAACAAACAGGTATATGTACCCCTTGAATCTAAAATTAAAAAACAAATTCACAAAGGAAACTGTCTGTTCATGCCCTGTGCTCACTTTTTATGAATTGGTTTTGTTGTTGTTGAGTTCTTTGTGTTTCTTGTAAGTTCTGAATAGCAGTGTCTTGTTGGATGCATGTTTTGCAAATATTTTCTCCCATTCTGCAGGTTGTCTGTTCCCTCTGTTGATTATTTCTTTTTCTATGGAAAAGTATTTTAGTTTAATAAGTCCCATTTGTCTATTTTTGCTTTTGCTGCTTGTGCTTTCTGAGGTCTTAGTCATGAATTCTTTGCAGAGAGCAATGTCCAGAAAAGTTTTCTCTAGGTCTTCTTCTAATATTTAATTTAAAGTTTCTTGTATATTCTGCATATTAGACCTTTGTCAGATAGGTAGATTGCAAAAAATTTTCTCCCATTCTGTAGATTGCCTGTTAGCTCTGATGATTTTTTTTTCTGTGCAGAAGCTCTTTAGTTTAATTAGATCCCATTTGCCAATTTTAGCTTTTGATGCAGTTGCTTTTGGTGATTTCATCATAAAATCTTTGCTGGTGCCTATGTCCTGAATGGTATTGCCTAAATTTTCTTCTAGGGTTTTTATGGTTTTGGGTTTTACATTTAAGTCTTTAGTCTGCCTTGAGTTAATTTTTGTATAAGGTGTAAGGAAGGGGTCCTGTTTCAGTTTTCTGCATATGGTTAGCCAGTTTTCCCAGCATCATTTATTAAATAGGGAATCCTTTCCCCATTGCTTGTTTTTGTCAGGTTTGTCGAAAATCAGATGGTTATAGATGTGTGGCCTTATTTCTGATGTCCATATCCTGTTCCATTGGTCTATATGTCTGTTTTGGTACCAGTACCTTGCTGTTTTGGTTACTGTAGACTTATAACATAGTTTGAAGTCAGGTAGCATGATGCCTCCAGCTTTGTCTTTGGGGTTTTCTATACATAAGATCATATTGTCAGCATATAGAGATAATTCAACTTCCTATTTTCCAGTCTCGGTGCCTTTGTTTTTTCTTTTTCTTGCCTGATTGTTCTGACTAGGACTTTCAGTACTATGTTGGATAGGAGTAGTAAAAGTGGAATCCTTGTCTTGTTAAAGTTCTTAGGGGCATTGTTTTCAATTTTTCCCCATTGGGTATGATTTTAGCCATAAGTTTATCATATATGCTCTTTATTTTGAGGTGTGTTGCTTCTATGTATAGTTTGTTGAGGATTTTTACTATTATAAAAATAATGATCATAATAAAAGTGATGCTGAATTGTTTCTAATGCTGTTTCTGAGAATTATAAATTAAAACCAAACTGAGATATCATCTTACACCAGTCACAATGGCTATTACTAAAAAGTCAAAAATAACAGATGTTGGCAAAGGATGCAGAGAAAAAGGAACACTTATACACTGTTGGTGGGGATGTAAATTAGTACAATCTATGTGGAAAACAGCATGAAGATTTCTCAAAGAACTAAAAGTAGAACTACCATACAGTCCAGCAATCCTACGGCTGGTATCTACCCAAAGGAGAAGAAGTCATTAGGTAAAAAAGATACCTGTACTCAGATGTTTATTATAGCACTATTCACAACAGCAAGGATGTGGAATCATCTAGATGTCCATCAGCTGATAAACTGATAAATAAAATGTGGAATACACACACATGATGGAATACTTCTCAACCATAGAAAATAATAAAATCATATCTTTTGCAGCAACATGAATGGAGCTGGAGGCCATTAGCTTAAGTAAAACAGCTCTTAAACAGAAAGTCAAATGCAAAATGTTGTAATTGCAGTTTGTAAGCGGGAGCTAAATAATGTGCACACATGGCCATAGGTTGTGGAATAAGAGACACTGGACACTCAAATGTATGGGAAGGTGTAGGGATGTCAGGAATGAGAAATTTCTTAATGGACATAGTGCACATTATTCAGGTGATGATTACACTAAAATCCCAGACTTCGGCACTGTGCAACATATCCATGTAACAAAATTCGCTTGCACTCCTTAAATTTATGCACATAAAAAATTAAGTGTACAATTCTATTGGTTTTATAATAGCTGCAGATATGTGCAAACATCATCACAGGTAATTACAGAACTTTTTAATTACACAAATTATCATTTGCTTTAGCTATCACCACCAACCCTAACTAACGTCTAATATACTTTTTTTGTTTGAGACGCGGTCTCACTCTGTCACCCAGGTTGGAATGCGGTGGCATCATCTCAGATCACTGCAACCTCTGCCTCCAAGGCTCAAGCAATCCTCTCACCTCAGCCTCCTGAGTAGCTGCAACCACAGATGCACACCACCACGCCTGGCTAATTTGTGTGTGTGTGTGTGTGTGTGTCTCTGTGTGTGTATTTTTGGTAGAGATGGGTTTTACCATGTTACCCAGGCTGGTCTAGAACCCTTGAGATCAGGTTTTCCACCCACCTCGGCCTCCCAGAGTGCTGGGATTATAGATGTGAGCCACCGTGCCCGGCCAGCAACTACCAATATACTTTATAGGCCTATAGTCTGCTTATTTTGGACAGTCCATATGAATGGAATAATCTAATATGTGGTCTTTTGTGATGGGCTTCTTTCATTTAGTGTGATGTTTCCAAGGCTCATCAGTGTTGCACCCTATGTCAGTGCTTCATTCCTTTGTATGGCCAAATAATATTCCATTGTATAAACATGCCACATTTTGTTGATCCATTATGTTATCTTTAAATAGACAGAGGACTGCAGATCTACTTGCGCTTATTGAGCACTTTGAAGAGTGAACATAATTTGGAAATACTAAGGGAAACAGTATCTAAGTTTATCACTACCCAGAGCAGAAAAAATATGAATTTTTTCTCTCTGCTACTCCTGTTATTTATTCTAGAACTCTAATAGTCTGCTAAATTCAAAGCAGACTGCTTGGAACATGCTAGATGATACAAGAGAATACAGAATATTAAAATTAAGGCTGAATTGGAGATTTGGTCTTGAATTGGTAAAAGCCATGGTATGGTGTGTATAGTGGAATAGCAAGAAATTTTGTCACCCTCTGAGCTTTGAGGGGTATTCTCAGATTCTGTGCCATGTTTATAGCAAACATCAGGTGCTGTTAATTTTAGCTCAGGTATATTGAAGAGGTGAATTAAAAGGGTAGTAGAACTTCTGTTTCTTACCATTAAGAAGAGCTTAGACTGTACTTTTCCTCCTGCCATAAACAACTAGAAAACTGGGAGAAATATGTGAAACAATTGTTTTTAAACATTAACAGGAGGCAGCATAGAACTACATCTTTGAGAGAAAAGAAACAACAATTGCTCCACTTTTGTCCCTGAAGCCCCTTTCAACTATAATGGAGGAAGCGGGATACTAAGAAACAGTAGTAACTGTTCTGATATGAGGAAACAAAGGCCAGGGCTCAGGGACATTGAGATGGCTGGGATTTATGGGACATAGTTACAAAGGAAAGAAAAATACGCAGAAATAAAAAGTTCCAACAATCTGCCTAGATACCCATTGAGTCTGCTATCAAGCCGTGCATATGTGGGAGAACACACCAGGAGGCTGGGCAAAAGCAACCACAGAGCTGTGAGCTGAGCGTGTTCTAAACATTATGCAGATCCGCAGAACATCCCATTGCAGATCAGGCAAAACGGCTGGGCGCGGTGGCTCACGCCTGTAATCCCAGCACTCTGGGATGCCGAGGAAGGCAGATCACCTGAGGTTGGGAGTTCGAGACCAGCCTGACCAAGATGGAGAAACCCCGTCTCTACTAAAAATACAAAAAAATTAGCCAGGTGTGGTGGTGCATGCCTGTAATCCCAGCTACTCAGGAGGCTGAAGCAGGAGAATCACTTGAATCCGGGAGGCAGAGGTGGCAGTGAGCCGAGATCGCACCACTGCACTCCAGTTTGGGCAACAAGAGCGAAACTCCGTCTAAAGAAAAAAAAAAGAACAACCAAGACATTCAGGGGAAATCCAGAAAAAATGACTCATTAGTAACGGAGCCAAACTTTCAGTAAAGTAACACCAGGCCTGCCTTAATAATGCCTCAAAACAAGCCTCAAAATGATTGAGCTGATTTGCAAGTTTCCTAATTCTCTGTGTGAACAAAGCCCAACAGAATCCAGATAATCAACACTGAAACATTCACAGTATTCAGCATTCATTCAAAAATCACTAAACATGTGAAAAGCAGGAAAATATGACCCATAACTAGGAGAAAAATCTGTCAATTGAAATAGACTCAGATGTGGTGGGATTAGCGGACAGAATTTAGAATGTATAGTGTATATACTTTACTTTAAATAACTCTTTATTTATAAATGACATGTTAATATATATTTTAAAATTCTAAGGAGTCTACAAAACATACAGTAAAAGTGAGCAGTGGATTTGACAAGATTGTAGGGCACAGAGTCAAAACACAAAAATTCATTGTATCTCTGTTTACCACTAGCAAACAATTTGAAAATGATAAATAAAACATTACCACTTACAGCAAATGACAAACACAAAATCAGGATATATTTAACAAAATATTTTCAAGACCTCTGCACTGAAAACTACAACAGTCACCAAGAGAATTTAAAGATCTAAATAAATGGAAATATATAGCATGGTCATGGCCATATGGGCTCAATATTGTTAAGATATCAAGTAGATGTATAATGTGCAAACTCATCAAAATAACAGCATGATTTTTAAATAAAATGATGATCTAATTCAAAAATTAATTTGAAAATGCGAAAGACCTCGAATGACCAAAACAATTTTGAAAAAGAGGATCAAAATTGAAGTATTCACAATGTCTGATTTTAAGTTACTATAATGCTACACTGATCACGACAGTGCATTATTGATCTAAACATGCAGCTTCATGGAACAGTATGGAGAGTGCAGAAATAGACTCATACGTATATGGGTCAATTGTTTTCTGACAACATTTCCAAGGTAGTTCAGTCAAGAACAGATAGTCTTTTTAACAAGTATTAGAACAATTGATTATCCATTTGGTGAAAAACTAACCTCGATCTTTATCTCACATCAAACACAAAATTAACTTGATGTAGACCATAGGACTAAACATAAAAGCGAAAGTTATAAACCATCTAGGAGAAAATATTTTAACAACAAAATACATTGTTTCATTCTCTACATTATTTTTAATTTATTTTTAACTTTTATGTTCAGCAGTACAGGTACAGGTTTTTTACACAGGTAAACTTGTGTCATGAGGGTTTGTTGTACAGATTATTTCAAAACCCAGTTATTAAAAATATTCATGATTTTAAGTGAGACATACTTTGAACCATAAATGAAAACTTAATAGTCTGAACTTGATCCAAAAATTGTGTTCTTTGAAAGATGTTTTTAAGGAAATAAAATGACAAGCCACAAACTGTGAGAAAGTATTTATAATACATATATCTGGCAAGGGAATTGTATCTACAATATGGAAACAAATCTTAAAATTAAGTTATAAGGCAAGCAATTCAATGAAACATGAAAAAAATACCTAACCAGACCGTAGAAGATAAATGAATGGCCAATACACTCTACAAAGATGCACAACACATGAGAGAAATGCAGATTTTTAAAAACCACAGTGAAATGGTATTACACAACCAGTAGAATGGCTAAAATTTAAGAGGTTGGCAATACTGATTGTTGGCACTAATGTGAAACAAATGAAATTATTATATACTGCTGTTGAGATCATAAAATTACACAACTTTTTTTAGCACACAGTTTGGGAATTTATTATAGAGGTAAACATAGAGTTACCATATGAATAAGTTATAGCCCCAAACAGAGAACAACCAAAATTTCTAGCAACAATTGACTGGGCAAATAATCATGTTATATCCATAAAATGGAACACTTCTAAGTTATGAAAAGGAACAAACTACCAAAACACACAACATGAATGAACCTAAAAAATATTTGCTAAGTAAAAGAAGTGAGACTGCATACTGTAGTATCAGTTTACATGAACTTCTAAAACTGATCTTTTGTACCAAAAATCCTATCATTTGCTTGCCTAGGGCTGGAACTTGGAAATTGAATGCAAAGGGGAGGATGAAATTTTGGGGGGATGATCAAAATTTCTATATCTTGATTGTTACTATGGTCACACAGATGAAATCAATTTTTAAGATTCATTGAACTGTACACTTAAAATGGGTGACCTTTGTTGTATGTAAGTTATAATAATAAGGTTAATGATTTTTTAAAAAGTTGATGAATATGCCCACCCTATGTACCTAGGTTTCTTTTTAAATTAAATTAAATTAAATTTTTATTGACATTTAGTAATTGTACATTTATGAGGTACAATGTTATGTTTAGATACATGTGTACATTGTGTAATTATCAATGGTAATTAGTATATCCATCACCTTAACATTGATCATTTCTGTATTGTGAGAACATTAAAAATCCTCTCTTCCAGCTATTTGAAATATAAAATGCATTATTGTTGGCTGTCGTCACCCTACCATCAAATATAGTACCAGAACTTAGTCCTCCTATTGAACTGTAACAATTTTCTCATTGACCAACCTTGCCTCATTTCTTTCTCCCTCCTATTCTCCCCAGTCTCTGATAATCACTATTATATTCTCAACTTTTATAAGATCATTTTTTAAATTTGACATAGAAATAAGATCATGCAATATTTGTCATTCTGTGTCTGGCTTATTTCACTTAGTATAATGTCCTCCAGGTTCATTCTTGTCTCAAATGGCAGGATTTTTTATGGCTGAATAGTATTCCATTGTGTATACATACCATATTTTATTTGTCTGTTCATCTCTTTATGGACACTTAGGTTGATTCCATATCCTGGCTATTGTGAATCATGCTGCAATAAACATGAGAATGCAGATGTCTCTTTGACATGTTTTCATGGGTATATACCCAGTAATGGGATCATCTGGGTAGATTTATTTTTAATTTTTTTTGGAGTGGCCTCCGTAGTGTTTCCTGTAATGGCTATACAAATTTACACTACCACCAACAGTGTGTAAAATTTCCTTTTTCTACACATACTTGTCAGCATTTGTTTATTTTTTTGTCATTTTTATAATAGCCATCCTAACTTGGGTGAGGTGATAATCTCATTGTGATTTTTATTTGCATTTCCCTGATGATTAGTGATCGTGAACATTTTTTCATATACCTGTTGGTTATTTGTATGTCTTGTCTAAGTCTCTTGCCCATTTTTTACCTAAATATTTTGATTTTTGCTTTTGAATTATTTGAGTTCCTTACACGTTTTAGATAATCCCTTGTCAGATGTACAGTTTGCAAATATTTTATCCCATTACATAACTTGTGTCTTCACTCTGTTTATTGTTCCCATTGCTGTGCAGAAGCTTTTTTGGTTTGATATAGTCAGTTTGTTTATTTTTGGTTTTGTTCATGCTCTTGAGGTCTTTCCTCTATGTTTGATTTCCTCTATGAGTGTTTCCTCCATGTTTTCTTCTGTAGTTTCATAGTTTCAGGTATTGCATGAAGACTTTACTCTGTTTTGAGGTGAATTTTGCATACGGTGAGAGATAGGTATCAAATTTCATTATTTCGCATGTGGATATCCAGTTTTCCCTAACACTATTTGTTGAAGAGACAGTTTGTTTCTCCATTGTCTTCTTGGCACCTTGTCAAAAACAGTTGGCTATAATATGTGGGTTTGTTTCTGGGCTTTCTGTATTGATCCACTGGTGTATGTGTTTTTATGCCAATACTGTGCTGTTTTGGCTACTGTAGCTTTGTAGTACATTTGAAATCAGGTAGTATGGTGCCTCCAGCTCTGTTTGTTTTTGTTTTGTTTTGTTTTTTGTTTGTTTGCTTTTTTCTCAAGATTGCTTTGGCTATCCAGTCTTTTGTGGTTCCAAGAAAGTTTAATATATTTTCATTTATTTGTGTCCTCTTCATCTTCTTTTATAAATGTTTTATAATTTTCATTGTAAAGATCTTTCACCTCTTTCATTCAATATATTTCTAGGTATTTTAATTTTTGGTAGGTATTGTAAATAGTGTTGCTTGCTTCAGTTCTTTTCCAGACGGTTTGCTAATGGCATATACGTGGAAACTAAACACATACAAATACCTAGGTTTCTTAACCAGAAATTAGAAAAAAAACACTTGCTAGCTTAGAAATATCTCCACAAAGAGTAAACTTCCTTGCTCTGCCTATCTGCCATAATATAAAAGTATTATGTGCCAGAATGGAATATGGTAATCTCAGATTTAATTGATATTCCATGCTATAAAATTAAAAGTGCTAGGTTGAATTTGAGCTCAGACCATGATGGGTGAAACAAATTGGATTCACCAGGAATGCATGAAGGAAAGGACAGTGCCTGGATTTCCTGGCACCGTTCAGGCATGGGATGCATATTTTGTGTTCCCTTCTAATTGCATTTCTAGATGTAAGTCTCTGATCCCCACAAGCCTTGTCAGTTCAGATCCAGGGGTGGTTTCTTGTGCTGAGTGTAAGAGTATGACTGATCATAGGATGCATAGAATTTTTGGTTTGGGGACTTTCAGCAGAAATGTGCAACTCAAGCCTGCAGCTTTGTGTTCCTGAGGCCAAAGCTGTTGTCAGGCATTTGGGAAGGGGAGCAAGTACAAAGGTGGTAGATAAGTTGGGACGGATCTATCTGGATCAAGTGCATCTTCATGGAGCAGGAGGGGCACCTTCTCAGTGCCAGCACTTCTCTGTTGATGGAAGCTGCATCAGGCAGTTGGAGAGAGAGATGAACTGAGAAGTATGGAGGAGTTCCACTACCATTCCCTTCCTCCCAGCTTATTCCTCCATACAAATTGATCGTTTCTAATTCACCATATTTCCCATATAAAAGTACAAGATGAGAGTTAGCATAGTTTCATATATGTGGCCCATTTTACACAAAAATTATTTTACTTTTCACACATTTAATTATGTGGTACTATTATTTTATTGGGGAGAAGATTTCCTTGATTTGGGTCTGAAGTTAACCCCAGTATTTTACGGCTTGAGAAGTGGAAGAAAAGGAGTCTGGAATTTGGCAAAGAGTTAAGATCTCGGAGGTGAGTAATGGCTTCATAAAGACGGAATTAAGAAAACAGATGTATCCTAGGAAGCTTTGCCCAGATCTGAGAAATATGAGCAGTGCTCCCTCTCGACTGCTTTTCTGCTGGGTTACGGTCTGCCGCTGTAGGAATTAATAGGACTCTGCAGAAACCATCCTGCTCAACCGTCAGCACCTCTGGCCACATGAACCTCTGGGACCTTAGGGTTGGACATGGGCTTTGGGGGATCCTGAAGCAGATATTGAGTGATCAACAACTCATGCTATAAGGTGTTGATTGAGATGACACTTGAAGTTTCTCAGGCTTTTTAGGATGACTTTGGAGGCAGGGAAGTAGAATTATACTGCTATGAGCTGTGTACCTTGCTGGCTACATTTCCCTTTTCAGGCTTCTAAACCCAGATATTATTACTAACTAGAGAGTGTGCTCCAGATCCTCAAATATTAATTCAGGATTTGAGGTGAGCAATGAGAGTAGATTTGAAGTTGCCATTTTGGGGAAATCATTACATTGTGGCTTTATGTGATGTAGGGCGTGAGGGGGTCTGGTATGTTCCCAGGATGCCTCTAGAGTCTGCACATAGGCTCGTGCACCAAGGGGTCTTCTGCTGTTCCAGTGCTCTCCTGGCGACCTTTGTGAGACCACCTCCTTGCCCCTCATGACATAGAACCCTCTCCATTCACTGATCCTGAGCCTCCATCTGTCTAATCACTCTTTGATAAAAAAATGAGCATGGCTTCATGTCAAGCTGCCATATTCTTTCCACTCTCTTGACAGTCCTTTGGTGCCAATTGGCTACTGAGGGCCCCAGTGACCGACGGCATCCTTAGGGTAGGTGCCAGTGGAATGCAAAACACATTGTGCGTTGTGATGAAGGGTGGTTAATGAAAGGGGGGATGAAACAAGCCCATACGGTATTGTGGAAAGAAAATCTATGCTAAATGAAACAAACAAAAAAAAGTTTTCCACAATTTAAGCCTCGAGAATTGATATTAAATTTTCCTGAGGGGTGAGGTCAGCATTTGGAGAGCCCAGATGCTTTAGGAAGGCTAAATGGAAAGAACAGCAGTCTCTAAAGGGGGGAAAAAGAAAGAAAGAGAGAAAGAGAAAGAGAGAGAGAGAAAGAAAGGAAAGAAAAAGAAGGAGGGAAGGAACGAAGGAAGGAAAATAAAATGAAAGAAAGAAAGATGAAAGAAGGAAGGAAGGAAAGGAAGGAAGGAAAGAAAGAAAGAAAAAGAAAGAAAGAAAAAGAAAAACAGAGCTGTGTTTCCTGTCTGCTGCTCTCCTTCATCCAGGTCCCCAACTCCCTGAAGGGGACTAAAGCCTAGGATAGAATTTGGAGGATGAGCTGTTTTGTTTTGTTCTGTTTTATTAAAACAAAGAACAGTATTTCATGCTGTTGACAAGGGTGAACAGTCATATGACTCTGAGGTTTCATTCGTCAGCACTAGGGATGACCGAGGAGGTGTGATGGGGTGGGGTGAGCAGGCAGGCCTCCGTGGGGCACTCTATCCTAGGCCCACACCTGCTTCATGGACCTCTCCAGGGTATTCCTTTCTCCTATGTCTTTCTTTTGGGTGGCTGCATGGAAAGGGACTATTTACATTGTATCAGCCTTTGCACTTCCCCACCAACCCATCTCCCCATACCCCACATGAATGCTTGTGGATGTGAAAACACAATTTTCTGCCATTTCTATGTAGAGGGATGCTCTGACATGGATTTATAGAAATGTTCCTCTACTGTCTCTTTACAATTAATTATGCTTGGAGCTTTGGAGCCGTTCATGGGCTTCTCCATGTGTGCTTCAAGTCAACCAACTTGGGGATCTGCTTCAGGCCAAGTATATCCTGTTGGAGCAATCCTCCTGCAGGTAACACCCACTAAATATAGGTTGAGTTTTATATATGTAAATGCTTAAATATGAATGTTGTAACTATTTTACATTAATAGCATATTGATGTATTATTTCATATTAATATCCATATAATTGATATAGCAATGCAAATATTTGAAAAGTTTTAAATATATTATTTAATGGTAATAGTATGCATAATTTTAAATAGAAATATAAGATAAACTATAACAGCAACTCTCTGAAGACATTAGGGGGCAGTCAGAAACAGGCAGACACTTGGTTATAGGGGAATGGGACTGGGTGAGTTTCTCATTGTTTTACGGTTTTCAGCCTGGGGGAAGTTCCAAGTTCCTGCCATGAAGGACAGCTTAAATTCCAATGGAAAAACCTGCAGCTTCACTGGCATGAAAAACCAGAGGATGGAGTTTGGGGCAGTCACATGAGTTAGAAAATGGGGGGAGAGTGCAGTCTCAGAAAGAAGAGCGTCATGGTTGGGGGGGCCCTAACTCCTGTCTATATACGCTGCCCAACTCTGACTGTCCCTGAAATATGCACACAGGGAAGACTGTAAGCAATTCACCTGAGATTGAACAGAGACTTCAGTTTCCACCAGTGCAGGGGAGACCAAGTTTGCAGTTTTTGTTCAGCCAGGCTAGCTGCCTGTTTATACATATAATATATGCATGCATACATACATAAGAATATATCACAGTTAGAAGAACGTGTCATAATCAAGATTGTTTATAAAATTTCATTCACACTGTCTAGGAAGTCATCCAAAATGATGCAACATATGAAGAAACAGGAAAATGTGATGCACACTCAAAAGCAAAGCCAATAAACAGAGACAACAGCAAACCTTGACTGAGTATATGACCTTTAGAATGACTAGGAGGCTGATTTCAAAAGTAGTAACCAACAGGCTTAAAGACTGGCTTCAGGCCACCTGAAAGACAAAGCGTGACCTCAGGTATGAAGGTTTGGAGTGCAGAAGTGTGAGTTTTGCTGCCATTAGCCTCAATTTTCATACAAGGCTTTCAATTTCTAAAAGCCTTACCCAGCTGGTGTCTCTGATGAGATGCTTAAAACACAGTACTGCATAAAGTGACCAGGTAGAATTGAGAATGTTTTAAATTGAGCCTGTCAAAAAATAAATAAATAAATAACATCCATGCCTGTACCTGGTGATAAGGAGAAGAAGGGCACATGGTCAGCAGGGGGTACAGAGCAAGCTTTCTGGGCTCAGAGGGATCGTGGGCAGGCAGGCATGTATTTCTTGATGGAACTCTGAGCTTCTTACTTGCACCCTTTCCTGGGCTGCCTCCTTATATGCGGAGCTGGGGCACTAGTTGTTATCGGTGTGTGTGTGTTGGGCAGGGTATCTGTGTGTATGTGTGGGGGGTGGTGTGTGTGTGTCTCTGTGTGTGTGTGTGTTTTTGCTGGATTGTTTGTCTGCTTAAGCCCCTAAGTAATTTTTTGTTTCTGTTTCATATTTTGGTTTATTATTTTTTGCTAATTCATTTGCTTGTTGGCTTTCTTTTAAGAAAACTACATAAAATTGAATACTCTAAGGGTAAGCACAGTGAATTTTCACAAGGTGAACACGCTTGTGTATCCAACACCCAGATCCAGAAAAACAGCATCCCCAGCAGCCCAGAGGCCCCTTGTGTTCTCTCCTTGAAGTCCCTCCCCAGATCATGCCCTGTCCTGCCATAAAGTATATGGATGTGTGCCACTAGGAGAGGCAGACTATAGTAGCCAAAGACAAAGAGGAGTCAGTCGCTAGCTATTAAGTGAATACCCTAATCAAGCAAACCTGGAAGAGATATGGGATTCACAGAGGGTAAAAAATGCACCCAGATAACCGTGGAAAGGAAGGGCAGCTGCTTTTCATAAAGGAGTTATTTAAAGGTGGGTGACAAGAAGATTCTGGAAGGCTGAATAAACAGCTCAGCAGGAAAAAAAAATCGGTATGTGCACCTGGTCATCTCCATTCTTCTGTGACCACCAGAGGCCCCCATTGGCTGGGACATGGACCTGGGGTGAGGGGAGGAGGGAGGGCCTGTGCTGGGGGCATCACACTCTAGTCTAGTCTAGTATAATCCAGGATGTGCTAATTGCATCTGTTGAGGAAGTCTGTGGCTTTCAGAGCCACTTTCCTGCAGACTCCCTGCCCCTTCAGCAAAGCTCACACCAGGCATCCAGAAAAGAGTTGCCAAGGGGATCAGAGAAGGAGAGTACTCTCTCCCTTCACCGCTCCCACCCCTTCAAATCTTGCTGGGCCCCTGCCCTTGGTGCAGGGGGGACTCAAATAGGTGAAGGTTTGCAGTCAGGAACAAACATGAAGCTGGGATTTCACAAGAAGTGAATGATGAGCTCAAAAGCGGGAGTATGACTTCATTCAAGGACAGCAGAGCCTTGAGAGTGCAGGAAAAAGAGGCAGAAAAGTCCTGGCTAGTGTTTTCTTGAAGCCCAGGAGCATGCAGCGATGTGGGCAGGAGAGGGTCTGCTGGCAGTCAAGGGTTGCTGTATGGTCAACTCAGATGAGCAGTGACACGTGTCCCTTGGATTCCACAACATGAAGGAAAGCAGAGGACTAGGCAAGAGTCTTTGGTTGGAGGGATAGGAATGGAAACCCCTTAAAAGCAGGCTCGAAAGTGAAGGCTCTGTGACCACAGGAAGAGACACTTTATCTCCCTTTACACCACGCTCTCTCCTGAGGAGGGTCAGAGGACACTGTTTCCAATTCAGACTTCTGTAAGAAACTTAACAAACCACAAATAAACATTCTCGTGCTCTATTCCTAACCCCCAGAAATCCTGAGGGAGCACGTGGTAACCTCTGACATATTTCAGTGACTCTGAAAGACATACCATCCCAGGCTCTATTCCTGCCCTGGCCAGGAGCCCAGAGAAGGCTTTGTGGATGGATAGGTCCAGCTGGATGCCTGAATAGGAGTGAGACCCTAGGGTGGACATTTCTATGTTTGGGTGGGACAGAGACATAAGAGAACTAGTGATAATGTGACCCTAAAACTCATATTCATTAAATGTTTGGTCAAGAGTTGTTTGGTGAGGGTGAACATAAAACTATTCTGTATTGGAAAAATATATGCATCTCCATTTTTACTGTGAAATATGGGGAATGTACTTCTCATGTTTTTCTGCATATACTCCTGATATATGATCTGAAAAGTCTGTAACATTTTAATTGTTTCAAAATATTTATTTCACAAATGTTCCAATGTTTGTAACTTGTGACACCTCCAACTCCCTGAAGATAAAGGTAACAAAACTTTTTTCATTTATCTGTCATTTAAAATTTTCATACAGTGCTTTATCTAAGGAAGTCTTAAAGCATAAAAATACATTCACAATCATAAAAAACAATTAAAGGTTTGGAAAATAAAATGATTTACTTACTGTCCATTAATGTTGTTTACTTCCAGAATGTCAGCGTCCTGGTGACCCCGACCTCTGGCGGATGTCCTTGGTGTTCACAGGGCAGCAATGTGTGCTTGGGTACACTGTTGTAGAAGGACAACGTGGAAATACAACTTGCCAGTGAACATGTTTAATCCTCTCCTATGTTGTGGTAGTTTTTCAAATAATTTGTCCATCTCCCCTGGCTTATGACTTTTTCTCTTACTGATGCATAGAGGTCTCTTATGTAATCTAGTTATAAAAGTTGCTGATATCTTCACCAAGATGGCTTTCCTTTCCTTTTCACTATTTTTTTACACTACCTTTTGCTGATTTTATACCACTGGGATTTACTTTAGAAAGGATTTAAAATAGAGATTTAGCTATCATTTTTTTCAAATGTTAGCCAAATAGTGCAACACAATATTTTCAATGTTTCAACTTTATCCTATTTAGAAGATTCCAAATTGCTTGAATAACTTTTGATGTACACTTGGATGAAACACAAATCTAATTTTTTATCGTATCATTCATATTTATAGAATCTTCAGAAGTAATCAACTATAAAATCTGTAAATCAGAATCTTTGTAGGTACCAGCAGTCAAAAGTTCTTCCAATGAAACCACTTTTGGCAGATTTTTTCTCATAATGTAATAACAGCTAAATTCAGGAGAAATTTTGAGGGAATATTTTTCTAATTGACCATTCTTGTCATTTAAAGTCTTTTTTTCTGATGCAAAATTTTAGCCATTTTATATCATTCATTTAAGTAAACCTTTCTTAGGCTGCCCTATCTGACTTATTTATGGAGATTCCAACATGGCAGGTCCCCAAGAAAAGTTTTATTTCCCCAAGACTGTGATTACTGGTTGGGATAATGGGTCTGGGGAAATGGTGAGTTAAGGGGGAGCACCTCAGCGTCCGAGTTCTTTGCTGTGGTCAGCCCTCCTCGTCAACGGAATCATCTAACATCTAACATCAACAGAAACATCTAACGAGAGCACTAACACCTCTTCCTTGAAGGAGAGGAGTAAATCCCAAACACATCCGAATGGACCGCTTTAAAATGATTTTCATTTCCATTTGAGTTATCTTTGTTGGGACAGTCTTCTTTCAATCAGGTTACAGCGCCATCTAGCATTCAAAACTGGGAGTCCTGGGCAAGAAGTGAACTGCTTCAGAAATGCCCTGGGAGCCGCTGGGGAAAGAGGTGCTGAATTGGAGCAGCTGGGTAGAGAGGTCAGGCCGACCCGGCTCAGCATAGATGCAGTGAGGCTGAAGCCGAGGGTCTGAAGGCAGGGTGATGATGGACATCAGTGGAACAGGAATCTAAAACTGACCTGTGATTCTCATAGTTAAGGCAAATGGTCAAATAATCCAGCGTTGCTTAAGGTTATTAATGAGTGTCCTATGGTCAATTCCCCTTCTTCATTTAACTTAAAATTTGTGATCCTTTTTACAAACTGATCAGCATCCACAAAGGGTTTGATGCCTCTACAAATGTAATCAAAAGTGACTATAGAACAGGTTATTTTTAAATTATCAGTGAAATTTAAAATTGTTCTTACTTTGTAAAATATCAGCTTATAGATCCTGCATTCTTTTTTCACCTCTATGATATGCAGTATCACATACACTGTATTTTGTTGTCAGCCATCTATTTATAGATAATTAGATCATTGCTAATTTTTCCACTATCACAAACAATGTTGCATTGGGACATTCTTATTCTCTCCTCTTTAAAATATTATTTATGGAAAAATAAAATGGTTAAGTCTAAGTGTAGGCGTATTTTACATATTGCAAGCTGTTAAAAAATATCTCTCCCAGAAGAGGCTTCTCTCAGGTCACATGAACAGAACCAAGGGTCCCAGGTAGCCTTGCCCTGATCTCAAAAAGGGAACTACAACTCTTGCCAGTCTCCATTGCTCATTCTAGGCAGCTGATCCCTTGAAGGCCTCCCTGGCTGTGGGACAGAAGTGGACTTCTGAGGACAGGCTATGTGATTCAGACATGTAGAGACCAAAATATTAAAACTGATGCCACCAATTGTGAAATTGAGGCCTTCTAGGGAAAACAAGTTCATGCCCTAATGTGTGCACATTTGGTTCCAGGGAAGCAAGGTTGGTGAACATCGTGTAGGATGGCTTCCTGAGGCAGGAAGAGGAGAGTGGCAGCAAGCCTGCACCTCCCTCTTCTGGAGTTGTCTTTCTGGTGCCTGTACAGACTTAATTATTCTTGACAAAGTCTTCATTGTGACGGCATTACCCTCTTTGTGCACACACACAAAAAAAGAGTTTGGGAAGATTGTTTCTGAGCCTAAGAATTTTGCTATGCCACTTTTTTCTTTTGCTATTTCTCCCAATCAACTCACGCTTCCTAAACTGTTATTTCATATTAAGTGTCTTAACCTTGAGACCTAAGTATTCACTTATTTAAAAATATTTCTCAAATACCCCTTACATATGAAGCACTGTTCCAGGAGCTTGGAATATATTAGTGTGCAAACTAAAGCTACCTGATCTCATGGAGTTTACAATCAGAATTTATACTACTATGCATTTATATTTTATGTATATTAAATTATATCGTAGGTAAGAAGGCAATGAGAGCAGTGAACAAAGTGCATGAAGGTAAGATGACTAGAGTACTTGATACCTCAGGTTTCAAAAGTAAATAGGGTGATCAAGACAGGATTCAGTTGAATTGAGTTTTGAGCAAAAACTTGAAGGAAATGAAAGAGTTAATCAACAGATGCAGAGTGGAGTGTGTCCTAGGGAGGGCAAAAGCCCTACTAGAGAGCTCATTTTTCAAGGGTTCTGCAAGGCTAGCGTGGCTGGAGTGCAGCTGACCTCGGAGGGTCATTCTTAGTGAGAAGGGCATGCAGAGGAATCTGGCTTCCACTCTGAGCCGAATACATGGCCATTGCAGGGTTTGAACAGAGAGGTTGTGCATGGTCTCATCCTCATTCAGCTGTATGAATGATATAGCTAGAGGGAGGGGCAGGGGTGGAAGCAGGGAGACATTTTCTGAAGCTCCAGGGAGAGATGATGAGGCTCCGATCAGGTTTCACCTGCGTCAGATTCCGTCTTCCTGCCATTCAGTCTGATGAAACTGTGTGGTTATGCGTTCCTGATAGAGGTGTGAAGAAGCAATCTAGGGAAGCTCTGCCTACAGTCTGTGTAAGAGAAATCCTGTACCTTAAGATGATGAGTTAGTGGGTGCAGCGCACCAGCATGGCACATGTATACATATGTAACTAACCTGCACAATGTGCACAGGTACCCTAAAACTTAAAGTATAATAAAAATAAAATAAAATAAAATAAAATAAAATAAAAAAAGAAGTATTGAACTGACGTGAGAAATAGGAGCTTTGCTGTGTTAGCCCAGATCTGTGCTTCCCAGAGAAGTCTTGTTTAGCTGGGTCTCTGAGACAGGATGATGAAGGTGTGGTTTATAACATGGCCAGTTTGAAACCAGACTGTTTAAACATGAGCTGATTAGGGAAATGTGGTTCTTAGCCTGAGAAGAGTTAGGGAACAGCAGGGTAAGGATTTAGCGAGGACACAGAAGCGGGGAGGGGACCAGCAGGGACACTTGTGCTTTCTGCCTCTCCTTTTCTTGCTCCAAAACTCTGCTTTTGAATTGAGTCATCCCCTTCAATAAGACTCCCTTCAAAAGTAACTAGGCCTTCCGCCTGTGCTTCTGTCCTGACTTCTTGTATCTGTGAGATGTTAAAATCCAGAATAAGCTCAGTGTCTCATGGCTGTAGGTGTGTAAATTTTAAGAACTGGTGGTAACAGTGACCCGGTGCACCTGCAATCCCAGCTCTTTGGGAGGCTGAGGTGAAAGGATGGCTTGAGGTCAGGAGTTCAAGACCAGCCTGAGCAAAATAGCGAGGCCCCCTTCTTCACACAAATAAAAAGAACTAGTTGAGTGCAGTTGAGATGCCTGTAGTCTCAGCTACTCAGGAGGATGAGGTGGGAGGATCGCTTGAATCTGGGAGTTTGAGACTGCAGGGAGCTGTGATCCCGTTACCACACTCCAGCCTGGGCGACAGAGCAGCCTTGTCTCTAAGGTTAAAAAAAAGAAAAGAAACACTGGTTACCCGAAGCAGAAAAGGCAAAGCCAGTTGCAGGCCCTTAAGATGACATCTCTAGGGAGGAAGAATAAGGAGCTTTGAAGAATTCAGTGAAGAGAATCACAACCCAAGAAAGCCCTGTTTCAAGAAATCTGAGCCGATCTGACTTCGACCTACTGTCAGCACACTTTCCTGTTCTAAGATCTGTCCATCTGGGGATGGGGACAGGTGCTTAGGTGATGTCGCAGCAACACAGAACGTTCAGGCCACATTTGCGTAGGGAAACGGGTCTCACAGGGCCACCATTTTGCAGGCCTTCATCCACCAGGCCACAGCTAGTGTCAATCACCTGGGAGGAGAGGTGGGAGGAAATGGGTGAAGATCAACTAATAGCCCAGAGGCAGGGGGGCCTTCTGGCGCATGCGCAGTCTCTCCACCGCACTGCAGGGGTCGGCTTCAGGAGGGAAGGGGTTTCTGGGCGCATGCGCACTCTTGATACACTGCAGGGGCTAGCTTTGCTCGAGGAGGGGGCTTCCTGGCGCCTGCGCACTATTCTTACAGCATTGCAGAGTCCACTTTGCGGCTGCGCTAGTTTGGCAACTTCCAGAAAGCTGGAGGGCTGGGAGGGGGAATCAGGAGGGGGGGTATTGGCCTGTCATTCTCTCCTCCAGCTCCTCCCTCCGCTGGAGCTCGCAAGCCACAAGTGTTCCTTTTCTGATTTGTTACTGCGCCGGCAGGCGGCAAGCAAGTGTCAGAGGCATTGCCCCGTTCTGTTCTCTGACAACTTCTAATTGGGAAGTTTGTTAGGACTTGGAAATACGCTGTGCGGGTCACCAAAGTAGCATTAGAGTCAAATAACAGACCCTAATTTTGGAAAGAGAGCAGCTGCATGAAGGCAATGTGGGCAGATTGACAGGCTGGAAGTGAGCCGTCCTAGGGAAGCCTCACCACAGCATCTGAGCCCTGCGCCCACCACCTTCTCTTCCCTGGGGGCTCCGTCCTCAGTGGCCAGGGCTGATTGAACTTGTTAGAAACCAGATGCCTGGTCCACTCCTGCCCTGTCAGTCAGAAATTCTGGGAGTGGACCCGCCGATGTCTAACAAGCCCTGCGAGTGATTTTGATGCGTGCACTTGAGCTGGACACTGGGGCGGGGTGCTGACACTGGGGTGGGAGAGCTTGTGGTGGAAGCAGCCCAGAGAAAACTAGAAACTTTTCATTTCCAGGATCTCACTCTGAAGAGTCTCCCCTCCCAGCCTGGCTGAACTCCTGCGCTTTCTGAGAGGGAGTAGTGGCAGGAGAGGGACAGTCTGCCCGTCTGAAGCCTGTGTGCTATTGCTGTATTATGAAATCTCTGTTCCTGTGCCTCTTATGGCTGTATCAAAAGTGAGGATTCTGAGGGAGATTAGGAAGAGGCGATGCGTTTTTGAAGGCCTCTCACTAACTGCTCATTCTGTTCTGCTCTTTCCTCCCTGCTCTAACTGTGGCATTTTGCCTTATTATCGTGGCTTCTCCCTCATCTAAGATGTGGGTTTCCAAAACAGAAACTGGGAAGACTCAAGGACATTACAGATGTAACCTTACCGAAGTCCCGAGTAATTTAATGAGCAGAGATGTGACTGTGTCCTTGAATGGGGGAAATGAAGAGAAAAATACGAGGTGGAACAAAATAAAGTTATATCCCCAAGTATGTTCGTGCTACATCATTTGGTAGGTTTTTGCAGTCACTTAGGCAAGAGATGATAGTTGCTTGAATTACTTTAGTGATGAAAAGCACATAAATTTGTTATTCTTTTCAAGGTAGATAGAATTTGAAATAGGAGAGTAGGTGGAGGGAGTGGGTTATTCAGAAATATGGAGAATAAACTAGGTGTTGGACCTGAGATGCTTATTCTAAAGGCAATGCCATTTATTGAGATGCAGAATGGTGGAGTGGGAGTAGCTTTCAAGAAGGAAAAATCAGAGTGCCATTTCTGACTTTTGATGCATGAAAGAAATCTGTGAAAATTCAAGTGGGTTTCAAGTTAGCTGTAAGATTTGTATGTGCAAAGCTTAGAAGAAGTTTGTATTAGAGATAACAAAACATGGGAGTCAGTCACATGCCTGAATATTTAGAGCCATGATGTATGTGTTGGTTTTCCCCATCCCCAAACTCAGTGGCTTAAAGTATTAATAATTTATTATTTAAATTCTCTGTGCCTACTTGAGATTGTGCATGAGAAATAGTTTTATTTTCCCACCCAGCACATTCTGGTTCTTCTGTGTTTCCTCTAAATTTTGCCTATGTCCTGAGCAACTATTTCTTTAGCTCATCATTTTTTGTTGTTGATCTTATGATTAACCAAAGTCAATTGATGCTTGAAACATTGTACCTGAAAATAATCTTGCCAAGGTCCATGAATCATAGGTAGATCCTTCAGCTGGTGATAGTTTTACCAATTTTCCATTTTCCAGCCCATGCCCATAGGAGGTTTGCTCACCTTTTCCTGACAGATTCCTCACTGTGCTTTCCCTTTATACCAGCTGCTGCATCTCAGAGCCAGTGCCACAAGCGTTTTATATATGTATATATTTTACAGTGGTGCCCCACTTCTAGGTATCTATGTATTTGTCCCATAGCTGTGTGGTGCATATCAATTTATCTCCCCAAATCAGTGGTTTAAAACAACAGCTACATTTCTAATGATCCTGTGGGTCGTCTTAGTGGTTCTTCTGATCTGGGCCATCTCATCTGGCCCTAGATTGTCTGGAATGGCCTCATATATGTGAACGTTGGCTTGGTGGCAGCTTAGGGATGATTTGGCATTATGTCTGTTATTCTTAAGCAGGCTTGCCCAGTCTGCTTCATATAACCTCAGAGTTCAAAAGTAGCAGGAGAAGACAAGCCTAAACGTGTAAGCATTTTTTTCTACATCTATAGATGGGTCACATTTGCTATTGTTCCTAAGCAATGAACTGACCAAAGCAATGAACTTGGCCAGACCCAGAGTCAGTGTGGGAGAGAACAACCCAGTGGATTGGATACAGGGAGTGGAATTATTGCTGCCACATTTGCATGCATGGAAATGGATTCGTGTAGGGGCTATTACCATACTGAGTATTCCAACGTTTTAGACTTATGAACAGAGGAGGAGGAATCAATAAACAAAACTGAGTTAGACAAGTTAGAGAGTTCAGTGAATTACATGGAAAATGGAGGCTCAGAAACAGAAAGGAGGCTTCTTAAAGGGGAGGTTCAGAAATACGTGGATGCACACGAGCGGTCAAATAAGACAAGCAGTGAGAAGTGTCCACCAGAGTTAACCGCATGAAGGTTCACAGTGATGTTTGAAAGTTGTATTTCGATGGAGTGAGGGGAAAACACACCCAGAGAGGCATGAATACTTAGCTGCAAATAGGTAGTGTCTGTAGAGTAACCCATTATTGTTCATTATACATAGACTTTCCTGTGTGGGACAAGAATTTTTTTAAATTCTAACTCAAAATCACTACAGATATTTCAACCACATGAAAAATAATCACAGCATCTATTCTTGATTCATGGCAGTCAGAAAGCGCATGATAATCTCCAATACATTTCTATGGCTTTAAAAGACATGCCAGGCTCTATTCCTGTCCTGGCTAGAATCCTGGTGATGCAGTTGGTAGATGGATGGGCCCAGCTGAAAGCCTCAGCATCAAGCACCTTAGGTAGATATCTATGTTTAGAGTGGGAAAACCATGAAGAAATGAAGAACATGATGATACTTCAAGGCTTTTTTTTTTTTTTGCAATTTTGTTAATGATTGAGGTATTGAAGACAAAGAGGAAATGATATAAATAACAATACAACTTGTTCATTTACTCCTTTCATTTGAAATTCAGGAATTTATCTTGTTCTCAGAACGCTCCAAAACATTCTAACTATTTGGATTAGTCTTTTCATTTCACAAATATTTCATCAGGCATAACTGGAATTAGCCATACTAGTTAATAACAGTCAAAACTTATTTTATCATTCACACTGGCATTATTTCTAACATTTTTGTAAAGCAGAATATTGAAATGTATATAGAATAAATAGAAGCATGGAAAATTATTCATTTATTTCCAATACATGATAGTATACTTTCATTATTTGATTCCAGAATTGCAGTAGTAGTTATAGTCACTATGCACAGTATTGTTTAACTCACTTTTATGAATATAGTGTGATGCATATTTTTTCTAGATTAATGAAATAGTAAATTATTCCCAAAATTATTTATTGTAACTTTGTTTCTGTGATTTTAAGCTTAAAAAAAAAGTTGCAAGAATAGGACAAGGGACTCCTATACTTTCTTTACCCAGATTCATCATTTATATTTTGTTTAAAATGCTTCATTTTTGCTTCATTTGATTTATTATTTTTATCATTGTCTTTTTCTATACACATGAATAGATATATGGGTTTGTGTAAACATGTCACACCCACTACCCTCCACACACACTTTTTACAAATTATTTGTTAATAAATTAGATAAAGAATGTTCTTTTAATCCTAAATATTTTGGAGTACATTTCCAGTAACACTGACATCCTCTTACATAAACGTGGTTCTGGAAATTTAGGATTGATTAAATGCTATTATCTAATTCACAATCTATATTCAAGTTTTGTCACTTGTCACAAGTATGTCCTTTACAGCCATTAGTTTAGAATCAAGGATAATATGTTGAATTTAACTATCTTTCTTTCAGCACCTTTTCTCTGGAATAAATCTTCAACATTTATTTGAGAATCATGACTTTTAGGTTTTTGAGGCCTATGGTCACTTATTTTGTGAATTATTTCTCAATTTCTGTTTGTCTAATGTTGTTCCATGATTAGATTTATGTTATGCAGTTTTAGCAAGAATGTTATTGAAGAGATGCTGTGTTCTTCTTAGAGCATCTTTTCAATGAGGCAAATGATGTTGATTTTTACCAATATTGGTGATAGTAACTTTGATCACTTGATTAGGATAGATTTCTCCATAATTAACATTTCCATTTTGTAATTAATAAAGGTAATTTGTGGGAAGATACATAGTCACAATTTAACTTACTATTTTAGCATAAATTCATGACTTTGTAATTCCTTTATCATTTATCCTTTAGTTATTAGTTGGTATCCTACTGTCTGGAAGAGTTTTACTTTCACCTTCATTCATTCATTCATTCATTCACTGATTTATATTGGTTTGGACTCATGATTCTCATTTTGATCATTGGGTTAAATCCCTTACTATCTTTTATCTATTTTTTAAAATTAAAGTTCTTGTAACACGGTTCTAAATTTACAGAAAAGATGGGAAAGTAGTAAAGAAATTTCCTATGTAGCTACTCAGAGTTCCTCCTAAAGATAGTCCAGAGTATCTGACACCCAGTTTTGCCCTTATTGACATCTTACATAGGTATGGTACATTTATTACAATGAATGAACCAATACTGGTGTATTATTAACTAAAATGCACACTTATTCAAATTTCCCTGGTGTCCATCTAATCTGTGCTTTGTCTCTTCCAGGATCTCAGTCTGAATTCCAAACCCCATTTACTCATCATGTTTCCTTAGGATCCTCTAGACTGTGATGGCTTTTTTAGACTTTCCTTGTTTTTGATAACTTTGACACTTTTTAGAATTACTGGTCAAATATTTTGTAAGACATCCATCAATTGGGATCTATTTTATGATTTTCTCATTATTAGACTGGTGCTGTGGATTTTGAGGGAGAAGGTTCATCAAGATAAACTGCCAGTTTTATAACATCTTATCAATGGTATATGTTATCAACATGAATTATCACTGTTGATGTTGACCTTCAACACCTGGTTTGGACAATGATTCTCAGGGTTCTCCACTGTAAAAGTATTTATTTTTCTCCATTTCCATACTATACTCCTTAGAAGGAAGTCACTATGAGAAGCCCACACTTAAGTCATAAGATATGCTCTACCTCCTCAAGGGGAGATTATCTATATAAATTATTTGGAATTCTGACTCCTTCAGGCTGGCTTCTGTAGACTTTGACATGTTCCCATGCTTTTTTCTAGCACTTCCTTACTGGAATATTGTTTTCCTTCAAAAATAAATTATTCAGTTCTTTTCTGATTTGTAGTATCTTATTTATATGAGTTTATACACTCACGGGCTACATTCAGCTTTATACTATTTTTCTATTATCCCTTTTTCACTAGCACTTGTTGACCATCCAAAAGTGACGAATGCATTAGTTAAATCATGAGGCAGGGTCTTCTGTAAGCCCATAAGCCCCTGGAAATACCCTAAAACAAAGTGGCTAATGGAAGATTTTGCTCATAGCTTAACAATTGCTAATATTGGGAAATTCGCTTGTGCTTCAATAATTTGCGGGAAGTGACTGCCTTCTCTATTAAAGTCTTTCAGTTTAAATGTATACCTTTGTTTTTGTTCTCAACCCACAATTTTCCAGCACCTCTTCCACTACCTCTTCTATCCATTTTCTGCATATTCCAGCTGAGATATACCACAATTATATCTTCCTCCAGGCTCACTGTTTATTATATTAATATTTCTGTCACTTTGGAGTTGGGGAGCCATCCTGCGTCCAGAAAAATTACTGAATTATAACAGAAACTGCTCTTAGACATTTGAGTGAGAAGTCAAGAGAGTTTATTTTGCAGCTTTTTCTTAACACAGGGATAGTGCCCTGCATTCCCCAGTTGCTAAAAGCCCTTAAACTCTTCCTGTGAAAATTTACATTAATTTCTCTTCCTCGAAGAAAATGTGTGAACCCTGAGAACAACTCCATTTTTTAATGTTAAAATCCACTTCATTCATATATGAGTTGTCAGTGTTAGAAATTTATGCAACTATCAGAAACCCATGTTGTAGCGCCATCTGTCATCCAAAAATGGAAGAATGAGAGCAAACTAAAATTTCTGAGAACCCAGGCTCCCAGCAGCTGCTGTAGATCCTGGTGGTGATTGTGAAGACAGAGTTCAGAGTCCTGGACAGAAACGATTCCAAGGAACCACTGCTGATGGACTTCAATGAACAGCAAATTATAATGTCTTTTAAATTATACAATTCGTACAATTTACTGTGAATATTCAAACGTACAGAAGATTACAAATTAAACATTAAAATGCATACACACAATATCCTTTTTTCCATTTAACTGCATAACATTATTATTATTATTATTTGAGACGGAGTCTTGCTCTGTCACCCAGGCTGGAGTGCAGTGGCGCAATCTCGGCTTACTGCAAGCTCCGCCTCCCGGGTTCACGCCATTCTCCTGCCTCAGCCTCCCGAGTAGCTGGGACTACCGGTGCCCGCCACCACTCCCAGCTAATTTTTTGTTTTTTAGTAGAGACGGAGTTTCACCGTGTTAGACAGGATGGTCTCGATCTCCTGACCTTGTGATCTGCCCACCTTGGCCTCCCAAAGTGCTGGGATTACAGGCGTGAGCCATCGCGCCCCGCCAACTGCATACCATTTTTAACTGTGTTTATGTGTTCATATTTTCCAGTACGTCTACCAGTGTATCCAAATGAACTTATATGTCTACCTACATAGAGATAGCAATTTAGATGTAGATACAGCTATCAATATAGATATTAGATTTTTCATAATGCTTTCAATGGCATTTAACCAGATCTATAGCTACTAATGTATATGTTTCTATATATATTTAATAGATTGATCTAGCTATATATATATGTATATATAGCTATATAGGTGATATTCACATTTTATTTTCCAAATTGGTTTTTATTTGTAGTATGTCATAGTGCTCTTTCCATATCATTAGATATCCACTGCAGTATTTTTGTTAGCACTTTGTATTCCAAAATATATATACCCTTCAATTTGCCTATGGCCTATTCATAAAAATTTAGTGTATATTTATTTTTAAATTTTGCAGAAAATGCTGCAGAAAGCATTCTGATGAACTTTACACTTCAGTAATGATAAAATCAATGAGTCAAAAAAGGATATAGCAATACATATCCTACATTAAAATGTGTATGTAACAGACCAGGCGTCGTGGCTCACGCCTGTAATCCCAGCACTTTGGGAGGCGGCAGTGGGTGGATAACCTGAGGTTGGGAGTTCACGACCAGCCTGGCCTGAACATGATGAAACCCTGTCTCTACTAAAGATACAAAAAATAGCCGGGCATAGTGGTGGGCACCTGTAATCCTGCTACTCAGGAGGCCGAGGCAGGAGAATTGCTTGAACCCCGGGGGCGGAGGTTGCAGTGAGCCGAGATCAAGCCACTGCACTCCAGCCTGGGCACCAAGAGTGAGACAATGTCTCAAAAAAAAAAAAAAGTGTATGTAATAAATTACATAGGCAATTCTCAAGCCTAAATATTAGTAATTCATTTTCTCCCCAGTCAGGCTAAAGTGGTTTCTCTAATTAGCTTATTTAATTTTGGAGGATACATAGTGTTTATTATGTTATTTATGTGTTTTTCTGGAAAAGTGCCTGCTCATGTCACTTAATACATTATTTTTAAAATTAGGTTGCTTTTATTATTAATTTTAGGTCATGATATTTTATTAGCATTATATTGGGTCCTTCACTGCAAATACATTACAAACATTTAACTATTATTTGTAGTCTTTCTCTAGTATGCTTAAACATTATTAATAATTTTATGGACAAATGTAAATATTTCCAATTTCACGTGGACAGTTAGGAAATATTTTATTGCTGTTTAATTTTCATTTAAGATACATAGTCTTATTACATCTAGAATTTATATATATGGTCAAAGGTGGAGAATCTAAGGTTAATTTATTAATATATGGCTGGAAATTCTAAAATCTTTATACATCCACTCTGGATTGTAGATTTTTATTAAGTTTTATGTTATATACAAAATATATTCAGTGAAAAATTGTAACAGGAGTCTCCCTGAATAGTATGACAAGTGCTATTTTTTAAAACCATTTTTGAATATTTTCTTCTTACTGTGATTTTGTTGGTACTGGTACATTTGTCTAAATACGTATTTTAGGGTGCACGCTACTTCGTAAGCTATTAACCTTTCAGATTCAGCTTTTCAGGACTGACCTGTAAGAATCCAGCTACAGAATGTATGAACTACAGGATTTTCTTTCCATGCAACCTGAAATGCTTTTTTCTGGAAGCAACGGCAAAAAAAAGTTATTTTACACTTATTTTATGCTATGCTGAAAAACAGCAAGGATACAGAAATCGATCGTGGGGTGACAGAGACTTTTGGAAACTGTTTATTTTTGACTTCTTAACAGCCCAGAGAGAAGACTCAATAAGCCTCTGGTCTCCGGGTATTCCCGGTTTGTCCCAGGACGGTAACCATGGGTGCGCCTGACAGCGCACTGCCGCAGAAGCGACGGTCAGACCGGAGACTACCTCGCGGTGTGCTGTGGGAAGGTCATGTGGGCGGCGGGGAGGCCGTCGGCTACGGGGGTCGGGCCAGGAGCTTCCGCTCAGCGCTGGTGAGGCGGAGCCAGGTGGAGTGGCTGCGCTCCTGCGGGCCTCAGTCTCTTGGGCCTTGGCCAGGTCCCTTTAAGATCAGGGCGCTTGCTAGGAATTTCTCGTCTCTGGTTTGCGCGGGGAAATTGAGATGGGAAATATCGTTCAACTCCCCTGACTGCATTCTTTCTAGGGTTTAGGCCCCCAGACGTGGATTTTGCTTGTTTGTTTGTTTCCTACCATATAAAGGAATTGGCTTTTTTCTTTCTGGAAAACGTAAAAGTGTTGTTAATATCTATCGATTTTATATTCATGTGACAATCCACAAATAAAGTTGTTTTTGTATTCCTTTGTATTATTAGCGCTTTATATTTCTACTTTAATTACATGGGTAAGACTTTTTTTTTGAATGTTTAGATTGATGCGGAGTTTTTTGTTTAATGGGAAGTCAACATCAATTTTGATTTTAGATTTGGATACTGATTCTCTATTTTGCGTTCTTCGGACTTTTTCATCTACCACAAAAGCTCCAGAAGCAAAATTTCTTCATAGTTTTATACATTATCTTTAAAATCCTGTGACTATTACCAGTATATAACCTTATTTAAAAGTTTGTGATTTTTACCCCCAATCTTTTTTCATTCCACTTAAACAACTTTATTAAATTCATTAATAGGAAAACTATTGAACTTCATTTTTGAACCACTTCTATATGAAACTCCTCCGACTTCAGAATTTTGTTTCTAACTTACCCCCACCCTTGCACCTCGTGTGCCATCTCCTAGCTCAGTCATCTGTTGCAGAAATCTCTTCACTGCCACCTCTCACAAAATAAGCAAGTGTAGGTCCTTTTTTCCTATGTGTTGTAAATTATGTGGAATTTACCTCCATGTTCTTCTGTATTCTAAAAGTATTATAAAAGGACACTGACAAAGTTAAGGGTGAAGCAGAGGCAGGAAACAAATCCCAATAACAAAATTCCTGATACGACATTTAGGAATGATATTCAGCTGTCTTCTTATAGACTTAGAAATTTTCTTTGAGGAATATTCAGAACTATATGCGAGTAAATATTTTGCTGTGTTAACTTTCTAATTTTTGAGGGAAGAAAATATTTTGTTGATAAAAATTTAAATCTAGAAAAAAATTACATAATAATAGACTGTCATCTACTTTCTGAATCCTGAAATTTGCAACCACCTTCAACATTCATACCTGGGTGTCTGCGTTTTCAGATCTATGCTTGTAAATACCTATATACACAAATATGCATATTTCTGTTTTCCTGCGTGCAGTAGACTATACAATGGTAATTGTGTTAATTTAAACTAGATATATCATGTTATAGAATTGCCATGCGGTGTTATCAATGCTCCTTTAATTGGTTGGAACGTTATAACTAAAAAGATACATAGTATGCCTTCTTACATCCACTGCACAAGTGAGGACACTAAAATGTGATAGGGTAACTATTGAAAGGTTACAAAGGCATTAAGTGATGAAATCAGAACACCATCCCTCTGGTTCGCTGCACCCTACCGTCCTCTTCACTGTATAGGAAGAAAAATCATCTCACTGTTCTGTTCTATAGTCTTTTACTGTGGATGTGTTAAATATTCAGAAATTACTGATTATCTCTAATATTTGTATGTTAATATGTTGAAAGGGTGTGTTATAGTATATTTAAAAAATTATCCATTATTCTTTGATGGATATATACAGTAGTTTGTTTTCTTTTTGTATTTTGCCAAAAGAAACAGTATTGGAGTCCACATCCCTGTACATTCGTCTGTACTAGAGGTCTATTATTTTTGTAGAATATATTCATAGAATTTAAAATTCTGGGTCAAAGGATGTGCATCTCTGAAATCTTATATAGTAGCAAATTGCTACCCAAGTTATATTACTTTTTACTATAATGTACATCATCTTGTAGAGTTATGTTGTATATGACATAATATGAGAAACAGTTTTCATACTGAAAAAGTACATTTCCTCTCATTTACTAATTATAATACATAATTCAGTCATTTTGATTTAGCAGCTATTTAAATACTTTTTATTGCTTTTAACTAAACCTTTCACATTCCTTTGGTAAGTTTTTTTGGGAGTGGCCTGATTGGTTGACGCATTACAGATGGACAATAAACCAGAGGAAAGAGCAGAGAGAAAGCAAATGACAAAGGCCGTGTTTAAAATAAACGTTGAGAGGCATTCTGGGGAACTTTGGTGTGGGTGTTTGCTGTAAGTGCTGCCTATTTGTAATTCAAGCCTAAAGACCATGTTTTAAGAATTCTGGTATAAAAGAAAAATCTTAATCTCATTTCTTTAAGATGCAATGAGGATTTATTTCATATCACATCAAATATTCAAATCATGGTAACTATCTTGGACTGTTCTGAAAGCTCAGGTATGTCCTGAGTCCCAACCTGATTTTCTTTTCTACCACACTCAACATGTAGACCTTCTTATTCCTCCAGTATTGGAGGATGAGTTGAGGTCGGTGATGGGGATTACCATTACATCTCTTGACAGATGGCATGTGTGGATTACTTGCCCAGTTGTAAAATACTGTATACTTGCTCAAACTAAACATCTACCAGTTAAGCTGTGGGTTTACTGCAGGGGCTTATCATTTTATTATAGGGAGAATCACCTTACATTGAGTCAGACCTGTAACAGTAGCCATGGCATGACGTGATTCATGGAAAACACATGGAACAATTCTTGACACGTAAAATGAATTGAATAATTGCTAGCCATTATCTTAATAGTTATTCACATGAATTTATACATCTTGTCTTAAAGATAAAAATACAAAACAGCACTTAAGTTTAAAAACACAATACTCTAAGACTGAGAAAATACATTTCTTAAGGTCACACCCTGTGTGACAAGACTATGATATTAACTGAAACAATGTCATACAGCATAACTCAATTTTAAGCATTAAACAGCAGTGATATTATGAGGCATTTGGCATACATTTTTTTCCTATGCCTCCCTATTCTTTGCTTCCTACTGTATCATCTCCCGTCCTGCAACCATGCATTTGTGGGATACCATGCATAAATATTACCTTGATCTCAAACTCAGGACCTGGTCACAGTCCTCATCTAGGACTATCATTAATAGTCATGAATGGAGAGTGGCAGACTACAAAATTAGTTAATTCCCAATATTGTGTTCACTGCGATGCAAATTTCTCAAGAGTAAAATAGGAAGTCTTGGTTTTGCCAAATCAGAGATGCAAAATTTGCTATCAAAGGCCACATTGCTGATTGGGATCTTAAAGTGAGAAAAGGATCCTGTTCAAAGTATATGTTTTGTGTACTTGAGAGAATGAAAGTACTAAGGAAATGAGCACACAAAGAACATGTTGCTTCTTGCTGGTAAACTGCTAGCAAAATAGAATTGTGAGCCATGTTTACCCATGACAAACCTAGCTGGCCCCCAGTGATAACATGTTATTTAACACAGTACAATTATCAAAACCAAGAACTTGACGTTGGTACCATACTTTTTTTTTTTTTTTTTTTTTTTGAGACAGAGTCTCACTCTGTCACCCAGTCTGGAGTGCAGTGGCGCCATCTCAGCTCACTGCAAGCTCCACCTTCCGGGTTCCCACCATTCTCCTGCCTCAGCCTCCCCAGTAGCTGGGACTACAGGCGCCTGCCACCACGCCTGGCTAACTTTTTTGTATTTTTAGTAGAGACGGGGTTTCACCATGTTAGCCAGGACGGTCTCGATCTCCTGACCTCGTGATCCTCCCGCCTCGGCCTCCCAAAGTGCTGGGATTACAGGCGTGAGCCACCACGCCAGGCCCAGTACAATACTATTAACTACACTACACGGCTTCTTAAGGTTTTACCAATTTTTATTTTTATTTTTTTTTGAGATGGAGTCTCGCTCTGTGGCCCAGGCTGGAGTGCAGTGGCATGATCTCGGCTCACTATAACCTCCACCTTCCAGGTTCACACCATTCTCCTGCCTCAGCCTCCGGAGTAGCTGGGACTACAGGCACCCGCCACCATGCCTGGCTAACTTTTTTGTATTTTTAGTAGAGGCGGGGTTTCACCGTGTTAGCCAGGATGGTCTCGATCTCCTGACCTTGTGATCTGCCCACCTCGCCCTCCCAAAGTGCTGGGATAACAGGTGTGAGCCACTATGCCTGGCCAGGTTTCACCAATTTTTATATGCAATCTTTATATATACAAATATATTGAATTTTATTGTATGTATACATTTGTATAACAACCATTACACTCAGGATACAGAATTTTTCCAACACTGCAAAAAAAAAATTCTCACATGCAGCCCTGTGTTAATAATACCCTCCTCCAGTCCTACGCCTGACCTCTATGGATTTGTTCTCCATAACTATAAATTTATAATTTCAAGGATGTATTATAAAGTATAAAATATTTATAAATGTATGGAAGGTAATCTTTTGATATTTGTTTTTTTCACTCAGTCTAATGATTTGAAATCTATGTCATTGCATGTATCAATAGTGTGTTTGTGTTTATTTCTGAGTAGTATTCTGTTGCATAAATGTATCATTGTTTATTCCTCACTGGTTGAAGGACATTTGGGTTATTTCTTGATTTGGGCAGTATAAATAATGCTGCTGTGAACATTGTACAGATTTTTGTGTCAACATTAGTTTTCATTTCTCTAGGGTAAAAATGTTCAAGAGTAGACTGCTAGATCATATGGTAAGTGCATTTTTAACTTTATAATAAAATGTCAAACTGTTTTGCATAATAGCTGTACCATTATATATTCCCAGCGCTACTTGGTGTTTTCATATTTTTAATTATTTTAGTGATTTCCGTAGATACAGTGGTATATCATGATGGCCTTAATTTGAATTTCTGTAATGGATAATAGTGTGCCATCGATATATTGTCTTCAGCAAAATGTCTATTGAAGACATTCCCATTTTAAATAGATTATTTTCTTGTGGGTTTAGATAATTCCTTATATTTCTCTGATAAGAGTCCTTTGTCAGTCGTATGATTTGCAAATATTTCCATCCGTTCTGCACCTTGACTTCTCATTCACTTAACATTATCATTCACAGAAGTCCAATTTATTGATTGTTTTTCTTTCATGAATTGTGCTTTTGGTGTCATGTCTAAGATGTCTTCTTCCAAACTTAGGTTAACAAATTTTCTCCTACACTTTCTTGTATAAAAGTTTCACAGTTTTACATTTTATATTGAGATAAATAGTCCATCGAGATTATTTTTGCTTTAGGTGTAAAGCATAAGGTGAAGTTCATTTTGTATGTGTGTGTTGGATATACAACCAACACCTTCTATTTAAATCTTATTTCACTGAATTTCTTTTGCACATCTGTCAAAAAGTTTTGTCTGTTATTCTGTGGGTCTGTTTATAGACTCTATTCTGTTTCACTGATATATGTCTCTATCTCTCCACAGTTCTGCAATGTCTTAATTACTGTAGCTATACGCTACATCTTATATTCAGGTACTGTGATTCCTCCAACGTAATTTTTCTTTCTCAGAACTGTTGTAGCTATTTTAGTTCATTTGTCTTTCCATGTAAGTTTTAGAATGTTTACTAATGTCTACAAAAAATTTGTTGGGATTTAGGTAGGAATTTATTTCTATCTATATATTAATTGGGGAAAATTAACATCTTTGCTGTGTTTAGTTTTCCATTCTATGAACAAGGTATGTCTTTTTACTTATTTAGGTCTTGTTTTATTTATTTTATTAATGTTCTATAATTTTCAGTGTAAAGATTCTGCACATTTTGTCATATTTATGCCTTTTAAAATTTTAATGGTATTTTTAAAATTGGAGTTTCTTGGCCAGGTGCGGAGGCTCACGCCTGTAATCCCAACACTTTGGGAGGGCGAGGCACACGGATTGCTTGAGGTCAGGCATTCGAGACCAGCCTGGCCAACATGGTGAAACCCCGTCTCTACTAAAAATACGAAAATTAGCCAGGTGTGGTGGCACACACCTGTAATCCCAGCTACTCAGGAGGCAGAGGCTTGAGAATCACTTGAACCCTGGAGGCAGAGATTGCAGTGAGCTGAGATTGCACCACTGCACTCTGGCCTGGGTAACGGAGCGAGATTCTGACTGAAAAAAAAAAATTAGTTTACACACACACACACACACACACACACACACACACACACACACACAAATATTCTGTTTATCTTATATCTCTAATCTGGCTACAATCAATTATTAGTTCTTGGGTTTTATTGGTAGATTCCCTGAAATTGTCTACACAGATGTCATGTCATCTGCAAAATAGTTTTCTTTCTTTTTTCCTATCTGTATTATTTTTCTTTTTCTTTTCTAGTTTTTCCTGATTGAACTAGCTAGGGCACCACGTAGCATTCTTGAAGAAGTGGTAAGAACGGACATATTTGCCTTTTTCCAATCCTGGAGAAAATACATAAGTCTCTTATAGTTAAATATAATGTTCGCTGTAGGTTTTTCGTAAACGGTCTTCTCAGCTCAAGGAAGTTAACTTCATTGGACTTTGGCTTATTTCTACTTTGCTAACAGATTTTATCCAGAATGAATGTTAGCAATTGTATGCCTTGAATTATTCCTAAATTTATTTAGACTTGTTTTTTGTCCCAGAATGTAGGTTATCTTTCTAAATGTTCAGTGTGCTTCCAAAAGGTGAGTGTATTCTGTTGCTGTTGCGTGGAGCATATGAATCTATAAATGCCAGTTAGAACAAGTTATATAATAGTATTTTCCCAATATTCTATACTCTTACCCATATTTTTTCCTCTACTTATTTAACATTGAGAGAGGGGTATTAGAATTTACAACCATAATTTTTAATTTGTCTGTTTCTCTTTGAAGTTCTATCAGTTTTCACTTCATGTATTTTGAAGATCTGTTGCTTGGTGATGAAAGATTAGGATTACTGTCGGTTCTTGATAAACTGTCCTATATTGTTATGAACTAATTTTCTTTATTCCTGGTATGATTTTGGTATGAAATCTAGTTTGATTTTTAAAAACATCACCATTAAAGGTTTGTTTTCATATTTATTATGATGGCATATATTTGTCTATTTTTTTACCTTTACACTATCTATATCTTTGTATTTAAAATGTATTTATTCAGGAAACTTATAGTTGGCTTTTGCTTTTATGTCATATCTGACAATGTCTTAGAGTTTGTGCAGACTGTTTAAAATGATCATTTGGTTCTTTTTTCTTTATCTGCTTTATTTTGGAATAATATGGTATGTTTCATAAAATGATCATTTGATTCTTTTTTCTTCTTTATCTGCTTTATTTTGGAATAATATGGTATGTTTTATGATTCGGTTTTCTTTTATTGAATTATTATTTGTAACTTTTATTATTCTGGTGGTCGATTTAGGGTTTACTGTGTACATTTAACTTATCGGAGTCTACTTTCAAGTGATATCCTACAAGTGTATGAAATGTATTAGAGTCTTAAAATGGTATAAATGCATTTCTTCCTTTCTGATCTTTGTAAATTTGGCATACAGTTTACTTTTACTGGCAATCCCTCAGCACATTGTAATTTTTTGTTTAAATAGTAAATTATATGCTAAACATATTTAAACAATACTAAAATTATTTCTTACTCATGGAACTACAAATCCCTGTGTTCTTCACTCTTTTGTGTAGATTCAAATTTTTATCTGGCATTGTTTACCTTCTACCTGAAATTTAACATTTATTGTAGTGAGAGTCTACTAGTGATGTGTTATTTCTGCTTACATGTACATGAAACAGTCTTTGTTTTTCCTTGCTTTTGGAAAATATTTTTGCTTTGTATAGAATACTGATTGACTTTTTCTTCTTTCATTGCTTTAACAGTATCACCACACTGTCACTTCTGTGTTGTTTTTGAGAGGTGAAGCCAGCTGGGCTTCTGGGTTGGGTGGGGACTTGGGGAACTTTTCTGTCTAGCTGAAGGATTGTAAACACACCAATCAGTGCTCTGTGTCTAGCTAAAGGTTTGTAAACGCACCAATCAGCACTCTGTTAAAACACACCAATCAGCGCTCTGTGTCTAGCTAAAGGTTTGTAAACAGACCAATTAGCACTCTGTAAAAACGGACCAATCAGCACTCTGTAAAATGGACCAATCAGCACTCTGTAAAATAGACCAATCAGCAGGACGTGAGCGGGGACAAACAAGGGAATAAGAGTTGGCCAGGAGAGCCAGCAGAGGCACCCTGCTGGAGTTCTCTTCCAGGCTGTGAAAACTTTGTTCTTTCACTCTTCACAATAAATCTTGCTGCTGCTCATTGTTTGGGTCTGCACTACCTTCACCAGCTCTAACACTGACTGTGAAGGTCTGTGGCTTCACTCCTGAAGTCAGCAAGACCACAAACCCACCAGGAGGAAGAAACAACTCCAGACGCGCCACCTTTAAGAGCTGTAACGCTCACTGCGAACGTCTGTGGCTTCACTCCTGAAGTCAAGCGAGACCATGAACCCACCGGAAGGAATAAACTCTAGACACATCTGAACGTCTGAAGGAACAAACTCTGGACATACCATTTTTAAGAGCTGTAACACTCACCATGAGGGTCTGTGGCTTCATTCTTGAAGTCAGTGAGACCAAGAACCCACCGGAAGGAACCACTTCCAGATACATTTTCATTGAGAAATCTGATGTTATCCTGATTTGTATTCTTTTCTTTTCCTTTTTTGAGATGGAGTCTAGCTCTGTCGCCCAGGCTGGAGTGCAGTGGCGCGATGTCGGCTGACTGCAAGCCCCGCCTCCCGGGTTCCCGCCATTCTCCTCCTCAGCCTCCCTAGTAGCTGGGATTACAGGCGCTCGCCACCAGGCCCGGTTAATTTTTTGTATTTTTAGTAGAGATGGGGTTTATCCAGGATGATCTCGATCTCGATCTCCTGACCTCGTGATTTACCCGCCTGGGCCTGCCAAAGTGCTGGGATTGCAGGCGTGAGCCACCGGGCTCGCCTGGCCTGATTTGTGTTCTTTTCTACCAACATGTCTTTCTTCCGTCTAGATGCTTTCTTATCATTGTTTTGGAGCCACTTGGTCATGAAGTGCTTTTTAAATAGATATATTCATGTTTTTTGTGTTTGGGAACTCACTTGAGTTTTTGAATGTGTGGGTTTTATTACTTTGTATAAATTTGGACTCCAGTTACATATATGTGAGGCTGCTTGAAGCTATACCACAGCTCACTGATACTGTTTTCATTCATGTTTATTATGTTTATCTCTCTTATTTTAGATGGGTTCCATTGCCATATCTTCAAGCTTACTAATCTTTTCTTCTGCAAGTCTAATCTGCAGTTAATACCATTCCCTGTACTTTTAAAATATCACTGACATTGTAGTTTTCCTCCCTAGAAGTTTTATCTGGGTTTTATTTTCACCACATCTCCATTAACTTTTCAACGTATAGAGTGCAGTGACAAAAACTGTGTGAAAAACAGTAACTATTTTAGTGTTATGTAACTGCTGTGTCACTTCTGGGCCAGTTTCAAATAATTAAATTATCTATGCATTCTGGGTGATATTTTTATATTTCTTTGCATGCCCAATATTTATTCAATGCCAGCTATTGTGAATTTTAGCTTGTTGGGTACTATAAATTTTTGTATTTCAATAAATACGCTTGACTATTCTGAGACATTTCTTGGGAACAGTTTCATTCTTTGCAATCTTGCCTCTTATGTTTGCTACTTGGACCCAGATACTGTATTTAATCTAGGACCAATTATTCTCTACTTCCGAGAGAAGACCCATCTGTGTCTTCTTTCCAATGTCCTATGAATCCTGAGGTTTACCAATTTGGCTGATGTAGTTTAAGAAAAGAAATTGTTTCCAACCTTGTGTGTGAGGCACCTCTAATCAAATTAGGTGACTCTTTGCCCAGCCTCAGTTAATTTCTTAACTCAGATGCGCTGCAGGAACTTTTGCCAATCTCTAGAGTTTTTTCTGTGACTAGACCTGTCTTCTTCAGACCTGTTCTAGAAAATAGAGCCACCTTGTTCTTTCAGACTTCAGATTCTTCATCTCAAATAAAAAAGTTTTCCAAGATCTTTGCCACTGGAAAATTTTTGGAATCATTAAACTGGGGGCATTACTAGGACAAAGATCATTGTTTCAAATCTTTCACGTGTCACTGCACCGACCTTCAATATTTGATATACACTGTCTTGCAAACCATTGATTTACATATGTACCCATTTTTTATATGTTTACATGTGGTAAGACATTCAAACCATAATGATTTATCCACAACATTGTGATTCATTCATCTGGCAATTATTCAATTATTATTGTATCACTGGCTGTATGCTCCTAGTTGGCAAAATTAAGGTGAAGAAGGAACACTGTGAATCAAATTCACAGGGAAAACAGACAAGTGAACTGGCATTTGTAATGTGAAAGGGAAAGTGAGAACTTTTCTACTCATGATGTCTGTAGGAGCCTCCATGGGTTCATTCACTGTGTGCCACTGAATGAAAGGTTTAATATGCATCTAAAATAAAAGATAAATATCACAGTCAAAATGTGACACAGTAAATAGCTTTATTTTATACTTATCTAAGAGTCCCTATGGAATTATAGAGGTATACATTGTATTCACATAAAAATGAAAACAACATGAAAATTCATTTGCCAATGAATTTTAAAGTATCTTGATAGTCCTATTCTGATTTTGAATCAGAATTTGATTTAAAGAATGGATATCTGCAGTACATTTTGCAATAGCAAAGACATGGAATTAACCTAGATTCCCATCAATGGTGGACTAGATAATGAAAATGTGCCACATATATACACAGAATACTATGCAGCCATAAAAAATGAAATCATGTCATTTGCAGCAATATGGATGCACCTGGAGGACATTATCCTAAGTGAGTTAACACAATAAAACAAAACCAAATACTACATGTTCTAACTTAAGAGTGAGGAATAAACACTGAGTACACATGAACCCAAAGAGGGGAACAGTAGACCCTGGGGTTTGCTTGAGCGTGGAGGGTGAGGACTAAAAATGCTACCTATTGGGTACTATGTGCACTAACTGGGTGACAAAATCCTTTGTATATCAAGCCCCAGTGACACACAGCTTACTCATATAACGAATCTGCACATGGACACTGTGAATCTAAAATAAAAGTTGGAAGAAAATAAAAAAGAAGCCAGAACATGGGAAAATAAAAAGTGCCAGAATTGAAATAAAATAAAATAAACAAATAATGGATATCTTAACCTCTCCTTTTGTGGAATGAAGAGTGAGGATAAAGAAATCATTTTTAATAAAGAAGGCTGCACCATCGTTTGTGTGATTTACACCTCTCCCTCCATTCTACCAGTGTTGATGCAGGTGGCCGTACCAGAAGGAGACAGAAGAAAATTCCAGAAAAGTTTCATCCAAGTGCAGATAATGAAAACCATGTCCTGACTCACACTAGCCAAAAAGCAAATGTGGTAAAAATTAAAAAACATGCATAATAAAATTAGTGAAATAGGGTAAGTAATAAAGATTTGGAAATATTTATGAAGGGACCTATATTAATAGATACGAATCCAGAGAAGATGATTTTACATGCTCTAAGAGGGTAACATTGTCCTGCAGGACAGAAGAGGAGCAGATGAGGTAGAAGCAGCCTAGTCCATGAGAGGGGCTCTGCAGTGGATTGAGGATGGAGAGGCTGGAGAAGAGACTGAGGGGAAGTCAGGGCTCCCATCCTGCCCTGAGAACAAAAGGGAGCAAAACCAAAACAGAACAGAAACATGCTTATTGTCTAGTGCAAACCCTCTTCATATTAAGACCCTTTGAGTTTATTGGGAAATAGACAAGAATACAGGTGAGGATTTGGAGAGATTTATTAGTTCATTTGTGAAGTTAAATATAAAGAAGAATCTTCTGTGTTGCTCTTTGTCCACTACATGTGTGGGGCTTACAGGGAAGGAGCATACAAAAAGTTTTAAAATTATCTGGTGTTTAAGTCCAGCGAGGATTTAGGAAACTTACAGACACCAAACTGTAGGTGGAAGAACTGCCCTTGCAAACTCAGGGGACAGGCATCAGACCTGGACTGGGATGGACAAGGGAGGTCTCCAGGAGGAGGAGCATTGGAGGAGATTCTGGAGAGTGAGAAGCAGTGAGTCCAGCCAACAGGGGAGGGAAAGAGACGAGGAAACAATGTGTCCGTGGCACAGGCCAGGGCATGAGAAGAGGGCAGTGGATTGGAAGGACCGCTGGGATGAGTAATACGTGAGGAGGTAGGAGCAGGAAGCGCTGACCAAGGAGGGACTGGGCAGGGAAGGGAGGGCTGCTCCCTGAGGACTGCATTCTGTGGGGATGGATTTGAATATCTAGTTCTGGTTTCCTAAAATGGTTCCCCAGCGCACGAGGTCTGCCTGGAGGAAGACGGAATGAGTCAAGATGGTCCCTGGGCATTATCAAGAGGGGTTGGGTCTAGAGAGGAACGAGGGTGGAGAGAGAGGACCCAAGGCTCCCGGACAGGGAGGCTCGGGTGCTTAGATGCTCTTGTTCCCGTTTCTCCATCGTTTAGAACCTGCACCACACGTCTAGCACTGGCCTCCGTCCCTTGGTCACTTTGCAGGTGTAGATAGGATCCCCGCAGAACTTTAGAGCGGCGGTCTCATTCCGCCCCCTAGCGTCCATCCATGAGAAGCTGAGCGCAGCCTCACCGGAAGCTGTGGATGAAACCGGTGCCCAGCTGCGCAAAGTAAAGCGCCTGGCGCCAGGACGCAGGAGAGGCGTGTAGGAGATGCGCCAGATGCGGCGGCGGGCGAACCTTCACGGGACGTTTCTTAGCGCAGGTTCACCTGTGTCTGCGTTTCCTCCAACATGTTCTTTGATATTCTCATACAAATCTCATGATTTTCTCCTGTGTCTCAGAGCGTAACAAGTATTTTGATGTCTTGTCACTGTGCTCGTTTTCATTATCTATGTAGCAATGGTTGCTTACTTAAGTTTCTTACTGGTGGGTTATTCATAAAGTATTTCCCAGCTGAGTAAAAAATGAAATTATCTACTTTAATAAGCCTTTGGTTGATCATTTCTGAAGATTACTGTCTACTTATTTCACGAGGGCATCACCCCTGCATGCCTTAAGCAAAGATTCTATTTGGGGTTGTGTTTTCCTTCTTAAATTCGGATACTTCTGTGTTCTGGAAAGTGTTACGTAATTAATATTCATTTGAAAAATTCAGTTGGTATATCTCTTACTTTGCTTTTACTATCTTTGCAATCTCATATCTTTTCTTCTGCTTACTTTGTATTTAATTTGTTCTTCTTTTCTAGGATCCTAAGATGGAAACTTAGATTACTGTTTTAGATTTTTTCTTTTTCAATATATGTGAAGTATATCTTATATCTTTTAATTTAATTTATACGTATCTTTTTAAAATTAAAAGTGGGTGTCTTGTAGACAACAACACATAGTTTTTTAATTTGCCGTTTGTGTCTTTTAATTGGTGCACTTAGACCAGAGACGTTCATAGTGATTGCTGATACAATTGCATTAATACCAACCATATTTCTTACTGTTTTATATTTGCTGTTCTTGTTCTTTGTTTATATTTTTGTATTCAACTCTTTCTGCATTGTGTGATTTCAATTGAATATTTTATATTCCATTCTTATCCTTTATTAGCATATCAGCAATAAACTTTTTAAAGTAATTTCTCTAGGGAATAAAAGCTTTTATTTTTCCTTGTGTGAATTGATTCAACAGATAAGAGCTGGTCGAAAACAATAATAGCAACAATTGACTTTTTTATGTATGTTTATATATATGCTCCAATATAGGTGACATGAATGAATAATGATACAAGGTACAGGACAGAGGATTTAGGATTGTTCTCTTATTATAAGATACTCACAATACTTGTGAAATGATGTAGTTTTATTTGTAAATGTATATTGCAACTTCTGGGGCAGGCTATTAGACCAAAGGCCTCAGCGCCTTACTGGCTGTTGGCCTAAGGCTGCATTCAGTTCTTCTCATGTTGGTTTATCCCACATAGCGGAATGCTCCTCCAAAGCCATAAAGAGAAAGAGTTTGCCAGGAAGAAAGAAATCACAGACTTATGTAAGATCATCACCCAAGTCACATCGCGTTAGTCTTTTGGTATTCTGTTGTTTATAAGTCACGGTTCTTGACCACACACACTGGGAGGGGATTAGAATACAAGGTTGTGTACACCAAAAGGTGGGCATCATTGGGCAGCATGTTAGGTTCTATCTGCCACATCAGGTCTTTTCCAGTCTGCAACAGTTTCTCAGTCTTCACTTAAATTTTTTTCACTTTACCCTTTTGAAAAGGGTAGTCAGTTGTTTTTGTTTTTGTTTTGTTGAGATGGAGTCTCGCTCTGTCGCCCAGGCTGGAGTACAGTGGCACAATCTTGGCTCACTGCAACCTCCGCCCCCGAGGTTCACACCATTCTCCTGCCTCAGCCTCCCGAGTAGCTGGGACTACAGGCGCCCACCACCACACCCGGCTAATTTTTTGTATTTTTTTTAGTAGAGACGTGGTTTCACCACATTATCCAAGATGATCTCGATCTCCTGACCTCGTGATCCACCTGCCTCAGTCTCCCAAAGTGCTGGGATTACAGGCGTGAGCCTTGTTTTTGTTTTGCAAAATATCCTACAATATGGGTTTGTTTGGTTTCTCAAAATTAAATTAGGAATACGGATTTAGATACATTTAAGTTTGAAGGCAATAATCAGTTAATTTAGAAATAAAAATTTAGAAAAATAAGAATTAGGGCATGAGAGAATTTAAAATAATAATTACCTGCAGTGAGTAAGAAAGGGGCTGGAATTGGGGAGATGCACTCAGCAGGCATCAGGAATATTAATAATGTCCTGTACAGTAAGCTCAGCAGTGACTTAAAAAACACATAACTTTGTTTTTATTTTAGAAGAGTTTTACTTTCAGAACAGTTGTGAAGACAGTACAAAGCACTAACATTTTCCACAGTTTCTATTTTCTTGCATTACTGTGGAACATTTGTCATAATGAAGCAATATTCACTAACATCCACACATTATTGGAATACTTTTAGTTTTCCCTTAATGCCCATTTTTTATTCCAGAATCCCATTTTTTTTTTTCTTTTGAGACGGAGTCTCCCTCTGCCACCCAGGCTGGAGTGCAATGGCGCGATCTCAACTCACTGCGAGCTCCGCCTCCTGGATTCATGCCATTCTCCTGTCCCAGCTTCCTAAGTACCTGGGACTGCAAGCACCTGCAGCACCACCCCGCTATTTTTTTAGTGGAAAGGGGGGTCTCTCGGTATTAGCCATGGTGGTCTTGATTCCCTCACCTCAGGATGCCCCCGCCGCAGCCTCCCACACTGCTGGTATTACACAAGTTAACCCCCCCAGCACCGAGCCCAGGATGCCACGCTACAAGCTACATTACATTTGATAATTACGTAGCATTTCTGCTTAAGCTCCCTTTAATTTTTTCCTGTGACAGTTCCGCAACAATTCTTTATTTTACTGTCCCTCCTTGGGGATGGACCCACCCTTTTTCACATTGCGCAGACTGGATTGACGTAGTTAGGAGAAAAATATGCTGGAGAACGACCGTCTCTCCTGTGTCCAGAATTTATTCCTTCCACTGGGTTCTTGGTCTCACTGACTTCAAGAATGAAACCACTGACCCTCACCCTGAGTGTTACAGCTCTTAAACATGGCGTGTCTGGAGTTTCTCCATTCCGTGGGTTCGCGGTCTTACTGATTTCAAGAGTGAAGCCACAAACCTTTGCAGCAAGTATTACAGCTCTTAAAGTTGGCACATCCAGAATTGTTTTTTGGTGGGTTCGTGGTCTAGCTGACTTTACGAATAAAGCCACAGACCTTCACTGTGTTACAAGCTCATAAACGTAATCCGGACTTAAACAGGGAAGAGCAGCAAGAGCGAAAGAACAAATCTTCACACCTGGAAAGAGACTCCAGCAATTGCCGCTTCTGGCTCGGGTTGCCAGCTTTTATTCCCTTATTTGGCCCCGCCTACACCCTGCTGATTGGTCCATTTTACAGAGCGCTGATTGGTCCATTTTACAGAGTGCTGATTGGTCTGTTTTTACAGTGTGCTGATTGGTGCATTTACAAACCTTTAGCTAGCGCTGATTGGTGTGTTTACAATCCTTTAGCTAGACAGAAAAGTTCCCCAAGTCCCCACCTGACTCAAGCCCAGCCGGCTTCACCTCTCAATTACAACATACCAAGAGTACTTACACTATTGACATGCCTTATCACTGTTCATGTTAATTTGATCAGCTGGATGAAGTAGTTTTATCAGATTTCTCCTCTGTAAAATTATTTTTCCCATTCTCTTTTTGAATGGAAGGCACTATATGCAGCACATGCTTAAGAAGTGGAGAGTTATGGTCGGGTGCAGTGACTCAAGGCCTGTAATCCCAACACTTTGGGAGGCCAAGGTGGGCGGATCACAAGGTCAGAAGATTGAGACCATCCTGGCTAACATGGTGAAACCCCATCTTTACTAAAAATACAAAGAATTAGCCTGGCGTGGTGGCGGGTGCCTGTAGTCCCAGCTACTCAGGAGGCTGAGGCAGGAGAATGTGTAAACCCGGGAGGCGGAGCTTGCAGTGAGTCGCGATTGGACCACTGCACTCCAGCTTGGGCAACAGAGGGAGACTCCGTCTCGAAAAAATAAAAATAAAAAAGCAATGGGGAGTTGTGATCTACCTTCTAATGTGCAGAAAAAATACAAATATTATTTGGAATTCTTCACCATGGACAATTTGTCTGTTGTCCTTTGTTTATTTTATATTTATTCACTTATTTATTTAGATCAATATGGGATAGTGCATATTTATCTTACACTCTACTTAGGCCATTGCAAGGTCTTTCATTAGGCTCCTGTACCATTTTGAAATTCCCAGATCACTTCAGTGTAATTTTGTTTGATTGGTCCCTTGGTTGCTCTGTTGTTTAGCATTTTCTTACTTTCTGGTACTGTATGTTATATATGTATATGTAGTTACCCAGTTAATTTTGTTGACTTCATGTCCAAGACAAGTAGCCGCTGTTTCTTCAAGGAGCCTCAGTTCCTTTTACTGGAGAGTGGTATTAGAAACTAAGATCTGGATACCATACGTACTCTATTGCTGTTTGAATGCCTGTTTATTCAAGGCTTTGTTAGCTAACAGAACAAAGAATCTATGTGTATATGCTAATTTACACTCATACAAATATCTATAAATATTTCAACATGTGTCTATATGTATTTATATTAAATTAAACATGAATTGCTACTCATGTCTCCAGGACTACAGGATCTAAGCCAGCACCACATAAATCAATCTACCCATTCCCACTACTTGCATGTAACCTCCACTGTAACAGTGAGACAGTTGGCTCCATTAATTTAATCCTTCCATCCCTAAATACTGTAGATAGATATTGGTTTCAGAACTGGTAATTCATACCCTCAGGGGGAGCAACTTTACAAATAAACATAGCATATACATACATCTCCTTTGTCCTTTAGGCTTTGAATCTCCACTTATTTCCTAAATGTCTTCAGTGAGCCCCGATTGCTACCATTTTCTTCAGTGAGGTTATTTCGTACACGTTAATATATTTCTATTTCTTTTTCTGCGTCCCTCCCTGGGATTCCCCCAATTTAGCACATATTTTATTTTTAATTTGTATACATTTAGGTTCATTCTTCGTGTTATACATTTCTGGCCAGGCGTGGTGGCTCAGTCCTGTAATCCCAGCACTTTGGGAGGCCGAGGTGAGTCGATCATCTGAGGCCAGGAGTTTGAAACCATCCTGGCCAACATGAAACCCCGTCTCTACTAAAAACACAAAAATTAGCCAGGCGTGGTGGCGCACACCTGTAATCCCAGCTACTCGAGAGGCTGAGGCAGGAGAATCGCTTGAACCCAGGAGGCAGAGGTTGCAGTGAGCTGAGATTGTGCCACTGCACTCCAGCCTGGGTGACAGAGCGAGACTCCATCTCAAAAAAAAAAAAAAAAAAATTATGCTGGGTTTTATAAACAGTGTCGGATATCCACCATTACAGTACCATAATTTCATTGCCCTATAGAAACCGACTGTACTTCACCTATTTGACCTTCTTCTCTCTCCCAAGCCCCTTGTAATAACTAATCTGTTTATTATCTCTGTAGTTTCACTTTTTCAAGAGTGCCATATAAATGGAATGACAAAGTATGTAGTCTTTTCAAACTTGACTCTCTTTTACTTAGTAATAGGCCTTTCAGATTTGTGCAATGCATCTCATGGTTGTTTAGATTTGCATTTCCCTAAAGACTCAAAGTGTTGAGCATCTTTTCATGTGCTTATTGGACATTGGTGTAGCTTATTTGGAGAAGTGTCTATTCAAATAATTTACCTATTTTTATTTGAGATTTTGCCTTTTTATATTTGAGTTTTTTTAGTAGTAAGCATATTTTATATATTCTGAAACATACACCTTTATCAGCTATATGTTTTGCAAATTTTTTATTCAGTTTTATTAACAAGTGAAAATACAACTTGTTAATGGTGTATTTTGAATAATAATTTTAAAAATTCTGTTAAGTTCAATATAACCATATATTTTTTCTGTCACTTGTATTTTTGGTGTCATGTCATAGAAACTATTGTGTAACCTAAGACCACCAAGATTGACTCATATATTATCTTTCATGAGTTTTGTGGTTTTAGCGCCTACGTTTTGATCTATGATCCGTTTTCAGTCTAACATGTACATAGTATTAGGGAGGTGTATAACTTTCATATGGGTATCTATTTGTCCCACATTTGTTGAAACAAACTTTTACCCTATTGAATTGTCTTGGTAATACTGTAAAATCAGTTGATCATAAATGTAAGGGTTAATATTTGTACACTTGATTCTATTTCATTGATCTATATGTTTACCCTTACACCAGTATTACAATGTATTGTTTACTGTTTCATTGTAGTAAGTTTTGAAATCAGGATGTAGGTGTAGAGTACTCCAATTTTGTTATTGTTTTTAGATTGTTTTAGCTATTATAGAGCTCTTGCATTTCCATATAGATTTTCACATCAGCTTATTACTGTACAAAAAGGCAGCTGGACTTTTTATAGGGATTGCATTGTATCTGTATATCCTATTGGAAAGTATTGCTCTCTTAAAAATATTAAGCCTTCTCATTAATGGATATGTAGTATCTTTCAATTTATTTAGTTATTCAATTTAACTCAATATGTAGTTTTCAGTGTGCATATCATACAATTATTCATAAGTATTTTTTCTTCTTGATGTTTGTTTAAATGAACTGTTTTCCTGATTTCATTTTTATGTTGTTAATTGGATTAATGTACACAAATGACACTGAATGTTTAATATTCACCTTGTGTACTGCAACTTTACTGAACTTATTTAGTTTTAACCATATTTTAATGGATTCCTTAGGATTTTCTATATAGAAGATTATTTCATTTGCAAGTAGAGGTATTTGACTTTATTTCCAATCAGGATGCCTCATGTTTATTTTTCTGGCCTCATTGCCCTGGATAGAGTCTCCAATACAATATTGAAGAAACATGGTTGAGTAGAAGTGGGAAGAGTCAACATCCTTGTCTTGTGTCTAATCTTGGGAAAATTGTGAGTCTTTCAAGAGAAATATGTGAAGCCCTATGAGACTTTTGGGGTTGCCATTTTAAATAATGTTTCCTTCTATACCAAATCTTTCAGTATTTAACTAAACTTACATTTCTGTATTATATTTCCTTGATCATGGTGTATACTTATATTTATATATTGCAGGAATTAGTTTTTGCTAATATTTCCTTGAATATTTTTGCCATAAAGCAAAAGTAGTCATAGTCATGAGGAATATTGGGCTGTAATTTTATTCTCTTATCTTTTTCTAGTTTTGGTATGAAGATAAACTGGCCTTATAGAATGAGTTGGAAAGCGATTTATTCTATTCTGGTTACTTTTTGTCGTTGTTGTTGTTGTTTTGTTTGTTTTTGGTAAGAGTTTGAGAAGTATTAAGATTAATTTTTTAAATATCTGAAAGAACTCACAAGTGAAGTCCTCTTGACCTTGGCATGAAATTGAATTCTAATGATTACATGAGATTGGAAATGGATCCTTACCCAGGTGAGCCTTCGGTTGAGACCTCAGTCTTGGGCATCATCAATACCTGGGGTCCTGACCTGGAGAAACTATCAGTAGTATGTGTGTGGTTTTGAGCCACTAAGTTGCATGGTTATTTTTATGTAGAAATAAATAATATACCTGACTACTGAATGTAACGTGATAGCCTAGATTGGGTCCTCGAACAGAGAGTTGACTATATTAAAACCTTGTAAAGCAGTCAGAAATTCAGGAGTTCAATTAATGGTTTTGTACCATTGTCATATCCTCAGTTTTCATGAATTTACTATGGTTATATAAAATGTTAACATTACAGTAAGCTAAAGGATATATGCAACTTTCTATACTATCCTTGCAAAATTCTCTATTTCTAAAATTACTTCAAAATTGTTTTTAAAAGGTATTAACTTGGCACCAAAATAAGCAAAATCAAACCAAATACATAAATAAGAAACCTTGGGTTCAGAAGATGATTGCACATGTTGAGAGAGAACAACAAATCACCTTCCCTTATCTATCCACCATTCCAAAATCATGCACACCTGCTTCAGGAAAACAACCACAACCACTGGCGAATCTCTTTCGCTTTCTTCTTTCTCTTTATACTTCTCATTACCCTGTCACTAGTTTGAGGGTCAGTAACCATTTCTTCAAAGATAGGTGCATTTGCCTCCCACATCTCAGAGACTCCCATTTTCACACACCCTCTGGCAGTCTATCTGCAGAATCCCACTCAAGCCTAAGACATGACTGCTGGACATTAAAAATCAAGATTGAGAAATTTAACTGATAGGGAACATAAATGAAATTTCTGCATTCCGCATAGTGTTTTCTTGGTAGAGGATTTCTTTCATAAAGTTTTCAAAATAAAGCTGTGTTAAAGCTTTGAGAAAACCCTGTTATAATTCAGGTTTTCTATTCTACAGATTCTGTAATGATTTTATGGTATCATGTATTCCGTGAAATTATATTATACATGGTCAAGCCTCAAAGCCACAGAATAGAAGGACTTCATGCAACAATCCATGCACCAGTCTAAGAGATGGACATGGGCTGAATGATGACTCTGCTTTTGCGCTGGCTAAACAAAGAATCCCACAGCCAGGGAGGGCTGTCCACCCACTCCCTACACAGCTCCAGCACTCTGCTGGAGAGCATCAGGTTGTTTCTGGGAAACATGCCTACAAAGCCTACAAAGTCAGGGGACTGCAGGCTGCGATCCACGGATATCTACAAAATCAAGACTTTTGCTTTTATGATCTGTAATCATGGAGTATATTCTTCATATCACATTCATAACTGTATTGATGAAAGGAGCAGGCTGGAGACTTGGAGTGGGAGCTACACCTGATCTGAACCACATTTTTTACTTCTGATATCAGGATAGCCATTATTTAGGTGCTGTTATTTTAGGAATTTGCACAAGAAACATTTTCACCCCATGAGCTCATATTTTACTTGTTGAGAAGTGATAGGCTCATTTAAAATTTAAACCTTAAACATGAGGGTTATTAAATTCATACCACTTTAATCATAGTATTTAAACTAAGTGACTTGTCAAATCCCCCTTTTTCTCTTCATTCTAATGCATACGTTAACATTTATTATGATGTATACATGGAATATCATCCTTCACCAAATTCTTCAGAAAAAGACAGATTGGAAGGCCACAAAGGAGAAAGAAGTAAATATGAACAAGGAGTGACTCATCTCTAAGTGGTAAATGAGGTTCAATGAGCTCTGAGTACTCAGAGTGAAGACAGAACAGATGATAGACACAAAACCAAGCTAACACGATACCCCAGGCAAAGAGAATACAGTGCTGAGCAAAGTCCCTAAACTCTCTGACAGCATGGAGGATATGATTTTCCACAACCTACTAAACCATCTGTGACCAGATTCCCCAGAGGTGTGCCTTTCCACCAGAATTCTCAGAAAGATACCATGGCAAAGAACCAAAAGTCATAGCACACCATGAGGCAAGAACCCACTGCCTTGTGTCTACACTCAAGTCTGAAAAGAGCATAGAAGCAACTGGAGACATGGCTTATATATATTGAGATCAGGAATTTATGTTAACATTATTGAATCTTCCTGGAACCTAAAAGTCTCGGCAAAAACAGTCAACCTCCTAAATCATTATTTCTATGGGTTTCTTTTTCTTCAATATATTCATCAGAGAACAACAAAGTCCATTCCAATTTCCAAGAACTCAAAAGTATATTTGGTCACAGTAGCAAATGAACAGAGCAAAATATTGTATGAAAACCATGCTATACCTACTTATGCAGTGACTGAGTTTAAAATAACTTGTGTGATCACTATCCATGTGATTAGACAAACAAATGGTGTACTAGTCTGTTTCGTGTTGCTATAACAGAATGCCTGAGACTGGGTAATTTATTTGTTGAAGGTTTATTTGGCTCACAATTCTGATGACTGAAAAGTCTCCAGATTGGGTGTCTGCGTCTGATGAGGGCCTCAGGCTGCTTCAGGTCTTGGTGGAAGGCAAAAGGGACCTGGTATGTGCAGAGATTACAGGATGAGAGAGGAAGCAGGAACCGGGGGAGATGCTAGGCTCTTTTTACAGTGGTATCTTGAGAGAGCTAATAAGGTGAGAACTCACCCCTTGGGAGAGAATTAATCTATTTATGAGGGAGCTGCCCCCAGGACCCAAACAGCTCTAATTAGGCTCCACTACCCAACGTGACCATACTGGGGATCAAATTTCAACCTGAGAGTTTTTTTTTTTTTTTTTGAGATGGAGTTTCACTCTTGTTGCCCAGGCCGGAGTACAGTGGCGCGATCTCGGCTCACCGCAGCCTCCACCCTCCACCCTCCACCTCCCTGGTTCAAGCGATTCTTCTGCCTCAGCCTCCTGAGTAGCTGGGATTACAAGCATGCGCCACCATGCCTGACTAATTTTGTATTTTTAGTAGAGATGCGGTTTCTCCATATTGGTCAGGCTGGTCTCAAACTCCTGATCTCAGGTGATCTCCCCGCCTCGGCCTCCCACAGTGGTGCGATAACAGGCGTGAGCCACCGTGCCCGGCCCCTGACAGGAAACTTGTTTATGCTCGCAGATGCCCTGGTGGTTTTTGTCTGACCCACATCTCAGTCTATTGCTACCATGATAGGCATTCTCTTTTATTTATTTATTTATTTTATTTTTTTGAGATGGAGTCTCACTGTGAAGCTTAGGCTGGAAGGCAGTGGCATGATTTCGACTCACTGCAACCTCTACCTCCCAGGTTCAAGCGATTCTCCTGCCTCAGCCTCCCAAGTAGCTGGGACTATAGGTGTGCACCACCATGCCCTGCTGATTTTTGTGTTTTTTTAGTAGAGATGGGGTCTCATCATGTTGGCCGTGCCGGTCTCGAACTCCTGACCTCAAGTTACCTGCCTGCCTCGGCCTCCCAAAGTGCTAGGATTACAGGCATGAGCCACCACGCCCGGCTATGATAGGCATTCTCTAAGAGAACGCTGAGTGAAAAAGAAGTTAGGTTTAGGTTTGGTTGTTAGGTTAAGTGAGACACACAGGAAATAACTCAACAGAACACATGAAAGCACAGGAACCATTTATTACTTCCAGATAGAGAGAACAGGGCAGCATTCCCTTCCGGGGCAACTGGAAGGGAAAATTCATCTGGGACAATTACAGGCAGCCAGCTGGAGGTGAGCAAGAGAGAAAAACAGGGAGTGACCGGAGGACCAAAGCGTCTACTGGGGTTCAGAGCATGACTCATACAGGCTTCCATTGGGGAGTTCTAAGTGGTGGGTTTAGAGCAAGCAGGTAAGAGCTCTGGGGGGCACACTGTGACTGAGGGGTGTCACTGAGGCATAACTGCATAGTAAATGTGGGTTGTGAGGGTTCAGCCAAGTGAGACAAGTGTTATACCCAGCTGTCCCACAGAGGCCATCACCAGGATGTGGTTGTGGAAGGTAGTTATCTGGATAGACCCCACCAAGGAACAGGGAGAAGGTGAAAAACTAGCAATCTTGCCTTAGGTGATTAAACCCTGCTTTTTGAATGAGTAAGTTAAATCTCTATTCAAAATGGATGCCTGAGCAATATAAAGTTATAATAATTTACTATAGTACTTAAGAATTCCAATAATCTACTAATAACTCTAAAATATCTAATCCCTCAGTAGAAGACAAATGGAGTTGGTCAATCTATATTAAACTATATTAAGAATGTTTTCTCGGCTGGGTGCGGTGACTCATGCCTGTAATCCCAGCACTTTGTGAGTCCCAGGCGGGCGGATCAGGAGGTCAGGAGATGGAGACCATCCTGGCCAACATGGTGAAACCCCATCTCTACTAAAATACAAAAAATTAGCTGGGTGTGATGGCGGGCACCTGTAGTCACAGCTACTTGGGAGGCTGAGGCAGGGGAATTGATTGAACCCAGGAGGCAGAGGTTGCAGTGAGCTGAGATCATGCCACTGCACTCCAGCCTGGTGACAGAGCAAGACTACATCTCAAAAAAAAAGAAAAAAAGTTTCTCAATAATAGACCAAAATACAGCAGATAAACCCCATGATTTTACCGTGAGGAGGAAGGAGTCACAGAGAAAAAATAGTGTATTTCATTGAAGCCAGATTACACAACTCACATTTCTCAAATAGGGTTGTTATCTCAAAAATGATAATGAAAACACCACTGTGAGGAGGCAGTCATGATGTGATTAGCCTCATGTGAACATGCACTTGGTCTAAAAACCTTCCATTGACACATTCCAGTGAGATCATCAACATCAAAAGTTGCAGAGGGGCTGTAAATATTTTGGAAAGATAATCTCATGGAGACTGTCACGTGACCCTCATAACAAAAGTGGCATCATCACAGCTTCTGATAAGGACAAATGATGTTTGTATGGGACAAATCATGGAGAGGATGAATTAAAAACTATTTCAGAAAACTTTATCTTTTCATGGGAGATATTTCAGAATTCCCTTTGTTAATGTATTCTGCTTATAGTTTCCATCTCATGTAATCACACGATTTATATAAGACAAATGTCTACATTTATATAGGTTGAAAAGTTTTTTTAACAATTAAAAGAAAAAATGTTAAGTGATAAGAATGATCTGTGGCATAATTGGTAAGTAGTTTTATAATTCCCGGTGATATATAAAGTAATGATACATCATTCAATTGGTGCAAATGATACATATTGCAATTACTTAGAAAAAGCTGTCAGTATTATCAACTACTAATTTAGTAGTTAGTATATACCTTCTATTCATCACAGGCTTTGAGTATTATTAGTAATCCTCACAGCATGCCAAGATATAGGGATTACGATCACACTCATGTTTCAGTTCTGAAGCTGAGCCTAAAGATCCACAAGAAAGGAATGAAAGAAGCTTAGGCTTTATTCTGCCTATCTCTAGAGTCTTTGCTGACATCAACAATAGTAGCATACCTTTTTCCTTACATGAAACATACTTTCAGGTCTTACTTTAAGAAATATTGGCCGGGCATGGTGGCTCACGCCTGTAATCCCAGCACTTGGGGGACCAAGGCGGGCGGATCACTTAGGTCAGGAGTTCAAGACCAGCCTGGCCAACGTGGTGAAACCCTGTCTCTACTAAAAATACCAAAATTAGCCAGGCATGGTGGTGCATGCCTGTAATCCCAGCTACTCAGGAGGCTGAGACAGGAGAATCACTTGAACATGGGAGGCAGATGTTGCAGCTAGCCGAAATTGTGCCACTGCACTTCAGCGAGACTCCATCTCAAAAAAAAAAAAAAAAAAAAAAAAAAAAGAAAAGAAAAGAAATATCATGGTAATAAAGTTATTTTCCTAAATTAGGGTCTAACTACTGGAAATTGTTTTTGTATTTGAAGTTTGTGATCCACCTGGAATTGCTTTTTGTGTGTAACATGAGCTCAAAGGTCAGATTTTATTTCCCCCGTATGGATATTCCATTTCCTGGAACAGTATTGATAACTAGTCTTTTCCCAATTTTCTCCTTTATAAATTGCTTAGATATGCGTGTGTGTGTGTGTGTGTGTGTGTGTGTTTTAACTCTCTTATTTTTTTCATTGATTTATTTTTCTATCTCTGTGCACATACCACACAGTCTTGTTATTAAGAAAGTTCATTTAACAGAAGACTTTTTCCCTCAAAGCCCATTTTCTTAAACACTGTGTTATGGTGTCATAAAGAAAAAGAAGAGTAAAACCTCCATGCCCTGTACCTACACTGATATTCCCAGTTGTACCGCAAATAAGGATATTTTAGAATTTTACAACACTACTACTGTTGCTTATGTCTTTAACACCCTTGTGAATCTTAGGCAGTCCTCCCACGCCACTTCCAACTGTTTATTTTAGTACATTCTCGCTGAATTTCATTCAATCTCTCGCCTCCTCATTTCCCTTCCCTGCTTTCTGGAGCCTTAGGAACTTTCTACTCTGAGAGCAGCAGCCAGCAGGGAAGGAACATACACAGACACCTCTGCGTGTCTCCCTTGGAAGCACAGATGCTCCGATGGTTGGTCCTGCTCCTTCTCTGGACCACGTCTGCCAAGGATGGGGCCACAGCCTGTGCGTCTGAGCTCAGAGCCTGTTGTGGGATCTGCAGGAGCAAGACCAGTTGCCCCCTGCCTTCTCTCTGAGGTCGATTGGGCAATTACATTATTTTGCATAAAGATCAAGTTTGTTCAACAATCATCTTGCTTGCTGACCCCAAACACATGCCCACTCAGGCCTTGCTTTGAAATATATGCTCTTGCTGTTTGTCTTGGCATGCACATATCTTCAACACTTATGTATATTTTAGGGGGGCATATATAAACATTATCTACAACTGAATTTGTATGTTTATATTTTATATTAATACCTTTGATATCTGTATTTAAAAATACATTCATAATAATGTTTCAAAAAGTCTTTTTCAATTATTTTTATCTTTTCAAGCATCACTTTTTCCTAAGTTGAAAGGGAAGATCACTTTTATTAGGAAAGACAGATGGTGCACATTCTCTGTTAGTGTTTTCTAGAAACGCCTTCTGAGTGTGCAGAACCGACACTTTGCAAGTGTGAATATCGTCATATTCTTTGCTTTTCTCCTTACCCAAAAGCTGTACGCGTTGCCTGTCATACTTGATTCCTTGTACCTCATTTTTGTAAATGTCTTCATAATATTATAGCTACTGGTACAGATGATCCATTATGTAGACATGTGTTCTTTCTTACTTTTCATTAAGTGAACATTAAAATAGTTTTTAGTTAAAAACAAAACAAAACAAAACAAAAGCCACTCAGATAATGTGTACATACGTCTCCAGCCAGCACATATTTTTGTAATATGGTCTGGTGTAAAGGAATTGAAATATTTTATTTACTTTCTTTTATCTACTAGCATAATATTTTAAAAGGTTTTCATGTTTATGACCCTTATAGATGATCATTTTTGTTCACTTATACAATAATTTACCCACATTTTCTATTTAGTGGGTCTACTGATGTCCATTATTTTAGCCTGAAACTTTCGGGTGACTCTAATAAAGTTGGTATGTGATTAGATGGCTGAGTGTCTTGGCTTGTGATGATGGGATTTCTCACCTGAAACTACCAGGAGACACAAAAGCAAGAAGGCAGAAACAATTCAGAACTCCAACCAGAAGACAAGGATTTATTTCGGGTTTGCAAGGTTGAGTGTCCCAGTGCCAGCACGACAGTGTTGAGGGGAACAAATTATCTTGTGAAAGAAGTTTTCCTTCAAAGTGGGTCTCTTATACTCTACAGCGTGTGTCTGCTATTCAAGTAATGAAATCCTCAATATATTTTTTGAATTATTTCTGGGGGAATGAAGGACATTTGTACAAGATTTATGAGATTTTAGCAACAAACAGAACAACAGCATTTAAAAAAATTAGAGACAAGCCTTGCTTTATTGCTCAGGCTGGAGTGCAGTGTGTTGATGATAGCTCACTGCAGCTTTGAACTCTTAAGCTCAAGCTATCCTCCTGCCTCAGTCTCCTGAGTATCTGGGCCTACAGGTGCATGCCACCATGCCCAGCTAGCACAGATACTCGATGAGTACTTTCACACCAAATTAATAGATGGGCATTTGTTTTACCAGGCAATGCTGCAGTTAGAGACACTGACCCTTAGTACTGTATACAGATAATTTCAAGAGAGGATCTTAAAAGATTTTCACTCTATTGTTGAATTCAGGCCTGCCACCATTTACCTTGATATAACTTAGTATAAAGAGCAACTTTATATTCCATGCTAACTACGTGGACTGTGGCATTTGTGTAGTGAAAGGCAAAGGAAGATGATTTCCCAATTTAAATGAAACTGGAGTTTTTCCGGGGAAATAAATAGAGGAGATACGCCTTACTGGTTTCTCCTTCTTTTGTTGATAATTGTGTTCTGCTCTTATAAATAGAAAGCTCTACTTAAATTTATTAATTATATAGTCTGCTACTCAAGTAGTGAAATCCTCAGTATAATGGTCTTTAAATTATTCTGGGGAAATGAGAGACATTTGTACAAGATTTATGAGATGTTAGCAACAAACAGAGAAAGAGCATTTTAAACAAAATTTTTTAGAGGCAAGCCCCTTGTCTTCCTTTTAGAGACAACTCTATTGTTGAATTCAGGCCTGCCACCATTTGCCTTGATAAAACAAGGTAAATGTTACTCTTTTTTGACAATAGTAATATCAGCCGTACATAACTAAATATAGTCTTTTTAAATATCAGCCACACATAACCAAAAAATCACAGGAAGTGCCAGGTGGGGTCCACGTAGGGTGGTTCAGCCTACTTACACACATCTTTTCCTGCATCAATAATGGATTGCCCTTCATCCTTGGGCTTGTCATGCCCTAGCTGGCCTTGTGATATAAAGGCCTCTGTCTGTTTTTCAGATAGGAGTATGATGAAAAGGTTGAAGGCCAAGTCCTTTTTTTTTTTTTTTTTTTTGAGACTGAGTCTCGCTTTGTTATCAGGCTGGAGTGCAGCCTGGAGTGTGCAATATTGGCTCACTGACTGCAACCTCTGCCTCTGGGGTTCAAGTGATTCTCCTTCCTCAGCCTCCCGAGTAACTGGGACTACAGGCATGCACCACCATGCCTAGCTAATTTTTGTATTTTTAGTAGAGACGGGGTTTCACCATGTTGGCCAGGATGGTCTCGATCTCCTGACCTCGTGATCCACCCTCGGCCTCCCAAAGTGTTGGGATTACAGGTGTGAGCCACTGCACCCAGCCAAAGGCCAAGTTCTTTCAAATGTCTTATGCTGTTTCCTGTTTTTCTGAACTGTTCCCATAGTTCTGTAACCCATATCTCATAGAATAATGATGGCACATAGCAACACTGTCTCATAAGAGCTGGTATGATTATTGTCTTTCATTCTTGATACTGGACATGGAGACTGGCTTGATGCAATTTGACAACATTGATTTTCCAGGCTTTCAGTTCCATCTTCCAAATTCAGAAAGTCATCCAAGATCCTTGCCAAACCACAGCCAGGAAACTTTCTTAAAGCATCAAGCTGAGGAAACAGTAGGGCTCACATAAGTGTTTCATGTCTCTCAGGTATCAATGTCCTTCCTTGCTTGATGCACAGGATATTTTAAACCATGGTTTAATATACTTGTCCATTTTTAATTTTTATATGTAGTGAGGCAAATCTAATCCCTCAGTATTTCCAAAGGATTTTCATTCATTCTATTTACAATTATTCAATCATTGCTATACTTCTTGCTGTACACTTAGAACTGGCAATATTAAGGTGCATAAGGAACAATGAGAACAAACACAGAGAAAGACAGACAAGTGAACTATCATTTGTAACACTTAAGAGGAGGTCAAGCCTGGTGCGGTGGCTCAGGCCTGTAATCCCAGCACTTTGAAAGGCTGAGGTGAGTGGATCACCTGAGGTCAGGAGGTAGGGACCAGCCTGGCCAACATGGTGAAACCCCATCTCTACTAAAAATATAAAAATTAGCTGGGTGTGGTGGTGGGAGCCTGTAATCCCAGCTGTCGGGAGGCTGAGGCAGGAGAATCACTTGAACCTGGGAGGCAGAGGTTGCAGTTAGCCAAGATCGCTCATTGAACTCCAGCCTGGGCCACAGAATGACACTCCATCTCAAAAAAAAAAAAAAAAAAAAAAAGTCAGAATTGATCAATTGATCAATACACTGTTTTTGTAGGAATCTCATTGGGGGACATCACCTCTATGTCAATGAATGAAAGGTTTAAGATGGATCTAAAAGAAGGGATAATATCTGTAAATCAAATGATTATAAATATAATATCCTTATTTTATACATATTAAATGAGCTATTCTATAATTATAAAGGCATAAGTTATTCACATAAAAATGAAATCAATATAAAAATTAATTCATATATGTATTCATAAATATCTTGAAATTATGATTCTGATTGTTCTGAATTAGATTTTGATCCAGAGTCATGGATGACTTAACATCACTCTGTGTTGCAAGAAGATGAGACCTTTCTTTTTTTTTTCTTTGAGATGGAGTCTTGCTCTGTTGCCAGACTGGGGTGCAGTGGTGCGATCTCGGCTCACTGCAACCTCCTCCTCCCAGGTTCAAGAGATTCCCTTGCCTCAGCTTTCTGAGTAGCTAGGACTTACACTTGGCTAATTTTTTGTATTTTAGTAGAGACGGGGTTTCACCATGTTGGCCAGGATGGTCGACAATGAGACCTTTCTGAATATAAGAGGCCTCACCATTGTCCTTGTGATTTCCACATCTCCTGCTGACATCTATGTTCAAGTTTTGATGCAGATGATCTCACCGGAAGGGGGCAGCAGATAATTCCAAGACAAGTTCATCCATGTGTAAACAACAAACACCATGTCATGGCTCACACGAGGCTAACAGTGATTCTGACAAAATTTGAAAAACAGCAATACTAAAATTGGTGACATAGGGTAAGTAATAAGCATTGGGAAATATTTATCAAGGGATCCATATTAATAGAGCAAAATCTAGAAAACAATATTTTACTTGGTGTGGTGGGTGGGCAGGCAGGGCAGGCAACACAGTCCAGAAGGACAGAAGGAATTCAGATGAGGCAGAAACAGTGTGGCCCTTGAGAGGGGCTCTGCAGTGGATTCAGGATGGGGAGGCTGGAGAAGAGGCTGAGGGGAGTCAGGGCTCACATCCTGACCTGAAAACAGAAGAGAGGAAAAGAAACATGCCCGTCTTCAATTTCAAGTCTTCTTCAGACTGAAAGAGACATGGAGTTTATTTTGAATTTAGCAAGAATAGACGTAGAGAGGGTCAGATTCTTATGAATTCACTAGTGAAACACAATATAGAGGAGACTCTTCTGTGTTGCTTTTGGTGCATTTACATGTGTGGGGCACATAGGGGAACACATGGGCAAAGTTTCCATATTCTCTGATATTTCAGACAAGAGGGGATTCAGAAAGCTTGAAAGAATTCTAAATTGTAGTTTGAAGAGCTGCCCTTGGGAACTCAGGGGACAGGCATCAGGCCTGGAATGGGATGGACAAGTGGGGCCTCCAGGAGAAGGAGCATTGCAGGAGATGCTGGAGAGTGGGGAGCAGTAAGTCCAGCAGATAGGGGAGGTAAAGGGAAGAAGAAATAGTGTGTCTGTGGAACAGGCCAGGGCATGAGTAGAGGGCAGTGGATTGGAAGGACCGGTGGGATGAGTAATACGTGAGGAGGCAGGAACAGGAAGGGACTGGGCAGGGAAGTGAGGGCCCCTCCCTGAGGACCGCACAGACTGCATTCTGTGGATTTGAATGTCTGGGTCTTATTCCTTAAAATGGTACCCCATGAGGTCTGCCTTAAGAAAACAGAACGAGTCAGGACAGTCCCTGCTCACCGAGGAGGCTTTTGGGCATCAGCAGGTGGGGCGGGGTCTGAGGAGGAGCAAGATAGGAGAGGGGCAGGCAGGGTCCCTGGGCTTGCAGATGGGCAGGCTCGGGGACCTTGGATTCTCTTGTTCTCCTCCCTTTCGCTCAGAACCCACCATCCAACTCCCTTGCCCTAAGAGCCCCTCATCCCGCAGGAGTGGAGGCTCTCTCCTCGGGTGCAGGTGGGGTCCACAGCTGAGGAAATTCAGAATTCAGGCTGACCCACTCAGTGCGCCACCTGGCGTCCACACCGGATGGGCTGGGCGCAGCCTGACCGGAAGTGCAGAGAGCGGAGCAGCTGCGCTGAGACCAGACCCGGCAGGCTGCACAGGCGAGGCGGATAGGGCGCGGGAAGCGGTGCGCAGGTGGGGGCAGAGGGCGCGGTGGCGTTCTGGGGTGCTTCTTTGTGGACATACGCACGTTCATCCATTTGTGTCTGTATGTCGTCAATCTTTGATATTTTCATTCAAACCCCATCATTTCCTCGCGTGCCTCTGAGCCTAACAGATACTTCCAGTTTCCTCTAAGACATGTCCCCCTTTACGTGTATGTATTTGTAGTTTCTTACCTAAATTTCTCCTTTCTTTCTTTTCTTTCTTTCTCTTTCTCCTTGTTTCTTTCTCTCTCTTTCTTTCTTTCTTTTTTTATTTTTTCAGAGTTTCACTCTTGTCGCCCAGGCTGGAGTGCAGTGGTGCTATTTCGCACACAAGCTGCAACGCCGCCCCCGGGGTTCAAGCGATTCTCCTGCCTCAGCCTCCCGAGTAGCTGGGATGACAGGCGCCCGCCACCACGCCAATTTTTGTATTTTTAGTAGAGATGGGGCTTCATCATGTTGCCCAGGCTGGTCTCGAACTCCTGACCTCAGGTGATTTGCGCGCCTCGGCCTCCCAAAGTGCTGGGATTATAGGCGTGAGCCACGGCGCCTGGCCTCTTACCTAAATTTTTTTATTGGTGGATTATATTTAAAGTATTTGCCAGTTTAGTAAATAAATGAAATAACCCTGCCTTAGCATGCTTTTGATTGGTTATTTTTGTTTTAGTTTTAGTTTAGTTTTGTTTGTTTTGAGACAAAGTCTCTCTCTGTGCAGTGGCGCGATCTCGGCTCACTGCAACCTCCACCTACCGGGTTCAAGCAATTCTCCTGCCACCACACCCAGCTAATTTTTGTATTTTTAGTACAGACGGGGTTTCGCCATGTTGGTCAGGCTGGTCTCAAACTCCTGACCTCAGGTGATCTACCCGTCTCAGCCTCCCAAAGTTTGGTCGATCATTTTTGAATATTACTATTTCCCATATGGGGGCTCACCTCTGCATCCCCTTAAGGGGTGTTGTGTGTTTCTTGTTAAATTTGGGTACTTCTGTGTTCTGGAAATTATGAAGCGATCATTATTCATTTTTAAAACGCAGTGGCTTCCGTTCTGTTTTTACTGCCTTAGCGTGTCTCTTTTCTTCTGCCTAATTTTGGAAATGTGTTCCCTCTTTATGGGTCCTATGGTTGAAACTTTGTTCATTTTTACTTCAGTTGTATCTTTCTTCCTCATACATGTATTCAGGGCTGGAAATTGAACCTCTGCTTTCATTCAATTCCACTCGTTTAGTTCAGAATATTTTTAAATCTTTTTTTTAACGTATGTGTTATTTGAAGTGTGTTTAATCACCACATATTTTGGAATTTTTCAGTGTTTGTTCTCATGTTGATTTCGACCTTAACACCACTGTGGTCCAAGAGCAGACATTGCATGGCATTTACTATTTTAAATTTGTTTAGTTGGATTTTGTGGCCAAAAATATTGTCTAGCTTGGTTAATGGTCTATGTGGTCTTAAAAAGATTGTGTGTTTTTTCATTGTTGGATAAGATAGTTGATAGATAATAATTATATACAGTTGATTGATGGTACTGTTGAGTTCAGCTATATCCTTACAGATTTTCTGCCTGCTGGATTTGTCCATTTCTAATAGTCAAGTGGTGAAGTATCCAGGTATGATATTGGATTAATCTATTTCTCCTTGTGGTTCCATCAGGACCTCCTTCACATAGTTTGATGTTCACTTTTAGGTACATACACGTTAAGGATTGTTACATCTTGGAAAATTAACCCATTTTTCACTTTGTAATGCCCTTCTTTATTCTTGATACATATATATATATATATGTATGCCTGAAATATGTCTATATCTATCTATATGCTTGATATGATCTGTGCATATATATATATAAAAGCATTATTATACACAGGCAATAATGACAGCAACAATGCAATGAATGGGAGGGAGGAATTGGGATTATTTTGGTGTAATATGGTACTCATCTTACCTGTGAAGCACTATGTGAAAGGTAGCATGGGTTTGTTTGTTGTAGATGTGTATTGAAAACACAAAGGCAATCTGTTGGAACAAGGGCCTCAATTTCTTGCTTGGCTATTGACCAGAGGCTGCTTTCAGTTCCATTCTATGTTGGCTTCTCCCACATGACAGAATACACCCTCATAGCCATCAAGGAAGAGAGCTTGCTAGTAAGACAGACATCACAATCTTATGTAACATAATCACCCACATGATATTTCCTTGCCTTTCAATATTCCATTTTTTTCTGGTTAAATCTTTTATTTGTTTATTATTATTATAGTTTAAGTTTTAGGGTACATGTGCACAATGTGCAGGTTAGTTACATATGTATACATGTGCCATGCTGCTGCACTGCACCCACTAACTCGTCATCTAGCATTAGGTATATCTCCCAATGCTATCCTTCCCCCCTCCCGCCACCCCACAAGAGTCCCCAGAGTGTGATGTTCCCCTTCCTGTGTCCATGTGTTCTCATTGTTCAATTCCCACCTATGAGTGAGAATATGCGGTGTTTGGTTTTTTGTTCTTGGGATAGTTTACTGAGAATGATGATTTCCAATTTCATCCATGTCCCTACAAAGGACATGAACTCATCATTTTTTATGGCTGCATAGTATTCCATGGTGTATATGTGCCACATTTTCTTAATCCAGTCTATCATTGTTGGACATCTGGGTTGGTTCCAAGTCTTTGCTATTGAGAATAATGCCGCAATAAACATACGTGTGCATGTGTCTTTATAGAAGCATGATTTATAGTCCTTTGGGTATATACCCAGTAATGGGATGGCTGGGTCAAATGGCATTTCTAGTTCTAGATCCCTGAGGAATCACCACACTGACTTCCACAATGGTTGAACTAGTTTACAGTCCCACCAACAGTGTAAAAGTGTTCCTATTTCTCCACATCCTCTCCAGCACCTGTTGTTTCCTGACTTTTTAATGATTGCCATTCTAACTGGTGTGAGATGGTATCTCATTGTGGTTTTGATTTGCATTTCTCTGATGGCCAGTGATGGTGAGCATTTTTTCATGTGTTTTTTGGCTGCATAAATGTCTTAAAAGCAGTCACATTTTCTGACCTCACTCAAATGGAAAGGCTTTGAATATAAGGTTGTGTACATCAAGAGGAGGGGATCATTGGGTGCCATCATAGGGTGTACCTGCCATATCAAGTCTTCTGCAATCTGCAACAGTTTCTTAATCTTCGCTTATTTGTATATTTTTATTTGACCCTTTTGAAAAACATTGGTCAGGCATTTTATAGAATGTCCCATAATATGGGTTTGTCTGATAGTTTCTCAAAATTAAACTAGGAATATGGATTAATTTAGACACTGGCATATATCTAAGTTTGAAGACAATAAATATTGAATATATATTACTTACAAATACAAAGCTAGAGAGAAAAATAATAAAGAAAAGTAGGAAATAAGAAATAGAGAATTCATTTTACCTTCAGTGGGTAAGGAATGTATGGAATTAGGGAGATGCACTCTGGGGGCATCAGCTATATGTCTTTTTTTATTTTTTTATTTTTTTTGAGATGGAGTCTCGCTCTGTTGTCCAGGCTGGAGTACTGTGGCGCGATCTCAGCTCACTGCAAGCTCCACCTCCCAGGTTCATGCCATTCTCCTGCCTCAGCCTCCCGAGTAGCTGGGACTACAGGCGCCCGTCATCACGCCCGGCTAATTTTTTGTATTTTTTTTTTTTTCAGTAGAGACGGGGTTTCACCGTGTTAGCCAGGATGGTGTCGATCTCCGGCATCAGCTATATTTCTAATAACTTGTTTACTAAACTCACAGTGAAATTTTTAAAAAAATGAGAACTATTTTTTTATTTAGAATAGTTTTATGTTTACATAACAGTTTTGAAAATAATTTCCACATACCAGCACATAGATTCCCTTATTATTCACCTTTTACATTAGTGGGGCACATTTGTCATGATTAATGAACTCATATATATGATCATTCACTAACGTCTAAACATTATTCCCATTTCCTTAGATTTTACTTAATGTCAATTTACTCTCCCAGATCCCATCCAGGATACATCACATTTAGATATCAAGTTTCTTTAGGCTCCTTTTGGCTGTGAGAGTTTGTCAGGCTTTCTGTGTTTGTGATGACATTGGCATTGCTCACCTGGGATTTGTCTGCTGTTTTTCTCATATTTAGACAGGTGTTAAGGGTGAAGGGGAAGAAGACCACAGAAAGAACTTGCCATTCTCTTCATACCATATCGAGGTTATGTACTATCAACATGCTTTATCATGATTGATATTAATTTGATCATCTGGATGGAGTAGTTTTATCAGATTTATACCATATGTAATCACCATTTATTCCCCTTTCTATGTGATATGTTTTGAAAAGAAGTCCCTGTGCCCTGCAGGTACTGAGCAGAGGAGAGTCAAGCTCCACTTCCTCATGGGCAGGTTACTACAAAAACCATTTGGAATTTTATTCAGCTTTGATAATTTATCTGTTCTCCATCATTTTACTTATTTATTCACTCATGTATATGAACATGAAATCTTGGATATTTATTTTATTCTTATACTGTTTTATTTATTTGTTGCTCAGATTTTTCCATTGTTGTTCATTGGAAGGTCTTTCAGTTGGCTCTTCTTTCATTTTGAAATACACACATCATTGTGGTTTGATTTTGTTTCTTTGTTTGCTTGTGTTGTTGTGGTTTTGTTTAAATTTTTCTTGGTTTCTAGCACTACCTTATGCTCCAGGGTCATTGTGTTTATTCCCTTCCCATGGCTGGTATTCACCATTTCTTCAGGGAGACCTGATTCATTTGTTGGAAAATGCTATTGGAAATGAAGATGTGGACACAGTATGTGCAATTTGGCACAGACCTTGTCAGATGAAAAAGCAAATAAATATTTGGTTTTACAGTAGCTCACACGTGTACTCATTTCTGCAAATATTTCTACACGTGTCCATATTATCTATATTAAATTAAACATGAATTTCTACTAATGTCTCCAGCACACATGACCTAATCCAGTAGCACATGAATTAATCTGAATAAATCTACCCACTGTCACTGTCTTATATGTAACCTCATACTCTAACCATGAGAAATTTGACTCCATTTCCTGTATCATTCAGTTCCAAAATACATATATTGCTGTTTCAGAATCAATAATTCATATCCTCTTGGGAAACAACTTTACTAAATAAGTACAGTGGTTATATATGTCTTTAAGCCTTTGGATTTAGAATCTGTGCTTATAAGCCACCCCCCTTCCCCCCCCCCCCCACTCCCTTCAGTGAGATTATTTTATGCATGTTTAGTACACTTATTTCATTTTGTTAGCATCCCTCCCTAGGAAACCCCAACTTACTAAATATTTTTTAATTTGCATATATTTAGGTTCACTGTTTGTGTCATAAAGTTCTGTGGAATTTGAAATACAGTATCGTGTGTTCACCATTACAGTTTCATTATAGAAACTTTTCACTGCCCTAAGAACTCCCAGTACCTCACCCATTCGACCTTTCTCTCTCCTAAGTCCCTGGTAGCCACTAGTATTTTATAATCTCTATAGTTTCATCTACTCAAGAGTTTCATATAAACTGAAATATAGAGATGTGGTCTTTTCAAACTGGGTTATTTCGCTTAGCAATATGCCTTTAAGATTTGTGCAGTACATTTCATGGTGGTTTAGACGTGCACTTCCCTAATGTATTAGTCCATTTTGCATTGCTGTAAAGGAATACCTAAATCTGGGTTAATTTATAAAGTGAAGAGGTTTATTTGGCTCAGAGTTCTGAAAACTGTGTAAGAAGCATAGTGTTGTTGGCAGCATCTTGTGAGGGCCTTAGGAAGCTTCCAATCATGGTGGAAGGCAAAGGGGAAGCAGGCTTGTCACATGACAAGAGAAACAGCAAGAGAGAGTAGGGGAGGTGCCAGGCTGTTTTTAACAATCAGATCTTTTGGTAACCTAATAGAGTGATAACTAAGTCATTACCACAAGGACAACACCAAGCCATTCATAAGGGATCCACCCCATGGGTCATTTCACCAGACCCCAACTCCAACATTGGGGATCACATTTCAACATTACATTTGGAAGGGATAAATATCCAAACTATATCACCTAATGACTAAAGGTATTAAACAGCTTTACTTGTGAATTTATCTATTTTTTGTCAGTTTTTTTGGTGTCATATTCTAGAAAGCATTATTTAATCCAAGACCAGAGAAATTTATACCAATGTTATCCTATTTGGGTTTGTAGTTTTAGTGCTTACATTTATGTCTATGATCCATTTTGAGTCACTTAGGTATACCGGCATCCAACTTGCATGTAGCTATCCATTTGTGCCAGCAACATTTGTTGAAAAAAATATTTTTGCAAATTGAATTCTTTTGGTAACATTGTAAAATCTTGACTACAAGTGTAAGGGTTAATTTTGGGGCTCTCAATTCCATTGCATTGATCTGTATGTCTGTCTTTGTACTAAGCAATAGCACACTGTCTTGATTACTATCACTTCGTAGTAAGCCAAGGCTGGTCTCAATCTCCTGGTTTCAAGTGATCCTCCCACCTTGGCCTCCCAAAGTGCTGGCATATATTTCTTTTTCTAGATTGTTTTTTACTTTTTCGGATCTCTTGCATTTCCATACAAATTTTAGAATCAGCTTGTAAATTATTGCAAACAATAAGGCAGCTGGGATTTTGACCAATTTTTGGAGAGATAACTTGCATTGAACCCGTAAAGCTGCATTGAACTATTTGTGTAAGTATTGTCATCTTAACAATATCAAGCCTTCTGATCAATGGAGACGGGCTTTTTCCACTTATCTTTTAAAAAAATTATTTAGAGAGAGATGGGGGTTTCACTCTGTCACCTAGGATGGAGTGCAGTGGTGTGATCATAGTTCACTGGAGCCTCGAACATCTGAGCTCAAGCGATCCTCCTGCCTTTGCCTCCCAAAGTGCTGGGATTACAGATGTGAGCCACCGTGCCCAACCTTACTTGTTTTTATTTATTTTATTTTTTTCGTATTTGTATATTGGAAAAAAATGTTCATGCTTAGGAAAATCCCTTTAAGTCACATAAGTTCCCTTACCCCCTCTCAGGGCATGCGATGTGGGAGTGGCTAGCTTCTTCAGTGCCCTGCTGCTCAAACCCCTAGGGGGAGCATACAGATGGGCCAGTTGTGGGGCTCCTACCCCACAGCAGTGTCTAGGGGTGAGTGCTTACAGCTCCTGAGGCCCCAGTGGGCATGTTTTACAGGGTGCTCTTTTAGTTTAGCTGTCGCAGGTGTCTTGGGTTAGTCAGCTCAATTAGACCTTCTGCCTTATTGCGAGGACAAAAGGCTTTCTGTATCCCGGCTGGGAGAATTGGAGGACACGTGGGTTTGGAGAATGAGCCCAAGATCTTATTGAGCAGATGTAGCTCTCAACAGATGGGGGAGCCAGAAGGGTGATGGAGTGGGAAGGTGGTTTTCCCCTGAAGTCGGGCCACTTAGCAGCTGGGGCTCTTCTCCAACTACCCCGGCCAAACTGTGTCGTTCTGCTGGTCGATGGCCTGTTGGCCTGCTGGCATCTGTCAGTGTGCTCTTCTGCTGGCATGCTCCCCTCAACGTCCTCTTGACGTCCAGCCACTTGTGTCTCTGCCCGCAAGGGTCTTGGGATTTTTATAGCCACAGGATGGGGACATGGCAGGTCAGGGTGGTCTTGGGAAATGCAACATTGGGGCAGGAAAACAGAAATGCCTGTCCTCACCTAGGTCCATGGGCACAGGCCCAGGAGTGGAGCCCTAGCCTGGGACCACACCTTTTCCTTCCCAGCGCTTCCTTGCCCCACTTCTATATCAACAGGATTTAATTCACTTGTATTTCCTTGAGAATTTTTGCTTCTGTATTCCTAAATCATGTTAGTCTGTAATTTTCCTTTCATGTAATACCTTTTTCTGGTTGTAGTCTAAGGGTAAACTAGCCTTACAAATGAGTTGAGGAGTGATCTGTTCCATTCTGTATTTTTGTTTTATTTGTAAGGGTTTTTTGAAGATTTAATATTAAATATTTAAACTTTTGGAATAATTCATCAGTAAAGTCATCTTGACCTGGACAAGATTTGGATCCTAACAGCAATTGTGTGAGCTGAGAGGAGGATCCGTATGACTTGAGCCTTCAGTTGAGACCTTAGCCTTGGCCATCAACTACATCTGGGTTCCTGACCTGGAGAAACTGTGAGATGATACATGGGTGCGAGGTTTTATGTACTAAGTTATGTGCTAATTTGTTATGCTGCAATAAATAGGTAATACACCTGACAGTAAATTTAATATGGTATCACATATTGGATCCTGGAACAGAGAAATAGCATTAGTAGAGAACGTGGCAAAATCTGAGGAAATTCCATGGTTGAGTTACTAGTTTTGTATCATTGCCAATTTCTCAGTTTCCATAAATATACTATGGTTATATACAATGTTAACGTTACAGGAAGCTGAAGCATATATGAAACTCTCTATACTATTATTGCAGCAGGCTCCAAACCTAAAATTATTTCAAAATAAATAAGTATTATTTTGGTACAGAAAAACGAAGATAGTTAAAAACCCCATTGCACTAAGGAGATTAATAGGCATGCAGATAGAAAATGGGAAAAATAGTTCTTCTTACCTATTCACAAGAAGAAAAAAAAATTTTCTTCAAGAAAACCTCCTCAACTCATCAGCTTTTTTTCCTCACCATCACACTCCCCAATACCCAGTCACCAGTTTGTGTGTCAGTAACCACTTCTTCAAAGAGTGGTGGCCATGCATCACCTATCCCAGAAAACCCCATTTTCAGACAACATCTGTAAGTGAATCTGCAGGATACCACTAAAGCCTCTTTGGAACACATGACTTCTGGACATTAAAAGCTAATACTGAGAAATTTCAGTTATGGAGAACATAAATTTTATTTCTGAATTCAGGAGAGTATTTCCCTGGTACAGGGTTTCCTTCTTCCAAGTTTCCAAAAGACAACCATACTTTCAGCCCTATAATAAAACCCTGTAATAATTCAATTCTGTTTATTGTAAGACTTTTCTGGAATTTTCTGGGTTCAGGTATTTCACTGACACTCTTATCATGGAATTAAATTATGCATTGTCAAGCCTCAAAGCCACATAATAGATATCATCATGGTAGCAGGTAGGCTAGCTTTAAAAAAGAAAGCTTGTGGCCGGGTGCAGTGGCTCACACCTGTAATCCCAGCACTTTGGGAGGCCGAGGCAGGCAGATCACGAGGTCAAGAGTTGGAGTCCAGCCTGGCCAACATGGTGAAACCCCCTGTCTACTACAAAAATTAGCCAGGCATGATGGCACGCACCTGTAATGCTAGCTACTCAGGAGGCTGAGGCAGGAGAATTGCTTGAACCCAGAAGGCGGAGGTTACAGTGAGCCGAGATTGCACCACTGCACTCCAGCCTGGGCAACAGGGCGAGAAGCCATCTCAAAAAAAACAAAACAAAACAAAAACAAAAACTTGTATACATGGTGGTTTAGGCCAGTTCCTGCTTACACAGACCTGGAAATGAATCTTTAGACACCAGGTTCTTGGCTAATGAAGGCAAATTAGTGATTCATAATTTGTTGTTCACAGATAGAAAAATCTTAGCAAGAAAAACAAAAAATAGAAGAACAACACACATACAGTGTATCCCCAACACACCATGCAGTGATCTAAGAGATGGACACAGGCTGAATGGTGACTCTGCATATATACTGGCTAAACAAAGATTCCCACAGCAGGGAGGACTGTCCCTTCATCCCCCACACAGCTCCCTGTTCACAGGCCACAGCACTCTGCTGTGTATCACCAGGGTTGTGTGCAGGAGCCATGCCCACAAAGCCTGCCACGACATGGGAATGCACTACCATGGACATTTACCAAGTCAAGACTCCTATATTTACTGTCGGTAATAATGAGGTATATTCTTCATACACGTTCATAGCTTCAGGGATAAAGCTAGCTCCTGAGGCTTGGGGACTTGGAGTGAGAGATACAGCTAACCTGGACCACATGCATCACTTCTGAGATTAGGATAGCAAATATTTAGGGGCTATGATTTGGGGCGTTTATAAATTAAGACACCTTGTCACCCTTCTGAGCTCATACTCCACTCCTTGAGAAAAGACAGACTTATTTAAATTCCTAATCTTAAAACATGGAGAGTTATTCAGTTCATTTTATTTTAACTGGAGCCTCCATAATAGCTAAGTGACTTGTCAAATCTCCTTTTCCTTTTAATGTATACATTAAAATATATGATGATGTAGATTATGAATATTATCCCTGACCAAACTTTTCAGAAAAAAAAAGGTGGAGGAGCAAAGTTACAGGAGATGAACAGCCACAAGTAGATGTGAACAAGAAGGGACCCACCTCAACGTGGCCAATGAGCGGTCATCAAGCACCGAGTACTAAAGGTTAAGATGTGGCAGGTAATAGACACAAAACTGTACCAATATGATATCTCAGGCACAGAAGACACAGTCCTGAGCACCAGATGCCCAAACATGACTCTCTGATAGTGCAGAAGATTTGATTCCCCATAACCCACTAAAGGAGAGTCGATTTCACAGAGCTGGCCTGGACACTAGAATTCTCAGAAAGATGCTATTGAAAACATCCCAAAGTCAGACCACATCATGAGGTAAGAACCCTACACCCTGTCTCCACAGCAGCCTGAATAGAAGATAGAGTCCAGTGAAGATCAGGACTTGCTGTTATCTTAATTCAGCTTTCCTGAAGCCTCCAACTCTAGGTGTAAATGCATTCAACATCCTAAGTCATTAAATCATTAATTATATGAATTTATGATTTACTCAATATATTAATCAGGGAACATGAAAGCCCATTAGATAATCAATTACCCAAAAATAGGGTTGTTCATAGTAGCAATGGGGAAGAGCAAAACATTTTATGGAAAACATAATACTTCTGTGCTGATTGATCATAAAGCCATTGTATGCTGACCATTCATGTGATTAGAGGGACTACTATGAATGTGAATCTATATCTAAAATATAGATATACTAATGTTATAGACTGAATAATTAGACTTGGAGTGCCACTTACAGGGAATATTGCTCATATTTTTTAAGATTAGAACAGGATTTCTTGAGACACAACTTTTTCTAAATCTTTAGATTACCACTCTTATACAAACTTTCATTGAACCCTTTGGCATTATATTCCTTCTCCAGAAACTTTTGGAACTTTATGTTATAAAATTACCTGTCTGGCCAGGTGCAGTGGCTCATGCCTGTAATCCCAGCACTTTGGGAGGCCGAGATGGGCAGATCACCTGAGGTCAGGAGTTTGAGACCAGCTTGGCCAAAATGGTGAAACCCTGTCTCTACAAAAAAATACAAAAATTGCTAGGCACGGTGGCTCACACCTGTAATCCCAGCACTTTGGGAGGCAGGTGGATCACGAGGTCAAGAGATCGAGATCATCCTGGCCAACATGGCAAAACCCTGTCTCTACTAAAAAATACAAAAAATTAGCTGGGCGTGGTGGCGCATGCCTGTAGTCCCAGCTACTTAGGAAACTGAGGCAAGAGAATCGCTTGAACCTGGGAGGCGGAGGTTGCAGTGAGCCGAGATGCACTCCAGCCTGGCAACAGAACTAAGACTTCTTCTCAAAAAACAAAAACAAAACAAAACAAAAGACAAGCAAACAAAAAAATACAAAAATTAGCCAGGTGCGGTGGCAGGCGCCTGTAATCCCAGCTACTCAGGAGGCTGAGGCAGGAGAATCGCTTGAACCTGGGAGGTGGAGGTTGCAGTGAGCCAAGATCGTGCCATTGCACTGCAGCCTGGGTGACAAGAGTGAAAATACGTCTCAAAAACAAAACAAACAAACAAAAATTACCTCTCCATATTTGTTGTATTTTTGTCATTTCTAGTTTGGTCTTGGGGCCTGTCTCTGGAGGGTGTCTATAAACTCTAGCACTGCCCTAATAGAGTTCGAAGGGAGGTACTCATGGTGTTTACAATGTGCCTATCACAGGATACTTCTTTATCCTGGTGGATGGCCTAATGCCTAATGTCTGACCCCTGATTAGTTGTTCCATCAGAGGGAAGGTTTGGACTGGCAGACATGCTTGTGTCCTTTGTCTTACCTAGGTCCAGTTTATTCCTACCAAGATAGCCACTGTGTAGGAGACCCTTGATTGGAAAAGAAATTAGGTTCTGGTGTGCTGGTCAAGTGAGATGCAAAGAAGGAAGCTCACCATATGAAATAACAGAAACAGTGTATGACTTATAAATCCCATAAAGAAGAAGGCAGCACACCTCAGAGGGCAAACGGGAAGGAAGAAGCTTCCCTGGACACACTCCTACAGCCAGCAGGTGGGGAGCAAAGACAGAGGGAGAGAGAGTCTTGTGGGCCAAAACTTGTATTGGGGTCAAGCCTGTTGCTAAGCAGGTTTCCCACAGGGAGTGTTAACTGGTCACTTTACAGCAAGCAGGCATGAATTCCATGGAGTCACACTGTGTGAGACGGCCACTGTGGCATATCTGTGCAGTCCACATAGGGTGTGGGGATTGGTGTGTGGAATAAAGTAGGCTGTGTCTAGCTGTCCCATAGATAGACTCTACCTGATAGATATCCAAGTTGATCACATTAAGGAACTGGGAGGAAGCAGAGAACTGGAAACTGTGTCACAGGTGACTAAGTCCTGCTTCTGTTGTGAGCAAGTTAATCTTACAGACAAAATGGATGCTGAGGCAATATACAATTTTAATAATTCAGTATAACATGTCAAATAGGAATTCTGATACTCCACTAGTAACTTTAATATCTCTAATTCTAATAGCTAGGTAGAAGGTAAGTGGAACTGGTCAACTTATATGAAATTCATATTGAAGCATGTTTCCTTGAAAACAAATCAGAATGTGGCAGATGAGCCACTATGATTTCACACTGTGAAATGTAAGAGGGAAAAATAGTGTGTTCTATTAATGCTACAGTGCATGTTTTCACATCTTTCAAATATAAATGCATCTTAAAATGCATAGTGTCAAATAGGATTAGCCAGGAGGCAGTCATAATGTGTTTGTCCTCATGTGAACATGCATGAACTTTATCTAAAACCTTTCATTGACATCTTATGATGCTATCATCAGCTTCAAAACCTGCAGAGTGGCTGTCAGGAGGTTGGAAAGATAATCTCCTGGAGAGTGACTTAGGAATCTCACAAGAAATGTGGCATAGACAAAGCTGCTGATTGACACAGATGATGATAATATGGGGAAGGTCATGGAGAGGATGAGCTGCAAAGTTACATAGAAGAGTTTTACCCAAATGAGAGAAATTTAGAAATATCTTTGTGATATATTGTACTTAACTTTTTTTTTCCATCCCACATAATCATGGAAGTAATCTGAAACAAATATCCACATTTTTACAAATTATAAAAAGTTTTCTCAATATTTATAACATATTATAAATGATAAGTATTATCCATGTCATAGTTTGTCAGTGATTTTATTCTTTGTGATCAATAAAATAATGATGTATTTTACAATTGATGTGATTGATACATCATGCAATTTTTAGGAAATGCTTTTAGTATTAACAAATGATCATCCAGTGGTTTGTATACACCTGGTATTATTCTACATGCTTGATGTATTATTAATTCATTCAATCTTCACAGCATCTCAGGAGGGAGACACTAACACCACTCCCGTGATCCAATTCTGAATCTAAGCCCAAGTCCTACAAGAAATAAACAGAAAAACCTGAGCTTGACTCAGCCTGTTTCCAGAATGCTTGCTCACATCAAATATGTTAGAGTATCTTTTATCTCATATGGTAAATACTTTATAGGTTTAGTTTAAGAATTGTTACTCTTCACCACAGTCATGAAGCTATCTTTTTAAGTTCTAAATAATGTATTAAATTGTTTTTATATTTAGGTCTGTGATCCATTTGGAATAGGTTATGTGTGTAATGTGAGACGGTAGATTTTATTTCCAATGACGCATATTCACATCCCTACATTTATTGAAAATTTATTTCCCCACTAATTTATCTTATATATTATTTGCCTATATATGCATGTGTTCGTTTTTAAGCTCTCTTTAATTTTTTTCCATTGATATTCTCCATCTTTGTGCAAATACTGAGTTAGTCCCTTCATTTAATGCAAGAATTTTCCTCCAGTGCCCTTTCTGTTGTCCACTGTACTGTTGTATAATGAAGTAAAAGAAGGGTGAAAATTTGCACACCTTACACCTACACCAGGATTCCCAGCTGTATCTTGAAGGAAGCGGAGGTTAGAACTTTCAAGATTAATGTCGACACTAATGTCTCTAATGTCCTTGTGAATCTTAGGCAATTCTCCCGAGATACTTTCTGCTTTATTGTGTGTGCGTTTAACGTTCTCAGTGAATTACATTTGCTGTCAGGACTCCTGATTTTCTTTCCCTGCTTTTAGGATACTCAGTGACTTTCTACTCCCCTAGCAACAGCCAGCAGTGGTAGGAACCTGCACAGACAACCCCGAGTACCTCCTGCGCGGGCGCAGACACGCCAAGGGTGGTGGGTTGCTTCCTCCAGACCACGCCCACCAATGCCGGCAGCAGCTGGTGCAGTGCAGCTCAGATCCTCTCTGTGGGGTCTGCACCGGCAAGGGCAGCTGCTCCCTGCCTTTCCTCAGGAGTCAGTTGAGGTAATAACTTGTTTTCATATAAAGAACAAGTTTGTTCAACAGTGATTTTGCCTGTTGACCAAAGACAGAACTCGTTACCCGTTAGGGCCTTGCTTGGTAATATGTGCTTTTGCTTTTTTTAGGTGGGGGTGGGTGGGCAGAGAGGCGCTCACGAATGTTTTTTAAACTTTTGTATAAATTTTCATTTTATTCGTCACATAAACATCATCTACAAGCAAATCCACATTCTGTTTTCTATATTAAGGCCTTTCATACTTGTGATTTAAAATGCATGCATTCATTTTTTTTCATTAGGTTTCAAATAATCGTTTCAATTATTTCCATGTTTTCAGGTATCACTCTTCACTATATTAAAAGATAATATCACTTTTATTATTTTAAAGACATATATTATACATTCTCTGAGGATTTTCCAGAAATTTCCTCTGCAATACCTCTGGTTGGAAAGGTGAGGGACAGAGACTTTACTGGGAGTCACAGGAAAAGTCTGCTCAGTCTCCTGCTTAAAAAGAGCTCTGAATGTTTTTATTGCACAGCTGAATTTGCTCTGATTGTCAGATGTTCACAAAGGCTTTAACTTGTATGAATGAACTCCGAGACCACCTTTCTGAATGCACAGACCTGCCACGTTGTTGCTGTGTAAGCATGAATTTCATCATATTGTCAGCTTTTCATCTTACCCAAAAGCTATAAACATTGGCTAAAGTCCTCAATTGCTTGCTCCTCATTTTTGTAAATGTGTGCATGGCATTTCCTTGAACAGATGGCTCATAAAACAGATATAAATTCTCTTTGATGAGTAAATACGAAAATTGTTTTCAGTTAAATAAAAAATGCCACTCAGAACATTGGCAAATGTGTCTCCAGGCAGCAAATATTTTTAGATTACGGTCTTGTAGAAATATAATTACAATAAGTACTTATTTTGTTCTATCACATAGCATGTTTCAAAGAGGTTTTCATGCATGTTACTTTTTCAGATTACCATTTTTATTGACAATAAGTTGCCCATCTTTCTATTTCTGATCTGATCTTTTGATGTCTGTTGTTTCTGTCTGAAGCTTTGACTCTCCTCTAATGTACTTTGCGTATGAAGAGAAAGCTGGTTATCCTGACTAGTAAAGAAGGGATTATTGAACCTGAAACTGTGAAGAGACACAAAAGCAAGAAGAGGACAGAAACAATTCAGGGCTTCAGTAAGCAGAGTACAATCTATTTAGTGACTGCAATGTGGAAATCTCTAATGTCAGCAAGACTGTGTTGAGAGGAACACATTTTCTTGTGAGTGAGCATTCCTAGAGGATGAGTATCTTAGAGACTCAACAGCATATGTCTGCTATGCAAGTAATGAGTCCTCCATCTAATGGTGTAAAAACTATTCTGGAAGGATTTGTTCAGGATTTATGAGGTGTTAGCAACCTACAGAGCAAGAACACTGATACTTTTTGGTTACTCCAAATTATTATTTATAAAATATTATTATAACGTGGTGTTTGTTTTGCCAGGTAAGACTTCAGTCAGGGGCTCTGAGGTTGGTACTGTATCCAGGGAATTTAAAGTCCAGATCTTAGTTTAAAAAAAATGGCCTGTCATCTTCACTCTATTATTGAATTAGAGCCTGACATCATTAATTTTAATTTTACTGAATATAAATAGCAACCCTATATTCCATGCATACTGTTTTGACTGTGGCATTTATTTAGAGAAGAATGGAGACAAGATGATTCCAACTTAAAGGAAACTGGAAGTATTCTGGGGAAACAAATAGTTAGAAGGTAAGCCTTACTGGTTTCTCCTTTTGATGGCAACCATCAAAAGGATGGTTATAAGTCTCTTATAAATAGAAAGCTCTGTTTGAGTTATTCCATTATGGTAATCTTATCAGCAAACATAAGACATCATAGGAAAGGCAGGTTAGGGTCCAGGTGGGGAGGTTTTACCTGCTTATAGGCATCATTTCCTTCAGCTCTGATGGGGCACCCCCTTCATCGCTTGGGCTTATTGCAAGATGGCTGGGTCATTTCTTTTTGAAGTTAGGAATAAGATGAAAGCATTGAAGGCCAAGTTTATTTAAATAAATTTTACTTGTTTCTCACTTTTTCTTCTGTACTGCTCCCTTAGTTCTGTGACCCATGTTTTGGTGAAGTAATGATGACACAGGGATACCCTGCCTCATGAACGCTGGTGTGACTTCTCTCTTGTGTTCTTACCACTTGACATGATGGCTTGATGAAGTCAGGCCACCTCGCTCTTGTATGCTCTCAGTTCCATCTTCTCAACTCGGAAAGCCTGCCAAGGTCCTTACAACATCACAGCTGGGAAACTCTCAAAGCAGTAAACTTGGGCAATAGTAGGCTTCACTCACATCATTGTTGTGCATTTGCAGGTATCATTGTTCTCCATCATTTGGTGTATAGTACTTTAAAAAAGTTTCATATTCTTTGTCCATTTTTGTATTTATGTGTGGTAAGGCATGTCCAGTTCCTATTAGTTTTTCCATAACATCTTGATTCATTCCTCCTGCAAATTCTCAATGATCACTCCATCCCTGGCTATATGCTTCTTGTTCACAATGTAAAGGAGAATAAAGACCAATGTAAGCTAAACTCACAGAGAGATAGATAATTTTATTGGCATTTGTAATGCTAAAGAGAAGGTCAGAATTGGCCTATGTACAGTATCTATAGAAGTTTCCATAGGGGACATCCACTAGAAGTCAGTGAATCAAACATTTAAAGTGGATAATATCTCTAAAAAAAGATACTGTCTCTGTCAATTATAATATTTGACACATAATAGCCTTATTTTATACTCATTGAAAAAGCCCTTCAGAATTGGTAAGATGTAGCTTTTATTTACATAAAAATGAAAGCATGTTGAAATTAATTTGTCAATGAATTTCTAAGGATACAATGATATTCTAATTTTTCTGAATCAGATCTTGATCCAGAGTCACGTATATCTTAACATCACTCTGTGGAATGAAGAGTGATACGAGTGAAACATTTCCTAATACAAGAGGCACCACTGTCTGTGTGATTTCCAACTTCCCTGTTGACACCCAGTATTGATCTCAACTTTAAATTAACTGTGGTCTGAGAATAGATGTTTCATGATTTCTATTTTCTTAAATTTGTTCAGGCTGGGCATGGTGGCTCACGCCTGTAATCCCAGCACTTTGGGATGTTGAGGCTGGTGGATCACTTGAGTTCAGGAGTTCTAGACCAGCCTGGTCAACGTGGTGAAACCCTGTCTCTACTAAAAATACAAAAATTAGCGAGGTGTGGTGGCGTGCACCTGTAATCCCAGCTACTCAGAGACTGAGGCAGGAAAATCACTTAAACCAGGGAGGCAGAGGTTGCAGTGAGTCAAGATTGTGCCACTGCACTTCAGCCTGGGCAACAGAGCAAGACTCTGTCCCCAAAAAAATTGTTAAAGTATCTTTTATGACCAAGAATGTGGTTTGTCTTGGTGAATGTTCCATGTGGTCTTGAGAAGAATGTATAATCTGCATTTGTTGGACAAAGTAGTTTGTAGATATCAATTATCCCCAGTTGACTGATGGTGTTGTTTAGTTTGCTGCCTGCTGGATCTGTCCTTTTTTTAAAAATTTTATTATTATTGTTATTATTTCTTTTTTTTTTTTGAGACGGAGTCTCGCTCTGTCACCCAGGCTGGAGTGCAATGGCGCGATCTTGGCTCACTGCAACCTCTGTCTGCCAGGTTCAAGTTATTCTCCTGACTCAGCCTCCCAAGTAGCTGGGATTACAGGTGCCTGCCACCACACCCAGCTAATTTTTGTATTTTTAGTAGAGATTGGGTTTCACCATGTTGGTCAGGCTGCTCTTGAACTCCTGACCTCGTGATCCGCCCACCTCAGCCTCCCAAAGTACTGGGATTACAGGCATGAGGCTACTGCGCCGGGCCGGATCTGTCTGTTTTTAATAGAAGGTGTTGAAGTCTCCAACAATAATAGTGGATTCATCTGTTTCTCCTTGCAGTTTGGCCCATTTTTGTTATGTGCATACATTTTTTTTTTTTTTTTGAGATGGAGTCTCGCTCTGTCACTCAGGCTGGAGTGCAGGGGCACGATATTGGCTCACTTCAACCTCTGCCTCCTGGGTTCAAGTGATTCTTCTGCCTCAGCCTCCTGAGTAGCTGGTACAGGCACGCACCAACACACCCGGCTAATTTTTGTATTTTTAGTAGAGATGGGGTTTCACCATGTTGGCCAGGCTGGTTGAGAACTCCTGATCTCAGATAATCCACCTGCCTCGGTCTCCCAAAGTGCTGGGATTACAGGCGTAAGCCACTGTGCCTGGCCAAGAAAGAAATATTAATAGAAGGTCCTGAGTTTGAGTCAATCTGTCTCCAGAGTCCTTGCTCACAAGGATGTTAGAATATGTTTTTTCTCTTATATGGAAGATGTATCCTAAGTCTAGTTTTAGAAATAATACACTGCCCCATATTGTGAAATTATTGTCTTAAATTAGGTTCTAAGTATTATATTAAATTAATTTTATATTTAAATCTGTGATATACCTGGAATTGATATTTTGAGTAATAGTAAAGTGAGCTCAAAAGACAGATTTTTATTCAGCACCAATGTATATTCAATTTCTTAGAACATTTGTAGAAAAATTCATCTTTTCCCCATTGATCTTTCTTATTTACTTGCATATGCATTGATTTGTTTTGAGCTCTCTTTTCTTTCTTCATTCGTTTATTTCTCTATCTTTGTGCAAATACCACACTTAGTAAGAGACTTCATTGAACCCAAGAAGTTTTATTCCAGTGACTTTTCTCTTAATCACTTGGCTATTCTGTAATGATTCATGAGAAAAGTTAAAAATCTGCATGCCTTCTACCTATACCAGTATGCCCAGCTTAACTTTTTGTTTTTGTTTTGAGACACGGTCTCACTTTGTTGCGCAGGCTGGAGTGCACTGGCACGATCATGGCTCAATGCAGCCTTGACCTTGTAGGCTCCAGCGATCATCCCACCTCAGCCTAGTAAGTAGCTTGGACTATAGGTGTGTGCCACCACATCTGGCTAATTTTTTAAAACATTTTGTACAGATGAGGTCTCACTGTGTTGCCCATGCTGATGTTGAGCTCCTGGGCTCAAGTGCTTCTCCTATCTTGGCTTCCCAAAGTGCTGAGATTACAGATATGAGCCACCATGCCCAGCCCCCAACTTAACTTTGAATAAACAGGTGTGTTTAGAAAATTAGAACATTGGTGTTGCACTGCTGTCTCTATTATTTTGTGAGTCTTGAGTCAATACTCCCATTATCACTTATGGCAACATTTTTAGTACATTCTCAGTATTTTTTGGTATGTCCTCTCTTTTTCCTTTCTTGCTTTCTGGAGACTTAGGGACTTTATTTCTTACTGTACACAGCTTATGGAGGTGGGAACCTTAACAAACAGCCCTGGGTGAGCCAGGCACGGGGACTCACATCTGTAATCCCAGCATTTTGGGAGGCTGAGGCGGGCAGATCACAAGGTCAGGAGATTGAGACCATCCTGGCCAACATGGTGAAACCCCGTCTCTACTAAAATACAAAAAATTACCCAGGCATGGCGGTGCACACCTGTAGTCCCAGCTACTTGAGAGGCTGAGGCAGGGGAATTGCTTGAACCTGGGAGGTGGAGTTTGCAGTGAGCTGAGATCGCACCACTGCACTCCAGCCTGGTGACAGAGCTAGACTCCATCTCAAAGAAACAAAAAACAAAAATAAAACAGCCTGGGTGGCTCCTGAACAAGCTCAGGTGATGCAGTGATGTGTCCTTCCTTCTCCGGACAAGGGATGTCAAGAACTGGGAAGTACTTGGTTATCACTGATAGTCTTCCTTGCTTCAAAATCTGTTATCGCCAACATTAATATTGGTATTCCTGCTTTCTTACAAATAGTGGTAGCATGATATATTTTGTTTTATGCATTTACTTTTGTAACTTTAAATTTTTAGTTTTTGTGGTTACATCGTGTATTTATTGGTTACTTGAGATGTTTTGATACAGGCATGCAATACATTAATAATCACATCAGCATAAAAAGGGTATCCATTAATTTATATGTGTGCCTTATTTAAAGTGCATTTCTTGTAGAGAACATATAGTAGCACTGTATTTTTTTTCCCATTCACTCTGACAATCATTGTCTTTTAATTGGTTCATTTAGACTATTGGCATTCAAAGTGAATAGTGATATAGACAGATTAATATCGATCATATTTATTAATATCTTAAAGTTGACACTTGTCTGTGTTCCAGTTTTTGTCACCTACTAGTTTTCTGTGTTTTGTGGTTTTAATAGAGCATTTTATATAATTTTCTCTCCTTTATCAGTATGTCAGTCATATTTGCTTTTTTTTTACTTTTTTTTAATCCTAGGAATAAAAACTTTTATTTTTCATATTATTAATTGATCTAATGGATACCATATTGTTAAAAATAATGATATCAACAGTGTATTTGACTAGGTATGCTTATATATATGTCATACATACAAATTCATATACATAAATATATTTGCAAATATGCCTATGTATAGGTAAAATGAATGACAACAATGATACAAAGAATGAGAGGGAAGAATTCATATTATTCTCTTATTACAGGTAGTCATACTACCTCAGAAATGATATACTCTTATTTGAAAGGGAGCTTGGATTAGTTGTAAATGTAAACTGCAAACTGTTGGACTGGTTATTGGATCAAGGGCCCCAGTTCCTTGCTGGCCATTGGCCAGAGGCTGCATTTGTTTTCTTTCCATGTGAGCTTCTCTCACAGAGCAGAGTACTCCATCAAAACCACCAAGGGAGAGAGAGCTTGCAAGGAAGACAGAAATCACAATTTGTGTCATAATCACTAAAGTCTTCAACTTTCCAGTATTCTATCGTTTACATGCCAGTCACACTTTTTGTCCACATTCAGAAACAAAGAACTAGTACCCAAGGTTGTATAAGCCAAGAGATCAGGATAATTGCGCACCATCATTGGGTCTACCTGCCACATCAGGTCCTGTTTATTCTGCAAAAGTTTCTCAGTCTCCACTTAAGAATGTCAGGTATTGGCCAGGCGTGGTGGCTCACACCTGTAATCCCAGCACTTTGGGAGGCCGAGGCGGGTGGATCACAAGGTCAGGAGTTGGAGACCATCCTGGCTAACATGGTGAAACCCCGTCTCTACTAAAAATACAAAAAATTAGCTGGGCATGGTGGCGGGCGCCTGTAGTCCCAGCTACTCGGGAGGCTGAGGCAGGAGAATGGTGTGAACCCGGGAGGCGGAGCTTGCAGTGAGCTGAGATTGCGCCACTGCCCTCTAGCCTGGGTGACAGAGCGAGACTCTATCTCAAAAAAAAAAAAAAAAAAAAAAAAGAATGTCAGGTATTTTGCATGATGTATCACAATATGTATCTAAATAGTTTCTCATAATTTGACTAGGGTTATGGATTAATTTAGACATTTACATTTATCTAACTTTGAAGACAAGAAAAGCTGGGTATTATATTACTTAGATAAACAAACATAATAAAAAAGGGGAAATAAGAGAATGCAAAATAGGTAATTCAAAATAATAGTAGCCTTCACCAGGGTAAGGAAGAAAGTAGAATTTGGGAAATACATTTGTGCACATCGGTAACATTAATAGTGTTCTGTTTATTGAGCTCCACAGTGAATTACAAAAAAGGGTAAGAATCTTTTTTAAATTTTGGAAGTGTTTTGGGCTTACAGAGCAGTTAGAAAGTGAATACAGAGACTTTACAAATACCCAACCCAGTTTTTTCTGATTATTAATCTCATACATTATTGTGGCACCTTTGTCACAATTAATGAACCAATATTACACATTTATCCCTCACTAATATCCACAGTTTATTCAGAATTCCTTAGTTTTTCACTTAATGTCCATTTTCTGTTCCAGGTTCCCATCTAGGATCCCACATCACATTGACATATCCTCTCTCCTTAGGCTCCTTTTTCCTGTGCCAGTTTCTCAAGACTTTCTTTGTTTTTGATAACCCCATCGCCCTTAATCTGGGATGTCTCTGTTGCTTTTCTCATGATTAGCCTGGATGGGTGGGTTTTGGCACGGAGGACCACAGAGGGAAAGTGCCATTCTCATTACAGTACTCTTAAGTGTGTATCCTTTCAATGAGCTTTGTCACTGTTAATGTTAATTTGATTATCTGGATGTCGTAGTTTTGGTCAGGTTTCTTTCTTGTAAAGTTAATCATTTTTCCTCTTTCAGTGTTGTGCTTTTCAAAAGTCATTGTGCACAGCACACACTTAAGAAACAGAGAAACTTGCACTACCTCCTAATAGGCAGAGCCTCTATAAATATCATTTGTATTTCTTCACTATGGTCAATTTGTCTATTTTCCTCAATTTAGTATTTATTTATTTATTCAATATTTTACTTTTAATTGTTACATTAAATCGTGATATTTTTCTTACCGTATACCTACTTTATTTATTCCAGTGCTCATTTTTTTTAAGTTTTGGCCACTGAAAGATCTTTTAGTTGGTTCCTGTATGACTTTGAAAAAGTTCCATCATTGCAATTCAATTTTGTTTGTCTGGTTTGTTGGTTGATTGATTGTGTTGCTGCTTAGATTTTTCTTACTTTCTGGTAATACAAGGTTACCAGGTTAATTGTGCTCCAGGTTAATTGTGGTGATTCCCTGCCCAAGTCTGGTATTAACCATTTATTTAGGGCATCTTAGCTCCTTTTTTGGTGAATGGTATTAGCAACAAAGATCTCGTCCATGGGTATACGTATTTCTACTAAGAATCTACTGATTTGAAGCTTTATCACTTGACAGCAAATAATATGGTTTTGTCAGCTGATAGCAAAGAATATGTATGTTTATACTAACTCACACATATGTATATATGTGTAAATATTTCCATACTTATCCACATTTATCTATATAAAGTTAAACCTGAATTTCTACTGTCCCTGGGTTCACATCAGTGGAATCCAGGAAAACATGAATCTGTAATATCTCCCCTTTCCCAGTACTTTACCTAATCTCTCACTCTAACTGAGGAAGTTGGCCTCCTTTAGTTAGTTATTGAGTCTCAAAATACATGCATAGTGGTTACAGAATTGGTCATCTCTACTCCCATGGGAAATAAATTTAATAACTGAAGTACAGTGCTTTTATTCAAATCCTTTGGCCTTTAGCCTTAGAATCTATCTTTACTAAGTTTCTAAAAGGAGTCAGTCCCCTTTTAGTCTACACATTGCAGTGAAGTTATTTCTTATACTGTTAGATTATTTTGTCTGAATTGCTCCCTGGGGTCTCCAAACATACTAAGTAATGTGTAATGCCTTATTTAATGACGATTCAATGTATGCATTTAGGTTTACTCTTTGTGATATTAAGTTCTATATGATTTGAAAAACGATTATTAACACATCCTTATAGTATCATAGAGAAGAATTTGGCTTCACAAAATCTTCCCCATTTCCCCTATTTATTGAGCCTTCTTCTGTTCCAAGCCCCTCATACCCACTAATCTTTTTCATTTGCTATAATTTTACCTTTTCACAATGTCGTATAAATGGAATTACACCGTAAATAGTTTTTTCAAACTAGCTTTTTTCTTTTCTTTTTTCTGAGATGGAGTTTTGCTCTTGTTGTCCAGGCTGGAGTGCAATGGCTTAATCTCGGCTGACCACAACCTCCACCTCCCGGGTTCAAGTGATTCTCCTGCCTCAGCCTCCCGAGTAGCTGGGATTATAGGCATACACCACCACGCCCGGCTAATTTTGTATTTTTAGTAGAGACGGGGTTTCTCCATGTTGGTCAGGCTGGTCTTGAACTCCTGACTTCAGGTGATCCACCCGTCTCAGACTTACAAAGTGCTGGGATTACAGGCATGAGCCACCATACCCGGCCCAAACTAGCTTTTTTCAATGATGAATATGCCCTTAAGATTTGTGAAGTGTGGACAGACATGGTGGTTCATACCTGTAATCGCAGCACTTTGAGAGGCTGAGGCAAGAGAGTTGCTTGAAGCCAGGATTTTTAGACCAGCCTGGGCAACAAGGTGACAGCCTGCCTCTAAAATTAAAAATAAAATAAAATAAAATAAGCTGGGTGTGGTGGCCTATGCCTGTAGTCCTAGCTACTTGGGAGGCCGAGGTAGGAAGATCCCTGGAGCCCAGGAGTTCAAGCTTACAGTGAACTGTGATTACACCACTACACTCCAAACTGGACTACAGAGCCGGGAGACCAAGAGACCCCGACCAAAAAAAAAAAATTATAAAGCATGTCTCATTATGGTTTAGATTTGCATTTCACTATGGACTAAAAGTGCTAAACATATTTTTATGCCCTTAGTGGACATTTCTATAGTCGTTTGGAGAAATGTCTATTCACACAGTTTACTCACATTTTTTTTTTTTGAGACAGAGTCTTGCTCTGTTGCCCAGGCTGGAGTGTAGTGGCAGGATCTCGGCTCACTGCAACCTCTGCCTCCCTGGTTCAAGTGATTCTCCTGCCTCAGCCTCCTGAGTAGCTGGGATTACAGGCGCGCACCACCACGCCCAGCTAATTTTGTATTTTTAGTAGAGACAGGGTTTCACCATGTTGGTCAGGCTGGTCTCGAACTCCTGACCTCGTGATCTGCCTGCCTAAGCCTCTCAAAGAGCTGAGATTACAGGTGGGAGCCACCACACTCACTTTTCATTATTATATTCGTCTTTTTATTTTTGAGTTGTATGAGTGATCCGTATTTTCTGGATAATAGTTCTCTATCAGCTCTGTGATTTGGAAATATTTTCTTACTTTCTTGGATTGTCTCAGTGGTGTACTTTGAATCACAAAAGTTAATTCTGATGAAGTCTGTTTCATCCAGTGTTTTCTTTTGTCACTTGTATTTTGGTGTCGTATTTTAGAATTGATTGTTTCACCTAAGGTGAAGCTGTTTCTTTTTTGAGATTTTTAGTTTTAGCATTTATATTCAGGTCGATGTTTGATTTTGAGTCAATGACATATATGGTATAAGACAGTTCAGTTTGCATGTGGATACCACTTGTCCCAGAAAATTCGTTGCAAAAACTATTTTTTCATATTGAATTGTCTTGGCAAGCTTTTAAAATCAGTTTACCATGTATGTAAAGGTTAATTTGGGGCACTCAACTCAATTCCATTAACACATATGTCAGTCCTCATATTGGTACTACAATGTCTTGATTACTATCAGTTTGCAGTACATTTTGAAATTTGGAAGTGTGACTGCAATACTCCAAAATTATTTTTTCAAGATTGTTTTGTCTCTTCTGGAGTACTTCGATTTCCATAGGAATTTTAGAATCAGCTTGCCAGTTACTGCAAAAATATGGAAAAAAGGTTTCTGGGTTTCATTTTTGGATTAATTGTTAGTACATAGAAATATAGTTGATTTCAAAGTTTACTTTGTGTACTGCAATGTTACTGAACTCTTTTTTGGTTATAATCTTATTTTAGTGGATATGTCAGGATTTTCTATACATGAGATCCTGTCATTTGCAAATATAAACAGTTTGATTTCTTGCTTTGCAATCTAGGTATCTTTTATTTATTTTCTAGCCTAATTACCCTGGCTACCTTCTCCTGTACAATAGTGAATAGAAGTGGCAAAAGTGGTATTAAGTTCTGTATGATTTGAAAAATGATTATTTTTTGTCACATTTCTAATCTTGGGGAAATTACTGAGACTTTCATGATAGCTTATATTATGTGAGCTTTTAATGGATGCCATTTCTAGGTTGAGAAAGTTCCCTTCTATCCCTAATTTGTTCAGAGTTTTTATCATGAATAGGTTTTGGGTTTATCAAGTGCTTATTCTGTATCTTTTGCAATAATCATATGGATTTTGTCCTTTATCTTATTAATACAATGTGTTACACCAATTGTTTTTGTATGTTTAACCAATTTATCACTGGAATATCAGTGATAAATATCCTTGGTCATAGTGTATAATCCTTTTCATATGTTGCTGATATGTTTTGGTAGTATTTCTTTGAGAACTTTTGTGTCTGTTTCATGAGGTATATTGGTCTGTAATTTTCCTATCCTGAAATATATTTGTCCCATTGTGGTATCAGGATAACTGCCCTCATAGAATAGATTGGTAAATTTTGTCTTCTCCTTTTTTTCTTTGAGGAAGAGTTAGTAAAGGATTGTTATTCATTCTTAACAGATTTAGAGTAATTCGCCCGTCATTTTGCCCTAGACAAGAATTGAATTCTAACAACAATTACATGAGCTTGGAAGGGGACCTTCCCTAGGCAAGCCTTCAGTTGAAACCTCAGCCTGAGTCATGTGACCCTGAAAAACCATGGGTAACACATTTATGAGATTCTGAGTCACTAAGGTTTGAGGTAACTTGTTATGCAGTAATAAATAACTAATATACGTGGGAGTAACTGCAGTGTGTTATATTAGATTAGATCATGCAATAGACAAAAGATATTAGTGAAAACCTAATACAACATGAAGAATGCCTGTATTTCAGTTACTAGTTTTGTACCACTAGTTTTCTGAGTTTTCATACACATACTGTGGCTATGTAAGGTATAAACATTACAGGAGGCTGAAAGGTATATGAAACACTCTGTACTATCATTGCATTTTTCTTTCTTTCTTTTTTTTTTTTGAGACAGAGCCTCAGTCTGTCACCTAGGCTGGAGTGCCATGGCGTGATCTCAGTTTACTGCAACCTCCGCCTCCAGGGTTCAAGCGATTCTTCTGCCTTAGCCTCCCAAGTAGCTGAGGTTACAGGCACACACCACCACGACAGGCTAATTTTTTTTTTTCTGTATTTTTAGTAGAGAACGGGTTTCACCATGTTCGCCAGGCTGGTCCCGAACTCCTGACCTCAAGTGATCCGTGCGCCTTGGCCTGCCAAAGTGCTGAGATTACAGGTGTGAGCCACCACACCTGGCCTATCTTTGCATTTTTCTATACCTCTAAAATTTTTTCAAAATAAAAACATTTTAAAATGTATTTGTTTGCTCCAAAAAAAAACCACAAAACAAAACAAACAAAAACAACAACAAAAAAAAAAACCTTTCATCAGAGGATGAACAGAGATGTCGGGAGAGAATGGCAAAGCAGTTTGCCTATTATCCACCATTCCAAACCCAGATGAACCTATTTCAAGAAGACTCCCACAATCACTAGGGACTCCCCTCAATTTTCTCCCTTCCTGTAAAACTTCCCATTACACAGTCACCATTTTGTTTGTCACTACTTCTTTAAAGATAGTGGCCTGTGCCTCCCATACCTCATAAAGCCCCATTTTCAGACATTGGCAGTGTATCTGTTGGATCCACTAAAGACTTTTTAAAAGACATGGCTTCCATTCATTAGAAGCTATCATAATATTGAGAAATATACAGGGAACATATATCACAATTCTGCATTCAAGGGTATAAGACAGTTCAGTTTGCATGTGGATACTACTTGTCCCACATTGTTTTCTTTTCTTTTTTTTTTTTTTGAGATGGAGTTTCTCTCTTGTTGCCTAGGCTGGAGTGTGCAATGGCATCATCTCGGCTCACTGCAACCTCTACCTCCCGGGTTCAAGCCATTCTCCTGCCTCAGCCTCCTGAGTAGCTGGGATTACAGGCACCCGCCACCATGCCCAGCTAATTTTTGTATTTTTAGTAGAGACGGGGTTTCATTATGTTGGCCAGGCTGGTCTCGAACTCCTGACCTCAGGCGATCCACCCGCCTCAGCCTCCCAAAGTGCTGGGACTACAGGTGTGAGCCACTGCGCCCAGCCTCAAGGGTGTTTTCTAAGTACAGGGATTCCTTTTTCAAGTTTTAAAAGAGAAATGTATCTTCAAGCCTTTGAGAAACACCTTGGTTAATTAATCTTTTTCTTCTACAAACCCAATCATGAATTCTTTGGGACCATGCACTCCATTGACACTTAACCTTATGGATTTATATTGAACATTGCCAAGTCCAAAAGCCACAGATTAAATATCATAGTGGTAGCAGGTGCGTAGGGCACATACATAACAACAAGAAGCTTTAATAAACATGGGGCTTTAGACCAGCCTCTGCTTATACAGATCAGGAAAAGAAACCTTTGGCCGGCTGTGGTGTCTCATGCCTGTAATCCCAGCACTTTGGGAGGCCCAGGCAGGAGAATCACTTAAGCTCCAGAGTTCAAGACCAGCCTGGGCAACATAGCGAGACCCCATCTCTACTAAAAATACCAAAAAAATAGCTTGGTGTCGTGGTATGCACCTGGGGTCCCAGCTACTCAGGATACTGAGGTGGGAGGATCACTTGAGCCCAGGGGACGGGGGCTGCAGTGAGCCAAGATCGTGCCACTGCATTCCAGCCTGGGTGACAGGTGAGACCTTGTCTCCAAACAAAAAAAACAAGAAAACAAAAAGGGAAAGAAACTTTAAAAACCAGGTCCACTCATGCCATGCACAGCTCCCTGTTCACAGACCTCAGCACTCTGCTGGGTAGCCCCAGGGCTGTGCGCAGGCACCATGCATACAAAGCGTACAAAGCCATAGGAGTACATACTGCACTCCCACGGAAATCCACAAGGTCAAGGCTCTTGCTTCTATTGTCCATAATCTGGAGAATATTCTCCACACTGCAGTTATAGCTTCAATGAGAAAATGAGCTTCTGCAGCCTGCAGACCTGGAGTGAGAAGATACAGCTGACCTGGGCCACATATCTCACCACTGAAGTCAGGATAGCAGATATTTAGGTGCTGTTAAAATGGACATTTGTATTTCAATAATCCTTCTCACTCTTCCGTGCTTATATTTTGCTCCATGAGTAAGGATAATTTCCTTGAAATTGATAATCTTAAAACATGGAGAGTTATTCTGTTAATTGTAACAGGAGTTCCTATAAGCTAAGTGACTTGTAAAATGCATTTCCTCTTCATTTTTATGTATACATTATAGTCTATTATGATGTTGTATACTGTGAATAACATCCCTCACCAAAATCTTCAGGGAAAAATAAAGTAGAATGGCAGACCATAAAGGAGACCCAAGAGGATATGGACAAGGAGTGATCCATCCCAAAATGGCAAGAGTGACAATGAGCTCTGTGTGCTGAGTTAAGAGAAAATAGATTTCAGACACAAAACTGTGCTAATATGATGTCACTGGCACAGATAGCACAATGCTGAGGAATGAGTTCCCAAACATGACTGATAGCCTGGAAGATGTGATTTCTCACAACCTGTTTAACATCCTGTTACCAGATTTCACTTAGGCTGCCCTGCCTACAAGAACTCTTAGAAAGATGTCATTGAAAAGGTCTAAAGTCTTAGATGTCATCAGCAGCCAACACTGTCTCCACCCTCTATTCTGAATAGAAAAGAGTGTTCAGTGGATGCATAGCTTCTGTTTCTGAGATCAAGGCTTGTTTTTAACTTAATTGAGCCTTCCTAGAATTTGAAAATTTTAGTGCCAATAAACCCAACATCCTAAATTATAAATTATATGAATTTCTTCTTCATTAAACATACTCTTTAGGCAACACCAAAGCCCATTTCATTTCTAAGTACCTGAAAGTAAAGTTGACCAGAGGAACAAGTGGTCAGAGAAGAACATTTTGTGAAAACTACAATGCATCTGCATCTGCAGTGACTATTCATAAAGTTATTATTGGTGTGAGCATCATTCATGTGATTAGAAAGATGAATGGTGATGTATTGTGGATTTGTATTCCTGCTCAAATATCATGTTGAAATGTAATCCCCAGTGTTGAAGGTGGGGCCTGGTAGGAGGTGACTGGATCATGGAGGAAGTTTCTCATTAATGGTTTAGCACCGTTCTCCTTGGTACTGTTGTCACGATAGTGAGTTCTCACAAGATCTGGTTGTTTAAAGGCTTGTGGCAGTTCCCAGCCTCTCTCTTGCTCCTGCTCTGGCTATGTGTTGTGCCTGCTCCTCCTTCACTTTCAGTCATGATTGTGTTTTGAAGCCTCCCCAGAAGGTGAGCAGATGCCAGCATCGTGCTTCCTGTGCAGCCTTACAGAATTGTGAGCCAATTAAACCTCTTTCCTTTATAAATTGCATGATCTCAGTTTTTTTTTTTTTCTCTTTTTTTGACGGAGTCTAGCCCTGTCGCCCCGGCTGGAGTGCAGTGGCGCAATCTCGGCTCACCGCAACCTCCACCTCCCAGGTTCACGCCATTCTCCTGCCTCAGCCTCTTGAGTAGCTGGGATTACAGGCGCACGCCACTATGCCCGGCTAATTTTTGTATTTTTAGTAGAGATGGGGTTTCACCATGTTGGTCAGGCTGGTCTCAAACTCCTAACCTCATGATCCATCCACCTTGGCCTCCCAAAGTGCTGCGATTACAGGCGTGAGCCACCACACCCGGCCAGTTTTGTTTGTTTGTTTGTTTTTTATAGCAATGTGAGAACAGACTAACACAAATGGAAAATAGAAATATATAATCATTCTGGATTGAAGAATTAGATTTGCAGTGCAGCTGATTGAGAATATTACGTTATGATTAAGGCATACATTTCCAAGATACAGATTTTTCTGTCTTCAGAGAATTTCACTCAAGTGAAAACTTTGAAGTAACTCTTTACTATTTCTATCTTCCTTCTCAATGAACATTATGAACCATAGTCTACAAAGTTACCTTTCCACTTATGATGTATCTTTGTTATCTATAGTTTACTCTTTTTTTTTTTTCTTTTTGAGACTGAGTCTTGCTCTGTTGCCCGGGCTAGAGTGCAGTTGCACAATCTAGGCTCACTGCAACCTCCACCTCCCAGGTTCAGGCCATTCTCTCACCTCTCCTTCCCGAGTAGCTTGGACTACAGGCATGTGCCACCATGCGCAGCTAATTTTTGTATTTTAGTGGAGACGGGGTTTCACCATGTTGGCCAGGCTGGTCTCAAACTCCTGACCTCAAGTGATCCGCCGGCCTCAGCCTCCCAAAGTGCTGGGATTATGGGCGTGAGCCACCGCACCCTGCTTGTAGTTTACTCTTGAGTTCTGTCTCTCTACAGTGGCTGTAAAGTATAGCCTTACCAAATGGGACTCCAGAAGATTAACTCCTTGTTGTCTACAATGTCTACCTTTCGTGGGATACTTCTTTATCCTGGTGTATTTCCTAATATCTAAATGTCCTAGATGTCACCAGGTGTTCTTCTCACAGGAAACTTGTTTATACTAGCACATGTCCTTGAAGCTCTTGTCTGACCTATGTACAGTTTACTTCTACCAAGGTAGCCACTGTCTAGGAGATCCCCAGATGAGAAAGAATTTAGGTTCAGGTGTGTTGGTTGTGTACGACAGAGTAAAACACAAAACTGGTGAAATAACAGAAACACTGTATTACTCAAAGATCCCAGAAAGAAGAAAATAGCATGCCTCCCAAGGCCAATGGGAAGGCAAGAGCTGTCTGAAACATACACCCACAGCAAATGGGAGTGGGGTGAGTGTCAAAGGGAGGGTGATGGAATGAGGGACCAGTGGGCTGCAGCCTTTATTGGGTTCCAGAGTGTAACCCAAATTGGTTTCTCATAGGAAGTTCCAGCTGTTGGTTTAGAGCAAGAAGGCATGAGTTTCATGAAGTCATCCTGTGATGTAGAGGTGCTCACTGGAATGTCTATACATTGTACATGGGGAATGGAGGTCAGTGGGGCAAGTCAAGTGTTGCATCTAGCTGTCCCATAGGGAGTAGTGACCTGGAGGGGTTGTATGAGGAGATATCTGGATCCACCACATTAAGGAATTGGAAGAAGGTGGAGAACTGGAAATGGTGTCATGGATGACTAAACCCTGGTTCTGATATGAGTAAATAAAACCTATATTTAATATGAATTCTGAGGCAATATATAGAATTGTAAGTATTTACTACAACATTTAAAAGAGAAATTCCGGTAGTTCGCTAAAAGCTCTAATATCTCCAGTATCTAGGCAGAAGGTAAATACAGTTGGGCAAGTTAAATAAACTTATATTGAAACATATTCCTTCGATAATAGACCAGAATACAACAGATCAGCAGTGACATTACACTGATAAATGTGCAGTCACAGAGAAAAAGGGTATATTATGTTGATCCTACGGTAGGTATTTTCACATATTTCAGATATAAATGCATCTTAAAGTAGACATTGTGGAAACACTCTTGGTCAGAGGCAGCAATGATGTGATTGTCCTCGTGGGCACATACATCTCTGCAAATAGCCCATTCTCTTAACCACTGTGGTATTATGTAATGAAGACATAGAAGAGTGAAAAGCTGCGTGCCTTGCACCTACACCAGTATTCCAAGCTGTGCCTTGAATGAAGCAGAGAGCGTAGAACTTTATAACATTGCTGTTGATACTTATGTTTCTAGTGCCTGCTGCATCTTAAACAATCCCCCCAACACCACTCCCTGTGTCACTTAGTATCATCTCAGCAAGTTTCTTTCAATCTCATGCCCCCTCATTTTCTTTCAATGCTTTACGAAGCCGGGGGAACTTTCTACTCCAGCAGCAACAGGGAGCAGATCAGGAGCCTGTATAGACATCCCTGCATGGCTTTTGCACAAGTACAGACTGCCCAGTGACTGTGGTCACCTCCTCCAGACCATCCCATTAAGCATGGGAACACAGAAGGTACAGCTGAGTTCAGAGCCTCTCTTTTGGATCTGCCTGGCTAGCAGCTACCCTTTGGGGACCATGCGGGAATTCAGCTGTTTTGTACAAAGATCGAGTTAGTTCAGCAGTCATTCTTCTTACTGAACAATGATACAATGCCCACAAACCTTGCTTCTAATAATTTCTTCTTGGTTTTTGTTTTGGCATGCAAATACTTTTAACATTTGTGTATAAATTTATTTTTTGGCATCATCTACAACCAAACGTGTGTTTTTGTATTGTGTATTAATGCCTTTCATCCTACCTTTAACAATGCATTTACAATCATTTTTCAGCATACCTTTTCAATTATTTTCATCTTTTCATTCATTACTCTTTATTAAATTAAATGGGAATATCACTTTTATTAGGAAAGACAGATGTTACACATTCTCTCTTTTATCGTTTTCTAGAAATGTTCTCTAAAATACCTCTAGTTGGAAAGAAGAGGAACAAAGATTTTTCTGGAAACCACAAGACAAAATATGCTGAGAACATCATTGTGAATAAGAGATGTGACTATTGCCATTATATGATTTAGTTTGTCCTGGTTTTGAAAGGTTAAAAATTAGTAATTTTTGTAGACAGAGCATTGAGAGATCGATTTTCTGGACAGGAATTTTGTTAATATGCATGTTTGTTTTTCTCTTACCCCAAAGTTAGAAACATTGGCTGGACTTTCTGATTCATTCCAAGTAGTTCTTCTAAAAGTATTCATGACATATCTCTGTACAGATGGCTTACAATATAGATTTGTATCATTTTCTTACTCTTTGATAAGTGAATACTAAAAGCATCTTTAGTTTTCAATTTTAAAATACCACTCGGAAAATGTGTACGAATATGTTAGGCAGCACATATTTTTGTAGAGGATTAAATGTATTAGAATACATAGTAGAAATGGTATGGTAGAAAGGGAGTTGAAACTTATGTTTATTTTATCAGCTATAAATATTTTTAAAAGTTTTTCGTGTGTGACTTTTAGATGATCAGCACCTTTCATATTATTCTTTGACCGCTATATGCATGGGGGGTCACAGGAGAACAACACAGAGAAGTTTACATGTTTTCTGATGCCTTGGTTCAACGGAGATTCAGAAAATGTAACCAAAACTAAACTGTAGGTAGAAGAGCTGCCCTTGGGAACTCAGGGTACAGGCATCAGGCCTGGGATGGAATGGACAAGGGAGGCCTCCAGGAGGAGGAGCATGGAGGAGATGCTGGAGAGTGAGGAGCAGTGAATCCAGCAGACAGGGGAGGGGAAGAGAGGAGGAAACAGTGTGTCCATGGCACAGGCCAGGCCATGAGAAGATGACAGTTGATTGGAAGGATTTCTGGGATGAGTAATACGTGAGAAAGCAGGAGCAGGAAGGGCAGACCATGGAGGGACTAGACAGGGAAGGCAGGGCCGCTCCCTGAGGACTGCATTCTGTGGGAAAGAAATGGAATGCCTCAGTTTCTTTTTTGAAATGTTATGCAGTCCATGAGGTATGCTTCTCAGGAAGACGGAATGAATGAGGATGGCCCCTGCCCACTGGGAGATCCTTGGGCATTACCAGGAGGATTGGATCTCAGGACGAGGGAGGGTTGAGAGGGGCAGAGAGGACCCCCAGGCTAGATGACTGGCCAGCTCAGGGACCTTAAATGCTCCATATCTCCTCTGTGCCTCCATCGCACAGACCTCCCACCGCACCCTAAGTAGAGGTTTCTCTCCCTTCAGTCATTTTGCAGGTATAAGTGGGATCAGAAAATTCAGTATGACTCACTCACGGCCACCCTTGCCCACATATGGGAGGCTGAAAACAGCCCAACAGGCAGTGCTGATGAGGGGATTTCGGGTTTTCAGACCTGCTCAGAGAGCTAATCTGAGGCCAGATGTACAGGGGAGGCCAACAAGGGGCCTGAGGTTCTGGCAAGAGGAGATGAGCGGCGGGTGGTGTGGGCTGCCTCTACAGGACGTTTCTCGGTGGACATTACCATGTTACCCATTTGTGTCTGCATGTCTCCTCCATGTTCTGTGATATTCTCATACAAACCTAATGATTTTCTTAGACCGCGACAGACATTTTAACTTCATTCTTTCTGTCAGATTTGCCTATTTCCATCACGTATCTACAATTACCTAAATTTTGTATTGTCAGATTATTGGTAAACCATTTGCATAGTTACTTTTTTATTCACATATAATAATTGTGTATATTTATGGGTTACAATGTGTTTAGATTTTATCTATGTGTACATTTAATTAAGATTTAATCAAACTTAATGAACATATCCATCGCTTCACCAGTTTATCTTTTTTTTCCGGTGAAAAGTTAAAAAATCTATTATTTTAGCAATATAAAAATATGCAATACAATTTAATAAACAAATGACATTACCCTGTGATACCATGCTTTTTATCAATTCTGCAAATTAGTATCTCCTTATTTCAGAGGAGGATCTCTGCTACATGCTCCTAAGCAATTATATTTTGGGGGGGTGTTATATTTTTCTATTACTTTTCAATACTTCTGTATTCTGGGAACCATTATGCTATTGATACTTGTTTGAATAATCCAGTAGCTGTAGCTTTTACTTTTACTTTACTCTTTATATAATACTGTTCATTTTGCTTACTTTGGAATTACTCTTCCTTTTCTAAGTTTGAAAGATGGAAACTCAGATGATTGAATTTAGACCTTTTTTCTCGGATGTATACATTCAATGCTATACATTTCCATCTATATGCTGTTTCATTGTATCACACAAATTTCGGTGTTATGTTTTTATTTTTATTTAGTTTTATTTTTATTTACATTTCTCTTGTGATTTCTTCTTTGACCCTATTTATAACAAGTTTGTTGTTCAGTCCACATGCATTTCAAGATTTTCTAGTTATTTTTCAAGTTATCCCTTGATTTCTAGTTTTATGATTCTGTGGTCTGTGAACATACATTTTATGATTTCCATTCCTTTTTATGGTATGTTTTATGGCCAGATTGTGTTCTGTCTTGGTAAATGTATTCCCGATGAGCTTAAGAAGAATGTGTAGTCTGAATTTGTTTGATGAAGTAGGCTGTAGATGTCATTTCTAACCAGTTGACTGATGTTGCTGTTGAGTTCAGCTATGTCCTCACTGCAACTCTACCTGCTGGATCTGGCAGTTTCTCATAGAGGGTCTTGAAGTTTCCAAGTGTAATATTGAATTCGTCTCTTCATCCTTCCATTTCTGTCACATTTTGCCTCATGTAGGTTGATGTTCTATTGTTAGGTGGATACAGTTTAGGGGTTGTTATCTCTTGTTGGAGACTTACCCCTTCATCTTAATGTAATGTCAATTTTTGTTCCTAGTAACTTTCCTTATTTTGATGTCTGCTTTATCTGAAATTAATATGGCTAATCTTGCTTTCTTTGATTACTGTTATCTACTATGCTATTTGCTACATCTATTTACTTTTAATTTACATGTGGCTTTATATTAAAGGTAGATTTTTTTGGAGAAAATATATAATTGGTCTTCTTTGTCATCCACTCTGGCAAATCTAATTTAATTTATGCAGTTACACCATTTGCCATTCAGAATTATTATTGATGTAGTTGGATTAATATCTGCCATATTCATTACTGTTTTCTATTTGTTGCTCGTTTTTTCTTAATTTTTTTTCTTCCACTCATTTTCTGCCTGTTGTCGTTTTAGCTGAGCATTTGATATGGTTATAGTTTTTCTCCTTTTCATGTAAGTTACATATCATGCTATGGTTTGGATATGGTTAGTTTGGCCCCATGCTATGGTTTGGATACGGTTTGTTTGGTCTCATGTTGAAATTTGATCCCCAGTGTTGGATGTGAGGCATGATGGGAGGTGTTTTGATCATGGAGAGAGATCCTTCAGTAATGGCTTGGTGCCATTCTCACAGGATTGAGTGAGTTCCCACCCCTTAGTTCCTGCAAGCACTGGATGTTGAAGAGAGCCTGGCACTTAGCCACCTCTCTCTTGCTTCCTCTCTCAACATGTGATCTCTGCACACATCAGCTCCCCTTTACCTTCTGCTATTGAGTGGAAGCAGCCTGAGGCCCTCAAAAGATGCAGATGCTGGCACCATGTTTCTTGCACAGCCTGCAGAATCATAAGGCAAGTAAACCACTTTTCTTTATAAATTACCCAGCCTCAGGTATTTCTTGATAGCAAGACAAAGATGTATGATTTTTACCTTTTAAGTGGTTTAAGAATTTTTCATGTTTTTGGCTGGGCGCGGTGTCTCACGCCTGTAATCCCAGCACTTTGGGAGGCCACGAGGTCAGGAGATTGAGAACATCCTGGCTAACATGGTGAAACCCCGTCTCTACTAAAAATACAAAAAATTAGCCAGGCGCAGTGGCGGGCGCCTGTAGTCCCAG